>NW_024609837.1:88482358-91164852 GCF_016920785.2 Ixodes scapularis | reverse complement strand
TCTGAGAAGACTGGCTTCTTTGCTAAACCATTGGGACTGGTATTATATCTATAGAGTTCATGTACACCTTACGTTGTGTACTTTTTCTTTAGTTTTATTTTACTTGGTACTTATACTTCGATGTTACACGACAGCCACTAAAAATGAAGAAAAAACAAAAAAAATGTTGACTTGTCGTTTTTTTTTTGTTTTTTTGCAATATGTTGGAAGAGTCAATGATCTGGTCGGTCATTCATATTATTTTTCCTACACGCATGTCCAGCCTATGTTTACATAAAGCCCCAATTGCCCCTTAGCAACGGAAATAATCTGTGCGACAGACTAGGTGGCAGCATTGTGGACGGAAACTGGCCCGATTATATCTGCCATGTTTAGAAACTACATTTGATGTCAGGTTATGAATTCAGTGGCAAATTCCCCCCAAAAGAATCTACATCACTCTGCCAGCCAATCGCTGCCGTCAGTTGTCGTGACGTCACGTCCAGCAAAGAAACTGCAAACTAGTATATTTTTTTTTTAATGGCAGGCCTCTGCTGTTGATGCGACATAGCACGTCAACACTCAAGCAGTTCTTCCGCTCTTGACCTCTCCGGTTTCACCTTACGAAGTCGTGACGGTGTCTGCTTTTGTTTGTGGTATTTCCCATGTGTCGACGTGAGAAGGCAGCGGTTGTATCGCCAAGTAGCAATCAATCTGTGCATTTGCTCCAGCGGCACAGTGTTACAAACAGGACTCTTTCACCAAGGGCAAAGTCTAACGACTGACCCTACAGTTGCCAGCATCGTGCAGCCGTGAATGCGTAACTTGTCCGAACGCTTTTATGCTTTCGTCTGTGTACAGTGACAAAATGACTCGCTGAATGCGAAATGCCGTACAGCAAACTACAGTAGAGTCTCACTCATTCAAACTCCAGGAAGTCACAGATTTTAGTTTGAATTATCAGAAATTCATCCAAATATGATACTGGACAGCATTATGATTTGTTACATGGATAGCTACTCATACAAAGCAGATTTTTGCCAGTTTCCTCTACATAGGCCTAATTATAAGCAAGAACAGGCATAACACATTAGTGAAAGAGCTGTGACATTGAGTTTATTCATCCGGCAAAAAATTTGTCGATTGTGGACTGTTTAGTCAGCACATACAATCTCAAAATTTTCAATACCAGCCAATGCAAGTAGCTCTTTACGGGACTCTTTCTTTGCAGACAGAAACTTCCGGAGCTGAGCGATGTGCTCAAAGCTATGGCTGTGACAGTTGGTAGCAAGTCATCTTCACTCTCACTGCTGCACTGTGCTGGCATTACTTCCTGTACTATGTCCTCTAATGAGTCATCACGACAAACACACACATCATCGTCAAGACTAGCATATTCCGCCTGCTCGGCGTTCACATTATGTGCTTCAAGGCCAGAAAGCATGATGCCAGTGAGCTGGTCCTCATCCTCGATGTCGTCTTGGTCATCATTGCTAGTCTTGAAGCACATAATGTGAACGCTGTTTTCCGCTAATGTGTGCCCGCTTGAGCCCCGTTGAGTGTGCTTCTTTATGAGCACCGGTGCACTGCGGAGAAAGAACACTCATGAAAGCACGCTCCGCAGGTATTGCTTCTCTGCGGTGCACCGGTGCTCGGAGGGAAGCATACTTAACAGGGCTGCGAGTACAAAAGTATGAATTAAAGGAGTCATGAAACGCTTTTCCAACTTTTTCCTGTTTAGCTTTCCTCTTCAACTCATAAATCGCGCATTCTACCAAACAGTTAAAGAAGATGGAAACGGGGCAGTCCCCTCTTGCTCGGACTCTCGTTTGAGTACCGGGACACAGTCATTGTCCCCCTAAAAGATTAGCCCGTCGCTCAAAATTCAGACAAAAGTTGCTTTCCCCACCTCAATCACCCCAAAGCTGACAGTGCTGCGGAAGCTACGTGCTCGTTGGGCCAGCCACATTTTTGCCACGTGATCACGCTCTCTCGCGCATACCCACGCGCAGAGAATGAGGTCAGGTGATGAAAGGGAGGCGGCTGATTGTCCGGCAAGCACGTAGCTTCCACCACAATGTCAGCTTAGGGGTGAAGTGATTAAGTGAGGTCCGGTGCCGTGTGACGTGCGTTTGGACCTGGTGACGCGCTGGGGGGGGCTTTGCAATGCGCTACAAGGACCGCGGATGTATCACAGTGAAAAGGCAGAGAGATAATGAAGGAAAGGAGTTACGAAATAGACCCTTGTGTTTTCGAATTTTCGTACCGAAAGTCAGGCTTTTGACTTTCTACCTTTTTTCTTTTGGCCCACTGAACGATGTGTTATTAGTAAAATCCCAATATAAATTGATTTATTCCAGCCAAAATTTGTCTCATGGGCCCTTTAAGCGAAAACGCCGTTTGAATTAAGTGGCTTATAAATACATTAAAAACATAGCGGGACAACCAAAATTTTCAAGTCTGTTTGAATGAACCGGAAGTACGAAATATCAGTTTGAATTATCACAAACCTATTGTATCAATTACTTTCTGCAGCAACTTTGCGCTTAAAATTGCAATAAAGTGATTTTTAGGCTAAATTCATTTTTCTGGACTGTTCGATTATTCTGAGCTTTGTGCGACCCCTTCATGTTCCGAAATATTGGTCAGTGACTGTAAAACTTAAACACGATGGTTACACACCACAGGTCCCGAGGACCATGACATCAATGAGCTGGCTTTCACCTTGTTCAAGGCAGCAGCGGAACACTATGGGCGGGACCCTGGGTCGACGCACCGGCCGGCTCATGGATGCCGTCCTGTACCCTGCACGGCACTGCGTGTGGCTTAACTGGCCAAGCAGAGGGTCATCGCATGGCTTTTATGAGGCGTCGCTAGCCATTGTAAGTATATTTTTTGACGCTCATGTCTGGTGATGTACTTTGGTGCTGTACAATGGAACACATTTGGTGGCAGTTCAGTCTTGCCAATTGGGCCATTTTGAAACGGAACACATTTAGTGGTGGCTCGGTTTAGGTTTCCTGGCTCGGCAATCTTGCAGCAGTGTCTAGACTCAACACAAACCTTTTTTTACTTGGCATTGACTGCGCTGATGATTGCGCCTCCCGCCGCATGCTAGAGTTGGCAGATTTCGGCCAGTTGGCTCACTTGAAGGTTTGCTGGCCAGTTTAATAAATATATAGACGGAATTAGATCGTAATATTTGACTTGGGGTCTTCCTATATGATACTGAAGAGGGCTACATAGTTTTCTAAATATCGGAAATGAAGCGGAGTTGCCCTTTAACACACGCACTAATATACATTACTCCGAAACCTTCACAGAACCCCCAACGATTGACAATTTGGAAGAATACGAAACTACATCGACAACACCTTACACTTAAAACGGATAACCTAATCTGTGAAATACATGTTTGCTACCCGGACAAAAAGTTCCGCCTCGTATGGACGCCTGGCCACCAATGCGTGGAGGGTAATGAGACAGCCCATCGTCTCACCCTCGAGAACTCCCCGGGTCCCGTCTCGTCATGGCCAGCTATCTACTCGGTAGGCGCAACAAGGAACGCTCGCAGAGCCCTGCGGAAGTCGAGGTTAAAAGAACAACGTGAAGAGCGGACCATTTACCCTCACCCTCCAAAGACCATGTCTAGGCAACAATCCTCCCTCGTCAGGCAAGCCCAGACCAACTCTCTTTCATCGCACTACATCTTCCACCACATCTACAAACGACCCGACTCCCCCACCTGCCCAAAATGCGGAGAATACCCTTCCATCCCTCATACCTACTGGTCTCGTAACCCACCCACCCTTCCCCCAACCCTCTCAGACATCATTTCTTGGGAGGAATGGCTGGCTCTACCCATGCGCACCGACATACCCACCGCACTAGAAGCACTAATTAATCACTCCAGTCCCCTTGCGGAATCCATCCGCGAGACGTGCGTCGGACGGACCGTCCGGACCAGGACGTAGGCCCTTACACAAAGTAAAGTTTTGCTTGCTTGCTTGCGGTGCAAAATAAGTGGATTCGGTGACACTTCAGTTACGACGAATAACGTATTCAAATAAGCTCACCTGTCGCGATGCCTTTACGCTGTTACAGATACAGTACGCCGCCAATGACAAACGACTTGGCGGATGGGCGGGATGGCTGCAACGGCTGCTGGCGGTAGCTGCCGGGACACGTGGGCAGTCGCAAAGGTGCAACGAGAAAGCGCGTGATTTGTACCGAGGGTTCCCGAAATTCCCTGCCGCCGTGGCGCTGTACGTTTTGCAAGGGGTCTATTCTTCCGCTCTTCGCCTCTCCGGTTTTACCTTGCAAAGTCGTGACAGTGTCTGCTTTATTTTTTTGCGGTATTTCCCGTGTGTCGACGTGTGCAATATTTCCCGTGTGCCGAAATATTTTTTAAACTGACGTTCGCTCAAGTGAGAGTTTACTGTATACTCGACTACTGTGCGTTGCCCCAGAGCCTTAAATGTAGAGAGTTTGGCCATTCGTTGGGAAGTATAGGAGACAAATGAGGAGGCGCCATTGGCCGAAAGCGGACTGGGCGTGTTCCAGGGCGTCTTCAGAAATTTGAATGTGACCAACCAGAACCCGGAAATAATACCTTGGCGGTGGTCGCAAGAAACAAACCTGATAACTGCATTGGAGTAACTCTCAATGGCTGAAAATATGGTACACGTGATGTTTTAATCACGTTAATCCAAAAAGATGGTGTAAGAGTGCGACTAGCGGAACGATCGACATAATCCTTACGCCAAGCACCCAGGGCCGGGAATCTGCCGTCCGAACGGTCACACTCTGTCCGCGCAAAACAGAGTTTCGCGGCGCATTCGTTTCTTACATCTTTCTGCATGATCATGATCAAAACAACACGTGCACCCTATTTTCAACCACGAAGAGTTACTACACTTCACTTTTACGCGCTTATTAAAACCATATACGAACATAGACTTTTGATCAGAACTGTTTGCTGCTACCACCGCTAGGGGATTCTTTCCGGCTTCTGGTTGGTCAAGAGAGCATGCCAAGCCCTCTTTCCGACTCTGCCGCACGCCCTGACTCTGCCAGCGCCTCCCATTGACCAAACTCTCTACATGTACGGCTTTGCGTTGCCCTACATGTTCGGATAACATACTGTTTCTGTTCACCTGGTAGGCACTTTCATTCTCTACATATACCGTAGGTTGAAAATGCCCTGAATCATAGATCAAGCCTTGCAAGATGGAACTTCTCTTTAGGCCCAGTGCCTGGATCAAGTCTTGTCCCCCATCCCCTCAGGTCTTTCTGTCATATAAATTGTTGGTATTTCTTAAGACAGTGCGCATCGCCTGCCGACCACATTTTACAGTCGAATCTTGTTAGTTTGAACCCGAGGGGGACCAAAACATTGTACGAGTTTAAATTACCGGAAGTTTCCTTTCTAGAAACATATAAGATGGGACCTGCATGTTAGCTTGAATTATTTGCGAGTTTGAATTAAGAGGGCTTGAACTAATGAGATTCCACTGTACAAAGAGTGTGGTTAATCCAAGGTTCAGATTACTCTGAAATATGTCGGGTGATTACTGAAAGGTTAAGATACAAAAATTTTGGTAGAAAGGAAATGAATCTCCTCAGTTTTTAATTTTTCTCGCCACTATGTCTGAAGTTTTTCAGAAGATCATGGCATCGGTTTTCACCCATTTACACTTGGAAAGAAATGCTACCGGCAATAAGGGCTACGAAGTTTTCTTTGTGTTTGTAGTTATGTACGCTAGTGTGTATCACTTGTTTCTCTTGTGCTACCTTTGCGCAAGCTTGCCGGCGTGCTTGCCCGGCAAGTGAGTAAGAGCTAAACTCAACTGGACGTGGTGTGCTATCTTTTACACGAACTCGGTATTCCTATAGACCTTTACATCTCGGCAGTTACCTGACTGGTGGACACGGGGCATTGACACACATGGTGCCATAGAATGGCTTTAGTTTGGATGGATTTTGGTTTCAGCGGGCTCGCGGCTGTGTTATGTGCGATAAGAGACAAACCCACCAATCGAAGTCTTGTCTTCTAGTATATAATTTGTGAAATAAAATTAAATCGTGCAAGAGAATTGGACCTCCAGCAAGCTTGGCTCAGTCAAATGCCAGGTACCCCTTCATGGATTTGTGTAGACAGATGTTATTTGTTTGAACATGTACTAATGATTCAAAACTATCAATAAATTGACTATCAATATTGATAGTTTTGCACCACTAGAGCGAACACAAATGCCGCACCGCCGCTCACCTCCCTTCCTCCTCTCCGCCCAAACTCCCATCTTCATCATCACTGAAAGTTGAACCAAGTTGGGATGGTAAGTGCTTGGGCTAGTTGGTGTCCCATTTGAAAAAATAAAGTGAGAAAAAGAAGACAGCGACGCAAACTACTAGTGTCGCAAGACTATCGATAGTAAAGCGTTGACAGTACTATCGATAGTTTTATGATAGTCGACTATCGATAGTACTATCCATAGCTTTTCGACAGTCGACTATTGATAGTAGTGTCTAGTTTTTCGATATTCGACTATCGATAGTTTTTTTGCTA
The DNA here is from genome assembly GCF_016920785.2 of Ixodes scapularis. NCBI lineage: Eukaryota > Metazoa > Arthropoda > Arachnida > Ixodida > Ixodidae > Ixodes > Ixodes scapularis. The sequence goes on along the minus strand of NW_024609837.1, from coordinate 91,158,305 downwards.
TCGTGTCAGATTTCTGGCTACTTTCGCTACTATTGATAGTTTTGCATCACTAACAGGTACGCTCTTTCAGCGGCGTCGAGGGTAAATCCGGCATCGACATCGCTGCACCCGAGCGATTTCCATGATGATGGTCTCTTTTCAGCGTCGTGCATTATGTGCCTCGGGCACTTTTGCCAGGCACTCAAGTTTTCTTCGACGCGTTTTTCACCCCGGGAGGCAACCCTGTGTGTCTAAATAAATTATTTGTAGTTTATTTAAATTCATAAATAGATCAAACAAATGTTTCTACTACAATCATGATTCCGCCATATAATCAAAAGTAACTTTTGGATTCGTTATGAAGGCAGAGCACGGTGCTTTCAAGAAACAGTGACTACTTGCATTGTCTATATTTGCAGTCTTCTTTAAGATCGTAAATGTGTAAATATACCTTGTGCTTCTTATTGCACAACTAACACTTAAGCAAATTTCCAGTGTCATAAATAATTGGCCTCTCAACCCTTGTCTGACTTGGGGACCTCTCCATACTCTATGTGCGCCAGTGCTAACGCTGATTCCTTTCCCCGACGGTGCATATATAACATAATGTGCAGAAGTTGCATGCATAATGATGGTATGCAGTTAGGTAGTAAATATAAGTATCAGACAACACTTCACAAAGCAAGACAAAATAAAAAAATTGGGGCTCCTATTCACACTGTAAAGACAGCTAGTTGGCCAGCGAAGCTGTGGTATCACCTGCAACGATTGCCCACTGCACTATACCAAAACGTTTTTTGTAAAGACCCTTTTCTTTGCAAATGCCACCAGGCGGTGCTCCAGTTTGTTGTCCCAGCGAACTTCCGATTCACAAAAAGAATGAACAAAACCCACCTTGACACAGCTGCCTGAAATGTTGATGAAATGTTTAACCACCAATTCTTCAGGTGAACGCCAAAAAAAAACCAAAGAAATGGGAGATGCTGTAAACGACTTATTTTTTGCAGGCTCAATATTTCGCAATTCACGTTAAAGCTGAAGTTTTGGAATAATTCGCGGGTTCTAATTTTCGCGATGCGGTGGAATCTCAATATAGATTCCAATGTATTTACGTTTTACCAGAATAGTTCGCGTGACCTATTTTTTACGAAATGTAGGCGGTTTGCAAAATTTAAGTCCTTTACAGTATGTTAATAAGTTTTGAATATTTTGTAAACAAACTTTCCTCCTCCAAGATATTAAATTGTACAGCCGAATGCCCTCATTAAATCTCCAACCTTGTTGTCCGAGTAGCATTTATCCTTTCTAGCATGGGTGACATAAGCAAGCTCGACAGACTTGCAAAGACTGTGCGATCAGAAGTCGCTTGATTCGCAAGCAGCAATTCATGTTCGTAAACAGCGAAAGAGCCTATGTGAAAGACTGTATGGTGCCGTTACCACGGCAACTCATGAAATCGCAATTTTTACCGAGAGACGCATGCGGGGAGCACTATGTGTTTCGCATTGTGCACGCCTAATCTATCATGTGGTTCCGACACTTGTGGTTTTCTTATTGAAAACTACAAGTGTCAAAACTACACGATAGAAGACAAGGAGCGCACAATGCTTTTCTGTCCACTACTGTTCTGTTGACAGACACAAAAGAAAACTTGCCAACGTGTCAGATACAGCTTCGCTGTAAAATTGCAGTAAAACTCGACGAAAAAACGAATGCAACGTGTTCAGGAAGGGGAGGGAGGAGCGACGATTTGAAGCCACCTTATGGCGGCTATGTGACGTGATTTTAAGATGGCAGCACCCATGTGACGGGGTGAAAAAATATAGAATTTAAAAAATAAATTGAAGGGATGCCATAAAACCACTTGCAGGGGGGATTGAATAGCTTGGGAGCCCAAGCTACTGTTGCATTGGTAGGAGACTACATTTGGAAGATGGAGTGGCGGTAGCTGGCTTGGCATGTGCATCTGTTGACATTTGGTGACCATAGCAAGCAGAATTTATTGTCCAGGAGGAGACTGGTGTGGCGAGATCAGGTACATGCTTGCGCTCTTTTGCAGTGCTTTTCAATAACGCCGCAGGACATGAACATAGAGTAGAGTTCTCAATAAGGACAATGTGGATGGCTGATATTTTCCAGGACCTAATATTTTGACAAGCCTTGCATGAAAAACATTTTTTTTTCTTACCTGGATCATGGTGCTGAAGTATCAAACTGCCTCTGATGTTGTGAATGAAAAAAGATGCCACCAGAACATCTCTGTGCTAATAGTCGTCAACAAGATGTGAAACCCAGGGCATCTCTTAGCGCCCAGCCTCCAGCAAGCACTTGTCGCCTTTTCTCATGCTCTGTCTGCGTGTGCGTTCTGGAGGCTCGCAAGATGCCAAAGCATTGCCGAATGTAGAAGGCTCCTCCCTGCAATTCTTGTTGTCCTACATTTAGTCCTCCAGGGCAGTACAAAAACATACAAGTCTATTCAACACCCGAACACGATTTGGGCGATATGTTAGATATAATCCCTAACGGAATGAGAACGTCTGGGCGTGTCTTACAAATGCCCGGGCTTCAAGCATTGCCAAAAGTAGGAAGCTTCTCCCTACCGTCCTCATCTTGCGAGTTGCTACAGTTATTAAACCATTTTAAATCTGGCAATGCTACACCATACAATGACGGTTTTTACAAAAGCAATTTCTGGTTGATCTTATCAAAAGCTTGCTATAAATCGAAATAAATATCGACTTGCTTCCAAGAAAGAAGAAATGGCACCGTGTATTCAAGTGTGCAGAAACTAATTTCTAAATCTGAGGATATGCATGCTTCAATGATGGGGCAAACAAAATCAGTGCTGTTCTTAACAATAAAAGATAAATCTGGACCCAAAAACAGCCTGGCTTTAATTTCTTTATTGCTTTCAACATTTCGGTGTCAACTTCCTTGATTGCTGAAATGTTAGTCAATATTACTGAAAAAAAAGATGTGCTTTTATTGACCAACGTGTGAACGTTGTAAAAACATTTTTAGCAAACAGCAGATCTCCAACAATATCTGGACCCGCTTGGCATTAGTAGAAATGTGTGTACATATGTTCTTAGATCTAGGTCAGTTGACAAGCTTCGGAAAACGCCCGACGCCTTTTTGCGGCGCATCCGCTTAATGGCACCTGCTACACGATCGGCCCGTCATACGGACAGATCCGGTGAAACGTTGGATGCACATTACTTGCGGCGGAAAGTGACTTTATTATAATAACACAATACCTTACAATAAACAAGGTCTTCACAATACTTAATGCAAAAAGAGCGTCGTTCAAAAAATGTTCTCTGTTGACCATGGAGGCATTGACGCTGTGGCGCTAGGAATGTTATCTACCTATACCTGCTTGCGTGCCAGCAACAGAGAACTGTTTTCGAACGCTGCTTTTCTGTGGAGCTTGTCAACTGATAGCTCTAAGAATATTGGCATGTAGGGTCTGAGTGGAGGCACCTATTTTCTCAAGCACCAGTTTGGAAACTTCTTATTGAATCCTTTCAAAAAGACACACAGTTTAGAGAAAATGGCAACAAACTTGCTTCTCGCAAATTCAGGAAAACGCAATTCACCAAACTCGACTGCTTGCTCTGCCTTGGCTGACGGTAAAGCCGAGCCAGTCAGCGAATCGCTCGCTTGGGCGGCCAGCACATTCAGAGTATGATAGACATGTTTTGTGCATGTCACAACTCTGCCGTTTTTGCAATTACATTCTGCCTGGTTTACAGCCTAAGAGAGAAGACTGAGTGCTCGAAGCATAGGCAAACACGCCTCAGTGAATCGCGCTAGCATTTAGGGGCTTCCAGATTTGCTTATGCCAATTGAATAGATTCACTAAATGGCCATCCTTTTTCAATAACTGATGTTGCTGTAAACTGAGCTTCGATAAAATGGTCCCGTTCTCGAAAACATGCTTCTACGGAATTGTGTTCGGTCAACTGTCGTAGACCTCTGCACGAGTGAAACTGAGCAGTAGATGTAGGTGCAGCACATTCTGTGAGTATAAAATAAAGGCACACAGCCAAACAAAGCACCTCAGTGATGCCTAGCAGACCACCAAATAAATATTTAACACGGGGTACTATTCTGTTTCATATCTCCAACATTACCGTCCCGCTTCGGCTCGTCACTATACTTCGTTTCAGCTTCGGTCCAGACGCAGCCAAAGCTACAAGCGCGAGCTCCGGGCTTTCAGCATCCCTGCCAAGCACGCGCGCTCGTGCAGTGCAAGCACTGTTCTGGGTCACATGCCCGCGCTTGCAGCATCGGCTGCGTCTGGACCGAAGCTGAAACGAAGTATAGATTGTTGACAGTTGCCCCGCAAGGATGCTTTCCGGACATGCGGAAACATCTAAACACAAGCGCTATCCACCCCTGCTTAACCACATGTTCTTTACGAACATAACTCGGCTTCCTAGCGATATTTTAGAACGCCATAAGTTAAAGAATATTTTCAAAACAGTAAAAGCCTATCTTCCAATTGCGCAACATAAACAGAACGGTGCAGGTAGAGCTGCATGGGCACTTTCTACTTGTCCGGTTTCATACAAAATATGATTGTCGTTAGCAAACTTTTAGGTAATGAAAACAGGAAAATGAACAAGAGTGTGTGATGGGTTTGGAAGGGAAAGAAACGTGGACAAAAGGCAAACACAAACAAATTAGAACAGACGAGACGACCCACCGTGCTAATGCTGAACAGACGAAACGACCCACCGAGCTAATGCTCTGTACGAACAATCTCAACCTTAAATACTACTTTCTGTACAAATACAAGATACCCACGATATTACGAGATAAATAGCCACCAAAATTAACGTACCGATTGGGCAGTGCTGTTCGTAAGTCAAGTAAATCGCCGAAGTCACAGAACGTTCACGAAACAAAACGGCCATCTTGGAAAATGGATGGATGGATGGATGGATGCTACTGGCTATACCCTTTGTATCGGGCGGTAGCTTGCGCCACCTAGCCTACGTCTAATAAAGACAAACATTTGATTCCCCCGCCCTTCTAAGCCAATTTTCTCTCCCCCCCCTCCTAACTATCACCAGGTAGTGCGGGATATCGCCAGGCTGACCTTTGGGGGATCGGGCAAAAAAACTAAAAACATCACCCCCCGCCTCTTCCCCCCGGCGAGGGAGTCGCCAATTTTCCTCTGGTCAAACCTTGTCGGCGTTACCCCTGCACCCAACCCACTGGGGGACACAAGCGTTTCGGGGCAGTAAAACTGGAAACGCCGATTGGCTGAAAAAAAATGACGTCACTTCCGGTTTTGTTATTTTGTTGATTTTTAGATGACGTTTTAAAGTAAAAATATATAAAAAAAGTACTTTTCTTGTTTTTGTTTGTTTTTACTTTTTTTTTTTTTTTTCCTTGCTTGATTTTTTAATTTTGGCTGGTACGGTTCCGTTCTGTTCCGCCTTGGCGCCCTTGGCCGCGGGGGCAATGTTTTTGTTTTCGTTCTACGTTCAGGTGTTGGGTGGCGACGTATTAACCGTCGATAACCAGCTGAAGCAGCTCAAGTTCTCGAGTGGAACGAGGTTGACCGTGCGCAGTGGCAGCCGTTGACAACAAAAACAATGTATGCACTCAGTTTCGCCGGATGAGTGACGGCGTCGATCGCGAACCGCCAGAGCCGCCAAATACCTCTCGTACATCTCCAAGAACACCAAGAACAGGAGGTATTCATAAAGGTGAGTGTTCACCGCACTTTAGTGCTTCAGTTCCGTTTGGAGTCGTTTGACATAATTTAGTCCGGTGCGTCCGGGAACAAAGGCGCTACCAGAAATGGCGGGAATGGTCGGTCGGTGCTGAATGCTGATGCCATCCAAGCGGATTTGAATTGGGTTTCGTGCGCTCAACGTGTCGATTTGTTTCTTGAGCTGCCTTTACCAACCGCTCGCCCGAAATCGTTCGGTAGAACATGCGGACGTGACGGCTAGCAGAGCCCTCCGCAAAGGCTTAGGAGCGCGCTCACAATTTTGGAAGCTTCCGTATGACCGCAAGTGCTCAATAAGTCGCTATAGCAATGATTGCATGCCATCGACACAGACTTCGATCCAGTTTTTCAACGAGACAGGAAGGCCCAACGAAGCAAGCGTAGAATCTGATGCTTCGCCTGTCACTGTCTGCGCGGGAACACGCCGAGAGGCGCTTAAACGAGCTGCCAGGGCGTAATTAAAAAAAAAAAGAATCTAACGCAGGTCTGAACCACGCGAGGATCGTCTCGAAGCATGGTAGCCTCAACAGACGCTTGCCGCCACATGCGAGGAGACAGCAGGAGGCCCGAAGTTTGAATGTGAAGGTAAAACGTGCTTTAATAATAATGATCTTTATCTGCACGTTCCTTTGTATGACTAAGGTGATCGTGCTGAGACACAATATAGCAGCGATTGCTCTCGAACAAAGGACAGGACAGCAGAAAGGCAATGAGAGGCAGGGAGATAACTGACCTCTCTGTTGTAAAACATTTTTCAGAGGAGGTGCGAAGAGCTGGCCCTCACTTTTTCAAGGCAGCCGCAGAACACTACGAGCCCCGAATCACTGCCGCGGCTGACTCACGCGGATGCTGTGCTGCACCCTGCACTGCACATGGTTCGAAGCACACTTCAGGGGACCAGTGCATGCCCCTGATGCATCGTCGCGGTATGTTTTGTACTGCTTTTCCTAGCGGTGCACTGAGCAGTCCAATCTTGAAGGGAGCACGCGAGTGCGTAGCCAGTGCTCCATGCAGCGAGGACCGCAAGCACCCGCGGAAGCTTGGAGCACACGCAGTGACGCCAGCAGCCGTGCACGCTGGCGTCGTCTGCTACTGTACCGTCCTTTCGTTCGGTGCGCAGAAAAAAAAAGGAGTGACCGCTCTGTTAAAAGTCTGATGGTGAAGGCATCCTTTACAGAAGCACTGTATGGCTCTCTGCACGCTAGAATGGGGGCTGTCGTTGATGCTCGCAGAGGCGTCGCCCACAACTAAGCAGACGACCAAAGTCCTGAGCAGGTGACTAATCGTTTCATTGTTCTTTGGTAGGGAAAGGTAGATAACGTGCTTCTACTCCCAGCTTTGTTTTTTTTTGTTTTTATCACCATTTAGTATGTTGCCATCAAAACAGCATCCTGGTGTTCACATAAATATGTGTTAACAATACCTATCGTCAAATATGTGACCTAAAGAGCCAACTGCGGCCGAGGATATCTTTTAAATGTTCTTTTTCTCACAAAGATCCCTGGCATTGACTTTTTAGCCACGTACCTTGAGTCCACATAAACAATGTGCATCAGCTAAATGGTATTCACACAAAATACATCCTGACAAGCTGCTTTCACTCTCGAGCCTCGAAGAAACTTTGCAGTTTGATTTGAACTATGTTGCAGGTTAAGGAGGTAGGGTCAGGGAAAAGAAGGTGGGAGAGGAGGAAGCGGGCACAATGCTGGTCAAACCCTCTCCCTTCGCCAGCGTTGCATCCATCTCGTCCTCTCCCACCTTCCTTTTTCTTCCCCTACCTTCTTGAGTTGTCACCGACCATATAAAAGGCATGCATTGATATCACTTGTTCGTTTTGTGGCCATGGCGCCAGCAAGGTTTGAGAAACGTATCCTGCTTCACAGGAATTCAGCACTCAACATGGAGAAACTATTGGCAGTGCTGCTGTAATGTCTTTGTCCTCGTCTTTTGCAGCCATCTAAAAAAGAGAAATATAATACTAGGAACACAGAGCAACGTCACGCGCCAGTACATAGTGTACTACGAAGGGCAGGTAAATTGACTGCGGAACACGATTTTCTCAATGTCCTCACGGTTCTTTCAGCCAAGTACATACAGATAAGACGATTACCATTAGAAATGTTGAACGCCAATCGGAAATGTTTTTTGGCGGTGTGCCGAGCAAAAGGACATTGCTGCAACAGAAAACATGTGCCATCCTCCGCCTTTGGTGCTTCTGTGTCTGCGCCGAGCTTCCGCAGCCACCAACAGTCAACGCTGCATGGACTGCCCGCCATGCTTTCATGCGTTCCATGTATGATTGGCACGGCATGTGGATGTGTCATGCAAGTGACATCAGCGCTGTTGGCAGTGCCATGCTGGTTGAGCTTTGCTAGGCTCTGACCATTGACAAGCTGTTTTATGCAATAATCGCTCTTGGAAGTCCCCAAACTGTTTTTAGCAATTCAAGTGTCAGATTTTTTTTAGCTATGGTTATACAGGTTTTCTTTTTTAACATTTACAGATTTCAAAGAAAAAGTGAAAGTTATGACAGTTATAAGTTATACGGCCAGGCGGACATTAGATTCATGGAAGAATGCAGCTAAAAGTCCGTGTAGATCATGTGTATCATGCTTCTCTACAGCGCAGCTACATACTTGCGTAGGACAACCCCCATGAAGTGGGGTGGGGGGGCTGCATGCGTGTGTTGGGAGCCCCTCTTGGTTTTACAACTCTACCCTGTTGTAAAATTTTAGATTTTAATGCGAACAAGTTGATAACAAAAAAGAACTTGGTCAACATTGATCTTACAACTAGAGATGTAAAAGGAACAAAAATAGAGAACAGCAAAATGTGGAAGAAGACATCTCGCTTCTTTCATTTTCATTTGACTAAGTGACATTGGTCGGCGACTGTAAGACTTTTAATCACAATAGTTATACACCACAGGTCCCGGGGATCATGGCATCGATGAGCTCGCTTTCGCCTTGTCCAAGGTAGCAGCGGAAAACTACGGGCAGGCCCGGAGTCACCGCACCGGCTGGCTCACGGGCGTCGTCCTGTACTCTGCACGGCACTGCGTGTGGCTTAACCGGCCAAGCAGAGGGTCACTGCATGACCTTTATGAGGCGTCGCTAGCCATTGTAAGTATATTTTGGACGCTCGTGTCAGGGGATGTACGTTTGTGTTCTACAACAGAACATGTTTGGTGGCGGTTCAGTCTTGCCAATTCAGCCATTTCGAAACATAATTTTGTGGCGACTTGGCTTAGGTTTTCTGGCTCGGCCGTCTTTTGCACCAGTGTCTAGGCTCGGCGTAAGCCTCTTTGTTCTTTATTGTCAAGGCTAGTGTAATTTCTGCTACGCCGTCGAAGCAACTTCTGCATGCGAACAAGATGCAAGACGAAGCTACATGCTCGTGCTCAGTGCATGACCACATGTGAAAACTAATAGCGAGTTTGTTTCGCTGCACTCGTGCCCATGCGCAGCCACTCGCAACATGAAGTGAGTTTGTTTCGCCGCCGGCACTCCACACGTGCATGCGCTCGCTGCACCCTGAGAATTAAGTGTGTACCTGAATGCACTCCCGTCATGCATCACTTAGGCAGGGAACAAGAGCAGATGACTGGTTTGTCCACCATGCGGGACAGTAGAACTGCAGAAAAAGTGAATTTCTGCTAAAAAAATGACGTCCCACGAGCAACAAAACCGGACACGAGCTTGAATTGTGTGTCTGCTATTCTATAAAGCAAGCAATCCACAACCTGTGCTTAATTTGCAAGTTTTCAGTCATTTTGTTGCCGTACAGACGTCCAAATACACCGGTGGATAAAGAAAGGTTCAGAACGAACATCAGCCACTGCGAGATATCTCTCACCATGTGTGCGGAGCTAAAGAGTTGGGACGTTAGTTGACAAAGCTTGCCCGGCAGAAACCTGCGACGCGTCCAGTCGGGAGCCGAGAAAGCTAAACTGTTTTTACCCGAGGCTTGGATAAAATCACAGTGTTTAATAAGGAGCCATGGAATTTATTTTGGGTGGGATAAATTAATTTAGATTCGTATTTTGCTAATACAGTTGAACCTTTCAAGAACGAAATTCTCGCGGCAACGAAGAAATCTGGCGGCCCCAGCGAACGTCCATAGGGTTCAATGCATTTGCACCCTCTCAACAGCAAAGAGTTTTTAAAAAGCAGTCCCGCATTAACGAAAGTTTGAGGTAGTGATCTGCCATAGAGTTATTCAATGTGTCTACCAAGTTGGCATTTTCAAATTCCCCGAGTTTTTCAGGTTTCCCCTGAGTACTTTTATGAATTTTTCTGAGTGACACAGAACTTTGTTTTAGGTCAAGATGGGCGGACACCATGTCGCTAGATGCTGTCACTCTCTAAAAAGCATGTCATAAAATAAAATAACAACACAATACAGTTTTGATGATAGTGAGTAACTTTTATTAGATTTAAAAAGAAAACAGAACGATGTGGTTAGTAAAATTGATAGCGAATAAAGTATAAAAAAAGGTAAACTGAGGTTTACGTGACCCCCCCAGGTCTGGTCATGTGACCTCAGGGGGGGGGTGTCGAGACCTGACGGTGACGCCGCTCAAGCCGGAAACGGGAGCAATAACGGGGAAAGGAAAGGGTAAACAAACATAAGGCATTCAAAGTGTGATTGCTCAGCCCTTGTTGTCAAAACACTCCACCTGACAAAATCTTTTTTTTTTTTTGGGGGGGGGGGGGGGGGGGGGGGGGGGGGCTAAGGAGTTGCACAGTGACAGCGGTGTTTGGGAAAATGAGCGCACGCGACCGTTCCAACAGCGGGCACTCCCTGCCCTCCCCACGCGCGCAGGTGCCCTTCCCCTTGCTTTTGCCATCCTCCACTTCTTTTGTTTTTATTGGTTGCTTTTTTTATTTTTTATACAATTGCTTTTTCGCTGCGCATCCCCGCGTGCGCATTCCCGGGTGCGCGTATGCTGGCTTGGCGGTCTGCCAGCCCCGCAACCCGAGCTATGTGCTCCCGGCCGGCGCAATCCGACCTATAGGGAGAAGCGAAGAACCGCCTTCATCTTCGTTCCCTACATCGAGTGTCCCCTCCATGGGAGTTATGGGCATTCGATACAGAAAAACAATGCAATTTTCTAGGGGATGTTTGGACTGTTTCATATAAACAATAATTCGAAATACGGGTGTGATATAACCGGGTTCGACAGTATGTTTGGCCGTCTCCCTTAATTTCCAGATACCTTCGTTCGTTTGGCACATATATCACCGATGCTAGAAAGCGCCGACGTCGTGTTTGCGCTGAGAGTGTCCGACAGTGCACATAAATACACGTGTGAAGCCGTTTTTGCACCATTTTTTTTTTCCCCCATAGAAATGCATTACCGGAAGTCAATTTTCGACTGGTTGCTGTCTGCTTCAACTTGCGTCGGCACACTAGCGCCACTTGAACCTCTAGCGTACATTATAATAACCCTATGTGATCTGCAACATTTTTTTCGTCACATGAGCCAGTTTGGAACCCAGAATTACGAAAAGTGGAGCAGTACACTCGTCCGGCAAGTTGGGCACATGCGTTTCCAACAAGCATCAGCGCGGCCATTGCTGTTTACATTCGGTCAAAAAATAATAACAATAGCAACTAGATTCTTTTTTTTTTTTGGTTGGTGAAAACAGCGTTTTGCAAGCCAATCTGTTGGCAACTACCAAGGTATGTGACGTTTCACAAGACGACACCGCCCGCTGCTATTTCGCCGACACCGCAGTTGCTGACGAGCTAATGCTCTTCAGCAACTGACGGATTAGCTCCTCCCGCATCGAATACGCGGCAAAGAAGTTTGTCACATCGCGGCAATTTCAGGCGATCGATTAATTAGTTCTATCCAATTTTTACTAAGAATTGTTTACAAATGTAAAATTGCTCGCTGAAAAGCGCATCACACATTATGCGCAATTGGGACCGAAAAATTAAACATACAAACGGTAGGAATTCATAGCAGGTGTATACCTAATTTTTTGGGATGCTAATTGTCACCGACTTACTAAATTTAAGGCTTCGGTCGCGAGGGGGTCTCGCATGCTTCACGTCGATCGAGTGAACAAGCAGGGATTTCATTGAGACGACTCTGGAAGCCAGCCACCGTCAATGCCAGTTGTTTTGAGGGAATGTTTGTTTACTGGTTTAGAAAGACCAAAAATGAATCAACTTGGGACTAATAAGAAATCAGCACTTACAAAACACATCGGAACCACCAAGATACACGGAGTCGCTTTCACTGAAGTGTTTACTACACAGGTTAGAGATTCCCGAATTTCGCTTTCCTATTTTCAATTTAATGAGACATTTCTTTCTCAGCTTTATTTTGTCTGAATAATAATAAAATAAATACACCCTATTCGCCATGCTAGCTAGATGTTGTAGTGGGGTAAAGCGCTGGATATTCTATTTTAATTGTCCATATTTTTGTACTGGGGTGGAGAACAGTACATCACCATCCCAGCATTTCGACACCTTAGTGCCAAAAGTGTTTGTTAGCATGACTACGCGTGGCACGGTTTCAAGTATAACTTCACCAAATAAAAACAATGCGCGAAATGGGCTTTGCTGCGCGATACAGCGCATAACGCTGACTGTCGAGCCGAAGGTTCCAAGATCTGCGCAGTCTGTCCCAGTGTGCCCTACCCGTGACGTCAAAAACGACGATGATGATAGCTAGTTAGCGCATGCCGCCAAAGAGTTGTAAACTGCGGACGTTCCGTCCGGAGTTGTCTGTCTTGGATCCTGCTCATTCCGTATCATGTAGGGGAGAGTATGCCATCCTGCTGGCCTACTGTCGCACACTGCCTGTGTTAAACTTTCAGAACTCTATGAGCCGAGAAATTGATGGAGAGGGGGAGACGAGAGTGCAGGGACATCAGAACGCAGAGGCAGCTAAACCTAGGTGCCTTTGTCTTCACTGCACTTGTCAAAGACGTTCGAGTGCGAGAGCCAAACGCCGGGGGCGGCCTTTGGCATTTGCATCCCAATATGTTCGACGAGTGCAGTGGAGACAAAGGCAGCCTTTGTTTCTGCTGCACTCGTCGAACACATTCGAATGCAGAACGCCGGTATCCAGCTTTGGGCTCTCGCATTCGAACGTCTTTGACGAGTGCAGTAAAGACAAAGGCACCTAGCTTTAGGTGTACCCACTAATCATTCGAACCAGAGCTCGGGTGTCCTGACATCCACACCTGCTCTCGTCCTCACTTTTCCCTCAGTTTCTTGGCAGATTTTAGGGGAAACTGTGTGGGTAGGGGAAGGGGGGGGGGGGGGGGGACGGCCCCCCCTGAAGCCTTCGAGGTTAACTTTTTCTAAAAAAAAAATGGACTTATGCCGGCTTTTGTTAGGAAGAAATTAAGTTTTTGACAACGTGACTAGTACACTCGGTTGGAAAACTGCTATAGGAGCCTCCTTTGAAAAAGTGGCTTCAATCCATATGAGAGAATCAAACTAAATGCAATCGCAATGCCACTGTTTCTCCCGCGGTGGCCACTCCGTGAACTACACTGCTGCACTGACTGGTTCCGTAGATTCTCGGAAGGGCCACTGGTGTCATCTCGCAGGGCCATCTTGGAGTAGCTATGCAAGGCAACTTTCATGTTTTGACTTGTTGCTAAAGAGTGGCACTGTTATCATATTTAGTTTGGTCTCGGTGGACGCCAGCAGTCCAGGTTCCAAGGTTGAGTTTCCTAGCTGAGTGTTTTAGTAACGTTGGTTTTTGGTGGCATAACAAATATTAGGTAAACAAAACAGATCTTGCCCTGCATGTTAGGGTCAGATATTAGTTACTGTTCACCTGATCGACCCCTTTGTTCTCTGCATTCATCATAGGTTTCAAATCGTCCTGATTCATGGGCCAAGCCTTTGAAGACTGCACTCTTAGGCCCAGTCCTTTTTGGTGGATCGGATCTTGCCATCTTCCCCTCTCGTGGCTTCCTGTTGTACTTAAATAAATTGTCATATTTTTTTCTTATGGTGGTGCATACGTTTTGCCACACTTCACAAAAACAGTGTGGTGAATCCATGCCGCAGATTACTGTGAAACGTGCAGGAAGGGTAAACTCCGAAAAGGTTTATGGAAAGAAGATAGACATCCCCCATTAATATTTTCTGGACACTCTAAGCGTGCTATCTACGCAGTATTTCTGCCTATCATGGCATCGGCTTTTGACCATTCACGCTTGCAAGGAAAGGCTATCAGCAAGAAGGGTTACGAAGTCTGTGTTCTGTTTGCATTTAATTACTGAAACAAGATTTATAGACTTTACCAAGTGTATTTTAACATAACTAAATGTTTAAACTTTAGATCTTTATTTTAAACTTTACCATTATTTTAAGAAGTTTTTGCTAGGGTAAATGTTTTCCATAAGTTTTTTTTTTCTTTCTTTTATATATCGGATAAAGGGATTACATTTGTTCTCTGAGTTTTTATAGAAGCCCCATCGCTATCACCATCACTATTTTGATTTTTCCAAGATGGCCGTTTTTGTTTCGCGAACGTTCTGCGACGAGAGTTCGGCAACTTGCGTGACTTACGAACAGAACTGCCTAATTGGTATGTTAATTTTGGTGGCTACTTATCGCGGAATATCGTGGGTATCTTGTATTTGTACAAGAACTAGTATATAAGGTTCAGATTGTTCGTACAGAACGTTAGCTCGGCGGGTCTAGTCTCTTCTAAATTGCTTGGTTGCCTTTTGTCCACGTTTATTTCCCTCCCAAACCCATCACACACTGGTTCACTTTCTGTTTCCAGTACCTACAATTGAGTAAATTGTTTTAGAGGAGGGGATGCCCAGCTTCAGCAGCTTCAATGTGCGAGGAACACTCCAGCCCCCTCAACAAAGCTGGAGGTGCGGATAGAGTTGAAATTTTAACTGACTAATGAATGCTGCATCGGATGTTATGCAGTAGCAAGTCATGACATTTTTGTATTTATGTCGTGCATCGGCCGTAAAGCGAAACTTACGTTGCGTAGGTTACATAGGACGTAACTAACTTTTATTTTGGGTTCTGTTGGTCATAGCTTTAATTTTCATATTAGGTTACGTCGGACCAAACTTTATTTTTCATATTGGGTACCTTAGATGTAACTCGAAATCTTGGGGTAAGGTTACGCTAGACACTGCGTTGAAAGATGCACTTTTATTTTTTTGAAAAGTATTCTTCAACTTACGGCAGTGGCGAATAGCACTTGTGTTGATGAGATGTTTTGATTCCGCATGTCCGGAAAGTTGCCGGGGCAGCTGTCGACTATCTATATAGGACGGTAATGTTGCAGGTACAAAAGTGAATAATACACCGTGTTGAATATTTATTTATTGGTCTTTTTCGGCAGTGCCGCTTGTGCCTGGACAATGGAAGATGATGCAAAGGCCAAAAGAAAGCTACTCTGCATCTGCACTCTGAATAATGTGATGTCTCGGTAGCTACACATGCTTTGTTAAAGGGAAGTTTATTTCGCCACTTGCTAGGCATCATTGAGGTGATTTGGCTATGTGCCTTTATTTTATGCTAATAGAATGTACTGCACTTACAACTGCTTGTTGTAGGTGCAGCCTACAACAATCAGTTGCAAAGGAGCACCGTTTAGTGAATCCATTCGATTAACATAAGCAAGTCTGGAAGATGCTAAAGACTAGAGCATGATGCACTGAGGCATGTTGACCTATGCTTGAGCACCCACTCTCCTCTCTTGGGCTGTAAACCAGGCAAAATGTAAAATTATTCTTGCGAAAACAGCAGGGATGTGGCATGCATAAAAACTTGTCGATCATGCTCTGAATATGCTGGCCGCCCAAGCGAGCGACTCACTGACTGACTGGTTCGGCTTTGCCATCAGCCAAGGCAGGACAAGCAAATGCTAGAGCAAGCAGTCAAGTTCGGTGAATTTTGTTTTTCTAAAAACAAATTTGCTAAAAGGAGATTCGTTGCCATTTCCTCTAAACGGAGTGTCTTCTTGAAAGAATTCCAATAAAAAAGGGGGTTTCAAAACTTGTGCTTGGAAAAATAGATGCCTCTGCTCGGGCCGTACACATCAACTTTCTTGGATCTGTCGGTTGACAAGCTCCATAGAAGAGCAGCAGTAAAAAAAAAAAAAAAATTGAGACGTTTACAATTCTTTGTAACATGAAATTAGAGCGCAGCGCTTGAGTAGGAGGAGGGGAGGTTATGCCTCTCCTATCCCTCCATACCCTCTCCTCCCCCTCCCATTTAGCAGGCAATTTTCGCTAAATTTCCCCGCTAAATTTAGCGGTTTAAGTTTCCTCTCTAAATCTTGTGGGGAAATTGATGTCACACAACCTTAACACCAATTCAGTTTCCCCGCTATATTTAGCGGGGAAACTGAATTGGTGTTGAGGAAACAACCCTGCTAAATGGCACATGACTTCATGCCACGTCACTCACAAACAAATTCAGTTCCTCAGCTAGATTTAGCAGAAAAAGTGACATTGCGTGACCTCAACACAAATTCAATTTCTCACTAAATTCAGCAAGGTGATCATGCAGACGGCGACGCAATGAAGCGTGGAAATGGGCACCTAAGAGCTGCACTCTAAACCAGTTTTTCTCTGTTGCCGGTGCACAAGCAGGTAAGGGCGGATAGCATTCCTAGTGCCAATTCCTTTGCGGTCAACGAAAAACGCTTTTTGAACAACGCTCTTTCTGTTTTAAGTATTGTGCAGGCCTTAAGTTTACTATAAGAACAACAACAACAAAAAAAAAATCACTTTCCACTGCAGGTAATGTGCATCCAACGTTCCACTGGATCTGTCCAAAGGGCAGGCTGATACTGCGGCAGACGCCACTGAGCGGACACACTGCAAAAAGGCGTCGGGCGTTTTCCGAAGTTTGTCAAGTGACCTAGATCTGAGAACGTTGGTACATGTATTGCTACCGTTGCCAAGCAGGACTGGAGATTGTTAGAGTGTGAACAATGTTCACACTTTGGTCAATGCAAGCACATCTTTTTTTTTTATAGTAATATTGACTAACAAGATTGCAGCAATCAAACAAGTTAACACCGAAATGTTAAAAGCAATAAAGAAATTAAAGCCCGGCTGTTCTGCGAGTGCAGATTTTATATCCTGCTTTATTTTAAGGGCTGCACTGATTTGTTTGCCCCTTCATTAAAGGGGCCCTGCAACCATATTTAAGCGTCTACCTTTTTTGCGGTTTCCACGTCTCTTGGCGTTCAGGCAAGCCAGCGGGCACGGAGAAAGTAACTAAATGTCAGTGCGTCATATTTTAACCGGCCGACGCAGAAACCTCCTTTACCTACGGGGGCAACCCGCATTGCTGAAAGCGCGCGAAATGCGACGTCTTTGGTCCTGGGCTTACTAGTGGTCGGAGCCGCTAAAAGCTAAAAGAACCGTTTCAATTATTTGTGAAAGTAGTTTTTGTTCAGTATTTTAGACCAGAAAAGAAACAAATGCAGTTTATAAAGTACGGAAACAAGAAACGACCCTTCGACATACCCGCCACCCAAGCGGTGGAAAAGGCGGCGCATACTAGAAAGGTGTAGTGGGATCAGGCAATGACGAGGGCAAGCGTAGAAAGGTCTCGGGTGTATGCGGCGGCGCTGCAGTCGAAAATCCGACCGGTTCCGAGCATTTCAAAGGCCTTCGGCGAGCAGCTTTGGCTTGCAGTTTGGCCCTTTGGCGGTATGGCAGTGCGAAGTGGCTCCCGTTCTGAACTGATCTTTACCCCGTGTTTGCTGTCGTTTGTGACCAATGAAGTGTCATGCCGAATTAGTGTTTAATCGTGCAGCAAATGCAATGCGAGCCCCCCTGGCTGCCCGCTTCATACAGCCTTTCCAGAACATGCTATATGGCACCCTCTCGAGCTGTTGACACGGAGCGCTCGCTGAGCTCACTTAGCCCTCTTCTAGTTCATCGCCACTCGAGCGACCAAGGACGTCATGAAAAAGGTTATGTTTTGCTTGTTCTTGTAATTTTAATTTGCCTATAACTTTTAAAATAAAGCGAAATTCGAGAAAAGAAAAGTTTAATTAAGTTGCACTGACTACGTTCAGTGCGCTCAGGTTCGGTGCAAATAAAAAACCAGTCAAAAAGCCCTTGCAGGGCCCCTTTAAAGCATGCATTTCATCTCCGAGAAGTTGTGATTTTTCATTGTTGTGGAAGAGGTCTCATAGCACCAGTGAAGGACGATGGTGATATATCTAGGGTAGACAGTCACTGCCTGGGTCTTTAATATAAGCTTTGAAAGAGTCTATAGTCAGTTGCAACCTAAGAACGAAGGGCGAGGGTAAGACGGGTTGGGGAGGAGGAAGCAGGCGGAACACTAAAGAGAGAAGGAGGTTTCCCCCCCTCTCCTCCAGCGTTCCGTCTGCTTCCTCCTCCCCGGCCCATCTTACCCTCGCCCTTAGGTTGCAACGGACTATAGTTGTACACAGACATGGGTCTCTTTACTCCAGTTAAAAACAGCACCATTCAATGAAATTTTTTTAGGTTGTCAGTAGAAATGTTTTTGTAAACTTGAATACAAGGCACCATCCGTTTTTCTCACTGAAGCAAGTTGATATTTTTTCTTTCTATTTATAACTAGCTTTTGACAAGATCAATTACAAATTGCTTTTGTAAAAACCTTTATTGTATGGTGTAGCACTGCCACTTTTAAAATGGTTTAATGACTAAGTCCCTCACAAGATGAGAATGGCTATGAGAAGCCTCAGTTGCCCTGCCTCGAGCAAGAGAGCTTCCTACCTTCGGCAACGCGTAGAGGCGGGACATTTGTAAGACACACCCAGCCGTTCGCATTCCATTCAGCAATGCTTAGGCATCTTGCAAACCTCAAGAATGCACGCACAGCCAAAGCACGAGGAAAGGCGATGAGTGCTCGCTGGAGGCTGAGCTATAAGACATGCCCTGCATTTCTCATCTTCCCTGCGATTATTAGCACCGAGATGTTCTGGTGATATCCTATTTCGCTCGCAACATCACGGGCGGTTTGATACTTCAACCCTATGTTCCAGGTGAGAAAAAAAAAAGTGCCTTTCATGGAAGGCTTGTCAAAATAATAGGCGCCAGAGAGTAACGGCCATCTGCGTTCAGTCCTTATTTAGAACCCTATGTTCATGTTCTGTGGCCGCATTGAAAAATACTGCAAGAGAGCCCAAGTGTGCTCCTGATCTCGCCCCACCAGTCTCCTCCTGCACAATAAATTGACTGCTACGGTCACCAAATGTCAATAGATGCACATTCGAACGCAGCAACTGAAGCCAGCTACAAACACAGTATCTTTCAAAGTATCTTTGAAAGATATCTTTGTATCAAAGCTACAGACACAGTATCTTTCCAAACAGACTGCAGGTCACCCCTCACTTGGGCGAGGGGGGTGACTCGTGTGGTCTGCTTCTGCGGTCTCCAAAAATATTTTCGTAAACAACTCCCACATCTACCTACAGTAAAATAAGCAATATTCAAAACTTAAAAAAAAAAAAAAAAAGCCGTTTACGACTCCCTGTAACGCCGGATTAGAGCGCAGCTCTTGAGGAGGAGGATGAAAGGATACGGAGGGATGGGTGACGCCCTGAGGGCCCCCTCGCTTTCGCGCTGCGGGACAGTCCCAGACACGAAGCTTTGAGGTTCTCCGGCGCGGGCTGCGGCACCCCAACACATGTGTGCTGGGCTGTACATGTCTGTTTTTTCGTTCTTTTTTTTTTTCCTCGGGCGCTTAAAAGCCGAAGTCCAAAGTCTACTCGTCGAACAGCGTTCACCCACACCTTCTCCAGTTTTTGGTCCGTTGGAAACTAGTGAAAAAGCACCTCCGTGTTGCACAGCGGGTTGTTTGAGCAGCCCACAGCGCTACAAGTTGTACTCGGCATCTTTTGAGGAACAGCTGGGCAGTCTTGGGCGCACCAAGTTGCTCGCTAAAAAGAGTCTTGGAGTCCTCACAAGCAGATAAACAAAAGGCTATAGCGAAGCTACATGGGCTACAGATAAAATCAACGGCTAAACACGCCAATCACAAGCCGAAGTACCGGTGGTAGCGGCTCGAAGAAACGCACTCCGCGCAACGCCCGGGCCGGAGGAAAAGAGAACGATACTGACGTCACGGCGCAATGTTGCTTTAGCGATCGCCAACCCGCTGGCCGCCCGCTAAGAAGCAGCGGCTTGCGGCAGGTCACATTTTTATTATCGGCATTAGTTGAGAATGCGGCGTCCCACGGACGTAATATTTTGGCTGAGGTCGTATTTTGTGTGTCTACAACGATACCAGTAATTTATTTCATTTTGAGTTTTGGCCGGAGTTGCCCTTTAAGTTGGTCAGAGTATCTGACTGCAAAGGGTTAATAATCCATTTTTAATCGACATAGAGGCGAACTAACTAGCCACTTGGCGCTTTGACGTAGCGCGTCGTCTGCTCGATCCTACCAGCACTGCTACAGGAAGGCGTCCGTGAGATGAAACCACCAAAACATCTCGTTGCCAATGGTGACACAGTGGTCGAGTCTAACATGTGAGCTAGGGCCGGCTCACGTGCTTTGGGTACCACGGATGTGTCGCACTGAAAATGCGGAAAGCTTTTGAGGGAAAGGAAGTACAAAATAGTCCGTCATGTTTTCGAATTTTCGTACCGAAAAGCAGACTTTTGACTCTCGGCCCACTGAACAATATGTTACAGTTGAACCCCGTTGTCACAGGGTTCTTTGTGGTTAATAATTGACAAAATACAATGTCCTTCGTTTTTCATGAAAACTTGTATTTACAAAAAAAAAAATCAAAGGGTTCATATGCTTATACAAAAAAAGAAAACTTAGTTAAAGAAAGGAAAACGCATCAGTCACCATGTCTTTGAGTCCCTGTGCAGCAGTGTGTCTTGTGCTGTCGTTGTCGGCCCACGTTTGTGGCTGGAAGTCAGGAACGGGAGCGGTTGGCTTCCGTCGGCGGCCCCAGAGTTACCGCACCAAGCGCTCCCGCTGTAGGAAGCCGGGGGCAGCGTAGGTTTCTATTCGCTGCCCTCGCTGGAACAGGCTGCTGGTCAGACAGTAGGAGGCCGCCGATTGCCCTGGCCGATCGTGTCGTTCCGCTCTCTGCACAATCTCCCGGCCAGTCCTTTGCACGCCCTCTGAGCACGCACTCCAAAATCTCTCTTCTTCGTTTCTCCCTCCAGGCCGATCTATGGGTTGACTTGCACTTCTTTTCCACATTAAGTCACATCATCACACCCGTAATAACCAAACCGCGGGGGAAGGAAACGTTTTTCGCTCTCGCGAGAATTTCGCTGCTGCAGAAATGGACAACTAAGCACACCTATTACTTTTCATGATGATGTCCTTGGATTTCAGAATCGTAGAAAGCGAGAAGCAAAGGATACTGAACTCCTCTGTAATATCAGGCTTCTTTCTGGCTTTGGCAGTGATCGCAGAGTTCTCCTGAAGTGCAAAAAACTTAAACTTTTTAATGGGAGGCGGCATCTTTCCGACAGGCCAAACGAAAGGTAGTAAACAAGGCGCGAGCGATCTCGGCGTGCACGCGGCGGACGGCGAAATAGCAGCAGGCGGTGTCGTCACGTACCTAGGTAGTTGCCAACAGATGGGCTAGCAAAACGCTGTTTTCACCAACCCCCCCAAAAAAGCATCTAGTTGCCATTGTCATCATTATTTGACCGAATGTAAACAGCAATGGCCGCGCCGATGCTTGTCGGAAACGTATGTGCCCAACTTGTCGGACGAGTGTACTGCTCCATTTTTCACAATTCTGGGTTCCAAACTGGCTCATTTGACGAAAAAATGTTGCAGATCGCGTAGGGTTATTGTAATGTACGCTAGAGGTTCAAGTGGTGCTAGTGTGCCGACGCAAGTTGAAGCAGACAGCAACCAGTCGAAAATTGACTTCCGGTAATGCATTTCTATGGGGAAAAAAAAACGGTGCAAAAACGGCTTCGCACGTGTATTTATGTGCACTGTCGGACACTCTCAGCGCGAACACAACGTCGGCGCTTTCTAGCATCGGGGATATACGTGCCAAACGAACGAAGGTATCTGGAAATTAAGGGAGACGGCCAAACATACTGTCGAACCCGGTTATATCACACCCATATTTCGAATTATTGTTTATATGAAACAGTCCAAACATCCCCTAGAAAATTGCATTGTTTTTCTGTATCGAATGCCCATAACTCCCATGGAGGGGACACTCGATGTAGCGAACGAAGGCCGTTCTTCGCTTCTCCCTATAGGTTAGATTGCGCCGGCAGGGAGCACACAGCTCGGGTTGCAAGGCTGGCAGACCGCCAACCCAGCATACGCGCACGCGGGGATGCGCAGCGAAAAAGCAATTGTATAAAAAATAAAAAAAAGCAACCAATAAAAACAAAAGAAGTGGAGGATGGCAAAAGCAAGGGGAAGGGCACCTGCGCGCGTGGGGAGGGCAGGGAGTGCCCACTGTTGGAACAGTCGCGTGCAAACACCGCTGTCACTGTGCAACTCCTTAGCCCCCCCCCCCAAAAAAAAAAAAAAAAGATTTTGTTAGGTGGAGTGTTTTGACAACAAGGGTTGAGCAATAGCACTTTGAACGCCTTATGTTTGTTTACCCTTTCCTTTCCCTGTTATTGCTCCCGTTTCCGGCTTGAGCGGCGTCGCCGTCAGGTCTCGACCCCTCCCCCGAGGTCACATGACCAGACCTGGGGGGGGTCACGTAAACCTCAGTTTACCTTTTTTTATACTTTATTCGCTCTCAATTTTACTAACCACTTCGTTCTGTTTTCTTTTTAAATCTAATAAAAGTTACTCGCTATCATCAAAACTGTATTGTGTTATTTTATTTTATGACATGCTTTTTAGAGAGTGACAGCATGTGGCGACATGGTGTCCGCCCATCTTGACCTAAAACAAAGTTCTGTGTCACTCAGGGAATTTCACAAAAGTACTCTGAGGAAACCTGAAAAACTCAGGGAATTTGAAAATGCCAACTTGGTAGACACATTGAATAACTCTATGGCAGATCACTACCTCAAACTTTCGTTAATGCGGGACTGCTTTTTAAAACTCTTTGCTGTTGAGAGGGTGCAAATGCATTGAACCCTATGGACGTTCGCTGGGGCCGCCAGATTTCTTCATTGCCACGAGAATTTCGTTCTTGAAAGGTTCAACTGTATTAGCAAAATACGAATCTAAATTAATTTATCCCACCCAAAATAAATTCCATGGCTCCTTTTTAAACACTGTGATTTTAACCAAGCCTCGGGTAAAAACAGTTTAGCTTTCTCGGCTCCCGATTGGACGCGTCGCAGGTTTCTGCCGGGCAAGCTTTGTCAACTAACGTCCCAACTCTTTAGCCCCGCACGGATGGTGAGAAATATCTCGCGGTGGCTGATGTTCGTTCTGAACCTTTCTTTATCCACCGGTGTATTTGGACGTCTGTACAGCAACAAAATGACTGAAAACTTGCAAGTTAAGCACAGGTTGTGGATTGCTTGCTTTATAGAATAGCAGACACACAATTCAAGCTCGTGTCCGATTTTGTTGCTCGTGGGACGTCATTTTTTTAGCAGAAAGTTCACTTTTTCTGCAGTTCTACTGTCCCGCATGGGGGACAAACCAGTCATCTGCTCTTGTTCCCTGCCTAAGTGATGCATGACGGGAGTGCATTCAGGTACACACTTAATTCTCAGGGTGCAGCGAGCGCATGCACGTGTGGAGTGCCGGCGGCGAAACAAACTCACTTCATGTTGCGAGTGGCTGCGCATGGGCACGAGTGCAGCGAAACAAACTCGCTATTGGTTTTCACATGTGGTCATGCACTGAGCACGAGCATGTAGCTTCGTCTTGCATCTTGTTCGCATGCAGAAGTTGCTTCGACGGCGTAGCAGAAATTACACTAGCCTTGACAATAAAGAACAAAGAGGCTTACGCCGAGCCTAGACACTGGTGCAAAAGACGGCCGAGCCAGAAAACCTAAGCCAAGTCGCCACAAAATTATGTTTCGAAATGGCTGAATTGGCAAGACTGAACCGCCACCAAACATGTTCTGTTGTAGAACACAAACGTACATCCCCTGACACGAACGTCCAAAATATACTTACAATGGCTAGCGACGCCTCATAAAGGTCATGCAGTGACCCTCTGCTTGGCCGGTTAAGCCACACGCAGTGCCATGCAGAGTACAGGACGACGCCCGTGAGCCAGCCGGTGCGGTGACTCCGGGCCTGCCCGTAGTTTTCCGCTGCTACCTTGGACAAGGCGAAAGCGAGCTCATCGATGCAATGATCCCCGGGACCTGTGGTGTATAACTATTGTGATTAAAAGTCTTACAGTCGCCGACCAATGTCACTTAGTCAAATGAAAATGAAAGAAGCGAGATGTCTTCTTCCACATTTTGCTGTTCTCTATTTTTGTTCCTTTTACATCTCTAGTTGTAAGATCAATGTTGACCAAGTTCTTTTTTGTTATCAACTTGTTCGCATTAAAATCTAAAATTTTACAACAGGGTAGAGTTGTAAAACCAAGAGGGGCTCCCAACACACGCATGCAGCCCCCCCACCCCACTTCATGGGGGTTGTCCTACGCAAGTATGTAGCTGCGCTGTAGAGAAGCATGATACACATGATCTACACGGACTTTTAGCTGCATTCTTCCATGAATCTAATGTCCGCCTGGCCGTATAACTTATAACTGTCATAACTTTCACTTTTTCTTTGAAATCTGTAAATGTTAAAAAAGAAAACCTGTATAACCATAGCTAAAAAAAATCTGACACTTGAATTGCTAAAAACAGTTTGGGGACTTCCAAGAGCGATTATTGCATAAAACAGCTTGTCAATGGTCAGAGCCTAGCAAAGCTCAACCAGCATGGCACTGCCAACAGCGCTGATGTCACTTGCATGACACATCCACATGCCGTGCCAATCATACATGGAACGCATGAAAGCATGGCGGGCAGTCCATGCAGCGTTGACTGTTGGTGGCTGCGGAAGCTCGGCGCAGACACAGAAGCACCAAAGGCGGAGGATGGCACATGTTTTCTGTTGCAGCAATGTCCTTTTGCTCGGCACACCGCCAAAAAACATTTCCGATTGGCGTTCAACATTTCTAATGGTAATCGTCTTATCTGTATGTACTTGGCTGAAAGAACCGTGAGGACATTGAGAAAATCGTGTTCCGCAGTCAATTTACCTGCCCTTCGTAGTACACTATGTACTGGCGCGTGACGTTGCTCTGTGTTCCTAGTATTATATTTCTCTTTTTTAGATGGCTGCAAAAGACGAGGACAAAGACATTACAGCAGCACTGCCAATAGTTTCTCCATATTGAGTGCTGAATTCCTGTGAAGCAGGATACGTTTCTCAAACCTTGCTGGTGCCATGGCCACAAAACGAACAAGTGATATTGATGCATGCCTTTTATATGGTCGGTGACAACTCAAGAAGGTAGGGGAAGAAAAAGGAAGGTGGGAGAGGACGAGATGGATGCAACGCCGGCGAAGGGAGAGGGTTTGACCAGCATTGTGCCCGCTTCCTCCTCTCCCACCTTCTTTTCCCTGACCCTACCTCCTTAACCTGCAACATAGTTCAAATCAAACTGCAAAATTTCTTTGAGGCTCGAGAGTGAAAGCAGCTTGTCAGGATGTATTTTGTGTGAATACCATTTAGCTGAAGCACATTGTTTTTGTGGACTCAAGGTACGTGGCTAAAAAGTCAATGCCAGGGATCTTTGTGAGAAAAAGAACATTTAAAAGATATCCTCGGCCGCAGTTGGCTCTTTAGGTCACATATTTGACGATAGGTATTGTTAACACATATTTATGTGAACACCAGGATGCTGTTTTGATGGTAACATACTAAATGGTGATAAAAACAAAAAAAAACAAAGCTGGGAGTAGAAGCACGTTATCTACCTTTCCTTACCAAAGAACAATGAAACGATTAGTCACCTGCTCAGGACTTTGGTCGTCTGCTTAGTTGTGGGCGACGCCTCTGCGAGCGTCAACGACAGCCCCCATTCTAGCGTGCAGAGAGCCATACAGTGCTTCTGTAAAGGATGCCTTCACCATCAGACTTTTAACAGAGCGGTCACTCCTTTTTTTTTCTGCGCACCGAACGAAAGGACGGTACAGTAGCAGACGACGCCAGCGTGCACGGCTGCTGGCGTCACTGCGTGTGCTCCAAGCTTCCGCGGGTGCTTGCGGTCCTCGCTGCATGGAGCACTGGCTACGCACTCGCGTGCTCCCTTCAAGATTGGACTGCTCAGTGCACCGCTAGGAAAAGCAGTACAAAACATACCGTGACGATGCATCAGGGGCATGCACTGGTCCCCTGAAGTGTGCTTCGAACCATGTGCAGTGCAGGGTGCAGCACAGCATCCGCGTGAGTCAGCCGCGGCAGTGATTCGGGGCTCGTAGTGTTCTGCGGCTGCCTTGAAAAAGTGAGGGCCAGCTCTTCGCACCTCCTCTGAAAAATGTTTTACAACAGAGAGGTCAGTTATCTCCCTGCCTCTCATTGCCTTTCTGCTGTCCTGTCCTTTGTTCGAGAGCAATCGCTGCTATATTGTGTCTCAGCACGATCACCTTAGTCATACAAAGGAACGTGCAGATAAAGATCATTATTATTAAAGCACGTTTTACCTTCACATTCAAACTTCGGGCCTCCTGCTTTCTCCTCGCGTGTGGCGGCAAGCGTCTGTTGAGGCTACCATGCTTCGAGACGGGTCCATATCACAAGAGCGAATGACATTTTAGCGAACGGCGACATTTGAGCGAATGGTCGTTTTAGCGAATAACGGGGGCGCCCGTTAACCCATCCGCCGCGCTGCGCTTTACGCCGCTTCGCGGCGACAGTCTGCGGCAACTCATTACAAAAATATGAACTCACTTGGCCCACCCGAAAACGCCGCTTCGCGGCGTCCGACTATTCGCTAAAGTGTCATTCGATGAAACGTGGGCGTTCGCTAAAACGTCATTCGATCAAGTGAGTGCCTCCCCTTGCGGGTATACGGAAGCTTCCAAAATTGTGAGCGCGCTCCTAAGCCTTTGCGGAGGGCTCTGCTAGCCGTCACGTCCGCATGTTCTACCGAACGATTTCGGGCGAGCGGTTGGTAAAGGCAGCTCAAGAAACAAATCGACACGTTGAGCGCACGAAACCCAATTCAAATCCGCTTGGATGGCATCAGCATTCAGCACCGACCGACCATTCCCGCCATTTCTGGTAGCGCCTTTGTTCCCGGACGCACCGGACTAAATTATGTCAAACGACTCCAAACGGAACTGAAGCACTAAAGTGCGGTGAACACTCACCTTTATGAATACCTCCTGTTCTTGGTGTTCTTGGAGATGTACGAGAGGTATTTGGCGGCTCTGGCGGTTCGCGATCGACGCCGGCACTCATCCGGCGAAACTGAGTGCATACATTGTTTTTGTTGTCAACGGCTGCCACTGCGCACGGTCAACCTCGTTCCACTCGAGAACTTGAGCTGCTTCAGCTGGTTATCGACGGTTAATACGTCGCCACCCAACACCTGAATGTAGAACGACAACAAAAACATTGCCCCCGCGGCCAAGGGCGCCAAGGCGGAACAGAACGGAACCGTACCAGCCAAAATTAAAAAATCAAGCAAGGAAAAAAAAAAAAAAAAAAAGTAAAAACAAACAAAAACAAAAAAAGTACTTTTTTTGTATATTTTTACTTTAAAACGTCATCTAAAAATCAACAAAATAACAAAACCGGAAGTGACGTCATTTTTTTTCAGCCAATCGGCGTTTCCAGTTTTACTGCCCCGAAACGCTTGTCTGGGACACAGGGTTGAGACTTTGGGCCTGAGCCACGCGGGAGGGAGTCCCAATTTTCCTCTGTCCCGCCTGTCCCCAGCTGTGCTAGTTAGTTGTGCATCATTCAATTTTCCCTAGATAATTTCCACCAATCTTCTAACCGCCTCTTTGTTATTGTGATCCTCTTCTCCTCCGTCCTCCCATCGTCGCCAGCAAAGCCCAGGGCCCCGGCCAAACCCGTCACACCCTCAGGAGGGGCAGGACGAAGCCTCGTGCACCTTAAAACTAGGTGCTCAAGTGTCTCACTCTCATCACGGCATGCAGCGCATAATGTGTCTATCTCCTGAAATTTAGCCCTATACGTCTTCGTCCTCAAAACTCCCGTTCTCGCCTCGAAAAGTAAAGAACTTCCCAGCGAGTTGTCAAACACATTTTCCTTTCGTATGTCCTTTTTTTGTGACCTGTAAACCGTTAGAGTCGATTTTTCCTGCATTCTTCCCTCCCACATTTTCCTCTCTGCCTCTTTCACTCCCTTTTTCACTGAAGTCGTCTGCTCAGCCCCATCATTAGTGAGTAGGTATTTAAATGTAAGCTTTCGGGTTCGGTTTGTCCATTTTGTGTTTATGCTTTTCATGTATAAATACTTGTACACCTTACGTGCCCATCTCGTATCATCCATTTCAGTCAACCTTTGTTCAAATTTCAACTTACTGATTGCTTCCCTGCTCTCAAAAGACGACCAGCCCATGTCCCCCTGCACTCCCTCATTTGGTGTGTTTCCATGTGCTCCCAGTGCCAATCTGCCTACGCTTCTTTGCCGAATTTCTAATCCTGATTGAACCTCTGATTTCATGCAGAGCACCCCATTGCCAAAAGACAGTCCAGGTACCATCACTCCTTTCCATATACCCCTGACCACCTCATATCTATTATAGTTCCATAGTGCCTTGAGCTTCATAATAGATGAATTTCTTTTCCCTTTTCTAATTATATTCTCCTCATGTTCTTCTAGATATTTCTTTCCCTCATTGAACCAGACTCCCAGATATTTGTATTTTTCTACATGGTCTATTAAAATGTCTTGTATCCGCAGGGGTCCCCTCTTTTCATCATTAAACACCATTACTCCAGATTTGTCGCTACTAAAGCTCATGCCCAAGATGTCCCCTTCCTCTCCACACATGCCGGCTAGTTCCTGTAACATATCCTGGTTGTCTGCCATAAGTAATATGTCGTCCGCATACATCAATCCTGGTATTACCTGTCTTACCTTTCTCCCTCCTTCCATATAACTCACATCAAAACCTAAGTTGCTCTGCTCTAATTTCTTTTCCATTTCCCTGAGATATATCATGAAGAGCAGAGGCGACAGTGGACAACCCTGCCGGAGCCCTCTTTTTATTGCTGCGGGTTGTGTAAAATAAAAATAGTGATGGTGATAGCGATGTGTGTTTTGTAAAAACTCCGAGGACAAAGGTAGTCAATGTTTTTTCTTTAAATTTATGTATGGCACCTGCAAACGCTCTGGAAAACATACTTCACCTAGCAAAACTTCATTAAAATCATGGTGACAAAATAGTCTAAAGTTTAGGCATTTAGACGTGTTGAAATACACTTGGCAATGTCTATGTGGAGTGCAAGTTCGTCCGTTTCTTTTGCAGGGGTTGTGGCGATGTCAGAATGCAGAGCTCTGATTGAAGGATAGTGGGTAGACCTGAAGGCAGCTAGCATTGTGTACCCACCATCCTTCAATCAGAGCTTGGCATTTCGACGTCACTACAACCCCTGCAAAAAAAAAGCAGAAGAACCTGCACTCCGCATAAACTTTTTCTCAGTAATTAAATGCAAACAGAACAGACCTGGGAACCCTTCTTGCTGATAGCCTTTCCTTGAAAGTGTGAATGGTCAAAAGTCAATGCCATGATAAGGTGAAATACTTCGGACATAGCATGCTAAGGTGGCAAGAAAAATTAAACAGGGATAGCTATCTTCTTTTTATCAAACTTTTCGGAGCTTCATCTTTTGTATAATTACTGTCGTATAAAGAAGACAAAGTCTGGCGGCATGTGAGACGGTGAGCTGGCTGGGCCACGCGTGAGGGTCCGAGATGCGCATGACTGGCAGATACGCTTAAGGTTCGATAAAGGACTCACGGGTATTGGTTTGCGGCCCCGGGCTTTGACCTTTCTCTCGCCTTGGAACACGACATGGTGGCAGCAGTGGGATACTACTGAACAATCCTCCATCGTTGCTCGGGACCTGAGAAGCCGCACCAAACTCTGCAGTTCGACCGAACGGCCAGCAAAGAAGATTCGAGCCGCTGCTAGATCTACGCCATGACTAGCAACGCAGACGGTTCGGGGGCTTCAATCTCCCAGGCCAGCGGAGGACTTTCCTTCTTCAACCCCTTTGCGGTCAAGCTACCGGAGAAGCTGGATTTCAGGAATCCGAGCGACTGGAAGCGATGGATCATTCAGTGGGGCCGCTACCGGATCATCTCGGGGCTTCATCTCTGTGACGCTTCGACTCAGGTGAAAACCTTCATCGAAGCGATGGGCAGAGGATGTCCTTTCTTCGCTCGTGATGACACAAGAGGAGCTGAACGACTACGACATAGTCAAAGCTAAGTTCGACACGCACTTCATTCCGCGGGTGGACGTCATCTTCGAGAGAGTGAAGTTCAATTCTAGAAAGCAAGAGCTGGACGAGCCTGTGGAGGTCTTTATCACGGCATTGCACAAATTGGCGGATACCTGTGACTACGGCCCTTTACGGGACGAGCTCATATCGGACCACATTGTCGTCGGACTCCTGGACAGGAAACTAAGTGAGAAACTCCAGCTCGATGCTAAGCTTACACTGCAGCGCGCGACTACGGCAGCTTGATCATCAGACGGTAAAGCGCCAACAGACTGAGCTACGCAGCACAAAGACAAACGGCGACGTTCTTGAAGAACTCAGAAGACAGCCGAAAACAAAAAGCGAGAACAAGGACTTTCGACGTCCGAACATGTTGCCTCTCCAAGCCCTGTCTAATATAATTCGCCATGGACGTGCCGATGGTGTGGCAGTTCACGGAAACACGCCAAGTCTCAATGTGCCGCAAAAGACAAGAAGCGCAACGCCTGCAAAAAGCTAGGCCACTTTGAGAGTGTCTGTTTTTCCAAACACACTCGAGAAAACTTCAGTATACAAGAGCACAGACAAGGACTGAATGAAGTCTTCCTCGGCGAGTTGGTACACTCAAGCAATGGGCAATGTACCAGGGGAAGCCTGGTACATTACAGCCAAAGTAAACAACCAAGACATCACATTCAAGGTGAACACGGGGGCGGACGTCACAGCTATCCCTCCCAATATGTGCGACGCGACAACGTTTGCAACTTTGCAGACAACAGGGACGGATCTTTATGGAGCAGGCCACACTCCGCTGAACACGCTAGGCAGGTTCACGGCGACGGTAACCTGGAATGGGCGCACTACTAGAGAAATCATCTATGTGTCCGACCAGCTAAAACACCCATTGCTGGGGCGGCCTGCAATTGAAGCCCTTCAGGTGCTACCTAGCTTGAACGAAGTCAAAGCCGAAAGCAAGCCGGAGTATGACCACCTCCGTAAAAAGTACCCCTTGCTTTTCCAAGGACTGGGGAAAATGAATGTGGAGTACAAGATCGCGCTTCACCCTGATGCGAGATCATTTGCAATCACATACCCGAGACGGGTACCTCTACCTCTGCTACCCAGCACTCAACAGGAATTGCAACGGATGCAAGACATGGACGTTATTGAAAGAGTTGACCATGCAAGAGCATGGTGCGCACCCATGGTGGTGGCTTAAAAGCAAGACAGTTCTCTTCGTATCTGCGTGGACTATACACAGCTAAACCCGCAACTGGTGCCGGAGCGGATTATCATGCCAACCGTAGAGGAGAGCTTGGCAAGACTCGCCGGGGCGACTGTATTCAGCAAACTAGATGCCAATGCCGACTACTGGCAAGCACCACTAGCCCCAAAGTCAAAGGAACTGACGACTTTTATCACACCAGTGGGACGGTTTCAATTCAAAAGACTCTTGTTTGGCATTGCGACAGCGCCCGAAGCCTTTCAGCGGGAGATGCTAAGGATCCTAGAGGGAATCCCAGGACAAGTATGTCATATGGATGACATCTTAGTTTTCAGTCGTGACAAAAGGGAACACAACATAAATCTTGAGTTGGTACTCCCCCGCCTCCACGATTCCGGAGTGACCCTGAACACCTCAAAGTGTGAGTTCTCCAGAAAGAGCATCAGGTTTCTGGGCCACCTTCTGGACAGCAGGGGCATTGCGGCAGACCCCAAGAAAACGGAAGCGATCGTCCAGATGTCGGCACCTGGAAGCTTGGCAGACCTGCGATCATTCTTGGGGATGGTCAACCACCTTGAGAAATTTCTTCCCGACATAGCCGAGAAAACTAAGCTGCTTCGAGATCTGCTACACGAGGATGCTAGCTGGCTCTGGAGTGAGCCTCAGGAAAAAGCATTCCTTAACATCAAAGATCTCCTATGCAAGACTCCTGTGCTCACACTCTATAAACCGGATGCACAACTTACATTGTCGGCAGATGCGTCTTCGTTTGCACCGGGGGCGGTTCTGCTCCAAGAGGAAAACGGCAAAAGACGCCCAGTGGTATACGCATCGAGAGCTACGACACAAATGGAGCAGAGATACGCCCAAAGTTGAAAAGGAGGCTTTGGCCATCGTATGGGCCTGTGAACATTTCCGGACCTACTTGGTAGGAAAGGGATTCCACATCGAAACAGACCACAAGCCTCTGGTGCCACTGTTCACAACGAAACGTCTTGACGAAATGACACCAAGGCTACAGCGTCTGAGGATGCGCATCTTTGAGTATGACTTTGCAATATCCCACGTACCGGGCAAAGAGATGTTCACCGCGGATGTCTTCTCCAGGAAACCCCCTACCGACCACATGCCAGTCTACAGACTCAAGGCACACCGTGGAGATCAGTGAAACGTTAATTTACGAGTATGAAATGCTAACATTGGAGCTCCTTCCAGCCTCTACCTCATTTTTGTCCAGACTGAAGGCAGAGCTTTCAAAAGACCCAACCACATCAAGGGTTATGGAATACTGCGAAAAACAATAGCCGGCAAGGAACAAACTTCCTCCGAACTTAAGCAAATTCGCGAGTCTCGCCGCAGACCTTTCGGTTGTGCAGGGATTACCAATGCGTAACGACCGGCTGGTGATCCCGCCTAGTCTGCAAGGAGAAGTCTTGGAGCGATTGCACAGCGGCCATCAGGGTGTTGTCCGATGCCGGGCAAGAGCCAGACACTCCGTCTGGTGACCTGGCTTAAGCACGAAAATACATGACTATGTGAGTCGCCGTCCTAGCTGTCAGCAATATAGACGATCACATACAGAACCCCTTCTTCAGACTCCACTACCCGATCGTCCCTGGCAGGAAATTGGAACGGACCTTTTCTAGTTCAGGGGGAAGAAGTATATTGTCATCGTCGACTACTACTCGAAGTTCTTCAAACTTGAAGAAATACCTCGAACAACCACAGAGGACATTATCAAGGTTTTCAGCCAGAACTTCGCTAGACACAGTTGCCCAGAAGTCATCCGCTCCGACAACGGTCCCCAGTTTGGCTCAACCAAGTTCCGGTGATTCGCCAGAGAGTGCAGAGTCGAACTGGTTACTTCAAGCCTGTATTATCCCCACAGTAATGGAGAAGCGGAGAGAGCGGTGCAGACTGCAAAGAAAACCTCGAATTCAGCACAAGCTCTTCTGGCCTACCGAACCATCCCTGGGCCCAAAGGGTTTTCCCCTGCCGAACTTTTGATGGGGCACAAGTTACGCTCCACTCTTCCAACGGCGCCCAGTACCTCTCTGGCAACACTCCAGGAGGTATCGGCAATGATACAGGAAACGGAAGACAAGAGAGGCGTCTAACTATAATAGGTGCCACCGTACAAGAAATGGCAGGGAGCTACACCCACACGCAGCAGTGTGGATTCACGCGGGAGCGGCCGGACCACCTTGGTCTTACCTTGTAGAAACCGACCAAGGAACGATACGACGCACACGGCACCATCTCCCGCCCGGGATTCCCGACAGCGACAGCCAGCCGGCCGGTTACTGGGAGAACGATCCTCAAGCAACCATAACACGAAGTGGGAGAATTTCACGACCACCGGAACGCTATGGACGATGAGGCCGAAAGGGGGAGGCGTCGTATAAAGAAGACGAAGTCTGGCGGCATGTGAGACGGTGAGGTGGCTGGGCCATGTGTGAGGGTCCGAGATGCGCGTGACTGGCAGATACGCTTAAGGTTCGATAAAGGACTCACGGGTATTGGTTTGCGGCTCCGGGCTTTGACCTTCCTCTCGCCTCGGAACACGACAATTACCTTCTCGCATGTTTCACAGTAATCTGTGGCATGGATTTACCACACTCTTTTTGTGACGTGTACCAGTAGGTGTGCACTGTCATGAGAAAAAAATACAATTTATTTAATTACGACAGGGAGCCACGAGAGGGGAAGATGGCAAGTCCCGATCCACCAAAAAGGACAGGGCATAAGAGTGAAGTCTTGCAAGGCTTGGTCCACGATTCAGGACGGTTTGAAACCTATGATGAACGAAGAGAACAAAGGAGTCCATCAGGTCAACAGGAACAATATCTGACCTAAACATGCAGGGCAATGAAGAGCAGGGGCGAATTTATAGGTCAGGCTGGGTGGGGTGGAGAGGGGAGAAGGGGGAGTTTGCAAGGAGATACTTATTTCACGGGCAAAATGCAGCCCAGATGTGTTTTGTTGACCTAATATTTGTTATGTCACCAAAAACTAATAATTTCTTCCTAAGAAAAGCTGGGGTATGTTGATTTTTCATTAAGAAAAAGTTAACCTGAAAAAGAAACAACTCCCCCTCCTTTAAAAAAAAAAAAAAATCTGCTAATGATGCAGAGCATTTGAGTATGCACCAAAACACTGAGGGAGAGGGGGAGACGAGAATGTGTGTGGACGTCAGAGCACAGAGCTCTGGTTGGAATGACTAGTGGGTAGACCTAAAGGTAGTATACGGCTAGCAGTTCAAGAGGAGGAAAAGAAAGAACTCCGCTCTTGCTCACAGTGCTTGGACCCTTATTTTTGTACCCGCACATCACCATTCTTCCCTTGGAAAATTAGCCCCTTGATGCTCTTCGCTCAACATTCGGACGAAATTTGCCAATCCCCCCCCACTCCGGCCTGTGGCTTCTACAGTACTACGCACAAATATCCTCCGTGAACCCCTAAACTGACAGTGCTGTGGAAACTATGTGCTCCTTGGGCCTGTCGCGCTTGAGAATCTTTTGCCACATGATCACGCTCCCTCACTTATAGCCACATTCGCAGAATGGGCTCAGGTGATGGACAGGGGGGCAGGCGAGGTTTGTCAACTAACGTCCCAACTTTTCACCCCCGCACGGATTGCGACAGATCTCGCGGTAGCTGACGTTTGTTCTGAACCTATCTTTATCCGCTGATGTAATTCAATGTCTGTCTGGCAACAAAATGACTAAAAACTTGCAAATGAAGCACAGGTTGTCGATTGCTTGCTTCACAGAATGAATAGCACAGCTCGCGTCCGATTTTGTTGCCCGTGGGACGTGCTTTCTTTTTTTTTTAGGTTCTCTCGTCTCTTATGGCGGAAAAACCCCAGTTGTCTGCTCTCGTTCCTCTCCTGAGTGCTGCATGACGGGAGTGCATTGTGGTGCACACTTGACTCTCAAGGTGCAGCGAGTGCATGGACGCATGGAGTGGCAACGCCGAAATGAACTCGTGAAGTACACTGGGCACAAGCACTGGGCACAAGCATGTGGCTTCGTCTTGCATCTTGTTCGCGTGCAGAAGTTGCTTCGACAGTATTGCAGAAATTACACTAGCCCTGACAATGAAGTACAAAAAGGTTTGTGTTGAGTCTAGACACTGCTGCAAGATTGCCAAGCCAGGAAACCTAATCCGAGCCACCACTAAATGTGTTCCGTTTCAAAATGGCCTAATTGGCAAGACTGAACTGCCACCAAATCTATTCCGTTGTACAGCACCAAAGCACATTGTGTCAAAAAATATACTTACAATGGCTAGCGACGCCTCATAAAAGTCACGCGATGACCCTCTGCTTGGCCAGTTAAGCCACACGCAGTGCCGTGCAGGGTACAGGACGGCAGCCATGAGCCGGCCGGTGTGTCGACCCAGGGTCCCGCCCATAGTGTTCCGCTGCTACCTTGAACAAGGTGAAAGCCAGCTCATTGATGTCATGGTCCTCGGGACCTGTGGTGTGTAACCATTGTGTTTAAGTTTGATAGTCACCAACCAATATTTCGGACTCGATGGGGATGGCGCAAAACTCAGAATAATCGAGCAGTCCGAAAAAATGAATTCTGCCTAAAAATCACTTTATTGCGATTTTAAGCGCAAAGTTGCTACAGAAAGTGATTGATACAATAGACTCACAATAATTGAAGCTTGGATATTTTGTACTTCCGGATAATTCAAACAGGTTTCAAAACTTTGGTTGTCCCGCTATGTTTTTAATGTATTTATAAGCCGCTTAATCCGAATGGCGTTTCTTTTTGTTCTCGCGGCCCCGTTGAGTGCGCTTCTTTCCGAGCACCGGTGCACCACAGAGAAGCAATACCTGCGGAGCGTGCTTTCAGTGCACCGGTGCTCATAAAGAAGCACACTCAACGGGGCTCAAGCGGGCACATATTAGCGGAAAACAGCGTTCACATTATGTGCTTCAAGACTAGCAACGATGACCAAGACGACATAGAGGATGAGGAACAGCTCACTGGCATCATGCTTTCTGGCCTTGAAGCACATAGTGTGAACGCCGAGTTGGCGGAATATGCTAGTCTTGACGACGATGTGTGTGTTTGTCGTGATGACTCATTAGAGGACATAGTACAGGAAGTAATGCCAGCACAGTGCAGCAGTGAGAGTGAAGATGACAATGAAGAAAGGGATGACTTGCTACCAACTGTCACAGCCATAGCTTTGAGCACATCGCTCAGCTCCGGAAGTTTCTGTTTGCAAAGGAAGATTCCCGTAAAGAGCTACTTGCGTTGGCTGGTATTGAAAATTTTATTTTGAGATCGTATGTGCTGACTAAACAGTCCACAATCGACAAATTTTTTGCCGGATGAATAAACTCAATGTCACGGCTCTTTCACTAATGTGCTATGCCTGTACTTGCTTATTAGGCCTATGTAGAGGAAACTGGCAAAAATCTGCTTTGTATGAGTAGCTATCCATGTAACAAATCATAATGCTGTCTAGTATCATATTTAGATGAATTTCTGATAGTTCAAACTAAAATTTGTGACTTCCTGGAGTTTGAATTAATGAGACTCTACTGTAGTTTGCTGTACGGCATTTCGCATTCAGCGAGTCATTTTGTCACTGTACACAGACGAAAGCATA
Organism: Ixodes scapularis; assembly: GCF_016920785.2. NCBI lineage: Eukaryota > Metazoa > Arthropoda > Arachnida > Ixodida > Ixodidae > Ixodes > Ixodes scapularis. The sequence goes on along the minus strand of NW_024609837.1, from coordinate 91,121,362 downwards.
AAAGCGTTCGGACAAGTTACGCATTCACGGCTGCACGATGCTGGCAACCGTAGGGCGAGTTGTTAGACTTTGCCTTTGGTGAAAGAGTCCTGTTTGTAACACTGTGCCGCTGGAGCAAATCCACAGATTGATTGCTACTTCCTTGGCGATACAACCGCTGCCTTCTCACGTCGACACATGGGAAATACCGCAAACAAAAGCAGACACCGTCACGACTTCGCAAGGTGAAACCGGAGAGGTCAAGAGCGGAAGAATTGCTTGAGTGTTGACGTGCTATGTCGCATCAACAGCAGAGGCCTGCCATTAAAAAAAAAAATACTAGTTTGCAGTTTCTTTGCTGGACGTGACGTCACGACAACTGACGGCAGCGATTGGCTGGCAGAGTGATGTAGATTCTTTAGGGGGGAATTTGCCACTGAATTCATAACCTGACATCAAATGTAGTTTCTAAACATGGCAGATATAATCAGGCCAGTTTCCGTCCACAATGCTGCCACCTAGTCTGTCGCACAGATTATTTCCGTTGCTAAGGGGCAATTGGGGCTTTATGTAAACATAGGCTGGACGTGCATGCAGGAAAAATAACATGAATGACCGACCACATCATTGACTCTTCAAACATATTGCAAAAAAACAAAAGAAAAAAACCGACAAGTCAACATTTTTTTTTGTTTTTTCCTTATTTTTAGTGGCTGTTGTGTAACATCGAAGTATAAGTACCGAGTAAAATAAAACTAAAGAAAAAGTACATAACGTAAGGTGTACATGAACTCTATAGATATAATACCAGTCTCAATGGTTTAGCAAAGAAGCCAGTCTTCTCAGAAAACCCCCTCTCTCACTTGAGCCCGTTTTCTAATATTTGAATCTTAAAAAGAAGTTGCCCCGAAAAAGCGGCAGAAAATGCACAAAACAAAGTGACAGTGCCCTAAAAAGGTCACACCTGCCTTTTCACATGGCTCTCGGAACTACATGTAGTGCAGGATGCAGAACGGTACCCATGGGCTAGCTGCAGTTGTAACCCAGCGCTTGTAGTATATCGCAGCTGCTTGGAAGGGAGAGAGGCCACCTCCTTCATGCCGTGGCACCGGGAAAAGGAATACCAATTAGCCGCAGGCGTCGAGCACCTTGTATTTCTGTGCATCCACAAAGCAATTCTGGGACAGCAACGACAAAAAACTTCAGTAACACAGTGAACAAAAAAGAGACCAAAAGGACTGCAGTAGGGTGGGAAGGTGGACTAGTTGGTAGTTATTCATCTTGGTTTTAAAAGCGCACAAAAGACGAGCACAGAGTAAGGAACACAAACACAAACGAAAGCGCTCGTCCGTCGTTTGCGTTTCTTACTCTGTCCTCGTCTTTTGTGCGCTTTTAAAACCAAGAGACCAAAAGAGTAGACATGCAGGTGAGCGTAAATTGTAGACACAGCTAAAACTCAAGGCACAAGGAAGCAGAAAGAGGGCACTTCAAGAGGCCTTTTGACTTCCCTGCATGTCGGATTTGAGTCTCGTACCGGGTAGTAAGAAGCAACAATACTGGTTCCCTAGCCTTTCCTGCCTCAAGAAGCCTTGGAACAAAGAAATCCTACTGGTCATTCATTTTGTTTTCTCTTCTCGGGGGGATTACAGTGCACGCTGCGGCAGCAAACTGCCTCGAAGGGGCTCGACTCACACTCCTAAGAGAATGATTGGCAAGCAATTTCTCCATTGTGTACTATGTGCATTAAAGGGGAACTCCGTCGATTTTTTGGTAGACTTCGATTTGGCTGGAAATTTGCAGACCACATCAATAAGCCTTTTTTAACTGATAACCAAACTATTAAAAAAAAAATATATATATTTCCGTGAAGTTACTGAACTTTCAAGTAACCCCGGCCGGGAAGGTTCCAGGAGGCGACCCTCTACTGGCATCAATGAAAAATCTCTACTTCTCCCTACCCGCGTACGTCACAGATGTGCAGGCGGACGAGCGACTCGGGCAGCCGCCAGGTGGCTTTCTGAACGCCAGCGATCGAGGTAATTTTTTCGCAGCTTCAAGGTTGAAAGTTCCTTTGCAATCTGTGCTCCGGTATAGATTATAGAAACAGTGCCGGGAAAAAGCTTCTTTTTTGCCCTTGTTTTCGTGGGAGAAAAAAAAAAGCGTTCCCCGGCAGCAATGGAGGCCAACCATGTCAAGGTGCTTTTGCGCGAGCTGTGTGCCGAGAGAACTAGTGTCACATGAAACATTTTCACTTTTGCTCGAAATACTTTATAGCCGCATGCTGCGAGTTGAGTATCCTTCAGCAGCTCAAGAGTGGCAAGCACAAACTCAAGCCGGCTGTGATCATTACGACATCCGTCCAAAGAGCGCGAAGAACCGAGAAAAATAGTACAGAATCTGGCACTATAGTCGACATTTTGCAAAGTCACATTTGTTATTCACAATTAGTTCAGAGATTTTTTTTGTTTTCTTAATTTTTAAAAAACACTATATATGTTTGAGACGTCGAATCTAGCTCGGGCGACTCTAGGAGTTCCACTCACGCGGCCAAAATGTTGAAAACGAGAAGAGAACCGTATAAACGAAGTTCAAGTCTGAATTTAGACATGACTTTTGACATATTGCTATTCCTGTCTGCTGTTACAGAGGTTCATGGATCAGGTGTTGAGCTCCATTAAAGGGTAGGAAAACGAAATTCCAGCGCTCATTTTCTAGCTTGCACCCTAACCTCAAGAACACCAGTCTTCCGTTGAAAGGCACAAGAAAATTAATTTTCAAACTATATAAACAATCTTTCAATGTGCACCTGGTGGATGCATGCGGAGCCTATTTGGGAGGTAATTTAGCAACGTTGGGAAACTTGCTACGTAGTCGTGACATAGCAGATTCTTTCGGAGCAGCGCCGCTCTTTGGCATTTCAACATTTTCCTTCTTAGCTTCCCTCCTAGCTCAACTCACAAATCGCGCATTGTACCAAACAATCCAAGAAGACTGTAAGGAAGGACTCCCCTCTTTCTCGGACCCTCGTTCGTGCAACCGGACACATCCATTGTCCCCCTAGAAGATCAGCCCGTCGCTCAAAACTCGAACAAAAGTTGCTTTCCCCACAACGTTCAGCCCTAAGCTGACAGTGTTCTGGAAGCTATGTGCTTCTTGGGCCAGAAACATGCTCGTCACTCAACGGGTACTTCGAACGGCTTGGTTGTTACGCGCTGACACTATTGACACCACCACAACGCTGACAACGCCACCAAGGGCAAAGCTCATAACCACGCCAGCCTTGCTGTCACCAATGCGGGGAATCTTTTCCTTCTGTTTTTGTTTGCGCGGGATATCCAATGACGCATCGCGCTCTCCGTTCACTTCTCTTTGAGCGCTTGCTTGAGTGCACCGTTTGGAACAAAAAATATAGCCAGTCGTTTAAAATACAAACGTGTGATTATCATTTACGGTTATTATCTGTCATGCTTGACTCATTTCCGAACGAAATTTGAATATTTCGATTTTTGTACCCCTTTAATATACGATAGATCCTTGCCTGGTTTGTCAAATGGTTGGCGTGCAATATTCGCTGCAGAAGAAGTGATGAAAATGTCTTTAATTTATTATATTGTGAAAAAATTTTATATAGAGCTGAAAAGTTTTTTGTTTTTTCTTTATTATGAAAATATTAATGTTGTTAAGGGGAGGCATGTAAATTTACAGCTGATGAAAACTGTGCCAAACGAACTTAACTTAAAAAAACTTTACATAGAATTACCCCTTCCCTATTTTGAATTAAAAGATTTATAATGTCTTTCTGTACCTCACGCACTATTGTATCTTCAAGCAAATATTCTTTATTTGGAGATGAACAGTGTATTTTATACGCATTCCCCTGCACCTTGATGTTTGGCTTGGTGGTTGCGAAGTTCTTTTAATCGTCATTTTAACACAATCGTCATGACCAGTAACCTGCCATCTGATCTACACGAACGCAGTTCATTCCATTCTATACTTTTCATTGTTTACGATAATCACAGTCTACATGTCTTAGGTCCCAGCCCAGCATGCACATGTTCATCGCTTTGGAAGGCAAGCAATGTATGTGCCACATGCACGAACGCTGAAAATGGCATCGACCAGAAGCGCTTTTCAGAAATGGTTTACAGATCTTTTGCTAGATTACTTAAGCACCAAGGAGCATATTCATGCCACAAGAATAGTCACACGTGCTGACGCCTGCAACAGTAACTTTTCAAAAGAAAATCTAAAACAAATGGCACGTTCCTTCAGGTCATATGAGCGTGTGGGCATCTGTACCCACATTCCGAGCATTTTCCGCACTGCTTTGGCAATTCACAAAAATTTTATTGCGTGACTCTTCGACCTTTCTTCACCAGCCATCTTCTAATAAAAAGAGAATGGATTTACCAGCGATATCACGAAACTAGCGAGGCGCGGCTTGAGCGTAGCGAGTTGCAAAAATGGTTTTATGAAATTCTAATTGCTAGTTTTTCTTTTACTTTCTTATAGTTATGCACATAGACCAAGGCCATATTTTGTGCAAATACATATAATTATCAACTCTAAACAGCACGAACGCCCAGATTTTTTTGCTGTTAGACGCGAGAAAGGCGGGCGCGAGTGTACTCGATTGCCGGCCGCACGCCTTGCTGCACAAAGTGACGTGACGCTTGGGCGGCGGGGAAAACTGGGGAAAAACTAGGGAGAATGATGTTTCGGTTAACTAGAGTGAATCTGGGAGAATGAGATAGCATTTCGGAATCAGGAAGCCATCCGCATTCAGATTATGCCCTTGGATTAGGTAGCTCGAAAAGTCGGAGTTCTCCTTTAAAGGGGTACTCCGGCATTTTCTCCATTGTCCCCGATTTGCCTAAAACCTTGCTTAACACACCAACGAACATCGCTAAAATAGTAACCCAAATATTTGGCCAAACTAACTTTTTTTCGCGAAGTTACAGAATTTACAATTAGGGTCATCATCGTGTTCTTCAAAGTGAAAAGCTCTACTGGCAACATTAAAATAGTGACATCATGGGAAGGCAGGGGTTCACTCTTTGGGCTGTAGACTTTGTTTTCAACTGACCACAAACAGTTTCATGGCGTTAAAAGAATGTTTTGGTAGGTTGCTCCAGCTCCCGCGCAGCACGAAACAAATGCTCGGCATAGTTCATTTCTAGACAGCCCGCTCGAACCGCAAGCCTGCCATCCCGTGACGCAGGCACGTAGGCAGGGGGGGCCATGGGACCTGGGCCCCACCCCGAAATCTACCATTTTGCTGGGGCCTCCTCTCCCCCCTTGCCCTCATACAGCACTTTGTCATAAACAAGCCCCCCCCCCCCCCCCCCCCCCCCGAAACAAAATCCTGGCTACGTGCCTGCCATGATGTCACGGCAATGAAAAGCGAAAGTATACCGTAAAATACCGTGCGCATCCGCCCATTCCACATTAAGCGCCCATTACCAAATTTGTGAGATCTGAGCAAATATGTACAGTACATTTATATGTAAAATTGATGACCGGACAAGTGCCCATCCCCCATTTTTTTGCGATTATCTCCAAAGTTTGAGTAGGCGCTTTCCCGGTATTTTACGGTATTTGAATCTTGGTATTGGCGTCATTTTCATTTGCCGATTTCATAATAACTATTTTGAGTTTCGTGATAGTAAATAGCATACCGGAAAGAGTAAAAGATGGCGATTTCGAAAATGTGGTTAGGTGGGGTTGCCCAAAAAATCGCTGGATTTTTTAAGCAGGTCTTTTTTCTGCCAACACGACAGTGGTAGGAACATTACCTGTGTCGAGCTAGAGAAGCCATATTGGGGGCTACCCCAGCTACGTCCACACTGGCTTTCATGGCAGTTATGTGTGATGCAGACAGCTTTCACTATTTCAACCGAGTGCCTTGGCAAACACAGAAGCAGCCACATAAGACAATCAGGAAAAGACGCCGAGTTGTACAGGCTAAGGAGGAAGGACATAGTGCAGCGAGCTATCTAGTCCAGGCTATTCCTCTGAGAAATGCAGTCGGTGGAAATGTAGGTCAGTTATTCCCGCCATTAATTTAGGTAACTAATGCAAGCATTACACTATTTTGCATATTTCTCTACTGCAACGCTAGTCATCCGCAGCAGAAACAATGCCCCAAACTAAAAAGAAGTCTCATTGCATTGTTAACACAGACATCAAGTCCATTAGGAAAGGCCAGCTGTGCCATCCACCTGTTCATAAGCGAGCTGGAGTTCATCAAAACACAACCGAGAATCTCTCGGAAGTACTTGGTTCCTTTTCAGTAGTTATTGAATGAAAGCACAGTGCAGTGGTGATTACCATCAGCACAGCCTTGCCACTGGCACTGCTGTCCCTCGAATGGCACAGGCACGACATGGCCTGCAAGCCACATATATCCCTAAAAGAAAGCTGCATAGGATGCACTTACCGTGGCTAGCGTCGCCACCCAGCGAGCTTGCACAAACCTTCTGCATGGCACGCAGTGCTGTTCAGAACAGAGCGGCACTGGCTAGCCAGTTAATGCGAAGGCTTGTAGTGTCTTGCCGCTGCCTTGGCAAAGCTGCAAGTCACCTCTTTCACGCCTTGTGGTGCCCATCAGCTTCAAACGAAACGGTGTTGAATCGCGACCAGCTATAACCTGTCGCACAAGGGAGAAAAGGGTGTGAATGTGCAGACTCCTATCTGTTTGCTTTTGTCTAGCGTGTGAGTTTTGTTTGAGAAGAAAACAACAATGACACTTCTTTCACAGTAATATGCAAAACAAAAACGAGAACGGCTCGGTTATTAATAAGTTGTGTGCAGCAGAGGCACGGGTGCGAGGGCGTAGCTCCGCAGAATGTTCTTTTTGCACGGCTGCTCGTGCAAAAAGGGCGCTTTTGTGCTCGGGCCTGTGCCTTTTCTGCACACAACGTATGTTACAGAGTGTATAGCACGCCTTCGAGAGCACTCGCGTGCGGCGAGAAATCCATCATATACAGGGTACGATCGCAGGAAACCTCGCAGGGGTGCAGGAAGCTGCAAGTGCACGGTGCACCAGAATGTGAAACTAGAGGTGGTAATAGTATTTCACAGTTTGAGAATATGACGTTACTTGACGTAACTGCCTTACCGGCGGATGATAAGGGCCATCGGAGCACGACCAACTATTTGTTGTGATCGGGGCATTCGATTGGACGCGGGTTGGTAAAGATTTGAAAAACACGAAAGAATAAAACATGTAGGGACGAAGACAGACAGCGCAGTTCTTTGTTGACATAAAATGTAAGATCAAGCACATTATTCTGTCGGATCAAATGGTTTTGTTGAATTAGGTTTAGCTCGCAAGTCAGCCGTTCTTCGGCGGGCTTTCAGCTTTCTGCGATGGTTGTTTTAATCGTGAACGCAGGCTCAAACAATGTAGGCAGCGGCGCCAAATAGATCTGAAACTAAGAAACAGCTCGGACGCGTGGAACGAACACACACAGAGATCACATCACAGGAAAACTCAAACCACTCACCTTTCGTTCGACGACGGTACGTCAGGCACGATGTTTCCGATGTTTCTCCAGGCGTTGAGGAACGAGCGATTCGGAGGAGGAATAATGGCAGGTCACGTGACCCGACGTCACCGGAAGTGACGTCACAAATAAAACGTCACGTGACAAAAAAATTTTGTTTTGCTTGTTTTTGTTTGTTTTGTTTTCTGTGACGTCACGGTTTTTAGCGAGGAAACTTTTTCTTATTTTTACTTTGTTGACGTATTATTTTTTTTTATTTTGTTTATTTTCTTGCTTTTTGCAACCGCGGGACCGCGTTTCTGCGCTTCAGATTGCGTTTTTCCGACTCCTTTGTTTGATATCGTGTCGTATCGTCGTATTTATGTAGTTATTAGGAACGGCAAGGCCTACGTTGTTGCGTCCTTTACCTGAATATCGTGACCGAATCGAGTGTCGTCGATTTGAATCGTGTCTTGCGAACCATCGTCGAACAAAAGGTGAGTGATTTGCGTTTTCCTGTGATGTGATTTCGATGTGTTCGTTCCACGTGTCCGAGCTGCTTCTTCGTTTCAAATACATTTGGCGCCGCTGCCTATTGTTTGAGCCTGTGCTCACGATGAAAACACGCATCGCAGAAACCTGAAAGCCCGCCAAAAGAGCTCTAAAAACCGCATCCCAGACCTGCCGGCAGACTTCCGAGCTAAGCCTGATTAAACAAAAACGTTTGATCCGGCGGAATAATGTGTTTGATATTACATCCCATGTCAACAAGGAACTGCGCTGTCTGTCTTCGCCCCCAACAGGTTTTATTCTTCCGGGTTTTTCAAATCTTTACCAACCCGCGTCCGATCGTAATACCCCGATCACAACAAATAGTTGATCGTGCTCCGATGGCTCCAAACATCAGCCGCTTCTATATTTTGACCCAAGTAAACTCATGTTCTCAAACTATGTCATTCTGTCACCACCTCCAGTTGCACATTCTGGCGCACTTGCAGCCTCGTGCACCCTTGCGAGGTGTCCTGCTATCGTACCCTGGATATCATGGATGTCTCGCCGTACGCGAGTGCTCACGGAGGCGTGCTATACACTCTGTATCATAAGTTGTGTGCAGCAGAGGCGCAGGCCCGAGCACATGACAGTAAAAAGCGCCTTTTTTGCACGAGTACCCGCGCAAAAGGACATTCTGCAGAGCTGTGCCCTCGCACCCGTGCCTTTGCTGCACACAACTTACGAGGCAGTATAATAACCGAGCCGTTTTTGTTTCTTTTGCACATTACTGTGAAAGAAGTGTCATTGCTGTTTTCTTCTCAAAGAAAACTCAGAGACGTTAGCCAAAAGCAAACAGATAGGAGACTGCACATTCATATGTTTTTCCCCCTTGTGCTACAGGTGATGGCTGGTCGTGGTTCATCAGCGTTTGTTTTGAAACTGATGGGTACCACAAGGCATGAAGGAGGTGACTTGCAGCAGCAAGCCTTCGCAGCAACTGGCTAGCCAGTGCTGCTCTGTTCTGAACTGCACTGCGTGTCATGCGGAGGTTTTGTGCAAGCTCTCTGGGCGGCGACGCTAGCCACGGTAAGTGCATTCTATGCAGCTTCCTTTTAGGGATATATGTGGCTCGCAGGCCATGTCGTGCCAGCGAAATAAGTGCCACCCGAGTGACAGCAGTGCTAGTGGCAAGGCTGCGCTGACAGTAATCAACACTGCACTGTGTTTTCATTCAATAACTAGTGACAAGGAACCAAATACTCCCGAGAGAGTCTCGGTTGTGCTTTGATGAACTCCAGCTCGCTTATGAACAGGTGGATGGCACAGATGGCTTTTCCTGGTGGACTTGGTGTCCGTGTTAACATTGCAACCAGACTTTCTTTCAGTTTGTGGCGTTTTTTCGTTGCGGGTGACCAGCATTGCAGTAGAAAAAGATGCAAAATAGTATAATGTTTGCATTCGTTACCTAAATTAATGGCAAGAACAACTGACATACATTTCCACCGACTGCATTTCTCGGAGGAATAGCCTGGACTAAAAAGCTCGCTACACTATGTCGTTCCCTCTTCGCCTGTACAACTCTGCGTCTTCCCTCGGTCGTCTTATGTGGCTGCTTCTGTGTCTGCCTAGGCACTCGGTTGAAATGGGGAAAGCTGTCTGCGTTGCACATAACCGCCATTAGAGCCAGCGTGGGCGTAGCTGGGGTAGCCCCCGCTATGGCTTCTCCAGCTCGACACAAGTAACATTCCTACCGCTGTTGTGTTAGCAGAAAACAGACCTGCTTAAAACGTACAGTGCACATAGCACACAATGGAGAGGTTGCTCGCCAATCATTTTCTTGGAAGTGTGAGTTGAGCCGTTTCGAGGCAGTTTGCTTCCGCACCGTGCACTATAATCCGCCCGAGAAGAGAAAACAAGATGAATAACCAGTAGGATTTCTTTGTTCCAAGGCTTCTTGACGCAGAAAAAGACTAGGGAGCCAGTATTGTTGCTTTTTTGCTACCCCGTGCGAGACTCAAACCCGACATGCAAGGAAGTGGAAAGGCCTCTTCCTTTCTGCTTTCTTGTGCCTTGGGTTTTAGCTGTGTTCAGAATTCACAGCTCGCCTGCATGCCTACTCTTTTGTTCACTGTGTTACTGAAGTTTTCTGTCGTTGCTGTCCCAGATTGGCTTCGTGGATGCACAGAAATGCTCAAGGCGCTTGACGTCTGTGGCTCATCTGTATTGTTTTTCCCGGTACCACGGCATGAAGGAGCTGGCCTCCCTCTCTTCCATCAGCTGCGAGATACTACAAGCACTGGGCTACAGCTGCAGCTAGCCCATGGGTACCGTTCTGCGTCCTGTACTGCATCTAGTTCGAAAGGCCATGTGAAAGGCAGGTGTGGTCTTTATGGGCTCTGTCTCTATGTGCATTTTCTGCAGCTTTTTCGGGGCAACTTCATATTAAGATTCAATACGGACTCGAGTGAGAGGGGGGCATTCTGAGAAAGCCAGCCTCTTTGTTATACCATTGGGACTGGTATTATATCTACAGAGTTTATTTACACCTTTTGTTATGTACTTTTTTTATTTATTTTTATTTTACTAGTTACTTATACTTCAATCTGACACGACAGCCACCAAAAATGGGGAAAGGACAAAAATGTTGACATATTGGCCTTTTTGTTTTCTGGCAGTTTGTTTGAAGAGCCAGTGTTGGGGGCCGTCATTCGTGTTATTTTTCCCACACGCACATCCAGCCTATGTTTACGTAAAGCCCCAATTGCCCCTTAGCAACAAAAATAATTTATGCGACAGACTAGGCGGCAGCATTGTGGACGAAAACAGGCCAGATTATATCTGCCATGTTTAAAAACTACATTCGGTGACAGGTTATGAATTCAGTGGCAAGAATGCACACCGCCTGCCAATCACTGCTGTCAGTTGTCGTGACGTCACGTCCTGCTAAGAAACTAGTATATATTTTTTTTAAATGGCAGGTTTTGGTTGCTGATGCCTCGTAGCACGTCGGCACTCTAAGCAATTCTTCTGCTCTTGGCCTCTCCGGTTTTACTTTGCAAAGTCATGACGGCGTCTGCTTTTGTTTGCGGTATTTCCCGTGTGTCGACGTGAGAAGGCAGCGATTGTATCGCCAAGGAAGTAGCGATCAATCTGCGCATTTATTCCAGCGGCACAGCGTTTACAAACCGGACTTTGCCCTTCACCGAGGGGAAAGTCTACCGACTGGCCCTACAGTTGGCGAGCATTGTGCAGCCGTGAGCGCGTAACTTGTCTGAATGCTTTCGTCTGTATACAGTGACAAAATGACTCGCTGAAATGCGAAGTACCATACAGTACCATGCCGTACAGCAAACCATCGATCACTTGCTGCAGCAACTTTGCGTTTTAAGTCGTAATAATAAAGTGATTTTTAGGCTAAAATCATTTTTTCATACTGCTCAATTATTCGGAATTCTGCACGATCCCCATCGGGTCTGCAATATCGGTCGGTGGCTGTATAACCTTTAAACACAATGGTTACACACCACAGGTACCAAGGACCATGACATCAGTGAGCTGGCTTTCACCTTGTCCAAGGCAGCAGCGGAACACTACGGGCGGGACCCTGGATCACTGCACCATGGATGCCGTCCTGTACCCTGCACGGCACTGCGTGTGGCTTAAGTGGCCAAGCAGAGGGTCATTGCTTGACTTTTACGAGGCACCGCTAGCCATTGTAAGTACATTTTGGACACTCATGTCTGGTGATGTACTTTTGTGCTCTACCGCAGAGCACATTTGGTGGCGGTTCAGTCTTGCCAATTACACCATTTTGAAACGGAACACATTTAGTGGTGGCTCGGTTTAGGTTTCCTGGCTCGGTGATCTTGCAACAGTGTCTAGACTTGGCGTAAACCTTTTTGTACTTCATTGTCAAGGCTAGTGTAATTTCTGCAATGCCGTTGAAGCCACTTCTGCACGCAAACAAGATAAAAGTCGAAGCCACATGCTCGTGCACAGTGTATGACTAACATGTATGCATGGGCACTCGTGCCCATGCGTACCCACTCGCAACATGGAGCATGTTTGTTTCGGCCGACACTCCACGCGTTCATTTCGGCGTCGCCACTCCACACGTCTATGCACTCGCTGCACCTTGAGAATCAAGTGTGCACCAGAATGCACTCCCGTCATGCATCACTCGGGAGAGGAACAAGAGCAGACGACTGGGGTTTTTCCGCCATAAGGAACGAGAACCGAAAAAAAGGGGATTTTCTGCTAAGAAACTGCGTCCCACGGGCAGCAAAATCGGACGCGAGCTGGGCTATTTATTCTGTGAAGCAAGCAATCGACAACCTGTGCTTCATTTTCAATTTTTCTTTCAGTTTGTTGCCACACAGACATTGAAATACATCAATGGGATAAAGTAAGGTTCAGAACCAACATCAGCTACCGTGAGATCTCTCACCATCCTTGCGGGGTTGAAAAATTGGGACTTCAGTTGACAAACCTCGCCCGCCCTCCTGTCCATCATCACCTGACCCCATTCTGCATATGTGGGTATGTGCAAGGGAGCGTGATCATGTGGCTGAAGATACAAGTGCGACCGGCCCAACAAGCACATAGTTTCCACAGCACTGTCGGCTTAGGGGTGCACGGAAGATACTGTATAAACTGGAATATAGGTCGACCCCTTAATTTACAAGTTGCAAGATGCAAAAGAAGTTTTTATGGCAAGAAAACGCAACCTTACCTTGGTGACAAAATTGTCCAAGTATATGAAAGGACGAGAAAACACGGCAGATTTATTTAATTGTTTTGCACTCAATAAAACAGGAAGTATGCGAGTGTTACTACTCAGATTCCTCAGAGCCTTCGTCCGACGACGAGTTCACTAACACAATTTAAAGGGACGATGCCGTCCCTTTGAATTGCGCCCTCGAAAGCTCGGAGGCACGAGCAACCTCAACGCCTTTTATATGGATGCTCTCCGACATCACAGGTATCGATCTGGCGCACAGATCCCGAATAAAGTTTGCCGCCTTTGTTTCCAATTCGGGGTACACTGCAGTCCTTCCACGAAATTAAGTTTTCCTCGCCTTGCTGCACGCCGCCGGTTTTTGTCTCTGGTTTTGCCAGTAGCATATGCTTTTCTCCGATACACTGAACTCTCGCTGCGCTGCAAGATTCCGGTGGATCTCTGCATAGGCGATTGCCTTGTTCTAAAAGGCTACTGTGAACTGTCTTCTACTTCCGCTCATTATTGCTGCGGTAGATGTAACAAACCAAGGAGCACAAGTAAAAGTTAATCGTGACCATCGTGACAAGTGGACGAGTGCTAGGCCATTGCAATATAAAACAAAATGGCGTCTTCAGGCACTGAGTGTTGCGAGATTATTTTTGTTTTTCCGCTAATGACCGTCATATAAGACGAGGGTCGACTTTTTCAGGTCCAATTTCAAGAATAAATTCGACCTATATTCCGGTTTATATGCTAGTTGTGCATAGTACTGTGGAAGCCACAGGCTGGGGAGGGGGGGGATTAGCAACTTTTGTCTGAATGTTGAGCGACGAGCATCAAGGGCCAATTTCCTAGGGGGAGAATGGTGACGTGCGAGTACAAAAATGAGGATCCAAGCGCCATGAGCAAGAGGGGAGTTCCTCCTTTTCCTCCTCTTGAACTGCTAGAGGTATACTTATGCCCCTGTACCTTTGGTAACACTGCACAATTTGTAAGTTGAGGAAAGCTAAGAAGGAAGTTGAAGAATCGATTCATGACCCCTTTAACATTTACCTACACTAGTTACCTTGCACCATTATATTTTGTTTGAGAAAGCTCTCATCCTCACCCCTCCCTTAAGGGATAAAATCAGAAGTGTATACAACGATCGGAATCTAAAGTGCCACGAAACCTATTGCTGGACATTCTTACGGGTTAGTGATCAATTTTTGTATGAATGAGGCCTTACCAGTGCCTTTGCCTCAATAGTGTGGTAAAAGGGCAATTTTCTTGTTTGTGCGCACAAATTTGTTTTGAAACATAACTTGCTGGACTACCAATGCATGTTTCAAGATCTCTGTTGTGGTGAATGTTTTGCTGCCTGTTATATTCTTCAATAGCCAGTATCGTTTAAGTTCTAGAACTCTATACAGTAAACTCCCACTTGAGCAAACTTCTAGGGACTCAAAGAAATAGTTCCCTTAACTAGGAGTCCACTAAACTGAATATATTCACTGGATTATGGAACAGCATAGGGCGCAGCATACATTGAGTCAAAGGGTGAAATGCAATTTATGGAGTCATGTACATTGATATATACAAAGTGTATTGCAGTTACGCTGCTGCCTTTCTCATTTTGAAAATAGTCAATAATTTTCATTTGCACCGGCGCTCTGAAAGCGCATGAAGTAACAAAGTTGCCCAGAGAGTATCTTTTTTTTTTTTTTGCATATCCTCTGGCACAGCTAGTTGCTGTGAGGAAGTCATACCGCAACGGCACTGTCCACTGGCTTGAAATATTCAGTGCAGAGCCGTTCCCTGTTGGGATTGAACGCAGTTTCTCTTTCAAGCTTCGACTTTTGCTTCACTAACGTTGACAACGTCGACGGTAGCATCCGATAGTCCTTCGCAACATTCACTTGCCTTTGACCGTTGCCCAGACGCTGAAAGTATTTCAATTTGTCTGAGAGACAACCGCCTCCATTTCGTTATATTTATTACGTAAGTGGGCGCACAAACTGCCGTTGTTACCCAAAACTAAGATGGCCGAAAGGAACCAATAATAAAGAAAAGAAAATATGCACCGCATGGTTCGTTTTTGTCTACCGCACCGCTGCTGCAAAGGCGGCGGCGGCCATCAGCTACGCCAGCACTGCAGAGCACAAAACTTTGTTGAACTGATCACAACAGTAATCCTGGGTCCACCGATCAAGTTCGTTGAACTGAAATATTCGCTATTCCGAAATTCGTTTTTCGTAGAGCAAACATTTTTGCATAGAATGCAAAGGAAAACCACCATAGATTTTTGAAAGTTTGTTATTCTGAAATACTTGTTAAACCGACATTTGCTCAAGTGCGAGTTTATTGCACCCGACTACTGTGCGTTGCCCTACATGTTCGGGTAAGGTACTGTTTCTGTTTACCTAATAGGCACTTTCGTTCTCTGCATATACACCATAGGTTTCAAACCACCCTGAATCGTGGATCAAGCCTTGCAAGATGGAAGTTCTCTTTAGGCCCAGCACCTCTCGATGGATCAAGTCTTGTACCCCATTCCCTCGTGTCTTTCATATAAGTAAATTGTTGGTATTTCTTTTATGACAGTGCACGTTACCTGCGGACCACGTTTTACAGTCGAAACGCAGTGTACCGAAACTTCTTTTATATAGACCCCTTTCTTTGCAAGCGCCACCAGGCGGTGCTTCAGTTTGTTTGATGTCTCAGCAAACTTCTGATTCATAACAAGAATGAACAAAACCCACTTTGACACTGCTGCCTAAAATGTCGATAAAACGTGTAACCACCAATTCTCCAGGTGAGCGCCAAAAGAATGAAGAAACGGCAGATATGTTAAAATGTTTCAAATATTTTGTACACCAACTTGCCTCCTCCAAGACATTAAATTGTACAGGCAAATGCCCTCATTAAATCTCCAACTTTGATGTATGTTGGAGATTATGCTTTCTAGCACTGGTGACATGAACAAGCTCAACAGGCTTGCAAAGACTGAGCGACCGGAAGTCACTTGGGACACAAGCGGCAGTTCATGTTTGTAAACAGCAAAAGGGTCTAGATAAACGGTTGTACGTTGCCGTTGCCACGGCAGCTTGCGCAACCGCAATTTTTACCGAGACGCATGCGGGGAGCTATGTACTTCACATTGTTTGTGCATGGCTTGTCATCTATCTTGTGGTTTTGACACTTGTGGTTTTCTTGTTGAAAACTACAAGTGTCAAAACTATGCGATAGAAGACAAGGTGCGCCGCACAATGCTTTTCTGTCCACTACTGTTCTGTTAACAGACGGAAAAAAAACCTGACCAACGGAGTCATATACAGCTTCACTGTAAAATGGGACGAAAAAACGAATAGAACGCGAAGGGGAGAAACGAGTGACAATTTGAAGCCACCTAATGACTGCTGTGTCACGTGATTTCAAGATCGCAGCACCCATGCGACGGAGGGCGAAAAGGTCTATAGAATTTTAGAAATAAATTGAAGGGATAATATAAAGCCATTTGCAGGGGGGACTGCCTAGCTCGAGCCCAAGCTACTGTTGCATTGGTAGGAATTTGGCATTAGGAAGATGATGTGGCTGTAGCTGGCTTCAGTTGCTGCATTGGCATATGCATCTATTGACATTTGGTGACCATAGCATGCAGAATTTATTGTACAGGAGGAGAGACAGTTGTGACGAGATCAGGAGCATGATTGGACTTGTTTGCAGTGCTTTTCAATGTGGCTGCAGGACATGAAAAGGACTGAATGTGTATGGCCAATATTTTCCAGCACCTAATATTTTGACAAGCCTTGCATGAAAGGAGTTTCTTACAGCAGAGCTGTTAAGGGCTAGTTTCCCCAGAATCATGTCCGGTACCAAACAAATGTCAACACCTGTGGTCGACACAACACTGTTTGCCGCCGTCGCTCATAGATCGCGGCAGGCAGCCTTTCCAGCCTTGGCAACTAGAGAACTGGTTGCTGCCATCGCTGATAGATGGCGGCAACATTTCTTGGGAGGAAGAAGAACGGAACGAGCAGCGATGTGCGCAGCAGCGCGAATGGTTCTGCTATTACCTAAAGTTCCACTGCGTCAAGCGCTTCAGATTCCTTTACGAAAGAAGAGCAGATCGCTCGCCTGAAAAGCCACCACCGAAAACAGAAGCTACAGCTCCGCTGCTCTTCCTTCTTCACCAAAGTGGAAAGGCTAAACGTTTTCTTTTTTTTTTCTTTTTCTTTTTATCTGGAACATGGTGCTGAAGTTTCAAACTGCCTCTGATGTTGCGAGCAAAAAAAGATGCCACCAGAACATCTCGGTGCTAATAGTCGCCGACAAGGTGGGAAACGCAGGGCATCTCTTAATGCCCGGCCTCCAGCAAGCACTTGTTGCCTTTTCTCATGCTTTGTCTGCGCATGCATTGTTGAGGCTTGCAAGACGCCAAAGCATTGCCAAATGTAGGAGGCTCCTCCCTGCAATTCTTGTTGTCCTACATTTGATCCTCAAGGCACACCCCAGGTTGGTAGAAAAACATGCGAGAGTCTATTCAACACCTGTACACGATTCGGGCAATATGCTAGATATAGTCCCTAACGGAATGAGAACGTATGGGCGTGTCTTGCAAATGCTCGGGCTCAAAGCATTGCCGAAGGTAGGAAATTCGTGCTAAAGTGAGGGCAACTGAAGCTTCACCCTGCCGTCCTCATCTTGCAAGTTGCTAGTTATTAATCCATTTTAAATGTGGCAATGCTACACCATACAATAACGGTTTTTACAAAAGTAATTTGTGGTTCATCTTATCAAAAGCTCGTTATAAATCAAATTGAATAATATTAACTTGCTTCCAAGAGAGAACAAATGGCACTGTGTATTCAAGCTTACAAAATCCAATTTTTACTGAGCAACTTTCTAAAAAAAATTGCGTTCAATGGTGCTCTGTTCAAAACTGGAGTAAAAAGACCCATGTCTGTGTATAACTATCTCAAACACTTTCAAACGAACATACAGAAAGGAAATGGGGCAGTGATTGTCTACCCTAGACATGTCACCCACCTCCTACACACCAACTCATGTTTAAAAACAAACCAGAGTGCCCCTAACGGACGCCGTGCGGTGGTTGGTAGGCAAGAAGCTCGCCGTCGCCCATAATCAAACCATTGAATTGCGTTGTTGTCGGTGTGAGACCCCGTGCTCTTTTTCCATTGGAATTGTTTATTCTACGTCCTCCTAACGATGTCGACTACTTGAGCGGCTTCAGCAAAATTAATGAGGCTCGTTGCACCGCAAAACTGCATAAATAATGCGACGTGCGGCGATTCATTTCACGTGGACGCCGCAGAATGAGCGCAAAAGCCCGACTCCCACGATGAGTCATCTCGCTATTTTCAGTCGCGACGTCGCTCGGGCTGTAAAAGCGTGGACCGTAGCTGAGATGGTGGACGTCAATATTGAAAACGGCAAGTAGAATCGGGCATTACAAGTCGGTGACGGCCGCTGGTAGCAATGATCAATATCTTGTATCTACTTACACTTGGCCTACTTACCCCAACCAACCCTCAAAAGTGTTTTGAGGCCTGCACTTACTTCTTATCACAATTACCAGGTCAAAACTTGGTTTACGGGCAGCTGTCGTTTGAAAGAGCCGACGACAGTTCGAACGGATGCGCAATGGAGTGCAGGCAAGAAGCACCGCGTCCCGCGTCAACAAACCATTGGAATGTCGCGTCAGCTTCTGTGTGAGTTTGCATACTCTTTTTCGTGTTGGAATTGTCAATTCTACGTCCTCATAACAATGCCTTACCACTTTAATCGCCTGAGCGAAATTATCAAGGTTTGTTACGACGCTGAACTTTGCGTAAATAATTTGACGTGCAGAGATTCATTCGCATGAACGCCGTAGAATGGACGCCGAAACCATGATGAGATTCTTCTAGCTATTTTTGGTCGCAACGTTCGTGCTGCAAACGTGTAAAAGGTAGCGGCGATGATCGACGTCAATACTGAAAATAGGAAGCTGGAACACAGCGAGCGTAACAAGTCGGCGATGGCCACTGGTACCAATGATCAACATCTTTTATCTACTGTTTTCACCGAGCCAACTTAAATCTTTTGAGGCTTGCAATTACTTCTTATTACAATCACCGGGTCAAAGTTTGGTCTGCGGGCCGCTTTTGTTTGAACGAGCAGACGACAAAAAAGTGAAAGCCGTTTACAACTAACTCCCTGTAACGCCGAATTAGAGCGCAGCTCTTGAGGAGGAGGGAAGGGTACTGGGGGCGGGGGGGGGGGGGGGGGGGTGATGATGACGATGCCGGTGACGTCATCAGTGATGATGGCGTCATCGCATCGTCATCAGCGATGACGACGATGCGGATGCCGGTGACGTCATTGGGGGGGTCACGTGACCTTGGGGGAGGGGTCATGTGACCTTAGAATGACCTTGGGGGGCCACGTGACCTTGGTTACGCCGACGCCGCTCAAGCCGGGAACGGGCCCCTAAGAGCTGCGCTCTAAAAGCAGACAAGTTTGAACGATCAGGCGGCCGTGTGAATTTGAAGACTCGCTGAACCCCCGGGTGGTCTGGACAACTTGGCGGTTTTCTCTCGTTCATGTTGGAACACAACTACATCTGTCGAGCACAAAGTGTTGCCAGCATAAGCAATCGTAGTTCGACAGCGTCTGGTTAGCCCTTGTCACGAATACTATCCACGTTTTTGGACGAATGGAGGGGCAGAAACACATGAAAACTGATCTTCAAACCTTTCCAGAGTCTCTTGGTACAGTTCCGTCGCAGCATTTTGACGAGAAGGCAGGTTTTTTGTCTGGTTTCTCCCAAAAGAACGCAGGAATGCATGTCTCGCACCGCGACTTCTGTCCACCACCCCAGACCGGAAGTGTGCCCGACGCGCCACCACCGTAGCGTGACGTAGGAGAGCTGAGTTCATGTATACCGGTACTACAGTAGACTTTCTCCACAACGATGGAAGAGCATGATTTCTTAGGTGATATGCATGCTTAAATAATGGGGCAAACAAATCAGTGCTGCCCTTAACAATAAAACAAGATATAAAATCTGCACCCAAGAACAGCCTCGCTTTAATTTCTTTATTGCTTTTAACATTTCGGTGTCAACTTCCTTGATTGCTGAAATGTTCCTCAATATTACTGAAAAAAAGATGTGCTTGCATTGATGAAAGTGTGAATGTTGTGAACACATTCCTCAGCAAACAGCAGATCTCCAACAATATCTGGACCTGCTTGGCAATGGTAGCAATGTGTGTACAAATGTTCTTAGATCTAGGTCAGTTCACAAACTTGAAAAATGCCCGACACCCTTTTGCGGCACATCCGCTCAATGGCATCTGCTACACTATCAGCTCGTCCTATGGACAGATCCGGTAGAACGTTGGATGCACATTACCTGCGGTGGAAAGTGGTTTTATTGTGGTTCTTATAGTAAACATAAGGTCTGCACAATACTTAACGCAAAAAGAGCATTAAAAAAATGTGTCTTTGCTGAGCGTGGAGGCATTGACGCTGTGGCGCTAAGAACATTATCCACCCTTACCTGCTTGCATGCCGGCAACAGAAAACTGTTTTTAAATGCTGCTTTTCCGTGGAGCTTGTCAACTGATAGATCCAAGAACGTTGGCATGTATGGCCCAAGGGGAGGCATCTATTTTCCAAAGCACCGGTTTAGAAACCCCCATTTTATTGAATCCTTTCAAAAAGACGCCCAGTTTAGAGAAAACGGCAACGAACCTCCTTTCAGCAAATTTATTTTTAAGAAAACAATTCACCGAACTCGACTGCTTGCTCCAGCATTCGCTTGTTCTGTCTTCGCTGACGGTGAAGCTGAGCCAGTCAGCGAGTCGCTCGCTTGGGCGGCCAGCATATTCAGAGTATGATGGACACGTTTTCGTGCATGTCACTACCCTGCTGTTTTCGAAAATAGTACTTTTACGTTCTGTTTGTTTCACAACTTAAATCATGCCTCAGTGAATCATGTGCTAGCCTTTAGGTGCTTCCAGATTTGCTTATCTTAATTCAATCGAAGGGATTCACTAAACTGCGACCCTTTTTCAATAAATGCTGCTGTAAACTGAGCTTCGATAAAATGTGCCAGTCCTCGAAAACACGCTTCTATGATATGGTGTTCGGTCAACTGCCATAGACCCCTGCACGAGTGCAACTGAGCAGCAGTTGTAGGTACAGCACATTCTATTAGCATAAAATAAAGGCACACAGTCAAACAAAGCACCTCAGTGATGCCTAGGAGATCAGCGAACATAGAAATATTTTACACTGAGTACTATTCAGTTTCATATCTCTTAACATTACCGTCCCGCTTCGGCTAGTCCCTAGATTGTTGACAGCTGCCCCGGCGAGGATGCTTTCCGGACATTCGAAAATGAAACATCTCAGCACAGGTGCTATCCACCGTTTAACCACGTGTTCTTTACGAACATAACTCGGCTTCCAAACGATATTATAGAACGCCGTAAGTTAATATTTTCAAAACAGTAAAAGCGTATCTTGCAATTGCGCAGCATAAAAAGAACAGTGCAGGTAGAGCGGATCCGTATCACATGAGCGAATTGCATTTTAGCGAACAGCGACATTGGTCACTTCCTACGTATCCGGATTCATACATAACCAGACTGTCGTTAGCAAAATTGTAGGTACTGAAAACAGGGAAATGAACGAGTGTGTGATGGGTTGGTAAGGGAAAGAAACGTGGACAAAAGGCAAGCAATTTAGGAGACAAGACGACCCACCGAGCTAATGCTCTGTACGAATCTAAACCTCAAATACTACTTTCAGTACAAATACAAGATACTTGCAATATTACGCGATAAATAGCCACCAAAATTAACGTACCAATTGGGCAGTGCTGTTCGTAAATCACGTAAATCGCCGAAATCACAGGACGTTCGCGAAACATGCGCGAAACAAAACGGCCATCTTGAAAAAATAAAAATAGTGATGATGATAGCGATGTGTATTCTGTAAAAACTCTGAGGACAAATGCAGTCAATGTTTTTTTTTTTCCTGATTTTTCTTCAGATTTATCAAGATTTATGTATGGCAATTGCAAAAACTTTGGAAAACTTACTTCCCCTAGCAAGACCTCATTAAAATAATGGTAACAAAATAGTCTTAAGGTTTAAACACATTGACGTGTTGAAATACACTTGGCAATGTCTACGTGGAGTGAGTTTTTTTTTTTTGCATGGGTTGTGGCGACGTAAGAATGCCAACCTCCGATTAAGGATAGTGGATAGACCTCAAAGCAGCTAAACCTGTGATTAAGGATAGTGGATAGACCTCAAAGCAGCTAGCATCGTCTACCCACCATCCTTCAATCAGAGCTCGGCATTTCGACGTAACCACAAGCAGACGAACCTGCGCTCCACAAGAACCTTTTCTCAGTAATTAAATGCAAACAGAACAAAGACTTGGGAACTTTTCTTGCTGATAGCCTTTCCTTAAAAGTGTGAATGGTCAAAAGCCAATGCTACGAAAGGCTGAAACACTTCGGACATAGCATGTTAAGGTGGCAAGAAAAATTAAACAGGGATATCTATCTTCTTTCCATCAAACTTTTCGGGGCTTCAGCTTTGCAATAATTACCTTCTCGCATGTTTCACAGTGATCTGTGGCATGGATTTACCACACTCCTTTTGTGAAGTGAAGCAAGAGGTATACACCGTCATCAGAAAAACAAACTATTTATTTAAGACAGGGAGCCACGAGAGGGGAAGATGGCAAGACCCGATCTACCAGAAAGGAGAGGGCATAAGAGTGAGGTCTTGCAAGGCTCGGTCCGTGATTCAAGACGGTTTGAAACCTATGAGGAATGAAGAGAACAAGGGAGTCCATCAGGTCAACAGCAACAATATCTGACCCAAACATGCAAGGCAATGAACAGCAGGGGCGAATTTGTCAGGCTGGTTGGAGTGGGGGTCGGTGGGAGGGGGGGGGGCGGTTTGCAAGATGATATCACGGGCAAAATGTTGCCCAGGTGTGTTTTGTTGACCTAATAACCAAAAACTAATAATTTCTTCCTAGGAAAAGCTGGAGTATGTCGATTTTTCATTAAGAAGTTAACCTCAAGGGGGGGGGGGGATGTGACCCCCCCCCACAAAAAAAAAATCCGCACATGATGCAGAGCACTCGAGTATACACCAAGAAACTGAGGGAGAGGAGGAGACGAGAGCATGTGGGGACGTCAGAATACAGAGCTCTGGTTGGAATGATTAGAGGGTAGACCTAGCTGCCTTTGTATCCACTGCACTCGTCAAAGGCGTTTGAATGTGAAAGCCATACGCTGGACACCAGCGTTCCGCGTTCTAACGTGTTCGAATGAGAGAACAAAACGCTGGATGCCGGCGTTCCATCTTCAAATGTGTTCGACGAGTGCAGCAGAGACAGAAGCTATCTTTGTCTCCACTGCACTCGTCGAACGCATTCGAATGCAAAAAGCAAAAGCCAGACACCGTCGTTCCGCATGTGCAGAACAGATAAAGGCAGCTAGCTTTAGGTCTACCCACTAATCGTTCCAATCAGAGCTCTGCGTTCTGACGTCCCCGCACTCTCGTCTCCTCCTCTCCCTCAGTTTTTCGGCACAGAGTTCTGGGAGTTTAACACTGGCTAGCAAAAAATCCAACAGACAGCACCACATCCACAAAAAAATACTTTCTTTGGCCCTTCCCAAAGGTGTTCTAAATTGCATAGCATTCATAGGATCTCTTTGCACCCTACCCGTCGCCTAGAGTCCACTTCAGGACTCCGGGCGACGTCCACTTGGAGGAGGGACCGTCCCGTGTGATCTGGCTGGTCCCTTGAAAACAGGAAATGTGCAGGGAAGTGTGAGAGTAGGCCAGAAGGGTGGTGTACTCTCCCCGACATGATACAGAACGAGCAGGCTCGAAGCCAGACGACTCTGGCCGGAATGTCTGCAGCTTACACCTTCTCAGGGGAGGGAAACCAGTGGCTCTCGCAAGTCACTCGGTTTTTCTCTAATGATCTTGTCAAGACTTCTTCAATACCCGTATCAAATAAAAGCGGTCGTGCTCAGCAG
This sequence comes from Ixodes scapularis, assembly GCF_016920785.2. Classification (NCBI taxonomy): domain Eukaryota; kingdom Metazoa; phylum Arthropoda; class Arachnida; order Ixodida; family Ixodidae; genus Ixodes; species Ixodes scapularis. The sequence goes on along the minus strand of NW_024609837.1, from coordinate 91,097,622 downwards.
CGTCTGCTTGAATTTTATTCGGAGACCGTCTGTTAAAGGGACCATGAAATGATTTTAAAATCGAATTTCATCCACCGCACGTCATAAAAGGTGTGAAAAGAAACACAAAAACACAAAAATAGGGAGCCAAAAAAATTATTTGCTATAGAACTTTTAAAAGAAAACTGGACTCTTTTGCGCCTTCTTTCACTACGATGCATCCGCGGAAACGGAGCACGTCAGTCGAATCCACGTCGCCTATTGGGTAAGAGCCTACCTCACCAGCACCGCGATCGTAAACAATAAATAGCCGGCGAATGTTTCCTAAAAGTTTTGTTAAATAATATTCAGATCCACATTTTGTAGCATAATTAGAGATGTGTGGCGAAAATTGCCAAATTTGATAATGCTGAGAGCCAAGCGTCATCTATCGTGTGGTAAACGAATCAACTACTGCGCGTGCGCAGTAGGGCAGCTTGGGTCGCGACGACCGCAACGACCGACGAACGTTTATTTCCTTTGATTTCCTTCCTCTCAAAACTACGACTGACTGAACGTTTATTTTTCTACGTGTTCTTCTCGCGCGTGCAGACTTCAAGCAGCAAGAAAAAAAGTACTTAAAACAGACCACGACGAACAGGAACGCTGGATCCACAAACACCCGAGAAAAGCGACTCCGACGAAGCGAGCTGCTCAAAATATAGGCCTAGCAGGCACTCCGACTCGGCGCAGCGTTGCTTCGTTGCAAGACCGTCTGGCGTGCTGAATGGAATATGCCCGCGCTACCCTTGTGGACCCTTCCCGTATTATAGTTTGATCGCTGACCTCAATTTTAGATTAAGAGGTGAGGTCAATCTCTTCCCATTGTTTTCCGAGGCAGTGTTGACGAATACTCGTCGAAAAGGGACTCTCGCCGATTCTGTCTTCTTGTTTTGTGTGATATAGAGCTGAAATAAACGCCGTATGGATTACCTTCGTAACACCATATGTTACGTACACGGTATGTTACGGTATGTTGTTATTGGTGTGCCATTTTTATTCTGACAGACTGCACGTCACTGTGGAGCTATAACCTTTCTTTGCCGAGTGTCGCATCACAACGCGAATACAGCACTTCCATCAAACGCGCGCGTCCGCTCAGAGTGTGAACAGGTATTTACGTGGCTCTTGCTGACACTCGTAGTTCAAATGTATCTTTTTTAACGTCAGCTCACTCCTGCACCTCCGAGGCCGCGAAAAACGCCGCGGCAATTTGTTTCCATCTACGTTGCTTTGCAAACGACTGACACTGGCCGCCTTTTACCAACAGTGACAGTTGGGTTGACTTCTGGAGTCTTTATCGGAAGACTCGCTGCACTTCCCAACAGGCATACCGGCGTATGGGACTAGTCCCATGCTGTCGCTGTAACGCAACATATCTAATTGAATTTCACTCAGCTGCGATGCGGCGATGAGAGGCGCCGATTCAGAAAATACGTCGGTTACATCAGCGCTGTAAAACCTACCGGCGTACCCCAACTCGTCGCCGCTAACGCTCCCATTCTCCTACTGCCGAGAGAACTTCCGGTTCCGGAAACAGCGTACGTCACGGCTTGTTTTGCGGTCAGTTGGAGAGAAAGAAAAAGTCAATATTTCATTAATTTTTTGTGTAGAAGTTAATAAACCGAAACGAAAACGGATGCCTGTTCGGCATTCAGTGAACATTGACGGTTTAATGTAAAAGTTATCTGGGAAAAAGTAAAAAGGTCATTTCATGGTCCCTTTAATCAATGTCGGAGGCAAGCGCAAGAAGGAGGAGAGGTACCATGTGAATGTGCTGAAGTATGTTGAACGTACCGAAAACGTTACCCGGGGGATGTCCTTTGTAATGGAAGCACTCGACGAAATCGGTGACGAAATGGCGTGTTTTGATGTACGGACCCGAGAGAACGGGTCAAGCGGAGGGCTGAATGTGGATGCTGAAGTTCAGGCTCACGAGGTTCAAGAACTGGACGAGTTGGTTCGGTCCTACGGTGATATCTTCGACGATAGGCCAGGTAGAACCACGAGATCCCAAAGAGCGCCGACCCGATTGCGTCGAAAGCGTACAGAGTTCTGTACAGTATCAAGGCGGGGGTAGAGGAACAACTGAAGGAAATGGGGCATCATACGAACATGGACAAGTCCGTGGGCATCCCCGATAGTATGCGTGAAGAAGAAAGACAACAGCATGAGGATCTGTGTCGACTTCAGGAGGCTGAACGTGACAACACAGGATGATGCCTACCCCATGCCTTCACTCCCTGAAATGATTGAGACTGTGGGGAGAGCCAAAATAATCGGCACCCTTGACATGTCCCAAGGCTACTGGCAAATCGGTTTATCAGAGGAGGCTTTTTTTAAGATAGCATTCCGTACGGACACCGGCTTGTACGAATTTACGGTGATGCCGTTCGAACTGAAAGGAGCACTGGCGACATTCCAAAGGTTGGTGGACGACCTCCTGAAAGAGCACCAAAACTTCGCTCGGGCATACTTAGATGACATAGCGGTGTTCAGCAACATGTGGCAGGTGTTCAGCAACACCTGCTTCATTTGTGCACCATCCTAAAGAAGTTGCGTCAGGAAGGCCTGGCTCTAAAAAATAAACAAGTGCCAGTTTGGGAGGCGGGAAGTGCACTACCTGGGGCACGTGATTGGGAATTGGCAAGCACAACCTGACCATGATAAGATTGAGGCCATCCAGGCGATCGAGAGGCCCTACACGAAGACAGAAGTCCGTTCCTTCCTGGAACTAGTTAACTTCTACCGGAATTTCATTGAAAACTTCGCGGAGCTGGCCGCACCGCTGACCGACCTCCCACACAAGGCTGAACCGAAGCAAGTAGTGTGGACGCCGTCATGCGAGAGCGCATTCGGCGCACTGAAGGAGAGAATATGCAGCAGTCCAGTGCTGTGGAGCCCAGACCCGAGTCGACCCTATATACTCCAAGTAGACTCTAGCAACAGGGCGATCGGGGCCATTCTAGCTCAAACTAGCGAGGGTGTCAAGCACCCCGTTGCGTACGCCAGCCGTAAGCTACTTCTTCGTGAGAAGAAGTATGCAACAATTGAGAAGTGTCTGGCAATTGTGTGGGCCATGAAACATTTTCATGTGTATGTTGATGAACAAAATGTCACAGTCCAGTCGGACCACAACGCGCTCCGGTGGCTAAACAACAGCAGGCAGGACAATGACCGTCTACAAAGTTGGAGCCTGTTGCTGCAGGCCTACCAGATTAAGATAGACTACAAACAGGGTTGCTTGCATTCGAATGCGGACGCCTTGTCGCGTATCTATGAGCACTATGATCAGAATGTAGTGCCCTGCCAAGGCTTGCGATCTGCTTCTCCACTGAACATGTAGTCGCAAAGATTTTAGAGCGCAGCTCTTAGGGGCCCGTTTCCAGCCTGAGCGGCGTCGCCGTTGGCGTCGGCGTCGCCGTCGGCGTAACCGCGCCCCTCCCTCTCCTCCTCCTCCCCCTTCTCCTCCCCCCCTCTTCTTTCTCCTCCCCCTCCTCCTCCTCCCCCTCCTTCTCCTCCTCCTCCCCTCATTGTCCGGCTTGAGCGGCAAGGAGGAAAGCAGTAGGAAGGTGGAGGAGGGGGGAGGAGAGACGAGGAGGCGGAGGCGAGGGGAGGGGAGGAGCTTGAAGGACGAGGAGGTGGTAAAGGAGAGGGAGGGGGAGCAGGAGGGGAGGAGGACTAGCAGGCATGATCACGAGGGAGGAGGAGGAATATACCCTCCACTCCTCCTCAAGAGCTGCGCTCCAATTCGGCGTTACAGGAAGTTGTAAACGGCTTTCACTTTTTTCTTTTATTTTTACAAACCTGAACGTTGAGAATGTGAAAAAATAAAAGAAAAAAGTTTATTGTATTTAGAGCATTTCACTTGTGCGTGTCTGTTTCGGATGCTTAGTTTTATAGAGCAGCATTACAGGAGGAGTTGCACTGTGCAATGAAAACAATGGGCATTTCGTGAGCAGAGGCTTGCAAATCTTGTTTTTATATGTTATCATTTCGGTTAAAGGGGCGTGTTGTGCAATTTTGTACCTTTTGCCTTCATCGGGGGTTCGAGCATCTTTACTACACCTTGCATGCCCCCTCCCGGGGTCGATGGGCCCCAAGTGGAGGCATCAACGTGAACATTATAACCTTACACCTGTTTATATAGAACTCCGCATATAACTTCTTTGCCTACAAAGGTACTTTGTATTATTTTAGCTGTCCTTGACGCACATTGTGCCGCATTATGCCAATGATGGCATGTCCCATCCCATGTTGTCGACCTTTCGAGGTTGTACGGGGAATCGGCTATTGTAAACATGAGAGGTATATTAAGGACTTGTAAATGCGCTTGTAGGGGTCTAAGATTGGAATGTTTACAGAGTCAGCGGTGGAGGGCCGTTTTGTTTTGGATAGCGCCAACTGAACTCATTTATTACTTTGCTTGTCGGGATATGTGTAGCCCTACCACAGAGACGAGAATGCATGTTAGAGGGAGAGAGTGAAAGAGAGAGACGAGGGTAGCTATGTTGGGAGTGGGAGAGTTGAGAAGGGGGAGTTGACTGAGAGACTTGAGAGGAGACACATCGAGAGCGATGCAGCAGGAGTTGAGATAAAAGGCCCATCAAGAGCGATGCGGAAAAATCGAGTGGATAAAGTGCAGGGGTGTCACTTAGAGAGTTAAACGGCAGAGGCCATCGAGTTTTGAGAACTAGCGAACTCTAACTATGCTGTAATTTTTGTGTATAACACCTGCATATTAAGCCAAGTCATTCAACCCTAAGTCTATGATCCCGACATCACTAAAACCCTTGACTGGCAATCGGCGACAACGACGTCAGCACAGACCCGAAGACGAGCGACTTCATGTCACGAGACGAGATGAATATAAACTTTACAGACCAGATAAAAGTGAGTGACGCATTGGCTAACGTTGCGTCTTGGTGTCATGAAAATAACATGAAGATTAATATTAACAAAACTCAGTACATGCATATTACAAAAAAAAAGAACTATCTAAAATTTTAGCTATGAGGTTGCTGGCATAGGATTGACTGAAGTAGACAGTTACAAATATTTGGGAGTGATTTTGTCTTGTGACCTTGGGTGGAAAAGGCATGTACAGTATGTTAAGAAGCGGGCAACTAACAAATTGTGGTAGCTGAGGAAAACGCTGGGTAAATCTCCCCCTTCCGTTGAAATTCTTGCTTATAAGACAATTATTAGACCTGTGTTAGAATATGTGTCTGGAGTGTGGAGCCCATGGCAGAGCACTCCGGTCAGAGAACTCGAAGATATTCAATTGCTAGCTGTGCATATAGTTTTTTCAGATTTCAGACAAACTATGTCTGTGACCAAATTTAAAAGGAGAGCCAATATAAGCCCGCTGTCAAACAGAAGAGAGAGCCAATGTTTAAAGCTGTTCTTTCAGATTTTCAAGAATAGTATAAAAATTGATAGCGTGATTTACTTAAAAACAAAAAGTTTTTACTCGGATCGCTTGCATCACTCACAGACCGTAGCCCCTATTAAAGCTCGAATAAATAGCCATAAACAATCTTTTTCTGTGCATACAATTGATTTTTGGAACAGCCTTCCCGGTGATGTTATCGATATTGATTCACTTTCTTCTTTCGGAAGAGCCGTAGATATTATTTTTCAGTGCTAAGATTGCATTTATTGCTGTTATGACATTATATTTACTGTCTTTGTTTTTTATTAGTTATTACTGCTGTACTGTTACTGTTATTACTAGCAATACATTTGGTTACTGTATTACTGTTAATATTGATTGATTTTCTTCTTTCGATTAAGTCGTAGATATTTTTCAGTGCTAAGATTGCTTTTTGTTTAGAACTGTTGTGTTTATAATTTGCAGGTATGACACTGTATCACCCCACTCCTGCCTTGGCCCTATATTGGGCCGGCAGTAATGATAAATAAATAAATAAAATAAAAAAGTCTGTGTGGCAACAAACTGAAAGAAAACTTGAAAATGAAGCACAGGTTGTCGATTGCTTGCTTCACAGAATAAATAGCCCAGCTCGCGTCCGATTTTGTTGCCCGTGGGACGCAGTTTCTTAGCAGACAATCCCCTTTTTTTCAATTCTCGTTCCTTATGGCGGAAAAACCCCAGTCGTCTGCTCTTGTTCCCCTCCTGAGTGATGCATGACGGGAGTGCATTCTGGTGCACACTTGATTCTCAAGGTGCAGCGAGTGCATGGACGTGTGGAGTGGCGACGCCGAAATGAACGCGAGGAGTGTCGGCCGAAACAAACTTGCTCCATGTTGCGAGTGGGTACGCATGGGCACGAGTGCCCATGCATACATGTAGTCATACACTGTGCACGAGCATGTGGCTTCGTCTTTTATCTTGTTTGCGTGCAGAAGTGGCTTCAACGGCATTGCAGAAATTACACTAGCCTTGACAATAAAGTACAAAAAGGTTTACGCCAAGTCTAGGCACCGTTGCAAGATCACCGATCCAGGAAACCTAAACCGAGCCACCACTAAATGTGTTCCGTTTCAAAATGGTGTAATTGGCAAGACTGAACCGCCACCAAATGTGCTCTGTGGTAGAGCACAAAAGTACATCACCAGACATGAGTGTCCAAAATATACTTACAATGGCTAGCGGCGCCTCATAAAAGTCAAGCAATGACCCTCTGCTTGGCCACTTAAGCCACACGCAGTGCCGTGCAGGGTACAGAACGGCATCCACGGTGCAGTGATCCAGGGTCCCGCCCGTAGTGTTCCGCTGCTGCCTTGGACAAGGTGAAAGCCAGCTCATTGATGTCATGGTCCCCGGTACCTGTGGTGTGTAACCATTGTGTTTAAAGGTTATACAGCCACCGACCGATATTGCAGACCCGGTGGGGATCGTGCAGAATTCCGAATAATTGAGCAGTATGAAAAAATGATTTTAGCCTTAAAATACACTTTATTATTACGACTTAAAACGCAAAGTTGCTGCAGCAAGTGATCGATGGTTTGATGTACGGCATGGTACTGTATGGTACTTCGCATTTCAGCGAGTCATTTTGTCACTGTATACAGACGAAAGCATTCGGACAAGTTACGCGCTCACGGCTGCACAATGCTCACCAACTGTAGGGCGAGTCGGTAGACTTTCCCCTCGGTGAAGGGCAAAGTCCGGTTTGTAAACGCTGTGCCGCTGGAACAAATGCGCGCAGATTGATTGCTACTTCTTTGGCGATACAACCGCTGCCTTCTCACGTCGACACACGGGAAATACTGCAAACAAAAGCAGACACCGTCATGACTTCGCAAGGTAAAACCGGAGAGGCCAAGAGCAGAAGAAGTGCTTAGAGTGCCGACATGCTACGTGGCGTCAGCAACGAAAACCTGCCATTTAAAAAAAATATATACTAGTTTCTAGTTTCTTAGCAGACATGACGTCAGGACAACTGACGGCAGCGATTGGCAGGCGGTGTGCATTCTTGCCACTGAATTCATAACCTGTCACCGAATGTAGTTTTTAAACATGGCAGATATAATCTGGCCTGTTTTCGTCCACAATGCTGCCGTGTAGTCTGTCGCATAAATTATTTTTGTTGCTAAGGGGCAATTGGGGCTTTACGTAAACATAGGCTGGACGTGCGTGTGGGAAATATAACATGAATGTCCGCCCCCAACATTGGCTCTTCAAACAAACTGACAGAAAAAAAAAAGGCCAATATGTCAACATTTTTGGTGGCTGTCGTGTCAGATTGAAGTATAAGTAACTAGTAAAATAAAAATAAATGAAAAAGCACATAACGTAAGGTGTAAATAAACTCTATAGATATAATAGCAGTCCCAATGATTTAACAAAGAGGCTGGCTTTCTCAGAATGCCCCCCTCTCACTCGAGTCCGTATTGAATCTTAATATGAAGTTGCCCCGAAAAAGCTGCAGAAAATGCACATACTGACAGAGCCCATAAAGACCACACCTGCCTTTCACATGGCCTTTTGAACTAGATGCAGTACAGGACGCAGAACGGTACCCATGGGCTAGCTGCAGCTGTAGCCCAGTGCTTGTAGTATATTGCAGCTGACGGAAGGGAGAGAGGCCAGCTCCTTCATGCCGTGGTACCGGAAAAAAAAAAAAAGAGCCGCGCCTTGAGTATTTCTGTGCATCCACGAAGCCAATCTGGGACAGCAACGACAGAAAACTTCAGTAACACAGTGAACAAAAGAGTAGGCATGCAGGCGAGCTGTGAATTGTGAGCACAGCTAAAACCCAAGGCACAAGAAAGCAGAAAGGAAGAGGCCTTTCCACTTCCTTGCATGTCGGGTTTGAGTCTCGCACGGGGTAGTAAAAAGCAACAATACTGGTTCCCTAGTCTTTTTCTGCGTCAAGAAGCCTTGGAACAAAGAAATCCTACTGGTTATTCATCTTGTTTTCTCGGACGGATTATAGTGCACGGTGCGGAAGCAAACTGCCTCAAAGGGGCTCAACTCACACTTCCAAGAAAATGATTGGCGAGCAACCTCTCCATTGTGTACTACGTGCACTGTACGTTTTAAGCAGGTCCGTTTTCTGCTAACACGACAGCGGTAGGAATGTTACTTGTGTCGAGCTGGAGAAGCCATAGCGGGGGCTACCCCAGCTACGCCCACGCTGGCTCTTATGGCGGTTATGTGCAACGCAGACAGCTTTTCCCATTTCAACCGAGTGCCTAGGCAGACACAGAAGCAGCCACATAAGACAATCGAGGGAAGACGCAGAGTTGTACAGGCTAAGAGGGAACGACATAGTGTAGCGAGCTTTTTAGTCCAGGCGATTCCTCAGAGAAATGCAGTCGGCGGAAATGTAGGTCAGTTGTTCTTGCCATTAATTTAGGTAACGAATGCAAACATTATACTATTTTGCATCTTTTTCTACTGCAATGCTAGTCACCCGCAACGAAAAAACGTCACAAACTGAAAGAAAGTCTGGTTGCATTGTTAACACGGACACCAAGTCCATCAGGAAAAGCCATCTGTGCCATCCACCTGTTCATAAGCGAGCTGGAGTTCATCAAAGCACAACCGAGACTCTCTCAGGAGTATTTGGTTCCTTGTCACTAGTTATAGAATGCAAACACAGTGCAGCGTTGATTACTGTCAGCGCAGCCTTGCCACTAGCACTGCTGTCACTCGGGTGGCACATATTTTGCTGGCACGACATGGCCTGCGAGCCACATATATCCCTAAAAGAAAGCTGCATAGAATGCACTTACCGTGGCTAGCGTCGCCGCCCAGAGAGCTTGCACAAACCCTCCACATGACACGCAGTACAGTTCAGAACAGAGCAGCACTGGCTAGCCAGTTGCTGCGAAGGCTTGCGGTGTCTTGCTGCTGCAAGTCACCTCTTTCATGCCTTGTGGCACCCATCAGTTTCAAAACAAACGCTGATGAACCGCGACCAGCCATGACCTGTAGCACAAGGGGGAAAAACGTGTGAATGTGCAGTCTCCTATCTGTTTGCTTTTGTCTAACGTCTCCGAGTTTTCTTTGAGAAGAAAACAGCAATGACACTTCTTTCACAGTAATGTGCAAAAGAAACAAAAACGGCTCGGTTATTATACTGTCTCATAAGTTGTGTGCAGCGAACGCACGGGTGCGAGGGCGCAGCTCTGCAGAATGTTCTTTTTGCGCGGGTACTCGTGCAAAAAAGGCGCTTTTTATTGTCATGTGCTCGGGCCTGCGCCTTTGCTGCACACAACTTATGATACAGAGTGTATAGCACGCCTCCGTGAGCACTCGCGTACGGCGAGAAATCCATGATATCCAGGGTACGATAGCAGGAAACCTCGCAAGGGTGCACGAAGCTGCAAGTGCGCCAGAATGTGCAACTGGAGGTGGTGATAGAATGACATAGTTTGAGAATATGAGGTTACTTGGGTCAAAATATAGAAGCGAAAAACGTAACTTCCTTGCCGGCTGATGTTAGGAGCCATCGGAGCACGACCAACTATTTGTTGTGATCGGGGTATTACGATCGGACGCGGGTTGGTAAAGATTTGAAAAACCCGGAAGAATAAAACCTGTAGGGGCGAAGACAGACAGCGCAGTTCCTTGTTGACATGGGATGTAATATTAAACACATTATTCCGTCGGATCAAACGTTTTTGTTTAATCAGGCTTATCTCGGAAGTCTGCCGGCAGGTCTGGGGTCGGAGGCATGCGGTTTTTAGAGCTCTTTTGGCGGGCTTTCAGCTTTCTGCGATGCGTGTTTTAATCGTGAGCACAGGCTCAAACAATAGGCAGCGGCGCCAAATGTATTTGAAACGAAGAAGCAGCTCGGACGCGTGGAACGAACACATCGAAATCACATCACAGGAAAACGTAAACCACTCACCTTTTGTTCGACGATGGTTCGCAAGACACGATTCAAATCGACGACACTCGATTCGGTCACGATATTCAGGTAAAGGACGCAACAACGTAGGCTTGCCGTTCCTAATAACTACATAAATACGACGATACGACACGATATCAAACAAAGGAGTCAGAAAAACGCAGTCTGTAGCGCAGAAAACGCGGTTACCCGGTTGCAAAAAGCAAGAAAATAAACACAAAAAAAAAGTAATACGTCAACAAAGTAAAAATAACAAAAAGTTTCCTCGCTAAAAACCGTGACGTCACAGAAAACAAAACAAACAAAAACAAGCAAAACAAAATTTTTTTGTCACGTGACGTTATATTTGTGACGTCACTTCCGGTGACGTCGGGTCACGTGACCTGCCATTATTCCTCCTCCGAATCGCTCGTTTGAGGAGACCGCGTCTGTTTCCGTGCTCCTATTGGTCGTGACGTCACCAAATTTCATCCAATAAAGTGCGCGCCGAAGTTTTCTCTAGTCGCCGGTCGGCTGTGTGCCGCAGTGTTGCCAACCGTAGGGTAATTACGCTACTTGTAGGGTATTTTAGGCATTTTGGTACATTGTAGGGTTGTAGGGCCGTCCGGCCATTTCCCTGCCAAAAGTAGGGTATTTTCAGACGTTGCTTCTTCAAGGGCAAGCATAATACAAAAAATTAAGAAAAAGCTGATGTGCAAGCTTTGCATAACTTTACAACGCGTGTGCTGCCACACCACGACATCATGCAAAACGAAAGTATCCAAGTTACAAGACGTGCTAACAGAGTGCACCACACGAAAAGCTGGATTAAAGTCCCTCGATGTTTTTTCTGGAGAGTTTTGGAAAGCTGGAGCAAGTGGGAGGGGAGGCGGGAGGAGGAGTAGTTGCGCATATGGAGTTTGGAGCCAGAAGAGGTATCTTCCCAGTGGAAATGTTCCCGCCAATTTTTTTTCTGATGACTCTGGTCCATCCGGCGGCCTTCGTTACACCTGCGAAACACGTGGCACCGCGGGCGGAACCAGGCCGAGCCCACCAGAACCGGCAGCCACCTGTTCAACTGGACTTTTCTAGGCGCTGGCGTGCGGTGCGCATGCTGCAAATAACCATAGCGGGAACTACCACTCGTGCTGGGAGCTTTTTTTTTTTGTTATGGCGCATTGCGATTAACTCTCCTTACCACGCCCATAGAGCGCTGATCACGGATGATCGACGAGTACGGAAACCGATTTCAAACTCCCGCGGAGCTTCCTGGCACGTTGTGCAGTCGGTAGGGAGTTTGAAGACTGTCAACCGACTGCGCAAGTAGTTGGGACTGGAGGCGTTCACTTGAGTGAACGACGTTTTAGCGAACAAAGTCGAAACCATCACGTTTCATCGAATGACACTTTAGCGAATACGAAAGAGCCGCCGGTTTCCTATCCTCCCCCCGGTGTAATAGCCTAGTTTGTCGAAATATTACCTTAGTTTGACGAATCCCTAGGCGGCTCACCCAAAGAATAAGCTAATATACCGTTCCGATTAGCTTCCTTGTGTAATGAGCCGCCTTGTCTGTCGCCGCGAATGCTGGTCCCACGCAGCCCAGTTTTAAATTTGATGTCAAATCAGCTAAACATGTTGGTTGGGGATGTCTGTGCGCTCGGAGCAACACTGTTGTGCTGATGCTACACAGCGCCAAAGCCGCCTGTATACTCTGTGCCTGGCAGACGGAGGGGAGAACAATAGCGGGCACCGTCGGAAAAGTCGCGCGCTGCCGCCGCTCCCCATCGTGGGGGCGCCACCAACGTTGCTGCCGTAGCAGACGACGCGATAGACGCAACGCGATTAGAAGCGCTTGCAAGCCATGCCAAAACGTTTAGAACACGGGTTTTAGCTCCCTCAGGCACACGGTGAGTATAGCTACACGATCCGCACGCGCTCGCCTTGCGTGTAGGAAAGATTCGAAGTAAATAATAATAAAAAAATAAGATGCCAACGACCGCGCGTGAAACGTTCTATTTCATCTAGACCTTTTCTGTAACAAATTACTGCTGCTGAAGCCAGCATGTGCTGCGCGCGTACACAGTCCCCGCATACACCTATACTTCGTCTCACCTCAGTATGGACTATTGTTAGCCGCGCGTAGTAAAAGCGCGAGCTAGTCGCTTTGAAATAAGCCACGGCGCTGCACGAGCGCTCGTGCAGCAAGTGCTCTAGTCAAGGCAGTCAAGGCTGGCCGCTCGCGCTAGCACAGCCTTCGCGGTTAGTCAATGCTAGGGTGAGACGAAGTATAGAAGCTTGGGTAATTTAGCACGGCATCCTTTCTAGCCGGGTTCTTTCCGTTTAGTTCTGAGCAAGGCTCTTGTGTAAGCCCTCTGCGGTTTTACAACCGCAAAAATAAACCTGAACGGAACGAAGTTGAGGCGTGCCGCTATCTTCGGGTGCCGTCGAGCAATCGAATTTGAAGTTAAAAAGTGAAAGCATGCAGGCCCTTACGATAGCACTTTTAATACTTGAGTTTGTCTCAACAAGTATTAAAAGTGCTAACCATGCATGACAGGTTATTTTCGGAATTTTCGCGCACCAAGATCACGAAGTTCAAGCAGTGCGCATGACCGCAGTGGTTCTTTAAACTATGTGCACATCACACAAGTGAATTGATTAAAGTAAAGTATAAAACAAATGTAGTTCTGCATGTGCCTTCTAGCATTTTCTTTTTGGTTTTCTTTGAATACTTAGGACAGACGTGTATGAATCGGAAGCTGGAATATTTCAAAATGCTATACTTATCCCTCAATTGCTTTATGGGTATGAGGAGACGTACCATGTATATTTGAGTCCAATAGTTGATAAATCAAAATGCAATGTTTATTTTTATCGTCTCGAGCACTGTTTTCAATGTGTGAAACACTTCAAAGTAGCTGCTCTCACAGCTTCACATATTTTCGGGAGAGTGGCTTCTTGCCAAATCCCTTATAAACATCATGCTTGTCAGTTTGCAGGAATGCGTAGTTCACGAGCAGGGGACGGATGAACCTCGTACAGACGAGCTCTGCAAACTGCTTGCGGTGCTCACCTTCGCCATCAGCTTGGCACCTAAGCAGCGGAGATGAGCACAGAGCTGGCACGGTGTAGCTCAGAAGCGTTTTCATGGGCTTGGGTAGCTTGGGGTTGTCCTTCAAGACAATTTCTACAAACTCTCTCAATGCGTCGAGCACATGCATGAGGTCGTCAGAGGGATACATTAACCCACCACGGTCCTGGTATCGAGTAAGTTGCTGCACGGGTTGATTGCTCATTGGCTTCGTGGTGATGGCGCAGCAGTTCTCACAGGCCATTTTCTCGGCAACTATGCGCGCTATATACCCCCCGACATAAACTGTTGCCGACAGCTGGAGAGTAGGCAGACGCTGACGCACTTTAGATATCCTGAGTCGCCCCAGCACAAAAGTGGCATCTCTCGAGAGCTGCAGTGGCTCTTTGGCTGGTTGTGGCTGTACAGCTTGAAGTGTGTGCAGCTGAGTGGGGCCATCCCTGTGTGCCACATTACTTTCCTGTGACACTGCTGCAATTCCCGTTTTCAATATTTTCTCTAATCCACAAAGCGTTGATCGGACGTCCAGCTGGTCGTTGCATCCTACCGCTCGTCGTAGTGTCCCGAAGAGTGACTCAACAGGGTCACTGCTGAACTTCCTCGTGAGAACAAAGAAGAACTTCTCTTCGGTCAAGAGATGTCGAATGCACGCCACAGTAGAATATGTGGTCAACAATAGAGCCTCATGAGTTTCTTTGGTAAGAAACTGCTGCGGATGGCTTGCTCCATTCTTGAGGTCCTCCAGGTACAACGGGAAAGTTGTCTCCAACCACTCAAGGCGAGAATCTTCAGGGTCGTCATAGTGCCTCGTGTCCGGGAAGTTCTGATGAATGTGCTGTGTCTTGTTGCTTGTGTCATGTAGAGTAAACCAGCGGTAGACGTTCTCCATGAACTGTATTGATGGCCCAGCACTGGCGAACGATGCATCAGAGCAGTGTCCTGCTTGGTTTTTCATGTAACTCAGTGCAGATGTTACGTCAGGAGAGAGTACTTCAACTGCCCTTCGCACATTCATTTTCTCTATGTTGTTGGGATAGACGTGCTTACGGCTGAGGAATCTCACAGGCTTCACCAGCCACTTCTTCTGCAACTCGTAGAGTTTTTTTAGATGGGAAGAGGAAACCTTCCCATCTTTCCCAATGCTACGGGCTAAGAACTGGGACCTGAGGTTCTTCACTACATGACAATAATCGAAGCTCAAGAAGAGTAGCCTTTGCGGGTCACATGGGTGTTCTATCCTGTATGTGAGGACGCCACCGCACAGGATCTTCATAGCACTGACATTAACCTTATGATTATCAGTCACGACACGTATGACCCTGAATCCAGTTGATTCCACTTTCGTCATGACAAAAACCAGCAGTTTTGACAGTTGGCTTCCGTTCAAACCATTGGTGAAGTAGTATGCTACTGGAATACGACATGAAGAAGCAAGTCCATTGATGACAAAGCAGAGCAACGAATTTGCAAGTACTGGTTCAGTGTCTGCCTCTTCAGCCAGGCCCATGTCAGTATGACCGACGAATGCGTCTTGTTGCTTGTTGTACTGAAGCTTCTGTTGGATGCGCATTTCGTCAACAATTACGGAGCAGGTCTTCGACTGAGGTGCTGGAAGATGCTCAATCTCTGTTTTCAGTCGTGCTTCAACCAGGCTGTTGAATCCAGTCTCCCCGTTCACAGTACCAAGGTAATTCTGCAAAGTGTTTCTGCTTGGCAGCTTTAGCAGTTCTTCGTGTCGCATATGTTCATACAGCTTCGTGGACAGGTGTCTCAGCACAATAGAATGGCGAATGGTGTCCTCAGACCAACTTGGTTTCTTACGCTTAAAGTTTGCAATCTGTTCAAGGAGAAACATTGCGGGCTGGTTCTTTTCGTCGCAGCGTTCTCTGATGTATTCGAGATCTGCAACATGGCAGTCGTCCCGAAGCTTTTGCAGCTCTTCTTTGTAGCCATCCACCGTCTTTCGCAGTCTTTCAATCTGTTGTTTCAGGTCTCGCTCCTTCCTTTTCCATTTTGACCTTTCCATGATTAACAAGCTGTTTGACGCCCTGACATCCACCTGTGTTGCTTTCTCAGTAACTGCAGTCACGGTAACCTCAGGCTGTGTGACTTGATCCTCTGACATGGTTGCCTCTTCAAGGTTAGGTGGGGATCTATTCTCCGTAAAGTCAGTTGTACCCAGTGAAGTTGACTCGTCCTCGGTCTCGACTCCAGTAGGACAGCCTTGTGTTGATGAATATAAAGGCTCTGCATTTCTTGGTGACCACTGCCTAGGGAGGTCAGCTGTATGTGGGGGAGCCAACTTGTCCTCTGTTTCACTTGCAGTAGGGCTGCCTAGTGCCAGTGCACGCAAAGGCACCGTGTTCTTCACTAATCCATGATCAGTTAAGTCAGCTGTACTTTGGAGTGTTGACTTGTTCCCTGTTTCATGTAGAGCAGAGCTGCTAGGTGTTGGTGCAGTTTCATTTCGCGTCTGGTTACGCATCTTTCTTGGAAGGCCGTCTTTTTGGGCATCGCTGGAGAGTGACCTCTTCCTAATGCTTGCATTGCTTCTTGGCGTTTCATTTCTCGGCTGCAGGTGCAAGGGGTAGTGCTGGAACACCGAGGGAACCACTCCTTTCCTTAGGCGCCGCCGTTTTCCTTCCAGAAAGTCTGCTTCTTTGAAGTGCTGGCTGCATACTCTGCTGTAGTTGCTTGTTGTGCAGGGTGTCCATTTATCACGCCGGATGACTTTGATCCACGCCTCTCTCAACTCCAAGTCTGCCGGAATTTCGTGAAATGACACCCCCTCGAGTTTCTTTTTGGAGTCAGAGCAGCAATGGGGCACACAGCAGTATGCCATGTTGTCCTGGAAGGATAGAAATGCGGGTTACCTGGAAGTTCGTACGTTTTAATACATTACAACGACGTACGTGAAGTACCAGATGTTTTGTACCCTAAAAGGGCTCGTAAGTGCACACGCGAACGAAGCGGAGGAAAAATAGTGTACTCATAATTTTGTTGCAATTATCCGTACACGAGCAGACTTCCCTGTTGTTCGTACAAAACCCCAGTTCAGTTTAAATGCGAGCAGCAGAAGCTTCAATTGCGAGCTCAATGTCTTAAACATGCCCGCGCACATGTCAATGTCCGGTGCGAGCGCACTGCCTGAACCTGCGCGATCGGCCGTTACACGCAATCACTATACCAGCGCTAGGGCACTACAATTGAAAAACACGTCTTGCGCTTTACGTGACACACGCGGTGCTACGACAAAGCCGCGATCAACACGTGGAAGCACTCAACGGAGCGGAACCGACGGAATAGGAGGGCTTTGGCTTACCTCTGAGGAAACGTAGAACGGGCATCAGACAGAGAAAAGTTTTTCGAGGCGTGACCACGAAACTTTCCGACGGGAAGAACCTGACGCAACACGCAGCCTCACCCACAGTGGCCTCGTATACAGGCGGCTTCGCTCACATCAGCTCACGTACACCGCTGCCGAACAGCCGAACGACGCCGACCGGCCGATCCCCAACGTGCGTGACGCCGTCTCGCGGCTGACACGGGCGATAGGAGAGGAGGGGATGAGTGAGGGAAAGGGGGAAACACGACGGCCTCGAGGCGCGCTTTTGACAGGCACAGAGTATACAGGCGGCTTTGACAGCGCGCATGCAAGCATGGTGTTCTAAAATAACCCAGGTATGCGCGTGCATGCGTACCCTGTCGTTTTGTACCGTATTAATACTACCCTATATCAGCATAATCCATTCAACAGCATTATTTGAACACAGACTTGCCTCGTAGGGTAGAATGTAGGGTAATAAGAAATATTCGTAGGGTAACATAGGGTTTTCTGGACGCTGGCGTGGGGTATTTTCAAAAAATAGGTTGGCAACACTGGTGTGCCGGTCGAACGACGTACCGCGTCGTATCGTGCACGTACCGTGGTCACCGTGGTCGTACACACAGTACATAGTCGTCGCGGTGGACCCCGACCTGAAGCGTCGGTTGCTTCAACGCTGCCAGCAGCTGGGCCTTCGCCCGTACGAGGTCACGCCTCGCCAGCCGGAAGGCGTCCGCTCCGATCGCCGCGAGACAACCGCTCGCGAGGCACCCGCTTCGCCGCGGTGAAGCGGGTGCCTCGACGAGTTCGTTCGAGCCGCACGATCCTTCAAGCCGTCGCGAGGACACGCAGTGGTAACTGATTTTTTTTTTTTTTATGTTAAACGTTGAGTGCGGTGCCGCGTGCCTCACTAAACTCTTTACGGGAACCACGGGAACCGACATCTAAACAAACATTGTCACTGGCGCGCGTCAGAAAACAAACAAAAGATGAGGTAAACGGGACACACGAATCGCGCAAAGAAGAGCAGAAAAACAGAAACTTGTCACCCCGCGCCACTTCCTAAGTACTTACTATGACTGACTAACTAACACAAGCAACAAGCCCTCTTCAGAACGCGAAACGCGAAGACGGCGACCACGACAGAAAACAAAATGGCGAAGCTTTTGTTTGTTGTTTTGTTGTAGTATCCGAACGGAAGTTACGATTTTGTAAAACGTTTGTAAACAATTGCGACATTCATTCGATGGATTGTTTCTAAAACCTAAAAATATGTAATTCAAAAGGCGATTTCAAGAGATCACGAAGATTTTAGAACCAACATCTAAGCTGTCACTCATTCTATTGGCCAATGAGAAGCCGATTTGAATGACCATGGTTACCAATGAGAAGCCGAGCTGAATGACCTGGAATTTGCGCGCAAATTTTCAAATAAATCTCTCGCCGTCAATAATGCTCTAAAAAAATTTTTTTTTCGCGTAAAATTCATTTTTGACACGCGTGTCCCAACCAGACTGTTTTAAAAAAAAACTTTTTTTTTCTTTTCAGGGGCCCTTTAACGCTTTTTTTTTTTTGCAACAAATGCATTTTTTTTAGATTCGTTGACGTTGTAGTACACCAGACTCAATTACAATACTAGTTTATGTGAGAGTAAAATAACGAATTGTATACTAATAATTTTACCTTTGCTGGTAACATGTACCGGAGGCGGTTTATCACACCTACTACTTGTGACAGCTTAGCAATAAGGTAGTTGACATGACTATTTAATGACATATTCTCGGTAAAAATTACACTTAAGTGCTCGAAAGAGTTTACAATCTGTATTTTGGTGGAGTTCAAAACGATATCTCCTGTAAATTGTGACTAGCTTATGTTTTGGGCAAAAAAGCCCTGCTTTTGTTTTTTCGACCTTGATTTGTAGTGAAATAATATGACTCCAAATTGCTAATGCAGATATCACCTGATCAGCCATGTCAAATAGCACATCGACATTTCCAGCTGAAAAAAGCAAATAGTGCCGTAGGCATAGCTGATAAATGTTGCATCAGAGTTAATATTCACAATATCATTAACGTAAATATTTAAAAAAAAAAGGACCTAATATATACTTCCCTGTGGAACACCAGTAAGAATACGCTTGGAACTTGACGAATATTCATCAATATAAGCTTATTGGATTCAATGCTCTAGGTTAGACTTCACTAATTGTAAAGCATGCCCTCGAATCCAATATATGTATCCAATTTTGTCAGTAAAATTTCATGATTGAGGCATTCAAAAGTGTGAAGTCTGTGAATGCTCCAAGAACAGTTTTTTTTTCTTTGAGATTCTGCGAGATGATTTCTTTCTGGGCGAGTAGGGCTAGCCTCTGTAGATTTATGCTTTATAAAACCAAACTGCGAAGCAGTTATGCTTAGGTGAAAATTAGTTAGACGTGTGTGAAGTACCTTTTGAAGTGCTTTAGAAAATACTCACAATATAGAAATCGGTCTGTAATTACCCTTTTTGTGAAGTACTGACACTTTACTATTTGCATTCGTTTAGGAAAAACACCAGTAACCAAAGAAACATTAAATGTATGCTTTAGCACTGCCGCTAATATATACAACATACTTAACAGGCTTTATTTGTAAACCATCAACGTCACAAGCTACACTACCCTTAAGTTGTAAAATCACGTTAATGACCTAAGGTTCTACAACAGGATCTAAAAAAATTGAGCGGCTGTTTCTATAATCAAACAAAAAAGAATAAGACTTTACAGTCAATCCCGCTTCTAATATTCACAAAATGCTCGTTAAAAACGTTCGCCAAAGAACAGCCAGTTAGTTCAACACCGTTACACACTATTTTATTAATTGAAATAGATGAACGGTTTCTTTTTTAAACAGAGTTTAACTCCTTCCACGTGACGTCCCTACACCCCTAGCTCTGCTGCCTTGAACACCTTGAAGTAGTAGTGTTCTTTAGCACGCTGTAAATTACCACGAATAAAACAAGTAACTGTGACTAGTTATTTCAGAAAGCAATTTACAGGCTCTCTTGATCATCTCCTTTATTCCAAGCGCCTACACACTGAGATGCAGCCGCTTGCATTCACGGGAGAGACTATCCAGGACGTCTTCCGTTATAACTTCAATGTCGCAGTGAACATCCAAAAGCGCTAGACCGAGTAGTCGCCCATGCGAAGTGGACGCTCTCAGGTATAAGTTTCAACCGACGTAGTGAAGAGAAAGAGTTCTCAGCTTCCGCCGTTGTTACGGGCAGAGTTGCGGATCTTCAGGAGACGATGGACGTTTGGGAATAGGGCCTCCGGACACAGGGCGACCGCTTGTAGCGCAGACGTGACTGGAGTTTCACGTTTCTCCTTCTTGCATTTGGCAGCACCTATGAGCAGCTCACATAGTAGTTCAAGAACTGAGACCAGGCTTGAATAGAGCTTCCAAACTCTTCAGCGCCGAGACCTGCCCCGCTTTCCAAGATCTTTGCAGACAGAAGCGTCGAAAGTAATTACAACACACGCCGGTGCTTTTTAAATCTCCCATCTGTGTGATCAGGCAATCCATGACAGGAAGGAGCACGGAACTTTAAAAATGCTCTTCCGTGCTTCCAGCGGGAATGTTAGAGCGGTGACGTTGCCGACTTGTTACTCGCGGCATGTAAATTTCAACTTCAGCTGTCTCGGCCATTTTAATGGCGGCTTGGAATATTGCCAAGTGTTTGTGCATAAACGTTTGCTCTGATTTTTCATTTTATTTTTTTGTGTTGCTGTTTTATTTTTTATGACATTATATAGCTATCCTTGTGTTTGTCTGGCCCTGACGCATTGGTAATGCAGTGGTAGCTCAAAAAGCGGAGGGAGTTGTGTGCTCTGAGGAAGCTTTTAGAGTTGGTGGACCGCAACTACGACGACAGTAGTACAGTGAGTCGGGTTTACTACGGTTGATAGAATGCCATTTCGTCGAAGCACGTTTTAGAGAACGGGCACGTTTTATCGAAGCACAGTTTAGAGAAAGCAGAGCCTCAGTTTAGAGAAATGCCGTTTATCGAAAAGGGGACGCTATTGGAAAAAGGGTTTTCTACTTCGCGCGTGTATCACTGGTGCGCGTGTTAACCCAAGCCCCCCGCTGCGCTCCCGCCGCTTCGCGGCGGCAGTCTCCGGCGGCTCATTACAAAAATGTTAACTCACCAGACTTATCCGCACACGCCGCTTCGCGGCGACCGAATTCGCTAAAAGGAGGCTCATCGCCATTTTCTCTAAACTTGGTTTCTCTATAAAGGCATTCGATAAACTGGGGTCGGTAAAACGACGTTCGCTAAAACGAGCTTCTCTAAACCGCATGACTCCGCAGTGGGTCACCATTCCCGGATTCCTGTAAATGAAGCCTCCTCCGTTTTGAAAAATGACAATGCAGCTACACCTGTTTTATATTCAGCGCTTGGGTGAGCGTCCGTACCGCCGAGTCCACCCTGCTTCGACATAAGGGGGGGGGGGGGGGGAGGGAGGGAGGGAGGGAGGGAGGGAGGGAGGGAGGGAGGGAGGGAGGGGGGTAATAACGCCAGGGAACCCCTCCCGAAATAATATCCTGGCTACGCCCCTGGCCGGAACGTCCCTAGCGGTCGGACTAGGATGCGGAAGTTTGAAAACAACGCAACCTAAATTTTTTTTTTCAAACTTAAAAAAAAAAAAAATAAAAAAAAAAAAATCATGAGTTGACGTTTCACTCTGGCGTTCATTTCAGCTAGAAAGCTTGTGAGCAGGAAATACAAGCTTGCTCTCTTTCATGGTGATAAGTTTTTTCGCCGAAATAGTTTCTACAGTCATACCCAATCGGCTCATAGAGAAATTTTTATTGTGTCCTGTAAATGCTTTCCTCATAAACATGCACATGATTAGCTGCGTTCGATTTACCTACTTCACCTGCGCCGGCGCACGCGGTCTACACCGCCGTATTAGATTTGCGAGTCCGGAAGTACACCGCCCTACAATTCCTGCACTGCGCTGCACTTTTCTGCACCGGCGCAGGCTCAGTGCAGGGCGGTTTCAATAGAGTTTTTGTTTATTCTTCACAGAATTTTTATAAAATGGATGCTGTCTTCAATGTATATCTTTTGGGATCGGAGAGCATTAGATGAGGGTCAAAGTCAAATTTTGGGGTTTTACGTGCCAAACCAACGGCAGGCATCTGGCACGCTCCAGCGGAGGACTGAGGATTCATTTCGACCACCTGGGGATCTTTTGACGTGCCACCGAAAGCTCGGTTACACGGCGCCTTCTCCGCGATCAGCCTCAGTCTTAGGTCAGGGTACATGAGGGTATAAACGGCACAGAATGTTGACTAATAACTAAAATTTGTTAATTATCTCAATTTGCTATGTTGCAATTGCAGTTTTAAAGTGAGAAATTACTGAATCGTTTTGAGATATTAATCGTTAAACTTTTGCCTCTGCTTGATTCCAAACTGTGCGCTGAACAGCGCGACTATCTCGACAGCGTATCTTTGGCTCAACTGAGGGACAGAAGTGACTATGTCACACTTGTACGCATCATAATCAGGCGCACACATGAGCACGCGGTTTGGAATCAAGTGAAGAAAAAAGCTCGTTGTTTTTTCACGAATTGCTTTAATTGGGCTCGATTTTAATAATTGCTCCCTTTAAAAATGCAATTACAACATTGTCAAATAAGCCGTTAATTAAAATGTTAATTAACATATCTTGGTTAATTAGTCAACATACCCTGTAACGTTTATCCCCTTTATCTAATGTCTGCCGAGCCCCACAAAAGTACAGTAAAGACGGCATCCAAACAGCTATCACCTCCTTTTTGATTAAATTCTGTAAACAATAAAGAAAAACACTGCCCTGTATATTGCACAAATGAAACAATTTTTTCTTTTCGAATTGAAAATGTTTTCTTGAAATAAAATCAAGTGCAAACCACCAGTTTACCTGCTTTTCTGTTCTGAAGTTAGGGATCTAAGCAACATGGTCACCAGGCTCGATCTAAAATAAACCGTAAAAATCGACGCCTGCACCTAGCAATCTAAACTTTTAGTCAAAGGTGTATTTCACAGGTCGGTCTTTTCTTGTAAAATTACAAAGCGTAGCTCTCTCTCTGTAAAAGATAGGGCCAAGAAACTTGCCAGAGTCTACAGCGGGCAGCGACGCAGACGACCAAGTCCAGTAGCAGGGTGTGTTTGGCGTTCGTATTGATAGATGGTGCTACCTCCTTATCGCGACGGCTTATTAAAATGAACAGAATCTTTTTGAAATGTACTTTTGGTTAAAAAATAAATGCAGACAATAAAAGCAAAACTTAAAGGGAAGAAAAAACGTGTCTGCATAACGACGGCGCTTTTGCTGCCGACGGATTTCGTCTGCGTGTCGTCTGCTTTCTTTTGCTGGCTGACTGCACCTTCAGACGCTGCTCCCGACGCCATCTATCAATATGAACGCGAAACACACCCTGCTATTGAACTTGGTCGTCTGCGTCGCTGCCCGCCGTAGACCCTGGCAAGTTTCTTGGCCCCATTTTTTACAGAAAGAGGGCTACGCTTTCTAATTTTACAAGAAAAAAACGACCTGTGAAATATACTTTTGACGAAAAGTTTAGATTGCTACGTGCAGGCGTTGATTTGTACAGCCCCTTTTAGATCGAGCCTGGTGACTTGGGTCACCCTATATATGCTCACAATTTCTGAACCGACTGCACTCTACAATGGTACGAAGAGCCCAGACTGGCACCCTCCTCACACCGCACATAATGCATCATTTGTTGGGACGTGAAGGTCAACTGAAGTGCGCAAAGTGCCACCCTACCAATAAGCATATCCTTTGGGACTGCCCTCACAACCAACAAGCACTACAAGTAACTCTCAACACAATACCGAAAATATTTCATCCGAGCAGCTGGGAGGAATGGATCACTCCCGCACACAGCACCCTACTCTGGAGTTTGCTCGTAAAGCATATAGCAAAATTCCAAAAGATTATAGATGACGTCCTGGACTAACAAGGACCACAATAAATGTTTATTCTCTCTCTCAAAAACTCTGCTTAGAGTTAGTACAGCAGAGACAATTCGTAAGAATTGTCTATGATTGCTACGCTGATTGGAGTTTTTTTATGATTACGCGAGTCTTTTGGATGACCTTTTCCCTCTTTCGGATATACAACGTCCGTTGCAACCTAAGAGCGAAGGGCGAGGGTAAGGCGGGGAAGCAGACGGAACGCTGGAGAAGAGAGGGGGAAACCTCCTTCTCTCGCGTTCCGTTTGCTTTCTCCTCCCCAACCCGTCTTACCCTCGCCCTTCGTTCTTAGGTTGCAACGGACTATAGTTCATGACATGGCGTTCCAACATAAGTTGCCCAACACTGTAATCAATTCCCCCGTTATTAAGTAAAACATTAATTCATGTTCCCCAGCAACAAAATAGATCTACAACTTTCTCCTATGGCTCATGTATGACAAGATTTTTAACCCTGACATAGACTTTTTTGTACTCTTGCAAATTTCAAGAACAGTGTTATAGTAATGCTCATTGTGCAATATGTACAAACGTAGGTCCTACTTGTCTTTCACTTCGTGCGAGTCTAAACCTGCTAAGGATTTAAAGCTGTTTGGGACAGATTGAAGCTCCGATAATTATTATTATTATAACGTTTCTCCCACCTGTAAAGATTTTTTGCCAACATGTGCTAAATGCGATAACATTATGCCCTGCAGAATACATTTGCAACGATGGACAACGAGGTCGCCTTGGCGTTGCCCAGCCGCAGGGCGCTGCTCCAGACAATAAGGAGGGCCCGAAATGCCACGCGTCCTGCTGAACCGACCTGTGCCGAGGATGTGGACATTGTGAGCCCCTACAACCAGACCCTGGATGGCCAGGACTTCCTGCTGTATCAAGGGTCGGCGCTGGGGACACACTTCCTCATCTTCGGCACAGCAAACAACATGAAGCTCCTGTGCGACAGCACAACTGTGCTCGGTGATGGAACATTCTTTGTAACACCGAAGATATACACACAACTGTACACCCTCCACGGCTGGTGTGGCCTCGCGGCCAGTGCGCAGAAAATGCTGCCCCTTGTGTACATCCTCGCCACAAGCAGGACTGAGGAGTCCTACGTGCACGTGTTTGAGGTTGGTTCCTGTTAACGTTTCTGCCCTAATGATACAAGCTGGAAGTCTTAAAGGGGTACTCCGCCGATTTTTGAGCTACCTCAACTAACTATATTTTCTGACTCCCCGGCCTTTGCCCTTTCTGGTATGCTATTTAGTATCGTGAAATTCATAATAGTTATTGCGAAATCGGCAAATGAAAATGATGCAAAAACAAACATTCAAATATACCCGCCCTTTTCAGGGCCGTGACGTCACTGGAAGGTTAGCTTGCCAGTCGGGCGAGCAGTCTAAAAAATAGAATAGGCCAATCATTTGTTCCGTGCTGGAGCGCGGGGACTGGAGCGAGCTTCCAAAGCATTCATTTGACACCATGAAACTGCTTCGAATCAGTTGGGAACAAATTCTACAATCCAAAGAGTGAACCCCTGCACTTCCAATGACGTCACTTTTTCAATGTTGCCAGTAGAGACTTTCAGTTTGAAAAACACGGTGAGGAGCAAAATTGTAAATTCAATAACTTCGTGAAAAAAAAAATTTTTTTTGACCTAATATTTGGGATACTATTTTGGCGATGTTGTTTGGCGAGTTTAGCAAAATTTCAAGCAAATCAGGGACCATGAAGAAATCGGCGGAGTACCCCTTTAAGGGAAACTAAATTGTAGACATGCTTATGAACACAATTTTATGATACAATAGCCAGTGTTTGGTATGCTACATCTATAAACTTCTTTTAAAGACAGGGCTTCTTAAACTGTGATATGTAACACCAGTGCTAATCAGAGTACATTAAATAGCTTAGGTCATGGTGGCTAATGTTGATATGGCAAGGCTACATACCAAGTCTTTTTCCAGTCTTGTTGATGTATACTACACGACACAGTTAGCATGAGCTAGCAATCCACAAGATTTTTTAAATGTTTTCCCTTATAATCGAACAGCTGCAAACTCTAGAGTGGAGGAAAGTTCTCATTCGGAGCTCCAACACCAGAAGCAAAATTTGATGCTTATCAACTATGCACAAGTAAAACGCAAAGAAGAGCAGATGTCATGAACAGTGTCACACAGTGTGTGTACAGTGGTCAGCAAACTTGTTTGGAACACGTGAACCGTGGGTTATCTTGTGAAAGAGCTTTCCTGGTGGCATCCAAAAAAAAACAAAAAAACTGCTCTATGACGTGGTAGGCAAGGGAACAACCTAAGTAGAGGAGGCCGCTTGCTCAAGGCTTAGAGGGGTAAGGTTGCAGCGGCGTCTGAAGAACAGGGCATCGGCAAACACTGAACACGGCAGGCAGTATTGACAGGATCGTGTTAAGAGTAGACGCCTCGCCGAAAAAGTTGTTGCGCTGTTGCCGGTCCAGTTGCAAAGCCGGCCTTGAGCAAGCGGGTTGTTTCATTGCCCACCACGTCATGGAGCCATTTTTTTTTTTTTTTTTAGGTGCTGCCAGGAGGGCGCTTTCACGAGACAAGTCACAGTTCGTGTGTTCTGAATAAGGTTGCTGGCCATTGGACATGCTAAAGTTTTGAGGCATTTATCTAGTACTATGTCAACCTTGACTTTGGCACTTCATTAAAAGAATGTAAGGAGGTTCAAACAAAACATTTTCAGCAGAAGCAAAGGCAAAATATGGTGAACTAGGCACAAATACACACCATTATTGGATTATAATTAAAACAAATGGATTGCTGTGCTAGATAAAAAAAAACAGAAAGACGATGTAAAGTCAGCAACAAAAACTAAAACCTTCCCGTCATTTAAGATAATGGCTGAATGGATAAATGAGGACACACAAGAACTAAACTCTTATCACTAAAATATGTGTCCAGTTCTTACTTCAGAGATGTCCCAATTAGAAAACCCACTTAAAGGAGCTGTGCAATGATTTTAACATTGAAAGAATTTGCAACTTCTGCTTTTGATATTGTTCACCTTGTCCCAAATGACAAAAACACACCTCCTTTCATTGAAATGTTGCGATTCCGCCGCGTAATAGCGAGGCATAAGTTAGAATATTCCCCGACCTGCAGCCGCGAGCGGCGCCCATGAGAAACATGCGGTATGACGTCAATGGGGAATCTTGTAGAAAGATAGTAAGTTGTGCAAATACCTGCTCGATAAAAGGTAACTTTTCTATAAATCTTGTCGTTCCAACATAAATATAAATGCGTCAAAAACCTCGTATCATTGACAAAACTTTTATTATACGGAGTTTTAGTGACGCCATCTATCCTAGGTCCACAAAACAGTCGGCTCTATCTGCTTCCGCGAACAGCCGCCAGAAGCCGGAGGAGGAGGGGGACAGGGCTGGACGAGTGTGGCTGGACCCGGATGAGACTTTCCTCCTTTCACCATATTGTTTGCGCGGCGTCCGCCAGCACGTGGTCACGCGGTCGCGAGCGGATGAGTTCTCGCTGCTCAGTGATGGCTCTAAAGAGAGAACTTTACCAGAACCCCGTGCCTATTCCATCAACGTCACTGCGCACGTGACCCGGAAGACGATGTAAGAGTTGAGAGGCGGCAAAAATCTGGATCTTTTTCAGTTTTTAAGATAAAAACTAGGGTATATATGCAAAATCTGTTTTCTGTAGTTCACTTCAGAAGTGTCAGACATCAACTTCCACAATTAATTAAGCAAAGCCCTGAAATTGTTGCACAGCTCCTTTAAGTTAATGTAGCAATGTTCACTGAATCCAAGGATATATTCTTTGGCTTTAAGTTAAAAGCAGGGTGCCAAGTCACAAATATTTGAGGAGTCTATAGTAACAGTTGAAAATCTTAAATCTTTTTCAGACACTGAAGACACTTGCGACGAATGCTGGACAAATGCTCAGCCCACCATTTCTCATAGTGGATTTTGAGATGGCAGCAATGAATGCCATCCGCCGAACTTTCCCAGCCACTGTCCTGAAGGGGTGCTTGTTCCACTTCACTCAGTGCCTTTACCGGAAGATGCAAAAGGCCCAGCTGCAGACCAGGTACGCTGAGGACCCAGACTTCAGCTTGAAAATGAGGATGCTCTTTGCGCTGGCCTTCCTTCCAGACCACCAGATACGGGCGGTAAGTATTGTCCTGCAGGCAAGCACTCAGTATAATGTAAGCAAAGTTGTAAACTACTAGAGAATGACTGCAGCTTATTTTTATTTTTGTATTTTTCTTCCCCACAATAATTATTATTAAGTGGCTTCCTATGTAGCACAGCCTCTTTGTACAGTGCAGACATAAGATTAAACTTTTTTTTTTTTTTAATTTCAATAAAACACTTACAAAATCTCATAGAAGAACTTATACAATTTTTTGCGCAAAACCATGTATCCAAACTTATACCATCTCCGTAAGAAACTCGTCCCATTCCATCCCCAAAACATAGTTTGTTCTTTCATATGCCTTCTGCAAGCTTTTGACCCAGTTCCCAAGTATCTCTTAACTCATGATAAATTCTTCAATTACCCAGGTATTTCCCTTTACACAGTTTTGGGCGGTTCACAAAGAAAAATATCTCTCAGTCCTGCTACCGCTCCACCACTTTCATACTCTAAACCATCACCCCCCCCCCCCTTTTTTTTTTTTACTGTTCCAAATTTCTTCCTCCCTCTGCATTCTGTTAACTGCCTTCTCTTTGAGCTTGCACTGTTCTCTTGGCTTTTTTCTGAGCTCTCCATTTCAGCTAGAAGGAGCTATTTTGCTCTCGTGTAACAATATTTCTTCTTTCAACAGGTGGTTGTACATAAGAGTGTGAAACCACTCGCTGCACACTTTAGAGAACCAGAGGGTCCCTCATCAACAGTACACAACCAGACAAACACTACAATGATGCAAAGTCAATGACAATGACACTTATTCTAACAGATGGACAGGAACGGAGAGCACATTTAAAAAGGAGTCTATTGGCAGTGTCATCAATGGCAGGGGTTCTCAAACTGGGTTTTGGGGGACACAGGGGTTCCACGAGCTGGTCTCATGGGTTCCATGAACACCCAAATTGCAACCCCTCCCCCCCACGCCGCAGGCTGCGCGGAAGGACCATGCAAAGCGCCTTCATCTCACTTTGTACTGACATTGCGATTGATATGGTGTGAGGATATATGGGAAGCAAAACAAGCAAAAATTGCCTACAATTGTGCATGTGTTGCATCTCAGTCGGCAAATATGGGGGGGGGGGGGGGGGGAGGGTTCCACGGCAGTTTTTGAGGCTTCCTGGGGCTCCGTGAGACCAAAAAGTTTGAGAACCCCTGATCTATGGTATTTTGTCTACACATCATCTTCTTATAAACAATATGAGTTGAGCACTGTCCGGCTACTGGAATAGCAGGTATCTTATGTGGGCTGTCCTTCAAAGCCCCAACTGGGCTAAGTACATATACGGTACATGTGCAGATTATTCTGAGTAACGGTTGATAGTGGAGCTTGTTGTAAATATATATACAGATTATTCTGCTGTTTTAAATTACTTACAGGGTACTGTATATTCTTCATGTCCGCCTACTAGTGGCGGGATTACAAGAGTGAATTTCAGACAACATTGGCTCTCCCAACTAGTTACTGCTTGCTTGATAGAGTTCATGTCCTGCTCAATTGTGCATGATGTGTGCAGACAAGACGATGGTATGGAGACGTGGACGCTGTGAAATAACTTGTTGATGGGCTAGTTGGTGAATGCTAAGTACCATGGTGGAAACTGCTAAAAACAACAAACACAAGAAAGGAAACAAACAGAGGCGCTGCTTACAAATGTAATCGGAAGTACTTCAGAGCTCCTTCGATTGATACAACAGCTTCGATGCTGATGGAGGCTGCTAGAGGACTGGCAGAATTAAACCTCTTTTACTTCATTGAATGAGGACTTCAATATAGCTTCTACTGCAGCACACTGGTTACACTAATTAAAGTTAAAAATTAAGTGAGAAAAAAAAAGGAGGTGAGCACGTATAATTCTACTGTTATGTTTAGGGTGCATACTTTTCGGTGTTTATGACAAAAATTGGCGGATGTTTATCGGTATTTATTTATTTCCTCAATACCGGTGCTTTTCGGTGAATTCTCTTGTGCAGACGCTAAAAACTGTGATTATAGGGGGGGAGAAGGGATTGCGAATGTAAGTTTACATTCGCAATCCCCCCCCCCCTTTCCTTCCCCTTCCGATAATCACCGTTTTTAGCGTCTTCAGCGGTGGTTAACCACCGCTGAAGACAAAAAAACAGTCAAAATTTTATTCAGATCTTTTACACAACCTCTTTCACACTTCATTATTTTAGTATATGCATGCATACATTCCTAGGCTTGTGTCTGTCACTGACACCCGCACTTTCCTGTTGGCGATGCACAATTTTGAGAATACCCACCCAACATTTGCGGTGGACACAGGAAGTCTTAAAACGTCCCACGAGGCTTGGGACAGTACTGGTCAGCTGTGACTGGGCTCTTGGGCCACTGATAGTGAAGAACAGTGGAACAAAGCTAGTGTCCTCCAAGAGTCCAAGACCACGTAGGTCACAAAAGAAAGACAGGCAAAGTGCATGATTCTGGGTAACATAAATCATAATGTGTTTGACGGAAGTTTGTGTAAAACCTTTTCTGTGAAAAAGAAAAAAAAACACATTGCTAGGAAAAAATTGTTTAGAAACCGGTGTTTTTTTGTTTTGAACTATTTTTATTTCCGTCGCCGGCAAGTATTTATTTGTATTTTTCGGTTAAAACTGGGAAGTATGCAGGACTTTTTCGGTGAAAAAAGAAACAAAACAAAACAAAACAAAAAAAAACCAGCGCTTAATCAAAAATATATATATATATATATTCTTTTTTTTCGGTTTTAGTTGATTTTGTATTTTCGACACCGGCGGATGTTTGTTGGTGTTTTTCGGTTCTAACCGATTTTGTATTTTCGACACCGGCGGATGTTTATTGGTGTTTTTCGGTTAAAACCGGAAAGTATACAGCCTAGTTATGTTGTATGCTAAGGGGACAGAGCAATCGCCCATAAAGGTGCACTAAAGATGTCTTTGAAGACGCTTGTTTTTGTTGTTATACAAAGCAGTAGGTGCCAGTTAATATTTATTCTAAGTTTCAGATGACAAAAATGCTCACATGACGATAGAAATACATGCAAATTAGGTTTTCTATGAATACTTGCATAAGACAAGGAAAGATGAGCATGGAAACAAGACTTCTTTCATTGAAAAAGGTCATGTCTTCGTCTTCCATGTTTTATGCTTTCAAGTATTCATATCTATTCACCATGCAACACGCTCGTTTTCAATTATTAGGTTTTCTCCTTTCCTTTTTCTGGGGGAGGGATGTGTTTGCTCATCTGCTTCCCAGAAATGAAAGATCATGCAGCTTACCAAATAGAAATTGCAGACGCAGTGTGTGCACGGTTCAAACCACACATGCATTGACTTCCTGCTCAGATCAATCCGCAGGGGTAGCAGTTGCTTGTTGTTGGCTGACAAGCACCTTCGTCACTGCTCAGATGCGGTGGCTGTGCCCCTGGGTTTCTGCAAAATTTCCCAGAAAAAGACGCATGTTGAAAACTTTGACCACACTCTTAATAGGAAATAGGCTGTACATGGTTGTAATTTTTAAATGTTTACATCACATATAATGAGTTATCACCATAAATAGACAATCTCAAAAACCTCTTTAGTGCCCCTTTAGAAAGGGCACAACCTTTACCCATTAATCCAGCTATGGTCTGACTATACCTACTGTAGAATACCGCATACTTGCCCATTCCACACTAAATGCCCATTCCCAAACTTGTAAGATCTGAGGAGATATGCACAGTACATTTATATGTAAAATTGATGACCTGACAAGTGCCCATCCTCAATTTGATCACGATTAACTCCCAAGTTTTAGTGGGTGCTTGCATGGTATTTTACAGTAGAAGTCTGTGTTCCCTGGAAATAAGCAAACTTTTCTGATATATTTGTGCATTTCAAAGGATATAACTTTAAGAGGATCGGAGGGTTCTGTCCTGTTTCCTTAGTAAGACGCTGAAGTGATGTTGGGATTTCTCAAAACAAGGCTGGAGCGCTAGGCAGGATGCTACAAACACCAAAATGTCACTTATTCAGCAATATCTCCAACAGAGGGCCATATTTTTGGAAAAAAACAAAGGCACCACTGAAAGAGGCATGCGACGTCGTGGTCCTCACTTCCTGTCTTGTTTGGTTTGCCTTCTTACTACATGTGCTGGAACAGAGGCCGTACCAAGGCAAGGAGGCAAAGCGAAGAGGAGAGGAAGCAAGGACTGTGACATCACGAGCCTCATTTAATCGCACCCTTCTCTTGCCAAAAATATGGTAATCTGCTCAAGATATATTGCTCTATGAGCAATGTTCGGAGTATGGAGTACGTAGCATCTGTTCGGACACTTTTGCTGCCTTGTTTTGTTAAATCTATATTTCAGTTCAGCACCATTTTGGTGTGGCTGACACAGAAAAATAAGTTTCACTCAATCTTTCAAGTTGCTGCAAAAGAAGCATTGTTGGTGGGCTCCTTAAGTGGCATAATATTCTACAATCAGTGCAACAGCAACCATGTGTGCAGCACAATGGAGACTCCACATGAGTGGGGTCAATTCAACACCTACCAAACAACACGGCTGCAGTATTCAACATGTCACCTAAACTGTGTTCGAAAACTTCTTTGACCTAACTTTTTGAACGCAGCCTAGGTGACGTGTTGAACACTGCAGCCCTGTTGTTTGGTAGGTGTTGAATTGACCCCACTCATCTGGAGTCTCCATTGTGCTGCACACACTGTCGCTGTTGTGCTGATTGTAGATTATTGCACCACTCAAGGAGCCCACCAACGATGCTTGTTCTTTTGCAGCGACTTAAAAGATTGAGTGAAACTTATTTTTCTGTGTCAGCTTTGAAGTGATGCTGCACTGACATATAGATTTCACAAAACAAGGCAGCAGAAGCGTCCAAAGGGGTGCTACATACATGATGCACTCTGACTATCTTTTAAAGTAAAGGTCTTGTATCCTGGTGTTTGAAAACCAACGTTGCTCTCTCAGTGTTGTCACATGACATGACCTCCTGAAGTAACTCGAATCCAATTGAGTAAGATTTGGAAGACCTAGAGCCTTTATTAGGCGACATAGAACATTTAGCATTGTGGCCTTGTTGTCTAGATAAGGGGTCGGCAACCAGCGGGCCGGATCTGGCCTGCAAGGCAGTTTCGTCCAGACCCCTGCACGATATTAGAGATGCCCCCTCGCCTCCCACATGCATACAATCTCCAGGACAGTTCAACGGCTTTGACCTTACATGGACTATTTATAATGCCTAAAGCTCTCAGAACCACCAGGTTTGCAACTCGGAAGGAAGCTCGGTCCAATAACTTTTCATGACTTAAAGTTAGCAGCTTGAATGCAGGTGCATGCATTCATGTGACAAATTCTTTATTGTATCTTGATAAAGTCATGTGTATCTTGATAGAAACCATTTATTTAATCTTCTTTCTATGCCACGCACATACGCATGCATGCACCCCCCCCCCCCCCCCCCCCCCCCCCCCCCCCATACTTCTCCAACGCCTCCGGCTCAGACCACTGCTAAAAACGTTTGTCAACTCCTGATCTGGAAGGTATTGGCCATTTTGCCAAGGTGCTTGGGAGAGGGAGGAATGGGAGAGAGGGAGGGTGGAAACTGCCTACCAAGCTTTGAAGAAATTGACTAATCGGAGAAAAGCACCTAAACAAAAAAAGAAAACTTTTTTTTTAAACATCCTGGATAGGACATGCAGGTTACAAGATGCATTTTTCATAAAAAAAGAATTAAATTAAAGAAAAATTCACAACACAAGATGCCATTAAAATGAGCGATTCTTTCCTCTAGTTTTTTCTGCAGGGCTGTACACGGGGCAAGGACGAGCTACAATGGTGGCTATTTAGGGACCATTGCTCTGCACTCTAAAATGAGCCCTGTGTCATAAATAGCGCAGCTCTTGGGTGCCCGTTTACAACTTGAGCGGTGTCGGCATCGCCGTCAGCGTAATTGCGGCAACGTTTCAGCACCGTGCTGAAACGTCCTCGCGGGGTCACGTGACGTCACGGGGGTGACACGACGTCACGAGGGTCACGTGACCTCACAGTTACGCTGACATCGAAGCTGACACCACTTGGAGGGAGGAGTAGCATGCAGGATGAGGAGGGGTATACCCTTTCCTCAGTACCCTCCCCTCCTCCTCCTCAAGAGCTGCAATCCAATTCGGCGTTACAAATAAATGAGAATGTTTTTTTGTTTTTGTTTTTTTTGTGGAAAATGCATATTTAGATATTTATGTCCTGAATTTAAGTTGTTTTCTTAAATTATTTTTTGCTAATACTAAAAAAGGCCAGCTGAACTTAGTATTATTTTTATGTATTATGCATCAACAAGCTCAACTACAGGCAGTTATTTATTTTTTGCATCAAAGGTTTAAGGCAAGACCTATAAAATCTAGTCAGCAAAAAGTGAAAGACAATAGTAAACAGACCTCTTATTGTGAGTAAATCGATATTGAAAACAGAAGGGGTATTCAGCAAACTATGTCCAAAGCATCAGAACCTGCGTAGTCGAATTCATAGAGGTTATAATCGCTACTTTACCAATTGCTTGCAGGCCTACGAAGCTATCAGACCACTGATGCCCCCCGAAACCATGAAGGTACTCAAGCACCTTGAGAAGAACTTCATCCTTGGGAAGCTGCAAACCCTGGGTCCCGTGCACATGCGGATGCTGCCGCTCTTTCCGCCCTAGGTGTGGTCAGTGGCGGACCTCGTTGACGCCGGCCAGCCACGCAATACCAATCACGTGGAGGCCTGGCACCGTCGCTTCAAGAGCGTGGTGGGGGTAAGCCACCCCGGCGTTTTCAAGCTCGTCGATGCTCTCCGCCGAGAGCAGAAGGAAACAGAGCTGGTAGCAGAGGCCCTTCTTCGAGGTCAGGCACCCCCGCCACCAGGCAGAGCCCACCAGAAGCGGGAAGAAGCCCTCCTCAAGTTGGTGGAACAGCGCCTGATGATGACCGTTCATAACTTCCTCAAGGGCGTTGCTCACCACCTCAAGTAATAAAGAAGAACAAAGCATGTTGTATGCAACTTTGACCTATCTATGTTGACAACTCCAACTAAACTGTTCCAAGGTATGAGGACATTAAATCCTGTCAAAGATACAGGAATATGAGCCTTGAGAGACGAATAAAGCTGTGCAAGTGCATTCCTTTCAAAAAATGACAGCTTTCGTTTGGCGACACTGTCTCCAACCAGCTGATGACACGTGCACAAATAATACATGCCTTGCGCCTACTACAGATGATGATGTCGAACACCAACCACCATGCTGGTGGTTGGGTCGGTCGAATCGACAGCCATTCGCAGCGAGAGCCATGGTAAACTGCACAGCGCTCGGTTGTAGCAATAGGCCTTTTGCAAAATCCCCCAAGCGCCCTGGCCTGCACGCGAGAAATTGTGGAAGAGACTGTTTCTCGCCTGGCCGCTCTGCCTTGAGATCGCATAGCCTTGTCGCTTGCCCCCTCTTAATCCTCTGTGTTTCGATTCCATTACCAATTTTTATCTATTCCAGTGTATTTTTTATTGCTTCTAAGTGTTTCTATTCTCTACTGCGCACGATATCCCTTGTATATATATATATATAGTATTTGTGCCTTTATTTTGCCTTTTTTTATGGTAGTGTCGACAGGACAATACGCCGCTTCGCGCGTCATTCCCTGGGTGAGTACTAACGTTGCTACCGATTCCTATCGCGCTGTTAGCTGTCCATTTTGGTTTGATTTGACCACGTGCAGTCGAGAGGAGCCGTTTATGAATACCCGCACACATGTCATAGGGATAGGCAGAGCTCTGAAGCAACAATCACAACGCGAGAGCCAAGTGCGCTGTGATTTGGCTGCCCGCGCTCGCTCCGTTGATTCGCACTGTAGCGTAAGCCTTCGAGTGCCGCTTACTTGACCAACATACAGCACGCCGCTTTGTTGCCGCGAATCATTCGTCCGAATGTTTGCGAAGCTGAGGCATACGCGACGCTGCGGTGCAAGCGCCGGTGGCCCAACGTCGCGGCTTGTATGTGCTTATGGTATGCCTTTTTAATCTATCTGCTATGCCAGTGGTTCTCAACCGTTGATGTTTCGCGGACCCCTCGTGGATCGGCCGAGGTGATGGAGGACCCTGTTTGTGATGAGAAGGGAAAGTATAGGTTAATTATGACTGTGTGAAGTAAACTTCACTTATTGACATATACACGAGAAAACGCACCCGAAAATTGGAATGTTTCTTCTAAATCTGAGAAAAGACAAGTTTTATTTCCGGGCTCGACTGATGAGGCTGGGCTTCGAGGACCCTTAGAATGCCTTCGGGGACCCTCATTTGAGAACCACTATGCTACGCGGTTGTCAGTTGCAAACACCCTTTTTCAAGTGTTGACAACTGCGCGCCGCTGCAAGCAGTTGTCAGGCGCCGCAGCGTTGGATATGCAAAACGGTGTTACGGTTTCGCAGGCATTCGGAGAAATGATTTGCGGCGACAAAGCGGCGTGCTGTATCTTCGTCAAGTAAGCAGCACTCGAAGGCATACGCTAGAGTGCGAGTTAACGGAGCGGGCGCGGGCAGCAAAATCACAGCGCACTCGACTCTCGCGTCGCGATTGTTGATTCAGAGCTCTGAATACCCCTATGACATGTGCGCGGGTATTCATAAACGGCTCCTCTCTACTGTACGCTGGTCATATTGAACCAAAATGAACAGCTAACAGCGCTATAGGAATTGGTAGCAACGGTAATACTCACTTGGGGAACGACACGCAATGCAACGTGTTGTCCGTCGGAACTCCCGTCGAAAAAGGCAAAATAAAGGCACCAATACTATATATATACAAGAAATATTGCGTGCAGAAGAGAATAGAAACACCTAGAAGCAATAAAAAATACACTGGAATAGATAAAAATAGGTAATGAACTCGAAAAACAAAGGATTAAGTGGATGCAAGCGACAAGGCAATGTGATCTCCAGGCAGAGCGGCCAGGCGAGAACAGTCTCTCCCAGAATTCCTCGCACGCGGGCCGGGGTGCATGGGAAAATAGCAAATCGTCTATTGGTACATATCCCAATGATATTTTCGTCGGCACGCCTCGCAACAGAGTAGCCGTCAAGTTAGAGAAAGTATGAGTAACAGGGAAGTTATGAAGCATGACGTAAATTACAAAGAACAATGAACACAAGGCAGACACACACAAAGACACCTCTGTGGATGTCTTCTTCCTAGTGTTCATTATTTTTTGCACGTTACACCATGCTTCATAACATTCAT
This sequence comes from Ixodes scapularis, assembly GCF_016920785.2. Taxonomy (NCBI): domain Eukaryota; kingdom Metazoa; phylum Arthropoda; class Arachnida; order Ixodida; family Ixodidae; genus Ixodes; species Ixodes scapularis. The sequence goes on along the minus strand of NW_024609837.1, from coordinate 91,060,440 downwards.
CAACTAGCCACACTACAAGTTCTTCTACATTGGCAGGGAAGGGATGCGGCTGCGCAATACTGAGTTTGCAGGACGCATTTTATAGCAGCGAGGGAAGATACTTTTTTACCGTTGTTTACACTTCCGCACGCACTTGCATCAGCTTTGCCCATTCATGATGTACATGCCCATTGCCTTTCGTTTTATTATGCCATTTTTTGTGCTTTGAGAGAACCTTCGGGGCTCCCTGTTCTGCACGAGCGAGAGTGTTGCACTGCGAGCGCATATACCACCACCAGCCCCGCAAGACGGTCGTCAGTCGGCGGCGTCCCCCATGTGGACGCTCGCCGAGACACTGCCGCCGGGGCATTGGCTTGTGCTGTCCGCGACACAGTAACCTTTACAAGGAGCGGAAGTATGCAAGCGAGCTGGTTAGAAAACATCATAATCCAAATCCCGAGACAAGAAAAGCGGTCTTGTCCGTTATCTTATTGCTTGAGGTTTAGATTATGACAGTAACCTTGCTTTGTTTACCAGCACTTTACAAAATCATAACAATTTTACTACAAGCGGCTTTTAGAGCCACTCGGCACATTTTGGGGCACACAATGAAGCTTTTTTTGCCGACACAATAGCCCTTCACGTCAAAACTTCATTGTCGCCATATCAAAACTTTCTGTGCGGTGCAATTGCACCGACGCCAAAACATTCCGCACATATTGGCTGAACATTATCATTGTCAGCTCAGCACTTTTTTCCAAGTTCACATGTAAAAACTAGGTACCTTTGTTGAAAATATGGTGCACATGTCAGCGCATGTTCGGGCAGTTAGTGGCATCCTACGCCTTGCTAAGCCCGTCCGTGCAGTGTGAAACCAACCGCCAGCATGGTGCGGGGCCCCATCCTTCCCTAGAGTGACGTCACGTGTAAAGCATGTTTAGTCTGTTACTGCTTTTGCCATGATTGCGGGAAACGTGCAAATGTGTGAAACATTTGCAATCAGCACATGTTCTTGCAACAGTGTGAAGAGACAAGTGTAAATATGAGACTATTTCAGTGCGATTATTACAGCTACCAGGCAGCACTAGCCGTCTGAATGCTCTAGCTCGTGGCAGCTGTCAGAGGTGGGAACTGCTGCACTACGTTTACTTACTTTGTTTGCTTTGCAACATGAAGTAAAAAAATAGCAGCTGCAAATAAAAAGAAACGTTACTGAAACCCCACTACCGGGCTCTTTTCACATGGCAAACCCCTTTTGCGGCCGTCCTTTAAAACGCCGAAAAAAAAACAACACTTTTTTTACCCTTTACGAACAAGGAGCCTCGTCGGCAGCCAGGCAGTAGCAGTAGTTGTCCGTAGTTCCGTTGCCGACGTCATTTCAACGTCACTTTTGCGCGTCGACTATCAGTCGAACAGCCAAAATTTCCAACACTCTGACGGACCTACGAAGTCGCTGGCAGCTCACCACGAGGAACCATGTCAATCGCAACACCGCACAAGGAGCGTCACAGTGTAGCTGGTAACTCGCTGTGGCCTACCGCTGTTGAACTAAAAGCTGCGCTGGCCGCGCTACGAGCACGCACATCATGCACACAACACCACCTCCACCACACCCCGCCTTGGCTAGATGCTTGCTTTTTATATAGACCTTTAACTGCCTATCAAGACCACATGACCACACCGCTCTGCAACACCGCCCGAATAAGCCGTCCGTAACCACGCCAACCACGCAACCAACGCAACCACGCACGACTGCACGCTGCGCACGCGGCCAAACGGCCAAACCGCCGAGTGGATTCTGTCAGATTGGATTCTGTGTTTAGCCAATGATTCGCTAAACAGAGTCGCCTTTTCGACTCTTTTCCATAAACCGCGATTCTCTAAACTGAGGCCCCCTTTTCTCTAAATTGTGCTTCGACAAACCGTGCCCTTTCTCTAAAACGAGTTTCGGTGAAAAGGCTTTCTATCAACGGTAGTAAACCCCTCAGATTCCATCTTTGGGTTTTTGCCTTCAGGGACTCCGGAACCGGAGGGCTGGGGGGGCCAGGCCCCCCCAAGATTTCTCAGGATAAGGCTGAGCCCGCCCACTCAGACTTCGAATAACTGCCAAGCTATTTCCTCATCTAATGTAATTCCTCCAGTCAGCGAGGCAGCGGAAGAGGCCAGATCAACGCCCAATAACCTTCTGCTTTGCTCAACAAGGTAGACTGTCAGAGTGAAGTCAATGAAAAGGTTCGCTGAAAGCTATGCTAGAGTTCAGGAGACACTGAACGAGCTGCTACAAGGAGAATATTCGATTGCGAACAGCAGGGCCATTTTGAAGGGTTATGAGAGGCTTTTGGAAAGGTTTGAAATGCTGCTAGGAATAAACATTTCTATAGCTTTGTTCAGTCTATGCAAAGAACTTGCAAGGCTACTGCAACGTTTCACGCCGCAGATATACACCAACTCAACTCTCCTACGTCACGCCGCGGTGGTGGCGCGCCGGACGCACTTCCGGTCTGGGGCGGTGGGCAGAAGTCGCCGTGCGAGACATGCATTCCTGTGTTCCCTTGGAAGAAACGAGACAAAAAACTTGCCTTCTCGTCAAAATGCTGCGATGGGGCCTTTACCAAGAGAATCTGGAAAGGTTTGAAGATCAGTTTTCATGTGTTTCTGCACCCTCCGTTCGTCCGAGAACGTGGATAGCAGCCGTGAAAAGGGCAAACCAGACGCTGTCGAACTACGATTGCGTGTGCGGGCCACAATTTGTGGTCACCAGATGTATTTACTTTGTTCCAACATGAACGAGAGAAAATCCCCAAGTTGTCCGGACTACCCACGGATTCAGTGCGTCTTCAAATTCACACGGCCGCCTGATCGTTCGAACTTTCGTCTGCCCATTCAAAGTTGTCTGCTTTTTGTCTTCTGCTCGTTCAAACAAAAGCGGCCCGTAGACCAAACTTTGACCCGGTGATTGCAATAAGAAGTAATTGCGGGCCTCAAAAGACTTAAGTAGGCTCGGGGTAAACAGTAGATACAAGATGTTAATTATTAGTACCGGTGGCCATCACCTACTTGTTACGCTTGGTCTGTTCCCGCTTCCGATTTTCAGTATCGACGTCGATCATCGCCGCTACCTTTTTGCACTTTTGCAGCACGAGCGACGTCGCGACCGAAAATAGCTACAAGAATCTCATCATGGTTTTGGCGTCCATTCTGCAGCGTTCATGCGAATGAATCGCCGCACGTCAAATTATTTACGGAAAGTTTAGCGGCGTAACGAGCCTTTATAATTTCGCTCGGGCGATTGAAGTGGTAAGACATTGCGATGAGGACGTAGAATCGACGACTCCAACGCGAAAAAGAGTATGCAGACTCACACAGACGCCGACAACGTGACATTCGAATGGTTTGTTTACATGGGACGCGGTGCTTCTTGCCCGTACTCCATTGCGCGTGCGTTCGAACTGTCGTCTGCTCTTTCAAACTTGGCTGCTTTTTGTCGTCAGTTCGTTCAAACGACAGCGGCCCGTAAACCAAACGTTGACCCGGTAATTGCGATAAGAACTAAGTGCAGGCCTCAAAACACTTTTGAAGGTTGGTTGGGGTAAGTAGGCTAAGTGTAAACAGAGACAAGAAGATGTTGATCATTGTTACCAGTGGCCATCACCGACTTGTAATGCCCGATTCTACTTGCGGTTTTTTAGTATCGATGTCCACCATCTCAGCTACGGTCCACGCTTTTGCAGTCCGAGAGACGTCGCGACGGTAAATAGCGAGCAGAATCTCATCGTGGGAGTCAGGCTTTAGCGCCCATTCTGCGGCGTCCACGTGAAATGAATCGCCGCACGTCACATTATTCACGCAAAGTTTTGCCCCGATAGTTTTGCTGAAGCCGCTCAAGTAGTCGGACATTGTTAGGAGGACGTAGAATCAACAATTCCAACGCGAAAAAGAGCACGGGGACTCCCGCCGACGCCGACAACAACGCAATTCAATGGTTTGTTTATGGGCGACGGCGAGCTTCTTGCCCACCATCCACCGCGCAAGCGCGGCGCCGGTGGCGTCCGCTAGGGGCGCTCCGGTTTGTTTGTAAACATGAGTTGGTGTATAGGAGACTGCAGAGACTCTCTGCGAGGCAATGCCCCGCCTGCGATCTGAAGTCGCGTTTGAAGAGCTGTAGGACTGCACGAGCTCAACTGCAATGTGAATAGGTTTAAAGGACCCTCGCAGCGCAAGGCCAACTGCCAAAAAGGTTTGAAATGAGCAACAAACCTTCTCCGCCAGTTCTACTTTACTGCAACGCAGCGTTACGGAAGGAGTACTCGGCGGCTGTTGACTGCATTCTGAGCGAAACTCGACGGCGGTTTGAACAGCCTTACAGGAAGCAGCTACAAGAGAGCACCTTGAATAACGCCGCCGGGGGAAGGCAGTTCACAACAGATGATCTGAAAGAGGCCCTAGGAGTGCGTGCGATTTTGATCTGGCCCGACTCTGCGCAGCTTTTACCGGCTCGACCTGGACGACATCATCAAGGAATTTGTCTCCAGGACTGCTGAGCGAACGGTGACCTCTGGTCTTCCGTGAGACTATCAACACACATGGCCTTGGGGCCTATATTTGGACCCGTCTCCTTCACCACGCTTTTGTGCGCATTTTCTAGGTATGTATTAAGATGTCAATGTGAGAACAGAGTTTATTAATTTATATGTTTTGTTAACATATTGTATAAATTGGATTTATTGTGCTATTCTTGTGCTGGGTAAAATCTTAAAGCAAGTAATCACCTAAATACCCAAAAACCCATTGAAGTTCATTATTTCACATGACAATACCTGAGAGAAAAGGCAGCAAGAACGCACAAATATCAGGACAGATTTTTGCAACATATAATAATATTCTATGTTACCTCTAAGGTGTATGAAAGACGCTCTTTTAAAGGGACAAAAGTTTCCGCAAACTACTTCTTTAACTGATTAATTGCGGTGTGAGACACATATTGAATCATTAAAGAATCTGAAATTAAGACCTATATTGAGAAATTAAATCCAAAATAGAGGTTGCTTTCGGTTTCGCTCCAGAATCGTGCCTCCTAGCGTAAATATTACGCTAAATACCTTTGTTGTTTTCAGGATAAAGAGGTGACCTGCGCCCATAACACCCTAGGTTCCTCGTGTGTCGCTCAGTGAAGCCAGCAAAGTAGACAGGCTCAGCAGCGGCGCGCATCTCCGACCCTCACTAAACATTTTGGAAAACGAGTAGCACCACCTATAGTGAATTGGAGTCGCAAATAGCATTGTGTACACAAGCTATTTTTATATAGTTGATTTGGAAACTTGTTTTTATGCCAACATTGTTATTGCTTAGTCGACCACATGGCCTTCGTTTTTCGGCAACCCAAGAACTCACTTTGAGATTTTGGGCTCGTATTCCTAGTCTATAGAACTATTTGATAAAAATGCGATTCACAATTTATTGATGGCACAGGAAAGGACGAGATGGAAGAAAACATGAAGGCACAAAACGACTGAAACCATTGCAAGATCCCACAGAATGTTTGGTCTGCCAGTCTTTGGCTGGCAAGATCTACGGAAAATCTCCGCGCAGATCACTGGAATGTGACGACGTCTTCACCGATCTCGTTGTCGCTAATAGACGGGCCCTGTTCAGTGGGGGTGCACCTCTCGGTGACTTCGTAAGATGCCGAGGCTTTGTACTCTGAAAACATACCATGAAGCGTACAAAAATCACTGCATAATCATTTAACATTTCATTAATGCAACGAAGATGCGATGGCACTTGATGAAGTCTTTAATGAGTTGTGCTTTCTATTCAAGTATAGCAGGGAATGTTGTGACGTCATTTCACGTGACACTATGGTGTTACAAAACACCATGGCATCACACGAGACCATGTAACGTGACACAATGATTTTCTTCCTAAATTTAGTGAGGAGATTGATGTCACCTGACATCATGTGATCTCAGGTCAAATGGCACTGTGGCATCAAATCACATGATTACATGAATTTAGCAGAGAAATTGGTGTAATGTAATGCCATTAAGTCACATAACATCATGACGTTGTCGTCAGACCTCCACGAGCAAGAAAGGCCCATGGAGGACTCTCTTTTAGAGCGCTTTATGATATCTAATTGGTGGAACATGCTCAGTTAAGCCAGCAGCATCAAACCAGCGTCAAACTGGTGTCAGCCTTCAGAACAGGCTTACCATTTGTACCTGGTGCCTTCAAAAAAAGAGAACAATATATTGTAAAGATAAATTGCACATTGAGAAATGCTCAGTCTATGACCAAATGTAGCTTCTGGGACCAGATGCCATTATGTATCTTTTAAGACCCCCATAAGTGGTGTGAATGCTCTGCGCAGCACTCTTATGAAAACCGAAAGCAGCATTTGCAGCAAAACTCCCAGCCGCGAACTAAGTTGCACGTCTATCTGCTCAATCAGTATACTAACCAAGGAAAGGAAGTACTCACGGTAGCGGTAATAGTCAAAGAGCTCGACGACTCCAGGCTGAACGTCAGAAACCTGGAGGTCTCTTTTCTCCAAAACACGGAAGCAGGTTTCCATCACATAGAGCTGGAAGAGAAGCCATAAAATGTCTAGTAACTTCTGCTGGGCCTTTCTCAAAACCTGTAGACATTTTTTACACTGTACTTAGTGAATTTGTTTTGCTCCTATGATCTAGGCTCATTCTAAACAGTCTTGTACACGTTACTAAAAAAAAGTAATCGATTACAAGTACTATTACTCTTGGCTAAAAAGTATTCGATTAGATTACTTGATTACTCGATGGCAAAAGTAATTGGACATTACTTAAAGAAGTAATCGTTACTTTTCCGATTACTTTATTGTGTGAAGACACATCTTTAGCACTCATAACAATGAACTACTTCTAACCTATATTTCACATTTGCACAAGTATTGAAGAAGAAAAACTGGCTCCCTCTTCGGTGGTCGTTGCACCTTCACAATGCGGACACAAGCATAGAATTCGTTTGAAGACGTTTAATGATCTGGGCGTTCGCCAGAGTGTGTGTGTGTGTGTGCGTGTGTGTGTGTGGGGGGGGGGGGGGTGGAGCGGAGGGGGTTTTAGATCTTGTTAAGCTTAAGCAAGGGTTGTCGCTCATTTTATTATTCACATGTGGATGAGCTCGCATGTTATACAAAAGAGCAGCAGCTCCAGGATTTGAAACGCATCACGTGTAGTATCCATTAGCGGAAGAGATCGCCCTGACCACTTCTCAACTCGAAACATTGCTTGTCACAAAGACCACGTAGGGGAAATGGGGAAATATTTCAACTGCCTTTGTTACATTTTGCATCCGCTTTAGGCATTCTTCGGTTCTGGTTCTCCTACGGGCTGCGAGTAGGTACCCTAAGCAGGATTTTTTATTTTTTTTTATTTCTGCGTGTGTGTGCGTGAGGGGGCTAGTTTGAACGAAGGACTCGCAAGGCTGCATTCTGCTTCCTCAAACTTTGCCCTGAAAGGCCTTTGTCATGCACTGTGGCTTCCCTGGGGCTTTCCACTCCCAGTCCCAGCTCGCAAAAAAAAAAAACAACGGACATTCCACAGAAACTGTACATAGAAAGAGATTGACCTCGTCTCCTAACACTTTGCAAAAATCTTTCTTTTTTCCGTTCTAAAAAAAAGCAAATTTTATTTTTGTCATTTCATAAAAAAAGGCGTGTGCCAAGGGGGGGGGTCCCGTGGACAAACTGTAACGGTTACAAGTAATTTTATTACTTCGAAAAGTAATCAGATTACTCTTGTGATTATTGCCTAATAAAAGTAATCAACTGATTACAAAATTACTTCAAAAAGTAATTGATTACAAGTAATTTGATTACTTGTAATGTGTACGGTACAAGTCTGATTCTAAATCACCTGTTTGACATCTAAAAGAAGGGTACAAGTTGCTCTTAAAAATCAAGGGTGAGAGCACATTAATGCTGTAGTCCCTACAGTCCCATGTAGTCTTGCTTCTGAACAATTATGTCGCAATGTTTCGAAAAGTCCATAACTAGTCGTTTCGAAGGGTCCACAATTACAATCGGGTTTCCTCTTTTTTTTTCTTCTTATTGTCAAGCATTCAGAAATTACCCTGGCAATTGAGTTACAGATGCAGTTAGACTTTTACAAATAACTACAGTTGAACCTCAATTTAACAGTCACTGAGACCCACTAATTATTTCTTTAAATTAGAAAATTCGTAAAATCGAAGAGAGACCTCGCGCATAGACTGCGCGGGGAATCCGAATTTGTTTGTAAAATCGGGAAATTCCTACGATCGGGTTTTGTTAAATCGGGTTTCGTTAAATCGAGGTTCACCTGTAATAAGTAACATTTTATTTACTTTTGAAATATCCAAACCAATTCGAAATTCTTCAAAAATGCAACTAAGTAATAGGTAACTTCAGTAATTTAAATATTTTTGATTAGTTACTTCACAGTTCTAAGAACCAAAAACATGTCTGCTGAATAGGATCCAACAATAGTGAACAACAGCAGTGGAACACATTCTCGGAACTTTTGGCAGTCTTTTTGTCTTTCTGTTGAATAGAGACAACATGTCATTTCTATGATCAGTGCGTGGGGGTCTTCTCAATCAAGGCAGCAATCATTTGAACTCCATACTTACTGACTTGCCAAGTACTATAAATGATTTCCTATCTTTAAATTGCCTCATCGGTATTGCATTGATGTTCATATAAATATTGCAAGAGATAATAACCAAACATGATTGTAAACCTGAGACCGGGGCAGAAAGGAGAACACAACAGAAGGTAGAAAAAGAGGAGGCAACGTCTCAAACTCAGCTGCAGTTTATTTCATACACGCCTTATATACCACAACTCCAATGCCGTCTCTACAAAAAAAAACAATGACAAGATGACAATGAAATTTGGGTAAACCTTCTCTTATCTCCTTTGACCTCACCTGCGAAACACTCACACAAAGGGTCACATTCTAGCATAACCACCGCCACCCGGTGAACGTAGGTGAATCACTACTCGACACAAAGAAAAGGTTTGACCTTCAAAGATGTGCTTCCTCTAACAACTCACTTAGTCCAAAGAGACAATACTAGACACTGCTAACAGCCGGAACTGGGGCCATCTCCAGAACTGAGAACGACATTGCCCTCCTACAACGAACCACAATTGGCTAAACACTGCGACTTTCTCGAACACGTCCAAGGATACACATACAAACACCGCTAGTACAAAAAAAACAACTTTACAAGTGTAGAAATTGTTTACATTCGTTCCCAAACTGCAATGACACCCGACTTATACAGTTGCCAGACGTTGTTATATGAATCGTTTTTTGAACTGCACGTTTCATATCATTACGTTCTTTGTGAATTACTTCCGCTTCAGACCAGTTGGCTTTACAATTATTACACTCTAGAAGGTGCCTGGCTAACTCGGAATTGGACGCGTTGTTTTTCACATTCCGCTTGTGTTCCGTCAGTCTATCATTTAGACATCTCGACGCCTGACCTACGTATTTAAATCCACACTACAAAGGAATCTCATAAACCACAGAATTCTTACACGGTACCGACTTTTCGCGATGTGCCTTCTGGCAAACTTCCTGTTTCAATTCAAAAGGTGCAAGTTTGCATAACTTAAAATCCGATGTGAACACTGTTTCTACGCCAAACTTTTTAGCCCACGCTTTTATGTTATGAGAAATGTCGTGAAAATACGGTATAGCAACTCGTCGGTTCCTCACACTTGGTTCATCCCGTTTGTCTGCGATTTGAATAGAAAGTTGTCGTTTTAGGAAAGTTTCTTCATACCCCGCATCCTCCAGTCTTCCCCATTGTCTTTTTAAAGCTTGACTCATGAAATGTGTACATGACCTTTTTAGCACATTACCTATTAATGATTTCGCAACTCCCGCCTTAACAATTTTAGAGTGACAACTTTGTTGGGGAAGCACCGGTTAGCTATCTTCATACCATATTCCCAACATAAGTCATTTTTCACCTCAATGCGCAAGTCCAAAAACTGCAACATGTTCACCTCTGGTTTTTCTACTGTGAAATGCAACTCCGGGGCCGTTGACCTAATAAGCTTTTCAAGATACTCCGATTTCCCTTCATCAAATCTGCAGACAAAAATATCATCTATATATCTTTTGATGAAGCCCACGTAAGGTGACAACTCAACCATCCTGTCAAACAACACCCTATCCAAACTGTTGAGGTATATCTCGGCTAACAACGGAGCGACCGACGAGCCCATGCATGCACCTTCTTTCTGGATGTATTTTCGATTATTGTATTCCAGGACTGTTGACTTTAAATAGAGATCCAACACGGTAAGGAAGCTTTCCACTGTTATGCCCGATTCTGGTTGAAACTTTACCAGATTCAACTCTAGCACCTCCTTCAGAGAATAATTTAAAAGATTTATATTATTCTCCGAAAAAGAAGAGGTTGATGAACGCCGTGAAGGAGGTGCTAGAGTTGATGCTGGTAAAGTTTCTTTGGACTAAGTGAGTTGTTAGAGGAATCGCACCTTTGAAGGTTAAACCCTTTCTTTATGTCCAGTAGTGATTCACCTACGTTCGCCGGGTGGAAGTGGTTACGCTAGAATGTGACTGTTAGGTATGCATAACACGGGTTTACTTACAAGGCCGACTTTGGCCGCGTACAAGAGTCGAAGAGGTAGAAAGCGGAATGGCGAACAGTGAGTCCGTCCACGTCCACCTACTGGAGGATGGCGCTGCTATCGCTCACAGCTGCCCGATGATCTGCTGCATACACAACATCCCTTCCCCCCTACGGAACATAGTCCTGGTAATGCCATGGGGGTCTTCTCTCACATTAAGGGTACCTAGAAGCTCCTGTTGTTGCAGGTTGGCTGGGAGAGCTCCGCTCCTGTGAAAGGCTTCCAGGCAGGTTAGGACCGTCGGGTCTAGGCAAGAAGGTGGTGGGGCTGGCGGGTAGACTTGGACTTGGAGAATCTTCATTCACCCCCGGCAGTGGTGGGTCCTGGCCAACCACAGGGGAGTGATCACCATCGGTCGTGTCACAAGTGTCACTGGCAGCTCCACCAAGGTCTAGTGGACTGGCACGGTTGCGGAGTTGATCAACGTGTCTTCGCCAAACGCGACCGTCGGACAGACGAACTTGGTACGACAGGGGTCCTGTGACTGAAGCGATGAACTCGGGAACCCACTTGGTGCTACCTTGATAGTTCCATGCATACACCGCATCGCCGGGACAGAACTCCCAAACTCGTTGAGAGTCATCTCGGAAGTAACGCTCCAGAGATGATCCATCCAGATGAAATCGGGATGCAGATCGCAGTCGTCTCCCCATCAGAAGTTCAGCCGGACTCTTCCCCGTAGTTGTACTGGGTAAGATGTGCTGGGGGGCCCAACAAGAAACGAGACAGCTTTGTTGCCCAATCTCCTTGAGACAACTGAGTAGCACTTGTTTTGTTTCCCGTACCATCCTCTCAATCTGCTCATTGGAGGACAAGTGATAGGGTGCGACTGTAATGTGCCGGATCTGATTCTTGGTTGCAAACTCAGCAAACTCTTCTGACGTGAACGTAGTTCGGGAATGCCAAAGCAAGCAAACATCGTTCAAAGTTCCTCGAGTACTGCTCTGGTCGACATTGATTCCATCAAAGAAACTTCCAACCACTTGGAATGCGAATCGACGACCAGCAGAAAAACCTTCCCTTTGAAGGGACCGGCAAAGTCAATGTGCAAACGAGACCAAGGGTTCTTCGTGAACTCCCATGGGTGCACCGGTGCCTTGCTGGGAGCTTGTCGAGTTTCTTGGCACATTTGGCAGCCAGCTACCTTGCGTTCGACGTGACTGTCGATGCCCGGCCACCACACTGTGCTACGTGCAAGACCTTTCATCCGCACTACTCCAGGGTGCGTGGTGTGTAGGGTATCAAGGACTTGAGCCTGTGCAGGACCCGGAATCACAACACGAGATCCCCAGAGCACAGTTTCTGTAGCTGGACAGTTTGTTCTTCCTGGCCACAAAGGGGCAGAATTCCTCTGGCAGCTTCCCCGAAGGCCAGCCTTGCAAAATCCAGCGGTGCACACACGACAGAACCGGGTCAGTCCATGTTAATGCTGCGATCTTGGTAGAATCTAGAGGAACCTCCAGCGCTGCCTCAAGCAGCAAGATGTCTCCCAATGGTGGCTCGTGCTCATTCTTGACAGGAAGCGGAAGACGACTGCAAACATCGGCATGTGGCAGCTTGGAGCCAGGTACGTACAACATCCGAGGTGACAACACGGTAGGAACAGGCCTGGCCTGGTGCAAGAGGCCCAGCTTATTGGCCTCTTGCTTATGGTCTGTCAAGAGTTGAAACTTCCGACAAAAAACGTACTGGTGGAATTTCCGAACACCAAATAGCAAAGCCAGAGCCTCCCGGTCTATCTGTGCATAGTTACGTTCTGCTTTTGACAAAGTTCTCGAGGCAAAGGCCACTGGTCTTTCAACGCCGTCTTCTCCCACTTGGCTCAGTACAGCACCCAGCCCGCACGGAGACGCGTCACAGGCCAGCCTTATGGGACGTGGCACATCATAGTGTGCTAAGACGGCTGATGATTCCAGCAGGCTCTTGGCACTCTGGTACGCCTTTGCTTCAGTCTTTGTCCAAATCCATGCCTCGTCCTTGTCCAGGAGGCGGTTAAGTGGTTCCAACACGTGTGAAGCTCCTTTCAGGAAACGGCCATAGAAATTTAAGGCTCCCAAGAACAACTATAGCTCCTTGTTCACTGGTTCCGGAGCTTGCTTGATCGCTTCAACTTTTTCACCCAAAGGGCTTACTCCGTCCTTGTTAATACGGTACCCCAGGTACGTCACTTCCTTGTCCCTGAATGCACACTTGTCGGCATTCAGACGAAGCCCATCGTCTTGGATACGCTGCAGCACCTTACGCAACCGTTCGTCGTGCTCGGCGACTATTCTTCCACCAATGAGGATGTCATCCAGAAAACACTGAACTCCTTTGAGTCCGTTTAGTACTCCTTCCATGTAACGTTGGAAGATGGCTACTGCCACACCATACTGCAATCGCGTCACCTTGAACAGGCCCTTGTGTGTTGTCACGGTCTGCAGCATGGCGGTGTCCTTGTCGACACAGAGCTGTTGGTAAGCTTGATCCAAGTCAAGCCGAGAAAACACCGAGCAACCTCCCAGTCTTGCGAGCAGTTGCTCTGGAGTGGGCAGTGGGTAAGTCTCCCACTTGACGACTGGGTTGAGCGTTCCCTTGTAGTCTCCGCAAATCCTCATCTTTCCATTCTTCTTTAGAATCGGAACAATAGGCGTCGCCCAATGAGAATGCTTGACCGGAACATAAATCTCTTGCTCCACTAACTTCTCGGTGGCTTCGTCCACTTTCGGCAGAAGAGCGAAAGGTACTTGCCGTGACTTGTGGAACTTGGGTGTGGCTTGCTCCTCCACTTCAATCCGCACCGGAGGACCTGTGCTCTTCCCTAACCCAAGCTTGAACACATTTGGGTAGTCCTCCAGCAGAGTTTTGACACTCGTCACCCCCTTGCGTACAGCTGGCTGGCCTTCTCCGCTGAAACTCTCGGAAACTGGAGCTCCGTTGAGCTGGTGCAGTCCTTCCAGGGATATGCATAACGGTTGAAACCAGTCTCTCCCCAGGATGCTGATTCCAGACCCTTTTGTGACGAGTAGAGGTAGCTTGCACTCTCTACCGTTGTACTTTACAAGAACTTCCACTTCACCCACGATCCGGACAGGCTGCTGTGTGTAGGTCCGCACTCCTCTGGAACACGGTCGAAGTGCCTTCCTCGAGATTCCCAGCTTGTTCAGTATCTTCAAATTGACAATGGAACAGACGGATCCAGAGTCCACTTCCATCGATACCTCCTGTCTGTTCACGGTGACCGTTGCCATGAAAGCGGGCAGTCCACTGGCGATGTGGTAAAGTCCGTACACTCCTGAGCGTCCTAACTTGCCTGGGCGTTTATTGTCGCTCTTGGCCCTGCTCCTTGCCTGTTCCTTTAGACGGCAGGCTCGAACGATGTGCCCCTTCCGCTTGCAGAAATGACACTCTGCGTTGCGGAATCCACAGCTTGTAGAGTCGTGGTCGCCGTTGCAGCGGGAACACCGCCTTGTTCCTGTCGCTTTTGGCTCTCTTGAGGGTTCTTGTTTTCCGCCCGGCTTGGCATCCTTGGGCACTTGATCCTGTAAATCGGACGCCGCAGGCAACGCTCCTCTGATGTTTTCCGTTTGCCTCGTGGCATACTCGGCAGCGACAGCCTTATCGTACGCTTTCTTGAAGTCCAACGTAGTCTCGGCCAGGAGACGCCATTGCAGCCCTTCGTCCCTAACGCCGCAGACGAGACGATCCCGGAGCATGTCTTCCAGGAAGACGCCGAACTTGCAGTGCTCAGAGAGTCGGCGCAAGTCCGCGAAGAATTCCGCGATGTCTTCACCAGGCTGCTGACTTCGTTTGTGGAATGAGAAACGTACGATTACCGAAGGCCTTGGCTTGAAGTGGCTTGTGAGCTTCGAAACGCTGTCCGCATACGGCGCCTCTGCCGGCGTCACCGGCGAACACAGCGAGCGAAGGATAGCCGGACCGCAGACGCTGCACAGCACTGCTCTCTGCTGCTGCTCCTCGACCACGCCGTTCGCCGCGAAGTGGAACTCCAGGCGTTCCTTGTACGTAGGCCAGGATTCCGGGTGGTCCGGCGAAAACTCTTCCATGTGGCCCAGTCGACCCATGAAGACGTTCGAAACGCTAGGCTTAGCTTCCGAAGCCATCTCGTTCTGCCCGCTGCCGCCGCCGTTACGCAGCCGCTCGCCCTCGTTGCCTCGTGTGGAGTCTCGCCGCTTGTTTTTGCTTCTTCATGCGGCCGCCGTCGCTCACCGTTGGTCTGTGACCTCGTCGCCAAATTTTAGGTATGCATAACACGGGTTTATTTACAAGGCCGACTTCGGCCGCGTACAAGAGTCGAAGAGGTAGAAAACGGACTGGCAAACAGTGAGTCCTTCCACACCCACCTACTGGAGGATGGCGCTGCTATCGCTCAGAGTTGCCCGATCTGCTGCATACACAACAGTGACCCTTTGTGTGAGTGTTTCACAGGTGAGGTCAAGGGAGATAAGAGAAGGTTTACCAAATTTCATTGTTGTCTTGTCATTGTTTTTATTTTTTTTTCTAGAGACGGCATTGGAGTTGTGGCATATAAGGCGTGTACAAAATAAACTTTGCAGCTGTGTTTGAGACGTTGCCTCCTCTTTTTCTACCTTCTGTTGCGTTCTCTTTTCTGCCCCAGTCTCAGATTTACAATCATGTCTAACTTACACCAGCTTGCCTGCACTCTGACTATTTTTTTCAATCATTACCAAATCACAAGATAAAAACACTATTTGAGCCTTAGGAAAAGAATATAAGTGCTCATCGTCCTGCTAAAAATTAAATTATCATTTGAAATGGCCAGCTTTCAGGCACATAAAAATTTGTGCTGAAGATACATAGCAGTAACGTATTACTTGCAATGAAACAATAAATAAATGGAGGTCTTCCATTAGATTAGATCTTAGAATTCATATTAAATTTAAGCAAAACATTCAAGATGATGAGAGAGTCAAATTCTGGAACAAAGTCCTGGGGCACCAATAAATCATTGCCCATAAGTGTCCGATTCCCCCAATGCCTATGAAAGCAACAAAAAAGCAACAAAGTTCTATGAAGCATGAAATGCAGTGTTTAGGAAGTAATCATTTGAATTTGTTTAGGATACAATCCTGTACAGTATATGACGTCAATTTCCGAGCTAAATCTATCAGCTTAACTACATATACTATAGTTGACGTGAAGTAAGGGTATGCAACGTCACTTTCCCCATTTACTGAATTGGTGTATGGGTCACATGACGTGAGGACACGCGTCATCAATTTTCTCGACCAATTTAGCAGAGAAACTGAATATTGGGAATGCGACGCCAATTTCCCAGCTAAATCTGTCAGCTTAACTACATATACTATAGTTGACGTGAAGTAAGGGTATGCAACGTCACTTTCCCCATTTACTGAATTGGTGTATGGGTCACATGACGTGAGGACAAGCGTCATCAATTTTCTCGCCCAATTTAGCAGAGAAACTGAATATTGGGAATGCGACGCCAATTTTCCAGCTAAATCTATTAGCTTAACTACATATACTATAGTTGACGTGAAGTAAGGGTATGCAACGTCACTTTCCCCATTTACTGAATTGGTGTATGGGTCACATGACGTGAGGACACGCGTCATCAATTTTCTCGCCCAATTTAGCAGAGAAACTGAATATTGGGAATGCGACGCCAATTTTCCAGCTAAATCTATCAGCTTAACTACATATACTATAGTTGACGTGAAGTAAGGGCATGCAACGTCACTTTCCCCATTTACTGAATTGGGGTATGGGTCACATGACGTGAGGACACGCCTCATCAATTTTCTCCCCCAATTTAGCAGAGAAACCGAATATTGGGAATGTGACGTCAATTTCCCAGCTAAATCTAACAGGTTAACTACATATACTATAGTTGACGTGAAGTAAGGGTATGCAACGTCACTTTTCCCATTTACTGAATTGGTGTATGGGTCACATGACGTGAGGACACGCATCATCAATTTTCTCCCCCAATTTAGCAGAGAAACCGAATATTGGGAATGTGACGTCAATTTCCCAGCTTAATCTAACAGGTTAACTACATATACTATAGTTGACTTGAAGTAAGGGCATGCAACGTCACTTTCCCCATTTACTGAATTGGTGTATGGGTCACATGACGTGAGGACACGCGTCATCAATTTTCTCGCCCAATTTAGCAGAGAAACTGAATATTGGGAATGCGACGTCAATTTTCCAGCTAAATTTATCAGCTTAACTACATATACTATAGTTGACGTGAAGTAAGGGCATGCAAAGTCACTTTCCCCATTTACTGAATTGGGGTATGGGTCACATGACGTGAGGACACGCGTCATCAATTTTCTCCCCCAATTTAGCAGAGAAACCGAATATTGGGAATGCGACGTCAATTGCCCAGCTAAATCTAACAGGTTAACTACATATACTATAGTTGACGTGAAGTAAGGGCATGCAACGTCACTTTCCCCATTTACTGAATTGGTGTATGCGTCACATGACGTGAGGACACGCGTCATCAATTTTCTCCCCAATTTAGCAGAGAAACTGAATATTGGGAATGTGACGTCAATTTCCCAGCTAAATCTAACAGGTTAACTACATATACTATAGTTGACGTGAAGTAAGGGCATGCAACGTCACTTTCCCCATTTACTGAATTGGTGTATGCGTCACATGACGTGAGGACACGCGTCATCAATTTTCTCCCCAATTTAGCAGAGAAACTGAATATTGGGAATGCGA
Source organism: Ixodes scapularis (assembly GCF_016920785.2). Lineage (NCBI taxonomy): Eukaryota > Metazoa > Arthropoda > Arachnida > Ixodida > Ixodidae > Ixodes > Ixodes scapularis. The sequence goes on along the minus strand of NW_024609837.1, from coordinate 91,043,048 downwards.
CGTCAATTTCCCAGCTAAATCTAACAGGTTAACTACATATATTATAGTTGACGTGAAGTAAGGGTATGCAACGTCACTTTCCCCATTTACTGAATTGGTGTATGCGTCACATGACGCGAGGACACGCGTCATCAATTTTCTCGCCCAATTTAGCAGAGAAACTGAATATTGGGAATGCGACGTCAATTTTCCAGCTAAATCTATCAGCTTAACTACATATACTATAGTTGACGTGAAGTAAGGGCATGCAACGTCACTTTCCCCATTTACTGAATTGGTGTATGGGTCACATGACGTGAGGACACGCATCATCAATTTTCTCCCCCAATTTAGCAGAGAAACTGAATATTGGGAATGCGACGTCAATTTCCCAGCTAAATCTAACAGGTCAACTACATATACTATAGTTGACGTGAAGTAAGGGTATGCAATGTCACTTTCCCCATTTACTGAATCGGTGTATGGGTCACATGACATGAGGACACGCATCATCAATTTTCTCGCCCAATTTAGCAGAGAAACTGAATATTGGGAATGCGACGTCAATTTTCCAGCTAAATCTATCAGCTTAACTACATATACTATAGTTGACGTGAAGTAAGGGCATGCAACGTCACTTTCCCCATTTACTGAATTGGTGTATGGGTCACATGACGTGAGGACACGCGTCATCAATTTTCTCGCCCAATTTAGCAGAGAAACTGAATATTGGGAATGCGACGTCAATTTTCCAGCTAAATCTATCAGCTTAACTACATATACTATAGTTTACGTGAAGTAAGGGCATGCAATGTCACTTTCCCCATTTACTGAATTGGTGTATGGGTCACATGACGTGAGGACACGCGTCATCAATTTTCTCCCCCAATTTAGCAGAGAAACTGAATATTGGGAATGCGACGTCAATTTTCCAGCTAAATCTATCAGCTTAACTACATATACTATAGTTGACGTGAAGTAAGGGTATGCAACGTCACTTTCCCCATTTACTGAATTGGTGTATGGGTCACATGACGTGAGGACACGCATCATCAATTTTCTCGCCCAATTTAGCAGAGAAACTGAATATTGGGAATGTGACGTCAATTTTCCAGCTAAATCTATCAGGTTAACTACATATACTATAGTTGATGTGAAGTAAGGGTATGCAACGTCACTTTCCCCATTTCCTGAATTGGTGTATGGGTCACATGACGTGAGGACACGCGTCATCAATTTTCTCGCCCAATTTAGCAGAGAAACCGGATATTGGGAATGCGACGTCAATTTTCCAGCTAACTCTATCAGGTTAACTACATATACTATAGTTGACGTGAAGTAAGGGTATGCAACGTCACTTTCCCCATTTCCTGAATTGGTGTATGGGTCACATGACGTGAGGACACGCATCATCAATTTTCTCGCCCAATTTAGCAGAGAAACTGAATATTGGGAATGCGACGTCAATTTCCCAGCGAAATCTAACAGGTTGACTACATATACTATAGTTGACGTGAAGTAAGGGTATGCAACGTCACTTTCCCCATTTCCTGAATTGCTGTATGGGTCACATGACGTGAGGACACGCATCAATTTTCTCGCCCAATTTAGCAGAGAAACTGAATATTGGGAATGCGACGTCAATTTTCCAGCTAAATCTATCAGCTTAACTACATATACTATAGTTGACGTGAAGTAAGGGTATGCAACGTCACTTTCCCCATTTACTGAATTGGTGTATGGGTCACATGACGTGAGGACACGCATCATCAATTTTCTCGCCCAATCTAGCAGAGAAACTGAATATTGGGAATGAGACGTCAATTTTCCAGCTAAATCTATCAGCTTAACTACATATACTATAGTTGACGTGAAGTAAGGGTATGTAACGTCACTTTCCCCATTTACTGAATTGGTGTATGGGTCACATGACGTGAGGACACGCGTCATCAATTTTCTCGCCCAATTTAGCAAAGAAACCGGATATTGGGAATGCGACGTCAATTTTAAAGCTAAATCTATCAGCTTAACTACATATACTATAGTTGACGTGAAGTAAGGGTATGCAACGTCACTTTCCCCATTTACTGAATTGCTGTATGGGTCACATGACGTGAGGACACGCATCAATTTTCTCGCCCAATTTAGCAGAGAAACTGAATATTGGGAATGAGACGTCAATTTTCCAGCTAAATCTATCAGCTTAACTACATATACTATAGTTGACGTGAAGTAAGGGTATGCAACGTCACTTTCCCCATTTACTGAATTGGTGTATGGGTCACATGACATGAGGACACGCATCATCAATTTTCTCGCCCAATTTAGCAGAGAAACTGAATATTGGGAATGAGACGTCAATTTTCCAGCTAAATCTATCAGCTTAAGGGGGAACACTGGTCTTGGAGCTTTTTTTCTTATTTTATGACCAAAGTTAATGAAACTGCACAAGCTTATTCAGCTTTTTGTGCTGATTTCATATATCTGGTCATCTTCTCAGTCGGTAGCATTGTCCTCAAAATAATTAAAACTTGCCTGCCTTTGTTTGGAAAAACGATAGGAGAAAAACTGCTCAACAAAATATTCTTTTTAACACATGGCTAGATACTACGAAGTGTAGAGAATACAATGTTGGAAGCGCTTTTAAGATAAACTCATTAGAGATTTTACCACACAATGAAGTTCAGTGCTCAATGCACGGCTAACAAGTAATATAGCAAAAAATCTAATAAAAATATTTCTAGACTTATATTAAAAAATCTGCTCTCAACATTGTATGCTTCACACATTCAGCTATACATTTCAGGAACGGTTATATTTCTATCTGCTCTAGATGCTGAGATATCCCTCCTGTAAATTTTCAACGAGTCCAAAAATTGTGTTTTGTGAAAACAATGTTTTAGAGTCAACTTCAATGCACATACAGCCCGCATAGATATTATAAATTGATTTATAGCTCAAATATTCATTCACGAAATTATAAGCCTGGTAGATTCAGAAGAACAACAGCCATCACCATTTTCAAAAGCATGCAGTTTTAGGAAGTTTTTGGCTCCAAAGACCCATGTCCCCCCTTAACTACATATACTATAGTTGACGTGAAGTAAGGGTATGCAACGTCACTTTCCTCATTTACTGAATTGGTGTATGGGTCACATGACGTGAGGACACGCGTCATCAATTTTCTCGCCCAATTTAGCAAAGAAACCGGATATTGGGAATGCGACGTCAATTTTAAAGCTAAATCTATCAGCTTAACTACATATACTATAGTTGACGTGAAGTAAGGGTATGCAACGTCACTTTCCCCATTTACTGAATTGTTGCATGGGTCTCATGACGTGAGGACACGCATCATCAATTTTCTCGCCCAATTTAGCAGAGAAACTGAATATTGGGAATGAGACGTCAATTTTCCAGCTAAATCTATCAGCCTAACTACATATACTATAGTTGACGTGAAGTAAGGGTATGCAACGTCACTTTCCCCATTTACTGAATTTGTGTATGGGTCACATGACGTGAGGACACGCGTCATCAATGTTCTCGCCCAATTTAGCAAAGAAACTGAATATTGGGAATGCGACGTCAATTTTCCAGCTAAATCTATCAGCTTAACTACATATACTATAGTTGACGTGAAGTAAGGGCATGCAACGTCACTTTTCCCATTTCCTGAATTGGTGTATGGGTCACATGACGTGAGGACACGCGTCATCAATGTTCTCGCCCGATTAAGCAGAGAAACTGAATATAGGGAATGCGTTCCGCAGCAAGGATTCGTCCGTAGGTCCAGTTTAGCGGGGAAACTGAACAGCTCATCAATTTTCCCGCTAAATTAGGTGGGAAATCCACGGACGGAGAAGATTTGGGGATAGCAGTAAAAATGCTTTAAAACTTCATGCATGCATGTTATGTATGCAATGCTTTTCCCCCCTTTAGGACCACATGTCTTACCTGTTGAATAAGCAGCTGAATCTTGTTATCAGTAACAACATACTTTTTGATCACGCCGGCATTCACCAACTGAAAATGCAAGAACATATCTTAATGGCACTTGAGGAACCCTTGTGCTCATCCATAGGAGATTTCAGCACTGGTAGCCACTGCAGGTCGGCATCAAGGTTGCTTTCATTCCCGATTTCTTCCCTACAGTCCACCTAGTGCTGCATAGTACTCTTCCCATTGAGTGGCATTTATTCCTTGGGTTCCAACTTCTTTGCATAAGTTTCTAATTATCGTTATTAAGTTGTTTTTTCTAATGGAACTGAATTAAAATTATTTTTGTTTAGCCACAAAATCACCTTATCTTGCGAGCAAATTATTTTGCAAAAATGCACGTATCAATAAAACCACATGTAACCCTTTTGAAATCATTATTGGCGGCCTATCAGCTTCATCTATGGAACCAGAATGTTTGGGGGGTTTATGTGCAAGAAAAACAAAGGGCACACACAAGCAAAGGACACAGGATTATACCAGCTGTGGATGGTTCGACATCTTTTTAAAATCAAAGTTTTGCTTCAATGCTACAAGCAGCCATCAAACTGATAGTAAGGCTACGAATAGTGCCTCTCAGGTGAAAATTGGTACGATAACATTTTCCCGCCTTTAAAACACCATAGGCAGATGATGATCATTTGAAATGCAAAACAAATCCACTCTTACCTCCTTCAAAGACTGGTCATCAGCTGAAAATCCAGTAAGCAGCGAAATCTCAACAACTGCAGCGGAACTCAGGAATCCTTCGGTGTAACTGCCAAGAAAATGAGCATTCACAGGAAGTTGAACCTGGAAGACTCTGGGTATGAAATAAATTGCATTGCATCTGCCCATTCTATTAGTCGGGGGGACAAGAGAAACAAATTTATGCAGGTTGTTAGGACTACAAAAGAAAGCAGTGAACAGAACTGAAAAACAGTCAATACACAGATCATTTGGCCCCAAACTTTGCCAAGTATCAAACTTTAGATAATACTTTTTATTCTAAACTAGCGATGGGAACAATAAGAGAGTATAAGAGTTCTCAAAATGGAATTCCGGAATCACCCAAAAACAACGCAATTAAATTTGAGAAATTAATTATATATATGAAGCCCAAAATACAAATGTATTAACTCCAAAGCAATAGCCTGTATAATGTCAAAACTTTTGTTGCGCCCTGTTGTCACTGACACAAAAAATGCTACATCCATCGTTATATTAAAACATAACATAGAACAGTCTTGTACTAAACTCTCGATAGTATTATGCATCTCTGCCTGTTCAATTATGCTAAAAATTATAAAAATTTGTATCGAGTAGTACTGGATTGTGACCATATGTCTCAATTTGTGTTAAAAGACATCTTTGTCCTATTCTCTGTCGAGACTGTTGCTGATGTGATTTTATGAATTTAGCTTTTATGAATGAGACTGCTTTCTGGCTCCATGATATTGGGCTACATTTCTTGATTCTATCCTAATTGTTCATTGTTTTCTTTTTACAGCTGAGCAATGGCTGGTGGGGCCCAGTGACATATGTAGCGCCCCCTTTGGTCCGCCCGTCTGTGGCCGCCAGGCTCGGCGGGCAACATTGATCACCGCGCCCAATAAACGCCGTTGAGCCGCTCCGGTCAGCCACCCTCACAACCAGGCTGCGTGTCGTTTCTCCTCGGCGGGTGCTTCGGCCCCTTTCGTCCACGTTCCAGAAAGATTGCAAGAGTAGCGAGGAATTTTCTTTCGGAGGGCCCTTCTCTTTGGTGGCGAGAAGGAGCTGTTAACTGAGCAAAAGCTACACTCTGCCCCAATTCTGGTGGAATCTCCCTAACGCAAGAGAAGCTCTCATGCACCCCTCTGTCTGACCAAGTGACGTCGGTGCAAGCTAGGATAAAGTCTGCTGGATGTCAGAGGGGAGGCCCCCTGGCTGCGCCACTGGTGGGGCCTCCTAAGACAAAATCCAATTTACCTTTTTCTCATCCACCCACGACTAAGTGAGCTCAAAGAAAATTATTCTTGTACTTTGAACATACTTCAACGTGAAAATATGCCTGCTCAAATAACCTACCGAGCACAAATGTCCAAGGCAAGTGTTCCGCAATCCACGCTGGATGACGTAGCATTGACTTGAAGCCCCTTATGCACAGGACTGTTCTTCGAGTTGTAGTAGTATTTCACCTGGAAGCCAGTACGCAGTATTGCAAGGTAAACGTTGACCACAAAAATCCGCAGAGAGAATCGCAGAAATAGCGGTAATTGAGCACACTAAAGTATGGAAACTGTTACAAACGTTGAAGCAGTTGGTGCAAATAGACCATATGCGAAATGTAGAGCGCCATCTAGTAGCGCGCACAGAACTACGCCCGCCATCTTGTTAGCGGCGAGAAAACGAAACCAGAGGCCGGCAAAGACTCTATGTAAACAAGCGACCGCGCTTTTTGCGAGAGATGCGATGCCAAGAATTGCTGCGTTCCGCTGCGGATGCAGCGTTAAACCCTTCATTCGTGCAAGACGTGAACGCAAACGTGAACAGGGTTCACCTTTTTTCCTTATTTCTATTTGTTACTTGAGAAGCAGCTTTTGACAAAAACAATCGGTGACAACGTGAAGAAACATGCAGACGTCATCGCATGGCGTGTAGCCATTTACAACTATTAAACTGGGCCCTAATTTTTTCACAAACTCGTACCAAATTTGTTAATGACCTTCTTTTTCTTTTAAGTATGTTGTAGTGTCGGCCTGCCTTTTTCTTGATGAGCAAGCAGCTCAATGCATGCTCATTGCACCAAGGCTGTTAAGCAAGGCAAAAAGATGGCAGTATTAATAATCTACGCCACCAACCATAATTGAAGACGCGTATGGTTAACAGTGGCATGGCTAGGTTCATCGCAGTGGCTAATATTTCGATGTCAGTGGTGGCAAAAACTTGCGTTGTGGACGCTGGATGAAGCAACACGAGCGGTGCCAACTTCATTTTACAACCTATCTTTTTTTTCTTTTTTTTTTGCAGCCGAGTTGTAAATTTTGTTTAGTGCAAAGAAGCTCAGGGGTAGTTTTGTCCGTGTCTACTCACTTGTGATTGTCGCGCAAAAAACCTCTAGACTGCATCATGAACCAACTAGGCCAACAAGAAGTGTTAATTAAGTTGCAGCAAAACTTTATTTACCCGTTAGCTTTGTCTTAAACATTGCAAAACCACTGTCGCGATGTCTCCAAAGAAAAATCCGCGGCAACCTTCAACAAAGACTGACTTTGACCTTACATTCCGCGGTTCCATTCCAGGATATGGGGCGGTCATTTGCCTCACGATCCCTGTTACTGCTTGTGTTTCCAGCTTTCTTTTTGTCGGGAGGATTTTCTTGTAAGCCAAACATAAATTTATCTTCATCATTTGCTTTTCGCACGGATACGACTTGGAGGTTGCTCGCTTAGGTAATGCGTAAACAAAAAGAAGAGCTCTCCTTTTACTTTGTCACGGACGCCCTCCAGCTGTGAGGTCTGCGTCATTTGGGTGGGATGTTCGCAGATCACCGAGTATTTGAAGGCCATGACCCTGTGTTTCTTTTGGAAATCGATATTGGCCCGAAAAGGGGGCTGGGCAATGAGCCGGGAGTTTACGGTATTCCAATTTCCCAGCTGGTACAAATTGTGGCTGACTGGAATGATTTGGCAAGTGAAATCCCGCCGACGACAAACCATGACACCTTCATGTCACTGCTCCAAGCTCGTTACATTGACGCACAATTTGTAGCACTTGCATTCTTTATTTGAGTATCTTGTTTGGCGTGCCCCCTTTTTTTATAGATATTGGGATCTTGTAACTTTTTATCACTCAATAATTTTAGATCTGTTCAGAGTAAGCCTATATGTGCAGGTTTCCTTCTGCTAAGCTTTACAGGTATATAAAAAATATACACACTTGGTCACATTCAAATGCAAATGTTTGAACCACCGTTTTTGAGTGTACTTGCCAACAGGTCTGCAATATTGCAGTACACAAAAGTGGCACCATTGTTATTAACCAATATTGCCAGAAATGCAAAGTCCTTCCTGTGCCAAACATATACATGCACCACTTGTTTTAGATGTTGCTAGGTGAATGAAATCAGAATGTGCTCCACAAGCTGCCCCTCTTTGTGAAAAACCTAGAAATCACATTTTTCATACTGTTGAGTCCGATTATAACAAAGTCAACGGGAATCGGAAATCTCTTCGCTATATCCGTCATTTCGTTATAACCGACTTGGTTATACAGTGTAGACCGCATATAACGTATGTCGCGGGAGTCGCGAAAATCCGCACTATAAGCGGTACCGCGCTATAACCAAAGCATCAATTTTTCAGGCCAAAATAAATGCCATCAGACAACTTACCTTTGTAAAACAATTTATTTAATGTTAGATGAAAAATAAAGCTTAGTTTGAGGAAAGTCTTTATTTCACCAGACTAGTACACTTCTCTCTCAAGTGTGTCACACATTTTGAAAGAAATGAGCGCCTTTCGCCTGGCGCAGCCTTTTAACGGCGTTGCGGGTTGCAGAAGGACGTTGCGAGCGTTCAGGACTGCTAACCCTAATCACTTTTCTCCGGAGATGAAAACGCGTGAAAATTCGCATCCTTCATACGGTACGCGCCAGTAATACCTTGAACTTGAGGACACGCATGAAATGCACCAAATAAGAAATCCGGGCGATATTCGAGGACACAAATGCTTAGAAATCACCACTGAAGTCGAAGTAAACAAACGCGACGACACGGGCGTTTCTGCCGTCTTGAGAGCGCCGCCACGACATCGCCGCACGAGTAGGTGGACCTTCCCTTCTATTACGTGCTGGGTTATCATAGCGACACACAACGAAAATTCACAGTCAAGGATAGCGCTTTTACGCGGAAAGATGAACTTCCACCATGCCATCTACGACGACCATGACGACGACGATCACAACCTACGCCATGTTTGCGGATGGAAGCAGCGGCCCGCGACCGGCGTGCAACGCGCGCGAACACTTCTCCTCGGCTTGCGATTGGTCTGTCGTTGCGGTTGTTTGTTCCCAACGCAGCGGAGGGACGCACGCACGTGAACGACACGTGCGTGCGTCCCTCCGTCGCTACGGCAACTGAAGCCTCTCCGCTTCTTGCGGCTCGCGTCGTCAGCGCCGTTATCTAGTGTCGCACAGGGAAGCGTGCTCGCTGCTCCGGTCGTCGGCGCGGTCGGCGGGCTGTGCCAGAAACCGCACTATAACCGGTATTTCCCTTTGCGCGCCTGCGTTTTAAGCGGTATGTAATTACATGGAGTTCTATGGGAGGCGAACCGGTGGTTTAAAAAAACCGCGTTATACCCGGTCCTGCACTATAAGCGGTTACGTTGTAAGTGGTCTATACTGTAACCGGTTTCAACAGTACCTAACACAATGTGTGCAGCGTGCTTTTTAAAAACATTTTACTAGTTTTTCTTTTGTGTTCCGCCAAAAGTAAGTAGGGTTGTTAGTCTTCTACCTGTAATGAAAATTATTACTGCTGCCAAAATTAGTGGCCCAATCTTGCATAGGTGCACATTTCTTGATACATGTGTGTTTAGATCATAATAACTATATTAACTTCATTTGTAATCTTGAAAGTTTGCATTGGGTGGAAAGAGGATAAACATGAGAATTCTTCAGTTATATGCTTGAGCTCATTATATCAGATTAAAGATAGCCATTAAATTAAATTAAATCCTCTTTTAGTGCGAACTGGTTACCCTGCATGCGTGCAAAATCCCAAAAGAATACATTAAAATACTGTTGCCTTTCCAGCCCCACTAAAAATAGTTTAACTTGGAAATGAACTGCAATGACAGCTAAAACGCTACCCATCCTTCAGTACAATGCACTGCCGTTTAAATTTAGTCAACTTGCATCATGCTAAATTTAGTCGATAGTGTCGATCTAACCCTGATGCCATGCCACACCCTGGCATCATGTAACACTAACATACGACACCAAATGTCTTGCGACGTTGAATTCCCGCTAGAATTAGCCGAAAATTGTTTCATTCAATATAGAGGGGAATTTGTTACGTCACTACAGTGTCTGTATCATGCAACACAGATTCCCAGCTAAATTTAGGGGAAAAATTTTCCCTCTAAATTGCCACGACGTACAAAAACAGACCTACCGAGATCTGCTCTGGACTCCTGCCAATAACGGCCGCTAAAGATTTTCTCACCCTCGAGTATACTTGATAAAAATTAGTAGGAGAATAGAGGCCACTTGTTACATCAATGGAGTAGGCGGTGTTAGTATGGCGAGAAAGGGCTTCAAACCTGAACAGCTGCACAACCCTTGCTGCCTTTGTTCAAGGTGGCTTCAAGGTCGTAGGACTGGCGCTTGTTCAACAGCTTCTCCTAGAACAAAAGTGCATTCCAGGCGATGAAATCAGATCAACAAGAACAGCACTTGCAATGTTCATAAAAAGAAGTAGATTTTGGCACCATATTTCTCATTGGTGCACCCAAGTAGCCTTAACTAAAAGTCCCAAAACTAATTATCCCTTCTTATCTGTTATAACAAAGGGAAAAGCCACTCTTTTTAGTCTCGTATACAGGGGTGTGTCACAACGTCGAGTTGTGTTTTTGGTAGGAACAAAGATCATGCACGATTGTAATTCTGTATTTTCTAGGACATGTGGAACCAGGGGCAGATTTGGAGAGGATCATTTGGATGGGGGAAAGCATAGGAAAGGGGTACTCAAAAGTGATATCACAGATGCGACATCACGGGTGAAGCGTTGCCCATATCTATTTTGTTGACCTAGTTAAATGTATAAAATAGCGCAAAAATAGACAGGGAGTAAAGGGACAGGGCACTAAATATTTATAGTGATTGTCCCCTCTTAAATATATTTTGTATCCTTAAAGGCCAGACTCTAGATGCTCCTTACCCTGGAGAGGAGAAAAACGGTGAACAGGGAAGGAGGAAGAAGCAGGGAAAAAGTGGAGAGCGTGGTCTTTAACTACGATGAACCAACTGGCCAAGCAACATACCTTACGAGATTTGTTGAGCTAATATTTGCAATGCCACCAAAAACTGGATTTCTTCGAAAGAATGTCGTTGATAAAAAGGTAGCCCCGGCGAGGCTAAGGGCAGTGGCACATTATGACATCAGTCACATGACCTCATTATGCGACTCCTACACATCATATGCTGTGTGCGAGAAAAGCAAAGTCTTAATCAGATAGGATCGAGAGAAGCTTGAATTCCCATAGAAGGCGGGAAATAGACAGAGGAATGCTGGGGGAAAACGAGAGAGGCCCACCTGGTAGACAAGCTTGTTCTGTTCGGACACTGCAAAGGTCTCAGGAGGAGTGGCGCCTGACTGCGAGTCCTCCACCGTCACAGTCAGGTCGGTGGGTGTGGCAAAGGCCACCCGGGAGTACTCCGTCAGGCCTTGGACGGCCACGCTGTACGCCTGAAGAGGACACAACAAATTCCACCTGTGGAGGTCCAATCTCCAGACCCCCATTCGGGAGTTAGGACAAGGCACTTAGGCATTAAGTGTGCGAGCAATGCATACACAAAGAATACACAAAGATACTAGATGGAAGACCGAGGAAATTTTCTCTTTTTGATTGTCTACGAGATCATACACTAGGCATATAAGAGATGGGTGGGGATTATTCGATACATGCATGACATCACCGTCTCGCGACCTCCGGGTGTAACGTAGCAGCGTGACACCCAATGCGTGACACTTTGATATTACGTAACACTTTGACACCACGTCATGGTGGGCTCGGTCCCTGTGCCAGAATGCACTCATCCGTTCCACTTGTTTGTGCAGGTTAGTAAACCAGTCTTTTCTCTTAAAAAACAAGTACTTTTTGATACAGCTGCTGAGCCCGCAGTGTTGCGTTGCTATTTCGATTGAGTGCTTCCATACCATCCGTTCCTTGCTGTTGCAATCGGGTGACATTGAAAATAATCCTGGTCCTGATACTAACGCCATACTAGCCGAGCTAAAAAAAACTATCCACCGGTCAATCGAAATTACTTGCAGAGGTACAAGACCTTAAAACCCAGCTTTTAACAACAGATAAAGGGATATCAGATTTGAGCGGGCGCAGGACTGCGTTCGAAAACCATTATCAAAATCTCGCCCCCATGCACACCGAGTTAGAAAATGTAAAAATTGAGATGGCTCAGATGGCCCGTTTGGTCTGTGGCCTGGAGCCGCGCTTCGACGATGCCGAAAATCATTCTCGACGCAACAACCTCATTTTCTATGGCGTCCCTAACTCCACTGGATCAGAAACGTTTGCCGAATTTGAACAATTCGTCATTTGGCGCTGTCGTGATCACTTGAACATAACCACAGACCCAAAAGAAATAGAGCGTCCACATTGTCTTGGACATCATACATCTGACCGCCCCTGCCCAGTAATCGTTAAATTCACGTTCTATAAGACAAAAGACACCATACTATCTAATGGCCGCAAGTTCAAAGGAACAAGTTTCAGTGTTGGCTTTTCTCGGCCCGTCCAAAATGCTTGCAAATACCTACTTGCATTTGCAAAAATACGCCAGTTTCTTTACGGTTTAAAACACTACTCATGGGCCCGAAACGTTATGTTTTTGATGAACCATCACAGACTGTGAAGGAAACAGCATAGCAATTGTCCCGTCAGAAGGAAATAACAGCCTCCTCTCAGATTTCTACCGAAACTAATCTTTCATTTTCTGTAATCTTCACCAACGGGCGTAGTTGTCTTCCGAAACGAGAAATTGTGTCTAATCTCGTGTTGTCCTCCGGTAGTAATTTGTTGATATTAATCAAAACCTGGCCGTCTAAAGAAATCCCTGGTGCTGAAGTTGTGGCCGATATGCCGGACTTGCGCCCTTCTAGAAATGACCGCCAAGCCATACGAGGAGGAGGTGTTCTCATCGCCGCACACCAGCAGTTGTCATGTTCTATTGCTAACATTACATCCAAGCTTGAGATACTATGGCTCATATGTTGCGCTTCACCTCAGACGGTTCTTTTGGGAGTCTGCTACAGGCCTCCCCATAATTCTCCTTTTCTTGTAAACTCAATAACATCTTTAGTGAATTTGCCTCAACGTTCCCAAATGCACATATCGCAATATGCACATATAGCGGATAATTAAAGTCTCTTTGGAGACTTTAATTATCTGCAAATAGACTGAAGCAACCAGGTCCCCTCAGGTATAGGCAATGAAGAAGATTTCATTAATGTATGTCTTGATTTTAACCTCGTTACACTGGTATCCGAACCCACACGTGTTTCACGGGATTCTGCAAACATCTTAGATCTAATACTAACCAGCCATCCCGACAGCCTATCATCGGTTACTTATCTCCGCAAAATCAGCGACCACAAGGTAATTTATGCTACCTTCAACTTTTGCCTGGTACGACGCCAAACGATAAAAGAATTTGTCATTATGATAAGGGAAATTATGAAGTAATAAACAGGGAGCTAAATGCCTTCCTTCATATTTTTGAAGCATCATTTCTTAATCGCTCTATTAATACAAACTGGATAATGTTCAGAAATAAATTAAATGAACTCGCAAATAATTTCATCCCAATAATTATGTTCCGTGAGAATCGACAGAAACCCTGGTTTACAAAGTCTTTAAAAAAACTAGGAAAGAAAAAAAAAAAACGTCTTTTCCGCTCAGCCAAGCAGAATGGGAACCCCTGAGCATGGGAAAAATACTGCGCAGCTGAAGACGCCTACCTGGCGTCTATACGTAACGCAAAGCATTCCTTTTTTTTATGTTGACTTGCCAAAAAAGATTAACAATCCTAAAAACTTTTGGCAAGCCCCCGAGAGACGTGCATCATTAGATTGGGCGAAATCGTGAGTGCGTCAATGCTTTTACCTCGGCCTTCCGTGTTTACCGAAGAAACCCTCCGTCTTTAATAGCTTCTGACGCAGTCTGTGCCCCCCATTTTCTGAAGATGGCATCTCATCATTAATATCAAACTCATCGTCAGCGGGCGTTGATGGAATTAACTCAAAACTTTCAAAAAATACCCAACGTATATCTACTGTGTACCGTGTTGTCCTCCCCTTTCTACAGGCATCCTACCGGAGGGTGGGAAGGGTCGTTCCAGTCTACAGATCGGGTAACAAGGACTCCCCACTAAATTACCGTCCCATCTCTTTAAGGGAGGACGCGGGCTTTGAAAACCGAAAAATCGCGAAAAAGTCGATTTTTAGAAAACCTTATTTTTCGGTTGTATATCTCCTAAACTACCTTCTCTGTAATTATCAGCACCAAATACAACGGGGAAATATTTAAAAACAATTATTTACGAGGCCTGAGTAGCATCCAAGCGACGGTCAAACGTCAAAATCAACCCCAACTTCGCGCGCTCGCCATTTCCGACGCGTTCGGCCGACAGCCGCCATCTTAGTCTTGTTTTGAACGTGAATTCTTTCTCTTTTTTTTGCCAGCTCCCAAAATGGCGTCGGCCGCGTGGTCACGGCGTGGTCGCCGTTCTTCCATGTCGCAATCGCAAGAACGCGATTGGACAGAGCGCGCGCTGGAGGAGCGTGCGGGGGAGCGCGCGACTGCTATTGGCTGGGACGCGATTTCTCCGCGCGCGGAGCGCTCTCCTCCTCTTCCGTTTCTCCTGCTGTTGCCGCTCGCGTCGTCTGTTTTTGATAGTGGTCTGCTTGCACGCGCTCTTGCTTTGTCAGCTCCGCTTCGTTTTTCGCCATCTTTACGATCGTTTTCCGAACTTTCTTTGAGTAGTTTCGTGTAGCGTGCCCGTCTGTTTCGTGGTCGCACACGATGCGGGGTTTGAAGTACAAGACGGTGCGCGCGTTTGGCGCGCGGAAGCGGTCCATGAAGTTAGTGCGGATGGCGAAGTTGGAAGTTTCTGCACGGCGTGCCGTCAATGATGATCACGTCAACACTTCAAGTGATGGATTTTCTGTGCCATCGGCTGTCGTCGAGGGAGAACGCATCGCCCCGCTCACGCCTGGAGTACCGAGCATGCCGACCGTTGTGGTTCCTCCCGAGATCGCGGGTCCCAGCGCCAGTCTTCCGCCTGCCGCGACAAGTGGGAGCGCGTCTTCCAGCACCCATCTGCGGACACATTTCCTGACACGTGAGGAGATCGAAGCAGAAGCTAGACATCGTGATACTGTCACGGGTGGTGACCAAACAAAAAACAGGAAATAAACAGAAAGAAATAAACGTTTAATGTGGCGAACTTGTGCCAAAAAAATAAAGAAGGAAACAGAAGAAAGCAGAGCGTCGCGGGCGTCGAAGTCGGCGTGTCAGCAGAATCGAGCGCTAGGGCGAGACTGACTCGACAAGGTCGCGGGCGGCCTCTTATCTAGAGTGCGCCGCTATCTCGAAGATTCGGCGAAAGCGGTTCGAGCGTCGCGTGATCGGGGCGAGAATGAACACGCACTTTCTAGAAAACAAAAGCAGGGATAAATGATAGAAGTTACGTGCGGTACATGAATAAACGGGAACTTTCTGGAGGACCGTGACCGAGCGTTGCTTTCTCAGCCTTGCGCGCGGCATTACTCCCCCCTTTAAAAGTGCATCGCCCCAATGCAGTGTAAAACAAATCAAAATAAAAAAGAACGATAAACTAAAGAGTCTTTTGGAGCACAAAAGGTCCACAGTCCTATCGAGCGTAGTACGGCTTCAGGCGCACGACGTGGACGACCTCAGGTCGTGGTGGGCGGCGTGACGATGTTCGTGTTCCGTCGGGCATCACCTCGTAGTTCAGCTCGCCGAGGCGACGAAGTACCTTGTATGGTCCAAAGTACCGTTTCAGCAGTTTCTCACTGAGGCCGCGGCGACGGATGGGCGTCCATACCCACACCCTATCTCCGGGCTGGAAGTGGACGTCCCTGCGACGAAGGTTGTAGCGGCCGGCGTCGACGCGTTGCTGGTCTTGAATCAGGAGTCGGGCGAGCTGGCGAACTTCTTCGGCGCGTTGAGCAACCGCCTGGGCGTCGTCGCTCTCGTTGTCAGATGGCTCATGGGGCAGCATGGCGTCCAGCATGGTCGTTACCTTCCGACCATGTACCAGCTGGAAAGGGGTGAATCCAGTGGTCTCTTGAACCGCCGTATTGTAGGCGAACGTGACGTAGGGCAGCACCTTGTCCCACGTCTTGTGCTCTACGTCGACGTACATAGAGATCATATCGGCGATTGTCTTGTTGAGTCGCTCGGTCAGTCCGTTGGTCTGCGGGTGGTATGCAGTGGTTCGACGATGGCCGGTGCCACTGAGACGAAGGATCTCTTGCGTCAGCTGGGCCATGAACGAAGATCCGCGATCTGTAATCAGAACCTCGGGAGCGCCGGCCGGAGGACGATGGACTCGATGAAAAACTTGGCGACTTTCACAGCAGTCCCTGAAGGAAGAGCTTTCGTTTCGGCGTACCGCGTGAGATAATCTGTGGCGACGATGATCCAGCGGTTCCCCGACGTCGAAGGCGGAAAAGGACCAAGTAGATCCATTCCGATCTGCTGGAAGGGTGTAGTTGGAGGAGAAATAGGCTGCAGAAGTCCGGCCGGCCTCGTCGGCGGTTTCTTGCGTCGCTGGCACTCGTGGCATGATCGTGTGTATAGGTGGACGGTCTTGGGGAGCTTCGGCCAGTAATACTTTTCACGAATACGGGCCAGTGTCCGGCTGTAACCAAGGTGTCCGGATGTCGGGTCGTCGTGGCAGGCTTGGAAGATCTCCTCTCGAAGGTCACTCGGGATTACCAGCAACCAAGGTGTGTTGTTGTTGCCGAAGTTCTCTTTGTAGAGTACACCTTGTCGGATGGCGAAGGTCGGCAGTACTCGTGAGAAGACACGTGGCACGGTACTCCTGCCCCCTTCCAGGTGCTCGATTAATGCGCGCAGCTCAGGATCGTCCCGTTGACGTCGTGCCATATCGTCGGTGTTCACTGCTCCTAGAAAGCACTCGTCGTCATTGTCGTCGCTGCAGCCGGAAGGGGTTTCGACGGGGGCTCTGGACAGGCAGTCGGCGTCGCTGTGCTTGCGGCCTGACTTATAGACCACTGTCATGTTGAACTCTTGTAGTCGAAGACTCCATCGAGCGAGGCGTCCTGACGGGTCCTTCAGCTTCGCAAGCCAGCAGAGTGAGTGGTGGTCCGTGACTACACGGAACGGGCTGCCGTACAAGTACGGACGAAACTTCGTTATTGCCCAGACGACCGCAAGGCATTCTTTCTCAGTTGTGGAGTAATTTTTCTCCGCCTTGGACAATGTCCGACTTGCGTAGGCGATGACTCGCTCGATGCCTTCTTGCACTTGGACTAGTACTGCGCCCAGTCCCGCGTTACTTGCGTCCGTGTGAATTTCTGTTTCCGCATCCTGGTCGAAATGTCCAAGCACAGGAGGAGTCTGGAGTCGTCGTTTCAGTTCGTCGAATGCCTGCTGTTGCTCCTCGGCCCATTCGAACTTCTTGGCGTCCTTCGTGAGATTCGTAAGTGGTGCGGAAATCCTTGCGAAATCCCGAACGAAGCGTCGATAATAGGCACAAAGTCCAAGGAATCTTCGCACGGCCTTCTTATCTGTCGGCGCTGGAAATGCCGCGACGGCGCGAGTCTTCTCGGGGTCTGGGCGGACGCCTTCGTTACTAACCACGTGGCCAAGGAACTTCAGTTCGTCATAGGCGAACCGGCACTTTGACGGCTTGAGTGTGAGTCCGGCGGTCTGAATGGCTTGAAGAACAGCTCGGAGTCGTCTCAAGTGCTCGTCGAAGTCAGCTGAAAATACTACGACGTCGTCAAGGTAGACGAGACAACTCTGCCACTTCAGCCCTGCCAGTACGGTGTCCATGACACGCTGGAAAGTTGCTGGCGCTGTGCATAGTCCGAAGGGCATCACCTTGAACTCGTACAGTCCATCCGGCGTGACGAAGGCTGTCTTCTCTCGGTCCCGTTCGTCGACCTCGATTTGCCAGTAGCCGCTCTTCAGGTCCATCGATGAAAAGTATCGAGAGTGGCGCAGCCGGTCTAGAGTGTCGTCGATGCGGGGGAGTGGGTAGACGTCTTTCTTCGTAACCGTGTTGAGCTGCCGGTAGTCCACGCAGAACCGAAGAGTTCCGTCCTTCTTCTTAACCAGCACGACTGGAGAGGCCCATGGACTGCTTGAAGGTTGGATTATGTCGTCATTCAGCATCTCTTGAACTTGCTGATGGATCACCTCCCTTTCCTTAGCGGAGACTCTGTACGGCGATCAATGCACAGGGCGCGCGTCGTCCTCAGTAACGATGCGGTGCTTGGCAACCGCGGTCTGGCGCACCTTCGACGACGTCGCAAAGCAGTCGCGGTATTCGGCGAGGAGGTTAACCAGCTGACGCCGTTCAGGGTCCGGAAGCTTAGGGTCAATGTCGAGCTGCGCTGGCGACGTACTGTCTTGGTGGGGCGGCGAGGATTCGTCAGTGATCGCAGTGATTTCGGCGGGGTTTCGGAGTTTCTCGACGTGGCCCACGGCTGCACCTTTCGTGAGGTGTTGCGTTTCGTTTCGGAAGTTCGTCACGAGGGCCACAGTCCGCCCATCCTGAAGTTCAGCTACTCCCCTTGCGACGCCTATGCCTCTTCCCAGGAGCAATTGGAGGCTTCCCTCGAGAAGAACTTCGCCACAGGAAGCTTCATCGATCCCGACAAGTACTAAAACACTCGACCGCGGTGGTAGGTTTACGTGGTTTGCGAGGACTCGGACCGTGGGTGACGTCGCTTCGGGTTCCTCTGCTGGTGGAGCAGGTTTTCGTAGCGTCAGCCGGTTTGTTCCGAGGTCGATGACGGCGCCATACTCGCAGAGAAAGTCCATTCCGAGGATAACGTCCCTCGAACAGTCTTGCAGAACGACGAACTTGACAGGGCACGTTTCACCGTGGATCTCGACGCGAGCAGTGCATCTCCCGACTGGTGTGATGAGATGTCCTCCGGCAGTTCGTATTTGGGGTCCTTCCCACGGCGTCATGACTTTTCGAAGGCGGCAGGAGAGCCTCCCACTCAAGACTGAGTAGTCTGCTCCGGTGTCCACGAGTGCCGATGCGTCGTGACCGTCGATGACGACGTTTAGGTTGTTGGACACCGTTGCAGGGGCGTCGTAGCGATGCGTGGCGTCGGGAGAGTGGGAGCGCTCCGGCGTTCTTGGAGGCTCTTTACGTCGGTCGTCTTCGGCAACTCCACCTCCAGGGGTTGCCGCGCCTAGTTTCCCCGGCGAGGAGCGAGGGGCGACAGGCTTTCACGTCGGGGTCGGTGCATCGGCGAAGCTGGACGTCGTGGCGATGGCGACCGGAACTCTCGGCGGGACGCAGGCTCGGGGGACTGGGGTCGTCGCAGGTACTCGTCGATCTCCCGAGGGCGTTCACCACACCGGGGGCGCGGGTCGTTTGGGTGGAATCCGCGCAGCCCGAGTCGTCGGTATGGGCATCGGCGGTACACATGGTCGGCTTCCCCGCAGTGGTAGCAGAGCGGGCGTCGGTCGGCCGTTCGCCACACGTCGGTCTTCCTCGACGAGGGTTGCTCCGGGCGAACGCCGTGGACTTGTCCTTCCTGGCGTCGAGGATACTGTGGCATCGGAGGGTCTCGTCGGGGTGGCGCCGTGGTCTGGCGGTTAGCTTGCGGCGATCTTCGGGCCATGGCGGCGTAGCTCAAAGTAGGCTCCTCTGGCGTCGTCGTTTTGATCGGAATCTCAGGTTGGAAGGCTCGGTGGACTTCCTCTCGGACGACCTCGGCGAGCGACAGGGAGGACGAGCGATCCGTAGCAGGGAGCATCTTGCGGATTTCTTCCCGGACGACTTCACGGATGATGTCACGGATGCCTGGGAGGTCGGTACCAAGGTCGTATCCGGATGTCGCCAGAGTAGTCACGCCAGGGTGCCGCTCGTAGTGTCTGCCGCGTGCTAGTAGCGCACGCTCCATATTCGTCGCCTCCGTGACGAACCCGTCGACAGTTGTCGGAGGATTGCGAATGAGACCTCCGAATATCTCGCTTTTGACACCCCTCATCAGGTGTCGCAGCTTCTTCTCCTCTGTAGCCTGAGGATCGGCGCGGGCGCTCAGGCGAAGAACATCCTCAACGAAGCTGGTGATGCTTTCATTCAGACCTTGGGTTCTTGTTCGAAGGATGTCTTCGGCCCTCTCGCGTCGGTGTTGGCTGGTAAACGTCTTCACTAGCTCTTGCTTGCACACCTCCCACGAGGTTAAAGAAGCCTCGTGGTTCTCCAGCCAGTACCTTGCAGTACCTTCCAGCGAGAAGTAAAGGTTCTGCAAGCAGTGCTCAGCTGACCACCCGTTATGTCGGGCCACACGTTCATAATGTTGCAGCCAGTCCTCGATGTCCTCGTGGGTGTCTCCGTGGAAAGACGTCGGAGTTTTGGGTGCGACGGGCAGGTATACGACGCTGGCGGTGGACGGGTTCTGGGACGACTGGCTGTCCATCGTTGGCCTCGTTGGCTGCTTAGTCTTGGGCGGTAGAGGTCCGAATTCCGGGTGTAGACCTTGGGTGCGACGACTGAACCGGATCTCGGAAGTGCTTTCGTCGGTTCTTCGTGGGCTAGGCGTCGGACTTGCACTGTGGGCCCTCGGAGGGGTACGCGGCAGGGGCATGCGGTACCCCGCACCTCCACCAAATGTCACGGGTGGTGACCAAACAAAAAACAGGAAATAAACAGAAAGAAATAAACGTTTAATGTGGCGAACTTGTGCCAAAAAAATAAAGAAGGAAACAGAAGAAAGCAGAGCGTCGCGGGCGTCGAAGTCGGCGTGTCAGCAGAATCGAGCACTAGGGCGAGACTGACTCGACAAGGTCGCGGGCGGCCTCTTATCTAGAGTGCGCCGCTATCTCGAAGATTCGGCGAAAGCGGTTCGAGCGTCGCGTGATCGGGGCGAGAATGAACACGCACTTTCTAGAAAACAAAAGCAGGGATAAATGATAGAAGTTACGTGCGGTACATGAATAAACGGGAACTTTCTGGAGGACCGTGACCGAGCGTTGCTTTCTCAGCCTTGCGCGCGGCAATACCGTTCAAGCCGAACTTGGAGCTATGCCAGCAACCCAGAGGAAGTTTGAAGCCATGCTGCCCGATCCCACGCCTGCCTCTGCTACAAGCCAAGGTGAGAAGTTCTGCCTGGTTCAGATCGACGTTTTGAGCAACCTGCTCTGCTGCACAGTGTGCAAGCATTGCTCGGGGACTGGATTGACTGTCCAAGAAGGCATCAAACTCGGACTGGCAGCAAAACTCGAGGTTGTATGCCCCCATTGCGGCATTATTGCAAGTTCCTGGACTTCGCCACGCCAGCAAGACTCGAGGGCCTTCGAAGTCAACATCCGCTCCATCATGGCAATCAAGCAGATAGGAAAGGGGCAGACAGCTCTCAATGACTTTTGGGCAGCTATGAACGTCTCCCACAGAGGTCTCCACCACAAAACGTTCCAAGAGCACCTGAAGAAGACCTTCAGAGAGCCAGAGGCCCTGTGCGTGGAAAAGTTTTATGCCGAGTCAGCTGTCGCGGTGAAGACAGCCTGTAAGAAGATGGACCCGGGGTTCTGCAAGGATGTCACCGTGGTGTATGACGGCACATGGCACAAGAGAGGGCACACATCTCACATCGGAGTCGGGTCAGTCATAGAATACCACACAGGCCTCATCTTGGACGCCGTGGTTTTATCCAACCTGTGCCTTGGGTGCCAAACAGGACCCAAGCCTGGAGATCAAGGGTACGACAGCTGGCACATGCATCATGTCTGCCAGAAAAACACGGACGCCAAATCTGGGAGGATGGAGGTCGAGGCGGCCCTGACCCTCTTCAAGCGCTCTGTCTCCAAGCACGACCTGCGGTATACAGCACTTGTCTCCGACGGGGACAGCAGGACCTTCTCTGCCCTTACAGAAGAGAACGTCTACGGGCTAGTCCCCATCGTGAAGGAAGAGTGTTTGAACCATGTTCAGAAGAGAATGGGAACGGCACTGCGCAACCTTGTCCAGAAGAGCGACAAGCCGTTGAGCGGCAAGGGCAGGTTGACGAAGGCCCTTATCGACAAGCTTACCGACTACTATGGTTGGGCCCTCCGAAACAACTCCAAGGACGTGGCAGCGATGCAGCGTGCTGTTATGGCCACCTACCATCATGTCACGTCGACTGACCAGGAGCCTCACCATGAACTCTGTCCGGAGGGAGCTCAATCGTGGTGCCGTCATAGAGTTGCCGAGGCAAAAGGTGAGCCCCAGCACAAGCACAAACTCCCAGCCTACGTCGCTGCAGCTATGCTGCCCGTCTACCAACGCCTGTCGCAGGTTTTTCTGCTTCAACGCTGCTTGGGAGCAAAGACTCAGAACGCATCCGAGTCTTTCCACTCTGTCCTGTGGTCTTTGATGCCTAAGGAACAGCATGCATCGCTGATCGCTGTCGAAACTGCACTGCATGAAGCGGTGTTGAGGTTCAACGCCGGCTGCTACAAGGCAACTGCAGAAATATCGGTTGCAGTGGGACTTCAGCCGGCCCATCTAGCCCTCCAACGAGCTGCCGAGAAAGATGCCCTACGTCTGCAGAAGGCCAGCAAACGACATCAAGACAAGTTGGAAAGACGGAACAAGAAGAAAGTGCGCAAGAACACTTCTGACTATTCTGCAGGGTCATTCTAAAGCTGAAAATCTGTGTGCAACTTTCAAGTGCTGTTTTCTCAGAATGGATTTTTTCACTGCCGTGGCTGCTCGTCCCAGCGATATCTCAGGAACTGATGAATGGATTTTTGTGCTGTCTTTTTTATTCTGTTCTCTAATAACTTTGTGAGGGCATAACAGAGCCCTTTTTCTAGAAAACTATGCTAAAAATATATAATAAAAAAATTAAATTTGATGAATGTGGGTTTCATTGATTACACAAAATTCAAAGTTGCGTTAAAATCTTTCAACAAAGAAATTTAAAAAAAGGGCTCTGTTATGCCCTGGGGAACCTATCCAGGGGTCATCATAACAAATTTTACGTCGCTACTACCTTTTTCAAATTCTCCTGACCTGGGATAAGGAATGCATATGGACAATTTTGATAAATATTTGTAACTTGAGAAATAATATGCACAGCTCCATGAAACTTTGCAGTTACTATTATGTCTGTGCTATAAATACACCCTGTAAATTTCGTTCAGATATCTCTAGAAATAAGATAGTTCATATTTATTCCCCACCTCCTTCCTTAACAAGCGTCCCTTGCAAAGCCATGGAACACGTCATCTACACTCAAATAATTCATTTCCTAGACTCTATCGACTTTTTCCACCACCCCCAGCACGGGTTTCGTAAGGGCTTCTTTTGCGAAACTCAACTTGCACTCTTCGTTCATGACTTGCATTCTAATCTTGACCATAACCTTCAAACTGACACGGTTCTTTTTTTTTATTTTGCCAAAACATTCGACAAAGTACCGCACCAGCGCCTCCTACTAAAACTTTCCCAATTAAATCTAAACACTGCTATTGTTCAATGGGTCAAGGAATTTGTCTAACCGCTCTCAGTTTGTCTTTGTTAACAATCACCCATTTAACCCTCTCCCAGTAATATCAGGCATGCCACAAGGATCTGTCCCCGCCTGTTCTACATAAATGACTTACCATCGCATGTGTCATGCCACATTCGTATGTTTGTGGATGACTGCGTTATTTATCGTACAATCACTAACACCTGTGACCATGTGCAAGAATGGTCCGACTGTTGGCAAATGACCCTTAATCCCAGCAAATGTAAACTTGCATCATTCCATCGTCGCCGTAACCCCTTTCTTTTTTCCTATACAATTGCTAGCGTCACAACTGAATCTGTACCATCATTTAAATACCTAGGTGTAACACTGTCGAACGATCTCTCTTGGTGCGCGCATACTACCAACGTCATATCAGCTGCAAACAGAGTCCATGGATTTCTTAAACGTAATCTATGCCATGCCGCGAAGCATGTACGTTTACTTGCGTACAAATCACTTGTTAGATCAAAACTCGAATACGCGTCTGCCATCTGGAACCCTCACCAAGCATATATTAGTAATGAACTTGAATCTGTTCAAAATCGATCCACAAGGTTCATTCCTTCTGCCTACTCACACAATATCAGCGTTTCATCTTTAAAAGCAGAATCTGGCCCTCTTTCCCAAGTACAGCTTGCTCAACCATGCAGCTTCCATTGTCCCCCCATCACGCATATCTCCATTGGTCATCCACTTCAAGTAACGCCTACCAGGTGCCCGCACTACGACTTTTTTAGCGTCCTTTCTTTCTCAAGCAGCAGCAGACTGGAACGGCCTTCCCCACCATGTCGCCGCCGTCACATGTCCATCCGTATTCATGGAGACTGTCGTCAACCACCTTCCGACATGGATGTCTGTTCAAAATGCTTTTATATGCAACCCTCATGTAATACCCCTAACGGGGTCTTTAAGGTAATGAAATGTGAGGTCATTATGACACCCTGATGTCACGGGATGCCACAACGTCACAATATCATGGGACACCATGACCTGCGATGTCATACACACACACATAGCACTGTTTTCGTGGCCATGTTGAACTCTGACGTAGCTGAGTTGGGAAAAATAGTAAATTGCTTTTTTTGCCGCCTGAAAGGCACAGAGTTCAACGGGTTCATGCCAATGTTTACTTTGAACATGAAACATTCTTTGGCTGGGTATTCGGCATTTCATGAAGCCCAGATAAAAAAAGTGTAGCCGCGAGGCTCGACACTGATTGGTTGACGGGTGGGAGAGGAGTGAGGTGCTTGATGCTGATTGGTTAACGGGGAGGTCATGTGACCAGAGGGTTAGGCGAGGGCCTCGGCCACCTGTGTGCACTGAAAACAAAAAATTTTGAAGGACTCTGGAAGACCACCAGGTTTATTGGCCCAATTAGTGGTAGTATCACTTAATTCTCGGAACAACCATCAAGTGTATGCACTTTAAACCATCTGATGAAGAGCACTATGGACGTAAGCAACTTTGTTTCGCTAAACATTTGTGATACTAGAATATTTCATTCATGCAACACAATTGCCTAACAATTTGCCATAAATTTGTTCTAGCCTATACTTCTATATTGTATTTATGCTAAACTATTCACTTTAGTTTTTGTCACCCAACCCAACAATGTCATATTTCAACATGACAATCATCACACGAGAACGACCTATATGCCCAGCTAATTCACAACAGATCCTCTCCAGTCTTGGTCAGCATGAACAAGCTGAAGTAATTTTTCAAGTGACTTGTGTATAATCTACCATTTCAAGAAATCCCACTTGCAGAGAAGAGCATATGACAGACCTGTGAGTAGGAGAAGGAGTATCGTGCAAAGACCTGCTGCATGAGCCAGCGCACTATGGGTTGAGCAGCCCCAAGGTTTTGACCAAGGGCCTTCATGGTCAAGATGGCATAGCCAGCAGTGTCAGTCTTTCCGTCGTCCCAGGTAGTCAGGCCGCCTAAGGACAGAACACAACATACTATGACGTCAAGTAGGCTTCTATATTTCTGGGGTTTATATTTCGTTGAGGTCAGGGCTGTTTTCTTGGAGGTCCTTTCCCCACATATTCAATTTTGGCGTCAAAGTCGACATCAATTTTGGCGTCAGAAAGGTCAATATCAGAAAGGTCGGTGTCAGTGAGGTCGGTGTCAGTGAGGTCGGTGTCAGTGAGGTCGGTGTCAGTGAGGTCGGTGTCAGTGAGGTCGGTGTCGGTGAGGTCGGTGTCGGTGAGGTCGGTGTCGGTGAGGTCGGTGTCGGTGAGGTCGGTGTCGGTGAGGTCGGTGTCGGTAAGGTCGGTGTCGGTAAGGTCGGTGTCGGTAAGGTCGGTGTCACAAAAGTTGGGTGTCAGAAAGGTTGGTGTCAAAGTCGGTGTCTGAAAGGTCGGTGTCAAAATTGTCGTCAAACCGAGTGTCAAAATCAGTGTCGAAATATGTAGAACAAAATAAAACAGCACGTTATTCCCCAACCTCAATGGAGCCCACTCGTGACCTGAATAGTTGGAAAATGTTCTGGTATGGAGAAAAAAAGGGAACAATGGGGTTTTAATTAGGGCTTGGCGTGTAGTAAAAACGCGGAGCCCTCGCCCGCCAGAACACATTGGCATTGCGCCATTGTATGGGCTTAGATTGCTTTTTATGCTCGTTACTACCGATGCCCAGAAACAATTGTCGAAGCAAAATACATGCAAAGATAGCTGCTGGCAACGTTGGTCATGCGGGAGGGTATATCCTCCAAAAATGGAAACAGCGGAAAGCAAGGGTCAGGGGAGAGAGTGTATGCAAGAGCAAAGGCTTACTCAAAAACATTAAATTAATGAATATTAGTACTTTGGCACACAAGGCATAAAGCAGCCGACAATCACCATTCTTATCGGCCTGCTGAAGGAGCTTGTTCAGAGTGTTGGTGGCCCTGGCGTCCTCCCCGATGAGCGCCGAGAAGTAGGCGTTAAGGGCCAAGGTGTGGTTGGATGGCAGGTTGTCGGCATCCACGCACTCCAGCACCGCCTTGTAGACTGTGCTGTCATTGTAGCCTCCTTCGAGAAGAGAATTGGCTACCACCAGGCTCAGGTCCGCTCCATTCTGAGAAAGGGGGAACAAGAGACGTCGACCATGGGTCTCAACCCCCATGTTTCAAGAACTTGATCTGGATCTACAGAAGGGATGGGGGACGCCATACACCGGGGACAAGAAGATTGAGAGGACGAAAGGGTAAACGACGAAACCTAAACGCGTGCAAACCAACTGCGAAACTGACTTCCACCTGAAATAAAGTGCAAATCGTGCACTTTTGGTGACTGGTGACCACAAGAAATATCCACCTGGTCCGGGATTTGGGCCTGGGAGCTTCTAGGGCCAGCAGTTCACTCTACCAACTGAGCTAGCCAGGAGCTGGCCATCAGTAGAGCAAACTAGTGTCCCAGTATCGCTTGCTGGCTGCGCCTTGCTCGAGCGGCGACATCCTTTTTGGAGAGCAAGTCCCGCCTTTTCGGCCGTGGCCATCATTTTGCCTCCTGTGATGTGGTGATCTTGTACACTCCAGTGGATCGGCTTGTGCCCGTGAAAATTTCAAATTATGAAGCACTCGTTGAGGTCGAGATAAACTGTTCTCAGAGGCTTCCTCAACTCTGTAATGCAACGAAGCATCGCAAATGCAGTCAACAGTGCAATGTGTTCACATTATCATTAGATGCATCACCAAAAAGTAATGCATAGTTGACTGAACACGGGATTTACATCTCCCTAAAATTATTCATCTACATCTCGCAAGTGGTAATGCTCTATAACTGTGTAAACAGCTCATAAACACACGAGTCTGAGACAAGGTGCTGGTATGGTTAGCACACAACAGGGTTCTCCTCACTTTGGGAGGGCCGCCAGCCCAGCAACATTGAGGTACTCTAGAGTCAACGGTTGTTAACAGTTGCCTTGATTCTTGACCGTAACCGCCGTGAGGTTGAGATCAGAAGTTACCGATTCAACATGATTTTTGGGGAATTCCCCAAGGGGGAAAAGATGAATGAATCAATAAAGTGACTTCCCCCTGAAATGAAGCTCAACTCACAACGACAATGAAGCAGAAGTGCACATTCACTTGAGAGCGAGATAGTGCTGCATACCATTGCATGAGCTTGAGATGTTTGAACGCTACCAGCTATGCTGCCCACATTTCAATTCAAAATTAATTGTAATGTTTTTCTGTTTTGTTTTTCTTCGTTTTTTTTTTTTTTTTTAAATTGTGGGCGTCCCAAATTTATCATTACAGGACTATCCCACATACTCTGCAAGTTATCATAGAGCTCCCGCTTGGGTTACCACCAGACGATGCCCACCTTGTAGTTTCCATTGAAGGGACCGCTGGGCGACAGTGTCTGGAAGCAGCCGTTGTTCCGGTCCCTCTGCTGCAGGACGTACTGGATGCTCCTCTGAATCTCCGAGTCCACGCTGCCGATGTATGGCTTGGCCGCCGTGAGTGCCTTCACGGCGAAGGCCGACAGAAACACGCTACGAGGGTACTCGCTCGAGCTGTAGGGGCCATACGAGCCGTCCGACGAACGGAAACCGTACTGCGACTGATAAGCTGCAAAGAGTGCAAACAGTGGCTGTTGGGTTGGGTGTCACGTATGCCTTCTTCATTAGATACCACTAAGCAGTAAAAATCTGTTGCAGAAAGATGATCATGTGTTCCTACTTCCAAGACATGTTCTCAAACTGGTTTCCTAAGAACACAGGGGTTTCCCAGGGTTTACCAGATTACCCACAGGGGTTCCCCAGAGTACACCGAGCGGTTCCCCAGGGTACACGGAGGGGTTCCCCAGGGTACATGAAGGGGTTCCCCACAGCACACCCAGGGGTTCCCCACAGCACACCCAGGGGTTCCCCACAGTACACCCAGGAGCTCCCCACAGTACACCCAGGGGCTCCCAACAGAACACGAAGGGGTTCCCCACAGTACACCTAGGGGCTCCCCACAATACACCCAGGGGTTCCCCAGAGGCTCCCCATAGTACACCCAGGGGTTCCCCACAGTACACCCAGGGGTTCCCCACAGTACACCCAGGGGTTTCCCACAGTACACCCAGGGGTTCCCCACAGTACACCCAGGGGTTTCCCACAGTACACCCAGGGGTTTCCCACAGTACACCCAGGGGTTCCCCACAGTAGACCCAGGGGTTCCCCACAGTACACCCAGGGGTTCCCCACAGTACACCCAGGAATTCCCCACAGTACACCCAGGAATTCCCCACAGTACGCCCAGGGGCTCCTCCACAGTACGCCCAGGGGCTCCCCACAGTACGCCCAGGGGTTCCCCAGAGTATGCCCAGGGACTCCCCACAGTACACCCAGGAGTTCCCCAGAGGCTCCCCACAGTACACCCAGGGGTTCCCCTCAGTACACCCAGGGGTTCCCCACAGTACACCCAGGGGTTCCCCACAGTACACCCAGGGGCTCCCCACAGTACACCCAGGGGCTCCCCACAGTACACCCAGGGGCTCCCCACAGTACACCCAGGGGTTCCCCACAGTACACCCAGGGATTTTCCACAGTACACCCAGGGGTTCCCCACAGCACACCCGGGGGTTCTCAGAGGCTCCCCACAGTACACCCAGGGGCTCCCCACAGTACACCCATGGGTTTCCCAGAGGCTCCCCACAGTACGCCCAGGGGTTCCCCACAGTATGCCCAGGGGTCCCCACAGTACACCCAGGGGTTCCCCACAGTACACCCAGGGGTTCCCCACAGTACACCCAGGGGTTCCCCACAGTACACCCAGGGGTTCCCCACAGTACACCCAGGAATTCCCCACAGTACACCCAGGAATTCCCCACAGTACGCCCAGGGGCTCCTCCACAGTACGCCCAGGGGCCCCCCACAGTACGCCCAGGGGTTCCCCAGAGTATGCCCAGGGGCTCCCCACAGTACACCCAGGAGTTCCCCAGAGGCTCCCCACAGTACACCCAGGGGTTCCCCACAGTACACCCAGGGGTTCCCCACAGTACACCCAGGGGTTCCCCACAGTACACCCAGGGGCTCCCCACAGTACACCCAGGGGCTCCCCACAGTACACCCAGGGGCTCCCCACAGTACACCCAGGGGTTCCCCACAGTACACCCAGGGGTTCCCCACGGTACACCCAGGAATTCCCCACAGTACACCCAGGAATTCCCCACAGTACACCCAGGAATTCCCCACAGTACGCCCAGGGGCTCCTCCACAGTACGCCCAGGGGCCCCCCACAGTACGCCCAGGGGTTCCCCAGAGTATGCCCAGGGGCTCCCCACAGTACACCCAGGAGTTCCCCAGAGGCTCCCCACAGTACACCCAGGGGTTCCCCACAGTACACCCAGGGGTTCCCCACAGTACACCCAGGGGTTCCCCACAGTACACCCAGGGGCTCCCCACAGTACACCCAGGGGCTCCCCACAGTACACCCAGGGGCTCCCCACAGTACACCCAGGGGTTCCCCACAGTACACCCAGGGGTTCCCCACAGTACACCCAGGGGTTCCCCACAGTACACCCAGGGGTTCCCCACAGTACACCCAGGGGTTCCCCACAGTACACCCAGGGGCTCCCCACAGTACACCCAGGGGCTCCCCACAGTACACCCAGGGGCTCCCCACAGTACACCCAGGGGCTCCCCACAGTACACCCAGGGATTCCCCACAGTACACCCAGGGGTTCCCCACAGCACACCCAAGGGTTCCTCAGAGGCTCCCCACAGTACACCCAGGGGCTCCCCACAGTACACCCAGGGGCTCCCCACAGTACACCCATGGGTTTCCCAGAGGCTCCCCACAGTACGCCCAGGGGTTCCCCACAGTATGCCCAGGGGTCCCCACAGTACGCCCAGGGGTTCCCCACAGTACGCCCAGGGGTCCCCACAGTACGCCCAGGGGTTCCCCACAGTATGCCCAGGGGTCCCCACAGTACACCCAGGGGTTCCCCACAGTACACCCAGGGGTTCCCCACAGTACACCCAGGGGTTCCCCACAGTACACCCAGGGGTTCCCCACAGTACACCCAGGAATTCCCCACAGTACACCCAGGAATTCCCCACAGTACACCCAGGAATTCCCCACAGTACGCCCAGGGGCTCCACAGTACGCCCAGGGGCCCCCTACAGTACGCCCAGGGGTTCCCCAGAGTATGCCCAGGGGCTCCCCACAGTACACCCAGGAGTTCCCCAGAGGCTCCCCACAGTACACCCAGGGGTTCCCCACAGTACACCCAGGGGCTCCCCACAGTACACCCAGGGGCTCCCCACAGTACACCCAGGGGTTCCCCACAGTACACCCAGGGGTTCCCCACGGTACACCCAGGAATTCCCCACAGTACACCCAGGAATTCCCCACAGTACACCCAGGAATTCCCCACAGTACGCCCAGGGGCTCCTCCACAGTACGCCCAGGGGCCCCCCACAGTACGCCCAGGGGTTCCCCAGAGTATGCCCAGGGGCTCCCCACAGTACACCCAGGAGTTCCCCAGAGGCTCCCCACAGTACACCCAGGGGTTCCCCACAGTACACCCAGGGGTTCCCCACAGTACACCCAGGGGTTCCCCACAGTACACCCAGGGGCTCCCCACAGTACACCCAGGGGCTCCCCACAGTACACCCACGGGCTCCCCACAGTACACCCAGGGGCTCCCCACAGTACACCCAGGGATTCCCCACAGTACACCCAGGGATTCCCCACAGTACACCCAGGGGTTCCCCACAGCACACCCAAGGGTTCCTCAGAGGCTCCCCACAGTACACCCAGGGGCTCCCCACAGTACACCCAGGGGCTCCCCACAGTACACCCATGGGTTTCCCAGAGGCTCCCCACAGTATGCCCAGGGGTTCCCCACAGTATGCCCAGGGGTCCCCACAGTACGCCCAGGGGTTCCCCACAGTACGCCCAGGGATTCCCCACAGTATGCCCAGGGGTTCCCCACAGTACGCCCAGGGGTTCCCCAGTCTCAGGAATTCCCTAGAGTATTGACAGAGTATCCTCAGGGGTTCCCCGAGTACAATCAGGGGTTCCTTAGAGCACCCATAGGGGTCCCTTAGGGCACCCATAGGGGTCCCTTAGGGCACCCATAGGGGTTCCTTAGAGCACCCATAGGGACATTCCTTAGAGCACCCTCAGGAGTTCCCCGAGCTCCCAAATTTTCTCAACCGTTCCTGCCTCTATTTAAATTTTTTTACGGTTTATCCACCTATTCACTTGCCACCGATTCACTGCCAACTCAGAAATGAAAAACAAACCTTGCTGAATCCTCGACAGCAGCTGGGACCTGAGGTCAGGAGTGTCAGCTCCGGTGGCTTCCAGGTAGCGGAGCAGGTAGGCACTCGATGCCAGGACTGCCAGTGTTCCTTCAGCACTGGTGAACACCAGCTTGGGAACGGAGAGGTCTTTCACTTCCAGAGCCAGGATGTCTCCTGCGTGGAAAGTAGTTCTAAGGTCAGGCCAGAATGGTCAAAGCAACTTCCCAGATGCTTGATTCCATAAAAGTTGCAATATAGAAGTTCAAGATTATTTTCTGACCTATACAATGTTTAGGTCTCCCTGGCAGAGAAAGTAGTGAAAACAGCTTTGAGGCTAGAGAGCCATTGCAAGGCAGTGAAAACAACAGCAAGAAAGAACCGCTACATAAGACAATGAAGATTAGTAGCCTTGCTGTACTTGAGTGATTATCATAAAAGACATGAAGTTATTTTTTATGGTTGTTTCAGAATTAACAACATCGCAGTTCAATGTTATAGCTGTCGTCATCGCCACCACAGGGGTGTCAAGTGAAAACATTGCGTCCCTGATTGGCTGCTGCCGCTTTAAACGTCTCCAGAGTTTTTCGAGTTGCTAGTCCATTTCAAGCCGGGACCGATCTCAGCAATAAGTGTTGATCTAGAGAAAGCTAGGGAAAAACCCGCCAGCAACCTCAAAATTGCAGGAAAAGTTGCCCCGTCTGAAGCGGGCCTAATGGCTTCTTAAGATTTATTACTTTCACCATGAATAGAAATTTTTTTTATGCCTGTGGATCAAAAACACTAGTGTATACATTTATGAAGGAGAAACTTGGCTAATGCAGTATGTTCATCCTGGTGAAGAAGGAAGAGCAGCAGAGCTTCTGTTCTCGGTGGGGCTTTCGAGGCGAACGATCTGCTCTTCTTTCGCAAGAGAATCTAAAACTCTCGACGCAGTGGAACTTTAGGTGATAGCGACCTTGCGCCGGTTGCGGTATCATTTGCGCTGCTCCGCACATTGCCACTTGTTCCCGCTCTTCTTCCGAAGAAATGTTGCCACCATCTACGAGCGACAGCAGCAACCAGTTGTCTGGTTGCCGAGGCTGGAAAGGTTGCCGAGATCTAGGAGCGATGGTGGCAAGCAGACAACCGGCAAACACAACACTGAACAGCTAGCGCCATCTATGAGCGACAGCGGCAACCAGTGTTGTGTTGACATTGGTTTGGTACCAGACACGATCCGGGGGAAACTAGCCCTTAACAGCTCTGCTGTAAAAAATTAATTCATACAATGTTGTGTTTTTGAAACTTGAATCTCTACATCGTCGAGCTTGGGAACACCTTTTACGATGGTTTCACAAAGTTCACGCCAATTGACTGAACGAACCGTAGACATGCCATACATATGCTTAAAGGAAAGCACAAGCTACCACAACTGATCATACAGCATTAGAGTCAGCTTTGATCCTACCTGTGGCCACAAGGACGACTTTCTCAGAATCTTCTACGAGGGCATTTGGAGTTGGGAGAGAGATCTTGAGACTATTTGGAGCATTGCTTCCGGCTTCATCTGGAAGAAGAAAAAAAAAGTCTATTAATTTATTTATTAATGCTACCAGCCAATTGGGGCCAACGCAAGAGCGAATGGCTCAAGTACCATTGGTATATTTTTCACTGAAACAATACAAAAGATGTGTATGCATATCCCTTTAATACAAAACATTCAGCTGAACATATAGATACCGTATTTACTCGAGTAATAGCCACACTATTTATGAACAAGGCCTTTGAGTCTACTTTCCCACAGAACACATATACAGCCAATCATTGCGTTCCGCACAACAGACATTTGGATATAACATACTGATTTGTGAAGTTCGGTTGGTTTTCCTCTATGCCCCATTGACTCCTATCTGCATACAACAGACTCCTTTTACAACAGGCCAAAGTCTTGATCAAAATCGAAGTCTGTTATAACGAGCTTAGACATAGCGAATAGCCAGATCCGGAACGCGATTCTCCATACAAATGCAATCTTCACAGATGGCATCTTCGCACAGAGACGTCATCTCTGTCCTGTAAACTGCTAAAATCATGCTGTCGATCGCGGTGATTGGCAAACTGTGTGCTCCGCGGAAAAGCAAAGCCTCAGGTTTTCTTCATAAACAGTGCGGCTATTACCCGAGTAAATACGGTAACCTTTCTTTGGTCGAGATTTGATAAAGCACAGTTGATTTATAAGATTATCCCACATACCTATACAGTAAAACCTCGTTCTAACGAAATGGAATATAACCAACTAATAGATACAACAAAGTAATCGTAATTCCCCTTGAAATTACCATAGAAACCCATGTATTTAAAGCTTTGTTTAACCGAAGCAAAATTTCCTTGCAATGGGTATAACGAACCATCTTTTCGAGAACTAAATGGCTATAACGAAGTAGAATTCAAGCTCCCTGTCCAACTTGGTTATAACGAGGCGATAATTCAAAACTCCCACACACTATAAGCCGCAAACTCCCGTGCGCTAAAATGGCTAAAAGTCGCCTGGCAACATGCATGAGTTTCCCGGCCTCCCCTTCTAGTGGAACGCATATACCCGTCCACTGCCGTCTGAAAGAAGCAAGACGGACGATGGCAGCGGCAAGCAAAAGCGTAAAACAATCTTCATCGAGCAAAAGGCGGCCATGCTTAAAGCCATTCGACTCAGGTGTGAAAAAGAAAAAAGTGGATTTCGGCATAGTGTTGAGCACGCTGTCCCCAATTTTGAGCAGCAAGCAAGCCGTCCCCAGTGCGTAACGTCAAAGGCGACACAAAGGAGCTGCGAGGCCTTGGAAGCTGTAGAGAAGACGGTTTGTGGATGCAAGTCCTGTGAGTGGAGCACTGCTGCACAGGAGGGCCTGCAGAATGGGACACCACAATCTTGTGGCAAGCGGCTGCAACGCTTCGTGCCTGTGTTGCTTTCTGCTAACATGGACGGGTCTGAAAAGTTGCCAGCCCTCGTTGTCGGCAAAAGTGAGTCACCCCAATGTTTTTAAGGGAAACTTGACGTTACTTATGAACCGCAAAGCCTGGATGATTAGATAATTTTTTGCACAATGGCTGCAGGAATGGGACGACAGGCAAGCAAAGATATGCCTCATTCTCGAAAACTGCACAGCCCAGCACTCTGCTGCTGGGCTGTGCATCTATCTACAACGCCGATGAAACCAGATTGTTTTTTCAGCTGCTACCAGCAAAAACACTGGCAGCCAAGACTGACAAGTGTGTGGGAGGCAAGAATAGCAAGAACCGCATTACGGTGCTCGTTTGTTCGAACATGGACGGCTCGGACAAGCGCGATCTGCTGATCATAGGAAAGGCGAAGAAGCCACGGGGCTTCGCTAAGGTGCTGTCCATGCCGGTAGCGTATCGCGATAACAGGGAGGCCTGGGTGACGCGAGACATCTTCACAAAGTGGTTCACCGACTTCGACAAGGCGATGGACAAAAAGAAGCGCAAGGCTTCTGTTGGACAACTGCAGCGCTCATCATGTGAATGCTCATCTGAGTGCTGTCGAGGTGCTGTTCCTGAAGCTACAGCCGATGGACCAAGGGGTCATTGCAAACTTCCTCTACTGGCACCGAGTGATCGAGCGCCTGCTGATTGACATCCGCACCGCCGTTGACCCAGCCAGCCTGAAGGTCCCATTGGAGAAGGCCATATTCTTTGCGAGCGGAGCCTGGAGGAACATTAAGCCACAGACCATCCTCCACTGCTTCCAGAAAGGTGGCTTTTCGAGGAGCAGCAGTGCTGACGAGAGTCCTGCCGGAAACTGAGCAGCAGCCGCCGATGGTGACGCAGCAGCGACATGCTTGGAGCGGCTCTGGGAAACGGCAAGCAAGGTCGACCTCGTGCCTCCCGGCGTGGATCACATGGACTTTGCCTTTGCCGACATCGTCGCTACCGAGGACGTGTCCACCGAGGACCTTGCCAAGAGTGTCGTGGACGAAAGTGCCGATGACACTGCCTCCGACGACGATTGTGACGACAGTCGCATTTCGCAGCCAGTGACCTCGGGAGCAGCCGTTGCTGCGGTTGACGTGCTGCGAACGTACTTCGGAGGTTCCGATCCGAGCTTTGATCTGCAGTTCGACAAGTTTGAGGCCGCGATCGTTAAACGCTCGCTCGCAAACAGGGAACCCTAGATGACTTCTTGCAGAAGGAATAAACACGCTCCCCCAGGTGAACAATTTTTTTTTTTTTTCTTTAGTTCAGATATAACGCAATAGTGGATATAGCGAAGAGATTTTCAATTCCCGCCGACTTCGTTATAAACGGGCTAGACTGTAAAACTGCCTCAGGATTTCATTCTGTACCAGAAAGCAAGTGCATTAGTGCCCTGTCAATGCACCTGACAGTTATTTTCTAGATGAATAGCCCGAAATACGCAAACAGTGTGTGTCTGTTTCAATAGACATTTATCGGAGAGTGCACCTTGTCTTGTCTACTTCCTTGTACCTGTTTATTCGGCACTTTTCGTTTAGCACGTGCGACTATTTGTACCGAAATGACATACCAAAACCATTCTCCCCTCTTACTCAGAGAGCTGAAATACTCTCCGTAACACCCCTTCATTGGTTTTCAAACGTTAGGAAAGTTTTATCCAGTGTGTTCTCGGTTTCATACGAAATGCCTATCCGGACTCTATGGTGCACGCTTGCACCTTTACCATTCAATCCATCTGCTCTGAAATGACACCTTAGCAGCTCCTACACCTCAGCAGTCGCTGCGTTTCAACCTTACGGGGCGTGCAAGTGTTTACAATTTTTAAAGTGATCAATTGGGCCCACGCTGTATTTATTCACTCTTTCCGTTGAACAGTCCTGAGACAAGATGTTTACTCATGACAAAGTTAACTTTGTGCTGTGAGGAAGAAAATGTGGACCAAAGATTGAAAAGCTCACTTTAATTTCACCCATTTCCCTACCAACAATTCAAAACATGTTCCCACGCAATCCCTTTGGCGATGGCGACACATTTGCCTGCGTAAAGTTTAGCAAAAGCTGTGAAAGGGGCGCCACTTTCTGCAGTTATAGCCATAACTCTATCTATCCATGGGCATTCTAAAAGACCAAGCCATACATTCACGCATGACCAATTTGGTGTCAAATGATGGGCAACAAATGGCGGACAAGGAGGGCCCTCCCTCTCCTCGTACAACAGTGTCATCTAGCGTCGGCAAATGTTCCGAGGCAATTAATCATTGGATATTGGTTGTAATAAAGAAATCTGCCATGCATAAATATAATGTTTGGGTTTTCAGGACGCTCGGAGCTCATGGATTGAGTTAAGACCATAAAAAGACTATAGATAAGGTGCTGTAGTGCCCCTTTAAGGCCAACACTTGGCAGCATTTCACTTGCTCCACAATCAAGATCAGACATTTTTTGAAGATGCACTTAGAGGTTAAATTTTGTCAATGTAGGAAGATTGCGGCACATGCTACATAGAGCATTACTGTACTATCCTGCTTATTTTATAAACCTGGCTTGTTCAAAGCCCATCGATAAAAATATACAGTGTAGACCGCATATAACGTATGTCGCGGGAGTCGCGAAAATCCGCACTATAAGCAGCACCGCGCTATAACCAAAACATCAATTTTTCAGGCCAAAATACATGCCATCAGACAACTTACCTTTCTAAAATAATTTATTTCTATGTTAGATGAAAAATAAACCTTAGTTTGAGGAAAGTCTTTATTTCACCAGACTAGTACACTTCTCTCTCAAGTGTGCCACACATTTCGAAAGAAATGAGCGACTCTTGCCTGGCGCAGCCTTTTAACGGCGTCGCGGGCTGCGGACGGACGTTGCGAGCGTTCGGGAATGCTAACCCTAATCACTTTTCTCCGGCGATGAAAACGCGTGAAAATTCGCATCCTTTATACGGTACGCGCCAGTAATACCTTCAACTTGAGCACAGGCACGAAATGCTCCAAATAAGAAATCTGGGCGATGTTCGAAAACACAAATGCTTAGAAAGCACCACTGTAGTCGAAATAAACAAACACGACGACACGGGCGTTTCTGCCGTCTTGAGAGTGTCGCCACAACATCGCCGCACGAGTAGGTAAATCTTCCCTTCTAGTACGTGCTGGGTTATCATAGCAACACACAACGAAAATTCACAGTCAAGGATAGCGCTTTTACGCGGAACGATGACCTTCCACCATGCCATCTACGACGACCATGACGACGACGATCACAACCGACGCCATGTTCGCGGATAGAAGCAGCCGGCCCGCAACCGGCATGCAACGCGCGCGAACAATTCTCCTCGACTTGCGATTGGTCTGTCGTTGCGGTTGTTTCCAACACAGCGGAGGGACGCACGCACGCACGCACGCGAACGACACGTGCATGCGTCCCTCCGTCGCTATGGCAACTGAAGCCTCCCTCTTCGCTTCTCCCCACTTCTTCGAGCAACCTCCTTGCCCCGTGAGTGCCGCTCGCGGCTAGCGCCGTTATCTAGTGTCGGCGCGGTCGGCGAGCTGTTCGAGAAACCGCACTATAACCGGTATTTCCCTTTGCGCGCCTGCATTTTAAGCAGTATGAAATTACATGGAGTTCTATGGGAGGCAAACCGGTGGGTTAAAAAAGCCGCGTTATACACGGTCCTGCACTATAAGCGGTTACATTGTAAGTGGTCTATACTGTACCCTGCAAATGTTGAAGGAACAACAAGCTATAAAATAAAAGCTATACAGTAAAACCTCGGGTTAATTTGGATCTCGTGGGCAAAAGCAGCGCAAAAATGTTTCCCTGTGACCTACCTTTATTTTGAGAAATCTGCCGCCTCCTTTCTGGACAACGTTTGGGCGGAGACGGCAACTTTCCTTTGTGCGATCAAGTGCTCCACCGCACTGTCAGAGCTACACATCCCGTGCACTGATATTTAGCACAACACATCTAGTTTCGGGTAAACCACTTGCCACAGCCGCTTTCGCGTTGAACTTCTCGCTCTCGAAACCCTGTAGGATCTTGGCCTCAATTTTCACGTACATGGCCAAAGTGCTTCTCTTGACGTCATAACTTTCCATCCCTTGTTGTTGACAGATGCCGTCCTTCAAGGCCCTCAGTATTTCCACTTTCGTCGCTACATTTAAGGCCTGGTACAGCTGCAAGGAAAAACGAGTAGCACAACTGACCGATGATCGGAGCGGCAAAATCGCGACACTCGGCGCTATTTTTCTCGAGCGTGCCGATAGTGAGAACGCCAGTCACGTCACATGTTTGAACGCGAAGGTGGCCGGCCAAACATTGAGATAGCTGTTAAAATGGCGGGCTTTAGGATGGGCTGCTTTCTGCCGGCCACCCCGCCTTGAGGCATGGACGTGACTCTCGCTATCGGCGCCCACGGGAACGCACCGCGTGTCGCGATTTTGCCACTCCGGTCACTTGCGCTACTCTTTTTCCACAGCTTTGCTTCTGCCGTTTCCATGCCAGGAGAGTAGCGCGCTAATGCGCAGCAATCCAGAGCGAAACTGGTGCGGAACACGGAGAACTGGAAGAGCGAAGAACCATGGGAAAACTGGAAAAACCACGTATGCACCTCGGATGGGTAACGGTCATACCCTTTGGAACGGACGGTAGCTTGCGCCACCTGCCGAATTCGTCCGAATTAACCGTAACCGTTCCCTCCAAATTAATGAGCGTTTGGTGCCATTGACTAATACAGACGTTTGACGGGACCGGGATCGGCAGTATAAATTATCCGAATTAGCGAAGGTTGAATTAACGAGGTTTTACTGTACTGTGAACAAACGGATGTGAAATGAGCTTACCAGAAGCACAAAGCAGATAGGTGTCCACTTCCCTGACAGGGAATCCTTCCGGCTGCAATGGAATAGAAATAGTAAAAATCACACACACATTGCTTAGGCAACACAAACACTCCTATCTGGGGCCAGTGCAGTAAACTCTTTCCGCTTGAGTACGCAAAAAACTGGCGGGGAGAGAAGCCTTCCGTGGAGCCCGTTGCGGGCCCAGACGAATTGGCCACTAGGAACAACAGTGCACGGCTATAAAACAGGCAATGGTTATGACTGGCAGGACGGACACTAAAGCAGTCTCCAACATTGTCTTTCTATGGCCCAATCTTGATCTGCACGTGCAACCCAAAATCACAAGACTGACTGGGCTTTTTTCCTGTCAAAAATGCGACCAAATGCAATGACATGCCACTTTTACAATATATATATCTCAGTAAAGTGGCACAGCACAATGTTTGGTCGCACTTCTAGTGAGCGAAAAGCCCACAGAACTATCAAAGCAATAACATTATATGAGCCTACAGAAATGTCTTGCCCGTGTGGATCGAAATGCATAACATTTAGATACACGTAACATGATGCCACAACAGCCCCAAAATCCACTTCAGTGCTCCCTCAACAGCACTCGCATTTCAAGGACACCTAAATCTCACCCGAACTTGGATGGTCTGCAGCACGGTGTCGCTCGAGTTGACGTTGTAGAGGTCGGTGCCCGGATAGTCGCTCTGGGCGTCCAGACGCGTGGCAACCGTGGCCCTGAGGCGCGCAGTCTCCAGCTTGGTTGCCCTGACTCCGTAGGTGAAGGATGCCGAGCCCCCGGGGCAGAGCAGTGCGTCCGTCGTGTTGGGGGAGCTCCCAACCTCCAGGTTTCCGACAGACTCCAGATGGACCCGCACCTGGATTGCAAGCTTTCCTTGTACACCCTCTAAATTACCCAAGCATCAAGAAGAAGCATGCTGGGAGTGTAGTTACACATGCTGCACGTGCTGCAGCATTAGCTGTTCTAAAGGAAGCAAGCAGAACGAGTCACAATTAGCATGTGCTTTCATCAATTTGCCTTATTTCTTTGAATCTTTCATAGTGGCAAAGTGACCACCTGCTGTGTGTGTGTACA
Organism: Ixodes scapularis; assembly: GCF_016920785.2. Classification (NCBI taxonomy): domain Eukaryota; kingdom Metazoa; phylum Arthropoda; class Arachnida; order Ixodida; family Ixodidae; genus Ixodes; species Ixodes scapularis. The sequence continues at coordinate 91,002,434 of NW_024609837.1, read as the reverse complement.
CAAGTTGCCAGCATGACCAAAGGTACTCTCATATCCGATTCCTTTGGATTAACCAGTAGCATAACAGAGTACTTAAAAACATTGGTCATTTATTTATGTTCAATCAATGTGAAAAGAACGGCTCAAAGCTGCATAGTGGTGGCGCCCGTCATGATGTTTGTTAACTACTCTGGTAAAGGCATGCACAGTAGAGTTTGGTTTTTCACAAACAAATGCCAAGTGTTTATGGCAGTGGCCAAGCTGTTAGGACGAATCTGGAGTTGGGCAAGTTGGTACATCTTAAGATTCGAAAAGCACCAGAAAACAAGGACAACAGAAGGAATAGACAAACTATTCCCTTCTGTCGTCCTTGTTTTCTGGCGCTTTTCTAATCTAATTTGTTAGGACTGTCTTTAACTGTCATATCCAAATCATGGCAAAAAAGAGTCACTGGCCCTAAAAGGAACATATCAATAAAAACCCTAGTAAAAAACACACCCAAAAGAAGACATCGAAGCAAAATATACTCGCTCCAGAAAAAATAAAATAGATGAAAAAAAAATCAAAAGAAGACTCTAGATCAAACACCAGCCATGGACAATAATGGCCAAGTTCAAACTAAGCCACTTTTACCCATACTCAAGTTAGCTTAAAGCCCAAGCAAGCTGAATCATAAAAAAACGCTCGATTCCTTTCTTCTTCCAATGTTCTTTCACACCTATGGTAACCGAATCTAGGACCGAACTGCCAGTGGTTCTTTTTTCGGTATATTCCGATAAACACTGAAAGTTAACCCCTAATGTACCGTATTTACTCGAATGTAACGCGACCAAGATTGTAACGCAAAAGACGACTTTTCGCAGCGGAAAAAAAAAAAAGAACACGAATGTAACGCGAGTTAAGTGAGGGGAAAAAAGTACCTTAAAAAAGTACTATAACGTGGTCCGCGGAAGCCTTTTCGGCCGGGTTCACACTTGAAGAACGCTTCACGCTGGAGCCTCCAGCCACGGATAGTCGATTCTGTTCCATCTACCCGTCGAGCCGCGGCAGAGCTTTTAATTTCCTCAGCCATCATAATTGCACTTCTTTTAAAGCAGGCGTCGTACTGAGCTCGTCGCGTCGCCATTTGCTCGAGTCCAGTCGCGGAAGCACGTAGCAGCAGCTCACAAAACATGGGCACCACGGGCACATGGTACGGTAACCCTAACAGAAAGAGAAAGCGTTGTGAAGGTAACCCGTAACCCTAACATGAGCGCAACGAGTCGCAAACAAGAATAGGATTGGATTGGCTGTTTCCAGCGTGTATATGTTGCCAGCACAAGATTGAAAGATCGCGAGATTTGTCGTAGCCATTTTAAAAAGCCTGTGCTGCGACACCGCCAAGGCAAAATTTTGAGGCGTTTCGATTATAATGCGAACCCCCAAATTAGGTAAGGGAAATTTGAAAAAAAAAACTTGCGTTACATTCGAGTAAATACGGCAGTATTATCCAACTCAGGGAAGACCGAAAAACCCCAAATTATAAGAAAAATCCCAAGCTTCACACAAAAAGGTTTCTACCTACGACCTTATTTCTTCCCAGTAAACTTGTCATCTGAATTCAGCTCAAGTGTCCATTCGGCTGATGGCTCAATTTGTCTAGAATCTCAAATTCAGCTAGAACGCTCCAGTTGAACTGGATGCCGAATTTGGCTAGAATGTCCCGATTTGGCCAAAACGCTCCAATTTGGCAGCATCTTCAGTTTGGGCAGAACGCTCCAATTCAACAGAATCTCCACTTGGCCCAGAATGCTGCAATTCAGCTGAATCTCCAGTTCGACTAGAACAATTAAATTTAGCTCCTGTTCGGTCAGAATCCTCCAATTCGGCCAGAGGGCCCATGAAGCTGCTTCTTTTTTGGGGGAACCATACCGCCAGTTTGTGTTTTTTTTTTTTTTTTTTTTCTTTTTTGTGTTAATTGCTCCAGGTAAGTCACCTTTTGAGTTTTGACTGTTTAAGCAATTAAGTATTGTTTGGCGTCATTTTGTATTTGTCCCTCCCCCACTATAATGCCCTCACGGGCGGGGTTATTTCAATGAATAAATAAATAAAATCTCCTTCCCAGTACTGAGAGCCCAGTATTTCAGTCACGCATACAGTCCCCGGCGGTTCGGCAATCCAATGCCCCTGCCCCGTTTTCTTTAACATAAACTCTGAGAAACCCAAATGTTTTGTCAACACAGGAAATTAACCCCAAAAAATTCTTGTTCGTGCAAAAAAAAAAGAATCGAGAAAACACTATTAAATTCGTAGGAAAATAAATCCCGAAATTATAGAACCCTAACTAAAATCAGAGCCAACCTACAGCGACACACTTGTCGACGTAGCTGAACGCAGTCAGGATGACGTTGGCCACTTCGCCACGCTTCATGAACTGGGGCAGTGTGAGGCTGACGAACAGGGGCTGGAAGCCAGTCACATTGGCCAGCTGCGAGATGCCAAAGCCGGCCTCTGGGTGCAGGCACAGTGCGCTGCCCTCCCAGCGGGTGATGGTGTCTGGAAGAGTTTCCTCGTACACCAACTGGCCGTCCTCCCTACAACACAAAAGTCCGGTTGTAGTCCCCGTAGATAGGAAGCAAATGGGACAATGCTGTTGCAGCAGACCGGCGCTTCTCAAACTCCGACACTCTGTCACCCACCAAAAATATAAAATATTGCGCAGCGATGGCCAAGTCACATTGTGAATATCTGAATGCCATAGAGAGTTTGGCAAAGCAACGAATACTCATATACCGTTTTTTAGGGCCACCATTCCTCACACTGCAGTGTTCACAAGTCTCTGCGTAAAGGCTGGCTCACAGATCTGGAGTCGAGTGCAACCAACTCCATCGCAGCCACATGGAAACGCTTACAATGAGGGAACACACTGTCACACTAGCCCCTCTACTGAGCAGTCCTGGAAGGTTTCCGAAATTCATGTAGCTATAGACTCGAGTACCTTTGGGGAGGTAAAGCCTATGCAACAGTGTTACGGAGTTGCCACTCCGGAGCTGGGAAATCATTCCGCACTTTCGTGACCCCGGAATAGAATGGCGGCAGTGCTGGGGGGACTGGAATTACGTGCGCCCGGAATGGAGTGGGAATGGGCTCGGTTCTTCTGCGAGCTGTGTCGACTTCCCTCTAGGGCTAACGGGCTGATGGCGCAATTCGCTAGAGCATGTCAACTTGCTACAGCTTCATTGCACTGGAGGTGACGGATTATTTGAACGTCTCACTGGCTTATGCTCCTTCGAGCATGAAAATGGCACGCACTAGCTGAAGCAACCAAAAAATGGACGGACAAGGTGTCGTTTCTGGCACCGCGGTACGCGACATGCGCAATTAGCAAGCAGCTTTTAGCTAGAGTGTCGAACCGAACCCTTACTGAAAACCGGAGTAAAAGCGTTACGTTTAAGGGAGGACACGGGTCTTGAAAAGCAAAAAATCGTGAAAAAAATCACTTTTTCAAAAATTTGATATTTGGATTGTTCGTGCCTTTCTCCATCTCTGCTGTACATATTAAAGCTCAAAACACCATATAAATACCTGTAACAACGCATTTTCTATGCTTCCGCGGTCGCAAAGTGCCGATCTATCAACCAAATTGAGTTCAGATTTGCGCGTTTCCGAACCGTTTACCGGACGGCAGCCATCTTGGTGTTGTTTTGTAGGTGAATAGACCATTTGCAGTATTCCCAAGCGCCCCAGCCCGCACTCAAGGAATCATAGGAATGGTGTTCCTTCAGCTCCCTAGTGATCGCTAATTTTGGACCAAGTCCACAGTTGCATAGTTTTTGAGCGTAATTCGAGGTCACCCTGAACAAGCACCTGATATGCCCCAAGGACCTGTCATGTTACTTTTAAATTTGCTCATCAACGCCAGCATTTTTTATACTGCACATGCAGACCCTTTCAACCTGGCTGAGTTGCAGAAATCTCTTACAATATTATAATTCTCGTGATTGTTGTCCGAGCAGGAGTTGCTTAAAAAGCCGATAATTCGCAACAACAAAAAGCAGGATTTAGCTCGGAGTCTGCGGGGCTGTTTATAGCATTTTTAGCGTTTATAAATTAATACCAGCATGATAATAATGTAAGAGATTTCTGCAGCCCATCCAGGTTGAAGGGTGGACAGCACGCACAGTATCAAAAACGCTGACATTGAGGAGAAATCTTAAAAGCGATATGACAGGTCATTGAAGTATATTAGGCGCATGTTCAGGGTGACTCCGAATTACAATGAAAACCTGTGTAGCCAAGAATAGGGTCGAAATTGCCGATCACTAATGGGCTGAGGGCCGTTCCCATGATTCTTTTAGCGCGGGCCGGGGCACTTGGGAGATATCACAAATGGTCTATTCTTGCTTTCTCTTTCGCAACCTTTCAAACTGGCGTCACGCTCGAGGCAACGCCGTTTCGTGAGGTTTCCCGCCAAAGGAGTGCGGCGCCGTGATTGGCCGATGCGCGCATTCGGAAAATCGGGCTGTACTATTGGTGCTAAGAGGCTCCGGACAGTTCCGAGCAAGTTCCTCCTCTCCCCCTCGCTCGTTCTCTTTCTCCGCGCTCGGTATCTCCGGCGTTCTTCCTTGTCCGCTCCGCTTTTTGTCGTCTGCTATCCGCAAGTTTCCTCCATTGCTCTCGTCGCCTTTGTTTACATTTTTCGATCGTGTCGCATATTTTTCACGCTTCTTTTTCTGCAATGTGGAGGAGCAAGTATAAGAGCAAGACTCGATATGCGTATGGAGCATGTAAGCGCCGGATGAAGCAAGTCAGAGCAGCGAAATCGAGCCTCGACCCGACGATCGCCACGAGGAGTGAGCCCGAGATCACCGCGCCTGCGTGTTCATCGACTGCCGCTGTTGAAGAAAACATTGTTTCTTGTGCGTCTGGAACCACAATGGAGAACACGACTGTTCATCTAGAGACGCAGTACGTGTCACAGGAGGAAGCTGATGCGACAACCAAACATTGTGATGCCGTACGTGCGAAGCTTGCCTCCGTGTTTGCGACACAAAGGAAGTTTGAGCTGCTTCAGCAAGCCCCCGCTATCGCGACAAGCTCATCGGCGAAGTTCACGATTGTGCAGCTTGACACTATAGATGAGCTTCTTGGCTACACAGTCCGCCAAAGCTGTTAGGCGACGGGTGTAAGAATCCAGGAATCGACCGCTCTGGGACTTGCCGTCAAGCTTGAACTTGTGTGCCCCCTCTGCGAAGTCGTGACTCACACCTGGTCATCCCCGCGCAAGGTCGACTCCAACGCATTTGATGTGAATTTGAGAGCGATTTCGGCAATCAGAAGCATTGGCAAGGGTCAGACTGCCCTGAATGATTTCTGGGCAGTGATGAATGTATCACATAGAGGGCTCCACCACAAGACCTACCAAGATCACTTGAAAAACATTGTTAGTAAGTCGGCTGCAGCTATTGCCGAGAAGATCTACACTGAGTCAGCCGCTGGTGTAAAAAGCGCATACAGGGAAATGAACCCCACCTGCACCAAGGATGTTGCTGTCGTCTATGACGGCACATGGCTCAAGAGAGGCTACAGCTCCCATGTTGGTGTCGGGAGCGTGATCGAGTGTGACACTAGCCTCATCCTAGATGCTGAGGTTCTCTCCAATCTGTGTCACGGCTGCCAGACTGGACCCAAGTTGGGAGAGGTACCCTGAGTGGCATCAGAACCACGAGTGCCAGAAAAACACCGATGCAAACTCGGGAAGAATGGAGGTTGATGCGGCACTCGCCATTTTTGGGCGCTCTCTGGAGAAACATGGGTTGCGCAACACGACACTAATATCTGACGAAGACAGCAGAACTTTTTGTGCTCAAGTTGAAGACAAGACCTAAGGGTTTCTCTCCATAAAGAAAGAGGAGTGCCTCAACCATGTACAAAAACGTATGGGGACTGCTCTGCGGAAGCTCTTGCAGAAGAGCGACAAGCCTCTTGGAGGAAAGGGCCGCCTCACAAAGGCGCTCATGGAGAGGCTGACTGGGTATTACGGATGGGCCATCAGAAGCCATAGTAACGATGTGGAAGCCATGAAGCGTGCCGTGATGGCCACATATTACCATGTGACTTCAACGGATGAAGACCCAAAGCACGACCTTTGTCCAGGCGGACCGGAGTCCTGGTGCCGGAACAAGGTCACCGAGGCAAAGGGACAGCCACAAGCCAAACACAAGTACAGCCTGCCCGACTACGTTGCTGAAGCCATGCTGCCTGTGTATGAGCGTCTGTCGCAGACATCGCTTCTTGAACGCTGCTTGGGAGCCAAGACGCAAAATGCTGCGGAGAGTTTCCACTCTGTATTGTGGGCCTTGATGCCGAAGGAGCAGCACGCCTCACTGGTGTCGGTACAGACTGCGCTGCATGAGGCAGTCGTCAGGTTTAATGCCGGCTGTGCTAGGGCACACGTAGAGATGTCCAGTGCCATGAACCTGCAGCCTGCGCACCTGGCTCTCTGGCGTGCTTCGGAGAAGGACTCCCTTTGCTTACACAAGGCCACCAAACGCCACGGTGCAAAAACCGAAGCACACCAGAAGAGGAGGTTGCAACACAGCACACAAGACTATGCTGCGGGTTCCTTCTGACACTTTTGTCGTGCCTCGAACTTTCAGACTCTTTTTCTCAGGAACGCTTTTTCTTGAGCCGTGACTGTTTCTGCCATTGATATTTTCTTAACTAGTGGCTCGATTTGTATGCAGTCTTTTTTTATTTTGGCGCCAGAGAGTGCTAGAAGGGCATAACAATCTCAGTTTCTGCAATAAAGTGTAATTTTTTTTTTTAAGCGATAAAATGTCTTTGTACTTATTTGCGAATTTGGTAACATGAACATTCGAACTTTCACTAAAGCCGTTCCTGAAGGATATTTATAAAAAGGGCTCTGTCTCCCCCTTTAGTATATATTCAAGCACTTGTCCAGTGAATTTCACTTTGCTACTGTGCTTTAGAAATATCTCGGGATTGGCAAAACTGGTGTTTCTCGAAATCCAACAGGCATAATTGAGTCAAACATTGCAGTGGTTATTAGGGCCCCTATACCAGCCTAGTCTGCAAGTTTCATGCCAATAACTTTAAAAACAAAAAAGTTTTTTTTCTTCTTCGCATCCTCCCTTAAAGGGGCCCTGCAATCATATTTAAGCATCTACCTTTTTTGCGGTTTCAATGTCTCTTGGGGTTCGGGCAAGCCAGCGGGCACGGAAGTAGTAGTTAAATATCAGTGCGCCATATTTTAACCGGACGACACGGAAACCTCCTCCACCGACGAGGGCGACCCACGGTACCGAAAGCGCGCAAAATGTGACGTCTTTGGTCCTGGGCTTACTACTGGTCAGAGCCACTAAAAACTTCTTTTTGGTCAAAATACAAAATATAAGTGGTGCGAACCGTTTCAGTTATTTATAAAAGTAGTTTTTGTTCACTATTATAGATGAAAAAAAAAAAAGAAATGCAGTTTATAAAGTACGGAAACAAGAAATGACCCGTCAACATACCCACCGCCAAGCGGTGGAAAAGGCGGCGCATACTAGAAAAGAGTAGTGGGATAAGGCGCCGACACGGAAAAATTCGGATATACGCGGTGGCGCTGCAGTCGTATGGACAGGAGGATCCGACCGGCTCCGAGCGTTCCGAAGGCCTTCCGCGAGAGGCTTTGTCTTGCGGTTTGGCCGTTTCGCGGTATAACAGCGCGAAGTGGGCTCCCATTCTGAACTGATCTTTACCCCATGTTTGCTGTCGTTTGTGGCCAATGAAGTGTCATGCAGAATTAGTGTTTAATCGCGCAGCAAACGCAATGAAAGCCGCTTTGGCTGCCCGCTGCATACAGCCTATCCAGAACATGCTTTAGTGGCGCCCTCTGGCGCCGTCAACACGGAGTGCGGCGGCCGTGAGCGCTCGATGAGCTCACTATTCCTCCTCTAGTTCACGGCCACTCAAGCCAGGACCTACGACGTCATGAATAAGGTTATTTTTTGCTTGTTTTTGTAATTCTAAATTGCCTATAACTTTTAAAATAAAGCGAATTTCGCGAAAAGAAAGGTTTCACTAAGTTACTATGTTCAGTGCGCTCAGGTTCGGTGCAAATTAAAAAACAGTAAAAAGTCCTTGCAGGGCCCCTTTAAATGAACCGGAAAAAATTCTCACCAAAATCAAACATTCGATATTGCACCCCAACCGGAAAAGAACTGGCATTTCATATGGCGGTTCATTGGAAACGGTTCGACGAAATGAAATGTCAGCTGCACCTTCTTACGGGTGGCGGCGCGAGGTAAATTTAATCTTCCAGACAGTGGCATCAGCGGTTCAGTTTCGACTAAACAAATGGCACCTACGACACGAAGACAGATCCATAATGTTGAAAAAAAATATGCATTGTGAATTGACGTTGGCAAGTCGGCATGGAGGTACGATGGACTGCAAAGGATGCTACGAGCCACCGGAGCCAATTTCTGGCTTGGAAGGTGTGACGTGTCGTCCTGGTTCGGCGGAATGATGCGGGAAGCGCGTCACGAGACAAGCTACAAACTAGGGATTGGTTCGTGTAGCTCGTAGCATCCATCGCCGTACATAGGAACATAAAACGCAGTATATCTGACTATGCCGAAAGGCTGAAGGGCCTCATGTATTCTCTTTTCTTGCCGCTAATCCCTCAAGGAAAAAAGAAAACATCAAAATAAAAACAAAAAGGTGCGTTTGTTCTGCAGTGGCGAAATCTGGAAGCGCCAAGAGGCGAAAGCAAGTCGCCTGTTGTCTTTTTACGTTTTAATCGTCTTTCGACTGGACCTATCTCCTCTTCAACCGAGTCGTTGGAGCAAGTCATTCGGGCGTGCAAGTAGTTTCGATCTGGATGAGCATCGTACCGGTGTGCATCGGTGAGGCCCGTTAAAGAACCCAGGCTAGCAGTCACTGGCTGAATGTCTCATCTACAGAGGGTCGCCCTACTTTGGCAGACTCCTGCTGTCAAGACAACTACTTTGTATTATGTGGGTAGTTCGCGAGTATGGTGCGTGCTACCGTGTCAGTGTGTGTGGCCTGGCTTAATTTAATACTAATTTAATACTAATACTAATTTAAGTCACTGGCTTAATTTAATATTTAATTGTACGCTGGACACGACCACTACTTGAGCATTAGGTCTCGTGACATCCTTGACACGCATTCGGTTAGTGGCCCAATCACTGCAATTACGCGAATGGCCGAACAATCCGTGGAACCCTGTGCTTTGCCAACCAAAGTGCGTGGCTAAGCATACAATCAGCTCCCGACTGCAACTTGATGCTGTGAATGAGTGTTTTTTCTGTTTTCTTCCAAAGACTTTGAGCTCACCCGACTCTTTTGATCTGCCAGAGCCAAGTTTCGGGGAAGAGGGTGCGAATGGAGTGCGTGCCCTGGGCTGCCTGTCCCGATGGTGGTCTTGGGGCGCTTGGCGCAAAGGCAGCAGGTGACGCAGCCACTTTCTGGGCATCTGCAACTGGGAGAGATCAGTGAGCAGTGTACCAAGCAGACCTTTCCCGCAGTTTTAAGAACATGGCAGATGATTGTGAGACATTCGAGGGATACTCTAAGAAAACATGTTTTTTAACACCGGTCAGAGGTTCAACTTGTGAGCTGCGCAAGGAAATGAAATTTGCAGGGCAGATTTAACTTCAGATGTAGGTGCAAACTTTCAGCTCTTTAGGACAGATCTGTATACCTGCGTAAGAAGATGTGCCACTCTTTGTTAGGAAATCTATGATGAGCAAATGAAGCTATTAAGCACCATTTTTTGACTGCTCGAATATAAAGTGGGGGGTATGGGACTTTGGGCTATCTAGTTTTTAATATTTCAAATGTAAATATTTCGTGGAGTTATTACTTCGAAATATGATATGCACATCTATCTGTCCTACATCAATTTTTGAAAACACAGCTTTTATCACTGAGGACTTCAACTTAAAACAAAATAAAGTGGATAGCCCGATTCCCCAGTAAATTTCAGCTCAGAAACATGTTGATGGTGGTATCGGAATACTTTCACCTTCTAACAAAATATTCCTTCGTATGAAATTGGCAGCGAAAAGTGGTACTGAGAAAAATGCATTGAAACATTGAGCTCCTTCACTTTGTCGCTGCCTCACAGTGTGCCGAATATATTTTATATATAAGTAACTATTTGGCGTATCGTTATCAAATTTAGTGTAAAGGTGTATAATTAGTTTTTAAAACCAAAAACTTCAAAATTAAAAAAACAAAATTTCTGAAAAATTAAGAATTTACGTTTATGTCCCCCCCCCCCCCCTTTCAACTGCCTGGATATAATACATACATCAGAAACTTCACCTTTCCCAAAAATAAATTAAGTGCAGCAAGGCACATTATAACTTAAAAAAACTTATGAGCTCAAAATGAGCTCTTTTTTTAACTGGAAATAGTGAGATCACTTGACTCCCATCTGATCACAGTTGGTCCCTCAAATGCTCTCATTGACCCCTCGGATGATCTATTGACCCCTCAAATGATCCCACTGACCTCTCAAATGATCCCATTGACCTCTTAAAGAGAGGCTGAACCGAAATCTGGATTCCCCAAAACACACGGCAAAAGCGTGCAACGGATGCTACAAACACCAAAACATCACTCATACAGCGATATCTCAAACGGATAACCATATTTTTCGAAAAAAAGAGGCGCATTTGGCAGGAATGTTGACGTCATGTTTCTCCGAGAAGGAGAGGGAACGGCCTCGCGTCTTCTCCGCCTCGCAGTCTTGAGGCAGCGAAGCAAAGAGAGGAGGAAACTAGGTATCTTGACGTCACGCGCCTCATCGGCCTGGTTCAATCTAGACTTCTTTTTCCAAAAATATGGCCGTCCATTTGAGATGTCGCCTTACTAGTAGTGTTGTAGGGATTGTAGCGTCCCGCCTACATCTCCAGCATTGTTTTTTTGAAACCCAAATTTCGGTTCACCATCCCTTTAAACCGCCTGACCCCTCCAACAAATCGACTGACCCCTCAAATGGATCGACTGACCCCTCAAACGGATAGACTGACCCCTCAAACGGATAGACTGACCCCTCAAACGGATAGACTGACCCCTCAAACGGATAGACTGACCCCTCAAACGGAGCGACTGACCCCTCAAACGGAGCGACTGACCCCTCAAACGGAGCGACTGACCCCTCAAACGGAGCGACTGACCCCTCAAACGGAGCGACTGACCCCTCAAACGGAGCGACTGACCCCTCAAACGGAGCGACTGACCCCTCAAACGGAGCGACTGACCCCTCAAACGGAGCGACTGACCCCTCAAACGGATCGACTGACCCCTCAAACGGATCGACTGACCCCTCAAACGGATCGACTGACCCCTCAAACGGATCGACTGACCCCTCAAACGGATAGACTGACCCCTCAAACGGATAGACTGACCCCTCAAACGGATAGACTGACCCCTCAAACGGATAGACTGACCCCTCAAACGGATAGACTGACCCCTCAAACGGATCGACTGACCCCTCAAACGGATCGACTGACCCCTCAAACGGATCGACTGACCCCTCAAACGGATCGACTGACCCCTCAAACGGATCGACTGACCCCTCAAACGGATAGACTGACCCCTCAAACGGATAGACTGACCCCTCAAACGGATAGACTGACCCCTCAAACGGATAGACTGACCCCTCAAACGGATAGACTGACCCCTCAAACGGAGCGACTGACCCCTCAAACGGATAGACTGACCCCTCAAATGGATCGACTGACCCCTCAAACGGATAGACTGACCCCTCAAACGGATAGACTGACCCCTCAAACGGATAGACTGACCCCTCAAACGGATAGACTGACCCCTCAAACGGATAGACTGACCCCTCAAACGGATCGACTGACCCCTCAAACGGATAGACTGACCCCTCAAACGGAGCGACTGACCCCTCAAACGGATAGACTGACCCCTCAAACGGATAGACTGACCCCTCAAACGGATAGACTGACCCCTCAAACGGAGCGACTGACCCCTCAAACGGATAGACTGACCCCTCAAATGGATCGACTGACCCCTCAAACGGATAGACTGACCCCTCAAACGGATAGACTGACCCCTCAAACGGATAGACTGACCCCTCAAACGGATAGACTGACCCCTCAAACGGAGCGACTGACCCCTCAAACGGATAGACTGACCCCTCAAATGGATCGACTGACCCCTCAAACGGATAGACTGACCCCTCAAACGGATAGACTGACCCCTCAAACGGATAGACTGACCCCTCAAACGGATAGACTGACCCCTCAAACGGATAGACTGACCCCTCAAACGGATAGACTGACCCCTCAAACGGATAGACTGACCCCTCAAACGGAGCGACTGACCCCTCAAACGGATAGACTGACCCCTCAAACGGATCGACTGACCCCTCAAACGGATAGACTGACCCCTCAAACGGATAGACTGACCCCTCAAACGGATAGACTGACCCCTCAAACGGATAGACTGACCCCTCAAACGGATAGACTGACCCCTCAAACGGATCGACTGACCCCTCAAACGGATCGACTGACCCCTCAAACGGATCGACTGACCCCTCAAACGGATCGACTGACCCCTCAAACGGATCGACTGACCCCTCAAACGGATAGACTGACCCCTCAAACGGATAGACTGACCCCTCAAACGGATAGACTGACCCCTCAAACGGATAGACTGACCCCTCAAACGGATAGACTGACCCCTCAAACGGATCGACTGACCCCTCAAACGGATAGACTGACCCCTCAAATGGATCGACTGACCCCTCAAACGGATAGACTGACCCCTCAAACGGATAGACTGACCCCTCAAACGGATAGACTGACCCCTCAAACGGATAGACTGACCCCTCAAACGGAGCGACTGACCCCTCAAACGGAGCGACTGACCCCTCAAACGGAGCGACTGACCCCTCAAACGGAGCGACTGACCCCTCAAACGGAGCGACTGACCCCTCAAACGGAGCGACTGACCCCTCAAACGGAGCGACTGACCCCTCAAACGGAGCGACTGACCCCTCAAACGGAGCGACTGACCCCTCAAACGGATCGACTGACCCCTCAAACGGATCGACTGACCCCTCAAACGGATCGACTGACCCCTCAAACGGATCGACTGACCCCTCAAACGGATAGACTGACCCCTCAAACGGATAGACTGACCCCTCAAACGGATAGACTGACCCCTCAAACGGATAGACTGACCCCTCAAACGGATAGACTGACCCCTCAAACGGATCGACTGACCCCTCAAACGGATCGACTGACCCCTCAAACGGATAGACTGACCCCTCAAACGGATCGACTGACCCCTCAAACGGAGCGACTGACCCCTCAAACGGAGCGACTGACCCCTCAAACGGATCGACTGACCCCTCAAACGGATCGACTGACCCCTCAAACGGATCGACTGACCCCTCAAACGGATCGACTGACCCCTCAAACGGATAGACTGACCCCTCAAACGGATAGACTGACCCCTCAAACGGATAGACTGACCCCTCAAACGGATAGACTGACCCCTCAAACGGATAGACTGACCCCTCAAACGGATCGACTGACCCCTCAAACGGATCGACTGACCCCTCAAACGGATCGACTGACCCCTCAAACGGATCGACTGACCCCTCAAACGGATCGACTGACCCCTCAAACGGATCGACTGACCCCTCAAACGGATCGACTGACCCCTCAAACGGATCGACTGACCCCTCAAACGGATCGACTGACCCCTCAAACGGATCGACCGACACCTCAAACGGATCGACCGACCCCTCAAACGGATCGACCGACCCCTCAAACGGATCGACCGACCCCTCAAACGGATCGACCGACCCCTCAAACAGATCGACTGACCCCTCAAACGGTCCCGCTGACCCCTCAAACGGTCCCGCTGACCCATTAAACTGTCCCGTTGACGCATCAAATGGTCCCAGTGACCCCTCAAATGATCCCGCTGACCCCTCAAATGGTTCCATTGACACCTCAGCTGTTCCCCACTGAATCCCAGTAAAACCCCAGTTGTGATTTGAAGTGGTCCCAGTTAGAAACCTTTACCTAAGTTTGGAAGCTAATGTCCCTGTGGGCACCAAACAAGTAATTTCTTTCGTTTTCCTTTCAGTGAATAGGGGAGAGGTACAACTGCATACCTCTTTTCTGTATGCTGAGTAAAGGCGAGAAAAAGTACAATAAGGTGACCCATATGCTGGATCCATATTAAAGTTGCATGCGGCATAAATGTTGCATTAATAGTGCGAAAAATAAAACATTAAGTGAGCTGTATAAAAATATGTTTTGGAGTAGCCTGTCATTTTAAGTGACTCAAGAATGCATCTATCATTCCTCGAATAAACGGCAGTATTAATTATTCAAGCTCGAATTCCCTAGAGTCTAGGAACAAGCTTCTATCGTCGGTGACAGGCTAAGAACCCAACTGCAAGTGCCCCTCAAAGAAATTCCTATCAGTGCCAATCACTTCCCCTCATTCCCTCGATCTCATCATGGATTAACTTTTCTTTCAAGACTGAGCACAGGAGGGTGATGCAAAGCCGAAAACGCCGGGTTCTGGCAATGCTCTCCAAGCTCTTTACCTACCCAGCTTTAGCTAGCCTAGAACCAAAAGTATGATTTCGTCGCCAATTAGCTTACACTCTGCGATTTCCTATCACCACTCTGGGGGATTGTGCAAAAAACATTGGTAGCACTTAAAACCAATCTTGCCAATGTCAAGCAGCACTATTTTCTCAAAACTAGAGGGTAGCCTGTGGGTTCCTGCTGGTTCTTAGCATGTCATTGACCATGTTCCCACTGAGACCCTCAGATTGTTGGGAGGGATCCTCCTCCTCGCTTACCCACCTTCAAACTGAACCTCGGCATCCTCTTCGATCGCCCCGTCATCTGGAAATGTCCCCAATACGAAACCTGCTAGAGCCACTCACTGGGATCAGTGGAACTCGGCCATTCCTCATGGAGTTGCCTCAAAACTGTCTCTACACACCAGCATACTTGGCCAAGCTAAGAACAAAATATTGCGCCAAATATTTTTAGGGGCTCCTTAGGGTCTCGCCTTGTCCGTCCGTGCTCACATCCATCTTGCTGGTGCTCGTGTAAGGCAAAAAATAAAAAAAAAAGGTGATGGAAAAAAATGTTTGCGCAGTCGACAGGATTCGAACCTGTGCGGGGAGACCCCAATGGATTTCTAGTCCATCGCCTTAACCACTCGGCCACTACTGCGGGACGACATGTGGGAGTAACTCAAGATCTGCGGATATCATGGATGAAACGTTGCATGTAGCCGCTCAACGTCTATACAGGGAGGGCGCTGCGGTCAAACGCGTATATAATCGCGTTAGACTTTGCATGCATTGGCTCAACGTCTATAGACGAGAGGGCGCTGCGGTCAAATGCTCAAATGCGTATATAATCACGTTCCATACCACACATTCCCTTTCTGACATGGATGAAAACGAACGAAAGGCTCGGCATGCTGCGGCTCAGCGTCTGCACAGACAAGCACCACCAGAGCTTCGCACCAACCAACATCATTCACCACGTGGAGATGCGGCCAATTTTTTTGTCCTAAAGTTATTTGACGTTTAGTTTGTTCATTATTGTATATTCTTCGAATGAGAGCCTCTACCGGCAACACTGAAAATGCCGGAAAATGCTTGATGCCAACGGCAGCCACAGATTTGGGCAGTAGAACTCTGATGGCTGGAGCGTGTCTCTGGCTGGTACCGCACCCTCAAATATGGGGTCTCGATTTACACCCGACGATATCCTAGCAGTGTCATGGGTGTTGCGCAGCAACACAGGCGCATGTAGCAGATGCCTGTTTTGCTACAGTCCCTGGGTACCAAAGCAAGCGTGAGAAGGAGTCTTCTGGTCACCTTTTTAGCTAGCACAACCAACAGCAAGGATCACAACAAGCAACGGCCTGACATACACTCGTGCTACGTAACTTGCTCTCACTTCGGGACCACTTGCGACGCACGGGAGGGACGCTCAACACACTAGTCAGACACGTTCCGTAGTAGAACTTGTTCCTGACCGATTGCACAAATATTGATTGTGTGAAATGAATGCTGTGCAAGATCACTTCCAAGATTTGCAAAGCAGCACACAAAAACTGAGATATTTTCTACACTGCTTATGCATACCAGTGATGTCACACCACTGAAAAGCGCAAGGAAATTTGAAACTCGGTTTTGGCATCGCCTTCACTTACATTTTTTAATGCTTCCTTCAAATTTGGAAATAGTAAACATCATGCCAGGAAGAGTAAACACGGGGAACTTAAAAAACGTGTATAGTTTGGATAACTAAAAAAACGGCAGATTACTTCTGTAATTTAAAATGCAACTACTACTACATGCATCGGAATTTGGGGAGTTGTTGACCACAAAACAGATTGGACTTGATTGCATCAGAACTTGATGTTTTATAGCACGAGTCATACTATATCATGAGGAATGAAGATGTTGGAAGAGTTGCCTGAGCATACTTTGCCTTCCTACTTTAGGCTTGAAACCTTCATGTTAGAGGGACAATTTCGGTACAAACAATGAGTGTGCACACTTTCGGCTGAGCTATGTAGGTAACGAGGGGAGTCCATGGTACCAGTCCCAAAGACCCTATTTCAGGGCCTCGGTCAGAGTGCCGACACATTAGGGACGATTCAGACACACTTGGGTTTGGCCCCAAACGGGCACATCGTACAGCCTTCCTTTCGATTGCTTACGGTGAGAGAACGTAATCTCAAACACTTGTGAGTTGTGCACATTGCTGCATGCGCAGCTGGTCAAGTAGGCAGCGCGACCGTGGCCATCGTGTTCCGCACCCACGCAAAGAGGTTTCATGCCGAGTCGCCTTTGGTTATTTTTGGAATTGTCGCATTCTGGTACATTCGAGAACTCTGCTGCATGTTCAAGGTCAGAATGTTCTACGCCGACTGTTCCAGAAGCCCACGTGTGTACAAAAGGGGCTCCACGAGCCGGAGTCAGTCTTGCCCCAGTGTTTGATTCCGCGGTTTCGCCGCCCTTAACTTTTTCTATTTTGTTTTGGGCACAATTTTACCCCATTAAACGTTTAGTTTGCTTCGGTTTTTGTTGCCTCATCGTCATTTGTGACAATATATCCTCGTGTTTTTGAGCACCATTCTTTTAGAATGTGCTTGAAAAATGTTGACAATTAGTTATAAACGGCTTCATTGGAAGTACCTACAGTTGATCCTACAAAAACTGAAAAAGCCTTCACTCGAATCAAATGCAGTCCTGCCTCATAGATGGCTCCAGCGTAGCAGTATTTTTTTCCGTTTTAAGGTCGCACGAGGCTGCACGACACTCGGTTACAATCAAACGTGTGAACCTGCCTTTAGGAATAACCACCTTTTGTACTTTTCAGGATGCCTCGCTGACACGACATACAGCTCGTGAAGCATGAAGTGCTTACTTTTTATATGAAAGTTCTTACCTGTTGGCATGTTTGTTTCTTGTTTACTCAGTTCTGCCTCTCCCATGCACTGAAAGCTGGCTCAGAAGGAGCTGACTCCAGACTATTTTTCCAGTCTGTCTTTGTGCTTGATGGGCCTCGTGCAAAATAATTTGAATACTGGCCCTACAGCTCAATTAATCCCAGTGAAGTGCAATTTTTCACCTTTTCATTTTGAGCATCATAAACTGCTAAAAGCTACTTCTTACTATGCATGCAATATCAATTGCGTTTTTTCCCTGTCCGATTGAATTTCAAGACTCTTTTTTCGTACAAAGTTTGATCAAACAAGACACCACCTCACCCGGATGTTTAAACAAAGCTGCTGAGATCTTGGAAGAGGGGTTCAGCACTACTCCATTCAACCTTAATTTGACATCGGAAACTATATGTTCATTCACCGTGTGACCGCCCTCCCACCCACGTTCAAAAAGCAGGTGATGAAAGGGTTGTTTGGTGAGCTCCCACTGTCTGCATAGGGGTGAGCGTCTATCGGTGCAGTGCCACTGCTAACATGATGTCTTCTAACCTGCATCACGTGGAGACTGAGCCCAGGATTTTATAGTTGCACAGCGGAAGCTCTTCGTGGCACATCCTCCGAACACGCGACGACATGCTCGGCTAGCGATCCCTTGCCTCAAAACAACTTCCCTTTTAGGGGCAAAGCTCCTTGGGGTCTAGCCTCGTCTGTCCGGCATCCATGCTCACATCGATCTTGCTGGTGCTCGTGAGCTCATGTGCTCACGTGCTCGTGTAAGGCAAAAAATAATAAAAAAAGAAGGAAATGAAAAAGAAAAAAAATGTTTGCACAATCGACATGATTCTAACCTGTGCAGGGAGACCCCAATAAATTTCTAGTCCATCGCCTTAACCACTCGGCCACAACTGCGGGACGAGTAGGGGGCTCCGAGATGTGCTAGTAACTCAAGAGCTGGGGATGTCATGGATGAAACGTTGCACGTAGCCGCTCAATGTCTATACAGGAGAGGGCGCTGCGGTCAAATGCTCAGATGCGCATATAACCACGTTCCATACCACACCTTCTCTTTCTGACATGGATGAAAACGAACGAAAGGCTCGGCGGCTCAGTGTCTACGCAGGCAAGCACCACCAGGGCTTTGCCCCATCAACATCATTCACCTTGTGCAGATGCGGTCATTTTTTCTAAAAGGCAACTCCGCTCCATTTATCGATTTCAAAGTTCTGACCGGTTTAAAGCAAAGACAGCAAATGAAGCGGTCCCAGTCAGATGAGAAAATTTGAAAACCAAGTGTAATGTTAATAGTTCTTTCTGATACTTTCAATGGAATAATGGGGCCTGTTCTCTGTAGTTGACACCATTCATACCCATCTATAAGTGGGCTTCGCCAACCACCCATTTTCCCCGATAAAAATATTTAAAAAAAGACATTAGTTATAACACTTGTACAAGATATTGCTTAGTTTCGAAAACTTGGGTTCAAATAGCTAAGGCTACATGTGGCCGGAAACTGAGCAGTGAACAGTTTACTATCGCAATTAAGAAATGCAGTAATTTTGTTTGTGACCCAAATTGACTAGGACCTTGCCAGACAGTATGAGGCAGTGCTCTCGAGCGGAGCTGCCCTCTAGCGTCCAACAAGGTGGGAAATTGGTCTAGTTGGCATCATGTTGCACATCATGAAAAACAGTGCTCAGAAAGACAACATTCGGACATATTCATTAAAAAAAATGTGAAACTATACTAATGCGATGTGTGCGAGTGAATTAAACGGCCAGGAGGGCATATCGTAGGAGGCTAATCGTCACGATAGGTCAGATTACTAAATAGAATGACCTATCTACTTATTAAAAATGTGGTTCCAACTGGAAACTTGCTAAGCATCATCACAAACCACTGAATCGGGCAATTTAAGAAACATTTTAAGCATGTGGTAAGCACGGGAGGGTGCTGAATTTTTCTCTCGTGCAACAGGCGCTGGCGGCGGAAAATGCGGTTGATCCTCTTTTCTTTTCGCCTGCATTGCGCCTGTTCCACAAATGGGAAAGTTTGCACGCCCCCGTGCTTGTTACGCACTTCAGAACTATCTCCACTTGAGCAATTTAGTAGTTTTAGATGACACCAAGCAAGTTTCTCATTGAAACCCGATGTCTATTTTCACTAATTAAAAAGCACACGTTTTAGTTCATTATTAGACTTGATGCGATAATTATCCCTCCATATTATGGCCATATAACTCCCCTGGACATTAGTGTAGCTTTCACGGATCTTTTTTTCAAATATCTGCTTAAAAAGAAACAGCCTTTCAGTTGCGAGTTTCTGTGTCCCTTTCTTTTGAGCATTGTTTTGCACGTCTCCTCCAAGTGTCTCGGTTTACCCGGACGTAGGGCACCGCCGAATCCGCCGCCGCCAAAGGACGGCTGGTAGGAGCGGGAGGGCAGCGCCTGCTTGTTGGGGTAGCCTGGGAAGGCACGGTTGTTGCACGGCCGCGTCTGGATCGCCAGGTTCGAGAACACTACCACTCCGGCATTCTGGAATAACAAAAATTGCAAACCTCCGTTGAGCATGTTAAATACCATATTTTCTAGTGTACAACTTGCGGGGTTTTTCTAAAATTTCCCTCAGTGCGTCATTTACAGGGATGCGACTTGTATGCACTTTTTTATACATATAAACCTTAATTGCAAATATTTGCCACGGAGGATATGTTTTACATTAAACTCATTGACGAGAGTATTGAAACTAGGCCTCGCACATGATGTGATCATACCCAAGCAAAAATTTCTAACTGGGACCAGCTGGCGCCTCAACTGGGACTAACTGGTACCAACTGGGACCAATAGGAGTCCAACTGGGACCAGCTGAGGGTCAACTGGTTTGAACCATTCCCAGTTGGGGATGCAGTGAACCAGTTAGGAAAGGAACTGGTTGGAGCGATTCCCAGTCGGACTTCAAATGCCGTTCCCAGTTCACACGGGGCAACAATTTTGACAAGCTGGGGGGGCATTGACCTTTGCTAATGAAGAAAACTAAAAACATTTGTAGATTTATACAAATAGGGAATTTTGAATTACTGGGTACATTTATATATTTATAAAAATAATATAAAAATTGTAATTAACTAAATAATTTTTTTACTTGAAAAATATAATTAGTGACAAAATTTGTTCACCTAAATGAACATTAAGTGCATAATTAAAATATATTAAAACATTTATTTAAACACCTACAGTATTTCTTCTTTTAATAAATAAATTTATCTTTTGGCCAATCGGAGCTAGCCGGCCGCCGTGGCACGCGGGTGCGGAATAGTGGTACGCGCTGTTGACAGATGGCACTGCCTATGCTGACGCCGGAGTCGGACGGACGCGGTAGAGAAGGCTTGCCATCGCCCAAGTTGGCGTCGTTATGAAAATGTCAAAACTACAGCTGCGCTTCTTTGGACCTAACTGTAAACACACCACGGGGGCAGCGGTGAGCTTCGAGGATGGAAAGATGCAGTTCAGCGATCGGAGGGCACCCAGAAAAGACCGGACGCACGTAGACCGGACAGAAGAAAACGCCGCGGAGAGCACAATGGCGAAAATGGCGGGACGTCTACCTCGAAAATGTTCGACTGTTGCGACAGAGATTGCAAGGTGGGAGCGCTACCGCATCCTATCAGGACTTTACCTGCGCAACGCGGGATCACGGGTGAGCACCTTTCTTCACGCGATGGGGAGAGAAGCTGAGGACGTCTTCACTAACAAAGACGCCAGCGGCCGATCTTCCTTCATCTCACGAATACTACCTCTGAAAAGCGATTCAATCGTCGCAAGCAGGTAGCTAAAACCGGAGCGTGTACGTCACCGAACCTATTATTTAGTTTCATTCTCCAAGTTTTTGACAATAAGGTCTCGTCAACCTTCCATTTTGTGCCGTGTTTCATTGCTGCTGGAGTTGGTACCAGCGGTAACTGGGACCAACTCCAACTGGGACCAGTTGTAACTGGGACCAACTCGAACTGGGACCAGTTGTAACTGGGACCAGTTGGACAACTCCAACTGGAACCAGTTGCAACTGGGAATTGTTCCATAAACCAGTTGCAACTGGGACCAGTTGAAAATTTTCGCCTGGGTATATTACGTACATGCGGGCTTTTTAATACGGTTTCATTATGCCGATCAAACATATACAAGGTTAAATGCATATACCGCCTTTTTTCCTGAAAGCAGCAGTTTCTACGGGGTGCAATCTATACTAGGCCTATAGACTCGGATATACGAAACAAAGTCTGTACGGCTCGATGCTCAGTGGACAGCAGTCAGGAATGCAGTGCGCTCTGCTTGTGACTGCTCTTTCACTGTGCCCGTCGCATCGTACGGATACTACCTCAAAGCAGAAATACTTTTAAAAAATTGTGCGAATTTGAGTCGCGTAAAAGACCAACCCGCAAAGTCATCTCCCAGATGGCAGAAACCTCTCCCAAAGTGCTTCTCTCTAGTCCTTCATGTGCTAGTTTGCAATATTGGATCAGTCAATGTCTAACTGAAAACTATATATTTTGTTTCCCACTAACTTGGCAGAGAGCATGCAGTACACCCTCCTCGAGCAAATCGGAGCGCTAGAGAAAAGCATGCTTTCTGCAAAGAGAGAATGCTCCGATGATACGCTGTCACGCTACTCGCCCTGATGTGGTTCACAGGGACCATAGCCTACACAGTAGGCTATGGTCCCTGTGAACCACATCAGGGCGAGTAAACGACTTCAGTTCACCCATACAAAGTGGACAAGGTGATGCTTGCAGGGATGTAATTCGGCCAAACCTGGAACTCGAGAAAACATTTACCTCGAATGAGGTGAGCGAATCGTAGCTTGGTGCGACGTTAGGTGCCAACACTTGGCGCTTGCTCCTTCCAGAAGATGCTGGGCTCTCGGTATCGTAAGGCTCGTTGAACCTGTAGCCGTCTGCCAAAGAAACAATGGAAAATCAGAGTTAGGTGTGTTCTTGCCAGCCTATGAACCAGATATTCTCAAATTTCTTCATCTATAAAAAAAAACAACCTACATGCATTCTCAGTGAAAAGACGGTGAGAGTGCAGGCGAGCTGGTGGTAGCTAATCATGTCGTATTACACCTGAGACTGCGGTGGAAGAAATCGGAAGAACTTTCAGTAGAAGGAACGGACACAGAGAACGTCTCTGTGTCTGTTCCTTCTACTGAAAGTTCTTCCGATTTCTTCCACCGCAGTCTCAGGTGTAATACGACATGATTATGCATTCTCAAAAATTTTTTATTTTTTTTAGAAAGTATACACAAATTGTTTGCGTCACACTGTGGAAATTTAATTTTTTTTTTTTGCAAGGGAAAGGTTGTTACATTTTCCTAGTAGCGCATAACAAACAATAACGAGAGTTTCTGATACTCCCAGTAATGCTTGCTCATAGAATGCAGTAACAAAGCAAAGGCAGCAGAATCTGGTACAAAGAGCAATAATGAGATTCGCAAACTTTTCGACCTTCAGCATTTCTGCATGGAATAAGAGCCAAGAAACTCCTCCTGGCCTCGGCATTGATACAACATTGCATGTTTAAAGCAATAAAACTTGCAAACATTAATTGACATATTAGGGAGCGGTTGGTTCATAGTTTAGCATTTGGTCACGGCCAAAATGGCCCCGGTGAAAACGAACTCGGACAAAACGGTCCCAGTCAAAATAGCTTTGCACAAAATGGTTCCAGGAAGGTTTTGAGGCCTAGTTTGCTTGTTCTGGGGGGTTAGTCGATTGTATGAACAATTTCGAACAAGAACAATTGTAAAGTTTATATATTCAATACAAAACAAATTGCATTAGCTAAGCCAAGAAGCAAAAAGTTTACAATAGAAATAATATTTCTATAATACTGAACATACTGTCATGTGCACGAGAAGAAAAACGTTTCATTACACGCCCTCACCAAAAGAAATATATTTGACGTTTCTATAGAGTATGAGGTCGGTCTGCCTTGGATGAGCAGTGACACTGATTTACGTTGTAGACGGGAAATTTTGCCAGTTCAGTAGCACTGCTAGCCTCTTTGAAGGGCAACTCGGGTCCATACTTTCGATTTTAGGATTATGACTGCTTGTAGTGTAGTCAGCGTCCCTGAATTGCAAGGTGTAATTTTTTTCTTGCTATTGTGTGTAATCTTAAAGATATCGACGCCTCAAAGTTTTGTTTGGGGCGCGGCCAACAAAACCGAAACTAGCCGCTCGAGGCCCTGGCAACACTGGAAATCAGCCGCTATGTGAATGTGACGTCAGGATCGTTCTCGTTCAACGAGTACGCAGGCCGAGTGGCACCTGCCTCTGTTGCGCTAGCCATTTAAAGATAGGAGGTAAGCTGATTTTGTTTTATTTCTGTATACGTGGTAGTTACCCAGCATATGTAGGAAGAGTTAGTGGCTATACCCAAAAGCTAGCGACTGGAAAACGAGTGAGCTCGTTCGGTGCAGTGCTCGGCGGCTGCCGCCGTGTGTGCGGTCTTCCGTACTCGTCGCTAGGCCTAAATTGTCATCAAGGCTCCGTGAATGGAGCGGTGTTGCTCTACGCCGCACTGCCAGTCACGTACAGTACTGGGGGCCCTCTCGCTTTCGCGCTGCGGGTCTGTCCCAGACACAAAACTTTGAGGCTCTCCGGCGCGAGCCGCGGCGCCCGAACACATGTGTGCTGGGCTGTACATGTCCGTTTTTTTTTTCATTCTTTTTTCCTCGGGTGCGTAAAAGCTGAAGTCCAAAGTCCACTCGTCGAACAGCGTTCACCCACACCTTCTCTAATTTCCGCTCCATTGGAAACTGGTGAAAAAGCACCTCCGGGTTGTGCAGCGGGTTGTTTGAGCAGCCGACAGAGCTTCAAGTTGTACTCGGCATCTTTCGAGGAACAGTTGGGCAGTCTTGGGTGCGCCGAGTTGCTCGCTAAAACACGTCTTGAAGTCCTGACAAGCAAATAAACAAAAGGCTATACCGAAGCTACATGGGCTACAGGTAAAAGCAACGGCTAAACATGCCAATCACAAGCCGAAGAAGCGGTGGTAGTGGCTCAAAGAGGCGCACTCCGTGCAACGCCGGACCGGAGGAAAAAAAGAACGATACTGACGTCACGGCCCAATGTTGCTCTAGCGATCGGCAACCCGCTGGCCGCCCGCTAAGGGGCAGCGGCTCGCAGCGGGTCGCATTTTCATTATCGGCATTAGTTGAGGATGCGGAGTCCCCCGGATGTAATATTTTGGCTGGGGTCGTATTTTGCGTCACTACAGCGATACCAGTAATTTATTTCATTTCGAGTTTTGGCCGGAGTTGCCCTTTAACGTACGCACGCCACCACAAATATGTGGTCTGTCCATGATTACGTCTGAATCATTGTGTGCATGCGTCATCTTGCAGTGCCATTGCGCCATTTCGAAATCATAAAAAATGAAGTCGAATTTAAAAAAAAAAAAAAATTTTTTTCTTTCACTTATACTACGTTTTACTAAAGTCACAGTGCAGCCGACGGTATGAGCTGATAAAACCAATCAAGCAGTGCTGGAAACAAAATGTACTATAATGGCATTCAATGACTTTTCGTGCATGTCTTAAAGGGAAGATGGGGCACTTCTACATTTGAGAAAAAACGCTTGAATTGCGTTCATTTGGCCTTTAGAATAACAGATATCAAAATTATATTTCAATGCGACGCGCCGGAGAGCCACAAGAGCAATTTCAAAATAGGGCTGAAGCCCCGCCCCCCTAGCCTTGGGCAGCCAAAAGAGCCGTCAATGACGTCACGGACAGCGACTGTCTTTCGCGGTTTTCTCGCGTTTAACAATACTTACGCAGCAAATTGTTTGGGTATTCGGGTTCACGGGGTAAAAATACACTAGAATTCATTTCTAACTCATTTTTTCCAAGAAGCTCCGTAGCTTCCCTTTAAGGGGAGACACTACCCAGAACAGTCAACTTTTGAACCCTTTGCTTAAAATGAATAAAATTTACAGGGTACACTATTGGTCGCAATAAAAGATGGTATGCAAAGTTTCAGCTCTCTAGATGAATTGTGAAGCAAGTTAGTGGTTTATATCGGAAGCATCCCAGCATTGTTTAGATTTCCTATCGTTGGGTAACTAATGCAATGTCCAACATTTGTTTTCGCAATATATGTAGTCAAATGCCTGTGGAGTGCGGCCATAAAATTTTTTTTTTCAAAAAGTAATTTATTTTTATGAAAATATCTTCTCAAAATTGATTTAACTTTCTGGCCTTCCATGTCTTCAACGAAACATTAAAAAATTTGATAAAATATTTTCAAAAGTAAAAAAAAAATTCACTGGCCGCATTCCTTATTAAATTTCAGCAAAGAAAAGTGAACAACGAGCTTTCCCTTTTGCCCCATTATGAAATGATAGGCTGACTAAAACAGAATTTATACAGAAAAAGGGGAACAGAGAAAAAAGCATTTGAAGTTTCCACACCACTGTTGTTTCTTCAGTGGCTCTGAGAAATCACTAAAAGTGTCCAGCAGCGTAGGTAGGACCCTCCTCTCGGAGGCGCTTCTGTTTGGAGGCTTCCATCTTGCGTCGCTTGTGGGCACCTTTCGACGACTCCAGCCACTTGCTCGGGACCTGGCAAGTCTGTGCAGAGTTGCCTTGCCTGCCTGGGACTTGTGGTGACTTCCGGCCTCCATCTTCATCTCAAGCAGGGCCCTTTCAAAGCCCTTTGGTCCTAGGTTATACTCTAGGACTGCAAGGGCTACTGCAGTCTCTACTGCGACAAGCAAACTCCGTCTTCGGACACCTCTTCCAGATGAGAGCGTCGAAGGACTCGTTGGCATTCTGTGTCTTCATCCGTGAGCCGACAAGTCCTTCTGTGCCAGGCGGTTGTACACCGGCACAAGTTCCTTGGCCACTCCTTTGGAGAAGGCCGGTCGGTGAGGTTTGGCAATGGCTTTCCACCTGCTTGGAGTGCGAGGTGGCGGTTGTGGTGGAACCACGACTCTTTCCCTTTGGGGCACGCCATGTGCCTGGGCTCTTCGTCAGTCGAGTACATGTGCAGCAGGGTTGCAAAGACCCCCCGCTGCATTGCTGTCACATCTGGGGCATTCTCCTTGAGGGCACTTGCATAGTAATTTGTCATTTTTTTCCTTATAACGTTTGTCAGCTTGCCCCATCCTCCCAGTCCTTTCTTCACTTTCTTCAGTTTCTCCATTCCTGCATAGAGCCTCTTTGCGACATGGTTGATACAACCTTCCTTGCTCATATCCTTGTCATAGAGCTGCAGTGCAGCAACACGGTTGAAGGCTTTGGAGTCGCCGTCACAAAGCACGGTCACATACTGCAGCTTGTGTAGTTCCACCGACCGGCTGAAGATCAACTCTGCTGCGTGCACCTCCATGGCATTGGCCGATTTATCGAAATTCTTCTAGCATTTGGACTCATGTTCTTGTAGCCACTCTTTGTACCCTTCGGAGCCCTCCTTTGGTTTAAGGCTGCAAGCGTGGCAGTAGTTGCTGACCACTGCGTAGTCTAGAACTAGACCGGTGTCAAGCTCAATAACAGCACCAACGCCGAAATGAGATGTGTGGCCTCACTTGTGCCACGTCCAGTCATAACTTACGCAGACATCTCGCACCTGCTCCTTGTCATCCGACGTTCACAGCACCTTTTGCACCGTCTCCGCAGCCTCTGCCATCGTGTTAGCTGATGCTCGCGTCGCCGCGTCATGCACCTTCGTCGCGATCATCTGGTACGATTTGAGGTGCATCGGCAGAGGGGCATTGAGTTCCGTAATAAAGTCTGTAAGCTTTGTGAAGCCGATCCCGCAATTGCGCGCAGCAATTACGAGGCGGGCAACGAAACGATTGCTTTACAAGTGGGGCACTCGACGACAAATGTCAGATGAGCTCCGGTGCAGTGTTCTCGAAGTTCCAAATCACCACCATGGCAAGTTGGGCACAGCAGAACTTTCACCAAGCTTCGCAGACAAGCCACATCCACCAAACGGAAGCTGGCCGCACCATCCCCGCAAGGCTCTCCGGAACGCTTGGCATCTTCGGTGCTCCCGTCGCTTCCGCTTGCCTCCTCCAGAAATCTTATCTTCCGCTCAAAAGCGGTGAGCAAGTCCGACTCACAGAGCGTAGCACTTTCGGGTACTGCCACTGCCACTGCAGCCTCGGGTGGAACGGGCAATGATCTTGAAGACAGGAGATTGTTGTCATCAGCGGCGGGTGCGCGCGTTGCCACATTGAGTCCTCGCGATTTTCTGGATCGTGAGCGGCGACCGAAGCTTTGCCGCGTTCGCGATCAGCGGCATCTTCTCAAAACTATCACCGAAAAACAATCGAAGAAAACTTGCTGAAAAGTTCACGAAGTAGAGACCGACGAAGTGATAGTGTCGGCTTCTAAATGAGAACTAGCAGACAATGAGCAAGCTAGCCAAGCCAGAGAGCATGTGGCATACGGAGGCCAATAGGAGCTAACGTTTCATCAGTTCGGCCCAATAAGAGATCGCATAGAGCCTTTTAGCGCGAAAACGCGCAAATTCCGACGGGGTTCACAAACGTCTCCCAGGGCGCTTACGAATACTATCGGTACAGAAAATAGAAGAGATAAGCTTTCCAACAAGGGCACAATCTTCTCGTTAGGCCTAGTGTGCGCGGAGCGGCTCCGTGGTGAAAAACGTAAACATTGCAGCGCTCCATGCGCGCGGGGCGCCGCTTCGCATCTTTTTGCATTATCGGCGCGTCTAAAGTATCACGTAGCAAAACAACTAAGCAACGGACCTGAATGAAACTTCGTGGAGATATTCTCCAGAAGTTTGCGAGCCTAAAAATGGGATTTTTCAAAATTGACTATTTTTTTTTAATTTTGATTTTCACGGCTGTGTCCCCCCTTAACTGGCTAGACTAATTAATCGCAGAGTGCATTGCGACCTTGCGCTTTTAAAGTGTGCAAATGTATTTGTGTAGCGATTTCCAAGCTCCAGTTCCGTAGAGCCGAGTGGGCGATGATAGAGCTTACATTTTAACTTTTGGGCTTCTTTAGTTGTTTTCTTAAATATTTCACAAAAAACTTAAATACATTTAAATATATATTACACACGTGTTGAATAAAGCTTCAGAGTAGCAGTTCACTAAAAT
Source organism: Ixodes scapularis (assembly GCF_016920785.2). Taxonomy (NCBI): domain Eukaryota; kingdom Metazoa; phylum Arthropoda; class Arachnida; order Ixodida; family Ixodidae; genus Ixodes; species Ixodes scapularis. Next base: position 90,973,829 of record NW_024609837.1, on the reverse strand, counting down.
TTCAATGAGCACCCATTGTGTCAGCAAATCCTTTGGGACCATTTTGTCTGGGTTTGCACTTGGGACCATATTCTGTCCGGGACCATATTCTGTCCGGGACCATATTCTGTCCGGGACCATATTTTGTCCGGGACCATATTTTGTCCGGGACCATATTCTGTCCGGGACCATATTCTGTCCGGGACCATATTCTGTCCGGGACCATTCTGTCCGGGACCATTCTGTCCGGGACAATTTTGGCCGGGACCATTTTGTCCTACACCCAAGATATGTGTAAGGTGTCTATAAAGTGGTGCGAAGAAACCATAAAGGTGCATGTTAAATCATAAAAGTGTACTTCACTGAGCAAGAGCTGAACACACTAAAGATGTGACTAAAGCCACAAATCACACAGGTTTCCTCTAGAGCTTTTTTTATTTCACAATATATACAGTGTAGACCGCATATAACGTATGCCGCGGGAGTCGCGAAAATCCGCACTATAAGCGGTACCGCGCTATAACCAAAACATCAATTTTTCAGGCCAAAATACATGCCATCAGACAACTTACCTTTGTAAAACAATTTATTCAATGTTAGATGAAAAATAAAGCTTAGTTTGAGGAAAGTCTTTATTTCACCAGACTAGTACACTTCTCTCTCAAGTGTGTCACACATTTTGAAAGAAATGAGCGACTTTTGCCTGGCGCAGCCTTTTAACGGCGTCGCGGGTTGCGGACGGACGTTGCGAGCGTTCAGGATTGCTAACCCTAATCACTTTTCTCCGGCAATGAAAACGCGTGAAAATTTGCATCTTTTATACGATACGCGCCAGTAATACCTTCAACTTGAGCACAGGCATGAAATGCTCCAAATAAGAAATCCGGGCGATGTTTGAAAACACAAATGCTTAGAAAGCACCACTGTAGTCAAAGTAACACAATGACACGGGCGTTTCTGCCGTCTTGAGAGTGCCGCCACATCATCGCCGCACGAGTAGGTGGATCTTCCCTTCTAGTACGTGCTGGGTTATCATAGCGACACACAACGAAAATTCACAGTCAAGAATAGCGCTTTTACGCGGAACGATGAGCTTCTACCACGCCGTCTACGTCGACGATCAAAACCGACACCATGTTTGCGGATAGAAGCAGCCGGCCGGCCCGCGACCGGCATGTAACGCGCGCGAACACTTCTCCTCGACCTGCGATTGGTCTGCCGTTGCGGTTGTTTCCAACGTTTCCAACGCAGCGGAGGGATGCACGCACGTGAACGACACGTGCGTGCGTCCCTCCGTCGCTAAGGCAACTGAAGCCTCTCCTTCGCTTCTCCCCGCTTCTTCGAGCAACCTCCTTGCCATCCTTGCACCCGCGAGTGCCGCTTGCAGCTAGCGCCATTATCTGGTGTCGCACAGGGAAGCGTGCTCGCTGCGCCGGTCGGGGCGGTCGGCGCGCTGCTCCAGAAACCGCACTATAACCGGTATTTCCCTTCGCGCGCCTGCATTTTAAGCGGTATGTAATTACATGGAGTTCTATGGGAGGCGAACCGGTGGTTTAAAAAAGCCGCGTTATACCCGATCCTGCACTAGAAGCGGTTACGTTGTGAGTGGTCTATACTGTATTAGAGTAAAAGCATGTTCATAGAAATTTCAAGGAGTGCCAAAATAGTTTGAATCAATCGAAGCCCGAGTTAATGAAAGTAAACCAAAAAAGACCACATTTGGCACTGGGTAGATACGGAAATGTTCGTAAGTGCCATTGCTTATGAGGAAAAAAAAAACATCCAGAATCACTTTAATGCGCAAATATTAAGGGGGCACTGAAGGACTTTTTTGAAGAAACTCGATTTTAATGGGATATTGTTTGTCGGTCTTTAGGCAAAAAAAAAAAAAAAAATGACCAGTCCTAGATTTCAAGACATCCTAGTAAACTCGCAGTAATAAAAATAAATGGGCAACATTTTTTCTTCCGGTGGAGTCCTTGCCACCTCAATAAATTTAACCAATAAAAATAGTTGCTTGCGTGGAGATTCTGAATTATTATTGCACTTTTTAGGTGCATTGTGAACTATATCTTGACAAAAGAAACATCAAATCTTTGGGTGTAAGAGACATAATACCGCAGTTATTGCTTAAAAACGCCATCCCATATTTGAATTGATTTTTGATAGGAAAATCAGGTGCCCATGAGTGTAATTCTTTACGATAGAGCTCGTAGATTCAGTTCTAACCATAAATAGACGACCTCAAAGTCCAAATTCAGAAAAGTGAAAAAGAAAAGAAGAATCAGACAATTCCTAGATTTTGATACAATATGATAAGCAATATTTATTTTGGCTCAGGAGAGTTTCACTAAATGGTTCTGGGTGCCTCCATTTTGGTGAAAAGTGGGCGCAACTGGCGCTCCTTACAGTTCTCAAATGTGGCTTTTCAGCTCTGGATACAGGAAGCTCAGGCGACATTGTTTTGCTCCGTCGCAGACTCCATTTCAACACAAAGGACGAAAAACCGTTTCTTGCAATTTCCGGGAAAGGTGCAGAAAAGAGGAAATATTTCTATTCAACACTCGGGGACGTCCTTTGCTTGGGATTTGAGAGCTCACCTTCGTAACAGTAGCTTTGGTTGACGAGGTTGGTGCGAGAGTACTCGTAATTCAGGTTGCTGATCGTGTTCAAGACCTGGAACATAGTTCATTCCATACTCAAAACGTTGGGACTTAAGAAGGCAGTGCAACAATTTGAGTGTTAAAACAATTTGCACTTTGTAATTTTTATACCGTTTATCTTGGTAAGAACACGAGAAATCGCATGACCATTGAGAGAACGCACGACCATCCCCCAAAATACTGAGATTCGGCTGCATAATTGAGAGGGAAAAAACACATTATTTCTCTATGTACAGTCTGCAGCCGTGTGCGGTAATCGTGGAAATTCAAGTGTCATGCGGTACACCAGTTTTCGTGGCGCCACCTAATGAAAGTCCACCCTCGCGAGTAATACCCCCTCCCACCCCACTCTCCCCATGGTGAACGGGACTTTTGTGTTAATCGCCCGCCGCAAAAGACATAACCCAAGAAGAAACGCCCCATGACGTCACTGTGCGCATAACTCTAAAGATTGCATAAGAGTGGAGGGGCACACTGAAATTCGGTTTCATGCGATTGTACACAGAAACTAGCGCAAGCAAGAAAAAACTATTTTTCTGTTCATTCTATAAATGGCATAAAATAATTCCCACAAAGATTTGGTCAAACTTTAAGAATTGCTGCCCCTTTAAAAGGCAAGGTGATTGAGTGCTGGGAGTAATCCCTTTTGTTGGGACAGCATACATCTGGGACACTGGCATCTGCTTGCAACAATATGGATGTGAAACATCGTTACAACAAATGTCTACTATGAAATTGCATGTTTAACCAAGCAGAGCTGAAATTCCAGTCAATTTTCTATCTGGTCACTATACCTTCATTACAACCAATTTTTTTACGAGTCACGTTTGGCAAAGGGTGTTATATGTTTCAAAAATAGCGCAAGGACGACGGAGGGAAGAACGAGAGAAAGAGCGCTAACTGGCGTAGATATGGCCTAGTAAGGTAGTAATAACCAATATTTCCTGGGTCAGACGTAACCAAGTGTCCATAGATCATTCTGACAAAGACAGGAAAACCCGACTATATCAAAACCATTTACATCGAAATATCCCTTATATCAACTAACTTTTGTGCACAGTAATGTTACAGGTAATATATGGCAAAAACTAGGGTTACGTCAAACAAAAATAGCAGCCGCCGCCAATATATTAAACTGCCAAGAGCGCTGTTTTGCTCTACAAGCTTTCCTTTCTCAAACAACCCGGTCGATCGCCCGGAAAAAAAAAATCTCTTTTGCGGAGGGGAGAAAGTGCTCCCTCTCCCCGCTCCGTCCGCTAAAGAGGTTCTTCCCAGCGGTTGACGCTTGGTAGAAAACAAAAGCCAGCTTCTTCTGCTAGCTGGCTTTGCTCTAATGCAGCCTTAGGGGAAAGATCAACTTGCAGAGCAAAAGGGCACTCTGCAGGGGAAGGAGCTCCTGCTTGGACGTGCTCCATACTCTGGGCATAATTCGGTGCTGGAGAAGGCAGCGACCTCAACATTCTGGAGTCACTGCATACCGTAGAAAAATATTGTCATGCAACGAAGAAAAAGCGGCAGAGTATGCAAAACTATTTCATTCTGTCAGCAGAAAGTGGATTTTGGAGAGTCAAATTCATTCAAACGCTCTATCGAACTGGCAGACATTTTTTTACAGGTTTGACTGTAGCTTGCCGACTCTAGGCCCGTCTCGGACAGGGAAATTTTCCCGGCAACTTCAAGGTTGCTGGCAAATTCGTTTTCCTCGCTTTCCCTAGATTCTCGCGCTGCAAGGGGAATCTGTGGGATCAAGTGCGGCTCAAACCGGGCGAGCAGCTCTGACAACTCGGACACGTTTGAAGCGGCAGCAGCCAATCGGGAGAGTCATATTTCCACGTGGCACCACTGTGGTGGCGACGAGGGCATAACACGAGATTTCCCTTGGTTCTAATTTGAAATGAATCATTTCCAGGGGTGCTCAACTCAAAAAAGGCACAAAAATGTTTCTTGTTTTCACTACCTGGCAGACAGGATATCTGGCATCATGGCACCCGTCTGGAGCACATCCCTGCGGGCCAGACAGAAAGTGCCTGGCACACCCCTCGCAGGGAGAAATCCCTTCAGAAACTGGTATCCTCAATGCCATAGAAAAATAGAAACAGGGGATGATACTGTAAATTTGTAGCGATTCAGTTGTTGCATGGGAATGCAGCTGGAGCCGGTGTTGCTACATCAGGTTGCTGGGAGGAATTCTTGCGTCTGAAGCAGTCTTCAGGAAATAGCTTGTGCTTAGAACAGCACAACGTTCAGACTATGCCCCATCTCCTACGACCTTTGTTGCCACAGTCACCAAGCAAAGATCATAGCAGTGCTAGAACGGTACCTTGAAAATAGAGGAGATTCAGGGTTGTCGGTCGCTAGGAAGGAATTGGAGAAGCGATGGGCTTCGTGTGAATTACCCCGTTTCTGGAAATGCGGTCGTATCCGTCCAGGAGGGTAACGCTGCTGTCCAGGGCGCCCACTCCGCACAGGGACTTGCTCTCTGCCGACAGCTCCACGCTCACCTTGGAGCCCGGAAGGGCTTGGTCCGGAGAGAAGGACAGGGAGACCTGCAGGTGGGATCAATGGGACATGGTCCAGAACGCAAATTCTTTTCTGCCATAGATTGAGGAATCCACCAGGTATATTTTCACAGGGTTTCATCCATTTTTGATGAAACTATAGCAATTATTTGGAGCGCATCAATGCTATGGAAAAGATCTGGCCACTTGGAATGTTTCCATTTCACTTGTTGAGCATACATTTCATTTTATTCAATCTATCCTTCCAAAATAGCAGCAAAGAAGTCTCAAATTTAGTGTCCTTCCAAAATAGCAGCAAAGAAGTCTCAAATTTAGTGTGCCTGGGAAATTGGCATTTTGCTTTATAAATAGCTTATCAAACTCATGTAACATTTGCTACGAGACACAGAAGACGAAGAATTTACCTCATTTTGCCAAACAATGTTTTGACAAAACTAGATCAGTTCTGAGAAGAAAGGCCTGTTAAGAGCGAATGCAGCTCTTGAGGAGCAGGAGGGGAGAGGATACCCCTCATCCTGCCTGCTACTCCGAGCGGCGTAACCGTGAGGTCACGTGGCCCTCGTGACCTCACGGAGGTAACGTGACGTCACCAATGTCACGTGACCTCATGGGGTCACGCAACCTCACGTGACGTCACCGGGGTCAGTTGACCTAAAGGGAGTCACGTGACCTGATGGGAATCACATGATTTCACGGTTACGCCAACGGCGTCGCAGCGCAAGCCGAAAACGGGCGCCGAAGAGCTGGGCTCCAAAATATTTCTATGGCTGCACTCTTCAGGCGTTCTGCTTTGCATCTAGCAAAGGAAAGTGCTGGGTATTTGAATTGGTTTACAATGATAGAGAAACAAAACAATGCACCCATGAGTCCCACAATTCCCTTCCCAATTAATGTACAGAGCTGAAATTTCTTCGGCACCCTTCAATACAAGTAGCAGACTCAGCTGGTTTCCTTTCAAGCTAGGGGTTCCAAAGCTCCTGGGTTGTGTAGTCCCTCAAGTGCAGTGTATTCTCCCGCTTTCACTGACGGCAATATGGCCCGTATACAATCGGACTCAATTTCTGCCCAGCATTTCTTTGCACACCAAACTCTTCAGTAAGCAGCTGAAAGAGGGGATGAAGCCTTCGTTAAAGTGCAGTGTTGTGCTCAAGGTGGATACAGTTAAAATACAAGAATAATAAAAGTTTAAACTCCAGAAAACGTTTTAGAACATAATGCTCTTGGGGTTGTGTCATGATGTCTACATGCGTTTTAGTGAAGAAAGAAAACGCCAGACATCAGCATTAGTTTGGGATGCTTAGGGTGCACAGATTTAGTTATTGCCCAAACAAAAATCTAATTCCTAAGCACCTTAGTTTAAAAGGAGGGTGCAACGATTTCTGGCCTCGAGTCACCCGACACTTCTGAAGAAAACCGATTTTGCCTGCGTGTCCTAGTTGTTGCGTAAAAAAAAGGTCCTTTGTGGCAGCCCTCCGCTCCCTCCCAGGGTCCCAACTGGTCCCCCTGCTAGTGACGTCATTGGGGGTAGCTTCCCGCTCTCTCAGAGGCCTCTGCGTACAGTAGCGGGCGTTCTGCTGCAGCTAGGGCGGGGTCACGCAAGCTTCTCGCCCTCATTCCTTTGGCTCTCACTCGCGGGTGGGGGAAAAAGCTAGACTTTGGCTTTGCGGTTATGGAACATTTTTTAGTGAAGGACATGTTCTCTCTATCCTCCGGGACACGATAAAAAAATGACGACATGCAAATTTTTTCTAATCTTGAAATTAGGGGTGTGCGAGTACCAAATAGTAGTTTTCGAATCAAATACCGATTCAAACTAAGAAAAGCCAAATATCAAATCGAATAGCGATTTTATTTGTAGGAATTTTTCAAAGTGTGCTGCGAATGAGATGATTCTATGTGCAGACTATGCACCTCGTGCAGAATGTGCATCTCGTACAGAACAAAAGCTATAATGTATAGAAGTTCTGGTGAAACAAAAAAGAAGCTGTTGTTGGACGTTGGGCACTAAAGATCCAATTTTATGGCGCAAGCACAATCTATCTACCCTAATTGTCACAAAAAAAACCAAAGTTACAGCCACGCGTGCCTCTTTTCCTAGTTTAAAACACGACCTAACATCGCAACTTTTCTTTATATTTGTATATCTCAGAAAAGGGGCACCTTCCGATATTTGGTCTCCATTTTAAAGAAGAAAATGGGCGCTTGAAATTTTATTTCCCATAAATATACAGATACGTGTTAAATCTCAGTAAACAGTCTTAAAGGCCGACGTGCACTTTGCACTCTCCACTTCTGCCCGCCTCCTCCTTTCCTACATCCTCTCCACATTTTGCCTTGCTCCAACTTGACTTCCCTCGCACCTTAGGGGAGGGGGAGCGCTAAGAGGATTATCCTCCCTGCAGAAAACCGAGGTCGTACGTCGGCCTTTAAACAATACAGTCGAACCTCGATATAACGAACTTCAATGTAACGAAATCCTCGATATAACGAAGTATTTTATTTTTCATAATTTTTTGCCCATAGACCCCATGTATTTTTAGTCTCTATATAACGAAGTCTATTTTGCTGCTATTTCAATATAACGAAGCGCCATTGCCATAGAAGGCAATAAATAAATAGACTCTAAAAAACAACTTCGCAAAAAAATTGTGGTTAAAAAAAAAATTATGCGCAAACGCGAGCGGTTGATAGGTTACTTCACGGGGACAGGCCTTCCAACGTTCCTAGGCTGCCCGAGGGTGCGGCGCCGGTAGCGCCGGCGAGGCATGCGGCAAAGCGGATTCCGCGGGGCTGGACAGAAAATGCCGAGCAAAAAGTTAACACGGCATAACAGCATCACCACTGACATTCACTGATCATCGTAGTCCACTGTACCGCGGGTAGCGCGGGAGCCAACTTCAGCGGGGGAGCGACGTGATGGCGCGACCGCACGGGCAGTGCCATCCAGGAGAAAACCGAGAAGACCGATTATCGCTGGATTATCGTCTTGCGAGCGTGATGTAAAGCAAAGGCGCAAGCACACTGTGGGCCCTGTGTGCGCAAGGGGGCAAGTAAACAGTAAACTGTGCGGGCAAGAGTGCTGTGTAGGTTGGAAACATTGGCACCGCCTAAACTACACACTACACTGACTACACCGTGGCCTAAACTAAACAGCTTTATTTTTCAACCGGGCGGTTCACTCACGTGCTTGCTGCCATAAGGAAACGTAAAGTTCTTTTTTTTTTATGAGAAAGCAAACGTTTTGGACGCCATCCTGAAGAAACTGCCGAGATCACGAGCACTCGGAAAGTGCTCGACGGAATGGACGTACTGAGGAGGTACACGGCGTCGCATGGGCAGCAAGATGCCGTGCAAGCGCTCTGGGCGCTCGAACGCCGTATGACACCGCTGCTACCCTGCTACTGTCGGACAAGGCGCAAGCAAAACTCGCGGACTACTTTGCCCCTAAATAAATGTCATTTTCGGTGAGTTTTCATACCCGTAAAATGTTTCGGAATTTGTTTTTTTGCATGCTAAAGCCAAATTTCGATTTAGCGAAATTTCAATGTAACGAAGTAAATTGCGAATTTTACCGACTTTGTTACATCGAGGTTTAACTGTATACTGTAAACGGCAAAACTTTCGCGAGGACCTAATTTTCGTGCATTTCGCGAATCGCCTACAATTCGCGAAAAATACGTCCCGCCAACAATTCAAACAATATGTGAACGCTACGGAAGCTGCACTCGATTCGAGAAAATTAGAACCCGCGAATAATTAAAAATTTTCAGCTTTGGCGCGATTCGCAAAAATTTGAGCTTGCGAAAATTAAGTCGTTTACATTAATCTGAGGTAAGAAAAAAAAAAACCTGTGGTTAGGTGGCACAAGTCACTGTCCAACTACCGCTATGCACCCATTTTTCCGCCTATCTATCCTGTTTTAGAGAGCATTGATCTGAAAGAGGGAGCAAGCGAAACTGAAACCATGGAGACGGCTCCAGCGCAGATTGGTCGTAAGTTGTTGTGTTGTCGCATGGAAAGAAGGCGAGCAAACGGAAGAGCGACGACGCCTGCCCTGCCTGCCCGATCCCGCCTGATCCCGACGCTTTCGCCTTTTTGTCACCTTCTCGAAATTCGTAACTCAAACGCGGCTAGCAAACGTTTGGAAACCCTCTCAAATCTAGGCACACTATTTTTCCGTTCCGAATCAGAATTTGTGGCTTGCGGATCCGAAAGAGGGACGACGACAATTCGGCTAGTTTCATCGGCGTGGTTAAAGGGACACTGACACCCCCCAAAATTTTTTTTCCATTTTCTGCCAGGGGCTTCATTATGGTGTCGGAGGACTACCCTATTAATATTTTGCAACAGAGTAACGTATTTTTTTAATAAAGCCAAAAGACGCAACTGCTCGAACCCGAAACCGAAACCCGACGGAGGTCGGAGAAGTGGAGAGAAGAGAGTGAGTGGCGGAAGTCACGTGGCTACACCCAACCGTGTGGGTTTTTTTTTTTTTTTTTTTTTTTTCTCCTTCCCGGTAGCAGACGACATGCGGCGTACGGGAACTGCTCGCCGTGGGATTCTCTTGCAGTTATGTATGTTCCGCTCGTTGTTCTGTACTCCAAGATGAGTTGTTTTGTACATTGAGGAGTTGGAGATGAGTAGTGAGTGCCCGTGGTGAATTTTGATCGGCTCCGAAAAGAATACACCCGAGATGTTGCGTGAAGAGCTGGCTGACATGTCCTGCGTCCGAAACAGAAGTGGCATTGTGCGACAGAGTTTCCGAAAGATCAACGGGATCGGGACCAACGGCTGGCTGCAATTCCTGTAGACCATTTACGGGCACCTCGGAAAGCGGACGCTATCTGATTTATATGCTCCTTGCATTTTGTGTAAAGTGATTACATTGAGTTCGCAGGTGTCAAAAAGGAAATCCCATAACATTTAATTCAGCGACGTGTCGTCCACATTTGTTTCTTTTTTTTGTTTGTTTCTTCAGTAATTATTGTAAAAAAAAAAAAAAATAAGATGTAGACATCGGAAAATATAAAAAAAAAAAAAAAGAAGGTTTTACGGGGGATCGAACCCGATCCTACCGCGTGTGAAGCGGACATCTTTCCCGCTAAGCTACTCGGGTATATCGAAGTCAGCGGATCTCTTTCCTTAGTAATAATTCAGCCGATAAACTGTAAGTTTGAAAGTTTGCTGCCGATTTTCCTCTAGCAAAAGCACTCCCGGGTCGAAGTCGGGATGCACCACGCATTGGCGACATTCTCACCTAGTAAAGAAATCGTACGCGTGCATATTCAACTCGAAGTAGACACGTCGTGCTTGACGTTTGCGCGAGCGATGCCTTCAGCCACGAGAAGGGAGCGACGGCTCGGCGACGGCTTGGCGACGTCTTCGTGCAAATCGGCTTGGTGGTCGGGCGTGTCGTACGGGATGAATACCAATTCTTTTGATCAGTCCCAAATTTCTCTTTTAAAAGTAGACGGAAATCGCCGGTACCGCGAACGACAGTTCTGAAATAGAGGTCCCACGCCCGTCGTCCGCTGCCATCGCCGTTCCCGCGAGTCCCACGATACGCGAAACGACGAACGCACAGAATGCTTCCGGTTGTCTGTGGAACTTTTTTTTTCAATCAACGTATTTGCAGCTTTTTAGAAGCCACAAAAATTGGGTTTCATATTTTTTTTCTATTTTTAATATTGAGTGTGTGTTTTCAGTGACCCACGACTTTGATTAAATTTGGTGGTCGCATCGATACCTTAGAAAACGGCCCGTGACCGCGGAAAAGAGAGTGAGCGAGACTCGAACCGGCCAGTTCTTGATCGGTGGTTTTCGGGCGGAAAGAAACCGAATTTCGAGCCGCAAATTCTGTTCTGGGTAGTTGAGCTCTCATATGTCACGTACAACTAAAAACCTCGGCGAGCATAAATACCCTGTCAGTGTCCCTTTAACGTGGTTTTTCTTCTGTGATCGTGCAGTCGCCGATTTCTGCGAGTGTGGCAAGTGTGTTCTACATTGGCGCTTCAATTTGAAACGAGGGGCTTTACTTGTGAAAAGAATAAAGCATGGCGCAGAATTCCGGCCTCCCAACAATTCCTCTCTGGAAGTGGCGCAAACGGGACGTTTCGGTTGTGATTCAAGGGTAGATTGTGTCACGATCGTGAGTAAATCTGCGTGCTATAAAGTGTGTGGCATTCGTTACTTTTCTTTTTTCTAACCTGTGCGTTAGATTTTTGTGGAGTGGTAGGACCAAGAGGCGTTTCTCGCATGATCTGTCTCACAACACGGCGCTTAGATCAGAAGAAACAGATTTTTTGTCAGCTCCACGCCGACTGCCCGTTTTTGGCAGATATATTGAATATTCGAGTGACCGAATATTAGCAATTTAATTCGCGAATCAAATTATTCGGAAACTTTCTATTCGACTCATATATTCAAGTATTCACACACCCGTACTTGAAATCGTTGCACCCGCCCTTTAAGGACCCACTTCATTTCATATTGTGATTAGGGGACCAAGTTTGCGGAAAATTCTATAAAATCTGCAAAAGAAAAGCATTAGATCATTAGCTAAGTTGTTAACCGATTTCACCTTTTTTCTAGTGGCCTCCACGGCCACCAACTAAGCCCCAGGGCTAGAAAAAATCCTAATCAAAATTGCCTTTTTTTTTATAAATTCTGGTAATTTCTGGTAAGGGAAAAAAAGTCTATAGCGCTAGAATGTTTTATCTGCTTTTTTGTTCTGTCTTCTAATGTAAGATGAGCAGGGTATTTGGCTGCAGTTGGTGGGCATCAATGAAATGCAACATCATTATACTAAACAAATATGAACAAAATAGAAATAATGCAAAGAAAATACCTAATGCTTATTTTTAATCAAAGTGGAAGAAAACGCTCTCCATCAAATTTAATGCTTCAAACTGATGTAACTATGTCATCTAGGGTGAATGTAAAACAGCTCAAAACAGCTTTTGATCATCAATGAAAATATATAACCCAGGACAGATGCACAACTTTCTAAAAAACAACACCCGACTCACGCATCAAAAGATAATCCTTGAATGCCACTCACAGGTTCAAATACTCTTTCTAGGAGCAATATCGAGCGAAATAAATTATACAGATAAATGTGTTGTTGAGTGTGACACCGTTGCTTCATTTCTAAACCAAGGCTAAAAATTGTGTAAATATGTTGCAGTATTTTGCTTATATGTATACCTGCCGCTCATTCCATTTGGCTTATGCAAATTCCACACTGTTGCTTGAACCTTCGAGATTTGATTCCACATACTGCGTATGCCTGGTGGACCCTACACTGGAAACAAATCGGAAAAATCGGCACCTTTACATTAAAAGCTCAAAGGTTCGCCGGATACGCATTAATTTTACCTTTAGTCAAATTCCGTTCCCTTTCTATAAAAAAAATGAGACCAACAAATTTGCCAAAGTCAACGGTGTTCACAGTTTTAGCGATGCAACTTTCGAAGACCAAAATGAGTGTTTCCGAGAAGGCACCTTTTCGAGGTGCATGCACTCGGTGGCACTTGCTACACTCTCAGCCCGCCCTAAGAACAGACCTGGTGGAAACACTGACATCACCTCAGGTGGAAAGCACTTCCATTCTGGTTTTTTTTATGGGAAACAAGGTTTTGTACAAAAGTTGGCACAAAAAGAGAGTAGTTGAAAAACCGTCGTTTGCTTTAAACCATGGTAAAAAGCGCTAGAAAGACAAGCAAGAAGACCAACACAGGTGTTACTCATATCTGTGTTTGAAAAAGAGATACCGTATTTACACGATCGTCAGTCCACGTTGCACATCAAGGAAAACTTTCGATGCGCATTTTAGTGCGAGCAGGTGAGAAGGGCAAAGTATCTGTTTGGGATGCCTGCAACCCGCATGCCTTCTGGCGTGCTTTGGCTGCACATGCATGCACGAGGTGCACAAGGTGCCCAGCTGCGTTACTGGAACCAGGAAGTTCACGCTGGAGGGAGGACCACTCAAGCCCCGTCGTTCTCACTCCATCCGCGACTCTACTTTGTTTCAGCTTTCGTCCGAGCACAGCCAAAGGACGCTTCGTAACTTCGACAAGAGCATTCCACCACATGTGTAACATTGCACTATATTCCACGTGTGTACAGCTGACAATGAACTAAAGGAATTAAATATCTCAAGTTTATGTTTCTTATTAATATATGTAAATCCATGTGGTTTGGTGAAAACACGTACATCCGCTGGCAACACGGCTGCAGATCTCAGTTTTTCTGCGTGATTTCGTTCCCGGCCGAATCATGTGCTTCGCCGTTTTCCTCACCGCTTCAAAACGTCCTTTCGCAAAGGCACGTTTGAGTGTCAGGTGCGACCTCTCGCACCTGACACTCAAACGTGCCTTTGCGAAAGGACGTTCGCGATGAATGTCTGCTTTCAAATTCGGCGGGAGTTCCCGGCCGTGTCGTACGGCGAATGCGTTGGAAACAAGAAAAGCGTCCGGGCCACTAGAAATCATGATATGCGGCCAAATCAGGGCACCCCTTTACCTGAGAAGCTGGTGGAAAGGACTGCGCCTCGAGGTAGATCCAAACAATAGAAGGAAACATCAACGGCCGGGTCACCGTGCAACGTGTACTTACATCTCGAAACTATGCCGGACAGCTGGAAAGCTCGGTCACAGACGCCAGCGTACGTACTGACATCCCTTGCGACTAAATTTCAGAGCGTGAAAGGGCATTTTTTAAACCTGCAGCAGACCTCTGGTACACCCGTAGCAGACGAGATACTTTGTGAGCACGGGCGTCGCGGACAACCAGCGGCGCAGCGGAGGGATGCAAAATTGTAGGCCAGATCGCGCGACCTTTTGCCAACGTGCGATTGGCTCCGGCCACACGTAGCTTTGGCTGCGCTCGGACGGAAGCTGAAACCAAGTATAGACTGACTCATCCGCACTGGTGATGTCAGTCGCGCCATGCTCAGTGCCACGTTCTCGAAGCAAGTCGTCGTCTAACGAAATCTCGCACTTTGCAAATGATCTTCCATGCTTGCTCGGCGATTGCCTTGGACGTCACGGGTAGGGACCGATTGCACACTTTTGGGCCGTACGTTGCAAGCCTGACCTCCCACTCCGGAAGACATCCCCAGTGACTCTGCGGAAGCCTCTTTGTTTGCAGTCACATCCGGCGCCACTGCAGACTCTACTCGAGCATCACCCGCTCTGACAGGTCGAACTTGCATCCACCAGAGCACTTGGTTGCTTCCGAGTGGCCAGAAACGAGCACCGAAAACCTAAACTGCCCAGATCAAGCGTGTCGATACAAAATGAACGTAGTCAGCACCCCAGTATGATCTTGACACTCGATCAAACGATGTGCGACCGTGAATAGCACGAAAAACTGCGAAGGGAAGCCGCGGGGTGAGTGGGCCGTGAGGCTGTTCCAGCGGCCTCCGGAGTTGCCAGAGGGACTCTTACAAGAAGTGCCGCCACCCCCGGGAGTCGGGCACACCATGCACTGTTCACCGCCGTATATTCAGGTTAATTTGCGAATTGCTATCAATAATACTTGTTCGCGCAAATAAAACAAGAAATAATTTGTAAAATCAGTGCACAGAATAGTGCAGTGCTAAAGGTACAACCGGAGTAAATCGTAACAAGCCGCGGTGTTTGTGATATCACGAATGTTTCGTTTCTACCGGCGGTGGAATGCTTTGGCTCGATTATAACTCAACCCCCCCACTTGAGATTTTCAAAAATTGAAAAAAGGGTCGACCTACATTCGTGTAAGTACGGTATATATATATATGCATATTGATACACTTATGACCTAGGCTACGCACGTACGGAGATCCCCATTTACACGCATTTACTTTAGAAAAACACACCTCGGCACTATACGATGCAATGCCCCTGGCGCATAGGGGCCCACTCTTCCTGGTAGAGTGCACCTTTGCACTTCACATGGTCTTTGATTGCTACCTAGAGTGTCACCGAAGCGTGGCTCACATTTGTAGGCACTACGATGAGTGGGCAAATGTGCCCCACCATTTCATGTTCCCCAGGAAGTGTCCTAATTTTCTTAATTTCCCGAGCAGAAACTTTTTCAGCACCCTTTCTAATAAGTAGAAGCCAGTAGTATCGTTCATTTCAAGCTAGGGGCTCAAAAGATGACGCCCCTGGGTCCTCCCTTGATTGCAAGGCGCACTTGGTTGCCCGTGAAGGCGCTGACGCTGTCTCCGCGCCCGTACTTGCTCATGTGCAGCCAAAATAGAAGAAACGTTTTCGAATGTCCCGTGGAGCTTTTCAAATGATAAGAATGTGGAGCGATGAATGGGGTGCTCCCAATCAATGCAGCGGGCAAAAAAAATACTATAAATGAACACCATCTTAGGTGCCAATTTTCGCAGCTCATTTTAGAGCCCAAGATTCCCTGGAAACATTTTCTATATCGCGGGGTTAATTGCAATACGGTGAATGATGGTAGTTGATCTCCTTTGTTTGTTATTAGGGAGCTTATTTGATGGTACAGTTGCCGACCGTTTTTTCGGACTCCGATAATTCGGACTTGTTCGATATTTCGGGCCTAAAGGGGGAACCGTAACTTATCCCATAGAAATAGAGTATATTCACGACCAATGTTTCAGACAGCGTCCGAAAGTTCGATTATTCGGACAAGATCGTCGCGAGCGATCAACGGAAAACACCATTGAGAAGCGGCCATTTTGAATTCTATGTGGGCTGCCAATGGATTGGCTTGGTTTGGCAGCGCTACTTGAGCACTCCTGAGTCCTAGCACTAGGTGACGCTATGCTAGCCTTTTTTTTTTCCCCATTTAGCTTCACGTCATCATCATCATCAATATTATCATTTTGCTTTGTTTTTCCGTTCATTCGCATCGCCAGTCGCCATTTTGCGCTCGTGGATTTGCGCCGCTGTCGTTCGGACAATGCTGGCTTGGACGTCATGGCCCCATCTGCTGTTCTGCTACTCGACCACAACGCTAGAAAAGAAGGCAGCGATTCTCACGCTAACAGAAAGTTGCCGAACGGAAACGGAGGCGTAACTTGAACCAAGGCACTATTTAAGGCTTTTTTAAGCCCACTTGGAAGTAATAAAGGAAAGTTTTTCAATCTGCCCATTTTTCGGACTGCTCTATTATCGGGACGTTTTTTCGGTCCCAGCGAAGTCTGGATAATCGGTCGGCGACTGTATAGCTAGCCGGCAACAGCCAGGCAGCGCTGGCAGAGTGGTTATACACTGTCTCGCATCTGACGGCTGTGATACGAGCACAGTGATTTTCCTACGCACCCCCTTGGTTTTTCTGAAGGCACTCATTCGCAACGACTCCTCTATTCTCAATAGCCCCTCCCCCATTCTAGACACCCCCCCGTAATTTAAATTCCTGGGGAAACCCCTGTACGAGCGCAACGCACAGATATTGGAGAATGAAGCAGCGATAACGCTTCTTCGCAGTAAAAGTGCACCCAGGTGATAGGCAGTCGCGATCCGATTGGCCCGCCAGGGCTTCCGCCGTACTGGCATGTCATGCGACCACGGCGTCCAAGCCTACCCAGTATTTTTTGCTTCAGACACTAGGCCAAGTGGCGCCACCGGAGCTCACGTGTGAAAAATGTAGCCACCACTCTAGCCAATGTTTCCAAACAGTGTTGAAGGCTGCCTATGCTGCTACTCCTATTGCACTCCTTACAATGAATGATAATATGCGTGAATAAATTAATAAACATAGAAACCAACCTTGTTTTCTAGGCACTTGTCAACTGCAAACTCGGCCGAGTCCGAGACCACTTCCAGTGGGTTCCCTTGGGCGTCCCGGAGCACGTAGTACACGAGAAGCTGGACCTTGGGGCTGGCATCTTCGGGGAGAGTTGCTTCGTAGGTGAAGACGGCCACACTGTGGGGCGTCGGGTTCTCGCCGGCCGTAGGCTCCACACTCCCCTCTGGCGGAGCACCCTCATTCTGGATCGTGGTGTTATCCGCAGACTCCTGGATGAGCTCGCCCAATGCAAAGCGTCTGGTGGTGCTCCGAGAGTCCAAGACGCGGCCACTCGATGTGAGCTGCTCGAAGAGGAGAGCAGCCCTCGTTAATTACGTTTCACGAGATGGTGGCAAGTTGATCAGCCCACCCTGGGGTCCGATTTTGGTCACTGCTAGAGCGACATCTATCTTGCCTCCTGCGGGACAAACTAAGGTAGCATTTGCAGATGGTTTGTTAGTTAACGTAGGCAAAAAATAAACGGTTTATCTGCTATGAAGCGTTATTTGCAGGTGGAAATAAAACAAGAAAACACCATATATTATCTGCAAGCGAAAAGACGGAAAAACGTTGATCGTCTACTACAGACCAATCACAAACTCGAATCGGATGCAGGCTCAAAGTATGAATGCCTGCTATTTCAGGTTGGAAGCCGTCCACAACCCGCGCTTCATTTGTAAACCTCCAGTTGTTCTCCTGTTGTACACAAGCTGACATCGACTGGTGTGGGAAGGAGGCACATCAAAGGCCGCAAGATCTGGCCATTTTTGTGTCGGCGAGAGGCCAAAATAGCGCTGACTCCGTGAACTCGGGGTAAACATTTCTCAGTGGGTGGCTGTGGGCGCCCAGCAGAGGTTTTCGACGCAACATCCAAGAGAGGATATTCTCGGCCTCACCTTGAACAAAATCGTGCATCATGTAATACTGACTTGACTGCATGCCAATACAATGCTGATCAAAATGCTACAAAATCCCTGCACACATGCTTTCGCTCCACGTGCTCCGAGCTGCTCGGCCACTGATCCCCCCTTCTGCCCCCTCCGAACAAGGGGACAGTACCTACGGATTTATGGCCGTGCAGAGTTTTGTGAGGTCTGAAGGCTATTTGAAATGACTTCAAAACATACGTGATAATTCATTTCATGAAAAGAAACCTTCATCAGCAGAATTGGTATTGTGGTCAACATTGTGCTAAAGGGCGGTGCTGGGGTAACGTCGATAAGATCTGACCAGAGGAAAATCGGCGACTCCCTCGCCAAGCAGAAGAAACGGAAAGGGGGAGGGGGATTTTTTCTTTTTTTTTGCCCGATCACTTAAGGGTCATTCTGGTGATATCCCACACTGCCTGGTGATAGTTAAGGGGAGTAAAGTTGGCCTAGAAGGGTGGGAGGAATCATATGCTTATCTTTTTTGACTTGGGTGGCGCAAGCTACAGCCCGTTACAAAGGATATAGCCATTAACATCCATCCATCTGTCCATCTAAGCTTACTTATTTCTTTGTGCGTTGTTTTGTTGTACTGCCATTAAGAGTGAGCATGTTTATCTCACCAACAAAAATAAACTACCGTATTTATTTGAATATAAGGCGGTCACGATTATAAGGCGAGGGGGCAGTTGAAGGACCCAAGAAAAAGAAAAAAAAATGTCATATTGCTATACTGAGCTTCGAATATAAGGCGGGGTATGACTGAGATTACGGATTTTGGAAAAAAAACCTCGCCTCATGTTCAAATAAATATGGTATACTCAACGAGGCAACCTCCATTAAATATAGATATCAACTGTTAGAAAAACTCGCAATGTTCACTTTCACTTCACACAAAAGTGAAGCTAAAATTTATAAAGTTCTACCATATAAAATCAATTGTGAACTAACTTTTTTCTCCTCACATGGTAAGATGCTAATATTTTAGGTAAACGTAAAGCAACCAGAGTGTGCGTTTGGGAAAGAAAGAAGTCAACAGTTTCCTGTTTCCTTGTCTATAAAAGCCGAGCGAGAGCGTAAGAGTGCAGACTAGGTATTTAAAAAGAGTAGACTACCCTTCAATGCAACACTTTTTTTCTGGGGGTGGGCCCAGTAGAGTTGCTCTCGAGAGAAGATTTTCCATGTAAGAGAGTAAACACTCGACAAGCACAAACCGTAAAGAAGAGTTTGTAATCCTTGTCGGCCTGGGCAGTCATCTGTATCTGCGGTGAAAACGTAGCCCTGCACTCCAGGACTGTGGTCTGGCGGCGATCGATAAGAAGCGAGTTCCCAGAGGGCGAATAGAAAGGCTTGAGGGTCAGCAGTGCGGAGGGCTTCTCCAGCGTTGGGCCATTCTTGACAACGATCCTCGGGAAGTCGACGGCAAGTGCCTGTCAAATTAAAAACCACAGTTACTATAGAATTAAGACGGACCTCAGTAACCCCTCTATATAGACATTTTGGGGGACGAATTGGGTTAATACGTGTGTTTTTGTCTCGTTAATGTGGAGAACTAACATAGATGATTTGTCCGGAAGCAGAGGTCATGAGACATCACTCTATGACAATGTTATGCATAAAATCCGAAATTTTGAATCTTGATTACGCTGAAACCAACCTATTTGGCTACAACAGCATGACCATCTATCATCGTTAAGGTTAAAAAAGAAAACTTGTAAATAAAAAAGGTAGTATCTGTGAATAAGGTTCATGCTGCTTTCAACTGGCTCATATTGCATCTGAAGCCCAATTCAACTGATTCAATGGTTTATTGCCCACATTCCCAGTTGCAGGTGGAAATGTGGACAGTTTTGAGCCAGTTGAATACTAGTTAGCTGAGAAGAAGGTGCTCTAGCAGTGACACTCCTACAGTGACATAACTACCGAATCCTATGATCACCCAGTGTTCAAGACCTAAGCCTTTCATATTCAGGCTTCATTGTGAGCGACGTGTGTCTACAGTTTCCGCCTGGAAATGTGAAAACTATGGCTCCAGCATAAGCTTCCTGCCTTTGATACCACTTTGGCGTATGTGCAGGCAAAACTGGCGCAAGGCAATTGGAATATGCTTGCCAGAGACAAAGCTTCTACTGCACTCTGTCACCACGCACAACATTCGGCCTTCTTGAGAATTAATTCCCATGTCTACGGGAGAGAAACTATGGTGCTTGGAACGTGCTTCAGACTGGTGTGTTTACTGCGTCCTAAAATGTGGTTGCTCGATTTCCTGACGTCCTACAAGTGTCCAGCAGCGATCCCCAGGGAATGGGAGGGCAGCGCTGGAGTCTTTCCTGTTGGAAGCTGCTCTCCGGCTGGGTGATTCACGGAAGCCAGCAAGGAGTTGGGCAACGACAATTGCATAGGCTCAAACTTTCTGCTGGGATCGCAACATCAGACAATAGGACACGGTGGCTTCCGCAGCGTCATTTGTTGCCACTTAGGGACCACTTTTGATGTGTGAGCGGGACAGACGAAGACGCGCTTGCGGACACCGTAGCGAGACGTACCTCCACGCTGAGGGAGGTCACCCTGGTGCCGTACTGAGGAAGGCTGAAGCGGACGACGCCATCATTGTCCGAGGTGTAGTTGCGGCACGACAGGATCCGTTTTGTCTGCCACGCACGCCACTTGTACACTTCGCACTCCACAAACAGGCAGAGTTGGATGGTCTCCTGGGGCTGGGGCGTTCCGTCAAGCTTCTGGACAAACAGCTGCAAATAGAGACACAATGCTGCTTCCGGCATGACAGGAAAACTGGCCGTCTCCTTAGCAATTCTCAAAGGCTTTCTAAATGCGAAGAATTTATGCCCTTCTGTTTTTGACGGGCACAGCAAAGAAGCTGTCAGTGTCACGCGACATCATGCCACGCCGTCACTTGACTTCACAGAGGACAGAAAAATAAGGGCGACCAAAAATAGTAAAATACCCAAAATCTGCTCTGTCGATTCCATTACAACCAAAGCCAGCTAAATAACTGCAAAGGCTCGGTGCGTAACTCGAGGATGGTAATCCGAAAAACAAAAAAATGCAAATAGTAGGAAAGACTTTACTTGTATCAACTGTGAACCCTGCAAGACAATATAGCAATACAAATGAGTGAACCAAGAATAATGCTTTCAGACCTGAAACAAGAGATGATTAGAGTGGAAAAAGCCCTGGAATTAAATGAGTGGTCCTTACCAGGCCCTTGTAGGCCATGTTGAGCTTGAAGGTGTTGTCGCTGCTGACAAAGAGAGTGTTCCTTGAGCCATACTTCTGGTTGAAGTTGAGCCTGAGGCGTTCTCGATTACGATTGTGGAGGGTAGTCTCTGTCTCCGAGACGCCTGCAAGAACAAGTCGCGCATTTGTACCTCAACTGATGTGAACAGGCACTCATCATAACATTCATTCATTGGTTGATTCACTGAGACACAGAAGAATTGATTTGTTTATTCTTAATTTATAGATATATTGATTCCTTGACTTGGTTCTTGGATTGATTAGATCATTTGGCGCAACTTTTTTTGAAAGACGTGCCAAAATAGAAGCGCTTTTCCTAACAGCCCCTCACTCAAATTGCGTCCCGCAAAATAGATATTGCGGTAACACGTCCTTTCAGTTAAAATTCAGTTTACGATTGCCGGCACTCGAAAATGAATTGTTTGAAAGCTCAATGTCTTTAGGAGTGAATCAGAAACGTGAGTCTATTTGGTATCGATGTGCCAAAACATCAGAATCTCGCACAACCTAAAATGTTGTCTTGCAAGGTAAGTAATGCACTGCTATAACATTTTTCTTTTCGGGGAAAGTTGATCTTACAACATACATGTCCTGCCAAAAAAAGCTTCTTTGGGTTTTGATTGTTTTTTCTGATTTTCTCTGCCGGGACAAGGGAGTTTGGGAGCTCCAACGGCTGCCGCAACGTTTGATAAGGTGCAGGGAGATAGCCTTACCAGTTCCCTTCTCCAAGACTTTGGCAGTGATGTTGATAGAAGGATAGTACGAGTAGGTGAAATTCTTCGTGTTGAGCAGCGAAACATTCAGAGTGTAGTTGTAGCAACCGTCAAGCTGAAACAAAGTGGGGAAATATCATAGAATGCATCCTTTACACGAGACAAAGTATACAACAGCTGCGAAAGAAGACACAAGACGGGAAACTATCGACTGCGTGATTTAAAAAGAGATAGTTAACGACCGGCACTTCCGCTCTTCAGCTTAACAACATCTGCAAATGGTGCAAGGAATTGCTCATGGAGCTTAACATCACTAAATGTACATCTATGAGAGTATCTCGTCATAACAACACCTTCTTCCTACCATATCAACAATTCTGCTCTAGTTTCTGTGTCCTCCTATAAATATCTCGGCATTCGAATAACCAACGACCTCTCCTGGAATATCCATGTCCAATATGTCACTAACAACGCAAATCGACTTTTGGGCTTTCCCAAACATAACTTCTTGCTCCCCTTTCGTTAAAACTTCTCTATAAAACCCTAGTTCGTCCTAAACTTGAATATGCAGGTTCTATTTGGAACTCTGGTATCACCCTTGCATCAGCTGTCAAATCTATTCAGAATCGTTCTGCACGTTTCATAGTTTCAAACTACCATCACACAGCCAGTGTAACGTGTATGAAATCGTCCATCTCCTTGCCTGATCTCTCTTTCCAAAGAAAAAGATCTCGTCTATGTTTATTTCACAAGATTATCACTGTAACCCCGCCCTCCATCAAGCATCGTTTTTAGAACCATCGTACATATCATCACGTGAAGACTATGAAGGTTCCCCATTGCAGCACTTTTAATGCCTCATTTCTACCTCAAAGCTCCACTGATTGGAATCTCGTTCCCGCACATATAGCCTCAGTAACTATATGTTACTGAGGCTAACAGATGTTGTTAACAGATGTTGCATAGTGCGAGTTTTTTTTTGTTCGCCTCACTCAACTATGTTACTTTTACGCGTTTTGGATAACCACCCCTCTCTAATGCTTTCGAGCCCCGAGGGAAGAATAAATGAAATGGTCTACGACAGGGGTAGACCAAATCCAGCGATCAGGGGCAATCCTACCAGCCCGCAACTGACCGCTATCTTCGCAGCGACACCCGGCTCGCAGCTCACTCCCAGCAGGCCCGGCGCAAAAAATGAGCGCGCATTAAGAAACGGCTTTGGGACGCACACCAAACACGGAAAATAAAATACCAGAAAGAACAAGAGAGAAATGTTATGCAGCTCTCGTCAACATATTTATTGCACACTGCCATCACCATGCATCACAATTTGTTTCCTGCCTTTGTAAAATATCCTTACGGTTTCTTAAAGGGGCGGTGCAACTATTTCCGGCATTTGGACAATGAACTGCGGGAATTAATCTGTGTCACCTGTGGAACGAAGAACAAAAAGCCTTGGTTCCTTGCGTGTGCTAGTTCTTATCTTAAAAATAATCCAACAAATCGAAGGTCAAAGTGCCTATCAACTCCCAGGTCGTCTTTCGAGTGACATACTCCGGGGGACCACCTGTTTTCCGTCTCTTCAGATCCTCTAGCCGCTCCTTTCGTGATTGCCCACTCTTCAAGGATTAGCATCACCTAAGGACTCGTCGAGCTATTGACACAAAAGACGCCACCAAGCTGACGGCGAGTGTGGCAGCGTTTTGTTTACATTCGCGCGTGTCTCCCACAAGTTCCAGTAGCCCCCCACATAGAGCCTCAATAACTAACACTTTTTATGTTTTTGCTGATTCGCACCGCACGCGTCTGGAAATAATTAGTCATTTTCCCAATAGATATCGGAATAACAGGTTTTTTCTTTTTAGCAAGGTGGCACATTTTTTGTCCCTTGTGCCCAGATAAACAATATAAAAATACAAACTGCAAATTCTTTTAACTTTAAAACCCATTTAATTGTATGTACTTTGTGGTCTGTGTATTGAAAGGTGCCATATAGAATAGATCAAAAACACGACGATCGTTCACGTCCTGTCATTATGAAACTCGATTTCCGCGAAAAAATGCAAGTATTGAAAAATTCTTTCAAGCTCGAGGGTTCAGATATTCGTATATCGGAAGACTTCTCTGTTCATGTCCGTTCCGTTTGGAAAAAAAATATGGGACGCATTGGCCTCTTTCTGCGGCAGTGGCTCCACCGTCCACCTTCAATATGATTGTGTGTTCATTAATAATGAGCAACAGAATTGGGTTGATTAAACTAAAACACTGGTTCAGTGTTCCGACTACACCGCCCAGGCTGCTACCACCGCCCCATCTACTGATGGTCATCGACTCAGCCGCGGTTTAAGACGGTTTAAGTGACAATTTTTGTGTCTTGATTGTTAACGCCAGAAGTTCGGTAAATAAGTTCCCCGGCATTCTGTCCCTAATTTCTTCCCACTCTGCTCACATTAGAGGAGTCACTGAAACATGGCTACATGATGCCATATATGACACCGAAATTACACCCTCTGGTTTCTGCGTGGTTAGACGTGATAGGAAATACGGGCGTGGCGTCGCGCTCTTTTTGAAGACCAATATTAAATTCTCAGTAATACATTGTCCTTCCCAGATTGAATCAGTGTGGTGCAAACTTAATGTGGAAAATATATCTTTAGTTGGCATTGTCAACCGCCCTCCCGGCTCTTCCATTGATCAGTTACACGCTTTATGTGACTTTATGTACGAGCATAACCTGTCTTCTTCCAAATTAATATTAATGGGCGATTTTAATTTACCTGGCATCCTGTGGTCATCGTTTTCGCTATCTGGTCCTGACGTTCAGATATGTAGAGAGTTACTGAACTTTTTATTGCCATTTGGTTTAAAGCAGATTGTTCACGAGAGTCAGTTTTAGATTTGGTCTTTCTTAGTATACCTCTGCTAGAAAACCATTTTAGGGGCTGGCGTCCGTGCTCACATCGATTGCATCTGTCTTCTTAAAAAAAGAAAAAAAAAATGCTTGCGCAGTTAACAGGATTCAAACCTGTGCGGGCAGACCCCAATGGATTTCTAGTCCATCGGCCACGACTGCGGGACGAGTAAGGGGCTCCGAGATGTGGTAGTAACTCAAGAGCCAGAGATGTCATGGATAAACGTTGCATGTAGCCGCTCAACTTTTATAGACGAGAGGGTGCTGCGGTCAAATGCGTATATAATCGCTTTAAACTTTGCATGCATTGGCTCAACGTTTATAGACGAGAGGGCGCTGCGGTCAAATTCTCAAAAAATTAGTATCATCAGCACTACCAGAGCTTTGCCTCATCATTCACCACGTGAAGATGCGGTCATTTTTTTTTTAAGTGAAGTCGTTGATCAGATCCTAGGGCAGTCTTTGTTTCTGTCGCTTATTCTGTTCCTAAAACATGTTTTGTTTACCACACTTTTCCCGATTTTAACCGTGCCGATAATGTGTCCATAATTGACTCATTAAGCTCTTCCCTTGAAGTGTTTGAACAACTTAGTATTTCCAGTGACGTGAATGTACTCGTTACATTCTTTGAAGACTCGGTTAAATCGTGTATCCAGCGATACGTGCCACTCAAAACAACAAAAAAATAACATTGTCACTCCTTGGATAAGGAGGGAATTATTGCATTTATCGCGACGTGTCGGCAGACTGCGGCGTGGAAAACGTTGCACTGACCCTGTAAAGACTGCTCAGTTTATTCAAGCTAAGGAGAAACTCCGACTTAAATCTAATTCTGCGAAAAACTTGTATTTCCGAGTTGCAAAACTTAATAAAAAGCAACCCTCGAAAATCTATTTGACCAGGCAGTGCAACTTCCAACTCGTTTATAATTAACGACGCAACTACCACGGACGCACTGACAATCGCTACAGCATTCAACACATGCTTTCAGTCAGCATTTACAGTTGTTCATTTCGAAATTCCTCGTTTTACTCATGTTTCGCAGTCTGTGGTTGTTGACATAGATGTGAACGTTCAGTGTGTACTAAACCTGATTTTGAAGTCAGATACTCAAAAAAAGTCCTGATGACATTCCTAATTCCTTTATTGTCGGGTACTCCCTTGGGTGCAGTCTCACGGTGATTTGTCAGAAATCACCTTCATCTTGGAAACTCGCAAAAATCATTCCCGTATACAAATCTGGAAACTCAGAATCACTGTCAAACTACAGACCAATTTCTATAACGTCACATTCATGCAAATTCTATTGTCTACAGGCATGTTATGGAGTTTCTCGAAACAATATTTTATGCGATTTCCAACATGGTTTTCGACGTGGTTAGAGTACTATAAAACAACAGTATTTGTTCATGATGTCGGTCAGTCTCTTGATATCGGTAATCAAGTTGATGCAATATTTATAGATTTGTCAAAGGCTTTCGACACAGTTCCTCATTCTACACAAGCTTAACCTAATTCTAAATAACCCTCACCTGGTCAACTGGATATCCAGTTTTCTTTCTCGTCGGTCACAGTTTGTCTACTTTAACTCATCCAAATCTAGTACAGTTCATCAGGTGTTCCACAAGGATCAATTCTTGGACCGCTACGCTCCTTGTTATAGATCAATGATTTGCCACGCTATATTTCCACTAAAATACGACGCTGACGACTGCGTACTATATCACGTAATAAACTCCTCCGATGACCTTAGAATTCTCTTAACAATTCTTTTGTGAATTTTTGTATGTGGTGTAAAACCTGGCAAATGAACCTGAACCGTCGTAAACCGTTTTTATGACCTTTTCTAGGCTTGAATACGGGCAGCTGAACAATTAAAAAAACCGTGAGGAAACGCCTAAAGTCTTTGTATTTCATGATTACCTCATCACGACTCTTTAGATAGCTACATAAAGTCTTTCAAGCCAACTGCAACTAGGAGCCACCACGAATTACACCTTCTCCTCCTCGTACTGATATGTTTAAATACAGTTTTCTCCTCACACCATTGAACGCCTGGAATTTGTTACTATCCAATCACTACTGATGTCTGGACCGTCTGTGTCCTGCCATAGCCCCACTGGGGCTGCCCTATGTAGAAATGAAATTAATAGCTATGCGGAGCGCAAGCCTGGCTACTTCTTTTGCAGGGGTGACGTCAGAAGGCCGAGCTCCGATGGAAGGACAGTGGGTAGACCTCAAGGCAGCTTGCTTTGAGGTCGACCCACCAACCTTCAATCAGAGCTCTGCGTTCCGACGTCACCCCTGCAAAAGTTTTACTATAAGCTATATTTCTGCATCTAAATGCTTTTCTGGTTTATTCAATTTTTGCATTTATATCTAGTTATGTATTTTTCGACCCTCGAGAATGCGACAGGTTCCCAATCTGGCCACTTGGCCAACAAGTCTCCTGGTCTATGAAAATGTTCAAGATGATACCCAGGCTTAAAATTACCTGCCTGCAGACAGTGATTTTAAGAACATTAATTTGCAAGATGTTCCTATTAACCTCCCAATGACCTGCTTGTACCAATAAGCTACACATATGGTTACCTCATTGCCCTTTCTTGGTACACTTCATTACTACGACAACAAAGCAACACTGCTCTTAGTAGGTGAGGGGACGGTGAGAAGGTCCAAGATAGCTCAGACATTTTTTGGGCTTCGCAGGTTTTTTTTGTTGGTATATTTTAACGAGTCAAGTTGCCTTGTTCAAGAAACATTAATGAGCTACCTTGTCTTCTCAACTGCGAAAGGAAGTATTGTTTACATATATTACTTCTGATAACTTTTTGTTTTTCAATTCAGGTAAGTAATTTTTGATTACAAAAACTGATAAAACAAAGTCTTACAACCAGATTGCCTTCTGACGAGGGTCAGTATTGCTAAGAGGAGAGAAAAGAAGCTCTTAAAAGCATTTCTGACCACAGAAATGTGCCTATTTTGATTCCAGATATGCTTCAAAACCTTGCAAGTGGCTCACCTCTGCAACACGGAGGATCACGGGCTTCTGGCCAATGGGATAGTAGTAGCTGAAGGAAGATGCATACACCTCTACAGCTCCCTTGACGTCCTTGCCATAGGTGTACCTTCAGTTTCGTTCCAGGAGGAAAAGGATGTCATACGTATTAGCAAAAACTTAATATAATCAACAAGAGCTTCAAAGCACTTATATATTCCTTTATTTAGTATATCATTTCCTATTTATTCATATTATTTCCTATTTTACAATTCCTTTTTTATACCATTTTCTACTTAACACATGTATATAACAGCATTAGGAGATAATATGGAGACTTGGTGCTGTCAAAGGTTTACACCAGTACTTAGCTGTTGTAAACTTAATGCTTTTTAATAGAGGTGTACAAATACTCTAATATATAAATTCGAATGGAATAGCAAAGTTTCGAATAATTTGATTCGCAAATCGAATAGCAAGGTCCCAAATAATTTGATTCGCGAATCAAATTCCTAGTATTCGGTCACTGGAATATTCAAAATATTCGGCCAAAAACAAGCAGTCGGCACGGAGCTGACAAAAGGGCCATTTTGCTCCCGATGTTAGCGCCGTGATGTTAAACAGACCATGCGAGAAACACCTCTTGGTCCTACCATTCCTAACGCACAGGTTAGAAAAAAGAAAGGTATCGAACGCCACAAACTTTATAGCACGCAGATTTACGCATGATTGAGACGCTATCTACCCTTGAATCACAACCGAAACGTCCCATTTGCGCCGCTTCCAGAGAGGAATTGTTGGGAGGCCGGAATTCCGCGCCATGCCCAATTCTTTTCACGGGTAAAGCCCCTCATTTCAAATTGAAGCGCTAATGTAGAACATAGATGCCGCACTCACAGAAATCGGCGACTGCACGATCACTGAAAGAAAACCACGCTAACCAGGCCGATGAAACTAGCCGAATTGTCGTCGTCCCTCTTTCGGAACCGCAAGCCACAAATTCTGATTCGGAACGGAAAAATAGTGTGCCTAGATTTGAGAAGGTTTGCAACCGTTCGCTAGCCGCTTTTGAATTACAAACTCCGAGAAGGTGACAAAAAGGCGAAAGCGTCGGGCAGGCGTCGGGATCGGGCAGGATCGGGCAGGCGGGCCAGGCGTCGTCGCTCTTCCGTTTGCTCGCCTTCTTTCCTCGCGACATCACAACAACTTCCGACCAATCTGTCACAGTTCCTCCTTTAGGTCCGAAATATCAAACAAGTCCGAATTATCAGAGTCCGAAAAAACGGTCGGCGACTGTACTCAGATTTAACACCTATCTGTATATTTATGGGAAATAAAATTTCAAGCGCCCATTTTCTTCTTTAAAATGGAAACCAAATATCGGAAGGTGCCCCTTTTCTGAGATATACAAATATAAAGAAAAGCTGCGG
Source organism: Ixodes scapularis (assembly GCF_016920785.2). Lineage (NCBI taxonomy): Eukaryota > Metazoa > Arthropoda > Arachnida > Ixodida > Ixodidae > Ixodes > Ixodes scapularis. The sequence continues at coordinate 90,944,684 of NW_024609837.1, read as the reverse complement.
TGTTAGGTCGTGTTTTAAACTAGGAAAAGAGGCAGGCGTGGCTGTAACTTTGGTTTTTTTTGTGACGTTTAGGGTAGATAGATTGTGCTTGCGCCATAAAATTGGATCTTTAGTGCCCAACGTCCAACAACAGCTTCTTTTTTGTTTCACCAGAACTTCTATACATTATAGCTTTTGTTCTGTACGAGATGCACATTCTGCACCAGGTGCATAGTCTGCACATAGAATCATCTCATTCGCAGCACACTTTGAAAAATTCCTACAAATAAAATCGCTATTCGATATTCGATTTGATATTCGGCTTTTCTTAGTTTGATGCGGTATTCGATTCGAAAACTACTATTCGGTATTCAGACAGTCCTACTTTTTAATGTGTCCTTTACTCCAATGTCTCGATATCGCTCCTCCAATACCGAGGTAAAAGGTAGCGTTACGGTTGTAAAAGATTTTTCTATCTAATTTGGTGGCTCCCTTAACCAAAAACTAAAGTAGATACGGTATATTTTGTATTTACAAGAAAAAATAAAATACAGATGACCTCACAAACAAGGAACATTCTGCTCTTCAAAAAATTAGTTTTTTTATATTTGCCTCATAAATAAATTAAATACAAATCGGTATATTGAGACCGTGCTTCATCGTAAATACAAAAAAAAAACGCTGAAGTATTTACGAGTTGTCTGTCAAATAACAACTCACTTGGCGCAGATCTTGTAATCCACAGTAGGGTTGGTTTGGACGTCATTGGCATCGGGAGTAATGCTCACAAAGAACTTGGGCAATACTAAAAGAAGGAAAACCAGAGGATTAGAAAACTTAATCCACGTGCACCGAAGGTTAAACATCGGGCCACTCGGGTAAATTGTTCATTTAAAATTTCAGGGCATGGCTTTTATTTGCACTTCTGCGCATCTTTCTAATTTGAATTTTATTCCTAGCCAAAAGCCATCCACATTATATTGTGACACGAAAGCAAATGGTAATCCACGACTGACACACAACGTTGCAGTAGTAGCAAAATAACATTTAACATTATCAAACAGACTTAAGGGACCAGTCTGAGCACTACCCCCGCAATTTATAATTATACGCGAATATACGATCATTGCTTTTAATTTACAATTCAGATCTGCAAGTGCCATTAATTTCCTCATCGTCTCTTAGCAAAGAAAATTGAACTTTTACCGGAATTTACGACAAGGAAAGAGGGACTTTGAAGACAAACAGACAAGACACGCCCCACCATCTACATTACCGGAATTGCTCATCAATATTTATTAAGACATTCCTCGCAGATATCTGTCTCATTAAGTCCTACAGAAGTAGCATCTGAATGGCATTCAATTTCAGTAAAGTAATTATCGAACATTTATTAGACGTGTATATGGTGCGCGAAAAAAAAAAAAAGAAAAAATTATGTATTTGCTTTACATTTTTTCCAAGTTTGGTGAAGAGGAAACCGCTCTGCATTATCTTGAATGTGGAAGGTACGCACCATAATCTTCCACTTGGAAACTGGTTGACCCCTGAGAGTTGCCTGCCTGGACATTAATACTCCAAGACCCTTCCTCAGTAATTTCAAGAAGCTTGTAAGAGCCCTGGAAAAGCCCTACAAGAAACAGACGATCAATAACCTAACATTGGAATGAACTTGGATAAACAGACACTGCAGGCAATCCAGGAGTGTGGAAATCATATCAATAGTGATATGGGGTGGTTCCTGGGAATCATTAGAACCAGGAACATTCCCTCGCTCAGCTTGCCATGCAAATGAATACAGCTTATGATGGCACCTGCATGAGTAGGCACACATTTGATACTAGCCAATTATAATTGCACTGCAGGTGTCAAATCAACGAAAAATAGCTTGCATGTCTTGCACATCGTTGCAGAATATCTAGTATTCGTCTTTTTCGTAAGATTTACCACCATATTACTCAACTCAATGCACAGCTCATAATCTCACCATGGTTTCTCTGGTTTGTTTCCGCACACACATTGATCTTCGCCACAAAGTGTCCCGTTTTGCCACTCTAATTCTTTTTTTGCATCTTTCATTCCTGAAACTTCCAATTAATGATTGGAATAATTTCCCCGCATCACTAATATCAATTGTTAACTAAACTATTTTTTTTTTTGTGTTAGCATAGCTAACTACCAGTTCCCCACTCTGAGTAACAACGTAATTCCTATTGCGTTTTCTTTGTCGTATTTTTATTCACCACTCCAACTCTGCAATGCTGCCGTGCCTTGGTGGCAAAATAAACAAATAAATAAAAGCTTCGACATATTAGTACCTCAAATGTCTGGTCGAGTATTACAACGGCACTTCCAATTTTCTCTGTCAATATCTTTGTTGTGCCAGCTTGCGTTTTAGTCGAATATTTTAGAGAATACTATACCATCTTCAAGTTGCACTTCTTGCTGAGAGGACAGCAGTTGACTGAAGGGGTTGGAGATGGAAATGTTGACCTGCAAAGAGATAATGTCGGTCAGGTCACCTGATACCCTCATTCCCATCGTCTAACTATGAAGTGTAGTACTATAAACAATTAATATGCATTATTTTCAAAAGGGGCATGCATGCGTCTCTGAGAAGTGCTTTATGTCATACTTCATTTTAACTAAAGTTTGAAGGAATTGTTCCACTGACCTCTAATATGCACGTTGTCCATCAATCATTAAGGCATTACCTATAAGCACTTAAAATAAATGAATGAATTAATGAATGAATAACTCTACCCACAACACCCTTGGCTGCCACTTCACCTCAGTGTGCCCATGCTGAGTAGGATATGCAATGATTTAAGCTGTTTCTTTCTGGAGTCTCGCAAATATTTGACAATATTCAAAAATACTGCTCTATATTTAATAAAATTGGTCCGGACGTTTTGAATGCCAGACCTATAGTGAGAAAAACATTGTAGGTTCAACCCTTCCATCCCAGGTACAGTCAGACTCAATTACCTTCTGGTTGACCACAGGCAGTAACTTCTTGGTAAGTAGGACCACCCGGTAGTTTACTGGAAATAACCGGGAAATTAGTGTCTGCCAATCTTTCCACATTGTTTCATTATCTCCGCAAAATGGAGTACAAGCAAGGATGTAGCAATATCCATTACGACGTCATATTGGCACCACGGTAAATATTTGCAAGTGTCGTTTGAATTGAAATGGAGAGATAATGTTCAATTAAGTGGAACCCAGATTGTAAGGCTTTTAAGGGACTATCCGTAAATGTTGTGTAATCCCGGAGTCGTACAAGCTGAAAAACAATAATTACAGCCTTGGTGCTTGGCTGCGCACAACAAAAACCAAGCAATTGAAGCTTCTAGGTGTAAAGCCATCGAGCAAATTATAAAAATCAAATGTAGCAAATTGGTTCTACACATAAGGTGGGAGATATAGCGTGCAACACAGGGATCATTCTCATTCTACAATTATTACAATGAATTAACTATCGTTAAATAGCAAGAAATCCGTGTGATGGTCTTTCTTGAGATGATCTTTTGCAACGCTCCACCGCATATATCAGGAGAACCAGCCGTATAATGCTGTATTAAAAACAAAATGTGAATTGCTGGCATTATTTATCTACCTCACTACATTTTTCACAAAAATATTCAGCCATTTCCTTTTGAGAGTCGCAACCTCTAGGAGTAGTGGAAGAAATAAAAAGAACCAACGAAATCTGTATAATAGAAATAAAACATTCGATCAAATTTGTGGCGTTAATGAAGACCATTTTATGTCACTGCACACATGGAAGTGAATGGAAGCAAAGTTTAAAGCAGTTTCTTTCTCATACCATTAAAACTCCATTAAAATTTGCTGCCCAGTGAGGTTTTTTTTTTAGCATTGCATGAATTTTTGTTTGCCACTGATGACTGATCTTGTTTTGCACAAATGACTGGTTATTTTTTATTCTAGTATATTTTGTTTTCACTTTGTATTATATCTCGCGCAATTATGTTCCACCGTCCTGAGACAGCCCGGCATTTGAAAATCAAAGCAAAAAGATTGATTTGTTCATCTGTAACTTGAGAGTGCCGGCGATGACACCATAGGTGGCTCACCCGTGCTTCCTTGGCGATACTTGGGCTTGTCTGTCTGCACAAGCACCACAAAGTCGTTGGGAGTCCGCAAGTAGACGTAGGTCTCATTCTCAAAAGTGGCGCCTCCAAACTTTCCGACCACGCGCAGGCGAAGGTTGTAGTAGACGTTGCGTCTCGTCTGGGGCACCTCAAACTCCAGCTCGGTCTCGGTATCTGTCCGGAAGAGAAAGAAGCGTGAAACACCTTCAGATTCCCTGAATTCCATAAACAAACAAGGTACAATTTCTTTCTGGAGGAGGGGGTTGGGGGGAGGGACTGAAACGCCTGGAATTATATTTGGGGGGGGGGGGGTTCACGGGTGTGGACACGGCCGTCCCCGGCCATCACCACCTAGAGGAGGAGGCCAGCACACGCCTCCGGTGACGTCACCGCAGCAGGCAGACGTGCGCTGGGCTATAGAGCTGAGCTGAAGGCTTCACGCGTACCGTTTACGTCGTAGAAACGAGTTTTCGCACTATTTATTTTTTACGAGTTAACACGAGAGCTGTGGACGCCTAGTGATTTAAAGAACAAAATTTAGAACGCAGGAAAATTATTATAACCTACAATTATTGTAGTGAATTCATACAAGAAAGTGATATCTTGAGACAGATGCGTTATTTTTTTTAAGCGATAAACTGGGTGATGTAATCATTTCTGAACGACATCGGAGTTGTATAAAAAAAAGAAGAATTCCTATGAAATGGCAATAAGTGTACTAGTAGGACCAAATAAAATCAACTACAGTAACAACCGGATAAATGATGCAGAGGCATTCATTTCATTTCATTTTATTCACCTCAAAGGCGTCCAAAGACACATACATCGGGGGGGGGGGGGGACACAAAAATAAATACCAAAAAAGCAATTGAACATTTAAAAAAAAAAATAAACACCAACAAGTAAAGATTACACACACACAAAAAAAAAATAAAAATGCTTATTAGCATGTTATTGTTATGATGCAGTTTTACAAATCAAGGTTCACAGTTACACAAATTGATGCAATTATTTTTAAATGCAAGGGGATATCACTCAGTTACAATATGGTTGGGTAGTTTGTTCCAATCAGTGGTGCAAAGTACTAAGGAAGAAAAGAGGAAAGTATGGCACTGAAATGGTTCAATCTTGCAGGACTATCTAAGATGGATGATATAAAATTTGCAGCCCAGCAGTAAGTAAATTGAGAATCGCAATCTAAGTAATATACATCTTAAAAAAAATAAAAAAAAATCCGGCTATTTTTTGTCTTTTTTGTAGATTAGGAACATTTATGCTAGGGAGCCTTCATGTGCGCTTTGCTAGGGTGATGCCACCCTTTGTAATACCACTTGCCGACAAACCAGCAGCCATTTTGTTCCTCAACGATATTCCGTGGAGCTTATAACCCTCCCGGAAACAAGCACCTTATCTCAGAAGTTCGGAGCAGCGTTGTGGAACCCACGGAGGGAGGATTAGCATTTTCCCCCTCGGATGGGATTACCGATGGACACAAAGGCCACTTTCCGGCGCACGGGGAAACAATGAGAGAAACAAAATGGCGGTGGAAGAGGGTGTGGGAAAGGGAAGCAGGCAGTTGGCATCACTCTATGCGAAGCGCACATGAAGGCACCCTAATTTATGCTAGCTCTTAAAGTGGAGACACTAGTTTCAGATGAATAATCACTGCATCTAAATCTGGCTGCTTTGTTCTGAAGATTCGAACCTCAAGATTAGGTAACTTAGGTGTGGATTCCAAATTATGCTTGCATATTCTAATGTTGGGAAGATAAATGTTTTGTATACGAGTAGTTTCGTCTTAATGTCTTAATCCTCACTGAAAAATCTCATTTGTATGAGAAATTTCTGTGTCCAATAAACAGATATGAATCATACAAGATATATGAGAACATATAAGAACTACATAAGAACTGAACAAGAACTAGGCTTTTTGCCTTGTTAAAGGCCAAAACATGCCTTTAACTAGGCATGTTTTTGTGTCAGTGCTGTTATCAAACATGTGAACTTTTTTTTCTAGGCATGTTCTTGTATTTTGTATTTTTATGTTTTGTGTTCTTGCATGTACGCACTTCGGTGCACCCTCTTGTAGGCTCTTGGGGGGCACCGCAAAAGTAATAAATAAATAAAATAAAAAAATATCAGAAACTTGTAAGTTTCTTATATATCTTATATAGTTATCATATAAGTTCTTATATGGTTATTATATATCTTGTATGTGTTTATTGAACACAAACATTTTCTCATACAAGTGGCTTTTTCACAAATTACCGTAGAATATCATGCATCCGCCCATTCCACATTAAGCGCTGATATCCAAATTTCTAAGATCTGAAAAAATATGCGCAGTACATTTATACGTAAAATTGATGACGGGACAAGCGCCCATTCTCCATTTTTTCGTGTTTATCTATAAATTTTGAGTGGGCGCTTGCCCGGTATTTTACGGCAAGTGCTTTTAGCGCACTACCTGTTATTTGCTCAATCCATGATAATGAGTCTGTAAAATACACGCCCAAATACTTGTACGACAATAAGTGTTCTAGTGGTTGGGAAAGTAACGAGTACTCGGTTAGTGTTTCAGTGGAGGACTTTATTACGGACATTTCTTTGCATTTACATGCGTTAATGTTCATCTGACATAGGGAACATCATGATCATATTGTATCTAAATCGTCTTGGACAATATTCTGATCACTATAGGTGTATTCATTCTCCGGTAAATAACTCAAGCATCAGCGAAAAGTAATTGTCGATTTAATTGATGGTAGGTCATTGATATATATTAGAAACAATGAAGGCCCGAGTACACTACCCTTAGGGACACCTGATGCAACAGCAACGGGACGCGAATCGCCAGACACGTATAAAAGTAACACCATTCCAAAATTGTGATGTGTTGGTTCGAAAAATGTATCGCACATAGTTTGAAAAATGTATTGCACATATTTTGACAAACTTTTCTTAGACCTGTGATAAACCTGCATAGGTTCAGCAATTCAATGCACTCTGCCTGTTCAAATATAGTACTTGTTTTGCAGTAAGCAACCTATCTGGTTACTACATCGAAAAAACACCTGTGACCTATTTTTTGGCAATGTCATAATGTGAAAACTTTATATTTGCAAAAAAAAGGACCGTAATACCAGAGCGTTGCCCCATACGCCGATGTACTTCGACAGTACCGAGTCTGTGAAACGACACAGTTAGGGTGGCTAAAAACAAGTTTTGTACACAAACAGAAGTGGGCATGGGAGCTTCATATTCAAAGTTGCTTGCATTTACTACACAGAAGAGTCATAAGCAAGAAATTGGTCATCTTTGAACACTGCGAAACGAGCCTCCTGGGATCCATAACAGTGATGTGATTGGCCTAAGCCGTTTTGGAGCACCTTTTGGAGCAGCCAAAAGGGTGTTTTGGAGCAGCAAAATTGGCCTTTGGAGCAGCCAGAACAGTGTTTTGGAGCAGCAAAAGTGGCTTTTGGAGCAGCCAAAACAGTGTTTCGGAGCAGCAAAAGTGGCTTTTGGAGCAGATATTCTTAGAAAAATAAACTTATTTTCGTTTTAAGTGCTGGACGAACGAAGGACACTTCGCTCGCCGCAATAAACAAATTATGGTCAAGTTAGACCACCTGGGAGTCTTTCAACATGTAACTGAAATGCCAATGACATGACACATTTTGCAATGCTTTCGTTAAATTATACATATATATGTACCGTTATAGATAAAAAAGAAACAAACAGCACATATTAAAATTTATTTGAAAATGACCAGCTTATTAGTAAATATCACAGCATTAGGTTGACTACCATAGTTATATGATACAATAAATGGAAGCTGTCTCCAACTGATGATACACGTAACTACTGCAGTGCAATGCGAAATTGTACACAAGACAAAGGTGCATTAAGAGTAGTGGGTGCTTTTCTTTTTGCCTTCCAAAAGTTTCTACAATGCTGCTGCAAGCCTCAATTTGCCTGTGGCTAGTAATGAATTCCCACTTTCAATGTCTCCAAAGAGACATTGAGACATCCCACAAGTGAACAGTGCTGTGGGCGTTGCCGAGCAATTCCGAAAAACCGCTTGCCACCATTTTACTGGTTCCCGACGTGCCAGATTTTCGTCAAAAGTAAGCAAACGTAAAACAATGGGTTGCAAGCGTCTCGGCTAGTGCTTCTGTCGTGCAGTCATGTTCGAATGCACATGAGGGCAACTTCGGCAGGCTTGCATTTGCACGTGCTTTGTCGCGCGAGCGGAGATGGCTGTTCGATCGAAACAGACACCATGCCACTCCGCTCCGTCGCCAACTGGTTTCCAAAATTGTATGCAAAGTGTAATTTTCCAGCATATGACAAAAAACTGTCCAGCGGCACGTGCTTGCCAGGCCGGCAGGAGAGGCACAAGCTAAACACACAGAAAAAAAGAACCTGAGCGAGTCAGGTCAAAACAAGACATCGCGAGTCCGGGTCAAAAAGTACTTGGAGCGCTTTGTACAATGACTGAGGCACTGAAGCGTCAACACACGCCCGCGTCAATCGTTGAATTTTTTTTTTTTTTTTAAGGCGCGATCGACGAGACACATTAACAGCGAGAGCGTGAAACGAGAGGTGGCATGAAAAACTATGCAGCCCGGATGGACAATCGATAGAGGGTACTTTTTGTTGGGCAGCCGCTTGCGCTACCTAGCTCACACATGCTCAATTACAGTACTCAGTTTAGTTCCAGTTTCGAAAGACACCAATATTGGTCCTTTGGCGCAGGCTTGGCGCAGATCACCCATATTTTGGCAAAATGTAGCAGGATGTAGCAGGGTTAGCCCCTTGGCGCAGTTTGGCGCAATGGACCTTTTCCATATACCGACGGCACCAGGCGGTGGCTGCGTGAACTAAAAAATCGAGGAAGTGACCTGCGCTACCAATCAATAATGGGAGCTACGTTACCAGTTGCTTCGCTCTCTGAGCAGCGTCGCGTGCCCAATGCAACGAGGTAGGCCTAGCGCGACTTTAAAGAAGGAAATCCGTAGCGTCCACCCAAACGTCGTGTTTTTCTTTCCGTCCACTTTCTTTTTTTGTGTAACGCAATTATATATATGCTGCAATTATGTATTCTACTCGTCGATTTACAGCCTCATTTTGAATTTCCTCGATTTTTTCGTGCCGACTTCCACCGCTTGGCATCGGGCGCTCGCGCGTGCGCAGAACGCTTCTCGGAAAAGGTCCATTGACGCAGCAATCACATCACTGCCATAAGTTCTGAAAATATCCATCTTGAAAAACATTTACGCACATGCATCTTAGATGCTGTAGATTTCGAGACACCGAGACACGCAATATCTGTGCAGCATGTTGGCATTCACGCTGTAGCACCACAAGATACCGAAGAGACTGCTACAAGGACACCGACTATCTGCACACGCACACACACACAGATTCACCGACTTCAGAGAACAGTTGCCTTTGCATGAGGATGAAGCGCAAGCATGTTGCTGGCCGGACAGGAACTAATTTTTTTAGCCTTGACCCTTACATTTCTTTTTTCATTTTTTTAGATGCTGCACTGGCACTTATAATATTGTTGTCATCTTGCAACAAAGGTTTCTCAGTAGAATGTTTTCACTGCAGTCCAACGCATGCTTCAGCTCGAACTCACGATGGGTTCATCATCCCAGGCGTCAGACATACTCTTCCTTGGTCCGAGTTCGCTTCTTGACATCCGTGACGGTTGGCAGCGAGTGTCTTCGATTGCGGAGTTTCAGCTTTTCATTTCTTTTGTATGGCATTCTTGGCATTAATGCGAACATTCATTTTGTTGCAAACATGTCTCAAGAAAATGCTTGAGCATTTTCTTGCGACAACAACACGTGTTTTAAAATGAGCTCACTCGTATGTTAATTTTCACAGTCGGAAGTCTTTTTTTGGAGAGTAGTTCCCTTATGAGATACGTAACAAGTCGGCACTGGCTGGGCATCACCAATTGGTGAACAACATAGTTGTGTTCTACAGCATTTACACCAGCTCAGTCTTCCTGCACGAGCAAACTGTAGCCAACTTGTTTCGTGCTGTCGATGCGGCCTTGCATTTTTCGCCCCTTAGGTTTTTAAGGTGGCGTAGACTGCACGGCTGGCCACATAGCCCAAAGCCGGGAGGCTGTGTCTTATTTTTTAAAGCCCAGGGCCACATTGCAGGTATACCACGTTGCAGGTAGGGCGTAAAGTATCTGCTCCCTTGGGAAGATCTTTCTAGTTTCCATCCTTGCTAGCTGTAGTGATTGTTGACAGCGTGCTCCACAGCAGTGTTTTGTTTTCATCTTCGTAAACATGCCTTGTAGACACGTGATAATAGAAGCAAGCCAGATGCCTATACATTCCGAAGCACTCTTCCAAGGTGCCAGTTTTCAGCTTATCCTATGGAGGCCGTACAGTAGCCAGAGTTCATCAAAGCAGTATCCGGGATGTGTATTTGACCGCTTCTGCGGGAAATAAAAACAAAAAAGGAGGAAATCATATTAATCCAAAGAAAGGTAATGTAATCAAAAATTATTATAAAAAGAAGAAAAAAAAAAACACTCTTCTTTAAAGGGATACTACGACGAAATTTCGGCGCTCATTTTTTGGTCTATATGTGTTCAAAAAAGCAGCATCACATCGAACATACCAATATCCTGTTAAAAAAGTCACGAAAAGGAATTTTAAAACGAATTAAACGATCAGCAAAGAGCACCTGGTGGATGTCGCTAACGCCTCGCTTGTAATGCCCGTCTAGGAACCTTGACAGCTAGTGATGGAGGTTGTCTTGTCTCCGGCCACGACGAGAGAAGGGGGGAAGGAGGAACTCCCCTCTTCCCGAGAATGCCTTTTGTGTGTCGCAGAAGTCGCTATTGTCCCCCTACAAGATTACAGAAGATTAACCCGTCACTCAAAATTCGTACAAAAGCAGCCGCACTGGGCCATCCTTTCGACCTCAGCCTCGCCGTAGCTTTGCTCGTCTTGAGACGACCTACGTCACGATTGCGTTGGATGTCACGTGGTCTCCGCTGGGCCTTCTCCGAGCGCTTGCCAGAGTGGGCCGTTTATAACAAAAAATACAGGCACCAGGCTTAAAATACAAACGTGCGATTGTCATTTACGGATATTGTGGATCATATTCAACCTATTTTTGAACACGACGGGGATATTTCAAATTTCGTTAAAGTATCCCTTTAAGCTGAAGTAGTTCCATATTTTGGATCACAAACATCAAAATTATTCTCGAATTTGATGTTCCGAATGCACTATAATAATATAATAATGCTTATTGCACGAGCACATAAAACCGGCTACAGAAAATAATAAATAATAATAATAATATACTCCATAGAGCTTCCTGGTGTATGGTGGAATCGCTTGGCGAGCCTGTAGGGGTTCCAGCTAAATTGTTAGTAATGGCTCTGGTGTGGATAAGTAAACTGATCAATGAGCCATATTCCGGCTTGCGTGCACTCCTAACTACAGCTCAGAAACCCGCTAAAATATAGATCGTACTAGTTAGTTGTAGCGGATCATTCCTGCGCTCCGATGAGGATACGCAAAAACGACACAATGTACTTTTTTTTTTTTTTTGAGTAAAGCTATACGCACTCCGGAGTGCGCTTCGCGCGGAAGTGGCTATACGCACCCCTCCGAGAGATCATGCCGCTCGGGCCACCCTTTTCGAACGGCGCGTGAATCACTGGGGCGCTCGTTAACACAGCCCCCCGCCTGCGTTCACGCCGCTTCGCGGCGACAGTATCGGCTGCTAATTACAAAACGTTACCAGTACACGCCGCTTCGCGGCGTCCAGCCGGCAATCCAAGCCCCGCTGTCCCCGATCGCACCTCCGGAAAGGGAGTCCGCTACCATTTAGTTCTGCGAAGTTTCTCGACAACATTCGATATTTTTTTTTACTGTTCATCGCAAAAAAGGAAATGTCGTAAATATCGCCAAATGCCTCGACAAAACAAAATGTTTGAGAAAAAAAAAAAATAGTTGGCCCATCGCGGATCGAACCCGCGTCCACTTGCGTAGGTAACGGACATCCTAACCCCTACGCCACAACACCGCTTAGGAAACTCGTTGTGTCCACTCTTTTTATACGAGAAAAGCGGAGTGCGTATAGCCATTTCCGTCCGAAGCGCACTCCGGGGTGCGTATAGCTTTACTCTTTTTTTTTAATTGATGTGTTGGCTGCAACCGCGATAACCTATCACTTGCATACCTTGCGAAAACATTCCAACTCCTGAATCAAGTCATTTCTACCGGGTGAAACAAGGAGACGGTAGGCTCTTTAAATCGACCGGAAAATTCGGTTTCTTAACCTATCGCGCTACGACTTTGTGCAGCGTTGCCCACAGATGGTGCATTTTTTTCGTAAAATTTGCAAAGAGCGAACTTACCTGAGGAAAAAGTAAAGAAAGAAAAAGGCTTAGCTCCTATGGAAACGCAGCGACGCCACCGGTCTGCAATCAACACGGCGCCGTTTCGCACGGGCGACAAGAGATGGCGCAAGCGGTCGCGACGCCAACTGCCGCCAACGAACGAGCAGACGACGCCGAGAACCGGCGTTTTTGGCAGACAAGGGACTGCAGTTGCTTGTTGTTACCGCGCCTGTTTTTGTTTCTGCAACTGTCGCCGTTTGCGGAACGCGCGCCGCTTTTGATTCGAAAAGATCGTCTGCTAAAAACGCTGGCTCTCGGCGCCGTATGCTCATTCGTTGGCGGCGTTCGTTGCGCCATCTCTTGTCTACCGTGCAAAACGGCGCCGTGTTGATTGCAGACCGGTGGCGTCGCTGCGTTTCCATAGGAGCTAAGCCTTTTTCTTTCTTTACTTTTTCCTCAGGTAAGTTCGCTCTTTGCAAATTTTACAAAAAAAAATGCACCATCTGTGGGCGACGCTGCACAAAGTCGTAGCGCGATAGGTTAAGAAACCGAATTTTCCGGTCGATTTAAAGAGCCTACCGTCTCCTTGTTTCATCCGGTATTTAGTTCTGCACCTACAAGTAGCGCCAGCATTTGAATATGTTGCTTCCAGGCCGCAATCAAGTCACTCCCAAACATGCATTCAGCACAAGTAAAAACAAGAAACGAATCCACGATATTAAAAATGAAAAACTTCTCACCCAGCCATGCCGTCAAGGAGCGAGATCTTCCCATCGATTCGCTGTATAGTCCACGGTTTCGTAGTCATCCTTACAGAAACTCAAATATCGACACTTTCACATCCAGCTTTTCGTCAAAGCGCTGATAAACAACATCGAATGACAACTACGACAATCGAAAATCAACGACCCCGTTCCAGTTCACCATAACCATAACTATGGTGCCTCGATTACGTCTTCGACTGGTGTGTTTACCGCCCTATCCTGCCCATACATCAAAAGAGGTCCCAATGTGGCAACAAATGACGCGAAGTGTCATGCTGTTGCCTGTCGCGATCCTGGCGGTTGGCCGTAGAAATGCTGGCGAAAAGCATGAGCGGACGTGAGTGTCGCTGTCGTCACGGCGTCGCTTTAGGCGTCCCAACTTCCGGCTGCCCTAGCTTCGTGAACTGTCACAATGGAAAGCGACCTGCAGCAGAACAGGCGTCTGCCTTTTTTACCACAACTGTTGAGACGCCGCCAGAGTCGCGACCGGCGACAGCATGACACTTTTATGACGTCATCGGGCGGAAATCGAGGTACCACTTTTTTGGCCGCGGTAAACACACCAGTCGGAGACGCGTTCCAGGGGTTCCAGCAAGGAGGTTAGAAGTACTAGGAGGGGGCACGTTGCAATATTGGTGAAGCCTAGTCATAAAAAGTTTAAACGATTTTGTGCCCAGCGTGACCGCAGATCTCTCTGGCGATTGGTGCGCGTGACATGTCACGTGTGAGATGGATGGTTGATTGTAGAAGGACTCCTCGCAGGCTTGCGCGCGCTCCGTCCGGTAGGTTTTATCAGATCGAAGTGTAGACTGTGGTGTATTCTAGTACCCCATAGCAAGACGAAGGCGAGCTACGGTCACGTGATGTGGTCACGTTGGCAAGGTAAGTGAGGAGAGTAAGGAGGAAAATGAGAAAGAGGCGAGGCGTCAAGGGAGCATGGCTTGCGGAGGCTACGCGGCCGACGTCATGCCCTCTCCTACCCTTCTATTCTCCATGGGTTCCAGGCACCATACCATGACGTACACACACATAGAGATCAGTGAGGCCGCGGTTGTGTTGTATTCCAAAATGTGCTCGATCTTACTCGAGAGTTGAACTTCCGACCCTCGACGTCCAAAAACCCACTCGCTTCTAGAGTTGTTCTAGTTGATTCCTCCAGCCTTATTGTCACGTGACCCAACTCGCAGGCGTAGCTAAAAAAGCCGTCGAAGAAAGGAACGCGACCGACGGCCGTTGGAAAAAAAAAAAAAAAAAGCAAAAAAAAAAAAAAAAAACGCAACACCGTGGCGCCTTTTTTTGTTGTTTGTTTGCGCCGCGGCAAGCGTAGAGGGAAAGGAAAAGTAAAAGAGAACTTGCATTGCAAACAAGCCAACTGTCAAGGAGAGCCCTGCGGAGAAGCGCACTACCAGTTCAGCCTACTCATGCCGACGCTCCTTGAAGGGAGAGAGGCAGGGAGGTAAAGGTGGGTGAGGAGGAGTGGCAAATCCCGTGCGCCGACACCCGGGGTCCCGAGTGAACGATCGCAAAAGAGAGCGACAGAACACGAGAGAAAGAAAGCAACGTTGCCATGGTAAACGCGAAGAGTGAAAACTCTCAGCAATATAAACAGTAATAATTTAACGTTGTAAACTAATTTCTGAGCTATTCTAACGCTTATAAAAAGCAATAAAGTCATTACGCTGCATTAACTTCCCTTCTGTCGAAATCTCGGAAATCTGGTGCTTGCGCAGTTTCGTATTCCTCAACCGCGCCCACCCGCGCCCCACCGGCGAAGCCGGGTATATGGTTTAGTTTAGCATTAACGCGAGGCCGTACATCTGCGCGCTATGCAAAAAAAAAAAAGCTTCAAAAGGAACGCGAATATCTTTCCACCGGTAAGTTCGTGGATTGTTGAAGTTCACAAAACTGCTCTGATGATGTAACCGTGTTTGGGACCCCGAGGGTCTGCCTGCATGATCCGCCCGCTTGCGGCAGCCAGAATGTATGGGAAAATGGCGGACCTTTTCCTCTAGAGTTAGCATGGAGAATAGAAGGGTAGGAGAGGGCATGACGTCGGCCGCGTAGCCTCCACAAGCCATGCTCCCTTGACGCCTCGCCTCTTTCTCATTTTCCTCCTTACTCTCCTCACTTACCATGCCAACGTGACCACATCACGTGACCGAAGCTAGCCTTCGTCTTGCTATCGGCTACTAAAATACACCACAGTCTAACCTTCAATCTGATAAAACCTACCGGACGGAGCGCGCGCAAGCCTGCACGGAGTCCTTCTACAATCAACCATCCATCCAGCACGTGACATGTCACGCGCACCAATCGCCAGAGAGATCTGCGGTCACGCTGGGCACAAAATCGTTTAAACTTTTTATGACTAGGCTTCACCAATATTGTAACGTGCCCCCTCCTAGTACTTCTAACCTCCTTGAGAGTTAGTATGTATGATCTCTATGGAGAGAGGGGAGCGCTAAACGGAATGGTCTTTTCTCCTGTATTCTCGTCCCCAGCCACCTGATAGGCATATCCGGTAAGGGCGACAAAAAGTAATAAAACATTTCCACCTGAAAGTAGTAAAAAAAGAGAGGGGAGGCAAAACAAAATGGGTGACAGCTACGCCTACATCCTAAATTTATTATATAGGCGTGGCGATGGCAAAACAATGTTTTCGCCCACACTAAAAGTAACGACAATTCAAGATGGCGGCGCCCTTGAGAAAAAGGTCTATACACCTTTCTAAGAAACACTCGCCTTTCGGCTAGCTTCTGTTGTAAATTATTTTCGACAGCTAAGCACTTTGTCGTTTGACATGCGGCGAATCGCGCGGCGCCTTCAAAACTTATCCTAAAGAAAACAACAACAACCAAAAAACTATACATCCCAGTCGCATTCGTCCTGTCGCGCGCGTACCCAACAAAAATAGTTTATAGTTTTTTTATTGTTTTTTTTTTCAAATCTGGTACAATGCTTTCTCAATGACCTCGGGAAAATACATGTACCGTTAAACACAAAATACAGTGGGAAATGAGGAGAATTTAGCCGCCAGCAGTATTTGAAACTGCGCCTACGCAGGCTGCGCCTATCGAAATCACATTCCACTCGGTTAGGGTTAACAGGGATGCCGGTGAAAGTCTAGCCTCGAACCCAGTGAATGGGCTCGAAAACGGTTTGCTGCCCCTGGGCCGGTTTGCTCATCTTGCGGCTGCGGACGCGGCCGCGGCCAGGAGGGATTTTTACGTCACGTGACCAGCTCCATGGGGACAAGGAAGTACCTAGCGTCCCTGCCTAATGGCGGAGAGATCCGCATCGCTTCAAGCACAAAAGCCTAATTTCGCTCGCAGAAACTGATTGGAGGGACTTTCAACTGGAATCTAATTGACCGCCCCTTTATACTGTAGGTGCGGCAGGTAAAGTTACGGCCAGGGAGGGCAAATAAGAGCCAAAATAAAGAAAAAAACCACACGAGATAAAAGCGGTAGCGGTATTTTTATATACCTGCGCCGGCGCCGCGCCTCGCGCCTTCTGTGTGGTCGAGGGGTTGAAGCGCCGGTACTTGTCGTCGCGGCGTAAAAGTTCCGGGTTCAAATCGCGCAAAAGGCTTCTCTTTATTTTTTTTTTGGATTTTGCGCGTGTCTTATTTTTGAACTGTGATCCTTTTTTGGAAATCATCCACTTGCACTACTGCGCCTTACACGCGTTTACTGTTAGTCCCACCTGTTCAATCGAAACACCGGGAAGAAGAAAAAAAAGATCAACGCAAGTTAACGCGCTAATGCAATCATTTCGTAATGTTCATTAAAAGGAAACCAAGCTAACAGCATCGGTATGGCTTTCACACAAGCGGAGCCGAAACAAGCATCCTTTCCCCAGCGTTTACAATTCCCCAGCGTTTACACCAAAACTGACTTTGTATCAAGAAATGGAATTAATTATAATTAATTCCATTTCTTGATCCAAAGTCAGTTTAGGTGTTTGCATGAGAGAGAGGGTTTGCGATGGTCGATGCCTGATTCATTTTTGCATTTGGTCGTGATCGTCTGCTATTCTACTAAAATTCAACAAGTAATGTGTTAATATTACAAAACGATTGCCACAACAAAATGTAAAGAGTATAAATATACTTTTTATCTCATTCCATGCAAGTAAAAGTATGATCTCTTTTAGTTCAGTTTTACTACTTTCTCAGACGTTTGACCTGCTGCCTTGCCTGTCGGATTTCGCTCAATCAATGTATCCACAGCTGCTAGTCTTTTTTTTTTTGTTGCTTGTTTTATTTTTTTTTTTAATTGCTACAACTGCAGTTTTTATTAGTCCTAAATAGGCGTCTCTTGTTATTGAAAGGAGTCGCAGCAAGAGCGTTATTTTAAAACTAATAAAATTGTAAACGCTGGGGAAAGGATGCTTGTTTCGGCTCCGCTTGTGTGAAAGCCATACTGATGCTGCTAGCGTGGTTTCCTTTTAATGAAGATTACGAAATGATTGCATTAGCGCGTTAACTAGCGTTGATCTTTTTTTTCTTCTTCCCGGTGTTTCGATTGAACAGGTGGGACTAACAGTAAAAGCGTGTAAGGCGCAGTAGTGCAAGTGGATGATTTCCAAAAAAGGATCACAGTTCAAAAATAAGACACGCGCAAAATCCAAAAAAAAAAAAAAGAAGCCTTCAGCGCGATTTGAACCCGGAACTTCTACGCCGCGACGACAATCCGGCGCTTTAACCTCTCGACCACAACAGGAGGCGCCAGGCGCGGCGCCGGCGGAGGTATATAAAAATACTGCTACCGCTTTTATCTCGGGTGGTTTTTTTCTTTATTTTGGCTCCTATTTGCCCTCCCTGGCCGTAACTTTACCTGCCGCTCCTACAGTATAAAGGGGCGGTCAATTAGATTCCAGTTGAAAGTCCCTCTAATCAGTTTCTGCGAGCGAAATTAGGCTTTTGTGCTTGAAGCGATGCGGATCTCTCCGCCATTAGGCAGGGACGCTAGGTACTTCCTTGTCCCCATGGAGCTGGTCACGTGACGTAAAAATCCCTACTGGCCGCGGCCGCGTCCGCAGCCGCAAGATGAGCAAACCGGCCCTGGGGTCGAGTGTTTCTTGGAAAGGTGTATACGACCGCAGCGCCGCAGCGTACATCCGGGACCTTTCTACGCTCGCCGCTCGTCAAAGCCTGATCTCACTACCCCCCTCTAGTATGCGCCGCCTTTTCCACCGCTTGAGGGCGGGTATGTCGACGGGTCATTTCTTGTTTCCGTACCTTATAAACTGCATTTTGTTTCTTTTCTGATCTAAAACACTGAACAAAAACTACTTTCACAAAATTGAAACGGTTCGCGCCACTTCTATTTTATATTTCGACTAAGAAGAAGCTTTTAGCGGCTCTGACCAGTAGTAAGGCCAGGACCAAAGACTGCACATATCACGCGCTTTCGGCACCGCGGGTCGCCCCCGTAGGTGGAGGACGGTTTCCGCGGCGTCCGGTTAAAATATGACGCACTAATAGTTAGTTACTCTCTGCGTGTCCGCTGGCTTGCCCGAACCGCAAAAAACATAAAAACCGCAAAAAAAAAAAAAAAAAAAATGTAGACGTTTAAATATGATTGCAGGGCCCCTTTGCAGATCAGGTCAACAATGGCGGGTGTAATCTGATACGTCTAAAGCTTGCGTAGAAGACAAGCAATGCTAGTGGCAATGGGTTTAGAAGTAGTCGTCACCGAAACACTGCAGACATACGGGGTCCGTTCTTAGTCTTGCGAACATTGGGAGTAAATTTCAGTATTCGATTCGACATTCGATGTTTTGGCCACTATTCGAATCGAATTCGATTCGAGTTGAAAGTTCGCTATTCGCACACCTTTAAAAAAACGCGTACGATTGCAGACATAGGTTACTTGTTTACAGCATGAAGCACTTGCGCGCACACGTGCCATTCTAACTGAATAAAGACGCGCGAAAACGTGCAATCGTACGCGGAAGGACGCTCTTTTCGGTAGCTCATTTGCGTTGAATGGTGCGCCGTCGCTCCGCTTTCCGAACTGAAATGCAACGGGTTGCTACGCCCAAGACGAACCGCTGCGGCCGCTACGAGTCATCGAGGCAAATCTCGGTGCTAAGAGCGCGCCACGTGACCTTAGGGTGGGACGGGCCGCAACACTGTGGACCGCAACGTACGGAGTGGAAGTTACGTGGTGTCCCCGCAACGCTGGATTGGCTAGGATAGCTGGTAGCATCGGCGATGGTCCATCTTATGATGGCGTAGGTTATTGCTTTCGCGCCTGCAACAACTGGATCCACTGAATAAGCTACGCTGCAGAGTACCGACACTTTAGCCTTGGATGGCTGGATGGATGCTAATCAGAGCCGCGTATAGAGAGAGTCTGGTCAGTGGGAGGCGTGGGCAGAGCCAGGGCTTGCACCAGACGCAGAAAGAGGGCCTGACATGCTCTTTTGGCCAACCAGAAGCCTAAAATCCTTTAGCGGTGGTAGCGAGGAACAGACTGAATCGTTTTAATAAGCGCGTAAGAGTTAAATGTAGTAACCCTTTTTGGTTGAAAATAGGGGGCATGTGATGTTTCGATCAAGATCACGCAGAAAGATGTAAGAAACGAATGCGCCGCTCAACTTTGTTTTGCTCGGACAGAGTGTGACCGCTCGGACGGCCGATTCCCGGCCCTCGACGCACGGATTATGTCGATCGTTCCGCTAGTCGCACTCTTCCACCATGATTTTGGATGACCGCAATTAAAACATCACGTGCACCATATTTTCAGACACCAAGAGTTACTCCGACGCACTTATTAGGTTTGTTTCTCGCGACCACCGCCAGGGGTATACCATAGCCAGGGTATTATTTCCGGCTTCCGGTTGGCCACATTCGAATTTGTGAAGACGCCCTGGAACACGCCCAGCCCGCTTTCGGCCAATGGCGCCCTCCTCATTTGCCTCCTAAACTTCCCAACGAATCAACGAGGTAGAGGGGCTTAGAGTGATAAACCGGAAGTTCGGAAGTGGCACCCCCCCGGTTGCCGCCATATTTTACGCAAATGTGACCACTCGTCACGTGACCTCCCAAGAGCCGTGACGTCACAGGTAAGATGGCAGCGCCCAGAGCTGGCGGATGCGAGTTTGTTCGGTGCGCGGTAGCCGTGATGTGCAGCTGCTTTCCGACGACTTCGGGCTTCTTCGTGCTCGCTGACGCAGGTATAATGTGAAAATATGAAGGAATGAGACTTTATACCGTTTTTGCGCAAGATCGCTCTGGATCATCTGGATATTAACGCCCGTGAGACAGCATCAGCTCTGCATCGCCGTACCGGTGCTTGGATTCCGGGATGTGTCCGAGGATCGATAGAACTTTGAGTGCTTTTAACACGAAATTTTCGCATTCTCTTAGCTTTGTTTGAACGTTGAAATATCTGAGAATCTACCCGAAATGTATACGTCGCGTTAGGGCCTAAGGGAAGTTGTTTCAGCCCTCCGTCACCGAACAACCATAGCAACTTTTAGCGAGGAAGCTCCTGCGATTTTAACCTTTTGTGCTAATCCACGATTCTACATTCGATCGCTTTTCTTCCTTTTTTTTTGTGTGTGTGTGTGTGAGTGCGAAGTGCACCCTTATTTTCAGCTACGAGGTTGGCGTTTTATTGAGTATGGGGAAGAATAAATCGTTGCAGGCACCTGCTTCAAAGCTATTCGATTTGCTATAAGAACAACTGTTTTGGTGCATGCATAGATTAACTGCGCATTTTTTCTGTTTTGTAGGATTTATTGCAGCTATACTCTTTTCCATCAAGAGTGCATTGTATTAGTCGGTCAATTATTTAATTGTTCTAATTACCTGGATAAGATGATTCATATTTGTGTTCATCACTTGCCTGGAGAGCAGTCTTGTTGAAAAATGTTGACTACCATTCCTTTCGGTCTCTTCAATAGACTCTTTTTAAAAGTGTGGGCTGTCTATACTTCACATCACCGTAACTTGGAAAAGGCCAACCGCCACAGCCCCCTCGAGCCAATCAGAGAGACGGAGCGAAGGTGTGTGACAAATCTGTGCAGACGAGCACTCTGGTGATATGCTGTCATGTGCCTCTCTCCAATGTGTGTATTGACTCACCGAGACCGTAGCCTTTGCCGTCTGCCAAATTCTGATGAAACAAATTACAGTAGCTACTACTGTAATTACCCCAGGCTTTCATACTTTGGGTATTTGTTCGACAAGAATGTTATGTCCGCCATCCCTGTGAATTCGGCTCAGCACCTATTGGACTCGAATGCTGCATTGGCGTTCAACGTGAACTGGGACCCATTCGTGTGCTTTGCGCCGGAAAAAAATGGTGACGGTTGTGTTGCTTGATAAGGTTCTGCAAAGGGTCTATTGTGTCATACATATAGGAAGTGTCATGCTATATAACAATGCATCAACACATACTATTAAACTATATGCTCAGAGGTGTGTTTGTTTTTCCAATTAACAAGTTACAGCAGTGTGCTTTAATGCTATTATCATGCGTGTAGTTTTAAGTATCCTCTCTGCAATGCCTACGAAGGCCCCTGGAAGGAAGGAATTAATAAATAACATTTTCACATCACTGGAGTTGGGTTTCGGATGCACCACATGTTCAGGAAAGGTTGAACGAGTGCAGCCCCTTGCAAGAAGTCTGCCAGTCTGGTATGGCCCCTTAATTAATATTGAAGGGTCAGAGAAGCGAGTGTCCTCGTAAGGTCCAGAGCGTGCAATGGACACAATTCTTGGTGTGTAGACTCTCAAGGCATGAAGGCAAGCGGAAATATGTTTATCTGGTTAGTGTATCAAATATGTTTATTTCCACTTGATTACATAATTATTGAATCTTAGTAAATGGTTCCATAACGAGTTCTTTCTGCGACAGTCTCGTGTCAGGCGTTCAGTCGTAGTACCTGTGGACCTTGTTGTCGGATGACGCTCCTGGCACGTCGGTGTTCAGTTTGGTCGAGTGGCAACTTTGACCGACTGATGCTGTCTTGTAATCATACGTCATGTGCACTGAAGCTGCAGGGCTGGCTTCTAATCCGAAAATTTTCCTGGTAGTTTTCGGCATCAATGTAGCAAGCTCGGGCATGTATTCCTTACGTGGCTGTGCCTTTTGCTGTACCGTTGACTTGAAAGCTGGCAACAATTTTTGTTTGCTATCCAAGTCTGGTGATGCTTGCAGTTCACTTTTGAGAGCAACCAACCATTCTATTCCTTCAAGTCACTCAGGGGCATTCTCCCTCAAAGTTGGAAATTGTGTGCTTCGTGGAGTGGACACAGAAAATTGGTGTCAGCAAATTTTTAGGTATTGTCCTTGGACGACAACCGACACCAAATCCACTGTCACTGCATCGCCGCTCACCTGCTTTGTCGTGCTTACCTCTTGTTGAGGTGATGGACATGAGGAGCTTTGGGGTAATCAGGGATTCAGAATCTTCGATTCAGCACCTTCGGCATCAGGGACAAAGGTCGCCGAAGGTAATCCTCAATCTCCCGTGGTCGCTCCTCGAGACGTAATCGAGGGTGGTTTGGCACGAACCCTCGCCGACCAATTCATTGGTACGGGCTGCTTTGGTAGACATGGTCGGCTTCATGCAGTGGTAGCAAAGTGGTTTTCGGTCGCACATTCGCATCACCTACGTTTTCCTCGGTGTACTTGGTTGAGCACAGTCCTACACACGATGTCGGGAATGCTTCGGCGTTAGAGTGTCTCATTGAATTGGCATTGAATACTAAGGGGCAGCGGGTGGCGGTCGTCGTGCCATTGTGGCGTATGTTGCCCTTGGTTTGTCAGATGCCGCTTCGCTCGCAGAAGTCTCGGTTGAAATACCTGTCAAACTTGTTCCGAAACAATCTCGGCAAGCAAAATAAAAGCCGGGCAACTGATGGCAGGAAGTAGCTTCCTGATCTCCTCCCAGACAACGTCGTGGGTGATGTCGTGGATGCCTGGGAGGCTGGCGTCGAAGTAGTAGCTGGACAACTCGAGTGTCGAGACGCCGGGAAGTTGTTCATAGTGGCAGGCTCGGGCATGCAGTGCACATTCCATGTTGGAAGCCTCAGTGATATGAACACTTCGACTGTTGTTGGGGGGTTGCGGACAAGGCTGCCGAAGGTGTTGTCCCTCACGCGAGGCGCATGGGATTCTTAGGTTCTTGTCTTCTGTAGCATCAAGGTCGGCGTGGGCATGGGCGTGGGCGTGGGCGCTCGATCAAGCGCAAAACATCCTCCACGAGTGCGGTGGCGCTCTCATTGGGGCAGTGTCCTGGACAGAATCAAGAATGCGGCTCTCTTTCGTTGATGTTGGCTGACGGATGCGCGCTTCAGCTCGATCTTGCAAACTTCCCATGACGTTAAGGAGGATCCATGGTTCTCAGACCAGCGCCGGCAGTTGCTTCCACGAGAAGTATAGGTTCTGCAAGAGCTGGTTGTCTGTCCACCCAATGTGGCGGGCGACACTGTCATATTTTTCAATCCAGTCCTTGACGTCTTCATACAGCTTGCGTGAAAAAGCGTCGGAGTGTGATTTGCGACGGGCATGCAAACAATGGTGGGAGGGGACACGGTTTGCTGCTACAGGTTTGTCATTGTTGGCTTAGTCAGCTTCGGATTTTCTGACAGGAGACCGAATTCCTCTGGTTTTTCCTGGTAGCAGCAACTGGCTCGGATTTCAGGTGCTTCGTGGTGTATTTCCGAGGTTACTCCTTGTGGTACTCGGTCGTCTTGCGGTTGTTCTGCCAGGCTCGGGTCAGGACTTTGCCTACTGCTCGACAGGGGTATAAGACGCAGCATAGTCCGCCAGCCGTGTCCCATTATCGGGTAACTCGGCTGAAGAGCCGCCGGGTTCACACAGAGTGAAGGGCTACGGGTAAAGTGCCCAGCACCTGCACCTGAACATACGATTACAGCTGAGCATGACCTGCAGTGTCCCAGAATAGTGAATATTGAGAGAAGATAGGACTGGAACAGGGATCTGTGACAGTATAACAAAACTAGCAGAAGAGAATCTATCCTGACCACTGAAGAAGCTGCATTGCTTTAGTGGCATTCTGTCCGAATAAATCCTCTCCTTCGGGGTTTGGCGACTGCCGTGGACGAACTGAACTGAAATGGATGTGGGACCACTTTTCTGGTAATGAGCCACTGCAGACTGTTGCCACAAAGCGGCGTGAGCTGGGTACGTAACACGCTCGGTGAAATGTCCGGACAGCTTGCAATTCGCGTAACGAGTGTGGATGAAACGTTTGTGTTGACGGAACGTGCGACAGACCAGTGGGATCAATGCCAACTGCAACACCTGTGCTCCGTGAAAGTGCGCGTCTACGCCGGAACAATTTCGGAAGCAGCACAGCATCACCTAAAGGATGGCACAGGAACTACTAGCTTGAAGGCAGCTCTTCGGTGCGCCGCACACCTGTGCTCCGTGAAAGTGCACTTCTACGCCGGAACAATTTGTAAGCAGCACAGCATCATTCAGCACGGCACGGGAACTACCAGCTTCAAGGCAGCCTTCCGGTGCGCCGCACAACCGAAGTGAGCCCTCGGTCATTTGATCGAAGCTGCACCACGATTGCACACCGCCAAGCACGACTCACGCAATTTCCGTCGCTAAACTGTGTATCCAAATATATTGCACACGCTTCACTGCAAACCTCGAAGATTCCGATGGTCAACGAGAGCACAGAAACGTCGCCTTAAATTTTATCCTAGCGGTATCCGAATCAATCCGAGGTCCGAGCAACGTAGGTCAGATTGTCACTTCCGTGGCAATATCCCGGTCGGTCACCAGCGAAATGCACACCGTTTCTCCGTATTTTCACGTTATACCTACGTCAAACACCACGCTGAACTCTGAACTCGATTTCGACCGGCCTCATACGACGGCTTCCGCGTCTGAAATCAACTCGCCGAGACGAACGACAACCAACAAAGCATTCGACAAGCTCCGGCCCCGCTGGGGCCAGCCGCTGCATGGGCGCTGCCGTCTTTCCTGTGACGTCACGTATTTGGTTTTGTCATGTGACGTGTGGTCAAATTTGCGTACAATGGCAGCCTCCTTATGGGGGTCACTTTCGAGTGCAGACCGGAACCCCGGTTTATCGCTCTAAGCCCCTCTACCTCGTTGCAACGAATGGTCAAATGCTAATGGCTGTAGCCTTTATACCAGGCGGTAGCTTGCGCCACCTAGCCTAGAAATCATTGTTGACAGCAGAGTTGTACGGAACGCGCCCCAAGGAACGACGTTCTTAGAGTGCATTCCTTTTAGGCGTATCGGGGACTTGTTACAGTTTCAAGGAAACGGCAAAAGAAACGGCGTTACTTTTTTTTTTTTTTCTATTTGGACTTTTACTCGAATTGAACAGGAATTTAGGAGTTTTATTATTGGCCTTTTCAACCTCGCACTTCAAGAGATGGGGAAATATCCTGGAGATAGGCGAAAACAAGGAAGTGAAGAAAAAAAGTGATCGTGGCGACATCACACGTGCATCGATGTGGATATTTTCACTCGCTCGCTTTACTTAATCTGCGGATTATTCGGTACAATATGTCATTAAAAAGCCTAAATTTAACGTTGACGTAACGATCACCTCCTCATCTCAGAACACGTAATGGTAAAGCGTCCCTTTCGAATAACTGGAGCTTGTAACGGAAACTTGTTCCGTGAACGAGAAGGAACCAGCTTCCGTCCTTGTTGTGCACAATCCTTGTTGTGCACAACACTGGCTTCCAGTAAACCGAAATGCCAGGAAACGCTTTTTCGTCCTCCAGAAATGCTAGAAGAGTCCACGATAAAGCAAAACGATATCTCCTGGGCCTCCCGACGCTGTACTTAAAACCCAGAAAGTCTCACTTTTAATTGGAACTGAGCACCAAAATGGCGGCATCCACAAGAAAATGGGGAGGTGCCAATACATGGCTCGCACGTGACGTCAGTCTGCCTTTCTTTCTAGGGGCCAAAAGCAAGACTGCGGTCCCATGGCGGCCACGACATATGACGTTGTTATGTATCGAGGTGCGCAGCACGGTGTGAATAAAGACGACGACGACGGCGCTCGGGCAGTCAGAGCCGAGGCTGATAGCCAGCAAAACATCACTTCGCGTTCGGTCTCTTAATTATGATATTTCTTGAAAATATCACATTGGCGACGAGCGAAACGTAACAAACTATGCGGGCAAAGACATAAAGAAGGACGGAGAGGCACCAGAATTCTTGGCGAGGCAAGTCTTTCTGGATTTTCTCCGATTGCGATGCCTTTCTCGGAGAAAGCAAGGATGAATGGGAGGAGTATGAGGAAGTACTCAAGCAATATTTTATTGCAAATGACATAGCAGAGGAAAAGAAGCGCGCAGTATTTTTGTCAAACTGTGGCAAACGCACATATTCGCTTCTCAGAAATCTTCTGGCTCCAGAAAGGCCTAGAGATGTTGCCTATGACGACATTATCACGAAACTGAACAGGCATTACGCTCCCAAGCCTTCCGTAATTGTAGAGCGTCTGAAGTTCCACACAGGATTCGTCAACAAGGAGAAACCGTGAGCGACTTTATTGCAACTCTGCGGAAGTTGGCGGACTCTTGCGACTTCAAGACGGTGCTCAACGACATGCTTCGAGATCGGCTAGTCTGCGGCATCAATAACGACCTCATGCAGACCCGACTTTTGGAAGATGCAGAACTGACTTTTGAGAAAGCGGTCAAGGTCGTTGTAGCCATGGAAGCCGCGACGAAAGATTCCCAAGCAATCGCGTGCCGGGCTAAGACGACTTCAGCTGTCGAAACCAACCCCCTATCAGAGCAGTCATCTAAACAGTCTCGATGTCGTCACTGCGGAAAGTCACACGGCTCAGCAGCATGTCGTTATGATAATATGACATGCCACAACTGCAAAAAGGTTGGCCACCTCTCAGCGATCTGCACAGCAAGACCCTATGACGAGTCAAGCAGCGTCAAGAAAGATGGGAAAACTGCGCGAGACTATCAGAGCTCGCCAGGACGACGGTCGAAAAAGGCGCCATCTGCGGTTGTAGTTCAAAGCCTCGACGACCCCAACGATCAGGACAGTGACAATAATCCCCCAACGTACAACATGTGGCAACTGAAAGCATCTCAGGTCCCTCCAATTATTATAACTGTCATTATTCAAGGCAAACCAGTTGACATGGAACTCGACACTGGGGCAGGCCGCAGGCGTCTCCGTAATGGAAGAAAGACGCTTACGAGAATTGTTGCCGGATGTGAAGGTTGTCCCCTCCAATGTCTTTCTTAGCGGGTACTCAGGAGAGTTGACACCGGTTCAAGGTTGCGCCGAGATCCTGGTGAAATACAACGATCGAGAAGTTCTTCCTCTGTTCGTCGTTGGCGGAACTTCCCCAACTCTGCTGGGACGAAACTGGATACAAGCTCTGGGTCTACCTGTTGCTGATGTCGTAAATCTACATAATACATCAACTGAGGGTCTTTTCAGCAAATTTCCAGAGGTGTTTTCTGGTGGGCCGGGTCTGCTGAAGAACGTGGAAGCCAAGATGTGCGTGCCAGATGGATCAAGACCCCGGTTCTTCAAGCCACGACCAGTCCCCTTTTTCATTGCAAGATCTGGTCACTCAAGAGCTTCAACGACTGGAACAGGAAGGAATTTTGAAGCAAGTTGGGACTTCTGACTGGGCAGCCCCGATTGTCCCGGCACTAAAAAGAGGTGGTGGAGTGCGAATCTGTGGAGACTTTAAGGTCGCCGTAAACGCAGCAGCCCAGGTGGAAACGTACCCGATACCGAGAGTCGAAGAGCTCTGGACGAAGCTCTCCGGAGGCATTAAGTTCTCCAAGTTGGACCTCAAAGATGCTTACCAGCAGGTGGTACTCTCTCCGGCCTCAAGGAAGTACGTCACTATCAATACCCACAAAGGATTGTTTGAGTACACAAGGCTACCTTCTGGTGTTTCGTCAGCGCCAGCAATTTTCCAGCGAGGAATGGAAAACCTGCTTTGTGACCTCAGGCACGTTGTCGTCTACTTTGATGACATCTTAGTAACTGGAGTGGATGACCCGGACAACATGAGAAATCTCGAAAAAGTACTTCAGCGGCTAACAAATGCAGGATTGAAGCTGAAGTTTGAAAAGTGCGAGTTTTTTGCATCAAAGGTAGAGTATTTGGGACACCTGATCGACCACACAGGTCTTCACCCTTCGCCAAGTAAAGCGGAAGCACCAACTCCGAAAGACACAAAGCAACTACAAAGTTTTTCGGGCCTGCTTAATTTTTAAAGATGATTTCTACCCCATTTGTCAAGTGTCCTGGAGCCGTTACATCGGCTGCTGGGAAAAGGATCACGCTGGGAGTGGTCAGGAGAGCAAGAATGCGCGTTCGAGCGAAGCAAAGAGCTGGTAACTTCTGCTGGTGTCCTTGCACATTACGACCCCACGAAGCACCAATTGTGCTAAGCTGTGACGCTTCACCCTACGGAATTGGAGCTGTACTGGCGCACAGGAGTTCCATGGGCGAGGAGAAGCCTATTGCGTTCGCATCACGTCGTCTGATGGCGGCAGAACAGAACTACAGCCACCTGGACAAAGAGGCTCTTGCACTCATGTTTGGAATAACAAATTTCAACAATACCTCTGGGGTCGACCTTTTGAGGCAGTCACTGACCACAAGCCCCTGCTGGGACTATTGGGCGCTCACAAAGGCATTTCCCCACAGTGTTCACCAAGAATCCAAAGGTGGGCCTTGAAACTAGCTAGCTATAGCTTCGCCTTGGTCTATCGTCCTGGAAAAACTCTTGGTCATGCTGATGCGCTGAGTCGCCTACCACTGGTGACTAAGAAATTCACAGTGCCAAAGCCCGCAGATGTTTTCAGGTTGGAACGTGACTACGAAATTCTCGCCCCAG
Organism: Ixodes scapularis; assembly: GCF_016920785.2. NCBI lineage: Eukaryota > Metazoa > Arthropoda > Arachnida > Ixodida > Ixodidae > Ixodes > Ixodes scapularis. The sequence goes on along the minus strand of NW_024609837.1, from coordinate 90,915,561 downwards.
AAGCTATTGCGACAGCTACGGGACGAGATCCGGTGTTGTCGAAAATACGTGAGGTGCTATGGGCCGGTTCAACTTTTCCCGCTACACCAGAGTGGCAACCCTACGCTACAAAAACGCAGGCAATATACAGGGCACAAAAACAAGAAATAAAGAAGGAACAGCTGTATCATAATTCAGTGGGGAGCTCTTTGTTGTTTGAGGCTAAAACGGGGGTGCTGCGAACGAAAACGTATAGGGCTAAATTTCAGGAAGTAGACACTCTGTGTGACGTATGCAACCGCGAAAGGGAAACTATAGAACATGTAATTTTAAGGTGCACGGAGCTCCGTCCCACCCTCTTGGGGGGGGGGGGGGGGGGGGGGGGGGGATGACTACGGATTTGGAGGGGACACTGGGTTTTCCGGACCTGGATGGATGAATGGATAGAGAAAGAATTGCGGTAACTAAGAGGAGATTGGAAGATTGGTGGAAGAGATCTACGGAAGGATAAAAAATACATATAAAAATAGGCAATAAATTCAATTTAAAAGAGGGGGTCTGTTATAACAAAATTCATACAAATTTAATTTTAAACAAAAATAGAAGGGATGACGAAATGTTAGGCTAGGTGGCGCAAGCTGCCGCCCGTTACAAAGGGTATAGCCATTACCATCCACCCATCCAGGAGCTCAGCGTGCAAGACAATTAATTGCGTGCTATGGGGTACGAGAGTAGTACCGAAAATCCTAACAGGAAGTGTGCTGGATCCCCTGCATGAGGGACACCCAGGAATCATCAAAATGAAGACGGTGGCAAGAAGTTACATTTGGTGGTATGGTATTGACGAAGACATTAAGGTCAAGGTCAACAGCTGTTCTGTGTGTCAGGAACACCAGCGAGCACCACAACCAGTAGCCACGACACCTTGGTCCTTTCCCGAAAAAGCTTGGTCACGCCTTCATATAGATTTCGGGGGACCATTTCAAGGACGATATTTCTTAATCCTCGTAGATGCTTATTCCAAGTGGCTCGAGGTGATGGTTGTTCCCTCACCTTCGGCGGAGGCAATGGTGAATTGTCTTCGATCAATATTTGCCATGCACGGATTGCCTGACCTGATCGTGAGTGACAACGGACCAGCCTTCACAAGTTCTGTATTTCAGGAATTCCTGAAGAGGAACGGAATTCGTGGTATGATGATCCCCCATATCACCCGGCATCTAATGGGGCTGCGGAGAGAGCCGTTCAAACAATCAAGAACAAACTCAAGAAAACTTCTTCGGGAGATTTTCAGACAAAGATTTCACGAGCCCTTCCGCAGTAGCGCACAACACCTCAGGAGATCACTGGACTAACACCTGCGGAGGTACTAATGGGACGGAAACCTAAAACTGCAATGGACTTGCTGCATCCTGATTTCCGTTCTAAGGTCGTACTAAAACAACTGAAACAGAAGCAACGTTGTGATCATGGAGCTAGACGACACCCACTGCTCCAACTGGGTGACAGCGTTTGGGCAAAGAACTTCCGACCAGGGCCTGACGATCCCTGCGTCCGTAGTGCACCCAGCAAGCGCATCATCATCACAGGTTGTTCTAGATGACGGCACATGTTGGCATCGCCACGGTGACCACCTGCGACAGAGAGCTTGTCTCGCTTCGGAACAAGGGACATCTGGTAACCAGTTGCCAGAATTGCCATTAGTGGACGTTACATTACCCGGATCTTCTGCGCCGACATCCCCGAGAAATCCAACAGCGTCGTCTGTACCTCCGGTACCACCGCCTGTATTTGCGGTGCCAGCATCCCCGCAACGTTCCGCATCCGAGCTTCAAGCTCCATTTGCCAGCCCTAGCCAAAGGGAAGCTTCCCTTATCGGATCGACCAGTTCTAACGTTGAAGCGAGCTCAAAAGTGAGAAGATCCACGAGAGTCAAGAAGCCAGTGTCGCGCTATGAGCCATAGCGAACCAGGGGTAAAGGTGTGTTATGTATCGAGGTGCGGAGCACGGTGTGAATAAAGACGACGACGACGGCGCTCGGGCAGTCCGAGCCGCGGCTGATAGCCAGTCATACATCACTTCGCGTTCGGTCTGAAACTTTTTACAGGTGTTTGCTATTATAGTCAAAAGAGCTACGCTAAATTTCATTGTAATATGACCTAAACTTTTTTCGGAATGCTCACGTGAAAATTGACAATAACAGTTAAGTTTGGCAAACTTTATTTGCTAGTTATGTGCAAGTAGAAAGTTTTAGTAGATCGTTCCGATACTTCCGATAGCCCCGATAACGATACTATGCATGCGCAAGGGAGGCGGTGGCGGAGTATCGGGTATCGTTATCGGAGTCATGGGAACGATCTACTAAAACTCTCTAGTAACAGCGCAAATACGACAAGGAAGGATAGAAAAGGGAGACAGGATAGAGCGCTGAACTGACGTTTAATGAAAAAGAGAAAGAGGAAAAAGTACCTAAGATTGCTTTTAAAACATCCGTAATGAAAACCCGCAAAAACATATGCTAGAGTACTCCCATACACTGCCTGAAAATGAATTGCTAAGGATACTAAGCTTTAAGCTGCTCGCTTAAAAGACTTTTTGAAAGCGATTGAGTCCTGCGACGACGTGCATAGAGACTCCGGTAGAAAAAAGAAAGAGGAAGTACGACTAAAATATTCACAAATGCTAAGGATTGTTAAAGATCGCGACTTAAAGGAGCTGTGCAACGATATTCAGTTGGAACGTTTTTCACTATACACGAGCTTACTGGCACTAGTGGGAGTCAAGGATACTCGCACAGAACTCCGCTGGCCAAGAAACTCCTTTGTTGCGGTGTAATTTCAAGGACAAAAGCGATCACTTTCAATCTCTCCATTGCAAAATTTCATGACGTAACGTGGGGATCGCAGTACACCCATATGACGATATTTGAATGCTGTTCATAGATTGGACCCGAGCATTGCGTGGGCACTCGATTTGGGCTCGTGATAATTACTGGCTCGAGAAGCATTCGGGTAGTGGCCCGTGTCCAATCGCTGCAACGACGACAATAGCCGAGCCATAACAATGTCTGGAACTCAGCGCGTGTCCTGTGCTTTGCCAACCCCAGCGCGTGGCTATCATCAACATTGGCAGCATATAATCGGCTCCAGATCACGTGGCCGTTTGTTCTGGCTGCGAGTTGAGGGGGTGAACGCTGCTCGTTTTTCTTTATAATTTTTTTCTGGGACTTCTATTGCGTGAGGTGAAAAACGAACGCGTGCTTCATAGGTCATTAATGTCAGGGATCCGTTCTAAGCGGTATTTGCGCAAAGTACAAAAATTGTTGCATCGCCCCTTTAAAAAATAATGTTATTTTGGTGACAAGGCCACGGACGGCGCGCTTACGCAGGCATCCCTAGGCGAAAGTGTATGAAGGCTCCCTAGGCATCCCCACTGGACCTATAACAAATGTTTTTGCAGGTTTTCATTATGCATGTTTTAAAGGCAATCTTATACCCTTGTTACACGGGCAAACTTAAAGGGGCACTGACACCCCAAAGGTCGTATTTATTTTTATTGTCTAAAACGATGCACGTTGCAGTCATAGACACGCAAAAAAAACCGCATCGCGAAAAAAAATTTTCCCGCGCGCGCGCGCGCCTTTTTATTTTTGGCGTTTGATTTTCCCGCGTCTCGCCTCCTCGCTTCTTTTGATCGGTGACGTCAAAAATCAGGAAATTTAGAAGCTTTGTAGGCGACATCTCTATAACATTTAATTACGGCAATCCTAAAACATGTTTTTTAACGCAATTGCGAACGCACTACGGCCCTTCTTTTTGAAATACCAAAAATCGGGAGTTCGTTGTGGTGCCGTCTCCTGGATTTGTGTCCTCCAACGGAAAACAGGCGACACCGCTCAAAACCGGTCCGCCGCAACGCCGGGCGCTCGCTCCTTTCCTCCTCGCTTTGGGTCGCCATGGCAACAGCAGGGAGAGGTGAAAGGAAGTCGACTCTCAGGTCTCCGCGATTTTTGACGTCAAGGCACCGGCGCCGATCGCGCGGGAACTTCGAATTCGGCATTTGGAAATTGTTTTTTTACTTCACGAATACTGAATTCCCAAATCTCAAATTTTGAGGGTGATGTCCCGGCATCGTTTTCAATCGTTTCGGATAATAAAAAAAAATATGATTTTGATGTGTCAGTGCCCCTTTAACTGCACTTACGCTAAGCCACAGTTAGCGCACAATATTTGCCAACTACATTCTGCGGCTATGAAGTCAAAGCTATGGGCGAGCGTGCGCTTGAGCATCTTGATCATCCATCAAAGCAGTGCACGCGCGCTCTTCACTTCTTATGGAATAGCTTTCTGAGAGTATAGTGCGGTACCAGTGGCGCCGCGTAACAGCAGTTAAGCTGAGTTAACCGCGGTTAAGTGTGCCCGTGTAACAGGGGTATTTAGGTACTTTTTCCTCTTTCTTTTTCGTTAAACGTCAGTTGTTAGTTCAGCGCTCTATCCTATCTCCCTTGTCTATCCTTCCCTGTCGTATTTGCGCTGTTAATTCCACATAATGATCAACCAACTAGCCCACCCGATGATCGGGATTCATTTGGTAGTACAATGCTACAGCGCTTAGGGATTGGCACAGTTGAATACGATTGTAGGACCGTAAAGAAAAACATACTCTGCTTTGTTATCTGAGGCCCTTTTTCTAAATTTCACCTTTGATCTTTCATAAAAAAATTTGAATGTAGGCGAAATCACAAATTTTTTTGATAGTCAAAAACGAGTATTTTGACCCCTTTTTGGCAGACATTTAGGCCGATATTTTGAGTATGACAGAGTTTACTGTCCCAGGTCCTGATCATTGGCCCACATTTTCACTAATCGTGCCTAATTATTAAATAAATAATAAGAAATACAGAATATAAATTGGATGTCTGGTTGCGCCCTCTATGATGTGACTACGCGAGGTTCAGGAAACTTCCAAGGATGGCGCCGATTCGACGTGTGGTTGCCAGCTTCGGAAACTGGTTGTACACTTGGTGTCTTGCAAAATAACGTGCTAGAAACCTTGGTCGAAACTCGTGTGGCCCTTTATAACATGGTACTTTCTGCTGATATAGATTTTAGGAAGATTTTTAATCGCTTTTCCTATTGTCAAACGATTTTTTTTTATTATTACAGGCTCTACCAGTTCACAGCCTGCTGAATACAATCGTTCACGCAATCAACATCGAAGTTTCAAATCACCGAAATCCCCAAATCGCCAGTTCCGCGCCGATGCGCAGCGTGATGCACGTACTTCTGGTGCGTGTGCACGTATACGTGTTTGCTGCGTGCTTCTTCGGTTGCTGCGAGTTTTCGCGTATTTATTGTGCACTGCTTACCTCCGTCTGGGCATGCCTCTCATCCTTGTAACTATCCCTGCTCTGTGTGCCTAGCGTGAAGTTTGTGTCTGACTTTTCGTTAGCTGACTAAGCTCGTGTCGGTGTCCTTCCTACTGGCTGTTCGTGTTTGCGTATCGTGTGTGTCGCTTTGATTACTCTTTAGGTCGCCTGTTTATGGGGCGGAACAGGCGGTGGGCGTCGCGTCAGGGGTGGGTCGTGATTGGGGAAACAGCATCATAGCAGCCGACGCTGACTTTGGCGCGTTTCTTCTGCGCACGCTGTCGTTGATATCGCTACTTCGCGCCGTGATGAAGCGCGGATCTACAGGCCGGTCGGCGCTCGCGTGGTATTGTTGAAAATTCTCGAGTGTGTACTTACGTGTCGAAAGCCATAATAGAATTAAAGTGGATATTTGGCCGGCAGCCAGAATACCGTGGCTCTGAAAACAAATCGCTAGGAGTGCCCTCTCATTCGCTAATTGCACGCCGGGTGCGGGCGGTCCGTGCTTCTGGCCGCCCCGGCCGCCCAAATGCGTTTTTCTGATGCTTGTTTTGAATAAACAATGAATTCCTGCTGATATTCTCCTTTGTAATATTCGCTCTTGAGAACTCTTTAGTGTTTGCAGGTACTCCGTCAAATTTGATGATAATGCATGTGGAAGTACAACTGGAACCTCATGGTTGCGAGAATACTTTTCCTGGATTGTGTGCATCTTACTGATAAGATGATCGGTCTCCATAAATTGCAATTCCTTGCTTCGAGAGCACGGCCAGCGGAGGTTCTCTGTCGGTCATCGAACCTCACACACGTAAAGCGTTGTCAAGGCTGTGATATACCGGGCGTTTTATTTATTTATTTTTTTTTTTTTTTTCTGAAAGAAATGACACTTTTGGTAAAGAAATGATTCCTACGGGATAACATTATTGGCTGCGGCAGAGGTAAGGGAACGAGCGTAAATTTACAATTAGAGGCCTAATAAACTAAAATTTGCCATTTAACGTTTTAATTAGATTTTAGACTCGGACTATGATCCATGTTGCAGTTGCGATTTTCAAGACCATTAGTAAAAAGTTGCCGACAATGAGGCCCCTGTGTATTTACGCTCGTACCCTTAAGCCCGCCGCAACTGATGTTATCCCGTAAAAATCGTATTTTTATAGCCCGCGTCTTTTTAGGGGCCAAACTCCTTAGGGTCTAGCCATGTCCGGCGTCCGTGCTCACATCGATTGCCATCCCATCTGTCTTCATAAAAAAAATAAAAAAAAATGTTTGCGCAGTCTACAGGATTTGAGCCTGTGCGGGGAGACCCCGAAGGATTTCTAGTCCATCGCCTTAAAGGGATACTGAATCGAAACTTAAAATATACAGGAAACACCTAGAGATAAGTCAAATGGAATCAGATTAACCTGTAATTGATAATCGCATAGTCATATTTCAAGCGGATGGCTGTATTTTTCGTTCTAAATGCCTGGATTTCGGCGAGCGCTTCAAAATCAGCCGTCGTAGAGCGCGATGCATCTCGGGAGATCCGGCGCGGTCTTGACGTCATCATGCCTCGGAGGGCCAAGCGTACCGTAGTTACGAGTCTTGCCTCTTGGTGACGTCAGCGTGTTACAATCTCGCATAGTCGAAGTACCCGAGGGCTGTAGTAGCACATTGCGGAGCCGGCGGAGCGGTTTCGAGTGAAATGGTCACCGACCAACGCGACGAGAGCGGTGGGTAGATGACATTAATAAGACCGAAGATGCCGCCGCGCCGCTACATCACCAGGCCATGATGGCCGAGAAGCAATTCTGCCTAGAGTCGTATTTGTACGACCCGTCTGTCTTGTCTTTGTCGTCCGCAACAGGTAACATAGCTATTCACAAAACGATCTTACAGCAAAACCTAAGAAAAGTGCCGTATTCACGAAGCGAAATCATCGCAAGTTTTTCGTACGATGAGATCCTACGACCACGCCTACGACAGTAACAAAGCTTTACGCACTTTCTACGATCAAATTTACATCGCTCGCTTACGTCGTCGCAACGACCAACGTGCATCTCTATGTGCTCTCTGTGCGCGTCCCAACGAGAGAAAAGAAAAAAAAAAAGTAATTGAAACTGAACGCCGCGGCGGAGACAAACGCTAGAACCACGGATACCTAAAAAAGCTACAACGACAAGGACCCACCGACCAAGCGACCACCACAGACGCTAGGCTTAGCAAAACACTTGGACGATCCGGGGCAAGACCATCTGCACACGATCGGCTGGATTGATGAATGGAATACGCACACGCGACCTCTGTGGACCCTCCTCGAATGAATAGTTTGAACCCTGACCTCTAATTTGGGGTGAGCAGGCCAGTCTTTCCCCTCTTCGTACCTAGCTTGTTATCAGATGCAGCGGTGACGAACGATCTCGTCGAGGAGGGGCACTCTCTTCGATTCAATCTCCTTTTTGTGTGTGTGTGTTATAGAGCTCAAATAAATGCCATATGAATTGCCTTCGCAACTTGGGTATCGTACAGTTTTTTTAGATGTGCATTTTATTTCGACATGATACGCCCACACATGTCGAGTTAGAGAAGTTTTTGGGAGCGACTCAATGCCGGTCCCATCTTTCTCTGCCGAGCGTCTCGTCAGCATCGAGTTGCGATTGTCTAGAGGCCCAGTGGTTCATAAAATCGGTTGTAAAAGACCGTTCCCGAAGCGGTTACCAAGAACGCCATGCCAGGGCGGTTCTGCTCCCAGTACGAACCGGTATTTACGTGGATCTTGCTGAAACTCTTTTACTTCAAACGTATCTTCCTGTACGTTGGCTCCCTCCCGCATCCCCGAAAAGCGCCGCAGGGATTTGTTTACGTGGGCGCCGCTTTGCAGAGCCGTACGGGCCGTCGCCTTACAGCAACGACTGTAGTTGTGTTGACTTCTTAGCGATCGAGTTCGTTATCAGTTGCGGTCGACGAAGGCGGCTATCTCGTGATCAGGAAAGGTGGGCATGCGGGCCCGTTTAAACAGACATTTCGTAGCGTGAATATTGCATCGCACGTACACAATCTCCAAACCACCCCAAAGAAGCGTTGCCGGAAAGACCACCCGATACTAAAACAAACGGTGGCCAACTCTGCTGTTGCTTTCTTCACCAAAGCGCCTCGGTACTACTCTCAGGTCTAAGTAATGCCTATGAGTGACCGTACTTCCCGTTGTGGCGCTGCTCTTACGGGCATGTTGTCGTCACGACGTTCCATCGAAGCTTCACAGACATCCACGAGGTGGTTTTTGGTTATCGTTTTATTTAGTTTAAAATTCGTTTTCTCGCATTATCCCACGGAATATTGGTGTCGGTGAAGTCCTATTTTAACCCTCTTTATGTTCAAGCAAAGAGATGGGCTCTAGAATTTGGTTTCCCTACCCCTTTAACCAATCGGCCACGACTGCGGGACGAGTAGGGGGCTCTGAGATGTGGTAGTAACTCAAGACCTGGGGATGTCACGGATAAACCTTGCATGTAGCCGCTCAACGTCTATATAGGAGAGGATGCTGCGGCCAAATGCGTATATACTCGCTTTAAACTTTGCATGCATTGGCTCAACGTTTATAGACGAGAGGGCTGCGGTCAAATGCTCAAATGCGTATATAACCACGTTCCATACCACACATTCTCTTTCTGACATGGATGAAAACGAACGAAAGGCTCGACATGCTGCGGCTCACCGTCTACGCAGACAAGGACCACCAGAGCTTCGCCCCAATCAACATCATTCACCACGTGGAGATGCGGTCATTTTTTTAATTGATTTTCACTCTTAGAAAAGGCCACTGCTGTTTATCAAGGAAACTATTTTGAAAATTCGTGGAAGCGTTAGCTGCTGCCGTGGGGATCCGAAGAACATTCACAAAAACATCGCGCCGCAGGAATTTAGGATGGTAGATCAGAGGCATACAGTTATACTACAGTGGCTACAAGCCACTGTAGTTATACAGTTACGTCCTCGCGCCCGTGCCTCTGCCAGCCCTGTACACAACTTATGCAACATCGAAAAAGCATAGTTCAAAATTGGCGGTCCCACTTTTCCATACCGCTTCAAAACCCCATCTCGCTCAGAACACTTGGCAGCCGGACAAGTTGGGGCATGGCGCCATCAGTTGGGGATTATCCGGTACATTGTCCTCTCAACAATAAACGTACGTGCGACACGCCAGAGGGTGAACACGTGAAAGGAGGGGCGTAAGAGCGGAGAAGGAAACTCAAGGTCGCAAGTGACGGGAAAAAGTGTTTCGAAATTATCGCGTAGGTTCCGCAGCATTTGCTCACACTTGCACATGCTCTGCAAGCGGAGTATATGCAGTTACTCTAGCTCACAAGGACAGCCAACGCCGCCCTGGTGGTTCAACTAATGTCTTGTTCAAGATGGCCGCCGTGGTACCGCAGCCTTAATGCGGCGGAAGCCACGCTATCACGCGCCCTTTCCTCCAATACGCCCCTCTTTCTGCTGGCGACATGCTCCTCGCTAATGCAGCCCCTCCATCTTGTCTGATCAAGTGACATCTGTGCAAGCTACTATAAACGTAGCTTTTCAGTGGATAAATGGATCAAACATGACGGATCGCGTCATTTAGCTGCGCTTTCCAGCGAATGCCCGAAAGTGACAGCAAAAAGCCACGCAGGTTGCTCGGTGTTTACAGAGCCATTGTTTTCATCATCAAGAATTTCTGGCCATGGGTCTTCTGATGCGGCATCTACGGACAAACACCGATATATTATTTTTGGACGGATCTCTGGATAAAACATAAATACCAAACATATCCGACAGATAATTCCGCGTTTGCGCTTACTTTATTCATCGTACCATTGAGGAATGTAGGGATCGGTTAGGCGCCTCTTCGAGGACACGCAATCAGAAAAAGGTGCAAACAACTAAGTATACAATTTGTGGCACCGAGCGCCAGCCGAATTATTTCTTGCGGGACTTTGTATAGAGACTAGATTGATGCAGCCTTCGCAAATGCCAAGAAGCACATTTAAAGAGGCGCATTTACTCTCTCGGATAATTATGTTTTAGTTAATTATCAATGTATTCAATTTGTAATCATAAAAAAAATTTAATTTGAAACTTAAACTGGGCCTAACAATGAGACTTGACGCCGTGAAATGCCTACGCCATTTTAAAGTGGAATAATTTAGTGGTTAGTTTCGTCGAGGCTCACCCTTGTTTTCGAACTGATACGTCTTGCTGGCGAGTTTGGTGTCCGTGCGTCCAGGCTGGCTGGTCCTGTCCCAGAGCTCGACGTCCAGCGTGCCCGCGGACTTAGGGTTGCGGACCACGGCGTAAAACTTGGTCGTCGTGCCCGGGCTTACATATCCAGGCGCCGTGAAGATGTATTCGCTGCGAGGCACACAGGTTCCCACATTGGACTCCCCAGACCACCACCAGGGTCCCCCGAAACACTCCACTTTCTCGATATTCTGAGCAATATGTTGAAAGGCATCGTGCATATGGAATGCAATAGCGACATAAAGGAGGATTAAAAGGCAATCGGCGATATTGGCGAGGGGATCGAACTAAAGGGGCAGCTTGTTTACCTCAGAGCTCGGTGTTTATCCAAAACAAAGCCCCTGTACTTCATCCTTTCCGTCATCTTCTTCGATGGAGCGCGGAAAATAGTGTAATGCAAAAATATATGTATGGCAAAGTGTTGGAAATCGTGTTGCGTGCGTGAAACGCTCTAGTATCACGTAACATCAGGACACGTGACGTCGATTTTTCTCCCCTAAATTTAGCCTTCTCCAGGGATTATTTTCGTCAAACTGAATTGGTGTGTAGGTCTGACGTCCTATAATGCAACACTGAGCGCGTTGCATTATGGGACGTCACATTACTATACAGCAATTCAACTTCGCCGCTAAATTTAGCGGAGACACTGAATTGGTGTGTAAGTCTGTGACGTTCAAGAACGCAACACTGCGCTCGGTGCATTATGGGACGCCAGAGGCCACGGCTTCGCAAAATGCGGCCTCACGTAATGCGGCTTCACGAAATCCGGAGCCAAACAATGTTTCACGTTAAAAGTGTTGACAATAGAGTGTGTCAGTTGATTGTTCCGATACCTTCGATACCTCCGATAACGATTCCCCCTAACGATACGTTGCATGCGCAAAGGCGGAGTACTGGGAATCGTTGTCGGAGTCACCGTAACGACCTACTAAAACTCTAATAAACGGAGTGACGTTAATAGATCCCGACAAACCGGATCTCCCCCGAAAACGTCGGAAGATGCGAACTTGACCCGTTTCGGCCTTTGTGCTGCGTTGCTACAAAAAAGCCCCTTCTCGGGCGACGGGACAACCTCAGCAGAACGCTGACGTCATTGCTGTCGCTGCTGTCCAACACGGGTGTAGATCTGAAGGCCTTAATAATTAGCCTTCTGATCGTTACGGTAATCTTCTTATCTAATGTCCGCCCACCCCCATACACATGAAGTGAGGACGGTATCCATCTGCCGGTCAAGTGTTTTTTTTTTCAAGGCAACCAAATTGGTGTAGCTTTCACATCGTTTTTCTAAATATATCTCAAAAACGTAAAAAAAAAAAAAAGTACACCGTGTATTTGAGCCTGTCGCAATTCCCGTTAACACAACTATGGTCCGCCTGGTACAAGTACTGCTTCCCTGTCACGCCAACGATAGATTAAACTGAAAAGTAGCAAGAGTCTTTAGGCAGCGCTCACGGACATGTCGTCTGCAACCGCATCACGCGACCAGCTGCCTCAGGATGGCCCAATGGCGTGCTTACAGAGCAGTGGCGGCGTCCGGAACAGCCCCCAGGGTGGCCACAGCTACCAAGAACAGGCAGGCACTCGGTGGCAGCATTTTCCCTCGATGCGTCTGGAGGGGAGATTCAGGGTCAGGGCCAAGGGAGACGGACGCCAACACCTTTTACAGAGCAACGCCGTACCACCGTACACTACAACCTTTTTTACTGAATTAAAACGGCGAGTTGGGCTAGTTGGTTGATCATACTTAAAGTTAAACGCCAAAAACAACAAGGACACAAGTAAAGATGCAGACTGGACGAGACGTTTTTTTTTCAACTAAACTTCACTTTAAAAAAAAAAACATAAACGCGAACACAGGGGATATACTTGTATTCAACATGCAGATCACTGAGTAGCGAAAACTAGCACGCTTTGCTACGTGACACGGTTCATTTCTAAGATATGAATATTTCCTATCTGTTAGGGATGACGAGGCGGCACTGATACAGACATCGGTGGCATGGGATCTTCTTAAAGGGGCTGTGCAACAATTTCAGGGCTTTGCTTAAATAATTGTGGAAGTTGATGCCTGACACTTCTGTAGTGAACTACAGAAAACAGATTTTGCCTGGATACCCTAGTTTTTATTTAAAAAAAATGAAAAAGATCCAGGTTTTTGCCGCCTCTCAACTCGTACATCGTCTTCCGGGTCACGTGCGCAGTGACGTCACTTGAGAAGACGCGGGGTTCCGGAAAATTTCTCTCTTTAAGGTGCGTTTATACTCCAACGTAACGTCGACGGGCGCACGCGCCCGACCTCGTTGCGTTACGTTGCTGCAAAGGGAGCGTCTATACTCCGACGACAGTCGAACGTAACGCAACGTAGCGCGCCTCGGCGACCGTCGGCGAAGGTTTCGCCGAGGTAGGCCCTGCTCGAATCTCGGCGTCGGCTGGCGGCGGTCGTTACCCAGAAACCTTTGCGCGAGCGACGGGTAGGGTGAAATCAAAATGGCGCACGGCGGTAGCCAGATGAGCCAGAGCGGTAGCGAAACGGACTTGCCAACAAGTGATGCCGAGCGTCTCATTGACGCAGTCAGAAGTCGCCCTAGCCTTTACGATCTTGGCTGCATTGATTACCGGGACAAGCTCAGGAAGGAGAACGGATGGGCGTCCGGTGACCACAATCTGCGGCATGAAGAGCGATAAGTTGACACTTTGCATGTCCATGTCTCCTCCGCCTGTAGAACTTGCCGAAATGAATTAAATTATATCTTCTCTTACGCGAGTGAAGTTGTGAGTACGAGAGGTCTGTACGGGCCGATATTTAGAAGCCCGTCTCAGCCCGGCCCGCTGTCTCTTGGGTGCGGACCAGCCCGCGGTCCGCTATATATTTCAGACAGCCGGCCCGGCCCGGCCCGGCCCGGCACTCATTTTCACCGGCCCGCTGAGGCCCGCTTTATTTTGGCCCAGTATGAATAGCCCACGAAATGCGCGGCATGGCAGCTCGCTTGTCGCTGCTACATATATGTTTATTACGGAACCGATAGTCAATGCTCTAAGCATCTTTTATATTATTTTTGCTGCTATTTTTAGTCGGACGACTAAACCCGCGCGGAAAGGACGGAAAACAAAATTGACAAGCAGCAGTAAACAACACCATGTGACAAAGTTTAAAAAGAATGAAAACGTTGCGACGGGTTTGGACAAAAGACGGACAGAGTTTTAAGCAGTGAGAGAGTGCAGGCGAGCTGGTAATCAATCGTCATTTTGTAAACCCTGAGATGGGGAACGATAAAAAAACGGGTTTACAAGATGAGAGTTTTAAATTGCCCACTCCCAATGCGTACGACTGAAAAAAAAGAAAGAAAAAAGTCCCCGTCTTTTGCGGTGGTTTGCGAGAAATAGTTTAGGAAAAGCACCCCTCGGGGGAATCCCTTCACCCATATTGTGGATGCACGCACTCGTTCATACAGATGGTTTACGACGGCGAGGGTGGGTATTGTGTAGGCGCGTATGTCTGCGTGTTGAGGGGGGGAAGCGATGGTACGGTGGTGGCGGCGCCGGTGACGAAAAGGAACGCCGCCGCTAGTGTTCTGGAAGAGTAATTGCTGCACACACACACCGAACCCTACAAAAACATACACGCACGCACATACACAAGCTTTCAGCATTTGGGCTTCCCGCTCTGTGATCCCTCTTCCCAACCCCGCTTGTCGAAGATGTCGCGCGCATACATCGTACGCCTCCTCCGGCGGTGTATTCGACGCCACAGGAGCACAGCTGCTATTTTCTTTTTTCTTTGTTTGAGCGTCTACGTTCATGTTGACAGCAGACCTAAACAAGAGGAACAAGGACTCGCGGGCTCGCTTCGAACGGCGACAAACCGAGGAACCGGCAATGGTAACGCGATTGCCCTGGTTGCCATGACGACGCGCATGCGTAGCAAGGACGAGCGCGTTGAGGCTCGCTAGACTGCGCCGGAGTATAGACACTGTTGACAATTCCTTCCGCAGCGTGACGCAGCGTGGCGAAGTGGACGACGAACATCGTTTTGCGCCGGCGAACATTAGGTTCGCCGACGTTGGAGTATAAACGCACCTTTAGAGCCATCAGCCAGCAGCGAGAACTCATCCGCTCGCGACCGCGTGACCACGTGCTGGCGGGCGCCCCGCGAAATATACGGTGAAAGGAGGAAAGTCTCATCCGGGTCCGGCCATACCAATACCACCTAGAACACAAGGCCTGTGCGTTTCCTCCTCTAAACGTCATCACTAGTAGATCCCCTCAGCGCCCCCTAGCTAGCCCGGATGAGCAACATCGTCTGCTACATCGTCTGCAACATCGTCTGCTCCATTGACTACTTCAGTGGTTTGTGTAGCAGATAATGAAACAGATGTTCGTGTCGAGTGTCTTTTGCTATAGCATACGATGAAGCTAGACGTTCACGTGGAGCGTCAAATGCATGAGTGAAATTGCCTTACTGCTGTGCGAAGGGCCGCAAAGCCCTCCGCTGGGCGCTGGACGCTGGCACTGGACGCCATTTTTTAGGGCGCTGTTCATACTCCGTTCGTTCCTAAGCAGAGAACGCAGCCAGTGCCAGAAGCACGAGAGCTCGAGGTGGCTGCTTTGAAGCGTTCTTCGGCAGAAAGAGCGTGCGCTCGAGAAATGCTCGTCCCAAAGCCAGGAGCGCGTGCCAGCCGGCGCTTCTGGCCGAGTGAGTGTTCGCATGCACGTTACAAATGACCTGCAAGCTCGCTATCAGCTCGCACTCAGCAGACGCGCACGCAGCTGTGCCCGCAAGTTAATGCGACGTAGTTGGCAGTGTTCCAAAATTTACTCGATCTGACTCCAGGATAAGGTGTTTATACCTTGGTGTTCTAAAACCTACCCGCGTCCAGCGTTTTTCAATATCTGTCTTGTCACGTGACACGACCCGTCGGAGTAACTCGGATCCGTTTGGGTAAGATTTGGAACGCAGCCGTAGTTCTGAAGCGGCCCATATATACTCTCGTCAAGCTTCGGAGTGTTTGCCGCTTGGGGCGGGTCGGGGACCTACTAACAAAACGTCATGCGCAGGCCTTGTCTTCTAGGTGGTATTGGCCATACACTGTTTCGTTGTTGGCTACAGCAACGACAGCAAGCGTCGTCGCGGTTTAGGCTTCTTTGGGTTTCCTTCTACTAGCCTGCATTCGACGAAGCGGCAGCTCTTGATTCGGGCGAACCAGAGATACAATGCGGACGACTCGTAAAGGCAGCCTTCAAAGCACTCCCGCGTTTGCAGTTGCCACTTCAAGGAAGGTTCATGTTTTTGTTCCTTCATTTTTTTATTTCTGTGTGAATACAAGACAGCAGATTGGTTAGGTATGCTGTCGTGTCGCTTATGTGCCACGCAGAGCGAGGGCCTCGGAGTTGGCGTTTCTGTGATGGTGCGCTTCACTGGCAGACTTTTTTTGTTTACCAATGTGACGGTCTCGCGTTACTACGCAAACTGCCTGTCTGCTTTTTGGTTGTTGTAAACAGTGAAATAACCCACAGTTTTCAAATATTTATAAGTCATTGAGGTAAAGTGGCTATGCTACACAGTGTGTTGCTTCGTGCACACCCAGAAAGTGAAATGGGAGCAGATCTATCGCTACCACGACTGCATCTGCTGTTATTGAGGTCAGATAAAAAAAGAGGAAACAATCATCTTGATCTGTTGTCCTCGTGTATGTATCGAGTAAACAAAAAATAAGTTTGCAATGTTATCTACAGGCGCTAAAGTAAAAAAAAAAAAAGATAAAGAAAAAGAAAACAGGTGTGGCCGATCTTGCGTTTTTTTTTCTTTAGGACCTACAGTCACACACAGCTGTAGCCTGAAGTGGGGTGACATCAATGACGAGGCTCGCTCAGAAATCGGTGGCTGCACGTATTAATCGTAGACATTTGTTAAACATGTATTTTAGTGGTGAATTTGACCTTGTGAAATTTTAAAGCGGTGCTTTTTTCCAGCAAAAAAAAAAAAAAAAAACAAGAACAACAAACTCGCCAGGGTCTGCGACGGTCGCAAACGACATTTAGTCTAGTCGCTGAACAAGTCCGCCGTTCACCTGGCCACGTTTGTTGGTTTCATTTTATAATAAAAATGGAGCTACGCGTTCAAATTTCCCAAGGTGGAATCCACCACTAAAATACACCTTTGATGAGAATTACTTTGGTATGTTCAGGCGCCGGTGTTTTTCGGACGGTTTAGAGTAAGCTTTCACATTTATGAGAATACATCTTGCCAATTAAAATTTTCGAGCAAATTAAACAAATAGCTTGCAATTAAAAAAAAAGGCTTTTCTTAACTGTAACTTCGTCTCGAATATTTTCTGAATTTACGGCCGGTAGAGCATATGACATGAATCCTAGTTTAACGTAACTGTGTGTACTTCTCTTATGTCAAAGACAGCTTCAGCTGTGTCGTCAGTCACAACGGGCGCCACGGCGAAGTCAGTCGTCCATTCATTCGGAAAAAAAAAAAAATGTACAAACGGACGAAGTCGTCCGTTTTTAACACAGACAAGCAGATTTGGAAACAAATCTGCTCGTCGATTGTGTTGGATAGAGGAAACACAAACGCTGAGCAGTGAGCGCATTTCCCGACCGCTTTCAGACAGCCAACATAGCTTGGAGGGGGCAGAACCGGAAGCAAGGCAGGCCATCAAAAACGCCTCTCCTGCTTGCCAATAGATGGCGCCCAACATTTGCGGAAAAAAAGGCCCATTAAAAACAAAGAAAATACTAAATTCGTTTTGGAAGGAGCCTTATATATCATAGCAAAGACGAGTTCGTTCCTTTTATAACGGACATTGTTCCTCCAAGAAATATCTGCCGACATGTTGAAAGCATGCCTGAAGCAAACGACCTTGAGGAGTGTCGCAAGGAATTCCATCACCGTGTCTGTAGCGAACGCAGTGTCTTCGGCACGACGCACGGAGGCTTTAAGGTTCTGGCAAACACCCGAAGAATAGAGGTTTCCGCCGATTATGGCAGCATCCTCGAGGAATTTTTTTTTTATACGCAACGAGTCTTTTGGCAATACGCGCCACGTACGTTTGCACGTGGACAGAAAGCATAAATATACGCGGGCAATGAAGGAGGCACGAGAGGTAAGCAGGCTCGATGTAAACAGTAGATACAAGATGTTGATCATTGTTACCAGTGACCATCACTGACTTGCTATGCCTAATTGACTTGGTCCGATTCTGCTTGCGACTTTCAGTATCGACGTCAACCATCTCAGCTACGGTTCAAGCTTTTGCAGCCCGAGCGGCGTCGCGACTGAAAATTGCGAGCGAAATCTCATCATGCGAATCAAGCTTTAGCGTACATACTGCGGCGTCCACGCGGAATGAATCGCCCCATGTCACATTATTCACGCGAAGTTTCGCGGTGTAACGAGCCTCGGTATCAAACGCGACATCAAACGCGAAAAAGAGCAGGGGGACTCACACCGACGCCGGCAACATCGCATCTTCTTGCCCACACCCCGATCGCGCAAGCGGTGGCGTCCGCTAGGGGCGCTCCGGTTTGTTTGTAAACATGAGTTGGTGTATACGTTTTACATAAAGCAAAATATTTCCACGGTCATAGAAGGTATCTCTAAAGAAAGAAGCATTGGTATGTGAAATAATCAATTATAGTCTTTATAGATGGTATTCACTAGACGCATATATTTGAGGTGACTGCTCACAGGGCATGCTCGCGATCAGCTCGTATTTATGGTCTCACAAAGAGTACAATGTTCTTAGTGTGTCATGTCCGTGTTGGAAGCTTGCCATCAGCGCTCAGCAGCAGCGAGCTCAGCTATGGCCGCCAGTGAAGACCAACTATTGGCTCAGGAGAGTTCCGGCACCGCAGAAAGGGCTGGGAAGTACCATGCAGGCCCGCGGCCTCTAGTGATGGCGGCTATGCGATGATATACAAGATGAAAGTGATGGTGATTATGAGACGATATGTGAGAGGACGACGCGGTCTTCTCAACGCAGCAAGCACCGTTGCTCGAAGGTATGATTCGAGCGAGTCGGCCTGCGTGCGAAGGTAATCCCCCCTTGGCTGTTCAATTAACATCTCAGATGGTAAATCTCTGGCGATTTGGCGGTGTCGTCGCTTACTTCAGTGAAGGCAGTGGGCTCCAGGTGGTGGCCCAGTCTTGGTAGACGGCTGCCACCCCCAAGGCATTCGCGTCCAGGACTTCAGCCAACCGGGCCGTGTTCCAAAATTTACTCCATCTTACTCTAGGTTAAGGATTTGGAACACGGCCCCGGCGTAGCATCTTGTTATCGTCGTCGTCGTTGTATGTTTGGTTTCATTCATTTTTTGTTTCAGGTTGTTCCGTACAGTCGCTAAAACTAGAGTTCCTGTACAGGCTCCCTAAGGGAGCCAGAGTTGCGCGTTTATCCCCGTAGCGCCGTCTTTCCTGCACGGCATGTCGATCCTGCTCCTCACGTGGCTGAATTCGGCGAATAGGGGCGCCGCGCGTTCGAGGCGCGCGGCGCGCTCAAAAGCGGGGAAACGTACTGTCGGGGCGCGTGCAACGTCTACTTTCCTGCACGGCATTTGATCCGGATCCTCACGTGATCGGATCTCGGCGAATAGCGGCGCGGAGGCACGTGGAAAACAGACGCGCAACTGTGGCTCCCGTAGGGAGCCTATACCGGAACTCTAGCTAAAACAAACTTCCTAAAGCTATTCGAAGCGGTTGAAATGCCTAGCTTACACCTTTATTACTTCCTTCAAAAATTAAGAGTGTTCCGTGAACCGGCACCCTATTGACCTATTAAAAACGGCATAGTGCTCGAAGTAAGGGCACTGGAAGCATCTGTATGGTGGAAGGGTGTGGTAAATGCGCGCAAAGCTCTGGAATCACTGCGGGTTTGTGGCTTGAACCAGGCGATTACGGTGAAACCAGGCTTGGGTAACGAAGACAGCTTCATATAACTGTCACATAACTAAAAGATTGGTCGGAATGATAAATAGAAATAATATTTATTTCAGGCTCAGGAAAACCACGACACAATAGAAAGGCTGGAGCCCATGCTACGTAGGCCTGCTGTGCCATTACTGTGGCACAGGAGGAACAAAAATAGTCCTGCTGTGCCAGCACACAGAAACAACCTCTCACCGATAATATAAGGTTAGTTTCCTGAAAGTTTGAAAAAATATTCTGACAGCGATTCGGCAATAAGACAACTGTGGAGATTAATATGGTGCCTGGAACACGTCTCGGACGGGTGTGCTTACTGCGTGATAAAAAGAGGCCCTTCGATTTCCAGCTTATGGCGTCGCTGAAGTGTCATGCGGTCGAAGACGGTGATCATAGCGGTGTCACAGCAACGGAGGTGAAACGACGGACGTCTGTTCTGGTGCAGGCCGCTCTCCATCTTGACAGTCCACGGAAGTTTCAGCAGCCAGGAGTTGGGACGAGGCGACGACAGCGACACCCGGGTCCGCGGGCATCTTCTGCCGGTACTTCTAGCCACCAACCGCAAGGGTTGCAACGTCCGAGAGCATGATGCGCCGGCTTCTGTGACGTCATTTGTTGCCACTTGGGGACCACTTTTGATGTATGGGCGAGATAGGACGCTAAACGCACCAGTCGAAGACACGTTTCAGGCACCATAATACTGCTAATAAGCAGACAGACGCGAGAAGGAAAAAAAGAAAAAAAAAAAGATAATCTACGCGCAGCCGCCAAGAGGAAGAAAACAGATGGAGGGTCAAGAACGTGGGGGTCATGCTATGAAAATGAGCTAAGGTGGCGGCAGCCATTGCCGTCTGGCGCTCGCTTGTTTTTCTCGCCTCGGTGCGTGTCTATTCCTGGGCGGCCTAAGAATAAGCTTCCTCATCGGGCTGCTTGCACGTAGCCGGAGATGAGTGTCGGTAACGGCCGCGAAACGAGAGAGAGAGTGAGAGGGACCGCGATCATACGGGAACAAGGCCGTGCACCGGCATCATCAATACGAAATGTTTCCGTCCTTGTTCGCCTCAAACGCTGCCTCGAAGGGCCAAAAGCGGTCGCCGTCCAGGAGCCCGCTATGTTTCGATCGAAATCATGCTTAACAAGTTACTTTGTTTGTTTCTTTAGATAACGGAGTAACGATTTTTGAGAAAATATTGCATTTCTGTCGCATCCCTGTCTTATGGGCTGTGTAAAGGCCTCCAGCTTTAAATAACTGGCGAAACCGCGAACGGGGATGGGGATGGACACGCGCAGAGCCGAGATGGCGAGCTAGTATTAAACACGTAAAATGTTAAAGTAAAGACGTAAAAGTTTCGCTAACATTGTTGTCCCCTCAGTCAGGACACGTTACAAAAGAACGTTACGTACTGTATGAACGACCTTACGCCACTTTGACGATTCTGATCGATTCACACGAAACGAGGTGAAGAAGCCAATTTATTCCTGACCTATAATTGTCTGAGGAGATAACGGGACGGGACGAAAAGGAAGGCCCGGGGGGCGGAGTATTAGTGTTTAATTTACACTAAAAGAACACTATATTCCGGAGTTCCTGGTTGAGGGTGTTCTATATGCATACCTTTTAGAACGGCGTCGCTCACGTCCGCCCGAAACCGATCCGAGGATCGTGCTGTTTCGCACAGCTACGGTTCTCATGGTGACACCGAGGTAGGCTGTCTCGTTTTCTGGGGCCCTCCACGGCGCCGGATCTATTGGCGCTCGCAGGCGGCGCAGGTTCAGGTTTTGCCGCGCACTACCTCCTATATCATGTTACCGCCAAGGTGGTACGCTGATCCGTTTGCAAAGTCGCTCCGGTTTCTTCTATTACGTCACGTAGATGGAGACGCTACACGCCGGCCGTTGAAACAGGCGCCGCGAAGCGTGTTGCAGGGTGACGCATCTTGATCGCTCCGGCCCATGGGCATCTTTGGGTCGGTTGTACGAAAATGTATTAGAAATTTTCCCTTCAAAACTACCGTCCACCTCTGTGCTGTCAATTTTTCTTTTCCTGACCGCCCCGTCGCCTTTTTACGCTTCTTAACATTAATGAAATTGCGAAGAACGAGTATGCGCGCGCCCCATTTATGGCAACCGCGTTAGCGTCAATTTGGCCATATGTATTGCTTTATAACTTTAAAGCAACACAAATACTGTATTTTTTTGCAGACTCTGTTAGTACATATTATAAACGTTAATTTCTGAGAGTTTAAAGAATGTTAAAGACGCCCTTTTTGTTTAAAATGGTTTTCTAAATGATGCATATATAGGTAAATGCCCCTGTGTGAGAAATTCTTGACTTTTCCCGCTAACCAGGACAACAATATTTCTTGCAAAGATGAATTATATACAGGGCAACACACTGGCAAGGTTTGAATACCTTAGGTTTTATAGATACGCGTTTTTGCGCAATGTGCCATGTTTGTGATTTTGTTTCTCAAATTAATGACCCTAATAGTCGGTGGTTAATACTTTTTGTAAATCCTTCCTATGCCTAATTTGTCAGTAAATATTTCTAGATTCGTAGCCAGAACAGTTTTTTGGGGGAAGCCGCCCGAAATGCCAGCATCACGCGATACGCAAAACGCGCACGTGACAGAGGGTGCTTACAAATTTTTTTTCGCAAAGACAATTATTTTTTTTATAGCAAGGATTGGTTTTATTCTCATCGGCATGGAGCCAGCAAAATTTTTTTTGATCAAAATTAAAAATAGTCACCGGACATGGTTGTTCGATCTTATCTGAAAACGCCCAGAAGCAAGTCTGAAAGAAGCAAGTCTGAAAAAAGCAAGTCTGAAAAAAGCAAGTCTGAAAAAAGCAAGTCTGAAAGAAGCAAGTCTGAAAGAAGCAAGTCTGAAAGAACCAAGTCTGAAAGAACCAAGTCGGAAAGAACCAAGTCGGAAAGAACCAAGTCGGAAAGAACCAAGTCGAAAAGAACCAAGTCGAAAAGAACCAAGTCGAAAAGAACCAAGTCGAAAAGAACCAAGTCGAAAAGATCCAAGTCGAAAAGAACCAAGTCGAAAAGAACCAAGTCGGAAAGAACCAAGTCGGAAAGAACCAAGTCGGAAAGAACCAAGTCGGAAAGAACCAAGTCGGAAAGAACCAAGTCGGAAAGAACCAAGTCGGAAAGAACCAAGTCGAAAAGAACCAAGTCGGAAAGAACCAAGTCGGAAAGAACCAAGTCGGAAAGAACCAAGTCGGAAAGAACCAAGTCGGAAAGAACCAAGTCGGAAAGAACCAAGTCGGAAAGAACCAAGTCGGAAAGAACCAAGTCGGAAAGAACCAAGTCGAAAAGAACCAAGTCGAAAAGAACCAAGTCGGAAAGAACCAAGTCGGAAAGAACCAAGTCGAAAAGAACCGTCGAAAAGAACCAAGTCGGAAAGAACCAAGTCGGAAAGAACCAAGTCGGAAAGAACCAAGTCGGAAAGAACCAAGTCGGAAAGATGTCTGACAGAAGCCTAAGAGAAGGCTGAGAGAAGTCTGACAGAAGCCTAAGAGAAGTCTGAGAGAAGTCTGAGAGAAGTCTGAGAGAAGTCTGAGAGAAGTCTGAGAGAAGTCTGAGAGAAGTCTGAGAGAAGTCTGAGAGAAGTCTGAGAGAAGTCCGACAAAAGTAGGACAAGAGTCGGACAAGGGTCGGACAAGGGTCGGACAAGAGTCGGACAAGGGTCGGACAAGGGTCGGACAAGGGTCGGACAAGAGTCGGACAAGAGTCGGACAAGAGTCGGACAAGAGTCGGACAAGAGTCGGACAAGAGTCGGACAAGAGTCGGACAAGAGTCGGACAAGAGTCGGACAAGAGTCGGACAAGAGTCGGACAAGAGTCGGACAAGAGTCGGACAAGAGTCGGACAAGAGTTCCACTGTTGTGCGCATAAGGAAAGGTTTTAAAAATAGCTGACGCCAGCTGGTGGAAAGGAAGTGCAATATTTGTTGAGTATCGTATTTTTCCCAACTATACTTGGAAACCGGTGAATAACCGGCAAAAGCACATTTTGGCTGAAAAAAAAGCACTGATTGCACGCGGCGAATCCTCCACCCGTGGTACGTATTGCGCACGTAACAAATCTCGTACATGGCGCACAAGTGAGCCCGAGTCTACTGAAATTATCCCTAACGTGGACTGTCGTTCACACAAGCCGCGTCACGCCTCGTCATAATGTAGAATATTGAGAAGGAAAAAAATTCTTCGTCCGCACCTGTCGATATACACCACACCGCGTGAAATATAAAATTTCAAACATATACATGTCCGCAATCGACATATATACCCAGAAAATAGGCATGTCGTGTCGTTGTTTGAAATTAATAAATAAACGCCCTAAAAGTACATCTTTGCTTCGTTTTTTTTTTTAATGCGTAAACATTAATAATATTTTTTTTTATTATTAGGCTATGTCAGGTCATAAATTATTTGTTACCCAAAATGTAAAATGTGCGGTGGACGCAGCGATCCAATGTGAAGCGGTGCCAAAAGTCACGGCGCTCGTGGTCTTTGTGCGTCTGCTCATCATCGACCAAACCAAACACGCAGAGTGAACGCGCCGTGATGCTGCGCTTTTTTATTTCCACGCATGATTGCTTCATCAACTTCCCAACCAGCTCAAATTTCAACAGTATTACGATTCGTGACGATGCACTTTTAACGGTGCTTTATTGGCTCCTTCGTGTAATTTAGCTCAAGCACTCCGCGTACTTGCCTGCAGGTCGGGCTGCAGACAAGGTTGTCGGCGAATCGAACTTTGTCGAACTTTAAACTAAAAGTTCGAAGCTTCGGCAAACCAGTCGAACCTTGAGGATCCGACAAAAAATTGGCGGCGCTCCTAGAGCCGCAGTTACCCCGCGTCGCAAAAAAGGCAGTTTCCCGACACTGCCTGATGCGTGCTTCTTCCACGTATGGCGGTCCCGTTCACATCGGACATACCAACACTGTCTGCAGGCATGTTCGAAGCGTACATACTTATTTATGAAGCGAACATACTCGAGCCGTATACGCCGACAACCCTGTCCTTTCTGCAAGGAACACGGTGCCTTGTACGATGTATTGGGCAGGAGATCGAACTATAGGGGGAGCTTCATCAAGATTGTTGTCCCCACAGCCCGGTGTTTACTAACACAGCATAACAAAGAAATTGAACCTCGCCGAGCACGGTCTGGACACGAGCGCTTCACTCGTACCAGTGCTTTGGTTGCACGAGGAGCGGCCATTCGAATCGTCACCATCGATATCGCTGATCAAAAACAAACAAGAAAATTCGGTTTGTTGTCCCCACAGCTGAAGCGTGCCGCCAGAGGCGTGACTGTTCGATCTCCTCCCCAATACGGGCGGTGTTACTGCCGTTCAACGCATCAAAAGTACACATCTTAGCCTTTACATAGCGTACAAATTAGTTCTTTTTTATATACGGAAAAAAATACTTTACACATTATTCGGTTACCCAAATGTCTGCGTAAGAGTCGGGAAAACTATAACTTGGCTCAAAATGCCAAGGGCGGCGAAAGCTACCGCCCGTTATAAATAGTGCAGCTATCAGCATCCATCCATCCATCGTCGAACTTGGGCGGCGAAGACAAGCTCACCGGAGACAAGCTCACCGGAGACAAGCTCACCGGAGACAAGCTCACCGGAGACAAGCTCACCGGAGACAAGCTCACCGGAGACAAGCTCACCGGAGACAAGCTCACCGGAGATAAGCTCACCGGAGATAAGCTCACCGGAGATAAGCTCACCGGAGATAAGCTCACCGGAGATAAGCTCACCGGAGATAAGCTCACCGGAGATAAGCTCACCGGAGATAAGCTCACCGGAGATAAGCTCACCGGAGATAAGCTCACCGCAAAACCGGCAGATGCGGAGAAAAGCTCACCGGCCTTTGGGCGGATGCGGAGGAAAGTTCACCGATTTATTAACTCAGCGGATTCTGCGTCAAACGTGGCAATTTAACACAATTCGCCTTCGTCACTTTATTAATAATGTCCTTTTTTTAATGTGCTTGAAGTTCATTGGGCATATTTACTAATTCCTCAGAAATTATTAATCACCCATTTTGTATATTAATGAAGCCGCAAGTATAAAATCAGAACATCGTACACCGGTAAAAAAGACAATTTATTGACAAATGACTAGTGCGCGGTCGGTAGCTCTGTCAAATAGAGGTTTGTTCTTTACGAGATTATATGAATAGAGGCGTGGTGAACCGTTTCAGCTCCAAATATTGTGTAGTACTTAATAGATAAGTAGGTGTTAGTTGATGTAATCAATGTCGGCTACGCTGTTTTCTTTCTGTTAATTTCACTAACAAAACTTTAGCAGCGAGAACAGCTTCGTCGTGTCGTGTTTGTTGTCTCCAATCCGTCGTCGTCATTTGAGCAGTTTTCATCATGTATAACGTTTATCAACTCGCCCTATTCACTACCTTACAGAAGACTACTTTTTATATAGGTAACGAGTAACAACGGTGCCAGTGTGCAGTTCGGAAGGTCATGAATGGCTTACCGTAGAAGGTCACTATCACACAAAAGGCAACGTGTCGAAACACCAGCTCGAACGGCTAGAAAACGTGCATGTCCGCGGAAGAAAGAAGCTTCGATATCCTACTGACTGCTTTATCCTGTTTTCAGAGGTTAACAGAAGCTTCAAAGATAATTTCAGGCACCGCGTTGATGCGCATGCGCTTTCGGATTTTCGGCATTTACAGTTTTGATTTTTAAGTTTTAAGCAGACATTATCAAGTTTTCGAACTTTTTCCTCTTCGTCAAGTTCATAAAGGTTTTAGTTAGGCTTTCGTTGCCTAGAGAGTAAGCCACAGAAAACACTCGCCCGCAATTATTTATTTGGGAGCAATATACCCAATAAGCTTACAAAAAATGGCATTTTCTTTTTGCGAAGCTGACGAATTTTAATCAAAATGAATTTATATATGTTACGCATGATCCAACAACCTCTATATAAAAAAAAATCGGTGAGCTTTTCTCCGCATACGGTCAATGGCCGGTGAGCTTTTCTCCGCATCAGCCGGTTTTGCAGTGAGCTTTTCTCCGGTGAGCTTATCTCCGGTGAGCTCTTCTCCGGGATTCGTCGGGCCAAGAGTATTCGCCGAACCAATCGGATGTTGGACGAACTTTCGCGGCATCCCGAACGCAGTTCGTACAAAGGGCATGCCCGGGGTCAGATCTCCTCAGCGAGAATGGCCTTGCGTCCGTCGTCCAGTCGCAGAGGAAGCTCGAGCACGCGTCGAAGCGGGGGATCAACTGGACCGCAATCAGGAAATCGCAGCGGCGGCAGCACTGTGACCCGTCGCCTACAGGCGTTGCCCCTGCGCCAGACTTCACCTGACAATGGACGAGCGGACGAGGCACGCTGGTTATCACGTGCCCATCCCGCGCTCTCCGAAAAGTCACGAGGCCCCTGTCCGGCTCCTCGACGAGCATTTCCCTCGTTCATAATGGTCATATGTGATAGCTGCGACCAACTCGCCCAACTGTCCATATTACTACAGATAAGATAGACTGGAAACGTTTCGCGGGCTCGATATTTCGCGATTTAGGTCAAAGCGGACGTTTTAGAATATTTCGAGGGTTCTAATCTTCGCGACGCGGTGGGATTTCAGTATATAGATTCGAATAACAGCAGTAATACTTAAAAAAACGAGCGAGCCGGTGATGATTCGTGGTAATAAAACCCGAGACTCAGGAACACAGAAGGGGACGTTGACACGTTGTGTTCGTCCCCTTCTGTGTTCCTGAGTCTCGGGTTTTATTACCATGAAGCATAGATTCGAATGTGTTTATATTTTACCAGAATTGTTCGCGGGACCTACACGATTCGCGAAAACTAGGATCTCGCGAAAATTAAGTCGTTTGCAGTATCTTATCATAACTTACACGTTTTAAACGCCAGAAGCAACACTTGTTCCTCCGACCACCAAATGGCTGAAGAAATTCTTCGCGCGGCGCATCAACAGCAGACTGGCACGTAATCCGTTACAAGTAGCGAACTTACTTGTAATCCCTTACATTTATCGGCAATTTTGTAAGGGAATAATTACATATTTTGTAGAGTGATTTTAAAGTGATTCCCTTACATTTTTTACGTAGCGGATTCCTTGTAATCCGTTACATTTTTTTTTCACGACCAACCTCCCCCACCCTTCTAAAGAAAGGGTTGTTTTTATTTTGGTAAAGTCGAGCGCAGTCGCACTGTCACGCGAATTGACCAGCGGAAAGGGAGGCTTGCCGCTTGGCACTCTTCAGTTCCGGAAAGTCTTTTTTGCAGCACCAAGCCCCTGAATCTATTTTTTTTTTTAGACCCTAACAACAATGTCAAAAAATCAAAATAAACAATTTTACAAAAAAAAAAAAAAAAAAAGGGGGGGGGGCAAGTTTTTTTTTTTTTTTTTGCTTTTTTTAGCTAATTTTTGGTTTTTTCTTTGCGATCGAAGACGGGGAGAGGAGGACACCAAGAGATTGTGTGCCTCTTCGAGAAGCTCGAGGCTAAGTGCGCAGACAAGAATTAACAATGTCATAATGTCACAACACGAGACAACGCTCGGTCTACCCTAAAATCCACCAAAGGAGATGTGATAATATGTTAAGGTGTTATTACCACAAGCATCCTCGTTCGTTGCTGCACACTTATCATCGTCTCTTAGAAAACAGGATGTATTTTTTTTTCTTCTTTTCACCTTACATATGACCCTGTTTTAAAGGGCAACTCCGCTGCATTTTTGATTTTTAGAAAACTCGTAGCCCTCTTCAGTATCATATAGGAAGAGCCCATGTCAAATATTATAATCTAACTCCGTCTATATATTTATAAACTGGCCAGCAAACCTTCAAGTGAGCCGAGTCGCCGAAATCTGCCAACTCTAGCGCGCGACGTGAGGTGCAATCGTCAGCGCAGTCAATGCGACGGAGTTTGAGCGGCAAACGTTGAGCCACTACGTCAGAGGCATGTCCACGTCATTTTTCATGCTTCGTTTGTTTTTACTTCTAAGAGCGAAATTGAACGATGACGTCATGAGTTTTTCCTCCTGGTGTTGGCTGATTGGCGTCCACGTGATCACCGTAACGCGAATGCGCTATACTTAGGGTGTGTACTTTCCGGTGTTTATTTGTGAGAAAAATCGGCGGATGTTTTTCGGTGTTTATTTATTTTCATAACACCGGTGTATTTCGGTGGAACGTCTCACGACGAGGCTAAAATCGGTGATTATCGGTGAAAAAAAAAGTGATTGATCACAGACAGAGAGTTCCAATTTTATTCACATAGTTCATATATTTCTTCTCTAGGAAGCCACTATTTCGCACACTTGGTTATTATAGTAGATGCAAACATACTTTCATGCTTGCATCTACACGCAAGGAACGTGCTGCCGTCATGGCAGCACGTTCCTTGCGGTTCGCAACCCGCAATTATGAAAACGCACGCTCTTGTACGACACGGACGTTGGCATTGTCTTCCAGGAACCACAGCAACCTCTGAATACATGGCTTGCACCGACATCACTTGGCCAGACACAATGAGGAAAAGGCACGTGAGAGCCTACCCTCCACTGCGTTAATTTTTCCCCAAAAGGGGGCTATCGGAGACACAATGGGGGAAAGGCGTATGAGAGGTTAGCTTCCACTGCGTTCACTAGACGCTTTTGATCCCCAGAAAGGAGGGCGGACTGACGCCACCTGCAAGCCATGTATAAACACTGGAAGAATGCAGGATCCGCGAGATAACACGTTTGACGAACCTCTACGGGGAAAGGGTTTCGCTGGGTCGGAAACTAGCAACGGCCGATGTTTTTCGTTTTTAACCAGGGCGAACATGTCCAACCACCGGTGTTTTTCGGTTTTAACCGATTTTATATTTTCGTCACCGACGGATGTTTATCGGTGTTTTTCGGTTAAAACCGGAAAATGCACACCCTAGCTATACTCCGTTCCACCTTCAGTCCGAGCGGACTGGACGCCACGAGCTATCCCAGCCGATCCAGCGTCGGGAGAAAATCGCGTGACCTTTCGGTTGGCCAGAGCGACGCAGGGAGCTCAAGGTCACATGACACTCAACGTTGAATTGGCTGGGATAGCTCCTAGCGTCCGCTGCGCTCGGACTGAAGGTGAAACGGAGTATAGTTTGCGCTGCCCTGCGCGCTTATCGGTCTGTTTCTCCTAGGGTGCCTACATGTTTCCGCTCCGCTTCAGGGTGGCGCCAACTTCTTGTTACCCTTTCCCAGATCCTCTCCCACCGCCATTTTGACCCACTTGTTATTTGGCTAAACGTACACAACGTTGAGTTTTCGTATAGTTTCGACACACCGGCAACACTGTGAGGCCACTTCCGTTTCCGTTCATAAGAGGAGTCGGACGAGTCGGAGGCTCAGCGGGATGGCGGTCGTCGTGGCTGTCGCTCTCTTTATTCGGGTGTTTCATACTTTGAAGTTGCGAGCAGGAAGTGTGCGTTGCGTTTATCGAAACGTGAGTCCCCTCGACAAAATGGAACGCAACAGACCGGCATCGCACGCCGAAACCTCGCCGTCGGAACGAGAGCGGTGGGCGCTCCCTAGCCCTAACGAGGATTAGCGGAGTAGCGCGAGCGCACGACTGGCGAGTGTGACAAAATGGTCGACGAAACAGCGGAGGCTGCCATGGTAACGAGGTAGGCAACATTGGTTTGTCGGCAACAGGTATCACAAACGTTGTCGCCACCCTAAACAGCGGAGCGGCGGAAACATGTAGGCACGGCAGACTTGTACCGTACGCATTACAAGTAATCAAATTACTTGTAATTGATTACTTTTTGGAGTAATTTTGTAATCAGTTGATTACTTTTATTAGGCAGTAATCAGAAGAGTAATCTGATTACTTTTTGAAGTAATAAAATTACTTGTAACCGTTACAATTTGTCCACGGTACCCTCCACCCCGGCACACGCCTTTTTTTTTATGAAATGACAAAAATAATATTTGCTTTTTTTTTTTTCTGAACGGAACAAATAAAGATTTTTGCGCAGCTGTAGGAAACGAGGTCAATCTCTTTCTATGTACAATTTCTGTAAAATGCCCGGGTTTTTTTTTTTTTTGTGTTTTTTTTTCGAGCTGGGACTGGGGAGTGGGAGGCCCCAGGAAAGCCACAGTGCGTGACAAAGGCCATTCCGGGCGAAGTTTGAGGAAACAGAATGTAGCTTTGTGAGTCCTTCGTTCAAACTAGCCCTTTCGCACACACACGCAGACATAAAAAAATAAGAAATCCTGCTTAGGGTACCTACTCGCAGCCCGTAGGAAAACCAGAACCGAAGAATGCCTAAAGCGGATGCAAAATATAACTAAGGCAGTTAAAATATTTCCCCATTTCCCCTACGTGGTCTTTGTGACAAGCAATGTTTCGAGTTGAGAAGTGGTCGGGGCGACCTCTTCCGCTAATGAATACTACACATGATCCGTTTCAAATCCTGGAGCTGCTGCTCTTTTGTATAACATGCGAGCTCATCCACATGTGAATAATAAAATAAGCGACGCAAAAGATCTACAACCCCCTCCGCCCCCCCCCCCCCCCCCCCCCCCCCACACACACACACTGGCGAACCCCCAAATCATTGAACGTCTTCAAACGAATTCTATGATTGTGTCCGCATTGTGAAGGTGCAACGACCACAAAGAGGGAACCCGTTTTTCCTTCTTGAATACTTGTGCAAATATGAAATATAGGTTGGAAGTACTTCATTAATATGAGCGCTAGAGGTGTGTCTTCACGCAATAAAGTAATCGAAAAACTAACGATTACTTCTTTAAGTAATGTCCAATTACTTTTGCCGTCGAGTAATCAAGTAATCTAATCGAATACTTTTTAGCCAAGAGTAATAGTAATTGTAATCGATTACTCTTTTTTAGTAACGTGTACAAGACTGTTAAGGCATCCTAGTTTCTACGCTCCCCTTCTCTTTTGTCTTCTCCCCTTCCCCCTCTCCCCCGGGCCATCACCGTCCACGCAACGCGAAGCGACCTGCTTGCGTCGCGTGTCCTGTCCCTCGCCCCCCTCCCGAACGTCACAAGACCACGTGGTTCGACGTGACGTGGCCATGACTTTGACCATACGAGACCAATGTTGCCTGACGCAACCCAAGTTTCGATCTCGGTATCAGCTGATGTTTAAATTAGGATTACACAAATATTATTCCACATTTCGCGAATCCTAGTGCTTTGTGAAATGGAATCATATGTAAGCCTAAATTTTTCGGAATTGAGCCAAGTTGCCCTCTAAAAGCTACTTAGTTTTTTGTAGTCCAACTTCTAGGGTTGGCCCACTTTATTTGTGAATTCCAGCCAGGTATCTGCGTCTCAGTCACCCTTTTTGTGAGTCAGCTTTTTGCAAGCACTTCGAAAATGGTAATAGTCTTCTTCCTGTTTTTACCCCAGCAGGACGCATCTTATCTCAAGCAGATATTTTTACAAATAAAACATTATGTTGACTGACGTAGTCTTGATATGCTGGGCTTGAGGAGAGAGTGGAACTCGTGAGTAGGGCCATAGTGCGGCTTAGTTCTCTGTCCTTCGCTGCCCGTGGCATCAGCGGACGTCTATCTGGAGAACACCGGAGTAAACTGCAGTCGGTTCGTGCTCCGTGCGTTTTTGAACGGCATCAAGAGAGGCGCACACGGCAAACGTGCGTTCACATTTCCTTCTTTAACCGACGTTCTAATTAATTGTTGTTATGAGTGTCCTTTTTTTCCCCCGATTACTTATATTTATATACTGGAAACTGGAAACCTTTTTTATTCACGAACGTCTCAACCGAGGCTCGACCTGTTCAGAACCAAAGAAAGAAGAATATCGAGCCAAAGCTTATTTATTATTTAATTATCACCTTACGGTTACAACTATGTTTTGCTAATAGAGAGTTTTAGGGAACCGTTTTTGCACATCCGATACGGTACGATGGGCCCTCCGGTACGAACTGCGCATGCGCCTGTCTTCTGCGATCTTACCGTAATGCGCTGTTGGAACCGTAAGGCACGACCGGCACGACCAATGGCCGACATGGACAGTCTCGCTTGGTTGGCAAAACGGCTATTTCGCTGGCGGAGAGAGCGTGCCGTGGCTCCAAACATGAATAAAATAACTCGTGGCAGTGCCTGGCAGGAGCGCCATTTGTGACAGCAAGTCCATAAAGTCTCAGTCAGCAAAAAAGAAAAAAAAAATGAACAAAACGCAATAGGACTTTTTTGATAGAAATAAATTGCTGTTTAGCGCAGCCGAAACTCGTCTCCTCGATAGCTCAGTGGATTGGAGCGCCGATTTCTTGAGCTCGGAGAGGATCGGTAGAGGAGAGTTCGAATCCCGCTGTCCCACGACAACTTTTTTTTTTTTTACATATTATAAGTTTTTTTTTTTTTTTTTTTTTTTTATACAAACATTGGATGTGCATTTTGAGCACTTATCACCCGTATTTTACAGCTGCTGTTATGACAGGATTATCTGTAGTGGCACCAGAGTGTGCAACAGCCTTCTGCATCAAGGCTCTGGATACATTTTAGTCTAAAAATGTTGGATGAATTAAAAATTTCTGTACAAATGCTAATCACATATATCCTATAAAACGAGCCCTTTGAATATTTGGTGATAGTTTTAATAAGTGCACAGCAGTAAAGTTACAGGTTTTCCTTTATATTTTCTTCGTGGTCGTACCGTACACGGCGCAACGGTCGGTACGCGGGCGTACGACCGTGATCGTCTGCTACCTGTACCGTAAGAGAGCAACATGAGCGCCGCATCTACCTCCGTCCTTCCGCCTCCTCCTCGCAAGCGATTTAAAGTAGTAGACAACATCTTTCTACTTCAGGAGCTGCTAGGCGCTACTCCTTTTTCGCTCCAGCACTTTGGAATGACGCAGCGTTGAAAAAGAACTTATCGTTGCGAGGAGCGAAGGAACGGATTGACCTCCTCGTAAATAAAAAATAGAGATTTAAGACGTACTGAAAGATACGTCATTTCAAAAATATACACACTGTATGGAAAGTAACTAATTCCCAGAGTCCCTTATGAATATAGAATCCACTAGGGTACTAAAAAGGAAATTAAGGAATTGGTGTCAAGCATTTGAGCTGTAGATATCGTAGCCTAACCGTTGGAGATATTTCGTACTTTTATTTCATGGTTGCGTGAGTAGACTTGGCTATAAACACCCATATTTCATGCTCTAAAGTGTTCCTTTTTGTATTTATTTGTGCTGCTAATTTTGTGTTCCTTTCACTTTTGTTTTGTGCTGCGGAGTGTTTTCTTTTCTTTTTGTAACAACATGTATTTTAGTTGGTCGCCTGGCCCCACATACAAACAGAATGCTGCTTTTGTGGGCCAGCTCTTTATTTTGTATGACTTGATCTTAAAATAAAAATTGAATTAAATTGAAAATGGAGTCGAAAATTGAATTGAATTAGCTTTGTACAAGAAAAATGACCGCATCAACTTGAGAAAGTGAGTATATTTTGGTTATTTGTATTTTCTTCGAGATTTAATATTTCTAGTTTTATTTGTCCATAGCTTTCTTAATACTCGATCCTGCATTGGGCCTCGAGGGAAAAAGACAGGATCGCTAGCTGACGACTTCGAATGTTGATGATAAGCGCGCGCGAGCGTGTTCTTGTGCCAAATCGAGTTTGCTTTCGGCAACGTTTCAGCATATCAGGACGTGGTTGGTGTAAACATCATATTTGTTGATGTAAAACACCGAAGTTTGCCCGCTGAGAACGCATGATTTATTTGAAAACAAGTTACCATGTACGGTCGAGGCATTATTTTATTCACCAAGTATATAAATCTGGTAAACTGAAAGAAAAAAAAACCAAAATACGCTGGCACATCATTCGTGGTATCCGAACATCATTCCTGGTATCACAACTTTTTTGTTTACTCAAAAGCTACGCCAAGTTGAACGTCCTATGCCTTACCGACAACAAGCGCCTTCTCTTAGTGTATCGGTGCTCGGTGGCACCCGAAAGAAATGCGACTGACTCCGTGTCACGGCACACCAAAAAGAATGTTTATTCCCTCGTGCCCCTGCACAAGTCACGGGCCCCACGGCACGCGCGTGCGTGCCTCGCTTATAGAAAGCGGGAAGTTCAAAAGAGACTCACGCCACACTTAGTGCGCAGACAGTCGTACAAAATCACTTTTTCTAAATTGCTTTCGCTGAATAGAGCCAACTCCAAGTCATGGTCAAAAAGATCGAGCGCCATTGTTGTCGGAAAGCTCGTCTGCTTCTTTAGCAGACGAACATTTTAGAACTTCGCCGTGCTAGGGGCGACACGCCGTGGTGCGCCAGGTTTTGTATTACGGAAGCGCATTCATTCCAGTAAAAAAACGGGATGAACTATAAGTAGGTATACTATTTTTTTGGTTCTCTATATATTTAGGGTGCGATCTTTATTTACTTAAGTTTCTGCAATTTGTACAAACAAACGCAAATTTGTCTTTTCTCGATGAGGCGGATGCAGGTTTCCGTTGCCAGGGGGCGCGACCTGTACCGATCGTCTGCTATCGTCTGCAAATACGGTTCCCCCAAAGCCGTTTCAGGGCACACGATCGGTCCACACGCCCGATCCAAGGTATCGATCCTTTTTGTTTATCGATCGTATTTTGTTCCGGTTCCCTAAAACTCTCTATTGTCTGGCAATATATGCCCGTATAGTAAGATGGACATGAATCAATTCTTATTCTAGTTTTGGCTAATTGTATGATGACTTCTACAGCTTCGCGATTTAGACAATGGAGAATTTTAGGAGATCAGCCCGATGACTCCGATAACGATACTCCGCCGCCGCCTTTGCGCATTCATCATATCGTTATCGGGGGCATCGGAGGTATCGAAACGCTCTACTAAAACTCTCGAATATCAGTCAACGGCTGCGGCGACGAAGCTTTGCTTCATCATCTAGGTAAATATCTTCTCGTAAATAGTACTTCCATTTCCGCGCTGAAGAAGCACAATGCAGATCATAAAGTATTCGTGAGGCACAATAGACAGTTTTAGTAGATCGTTCCCATGACTCCGATAACGATATCCCGATATTCCGCCACCGCCTCCCTTGTGCATGCCTAGTATCGTTATCGGGGCTATCGGAGGTATCGGAACGATCTACTAAAACTCTCTAATATGCCACTCCCATCCAGTGCCTCAGTTCAAAGGGTGTTCAGCGTAGCAGTCGACATAATAGGGAATTGTAGTAGACCGTTTCCGCAGCCCGCTAAGCACCCGGATAGCGCTTTGAACTATGCAGACAAGGCTGGTGGCGCGCATGCGCAGCTGCGGCGTTTTCTTCTGGGATACCGTAGCGGAGGAGAGAAATGGTTTACTACGATTCCCTATTGAGTAAGAAATAACGCTAAATGCCTCACGAGGCTTTCGAGAGTGAGCTGTTGCTCAAAATAGTCAAGGTCATGAAATGGAACAGGTTGCAACAATAAGAACTTGAATAACCCTCTTCCCTTTGTTTCTTACACGAGGAAAATAATGTTGAAAGTAACGCCACGAAAGTAACGGATTACTTTTTGGGTAACGGTCAGTTACTTTTATGGGAGGGTAATTGTAATTGTAATAAATTACAATTCAGCCTTGAGTAATTGTAAATGTATTTCCTTACTATTTTTCAGTAACGTGTTCAAGTCTGATGAACAGTGCGCAGAACTTGTGTTTTATCAAAGTGAAAACGAGTATAGTTGCTTTTCAAAAGAAGGCACGGGAAATGGATTTTCGCACCTTTATTATGCAGTAACATGTAACGATGTTTAGGCCCGTTCACACTCTTGCGACCGACTTCGACCGAAAGAGACCAGACCGGTTTTTAAGCCTTTTGCGACTTCTTAAAACCGGATGCGATGCAGCGGAGCTGGTCCTAAGAAGTCGCAAGAGGCTTAAAAACCGGTCTTGTCTCTCTCGGTCGAACTCGGTCGCAAGAGTGTGAACGGGCCTTTTAACATTTTAGTGCAAAACCCGAGACTGAGGTAATGACAGGCGACGACAAGGAAGAGAACGTCTCAAACACAGCTAAACCTATATTGAGGAGAGAACCCTTTACATAGGGTTAAAAGAAAGAAGGAAAGAACCCTTCTTCACTTCGCCTCTCTCCACAAATGGTACGACACCAACTCTCTCCACCAAAGCATGACACGATGTTCGGTTACTTCTTGAAAGGAAATCGTAAGAGTACTTAACCTAATTCTCACCCCAGCTCGCGACTGCGATTTGCGCGATGAGAAAGGCCTAGATGGACCATCCAAACGCTGCGTAGAAGGCACGTTGGTATAGCGCGCAGTTATCCCTCAAAGAATGCGTGTGAAACACGAGGAAATATACACGATGACAAATACTGAAAACTGCTATAGTGCTTCGTGAAAGCGGCAGTGATCAGAAAAATAACGGGTTACTTTCAGGCTGAAACAAAGCATTCCTTTTTAATTTCAGTAACGAGTAGCGCACTTGGCTTTCTTTCTTTCTGAATTTCTTTATCTTCTAGTGTTTTGGGGGTGATTTTATGTTTCTGTTTTTTTCGGGCGTATTAAATATATTATATTCCGCATCTTCCTCTTTAGTCTCAAACGTTAGGAGGGAGATAGTACTATTGAAGGAGACACCAGTAAATGTGTGTTGCTAGTTGAAAGAACTGCGCTGTCTCTCCTTGTCCCTAAGTATTTTTATTCTTTCTTTGACTCTTGTACTTGGCTACTTTTTGAACGAGCAACGATATTCAGTTACTTTATTGCTGTAACGTGTACATGTCCGAGCGACACACGCATGGCGTGTGCCGCTTGGACATGTACACGTTTAAATAGAACTCGCGCGTTAAATGATGGCTACATGCCGTAATATTTAATTTTAGTAATAGTAAGCACGCATTTTTATTACAGCAATTGCAATGAAGCTCAATTTCACTAATTTTCATCCTTTTTAGTGCGGACGCCTCATCCACGTTTCGATACGCCTTTGGCATCACCATCGCCCGCGCCAAAACATTCACAGCTGGCCCGCTGGCCGGCTGGCCGCTGACCGGTGCAGAGGTTGCGTTGTTGCGGTTGTTGCCGGTAATATTAATGTTGTACTTTTGTCTCTCGGTGTCCTTCTAATCTTTACATTTCGCCTGCCAGAGTGCAGGACGCTTTTGTACTTTGCTAGGTCCTCTCTGTTCCGCTGAAGGAGCGTAGCCTCTCCCGCGGAGCAGAGAGGATTCCCTGGACTTGTGTAAAAGGTGTGATAAACTGATATCCGCGGGGGGAAGGGCGTAACTACCCATGTTCGCCCTGCTGCTAGCGTTGGCGAAGCCTGAAAGCCGTTTTTATTGAAGGCCGCGAGCGTGCAAATTTTGTAAACTCCGCGCGCGCGGGTGTGTGTGTGTGCGTGCGCGCGTGCGCTCTGCCTTGGAATGGCACAGGGCTGCTACCCGTTTTTGTGTTTGCATCTTTCTGTTTTGAGTGTTTTTATTTATTTTCCTTTCCCGTATCCCCTTCCCTACTCGGCGGCGGGCTAGCAGGCCCATTTGCGTAAGGGTCTCAACCTTTTTGCCTAGCCTCGCACGCTGCCGAGTGGGTATCGCAATATGTGCAAATAAAAAGTATTATTATTATTATTAATATCGCCTTTGTCGCGAGGTCCGGGGCGAAAACTACAGTCCTCAGTGGCGAAAACAGTGGAGAAAATTCAAACGCTCCTTGCAACAAGTGAACACGGCGGTTCATTGGTTGTTGCCTTCTGGACGCAGCGCGAGACGCGACGCGTGAACGCAAAATATCTGGCTCCTCCAGATACGCCGGAATGCGCCAAAAAACGCTGCGTTTCGTCCCGGCGCCGGAAGTGACGTCAAAGCGCAGGCGCAGACGCGACGCAGACGCGGAGAAAAGCGCACCATGTGGGCTAGCCTTAAGGCTAGCCCACATGGCGCGTTTTTTAGTGCGTCTAGACGCGCGTCTCGGCTTGGCGCGCGCGCTAAGCAGGACGCGTGCGCCCAGTCAAAGCACACGCAGCGCTACCGTGCAGCGCTTCGCGTCTGCGTTTCCGAAGCGTCTGCCCAACGTAGCCAGACGCGCTTAAGAAACAAAAGCAAACATTAAATAGAAATCGCGCGGTAAATGATGGCTACATGCCGTAATATTTAATTTTAGTAATAGTAAGCACTTATTTTTATTACAGCAATCGCAATGAAGCTCAATTTCACTAATTTTCATCCTTTTTAGTGCGTACGCCTCATCCACGTTTCGATACGCCATTGGCATCCCCATCGCCCGCGCCAAAACATTTACAGCTGGCCGCTGGCCCAAGGAGGTTATAATTGCCGCTGGCCGCTACAGTGGTTACGTTGTAGCGATTGTTGCCGGTAGTATTAATTTTGTACCTTTGTCTCTCGGTGTCCTTGTATTCTTTACATTTTGCCTGGCAGAGTGCAGGACGCTTTTGTACTTCGCTAGGTCCTCTCTGTTCCGCTGAAGCAGCGTCAGCCTCTCCCGCGGAGCACAGAGGATTCCCTGGACTTGTGTAAAAGGTATGATAAACTGATATCCGCGGGGGGAAGGTATCTGCTAGCGTTGGCGGGGCCTAAAAGCCGTTTTTATTTAAGGCCGCGAGCGTGCAAATTTTGTAAACTCCGCACGCGCGGGTATGTGTGTGTGCGTGCGCGCGTGCGCTTTGCCTTGGAATGGCACAGGGCTGTTACCCTTTTTGTGTGTGTATCTTTCTGTTTTGAGTGTTTTTATTTATTATCCTTTCCCGTATCCCTTTCCCTACTCGGCGGCGGGCTAGCAGGCCCACCTGCGTAAGGGTCTCGACCTTTTTGCCTAGCCTCGCACGCTGCCGAGTGGGTATCGCAATATTTGCAAATAAAAAGTATTATTGTTATTATTATTATCGCTTTCGTCGCGAGGTCTGTGGCGAAAACTACAGTCCTACAGTGGAGAAAATTCAAACGCTCCTTGCAACTAGTGAACACGGCCGTTCATTGGTTGTTGCCTTCTGGACGCAGCGCGAGACGCGACGCGTGGACGCAAAATATCTGGCTCCTCAGATACGCCGGGATGCGCCAAAAAACGCTGCGTTTCGTCCCGGCGCCGGAAGTGACGTCAAAACGCAGGCGCAGACGCGACGCAGACGCGGAGAAAAGCGCACCGTGTGGGCTTGCCTTTAAGTGTTATCGTTGCGTCGTCCGTACGCCCCCCACCGCCTCTCCTGTCTCTCGGATCTCCGGGAAACAGAGTTCAAGTTTTGCGCGGATGCGGCGGAGAAAATGGGCGTGCAGTGCCGACAGGCGCGATACGGGTCATCCGTTCACCGACGGGAAGGACTACGTCCTCGCCGGACGCCATATCCGAGACAGCTGCTCGCTGTACATGCACAAACACCTGCATAACCCCCCCCCCCCCCCCCCCAACCCTCGCAAAAAAAAAAATTAAGTTAAAAACCATATTGTTATTCTTCATGAAAAGCGCGTCCTTTACTACTTCACAATTGAACCAGCCGCCATGTTTTGGGCACGTCCTTCTAGGAAGTGGCGTGGGACAAGAGTGGACTCAGGTGCAACAAGCACAGGCTTTGTCCCGCGAATAATGCCCAAAGTAATCGAAAACGAGCAATGCGCACGTTCGATGTTTAGACAGCGTAGGGATCGGTCTGCCATGTCGACGCTTGTTTACGCTGCAGGTGGGACATTTTCGCGAATACAGCACGAGTGATCGTGTCTTTAAAGACGCCGTCAGGCTACATCGTACAAACGTCTGGAGGCACTGCGTGAGGAGTAGCATTTCCTCGTCTGGCGAGCATGTCACCGTCGTCGTACGCAAACTGCCTGCAGACTTCTTGGAAACATGTAAAAAGCAAACATGCTACCAAAACATGCTTGAGGCGTGTCCTCGGGTACTTCTATCATGTTAGCGTCGAAGAAGGCGCCTTTTGTGGGGTGTATGAGCGGCGTATACCTGGGGGTTAATATGCGCCACACAGTTACGATGCCCATCTAGATCGAAACGAGCACGGGACTGAACTCCCAAGCTTCTGCACGGAATGTCAACCGACCGCCAATGTTGCTCGATGGGGTTTTGTGAAGGGTCACTTTGCGGAGGAATTATGAACGACTAACAGCCTGCTCAGTTTCCACGAACGCCTCGCAGAAAAGGACCGATTTCTTACGTCCACGCACTTGGACTTTTGCCTCGCTCAGCGATTTACAGAAACGGAAATACGTGGTACAGACCGCTTTGGCGCCTCCGCGTGTACGTTGCTTTGAGACGAAGTTTCGAGTGAACTCTTTAGGCGACCTAGAGGGAGACTGTCCGTGTCTCAAGCTCTATCGATAAATCAGGCGGTAGACACTTGAACGTACGCATGGCCCGCCGGAAGCTACTCTAGACTTCGCTTCACCGTGTACCTTAACTCTCCGACGTCACGTTCCTGCGGTGGCGCTGCTGTTCGTACTGCGGATGCGCAGGGGGTTCCTTTCACCCTAATCAGGCGCACGCGCACTGCTCACGCGTGCCCTGGGTTTCTTAAACCTCCTGCGAGTGTAGCAGACATTCAAACACGGATTACGAGCGCGAGGCCACGGAGTATTCACAGCGATCGATGGCTCGATCCGGTTGATAGCCTGCGCACGAAAGTACGACGCGTACACTGGGACACCTTTTGCGCCGTTCGAGTGACTCCATAGGCTCATAACGCTGACTGCGCTCCGACTTGCTCTGCAACCAAGTATTCGAAGAGACCCTCGCAAAAATCG
This sequence comes from Ixodes scapularis, assembly GCF_016920785.2. NCBI lineage: Eukaryota > Metazoa > Arthropoda > Arachnida > Ixodida > Ixodidae > Ixodes > Ixodes scapularis. The sequence continues at coordinate 90,874,262 of NW_024609837.1, read as the reverse complement.
CCTTCTGCGCCTCTTTGTCTGCCGTGGAAGGCCTTCTGAGCATGCGCTCCGTTGTGCGGCAGACGCTGCGCATGCGTCCAGAGCTCAGTGACGTTTTTCGCCCGGGTGATGGAAAGGGTCGCTGCGACCTGCCGTGTCCCTCTACTGGGCACGCAAACATTTGTCTTCTGGGAACGACGCCGCCCCGTCCTCAGCTTAGTGACTCTGCATTTTACACCCGGTTCATAAACGCGTTACAAAACAAAATGCGCCCAATGCGCTCACGTGCTTCCCCTCGACGCAGAGCAAGGACGCGCTTGGTTGCCATCCTGCGTTCCCTGCGCGCTCGCAATGTTACTTTTTGATTGACCTCCCTGGGTTCCGATCTGCCGGATATTGGAAAACTTGCTCGCCGAATATGCGCGCTATGTCCCCAAAACTAGTTAGTCGTTAGTTGTGTACACAGCAGGAGTATAGTGTGCCTTTGAGGTACGCTGTAGATGAGGAACTTAGCCAGCGCAGCACGACTGCCGGGGTGTCTTTATTGTGCATCGCAAAGTAGTGGTAGACGACCGCACGCCGGGTACGATGCTCATCAAGATCGAAACAAGCAGGGGTGGGGCTCGAACTTAGGATCCTCCCTGGGCTCTACCGCGCGAGTCCACGCTTTACGTGCTCCGAGCTGTGCCGCGTTAACACACGCCGCTTTCTCGTGTAGCCAACACGACGACTAAGAATCCGAAAATTACGGGAAAAAACTTCGCACCTGGTACTGGCAATTGCAGCCTACCTTGTTATGTTTCTTTTTATTTTTTTAGAGCTTTTACTTGAACCCCTCTCACAGATTTCTAACGTAGCCGTGACAGAATGAAAACACAAGCATGTCAAAACGTAATTAGGCCGAAGGAAGAAGGCGTTTCGACTTTTTTGATTGTTGCCGCTGTTTTTGAAATTATGATGTTGACGGATGCGTGATTTCCCTCGCGTAATTTGGAAACCTTCCATCGGCTGACGTTGATCCCACGGACAGAGTGGTAAGTAGCTGCTAACCAAAAAATTAATGGTCGAAAAAAGAGGCCCACTTAGGTGGGTTGTGGCTGCAACGTATGAAGAAAGCCATTTCTTTCCGCTTTCACGTTGCCTCCTTTCAGAAAACGCACGACGCACCAACTTGGTCCAAAAAGATAATGCCTGTGCAGTCTCGCTTATCGTCGCCATCATTTATTTCTCAACTCATAGGCAACAATGTTTTGTACTTTGCAATAATCAATCTCGATATACATATGTGGCCTTTTTAAAAAGATATTTTTTAGTCTTTATAAAAATAATATAGTTTTATTTAATATTTATTTTAAACCACTTTCAGCAGGTGCGGAAGGAGTTGGTAAATTTTGTTGCGCAAGGGATTACACATGTTGGTTTCCTAATAGTGGAAAATAACTGTCTTACGGTACCGATTGGCTCACCGCTTGTAGAGAACTATGCGCATTTATTTACACTATACTCCGCGACAACTTTTCTTGGCAATGCAGTGGAAGGTGCAGGCCCGCATCCCCTCTCCCATTTTGAGTGTGCGTGGGCTCTCCTCCTCTCCCCGGAAATGGGGGAGGAGGAGAGCCTGCGTACACTCAAAATGGGAGAGGGGACGCGGGACGTACCTTCCACTGCATTGCCAAGAAAAGTTGTCGCCGAGTATAGTTACAAGTCCCAACTTGGGAGACCATCCTGCCTCGTCCAGAGTCTCGGCCCCCAGTCCCCAGCCTCCTCAAATCCAAATCCCCCGAGAATCCTCTCGGCACTCATTTTGTAGGCTCGTAGGGGCCTCATTTCCCCTCAGCAACCGACCAGTCCCTTCAAATTCCACCACTCTGATGTGGTACACTCTTACCCAATGGTCGGCAAGCTGTCAGGCTAGCGCTCCAGCCGCCAAAACCAAATTCCTTCTGGAGTCGTTCCCTGCATTTTTCCCGGTCTGGCTGGCACCAACCGTTAAATTATTACATGGGGCAAAAGGCGACAATTGGACAGTAAGCGGCGGAACCCTCTATACGCAGGCCCACTCGGTTCAAAGCAACCTCGCAGCTCCCAGCGCAAGCTCCCCAAGGATGTGTCCGAGCCAGTGTTGCGGAATGGGCACCCCCATTCCATTCCATTCCGGGGAATTAGAGTTTTCGATAATTCCACTCCTTTCAACTCCTAGGAATGAAGACACTGGGCCCATTCCCACTCCTGGAATGGCTGAATCGTTCCATTCCATTCCTCTAATTCCTAAACGTTAAAATTGGCACTTGACAGCTCCATTGCGTTGCAGGGTTGGGCAGAATAGTCGAAAATGTATTTGAAAATACAAATACTGGGATAGATGGGTATAGTAGCTAAAATACTGATACTCAAATATATCTGCAAAAATATATTGCGATACGTATCGGAAATACATTTTAAAACGAGTCAAAAAGTCTTTGGAAAATCAAATGCAGGAATACATTTTAGGGAGGGCAGAAATATAAATACTCTTGATGCAATAAATTTTTCTAATTTCTTTGAGATGCCAACTGAGATGAGGCTTTAAGTTTGAAGTGGAAGTTTTCTTGTTTTTTTTGTCTCGAAATTACTTTCCCGCAGGTCCGGTCGAAGAGGAGTCTTCAATGGGTTCAACAAACGTTCCATCATGGATTGACCGCGGTCTCTTCCCTGGCATCCTGTCTGTCTGACCAGTGATGCGAAAAGACTTCGACCTCTAAAAAAATTCTATCAAAACATCATCACTTCCCTGTCCAATAAAGGCGCCCCTGTCAACACTGATCACATGACGTCACGGCGGAATGAACTAGTATTCTTGTTTTTGTAGGTGTTGCCTTAAACATGAAACTTTACCCACGCTGTTGTATGAAAGAACAATAAGTACTTTCGTTGTAGACGACATCGTTGAAGACCATGCAGGCAGTTGCATTTGGAATTTTTGAGAATAGGGCGGACCACCCGAAGCATCCTGGAGCACATGTCTTATCTTCTCTTGCGGTCAAAAAATCAATACGGTGGTATCCCTGTTGTAACGGTCCTTCCTGCCGACCTTCCGCCTTCAACGCGTGAATGGCAGTCCTCAAGTTTCGGCTAGCATCATCCAAACAGAGACCTGTGGTTTGCGACCTGAGATGGCCGGCACAGGTGTGAGCTCTCCGAGAAACAGCGCGCTCGAGACGACTCGCAGGAGTACGAAGTCTGGGTCGGCACAGCGAGGCGAGGCCACGTCTGGCCTCCTTCCTGGGTATCGGATCACCAGAGCAGCGGGTCAGGTTCACGTCGATTGATGATGTACCCTTGAGCCGTGCAACAGGCGCAGAGGCATTCGGGTTTGTGTCAAAGAGATCATACATACTAACTGTTTCTGTGGAACTTCGCTGGTGAAAGGCGCCACCGCCCCCCCCCCCCCTTTCCCTCCCCCTTTGTTCTTTGCTTTGACGCTTGTTTTTTTTTTTTATTGCATTTTGTTGGCGTATACATCTGTTAGGGCTCCACGCGGGCTAGCAGTTCCCCGTTCATTTTATTTCTGAGCAACTGACTCGCTGACTGGCTCGGTTTAGCTGACCGTAAACACTAAAAGAAAAAAAAAGAAGAACCGTGTTCATTCCATTCCCATTCCGGGCAAAAGGCATCTAATTCCAATCCCATTCCATTCCCCTGAACGTTGCCGCCATTCCATTCCCATTCCATTCCGGGGTCGCGAAAATGCGGAATGATTCCGGAATCATTCCAACTCCGGAGTGGCAACTCCGCAACACTGGTCCGAGCAGCCTCCCGAAACCTGAGACGTTTCCAAGCGACCGCGGGGGAACCGCTCCCGCCTCTCTGCCCCCGCAAATGGTCCCCTTCCGAAACGCCGACATCGAAAGATTAAAAGATGCCGACGCAACTAGGAAAAGATCAACCTTTCTAAAAGCAAAATAAAAACTTTATTTAATAAGCAGGATTTTTAACTACTTAACTGCGGTGGTTTGTCTAACGCTAATCTTTACTTTGAAGAAAGCCATTCTCATAAGGTAATACAATGCACTTGCACGATCAAAATCAAAAATAAACTCTGAAAATACTAAAGGTGTGCTATTTCGACCTCGAAGTAGACCAATATCTTTTTCGTTTCAAATGACCCTATAGGCTCATCAACACTAGACGTGGTAAAGTCTGTAAAAACACTGGGTGTACTTTTCACTCAATCATTATCATGGAATAAGCACGTTGAACATGTCCATACAAAAGCTAGTAAATCTATTGGTCTCCTTTGTAGAAACCGTTATGTCTTTCCAACAAAATTGCTTTTATATTACTCTTTGGTTTATACTCACTATGCATACTGTCATTTAGTTTGGGGCCAAACAACAAAACATAACTTAACAAGACTACTACTAGCCCAAAAGAGGGCTATATTCGAATTGTTTAAAATACATCTTTTTCGCATCCTTCTAAGGAACTCTTTTTCAAGCACCGTGTAATTCCTATTGAACAGCTGCACAGATTTCGACTGTTGGACTTGTAGCCTTAAAACACAACTATACTTTTTTTTTTTTCATTTCTGCACTGTCATGTTTAAACTAGGTTAGATCATAAATACGTTACCCGGCATGGCGAGGCCTGGAATGTTTCAACACCCCGTACTAATTATGGTTTTACATTATTAAAGTATGTGTTGCCATCTTTACTGAATGAACTTGACGTAAATTATGTGTGTATATTTGGAAAGTCAAATCGAATGTTAGCGGACATACAATCCCATTTTCTCTATGATACCGTCTAGCGTCACGCATGTGTTCCGAAATTGTTTCTATCTGAGTGCCATATGTCTTTAGTTATCTTTCCAAGTATAATTATTGGAGTGGTGTGCTGGTGTATATTTGATTTTTTGGCTCTAGCGTATTTTAGTTTACGCTGTTTTTCCGCCAAGGTGTGTATGAGAACTAGGGCCTCGTCAAGCTGCAGCTTTTTGTCCACTTTTCCACCTTTTTTTCGTTTTCTAATAAAAAAAAAGGAAAATAGAATATTATCCTGTCTTTATTAGAAAGTTGAAAAAGCCAGGAAAATTGTGGCGTACCCAATAGCCCCAAGAATCAGTATGGAAAAGAAGTATATTTTATTTGCGGTGGTTGTTTTGTTTTTATAAGTTCTACCCCATTTAATAATTCTCTTATAGGCCCCCGAGGTTAATAAATAAAGCTGACCAATCCGATATACTCAATGGCAGCCTATAAATCAACCATCGTACACGCATCATTAGCTTGATGAAAATAATCCCTGGAGAAGGGGAACAAGAGGGACAAAGGACAAACACAGTGTTTGTCCTTTGTCCCTCTTGTTCCCCTTCTCCAGGGATTATTTTCATCATTCTTGTCCAGCTCGCTTGCACCTTTGCATTTAATTGCATTCTAATCATTAGCTTGTTTTCCCCAATCTGAGGCTGGCACGAGTATAGTTAGATCGGGCACACGTCCTTCTGGGTCTCGCTTCGTTGCCATGTGTCTGCCCAGCGTTTCATCTATCAATACTATTTTATCTACAGAGGGCTCTAATACAATACGATTTGCAGATTCACGGACTTGTTTCTAAGTGCTGTGTAACGGAAAGCCCCCCCCCCCCCCCCCCCCCACACACACACACACATTCTTCCATTCAAACTTGCAGCAGTTGAAAAATGTCGACAACCAACGTGCCTGATGGAGAACATTTTGCGGCAGGAGAACGGCGTCATTCCGATTGAAAAAATGCATAAAATGCAGCATTTAAGGTTAGATCGTTTAAAGTCCTTATAGTAAGAAGACATTAAACCTTCGTTCTGGGGAGTGTAGAACCTTTGTTTTGATCAATTCCCCCGGTACGTTGAGCGGGAAAACTGGGTGCATAGGTCAAACATTGTCCATTTTCCCGCTAAATTTAGCGGGGAAACTAAATTGATGTATAGGTCACGTGATTTCCATTTCCATGCTAGATTCGGTAGGGAAATTTTATTGATGTCTGTGCCCCGTGTTGTCAGGTCACGCGACGTCAATTGCCCCGTCGTTTGCGGGGAAGATGATTCTTGTCAAATTTAGCGGGGAAATGAAATTGGTAGGTCGGATCTTGTTCATTCCAACTCAAAGGGGGACCGAACATTTGCTCGAATAAAGCAAAGTTTGAATTACCGGGACTTTTCTCCCATAGATAGGCCCTGCATGTTAGCTTGAATTATCCAGAAGTTTGGATTAAGAGAGCTCGAATTAATGAGATTCAACTGTACGAGGGGGGACCCAAAAGAAACCGAACTAATTCTTTTTTAAGCAGAGCTTTTGCAGTACCGCGTTTTGCCGCCAGGAGTTGATAGAGCGAACATTGCTGAGTCATTAGGCCTAATTCCGTCTTCGAAGAAGGTTAGGACTAGTTGCGGCTGGGTTTATAGTGACAAGTGTTTCGTGTGGGCGTCGTTTTTGCAATGTCTGATATCTGTGAACAGCGTGCGGCGGTTAAATTTTGTTTTTTGCTCGGAAAAAGTGGAACAGAAACTATTGAACTGTTAAAAACGGCGTACAAGGACGATTCCATGGGGAAAACTCAAGTGTTTGAGTGGTTTTCCCGTTTCAAGAATGGCGACATGTCAATTGATGACAAACCTCGTTCCGGTCGTCCTTCCACGGCACGAACACATGAAAACATTGAAAAAATTCGTGCAATCATCAACGAAGATCGACGACGGACCATTGACAAAATTGTGGAGCTGTCGGGAGTGAGTTGGAGTTCATTGCAGCGAATTCTGACAGAAGATTTGGGAATGAAACGGGTGGCTGCCAAATTCGTGCCACGACTGCTGACTGCTGAACAAAAGCAAGGTCGCGTGGAAGCATGCTGTGCTTTGATAGAAGAGTTCCGAAGTGACCCAAATTTTTTTTTCAGAAGTTATTACAGCTGACGAAACTTGGTGCTATGGTTACGATCCTGAATCAAAGCAACCATCAAGCCAGTGGAAGAATTCAGGTTCGCCTCGCCCCAAGAAAGCTCGTCAGGTGAAATCAAACATCAAAACAATGCAGATCAGTTTTCTCGATGTGAAAGGAGTCGTCCATTCAGAGTTTGTTCCGCAGGGTTCAGACAGTTAGCCAGGCTTTCTACTTGGAGGTTTTGAAAAGATTGCGCAACAGTGTGCGGCGGAAGCGGCCCGATTTGTGGAAGTCGGGTGACTGGTTTTTCCATCATGACAATGCCCCGGCTCACACTGCCTTGTCTGTACGACAATTCTTGACCAAAAATGCTATGACCCCTGTTTCTTACCCCCCCATACTCACCCGACCTTGCCCCGTGCGACTTTTTTTTGTTTCCTAGAATGAAAAGAGAAATGAAAGGAAAGCGTTTTGCTGACGTTGCTGAGGTGAAGAAAAAAACGACGGAGGCGCTGTCAAGCATCACAAAAGATGAATTTAAAAAAAATGTTTCGACACATGGATTAAAAGATTAGACAAGTGTATTAGTGCAAGTGGACAGTACTTTGAAGGAGATTGAACGCTTGTACTTAAAATGGGAATAAATAAGTGCAAAAAAATTTAGTTCGGTTTCTTTTGGGTCCCCCCCTCGTATATAGGTCTTGTGACATCATTTTCAGCTGCATTTAGCGAGGAAAGTGAAGTGGATATAAGTCACGTTAATTTTCCTGCTAAACTTAGCGGGGAAACTAAACTGGTATATAGGTCTCGTGACGTCAGGTCACGTGATATTAAATTTTCCGCTAGATTTAGCGGGGAAAGTGAAGTAGTGTCACGTGACGTTCGTCTATTTTCCGGTAAACGTAGCAGGGAAATTGAGTAGGAGATTACGTGACATCAATTTTTCCACCGACCTTGGTGTAGCTTGATCGGTGTATAGGTCACGTGACGTCAGGTCCCGTGACACCAATTAAGTTTCCCCTCCAAATTTAGCGGGACATTTTAAAGACGGACGAACATTTCACGAACTGACGGAAAAGAATCTTCGGGATTGGGCGCTCCGCTAAAAAGCGATTGATGCTTGAAAAAGAAATTATCCATTGCAATGCTAATCGGTGCCTCTTTTTTTAAATAAAAAAATAGTGTTACTTCTATGTTCCGTTCTACCAGAAACGTGAAAGCTGTGCACAGGGGGCGCGCACAACGACGCTACCTTGTCAGGTGTCTCGACCCAACGCTCTGACTGGCTTGCCAGAAACAGCATTGGATTTTGTGTGTGTGTCTTTCAAGAGGGTTTTTTCCACAATTCGCAGTTGCATTTTGTGTGCGCTCGTGTGCGGCAGAAACACTTTCAAGCTCTCGTCGGCAGGTTGGCGTTTGCAGATGGCCGGGCTTCTTTCCAAATCTTCTTTTTCTATGTTGGAGGACGATGCACTCTGCTTTCATCTTGTGTTCTTCGGACGTTTGGAAATAGAAGTGTCGCTATAGTCGAATTGTGCCCCTCAACGGCTGAAAACTGCCCCTACTAGATACGCCGCGCGATGCAGCAAACGTCCAACAAACAAAGCGCGACAGAAAGTGTATTTTGCGATGCTTTTCCATTTTTGAAACGAGCTTACGCTACACCAAATGTTCCTAAAAGAAAAAACAAAGTTCGTGTTCTTTGTTTTTTTTACTACGTCTTAGCATATCTTGATGCTAAGACGATGTGAAAAGTAAAAACAACATTGTTGTTAGATTTTCTCTTTCAGATTGCACAACACGATGCCGAGTTACGTTGACGCACAGAACGAGAAGCAAAGACTGCGGCTGTTTTCTAGGAACTTTGGTAGCGTTCGCTCGTTCTAGAAGTGACAAGTGACAGGAAACGCAAAACACGCTTGGTTTGGGGAACGTGTGCTACATTTCGCGATGCACAGTTTTGTGCCGGCTAGTGTCACGCCTCGTTCACAGCGATACCCAAAACTCGCCAGCCTCCCGTCAACAAAGGGCCCGAGTACAGTGCATCATCCTCCGATACGAAGAGTGAAACATAGCCAGATGCAAATCGCATCCTGCCAGACGGAGACCTTGAGAGCGCTTCTGGCAAAAGAGAGACAAGCATAGAGTGCGGCGGCAGACCCTTGACACACTAACCGCCGTCGCCTTTCGGCGGCGGCATCCACAACAAGCATTCGGGGGGCGAGAGCAGTTCAAGGAACTGTGCTCGTCAAGACCGACCAAGGCCGCCATCTCTACGTGATCGGAATCGCTCGGAGCGTTGAGTGCCACCCGCAGGAAACGCATCGGCGCGGTGGCGACATCGTGATGGAAGAGAGCGGCAGGGAGGTTTTTGACTTGTCCCGCTTCCAGTGAGAGTTTCCAACGGTGGCGCCGCGCTGTCGGCAGGGGGCATGACGAGACGCTTCCCAACACGCAACCCTGGTTTCTGGACACGTTCAGTGCCCACATCTGATGTGGACGAACGCACAGTGTGTCGGTCTATATTTTCTCCAGCGATTTACTAAAGACGCTTTACACACGCGCCAGAAGTCGCCATTGCTGAGCTTCACTTGTTTCTTCCAGAAGGCGAGTCACGGAAAACGGGCGTTGACGTGCCTTCACAAAAGCCTATGCTGGGGACACAGTTGAACTTGAAGACACAATTAAAGGTCATGATATGTGGTAAAATTGATGTGAGCGGAATAAGAGGAAACAAAAACTGAAGGTCGCTTGTGGCAGCGCCCATGCCCAGCTGCAGCAACGCGTCTAGATAAATCTACTAGCGGCGAGGTCCAATCACGCACGGGCGGGCCAGCATGACTCGGCGCTCAAGAAGCGCGAGAATTCTCGTCTGCTATTCGAAACGAAAAGGAACCGGAAATGGCGCACTCTCGCAGGAAACGCGCCCTTGTAGCCAGATTCTGCGCATGCGCCGCGCTGGCGGCTCACAGACGCGCCCGCGCAAGTCGCCAGGGCCGCCGGAGTCCAGAGTGGGCGAATTTTTGACGCGCGCGGCGTGACTGACGTGACGTAGCCGCCTTCGGCCAGCGTTCTCTTGCGCGCGCGTTACGTCGGAGTATAAAGGGCTGTTTATACTCCAACGTCGACGAACGCAACGCGCGCCGGCGCAGACCGACGTTCGTCGGCCACTACGTTGCGCCGAGAAGCGCCCGAACGATGGTGTTTACAGTCCAGCGCAGACCAACGCTGGTCCAGCGCGCCCCGACGAACTGCCCACTTTACGCATGCGCGTCTCCGTGGCAACCGCATCGTACTCTACACACGAAATGGGCGGTAGCTGGCGCCATCTAGCCTAGAGGCAATCGGTCAGTGTGGTTCGTCCTCGTGTTGTCATGTCACGCTTCAAAACAACCATTCGGCGTAGCGGTTAGCAGTTCAAAAACAAGCACATGATGGTGATAACGAGTGAAAACCAGCATTTATTTTCTCCTAAATGTCACACAAATGGCAACGAAAAAAAAAAGAAAAAAAAGTGAAAGCCGTTTACCACTCCCTGTAACGCCGAATTGGAGCGCAGCTCTTGAGGAGGAGGAGGGGAGGGTACTGAGGGCCACGTGTTCTCGGGGGGGGGGGGGGTCACGTGACCTCGGGGGTCACGTGCCCCCTCAGAGGTCACGTGACCTCGGGAGGGGGTCACGTGACTCCCCAGGTCACGTGACCCCCGGGTCACGTGACCAAAAATTTTCCGCTAGATTTAGCGGGGAAATTTTTTCCGCTAGATTTAGCGGGGAAAGTTTTCCGCTAGAATTAGCGGGGAAATTTTTTCCGCTAGATTTAGCGGGGAAATTTTTTCCGCTAGATTTAGCAGGGAAATTCTCCCGCTAGATTTAGCGGGGAAATTTTTTCCGCTAGATTTAGCGGGGAAAGTTTTCCGCTAGATTTAGCGGGGAAATTTTTTCCGCTAGATTTGACGGGGAAATTTTCCCGCTAGATTTAGCGGGGAAATTTTTTCCGCTAGATTTAGCGGGGAAAGTTTTCCGCTAGATTTAGCGGGAAAATTTTTTCCGCTAGATTTGACGGGGAAATTTTTCCGCTAGATTTAGCGGGGAAATTTTTCCGCCAGATTTAGCGGGGAATTTTTTTCCGCTAGATTAAGCGGGGAAATTTACCCATAATGCACCGCGCGGTTACGCCGACGGCGACGGCGACGGCGACGGCGACGGCGACGCCGCTCAAGCCGGGAACGGGCCCCTAAGAGCTGCGCTCTAAAAATGAAAGCCGCTTACAACTCCCTGTAACGCCGAATTAGAGCGCAGCTCTTGAGGAGGAGGAGGGAAGGGCACGGGGGGGGGGGGGGTTAAACTAACCAGGGGGGGTCCGTTACCTTGGGGGTCACGTGACCCCCAATGCCGATGATGTCATCACTGACGTCACTGATGACGTCATCAGTGACGATGACGATGCGGGTACCGATGACGTCATTAGTGACGTCACTGGTGACTTCACCAGTGATGATGACGATGACGATGCGAATGTCGGTGACGTCATCAGTGACGTCGCTGATGACGTCATCAGTGATGATGACGATGACGATGCGGATGCCGGTGACGACATCAGTGACGTCACTGATGACGTCATCAGTGATGATGACGATGACAATGCGGATGTCGGTGACGTCATCAGTGATGATGACGATGACGATGTGGATGCCGGTGACGTCATCAGTGATGATGACGATGACGATGTGGATGCCGGTGACGTCATCAGTGATGATGACGAAGACGATGTGGATGCCGGTGACGTCATCAGTGATGATGACGATGACGATGCGGATGCCGGTGACGTCATCAGTGATGATGACGATGTGGATGCCGGTGACGTCATCAGTGATGATGACGATGACGATGTGGATGCCGGTGACGTCATCAGTGATGATGACGATGACGATGCGGATGCCGGTGACGTCATCAGTGATGATGACGATGACGATGTGGATGCCGGTGACGTCATCAGTGATGATGACGATGACGATGCGGATGCCGGTGACGTCATGAGTGATGACGATGTGGATGTGGATGCCGGTGACGTCATCAGTGATGATGACGATGTGGATGCCGGTGACGTCATCAGTGACGATGACGTCATCGGGGGGTCACGCGACATCGGCGGGGGTCACGTGACCTCGAGGAGGGGGCTACGTGACCTCAGGGGAGTCACGTGACTTCGGGGGGTAACGTGACCCCCCACGAGGTCACGTGACTTTGGTGGGGGGCTCGCGCGGTGCATTATGGGACATTTCCCATGATGCACCGCGTGGTTACGCCGACGGCGACGGCGACGGCGACGCCGCTCAAGCCGGAAACGGGCCCCTAAGAGCTGCGCTCTAAAAACCCGATAACCTTTGAATTTAGCTGCTTGCAGGTTCGCCGGAATCCTGCCAAGCGACTCCGGCGATTTCGCCGGAATGCTTCAATGAAATATATGCACTCGATATTTCACAGAAAGATCTTTCTGACAGGTAGCCGGTATGTTATCATCATGGTAGACTTTCACGCTGACTTAAGAAACGGACACCGAAGAGAGCGGACGATGCCTAAATTACGCAGTGTACGCGTTCGAAATTGTGATGCACTTTACAAAGCCTGTACAAACAATGCAGGATTCAGTACAATTGTCATCCCGTATCGCTACTATCGTTTACAAGCTGAGACCATTTACAAGCTGGGCCAGCCCCATTGAAAATTTCTGGCCGGCTAAATAGTTCAGAGCCTTTCCGTGACCGCCGTTCCCGTAGATTCGACGACGCTTTTTCTATCGGGAACGACTGCCGGTGAATGCGACTGGCACATGATAATAAATAGCACACACATTAGGTCATCTTTAATTCTAATTGACCCTACCTCTGGCGCGTCATCGAGCTTCCAGCTTTTGCCGGCACCCCAACACCACGGCCCACCACCATCGGCTTGTTAGATCGATAGGCCTATCGAGAATCGAAGGTAGCGCATCCTCGGAACGGTCCACGTCCACGCACACAATCGCTCAGTCAAGCGCACGAACGTTAAATACGCACACCAACACGGGAACACGACAACAGCACACGACACACGGCAAGAACGACAGGTTCAGATCCCAGAAGTGAGCATCTCGCACCACACTCCGACTGGCCCCGACGACCCCGCCAACCGGATTCCCGAATGAGGCATTCGCGCGAGGGCTTCTGGGATAGCCTGCGTCGGCGGCGCCGACGCCCAACGTCGAACGTAGAGCATGTCCAAGTCCGTCGCAAGCTACGACGTCGCGCGTCGAGCTGCTCAGCGCGGCGCCGCGTTCAACTTGACGTTGGAGTATAGACACCCCGTTCGCAGACAGCGTCAGCGAGCGTGAACGAGCGCGTGCGCTCGTTGACGTTACGACGGAGTATAAACAGCCCTTAACAGAGCCTTAAAGGAGCTGTGCAACGATAATCAGTTGGAATGTTTTTCACCTTACACGAGCTTACTGGCACTAGTGGGGCTCAAGGATACTCGCACGCAACGCCACTGGCCAAGAAACTCCTTTGTTGCGGTGAAATTTCAAGGACAAAAGCGATCATTTTCATTCAATCTCTCCTTTTCAAGATTTGATGACGTAACTCGGGGATCGCAGTACACCCAAGTGACGATATTTGAATGCGGTTCATAGATTGGACCCGAGCATTGCGTGGGCACTCGATTTGGGCTCGTGATAATTACTAGCGCGAGAAGCATTCGGGCAGTGGCCCGTGTCCAATCGCTGCAACGACGACAATAGCCGAGCCATAACAATGTCTGGAACTCAGCGCGTGTCCTGTGCTTTGCCAACCCCAGCGCGCGGCTATGATCAACATTGGCGGCATATAATCGGCTCCAGATCACGTGGCCGCTTGTTCTGGCAGCGAGTTGAGGGGGTGAACGCTGCTCGTTTTTCTTTAATTTTTTTTCTGAGACTTCGATTGCGTGGGGTGAAAAACGAACGCGTGTTTCATAGGTCATTAATGTCAGGGATCCGTTCTAAGCGGTATTTGCGCAAAGTACAAAAATTGTTGCATCGCTCCTTTAACTGGTTCGTGACCTGACGGCCGGTAGCTTCGACTGTAGTCCATGGTAGAGTTAGTTGAAGGGTAAAAAGAAGAGCAAAAAAGAGGTTTACCGCGAGTAATGATTCAAAAAGTTAAACACCTGAAGTATTCACAATGAGAAAGTTGCGTTGTATTACGAGGGCGGATCTACTCTAGTCCCTGACAAGGTAAGAACAGCGGGAAGGAGTTGTTCCACCTTCAGCGCTTCCTGCCGTCGACATCGCTTCGATGTCTTGTGTGAGCGAGCGCGTGCAGCCGAGGCCCGAGAGGAGAGCGCGTGTTCGAGGCCGGGCGTTTGAAACACACCCTGTAGTTCTACCGCGCGACTGGTCTATGCGGAGAGCAAGTCGTCCGCTTCTTGCGCAGGAGTTGCGGTGACGTTAGGAGGACTCCGAGCTCTGATTGGCTCCGATCGAAGGATAGTGGGCAAGCCTGAAAGCAGACTATACTCACTGTTCTTCACTGGGAACCAATCGGAGCTCGGCTTTCGGACGTCATCGCGACCAGTGGAAAACAAGCAGGCCAACCTGCGCTCCTCATTGACATTTTCAAACAGTAAAAAAGAAAAAGAAAGGGGGTGCTCCTGGCCGGTTGCAACTTCTGTGCTCGTGCGTGTGGAGTGTTCCGAAGCGACGAAAGTGCGCGTGCTGGCCTGAGGAGATCGCACGCTGGTCTTAGGACTTGTAAGTACTGGAATGGTGCATATTGGGCATCGTATGCATGCTATCAACGCCGAGATGTTTCGGTGGCGCCTTTTTATGGTTTTCATCCCCGACGTCACGAACAGGATTTACTTCGCCGTGACGTCAGGAGTCGTGACCCTGCCTGCTTATGATCAGTTGCGACAACAACGTCGATGCTGTATTTAAAAGAAAGCGCAGTTAAAGGTTAGGAGCCATCGTGTCCTCAAACCAACATCGTCCAAGTTGACAGTCTGGCAAGTTGACAACGCTCTTATGCCCGTGCTTTGGACACGGCCATAAAGGCCAACAACCCCTTCGACCCACGCGGTAGAGATGAGTCGACACACACCGGTTCCCCGAAATAACTCCGTGGCTTAAAGCAGAAAGAAACACACATAACCTCAGTGAGGACGGTAGAGCCAGAGAGTTCGCAGTATCCGCTCATTTGAATAACGGCAAGATAACGTGCAGCGGAAAAAAAAAAGAGGTAAAACCAACGCATGAACTAGGAGTTCAGTGCCTAATTTGTTTTTTTCTAGCTACCCACGTCACGTACGGTTTCCGCTTCTCGTCCTAATCCAACTAACTTTCCAAACTGGGCCTAATCTATTCGCTAACGCGTTAATTCTTCGAGTTGGTCATTGTTTGTGAACGCCATTGTGGGAACGCTCTGGACACGATGGCTGTGTTCGGCGTAAACTGGCCCGATCTCCTAACGAGAACGAGGTCAGTGCTCGACTTGGAGTCAAGTTTGAGCCGAACGTTGACTCAATGGACCTTTTCCGAGAAGCGTTCTGCGCATGCGCGAGCGC
Organism: Ixodes scapularis; assembly: GCF_016920785.2. Lineage (NCBI taxonomy): Eukaryota > Metazoa > Arthropoda > Arachnida > Ixodida > Ixodidae > Ixodes > Ixodes scapularis. Next base: position 90,858,811 of record NW_024609837.1, on the reverse strand, counting down.
CCGATGCCAAGCGGTGGAAGTCGGCACGAAAAATCGAGGAAATTCGGAATGAGGCTGTAGATCGACGAGTAGAACACGTAATTGCAGCATATATTGTGGGATTCGACTTGTTTTACTGCACCACGAGGTCGATCCCACTCCGTAGCTCGATGTTGAGGACTGCTACGGCCGGGTCCGTCCGGAGGCTGCCGTGGACTCCGAGGAGAGGATTCACTCCAAAACACAAAGATGCTGAAGAAGCGGGTTTATTTGGCTGCTGTGCCACCACGCTATGCGCGTCGGCAAAACTAATCAAAGAAAAGAACGGAAAAAGGGTCGGCGCTGTCGCATTAAGGGCCACCCACACTAGCGAGAAAACGCGCCCGGCGCGCCGATAAATCGGTTAAGCGGGAAGATAAAGGGCGTGTCTCTGCACGCGCACGTGGCGCTGACTGTGCTTCGGCGACATTTTGTTACTTGCCGCGATCGGCGTGCCACGCGCGTTTTCTCGCTAGTGTGGACGTGGCGTTAGACAGATTCACCACGCTGCCGCATTAGGCAGATTCGTGGAAAGCTCCAAAAAGAACGAGGCTCCGTGGCCCAGAGCCTTCCCCGACGAGAGTCAGGGCCGCCGTTCGCGGCCGCTTATCTAGCCAGCGGAAAGTGGACGCGCCCGGGGTAGGTAGTGTGGCTTATCCCGCAGATGGGCCGCGTCCACAATCATTTCCGAAGGGTGCGCCGGAGGCACTTTCACCCAAAAGGGCGAGGGAAGACACGCCCTCTTCGAGGAATGCGGCCTTACCCCCGTATCCGGGATGACGTCGCCATAACGCTCCCACGGCCTGCTTGTGCTAGGCCTAGATAAAGAGACGGGGAACACGTGGCTCCCACACTCCTCCCCCCTTAAGGCTAAGGTAGGACTAAAAACAAAATTGGCCTACAGACTCTCAAACACAAAAAAACGAAACCGAAAAAAAAACTACCGCGTCCGGTACCGACCCCAACATGCTGGGGCTGACAAATGAAATATCTTCGGGGACGCTCCCGGCGCTGAAGTCCGTGGCTCACCATGGCGCAGGGACAGGACGATGTCTTGGCCGAAGTCCAGGAATGACGACGCCGGAGCGTACCCTGACGACGCGCCCCGTCGTTGGCGTCGGCACGAGCGACCACCCGCAGTGCATATGGCTTGCAGGCGGGCTCCAGGCATCGGGACGGGAATCCGCAGATTGGGGCAGCAGCAGGGTCACCGAGACGGCAAAGTGTGTCGGGGAATGACACTTGCAGTCCTTGGATGGCAGCAAGTCCCCAGCTCCAGGTTCCCGGGGTTGGAGACGGAACCAGGCAGCAGGAGGACACGTGACGCCATCTTGATCACAGCGGAAGTAACCAAGTCTTTCGGGCCGGCAGGGGGACAGACAGCCTCGGTGATGATGACGTTGCCCCGGCGAATGATGACGCTGCCCCGGCATTGTTGTCCCCCTCGTGGGCCGCGCCATGACTCACACCCGCCTGGTACTGGAATGCAACCTGCGCTCTGCCCCCTCTCCCGTTTCTTTCCCCAAGAAGGAAGCTTCGGAAATTCCGAGCAAGGTGGAGCCGTCCAACTGAGGACACTCGACCAATCTCTGGGTGCACAAGGCCCCAGAGATAAAAAAAGGAGGCAGAGACAAAGGTGTCTTTTCTGCCGTGAGTCACGTGCATCGCACTGGCTCGGCTCGCGAAGTTATTGTGAAAATAGGTTTACGACTCCGCTTAATGTGAACACGGATGTCCACATACCAAGCTGACTCGCGTCACCCCGGACAATGGATTTGTTGGTGACTATTCGAAGAGGCAAAGTTCTTTGTAGCTGCTTTTGCTAACGATGCCTAATCGCTTCGATTTGCGGGCACAATGAAATGTCAAATGCGCCACCCTGTCCTTTCTTGTGATATTGAAACGATGCAGGGCTGCAATCGGGCAGGCTCGCCATCATTGTTATTTTTCAAACATGTTAGCTTTTACCTTAGGCTAAAATACAAATTCCTGTGGCCAGGTATAGCACAGCGACCTAACTTCGAAAAGTCTTGGAGCCGCGTGCTGCCCTGGCCAACGCGAACTAGGAGAGCACCGAATGCAACTCCCAGCCGCACAGGACAGCCACCTTGAACTGCAATGTTCGTAGAGGCCAAGCGCCGTAGCACGAGTTTATCCGCATCAGCAAGAACAGAAACCGATCCCAAATAAAAACAAACCCCGTGCCAATAGCAATACCAGACTATTTACGGCACCGATCGGCAACAACACGAGTTGCTCGACCCGGCGAGTACGCTGCCCGGCTGCCAAAGCCCGTCTGCAACAATACGAGTTGCTTAGCGACGTTAGTGGCGAGCGTACCGCCCGGCGGACGCACCGCCCGACTCCGCAGAGTCCGCGAAAATTTACAACTATTCACATATTTACAACTATTCGCATATTTACACCCCGGATCGTTCTGCTGAGCGTCAAAAACTCATCGGTGCTACCGTCGATTCCCAACGAACACCTTGAGTGCCGTGGTTCACGATCTCGTCCAGTGACCGCATGGCGGTCACCTTATCGGACACGCAATCATCTGGGGACGCTGTTCAACCTGTTGCACTGCCCGGTAAAACGATTGAACGGCTCCCGGACCCCGCGGCGTTTTCAAAATGAACGTCGATTTTACGGGGTTGCAACTCGATAGGTGGCCCTGAAAGGTTCCTAACGTTATAGTTGCGTGCGACGCTCACTGACTTTTGGCCGGAGTCGATCACGGGTAAACGGAACATACTAAATTCTAGTAGCCGAAAACCATGCTCACGCCAGTCCTCTGTCCCTTGATAGCGGGAAGGAAAGACGGAGTAAAAAGGAAATCATGTTGACACACTCAGTTTTCCCGGGGGGCCTTTGTTCCGGGGTCGCTTGGTCAACCTGATGGCTACTGGTCCGTCGACGCGGCGACGAAGGGCACCATCGGCGGTCTCCGCAACCTCGCTAGACTGGGACCTGTGTTGCAGGCACAGCGCATTTTCTCGCTCCGAGATACGCTTTTAGTTTGTGCGCTGACGGGGTGTCCACTCTGGGTGGGCCCCGCGAGCCGTCTCGAAGGCAAAAAGCTGCACTTGCTTCGTGTTGCGTCACCGTGCTTTGTTCGAGAACGGGCTTGACCTCGAAAAGCGCAGGTGCGCCTCCCCAGCGAAGTAGGCTGGCGTCGTCCCGAAAGGGAATGCCTCGGACGTATTCCGGGCGTTTAGTCACCTCCGTTTGGAAGCGAGCTCGGCTGAAAGGACACTGCATTGTATCCGTGCGTGGCTGGCGTGGCCACTAAGCCGTTGAGTGGCGTCGGGTGTCGGGCGTTCGCCTCTCCCTTTGTCAGCCTGTTTGATCCTTGGCCGGAAATTGACCTGGTTCGCTATCTTAGCGAAAGGAGATGGATGCTGCTGTCTTTGCAGTCCACGGAAAGTCGCACGTTGGGGCGCCAGATGTGGGATTCGAATTGCCTTACTGCACTCCGAGGTCGATCCCACTCCGTAGCTCGATGTTGAGGACTGCTACGGCCGGGTCCGTCCGGAGGCTGCCGTGGACTCCGAGGAGAGGATTCACTCCAAAACACAAAGATGCTGAAGAAGCGGGTTTATTTGGCTGCTGTGCCACCACGCTATGCCCGTCGGCAAAACTAATCAAAGAAAAGAACGGAAAAAAGGGTCGGCGCTGTCGCATTAGACAGATTCACCACGCTGCCGCATTAGGCAGATTCGTGGAAAGCTCCAGAAAGAACGAGGCTCCGTGGCCCAGAGCCTTCCCCGACGAGAGTCAGGGCCGCCGTTCGCGGCCGCTTATCTAGCCAGCGGAAAGTGGACGCGCCCGGGGTAGGTAGTGTGGCTTATCCCGCAGATGGGCCGCGTCCACAATCATTTCCGAAGGGTGCGCCGGAGGCACTTTCACCCAAAAGGGCGAGGGAAGTCGTTTTGGGCATAAGCCCATTTAATAAGGTTCAATAAAGTTGCTGACTGACTGACTGACTGGGCGAGGGAAGACACGCCCTCTTCGAGGAATGCGGCCTTACCCCCGTATCCGGGATGACGTCGCCATAACGCTCCCACGGCCTGCTTGTGCTAGGCCTAGATAAAGAGACGGGGAACACGTGGCTCCCACAATATATAATTGTGTTACGCAAAAAAAGAAAGCGGACGGAAAGAAAAACACGACGTTTGGGTCGACGCTACGGATTTCCCTCTTTAAAGTCGCGTTGGGCACGCGACGCAGCTCGGAGAGCGAAGCAACTGGTAGCGTAGCTCCCAATATCGATTGGTAGCGAAAGTAGGTCACTTCCTCGATTTTTAGTTCGTGCAGCCACCGCCTGGTGCCGTCAGTATTTGGAAAAGGTCCATTGTCGTGTCCAATCTGTGCTCTGGCCTTCGCTGATAACACCATCTCATTCACGGCTTTGGTATCTAGGAGGGCTGGAGACAAGATGATGATAAAAGCCACCAATCATGGAGAGCTTTTACCTTTGTCACACATGTACGTAAACAAGCGCATTCGTACACACGTGTAAGGAAGAATGAGTATTCGTGCAGGTGTAGGCGAGAAAACATGCGCACTCAAACCGATACAGTAAAAAGTGACCTTCAAAACGTAAAAATGCCGTTCAATTGTACAACGTAGCTTTTATTGCTTTTTGGTTTGAATATTAAAATAAATTTTCTCGATAAATACTTAAAATATTTTTAGTTGGAAACATTTCATGCGCCTGAAATCCTCCGTGTGACAAAACACATGCTCCTTTTCGTGGGGGACGGGGACAAATTGGAGAGATTCCAGATGGTGATGCTCTCGAAGGTTTATTTGGCAGAATTTAGTTTTACAAACTATGCACATCTAAATATGTGTACAAAGTTCGGGACATAATTGACGCTCGGTGGATCGCTCAAGTTCATACGAGAATGAGCACTCTTTCACTCGCAGCCCTTCCGTTCACCTTCACTTTTGGGCAGAAAGGGACTTGAAACCTGACTGGTGCCGCGTGACAAACTTCCGCCTTATAATCGGCTTGCAGACAACATAAACATCCGCCTAGCCCTCAACGACCATATACAAACCAGGAAGGAAATAGTTTTGTTGTTGTCATTCTTGTTTCAGCATTGCTATACATAAAAGTCACGTTCAACTTCTGCTCCACAACAACAACAAAAAAAAAAGAAGTGTTCGCGTGCACAGAAAGTTTGAACGCGAAATTTAAGAAAACGAAACGGTGATTTTTATCAAAAGGTTATAGCAAGTGCAGTCTTATTGCGACGATAGAAAAAAAGAAAGAACGGCCCGTGATCATGATCTCGGAGGCATCCTCAAGTGTACTCGGTGCAATGCCAGACCTTTGTTCCGATAAAAGAAACTTGAGCGTCGAGAATGCCCGCTTTACGCTGACCTGTGTAGATGATTTGCCAAGCGCTAATTGCGCTTAAGTGTTCCGATCGGCCTTCCTTTCGTTCTCACCAAAATTTCAATAGATTCCTGGTTCTTCGAAGGCTCTTCATTCAGCATTTCCAGCTATGTTCAGAGGGCATAGCTCACTTTCGTCAAATGAGGGTGCGCGCCAGTCTCAGCTTCTGTTCTCTTGAGGAACACTTGAACGGTACCTTCTGGTTCCCTTGGGAACAGAACATACTGAAATACCTTCAACTTTTCTCTTCAGCCCGAAAACTATTAAGAAAACATTTTCAGCTCGACTCCCGAAGAAAATATTAAATAACGTTTCGATTACGTTTTCGTTCCGCCTAAAGATATATTTACTTTCCGTTTGTCGGTTTTGTTTTCGTTTGGTTCCCTGACCCTGCTACCAAACATTGCTCACCGCTACTGAGGGGAGCAGTGCCGGGACTACTCAGATCAAATATCGCGAGCCCTGAGCAACGGGATTGGCTATCTGCATCAACCGGGAGGTCATGTGACATTCCAGTGACGACATCTCTCTACGTCACGCATCTCTGCTGGTGAGGACCACGCAACCTTCCCTTTCTTTGCGTTTTGTCGGTTGGCGTTATTTGGGTCTGTCGAACGTCAAGCTGATCGCTCCGCGAGCTTGTACGATCGGCCGCTGCGAAGCGCAGTTTACGGGTGGACCAAGGGGGTTACATTTTTGTAATGAGCCGCCGCAGACTGGAGACGTGCAGGCCGCCGCCAGGAATGCGTGGCAGAGAAAGGACGTCACTGGGAAAACACGTGACCCACCAGTTGATGCTGCGCAAATAGCAACTTTTCTGAGCAAACAAGATTACGTCGCGCAAACGACGCAGAAAAAAAAAAAAAAAAAAAAAAAAAAAGCCAACTTAATTTAGTGGCTCAGCCAGGAAGGGGGTTTATGGCCCCCTCCCTGGTTAAGGCACTGACTCGAGCAGACAATACGCAGCATTACACCACAACAACAACAACAAAAAAAATCTTGCCAGTTCTACGTTTTTCTACACGCCGCTGCCCACATCCTAACCGAAAACGCAAACACAAAAAGAAATATACTCCGTGAAGTGCGCACCCCGAAACCTTGAAGAAGAATGAAAGAAACAGAGTCTTGCAAATACTCCGTCGAAGCGCACTAACACAAGATGAGCTCCATTGGGAAATAACTATGAAAGGTTGCTCATAGATGGCGCCACAGGATAGATATTAATATCCATCGGGAAGGCAATTTTCAAGCTTTCACCGGAGAGCAAACTTGATCCTCCTATTTCCCTATTGCAATACGTGGAACGAAGATCTTATTCAAGATATGCTAAAAAAGAAATTACCTTCCACAGCGCCGTGTCAGAAAATGTATTGGCTCAGTGTTTCCTTCAGAAGAGTTCACGAATGACAGGTTGAACAAGGGGGCATTGCGAAAGAATTCAAGCTCCCGTAGAAAATCTCTAGCCTCGAGACCGGGACATGCGGGACCGCACTGGATATTGTTTTTCTTTTTTGTATTAAAACTGTTTCAAAGTCAATTAATCCAATGGTTGCTGAGCAGTCGGACCAAAACGTCGCCATCGGAAATGCATAGGGGCCGGGGGAGACTAGTGAAAAAGCCATTTGTATGAGAAATTTCTTGTGTCCAATAAACACATATGAATAATCCAAGATGTATAAGAAACTTCTCACAAGTTTCTTATATGGTTCTTAAATATCTTGTATGATTCATATGTGTTTAGTGGACACAAATTTCTCATACTCACGAGATATTTCAATAGGGAGGTGCGATATCCTTTAAGGAAAGCAGAACTACCTTTTCGACAATTTCCAGTCACACCCGACGACGGAAATGAGCGTTCAAATAAGCATTGTAGATGATAGAATTGAGTCAATGTCACCGTTGCAAAATATTAGCATTAGGACGAATTAAGTTACGAAGACTCACAAGCTGTAAGAGCAGTTCTCACGAGCAAACTTGTACGCGCCTTTCGAGCGTACCTATAGTTCATCGATGGCTAAATATCAACTCCTCTCACTTTCGAAAACTTTGGGATAATGAGCTATTTAAGGTTTAAAAACACTAATAAATACTACTTAATTTGCTTCGCGATAAATGGGATTTTATAGTTCAATCATACTTTAATAAACACGAGCAGAAATCAAGACCGTAGCTTCGGAACCATCTGGCCAAACTGACCTCGGGCCGCCAAAAACCAGGCTATCCCGTGGTATGAAATTGCACGTGATTCTCTACGGAGTCTATGCAACGACGGGCAGGATCGGGGCTGGCCGGCACCGTTGAGGCGGGCGTGTGCCAGGCGCGTCGTCTGCACCGCACTCTTCACCACGTTTTGGTGTCTACGACATTCGGCACCCTCTGTACAACCGTGGCATCAGTCTGCGCAGGTATGGAACTCCAAGAGACGGTGAGACGACGACGGCGGTTGTGACCCAAGAGACTGCAGGCCCCCAAGAAGCGCGCTGCACGGGCGCGCCACTCCCGTGGACACCACCGAGAGGACAACGTTGCTCACGTCACCGCCAGGAAAAACGAACAAAAGGGTGATGATGACGAGTATGTTGGCTACACCGTAGCCTTGAGTACACAATTGGTTGCGCCTCAATGCGTCCGCTAGAGGCGCAACCAAGCGCGCCAGTTATGGGAGGCGTATTTTATCAGAAAAAGGGGAACGCGGAAGTAACGCATCTATTGCACTCTAGAATGCCGAGATTAGAATATAAGTTTTTGTAAATGGGAGATAAAGTGTAGATCACATGGCTACGCGCATGCGTGGACGTGATGAAGATTATGCATTCCTTCCGTTCCGAACTTTTCAAATACAGTTGTCAGTGGCGCCTGCATGTCTGTTTTCCCCCTTGTGTCCGTTGTTTTTTGCGCCTTGGCGAGTTGCAAAGTTTGCCGGACCGTCTAAGAAACATTTAGGCGGAACTAGGCCGTAATATTTGACGTGCGGTCTTTCTAGGTGATACTGAGCACACTCGAGAGGATGGCGTTGGGACAACTTTTCCGTTTACAAACCAAAATCCACTGCCGCGGATGTCAGTGGGAAAGCGATGGAGTTTGAAGACATTGCTGCCGCAGTTGCCCTGTCGAATCCCGTGCGCGATACAGATGTCCTCCGATAATATTCTGCAGTTTCTGTGGTTATTCCTGCAGCTTATTACCGAACAATGGTGTCCGCTCACCAAAAGATTGTAACTGGATGCACTAGCTCTAATTAAATCTGGAAGAAACGGAGGAAATCGTGAAGAAAACAAGTCAACTTGGAGCAACACACACATTCAAGGCGTTCATTAGGGTTTCCCGCTCGTTCCTAACCTACCAGCAAGGAGGAAAGCACCGGTAGCCCTTTTCTCTCTTGCTCTGTTTCAGTACTCCTTGGATAAAACGATGAATGCTATGAGGAAGGAGATCGGAGAAGTTTCTTTGGACGAGCTCGGGAAGAAACTACAATGGACACAAAAGGCACGTTGGGGAGCATTATCTAGGTCACCGCAGCACAATGGAGCCAAAAGGATCTAGCTCGCTTGCACGACAGACTGCGGCTACGTATTTCAGCAGACATGAAGGCACTCTACCTATTTCCATTCCAAAAGTTGCAACCGGCGACTTACGACCAGAGGATATTACGACCAGACTTGAGAGACTTTGTGACTGATAAATAATGTTCTGGGTACACGCTTCTTTTGTAATAATAAAGCTGTCATCTTTAGAGGTGTGCTGCGTATGAGACCCTTTCGAGGTGTCCGGAAGCTTGTTGGTGAAATGTTTGTCATCTGTTGGTCTAGCTCGATGCTGGCCTCTGCATCGTCGAAAACAGGGGGGGGGGGGGGGGAAGGAGGGAAAGGGAACGCGGCGCAAAGCGGAGGCTGCCATATTAAAACCGCTTACGTTGCCAGCATAGGTTTCGCAGTGGAGAAGTTGCTGCCATATACGGCGGACGAAGTTTTACTTTCTTTTTCGTTTTGGAAAGAATGTATTGTTGTGTTATATAAGTCCTCCTGCATACTAACAACGAAGTTTAATTATATTTGTCTTGTTTACTCGGCTTGAAACCCTAAAAACAGGTTTTGGCAACTTATTGCTTCCATCATTTGGGAGTACGCAGGCAGTTATCTCGCTGTTCTGGTTTCGGTTACGAAAGCAAGGCAAAACGCCTGTAGTTCCCGCCCTCAGTACACTTGGACACCTTCCACACTTTGACACCGGATAACTAGATTGTGGCGACGCACAATCACCAGCATTTTGGCGCTATAAAACCTCGTCGTCGTCTGCTTCAGGGAAGCACGGCCGCCCGCTACACAGTCACGCGGGACAGAGGAACGTCCGTCGACCGACGCCGCCGAGGCAATAAAACCGCCGTTCCTTTTCTATGTTGGGATTCGCTCGTCACCACGACGCAGCATCCCACAAGATAAACAAGGATTTAGATTTGCTTCAGAGGTCACTTTCGCCGCTTCCTCACCGTCGAGCAGCCGGATCAGCTGACGGCAATCCGCGGATGAAAGGCTTCAGCATCAACAGCCTAGAGCCACTACAACAGCCCAAGTGCACTCTCACGATGCGGGCGACGCGGGCTTCTGTCAATCCAGGGGCAGACCCAAGGGGGAGGCGGGAGGCGACGGGGGCGGCCGCCTACCCCCCAAACAGTCGACCCCCCGCCCCCTTCTTGGGGGGCGATTTGACATGGGTGGATTCCCCGAAATAAAACCAACTCCCGCCCTGCCAGGTGGTAGGAAGCTCGGTACTCAAGGACGAGGGTTCGAAATAGGGTAGGCCGCACCTAGCAGGCGCACACACTTGGAGAACCACTCCGTCGCTTAGACTGAAGTCCGCGGCGGCGGTTTCGAAGCACGGCAGAAGTTAGAGCCAAAAGTCGACGCAGCGGCGCACATCTAGGGGCCGTCGGCGCAGTGTGGTTCTGCGGCGGTTAAAACAAAAGGCGCAACCGGAGTCCTGTTTATCTTGCTTTAGAGTTTAGATTTTCCCTCCCCCTCGCCCCCCCCCCCAAAAAAAAAAAAAAAAAAAAACGAAAAAAAAAAAACGGAGTTCTTGATCCGCCCCTGGGTCAACCGGTAGCCCAGCACAAACCGCGTGAACGTTCCAGCTCTTCGTCATGACACGCTGTTGCAGAAAGCAGGGTGAAATACAACTACACGGACCACCGAATCAAATGCACTGTTGTCGTAAATATTGGCTTGTGATTGCGCCTTTGTATATCATCTTATTCGTTTTGCTGGAGACGCAACCGACGGGCATAACAAAATCGTTTGCGTATTCCGCATACCTCGCAAAAGCACTTACCTTGCGAAAAGCGCGAAACACGGAGTCCGCACCGCCCTGACTCACCAGACTTTTATTTACTTTAGAGCAGTTTGTACCTGCTAGTAGGTATGTCTAGTGAAACTGCAACTTGAAACTAGGGGCAATGCCAGAGAGAAAAGTGACGAAGTTGAGAAAGCATGCTCGCTCTCTCCAATTTTTGAACTCTCAAGTGATTGTACCATAATAAATTCATCAACACCTTTTTCCAAAATAAAGAAAAAAACGCTACGTTCACTACGTAAAAAATGGTCTCAGTTCATGCATCCGTAGGCAGGTAGGAAACGTTGCCCTAATTTATTCACACCGCATGACGAGCGCAACAAATTCACAAGAGATTTACAAGAAAATATCAGTGGTGACTTATGTTTCTCTGAAATTCTGTATGACCGGTCGTTTGCAGGACCGAATCATCTACTCGGGCGGTGTGCGTCGCTGTGCAAACGCCAACAACACGAAGCATAACAACGGCAGGTCTAGGTCAAGAATCCGTAGCCCATTGTTCAATTAAAACGACGTAATTTTGTTGAAAACGCCCGCAGCTTTTTACTCACGGTATGCGTCGAGAATCTTCCACATTTTGAAACGGAACGAAGGAAGATTTACTTTTAAAAGCGCTCGCTGCGTCCTCCCGGACCAGTTGGACCGGATCAGCTGACGACGACGACGGAACTAAACCCGTTGAATTTTAACGCCACAATAACCAATTTGCGCTTCGTGTTAGTATGGGATTCTACCTCCAAGCACCGCACGACACAGCACGAACGTTTCAACTCTTTGTCGCATCGCCGTGTTTCACCAAACCTATCTCTATGCACCAAACAGAACAAGATCGCCGAAGTCAACGGAGCGCTGTCGTGAACCTTGGCTTGTGGTTGCGCACTCGTGGACCCTGTGACTCCCTTCGCTTTCTAAGCACGCACGACGATTACGAATGATACTTTCCGTCTTCCGGGACCATCACAAGGGCACTTCTCCGGTCACGTCTTCGCTACATGTGCTGGCAAACCGCGTCAAACGTGGTCAAACCGAAGCGCCGAAGCAATACCGGCGCCATGTTGAAACTTGAACGTGCGTTGTTGCTAGATTTTCTCCGACCAAACAAAAACAACGAAAGCAAACCGGCTCTAGCTTCCAGCGTACATCGGCGTTGCGCAGTGGCCAGATTTTCTCCGTCAGCTCTAACTTAAAGACAACCTATAGATGCAGCAACACTGGTCTCAAGTTTTAACATGGCGGCCCCCACGGAGCGCCGTAAATTCTGAGGAGGGTGCATTGGAAGCGGCGGCACCTTCCCCCCCCTGGTCGAAAACCGCCACAGCAGGCGTCGGCATTTCATTTCTTTTTGGTCATGAATTGTGACAGAAGTGAAGCACGATAATGAAACAACTGACTCGTTCGTTCAATTATAGGGTTTCGACTAGAGCAATCGCACTTTTTTTCGGGTGGCACATGACAGTGAAGATGTCCAATATATGGGATTCTCCTCTCCTTTCTTTCGTGTGTTGATGTGCTTGAAGAAGACGAGTAAGTTTTGAGTCAGCGCTGTGTTCCTTCTACTTGTCCTTGTGTTTTTTGCGCCGTTTTAAAATGTTAACTATGCACCACCGTCTAGCCCAGCTCCAAACATCACTGCTAATCGCAAGCACTTGTTAAAATTCAAAATCGCACGCTTTCCAAGTTACTTCATGTCTGTGTTTTTTGGCTGAAGGTTACCCAGCCGCACGACAGTGTTCGCTCCACACGAGGACAGGATCTACAGACACGCGTCAAGCAGTTTTGTAGCATGTTTGCTTCGTGCTTTCAACAACTCCGCAGACAGTTCTTTTATGGCCAATGTGACCCCACAAGGAAGAAACACGCCTAAGACTGTCCGCAGACTGCCTTTTGTATGATGTCGTAGCAAAAGCGGCCGCAGCACTAAAAACGTTAAATCGAAAAAGAAAACAAAAATCACTTGCCTTCACTTTCTGTTGACGGTCTGCTTTCCGATCCTTCGTAGAAAATAAAACGAAATTTAAAACGAGCGAAACAAAACGACAGATTTAACGCGAGCGCGACGTCGACTTGGTCCCGAGCGAGGTCTTTCCAGCGCACTGCTCACACGACACGCGCCCACGGATTCCCAACGCTCTATGCTCAGCCCGGTCCGCTTTTCAAGCCGGGAGCTTTTGTCCTTTGACGGGGAGAAGCGACCAATCAGATACGAGCAGCCGTCAGAAACGCCGGCGGGGAGGAAAAAAGACGCATCCTTTTCCCTCGCCCTCTGACGGCAGCCATTCTCTGTGCAAACAACATTACACACTGGCGTGCAATAGAAACGGAAGACCTTGGGGAAAAAAAAAAAAAAAAAAAAAGCCATATAAGCACACCTCCTCTGAAAGTGGAAACACGGATGAAGCCTCCCCCTGTCTTTAGCAGTACGTCAAATAAAACCACAAGACTTAAAAAAAAAGAAAGAGTGACATAAAAAAAATAAAGCATAGCTCCTAGAAAATGGCTTACACAGAAGAAACCTCATTTTGAGTAAGTTCATAGCGTAACAGTCAATTTCGTCCATTTAGCAGATGGGCTCGATCATAGGGTTTAAAGTTTTTCAGCCTGGCAAACAAGCCCACCGAACCTTAAGAAAGATAAATAAGAAAAATAAAACGCTGCTTTGTGTAACTACAAACACAGACGAAACCTTTTTTTCTTTGACAGATTATAATGTAGCCAACGATATACGTAATTCATTCAAAAGGACTCAGTCATTGTTAATTATTCCTCTCTTCATTCACACTTTGTATTCCTATCGCCGCGCCACTTCTAGCGTATCAGCAATGGCAATAACCTTGGCATTGTTTGACCTCTCACTTTTCGGGCACCGGACCATTTATACTCTATCTCAGTCATTCTCAAATGGGGCTCCACGGACTCTATATAAACACTGTTGTTGCCAGTGCAGGTACGATAAGTAGGGACATAAGGGATCATTTGCCTATATTTGTATGTTTTAAAACTCAACAATTATCCAGCGGCGCTAGTAAACATTTTACTTTTCAACCTGTGACAGACCGCCAACTGCGGTGTTTTCGAAGTACACTCATGGAAACTAACTGGAGCCCTGTATTCTTGAGAAAGTTCGTGAACAGCGCGTATGATGAGTTCATAAGTACATTCACGTCAATTTACGTCGCATCTTTTCCGTACAAGACTGTCACGATTAAAAAGCGTATAAGGAAACCATGGGTTGCCCCGTTTATTTTAGCAATGATACGGAAAAAAAAACGATATTATCAGACCTACCTCTCGTCAAGAGATGACGATGATAATACTGCGTTCAAGAAATATCGCAATCAACTTACATCTGCGCTAAAAAAGGCAAAGTCAGATTATCACAAACGTCTCTTTCATGCCGCGCACAAAAAGAGCCCCGCCATTGTATGGCAGTCTACAAACACAGTACTTCAACGTAACAATAAAAAGCAATCAAAATAGATACGCTTTCGATTTCAGGTGAAAATGTGTCGGGAATTGATTATTTTAATCGCCATTTTACAAACTTACCTACCCGCGCTCACAATGCGTGTGCTTCCTCGTCTATCTCGAGTCGAGTAGACGAATCTGTTTTCCTGGCCCCTACTGACGAGTCAGAAGTGTTTAATGTATTCATGAGACTTAATAATAACACAAGTCACGACATTGATGACATACGAATAAAGCCCGTCAAATTTGTGATTGAAATAATTGCCCCAATGTTAGTATATATATTTAACTTGGCCTTGTCAACTGGCAAGTTCCCAGATAACATGAAACTCGCGGAAGTTTCCGTTTTGCATAAGAGAGGTGATAACAATGTAATTGCAAATTATAGGCCAATATCTGTTTTACCCATATTTTCAAAAGGGCTAGAAAAAATTATTTTGCGTCGTTTAGATAACTTTTTTTATAAACATTCAGGGCTGACTGACTTCCAGTTTGGCTTCCGTAAGGGAAAGTCTACGGAATGCGCCTTGTTAACGCAGAAGGAACTAACATTAAAAAATATAGAGCAACGACAGATGACACTGGGTCTTTTTATTGACTTCAGCAAAGCTTTTCGACTCTCTTAACCATGCAACGCTTCTTGATAAACTTTCCTGTTATGGTGTACGGGGCACGTCTTTGGCACTCATTCAGTCATATCTACAACATCGCAAACAGTGTGTCTCAATAAATGGTCATGCCTCATCTTTGCAACTATCGAAGTCTGGTGTTCCGCAGGGCAGCACACTTGGGCCACTTCTGTTCAATGTGTACATAAATGACATCGTCAACATTTGTCAACACTCACGTTTTATAATGTATGCAGATGATTCTAGTATTTTTTATTTCTGCGACGAATATCGATGAACTGATTATTAAAGGTATTGTTATCTTAGAAAAGTTTATTTTATGGTCAGAAAAAAAATGGCCTCGAAATAATTACTACCTTAACAAAAGCGATTGTTTTTAGACCTGTAAATAAACATATTGATGCTAGTTATGCTCTTAAGATCGGAAACAGGGAAATTGAATTGAAATAGTAAGTCATCATAAAACGCTAGGCATAATTTTTTCAGAGTTTATGCAATAGGATCAACATATAGGATTTCCAACTCACAAACTGGCAAAGGTAGCTGGCATCATCGGTCACTGTCGCTCTCTTTTGCCTACAAAAGTTAAGATTCAAATTTATCATGCTCTGTTCGGCTCACAAATCAACTACTGCCATTTAGTTTGGGGCACAACGACCAAAAGTAACGTCAACAAACTAATAACTCTTCAAAAAAAAATTATTCGTTTCATTGCTAATGTTTCGTACGACACTCATGCTGAACCATTATATTTGAGCTACAATATTATTAAATTTTCTTGTATTTATGACTATCGTTTGCTATTTTCTTACGCCTTTTCAACTTTGGAGTTTATTGCTTTTTTGTCACAGCTAGCAAAACTGATTGAGCGTGAATCAGTCTTCGATGTTCGTCGTAGAGAATTCTGGAGGGTTCCCCATTTCCGTACAAATTATGCACTGCAGTCTCTTGCTCATAATCTACCTACATTGCTTAACAACATTGTAATGAACCGCATCGATATTCATTGTATAACTAAAAAAACATTGCGTACTTTTTTGTGTTGTTAAATTAAGAAAAAAAATTGTTCTCTAGTGTCGGTGATTTTAAAATTTTATAGGAACGTTCTAAATTGTTTGATTTGAATATTGTAAGAAATATTTAGGATTGTTTAAATATGATTGTGTTCCCTGTACATGCAAGGGCACTGGGCCCAGTCAAGCTAGCTTCTGTTAGCTTTTTATCCGGTGTCCTCGGCATAATGTTGCTGAAATAAATAAAGTTCTTTGGGGTCCGTGAAGGCATTCTAAAGGCCCTGTCACACTGAGGCAACAGTTGGACAACTCTATCCGGCAACACGGCAAAGTCGCGTTGCCGGCGACCCTGTCACATCACCGCAACAACAACAGTCGGGCAACGTGTTGCTCACGCCCGGCAACCGTGTTGCCTGATTTGTTGTCCGACAACCCTGTCACACCGCGCTGACGGCGAGGACAACACGGGGAACACTCCGCCATCTTGATTGTTTACCTTCGTTTGTGCGCGGCGCGGAATCCCTGGAAATGTGACTCTACGAAGTGCTAGTGCGTTCGAGGGGCCGAGAATTGCCACGGTACGACATCAACCAGTGACTGCGATTAGAAAACTTTACGCCGCGAGTATTTTCCCCTCTTTATTTTATCGAAATGTTCATTCGCTGACAAAGCAGATAGCCCTAACCGAGGAAAGTGACATCGCTGATATATTTCCGGGATTTACGCCACCGTATGAAGTATTTCTGTCCGGTTCTTTCATGCAATTCATACTGTAAAATTGAGTGAGCACCGGCAGTCCCCCAAAGCGTCTTTTGTAGCGTGGTGTTGAGCTGAACTGACAGTGCTTATAAACTACGACACCGACACGATCGGCCTTCAGAACAATCAGTTGAATAAATATTTTTCAACCGTGTCTACTTGCCTACCGCCTGCTTTATGGTCGCTTCATTCACCCAAAACGTCCTGGGTATTTTGAAAACAAATCAGGTGTCTGGGAGTGGCTGTTTCCAAGTTCTAAGCATCAACAATCATGATCCGAATGGTCGTTTTAATGCTGCGATTTTTTAATCTGTGGTTTTCTGGATTATTTTATCATACATCATCAGTGGGTGAGTAGGCATGCCATTTTATTTTACTATCAGTAACGTGAGATGGTCTCTCGGCAGTTCTAATTTCCAAATCAGTCAGAATGCTAACGACCGTAGCTGTGACCATTTCGAAAATGGCTTTCCGTAACTACGCAGCAAAAACATTAATCGAAAATATTTTAGCTACATGCCAGCCCTAATTATTGTTAAATACCGTTTTCCAAGCCTTTATTTGAGTAAGACGTTATTGATAGGGGACTAGCTGTACCATCGAAGCTATCTATGTTGTCGTGTTGCCGGCCCGAAATTCGCTCAGTCAGCGATCAGGGCAACACACGTTGTCCAACATAAGTTGCTGCTGTTTTTGTTGCCGAAAGCTGTCATAGCGAGGCAACATTTTAGTTGTCCATGTTGTCGTGCTGTTGCCGCGATGTGGCAGGTTTGTCGGACAACATGGGGAGCGAGCAACAAGTTGCCCGACTGTTGGACAACGTGTTGGTTGCTGTTGCCGTCGTGTCGCCTCAGTGTGACAGGGCCTTAAGGGTTCGGGCGGCCCTGTCTCATCAGTGTCCGACAAACCTGCCACATCGCGGCAACAGCACGACAACATGGACAACTAAGATGTTGCCTCGCTATGACAGCTTTCGGCAACAAAAACAGCAGCAACTTAACTCATCAGTCAGGCCCGGCATGAAAGATTGTCTATTTACAGATTGAGCCTTCCAATTTTCGGGTGAGTTTTCTCGCGTGCATGTCAATGCGAGAAGTCTATATACTTGAATCTAGCCCTTCGTTATATTCATTTATTAAATAATTATGATAATTACCCTATACCTTTCCGTTCCCCTCGCCATGAACAGGGTCCTCCATCATCTCCGCCGATCCACAAAGGGTCCGCGAAACATCAGTGGTTGAGAACCACTGCTCTATCTCACTTGTCAGGAAAGTATCCCGCTTATGTTTATTTCATAAGATCGATCACCAGAGCCCAACACTAGGTTCGTTCACACGTATGCAACCGAGTAAGACCGAGAGAGAACAGACCGGTTTTTAAGCCTCTTGCGACGTCCTAGGACCAGCACATCCGGTCCTAAGACGTCGCAAGAGGCTCAAAAGCCTTTCTGGTCTTTCTCGGTCTTACTCGGTTGCATATATGTGATCGGCGCTTAAAGCGCCGTTCACAAACCTGAAACTTAAGACTCGTTCACACACTCGTAACTGAGAACGACCGAGAGAGACAAGACCGGTTTTTAAGCCTCTTGCTACGTCTTAGGATCGGAAGCGCAGCTGCGAAGCTGGTCCTAAGGCGTCGTAGTAGGGTTAAAAACCGGTCTTGTCTCTCTCGGTCGAAGTAAGATTCACGCGTGTTTTACCCGTCGTGCGGAATGTTGGGAGGTGGTCACTGCAAGAACGAACTATGGCACACAAATGCTTAAACATACTATCCCAAAAATACTTAACCTACTTGAAGATAAAACATTGGAATTCAGTACATTGTCTCTTAGAGAAATTCGACTAATTTTCTCCACAAATAAACCTGCGTTAGAACTAAACTTTTGGGGTCCCATAACTTCTGTCTGGAAATAGGTCACTTCCCTGTAATAGCCGATGATAAAATATGCTACGTTCGAAACATGCTTTTTTAAATTGTGGTTATCAAGATTAGTGGATGTTTTTTTTTCGTCGACTTGTCAAGGACTTGTCAAACTGTGCCATACAGCTTTTTTCCTTGATCGCCGCCACCAACGTACGATGCAAATAAACTCTCTATTATTAATTTTAGTCGAAAGCACGTATATCTGATCAGTACTCAAGGTGTGCGTGAGCGCAGCACCACCCATTGCTTACAGTGTAGTTGTTTTTACAATTAATTTCATATTACTTACATCAGTGACATTGTTTTATATTATCGACATGTGAGCGTTTTATTATCTCTACTTCAGTTCGATTTAACTATGTATTTCAGTAAGGATAGTTTATCATACTTGGCCTTGAAATTACCACCCTTCACCCCACAACTGTTCCGAAATATCCGTCTTCTATATATCTGAGATCAAGTTCCGCATCCCATCAAATAAACATGAATGAAGGGATATTGCCTATATTATTTACTACGGCGTTTTCTACCCCACAAACACTTTTCCCGAAAGCATAGAAGTTGGAGATAGTCCGCCTCCCCCTTGGCTCCAAGCCCCGTGCAAGACCGACTACGTGTGCAGGGGAGCCAGCGAGTCCCCGGAAAGGGGGGGGGGGGGGGGCTAGGTTTGGCATTTCGGGAGGGGTTTCGACCCCCCAAACCCCCCCTCTGCCTACGCCACTGCGCGCTGAATGTATAGCCAGTGCGTGGTCGAACATGTGAATTCCCATTTTGTTCTTAGCCCGAGATTGAGGCAGGAAAAGAGAAAAGTTTCAAAGTAGAAGAAAAATGAAAATTTTTTCTTCTACTTTGTAGGCTCGGTGGCTGTGCTGCGACGCAGTCAACTAATCCACTCTCTTTCGCTATGCAGGTTAGTAAACCGTATGTTATTTATTCTAAAAATCAAGTGATTAATTACTTTCTCGTACAGCTGCCGAGCCCGCAGTGAATTGTGTGTCTCTTGCCATTGAGTGTGTTGAAGTCATGCATTCCTTGTTAGTGGTGTTGTTGTCTGGCGACGTAGAGACCAGCCCGGGACCTACGGAAGCTATACTTGCTGAATTAAAAAGACTCTCTGTCGGGCAGGCTCAGATAATTTCCCAGGTACAAGACCTCAAAGCCCAACTGCAAACTACGGACAGAAATATAGCCAACCTGAATGTGCGAATGGCTGAACTAGAGGTTCATTACAAAAAAATTGACACCTTGCAATCTGACCTCGAGACGGCACGCGCTGATACTGCTCAAACATCCCATATGGTTTTAGAGATGAACGCCCGAATGGACGATGCTGAAAACCGCTCGCGAAGAAACAATTTAATATTTTACGGCGTTCCTGATCCCGTCCCAGATGAGACTTCAGTCCAGTCCGAAGAAAGAACAATTAAGTTATGCTCTGATCATCTCCACGTGACGCTTGAACCTACAGATATAGAGCGAGCTCACCGTCTCGGCCATCACACAAACGGACACTGTCGCCCATTAACTGTAAAACTAACTTTTTTTTTAAAACAAAGGAGGCCATTAAAGGGCACCGTCTTTAGCATTGGCGAAGATTTCTCGCGCCCCGTACAAAACGCCCGGAATCAGTTAGTTACATTTGCTAAAAACAAGGCAGTCCCATTCTCGCTACGCTACAAAACATTATTCATTGGCAAACAACGTTATATGTTTGACGAGTTGTCACAAACTGTAAAAGAAATTGCATAACAATCACCAATCTATCAACGACCAATAAACCGCCCTCAATCCACCCCTCGTGTAAATACTTCCTTATCTGTTATCTTTACCAACATACGGAGCTTCCTTTCCAAGCGGGATCTTGTATCTAATCTCGTGTCGTCATCCAGCAGCAATATATTACTACTAGCTGAAACATGGTTAACTGCCAACGTCACTGACGCAGAAGTCCTTGCTGACTTGCCAAATTTTCAAATCTTTCGAAATGATTGGAAAGGCGCATGAGGTGGAGGTGTACTCATCGCCGTTAGCCAGCAGTTGTCCTGTTCTCTCATTACCATTCCCTCTGATATTGAAGCATTGTGGCTCATCTGTCGGGCTTCTCCGCAAACAGTTGTACTGGGCATCTGCGACAGACCACCAAATTATAGTACCGAATTTTCCCGTAAACTAAACGACCTGCTATGTCAACTTTCTGCAGCGCACCCAAATGCACGAATTCTTCTTTTTGGTGACTTTAATTTCCCAAATATTAATTGGATTGACCCATCACCCTTAACTGTAAGCAACTCAGAAGAAAAAGAATTCATTGAGGTTTGTCTCAATTTTAATCTCATCCAGCTGGTAACAGAACCAACGCGCGTCGCTCGCGAATCTGCAAATATTTTAGATCTTATATTAACCAATCAACCTGACAGTCTATCATCCATAAACTACCTTCGAGAGATTAGTGACCACAAAGTTATTCATGCTGTCTTTGAGCTTACTCCTGCAAAACGTCATACCGAAAAGAAAACAATTCGCCTGTACGATAAAGGAAATTATAAAACTATAAATAACGAGCTGAACACCTTTTTTCCTGTTTTTGAAGCAACATTTCACAACCAGTCAATTCATGAAAATTGGTTGATTTTTAAAAATAAGTTAAACGAACTAGCAAATAATTTCACCCCCCTGTTCACTTTCCACACAGATCAACATAAACCGTGGTTCACTAAAAGCCTCAAAAGAATAAAAAACATTAAAAAAAACGTCTTTTCCGCTCAGCCAAGCAGCTGTCGGCTGGCCCTAGTGCATGGGAAAAATACTACGCGGCTGAGCATGCATATTTAACCGCAATCCGAAACGCCAAGTACTCTTTTTTCCACGTGGACCTACCAAATATGTTGATTAAAACGCCCGAAAATTCTGGCAAGTGATAAACCCTCAGCAAAAGCATACTGTTGCCATTATCAATGAATTGGGCGAACCTGTGAATGATGCTGAATGTGCGAACGTTTTCAACACCGCGTTTTCATCGGTTTTCACTGCAAAATCTGAAGTGCCATTTACAATGCTCCCTGCAAACACCGAGTATCCAATGTCTCCCGTCACTTTTTTTGCTGATGGTATTGCGTCAGTAATCGATAACATTAAACTGTCATCATCAGTCGGCGTAGACGAAATTAATTCCAAATTTCTAAAAAATACTGAACACATCGCTGCAGCATATTTGTCCTTGTTATTCTCTCAGTCACTTTCTACAGGTAACATTCCGGAAGACTGGAAGGTGGGAAAGGTCGTTCCCGTCTAGAAATCAGGTAATAAAGAATCCCCATTAAACTACCGCCCTATATCTCTAACGAGCGTGCCTTGTAAAATCATGGAACACGTCATTTTTTCTCAAGTCATGCTTTTTTTGGACTCGATCGACTTCTTCCATTCTTCCCAGCACGGCTTTCGTAAATGATTCTCCTGCGAAACTCAGTCAGCCCTCTTTCTTCATGATCTGCACATTAAGCTCGACTCTAACATACAAACTGACGCCATATTTTTAGATTTTTCAAAAGCATTTGACAAAGTACCTCATCCGCGCTTGCTACTAAAACTTGCTCAGTTGAACTTAGACCATAATATCTTATGATGGATCAAAGAATTTATTAACAACCGCTCCCAATCTGTCCTAGTTAACAACCAGTCTTCAAATCTCATCCCAGTCACATCGGGCATCCCCCAAGGGTCTGTTCTTGGTCCGCTTTTATTTTTAATATATATTAATGATTTACCGCAACATTTATCCTGTAATATTCGCATGTTTGCAGATGACTGCGTAATCTACCATTCCATCACTAACGTATCGGACCAATCTGCCCTCCAAAACGACCTTAACCACGTGCTGCAATGGTGCGACCGTTGGTTAATGCCACTTAACTCTACTAAATGTAAAGTTATGTCCTTTCACCGCCGCCGCAATCCCATTTTCTTTCCCTATACCATCACTACCGCCCCCGTAAAATTAACTGAATCATATAAATACCTGGGTGTCACCCTTTGCAACGATTTATCTTGGCGTACGCGTATTACTAACATTACCTCATCTGCCAACAAAACCCTGGGATTCCTTAAACGTCAACTACGCCACACCCCTCAGGAAGTAAAACTACTCGCTTACAAATCACTAATAAGATCAAAGCTTGAATATGCATCAGCCGTCTGGGACCCTCACCAAGTATACCTCATCAACGCAACTCGAAGCAGTCCAAAATCGCGCAACTAGATTCATTCATTCTTCATACTCGTACCATACCAGCGTATCACCCTTAAAGCTGAATCAGGTTTACTTAGTCTCGATTGTCGTCGCCGCATCGCCACCCTCTGTTTGTTTCACAAGTTATTTAATTCCCCCCTCTGTATCTCACCACACCAGTCATCCTCTCCAGGTTGCTCGCCCACGCGCTCGCACTGTCACTTTTTCTGCGTCATTCTTCCCCCGAGCAGCTCCAGACTGGAACGGCCTTCCCCACCACATTGCTGCCATCACCTGCCCATCAATCTTCTTCGAAAATGTTACCAATCATCTCTCATCCTGAAGACCAGCACCTATGTTTGATGATTTTTGTAACCCCACCCCTTATGTAATACCCCCTAAAAGGGGGTCTTTAAGGTAATAAAATGAAATGAAATGAAATGAAACTTTCCTCTTTTCCTGCCTCAGTCTCGGGCTAAGAACAAAATGGTTAACATCCACCAGCTCGCCTGCGCACTCACTACATTATCATGTGAATTTCGTCCATCACAGTTATTCCATCAATTGAGATTGAGTACATGCTGGCTGAGTAGATGCTTTCCCCTAGAAAAGGAAGGATAAAACAAAGGGTGTGAAGGCAGATGCGAAATGTAGTAAATTGCAGAACTATAATTGTAGTTCAAAATCGTTATAAAATTATAGGCAAATTGATGACTTGGGGTTCGAAAAGTGACCAGTGATTGCTCACCATGAACTAGAATGCATGGGTAGATGGGTGCTGCATCTTGAATCATGTCCGTTACAGACTAGCCTTACTGACAGGCACCGTCACAAAATTCCTCCAAAACACTGGGTAAGTAGGACTCGTTCCGAGGCTCGGTAAATAACTGGTCCATAGCTTTGTTTTCTAGGGGGCATTTTAGTGTCTCTTTAACGGGGACATGCGGAGCAAACCGGTCCTTTTCACAACTACGTCCCATGTGCATACATACCGTTTCCCCACAAGGAAAGTGCTTTCTCAAATATGCAGATTTCATGTGTTCTGGAAAAATGGTGGTAGCATCCAGGTGCATAACATCATTGTATAATGATGTAATGAACTCAATGATGTTATGAACCTCGACTGAACCAAGCACGTTTTGAAGGCTTTCAGCAAGTTTGCCGAACATGTATTGTTTGTACCAGGGGAGGCACTCACTTGATCGAATGACGTTTTAGCGAACGCCCACGTTTCATCGAACGACACTTTAGCGAAAAGTCGGACGCCGCGAAGCGGCGTTTTCGGGTGGGCCAAGTGAGTTCATATTTTTGTAATGAGCTGCCGCAGACTGTCGCCGCGAAGCGGCGTAAAGCGCAGCGCGACGGATGGGTTAACGCGCGCCCCCGTTATTCGCTAAAACGACCATTCGCTCAAATGTCGCCGTTCGCTAAAATGTCATTCGCTCTTGTGATATGGACCCAGCTTCAGGAAAAACAAAACAAAAACAAAAAACAACAACAATATCGTGTTTTAGGGCCTTTCTTTTTTCTTCTGCAGACAGAGACATCAACACGTCGTAGTTATCATCAGGGGATTGCATCACGTTAACAGCACCGTCTTCATTAGAATCCGCACTAGTCGACCGAGTCGAAGAATCCTCGACCTGAAGCGGGTCTGCAGGCGATGCGCCGTCACCCAAGGAACCCGCCACTGGTAAATGCGCCCAGTTCAAATGTGCCGTGGACTATGATTTCACACCTTCTGACAGTTGGAGCACGAACACGAAACCAAAATACCGTCGGTGACGCGGCCCTTTAGATGTTTTAGCAAAGCCTCCCTTGTGCGGCACTCCTCTAAGCATGCTGGCAAAGTGCACTGTAACTTTCCAAACTCCTCGAAGCAAACCGAACTTACTCTTAGGCGTTCGAATGCCTATGTCTTCTCAAAATATGACGCCTGAGAGCATCATACGTAACAAAGTAGCGACAGCAGCCTTCGTCCACATACGGAAGAATTCGAGAGCTGAAAACGTGCTCATCGAATTGCGCAACCAGCAAGCGTTCTTGAACAGAAACTACAAATTCTGCAAGTAAACATCTTTAGGGTGTTGTATTTATGCCACCGTAACACTATCCTTGACAAGCAAGCAACAGATTGGTAATGAAATACCGGTCTCGAGTATCCAGTAATTCCTGCAACTCTGTCCTGTTGTTAGCCATTAGTACGATAACATCCGCATACATCAATCCCGGTAAGGATTGCGGTCGTAAATCGTCGACGCGCCACCAAGCGGCAACGCTCGTAACCACAACATCTACGCCGTAGCCTTTCCCGTCTGGCATAAGTGACGTCACGAATGCGCCCAATATCCCAAGACGCATCGCGGTCTCCGATGGCTGATTTTTGAGCACGCGCCCAATCGGGCCCCTCAAGGTGAAAAATATAGACATCCGTTCAGAATACAAACGCGCCATTATAATTTACGGATATCATTGATCATAATAGGTAATTTTAGCGACTCGTTTTTCAAGCAGACGGTTCCGAAATCACGAACGGTACAGCTGGTGCGTTCCGTGAAACCGTACGTCAATTTAGCTTTAGCGAATCGTGAAAGTGGCGCGACCGTGTAAACGATGATGATGATCGTGCTTAATGGTGGCGCCATCTTCTAGTAAACTTGTGAAACATTCTGCAACGTGTAAATCCGTGGCGACGGTGGCGTACACCGTGGTGGCGGCTCGTGTTTCCGGCGTACAGCTGATGTAAACAAGACGGCCGACGTAACATTTGCCGGTCGGAATTTCAAGAACTGCGAAGCTAGATAGAGTAAAAGGTGTCCGAAGGACCGTAAAGGTATGTGGTGTGTCTCCGTCATATTGAACGATCGTTCACGTTGTGTGCCGTCGAACCAAATGATCTTTTTCTGCTCGCGGTCGGCACGGCAGCTAGTCTGCCCGCAGATCGCAAGAATTTTCTAGCATGCGCAGTTTGCAGCATTCACGATCGCTTACCATTGTGAGCAGTCCTCGAAATGATTTGGTTCAACCTCTCAAATGAAGCAGACTAACAGGACGGCAAATCGCCTCCCGCTGTCCTAAGCCTAACGCTCGGCTGGGTCGGCGAAGGCGGTCGCCAAACCGAGCGCCATCTTTTTTTTACCCGAGTCGTGAACGGTGCTGGCTGCGTTGCGGTGACGACTCCAGCGGTCGGAATGGGAGAAACGAACAAGAAGAGCCTCCCGACTCCCCGAACGACTCGCGCGCGCATGCGCAGTGGCGTCGCGGATGCGTTCGAGGGCGAACCGTTCGTGTGGAAACGACCCGCTAAAACTCCATATTAAACCTATTTCTGACCATAATAGGTGTATTTCAAGTTTCGCTTCAGTATCCTTTTAAACTTTGCATGCATTCGCTCAACGTTTATAGACGAGAGGGCGCTGCGGTCAAATATTCAAATGCGTATATAACCACGTTCCGTACCACACATTCTCTTTCTGACATGGATGAAAACGAACGAAAAGCTCGGCATACTGCGGCTCAGCGTCTGAGCAAACAGCAAGCTGCTGCGGAGAGGATAAAAAAATATCAGCGCCATCAGCACTACCTATGAACAATAAAATCAGTATCATCCGCACCACCAGAGCTTGGCCCCAATCAACGTCATTCATCACGTGGAGATGCGGTCATTTGTTTTAACGAGCCTCCCTGCAACGAATACTCGAATCCGGTCTTCGACAGCAGTGTGGTTTCTCGAAATCGGTGTATTGAGAAACATAAGCAGCATGTAATTCGGTATTTCTAGTCCAATAATGGGCAGCACGAGAGGCCCGTTTTCAAACCGGCAGAAAAATCGGTCCTCAAGTAACGGTCAATTACTTTTCTTCCCGAGTAATCTAATTTAATAGTTCTGATTCTCTAGTAATTCTAATTTTAATCAATTACTTTTTTGCGAGAAACATGAACAAGACCGCTTCTGCGTGATGTATGAGTAGTGTGACGGCGGCTATACGGAGCGCAAGTCCGTATGCTTCTTGCGCAGAGGGTGCGATGATGTCAGAAAACCAAACTCTTTCTGACTGATTAAAAACAAAATAGCGGGTAGACATCAGCGATGGGCAAAATACATGCAAATATGTATCGAAATACAAATACAAAATACTTCCTCAAAATGAAATTAATTACAAATCTAATTACATTTCCAAAAAACACATTTAAGTACAAGATACAAATACAACCAAGTCTCCTCCAAATACTTTTCCGAATACATTCCCCAAAATTTGCGTCAGCGACTTCAGGGCACCTGCAGCGGGTTTCTGTGTATCTCATTTTAATTTTGCATCGCACACTCGGGAGTTAGTGTGCAAGGATCTAGTAACGTAATAGAAATATAATCCCAAAAACATGTAATAAGCTTGGACGTAATAGGTGAAAAAAGTACAGAGCTTCAAGCAGCTTTTTTTGTCGATTACATTTTGGTATAGACCTACAAAGAACAACAAAGAACCGAGACGACCAAGACGCGCAGCTCTAGCTAGAGAATTTTTTATTGTTGCAACTCGCACCAGTTACGAAAATCTGGATGACCCTCGCATTTATAATGTTCCAGGCAAAAATATGAATGGAAATCAGGCTGGAAAGCATCACAAGTTGTCACAGGCACTTATTTAGCCAGCCTGCCTGTGAACGTCGATTTCGTCACTATTCTTGCCCTGGACTAGCACCGTAATCAGTCACTAAACGCTTGTGCTTGATTGAGAGACACTGCAATCGGTGCAGAACGTAGTTTTCTTCCTGCTCTGGACGGTGACAATAAATTTGAGGGATGTATTTTCGCCCACAAAATTGTATTTAATTACAATTGTATTTGAAATACCCACGTTTTAGTATTTAAATACACACGTCAAATACATTACCCAATTTGTAATTAAATACAAATGCAAAATACACAAAGTATTTAAAATACGTATTTCAAATACTTGTATTTGAAATACTGCCCATTCCTGGTAGACATCGAGGCATCTTGCATTGAAGTCTACCCACTATTCTTTCAATCAAAGCCAATCAGAGCTTGGCGGCGTTCTGACGTCACTGCGAATCCTGCGCAAGATGCAGACATTTTGCTCTCCGCAGAAAAAATAATAAAAAGTGACAAAGTTTAAAAAAAACGACAAAGAAAAGCAATAAAACAGTCCTTGTGAAAGCGGTTACACATTAAATTCTATCCTGTTTCAGTTCATAACGCGACGGGCGATTTCGTTCGTTTAGCAGACGGTCATTCGCGCTGCGATTTTTTTTTTCATTCCGACAAATGAAGCCACGAGGTATTGAAGAAAAGAAAAACAAAGCAGAAAAAAAATGCCTCTCGTGAAAGCATGGTTACGTACAGATAAATCTTTTTTTCTTTTTCAGTTTATATTGTGGCAGTAGATTTTGTTCGTTTAGTCCACGATTATACAAGTTATGACTTTTTTATTTTAGCCAATTAAGCAGCAGGAGAACTAGAACCAATTAAAAAAGCAGCAGGAAAACTAGAAAGAAAAAAAAACAAAAAAACAAGCGCCTCCGCGCGAAAATGGGTACACAGATGGAACATCCTCCCTTCATAATGCAGCAGACCGGGTCAGAAGTTCATACAGCAGGCGGATTCAATTTCGCAGGCGTTATGCAAGGGGCACTGATAAACTGGCAGGTCTACGACGTATTTCAGTTATTTCACAGCCTGTCTTATTTGCACGTGTCCGCGTTGAGCTTGGAATGAAGATAAAATATATCCCCGGCGAATACGTGTTGTGGTTTTCCCCCTCACGTTATCGTGGCGTTTGCGTGTCGGATATTGCTCGTAAAACTAGTTTCACGGTATTGTGCAAAAAGATAAAAAGCCCCAAGATGCAGCAATATGCAGAAAAGGAAAAATCAGAGTCTTTCAGCTTTCTTTTTTTCTTAACCCTGAGCAGAGTCCCCCACTGAAATGTCTGCGTAGATAAGTTTTGCTGTTTGGCTTCCAAACCACACCCCTTACATCGCATTCTTATTTTATCGGTACCTGGACATTTTTCGAGTATTTTGGGTCATGCGCAAGTTCCATGAAAGTTGGGAATCCGGTTCCAGTCTCCTATTTTCTTCAATACGATCCGCAATACACACCGAGTTTTGCACTGACACCGAAAATCGACCCAGAAAAACACCGAATCTGTGTGAAATATGAAAAAACACACACCTGCAGACATCTCACAATTCGAAGAAAAAACAAACCCCGAAAACGCGGAAACACTTTACTCGTAACCGAAATTCCATGTTTTCGGGTTTTTTCTTTCTCTTTTTTTGCAGTCTAGATGCTCTTCGAAATCATTTTTTTTATGTATAGCAATACATTTTGGCTTTATCATGGTTTCTATCGATGAGAAAAGGACAGGCGCATGGGATTCCCCCAACCTGCAATGTACATACGTGTGAGCCGACTTGTACGTGCTCTAGAAAACTCAAATTACGTGCGATCAGTTACTTTTCCTAGTAATTTTGTAACAATTGGAATATATTTATTAGGAAGTAATCGCAATAGTAATTTTATTACTGTTAAAAGTATGCCTTACTAAAATTACACGAAACCATTACTACTTTCCCTTCTCGTATCTACAAAAATTCAATACAAATTTTCTATTTGTAGAAATAAAGGCGTGTTCTTTTTTTCTACAAATTTCCTGCAAAGAAATTTTCGAACGGACTTCTCCGAGAGGAGGAAGTTTGCCAATATTGGTAAATTAAGAAGGTAAGTGACTTATAATTCGTCGATTTGAATTCAATAATGAAGGATATACGTAAGACCAGTAATTAGTTAGGTAGAAAAATCTCTCGTTTTGAATACCAGAATTGTTTTAAAAAAACGGTTACTTTCCCAAGTAACAGCCATTTACTTTTTTTCTCAAGAAATCACGTAACCTAATTGAATACTTTGTAACCAAACGTACTTGTAATTGTAATTGATTATTTTTTCCGAGTAATGTGTACAAGACTGTGACCTGACTACATTAAAAACGTCCCCACGTACCAGTAAGAGAAGTGAACGAGCTGAGATGTGTCGAAGAAACATCGCAGACGGGTGGCATTGAAAACACCGAAAATCAAAATGGCGAATTATTGGAATGCCGAAATATAAAACACCGAAAATTCAGAATTTCCAAAGTTTAAAAAGCCGGACATTCAAAACGCCGAAAAGTCAAAACATCGAGACATCAAAACATCGAAACATGAAAATACTGGCATCACCTAGTTATAGTGGAAGATAAAGTTTCTTGGCAAGATAGATTTTCTTGGCAATCTGACGAAAGTTAGGGCAGAGGTTCCGGGGGCCGATGTGCACGCGCTTACGCCCTTTTTGCTAAGAGCCACGAAAGGTTTTCCCGAGTTTAGCTTCCCTTCGCATAGCCTTCGAAGAAGGAAAAATAGATTTCTGCATAATTCGTCCCATAGGGGAGCGATTCCATGTTTATAGCATTTCAGACAGATCAGTTGTGTCTCGAAGAAAGCTGAGAACGTCGACATTGTGCTGGTTGTCCAGAGCAGCTGCCAAACAAGTTTCGCGCAACTTGTTGCTTAGTGAGTGGCGGGGTTGGCCTCTGATCGCTTTCTCGATGTCGAGTCTAGCCCTTTTCGTGGTGGTGATGAGCCCGAAGACGCTTACGCGATGTCCGCCCACTAATATCCTCGATCGCCGGTGCCTCAACGGCGTTGTTGCCCCTTGGAAATCCGTTCTGAGCGTCCGTTTTATCTCCTGATATCGGTGCCTTTGCGGAACGAGTTCAATAGGCTCGCGTCGGTGGAAAGTGATCTGGCGGAAAACGAACAACACAGCGCGTCATTTCTTTTCCACGTGGCTTTCGGCCTAATGTCTTTTCGCCATTTTGATCATTCGGCATTTTGATTTTTCGGCAATTCAAATTTTCGGTGTACTGACATTCGGCCTTTTCATAATTTGGCCTCTTGATTTTCGGCGTTTTGATAGGGACCCCTCGCAGACAGTTCATTGAGGACATTGTTTCGGGTCAAAGAGCAAATGAAGCCGCGGATACAAATTTTCTCACCATCCAGCTTCGTTTTTTTAATTCCAGGACAGTTTCAAATTGGGTTTTTCCGTTATCCCCCGTTATCGATAAATCCGGCTCGGGGCTTAATTTCTGGGTTTACCGATATTTAAAGAAAACAGGAATCCATAATCCTAATGGGGTGTAGCATTCCGGTGAGTATTTGGAAGCGCATTCGGGGGGAACGATGCTTTTGGTAGTTTTGAGGTGTGTATTTATTTTTAAGATATACTGGCATGCTCGGTGATCGGCTTCGAACGGACGCTAAAAATAGTGAATACTACTAAAAAAAAAAAAATAATTCGGAACACTAGCCTAAGTTGTGAAATTTGGTACCAACTTATCTTTCAGAGATTAAAAACAAGTACCGAAATTATCTTTCAGAGATTAAAAACAAGTACTCTCTTCTAAGTGTTCCGCAATGTGCGTCATAATATATACAAAAAAGTTTCTTAAATGCACACACTATTGTATTCAAAGAAAAACTGAAGCGGTTATGTATCCGAGAAAAAACAAATATATGCGAGATCCTTCAGGATTACGCATATCAAAATTATCTTTTAGATTGACATGCCAAATAGGCACTACATCGCTTTCAGACCAGCGCCGAAGCCTCTCCTTCCAGGCGCTTTCGGCGGGAGGCGGGCATTGTGACGTACGAATTGAAAGCTCAACATTCCCGCACATTCCACACACCTTATCCTAGCAGTCAAAAAGGCGCCTTCTATTCACGAGCGGAACGCGTAGGGCAGTTAAAACCTCCCGGTATGACGTCACACCCAGTAGTTGGTTTTTCGGCTTTTCTCGCGTCTATTGATACGTTCGGGTCAAGCGGTTGAGATATTCAAATACATAGGACACGCTAGAATTCATCTCTAACTCGTTTTTCTCAAGATACTCTTCAGCTTCCCCTTTAAATAAAATCCACACATCGAGTGTAAATTTCCTAAATCTGCTGGTGGATTTGAAATGTAGCTGTGGTTTCTGAAGGGCGAGCTATAGTATTAGCGCCGAAGTGTATCGGTGGCGCCCTCTTCCTCTCCGTGACATCACGACCAGGATTTTCCGCACAGTGACGTCAAAAGTTGTTATCCTGGCTACTTATCATCGTTACGAACATGATAAAAAACAGCGCGCTGTTCTTCATCATGAACGTTTACCAACTAGCCAATCTGTCCATTCTTGTAAGCATTACGAACATCATATCCCAGGGCGGCCCGACGGACATATCCCTAAAAGAGGAATCCTTTAAGGTAATGAGCCGCAGTAAATGGAAGCGTGTCACTTCTTCCACAATATCTCCTGTTGGTGTAGTGGCCACGACGCATTCCACTCATAAAGCGGTTGTTCACTTTATTGCGAGTCCCCAGTCGTGCAGCACGGACCTTGTGCGAGGTGCGCATGATGGAACTAATCTGACGAAGCTCGAGCTGCCAAGTTTTTTCTCTACATAATTTCATTCTATATTGCGGCGGGGTAAATTGGACCCTTCAGGGACCTTTAGGACCCTGAAGAGCCCGGCACGCGAGCCGCGGTCTAGCAACTATTGTAATATCTAGCCGCCCCTGCCTGGGCTACCCTTTTGGCTTGCAGTGTCCTGTAACTAAGTCAAAATTTTCCAGCGACACCTTTTGTGGCGTATGTGAAAAGTAGGGCGGAAGGAATTCATGGAACGAGATGTCCGGTAGTCTCTATGGACATAAAGGACTTATTCGCTAGAGAAGGCACGTCTAATGCAGAGGGTTCGTGAGGCTTTGGGATTGAATTTGGTTCATTTTCAATCCAAGTTGGGAATAACGGTGGATAGTTTTTTGTCAATTCTGGATCTGGATCTCCAGGCAACGGTAGTCGAGTACAATGAACGCAAATTCGAACAACGATCGGTTCATCGGTTGCTCCAATGCTAGCAGAAATATACCTTAACAACATGGATGCTGCCGTAACGGATAAACTGAATTGTATTTCATCGAGTACGGGCTTTGCAAGGAGATATGTCGATGACATATTGATATGCTCATTTCGCGAAGAGGATATACTCGAGTTGGAACGGACAGTGCGGGGAGCGGCGCCGGAACTTAAGTTCACCTTAGAAAAGGCGGACCATGGTATGTTACAATTTCTGGACTTACGCATTCACGTGGAGGGGGGGTTATGTTGGGAGTACGAAAAAATGGCCGCAAAACCCGTTTCGATTAGGAAAAGTTTTCCTGCTAAATCGGTAAAAGCAGGTGTAGTCAGGTCTCTAATCAGCAACGCACTGGAGAAGTCGTGTGCCCATTTTATGGGTTGTGCGGTAGAAAGGCAGTAGTCAAGGTTAGAAGACGCAGGCTATGACAGTGTGTTCATAAAAAGACAATTGGAATTACAGCAAAAGGCTAAGAAACGACCAGAAAAGGAAGCGAAAAGGCATTATGCGGTTATTCCCTATTTTCACGCAATTTCTCATAACCTTAAAGCATGCGCAAAAAAATTCGGGATAGATGTAGCGTTTAAGTCTGACTTTAAGCTGACCCGTTTGACACCGTTTCAGACGAGTCAGAAAGTGTGTCAGAAAGCGCACCGTGATAAGTCGGTTGATTGCAAGGGAGGGGTGGTCTACGAAATGCCACTGGAATGCGGTTTCACGTATGTGGGACAAACGGCAAGGTTTGTAAATGACAGATTGGTAGAGCATAAAAGAAATGTAAAAATAAACGCACCCAATTCAGAGATTGCTAAGCACATCAGTGAGTGCAACGATTGTGCGGCACATTGGTCCCAAACTGATATTGTGCACAAAGAGCGCAACCACACTAAGAGGCTCATAAGAGAGACAGTTCGTATCGAATTCATCGGTAATTGTATCAGCCATGCTTCGATGCAACTCGGAAGTAGTTCCAAAAAGTTTTTAAAAGCTAAAGTTTTTTTTTTTTTTTTTGTAATAGTTTTAAGTGAACGTGGAATTAATCATTTTGCGGGCAGGGGTTCAGTTGGAAGTCTTATCAGTTGTCGTTTAGATGAAGCACAGCCTTTCCAGACTCCGGCTGGAAGGGATGGGGGTCCGTGTGTTTGTTTTGTTGTGTTTGTTTTGTTTAGGGTTCTAAGCTTTCAGTTTGGGATTGAGGTCACCGCGGTATACGGTTGAGGTGAAGACCAGTGTGGGTAGGATTGTATAGATAACAAAGGTTGACCTTGTAACGTCGGTGGTCGGTTGTTATGTCACATTCAATTGGGGCGCACGCAGCACCGAGAAAGTGCTGCCCCCAAGGCCGCGCCACCGCGCAGGTGCAGCGTATGACGCACTACCAAGTGAACACGAAGCATTCCGCCGTGCAACGCGCTTAGCGCGGTCACTTCAAGGGCAAAACATAAACGGGTGGACCACTGAACAAAATCCGCCGCGAGTGGGGCGGCGGCACGTGCCATCTAGCGAGAGTCTCCCGAGTCGCCATGTTTACCGAGGCGAGGAAGACGAAGCGAGGGAAAGAAGGGGCCGAAGGAGGCGGAGAGCGGTAGCTCAAGGCCGCGCCGGCCCGCAGTGCGCGAAGCTGCACGGTCTCCTTTCGACGGTGCAGCTGGTGCTGCAACGCGCCGGTGTCGTGCGCCGCACCAAGTCCCAAATGAACGTAGTGCAGCCGCACCGACACGACCATGTGAACGCGACGCGTCCGTCGGTGCAGCGCGGTGCGGTGTGGTGCGCCCCAATTGAATGTGACATATATGCACTCCGTGCGGGAACTATAGGGGGCGCTTTGAAAAACGCGCGCAGCGCCTCTAGCGGAGGAGCTGGCGTTCGACTGTGAGGCGCGTTCAGCAGCCTGCGGCGCCTTTTGGCATGCCAAACTGTGGCGGCGGAAGCGCGCACGGACGAAACTTTTGCTTTTTGAGCCGATAAGTTGAGGGTGACGTTGCATGAGTGCTGGGGCAGATGGGCATTTAGCTGTTCTCCACATCTTATATATTGAGTTTAGTATTTAGGGGTAATTTCTCTAGT
The DNA here is from genome assembly GCF_016920785.2 of Ixodes scapularis. Taxonomy (NCBI): domain Eukaryota; kingdom Metazoa; phylum Arthropoda; class Arachnida; order Ixodida; family Ixodidae; genus Ixodes; species Ixodes scapularis. The sequence goes on along the minus strand of NW_024609837.1, from coordinate 90,823,990 downwards.
TGCGGCCAAAAAAGGAGTTGGAGTAATTTTCCGAAAAACAAGACGGCCGCCACCTTAATTGCTCTGAGTGGGAAATCTATTTCGCTCGTCGCTGTAAACCTAGGACTGCTGGAACGATGATATTTGGAGGCGAGTGTTCACTAAGTTTGTGCACGAAGACTGCCAAGTTTCTTTAAGACAGCAGGTGTGAAAGTTATGTTTCTAACGAATAAAGAAATAAAGCTGTGCGGGATATCCAATATTGGACCCAAAATGTTGTGTTATAGCGGGCTGTGCAAAGTGCATATTTGGGCACACAGGTGCTTGGACTAGACAGTAACATGACACAGCACTTATTATACAAAAAGGTGGCATAGGGAAACCAGGAGAAAATTTGGTTTGGGCGGCGTAACTCAATGGGAACCGGTTTGGATCATGAAAAGGCTGTCAAGAGAATACCACTGGTCGGGGGAGGTGGAGACTTTAGAGGTAGGAAGGGACTAGTGGACTGTACTTCCAATTGAAACAACTTTAAGAAAGGTAGTTCCGAAGCCGAGAGAACAAAGTTGTCGGCCAACACACGGTTTGGCCGCCAAGGGCTTTTTGCGGTCAACTGTTGTGTAATAACCTGTTGTGCGAGGTGCTGATTTTCGGCGCACAGGTACTTTGACATGAACGTCACTTGGCACAACACTTATTATAACAAAAAGAGTTGGCACAGCGAAACCAGGTGGAAACTTAGTTTGGGCGGCGTAACTAAATGGGAACTGGCTTTGACCGTAAAATTCTGTCAGATAATACCACTCATCGTGGGAGGTGCATACCTTACAGGTAGGAAGGGACCAGTGGACGGTACTTCCAGTTCGAACCACTTTGCGATAGGTGGCTCTAAAGCCGAGAAAAAAAAATGTTGTCTACAGAACTCGGGGTATCAGCGTTTCCACAAGAAAGAAAGCACACCACATAAACTTCCATACTCAAACGTCGATTCTCCAGTGATTCCGAGTTTCATTGTTGTTTTCTTTAGATTTATATTCGTCACTTTTTTTACCTTTCGAATCTTTCTTCATGATGTGCAGATTGCGTGCCATACTTGTCCGGAAATATCATCGACATGTACGATGGGGACGAAACTTCTTTGGAGGGCATTCCTCCAACGAAATTGGCACTGCATACCTGCGAGTGTGGGTTCGTCCCATCGGCGCTGACTCATGTAGGCGTTACTGGCACGAAAACAAACGCAGAGCACAGAGCGGCAGTGTAGAATATGTCAGCCGTGCCGACACAGTGGCAGACATGATCGGGAGACCAAATTTCTCACGTCGTACGGCACGGCTCCATCGTTGTCGTAGTCCCACAAAACATCGGCGAGATGAAAAACTGTGAAACTTTGTCTCCACGAGATACGACGCATAACTATTGAAGCACTTAATGACGCAGCACATACAGCACTTCATACTGTGAACCCAGCGCTACCGCACCACTCCGACTTCAATGCGTACCAACGTACGCCGGAGTGGTTTCGGTTTCGCTTTCTCTGGGGTTCTCGCTGCCTACCTTTGGTACCGGCCGCGCGGCGGCGCGCCAGTCGCGTCGCACGGAGTGTTGCAGCAGCTGAGTTTGAGGCGTTCTTTTTCCCTGTCTTTCTTCTTCGACCAAGTTTCCCTGCTTTTACCACAGCCTCGCGTTTTATACATGATGATCAACATCCACTAGCTCGCCTGCGAACTCACTGTTTTATCAGTGAAAACTACGCCGGAGGCTTGGAGTGATCCCAACACCGTCGGAGTTAGAAGACTGACATTGCCTGCATTCCCGTCGATGAAAGCACACGCAATCCAACTACAGACGTCATAGCGTGCGTTTCGAAAACTCGTGGAAAGCCGACCGCACTGACGCTTTTAGTCGCTCCCGTCACCAATATCGCGGAGAAGCAGAAATGTAGCTCGAAGGTCGTTAGCGGTGACAGCGTCGAAATGAGTCTCCGGGCAGGCAACGTCTCGAGTGTTGTTCCGGAAGGACCGTGAAAACCCGGGCGACATCTCCACGCAATTGCAAGGCCGCGAGATATGGGACAGTCGACGGCGCAGCAGTATCAGAATATATGCTCCCCCTTGTCGGTTGAAGTCTCTTTCTGGAAACTCGTATTTCACAGGGACGGCGACGTCGACGTGTTGAGAATGTAGCAACCGGACGCTGAAATCGCTTCCCCTCGTTGCGAAATAACCCCAGTGAAGCGCGGAACCCAAGCGTGCTCCACTGGTCCCTCATATCGTTTCTGGTTTTCTTTTTTCCCCCTCCTTTTTGTTTTAAGAACCGCGGTTCGCTGGGCTGCAAGGGGAGGTGTGATTAGGGTGTTTCAGGCACACTTGAGTGGTTCTAGTGACAAGTAATGAAATTACTTGAAATCGAAAACGTTTTGGAGTAATTTTGTAATAATTTGGTTGCATTTTTTAGGAAGTAATGGCGAGAGCAATCCGATTACTTTTGGAAGTACTACAATTACTCGTAATCGCTACAAGTTTCCTACCCAGTGATCGTCGAATCAAGTCTCTGACAAGCGGATGATTTACGATACATAAGGGGACATGTGCCAGGGCCCAGGGGAAAACATTCTTTTATTAATATGATAACTGAATAAAAAATTTCAGTTTATAGTGTGCTTAATCTTCTTTTGATACATATGCTGTTAGTTTTGATAAAGCTTGTTTTTTATATTCTAAATGCTACACACATGCAGACAAAAAAAAATTTGGGGACGCGTGGGCATGACGACACAAATAAAATAGCCTAGTAATATAACTAGTCCGCTCCTTTTAAATCGCTGTGTGTAATGAACAACAAAATAAAGTGTTCGAGACATGGTTTAGCTTAACTGAATATCGCAAAAAAACGTTGTTTTCGAAGACCTAACAGGGGTGTATTACATATTTGGTAAAAACCAAACAGATATACATTCCAACTAAACCTGAATACTTGAAGTCTACGTATTCTATAGCATACGCATGCCAAATTTGGTTGCGATATTGTGAACACAAATTCTCCTCCGCATATAGTGAATGCCCAACATTACATGAAGTGAAAAACGCGTTCGAATGTAACAGTATATGTATGCATACATACGTTTATTGCAACATAAACGAGTACGTAAATTACCCCGCAAAAGCACGTGTGTGCTTGTGGGCGGGACACTGTTGCAATGCATAGAATGCTATTACTCCTACACAAAAACGTACTGGCATACTACCGGCCTGAACAAAACAACAAGTTATACACTATATAAATATAAAAATCTGAAAATCACAAGATGGAAACACACAGAACGATGCACCAAGTTACATCCAACTAGGAAAAAAAAATTTGTTTATGCATCAAGGTCTTGGCACCACTCTCTCAGTTCACCGCTCTCGTTCTGACGGCGAGGTTTCGGCGTTCAATGCAGGTCTGTTGCGTTCCATTCTGTCGCGGGAACTGGCGTTTCGATGAAAGCAACACACACTTTCTGCTCGCAACTTAAATATGAAACACCCGAAGAAAGAGAGCGAGAGCCACGAATACCGCCATTCCGCTGAGCCTCAAACTCCAATTATGAACGGAAGTAACCTCACGGTGTTGCCGGTGTGCCGAGACTACAGAAACTCAACGTTGTGTACGCTTAGCGAAATAAGAAGTGGGAAAAAATGGCGGTGGGAGAGGATCTGGGAAAGGGTAACAAGAAGTTGGCGCCACCCTAAAGCGGAGCGGAAACATGTAGAAAACCTATAGCGGCTGCAGCACTACATTGGGACAGTGAAGAGTGTTCATTCGAAAATGACATTTCGCGAGTCTCGAGAAGTTCCGGCGTGCCCTCTGAAGGGGTGTCCAAACAAGACACTACAAAACCCGCGACTCCGGCAAATCGTGCCGCGCTCTGCCGCGATCCGCTTCCGGCCGTCGGAGGGAAATTTCCCTCCGTCAATTCTTCCCGGGGGGAAACTTCCCTCCGTCAAATCTCCCCCTCGCTTCCTCCACGGCGGCCTTGCTCTGCTTATCACGTGGGTCCGGAGAGCCACTCACACGCTCTGTTGGCTGTCGGTCAATTGCTCAAGGCCTCCACTCACAATACGGGACCGCATCGGACGCCATCACGACGAAAGTGAATCTCGACAAAGAAAGCAGATCCGAGACGGGCGAAACGCACCTTCGACGCAGGAATGCCCCAAATCCACCCAAAGCCGGACCTCCTTGGCCTTCGAGCCGAGGCGACGGTGATACGCGAGGGCGTTGGCGAGGTGAGCCAGACGCAGGTGGCGTGTGACGTCAATCTGAAGAGGAGAACAGTCGTGATCGTAAAAATTTTCACGACTCCTGCAAACATTTTCACGACTCCGACAGACCGTAAAAAAAAAAGTGAAAGCCGTTTACAAATCCCTGTAACGCCGAATTGGAGCGCAGCTCTTGAGGAGGAGGAGTGAAGGGTACTGAGGGGAGGGTGGACCCCTCCCCCTTCTCCTCCTCCTCCCCTCATTCTTTATTATGCTCCGGGGGTGTGTCACGTGACTTCGGGGAGGGGGTCACGTGACCTCGGGGAGGCGTGACCTGGGGGTGACCTCAAGGCCACGTGACCCCAAAGGTGACCCCCACGTGACCTTGGGGTCATGTGACCTGGAGGGGTCACGTGACCTCGGGGGGTCACGTGACCTCGGGGGTCACGTGACCTCAGAGGGGTCACGTGACCTGGGGGTCACGTGACCTTGAGATGACCTTGGAAGGGGTCACGTGACCTCGGGGGTCACGTGACCTTGGGGAGGCGACCACGTGACCTCGGGGGTCACGTGACCTCAGAGGGGTCACGTGACCTTCAAAGGGTCACGTGGGGTCATCTTGGGGTCACGTGACCTTGAGATGACCTTGGAAGGGGTCACGTGACCTCGAGGGGTCACGTGACCTTCAGGGGGTCACGTGGGGTCACGTGACCTTGAGATGACCTTGGGAGGGGTCACGTGACCTTGGGATGACCTTGGTTACGCCGACGGCGACGGCGACGCCGCTCAAGCCGGGAACGGGCCCCTAAGAGCTGCGCTCTAATAGAAGCGTCCGCTTCAATTTTCACGATTTGTCGGAGTCGCGAGTTTTGTAGTGTCCTGTTTGGACACCCCTTGAGCCGGAGAAACGGGGGCCCTCCCTAGAGCGCTTCCCGTTTCCGCCGCTGGAGGGCGAGCAACGAGCTGGAGACCCAGCGCGCATTTCCGACCCTCACTATAACCACCATGTTAGAAAACGACTAGCGCCACCTATGGACCTTTTCACAGCGGAGCTGTTCAAGCGGCCCTGCAACAACATTTTGACTTTAATTTGCACCGAACCTGAGCGTAGTGAACGTAGTAATTCTTAATGAAACTTTTCTTTTCTCAAATTTCGCTTTATTTTAGAAGTTGTAGGCAAATTAGATTTACAAAAACAAGCAAAAAATAACCTCCTTCATGACGTCGTAGGTCCTGGCTTGAGTGACCGTGAACTAGAGGAGGGGTAGTGAGCTCATCGAGCGCTCACGGCTGCCGCACTCCGTGTCGACGGCTCGAGAGGGCGCCACTAAAGCACTTGTTGGATAGGCTGTATGAAGCGGGCGTCCAGGGCGGCTCGCATTGCATTTGCAGCGCGATTAAAGACTAATTTGGCATAACACTTCATTGGCCATAAAGGACAGCAAACACGGGGTAAATAGCAGTCCAGAAAGGGAGCCACTTCGCGCTGCCATACCGCCAAATGGCAAAATCGCCAGTCAAGCCCGCGCCGAAAGCCTTCAGAACGCTCGGAACCGGTCGGATCCTCAAGCCGGTATACGACCGCAGCGCCGCCGCGTACACCCGGGACTTTTCTACGCACGCCATTCGTCGGCGCTTCATCCCACTAGCCCTTTGTTGTATGCGCCGTTGTAGAGCGCAGTTCTTAGGCACCCGTTTCCAACTTGAGCGGCGTCGGCGTCGGCGTAACCGCGCGGTGCATTACGGGTAAATTTCCCCGCTAAAGCTAGCGGAAAAATTTCCCCGCAAAATTTAGCGGAAAAATTTCCCCGCTAAATCTAGCGGAAAAATTTCCCCGCTAAATCTAGCGGAAAAATTTCTCCGCTAAGTTTGGTGGAAAAATTTCTCCGCTAAATCTAGCAGAAAGATTTCTCCACTAAATCTAGCGGAAAAATTTCCCCCTAAATCTAGCGGAAACATTTCCCCGCTAAATCTAGCGGAAAAATTTCTCTGGGGGGTCAACCTCGGGGAGGGGGTCACGTGACCCCCCGAAGTCACGTGACCCCTCCCCCAGGTCACGTGACCCCCCCCCCCGAGGTAGAGTAGGAGGATGAGGGGAGAAGTAGCAGGCAGGGTCGCGGGGGGGGGGAGGAGGGAGGAGGGGTCTACCCTCCCCTCAGTACCCTTCCCTCCTCCTCCTCAGGAGCTGCGCTCCAATTCGGCGTTACAGGGAGTTTTAAACGGCTTTCATTTTAGAGCGCAGCTCTTAGGGGCCCGTTTCCAGCTTGAGCGGCGTCGGCGTCGGCGTAACCGCGAGGTCACCTGACCTTCCCGAGGTCACGTGACCCACCCAGGTCACGTGACCCCCCGAGGTCACGTGACCCCCTTAGGTCACGTGACCTCGGGGGTCACGTGACCTCACGTGACCCCCCTTAGGTCACGTGACCCCCCAGGTCACGTGACCCCTGAGGTCACGTGACTCCCTGAAGTCACATGACCCCCTGAAGTCACATGACCCCCTGAAGTCACGTGGCCCCCTTGAGGTCACGTGACGCCCTTGAGGTCACGTGACCCCCTTGAGGTCACGTGACCTCAAGGAGTCACCTATCCCTCAGTACGCTTCCATCTTCCTCCTCTACAGCTGCGCTCTAACCGGCGTTACAGGGAATTTTGGCGGCAGCGGCAGCGAACTGTCGACACGTCTGCTGAATCTCTGCTTCTGTATTTTGCAGCTGCCAAAGCCTGGTGGCCCACAAGTTATAAGTTCTCCAGGGCCTGGTTACCAGTGTGACATCTTTTCAAGTTGTCAAGTCAAACCGAAGATTTTTAGTTTTCATCGCGGGAGCCAAGAGGTCAGGCTGTTCTGTGCAGCAAAATCGCCCAAGACATCAGCGACGCCAGTGACATCACTCATCGCTAAAAGTTTCTACGGGGCGTTTCTTCGCATTTGGCGGCAGCGGCAGCGAACTGTCGACACGTCTGCTGAATCTCTGCTTCTGTATTTTGCAGCTGCCAAAGCCTGGTGGCCCACAAGTTATAAGTTCTCCAGGGCCTGGTTACCAGTGTGACATCTTTTCAAGTTGTCAAGTCAAACCGAAGATTTTTAGTTTTCATCGCGGGAGCCAAGAGGTCAGGCTGTTCTGTGCAGCAAAATCGCCCAAGACATCAGCGACGCCAGTGACATCACTCATCGCTAAAAGTTTCTACGGGGCGTTTCTTCGCATTTGGCGGCAGCGGCAGCGAACTGTCGACACGTCTGCTGAATCTCTGCTTCTGTATTTTGCAGGTTGGTTGAAATATTTTTTATAATTTTATGTTAGTTTTACTCTCTCTGCCGCTGCTGCCAAAGTGCGGTGCCTGATAGTGTACCCTCGGTTTGTGCATTTGTCATGTCACGGTGCTGCGTATGCCGGTTATCTGTTCCCGATAATGGCCCATCGATCAGTTGCTCTGAATGTAAATTTACGTTTCATTTCGGCACTTGTTCTGGTGAAACCGAAGAAACGCTGAAACTAAAACCTGAGGATGTTGGGAAAACGTGGAAATGTGAGGCGTGCAGGGGGGTCAAAGGAAGGTGCAGTGAAACAAAAGCGCAGAAATCGGAGGTAGACTTCTCATTACTGCTGCTGGGAATAAGTAACAAGCTTGACTCGCTCATGACCTTGCCCAGTGTGATCGGAGCTATTGAGAGGTCTGTACAGGTACTCTCGGATACGTTTGACGACTTCCAACGGCGGTTACTTGAACAGGAAAAAGCCACTAAGGAGCTGACGAAACGAGTAAATCTGCTGGAGAGCGTTGGTTCACCCAATAAACTTGCTCAAATTAGGCAAGATTTGGATAATCTTGAGTGGCATAGTCGTCGCTTGAACGTCGAAATTCATGGCATCCCAGAAACACAAAACGAGGATTTGATGAACAAAATAAATGAACTGGCAAAAAAACTGGAGGTGCCGCCTGTGGCCCGAAATGACATTTCAGCTTTGCATAGACTTCCAGCAAAACCGGGCGAAAATCGAGGAGTCATTGTTCGTTTTACAAGTCAGGAGCTTCGCGATTCTTGGCTCCGAAAAAAACAGGCACTCAAGAAAGGAAAAGACAACATATACATTTGTGAAAATATGACACGGCTCACCCGCACTCTTCTGTCAGCAACAAAGGAATGGGCGCAGAAGTCAGGCTACGCGTTTGTTTGGCACGCGAATGGGAAAGTGTTAGTTCGAAAACAAAGCGGTGACCGAGCAGTTGTCGTTCGCGGTGAGGAGGATCTTGCCAGGCTGAAATAAATCACAGGACGTATCATTTGAACACTGTTATCTTCTATGTCAAACTTTTCTCGTGACATTGCATCTTTGAAAAGGCCGTACCTTTCACTTTTTCACTTAAACGCCAGAAGCTTACGAAATAAAATCGATGAGGTGAACTTGTTCTTATCCGAACTCAACCATCATTTTGACATTATCTGTTTTAGTGAGACGTGGTTCTTATCTGATGATTGTGTTGCGCTAGATGGCTACGATTGTGTGTCTGCATGCCGCTCAAAAAAGAGTGGTGGTGGGGTTGCCATTTATATTCGTTCAGAGCTCTCATATAACATAATTTCCGAATACAAAATTGTAGATGACAACTTTGAGTGCGTTGCACTACAATGCTGTGACATCTTGTTTGCTCTTTTGTACCGCCCTCCATCAGGATCCGTGAGTGATTTCCTTCATTTTTCAGAAACGTTACTTGATCAAAGCGTATCGATGAAGTTACAAGCTGTCTTGGTTGGAGATCTAAACATTAATGCTGGCACGGACAATGTATCTTACACGCGTTTACAAGAAATATTTGAATCGTATGGCTGCACAAACACAATAAATGTACCAACTAGGATTACTTCGACAACAGAAACCACTCTTGACCTTTGTATAACAAATCTTCCTTCTGATGATTTGAGATCAGGCACATTGATGTGCGATCTAAGTGACCATTTACCAATATACTGTCTTCTGCCTTGTAAGCAGCCACGCGGCTATAAACAAGAAGCGTTATTCAGGGATTGTTCTAAACGAAATATTCAGCGGTTTAAGGATTTTATCTCGTGTCAAGATTGGAGTATTGTTTTGAGAGAAAACGATGCAGACAGGGCATATGACGTTTTTCTATCCCATTTTATTTCCGCGTATAACACGTTTTTTCCCTTAAAGGTGCGAAAAAAACATAAGAAAACTCGCAAGCCATGGATATCTAGCGAATTATATCAGAGGATTAAAAACCGGAACAAGCTGTATCAGATATTTTTAAAAACAAGGAGTGAAACTGACCTTCGCATGTTTAAAAAAGTACGGAATAAACTAAACACTGATATTAAAAAAGCAAAATGTGAATACTACATGCAAAAGTTTTCGGAAGTTATGGGGAATCCCCGCTTGATGTGGCAAACAGTAAATGAGTTAACTTCTAAAAACGTCTCGCCTAGAAAAGTGCCATTTTACGATGAGGCGCTATCGGAAGAGCAGATAGCAAACCGGTTTAACGCCCACTTTGTTACTGCTGGTGCTCCTTCAAATGACCGCGTAGATTTACCATGTGAACAGTTCATAAGGACAAATTGCCTAGATTCTCTTTTCTTATATCCGACTGATCAGTGTGAAATTATAGACCTAATTAGGGCACTAAAAGATGACTGCGCTTCCGGTATTGATGACATCAAGCCTAGACCTTTAAAGGCCGTTTGTGAAGAAATCAGCTTTCCACTGGCTCACGTTTGTAACCTCATTCTATCTACAGGCGTCTTCCCGGACAAAATGAAACATGCACGTGTGGCTGTTATACACAAAGGTGGACCAGTTAATGATTTAAACAACTATAGACCTATTTCTGTGCTTTCAGTTTTTTCGAAGCTAGCTGAAAATATTATAAATAAACGACTTGTTAAATTTTTGACCTCAAATAATATTCTAGTAAAGGAGCAATTCGGTTTTCAGAAAAATAAGTCACCAGAAGTTGCACTGCTTGGAATAAAAGAACAAATCCTTGAGAACATAGAACAAAAAGTATATACGCTAGGCATATTCCTTGACCTTAGAAAAGCATTCGATTGCGTTCAACATGACATACTCTTAAAGAAACTTCAGTTGTATGGAGTCCGTGGTGTTGCGTTATTATTATTTAAAAACTATCTCGCGTCCAGAACTCAGTATGTAACCATAAACGGAGTGAAGTCAGACTTTCAACGCATCAGATATGGAGTTCCCCAGGGATCTATTCTTGGACCTATACTATTTTTGGTATATATCAATGACATTGTAAACATACATGGTAGTTCAAATATAGTATTATATGCAGATGATACCAATATTTTCTTCTCCGGTGTAGACATACACGATCTCTTTGGTAGGGCAAACGAATGGTTAAGGGGGTTAGACATGTGGCTTAAATCAAATAAACTTTATTTAAACGTAGACAAAACTAAGTACTTACTATTTAAACCGAAAGGAATGACATTACCGTCAAATTTTAAATTAGAATTCCAGGACTCTTTCATTCAGCAGTCTTCAACTATTCGTTTCTTGGGAGTTGTATTCCACGAAAACTTATCATGGGCACCCCATATTGATTCGATCATAGGAAATCTTTGTCGAGCTGTTGGTCTTTTGAATAGATTAAGGTATTATCTCCCCCAAAAAGCTAAACGTCAAATTTATTTCGCCCTCATACACTCCCGCATAAGTTATTGTCTATTAGTGTGGTCAAGTACGTCCCAAACAAACTTAGATCGTCTCTTATCTATACAAAAGCGAGCATTACGAGCAATTGGAAACATAAATTTTTTTAGGAATGCCACACCATACTTTAGAACATACCAAATATTAAACTTAAGAGATCTACACAAATATAAACTGTCCCTCGAGATTTGGCGGCAATTTCATGCTGACAAATGGCTGTTCCATACAAAGTACCCCGTGAAAATTGGGCCGTACAATTTAAGAAAAAATGTAATAATGAAATCTCGTTCACGGACAAATTATGGAGACCAGAAGCTAAGTTTTCAGATACCAGATTTTTTGAACAAACACCCAACTATTTTAGACTTTCTAAATAGCGCCAGGTCACCCCTTAGTTATAAGAAAAGTGTGAAAGAAATTTTATTTACGGATGAATAAAACAACGAAAAATATGTCCTAAACTTCTTGAATGATAAATGCATGTAATATCACAAAAATGTTTTTTTTTTTTTTTACCTGTTGTAGCAAAATGTAATATTCTAGATAATTGGCCCACCTGTGTTCGCACACCCCTGGTTGTTTGTGATTTGTCTTCTTTTGTGTTTGTTTTTTATTGTATAGCAGTGAAAGCATGTCACTCTTGTTTTGTTTTGCTACCGCTGTTGCCAAAAAGGGCGGCGTGGCCTCGTCAGGCACTTCAAAGTGCCTTTAGCCATGTCCCCCGAGACATTCTGTAAGTTCTGTCTCAAATAAACTTATACAAACAAACAAACAATTGTAAACGGCTTTCATTATTTTTTTCCGCCGCTTGGTGGCGGGTATGTCGACGGGTCATTTCTTGTTTCCGTACTTCATAACTGCATTTGTTTCTTTTCTGATCTAAAATACTGAACAAAAACTACTTTCATACATAATTGAAACGGTTCGGGACCCTTATATTTTGTATCTCGACTAAAAAAGAAGGATTTTAGTGATTCTGACCAGTAGTAAACCCAGGGCCAAAGACGTCACATATCGCGCGCTTTCGGCAAAGTGGGTCGCCCCCGTAGGCGGAGGACGGTTTCCACGTCGTCTGGTTAAAATATGACGCACTGATATTTAGATACTCTCTCCGTGCCCGCTGGCTTGCCCGAACCCCAAGAAACGTGGAAACCGCAAAAAAGGTAGACGCCTAAATATGAATGCAGGGCCCCTTTAAGGGCTAGTTTCCGCTTATGGCCTGAATGTCCAAGAAGACTGAATGTCCAACGAGCCTGAAAGTCCAATCGGTCACGCGACAGGCGAGACGGAATGCTTATGGCCTGAATGTCCAACGAGACTGAATGTCCAACGAGCCTGAATGTCCAATTGGTCACGTGACAGGCGAGACCGAATGTATAACGAGACGAAAGATCCAATCGAGACGGAATGTCCATCGAGCCTGAATGTCCAACGAGACGAAAGGTCCAATCGAGACGGAATGTCCAACGAGTCTGAATATCCAACGGATATAGAATGAACCTTGCAAAGAATTTAGAAAATATTTCTTTGTTCAATTGTAGGATTACTGATAGTTACGACGGTGAAAAATGCGTTCGATGAAATGGAAAACCGGACATTTCGGTGCGGAGATATCGGTACGCGATCATTTCGGATTCAGAGCCTGAATATCCAACGACTCAAAAGATCCAACGAGAGGAAAGATCCACGAGTGGATATTCAGGCTCGTTGGATATTCAGACACGTTGGACATTCAGGCCTGGTTGGATCTTTCGTCTCGTTGGACATTCAGACTCGTTGGACAATCAGTGTCAAATGGATATTCCGTCTCGATGGATGTTCAGTCACGGTGGACATTCCGGCCTGGTTGGATCTTCCGTCTCGTTGGATATTCAGACTCGTTGGACATTCCGTCTCAGTTGGACATTACTTTCGATAGATATCAGTCTCGCCCGCCACGTAACCAAGTAGATATCTGATTTGAGCAACGCGTTTCGCATTGCTTCCGTATTTCGAGCTGGTAGATCTTCAAATTTTTAAAAAGAATCCTGGTTGCTCAGGCGGATGCAGGTTGTTTAAACTTGGCTGTTAAGATCGACACAATTTTTAATTGCCTAACGGTTTATACATATTTGTGCTTGTTTTTAGCTTGTTTATACTTATGTGGGCCGTCCTATTTGAAGGAACCGCTGGCCATTGTTCGTTTCGGAGAGGGATGCGCGTGGCCTTCGCCGGCTTAAGGGCGTCTCGGGGGGTACATAGCTTGCTCCCGCCGGGGTCTGCTTTTTGGGGTTGTCGGAGGAATTCGGGTGGCCGTTATTAGGGAGTTTTCGTAGATCGTTTTCGCCGTCCCGCAATGCTCTCCGCAACCCGCTACGATAACCGGAACGCAACAGTCAAGGCCGTCGGCACGCAGGCGCAGTAGCGGCTTCTTCGTTGCGGTGGGCTTAGCGGAAGGGGAAACGCGGTCTACGAAAACTTTCTATTCCCCTGTGCCTCCTCTACCAACCATTTTCGGCCTTTGCAGAGGCAGCTTGGCTGGGTGCTTGGTTGAGACGGCGGCTCAGACTGCAGTGGGAGCTGCGTGCCCGCCGGGCCAATCAGCCGCCTCCCTCTTATTACCTGACCCGGCCCTCTGCGTTGGTATGAGTGGGAGCGTGATGACGTGGCGACTTAGAGACAGGACGTGGCTTCCACCGCAGTCTCAAGTTTGGTGCAAACGGAATATAGAGCTGCAAAGCGAAACTACGAAGTTGCGAAATAATTTTCGTGAATGGGCTTGGCGTGGCGCCGAGTAAGCTCCGGCCGTTTGTGCTGCCGAAGTTACGGGCGTATCACCCCGTGTCCGTTGCAAATATAATAGCCGTACTAATGAGCGTATTGGGCGTCCCCCAGTCGACAATTGGACGGTGGACATCCCGCGACTCCGATAGGTTTCAAAATGATTGATTGGCCGCCCCAGAAGGAGAGGAGGCGAGAACCTTTAATGTCGCGCGACAGGGCGGGAAAGAAGGTTCGATCTGGGGGACTTGGAACCAAAATATCCGAGGAGCGTTCTTGTTCTGATGTACAGTATCGCAGTTGCGCTTTCAATTAAACGTTACTCCCCCGTCATTTAAAAGTCTACCACCGTCGTAACGTGTCAGCAGGACCAAGCAAATTTATATATTATTTTTGTTTTTGCATCTTTCGGATACTTTCGCTAATTTTGCGATACATCTAAAACTGCTGAAAAATATGAAGAAAAAAAAAAACGCAGAACTTCGCGTAGCCTTAACTGCAAAAGAATCCCAATATTTATTTTAGAAGCATGTTTTAAGTAGGTTATTGCTTTACTAATAGATTTATTGGCAAAAGCAAGAAAAGGCTATGGCAGTAATTAAACTTCAAGAATAAAATGTAATCATATACAACAATCAGTGATTGGTGCACACCAGAGCAACTGTTTAGACAAAAACGTTACGGAGAAGGTTTTCGCTTTTGGCACCTTTCTCGACGTCTTTGAAAGAGGACAACTTGATCAGCGGAAACCATGACACATTTATTTACATCATGTGTCACTAAATGACTGCTGAAAAACTGTTAAGTAGCCGCTGGGAGCACACCAGTGCTCGCGATTCTGTCCACGTAATTGCAGACGTCCTGGTAGGTGGCAGCATGGCCGCTGGTGAGTGAGGCGAAGGCATCCATTTCTGCGTGAAGCCTCTCGTTTCTTGCCGAGACGGAGCTTGATGTAGGTCTTGCCACAGCGAGCGGATCAAGCAGAAGAGCTTGAATTCGATTCTGTGCGGCATGCTGCGCAACCTGAAGGAACTGAATAAATTCAGTCAGGTCGGGATGGCGACTTGAAAGGCGACTATGCAGGCCGTTGTGCCACCCCTCAACTACGTTCGTCGTCCTTGGACCCCGATTTCCAAACTGTCCCCAAATCTCTCTGATAATGCTATGGGATAGCCAGAAGTTCCTGAAGTACCGGATGAACTGGTCCAGGCGAGCGGCATTCAGCAGGAGTAGATTTGCTTTCGCTGCAAGAAGGTCACTTGAAAACAGCAGGCGGCAGTGGTCCGGAATGAAAGGCAGGTGAAGAATTCTGACGAACCATTTGTTCACCTCAGGGTCGTCACGGCAAAGAGCCCTGAGCCCCAGTTCGCCTCGCTTGGTGTTAATGGCTTTCGGAAAGTGAAATGCACAGCCACGTACCTGGGAGTAAAACGAGCGAAAACATCTATTGGAGCCCACACATGTGTGGTCACAGTTGCAACAAGCGCGTAACTGAATCCTAGATATAGTACTCTGCCACCTTTGGCTTCATTTATTTTTTATAGATAAAAACGCTATACTTAAGTCGTTCACTTACTCAAAAACAATACTTCAGAAATTTTCCTACTTCGGAAACCCCGCGGTGGCCTTGAAGACGTTCATCACAGCCTGGATAGCTGCGGACTCGTAGTCGAAGTGCCACGTGGTGGAGGTTGAGAGGCCACCGACTCCCCCGAACTTGGTCTCAAGTGAAGTCTTTAAGGTGCCGAAAACAACCTCGTAGGCCTGAACGTCGCATGACTGCATTCAGAGCATAAACGATGGGATGCGCTTCCCCTTTAACAATGGCATGTAGAGTGCAGAATTGCCCTGGGCTGTGAAATTCACTGGGGTTATATTTAAAATGGCCGTCCGCCAGAATGAATTCAACATTGAGAAGCACTTCCAGGTCTTTTTCAGCATAAAAAAGCAGGAGCCGTCTCTCTTCCGTCTTGACTTCCAGTTGCAAGAACTCTTGGAAGTTGTTGGTGACGCGAAGCTCCGGGAGAATAGCGTCCAATGCGTTGCCCTTTAGTCTGTTGTGATGGCGATTGCGTGAGAGGGCTTCTCTTGGACGTAAATCCATATGCACTGTTCATGTTGACTTGTATGCCATCTTGGACTTCATCTCCGTACTCACGAAACCTTTCCTGGACGGACGTCACAGCTTCGTCGAATGCCTCATGGGGCCTCTTGCGGCTGGTGCGTACATCCGTACAGACTTCGTACATGAATCGCTTTGCAAGCACTGCGTCGCATCGGAGTCCTTGCCTGGGCTGCAGCTGTGCGGAGTCATGGGATTATCAGGATCGGACACCATAACTCCGCTGTTAAGCGTGAGGTGCACTACTGGACATTTTTCCCCGGCCACCGTGTGCTTGCTGAGATGAAAGCATTTGATGCATCGATAGTACTCGATGCTAGGATTTTTTAGGTTGGCACTCTTGAACGAAAATTCAAGAACCGCGTTGGGCCAGCGACGGCTTTTGTACTGTATGACTGGCTTGCTTGAGCGCTTGTGAGAAGGCACGAACGTTGGGACACCCAGGTGCCCAGGATTCATCTCGCTGGCTCAGCGAGTACGCTGCAGCCTGTAATCAAAACGCGACACATTCAATCAGACGAGGGGCACTTGAAACTTTGAATTACACTTGAGAAACTTGAGCCTCTCATGTGTCTTGAAATTTTCAAATTCCAAGACCTTACTTCTCTGCATAAATAGCTAACAGTGATTATTTGTATACAGCTGAAAGTACATAGGCGTAATAACTACAATATTGTAGATGCAATTACAGTACTTTGGTGTAGCAGTAGATACATATTAATAATCGACCGATAAAAACAACACTCACCGTATTTGCGTGTCAGTGATTTGGAGAAGACGAAGCTCAGGGTTCTGACAGAGGGAGGTGGCGAAATAGCAGTCCTTTATATAGCCATGTAATAATAATAATAATAATAATTCCTTTATTTTCCATCGAAGATGAGGAAGGTGGAGGAAAAAAGCTGCTATAGAGCAGCTTGACGTGTCCTCAACCCCCTACAGACAGTGGTTCAGCGAAAAGGTTTTTGTAGTTGTACATAAATCGAGTCACTGATTGAGAAATGCAGAAAGATGGATGTCACCTTACAAGCTGTGAAATGTCGACCCGGAGCAAGCAATTGTTTTTAAGTGGATGGTTTCGTTTTTCGGCGGTCTAAGGTTTGAACCCACTCAAGTGGTGTTGTACCATTGTTACATCGAACCAAGAACAAAGATTCGGAGCCGGCACACTCTCCGACATGCAGTTAACGCTGCTCCTAATGCTGCAGGTCTTGACCGTGCATGGATCAGCCGCATTGTTCGACGCGGGATCTGCGGAGGCAGTACTCCCTTACTTGCCCAAGCCATCTTCAACCACGTCACCAGGACTGCATGTGTCGGCAAGCCACGACGGAGCGACAGTCATCGCTGCTGATAACCCATGCCCGGACAAGCCATTCGCTACGGATCTACAAATCGCCTTTAACCAACGTGACCCACGTGATCCGACCGAAAGCTACATAAGGGCTGGCGACTTTGGCTTCGTGGGATTCGGAGCCGGCACACTCTCCGACATGCAGTTAACGCTGCTCCTAATGCTGCAGGTTAGTCCTTACTACCCTACCCAAGTGCAAAAACTGTTGTGCGCTTTGCCGGCTCCTCCTCCCACTACTCCAAGTGTCGATGACTTTATACATAAGCGGACGCGCCTCGTATTGTCTCGTAGACGTTTTCGCCTTTTTGTAAACCCTGCTTTTTACCTCATTTTATTGCTGTTGCTCTCCGGTGACATAGAGCTAAACCCTGGTCCCCTCAAAGAATTCGAAATGGAATTACTAAAATCCCTACAAAGTGGTCAAACAACTATTATGCAGAAACTAGATAGCATTGACC
Organism: Ixodes scapularis; assembly: GCF_016920785.2. Classification (NCBI taxonomy): domain Eukaryota; kingdom Metazoa; phylum Arthropoda; class Arachnida; order Ixodida; family Ixodidae; genus Ixodes; species Ixodes scapularis. The sequence continues at coordinate 90,806,381 of NW_024609837.1, read as the reverse complement.
TCAGATTCGCAAAGCACGAAACCACGATGAAAGAAATGAAAGATAAACTTAACAAAACCGAGGGCCAGATAGAGAAGGTTAATAAATTACTGTCAGTTCAAGAGAATCAAATTCGGCAACTTTCTGAGAAAGTCCAGGAGTTACACAACAAGAATGTTGACCTTGAAAATAGAAGTCGGAGACAAAATCTAGTTTTTTACGGAATCGAAGACAACAGTCACTCCGAAACATGGAATGAGTCAGAGAATATTGTCAAAGAAATCTGTAAACAAAACCTGGGAGTTGAACTTAAAACCATAGAGAGGGCGCACCGCGTTGGCCGTTATAACCCAAAGTTCAAGCGACCAATCATAGTGAACTTCGCTTCATGTAAAGAAAAACAGAATGTTTTGTTAAATGCCAAAAAATTCAAGGGTTCGCCTTACAGCGTTGACCAGGATTACGCTTTTGAGACTCGAGCCACGCGGAAGAGGTTGTGGGAATACGCGAAAGAAAAGAGGAAAGATAGTACTAACGAAGTGAAGCTAAATTTTGACAAACTAATCATTAATGGGAAGGCTTTCACGTGGAATAAAGAGACTGAAGAAGTTGTTCCAGTAAAGAACTACTGACGCCCAATCAAGCCGAAGAAATGTATCCGACATGAACTAATCGCTGTCATAGTCAACTGCAGAAGTATTGTAAATAAAGTTGATAAATTTGCTGGACTTATCGAATCCGTAAAAGCTGATATTATTTTCGGAACTGAGTCGTGGTTGAGACCTGACATCGCTGATAGCGAGGTGTTTCCGAGAGATTATAGCGTTTATCGTAAGGATAGGACTCGTCTCGGGGGCGGGGTTTTTCTACTGATTCATTCTTCATTTAAGTCATCCTTCCTAGATCTGGGGCACGTTGACGTCGAATCGATATGGTGTAAAATCACCTTAGCAGGTAGTTCCTCGTTTGCAGCCGGTCTGTTCTACCGACCACCAGATTCTAATTTAAACACATTACAATTACTACATGAGATATAGAAGGGTGTGCACTTGGGCTAGTTGGTTATTCATGAATAGGAGGTAAAAGCGCTAAAAAACGACGGACAAGTTGAAGAATGACGAACACCACAGAGCGCTAACTTGCAACTGAAGTTTATTACTGAAAACACGTACACATATATACACCGTGACATCAACAAGACAAGTGGCAATAATGCCGCTTCATCTATCTAAGGTTAATCTATGAATTGTTTACTCTTTCGAATGATTTCAAATATGCCACCTCAGAGCTATACAGGTTTACTGAGGGAGTGCTGACACACATGCCCTGATCGTACTTCAAAATAAAAAACGCCTCCGATATCTCTCTCGTTTTTTTTGTCTCTATTCCGAGTTAAGATAACGGTGTTGTCAAGCCGTGGGACACACCCACATCTGTTACAGTGTACAGCCAGATTGCCCGAGGGTGATGATCTAAGTGACAGGGCATGTTCCCTGAGTCTGTCGTTTATGCACCGACCCGATTGCCCGATGTACACCTTTCCGCATGATAAAGGAATTTTATACACCACTTGTTCCTTACACTCTACGTATCTTGTTTTATGATTCTTATGGCATACGCCTACGCGCTCATCACCACGTGCCACCCTTCCACATAGCTTACTCAATTTTTGAGGGGCTGATAAGAGTACAGGGACCCCATGCTTTTCCCCCACTTTCTTTATTCTATGGCTCACCTTATGCACATAAGGTATCACCGCTGGTCTAGACTTTGGCTTGTCTCTCACGCCACATTCCCCTCCCCCCCGAAGTTTCTTTAGTAAGCCTTCCGCCACCCCCGCAAGGAGCGGAGGTGGAAAACCCCCCTCCTCCAGTTTCGTCACCTGAAGCATAAAGCTAACTGCTAGCTTATGTGGGCAGGACTTCTGTAAAGATGACCTTAAGCACGTCGAGGCAATGCCCCTCTTGATTACCTTTGAGTGACTTGAATCAAAGGGTAACACTCCTTTCTTTGCCCTTGGGCAATAAAACCAACAGACATGCGAAGGCTGTAGTAAAAGCTTAAGATCTAGAAACTGTAAGGTACCCGCTACGGGATTTTCACTAGTGAAAGTGAGCCCCGAAGCACTAGTTTTAAAATTATCAAACATTTTTGTAATAAAACCCGCTCTTTCTGAACTTGCCTGTGAACGAAACAACACCAGATAATCGTCCACATACCTAAAAACCCGAAGGACGCCATCGTCTAACCTACTTTTGATATCCCTATCACACTTTGCCAAAAATAAATCGCTTAGCACAGGCGCCACGCTCGTCCCAATACACACACCGTCCTTCTGTAACAGCTTCACCCCTTCAAAAACAACATAAGTAGAGCTCAGATAGAAGCGTAACAGTTCCAAGAAACCACCTTCATCAACGCCACATTCATTCTGGAACTTCACAACTCCAAAAACATCAATAGCCTCTTTAACAGATTCAAACAGACCCCCCTGTGGGATTGAATAAAAAAGGTCTTGAATGTCGAACGACACTGCATCACATGGCCCCGGATTAGATTCTTTCAGATATTCTACCACGCATTCCGAGTTATTAACTCTAAAAGGATCATGTAAATGTAGCCGTGACAGATGTCGTTGAAGGTATGACGACATCTGTAACTGCCACGACCCCTTCTGTGTTACTATCGCTCTAAACGGCATAGCCTCCTTGTGTGTTTTCACAGAGAAAAAGATGTCCAAGTGAAGTCCTTTAGCTCGTACGACCGATGCTTTCAATCTGTCAAGGCCCAAGTTCTGACAAAGTTCAATAGCCCTATCTTTTATTTTTGCCAATGAGACTTTCTTTACCTCCTTAAAATTCTTATCCACCGCTTGTTTTCCCTTGATCAAAAACTCACTCTCAGGTATGAGCACGAAACCACCTTCCTTATCTGCCAACAACAACTTAAGGTGTTCCTCCAAGCAGAAAGATACTACCTTTTCCACCTTAGGCCTTTTCGAGGACCCGCCCACTCTCCGAGGGAGGGTATCAACCCCATCCAAAATACATCTTTCTCTATCGGCTTCCTCTGCTTTATCTCCTACATTTCTGACCAGTGACAACAGTTCCGGAGGCTTGAGGCTTGTTTCATAGGCAAACTTGGGTCCTTTCTGTAAGATCTTCACAACCTCCTCAGGTGCGCTAGTATTACTCACCATCACGACATCACAGATGCCCCCCTCCTTTCTTCTCACCGGCTTCGGCAACGAGACCAGCAGCCGTTGCCATAGAAATTCCGTATTCCTCCTAGCTTGTTGTTGACACTCCCTGAACTTCCACTCAGCCACACTCTGCTCTTTGTAAACGGAGTAGCACCATACCTTAAGGTAGTCGTGGAGGAGCCTCGCTTGTCTCCAGGTTTCAGCGCGCAAAATCTTGGTAACCCTTTTGGCGTGCCCCACCGATGGTGGTACTTGGAAAAGCTTCATGACCTCTGCAGGGTAGCAACCGTTCCTGATGGCGTAGGCACAGTGCCTTGCCTTGACTTCCGTGATCGCGATGGCATTGATGTATATATGTATATGGCACGGTGTATATATGTGTACGTGTTTTCAGTAATAAACTTCAGTTGCAAGTTAGCGCTCTGTGGTGTTCGTCATTCTTCAACTTGTCCGTCGTTTTTTAGCGCTTTTACCTCCTATTCATGAATAACCAACTAGCCCAAGTGCACACCCTTCTACAGTTCATTTCTTCTACATGGGGCTCTATTCACTGTTCGCCGTGTTATCAACAAGACATCTACTTCATCAATGCCATCGCGATCACGGAAGTCAAGGCAAGGCACTGTGCCTACGCCATCAGGAACGGTTGCTACCCTGCAGAGGTCATGAAGCTTTTCCAAGTACCACCATCGGTGGGGCACGCCAAAAGGGTTACCAAGATTTTGCGCGCTGAAACCTGGAGACAAGCGAGGCTCCTCCACGACTACCTTAAGGTATGGTGCTACTCCGTTTACAAAGAGCAGAGTGTGGCTGAGTGGAAGTTCAGGGAGTGTCAACAACAAGCTAGGAGGAATACGGAATTTCTATGGCAACGGCTGCTGGTCTCGTTGCCGAAGCCGGTGAGAAGAAAGGAGGGGGGCATCTGTGATGTCGTGATGGTGGGTAATACTAGCGCACCTGAGGAGGTTGTGAAGATCTTACAGAAAGGACCCAAGTTTGCCTATGAAACAAGCCTCAAGCCTCCGGAACTGTTGTCACTGGTCAGAAATGTAGGAGATAAAGCAGAGGAAGCCGATAGAGAAAGATGTATTTTGGATGGGGTTGATACCCTCCCTCGGAGAGTGGGCGGGTCCTCGAAAAGGCCTAAGGTGGAAAAGGTAGTATCTTTCTGCTTGGAGGAACACCTTAAAGGGGCACTGACACATCAAAATCATATTTTTTTTTATTATCCGAAACGATTGAAAACGATGCCGGGACATCACCCTCAAAATTTGAGATTTGGGAATTCAGTATTCGTGAAGTAAAAAAACAATTTCCAAATGCCGAATTCGAAGTTCCCGCGCGATCGGCGCCGGTGCCTTGACGTCAAAAATCGCGGAGACCTGAGAGTCGACTTCCTTTCACCTCTCCCTGCTGTTGCCATGGCGACCCAAAGCGAGGAGGAAAGGAGCGAGCGCCCGGCGTTGCGGCGGACCGGTTTTGAGCGGTGTCGCCTGTTTTCCGTTGGAGGACACAAATCCAGGAGACGGCACCACAACGAACTCCCGATTTTTGGTATTTCAAAAAGAAGGGCCGTAGTGCGTTCGCAATTGCGTTAAAAAACATGTTTTAGGATTGCCGTAATTAAATGTTATAGAGATGTCGCCTACAAAGCTTCTAAATTTCCTGATTTTTGACGTCACCGATCAAAAGAAGCGAGGAGGCGAGACGCGGGAAAATCAAACGCCAAAAATAAAAAGGCGCGCGCGCGCGCGGGAAAATTTTTTTTCGCGATGCGGTTTTTTTTGCGTGTCTATGACTGCAACGTGCATCGTTTTAGACAATAAAAATAAATACGACCTTTGGGGTGTCAGTGCCCCTTTAAGTTGTTGTTGGCAGATAAGGAAGGTGGTTTCGTGCTCATACCTGAGAGTGAGTTTTTGATCAAGGGAAAACAAGCGGTGGATAAGAATTTTAAGGAGGTAAAGAAAGTCTCATTGGCAAAAATAAAAGATAGGGCTATTGAACTTTGTCAGAACTTGGGCCTTGACAGATTGAAAGCATCGGTCGTACGAGCTAAAGGACTTCACTTGGACATCTTTTTCTCTGTGAAAACACACAAGGAGGCTATGCCGTTTAGAGCGATAGTAACACAGAAGGGGTCGTGGCAGTTACAGATGTCGTCATACCTTCAACGACATCTGTCACGGCTACATTTACATGATCCTTTTAGAGTTAATAACTCGGAATGCGTGGTAGAATATCTGAAAGAATCTAATCCGGGGCCATGTGATGCAGTGTCGTTCGACATTCAAGACCTTTTTTATTCAATCCCACAGGGGGGTCTGTTTGAATCTGTTAAAGAGGCTATTGATGTTTTTGGAGTTGTGAAGTTCCAGAATGAATGTGGCGTTGATGAAGGTGGTTTCTTGGAACTGTTACGCTTCTATCTGAGCTCTACTTATGTTGTTTTTGAAGGGGTGAAGCTGTTACAGAAGGACGGTGTGTGTATTGGGACGAGCGTGGCGCCTGTGCTAAGCGATTTATTTTTGGCAAAGTGTGATAGGGATATCAAAAGTAGGTTAGACGATGGCGTCCTTCGGGTTTTTAGGTATGTGGACGATTATCTGGTGTTGTTTCGTTCACAGGCAAGTTCAGAAAGAGCGGGTTTTATTACAAAAATGTTTGATAATTTTAAAACTAGTGCTTCGGGGCTCACTTTCACTAGTGAAAATCCCGTAGCGGGTACCTTACAGTTTCTAGATCTTAAGCTTTTACTACAGCCTTCGCATGTCTGTTGGTTTTATTGCCCAAGGGCAAAGAAAGGAGTGTTACCCTTTGATTCAAGTCACTCAAAGGTAATCAAGAGGGGCATTGCCTCGACGTGCTTAAGGTCATCTTTACAGAAGTCCTGCCCACATAAGCTAGCAGTTAGCTTTATGCTTCAGGTGACGAAACTGGAGGAGGGGGGTTTTCCACCTCCGCTCCTTGCGGGGGTGGCGGAAGGCTTACTAAAGAAACTTCGGGGGGGAGGGGAATGTGGCGTGAGAGACAAGCCAAAGTCTAGACCAGCGGTGATACCTTATGTGCATAAGGTGAGCCATAGAATAAAGAAAGTGGGGGAAAAGCATGGGGTCCCTGTACTCTTATCAGCCCCTCAAAAATTGAGTAAGCTATGTGGAAGGGTGGCACGTGGTGATGAGCGCGTAGGCGTATGCCATAAGAATCATAAAACAAGATACGTAGAGTGTAAGGAACAAGTGGTGTATAAAATTCCTTTATCATGCGGAAAGGTGTACATCGGGCAATCGGGTCGGTGCATAAACGACAGACTCAGGGAACATGCCCTGTCACTTAGATCATCACCCTCGGGCAATCTGGCTGTACACTGTAACAGATGTGGGTGTGTCCCACGGCTTGACAACACCGTTATCTTAACTCGGAATAGAGACAAAAAAAACGAGAGAGATATCGGAGGCGTTTTTTATTTTGAAGTACGATCAGGGCATGTGTGTCAGCACTCCCTCAGTAAACCTGTATAGCTCTGAGGTGGCATATTTGAAATCATTCGAAAGAGTAAACAATTCATAGATTAACCTTAGATAGATGAAGCGGCATTATTGCCACTTGTCTTGTTGATGTCACGGTGTATATATGTGTACGTGTTTTCAGTAATAAACTTCAGTTGCAAGTTAGCGCTCTGTGGTGTTCGTCATTCTTCAACTTGTCCGTCGTTTTTTAGCGCTTTTACCTCCTACATGAGATAGTTTCGGAGGCCTCTGGTCAGACTTTTGTACTTGCTGGTGATTTTAATTTGCCGGAATTAATGTGGCAAAATGAAATGTGCCAATGCAAGGTAAACAGCCGCTCTAACCTGGAAATGAAAAGTATTGTGGATACATTTGGGCTCTCGCAATATGTGAAAGAACCAACTCGAAATGATAATATCTTGGACCTTTTGTTTTGTAACTCTCCTAGCTTTGTTAACTCTGTCGTAACTATCCCAGGCATAAGTGACCACCATGCTATCGTTGCGAGTATAAGAACAAAAACCAAGAGGCAAAAATCAAACGCGTCAAGGAGGGTGTTTTTATTCGAAAAAGGTGATTACAGTAATATCTCTAAGGCGCTCCGTGATCATCTGCCTGTTTTTGAGTGCCTAGCTGAGGATTCTGACGTCCACAAATTATGGAGCCTGTTCAAAAGTAAGCTGCTTGACCTTGTCGAAAAATACATCCCAAGCATAGATTCCACTAGGCTTAAGAAACGAAAGAAACCATGGATGACATCAGCTATTCTTCGATTAAGGAAAAGAAGAAGGCGAGCATTTATTAGGTACAAGAGAACCAAAAGTGATACGCACTTGCAGAAGTTATCGGAGATAACACATGAATACGATTTGAATGTCAGAAGCGCAAAGGCACAACATTTCGAAAAACTCAGCGACTGCATGAAAACTAACTCTAAACTTTTTTGGAAATATATAAAGAATTGTGGTTCGGATCCCGTGGGTATCAGCGAAATTGTGCAAAATGGCCAGGTAATTTCAGATGATGCAGAGAAAGCCACGTGTTTAAATAATTACTTTCAGTGCGTTTTTTTGGCTAAATGCAGTTACCAAAGTATTTCATACACTAGCGGTGTTCCCGAAATGCCACCAGTCGAATTTAGTGTAAGTGGCATTGAAACCTTATTGCAGAACATCGATGAAACCAAAGCCAGTGGTCCCGATGGCATCTCACCACGCGTTTTAAAAAGGTGCGCTCAGGCAATCTCGCCCTATCTATACTTAATTTATACCCAGTCGCTGGCTACGAGCGTTCTACCAGATGACTGGAAAGTTGCTCACGTTGTACCTATCCACAAAGGCGGTCCGAAGAAGGATGTCTCTAATTACAGACCTATTTCATTGACGTCTATTTTATGTAAGATTATTGAACACGTTTTTTATTCAGAGATAGTGTCTCACTTAAACGCAAACAATTTGATTATCAGTGAGCAACACGGTTTTTGGTAAGGGATTGTCTTGTACAACACAGCTTGCGGAATTTTTTCACGAATTAGTATCTGGTATTGATGAGCGCAGACAAACAGATTGTATTTTCTTAGACTTCCGTAAAGCATTTGACACGGTTTCACACTCGCTTCTTCTCCAGAAACTTAAGATATTTAATTTAGATTCAACTGTTATTAGGTGGATTGAAAGCTATTTGTCCCAGCGGCGTCAATGTGTGGTTTTGAACGGCAAGCAGTCTGATTACGTTGATGTTACATCTGGAGTCCCCCAGGGCTCCGTCTTGGGACCCCTTTTGTTTTTAATTTATATTAACGACATTTCTAGCCAAATAACATCCCGTATTCGACTGTTTGCTGACGATTGTGTTTTATATAGAAGCATTACGAGTGAGCATGACGCAGAACAATTACAGAGTGACCTGGTACGTGTTGAAAACTGGTGTTGTAAATGGAAGATGAATTTAAATCCAAAAAAGTGTGTCCATTTAAGTTTTACTAGGAGTAAGAAAAAAATCGATACTCAGTACAGTATAAATAATGACTTCATCAAAACAGAATGTACGTACAAATATCTGGGTGTTATATTATCGAATGACTGTTCATGGGACGCCCAAGTCGATGATGTAGTCTTAAGGGCCGGCAGGGCATTAAACTTCATTCAGCGAAATTTAAAATGTTCCGAAACAAACTTGAAGAAAACGGCATATCTGACATGTGTTAGACCAATTCTAGAATATGCATGTGTTGTATGGGACCCTGCGCAGAAGTATCTAATTGAAAAACTAGAAAAAATTCAAAATAGGGCAGCGAGGTTTGTTCTGGGACGATATGGGCAAAAGGATAGTTGTACTGACATGGAAAGAGAATTAAATTGGGAATTACTCTCAGCCCGACGTAACAAATTAAAACTGAAATTTTTGTTTTGAATATTTTATGGTTGACTGGGCATTAACAAAGACGATTACCTAAAGCAACCGCACTATATTTCAAGCCGGACCGATCACTGTTTTAAAATACGAGAATACCGTGCCAGAACAAACATGTACGCTAATTCTTTTTTTGTCAAGACCATCCAACAATGGAACCAGCTGTCGGAGGAACAAGTGTGCTCTGCAACCGAAGAATTGTTTTTTTTTTTCACGTTTTTAACCCCCCTGCAGTAACGCCTTCGGGCAATGCGGGGTAACTTATGAATAAAGAATAAAGAAAAAGCGAACCTTCCTAAGATAACGTAAGAAGGCAGGCGAGCTGGTTAAAGTTAAAGGGAAGATGGGGCACTTCTACATTTGAGAAAAAACGCTTGAATTGCGTTCATTTGGCCTTTAGATTAACAGATATCAAAATTGTATTTCAATGCGACGCGCCGGAGAGCCATACGAGCAATTTCAAAATAGGACTGAAGCCCCGCCTCCCTAGCCTTGGGCAGCCAAAAGAGCCGTCGATGACGTCACGGACAGCGACTGTCTTTCGCGTTTTTCTCGCGTTTAACAATACTTGCGCAGCAAATGGTTTGGGTATTCGGGCTCAGGGGGTAAAAATACACTAGAATTCACTTCTAACTCATTTTTCCCAAGAAGCTCCGTAGCTTCCCTTTAAACATTTCTAAAACCCAGGACGGAGGCTACAAAGTTTGTGTTTGTCCCGTCTTTGTAGCTTCCGTCTCGAGTTTCAGAAATATTGAACCTTTCTAACCTGGCAAGTGATTTGAGGTCACTACAATACAAAACAATTTTGGTCCAAAACCGGAAAGGGGATGACATGGGACGTGCATGTGTTGAAGATAAAGTTTCGAAAGACCTCTTTGTTGTACGCCTACTTTTTGGTTTCGGAGGGAACAGTCGCTTTTGTTTTCTAGACCCCTGTAGAACGCTTATGGCCTGAATGTCCAACAAGACTGAATGTCCAACGAGCCTGAATGTCCAATCGGTCACGTGACAGGCGAGACGGAATGTACATCGAGACGAAAGATCCAATCGAGACGGAATGTCCATCGAGTCTGAATGTCCAACAAGACGAAAGGTCCAATCGAGACGGAATGTCCAACGTGCCTGAATGTCCAACGTGCCTGAATGTCCAACGTGCCTGAATGTCCAACGTGCCTGAATGTCCAACGAGACGAAAGATCCAACCGAGACGGAATGTCCAACGAGCCTGAATGTCCAACGAGTCTGAATATCCAACGGATATAGAATGAACCTTGCAAAGAGTTTAGAAGACATTTCTTTGTTGAATTGTAGGATTACTGATATTTACGGCGGTGAAAAATGCGTTCGATGAAATGGGGAACCGGACATTTCGGTGCGGAGATATCGGTACGCGATCATTTCGGTATTTGGTCGCTTCGGCACCGGGCTTTTCAGTACCGGGATTTTTGATGCACAGCTATTTTGATATGCCGCTGAGCTTGTCCCACTGACGTTGCCTCTGTAAAGTCCCCAAAATGAAATTAAAATTATGCTCGTATATTTTGTAGACTTCATAAAATCCCCAAAACAATTCCTTTATTGTTCGTTTTATATATCTAAATATAAAGATGATATCTATAATTTAAAAAAAAAGACGTTTAAAAGGTCACACATGCTACAAGATCAAAGACCGAACTCGTTGACCATTGACAACCTGTCACGCGTTTGATTTTAGAAGGTCGTACCTCTGGACCGGAAACAAATGTGGGACCCACGAGCGTCCTCAGCCACGGTCTTTCCGTATTGTATGAGTTGCTATATTTTTCTTATTCGTGTCCCTAGTCCCGCAAAGATGATGTCCCTCGCATGGGAGAAAAGCGCCTGATTGAATTTTTAGTATTATAATTATTATTAGGTGCAGTCGGTGTAGTACTTGTAATTACTCTAAATTGCAGTTTTTGTTTTCTTCTTTTTTACAGAACGAACGTGAAAGATTTAGACATTTCTGATTGGACTTCTCGGTCCCCAGAAACAAAAATTCGATCCTGATATCAAAATCAGTGATAAAATACAACGTTCCTCCCATTAAGCCTTTGTGCAGCTAATCTCCTCAATTAGTGAGCTTTTGTCCGGTGATTGTGCGTTGACGCTTATCGCGACGATTAGTTTCGCATGCTTCGGCCACCAAAGCGATTGCTGTCGCAGTGAACCATGTATTAAGCAACTAGTAGGCAATATTAATAATTATTACAATATTTTTTTAGGGTTGACTTCCGTCGTTTCTGCCTTTCCTGGTCACGTGGCATGCAGCAATCGCACCGATACACGCCCAGGGCCGGTTTTCTCAAAGCGATGGTAAACCCATTTTGGTAAACCACGGTGCCTAGGAAGGGAAAAGTACCTAGGTACTGTAATAAACGGCTGGATATAGAAAAACAATAAGTATTGTTGATTGGGCAATAAGATGCGCCATCTATCGGTGAAAAAAGCCAGTCGTTTTGTTTATCCTCTTTTTCCGCTGGTTGTCATCGATCTAGTATGGTATTTTGAGTCAAAATATAGTAATGTTGTACTTGAAGACCAATTTATTTGCTTCCGATGGTACGAAGAATTTTTAGCTACTATGCTAGAGTTTGTCGACGAATATTCGAAAATGTAAGAAACTTTTCCTTAAATATGTTTCGCCATAAACAACGCATAACTTTCCCGTGTTTCTTCCAGTCTGGCAACGCCGGTGCTGTAGTCTCGTTTTCGTTCCTTGCGACGGACGTTTCTGCGATTCCTGCTGATCTGAACTGTTTGCCCTCTCTTCCGTATGCCCAACCGATTCACCGGTGACGAGAAGCTAAGCTGCTCGTCACCGTTGAATTGCTGGCCACCGGGGATATGTAGAAACCTCAATGCTGTCGGCATACTGTCGGCGCACTGTGAACAAAAAAACAGTACAATGTCTCAGTTGTTCACCCCGAACGAAGACTTTATTGAGGATAACCCTTTTTCTCCGCAAAGTAATCGCTGCTCACGAGTTGGCGTGCATAGTGTAACAAATTAAACGTCTTAGTATAAATATGTACCAACACTCGTTCGCAAAACATTTTTTTTACTCACCATAAAAACACTTGCAAGGCTTATGTACCGTCACGTCTTAAACCCCGGACTGCTGAAGAGTGATGCGTTCGCGGAATGCTGCCGTCGTTTAGTTTAGTAGTCCCTCTGAACTATCGCTTTGCTTGACGTGGTAATAGGTTGATGGTGAGTCATTAATATAACAGCCACATCGAAATGAATGTTCAGCAGAACCAAGCAGAACTATTAGTATTGAAAGCGCACAATAAAGACAAATACGAAGACGGAGAGGCAAACAGGACGAGCGCTGACCATCAACTGAATTTTTTATTGGAAAAAATAGAAACAGCAAAATAAAACCAGGGAAAGCCACAAATACTACAAATGTGACTAGTCATCAATGACTCGGCCACCACACGTGTCAATAAAGTCCACTTCCTTTTTGTGAAGGAAAAGTGAGGGTTGACTGATACACTTATCAGGACATTCCTTCTTTATCATATAAGCCTCCAGTACCTCCCTCGCCACCTTTTCTTTACCTCTCCCAACGATTGTAGTGCCTTGGAAGTTGGGAATGCAGCGGCAATCTCTGCAATGTATGTGTAAATGGGCTCCTGTTGTTGAACGCAGTGATAAAGCATGTTCGCGCAACCGTTCATTCAAGCACCTTCCGGTCTGGCCTATATAAACCTTGCCGCAGCCCAATGGAATTTTATAGACCACGCCCACCGCACATTCCACGTATTTGTTTACGTGCTTCACTGTGCATTGCCGCTTAAAAAAAAAAAAAAGATAAGCGGCAATGCACAGTGAAGCACGTAAACAAATACGTGGAATGTGCGGTGGGCGTGGTCTATAAAATTCCATTGGGCTGCGGCAAGGTTTATATAGGCCAGACCGGAAGGTGCTTGAATGAACGGTTGCGCGAACATGCTTTATCACTGCGTTCAACAACAGGAGCCCATTTACACATACATTGCAGAGATTGCCGCTGCATTCCCAACTTCCAAGGCACTACAATCGTTGGGAGAGGTAAAGAAACGGTGGCGAGGGAGGTACTGGAGGCTTATATGATAAAGAAGGAATGCCCTGATAAGTGTATCAGTCAACCCTCACTTTTCCTTCACAAAAAGGAAGTGGACTTTATTGACACGTGTGGTGGCCGAGTCATTGATGACTAGTCACATTTGTAGTATTTGTGGCTTTTCCTGGTTTTATTTTGCTGTTTCTATTTTTTCCAATAAAAAATTCAGTTGATAGTCAGCGCTCGTCCTGTTTGCCTCTCCGTCTTCGTATTTGTCTTTATTGTGCGCTTTCACTACTTTCAACATGCATAACCAACTCGCCTGCATCGCCACATTAGAACTATTAGCCCTCATTAAGCGACGCCGCGGCCATTTTGCTTCTAGGTACTGCTCCTCCCTCGGCGCCCCTGCTCTCCCAGTCACGTGACCTGGAGTTCCCTTTTCTAGGGACAATAGTTAACTTTAAACCACGGTTCGCGTTCGAAAAAACGGGCCCAGGTAGCATACCAAGGCTGCGATCGGATTTCAACTGGTTCTAACTCAGTCACAGAGCCGCTGCGACAGTGCGACCGTTATTCATTCATATGCGTACATTACAAATGCACGTATGACCACGGCATCAGGAGGTCAACCCCTCGCTCGGTCTTCCCAAATTCCATAATGCTAGAGTTGCGGGTGAACATACTCACGGAGAACCCGACTTTTATCATTTTGAATAGCCCGGGTATGATTCACTATCGGACCCTTGCCAATTCTGAGAGCTGTATTTGTCATCCTTTCTTTTTTGAAAAGAAGGTCTCACTGTTGACGCCAACTGTCACCGGCAATCTACACACCCAACCCTAATCAACTCTTTACGACAGTTCGACAAACGGGACTTTCGCCCCATTCTTCATTCTGCGAATCGGGACGAATTCTCCTTCTTCCAGTTGTGCAGAGACCAATAAAATTTTGACGAAGGGACCAGATTTGTGGTGCAATACGCTTACCCTACAAAAATAGAAAGCCACGTGGAAGGATCTATTGTTATATTCACACATGATGCAAGCTATTAGTACATCCGGGTGTGAACCTTCTGCTGCACGCCGAGATTGATGCGTTCGGTTCCTTTATCAGCAGTCAAGCTCCCACCTACCAAGACGTCATGAACTACCTCGACAAAATGGCGAGCTTTGGACTGCTTCCAGAAGCCAGTTAAATTACATGGGCGTCTGAAAACCACTATATGTGACATGCACTATATGCATGTCACATGCAAAAAAAAAAAGTATGCGTACTGTGTGATACTAGTATTATCGCTCTACTCAATGACATGCAAACCTATTGGTAGGAAGTGGATGCGTATGTAAACTACTGACGACTGAAGTGTACAGTGAGTAGTTGTCTGTTCCAAAGATAAACGAACAAAAATAAACATTTCTCAAATTCACACAAATGTTCCGCATTTACTCAGGAATTGTCGGGTCACACCAGCCACCACCCCCATGCATTTACAGGCGCGTTAGATGTAGATTTTATTTTAAAAAGAAGATATCTATATTTTTTTTTATTGTGGGAAATTACGCTTGTGGAAACTCTTGATGCCTCGCACCCACAGCTCCCAAAGCTCATTTTAAAAACTTAAATATTGACTTTCCGCATAGTCAATGGCGCTGGCGGGCCGTCATGTGTTTGCAATGCGGATCTCCGTATGTAGCTCATCTATAGATCGAAACGGGCAGGGATGAGGACTGAACTAGAAATTCCTGGGTTCTAAATCGCGGCTTTTATAGACGTTCGCCAATTGCGATCCACTAGAATACCCGTACTTTGCATTCCCATTATATATTTCAAATTGGCTGACCTATGTCATCGGAATATTCCAAACATTTGAACTGTTAATATCAAAGGGGCGTTTGGCGTCGTACAATCGACACCTTTAACCGATTGGTACATAGCTGCGCATCGGTACTCAGCTAACTAACCATCAAGCCTTCCAATAGATGAGATTATAATATTTGTGTCTGCTCTGTTTCTATGTCGGTCCGTTGAACGTCGGTTTTTGTGGCACGACATTTTAGTATGATGTATCTACGGCAATTCCTGCAGGGACGCGGACTAAATATACACACAAGTCTGTACATTTAAGAGGGCAAATTATTCTAGCACGTGACAGGCGAGACGGAATGTCCAACGTGCCTGAATGTCCATCGAGACGAAAGATCCAACCGAGACGGAATGTCCAACGAGCCTGACTGTCCAACGAGACGGAAGATCCAACCGAAACGGAATGTCCAACGAGCCTAAATGTCCAACGTGCCTGAATATCCATCATTGGATCTTTCGTCTCGTTGGACATTCAGGCTCGGTGGACATTCCGTCTCGTAATCCTGTAGAACCCTGTTTAGGAAATTCACGATGCTTGGCTGCGTTGAAGACTCTATGTTTCTCGCATCCCTTTGGTTTCTGTATGCGGCGGGTTTTCTTTTTTTCCGTACTAAAACATATTTTAGAGTGCATTTGACTGCAAAGCTTCGGCGTTGACTTTGGTTGCTTTTGTTATTTTTAATCTTTATATTTATGTACTTTGAGCCTGCGGCGCTAGTATCAGGCATTATCGCAGAGGGCGAACAAATATTAAGAAAAAAGTTTTCGGCATTTGTGGCCCAAAAAATTTCTCTAGTCAGCTTATTCCATTCCTTCGTGGTCTAACAAAAAAGATACACACACAAAAAAAGAAAACCTCTTTTCTTATTTTGTCCTCCGAGATCACGCATCTTATGTGTTCTTTACATTGTGAAATATAATTTGGAGCATTTCAGCAAGCCCTTTCACGTAAGATACAAAAACGCGCGATGAAAAAAAAAGGTCTTAGCTTATCATTATTTATTTGGGAGCAGTATAATCAATAAATTACAGGAATTAAAAAAAACATGGAATATTGGATATCTAGCCTCACTGGACATTCAGACCTGGTTGGATATTCCGTCTCGTTGGATATTCAGTCGCAGTGGACATTCAGGCCTGGTTGGATATTTCATCTCGATGGACATTCAATCACGGTGGACATTCAGGCCTAGTTGTATCATTCGTCTCGTTAGACATTCAGACTCGTTGGACATTCCGTCTCAATTGGACATTTCGTCTCGATGGATATTCCGTCTCGCCTGTCACGTGACCAATTGGATCTTTAGACTCGTTGGATCTTCCGTCTCGATGGATATTCAGGCCGCAAGCGATCATTTCGGTATGTGGTCGCTTCGGCACGGGGCTTTTCAGTACCGGGATTTTTGATGCACGGCTATTTTGGTGTGCCGCTGAGCTTGTCCCACTGACATTGCCTCTGTGAAGTCCCGAAAATGAAATTAAAATTATGCTCGCATATTTTGTACACTTCATAAATTCCCCAAAACAATTCATTTATTGTTTGTTTAATATATCTAGATATAAAGATGATTTCTATAATTAAAAAAAAAAGACGGTTAAAAGGTCACACATGCTACAAGATCAAAGACCGAACTCGTTGACCATTGACAACCTGTCACGCGTTTGATTTTAGAAGGTCGTACCTCTGGAGCTGAAACGAATGTGGGACCCACGAGCGTCCTTAGCCACGGTCTTTCCGTATTGTACGAGTTGCTGTATTTTTCTTATTCGTGTCCATAGTCCCGCAAAGATGATGTCCCTCGCATGGGAGAAAAGCGCCTGATTGAATTTTAGTACTATAATTATTATTAGGTGAAGTCGGTGTAGTATGTGTAATTACTCTAAATTGTAGTTTTTGTTTTCTTCTTTTTTACCGAACGAACGTGAAAGTTTTAGACATTTCTGATTGGACTTCTCGGTCCCCAGAAACAAAAATTCGATCCTCATATCAAAATCAGTGATAGAACACAGCGTTCCTTCCATTAGGCATTTCTGCAACTAATCTCCTCAATTGGTGAGCTTTCGTCCGGTGATTGTGCGGAGGATTCGGCACATTGACGCTTATCGCGACGATTAGTTTCGCACGCTTCGGCCACCAAAGCGATTGCTGTCGAAGTGAACCATGTATTAAGCAACAAGTAGGTAATATTAATAATTATTACAATACTTTTCTTAGGGTTGGCTTTTGTCGTTCCTGTCTTTCCCGGTAACGTGGCATGCAGAAATCGCACCGATACGCGGCCAGGTAGCATACCAAGGCTGCGATCGGATTTCAACTTGTTCTAACTCTGTCACAGAGCCGCTGCGACAGTGCGACCGTGATTTATTCATATGCGTACATTACAAGTGCACATATGACCACGGCAACAGGAGGTCAGACCCTCGCTCGGTCTTCCCAAATTCCATAATGCTAGAGTTGCGAGTGAACATACTCACGAAGAACCCGACTTTTATCATTTTGAATAACCCGGGTTCGGTTCACTATCGGACCCTTGCCAATTCTGAGAGCTGCGTTTGTCATCCTCTTTTTTGAAAAGAAGGTCTTACTGTAGACCCCCACTGTCACCGGCAATCTACACACCCAACCCTAATCAACTCTTTTCGACAGTTCGACAAACGGGGACTTTCGCCCCATTCTTCATTCTGCGAATCGGGACGAATAGTCCTTCTTCCAGTTGTCCAGAGACCAATGGAATTTCGACGAAGTGATCGGATTCGCGGTGCAATAGAAAGCCACGTGGAAGGATCTATTGTTATATTTACACATGATGCAGGCTATTAGTACATCCGGGTGTGAACGTTCTGCTGCACGCCGAGATAGATGCGTTCGCGTCCTTTATCAGCAGTCAAGCTCCCACCTACCAAGACGTCATGAACTACCTCGACAGAATGGCGAGCTTTGGAGTGCTTCCAGAAGCCAGTTAAATTACATGGGCTTCTGAAAGCCACTATGCATGTCACATGCAAAAAAAAAGAAGAAAAAAAAGTTGCGTCCGTGTGACAATATGCTCCGCGACAACTTTTCTTGGCAATGCAGTGGAAGGTACAGGCCAGCGTCCCCTCTCCCATTTTGAGTGTACGCAGGCTCTCCTCCTCCCCCATTTCCGGGGAGAGGAGGAGAGCCCGCGCACACTCAAAATGGGAGAGGGGACGCGGGCCTGTACTTTTTACTGCATTGCCGAGAAAGGTTGTCGCGGAGTATAGTATTATCGCTCTACTCACTGACATACAAACCTATTGGTAGGGAATGGATACATATGTAAACTACTGACGACTGAAGTGTGCAGTGAGTAGTTGTCTGTTCCGAAGATCAACGAACAAAAATAAAAATTTCTCAAATTCACACAAATGTTCCGCATTTACTCAGGAATTGTCGGGTCACACCAGCGACCACCCCCATGCATTTACAGGCGCGTTAGATGTGGATTTTATTTTTAAAAAAAAATATATATATATTTTTATTATTAGTGGGAAATTACTTTTGTGCAAACTCTTGATGCCTCGCACCCACAGCTCCCAAAGCTCTTAAAAAAAAAAAAATATTGACTCTGCGCATAGTCAGTGGCACTGGCGGGCGGTAATGTGTTTGCAATGCGGATCTCCGTATTGCATCTATAGATCGAAGCGGGCAGGGATGAGGACTGAACTAGAAATTCCTGGGTTCTAAATCGCGGCTTTTGTAGACGCCCCCTAATTGCGATCCACTGGAATACCCGTACATTGCATCCCTATTATATATTTCAAATTGGCTGACCTATGTCATCGGAATATTCCAAACATTTGAACTGTAAATATCAAAGGAACGTTTGGCGTCGTACAATCGACACCTTTAACCGATTGGTACATAACTGCGCATCGGCACTCAGCTAACTAACCCTCAAGCCTTCCTATAGATGAAATTATAATATTTGTGTCTGCTCTGTTTCTTTGTCGGTCCGTCAACGTCGGCTTTTGTGGCACGACATTTTAGTATGATGTAACTACGGCAGTGCCTACAGGAACGCGGACTAAATATACACACAAGCCTATATTTAAGTGGGCAAATTATTCTAGCACGTGACAGGGATTACGAGACGGAATGTCCAACGAGCCTGAATGTCCAACGAGACGAAAGATCCAATAATGGATATTCAGGCACGTTGGACATTCAGGCTCGTTGGACATTCCGTCTCGGTTGGATCTTTCGTCTCGTTGGTCATTCAGGCTCGTTGGACATTCCGTCTCGGTTGGATCTTTCGTCTCGATGGACATTCAGGCTCGTTGTACATTCCGTCTCGGTTGGATCTTTCGTCTCGTTGGACATTCAGCCACGTTGGACATTCCGTCTCGCCTGTCACGTGCTAGAATAATTTTAGTGAAAAGACGGTGAGAGTGCAGGCGAGCTGGTGGTAGATAATAATGTCGTATTACACCTGAGACTGCGGTGGAAGAAATCGGAAGAACTTTCAGTAGAAAGAACAGACACAGAGAACGTCTCATGTTGAGACGTTCTCTGTGTCTGTTCCTTCTACTGAAAGTTCTTCCGATTTCTTCCACCGCAGTCTCAGGTGTAATACGACATGATTAGAATAATTTGCCCTCTTATATGTACAGACTTGTTTGTATATTTAGTCCGCATTCCTGCAGACGTTGCCGTAGTTACAGCATACTAAAATGTCGTGCCACAAAAGCCGACGTTGACGGACCGACAAAGAAACAGAGCAGACACAAATATTATAATTTCATCTGAAGGCTTGATGGTTAGTTAGCTGAGTGCCGATGCGCAGCTATGTACCAATTGGTTAAAGGTGTCGATTGTACGACGCCAAACGCTCCTTTGATATTAACAGTTCAAATGTTTGGAATGTTCCGATGACATAGGTCAGCCAATTTGAAATATATAATAGGGATGCAATGTACGGGTGTTCTAATGGATCGCAATTGGGGGACGTCTATGAAAGCCGCGCTTCAGATCCCAGCAATTTCTAGTTCAGTCCTCATCCCTGCCCATCTCGATCTATATAGATGAGCTACATACGGAGACCCGCATTGTAAACACATGACCGCCCGCCAGCGCCACCGACTATGCGCAGAGTCAATATTAAATTTTTTTAAAAGGAGCTTTGGGAGCTGTGGGTGCGAGGCATCAAGAGTTTGCACAAGCGTAATTTCCCACTAATAAAAAAAATATAGATATATTTAAAAAAAAATAAAACCTACATCTAACGCGCCTATAAATGCATGGGGGTTGTGGCTGGTGTGACCCGACAATTCCTGAGTAAATGCAGAAAAATTTTGTGAATTTGACAAATTTTTATTTTTGTTCATTTATCTTTGGAACAGACAACTACTCACTGTACACCGCAGTCGTCAATAATTTGCATACGCATCTATTCCCTGCCAATAGGCTTGTATGTCAGTGAGTAGAGCGATAATACTAGTATCACACAGTACGGAACATTTTTTTTTTGCATGTGACATGCATAGTGGTTTTCAGTAGCCCATGTAATTTAACTGGCTTTTGGAAGCACTCCAAAACTCGTCATTTTGTCGAGGTAGTTCATGACGTTTTGGTAGGTGGGAGCTTGACTACTGATAAAGGATGCGAACGCATCTATCTCGGCGTGCAGCAGAAGCTTCACACCCGGATGTACTAATAGCCTGCATCATGTCTGAATATAACTATAGATCGTTCCACGTGGCTTTTTATTCTTGTAGGGTAAGTGTATTGCACCACGAATCCGGTCACTTCGTCGAAATTCCACTGGTCTCTGGACAACTGGAAGGAGGACAATTCGTCCCGATTCGCAGAATGAAGAATGGGGCGAAAGTGCCCGTTTGTCGAACTGTCGAAAAGAGTTGATTAGGGCTGGGTGTGTAGATTGCCGGTGGCAGTGGGGGTTAACAGTGAGACCATCTTTCCAAAAAAGTAGAGGATGACAAATGCAGCTTTCAGAATTGGCAAGGGTCCGATAGTGAATCGTAGCCGGGTTATTCAAAATTATAAAAGTCGGCTTCTTCGTGAATATGTTCACACGCAACTCTAGCATTATGGAATTTGGGAAGACCGAGCAAGGGGCTGACTTCTTATCTCGTGGTCATGTGTGCACTTGTAATGTGCGCATATGAATAAATCGCGGTCGCACTGTCGCAGCGGCTCTGTGACAGAGTTAGAATCAGTTGAAATCCAATCGCAGCCTTGGTATGCTACCAGGGCGCGTATCGGTGCGATTGCTGCATGCCACGTGACCAGAAAAGGCAGAAACGGCGCAAGCCCACCCTAAAAAGTGTTGTATTAATTATTAATATTACCTACTTGTTGCTTAATACATGGTTCACTTCGACAGCAATCGCGTTGGTGGCCGAAGCCTATCACTGATTTTGATATCAGGATCGAATTTTTGTTTCCGGGGGCCGAGAAGTCCAGTCAGAAATGTCTAAAACTTTCACGCTCGTTTTGTAAAAAAGAAAAAGAACAAAAACTACAATTTAGAGTAAGTACACATACTACACCGACTTCACCTAGTAATAATTATAATACTAAAAATTCAATCAGACGCTTTTCTCCCATGCGAGGGACATCATCTTCGCGGGACTAGGGACACGAATAAGAAAAATACAGCAACTCGTACAATACGGAAAGACCGTGGCTGAGGACGCTCGTGGGTCCCACATTCGTTTCCGCTCCAGAGGTACGACCTTCTAAAATCAAACGCGTGACAGATTGGCAATGGTCGACGAGTTCGGTCTTTGATCTTGTAGCATGTGTAACCTTTTAAACAACTTTCTTTCTTTTTTAATGATAGAAGTCATCTTTATATTTATACGTATAAAACGAACAATAAATGCATTGTTTTGGGAATTTTATGAATTCTACAAAATATTCTAGCATAATTTTAATTTCATTTTGTGGACTTCACAGAGGCAACGTCAATGGGACAAGCTCAGCGGCATACCAAAATAGCCGTGCATCAAAAATCCCGGTACTGAAAAGCCCGGTGCTGATACGACCACATTTCGAAATGGGTTCCCGGCCATTTCATCGAACGCCGTTTCGTCGAACGCCGTTTCATCGAAAAAATGGACGTTTCATCGAACGCCGTTTTATCGAACGCCGTTTCATCGAATCGCTGACGGCCGTTTCATCGAATGTCTTTTATATAAAAAGTGTGAAAGATGTTCTTTTATGCACGGATAGTGTGGATTTTCATGTCATTCACCTATTTCATTTTCAGGTTTTTTAATGTCCAAACTAGGGTGCCTTCATGTGCGCTTTGCTTGGGGTGATGACATCTGGCCATTTTGTTTCGAACACTTATTTTTATTTGTTGTTCTGAAGCGCGTGAAAGAGCGTGTCCCTGCACGTCCTCGTGGCGCTACTGTGCTACGGCGACATTTTGTTTCCTGCGATTTCTTTGTATTTTGCCTGTGAGCGCGTGCTGTCGGCATCGGGTACTACAAACGATGGCATCACCCTAAACAGAAGGACATTGAGGCACCCTAGTCCAAACGTGTAGCTGTTACAATTTATTTTGACGCAAGTAACCCATGAGGATATTTGCACCGATTTTTATGTTTGTTTCGCATATTGTGCTTATCTGTTCACCGCCTCTGTATTACCCGATGGGCCTTGAGGGTATTGTAACAAATAAATAAAAAGTCGCAGTCCCGGTAAGAGCGCACTCCAACTCATGGAGGCCAGAAGGCGACTTAGGTTTTGCGTAAGCGCAACAACTCTAACCATGCGAGCCTCGTAGCCTCTCATGTCTTTCTATTGATACCTTTTTTATTGCTCGAAGCTTGCATTAGCTAAAGCTGAGGTGCTATTTATGAAACTACAACGAAACATTGCCTTTTTAGTTTTAAGACTCAGTGAATTCAAAAGTAAGTACGTCACTTCAAATTTTATTTGAAAACTTTCGGGGGTTCATATGTTCGTGCGACAGCCATTCACCTTTTCAAATGATAAGTAATTGCTCTCAAAAAGTTCCCCACAGCCATGCTCCGTCGGTTCTCATAAAAAAGGCGGACCTTCTCATTTTTTGCCGCTATGGCCTTCTTCTGGCGAGGAGGCTCTTGGGAACTCAGCATCGCCTCCAGCTTGTCTTCCGTCAGTTGATGTTCTGCGGCGATGCAAGTCAAAAACTTCCAGAACACGGGATGGACACCTCCGACCACCTTCAGGAAGCGGGAATGCCACCCTGGCGTTCGATAAAACGGCGTTCGATTAACCAGCGTTCGACAAAACGGCGTTCGATAAAACGGCTTCGATGAAACGGCGTTCGATTAAACGGCGTTCGATGAAACGGCATTCGATGAAACAGAATTCAATGAAACGGCTTCGATAAAATGGCGTTCGACGAAACGGCGTTCGATGAAATGTCGGGTCCCAACCGAAATGATCGCGTACCGATATCTCCGCACCGAAATGTCCGGTTCCCCATTTCATCCAACACATTTTTCACCGCCTTAACTATCAGTAATCCTACAATTCAACAAAGAAATGTCTTCTAAATTCTTTGCAAGGCTCATTCTATATCCGTTGGACATTCAGGCTCGTTGGACATTCCATCTCGGTTGGATCTTTCGTCTCGTTGGATATTCGGGCACGTTGGACATTCCGTCTCGATTGGACCTTTCGTCTCGTTGGACATTCAGACTCGATGGACATTCCGTCTCGGTTGGATCTTTCGTCTCGATGTACATTCCGTCTCGCCTGTCACGTGACCGATTGGACATTCAGGCTCGTTGGACATTCAGTCTCGTTGGACATTCAGGCCATAAGCGCGTGACAGGCGAGATGGAATGTCCAACGTGCCTGAATGTCCAACGAGACGAATGATCCAATCGAGACGGAATGTACAACGAGCCTGAATGTCCATCGAGACGAAAGATCCAACCGAGACGGAATGTCCAACGAGACGGAAGATCCAACCGAGACGGAATGTCCAACGAGCCTGAATGTCCAACGTGCCTGAATATCCATTATTGGATCTTTCGTCTCGTTGGACATTCAGGCTCGTTGGACATTCAGGCTCGTAATCAAGACGGAATGTACGAGACGAAAGTTCCAATCGAGACGGAATGTCCATCGAGTTTGAATGTCCAATGAGACGAAAGGTCCAATCGAGACGGAATGTCCATCGAGTCTGAATGTCCAACGAGACGAAAGATCCAATCGAGACGAAATGTCCATCGAGTCTGAATGTCCAACGAGACGAAAGGTCCAATCGAGACGGAATGTCTATCGAGTCTGAATGTCCAATGAGACGAAAGGTCCAATCGAGACGGAATGTCCATCGAGTCTGAATGTCCAATGAGACGAAAGTTCCAATCGAGACGGAATGTCCATCGAGTCTGAATGTCCAACGAGACGAAAGGTCCAATCGAGACGGAATGTCCATCGAGTCTGAATGTCCAACGAGACGAAAGTTCCAATCGAGACGGAATGTCCATCGAGTCTGAATGTCCAACGAGACGAAAGGTCCAATCGAGACGGAATGTCCATCGAGTCTGAATGTCCAACGAGACGAAAGTTCCAATCGAGACGGAATGTCCATCGAGTCTGAATGTCCAACGAGACGAAAGGTCCAATCGAGACGGAATGTCCATCGAGTCTGAATGTCCAACGAGACGAAAGGTCCAATCGAGACGGAATGTCCATTGAGTCTGAATGTCCAATGAGACGAAAGGTGCAATCGAGACGGAATGTCCATCGAGTCTGAATGTCCAACGAGACGAAAGGTCCAATCGAGACGGAATGTCCATCGAGTCTGAATGTCCAATGAGACGAAAGGTCCAATCGAGACGGAATGTCCATCGAGTCTGAATGTCCAACGAGACGAAAGGTCCAATCGAGACGGAATGTCCATCGAGTCTGAATGTCCAACGAGACGAAAGTTCCAATCGAGACGGAATGTCCATCGAGTCTGAATGTCCAATGAGACGAAAGGTCCAATCGAGAAGGAATGTCCATCGAGTCTGAATGTCCAACGAGACGAAAGGTCCAATCGAGGCGGAATGTCCATCGAGTCTGAATGTCCAATGAGACGAAAGGTCCAATCGAGACGGAATGTCCATCGAGTCTGAATGTCCAACGAGACCAAAGGTCCAATCGAGACGGAATGTCCATCGAGTCTGAATGTCCAATGAGACGAAAGGTCCAATCGAGACGGAATGTCCATCGAGTCTGAATGTCCAACGAGACGTAAGTTCCAATCGAGACGGAATGTCCATCGAGTCTGAATGTCCAACGAGACGAAAGGTCCAATCTAGACGGAATGTCCATCGAGTCTGAATGTCCAACGAGACGTAAGTTCCAATCGAGACGGAATGTCCATCGAGTCTGAATGTCCAATGAGACGAAAGGTCCAATCGAGACGGAATGTCCATCGAGTCTGAATGTCCAACGAGACGAAAGGTCCAATCGAGACGGAATGTCCATCGAGTCTGAATGTCCAACGAGACGAAAGGTCCAATCGAGACGGAATGTCCATCGAGTCTGAATGTCCAACGAGACGAAAGGTCCAATCGAGAAGGAATGTCCATCGAGTCTGAATGTCCAACGAGACGAAAGGTCCAATCGAGGCGGAATGTCCATCGAGTCTGAATGTCCAATGAGACGAAAGGTCCAATCGAGACGGAATGTCCATCGAGTCTGAATGTCGAACGAGACGAAAGGTCCAATCGAGACGGAATGTCCATCGAGTCTGAATGTTCAATGAGACGAAAGGTCCAATCGAGACGGAATGTCCATCGAGTCTGAATGTCCAACGAGACGTAAGTTCCAATCGAGACGGAATGTCCATCGAGTCTGAATGTCCAACGAGACGAAAGGTCCAATCGAGACGGAATGTCCATCGAGTCTGAATGTCCAACGAGACGAAAGTTCCAATCGAGACGGAATGTCCATCGAGTCTGAATGTCCAACGAGACGAAAGATCCAACCGAGACGGAATGTCCAACGAGTCTGAATATCCAACGGATATGAAATGAACGTTGCAAAGAATCTAGAAGACATTTCTTTGTTGAATTGTAGGATTACTGATAGTTGCGGCGGTGAAAAATGCGTTCGATGAAATGGGGAACCGGACATTTCGGTGCGGAGATATCGGTACGCGAATCGCGATCATTTCGGTATGTGGTCGCTTCGGCACCGGGCTTTTCAGTACCGGGATTTTTGATGCACGGCTATTTTGGTGCGCCGTTGAGCTTGTGCCACTGACGTTGCCTCTGTGGAGTCCCCAAAATTAAATTAAAATTATGCTCGTGTATTTTGTAGACCTCACTGCCCCCCAAAAAAAAACAACAACAACAAAAAAACAATGCATTTATTGTTTGTTTTATGTATCTAAATATAAAGATGGTTTCTATAATTAAAAAAATGACGTTTAAAAGGTCACACATACTACAAGATCAAAGACCGAACTCTTTGACCATTGACAATCTGTCACGCGTTTGATTTTAGAAGGTCGTACCACTGGAACGGAAACAAACAGAGGTCGGCATTTCAGGTCGCCCTCACTCACCCTCACCCTCACAGCCACACTCACCTAAACCCCTCACTCACCCTCACCCTCACAGCTACACTCACCTTCAGCCCCTCACTCACCCTCACCCTCACAGTCACACTCACCTTCAGCCCTTCACTCACCCTCACTGAACCTCACGGCCCTCACGCACTCACCGCCCTCACGGCTCTCACGCCCCTCACTCACTCACGGCCCTCACGCCCCTCCCTGCCCTCACGGCCCTCACGCCACTCACCGCCCTCCCACCACTCACCGCCCTCACTTCACTCACCGCCCTCACGCCACTCACGCCCTCACGCGCCTCACTGCCCTTGCGGCCCTCACACCCCTCACGCCCCTCACGCAATGATGGCCCTCACGGCACTCAGGCCAGCTTCAGATGGGGCAAATTCGCCCAGACACTTCACGTCGCAACACCAGCAACACGGGCCGCCCGCGATCACACGCAGCAACCAATTGCTGCACTTTGCCATCGTCATCATAAAATTTTATTTTTCTTGCACTATTCAGACACAATTACGCGTTATAAACGTGTTTTTATGCATTTAAATCTCGTTAAGAATACTAATGCACCTTTCTGAAACAGTTTATTTCCAAAAAACGATCGATTTCAAACCAGAACCAAGTCTTTCGGTGTCATCATCACCGGCACGAGGTATCACGTGAAAATTTTGCGCCCCTGATTGGATGCAGCCGCTTCAAACGTATTCGAATTGCTCCGAGTTGCTTGCTTATTTCGAGCCGGACCCGATCTCAGCAATTCGTGTCGATCTAGGGAAAGCTAGAGAACAACCCGCCATTTACACCAGAATTGCTGAGAAAGATGCTCGATCTGAAGGGGGCCTCACGTACTCACCGTTCTCACGAACTCATGGCCCTCATACCACCTCATGCACTCACCACCCTCTCGGCCCTCACGGCCCTCACGCCTCTCATGCCATTCACTGCCCTCACGCACTGATGGCCGTCACACCCCTCACGCATTCACCGCCCTCACACCACTCACGCACTCATGGCTCTCACGCCACTCACCGCCCTCACGCCCCTCACGCACTCATGGCCCACATACCCCTTACCGCCCTCACCGCCCTCATTGCCCTCATGGCCCTCACCGCCCTCACAGCCCTCACGGCCCTCACTCACCCTCACACTCATGAATTTTCCTGGTTCAGAAACTCACTCACCCTCACCTCACCTGTGAAGATGAGGGTGAGTAAGGGTGAGTGAGGGCCCTCATGAGTGAGGTTTGCCGAGGTATGGAAACAAATGTGGGACCCAGGAGAGTTCTTAGAATCGTTAATCGTGCTTATCCTCAGCCACTGTTTTTTTGTATTGTACGAGTTGCTGTATTTTTCTTATTCATGTCCCTAGTCCCGCAAAGATGATGTCCCTCGCAAGAAAGAAAAACGCCTGATTGAATTTTAAGTATTAAAATTATTGTTGGGTGAAGTCGATGTAGTATGTGTAATTACACTAAATTGTAGTTTTTTAGAGCGCAGCTCTTAGGGGCCCGTTTCCGGCTTGAGCGGCGTCGCCGTCGCCGTCGGCGTAACCGCGCGGTGCATCATGGGAAATGTCCCATAATGCACCGGGGTCACGTGACCTCGGGGGGTCACGTGACCCCCGATGTCATGTGACTACCCTGTGGTCACGTGACCCCCGAGGTCACGTGACCCCCCGAGGTCACGTGACCCCCCGAGGTCACGTGACCCCCGCCGATGTCGCGTGACCCCCCGCTTACGTCATCGTCACTGATGACGTCACCGGCATCCACATCGTCATCGTCATCATCACTGATGACGTCACCGGCATCCACATCGTCATCGTCATCATCACTGATGACGTCACCGGCATCAGCATCGTCATCGTCATCATCACTGATGACGTTACCGACATCCGCATCGTCATCGTCATCATCACTGATGACGTCATCAGTGACGTCACTGATGTCGTCACCGGCATCCACATCGTCATCGTCATCATCACTGATGACGTCACCGGCATCCGCATCGTCATCGTCATCATCACTGATGACGTCACCGGTATCCGCATCGTCATCGTCATCATCACTGATGACGTTACTGACATCCGCATCGTCATCGTCATCATCACTGATGACGTCATCAGCGACGTCACTGATGACGTCACCGACATTCGCATCGTCATCGTCATCATCACTGGTGAAGTCATCAGTGACGTCACTAATGACGTCATCGGTACCCGCATCGTCATCGTCACTAATGACGTCAGTGATGACATCATCGGCATTGGGGTCACGCGACCCCCAAGGTCACGTGACCTCCCAAGGTCACGTGACCCCCCCTGGTTAGTTTAACCCCCCCCAGTGCCCTTCCCTCCTCCTCCTCAAGAGCTGCGCTCTAATTCGGCGTTACAGGGAGTTTAAGCGGCTTTCACTTTTTCTTTTTTTTTCTTTTTTACAAAACGAACGTGAAAGTATTGGACATTTCTGATTGGACTTCTCGGTCCCCAGAAACAAAAATTCGATCCCCATATAAAAATCAGTGATAGAATACAACGTTCCTTCCATTAAGCCTTTGTGCAGGTAATGTCCTCAAGTGGTAAGCTTTTGTCTGGTGATTGTCCGGAGGATTCGGCACATTGACGCTTATCGCGACGATTAGTTTCGCATGCTTCGGCCACAAAAGCGATTGCTGTCGCAGTGAACCATGTATTAAGCAACAAGTAGGTAATTTTAATAATTCATGAAACACTTTTTAGGATTGGCTTCCGTCGTTTCTGCCTTTTCTGGTCACGTGGCTTGCAGCAATCGGACCGATACGCGCCCCGGTAGCATACAAAGGCTGCGATCGGATTTCAACTGGTTCTAACTCTGTCAGAGAGCTGCTGTGACAGTGCGACCGTGATTTATTCATATGCGCACATTACAAGTGCACATATGACCACGGGATCAGGAAGTCAGCCCCTCGCTCGGTCTTCCCAAATTCCATAATGCTAGAGTTGCGAGTGAACATATTCACGAAGAACCCGACTTTTATAATTTTGAATAACCCGGGTACGATTCACTACGGACCCTTGCAAATTCTGAGAGCTGCATTTGTCATCCTTTCTTTTTTGGAAAGAAGGTCTCATTGTTGACCCCCACTGTCACCGGCAATCTACACACCCAACCCTAATCAACTCTTTTCGACAGTTCGACAAAAGGGCATTTTCGCCCCATTCTTCATTCTGCAAATCGGCCTAGGGCGAATTGCCCTATTCGACGCGTTGTCCTTCTTCCAGTGGTCCAGGTACCAATAGAATTTCGACGAAGTGACCGGATTCGTGGTGCAATACACTTGCCCTACAAGAATAGAAAGCCACGTGGAACGATCTATTGTTATATGCACACATGATACAGGCTATTAGTACATCCGGGTGTGAACCTTCTGCTGCACGCGGAGACAGATCCGTTCGAGTCCTTCATCAGCAGTCAAGCTCCCACCTACCAAGACGTCTAGAACTACGTACCTCGACAGAATGGCGAGCTTTGGAGAGCTTCCAGAAGCCAGTTCAATTTCATGGGCTTCTAAAAACCACTGTCACATGCAAAAAAAAAAAAAAAAAAAGTTGCGTACTGCCTGATACTAGTATTATCGCTCTACTCACTGACATACAAACCTATTGGCAGGGAATGCATGCGCATGTAAACTACTGACGACTGCAGTGTACAGTGAGTAGCTGTCTGTTCCAAAGATAAACGAACAAAAATAAAAAAAATGTGTCAAATTCACACAATTGTTCGGCATTTACTCAGGAATTGTCCGGTCACACCAGCCGCCACCCCCATGCATTTATAGGCGCGTTAGATGTAGATTTTATTTTTAAAAGAGATATCTATATTTTTTTTATTAGTGGAAAATTACGCTTGTGCAAACTCTTGATGCCTCGCACCCACAGCTCCCAAAGCTCCTTTAAAAAAAAAATATATATTGACTCTGTGCATAGTTGGTGGTGCTGGCGGGCGGTCATGTGTTTTGCAATGCGGGTCTCCGTATGTAGCTCATCTATAGAAATCAAAATGGGCAGGGATGAGGACTGAACTAGAAATCCCTGGGATCTGAAGCGCGGCTTTCATAGACGTCCCCCAATTGCGATGCACTAGAACACCCCGACATTGCATCCCTATAATATATTTCAAATTGGCTGACCTATGTCATCGGAACATTCCAAACATTTGAACTGTTAATATCAGAGGAGCTTTTGGCGTCGTACAATCGACACCTTTAACCGATTGGTACATAACTGCGCATCGGCACTCAGCTAAGTAACCATCAAGCCTTCCTATAGATGAAATTATAATATTTGTGTCTGCTCTGTTTCTTTGTCGGTCCGTCAACGTCGGCTTTTGTGGCACAACATTTTAGTATGATGAAACTACGGCAATGCCTGCAGGAGCGCGGAGTAAGTTTACACACAAGTCTTTACATTTGAGAAGGCAAATTATTCTAGCACGTGACAGGCGAGACGGAATGTCCAACATGCCTGAATGTCCAACGAGACGAAAGATCCGACTGAGACGGAATGTACAACGAGCCCGAATGTCCATCGAGACGAAAGATCCAACCGAGACGGAATGTCCAACGAGCCTGAATGTCCATCGAGACGAAAGATCCAACCGAGACGGAATGTCCAACGAGCCTGAATGTCCAACGTGCCTGAATATCCATTATTGGACCTTCCGTCTCGTTGGACATTCAGGCTCGTTAGACATTCCGTCTCGTAATCCTAGTTTCCCCAGTATCGTGTCCGGCAGCAAACAAATGCTGACACTAAACTCTAAACAGCTACCGCCTTCTATGAGCGATGGCGGCAACCGGACGTTTTGCCGCTTGTCTGGTTGTCGCCATCGCTCATAAATGTTGGCAAACTTTCCATTCAGGCTTGCCGACTTGCGGCCGTCCATTACATTATTCCCACCATAGTAGCAGCTTCGCTTGTCTTCCTTCTTCACCAGAGTGGAAAGGCTGAACGTTTTTTTGTTTTTGCTTACTCTTGTCCTCAGCCGCCTGGCAGGCATATCAGGTATGGGCGACGAAAAACTAAGAAAGCAATTCAGCCTGCAAATAGCCAAATATTAAAGGGGAGTCAAGCCGAGAATGTGTGCCGGTTACGCTTATATCTTAAATGTATTCTAGTGGCGTGGAGATGGCAAATGAATGTTTTCGCCCATAGTGGGCCTGACGATATTTCAAAGTGGCGGCGTCCTTGCAGTCGTCAATACGCTCGCCGTCGGAGTCGAATAGCGACACACAGCAATGCGACACGCGCGAGGCGCCCATATCTGTCTCGGCCAGATCTTAGCATATCTCGGCGTCGCGTCGGAAGCGACTTGTCAGGCAGCGACCAATCAGAATGACGTGGGGCTGAAGTGCAGACTCGAATATAAACCTTCGCAAAATTCGCCTTCTGCGCGCTGCCCTCTTTGTCTGGCTGTGGAACGCCCTCTGAGCAAGTGATGTGTATCTGGTGTGCGCTCTAGAGGACGCTGCGCATGATTCCACAGCTCAGTGACTCGGCGTTTGTCGCCCGGGTGATAGGCGACGCAAAAGTCTAGCCCACTGATTTTTGAGACAATTTCTGGATCGCGCCTCCCCGATGGTCGCTGCAGCGCAAGTGCGGCCATCTTGGGACACAAAAAATCGACCTTCTGGAGCGTTGCGGAGGCTCGGTGGCAGCGTGCAGGACACATTTGCTGCTCGTTTGTCGTCGTTCGCCGAAGAAGATTGTTAAAACAGTGTGTAAACGGTGAAAATTGCCTTTGAGAACACGTAGAATTTTTTACGTAAGCGCAGTAGTGCAGGAAGAAGGCGGCACTCGTCAAACACAAGTCTTGCCGGTCTTGCGGCGTGATCAAAGCTTAATTTGAACGCCGAAGTGCTGCGCCTATGCCTTCGCACACTTGGATACTGATGAAAAATTGACGCCGTGTGGATTTGTTTTGCGAGTTCCCTGTGCGTGAACACGTATCTGAAGCAGCGTTTGGTTTACTCCTACGACTCTATTTCAACTTGTGGCACTCGCGGTCCACAAACGAGTTTGAAGCAGTGGCGACGGAAGAGGAGTAGGCGGCGACAAATCGCACACGACAATATCGTTTAGAAAAAAATGTCTTCTCGCCATTCCTTACCTTTGCGTTCGAAAACCCACCTTGCTACACAGCGTTGCTGTATTTGTGCTGTCATGTGATCCATTCGAGTAGAATTGGAATATAGCCATGGTTAATCGTGCATAGTAGCAACGCAGATTTTTTTTCCTTTATTGATAGCAACTCGCCGGAACAGCTGGGCGATCCAGAAGACATCTGCACGCGACACACCTTCAAAACTTTGCCACGGCGTCGATTTTTTATAAGTATTCATGCGTGCGAAGGCACAGAGACGCAGCACTTCGGTGTGCCAAGAAGGCTATGATCACGCCGCGAGACCGGCGTCACTTGCGTTCGACGAGTTGTGCCTTTTTACTAGGGTGCTGCGCTTTCGTAAACATTTTCGCGTGGTCTGAAAGGCAATTCTCTCGTTTAAAAATATTATAGAGAACCTCTTCGCCGAATGACGACGAACGAGCAGAAAACGTGTCTTCAGCACGGTGCCGTCAAGCCTCCGCAACGCTATAAAGCTCGATTTTTCGTGTCGCAAGATGGCCCGTCCGGTGGCCGTATTCGCAGACCGGAGGAGCGCGAATTAGCGGTTGTTATAGAGATTAGCGCTCTGAACTATGATCCCGCCGTGATGAACTCACGAAGTAAGTTGCTGAGTGCATTTCCTGAGCTAGGAAAGGTGACATTCCTGAAATATGAGGCGAAGCTGCGAATGTGGCGAGAGGGTTCGGGGTTTGGGTCAAAACTCCCACGGAGGCGAATCCGCAGTTTTTAACAGTTCACTCCATGGTAGATAATATAGTAAGGGTGCAGGCGACCCGGGGAATGTTAACATGTTGAATAAACCTGAGACTGGGGCAGAAATTAACATATTAGTCGAAGGAGCACAAAAGGACAGGACGACGTCTCAAACTCAGTTACCAGGTTTATTTTGTCCGCCACTAACACAAAGGGACAACTCTAGTCAGTTCAAACGCCAAACCCTCCGATCAGCCACCACCAACACAGAGGGACAACCTCTAGACAGTCCAAACGCCAAACCTTCCAATACACAAAGTAGTACTATGGACGGCCCTTCATGCCGATTCACACAAATAACTACAATCTCCCCCCCCCCCAAAAAAAAAAAAAAATTAAAAAAAAGAATCAGTACCTATTCTATTCTACGAAAGCTCCACAAAAAAACAAAACACAAAACAATACCCTCTCCACCGAAAAAACACTTTATGTTAGCGATCTTTTTTTTCTGTTCTTTCGACTTCTATGTTCATTTGTGCACCAGTCTCAGGTTTATATAACATTGTTAACACTCCGTCGTGGCCGCGGCAGCAGCCCCGGCCACAAGTGCATACGATCGAAAGAAAGGTTGAGTGGCATTCTGAATGTCGCCGTGGCGACATCGTCACGGGCGTTGCCCTTTCAGCTACGAAAAGTCGCAAATTTCAATTCTAGCGAGCTAAAATGAAATGCTTGAATACATCCTTAATTAGAAATTGGGACTGAAAGGTATTTGTTAAGCTCGTTGCCTTCGCTAGGGGAACACTTCTGGCTAGTGGCTGGTCACAGAGAGCTGTCAATCATCGCTCCCAAGGTCACTGAAACAATTTCGACCCATGACGCGCTGATATTTTCGCACTCTACCTACCAAATACTCTGCGGAAGTGAGGTCGGGCGCGCCCTCTGGAACATGCGAGACATCTATGTGCAGATGCGCGCAGACGGGTGCGACCAGGTGTACGAAAGTCTTGGCATGGACAGGGAATTATCTTTAATATAAAATTAAAGGGAAAGGCTTCTAAACTCTAAATAAACTTGTTCGTACAGAATCACAGGCAGAAGTTGAGCTAGTTGGTACATAATGCAAAAGTGAACGGTCAGCTAGAACGATAGGGACAAAACACAGGCAGGGAGAAACAGAGAAACAGCGGTGTGTATGCCTCGGTTTCTCCCTGTCTCTGTTTTGTCCCTATCGTTCTAGCTGACCGTTCACTTTTGCATTGTGTTCGTACACAGCGCTAATACACTATAGACAGGTGGTAGTCCCCGGTTGTCCGACGATTTAGGCCTAGTCGACCAGACGACAGTGCGCCCGCACGGGGGTGGTCGCCCTTTCTCTCGTCAGTTGTCGCTGACGCGGAGAGGCGCGGACGCCGACGAAACACGTGAAAAACGCGTCCGTGTGGTTGGGCCTTTATTGCAACCGTCTGAAAACAAGAGCGGAACTGCCACACATCTCTTGATGACTCACCCCCCACGACGATAGCTTCAGTTTGTGCATTTTCGGTTCTCGGCAGAAAAAGAGAGTGGTGAGCCAGATGTCGCATCGAAAAGAAGCTGCGGCGTGTGCCACGAAAGGCGGATAGTGAACGTCAGCAGCGTTATCCGCGTTTCGCATATATTGGTATTCTCAATGTGACGCTTTGATCGATAGATCGAAATACAGCTGCACAATTATTTTCAAAGCACGCCCATCAAAAAACAAAAAAGCAATAGAAAACGCCGTGGCTAGCGTTACGTCCGGACAGAGCACTGAGACGCGTATACCTAACCCTCCCCCCGCCCTCCTCTCTCTCCCCCGTGAACCTAGAGAAGGCGAAGATTTGGACTTAACTTGGGTTACATCGGACGCTAGACACTTTGAAAGAAAAAAAACAAACAAAAAAAAAAAACGAAACCGGTGGAAATCGGTTTGTGGAACGAAGTTTCATCAACAGGTCGTTTCGTCGGCATGCCATGGTTCATCACAGTTCGTTTCATCGAAAGGCTTCCAGTGTCTCCGTCATGGGCAGACCTTGCG
Source organism: Ixodes scapularis (assembly GCF_016920785.2). Classification (NCBI taxonomy): domain Eukaryota; kingdom Metazoa; phylum Arthropoda; class Arachnida; order Ixodida; family Ixodidae; genus Ixodes; species Ixodes scapularis. The sequence goes on along the minus strand of NW_024609837.1, from coordinate 90,770,879 downwards.
ACGTCTCGTCTAAAGACCCGTTCACACACTTGCAGCCGAGTGACCAAATGAGACAAGACCGATTTTTAAGCCGCTTACGGCCGGATGCACTGCTGCGGAGGTGGTCGTAAGCCGTCGCAAGAGGCTTAAAAACGATCTTGTCTCAGTCGGTTTTAGTCAAACGCAAGTGTGAACGGGCCTTAAAGTGGCCTTGCAAGGACTTTTTTTTACTGGTTTTTAATTTGCACGGAACCTGAGCTCACTGAACGCAGTAACTTAACGAAACTTTTCTTTTCTCGAATTTCGCTTTATTTTAAAAGTTACAGGCAAATTAGGATCACAAAAAGAAGCATAAAATAACCTCCTGCACGACGTCCTTGGTTGCTTGAGTGACCGTGAACTAAAGGAGGGGTAGTGAGCACAGCGAGCGGTCACGGCTGCCGCACTCCGCGTCGACGGCTCGAGAGGGCGCCACTAAAGCATGTTCTGGCTAGGCTGTATGAAGGGGGCAGCCAGGGCGGCTCGCATTGCCTTTGCTGCGCGATTAAAAACTAATTCGGCATAACACTCCATTGGCCACAAACGACAGCAAACACGGGGTAAAGATCAGTTCAGAACGGGAGCCACTTTGCGCTGCCATACCACCAAGTGGCCAAACCGCAAGCCAAAGCTGCTCGCCCAAGGCCCTGGGAACGTTCGGAATCGGTCGGAAACTCCAGTCCATACAACGGCAATGCCGCCGCGTACATCCGGGACCTTTCTACGCTCGCCGCTCGTTGGTGCCTAATCCCACTACACCTTTCTAGTATGCGCCGCCTTTTCCACCGCTTGGTGGCGGGTATGTCGACGGGTCCTTTTTTGTTTCCGTACTTTCGAAACTGCATTTGTTTCTTTTCTGATCTAAAATAGTGAACAAAAATTACTTTTATAAATAATTGAAACGGTTCGCCCCAGTTATATTTTGTATTTCCACTAAAAAGAAGCTTTTAGCGGCTCTGACCTGTAGTAAGCACAGGAGCAAAGACGTCACACATCGCACGCTTTCGGCACCGCGGGTCACCCCCGTAGGTGGAGGAGGTTTCCGCGTCGCTCGGTTAAAATACGACGCATCGATATTTAGTTACCCTCTCCGCGCCCACTGGCTTGCCCGAACCCCAAGAGACGTGGAAACCGCAAAAAAAGTAGACGCTTAAATATGACTGCAGGTCCCCATAAAGGGGCACTGAAGTCGTTTTTGAAAAAGGGCGAAGCAATCGCTTGCAACTCGCACAAGCGCCCTTCGTCGACCACTTCAATCGGAGAAAAATTCTTCCCAACAAGGGCGTTTCGTGATCTTTGAACACGCTTTTAACAGGGAAATAAGCTACGCATGATTGTAATTTCGGGTTTGTTGGGATGCTTAGTGCGTCTAGATTGAGCTGTCACCACAAAAGTACGATCTCAGAATCGACTTCAGTGCCACTTTAACACAACCCGGATAAACTTTGCGTCAAGCTTGGTTTACGGGGGTAGAGAGATAGGAGGAGCGGAGGGGGGGGGGGGGGGGGGAGGGAAGGGGCGAGGCTCGGGTCAAAACGCTTCAGGAAATCATGGGGCTTCCAAATATAATTACGTACTTAGCAAAAAAAAAAAAAGTTGTCGACGAAACAACGTTTGAGCATATGCCCACGAAACCAGTTTGCGCGAACGCCACAGTGTTGACGAAACCTGTGACCGTGAAACATGTGCCTAGGAAAAGTTGTCCACAAAACGTGTTTCTACAATACGATGAAGACCCCAAGACCGCAGCACACTGTTCACAGATCGTACAAAATACAGTTTGCAGACGCTGCCTTCAGCCGGAGTCAAAATGCATATACCATCACGCAAAAGACAGTCTACATACAGATTAGAACGCGAGTCGCCGCGAGAGCTGTGCTTCGAATGCCGCATGCCAATGAGTTCCATGAGAAAATTTGGCACACGGCATTCGAACCACGGGCATTGCGGTGGCTCTTGCTTGAAGACTCGTTTGTATGATGTACGAGCAGTGCGACTAGAGAGAGACGAAGTATCGATCTCGGCGAACTCACCTCGCAGCTTTTGTTACAAAAGACCGACGACCCTCGAAGCCAGCCCAGATGAAATCGAGAGACCGACTGCCGATCTTCCGACTCTCACCACTCCAACCCGAAAAAGCGACGTGTTTGACCCAGCCGACTACAGTCCCCCTCCACCCCCTCCTCTCCCAAGAGGGAACAAAGCAAACAGACACCCAACAACCCCTCAGAACAAACTTCCACACGACTGCCCGCCGCAGCAAGCTGGAGATTATCGGAAGGATTAGACCTCGAACGCCGCCCGGACCAGACGTGGGCACCCCATTTAGCCCGAGGCTGACAGTGCTGGGGAAGTTACGGGCTCGTCGAACCGGTCCTACGGCTATCTTTCGCCACGTGATTTTTCACTCCCGTCTATATACCTTCACGCACAGAGCAGGTTATGACAGAGAGGCGGTCCATTGGTCCTGGCGGGTGCGTAGTTCCCACCGTACTATCAGGTTAGGGGAGGTAAATGCACTTATATTCATTAGGTAGCCAGCAGCCAGTGCGTGGAGGGTTAGGCTCTCCCCAGACCAATGATCCCTTTCGTCGCCTGACTTGCGCGTGGGAATGGGCGGATCACGTGCTGAAGGATATGCGTACGATTGGTACAACAAGCACGTAGCTTTCACCGTAGCTTGGGGGTGAAAGGAGTAGCTTCATACGCCGGTTCCCTTTTGGCCCAGTGGCGTTGAACCCGATCTCTTGAGCGGGGCGACGTGCTAAGCGAGTCTGACCTTCACCCTTGCCGTGGTCGACCATTGCCTCCTTCTGGGTCTGCCCATCTCAGTCTCTCCGTAACCTGGCAAACGGCGAAAGGCTGATCAGCGTGTCGGAGGGAAACACGTGACCAAATCCTGTCTCCTTAGCTGAGCGCAAAGCTGTCGAAGCCACGCGCGGGAGAAAGAGGATAGCCAATTTTGCACAAATATTTGAGTGAGGGGGACAAAAGCGACGTGTGGGTTGGTGGGACGTACGAAAGAGGGTAAGGGAAAGTCCCTTCTTCCTCTTTTCTCCAACTGCCAAGGCTACACTCTGGCCTCTGTTTCTTTGGTAAGGGTTGACACGTGCTTAGCCTCAGTCGCTCTGATTGGCTCGAAAGTGCCGTAACCTTCGGTGTTTTTCAAGTTACGGTGAAACGCCGTTGAGAGGTAGGCTTGTGGCGTGATGCGCGTCTGCCGTCGTCTGCGGTTGTCTTTTGCTTGCTCTCCCGGCATGCTGACCACTTTTATCTGGCGGCCTGAGTACCCGAAGGCTCGGTTGTCCTCATGCGCTGGTTCTACGATGGCCGGGCCGAGAAGGCTTTCTTTGCCTTTGTTGGCTATTTTTAGCTGGACGGGCTACTTAGTTGTTTTATTGCTCTATGGTTTTCTGCTTTCTTGGACGAAAAAAGATTCAAAGCGCTGGTCGGCCTGTCTAAACGGGCTGGTGATTTTTCGTGGGACTTATCGGTTACCTCTGTCGAGGTAACCGATAAGTCTTGGGCAGCGGGACCTCCTAAATGAATATGTGCACACAGAGGCCAAGCGAGGAATGCTTTTCAGGGGGTGTTTGAGTTTGCTGGTGGTGTTAAGGGCTGAGTTGACCAAGCTTAAAGGCAGAGATAGGCAAAAAAACCTAAAAGAAAAGTGTCGAAGTACAAGTACAAAATACTTCGACTGAATGTATTTGATACTAATACAATTACACTTTTTAGAAAATATTTAAACGCAAGATACAAATAAACGAAAATATTTTATTGTCGTTAAACCCTTTTACATGTACATTTTGTTCTTATAGTCTTATATCTTAAACTTAAATTTAATCCCGGGTCGAAAAAGAGTCCGTGTTCAAACAAAGAGTGGTGTCTACAAATACCAAAAATCAAGCAGCGGAAAAAAAAAGTTGCGCATCTAAAAATGAAATGTGTTTGTCATAAAATTGGCTAGTACAACGTCAAGAAACGCAAAGTATCCAGTAGGAGTTCAATCTTGAAGGTTGAGTCTCAGTTTTACATGCTTTCCAAACAACAGGTTAATGCGACGTCTACAAAAATAAAAATCAATGATTGTACTACGTACCCCATTCATTCCTTGCGCTACTCTTCATTTTTTACTTTCTTCTAAAGCGCAGCAAGTTTGTATATGGCAGCCACCGCGGAGAGTGCATCGCATTTGACTGCGAAGAATAGTGCTCCAGATGGTATTTGGCTAGTATTTAAGACACAAGTTTTTAAAATACTAGTTGTACTTAGAATGGACAGCGTGCTGGTATTTACATACAATTGACTAATACATTAGCTATAGAATTAATCAAATACGAAATACAAACCTCAAAATATTTTAAATGCGTATTTTAAATACTTGTAATTGAAATTCTGCATATTCCTGCTTACATTAAACAACGGATATTTCACTTCTGTAATAGGGTATTTCTTAATATGTGCCTCACTCACCCAGAAAGGGGAAAAAATAAGAATACTATTTTTCAAGCATGAACACAGAGGTACAGTGTTGCGCCGGAGACGAGATAGTGGGTAACAGCCTGAGTGCACTACACAGTTTTCGCGCAATGTTAACTCTAGCAAAAAAAAACAAAAAAAAAAACACATTTTTTAAAGATGTGTTGGCCATTCTATGTACAATGGGAGTACCTGAAACGACGAACATGATACCATGGGACAGCATAATGAAAGAAATGAAGTACGTATTGAAAGAGCTATAGATGCTGGATGGCTAAAACATTCTAAAGTGTTCTGACCCCCCCGACATGACCAGACCACGCCAGATTTGCTCTACGTCCGAAGAGCGGGAATGGCAAGCGTGCCAGGCTGAGCAGACAGAGAACCGCTGCGACACGAGAACGCGCCGGAGGACGTCGACTGTCACGCACGAAAGCCGGCGCCTTTCACAAATCTCCTACAGCTATTCTATTTGAAGCAAATCTTCTAAAGCAGATATCTTGAAAAGACACCGTTAGGGTATTTATGCTCGCCAAGGTTTTCATTTGTACATGGCAACTACCCAGAACAAAATTTACGGCTGCAATTTGTTTTCTTTTTACCCGAAAACCCCCGATCGGGAACTGGCCGTTTTGATTCGCGCTCACTCTCTTTTTCGTGATCACGAGCGGTTTTCTATGGTTTAGACGCAACTAACAAATGCAATCAGAGTAGTCGGTCATCAAAGGAACACACTGAATACTAGAAATAGACTGAAATTAATTACACCCATTTTTTTTGTGGCTTCTAAAACGTGACAAATGCGTCAACTAAAAAAAAAAAAGCTGCACAGCTACGTGATTTCCGGTAAGAGAAAGAGAGAAAATAAATCTTTATTAAAACAGGACGTTCAAAGGGGATATTTTAGCAGCTGCAGGATCAGCGCCGACTACTCGAGACCGTTGATTGAAATTATAACCCGCAAATAAATTTAAGAAAGAAAAAAAAAAAGAAATTGTGTATATAGAATAAAATGTTCATTTACATATCCACAGTGTCCAAAACCCGACGTCACAATACGTTCGGCCATTCCTGGTGGGGGGCACCGTCCCTGGACTGAGCACCCGTCCTCAGTATGAGGAGGTATTCACGCTACCTGGTCCTCGGACCGACAGCCTCCAAAACGGTGTCTTATCCCTTCCAAAAATAGGCCGCAGCACAGCGACGGCATGCCAGGAGCATGAGATTTGTCCTTGCCGATTGTTCTCACTTAATTTTGTGTCCTCCAGATAATCTACAAGATACCCGATCACAGTTTGTTAAGTCCTTAGTGTGTTCCATGGACCAAGGAGTGTCGAGAGGGTCGATGAGCGGTTATCGATGGTGGACATTTGCTCTCGAAGATGGTTTCGTTAATCTGTATAACTTCGGCAGTTGATTATTATGTGTTCTGCGTCTTCTATTTCTGCACATAGGGGAGGTAACCTGTCGTATTCAATGTAGAAAATGTCCAAAAGGAACATCCAATCGAAGTCTGTGTATCAATGGTTCAGAAGCTCTTGAGATGTGTCTTGGCATCCAAAATTTTAAGTCAGAGTCAATCTGTTCGAGATGGGAGTCATGAGGAGCGTCTCTAAAACAAGTAGCCTGGAATCTTTGCCTTGATGTCTTTCTGAGCAGGTTTAATGTGTCCCTTTTTGTGAAAGTTATTGCAGTCTTGGTATTTATATTGTGAGCATTTTTGGCTGCCAGATTGGCCGCTTCATTTCCTTGAATACCACAGTGTCCGGGGATCGATTGAAAATTAATTTTATGTCCAGTTTCAATAGCTCTCGAAAGGTGGAAACAAATATTAGTGGCCATAGGAACTTGTTGGTGATATGCATTTTATTTTGTTCAGAGCACTCATTGAATCCGTGTAGAAAGCCCGACTTGTAATATTTATTTAATGAGTGGAGTAGAGAACCGCTTTCCCAATAACGAAACGTTGTGTCTTAGTTGAGCTTGTATTGTGCAAAAGTAAGAAGCTTTTTTTCTATTTTTAAAGACGGAATTAAAAAGGCTGCTCTAGATGATAAATTGCTTCTTGACCCATCCGTGTAGACTGCAGTAGCATCATCTGGGGCTTCAGAAAGCATATAAAGTGTCATTTTGCTGCAACGGGGTTTGGTCTAAAGTCGATTTTTTTTCACAATTCTAGGTACTGATGTAGAAATATTTGCAGATTAGAATGTCCAATGCGCAGCTGGAGATTCATATGGCAGTGCAAAGTTTTCGGTAATTATATCTGTATTAGCCATTATTACCTTATGCGCACTGGAAAACGTCCTACTATGTATAGTTGCAACGAGTGGGTGGTCATGATGTTGTGAAAGAAGGCGAATGAAATGTCGGGGAGTTTTCCGTTGACATAGAATTTGTATTGTGAGAACGTGAGCTTCTGCAGCCACCAAGGAACTTGCTGCGGCTTTTGGTACTCCAAAGCAGATTCGTAGGCTGCAGGCTATCAGATGTTTGAGTGTTGTTTCAAAAGTCAGAAAGAGCCCACATAATGCTGGGGGTGAATACGAAAGCGACTGTGTAACGAGTGCTCCATGGAGAGTTAAAAGTGCTTTCAAAGAGTCACCCCATCTGGTTGCAGAGCAGCAGCGTAAGATATTGAAGCAAGGCGCTATCTTTCTTTCTACATATATTTACATGAGCTGTCCAAGATGGGTTTCAGTCAATGTACACCCCAAGAAAACGATGAATCTTCACCAAAAGCAAAGGTTTCCCGCCAAGCGTGAGTTCAAAGTTATTTAGTCTTCGCTGTGTAAATAGAAGGACTGCAGATTCCTCAGTAGAGATCGACATACCTGGTTCAATGAGAAATTGTTCAATTATTAAAAGTGAAGTTAGGAGACGAGTCTGAATTGCACCTGACTTAGCATCTGATGACCAAATAGATATGTCATCAGCATACATGGAAATTCATACATTATCTGGCAACAGACGAGAGAGTTCTGTGAATACATGGTTAAATAATGTGGGACTTAATAAGCTTCCTTGAGAAACTCCTTGTGAAACATAGTGTTTTGATGTAAAACCCTTATGCGTCCGTGCGTACACTGATTGCTCACGGAGGAAATCACTCATCCAGATCATTAGGCGGTCACCTACTTCTAGTCACTGAAGCTGTTCGATAACATGGCAGTGACTAAGAGTGTCAGATGCCCGCTGAATGTCTAGAAACACTGCTACTGTGATTTTGTGAATGCTGCGCTTGTGTTCTACACAGGTCACGAGATCGAGCACAGAATCCATAGCTGACATATTTCGCCTAAAACCGGTCATTTGGAGAGGCAATATTCCGCAATCTAACCACCAATTTAGTCGCTGTAAGACCATTTGTTGCATCGTCTTCATCAGCATGCTGGTGAGGCTCACTGGACGAAAAGATGAGATGCTTAGAGGGGAATTTCCAGGTTTACAGCAGGCACTAAAATTGTGCTTCTTTCCATACAACCACTGGCCCAGCATTGGTTATACATCTCCAGTAGAAAGGACATAGCGTGCTTCCCAATATTCGTTAGCGCAGCCGGAGTGATACCATCAGGTCCTGGGGCACGTTTTCGCCTGAGCTTTCTCAATGCCCATTTCAGTTCACTTTTGTTAAATGGCAGATTCATGATATGGTTGTAAGCTGTTGATAGCCGCGGGGTCAGGGTTTTCTGAGCCGTGTTTGCTGTGGTTGTAGATACGTGTTGCATCACTGCTCTGTAAAATTCTTCGGCTATATTCACATCACTAACACCTCTATGAAGTGCCAGAGCGCGCAATGGTTGGCGTTGTAACACCGGCAATTTTAATGAGAGAACTGTGGGCTATGCTTGTATTGTCGGATGTTCGGTAATAGTGAATGCCAAAGACCCTTCCATCAGTGTTTACGAAATATTCGAGCTCGTGTTTTCTTTTCGCCTGAATTCTTCTGACTTTCACTTGATCTTCAAATTCCGCTCCTTCGAGCTTTTCGTTCTGCCTGCCAACGTTGAGCACGCAATTTCTGGTATTTAGGATTTACCCCTGGATGTCCTTGGGGACTTTTAATGTTTGTGATGATTTCTCAAGGTTGATTTTTATCCCACAAACTAAGTGATCTAGTGTCTTCAATTTCGTCATTGTATCAGCGTTCAGTGCACGAAACTTGGACCAGTCAGTTAAAACTTTATGTCTATGTTTCACAAAGGGATGTAATTTGGTGTGACTTTTTGGATAGGTTGAAGATCGCTTATCCTGGTGTCGCAGTCGGTATGCCAATTGGCCTGAGCTACCAAGCCTGCAGAGCAAATGGTCAAGCCTAAGCAACTCGTGTATCCGTCTTATTTAAGGAATGTCGGAGATCCGTCGTTTATAGCCGATTCACACGACGGACCAAATCGCGATTTTCGTCCGCGGACCGTGTACCACGTGACTGGCACGTCACCGATTCCTGCGATCCGCGCCTCGTCCGCGGACGCGCGGACTGATAAAGTCGAGTGCCTTTTTTCACTCGCGGACGTTTGGCGGGAGCTTGACTTGGAAAGCGCTTAATCTGGCAACGGTACATTGTTTTCTTGTTTCTTTTTGCTTCTGGGCGTTCAAAACAAAAATGGCGCATCGTTGTGTTTTGTGCGTTCGTTGGTTCATTTTGACGCGCGATTCTTGGTTCCACGAGTGAAATAAACTCCAGAAACTTGTCTGGCTGACGCGACGCAGGTTTCGGTACTCCTCCGGGTCCGTGTCGAGAAGCTCCCGTCAAAACTCGCCTAGCACGCGGGGTAATTCTTGCACGTCCAATCAGGATTTCACCGAGCAAGACCTCTCTTGTGGATGTGGTGTGCTTGAGTATTGTGCACGAGCGCGGAGTGCGTGAAGGCATCTCCAAACGCCCCTCCGCGAGCCCAGAACTTCGTCACATCTACGCCGAAGCTTCCTCGAGCAGGACCATGCCTGTGTCACTGTCATGCTTTGGGTTAGTAAAGTTAGTAGCGCTTGGTGCGAAGCCTGCCCCGGTGTTTTGTCTCAATCTGCACGTAACAGCGGCGTACGATTCTTAATCGCGGTAGCAAACGTCGATTTCTTTCTTGGAGAACGGTGGTACCACGGTGCGACGTTGGAGCTTCGCGGCACTGTGGGGTGGCGAGCAGGATCGGTCCGTCCTCGCTGGCGTCTGCTCGTCGTCTCCCTCGTGTGGATGCGCTTGGGAGACGGATGAAGCGCGGACATGTCATCACGTGATCAATCCGTCCGCGGATCAGTCCGTTGTGTAAATCGGCTATTAGAACGCAAAGGTTGTTGAAGTGAGTATAGAGTTTAACATTGATCCTCTCTTTGATGTATGAGAGCTGCCCCAGTTTGGACTATGCGGTCCTACGTGGTGCATCCAAAGAGGTGCCTCCAAAGAAGCAATGAGGCCTTCTAGGCGTTGGAAGTGTGTTGCGCTTCTTGGTGGTATATATACCCAAACAATATTAAGTAAAAGACATTAAGTATGCAGGCGTGCTGGCGATAGCTAATCATGTTATATAACACCTGACACTGTGGTGGAAGAAATTGGAAACTTCTTAGTAGACACAGAAAGGGACGTCGGTTCCTTCTACTAAAAACTTTCCCATTTCTTCCACCGCAGTCTCAGGTGTTATATGACATGATTAATATTAAGTACCAGGCCATGAATACGCACCTTAAAAGCAACAGAACTATCAATGTTGCTCACAACTTCTATTCATGAATGATCGAAATTTACACCAAACATTACTCTTGAGGAACGGAGCTGAGCGTTTGAGGGATATAGCACGTAATTAGCCAGGCGAAATTGTTCGGATACGTGGCCTTCACAGATAGCTAAAACCGGGAATTTGTAGTGGCTGACAAAATCGTTGAAATCACTATGTCTTGGCATTAGGCGACCTGCATTCCGCTGTAATAAAAAACAAAGTGGCGTATACCTCAGATAGCCGAGTCATTGAATGCCGTTGAGAAGTGGTTGCATGACCAACAGAGCTTTGATGGATGACTTGGAACCGATTTTCGGGTATCATTTGATAATTTATTTTATGGCTTCCATCAGGAGAGGTAGGAACATGTGAAAGATACCTTTCGTGCTGCTTTCTTGATCTGAATTGTCCGACTCAATATGATGTGCGGCTTTAGAACTTGTACGGCGTCGATTATACACATGGGAAGGTACTTCCTCTTGGGTATCTGCAGTTACTCTTGTGTTTTCTGATATGACGTGGGAAGTTCCTTGTCCTGTTTTGTGATCTGTCAGTGTTGTGTTGCTACCACTTGAAATTCCTTGCAAAACTTCAGAAAAGGTATACTGTGATGTTTCATTTTGCGTGGTCATTCTGTTGCTTGCCTTGATAACATACATATTAGTAGCTGGAGCTTTCCGTGGAGTGGGTTTGCCATAAAAAAGCTCATTTTTCTTAGCAGCCTGCGCCGCCTGCTTTCATATACAGCCGGTATAAGTTGACACATGGCCCGAGCCGCAGTTTGAGCATAGCTGTTCCTGTGGAGTTGGGCATTCTTTGTGGTGATGAGGAAGTGCGCAGATCCTGCAGCGACGGGAGCTGCTGCAGTCGAGAGCCAGATGGCCATTTCATTGCAGTTGTAACATTGAGTTGGTGCCTCGCAGTGTTCTTACACGGGGAAACTGTGGAATCTTAGTTTTTTTCGTGAAGGCAGTTGGAGGTCACGGAATTTAAGGATTACTGTCGTCAGAGGATGTTTTGTTACGGGGTCATCTTCCCGTCGTTTGAACTTAATTTGTCGTAGTGCAGAAATGACTCCGTCGTCTCGGTATTCACCGAGTTGATCTTCACTGTAGTCGAGTGGCACACGCCAAATTTTCCCGAGATTTTTCGAGTACGACTGTGGTACAGTGATATCTACCTTGATTCCCGCGAGGACGTTTAGTTTTAGCAAATTATTCGCTGCTTAGCGGTCGCCACATAGTCAGTTAGTCCTCCATTTTTTGTCAATGCGTTGAGAGGAGACTTTCTCTTGGGATGTTGCGACGATTTCTTGCGCCAACCTATTAGGGCTGACCTTCCAGAATGACTGGGACGGATCATTGAGTTTGAACAACACTGGAATGCCGGTCTTCTTGTAAATTACCTGAGTGAAAGGTGCCTCCTTATCGGTGATGGACTGCTGATGTTTCATAGTTTGAGCAGGTGGCTCTTGATATTCATCAGCGCGCCGTTTTCTAGGAGGTATGTCACTTGTTTGGGCAAGGCTTGAGCCCGAGTCATGGGATACTGCGGTAGGTACCAGCACAAGTTGGGACTTGGGAGGTGCGTAGAATTGTTAAGGAGGCATGTCCATGCGCTACACGGCCAGCGGGGCTGATGACAGATATTATCGCATCAGCGGCCGGTAGTGGTTGACCGATTAGCTGTCACTAATGAGTATAAACACTGAAAAACTTGCAGAATCTTGGAAAGAACAGGTTGCTTCGGTCGCACTTGTTCCGATTTCTGGTAACGAAATATAGAGATATTTCGTCTTCTTTTTCAGTTCAGTTTTGGTTTCGAGCAGTTGCGTTTTTCAACTTTATTAAAATTATACGTGACGCTGTAGCAAAATATTGACTGGGTAGTCTTCTGATACCATAATGAATCGGCTAGCAAAAAATGCAACAATTTTTTGGGGTTGTCAGTGTCGCTTTGAAGCACGCCGACTAAGCAAGTCTCCACAGCTTTCATTAACGCAACCGCCACCGCACCCTTTGAGCGATCATCTGCATGTTTGTTTTTCGTCGCCAAAGCCGCGGGTTACACTGCTACTACATGCATCGTAAGAAAAGACAGTCTGTAGACAGTCCGAGGCGTGTCACTTCCTTCAATGAAGGCGCTGTCACAATGGTCATGAAAAATCAAACAAAGAAACAAGAACTGTCTGCAGTGATGTGTGAAGAAAACATGCTTGAAACGCGATTGAAGCTCGTCCGCAGACACTCCTGTCATCATGTCTGTAGGGATGTCTTTTGAAGGATGAGCATCGTAACTAACGCTCGCGCGTCCGAAGCTCTACGTGCAACAACTTTTATTGACACACGTGCGGTACGAATACTCAAAGGGGCTTCAGTCTCGCCAACGTTCACGTGAAATGCGAACAATTCCCTCAAGGTTAAGCGCCCGCGCTCGCAACACAAGCATTTAAGCAGCGAGACACAAAACATTAGCTTTCTGCTTTCCTCAGTCATTACAAAGCGAAAGCTGCGACGTTCACGAGCCTGGATCGCCCGTAAACGTATTCCGTCGGAAAACCTTTCCAAAACATCGCTTAACGTGTTTCTAATGTAATACGGCTATTTCGTAACACATCCTTCATATTTCGTTCAGCGCTAAGCGCCAGTGCAGGGGGAGCTGCGCGCTGGCCAGACCAACGAACGGCCTCGCTTTCATCACGTGACTTCGCTTTTTCTTCGCGTGGACGCCACCTACAATCGTCGAGGCATTACAGCGAGGTGGAGCGAAGCGTCCCGATTGGACGCGAGCGCTGCGTCATCGTTCGGCTGGGCCTCGTATCCAATCAACGCGTCGGAGGACGTTCGACATCGGGCTCGTTGGATCCAACTGCTGAGTTGCCGCCGTCCGATTGTGATGCCTTCCCACGGAGGAAGAGGAGGACGTTCGCTAGACTCAATTATTCTAGGTAGCGTTGGCGGCTATGGGTCGGGAGCGTGATCACGTGACGAAAGAGAGACGCGTGATTGGTCCAGCGAGTACGTAGCTTCCGCCGCATTGTCGGCCTAGAGGTGTGAGCGGAATAGAATCGCGTGTACTTCATTTTGCTTCTTTATTCTGCTGTAGAACGCGTGGCAGACTGATGTTGGGACTGTCCGTGTTCTCTCGTCACAGGAAGCGAGCGAGGAAAATGCAGCGTCCATTTTGATGAGCGCTTTGGCTTCATTGTATTCAAACACGTGTCCTTCGCAAAAAAAAAAAAAAAAAGCAACGATGAAAAAAAAAAAAATGTATTCGCACAAAAGCGAGGTCGTTTAAAATGGCGCTTTCTACTGAAGCGCGGGTACATGTCTTTCTTTTAGTAAGTTAAGGCCATTGCGAGGGGTTTAGTCATTGGGAGGTCGGCCAAACGCATTAAAAAGGCTTTTAATGCTTGCGCTGTGCAGAGGTAATTCGGACCGGCGTGGTACGGTGGCTTTAATGCGCATCACGGAGTAACCAAAACACGAACGAGCGTCTGTATATACAATATAGACTCTTCTCAAAAGCGGACGCCATCTAGTAGCCGCTGCGTCAATTATCCGACGGTACGCCATTGTTTGATCACTTGCTCTGAGCACGTATTGGATACGAGGGCTGGTCAGGGACAACTCGTATTCAATCACGCGCCTTGTGCCCATAATTCCTAAATCATTATTAGCACAGCCTGGCTGTGTTCCAAATCTTACCCAAATGGATCCGTGCTACTCCGGCGGGTCGCGTCACGTGACAACACAGATTGAAAAACGCTGGACGCGGTTAGGTTCTAGAAGGCCAAGGTACAAACTCCTCACCCAGGAGTAAGATCGAGTGAATTTCGGAACACGGCCCCTGTCTTTCCCGAAATCCGTCTTATTTCGAATTCCGGCAGAACCAACTTTGTTGCTCCCGAATTAAGCGATTAGCTGGAGACATAATTGAAGGTGCCGCGGCCGGCCACGTGTCAAGTTTCCCGCTGAATTTAGCGGGTAAACTGAATTTGTGTGCAGGTCACGTGAGACCAAGCCATCATGTGACGTCCTTTTCCCCGCTAAATTCAACGGGGAAACGGCATTGGTGTTAAGGTCACCTGACCCCGAGGCATGTGACGTGATTCTTTCCGCTAAATTTAATCAAGAACCTGAATTGTTGTGAAAATCGTGTGACGTCAATTTTTGCATTATAGTCTCGGTACGTCATTTGCCCCGCTAGATCAAGCGGAACTTTGAATTGGTCTTGAGAACACGTGACATTCATTTTCCCGCTAAATTCAGCGTAGAAACTGCATTGGTCTTGAGGACACGTGACGTCATCTTCAAAGATAAATTTAGGGGGAAACTGAATTTCTGTATAGGTCACGTGACATCGTCATGTGACGTTATTTTTCTCGCTAAACTTAGTGGGGAAAATAAACGGCCAGAAACATACCTCAAAGTGGCCTGAAGATCGTAAGGAATCGCTTTAAAACATGTCTTTGTATAGTCCGCACCTCTATAGGTAGTCCGCACCGCAAAAAAATTTGGCTTTTAACTAAATGTAGTCCGCAGACTATTCGGCGACCCCAGCGAAACGGAGCAGAAAGCTGTGGCGGCAGCATCGCTCGCCAGCCTTCTCCAGAGACTCAAATATTTACAGCGCCTGGTGGTCTAAAGACGAAGCTGTAAAAGTAGGTTCGGAAACACGCGACGGAATTCACCGGCAGACTACAAAATAGGTACATAACCATACTTTATGTGTGTGTGCGCGCTTTAGATACATGCAAGGTAGAGTGACTAATAAGGCTTGGCAGGCGCTTCGGTCTCCTTGTGCGCTCGACATTGACACGTTACACGCGTCCGAAAATCACGGTCCTAAAAACCAAAACGAAAAAAAAGATAAAACCAGGCATGAAAAAGTTTTGCTTCCCCCAGATGCACCGGCTGCTGTTGATGTTGCGTGACAGAGTGTGCTCGAATCACCTTTTCAAGGTCACGATGCTCATTCTTAACATCTAAGTGAATATTCGGTAGATCTAAAGTCATACATACTTACGTAAAACATTTACAATCAAAGCAACATATCTACAGGAAGACATCTTAGATAGATCACAAAAATACTAAGCAAAATAATCCAAGTCACGCAATATATTAGACTCAAAGCAATTAGCGAAGGCAAAAAAAAAGTGCAAAAAAACAAAACAAAACAAAAAACAACAAAAAACCTTGGATTGCTTTGAAAGCTTTAACGATTTCCTTAGCTTGTGTTCAGAAGCTGTAGAGAAAAGTTGTCTGGGAGGTCATTGAAAACATGTGGTACATAATACATGCGCATACGTTCGCCATATTTTGCTCTGATTCGCGGATTGCCATGTCGAATAGAAGGTCTCAATGGCCGCTGTACAATTTGTGGCAGTTTAAAACAAGAACTCCAGAAATGTTTAAGTATGACCATTTCTCTCAAAAGCCCAAGAAGTGATAACACATGAAGTGCGCTAAATATACATGTACTTGAAGTTTCAGGTATATCAAAGGCTATGCTTTCGAAAATATTTTTTTTTGAAGAGAGTTAACTCTAATTCGCCAAAACAAAGGACAACCAGAAAAAAATGCAATGCCGTAACGCACGTAACAATACGCCAGAGCTTGTACAAACGCTTCTCTAACAAAGAACGCATGAACATTTTGACGTTCTACAGACATCATGAAATGCTTCTTTCCCATTTATATGTAATGGGGGTGCACCAAGACAAATCACCGTCGAATTGTGTACCTTGATATTTAACCGAATTGACATACTCAATGGGGCTACATTCACACACTCTATACAGCTGGAGGCGTGCAGCTTTATTGGATGTGAAAGTTCAAGCTGTTTGAAAGGGCGTTTAAAGCGAACGAGTTGTGTTTTGGAGGTGTTTACTTTTATTAAGTTTGAATTAAACCAGTTCATTACGAGAATGAGATTGGTTTGTAGTTGTTGAACAGCAACCTGATAATTTTCAGTACGAGAGAGCAAAACGGTATCTGGGCATTGAAATATCCTACAGAATGTAATAGCATTAGGGAGATTTTTTACATATAAATGAAAGAGTAAAGGTGACAACACTGACCCCTGCGGAATCCCAGCCATTAAGACAGTTGTATCACTCTTACGATTTTTTAATGCGACAACCTGGGATCGCCATGATAGGTATTATTTTAAAAGTGAAAAAAAATGTACACTTAAAACAAGGTCTGCTTAGAGGTGAACATTTCAGGAGACGTCTGCCTGGTTGGACTAAACGTTATATTGGCTGGCCTTTGCCCTGTATTTATAAGGTCTGCTTAGTTTGGTACAAAGCATTTTATAATAAATACTGTCAAAAGCTTTTGACACGTCCAAAAACACTGCACAGTTGAACATATCATTATCAAAATCGAAGTGTAAGTCATCCCTGGATTTTCTAATAAAACCTGATTTCCTCGTTTCAAGATAAAACAACATTGAGAACTAGATAATAAACAAAAGCGGTCTACAAGGCTAATCAGTTTTCTCAAGAAGTGCTTCGCAATTATTTGTTCAAGACCTGAAAAAATGAATATTGGTCAAGAGTTCCTGAAGTCATCTGCTGGCCCTCCCTTGTAATGCGGCTTTATAAAAAGCCGCTTTCACCGCCATTGGCCAGCTCCCAGACTCAATTACACCATTCATCATTCCTAGAAGTACATGCTTTATTTTCTCAAAATTTATTTTATGTCACGTGTATGAATTTGCAGATTTTTTTTCTTTGAATCAGAATTGATAATCCCGCAAGTCAAGTTCTGTTAACAATAGGAGAAAATCGTAAGCTTCAATAAATTCGTGCAGTGTTTCGATGACCAATATCTTGGTCATCATTATCCTGAACGGTACTGGAAGCAGACTTGTACCGTACGCATTACAAGTAATCAAATTACTTGTAATCGATTACTTTTTGGAGTACTTTTGTAATCAGTTGATCACTTTTATTAGGCAGTAATCACAGGAGTAATCTGATTACTTTTTGAAGTAATAAAATTACTTTAACCGTTACAATTTGTCCACGGGACCCCCCCTCCCCCCCCCCCCCCCCCGGCACACGCCTTTTTTTTATGAAATAACAAAAATAAAATTTGGTTTTTTTTTTCGAACGGAAAAAAGAAAGATTTTTGCGAAGCTGCAGGAAACAAGGTCAATCTCTTTTTATGTACAGTTTCTGTGGAATGTCCGTTTTTTTTTTGTTTTTTTTTTCGAGCTGGGGCTTGGAGTGGGAAGCCCCAGGGAAGCACAGTGCGCGACAAAGGCAATCCAGGGCGAAGTTTGAGGAAGCAGAATGTAGCTTTGTGAGTCCTTCGTTCAAACAAGCCCCCTCACGCACACACACACACAGAAATAAAAACATAAAAAAATCCTGCTTAGGGCACCTACTCGCAGCCCGTAGGAGAACCAGAACCGAAGAATGCCTAAAGCGGATGCAAAATATAACAAAGACAGGTGAAATATTTCCCCATTTCCCCTACGTGGTCTTTGTGACAAGCAATGTTTCGAGTTGAGAAGTGGTCGGGGCGATGTCTTCCGCTAATGGATACTACACATGATGCGTTTCAAATTTTTGAGCTGCTGCTCTTTTGGATAACATGCGAGCTCATCCACATGCGAATAATAAAATGAGCGACGCAAGCTTTGAGCGACAACCCTTGCTTAAGCTTAACACGGTCTAAAACCCCCTCCGCTCCGCCCCGCCCACCACACACACACACTGGCGAACGGCCAAATCGTCAAACGTCTTCAAACGAATTCTATGCTTGTGTCCGCATTGTGAAGGTGCAACGACCACGAAGAGGGAGCCAGTTTTTCTTCTTCAATACTTGTGCAAATGTGAAATATAGGTTGGAAGTAGTTCATTGTTATGAGTGCTAACGATGTGTCTTCACACAATAAAGTAATCGGAAAAGTAACGATTACTTCTTTAAGTAATGTTCAATTACTTTTGCCGTAGAGTAATCAAGTAATCTAATCGAATACTTTTTAGCCAAGAGTAATAGTAATTGTGATCGATTACTTTTTTTTAGTAACGTGTACAAGAATGACTGGAAGTACGAGCAAAAAAAGTATTAAAATCATTCATTGTTCTCGCGTTAAAGCGAAAAAGCTTTTCTATCGTATCATCAATAGTACGCTCTTTTTGTCCCGTCTCGAATTCAATTGGCGAACTCCCTTGTTTTCTCTGTGGCAAAACGGCTCTGATCCAATTGGGCTTTCAAGTAACTCCTCCTGGAAAAACGGATTAATGCGTTCGCTTTATTCTACGTAATTTTATATTCGTCTCTGAGGATTGTGTTGCTTGGGAAACGTTTGCGACGATTAAAAAAAAACCTTTATAATTTATTGCTGAAAGAATCACTGTCGTAGGCCATTCCTAATCGGGTTTACGACTTTGAATGGTAACCTTTTTTTTTATCCATTAAGGGGAATAATGAAAATAATGCGACAAATTTTCAAACAGTTTTGCTGATTCAATTGAAGCTGATAGACCGTACAAGTCATAGTTTATAACTTTTTAATCGAGCCAAGTTTGATCAGTTATGGCTTCCTTCTTTGCTATTTCGTCGGAGTCTGTGTCACTCGCTTTCGGAATTATCTGACCGGCTATAAAGTAATAAATGATCCCCTAACTTTTCGGTGGTTACTGAAGTTGTGACTGTAGCTTCAGAAACAGGTTCATTAACGTGGTCAATGTATGATGACAAAAAATGTTTCCAAAGGATTCTCTTCGAGCTGGTGCCGGTACATCACATTCGACGCCGTAAGTTGCTAGTGCATACATACACTTGGGCGCGAGCGACTCAGCCTGTTTATAGTAACGTCGCCAACCGAGCACGCCTGACTGGTCGGGCTGAAATCTGATAGATCCTTACCAATGTCTTCCAAAAATAGGTTCACGTTGTTTGCGGGGAAGCGATGGATTGCTATCAGGATAATGGAAAAATCGATTCGGCTAGTCTGGAGGTATTCGGAGTGCATCATCGTTATTTTATTTTGGTGTGTCTAAGAAAAAAAAAACTCTAACAAAAAACTTTAACTCTAAAACTCTAAAACAACAACAAAAAAAAAAAACACTCTGAGGAAAAAAAGAGGAGAAAGGTAGCAACGACGAGTTTTCCTCCCCTCTACACTGTTAGCAAGTTCCGTGTATTTGGTGAATATTTGGGGTGAAAAACACGCTATTTACACAAGTTACCATAAATTTACACGATGAGTAACGGATAATACGTTCAGAAATCTTGCGAGGTTGTAAAAAACGTGTTTTGGTTCTGTCATACACGCATAACCGTGTAGCCGACCTCGATAACACGCATCGCTCCCGGCGACGACCGCGGCATTACCGGCTATCGAAGCACCGGAATGCTTGGGGACACAGTTAGAGAGGACCGTCGAGACAAATGCCGCGGAAAGAAACATGTCTCGGAGACAAATATGCACCAAAAGCAATTACGCCATGTCGCGGGACGTTGACGAAACCCGCGCTTACCGTGCTCGCCGCCATTTTCGGGTCGATGGCAATGCGGCTTCCCTCATGTCGCCCATGTTTGCATTTAGTTTAGGAGTCTTGATAATAGTTTCTTACACACCACAAACAAAGTCATGGGTCTAATTATTCGTTCCAAAAAGTTGAAATGGATATAAAAAGCGTGTCTTCGATGTGAACACGTGACATTGCAGTTGTTTTCGTTTTTGCTTCAACCTTCAACTGCAAGCGATCTGGCCACGGCGCAAGCGCAACGCCGATGTACGGTGGAAGCAAGAGCCGGTTGGCTTTCGTTCTCTTTGTTTGACCGGAGAAAATCTGGGAACTACGCATGGCGCCGCTATTGTTTTGGTTTCACGGGACGCGAGAAGCTTCGCAGTTTGCGAGCACATAGTGAAGACGTGACCGGAGAAGTGCCCCTGTGATGTTCCCGGAAGACGGAAAGTACCATTCGTCGTGTTTGCTTTGAAAGCGAAGGGAGTCACAGGGTCCACGAGTGCGCAACCACAAGCCGAGGTTCACGACAGCGCTGCGTTGACTTCGGCGATCTCGTTCTGTTTGGGGCAGCACGGCGATGCGAGAAAGAGCCGAAACGTTCGTGGTGTGTGGTGCGGTGCTTGGAGGTAGAAACCCGCACTAACGCGGAGCTCATATTGGTTGTTGCGGGGTTGCGTCTGACGGGTTCAGCCCCGTCGTCGTCAGCTGGTCCGGTCCAGCTGGTCCGGGAGGACGCAGCGAGCGTTTTTAAAAGTAAATATTCCTTCGTTCTGTTTCAAAATGTGGAAGATTCCCGTGAGTAAAATGCTGCGGGCGTTTTCAACAAACTTTAGTGGTTTTAATTGAACAAGGGACTTCGGATAGTTGTCCTAAATCTGCCGTTTCAATGCTTCGTGTCGTTGGACTGCATTTGCACAGCGACGTGTTCGCACAGCGACGCACACCGCTCGAGTTGATGATTCGGTCCCGCAAACGACCGGTTATACAGAATTTCAAGGAAACGTAAGTCACCACCGATGTTTTCCTGTAAATCTCGTGTGACTCGTGTGAGTTTGTTGCGCTCGTCACGCGGTGTGAATAAATTAGGGAAAGATTTTCAACCTGCCCACAGATGCATGAACTGAGACCAATTTTTTACGTAGTGAACATAGTGCTTTTTCTTTACATTGGGAAGAGGCCCGAATTTGTCTCTTTTCCCTCTGGCACTGCTCCAAGTTTCAAGTTGCAGCTTCAGTAGACATATTTACTAACAAGTACAAACTGCTCTAAAGCAGGTAAAAGACTGGGAAGTCAGGACGGTGCGGACACCGTGTTTTGCGCTTCTCGCAAGGTGACTGATGCTTTTGCGAGGTATGCGGAATATGCAAACGATTTTGTTATGCCCGTCGTTTGCGTGTCCAGAAAAAAAGAATAAGATTATCTACAAATTTAGGCGCAATCACAAGCTAAGATTTACGATAACAGTGCGTTCGCTTCGGTGGTCCGTGTAGTGGTATTATACCCTGCTTTCTGCAACACCGTGTCATGACGAATAGCTGGAACGGTCACGGTCTGTGCTGGGCAACCGGTTGACAGAAACCCGCATCGCCCGCATCAGCACCGAGTGCACTTGGGCTGTTGATGCTCAAGCCTTTCATACGCGGCTTGTCGCCAGCTCATCCTGCTGCTCGACGGTGAGGAAGCGGCGAGAGTGACCTCGGAAGCAAATCTAAATCCTCGTTCATCCAGTTATCCAGTGTCAAAGTGTGGAAGATATCCAACGTGTACTGAGGGCGGGAACTACGAGCGTTTTTCCTTGCTTTTATAACCGAAACCAGAGCAGCGAGATAATTGCCTTGCGTACTCCAAAATGACGGAAGCAATAAGTTTCAACAGGTCGAGTACGTCACCGCGGATGTAGGCGAGACGGTGCACACTGTTTAAACGCTTGCAGTATCCACGAGTGCTACCAGAAAAACGACGTCAACAGAGAAGGAGCTCGCGATTCAGCATGATGCAGTGCCACGGGCCCGTGAATTTTCAATGTCGCTATAAAGAAATATTAAAAAAAAAAAAAAAAAAACGCATCAGCGCCACATTAGTGATCGCGAATAACACCGGTCACAAACTCCAAAGCCTCACCGCTCCGCTCGACACCAACACGACATACGACAAAAATCTGCATCAAAACGCCCCAAAAGTGTAGGCGTCTGCTCCCGTACGCGTACTACAACTAGCGGAAGTGAAGTGTTGGGCGGATGTCCTTCACAATAATATATATAAAGAATGCCTTGCGCAAGTATAATTTCCATTGATTATTGAATACGCACTGATAAAATCCCAATCATTTGTTTTTCTATTTGATTCAAGCTAGTCGGACAGCTCATAACACTGGTCGAGCATGAAAATAACAAAAATTTGAACTCTTTCATGGCCGGTTTATGATTTTTTGTTAGTACATCGTTGTTTTTCGCAACGGACTAATTTTACAGATTTTGCCTCCATACTTTTTAAATGCAAACAGTTCTTACACACGGCTGTCCATTGTGCCCTGTTTTGTGTCTTCTTCTATAAATCTGTAACGGTCAGTGACCAAAGAGCTCTCCCGCACATGTCAAGCTTATATACGCCGTGGGGAGAGTCCGATGTTAGTAGGAAGTGTCAGGCGTAGTGTCGGTGTTGTGTTTGTGTATGTGTCGCTGCTGTGTCTTACGTGGTGCTCGTGTTTTCTGTGATGTATGTAGAGTTGCAGTTACTTGTGATAGTTCCCAGCGTATAAGAAACTCCTGCTTTTTATTTTCATTGGTTGCTAGAAATCTCACTAGGTGGCGCAAGTTACCGCCCAATTTCAACTAGTTTGAGTTATTTATCCATGTAAATTCAATATTCGTTTTTTTTTTTTTTTGTCTAGCGGTTTTGGCGTGGCTGCCGACGCCACCGACCGCCGACGACGCACGTACGTACCTTTGCACGTAGCTACGTCCGCCGCTTAGAGACTCTTTATTGTGCATAAAAGACATCGAACGAGAACGAACGCGTCCTGTGTGCTTTCAGTTCGGCTGAAAGGCGCGGCTCGCTGGACTCGTCCCTCGCCTGTTCTTGGCTGCTAGCCGCCATGTTTCATAAGGAACACGTTGAACCGTGCTTCTCGCAAGGCAAACACTGTGTAGCGTGTTAAGTTTACACCGCACCTCATGTGTAGACGAAAAACACAGATGGCTCCGAGTAAAACGAACACGTTTCGACGTGTCCGCTATGGGACAACGGTTTACACGTCTGGGCGTGTT
This sequence comes from Ixodes scapularis, assembly GCF_016920785.2. Taxonomy (NCBI): domain Eukaryota; kingdom Metazoa; phylum Arthropoda; class Arachnida; order Ixodida; family Ixodidae; genus Ixodes; species Ixodes scapularis. Next base: position 90,747,903 of record NW_024609837.1, on the reverse strand, counting down.
ATTTTTGCTAACAGTGTACTGACGCCACCCAAGCGGACTCGAGAAGAAGAAAGGAACGAGACGTTTTTCTCCTGCTCCAGGCTGACGGGAGAAACGTTCCGCCCTCCCGCCTTATACTCTTCGGGTTTTGTTTTCGTTTTAATTTTATTTAATTACCTCAAAGTGCCCGAAGGCATTACATGAGGGAAGAACAAAGAACTAATAAATACAGGGTGTCACGCAAGAAAATTTACACGTTCTTTTTTACAGAAAAAAACAACTAGGCATCGCCGAATGGTCATTCTCCGCCCAAAGGTTGAACTAGAGGTCACAACCAGATGCCAAAGTTTCAGCCCGATCGGATACCTTAATCAAAAGTCATAAGTGATTTTCTGAAAATTTCAATGGAAAAATGAAGCCCATTTTGGCCCGTTTTCGGTTTCTGGTGCCACAGAGCCCCATGTGTTTGAAAACTCCATCGGCCGTTTTCCCATTGAAATTTTCAGAAAATCACTTATAACTTTTGATTAAGTTATCGGATCGGGATGAAACTTTGGCATCTGGTTGTGACCTTTAGCTCTACCTTTGGGCGGAGAATGAGCGTTCGGCGATGCCTAGTTTATTTTTGCCGTAAAAAAGACCGTGTAAATTTTCTTTTGTGACACCCTGTACTTTAAATACGCAACGCGGAAAATTTGAAAAAAAAAAAGTTTTCCAAAGTCTTTGAGCGCGTCCCGCGCGTTGATTAATAAACATCGTTCGGTTGATTGAGCTTCAGCGGCAGCTAGGGCCGCCTTAGAGCATTATATAGCTCTTTCAGAGCAGAGTAGCGCCATCTAGAACGCCATCTCTCGGCGACTAGCGGCGAACGCCCGGAGGTTGCAACTCCGGTCAGAAATGCAAAGGGAACTTGGAAAAATAGTTCTTTCTTCAATATTGTGGGGATGTACGGAACGACAATAGTTTTTGAGATAATAATGGGACTTTTCAGAATAATTTACGCTAAGTTGTTTACCACGTAAGAACGTAACTTTTCTTTTAAATTGCCTGAGCGGCATCATGCAGCAGACGACGCGGCGACGTCACACCGTTCACGTGACCCACTCCTGCCAACCCAAAAAGACCATCCGCGCTTCGTACAAAAGTCGTCTGCTTCAAACGCCATTGCCTTGGAATTTGCCTTCTCAAAATTTTCACACGCATCCGATATTATGAAAACTTTGATAAAGTGTTTAGTGCTTTATACCAACTTCCCGACAGACTAGTTTCGGAAAGTGTAAACTCGGCGTCTATTTTTTAATCAGTCGTGTTTCGTCGATCTCCATGTGTTCTTCCATAGGGTGGGCCACCTCCTGGAACCCTGAGTACCACGTGACTCCCGCCGAGCTGCTCTGTCGGCCATGGAGTCCGCAAAACACGCGGATCAAAGGATTGCGCTACTCTGCTCCGTAGGAGTTGTATAGTGCTCTAGGTCGCCTGTAATAGTGTCGCTTAGTCTAAACGTGCAGAACATCTAAGTCGCATTGACGTTTTAGCACTAATTTTGCCAAACGAGCAAACGAAGCCGCTAGAAACAGCGAGCAGTGCCAGCGGTGCTACGTACACTGGGCTAAGACGGCCGCCTCAGGATTGCGACGCTGACGACGTTATGGAACGTGCGGAAACTGCGTACAAGACAGGTGACATTTTGCTTTGCGTTTAGGAGTTTGAGACAGCTTTATAGATTAAAGTGCTACCGATCGACCTGCGTCATGTTGGAACGCAGCTCTGAACCGTAGCTCCTATTGTAGAGTGGCCAGTGTGACTGTCGTCTGCGATGTCACGTTGTCCCATCCCGAAAGCTATTTTGCTATGGGTTAAAGATTGAACAGTCTTGAAATATGACTGAAAATGGGTATATTTACAGTTTAGAGTTTCAGCATTAAGGGAGACGTTAAATGAGCAAAAAATCTATTCTTTGCTGTTTCTAAACGGTTCCTGGAGAAAGTGCCCTTCAAGTGGCGCACTGGAAGGAGCTCGAGAAGTTCGCAAGCTCACCACAGCGTAGCTCCGTACACTTCGCGGCCTTGACTGCATTCGTGTTGTTCGAAAAACGATTTCTCTGCCCATAAAGCATAGCTCCCAGCTGAGAGAATACCCCCTCTACTAGGATCAATTCAAGGCTACAATTACGGCTGCACGCGAACAGCACAACTAGAAAGACAAATACTACGAGAGAAAAAATGGCTACGACGTGCTTGTCGGGTAAGAAAACACAGGGCTTGGAACTGCAGTGGAGCGGCTTATTTTGTTGGCGTTCTAATGTATGCGGCTTGATCGTTTACATTTTAACTAAGAGATTTATCCCGCGAACATATCAAAATACTTTCAGAGGTATGACATTATTGAGACAAAAAATATCATCATGCTGGGTGTATTATTTATTGCTTAGGTGCTTACCGTGAAAATTCGCATCTTCCACAAAAATAGAGCTGAACTGGTTAGTGGAAGTTGAACATGGTGTAGGTGTACCAACGAAGATCAAGAAAAGGAAACAACGACAAACAGCGCTCGTCCTGTGTTGTGTGTTCCTCTTCTTCGTCTTCGTTGTTACGCGCTGTTACACCTACACGTACTTTCCAAACAACGAGTATAAAAGGTGGAAAAGCAGAGCTGGGAAGTTGTAATCTGGGTCGTTTTAACGCATTATTGCATTCGTTTCCTATCCGTCGAAGGAAAGACCAATGTGCCCCATGACATGATAATGCTTTTGGACCTGCACTGTATTTTGCGGTCTCGCATGGCGGTACGCCACGCAGATATGGACGTGCGCCCTGTGTAGAAGTATTCCGTAGTACGTGTGTGTTTTTTGACAGAAGGGTTCAACCGCAACAGCCTCCCCCTGAGTGGTTGCCCGTTCTCGGAGAGCTGCATGGCTACGCTCCAAGATTTTTAGCATGCATATTTATCAGCCAAGCTGGCTATTTTTAACCCTTCACGGCTGTTGGTATTTGTTTGAAAATCAGTGTGATGCTCTTGTTTTATGCATATAAGTACAGACAGTAAAAAAAAAATCGTTTGTTAGCTGTTGTATTGATATCTGTATGGGCCGTGTACGTGTGTCTCCGTTGAATGTGTGTCTCCGCTGATGCTTGTGTTACGTGTAATAAATTTACATGTGTGTATAATAAAGGTGTCCGTAGCGCAATAAAGGTGTAATCACGTAAATTCTTTTTGTTAGTACATGAATCGGGTGTTAACTAGCGCCACCCAGCATAGCTAATTGCAATTACTCGGCTTAACCCTGACACCAGCCGGCGAGCAATTTATTAATTTACATACCTCTAAAGACATTGAAAAAGCATTACATAGAGGGGGGTGTCATATAATCTTTTACATAATTATAAGAGATTCCACAAGAAAAAGACAACAAAAAGAAATAGAGAACATCGTGTCACGCTAAGCAGAACCACGAAGGGAAGACATATTGCATAACAAAAAGCCACACACGCACTCACATCACTGGAGGCAGTCGACGTGCTAGAAAAAACAATAAGCAATAGTCTGCCAGCGAGCAAGTAAAAACATACAAGGCAAGGAATGATTCATTCACCCAAAGATCCACGCAATAACAACTTAAATGTATCATGATCCGTGACCGTCACAATTTCGCTTGCCAGGCTCATTCCATTCGGTCGCCACTTGTACGAACGGGGAATATTTGAACGGATTAGTTCTTGCAAGTGGAATGTGAACTTTGTAACATTGATCATGACGAGGGGAAATGCGAGCCGGCGGGAGAATGTTGTTTTGACGAAAATCTGAGGAACTTCGATAGAGTTTATGAATATGTGATAACCTTTCGAGGGTATCTTCGCTGGTGGAGAGTAAAAAAACCAAGTGAATTTTTAAGTTGAGTGACGCTTATAGGTGAATACGTTTTTAGTTTAAACCTGGTGGCCCTGTTTTGCAGTGATTCTAGATTATTAAATATTTTTTATGCGGGTTAAATAATTAAAGCTGCATATTTTAACTCCTGATGAGGGTAGAGTATGCAAGTAGTTTGGTTTCTGCTGTTGCCATATATAATTGCCTTCTTAAGAAATCAAGTGAATGGTCAGTGTTCCAGGAGAGGTTGGAAGTTAAATGGACTCCTAAATATTTATATGTGGATACTTCATCTAATTTTGGATCTCTAAGTTTGTAATTGTATTGTAACGATGAGCGAGAATTGGTAAATGCAATTGTTTCTGTTTTATCTATATTTATCTGCATTTTCCACATGTCACACCATGAACGTATGATATCCAAATCACTTTGAAGAGTTAGGCAGTCGCTTTGACTAGCTATTTGATGATCACCACACAGTCGTCTGCAAATAGGCGAATCTTTGAAGAAATGTTGTTGGGGAGGTCATTTATATAAATTAAAAATGAAAGTTGTTTAATAACGGATGCCTGAGGGACACCTAATTGAAATGTATAGGTGGTGAGGTGATCATTTGCAATTACTGATTGATTTCTATCTTGCAAAAACTCACATAATTAATTTTGATATATTGTAGTTTTTTTATTAGACGACTGTGGTACACGACCAAAGGCCTTTGAAAAGTCATAAAGATAGCGTCGATTTGGGAAGATCAGGTAATACAAGGGCGAAAATCTGTTACCAGTTGAAACAGCTGGGCTTCGCACGAAAGACCACGTTGAAAGCCATGCTAATTGGGAAATAGCACGTTATTTGAGACTCGGTGTTTCATTACAGATGAATATATTATTTGTTCTAAAAGTTTACAAAAAACAAAGGTCAATGATATTGGTCTATAATTTGTTGGACAACTTCGATTACCAGATTTATAAATTGGAACGACATTAGCCGATATTCATTTGTTCGAAATGCATCCGGTATCAGGGGATTGCTGGAATAAGCTCGCAAGCGCGGCACCTGACGCACCCTTTGTTAGTTTAAGCAGCTTGGAGCATACAGCATTAGGACCCTGGCTGGAGTTTTTTGACAAGTGGTCGATGGCACTGATGACACCATCAATATTAATTTGCACATCGCCCATTTCTGGAATGACCACTGTAGGTGTAACATGGCGGTCAGGTAAAGGGAGCTCGTCGGTAAATACTTCGACAAAAATGTGTTAAGAGTAAAAGCTGACTCGGATGCAGAAAGCTTTACGTCGCCTTCTTGAAGTAGAGGAAATGTATTCTTTTCTTTGGGGTCTAGAACATACCAGAACTTCTTTGGATTTGTTTTTAGTTTGCTAGATAAATAGTTGTTAAAGAAACTATTTTTTGCTTTTCTTATTTGTGCATTAGCGCGCACAATCTTGTACAACTGCCAGTCACGGTCTGCATTTGAAAAACTGGCCTTTCTGAAAAGTCTATTCTTTTTGGAGATGAAGCGTTTTCCGCTTTGTGATTACCAGGGACAACCCTCACTCGGAGTAATGACCAACTTAGCAACAAAAGCTTAATTTCATTTAATTTATTTGTACCTTACAAGCACCCCGAAGGGGCATACATGAGGGGAGAAATTCAACAGTATACAAAGAAAACAGAACTGTAAACATATGAACAAACATCATGCAAAACTACAATATAATGAAAGCACGTGGAAAGAATACATATCATTTTACGCAGTGCAGAGCACACGCACTTTTAAATTCATCGACATTTACTAAAAACACAATGTTGGCTGGCAGTTTGTTCCAGTCGGAAATCGCCAAATGTAAGGGTGATGTCTGGAAAAGTTTTGTATCTGACGTTTGCAATAGTATCTTATGATGATGATCAAAACGAGAAAAAATACGGTGTGGCGGCTTTAAAAGTTCAAGCTTGATGAGTGGGTTATTATAGTACATGTTACGACTGAAGGAAGAAGAAGAAGGTTGCGGCGAGCGGACGCATGCTCATTAAGGCTCCGCGAAAAACCGATGTTTCGTGCTGAAATTCTTGATTTCCATGCGAGAAGAAGTCTTGGATAGACAGCGTTAGTGACCCAGTTCACGTGGATACCTTCCTCAAGCTGGTGAGCGGAATATTTTGATTTTAGAGGCATTTTGTTTTGAACCCACGAGGAACCTCGCTAAGCCTCGTTGGGCCTTGCTCGACTAGGGCGATGAGCCGAGTTCGCTCTTTGCCGCCGCCCTACTGGCCCTAACCAGCTAAGCGTCACCACGTGGAACCGCCGGGGCGGCGGTGGAAAACGCAAGATGGAAGTAATATCGACGGAAGCTCTGGTGCTCAGCCCCAGGACCGGACACGATCCGGACAAGGTGGCTTTTGACTCCATAAATCCAGCGGCGCGGCCCCTTCATACGGATGGAATTCAGAAAACCGCCTCGGAGGAGCAAGTAGGCACGCTACCCGGCAATAGCTGGGTACAAGTTCTGCATAGAAAGAAGACCCAGAAGAAAGAAGTCCATGACCAGCGGAAGGAAGACCGAGGACCTACCGGTAGAGCAACGGAGGTCAAGAAGAAAGAGACGAAGAAACCGTTTCGGCTTCCCTGCCTCAAGGAATTCAAGCACAAGATCATTGTGAAGCCACGGAAGACGGCGGTCGACTTGAAAAGCTGCCGGGACCAGATCGGCGAAGCGGTGCGGAACTCACTCCCGAGGTGTCTTGCGGAGAATTCAATCGTCCGGTCGCTAGAAGAGCAAAACACCATTATTATCTGCACGGATATATGGGACGAAGCCGAAGCGTTGGCGAAGCTTAGAAGTTTGATATTCCCGTCCGGACAACTCGACGTTGAGGCCTACCACGTCTCCCCGAGGGAAGAGGCATGCCGTGGCGTCATGGATGGGGTTCGGCCGGAGCTGTCCAATGCACAGATCAGAGAGAAAATCAGGGCCCCAGGACACGAAATACTCGACGCTAGGAGGCTCGGAAGGTCCAAATCGGCGCTCATGACTTTCGCCGGGACCAAAGTTCCGTTCGCGGTCACTTTCAACTGGCTGGAAACGCCCTGCTTTCTATACAAGAAGACAAAGGCAGCCTGCCTTAACTGCGGAGAGGCCGGCCATCGGACGGATGTGTGCAGCAAACCGACGGGTTACGCGTGTGCGATGTGCGGTGCCCCGCAAGCGATGGAGGGACACTCATGTGTCCCGAAGTGCGCACTGTGCGGAGGGGCGCACAAAACATACGACAGTCACTGTCCTGAGAAGTTTTTCAAGAAGAAGAGACAAATTGAGAGAACCGGACGGAGCCGCTCGAGGCACCGCAACGGGGAACAGCAGGTGCGCTGGCTGTCGAAGGAGCGGAGTGGCTCAAGGCCGCGTGCTCGCTCTCGCAGCAGATCAGCAAGCTGCAAGAGAAATTCGTCACGCTCGGCGCCTCTTGCCGAAAAGAAAAGGAAGAGGAAAAGTCGTAAAGGCGGGAAGAAGCAAAATTGGAATCAAAGATCTATGTCGCGGGAGGGGAAGAACTTGGACCTGGGGGACCAGGAAAAATGGCCCGAGGTGCAGAAAAATGATAACCATATCAATGTGACCAAGAATAACCCGCCACCCATACACAAGTCCTCAGGCAGGATGCCCCGAGTAAAGAGTGGAAGATGTGGAAATGAAGAGCATTTGCTCTGGGACCCCCGGGGTCACTACGGACCAATTTCGAGAAATCGTGGAGGCTGCGGTGAAACAGGCGGTACAGTTTGCCACGCAGCTTTTAATGGAAAAAATCACGCAGCTTTCCAACAAAGTGGTAGCGTTGGAGCGAAACCGGGAGTCCATGCTCAAGCAACTTGGGACAAGCGGGAAAAAATCGACATTCTTGGAACGAAAAAGAAGTTCCCTGCTCCAGGAGCTAGGGGCGAAGAGAAGATTGCCGACTGATGCACGACGTGAAGTAGAATCAGTAGAAGACACGAATAGCCATGTGTCGTCTAAAACAATCATATCTGAAAATATGGCGACGGAACTGCAGGGGGATGGGTCGGAAGCAGGCCAGTCTCAGCCTTCGGTTGTCGCTTGAAACCGATCCCCCTGCGGTAATACTTCTGCAGGAATCTAGAAAAAAGCCCGTAAAGATTAAGGACTACCGGACGGTCGGCGGAACCCAATACTTCACGACCCTCGTCCACAGGACATTCGCGGCCACGGAGAGGCACCCGGACGGGGGCGGAGTGAAGTGTGGGTATGTGGTGATCGTCCCGGTGAAGAAGGGGGACCGGGGTATCCACATAGTGAATCTGTACGGGAACCCCAAGCTTCACAAGGTTGACTACAGAACTCTCCTGGGAAACGTGGTGAGGGCGGCCGGCAAGGAACCTCTCGTCATCGCAGGGGACTTTAATGCCCCGCACCCGGGATGGGGTTACAAATACGTCACGCCGAAAGGACGCACAATTTTTGAAGGAATCAACCAGGAACACATCACGCTCCTCACGGAACCTGACCAGCCTACCAGGACGGTCACGCTGGTGAAGAACGTGGGGAGCGCCGACTGGAAGAACCTGGCAGAACAACTTGGAAGCGACCACTGTATCCTTGAAACGACACTAAGAGAGGCAGGGTACAAGAGAAAAACTGGACCCGCAAAGATCACGGACTGGGACAAATGGAGGAAGAAAAGAGAAAAGACAAAAGTGCACCTGGCGGACATTGAGGAGTGGGCTGCGGACGTGACCACCAGCCTGCGCCCTTTTGTCACGGAGTTTGAGCTTTCGGAGAAGACCCCGGCTGTGGATGCAAGACTCCTCCGCCTTTGGGAGTCCCGGCGTGGTCTGACCAAGAGGTGGAAACGTCAGCGACACAACAAGAAGATTCGTACTAAGATCCAAGAACTAAGGGTGCGGAGGACCATGCGGTCGACCTCGCTAGGAACAACTGGTATGGGATTTGTGACTATACGCGGCAGCCTCGGTACGGCACGGTCGTGGCGTCTCCTTAGGGCACTCATAGATCCAACTAAGACTAAGTCGGTTACGGACAGTCGAATAGCTGAACTCATATACGAGTTACCCAACGATACAGAGCAAATCATGGACCAACTCGCGCGCAGATATTTGTGTCATGAACGCGCGGAGGAAACTCTAGAATATCTAGGACGCGAAAGCTCCGAACTGGATAGGCCGGTATCGGTGGCAGAATTCGAGTACGAGCTCGGGGCCATGAAAAAGGGCACCGCGCCGGGGCCCGACACCATCACGGCAAAACTCCTTTATAACTTGGAAGAAGGCGAACTCGGGAAGATAGTTAATCATTTTAACGAGCACTACTGGGCTAGGGGGGTGACGCCAGCTTGCTGGAAAACCGCTTACATTCGCTTTATTCCCAAGCCCAAAAAGAACTTAAATCTAGAAAATCTTAGACCCATCTCACTTACTTCATGCGTGGGTAAAGCTTTTGAGAGGGTACTAAACACTAGGCTCATGAGGTACTTGGAGAAGGAAAACCTCATGCGCCATACTCAATTTGGGTTTAGACCTCGTACCTCAACACAGGACATCCTCCTGTGGATATACAAACATCTTTTGGAGAACCCTTCCAGGGGACAAACACGGTGTATTCTCGCTCTTGATTTAAAGGGGGCTTTTGATAACGTTTCGCATGCCAGCGTACTCAGAGGCCTGAACGAGATCCACTGCGGACAGAGAACGTTCGAATACGTACGGAGTTTCTTAACGGACAGGAAGGTTACTCTAACCTTAGGGAGCATGAAATCCAATAGCTTCGAGCTCGGCTCAAAGGGGACGCCTCAAGGGGATGTTCTATCTCCGCTTCTTTTCAATCTGGCTCTGCGGGGTTTGCCGGAGGCGCTGGGGGCGGTTCCCGGTGTGGAACACGCCATCTACGCCGACGACATCACCCTGTGGTGTCGGGAGGGGAACGACGCGGAGATTGAAGAAAGACTACAGGCGGCTGCCAAAATTGTAAAAGACTACGCTGAGGAGTGCGGTCTAAAGTGTGCACAGGAGAAGTCCGAATTACTTGTCTTGAGGAACCCTTATGAACGTGTGTCGGAACAGATTGAGGTTTGGGTGAGTGGGAAACGGGTCTCTAAACCCACGGAGATTCGTATCCTCGGCTAGCTCATTCGACAAGGCAGGGGCAACAAGTCGACTATCGATAAACTTGACACCATGACCACCCAGGTCTGTGGCATGCTTCGAAGGATAAGAAATCGTAGGAGGGGCATAAAAGAGAAAGAAGCAATGCAACTCGTTCAGGCCTTTATTATCTCCAGAATCACTTACGCCACACCGTACTTGGTCTTGAGTAAAGCGGAACGGCAAAAAAATGATGTTTTGATAAGAAGAGCTTACAAAAGTGCGCTAGGGCTTCCCGAGAGAACAGCGACCGACAAATTACTAAAGTTAGGGGTCCACAACACGATAGATGAGCTTCACGAAGCACATCTCTTGGCTCAGCTAAAGAGGTTGGCGTCCACGAAGAACGGGGCGTGGCTCATGGACAAACTCGGGATGGCGGTTCCGGGAGGAACGCATACGGGTACTGTCCCCGACCACGAGCTGTCAGCATAAATACGGAAGAAAATAGTGGTGAGTCGTATCCCGAGGAATATGCAACCAGGATAGGACGACAGCAGAAGAAAGGCCAGATCTGAGGCCCTGTCTAAGACATGGGATCACAGAGAGGGAACGCTATATGTTGACTGTGGCGGCCCAGTAAACGGAGTTTTCACAATCGCAGTGGCTAACGCCTAGGGTCGGGTGTTAAGATGAGCTTCGGTCAGAGTAGAGTCGGCTGGGCAGGCTGAGGAAGCGGCGATTGCGTTGGCGGTTGTTTGCAACCTCAGGGCGACTGTCATCTCTGACTCCTAGAAAGCATGTGGAAATTTCGCTCGCGGGATGATGTGCGCAGTCGCTGATAGATTACTACGTAAGACGGAAGTGCAGGGGGTGCATCTGATCTGGTCCCCTGGCCACATGGGGAACACTGGGAATGAGGCAGCAAATGCTGCGGCCCGAGGCTGTATTCTCCGGGACTCGTCCCAGTCGGTGGTCAAGTGGACACGGACCTCTCGTTTAACGAGGCACTCAAAATGAAGAAGCTCGACAGGCGCGTATTCCCGAGCCCGTGCGGGGGGCTTGGAAAGGAAGAAGAATGGACTTGGAGAAGGCTCCAGACGGGCACTCTTGTGACCCCCGCCAAGTTGCACCAGTGGTACCCCGACCGGTACACTACGGGAGCCCGCCCCTTCTGTGGTGACCCCTGGGCGGACGTGCATCACATTACTTGGAAGTGTAAGAAGATCCCTGGACTGGCTCCACTGGTGGAGCCTTCTACTCAAGAGTGGGAAGCGGGGCTGCAGAGTGAAGTCATCGATGTGCAAAAGCTGCTGGTGACCCACGCGCTGCATGCCCAAACCGCAATTGGAGCCCTGGAATGAGGGCATACACACACTCTCTATCTCTTTAACTCCCCCTTCCCTTCCCAATCTTTCCTGTTATGTCCAGTAAAGTTTTCAACAACAACAACAACGGCTGAAGTTTAGCCTGGAAAGGTTTTTTCTGGTAGAGGTGAGTGGCAAATCTGCTTTTTCTTTCAGCTGAGGTACACTTGCGTGTCGAGAATAATCTTTGCAAATAAATCTGCTTGCCCTGTTTTGAACTGACTGTATATTTAGAATTAGGTAGTCTTGAGAAATTTTCCATATGATAGAAGCATACTCTAATTCCTAACGAAAAGATGATTTGTAAGCGAGTAAACGAACGTCCGGAGGTGCCAGATATAAATTTCGTGTTAGAAAACTTAATGAACTGCTAGCCTTGCTGGCCACATAATTTACGGGATCTTGCCAGTGTGGGCTCTTGATCAAAATAACTCCTAGGTACTTGTAGTTATTTACTTCCTCGATTGATAGATGACCTTTTGAGTAGTTGAACCTTAGAAGGAACTTTTTTTTGTGGAGAAGCTCATGAATTTAGGTTTTGAGGTATTGACATTCATTTGCCAGCGATCACACCACAAAGAGAGGGCCTTTAAGTCTTGCTGTTGTGAGAGACAGTCGGTCTGATTTTTGGCAATTCTGTAAATAACGCGGTGGTCTGCAAAGAGTCTGACTGCAGAGGAAATGCTTGCGACATTGTCCTTAATATAGATAAGGAACAACAAGGGGTCCAAAACTGATCCCTGAGGAACTCCAGACTTCACACTAATACTAGAAAAAAACACTACAATGCAAGGAATATAGATTAGATTTTTTTTTAGTGAGACTCAGTTTTCTTCAACAGAGCGTGCATGGAAGATTCTTTCATACTGAATCAGAAAGTCTGACAGTGTTACCGCAATAATTTGCCTTTGAGTAGTCACATATCATTTTTTAGGTTCATTCTCGAAACATTTGATATCTCATAGCAGAAATAAACAATTCTATGGTCGCTAATTTCATCTAGCACGCGTACAGACATGTTTTTGGGGTGAGTGGTACAAACAAAGTCCAGTACTGCATCTCCTCGTGTGGGATCATTTACCAATTGTTTAATTAAAAAAGAATCAACGATATTTATAAAACTTCCACACTCTTCTATACGTGAGCAATTATTATGCACTTGGAGGTCAGACCAACCGATCCCAGGGTAATTAAAATCACCTGCCGAAAGAAGTGGTAAATGTGGATACTGGAAATTGAAAAATTCTAGAGTATCGGTTAGTCTGTTGACAAATTCACATGATGAATCAAGTGGTCGGTAACAAACTCCAACTATAATATTCTGAAAAGATATTGTACCAATGGAAACCCAAAGGGTTTCAGGAGTAGTCAATTGAAATCAGTGTAAGATATGCCCTTTCGAACTGCGATGATTACGCCACCGCCTCGTTTGGAAACTCGATCCCTACGGAATATGTTAAAATTATGGCTTAAAAGAAAATTGGAATTTGAAATAATATTGGTAAGTCACGTTTCGGTTGCAACAGTAACATCGGCTGAGCATGAAATATTGCTGCTTGCGAAGTCATCTTGTTTTGGCAGTAGGCTTCGAAACTTTGCTGGCAAAATGAGAGAGGGCGGGTACTGGTTGCAGGCGCTCACAGTTGTTCTAGGTTTAGATTTATAGTTCTTGTGTCACGATTGTTGATCCCCGTGGCGCGTCTGTAGTTTTCCGTTCCCTCGAGGCAGGCAAAACACTATCGGTTTCATCGCAGTACACGTACGGTCGGGGACAAAAGTCCTCAGGACGCACGAGCTGCGACTGAAACCCATTGCTCTGCCATCTGCCGGCGGGTCGCCTGGTTTCGAGGTCACACAAAAGCGCATCCGCGTCCTACTGTGCCTGCAAGCATGTGTGTTTTTCCGCTTTTCTGCGGCGCGGCGCCTAACTCGGAATCGGGCGCGTGGTACAGCCTCGGAGATAGCGCTTGCGGCTGACGAGCGTCTGCTACAGATTCCGAAACTGGAGATACCGCCTGCAGCATTGCGCCGCATTTCGCCGTGTCAGCGCATCTTGCTTTATAACCAGCTGAGCTTATCGCTCAGTTGAGCAGCCGTGACTCCTTGCTTCATAGGTGCCATGTCAGTAAGCGCTATCTCCGAGGCGGTACCACGCGCCCGATTCCGAGTTAGGCGCCGCGACGCAGAAGAGCGGGGAAACACAGATGCTTGCAGGCACAGTAGGACGCGCATGCGCTTTTGTGTGACCTCGAAACCAGGCGACCCGCCGGCAGTTGGCAGAGCTATGATGCGTTTCAGTCGCAGCTCGCGCGTCCTGGGGACTGTTGTCCCTGATTGTCCATCTGATTGTTGATAAAGAGCTTATAAAAAGCGAGATTTACCCCATTGCGCGTGGTTCGGACCGAGTTTGCATAATTCCAAAGTTTTTTTTCGAATTTTTCTCACTTTTGGCGAGTATGGTCTTCCTCCATCCAAACTGGGGGGTGTCAGTCGACCTTAGCCGCGACGCGCCGTGGAGCACACCCCGCTTGCTTTTGAAACTTAGGATCTTAACAATATTATGTCTGTCAGAAAATTCCCTTTTCCGGCCAACACGATGCGCTCTTTCTATAACGCCGACGTTTAGCTGCAACCTGTCCGAAAAGAAGGAAAGTGCGATACGCTCTGTCTGAGCCCACGATTCGTTTCCTTCCTCAGGAACCTTTCTAATAAGCAAATTATTTCTTTTCAGTTCGTTGTTGATGTTATCGACGGTGCCATGGAAGCTACTTATGTCATGCTGTTTCGAAGATACATCTTAAGTTTTTCTTTCAATCTCGGTGAATGAATGAATTTGGAGTTTTCAGGCAAAGCAGCAACATAGGCCATAGTGTGCCAAACACGGTTTTATGTAGGCGCTAGCAGGAAGTCACTGTAGGGTCAGTGCTAGTGTCCGGAAATGAGGTGACCAGAGGAGGAGGCGTCAATGTCCGATGACGGTCAGGTGTCAGCAGCTATCTCGGTGACATGAAATCGCCCGCCTGAACTCGACGTGAAATCTGCGGATCCAATCTTATACTTGATGCGCGGGCTCACGGTATGCCTGCAAAATTAGAAGGTATCAGAAGCTAGTCGACCTGTGGCTGCCTAAATCGCTCTAGAAGCGGGCTACAGCTGGCAGCACGGTTATTTGTAGGCGCGTTTGCTAGAAGAGCCTGAACACTGGATAAAGCAGTAAAGATCGTGCATGGAGGCAGCGGCAAAGGGGGCTAAACAGATAACGGAGCGCTCTGGAGGCTCGGAAGTGAACCGGGTCACGGGGCCCAGGGAGGCAGTTTCCCGCTGTCGTCGCTGCGGAGGAGGACACAGTGACGCTAAACGCAGGGCCCAAGACCTACGGTGTTTTAAGTGTCAAGAACGCGGTCATTTAGCACGAGTGTGCACCCAGCCAACGGGGGCTCAACCGAAGGGCAAGGAACGCCGTGTTGAAGATATCGCCGGGGAACGCTTTGGGGAAGGGCGGCGGAACTCCGGCAAGGTAGGCGCAGTGAACTAAGAGCTTCTAGCGACGGCGACTCGGACACTGCGGAGGACGAGAACTTGTGGTCGCTTCATTCTGAGACATCTTCATTTTCCAGCGTCGGGGTCATCCGGTCTGTGGAACAGCGGGTACCACCCATCTATGCCGAGGTCAAGGTTCAAAG
Organism: Ixodes scapularis; assembly: GCF_016920785.2. Lineage (NCBI taxonomy): Eukaryota > Metazoa > Arthropoda > Arachnida > Ixodida > Ixodidae > Ixodes > Ixodes scapularis. The sequence goes on along the minus strand of NW_024609837.1, from coordinate 90,732,893 downwards.
GAAATCGGTCAGAATGGAACGGGACACGGGAGCCGTGGTTTCAGTGATGGGGGCAGCTGAGTTCAAGAGGCGTTTTCCTGATGTCACCGTAGAGGCGTCTGATGTCCGTTTGAGAAGTTATTTTGGACATACCGCCGCGGTCGTTGGAAAGGCGGTGGTAGATGCGGAATTCAGCGGAAGGCACGCACGGCTGCCACTTTTTGTGGTTTAAGGGGACGCTCAAGCCCTGCTAGGGCGAAATCGGGCCAAGGCATTTGGCACGCCACTGTATGAGTTGCTGAACGTCAACCAAGTGGGCGGCGTGGACAAACTGGTGAGCAGGTTTCTAGCTCTGTTTTCGGCGAGTCTGGGGAAGCTAAAGGAAGTGACATCAAAATATGTGTTCCAGAGGGAGTGAAGGCGAGATTCTTCAAGCCGCGTTCAGTGCCTTTTGCACTACAAGACCTGGTGGCACAGGAACTTCAGCGGCTACAGAGAGGGCGTACTGTTGCCCGTCCGGGTTTCCGAGTGGGCTGCACCCATTTGTACCCGTACTTAAAAAGGACGGCCGGGTAGGAGTGTGTGGAGACTTCAAAGTCGCAGTCAACCAGGCCGCAGAAACCGAGACATACCCTGTTCCGAGGGTTGATGAGTTGTGGGCTAAGATGTCGGGGGCATGAAGTTTTCGAAGCTAGATTTGAGTGACGCTCATCAGCAGGTTTAGGTGGACATCACCTCGCGGGCGTATGTGACAATTAACACGCAAAACGGGTTGTTTCAGTACACCCGGCTGCCGTTTGGGGTGTCGTCGGCACCTGCGATTTTTCAAAGAGTGATGGACAGTCTGCTACAAGATTGCCAAGGGACAGTGGTATGTTTTGATGATATCCTAGTGACTGGCAAGAACGACAGGGAACACTACATATACCTGGAGACAATGCTGGAGAGGCGACACAGTGCTCGGTTGAAGTTGAAACTCAAAAAATGCCCTTTTCTCGCATGCAGTGTCGAGTAGTTGGGCCATGTCATTGATGCATCAGGTCTTCATCCAGCGCCTGGGAAGGTTGAAGCTATCGTCGGGGCTCCTAAGCCAACAGGCGTGAAGGAGGTGCAGAGCTACCTGGGCTTGCTGAACTTCTACCGCCGATTCCTGCCAAACTCGTCATCGGTGCTCCAACCACTCCACGTGCTGCTCAAGAAGAGAGAGGCATGGCGTTGTAACCAAGAGCAATGTCCAGCAATTGAGACAAGTAAGCAGTTACTGGCATCAGCGTCGGTGCTGGGATACTATGACGCGGGCCGGCCACTGGTTCTGTGCTGTGATGCATCCCCGTACGGGGTAGGAGCGGTGTTGTCACATAGGCTACCAACGGGAGAAGAAAAGCCGATTGCTTTGGTCTCGAGGCGTTTGACGGTGGACGAGAAGAATCACAGTCAGATCGACAAAGAGGCCCTTGCTATTGTTTTCGGAGTATCCAAGTTTAGCCAGTTTGTGTGGCGGCGGCAGTTCGAGATCTTTTAGGATAACAAGCCGCTACTCGTTCTCCTGGGTCACGACCGGGGCATTCCTCAGCAGTGCTCGCCACGTGCATTGTGATGGGCTTTGAAACTCAGCTTTCCTTTGGCGCCTCCTGGTGGCACGGGGATGGGCGCGTCCTGGTACAGATGGTGACGACCGATGATGGTGCTCGCCCGATGACAGCCCCCGGGAAGTTGATAATAAAAAAAAAAACATTAAAAGTTGTCCGATCCCACTGAACACATTGCGACGTTGGTTGGCTTTACAGTGGCCAGTGTGGCCACGTCTATTATGAAACAAAACAACTCAACAGTGAGTTAAAATCCCAAAATTAAACCCTGTACTTTTTTTTCCCTGTCTCCCAAAATCGAATCGAAGCCAATCCTCCAGAATCCTCTCGGGGATCTTTTTGTAGACTCGCAGGGGCCTCATTTCCCCTCAGGGACCGACCAATCCCTTCAAATTTCACCTCTCACGTGGTACACTGTTCTCCAATGGTCGGCGAGCTGTCAGCCTGGCGCTCCAACCGCCAAATCCAAATTCTTTCTAGAGTCAACCCCTGCATTTTACGCAGACTGGCTGGCGCCAACAGCTAAATTATTACATCGGGTAAAAAGCGTCAATTTTACACTAAGCGGCAAAACCCTCTATATACAGGCACATTCGGCTAAAAGCTACAAGCATCTCCAAACGCGGGCTCTCCCGGTCCCGGTCTGAGCAGACAGCCGAAACCCGAGACACTTCTTAACGACCGCGGGGGCACCGCTCCCGCACTACGGCCGCTCTGGCCCCGCCAACACCAAACATAGAAAGCTAAAAAAACAAAAAAACAATGCCGACGCAACTCTGGAAATATAAACTTTCCTAACAAAAATCACCTTAACTAATAAGCAGGATTTCTACAAACTTAACACCTCCCCACCAAGAATGTTGCAAGTACACTTTTTGTTCGCGCAACATCAGTCCCACTGTTCGTCAATTCGGAGACACACAGCACCGAGCAAGACCCAGAGTCGTACATTCCAGATTCCACAATGTCCATATATAGATATATTTAAACCCGCTAATCCCAAAGCTCTACAGTATGGGTGCAGACACCACTGGGCACTCTATTCCTAATAAAGTTCGCACTAGTCAAAACAAACATTCAAAATAAAACAAAAACTATATGACTTGAAAAAAAGAAATGCAAAATGCTCCAAGAAAGGAAAGCACAGATAACTCTCAGCGTCTTCTCAAGCGCTTTGTCTACGCTCTTTCGAGACTCGACCTGCACGTTTCGAAATATACGTGAGGATTGAGAAACTTCTCCCACGGAGAATAGAGACTATGCCCCCCAAAATATTACGTAGAATATAAAATACCGAGGGGCCGACCGAAAAGCAAAAGGAAAGTTAATCAGGAGGGCAGTAAAATAAACGTAGCCTAAAGGAGAAACAAAACCGTAGTAGCCTTGCTAGCTACCCTCCTAATCTTGGCCTTCTTGTCGTCCAGCTCGTTGCCTTCGGAGACGTTCTGAGAACTGCCTGAGGCGGCGCGCAGTAGGTCGCTTCCACGACACTCGCTGAACCCGAGCTCAAACTGAAAGTCTGCTGTCCTCGCGTGCGTGCTCTGGCCACTGGCCGGAGTGGCTTTTTCTTTTTCGTGCCCATTTGACGCCCGCCGCCCCCGCAGCTCCTTGCGTCCGGACTCCTCCTTCCGGACTCGCTCGACGCAGCCTTCTTCCTGATTGTCACCCGACGATGTACCGCCGGCCTGACCTTCGGCGACGACACGGTGCCGGTAGCGGAGTGGGTGCCTTTCCGCAGACTGAGCTTCCGTCTCGACTCCTGGATCCGAGGAATCGAGGCCATTTTCGCCGTCCTCTCGCCGTCGTCCGCGTTCTCTCCGTGGTCATCGGCGTCGTAGCCCGGAGCGGATGCAGGATTGTGTAGTGATGATATGACAGTTCTCACTCGCGTGCCCCGCGGCAATGCGTCCATGCTAATGCGCATGCTCGGGGTTATCTTTAGTTCGAGAGAAGTGATAATAAAACACTTGGGTTCCGGACTCCGGTGTGGCTGGTCGCTCCTTCCCCGCGAGACATGGTGTCAGATGTGGGATCCGTCCCGGAGGAGCGACGCAGCGAGTGAGCCGTCGGCGTGGCGCATCCTGCAACGCCCGCCATGGCGGACGAAGACTCTAAGCCTACGCAGTTCTGCGCCGCCGGTATCCAGCCGCCTCCGAAGTTCGACTTTTCGAACCCCGGCGAGTGGAAGGAATGGGCGCGTTCAGTAGCGGCCCCGGAGTCAAGGAGTCACTGACTCCTTCCACTGTACGGCCAAAAGTCACTTCCGGTGCACGTAACTCCGGGGCTTCGGAGTCAAGCTCCGAAGCACCGAGTCCGGAGACGGTGCACGTAGAGTCAAAGGAGCTAAAATGACGTCATTTCCTAACTGGTGACGATTTCCGGCGCTAAAAGAGGAAAAAACAAACATTATGGCGGGATAAGCTGCTTCGGTTCTGTCGCGGGTGCGCGGTTTCCTCGCTTTTGTTAATAAAAAGTGCTCAAGGTAAGACGAATAACGTGTTTGGATATCTTTTTCAGGTAAGGCTCTTTCGGAAAATGCATTGGATCGTATTTTGTTTTGTTTGAATATGCTAATAAACAACGCAAACGTTCATTTGACGCCGTGTCTTGATCGCCGTTGCACGGAAACTCGGTAATATTGACGATAGTCCTGTCCGCGCTCAACAGAGCAAAACGGGGTATGAACGCGACTTTGGAAGCCGGTTGGACACTCACGCAGAGCATGATACCGATTAATGTTTTGTTTGCGTAGCTAAATCGAGGTGCACGTTGGCTGAGACTCGCTTCGGCCGACAAAACCTTGATCGCCGAGCGCGGCCGAACTTCCCGTGTGTATACGAATACATTTTATAGGAAGTTCGTTACGAAGGGCGGAACAAACTTATAGCCGTATAAAAGTATCGCAACCGGCAGGGTAGATTCGTTGAGCTCTATTTCGCGTGTGCTGACGACGTTTTTTGTCGACTTATATAACAGTAGCTGCCTTTGCACCGCCAAGCGAAGGGCTCGATCGCGTTGCATCGCTTCGAACAGCAGCGCTGATGTGTACAATCACCTGCTTTTTCTTCAACGACCTTGTAAAGACTTGTTCAATACCGGCGTCAAATAAAAGCGATCGTGCTCGCCATCGTCTGCTTCCAGTTTAGTCGGAGACCGTCTGGCAGAGGGGAGGAAGCGGAAGTTGCGTAGAAGCAGGTTTGGAGCCGCGGTTTTTTTTTTTTGCGGTTCAGTAGGCGCTCCGATGACTCCGACTCGAGGCACTCCGTTCGGAGGCAAGGGAGGCGCTACTGAACGCGCCCAATGGGTTTTCCTGTTTGACGACTACTGCTACGCTTCTGGGCTCTACCAGGCGCCGGGCGAAGTGCAAGTGAGGACATTGCTGTACGCCATGGGCTCCCGTGAGGCTCGACGACTCCTGGACACGTTGGCCTTGACAAGCGACGACTGGTGCTCTCTTCAAGCGGTGAAGACGAAGCTCACCGACCACTTCATCCACCCGGTCAACGAAGTCTACGAAAGCGTGCGCTTCCACCGTCGCGTCCAGGCTGAAGGCGAGTCGGTAGACGACTTTTACACTGCACTACGTACGCTCGTCAAAAAGTGAAGTTACGCCTCCGCGGTAGTCGAAGAACGCCTCATCCGCAATAGATTCGTCGTCGGTCTTCTGGACTTTAAGGTGGTAGACAAGCTATGTCGCACGCCCAGGCTCACGCTCGAAGACGGGAGACTTCAGGCCCGTATTCACGAAGACGCCATGAAGGCCCGGTCTGAAGTTTTCCAGAAGGAACCAAATCCTGCCATTGTGGTCTCCGAAGCAAAAGTCCGAAAACGTCTTCCGAAGTCACGACGGCGTTCCGACTTGTCGGGGGAAGGCGCAACGAGGACTCCCAAGCCTTGCTCAAGCGACGGACGCTGCAGGTTCTGCGGCAGGTCACCTCACTCCCGCTCCGACTGTCCGGCAAAAGAGGCAAGATGCAGGTGGTGCAAGAAAGTTGGACACTTCGAAGCCGTCCGCGAAAAAAAAAGTCATGGGATCAGCCGAGCTGCACACAGTTGCGGCAGGCGCCCGTACGAGAGCCAAGTTCGCAACCGTGGCCGTCAACGGACACAACGTGAACTTCAAAATGGACTCTGGAGCGGAGGTGACCGTGGTGTCGAGTTCATTCCCTGGAGTACCGAAAAAGCTTCGTGCACCAGAAGGTGAGCTCACGGGCCCCGGAAACCACCCCCTGAAAGTACTGAACACGTTCCCCGCAACGGTGCAATGGAGGGACAAGTCGACCTTGCAGGACATTTACGTCATGCCTTCACAACACCCTCCTCTTCTCGGCTTCACAGCAATACAAGCGCTGGGCGTCATTCAGTTTGTCGAGAATGTGGCGACACCAGCGGTGTTGCGGAGAGACAGGCTTCTCGACGGTCTGGGGGAGCTAAAGGAGGAGTACGTCATCTGTCTTCGACCTGGTGCCAAGCCCTTCGCTCTAAGCGTGCCGAGGAGGGTCCCGATTCCGCTGCACGACGTCGTTCGTGGTGAGCTCAAGAAGCTAGAGTCTGAAGGAGTCATTCGCAAGGTTGACCGCCCCACAGACTGGTGCGCGGGCATGGTCGTCGTTCCGAAGACAGGAGGAGGCTACCGCATCTGCGTAGACCTCACGCGCCTCAACGAAGTCGTACTGAGGGAGCGTCACATTTTACATTCGGTTGAGAACATCCTCGGACGTCTCGGGCAAGCGAAGGTTTTCTCGAAGCTGGACGCCACTGCAAGCTTCCTCCAAGTGAGGCTTTCCGAAGAAAGTCAGGAGCTGACGACGTTCATAACGCCGATGGGAAGGTTCTGTTTCCGCAGGCTGCCTTTTGGCATCTGTTCAGCGCCAGAGTACTTCGAGCGTCAGATGAGTCGCATTCTAGAGGGACTGGAAGGAGTTGTAAGCATGATTGACGACATTCTCGTCTTCGGCGCATCAAAGGGCGAGCACGATCGTCGACTCCAGCAAGTGCTGCAAAGGCTCGACGAGGCAGGCGTCAAGCTGAACAAGAAGTGCAGTTTCGCTGCCTCAGAAGTCAAGTTTCTCGGCGTGTTGGTCAGCGCGAAAGGAATCAGCACGGATCCCGAAAAGATCGAGGCCCTGCAGAAGTTGCCGATACCCTCGGACGTCGGTGGGGTACGAAGACTGCTGGGAATGGCGAACCATGTGGAGCGTTTCATCCCACACCTCTCGGACGTCACGGCGCCAATCAGAGAACTGCTGCAACAGCGCAACTCGTGGTACTGGGGACCAAGCCAGCAAGCGGCCTTTGAGAAGCTAAAGAGCATGCTTACCTCTCATATCTGCTTGGCCAAGTACGACCCGTCCTCCCCAACAGTAGTTTCAGCTGATGCGAGCTCTTACGGACTCGGGGCCGTCATGCTTCAAGATCAGCCCTCCGGCGAGAGACGGGCAGTGGCCTATGTATCAAGGGCTCTCACAACCACCGAAACTCGCTACAGCCAGACCGAAAAAGAAGCCCAGGCCGTAATGTGGGCGGTCGAGCGCCTCGATCAGTTTTTGAGAGGCATCGACTTCCAAGTCGAAACGGATCACCGCCCCCTCGTCACGCTCTTGGGATCTGCGGAGTTGAATCTGATGCCACCTGGAATTCAGCGACTACGCATCCGCCTCATGCGCTACCAGTTCACCGTTCTTTATGTCCCCGGCAAACTTTTAGCTACGGCGGACACCCTGTCAAGAGCCCCGGTGCAGGAATTGGATCAGCACTGCGAACGTCGGGTGGACTCCATAGAACTCTTTGTCGGCGAAGTGGTTTCAGCAGCCGCTGATTTCGTGTCATCCCGCCTGGAAGCCCTACGAAAGCACCAAGCGGAAGACGGCATCTGCTCGGGCTTGCAACGCTTCTGTGAAAAGAGATGGCCAGAACATGTGTCCAGAGTTCCTGTTCATCTACGAGAGTACTGGAAGGAACGTGGGAACATCACCGTTTGCGATGGCCTATTACTCAAAGATCGCCGCATCTTCATTCCGCGCTCGCTGCGACACGAGACACTGCAGTTGATACATGAAGGCCATCAGGGCATCGGACGCTGCAAGGCAAGAGCAAGGGACGCAGTTTGGTGGCATACTCTAAACAGCGAAATAGAGCAACTCGTGACAGCCTGCGAGCGGTGCTCCCAGGCAAGAGTACAGCGCTCCGAGCCACTCATCAGCACACCGACTCCCAGTCGTCCGTGGCAGAGAGTCGGAGCGGATCTGTTCGAGCTTGAGGGGAGACACTACGTGCTCGTCGTGGACTATTACTCCCGCTTCCCAGACGTCATCAGTTTGACGTCGACGACGTCAACGTCCGTCGTCGCAGCAGTCAAGAGCACATTCGCCCGGTTTGGGATCCCCAACGTGCTGGTATCGGACAACGGGCCGCAGTTCTCTTCGAGACAGTTCGCCGAGTTCGCCCAGAGCTACGGTTTCCACCACGTCACGAGGAGCCCACGCTACCCACAGGCGAATGGGGAAGCGGAGCGTATGGTGCGGACCATGAAAGAGTTGTTCTACAAGTCAAGGGACCCGCACATGGCCCTCCTGGTGAATCGAGACACCCCTGGAGTGACCGGTTACAGCCCGTCCCAACTGCTAATAGGCCGACGGTTGCAGACAAAGGTACCGAAGATGCCAGAGACGTTGCAGCCGGGGTTGCCATCACGACGGGACTTCAAAAGAAAAGACGGGGAGGCCCGAAGACGCCAGCGAAAGGACTTCAATCGCCGTCACGCTGCTCGCCAACTTCGCCCGCTCTCCGTAGGGGAGGACGTGTGGGTATAAAACGTGCTGCGCCGAGCAACGGTCCTCAGTCCAGCGAAGCGGCCACGCTCCTACGTAGTCGAGACCGGGACAGGAGTCCTGCAACGCAACCGCCGGCACATGGTACCACTCGATGCGTCTCCGGCGGGCTTCGACGCTTCGGATCCCGGCGGTTCGACCCATGAGACTACGGCTCCAGCCAGTCCGGCGATCTCAACGGCAAGAGCAAGTCCGGGTGCAGTGAGCCAACAACAGCCGACCGCAGTTGAGCCTGCACCAACAGCAGCGCCGACGAACTTGACGAACTTCCCTTCAACATCAACGTCGACGGACAATACGCCGATAAGAGTAACTCGGTCGGGCAGCCAAGTTAGGCGACCGGTACGTTTGGACTTGTAAAACTTAGAAGGGGGGATGTAGTGATGACACGACAGTTCTCATTCGCGTGCCCCGCGGCAATGCGTCCATGCTAGTGCGCATGCTCGGTGCTATCTTTAGTTCGAGAGAAGTGATAATAAAACACTTGGGTTCCGGACTCCAGTGTGGCTGGTCGCTCCTTCCCCGCGAGACAGATTGGAACCGGAGCACCTCTCGACCGCCGACTCCGACCTGGCGCTGCAACCCTTGCGCAGCCGCTTCTTCCCAGCCTGGGACGGCACTTGCCTCCCCAGTGCTTGCCTCCCCAGTGCCTCCCCAATGACCTGTGCGCCGGTGTTCCCCGGATCCCTGCGCTCGATGTCGCCAACCAGGTTCGTCCCCCCGTCGCCGCCGTCACCATCGCTCCCGCTCTCGCTCTCGCCCCTTTGCGTCGCCGGATCACCGGCGGGTGCTTCTGCCTTGTCGGCGCCAGCTCTCCTCTCAATTTTCACTTCGCGGCCGCCGCAGTCATCGCCGTATGCATTCTCCTCGCGGTCTTTCTCCGGACTCATTTTAGTCTCAGCGCTCTTAAACCATGCCGGAGCGAGGGCTGCATACTCCGGGATCGGCGCGAGGACGGCGCGGGGTTTTTTCGGGAGCTCTCTCATTTTTGTCGGGTCCTTTGAACTCCATTTTCTCATCGCCTGAATCTGGGCCAGCTTTACTTCCTTAATTTCGCGTTGGAGCCTAAGAATTTCAAGCGCTATAGCTGCCGACCTGCTACCTACTCCGTCCTCCGTCCCAGAAGAACCGCCCTTAGCCCCTGATATTGTGCTCTTGGACATTGTGAGCCTCGGAGGAAACAACCCTGGGTATTACATAGGAACGAGGGTCCTGCCGTGCCGTCACATTTTCCAGGGGCGTCTCTGTGGCTCCCTTGTGCTGCCTTCTTCCGCCGGTCTCGAGTCCTTGACTCCCGGAGCCTCTCGCTTGGATGTCGCTCCGTCCGCCGCACACAACGCAACAGGCTATTGCCGCTGTCTTCTCACGCAGATATTGGCGGGGCTCACCATCAGTTGACGTCGTGGCGTCCTTCTTGAGTCCCTTGACTCCCGGAGCCTCTCATTGGGATGCCGCTCCGCCCGCCGCACACGACGCAACAGGCTATTGCCTCCGTCTCCTCACTCAGATGTTGGCGGGGCTCACCATCAGCTGACGTTGTGGCGTTCTTCTCGCAACCCGTCGCAGAAAGTCAGCGGGATCCTGTCGACTGCGCCAGTCAACTTTCCTTTGGGGCCTCCTGGTGGTACGGGGATGGGCGCGTCCTGGTCCGGATGGTGACGACCGATGATGGTGCTCGCCCGATGACAGCCTCCGGGAAGTTGATAATAAAAAAAATGTATTAAAAGTTGTTCGATTCCGCTGAACACATTGCGACGTTGGTTGGCTTTACAGTGGCCAGTGTGGCCACGTTTATTATGAAACAAAACAACTCAACAGTGAGTTAAAACACCAAAATTAAACCCCGTACTTTTGTTCCCAGTCTCCGAATATCGAATCGAAGCCAATCCTCCAGAATCCTCTCGGGGATCCTTTTGTAGACTCGCAGGGGCTTCCCTTCCCCATAGGGACCGACCAATCCCTTCAAATTTCAGCACTCTCACGTGGTATACTGCTCTCCAATGGTCGGCGAGCTGTCAGCCTGGCGCTCCAACCGCCAAATCCAAATTCTTTCTAGAATCAACCCCTGCATTTTACGCAGACTGGCTGGCGCCAACAGCTAAATTATTACATCGGGTAAAAAGCGTCAATTTTACACTAAGCGGCAAAACCCTCTATATACAGGCACATTCGGCTAAAAGCTAAAAGCATCTCCAAACGCGGGCTATCCCGGTCCCGGTCCGAGCAGACTCCCGAAACCCGAGACGCTTCTTAACAACCGCGGGGGAACCGCTCCCGCACTACGGCCGCGCTGGCCCCGCCGACACCAAACATAGAAAGCTAAAAAAAACAATGCCGACGCAGCTCTGGAAAGATAGACTTCCCTAACAAAAATCACCTTAAGTAATAAGCAGGATTTCTACAAACTTAACACAGCTGTTACGACTACAGGCTAAAGTATAGGCCAGGGTGCAACTTGGGGAACGCAGACGCATTGAGCCGCCTTCCATTGGCAGCGACTTCCATGGAAGATCAGGTGGCAAACGACGTTTTTCTCTTGGAGAAGGCTTATCCCGACTTGATGTCTGCAGTGGCGATGGCGAGGGCTACAAGCCGAGATCCTGTCCTGGCGGTCCTACGAGAGAGTTTGACGACAGGGCAACACCTGCCGGCTGCAGAGGAGTGGCGGCCATTTGCGGCAAGACGGGAGGAATACAGCGTTCAAGATGGCTGCGTGCTTTGGGGGAGCCGGGTTGTGGTGCCGGCATCTCTTCGGGTGGGCGTGTTGGATCTGCTGCATGAGACGCATTCTGGAATAAAAAAAATGAAGATGGTGGCCAGGAGCCACGTCTGGCGGCCACGGATGAATGCTGACATTGCACAGAAAGTGAACACCTGCCGTACGTTCCAGGCATATCAACGAGCTCAGAGGTCTGTGCCGCTCATGCCCTGGCCATTTCCTGAGCGACCATGGATGAGATTGCATCTGGATTTTGGGGGGGCCGTTCCAGGGAGTGTACTTTTTAGTACTGGTGGATGCTTACTCGAAATGGGTGGAGGTGGTGAGGGTGCCGTCTCCATCGGCTAAAGCCACTGTGAAGTGTCTGCGTACTATTTTTGCAGCAGATGGACTATTGGACGTGGTGGTTAGTGACAATGGGTCGGCGTTCGTAAGCTCAGAGTACAGAACATTCTTGGAGCGCAACGGCGTCAGGGCTGTGTTCATTCCTCCTTACCATCCAGCGTCAAACGGTGCTGCGGAAAGAGTGGTGCAGACCATAAAAAAACAAGCTCAAGAAAGCAGACCCAGGCCTGTTCGAGACCAAGATCGCCAGGGTGTTGCTGAACTACCGGAACTCTCCGCACTACCTTCTGAATCCTGACCTCCGGACACGGGTCGGTTTGCAGTGACTGCAGGAGAAGCAGCGTCACGACCAGGGGGCTCGCAAGGACCCCCTGCCACACTCTGGAGCCGGAGTGTGGGCTCGTAACTTCAGGCCTGGAACACCATGGGTGCCTGGAGTTGTGGGTGGAGCCACTAGGGCATCATTAGCTGAGGTAACGCTACCTGATGGCACAGTTTGGAACCGCCATGGGGACCATCTGCGGCACCGAGCGGCACCTGACATGACCTCCAGCACAAATGAAAACGAAATGGTTGCGGCGCCACATGAGCCACCCCCAGCTGAACGAGGGACTGTCGTGAGCGAGACCAGCTGGCCGCCCGAGGTTGTGACTAGTGCACAACCCCCGGAGGCTCTGCAAGACGTTGTGACTAGTGCACAACCCCCGGAGGCTCTGCAAGACGTTGTGACTAGGCCATCTACCCCAGTGCTCAGACGGTCAACCCGGGACAGAAGACCTGTGTCGCGTTATTCACTGTAGCTCGCGTTGAACTTTGCCGTGTTTCCGGGTATTGCTTTTCGTGAGGGTAAGGAATGTTATAGTCTGACTGGTAGCGCCACCGCGGGTGCGGCGGGCGCTTGGCGGCGTTCGCGGCCATGGTAATAAAGGGGGTGGCCACGGGGTTCCAGTTCAGTTGTGTTGCGGGCCAAGGCGGCCCGCTGGTTATCTGTAACTTAACATGAATAAATGTTGTCTTGAACGTACATAACACAAACGACAGCCTTTTAGGGGGCGAAGCTCCTAAAGGCCCGGTCACACTGCGGAAACAGTCGGAGAACTTTGTCCTTCAACACGAGACAAACATGTTTTCGGGGCCCGTGTCACATTGCGGAAACAGCAACAGTCCGGAAACATGTTGCTGTCGCCCGAAAACCATGTTTCCCAACTTGTTCTCCGACACTCGGGGAACATCCTGTCACACCGAGAAAGCGTGTTGGACGAACACAAATTGCCTCCTCTCCTGCGCGCTGCCTCCCTCTCTCTCTCGCCCTCGTCTGCCCGGCCGGCTCGGCTAAGCTACAAGCGCGAGCTCCGGGCTTTCAGCATCCCTGCCAAGCACGCACACTCGTGCAGTGCAAGCACTGTTCTGGGCCAGATGCTCGCGCTTGTTGCATCAGCTGCGTCTGGACCGAAGCTGAAACGAAGTATAGGCGGCTAGGCTCAGATCCGCTGGCTCCGCTTGCCCCTTGAATCGTTGCCATTTTGGATCGCCGTTTCATCGACGTCGCTCTACCGTAGTCGATTCATCAGCCGCGCGAACCATCTCGTGTTCTCTGGAACTGGCAGTTGCGTTCTGCTACAGGGCTAGACCCTTGCACGATGGCATACGCGCCGGCCACAGCAGCAGCTTCTGTGTTTGGTGCTTCTTTAGGCCCTGTCACATTGAGGAAACACGGCGGAAACATGAACAAAACATGTTTCTCAACAGTCGGGAAACATGTCGGCTGTCGGCTCTGTTGCCCGACAACCCTCTCACATTGAGGAAACAGCAACACAACATGGACGACAGCGACAATGTTGTCTCGGTGTGACAGCTTTTGGCAACGGAAACCTCGACAACTTGTGTCGGACGACACGTGTTGCCCATTTCGGTGACTGAGCGAATGTTTTTCCAGCAACACGGCAACATCTATATTTTTCTGTACAGATAGTCGCACGAGAATACTTCAATAATCGACAACGTCAAGCGCGAAGGGCCATTTTGAACGCGGCTTCTTGCGCGGCGGCAGCTGATCGTCAGAATCATCTGAATCGATGGCGCACAAAGAAGCACCAAAGCAGAAGCTGCTGCTGTGGCCGGCGCGTATGCCATCCTGCAAGGGTCTAGCCCTGTAGCAGAACGCAACCGCCAGTTCCAGAGAACACGAGATGGTTCGCGCGGCTGATGAATCGACTACGGTAGAGCGACGTCGATGAGACGGCGATCCAAAATGGCAACGATTCAAGGGGCAAGCGGAGCCAGCGGATCTGAACCTAGCCGCCTATTCGCGACTCCAGCAAAACGGACGCCACCAAGCGGGAAAACCGGGAACCAGCCGGTCCAGGTCGCTCGGGCCCCTCCGCGTCTCTGGTGGCTTTCGCGGAAGCGTGTAGTCGGCGCGGTCGCGAACACTGTAATTTGACGAAGGTCCGAATATATCTTAAGTTTGCCTGAGCGATCATTAGTGTGGTGAAGCCTCAGTAGATTGCTTTCTTCTATTACGTGTTTGAAAGCCCGTTTATTCCACAGCACACGGTCGCGTGCTTTCGATTTCTTGGATTGGGAGGAATCACGGAAAAACGTTTTGAGTTCTTGTCTGTCTCGATTCACATTCAAAGTGACGACTACTTGGTAACTGATAAGTGGTTTCTTTATAAGGATGTAGAACAGTGGACTGAGGACGACAGACGAGGCATTTCACTGGAGGGAATATCAATGTTGCAGTCAAGTGAATGAAAAGGTTCGATAGCTGCTTTCCTTGAGTTTGGTTGTGTTCGGCTAGAGCTTCATATTCGAGCCACCCACCCCGGTCGGTTCGTTGGCTATTCATCTTGACGGCTTTTCGCCGAAAAAGCCTCTGGACCACACTGAAGGTGTTGGGCTGATTTCGCAATTACTTGATTCAGGAAAACCTGCTCGCAGCAAATTATGAATGATGGAAATGATCTGTTTTGAAAAGGTGGGGGACGAGTATCGCAACGTTAGATGCTGTCACGGCGTTTTGACCTATCGCGCCTCCAATATTTATATTACGAGGACGTCGAAGCCAGCAGCAATATACGTCTACATTGCTCAGGTTGACCGGCCACAAAAAATGCTAATTTTTTCCGTTCAGGATTCGAAGCAAAGTTCAACGCAAAGAGGTTCTGCGTGAATGTTCGATGAAGACTTTCTTCAGTTTGTCTCCGTGCTGCCGGCTATAGAACCATTTGGCTAAGTTTAAGTAGTATCTCTCTGTCTGTCAAATATACTTTTATTCAACAGCTCACTTAATAGCTAGTCAACTCATATTTCAACCCGAAGAATATACTAATATCACCTTAGTGGGCATAGTACGTAATATAATACATAACCCGCTCGTCAAAATATCTTCTCGATTGCTACTAAGACCTGAATTGAAATACGAGTACCAGCTGCTTAGTCGGGCGCCAGCGGGTTAACATGGTCCTTGACTCAAGAAGCGCTTGCTTTATTTTCGTAATTCTCCTGCAGGCTCTGTTGTTGACCGATCAGACGACTGGAGCTGTTACTTAAACGCGGATACGCACGAAACCTGGATTTCGCGAACAGATAATTCGCATGGTCGAGGCATGCGAGTTAGCTGAAAAGTTAAGGCCAGTTCAGACACTTGCGTTTGACTGCGGTGCGTTCGGCTACGGAAGCGCGACTGCGGACCGATGCGGAGTACGCTTGCGGAGAGCTTGTACACACAGTTGCGTCGAAGCGCCGTCCGCCGCAGTCAAGAACCAATAGGAGCTTGCTATCGGCTCTTGCGGCGCACCAACCGAAACCGCGACTTGCAGAGCGAATGAAGTCAAGCAACTATGATCACAACGAACATGGCGGCGTCCAGCGGTAGCGTCGCGACTTTTTCGTGTCCGCCGGGGTTGTCAAGACTGGAACAAACAGAAAACCTCAGGAATCTCTTCCTAGACTGCGTGCGGGGCTACGTTGCGCAGGCCGGCAGTGAGACGAACTGGCCCCTGGTTGTGCGGGCTACCACCGCGATGATCTTGCTCCAGCGACGGCGCCACCCCGGCCGCGAGTCTGACCGGCTCGTGTCGTAGAGCCAGGGGTGCGATTCGACGTGCATGATGAGCGCCTCCTGGTCGCTCACCGTGGGCTCCCCTGGCTTTTGTTGGGCTCCTCTTGATTCCATTCTGCAGGGAATGCTTGATCTCGACTCGACTACAGTGGAACACACCACCGTCACCGGCGCAGCAGACGTCCCCGACCGGAAAAAACGGGACGAACCGGATGTAGTTGCCAGCGCCGCGCCTGCGCTTCGGCGTTCTTTTTTTCGCGAATTGTGATTGGTCCACCGCAACCCACCGCACGCCCCTCCGCACTGGAAAGTTCAGCCTGGCCCAACTCTGCTGCGGTGCGTTGCGGAACGCCAAGCGTCGTCGGTTGCTAGGCGACCCGCTTCTGCAGTCGACCGCAAGCATGCCGTACCGCACTGGAACGCAGTCAAACGCAACTGTCTGAACTGGCCTTTACTCCCTGTGGAACAAGTCTGTAGTCATCGCCGCTTTCCTTAGATGATCAAAACTGATTAGTATATTACCGCCTCTCCGGAGTCCATAGTTTCGGTTTTGAACGAAATCTCCGAAACGAACGTTTGACACGAAAAGAACAAAAAACACCGGGAAAACAAAACTATGCTTTGCAAATTTATCTGCACGGGCTACACTTAACCGTCTCAGTTCAAATACCTATAAAATTGGGCATTAAACAAAAGAAAATCTGTTAAATTGAACGCGCCACCTGTTCAGGCGGCCCGGCCGAGCCGACGCGACCTGGACTCAGCCGCCATGTTTGTTTGGTGGTGGCGCCCCCTATAGGTCGCTGGAGTCGCGAATACTTCGTTTCAGCTTCGGTCCAGACGCAGCCGATGCTACAAGCGCGAGCATCTGGCCCAGAACAGTGCTTGCACTGCATGAGCGCGCGTGCTTGGCAGGGATGCTGAAAGCCCGGAGCTCGCGCTTGTAGCTTAGCCGAGCCGGCCGGGCAGACGAGGGCGAGAGAGAGAGGGAGGCAGCGCGCAGGAGTGGAGGAAATTTGTGTTCTTCCAACACGCTTTCTCGATGTGACAGGATGTTCCCCGAGTGTCGGAGAACAAGTTGGGAAACATGGTTTTCGGACGACAGCAACATGTTTCCGGACTGTTGCTGTTTCCGCAATGTGACAGGGTCCCCGAAAACATGTTTTCCTCGTGTTGAAGGACCAAGTTCTCCGACTGTTTCCGCAGTGTGACAGGGCTTTTTGTGCTATCGATTCAGATGATTCTGACGATCAGCTGCCGCCGCGCAAGAAGCCGCGTTCAAAATGGCCCTTCACGCTTGACGTTGTCAATTATTGAAGTATTTTCGTGCGATCATCTGTACAGAAAACTATAGATGTTGCCGTGTTGCTGGAAAACATTCGCTCAGCCACCGAAATGGGCAACACGTGTCGGCCGACAAAAGTTGTCGAGGTTCCCGTTGCCAAAAGCTGTCACACCAAGACAACATTGTCGCTGTCGTCCATGTTGTGTTGCTGTTTCCTCAATGTGACAGGGTTGTCGGGCAACAGAGCCGACAGCCGACATGTTTCCCGACTGTTGAGAAACATGTTTTGTTCATGTTTCCGCCGTGTTTCCTCAATGTGACAGGGCCTTTAGGGACTAGCCATGTCCGTATGTCTGTCCGCCGTCGGGTGCACGTGCTCCTGCTCGTGAGCTCACGCGCTCACATGCTCACAAGCACGTGAGCACGTGCTCCCGTGCTCGTTTAGGACAAAAAAGAACAACAAAAAAACTGCATCTCCACATGGTGAATGATGTTGATTGGGGCGAAGCTCTGGTGGTGCTTGTCTGCGTAGACGGTGAACCGTAGCATGCCGAGCCTTTCGTTCGTTTTCATCCATGTCAGAAAGAGAATGTGTGGTATGGAACGTAGTTATATACGCATTGGAGCATTTGACCGCAGCGTGACATGGATGAAAATGAACGAAAGGCTCGGCATGCTGCGGCTCAGCGTCTACGCAGACAAGCACCACCAGAGCTTCGCCCCAATCAACATCATTCACCACGTGGAGATGCGGTGGTTTTTCTTTTCTTCGCCAGTGCAGCTGGGCGGTGCGATGGCTAGCTGGCGCTCCAGCGCGCCGATAAAAACGAAGTTCCTCGTGATTAAAAAAAATAAAAGAGACAGAGTAACACTATGCAAAATGCAACTTTCCCTCTTCGCCTGGAGAGAAAATAAAGAATTTTGATTTAATTTTAACTAGAAAAAAAAAACAAAAAAAAACCAGAGCTGTCTATGGCCCGCGGTCCCGGGAATTTAATGGATGTCACAGGTGTACCCTATCGAACTCGCGGGCCCGACCCTGTCCACGAGCTTATACCCATACATCAATGCGTAGTTTAAAAAAAAAAAAAAAAAAAAAAAAGAGCTTTGTTGACCGAGGTAGTTTTCAAAGCTACGTTGCCGCTGCTTTCACGGAGCTCCCTTCTCGAGCCAAGTGTTCGATAAGGCGACTTCTCCTGTCGTGTCGCGCCTTTCTGTTCCTTTGAATGTATTTACCTTTACCAGAGAAACTTAGTGCTGACAAGCAACCGCTGCTGCCTCAACTCAGCCATCCTTTCTAGGACACTGCTAAACTCCGACCACCGCCATGTTCGTTTGTATTCTAAAACGCAGTTCGATGTGGATAAATCACAAGACATGCTTCTGAACACCTGAAACTGGACGGCAACTAGCGGCACCTAGCCGAAATGGTTAGCAAAGAACTGTTGCTGATTACGCGTAATTCTGGCGTTTCACTGCACTCGTGCCCACTCGTGCCCACTCGCAGCGTGAAGCGGGTTCTTTTCGGCCAGCACTTCACGAGTGGTTGCACTCTCCGAGTTCATTTCATCGCTGACACCTCTGAGACCCCACGCGTGCATGCACTCGCTGCACCGAGAAAATCGAGAGTGCGTCAAAATCAGGGTGTCGAACCGGAACCGAACCGAACGGAAAACCGGAACAGAACCGTTATTTTTAGCCGAACCGGAACTGAACCGAAGCGAAATCTTCGCCGCCATCTTGGAACTGAACCGGAACCGAACCGAAAAAAAATATAACGGTAACCGGTTCAAAACGGTTCAAGGTAATTAATTTTTTTTATTTTTTGTTAGTATCACAAAATGAACACATGGGAATAAAAAATTGGCGGCTCTATTTCTATCTATTCAAATGGTCATATACAGAATTTCAACGTATGGTAAATTGTGGGTTTTCGTGGCGCTTTTGTATTGGCACTATGATTAACCATGTGTCACGTGACGTCATGGTGTCAATACATGTTGTCAAGTAATGTCACGTGACTGACTGCGTCAACTCGATTTGAGGAAGTCACTAGATGTATTAGCTTTGTTGACAGCGTGACGTAGCATGACATGATGATTTTGCACTGAGAGTCGTGTGACACCGTGACATAAGCGATTTTTATAACACCTAGTCGAGTGCTCGGGTTCTTGACAGTCAGCATCGTCAAACATTCGGGTAACGGCTCATGTCAATCAAATATGCTAATAGCTCAACTCTAAAAATATCTGAAGCTCAGCCCAAGCTTTTGCTTTCCAAACCCTAGCCGCCTAGGGCATGACTATGATGATCACTGACGGTATAGAATTAGCGTCAGATCACGTGGCTGCTTGTTCAAACGGATGTTTTCGCAAGCTATCAACGTCAGTGGTTACTTCTTAACAGTATTTATTGATAGTACAAAAAAATGTTGAGAGACCAATTGTACATCATTGAGGCACCCAAACATTTTTTGGTTGTTGCTGAACTGCATCTGAAAGATGTCCCCGAGAAGAGAAGTATTTAAATGACTAAGCGCGTTATATATAACTACATGTGTATACGAAAGAAATACCTAAAAAAAAAAAAGATTTTAGTGACTTCAGAAGGACAGGGAACGTTGGCAGTCGCTGCAAGTCTCAAACGAGCGTCGTTCTCAAGTTATTGCCCAAGTTTCGACCCCCTCTGTATTTTGCTTAAGAAGCTCCCCCTGGTGAGATTCGGATCATGATCCTTACCGAGACGCTGCTTACGTGTCATGTAACGAGCTTCTAGTAATGGCATGTAAACAAAATAACGCCCACGTTGCTTTTATTGACAAAATACATGGGAAATGGAATCCCAGTGTGCTTTCGTTAGCTTCAATCTCCAGTTCTGGCAAAAAGTTACGCGCACCGCAGCAGCACCCGCCCCCCCCCCCTCCCCCCCCTCCCCGCCTCCCCCACCCCGGGAAAATGGAAAGTCTACGCCGCTGAACTCGATAGCCTCTCGTTTTCATCGCATTCTCATTGGCCGCGAAAGCGTGCCTCGCGTGGCCTAGTCAAAAGCGTCTGACTCGCAAGCGGAGGGTCGCGGGTTCGAATCCCGCCTAAAATTCTTAATTCTAAAGGAATTACTTTAAAATGTTGTCATTTCAGACATATGGCGACCTCTAATTCGAGTCACATGTCATCTTTTAATCACTCTCATTCCACGCGTGATGTCACGTTTCACATGAGCATTGTGAGTTGTTTGAAATTCTTGCGCGAGGGCATGTAACTCTGATCTCATCACCCTATCGCCCAATCAAGGTTTTCTAGTCACGCCACCGACATCGGGTTTTCTGCGACATGAGCTCTTTAACGCTGTCGCGTTAAAGTCATCAATTAGCAATTGTGATGCTCATTTGCAAATTAAATTGACCGGCATCGTGTCAAGAACAAACCTCAACAGCCAGGCTATGCCAGCTTCTCCTGTATAAGAAAATGTTCACTTGGACAAGCGCTATTTTGGGCCAAATTCAGTATGAGTGCGAAGGAGCGTATAGATTAAAGCGAACAATTGCAATTACTCCTTGCTGCATGATTAGTCGCATGCATGCGGTACTGAGGGTAAACAATGTTTCGTTAGAACAACAAGCATTTTGATTGCCGCTCGGTGTTTCTATAAAAAATAGTCTGAAAGGAATTATTCTAAAACTTTTGTGACATATTGAAAATTCCATTGCTTTTAGGTCAGTTGTATCGTCATCTTATACATATATATTGTGAAGCGTATTTTGTAAACAATTTCACGTAATATATATGGCCACGAGGTGCTCATTTTATAATTATATGTGATGTATTTAATTCCTTGGTTCAAAGACACAATCACGATTTCACTTTTAATACTGTAACACAAAGTTGTACCAATCACAGGTGTTTTAGGCGACCTAGCACAATTCGCGACAATATTTTATACCATGTAAATAGATCAGCTTGAACTTTAGAATTTTACTTAAACACGAAGAATGGTCAAGAAAATACAGTATAGTTCTAAATTTCAAGCTGATCTATTTACAGGTATGCATCAACAAGCTCAACCCTTTACTCTTGTACTTAAACATTTTGGTTCAGATAAAATATATGTTACTGGTAAGCAAAGGGATGTCGAGTCGTATGAACACGACGTTATGTGCGTTAATGTAGATTTTCTTCTACTCTTGCATCGAAATTAAATAACTGAATTTTATATTTTTGGTACCTAAACACAAAAGCAAACTGCACAGACGATCGAAGAAACTATATAGTTAATCGTTTCACGGCGTAAATAGTAAATATGGCCAGAACAACGTGGAAAATATATTCTCAAATTAGCGGTTCAAACCGGTTCAAACCGGTTCGAACCGGTTTGAACCGTTATTGTTTGCTCCTTGGAACTGAACCGGAACCGAACCAAAAGCCGTGAACCCGAACCGGAACCGAACCGATAAAAAGTTCGGTTCGACACTCTGGTCAAAATGCAATCCCGTTATGCCTCGTGCGAACTTCACAGCTCATCTCTAAGCGAATATCGAATAGTGTACATTCAAAACTACTTTTCGATAATTCGAATATTCGCACAACCCTGATGAAGTCGAAAATAGACACATATTTCCAAGATGAAAATGTATACAAATATACGAAATCTACATTTGGGTGCTCGCGGAACCCCAGAGACCAGCCCGCGGAGCCCAGTTTGAGAACACCTGGCCTAGAAGAGAGCCTTAAAGGAAACTGAAGCATTTCTGTATTTATCGAAAAACAACAAAATTGTCTTCATTCGGCCTCCAGGATCACACGAATATTGAGATTATTCTTTTTCAATTTGGTGCACGAAGTCTGCACAAAATAATTTTTTAAACTACTGCTGAAGCTCCTCTTTCCTGAGGTGTGACGTCATACTAGGACTTTTCGGAATCTTTGCTCTCGCGCATCTTCAGCTACTGTCAAAGCTACGCACGTGCACTCTTGCTATTTTCCAAGAAGGTCAGAAATAGACGTCACGACTGTCGTCAGTGCGGGGGAATATACCTGGCAAGCTTGCGATTGCACGGGCTGCCCACACGAGCGACACGCGCTTGGTGGCCCAAAGATCTTAGTAGGACGTCACGACTGGTCGGAGGTTTGTCGTGTTTTCTCGCGTCTAGTTACATCTTCGGGGAAAACCAACGTGATATTTAGATTCACGGGCCAAAAATACGCCGGAATTCACCTCGAACTACTTTTGTTTTCAAGAAGAGTTTATGTTTTAAAATTCCGCGTAAAGTATGACATATTTTGACGGTGGTTACGTAGCTCTGACCCGAATGTCACACTCACGCATTGACACCCATGGCAAGCAGCTAGCTGGCGTTTCCCTGTATTTTGTGACCCTTTCAATTATCGGTTCTGGAGCTTTCTCGGAAATTCTCTATATTTATGGCGCAATATAAATCGAGCACCGACTTTAATTGGCAGTGTCTTGTGACACATGCTGTTAAAAAAAAAATCTAAAAAGAAAAAAAGAAAGATTTTTTTAACAGCTTATTTAGAACACGCGTGTGAACACGGCGAGGAGGAGACATAGAGGATGATATGCCCCAAGCAGATGATTGGATGGCCAGATGTCTGACGTCTTTCTTCATATTTCATTCCAGTGCCACCACACTGATCTTGAAGTTGTTCATTTGTACCAACATGCTGCAACTCAATTGGGCTGGCTGAAAACGGGCAGTCATTGATGGGGAGGGGGGGTAAATTAGTTGATTCGTAATTTGACAGCGCACAGGCTGCTGCAATATAGGCTTGCACTATAGGATTGGCATTCTGTAGGGGTTTGTGCAACAAAATGCATGTGGTAGTTGAGACAGTACCTCGCCTTAGTAGATGCTGATATTAAGAAAACATTGGTGCCTTCTTTAGTTTGTTACCCACATTTGTAATTAGCTAGGAGGGTGCTGTGTACCATGTACCATGGCGGCCTTCGCCACGACATGCGGAAGCAAGGGACTACCCCACCTACACCCTTTCTTCCAGCTCGCTAGGCCAAAGCAGGCATTGAGCGCTTATTCATTTTTTTTTTCCTCGCAGCTTCCAGTGCTTGTTCGTGCTCTGCATCAGCTTACGTGGGGAAGTTTGATGGTCCACATTAGGTAGTTTTCGTAGTTCGTTCTGTCGTCTCCGCTACACCTCCGCTACGTTATCCGCTACGCCTCCGCAACTACTGCGCATGCGCCAATCTAGCGCAGACCTTGCGGAGTTGCGGACGTGGTTGCGCAGGCGTGTTACAAAATGGCGCATCTCGAGATACGCTGGCCATTCGATTGTGTGTCTTTTTACCTATCTTATTTTATTTGTACATATATACGCGTATAAATAAAGAACACAATGACGACGACGTTGAGAGGATGACACACCGGGCGACGGCGGTGCCTCAATCTGAGCCCTGGGGTGCTATGTTGCGCTTTTTGCACTCCCAGGAGACTTGGAAGAGGGAAGTGACGTCAACGACACAGCAAATGCAGATTGGATGTTGACAGAAGAAAACGAAATCAACACCCAATCTGCGTTTGCTGTGTCGATGACGTCACTTCCCTCTCCCTAGTCTCCTGGGAGTGCAAAAAGCGCAACATAGCCCCCCAAGTGCCTTGGAGGCGGCAGCTTCTACTTTGACTGGGCTACCTCCTTGGAGCCTGATGCATCGACCGCAGTGGACCCCAGTGAGCAACAGCGCCATAATGTTCCGAAGGCTCCTTCATGCACCGATCGAACGGCGTGCCAGATCCCCCAGCTCGATTCTCACCCGCCCAACCCGCCTCCACGAAATCTGGACTTCTGCGAATCGGACTGCCATCCTCCCCAATACAAACAACCCAGGTCGTCATCATTATGCATGTATATACTTATGACATCATCATGTTCACTAGACGCGGCACCGCGGGCCTCCATGGCACGAGCTGGTGCCTTTCCGCGGTGTCGCGGCTCTCCAGAGCCAAATAAATAAAGTCTAAAGACTAAAGACAAAAATCTTTGCTGATCAACAGTCGGTAGCGCCTAAAAAGAAAGAACAATAGTGTTTCCCCGTCTATAGAATACAAATTCCAAAGCTACACCATGCCAGTGGCGCACATCAGTGAAAAAACATAACACCGCTTTGGCGGCTCCGAAAACATCAAATACACATCCTCTATTTCCCTTCAACTTAAACTGGACAATAAAAGTTGGTCCTCAAGAACGCTGAGCCGCTGCATCTTCGGGAATAGGGTGTATTCACTGGCGGCCATATCTGTGTGCGCTAATGCTGAGCACGTGCTGATGGCGAGCTTCCACAGTTATTTTGCAACGTGCACCCCGTACCATCAAGGAAGAAGAAGAAGGTTGCGGCGAGCGGACGCATGCTCATTAAGGCTCCGCGAAAAACCGATGTTTCGTGCTGAAATTCTTGATTTCCGAGCGAGAAGAAGTCTTGGATAGACAGCGTTAGTGACCCAGTTCACGTGGATACCTTCCTCAAGCTGGTGAGCGGAATATTTTGATTTTAGAGGCATTTTGTTTTGAACCCACGAGGAACCTCGCTAAGCCTCATTGGGCCTTGCTCGACTAGGGCGATGAGCCGAGTTCGCTCGGTGCGGCCGCCCTACTGGCCCTAACCAGCTAAGCGTCACCACGTGGAACCGCCGCGGCGGCGGTGGAAAACGCAAGATGGAAGTAATATCGACGGAAGCTCTCGTGCTCAGCCCCAGGACCGGATACGATCCGGACAAGGTGGCTTTTGACTCCATAAATCTAGCGGCGCGGCCCCTTTATACGGATGGAATTCAGAAAACCGCCTCGGAGGAGCAAGTAGGCACGCTACCCGGCAATAGCTGGGTACAAGTTCTGCATAGAAAGAAGACCCAGAAGAAAGAAGTCCATGACCAGCGGAAGGAAGACCGAGGACCTACCGGTAGAGCAACGGAGGTCAAGAAGAAAGAGACGAAGAGACCGTTTCGGCTTCCCAGCCTCAAGGAATTCAAGCACAAGATCATTGTGAAGCCACGGAAGACGGCGGTCGACTTGAAAAGCTGCCGGGACCAGATCGGCGAAGCGGTGCAGAACTCGCTCCCGAGGTGTCTTGCGGAGAATTCAATCGTCCGGTTGCTAGAAGAGCAAAACACCATTATGATCTGCACGGACATATGGGACGAAGCCGAAGCGTTGGCGAAGCTTAGAAGTTTGATATTCCCGTCCGGACAACTCGACGTTGAGGCCTACCACGTCTCCCCGAGGGAAGAGGCATGCCGTGGCGTCATTCATGGGGTTCGGCCGGAGCTGTCCAATGCACAGATCAGAGAGAAAATCAGGGCCCCAGGACACGAAATACTCGACGCTAGGAGGCTCGGAAGGTCCAAATCGGCGCTCATTACTTTCGCCGGGACCAAAGTTCCGTTCACGGTCACTTTCAACTGGCTGGAAACGCCCTGCTTTCTATACAAGAAGACAAAGGCAGCCTGCCTTAACTGCGGAGAGGCCGGCCATCGGACGGATGTGTGCAGCAAACCGACGGGTTACGCGTGTGCGATGTGCGGGGCCCCGCAAGCGATGGAGGGACACCCATGTGTCCCGAAGTGCGCACTGTGCGGAGGGGCGCACAAAACATACGACAGTCACTGTCCTGAGAAGTTTTTCAAGGAGAAGAGACAAATTGAGAGAACCGGACGGAGCCGCTCGAGGCACCGCAACGGAGAACAGCAGGTGCGCTGGCTGTCGAAGGAGCGGAGTGGCTCAAGGCCGCGTGCTCGCTCTCGCAGCAGATCAGCAAGCTGCAAGAGAAACTCGTCTCGCCCGGCGCCTCTTTCCGAAAAGAAAAGGAAGAGGAAAAGTCGTAAAGGCGGGAAGAAGCAAAATTGGAATCAAAGATCTATGTCGCGGGACGGGAAGAACTTGGACCTGGGGGACCAGGAGAAATGGCCCGAGCTGCAGAAAAATGATAACCATATCAATGTGACCAAGAATAACCCGCCACCGAGGTCAAGCGGGAGTAGCCAGCATACACAAGTCCTCAGGCAGGATGCCCCGAGTAAAGGAGTGGAAGATGTGGAAATGAAGAGCATTTGCTCTGGGACCCCTGGGATCACTACGGACCAATTGCGAGAAATCGTGGAGGCTGCGGTGAAACAGGCGGTGCAGTCTGCCACGCAGCTTTTAATGGAAAAAATCACGCAGCTTTCCAACAAAGTGGTAGCGTTGGAGCGAAACCGGGAGTCCATGCTCAAGCAACTTGGGTCAAGCGGGAAAAAATCGACATTCTTGGAACGAAAAAGAAGTTCCCTGCTCCAGGAGCTAGGGGCGAAGAGAAGATCGCCGACTGATGCACGACGTGAAGTGGAATCAGTAGAAGACACGAATAACCATGTGTCGTCTAAAACAATCATATCTGAAAATATGGCAATGGAACTGCAGGGGGATAGGTCGGAAGCAGGCCAGTCTCAGCCTTCGGTTGTCGCTTGAAACCGATCCCCCTGCGGTAATACTTCTGCAGGAACCTGGAAAGAAGCCCGTAAAGATTAAGGACTACCGGACGGTCGGCGGAACCCAATACTTCTCGACCCTCGTCCACAGGACATTCGCGGCCACGGAGAGGCACCTGGACGGGGGCGGAGTGGAGTGTGGGTATGTGGTGATCGTCCCGGTGAAGAAGGGGGACCGGGGTGTCCACATAGTGAATCTGTACGGGAACCCCAAGCTTCACAAGGTTGACTACAGAACTCTCCTGGGAAACGCGGTGAGGGCGGCCGGCAAGGAACCTCTCGTCATCGCGGGGGACTTTAATGCCCCGCACCCGGGATGGGGTTACAAATACGTCACGCCGAAAGGACGCAAACTTTTCGAAGGAATCAACCAGGAACGCCTCACGCTCCTCACGGAACCTGACCAGCCTACCAGGACGGGGACTAGCACGTGCAGAGATACGTGCCCGGACCTCACGCTGGTGAAGAACGTGGGGAGCGCCGACTGGAAGAACCTGGCAGAACAACTTGGAAGCGACCACTGTATCTTTGAAACGACACTAAGAGAGGCAGGATACAAGAGAAAAACTGGAACCGCAAAGATCACGGACTGGGACAAATGGAGGAAGAAAAGAGAAAAGACAGAAGTGCACCTGGCGGACATTGAGGAGTGGGCTGCGGACGTGACCACGAGCCTGCGCCCTTTTGTCACGGAGGTTGAGCTTTCGGAGAAGACCCCGGCTGTGGATGCAAGACTCCTCCACCTTTGGGAGGCCCGGCGTGGTCTGACCAAGAGGTGGAAACGTCAGCGACACAACAAGAAGATTCGTACTAAGATCCAAGAATTAACTAAGGACGCGGAGGACCATGCGGTCGACCTCGCTAGGAACAACTGGTATGGGATTTGTGACTCTATACGCGGCAGCCTCGGTACGGCACGGTCCTGGCGTCTCCTTAGGGCACTCATAGATCCAACTAAGACTAAGTCGGTTACGGACAGTAGAATAGCTGAACTCATATACGAGTTACCCAACGATACAGAGCAAATCATGGACCAACTCGCGCGCAGATATTTGTGTCTTGAACGTGCGGAGGAAACTCTAGAATATCTAGGACGCGAAAACTCCGAACTGGATAGGCCGGTATCGGTGGCAGAATTCGAGTACGAGCTCGGGGCCATGAAAAAGGGCACCGCGCCGGGGCCCGACACCATCACGGCAAAACTCCTTTATAACTTGGAAGAAGGCGAACTCGGGAAGCTAGTTAATCATTTTAACGAGCACTACTGGGCTAGGGGGGTGACGCCAGCTTGCTGGAAAACCGCTGACATTCGCTTTATTCCCAAGCCCAAAAAGAACTTAAATCTAGAAAATCTTAGACCCATCTCACTTACCTCATGCGTGGGTAAAGCTTTTGAGAGGGTACTAAACACTAGGCTCATGAGGTACTTGGAGAAGGAAAATCTCATGCCCCATACTCAATTTGGGTTTAGACCTCGTACCTCAACACAGGACATCCTCCTGTGGATATACAAAGATCTTTTGGAGAACCCTTCCAGGGGACAAACACGGTGTATTCTCGCTCTTGATTTAAAGGGGGCTTTTGATAACGTTTCGCATGCCAGCGTACTCAGAGGCCTGAACGAGATCCACTGCGGACAGAGAACGTTCGAATACGTACGGAGTTTCTTAACGGACAGGAAGGCTACTCTAACCTTAGGGAGCATGAAATCCAATAGCTTCGAGCTCGGCTCAAAGGGGACGCCTCAAGGGGCTGTTTTATCTCCGCTTCTTTTCAATCTGGCTCTGCGGGGTTTGCCGGAGGCGCTGGGGGTGGTTCCCGGTGTGGAACACGCCATCTACGCCGACGACATTACCCTGTGGTGTCGGGAGGGAAACGACGCGGAGATTGAAGAAAGACTACAGGCGGCTGCCAAAATTGTAGAAGACTACGCTGAGGAGTGCGGTCTAAAGTGTGCACCGGAGAAGTCCGAATTACTTGTCTTGAGGAACCCTTATGAACGTGTGTCGGAACAGATTGAGGTTTGGGTGAG
Organism: Ixodes scapularis; assembly: GCF_016920785.2. Lineage (NCBI taxonomy): Eukaryota > Metazoa > Arthropoda > Arachnida > Ixodida > Ixodidae > Ixodes > Ixodes scapularis. The sequence goes on along the minus strand of NW_024609837.1, from coordinate 90,704,561 downwards.
CGGGAAACGGGTCTCTAAACCCACGGAGATTCGTATCCTCGGCCAGCTCATTCGACAAGGCAGGGGCAACAAGTCGACTATCGATAAACTTGACACCATGACCACCCAGGTCTGTGGCATGCTTCGAAGGATAAGAAATCGTAGGAGGGGCATAAAAGAGAAAGAAGCAATGCAACTCGTTCAGGCCTTTATTATCTCCAGAATCACTTACGCCACACCGTACTTGGTCTTGAGTAAAGCGGAACGGCAAAAAATTGATGTTTTGATAAGAAGAGCTTACAAAAGTGCGCTAGGGCTTCCCGAGAGGACAGCGACTGACAAATTACTCAAGTTAGGGGTCCACAACACGATAGATGAGCTTCACGAAGCACATCTCGTGGCTCAGCTAAAGAGGTTGGCGTCCACGAAGAACGGGGCGTGGCTCATGGACAAACTCGGGATGGCGGTTCCGGGAGGAACGCATACGGGTACTGTCCCCGACCACGAGCTGTCAGCAGAAATACGGAAGAAAATAGTGGTGAGTCGTATCCCGAGGAATATGCAACCAGGAAAGGACGACGGCAGAAGAAAGGCCAGATCTGAGGCCCTGTCTAAGACATGGGATCACAGAGAGGGAACGCTATATGTTGACTGTGGCGGCCCAGTAAACGGAGTTGCCACAATCGCAGTGGCTAACGCCCAGGGTCGGGTTTTAAGATTAGCTTCGGTCAGAGTAGAGTCGGCTGGGCAGGCTGAGGAAGCGGCGATTGCGTTGGCGGTTGTTTGCAACCCCAGGGCGACTGTCATCTCTGACTCCCAGAAAGCATGTGGAAATTTCGCTCGCGGGATGGTGTGCGCAGTCGCTGATAGAATACTACGTAAGACGGAAGTGCAGGGGGTGCATCTGATCTGGTCCCCTGGCCACATGGGGAACACTGGGAATGAGGCAGCAAATGCTGCGGCCCGAGGCTGTATTCTCCGGGACTCGTCCCAGTCGGGTGGTCAAGTGGACACGGACCTCTCGTTTAACGAGGCACTCAAAATGAAGAAACTCGACAGGCGCGTATTCCCGAGCCCGTGCGGGGGGCTTGGAAAGGAAGAAGAATGGACTTGGAGAAGGCTCCAGACGGGCACTCTTGTGACCCCCGCCAAGTTGCACCAGTGGTACCCCGACCGGTACACTACGGGAGCCTGCCCCTTCTGTGGTGACCCCTGGGCGGACGTGCATCACATTACTTGGAAGTGTAAGAAGATCCCTGGACTGGCTCCATTGATGGAGCCTTCTACTCAAGAGTGGGAAGCGGGGCTGCAGAGTGAAGTCATCGATGTGCAAAAGCTGCTGGTGACCCGCGCGCTGCATGCCCAAACCGCAATTGGAGCCCTGGAATGAGGGCATACACTCACTCTCTATCTCTTTAACTCCCCCTTCCATTCCCAATCTTTCCTGTTACGTCCAGTAAAGTTTTCAACAACAACAACAACGTACCATCAAGATTGCCGGTCTTTGCAGCCTATTAATGTGAGCTCGTTCTGAGCATGCGCTCTAAACAGTGACCTCAAATATGGCGGCCAGTGAATACTCCCTATTGGCGGAGAACGCGTCCACGAACGTAAAAGAGCGCGAGATGGCAAGGAGAGGATTGGCTTGGCCGAACTGAATATGACTTTAAGCAAATCGCGATTACCGCAAGCTGGCAAGATGTGCTACGAAGAATTTATCCAGAAAAAAGATTAACATTCATAATCGTAAACTAACCATGTGTTTTGTTCGAAAAGAGGCACTCTGATGAAACAAATACGTGGTTGCAGTAATAGTATGCGTTTAATGTTTTATATATTGCTTTTTACGACAGAGTGGCGCTGTCATAATCGCAGTACCGTAGCCCGCAAAGAACGGTCTACGAAAGCACTTTTTTGAGTCTCCGCTATGCCTCTGTAAGCGGGTTTCGTAGTGGGTAGCGGATAGCGTTGCGGAAAGGCCAAACGGTCTACGAAAACTCCCTATTAACCTGAATGAATGAAATGCAGTAAAGCACTGATGTAGTTTTCTTGTCATGTTTCATTTTCCGTAAGCCAACGAGGCAGTGAGACCTACACTCTCTTTGGACCAGTCAACCGTTGGTCTTGCACCGTGTGATCATACCGTTTACACATATTACTGCGCAGAGAGCGAGGTCGGTCAATAGGGAGTTTTAGAATAACGTACGCAATTTTAGCGCGCGCTAGCGCTAAATTTAGCGCTTGTATTAGCGCATGCGACGCAGGAGAGTTTTAGAATAGCGTTTCTCCGCCGCGACGCAAAAGCCCAAGCATCTCGCGCTTGCGACGCCACCAAGATACAGTCACAATTTTCATTTCACACACGAAATGATGTAACTTTAACAGAAAACGAGTTTTATGGTCCAAAGTAGCATTTTAATTTGTTTAAACATCAGAACACGACGCGAGCGGTGGACCGGTCGCGTCCGCTTGCGTCGCCTCGGCAAGAGAGGTCTCGTGTACTGACCTTCGCACATCGTTCCTTCGCCGTAAAATGTTCGCGCGTCGCAAGCATCAAGTTGCCGGTGATCGCTGCCAAACCGAGTACAATGTCGTCCTGTATTGAAAATTGCAGTCACGAGGATGCCGCCGACGTCGCACTCACGACGCCGCCAAAGCAGCCGCCGACATAATCCTGGAAGCCGCCATTTCTTTTAACTGTGCTTGTCTTGGCTTTAGCCAACTTCTCATCACAAATCCTCCTTGAAGAAGCGCAAAGACTCTTTGCGTACGCACGCTATTTCCGAGAAATAGCGCGCGCTAAAATTGCGCACGCAAAGCGCAAAACCTGGTTTGCGTTCGGGGCATGCGCAGTGGCAACGACGCTATTCTTTGCGTACGCAAAGCTTTAGCGTGCGCTATTCTAAAACTCCCGAATGAAAGGGAGACGCAAGATTAGATTTGCGAGCTTGTAGGTTCCACTTTTCTCTCAACTTAGCCATGGGCAGATTATAGCAGTGTTGTGCAGGGGATTTCAAAAGAAAATCTGGGCCATAACGCTCAATCGTCAACGTTATTTTAAGTGGAGAATGTGAATTTTACTAGTGATCTGTTAATGGTATGGATGTAGTGGTGTATGGATCCTATTTACTGGAAAGATGTTTTTGTTATTTTGCCTAATTGCGTGTTACATAACCTTGCGGGACATCATGCCTAGAGGAGACAGCTGTGTCTGCTTTTTGAAGACCTTCCAGACCTGGACAATTGGCATGCCAGTGAGGATAGGTGTCGTTCCCTGCAAGTTCATAAACCTGGAGAAGGTAACTTCTAGTCTAAATGAAATAGGAATCATCGAATGTCAGTGATGCAATTCCTGTACCTTCTGCTCCAAAGTGCTTACTGTGCAACATTTTATTACATTTCGCCAAAAGGTGAGGAAAGTTTGCCAGTATTGGTGTCGAAAGTAAGGTACCTTTCACTTTCTCAATACTAAACTACAAGCTCAGACCCCTCTTCACTATGAGATTGTTATGGTAGGCTTGGGTTAATTTTAAAAACTTCCAATTATTCGAATAAAATACTACCTTACGAAAAGAATAAACATAACGAACAAGAATAAACAAACGAATTTCCACACAATATAGCATCTATTCGACATTGGTGTCGAGCACAGGTGGCCATGAAGAGAGGGTGAGCAAGTGAAAAGGTGAGGGAGGAAGCGAGGTCGGGGGCGGCAAGAGAAACCGAGGAAGTGGTTAGCACAGTAGGGTTACTAGAAGATGGATCACTAGGAGATTAATTTAGGGTGTTCAAAGTCGACAGATGTCTGTTCATGTGTTTATTCTTTCTGCAAGTCGCTAACGAAGCCAGCGCGCTCACCTTCAACTTTATACTACTCAAGTTTCGTATCTAAAGCTTGCAGTATTTAGGGACTCTGCAATATTTTTTATCGGTATTAGTTCGTCCTGGCGAGTTGGCTCGCACCGTTTTGTGAATGGATGCACTGCAGAGAAGTGGCACCCGCGCTCTGTTAAATATAGCCGCTAGGCACTATCGCTTAGATGTTCTGCTAAATCCTTTATTTGGTTCCTATCTCTAAAAATCTGGCTGAAACTGCTTGAGGACATGATCTACGAAGGTACAATTTAGTTTAATTTAGCCAGATGACTGAAAGATGACACATTCGTTTTCTACATGCTGCATGGCATAACTCAGCGTCGAAAATTTCATTGACATGCTTTGTTCAATTAGCAGGCTTTGTTTTTATCTCAGAGCAGTTTTATTGCAGCTGCAATGGCTTTTGTCACAACATTGTCACAGCCCAACTGACTAGCTTGTTGGGCATTTGAAGAAATCGAATATCCCGGTAGGCTATGGATGCTACTAAGTTGTGTCACAGGATTGAGGAAGCTGTGAAATATTTGTTTGTGGTACATGTGTATGCACCTTTTTGATGCTCCAAAATGACCCTGACGAATCGCATCACTCCAGTTGCCTTGCCAGGGATATGTTGTGAGAGAAGGGACGTGCCCATGCTGCTTGAAGTTTCTTTTGGCTATGTCATAGTTAGACATCCACCAGAATGTCCAAGGGACAGGTAGGGGTGCGGTCGGGTTGAAAGCAGTAACCACAGCAAACAGTTCGAAGCTCTATTTCTCAAATGTTTGAAATCATGATAATGTGCGTGTTTTGGACACTCGTGATCTTTCGCCTTTTCCGGAGAGACGACTAGTTCGCAACATAGTGTTCTTATATGAACTGCTTTATGCTGTTATTGATTCCTCCCTGTTATCGAGTAGAACCTCAGTTCATATTCCCCAGCAACAAAATAGATCTTCGACTTTTTTTTTACCCTTTTAGCCTGGAATCTAGTCATTTGTTGACACGAATGCGGTCAGTATGTGACAAGTTTTTTAACCCGGACGCTGACATTTTTACTGCTTTTGCACATTTTAACAAAAATGTAATACCGGTGCTGACTTTGTACCATGTAAATATTTTAGGCTTTTTGTTTTTCACTTCGTGCAACTCATAAGGCCTTACCAGCTGTTTAGAGCACAATAAAACACAGATTGGTTGATTTATCTTCAATGTCGTCCAAAAAGTGAACGTATAATCTCACAGACGTTGACTGTGGTTTGGGCACCTAAGAGTCATCAGTATCGTTTACCCAACCTTGATCATCTTACAGACCTGTTTTGTGAAGCACGGAACTAATTTTTTTCTTCTTTTTGGAATAAGCGTCCAAAGCAAGTCTGATTTAGCCCGTAGGCTGTTGAATAAAGTCTGGGGTTCACTACGGGTACCAGCTGTTGCTGTAAGTCGCCAGGCGTGACAAAAAGCTTTGCCTTCAGCCCAGACTTGTGCTTGTAAACAAAGGCCACTAATTCCGCTGTTCACGTCACAATGTACCCATGACTGGATAAACTCAGTTGAGATGAAGAAGGACAACTAATATTGCAAGTGGAAAACAATATTAAGTGAGAAATTGCATAATTTTTTTGGTTATGATCTCTGTTATAGTGACTTTTGTGCAATGAGGTGTCTCTTGGCCCCATCAGAAATCACCAACCAAAAGGAAACCCTACTATACTGCTTTGTCATGTGACTGATGGTTGTATCTGTTTTCTCCACCTCAGCTGTTGGACAAGTGGAACTGCTGGGACTTCCTCTCTTTGATGCGGATGGTGGTCAACAGTGAAAGAAGCGATGCTTAGACGTTCGTGAATCAGTCTGTAGGCAAGGTAATACACCATTTCACTTTGAAACATGGCCTTGTGTGCACAGCAGCTCAAGGAGAAACAAGACAAGCACAAAGGGTAAACGAACACCTGCAGTTTGACTAGCTTGCAAAAATGTATTGATTTAAAACTTTAGTCTGCTAAGACAATTGAGGACTAAAGCCAGCCATAGCCAGATTGAGGTGCTTCAGCTGAACCGAGAATTAAGCCGAATTGAGAACGTCAAGCCGAATTGAACTATCCAGCCGAACTGGGTACCCAGCCGAATTGGAGCGTCCAGCCCAACTGAAACATCCAGCCGAACTGGGTATACAGCCGAATTGAAGCGTCCAGCCGATCTGAAACTTTAAGCCAAACTGGGTATCTAGCTAAATTGAAGCGTCCAGCCGAATTCACCCGTCAGCCGAATGGACGCTTCAGCCGAATCGGTACGTAACCGCTGGCCTCAATGTCCGGTACCGCAGGACACGGACCTCTGGCGGCGGTGGTTATCTAACCCGACGACGGCATTCTGCGCAGCGTAGTCGTGGCTTGCTTCTGGCATAAGGGTCGCGAACGAGGTCTACGTGAATGTGCGTAATGTTAATTGGTACTGTTAGCGGCAGGCTTTGTTCGTATGGTTATTGTGTATCGCACCTCGCGAACGGTGTTGGATTTATAGCTGCTTGTGACGTGCAGACGGTTCTTTTTCGTGTTGATGTTTTGTGCTTTATCACAAAGAACTTTAGCTGTGAAGAAAAGAATTTTAGCTGCGCATGTTGACTATATTTCCACGAAGACCTCACGGATGCTAGGTTTTTTGTGTCGAAATTTCAGAACTGCACCTCAGTCGCTCAGAGAAACAATTTACTTTCTACGCGTTTGTTCTATTCTGAAATATGCTTGCGTTGTTTGGGACGCTTATAGCACCTTTTCTATAAAAAAACTTGAAAAAAAAAAATTTGGTTTGAGGTTTGTTTTAAATAATTACGATTGGCGACTAAGTATGACTGAGTGTAAACATAAACTTAAGTGGCAGTTATTAAAAAATCACAGAAAGCACCTCCGTCTCAAAATTTTTCACAATATTTATTATGGTAAAACCAGTGTAGAAAAGAATAAATATATGAAAGCGCCTTTTTACGTATCCAGCAGGAACGACCATGCTTTAAACATTATGGGAGAGTTCCTCCGATAAGGACCGCCGTTCGGAGGTGCTTTTGTGTCGCTTGAAAATTGGTCATTCTCGCTTGACTCAGCTGCACTTGCTCTGCGGTGAAGATGTAAAGCTCTGTGAAAATTGTGGGAAAATGTTAACTGTCCTTCACATCCTTTGGAATTGTAGATTTTTTGATCATCAACGTCGAAGATATTTTCCTGAACTTGTCAGAACCCCCTCCCATTTCATCCTTATTTTTTGCTCGGCGATAGACCTTTGGTACCATTTGCTCGCGTTTTAAGTTTCCTACATGCAATTGGCTTTTTGCACCCGATATAGATAGATAAGTTCAGACGTAAGTTGTAGGTCCTTTAAATAGCCTTCTTGGCGCAGTATGGGCAAAGTCGCTTTTGCGTCATTAAACCCCACTCATCCTATTGCTTTAGAAATTAGAGGAATTCCTTTTAAGGGTGACATGCTGCGGAACTCCTTTTTTGTAGAGACCGCGCGCGGTTGGAACTCCCTTCCATCCCGCGCTGTCTCAATAGCTTCCAATGACGCCTTTTTTCACGCGCTCAATGGGTGAGTTTTTTTTTTGTAGGTGTATATTACTTGTCCCCCCCTCCCACTGTAATGCATGATGGCAAAGTGGGTACCTGAAAAAAGAATCAAAAGATAAAGTGAAAAAAGTTATTTCTGTTGTCGGAGAAGTGATTCTCTAGCACTCTCGCAGATTATGTAACATTTTAGTAGAGAGCAATCTGGGTCGTCTTGTATAAAAACAATGATTGTCTAATGGCTATATATTTCGAGAATAATTTAATGTTGTTCCATGGTTCCTGAGCTGATGATAAGTTTACTGTTTGGGTACATCTTTTGAACATGTTGCGTGGCGACCTTCATGAGTGTATGCCTAAGCGTTTTAGTACGAAAGGCTTCGTTTTTATGTTGTGGCATACCCACTGAGCTGCAGGTTTGGTTTCGTCACGCTGCCAGATATTCAGTGCCGTGATTTGTTAGCGTTTGTTTTTCTGTCTGGAACACGGGTGGAAGAGAGTTTCAATTTTGGTGTATTGTTTGCGTCTTAGTGCCCGTGCGCGCTGTGAGCGGTGGTGCTCTGGGCCCGCTTCTGGACCGTGCGCTACCTGGTCGAGCTTCCCGGCGAATGAACGGTCCCCGTGGACTTGCGCCGTTTGCCACCCTGGCCGCGATCATCAAGGATGATCGCCATTATCGGCGACAGTCAGCTGAGCACCCGTGCGGTATTTAAGTCATCTGCGTAACCTCCATTTTTGACCTTCATGAGTTCCGGGCATTGGTTTGAGGGGGGGGGGGGGATGGTGTGGGGTCTCGTCAGCCCCCATGTGACCGACAACCGGACGCCGGCGCCTGGGGGCTCGTTTTCGGCCCCCTCCGTGGCGAGGACGGCGCCTTTGAAGTTTAATGCCTGAGTGCCTCCTCCCTCGGGACCCATCTTGAAGACATTGCCGGTGTCGGTGGTGGACATCCTAGGAGCCCCCCGGACAGCGTCGGCGCCCGAGGCCCTGCACGTACTGCGGCAGAGCCGGCGGGGGCTCCAGCGAGAGACCGCCCACAATGGGAGACAAGAGTCGCTCACTTGTCTTGTGCGCGGCAGGCTGGGACGACGGACGACGGGAGATGGGAAGTGCGGTAAACAGGCCACGACGAACGTTCGCGGTCGCGGTAAACGACCGCGACGTCGGCTCGGGCGACGGCCCGGTGACATGGTCCGGACTTAGACCCTGCATTCGACCCTCGACGGCGGCGTTCACAGGATCCGGTGTGGACTAGCACCGCAGGGACGATCGGCATGCAGCAAACAGTGGCGGTGCACCCTTTCCAAGCTTCCTCGATTACCTCTCCCGATCCCGAAATCCTCCAACAGAATGTAAGGGAAATAAACCCGTTCTGCCGAAAGCTATTCGTTGCTGTGTCACGTTCATCCGGAGACAGGGGTATCGGACGAGAACCCCACAACCATTGAGGCGGTCAACTGAACGCCGGCTTGACTCCACCGCCACGCGGGAAAGTTCGCCATCTGTGCACGGTAGTCTGGCAACTGGGCTGGGGAGCCGTCAGGGTGCCCACAAGGCCTAAAACTTGTAACGGGGTTCCAAGAACGAGAGAAGGGCTTTCGTTCCTCCATTGAGGAACGCGTCCAGAACTGCCCTGCGCCAGTAAAGGTAGGTTCACACACCAGCCCTGTTTTGTTGCGTTATGTTACGTTACGAAAGTTTATCGTCTGCTTATGCTACAAGTCACCGGGACATCTGTGCTCGATCACACATTAAGCGTTGCTAGCAGTTCAAGGACATAGCCTGACAAGCGATATTCTAAACAAGAATGTTTCGTTGACTTATACGTAACAGAGACAAAAAAATAAACGCAAACAAATCTGGTGTTTGGACGAACCTAAATGATCCGTCTTCAAGAATTTTACGGACACGCAAGTTTGGCTTTATTTTGAGTGATACTGTTTGAGATGGATTCTTTCCGTCGTGTGCTTGAGGGATTTGAAAATGGTGCCGCACGCGCCTTCCCCCAATTTCCTCATGTGCCGCGCTTTGTGGCATCCGAAGGCGACCTTGAAAAGCTCCGAGGCCATGGGAATGTTCACCCTGGAAGCGAGTAAAGCACAATAACGTTACCGCCGGAAAAGTCAACGACGGTCTTTTTGCTACCCAAAATAAAAGACGTTTTAGAAACTCCCATGTTTTTCTTTTTTTTCCGCCGTTCTATCTGTTATTTCTCAATTCAAAATAGCTATTCAGAGAACGGCAAAGAAATGTAATGCTGAGACCAAAATTCAAGTTTCCCCGCGCACTCCAGAGGGGTGACATCACACATCTAACTTGTAGTTCGAGCAGGCAGTCTAAAAAATACGCAGTCTTTCAGGTTTTTTTTTTTCTTTCGCTTGACTGGCGTTAGTTTTTTCAGCATTGATTTCTCAGGATCAAACTTCTTGTAACCCGCAGGGAACGAGCTGTACTGCTCCCCTTATACAACATGGTATGAATGTATGCTAATGGTATACTCTCTGCAACGGGCGGTAGCTTTCGCCACCTAGCCAAGGTTATAGCGCCATATTTCCAGTGTTACCAGTAAAGTAACTCAACTTCTAAGACTAAATGAAAGCAAAAATTCAGTAACATTGCGCTAAACAATCATTCTGACCTGTAATTTGCTTTTGAAAGTACGGCCTCTGGGCGCTGCCGTCTTGTTGCTGGTATGGGCAGATCGTCTGGTTGTCAAGCATTGCTAAAGCCGTGGGTATACCCACGGCTTTAGCAATGCTTGACAACCAAACATTGCTGAGGCGCATACGCCTCAGCAATGTTTGACTATCAGACGATGTACCAACTCCAGCAGCAAGACGGCGCACCCAGAGGCCCTACTTGCAAACGTCTATGCTTCGTATGGAACAGCGCGGATATACAGGCACACTCAGTGAAGACACTTGTCCAAATAGCTTCAGATGATTTATTCCTTCCCGTCGTGTCGAGATACAACCTTCCGTCACCACGCCCGGATCCAACCTACCTAAACACGCTTTTTTCCGCTCTTTATCAGCCTGTTCCATCCGCTATCAACCTCACCCTCGTGACCACTTGAGCTCGCTTCTGATAACCACTGATAGCACACCTACCAGTCATGCACACCTAAGCGTGGCATGACATGTCTATCCTTCATCTGAAACCCTTTTTTTTTTTTCTTTACACCTTATAATCACAAAGGCCTACATACCCTGCATGAACACAAATTACAATACATAGTAGAAGGCACCCGAATGACGAGGAAAATAAACAATAGTTACAAAAACAAAATTACTTTACACTTTTGTTTTTCACAAATACAATACATATCGTAGCAGAGACCCGAATGCCGGGAAAAATGAACGATAGTTACAAAAACCGCGTCACTTTGCACTCTTTTTTTTTTCCAGCAAGGCGCATTGAGTGACGATAGAGGTGTGGACTGGTTAACCCGACTGTTTCGTCTCGCTACACCCCCAATTTGCTCAGGCCCGACCCAGTCGAGATAGGGCGTCTGCCGGCACATTTTTGGTCCCCTTCACATGTTCTATCTGTAAATTATACTTTTGCAGGGACAATGCCCAGCGTGTTAATCGTGCGCTGTTTGGCGACGACGTTCCTACGTACCGCAATGGATTGTGATCAGAGCGAAGCAAAATTTCCGATCCGAACAACCAAGTTTCCAACTGTTCTAGTGCCCATACAATTGCAAATGCTTCTCTCTCGATTGTTGACCACCTACTCTGTGTCTCATTCAACTTTCGGCTCAAGAACGCAACTGGCAGTTCTTTCCCGCCGTCGCTCTTCTGCGATAAGCATGCGGCGACCGCTTTCTCCGACGCGTCTGTCGACAAAATAAACCTCCGCGTCAACGATGGGGCTGCAAGTTTCGGCAGTTCTATCAATTTCCTCTTCACCGTTTCAAACGAGTCTTGTTCTTTTTCACCCCATAGGAGTGCATTCGGTACTTGCTTTCTCGTCAACACTGTCAGTGGAAGCAATATCTCTGAATACCCTTCAATATAATCTCGATAATAGTTAATCAATCCTAAGAGACTCCTCAACTGTTTTTTGTTCTCTGGCCGTCTTAAGTTCTGAATCGCGGCAACCCTTTCTGGGTCTGGTGCGTGAAATCCAGAGCCTATTTCATGGCCTAGGTACTTTACTCTGCCTTGTCCGAACCGACATTTCGCCAGGTTGACTGTAAGCCCGCAAGCTTCTAATGTGGCTAGCACCTTGCCAAGCTGTTCCACATGTTCTTGCCAACTGCTAGAAAAAACTGCGATGTCATCAATGTATGCGCAGGCATACATTGCATGAGGTCTTAACACCTCGTTCATTGTTCTTTGGAACGTCGCTGCTGAATTTTTAAGCCCATATGGCATTACAGTCCACGCGTACTGGCCTTGATCGGTTACGAACGCGGTACAGTGCTGAGACTTGCGTTTTTCATGGTACTTGATTTGTCCCCTCAGCTGGTAACGTCGGCTGCCTCCGGACATAGGCTGACACGAAGAATTTAGTTTCGTGGAGAGTGTGTCACTCTCAAGAGCAGACATTAGGGAGTTTTAGAATAACGTGCGCAATTTTAGCTCCCGCTAGCGCTAAATTTAGCGCTTGTATTAGCGCACGCGACGCGAGAGAGTTTTAGAATAGCTTTTCTCTGTTGCGACGAAAAAGCACAAGCATCTCACGCTTGCGACGCCACCAAGATACAGTAACAATTTTTATTTCACACAGGAAATGCGGCGACTTTAGAAAAAACCCAGTTTTCTAATCCAGAGTAGCATTTTAGATTTGTTTAAACATGAAAATGCGACGCCTGCGGTTGACCGGTCGTGTCCGCTTGCGTCGCCTCAGCAAGAGAGGTCCCGTGTACTGACCTTCGCACATCATACCTTCGCCGAGAAATGTTCGCGCGTCGCAAGCATCAATTGTTGCCGGTGATCGTTGCCGAACCGAGTACAATGTCGTCCCGTATTGAAAATCGCAGTCGCGAGGATGCCGCCGACGTCGCACTCACGACGCCGCCAACGCAGCCGCCGACATAATCCTGGAAGCCGCCATTTTTTTTTTCAACTCTGCTCGTCTTGGCTTTAGCCAACTTGTCATCACGAATCCTCTTTGGAGAAGCGCAAAGACTCTTTGCGTACGCACGCTATTTCTGAGAAATAGCGTATGCTAAAATTGTGCACGCAAAGCGCAAAACCTGATTTGCGTTCGGAGCATGCGCAGTGGCGTCGACGCTATTCTTTGCGTACGCAAAGCTTTTGCGTGCGCTATTCTAAAACTCCCTATTGGCGATCCTTCCTCCCTTGAGGTGCAATATATTCAATTTACATAAGGATACACTAAGCCCCGGTCAGGTATAGCTAATTTATCATACCAAAGACCGCCTGCAGACACTGTCTGATGACAGTTGCTCTACGCCGGTTATAGAAAAGAAACTGTCTGAAGACATGTTCGAAACTCGGATCAAGCATGGTAGAGGCGTGGCCGCAGATAAGTCTGGGACTATGTCTGCAGCGCGCTTTTATATGGTGCATGCTGCAGTGTGAATTGAGGATCCGATAAGGTGCCTCTCGGTTCAACTCTGGGCTCAGACAGAACTGCTCTTATTTTCCTTTTTCCCCTACACACAAACTCCCCGCCACCACTGGAATAATAAAAAAAAAATGTGCTCACTTCTGTTCGGCCGACGGACCTCCTCGCATTTTGATCTCGTTTCGATGCGAGGCCGCTTCGCACTCGGCCTGAAAATGCACACCAAAAAGTCGTTAGCTGCTCCGTGGAAGAGCGAAAAAGCAGATCCTCCCGAATACCAAAGGGAGATAAAAAAAAAGCACCGCGAAAGGCACTGTGTGTTTGTAAGAGCTACGAAGTCGGGTCACTTTCGAAGGAAATCTGAAAGAGAGGTTTAGCAAGCGGTTTCCTGAAACTCCTGGTCACTTCCGTGGGCCGTGTTCTGCAACGCAGGTGAAAAACTTCAACCACTTTCCCGCTAGTTGGTACGCAGGTGAATAGTTACTGGCGTCGTGTTGAGTGTTCACGAAACGCAGAAGCATGACGATTGTCTCCGTCTACGACAGAACTTGGTAAGTTTAACCGGGGCGGTGTTTTATGCCCCATAAATTTCTCACGCCTATTCCGCTTTTCAAAGCATGAAATGCTTTTTACGAGAATTCCCCGATCCGAAATGTTGTCCGCCTGTCCGTTCGTTGCCCGTTCGTTCGTCTCTGCACTTCCCGCTAAATCTCGCGGGGAAATGGATGTCACGTGATTTGCTAACGTGAAGTAAACATCAATTCAGTTTGCCCTTTAATTTCGATGAGGAAACTGATCCCTCGGGACTTGACTTTAAGTGATATCCGATTAAGTTTCCCCGTTTAATTTGGCGGCGAAAGTGATGCCAAAGACATGATGACGGGAACCATATATAAATTGTTTCGCCGCTAAATTTGGCGGAGACTTGAATTCATGTGACCTGACGTCACCTGGCCTATACTAAATTAAATTTCCCCGTTCGCAGGAAAAATTGATGTCGCCTGACTTGCTCACGAAAACTATCGACCTTTTCGCTGTTCGCCCTATGGGTCCTGCCACACGCGGCCGCCATAAGGTGGCTTCAACTCGTCGCTCCCCTCTGCCTTCCGCGTTTTGGCGAAGGCCTAGTATTGGCTTCTTTCGTCGCTTTTACTGCAATCTTTTTGTCTTTCTTTGTGAAGTGTCGTCTGATACTTATTTTGAATACCTAGCTGCATGTCATTATTAAGTGCACAAGTTCTGCACTTTATTTTACAACAGGTTCTGACTGTTCGCATTGTCGGCGTACCGGACACGTGCGAGGAAAGGAATCAGGATTAGAAGAGGAATATAATGCAAATGTCTCTGAAAGGTCATTCATTTATGACAGCGGAAATTTTCTTAAGTGTTAGTGGCGCAATAAAAAGCTCACGGTGTACTTACGATCACGTATTCATGATCTTAAAAAAGAAGGCAAATACAGTCAACGCAGATAGTCACTATATGCGTTTCATGGAAGCCATCGTGCTCTGTCTTCATAACAAACCTAAAACAGCTGCTTTTTATAATATGGGGAAGGCATTTTTTCCATGTACACATTCGCTTGGTCTTTTTGTTTATGCATTTAAAGAAACTAATTTTTGCTCGGCCTTATGTTTGCATTCATTCAATTACCTTAAAATATCCAACTGATTTAACTTATTTTGACACACAAGGTTGAATCTTCGGGTGAAAAACTGTCAAAGACAACTTGTGAGCGCCCGACAAAAGCCCCTGAAGCACGCAATATGTGACGTTGAAAACTAGCCGTCTCCATAGAAATCGCTCGTGTGCAGCGTTGTCGATGCGGATTTAGTCTCGGCGCCGCTGAAAGTAAAAAGGCGTATCTGTTCAGACAAGACATGTCTACCCAAACCCATGAAGTGCTGGCTGGCATTAGACTTGACCCGAGCTAGCTGGAGACCAATTCTCTTGAGCCATTTAATTTTACTTCACAAATTAGAAAGACAGACGTCAGACTTGAATTGATGGGTTTCTTCCTTATCTCATATTCTCAACACGCTGTTCTGTCCGCATAACGAATTGCTTTTTTTCGGGTCAATGCTGCGAAATGCTGCTAACAAACTATTTAGCATGGCTGATAGTTAAAACAATGTACTACTCGGCCTAGGATATGGACCGTCAAAGCACCTATCGAGTACTTCATTTTTTTGAAAAAACCGATTGAGACAATATCACTTCTTTTTGCATTCCATGCGTCATCATACGGGGGTTTTCAGGTCAGCCCTTTTCACAAAAGAAAACCAAACAGTGAGCACGAAACTTGCGAGTTCATCTGTGTTCTGCAATTCAGCGCATAGGTCATCGACCTGCTTTTTCATTGCTCCTCCAAGCATTAGTTTCTTCATTAGTCTGTTTTTATGGAAACTATTATCAACAGGCACATCCAGTACGGCCGTAGACATCCGTAATCCTCCCCCGGCACCCTTTTAGTCGTTTCGCCGCCGAACCTGGCCAAACGAAGAGCATGATCAGATGAAGGTGTTTGTAAAAACATCCATAATTTAGGCTCGTAACTACACCGTAGTTCTCAAGGTGGCCAATTACCACTGCATCGTTGGTACTGTACCACAAGGAATACATTTATGTCACAAAAACTAAGCGGAGCCACATAACACTCCAACACAGCTGCGAGCCCGCTGAAACTGAAATCAGTCAAATTAGAGCCACCTTATGGCGCCGTGAGTGTCGGCATCCTCTGCCCACCGGTGAGGTAACTACGGGGATGAAAAAAATCTATACACAAATTCAGTCTCGCCGCTACATTTGGTGGGGAAATTGATTTCACGTGACCTATACACCAATTCAGTTTCCCGCTAAATTTGACGGGAAAGTGATTTCACGCGACTTGATGTCAAGTGGTTTATACGGAAATTTAGTTTCCCTCCTAAATTTAGCGGGGAAAGTAAGGCAACGTGACCTACAAGTTTTTTTTATATACGTTGATGTTACGTGACTTATACTGTACTAGCCTAGGTTGTCTTCTCAACAAATTAAACTGATCGCTCTTTAATCACGCATCTCATGCATTTCGGGACTTTAAAAATAAAGGTCGCTGCCAGTTGTTTTTTTCGTTCTTTTCGAGTTCCTCCCGGCGGCATCCACCTGGACCATTTTGGCCGCCAACAGGTCGACTTTCGCATCGCCGGCTAAACATAAGCTGGAACAAAGACCAAATAGCGTAACAATTGAGTCCATTCAGCTTTTTATGTTTCCTACTACTCCGGGTGGCGAAGTCCTCTAGAAAACACTACCTCCAGGCTGTGGGGACCGTTGGTCGCCCTTCCTGGTTCCCAACGCTCGGCCTCGTGGCCTTGAGACCTGCTCGTGAAGTGTCGGAGGTCCGCCTGGCTTGGGGGGCTCTCCTCGTCACTCCCTCCCTGGGGGACGTCCCCCCGCTCATCCGGGAACCTGGTTGTTTTAGGGTGAGGACGACGCCCGCTGGAGGAGGAGGTCGACGCGCGTTCCCGAGTTCGGGAATGCAGGGACTCCTCCCGGAGATGCGATAGAGATTGGACGCGAAGGCCTTCCTTTGCTCGCTCTGGAGTGCGCACTCGGGACGACAGGGTGACCCTTTCATCTGACCTTGTCGACGCGGGGGTTTCGGACAGTGTGTCTTTTGGTGTTCCAATAGACACAGTTGGACCCAGTCCTATTGAACTACGTGCTCCTCCTTTTTAGAGAATCGATCAGTTGTGCAGCTGACGTTCCGACCCGGTGTTCTCGAGAGAAAGCTGCGGGGTGTGGAAGTGGGTGTATCTCGAAACAACCCATTCTGATGTGAACCCTTCTCGTTTGAACCCATTCGCAAAACGCCCTTCGGATTTTAGCCTTTCGCGTTTGAACCCTTTTTCATTTATACCCGTCTCATTGGAACCCATCCTATTTTGAACATTTCTCGATTGAACCCATTTCCAAAACGCCCTTCGAGTTCTAACCTTTCGCGTTTTGACCCTTTCTCATTTGAACCCATTCTGATTTGAACACCGTATTTCAAACCAATCGTCTAACGCTCTTTACGCTCTAACCTTTTCTTATTTGTGCCCTTCTCGGTTGAACCCGTTCTGATTTAAATCCTCATTGTTTAATTAAACTCTGTTTCAAAACACGTACTTGGCGTTTCAACCTTCGTGGAGTGCTCTTCGAATTTCAACCAGTCCCTCTTTCTGTGTTAATAAATTAATAAAAATAATGGAGATGTTGGCACTGTTAATAACAGTGCCGGCTACTTCATAGCAAACGTTGTTGGATAAAAAAATAACCAGATCTAAAACAAAACAAGCAAACAAACAAACAAAAATCCGGCCAGAGTCGCCATTGTACATATTATTACAATTCAAACATGTTCGTCGATTCATTTTCGTCGTCTACCCGTGCCAGTGTGCACCGACGCGAACATGTCATGTTCCACACCAAGGATAACTGGCTTACCGCCCGCACCTGCAGCACCACAAAGCAACAGCCGCGGCAGGTCTCTCGCCCTACTGTGACCCTCGTTGCTCACAAAGCGCCGACATCACTCAAGAGTACCACGAGCGCGGAGCGGCCAACGATCCTCTGCCCACCCCCGCATGAATCATTTTGACCCTTTTGTGTAGGATATATTGCACTCGAAATATGTTCACAGAGATATTTTCTCTACCGTCACATTACAAGCGATTCGCAAAGCATTATGTCATCCAAATCGTATGGCTAACCGTTAGGCAACTGAACGGCTCTTTTCGAGACGCATAGTACAAAACGTTTTCTGCCACAGAATCAGTCATCGCACCTCAATGCGATCCCATGCTCGGTAAAGGTTTATTCTGGCGCTTTATCTCACAAGATGGTAACTGGTTCAACTATCTAAGATGACCGCAGCAAAAAAACACGGGCCATTCAAAGGCCAGAGAATGCCTTCGCCCTCCTCATTAGAAAGTCACAAAGAGAGATCCTACCCATTAAAAAAGTAACCCTGGGGCGTTTTTTTTTTGTTTTTTTTTTAGACTTGCGGGTGCAATGATGCGTGGATTGAGGGTTTTCCTACCAGGCACAAATATTTTTTTTTCATTTCAGTCATGAGTCATCGGATGCAAATTATGCTCATCCGGCATTCCCTGTGAGGATATTGAGTTATTTACAGCCAGCGTCGGAGTGGCCGTACAGATCTGTACGACCACACCGATACTGGTTCGGCGCCGACATAGAGCGTTTTCGCTCATGTATCATCTTGCTTCAGGTGCCGACCTTGGCACACAACGCGGACGCAAGCTCAGGTCAAGCGGACGCTGCAATCCACATCACGGAAGAGAGCTCGGGCTTCTGCCCGTTAAGCGACATGCCGACAGCGGAAATTCCGACACCGTTTCTCGACTTTTCAGTGAACATCGACTGGCAACAACCGCAGACATCACTTGATAAAAACGGCTACAAAAGGGGGTGGCATCGCGGCAGCTCTCCGGGGTTCGGCGCCGACATGGAGCGTTTTCGCTCATGTATAATCTTGCTTCAGGTGCTGACCTTGGCACACAACACGGACGCAAACTCAGGTCAAGCGTACGCTGCAATCCACATCACGGAAGAGAGCTCGGGCTTCTGCCCGTTAAGCGACATGCCGACAGCGGAAATTCCGACACCGTTTCTCGACTTTTCAGTGAACATCGACTGGCAACGACCGCAGGCATCACTTGATAAAAACGGCTACAAAAGGGGGTGGCATCGCGGCAGCTCTCCGGGGTTCGGCGCCGACATGGAGCGTTTTCGCTCATGTATCTTCTTGCTTCAGGTTAGTTATCTGCAACATAATGTCACGTGTCGCAGTTCTGACACGTTTTTGATGTTGGTGCCATGCTCCACACCTTTGCAGCATCTTCTTGATGCCCTATGTATTTGTCGAAATGTAATTCATAAGGTCGTCCTAGCGGTAATTAGGGGCACCTTCTGACGTCCGGGGATGTCGAGCTGAACCCGGGCCCGTTTACTGTTGGACAGGAACTCCAGATTGTTGAAGCCCAGACGTCTTTCACAAAACTCAAGCAGGGCCAAGCCGCTCTTTTAAGTTAGTTAAAAAGTATACAGGAATCTTTAGAAAAAAAAACTGTACGCCTTATTGTCTCGAATTAGCAGGCTGGAAAGCGATCCTGTTCTGTTGAATCAATTGCAGTGTGATGTTGAGAATGCAAATGTTGTCGCAATGAAGTTAACCACTCATCTACGATAGATAGCGATACAGCAGGATAACCTGGAAAATCAGTCGCGACGGAATAACCTAATCTTTTACGGTTTTGAGGACGGCCAGAGTGAAGCATGGGCGGAATCGGAGAAGCGCCTGATAACGCTATGCAAAAAAAAAAAACTTGGTTTCTCTCTAGAAACAGCTGACATAGAACACGCACATCGCCTTGGTCGCCTTCAAACCGTGCTCAAAACAACCGATTATCGGAAAGTTTAGTGCTTTTAAAGTCAAGCAAAGCGTTTTGGTGACTGCGTTCAATCTAAAAGGCAGCGGGTTTTCTATTAGCGAGGATTTTTCTGCTAGAGTGTATACTGAACGGTGACAGTTGTTGAAGTATGCCAAAAATTAAAACGCGAAATTTGAACTAAAATACAATAAACTGATCATCTGTAATAAAACCTTCATGTACGACCGTGCGGACCAATGTGTCAAAGAGTGCGGCATCTAGCAATTACCGAAATCCTGTCTTGTCAAAAAGGGGACGAGAACCTATAACACTTGTTGGGAACTGTCGGAGTGTCAAAAATAAACCAGATAATCTTGCTGCGATGGTTTCTGTAACAAATCCATTCATAGTAATGGGTACGGAATCGTGGCTCGATCAGTCACTCTCTGATACCGAGGTGTTCCCTGATAATTTCACTGTATATCCGAATGAGCGAAATTCTCGTGGGTGAGGGGTCTTTTTGCGGCTAGTACATAACAGTTTCATGAGTTGTCCAATTGCTATTGAGGGGATTTCGTGTGAGGCCGTGTGGTTTCTTTACAGAATGGCCAGTTTTTATCCGTCTGTTTTTTCTGTCGACCCCCAAATAGCTCCGTTGATCATAAGTTAGAACTTGTGGGGATTGAAAAGGCGGAGAATAAAGATGGCTGGTGAGGCGGGTCAAGCGAGCGCGCGCTCAGGACGAGCGCGAGTTGGTGTGGACACCAGCGAAACGGTTGTCTGTTCTTGAGTCTCCACATTGGCGCCACAGCGTGGGGCCCGAACCCACGTTCCCGTGCAGTCAGGTACGTTTGGCTGGCCTTCGCAGTCGCTGAGCCTATACGGACATTGGATTACTTGACCGCCGAGCTTGTTGTTGTGTCCGTTAGAATGTCAACTTCGCGCCCACTTACGCGATCCCGCCCCAATGCAGCGAACACAGCTCGTGCTACCGCGACTGGTGATGGATCGAGGACTCGCGAACGGGCTCTGATATACCCACGGCAGACTTGCAGGTTCCGTTCCCCCCTGAGGGCCCTTCCCCACCGGTGCCGCTTGCACCTCTCACCGCGTTGGGCCCATTGCCAGAACAAATGGCATTGTTCCTGTCGGAGATGTCGCGGCTCCTGCAGGAACAACGCCGTCCGCTACCACCCCTAGTTCCAATACCTCGGACTGGGACATTGCGTTTACATGCCTAGATTCCGAAATATTCAGGCTACGTGGATAGAAAATCGGTTGCCGATTTTCTTGACGAATTGCGTGAATACCAGGCGGTGTCTGAAATGTCTGGGGTTGAACTTCTATCACGCGTACTACCGATCGCCCTCACGGAAAGCGCCGCGACATGGCGTCGGAGACAACCGCCCTTCTCGACTCTACAAGACTTTTCGGAGCAGTTCAAAAATGAATTTCTGCCTCCCGATTACGGCGCGCGAATGCTCGATGAGCTTAGGGCGCGCACTCAGCACCGCGACGAGTCGCTAGTCGAGTTAGTTCGGGCGCTCCAAACTGTATGACAGGGCTGACCCTAGCGCGTCCGACTCAGACAAGGGGTCGCGGGCTATCCGGCAAAGCCACCCGCAGTTTCATCCCTACCTGCGTGGACGGGTGTTCCGGAGTTTGGACGAGTTGGCCCAAGCAGCCCACCAGATCCAGGCGGACATACTAGTCCAGCTAAGATATCGGCCACCTCCACCGCCGGAGGCTTGCCTGGAACCGACCTGCGCCTGGACAGGCACGACCAGGCAATCCATGGATGAGCATGGGTCACGTCCAGTTCTCCCCGGAAGGGTACCCCGAGCGCTGGACCCTTACACCCACGGACTGGGCGATGGTGCTCAAGTCCGCGAGCGTGGCCGCCAATACCAAGCCTCATCCAGAGAGCGATACCCAAGTGCCATCTCAGCTCCGCTCCACTGCTTCCGGTGCGGAAGTCTCGGCCACTTTCTGCGGGACTTCACCCGGCGTGTTTCGAACAACTCGCGAAACGAGGTAGGCCGCCGATAGCAGGGCCCTGTCTGTCGGTGGCTTCTACTCGTTACAGGCCCTCGGTCACCCCACCATCTCGGTTCTTCAGCAGTCCCGACCCAGCCTCAGGAGCAGCCCCGCCGGAAGCCTCCTGTGATGAGCCCGATGTTGCAGCACCTGGTGTGGCGCCCGCTCGAGCGCCCGATGATGCTCCCGCTCACGGATTACGCGGCGACGCTCTCAGAGGCGCTCGCGAAGGTGCCCCAGGCTCCGGCGTGGCGCCCGCTCGAGGGACCGATGATGGTCCCGCTCACGGATTATACGGTGACGCTCTCGGCGGCGCTCGCGGAGATGCCCCCGGTAGTACCAGCACCGGTGCTTTCCCCAAAGCTCCCCACGGAGCGGTTCTTGGTGGCGTCCTGGTCTCCGACGAGACGACTCCGGAGAACAGGCGTGACGTCAACGGCTGATGGCAGGAAGTGGCAGCGGCTTGGCCGCCCGTCGTCCACCCACATGCCAGAAAACTGGCTGATGCGACCGCACCAGCGCGGCCTGCTGGAGAACCAGTAGACAAGTGTATGGCACTTGCGGTCCAACCGGAAACCCATGCCAACCACCGAACGGTGACCTTGGCAGGTCTCCGAGACGTGACAATCCTCAGCATTTCATTGACCATGGGAATCCTAGCGACCATGGTATCATGAGTGAG
The DNA here is from genome assembly GCF_016920785.2 of Ixodes scapularis. Classification (NCBI taxonomy): domain Eukaryota; kingdom Metazoa; phylum Arthropoda; class Arachnida; order Ixodida; family Ixodidae; genus Ixodes; species Ixodes scapularis. The sequence goes on along the minus strand of NW_024609837.1, from coordinate 90,682,488 downwards.
TCGGCTGAAAGTCTTCTTTAAAACAAAAATGGGTGTTGAAGTTAAATCTCTCGAAAGAATTCACCGTCTCGGAAGGGTGGCTAGGGGTAAACCGAGACCAGTAATCTTGCACTTTGGAAACTGCAATGAAAGGCAAAATATTCTCAGAAATGCTAAAAAATTAAAAGGAACGCGCATATTTATTAACGAGGACTTTTCGAAAAATGTTAGAATGATAAGGAAAAAACTGTGGGACAGTGCGAAAGAAAACAGGCAAAGGGGAGAGAAGGTATACTTAGCGTATGATAAATTGAAGATTAATGGAGTGTCTTACGCATGGGAAGTAGCTACAAACCAGAGAGTTGAACTTTACTCAGCCAGAGAAGTACCTTCACCCGAGCATGATAATTGACAGGCATCTGATTTCCCACAGGCAAACAGTGTCCTATTTATTAACCTTAATGCAAGAAGTATCGTAAATAAAACCCTCGAGCTAGAACATATTTTAATAGAGCATGACCCCGATGTAGTAGCTATCACTGAAACCTGGTTAGACTCGTCTGTGACAGATGATCTCATAATACCTCCCGGTTACGTGCTCTATTGAAAGGACAGAGAAAGTAGAGGAGGGGGTGTTGCTTTAGTAATCAAATCTTGTTTAAATTCTTCAGAAATCGAGGGAGCTCCAGGCATAGAAAATGTATGGTGTAGCATCAAAATGGAAAAAAGTGAGTTAATTGTGGGAGTACTGTATCGACCCCCGCAAATGCCATGTGGATATTTGCGAGAACTAAGTGAGTTCCTTTTTAAACTGAAAGTAAGTTCCAAGAAGGTTGTTTTAATGGGAGATTTCAATCTCGGTGGAATTGACTGGGTAACGTTAGGATCTGGGAACCACGAAGTATCCTGTGCTGAGGAACTTTTAGATACAGTTTTCTCACATAATTTAACTCAAATTGTTAAGGGACATACTAGAATACAAGGGAAATCAGAAGCTCTTTTGGATTTAATATTTATAAATGAGAACCTTATAAACCACGCGTATGATTGCAAGATTAGCCCGGGAGTTTCGGACCACAGCACTGTACATTTTACGTTGTCCTTAAAGCCTATGCTCAGGAGAATTGAAATTACTTCGTATAAAAACTTTCAAAAAGCCAATGACGAGTCAGTTATTGATCAACTTAGCCTGAACTATGATAACTTCGAGCACTTAGCTGGCAACCCATTGATAGAAGTGAATGACCTATGGCTCCATTTTAGGGAAATGATACTTGAATGCAGTCGTAAGTTTGTCCCAGTGGAAATAAGAAAGAAAAACTTGAACAGCCCTTGGATTACAGGGGACATAATCCACCACAAACGACGATTGTCAAGGTGTAGAGCAAGAGCACGCAAAAAACACGACGGGTTCCAGCAGGCAAAAATACAGTCACTGAGCAAAGAGCTGAAAGCAAAAATAAAAACTTCGAAAACGATTTTCTTTAATGTAAAAATGCAAAACTTTTTGAGATATTCACCACAAGTTTTGGCGACAATTAAAACCAAGTAAGAAAGTAATTACCAAAGTGATAGTAGAAGAAGAAGTGATTGAGGACAAAACTGAAATTGCGAATTGCTTTAACCAATATTTCGTCAGTGTTTTTTCCGCTGATAATAACATTTTACCAACATTTTGTTTGTTTGAGAATGTGCCCCCAATCGAAGACGTGGAGGTCTCAGAGGAAGGAATTTTTTCACAGCTACTTCTTATCGATCCAAAGAAAGCCGCCGGACCGGATGACATTCATAATCAATTTTTAAGGCGTTATAGCGAATGGTGTTCAAAATATCTCACGATCATTTTTAATAAATCGCTTTCAGATGGGTCCGTTCCCAATGACTGGAAGCTGGCCAAAATAATACCTATTCTTAAGACTGGAAATGCCTGTAAGGTCACGAATTATAGACCCATATCATTAATATTTACTTGTTGTAAAATACTTGAGCATGTTGTTTCTAAGCATATAAGGATGTTTTTAGATACCTACTCTGTTCTTGATGAAAAACAGCATGGCTTTCGAAAAGGCCTGTCTACCACAACTCAATTAACAGAATTAATTCACGATTTTTCTTCTACCCTTGACAGAAGAGGTCAGGTTGATGTAATTTTTTTAGACTTTCAAAAAGCATTCGATAAGGTAAACCATAATAAATTACTTTTAAAGCTCAAGCATTTACTAAAAAAACACGAAAGTTCTGCGATGGATAGAAATGTTTTTGTTTTGTAGAAGGCAATTTGTGAGCATTGATGGCCACGCTTCCATGCCTCGCGGGTCGACTCGGGAGTCCCCCAAGGTTCTGTACTTGGGCCCCTGTTATTTTTGGTTTTTATTAATGTCGTTCTTCGCGATATTACAGTAAAGGCACGACTTTTTGCTGATGATTCTATATTGTATACTTACATAAACGATGATTCTGACCATGTTGAACTAAACGACTGTTTGCAGAAAATTAGCAAATGGTGCGAGATCTGGCAAATGTCTTTAAATACTGACAAAACAGTTTGCATGTCAATAACACATAGGAGAGTTCCTTCTGTGTATAACTACTACTTGAAGAGTGAACCTTTGTCTAGGGTAGATGAATTTAAGTATTTAGGAGTAACAATAACCAGTGATTTAAGTTGGAACAAACATGTCAGTAATATAGTAAAAAAAGCCACAGCTAAACTCTGGTCACTAAGAAGATCATTAAAATTGGCAACCACTGAAACTAAATTGCTAGCTTATAAAATGCTAATAAGACCTAGATTGGAGTATGCTAGTGAAGGTTGGGATCCTCACACAAAAGGTTTAATATTGAAATTAGAAAAAGTTCAAAGAATGGCACTGCGTTTCATTTTTTCGAAGTACAGAAGACTGGATTCACCAACTGAGCTCTATTCTAAGGCAATCATCTCCTTATTAGAAGAGAGGAGAAAAAATAAGCGTTTAAAAATGCTTTTTATGATTTTAGATGGCACACTGCAGATTGATAAACATAAATTCATCAAACCCCATCTATCTAGAATCACACGTAATAAGCATACTAGGACAATCGAAGAATACAAATTCAACAAAGAATGTTTCAAGAATTTGTATTTCCCTCGGACAATAAGGGAATGGAATACACTTCCTGAAAGCGTTGTTATATCCAAAACGGTTTTTGATTTTACAAAGTGTCTCCCATGTAACTAATAGACCTCCTGTTATCATTTTTGCTGTACCTTCTGCTTTTGATATGAGTATTAGGTGTCGTATAGTCCTTCATTTTTTGTCATTGTGTTCTGCATGTGTATTACATTGTCTACTGTTTTTTGTACTCACTCCTATCATAGTCCCCACTGGGGGACTGATAGTATTATGAAATAAAATAAAATAAATAAATAAATAAATGACAAGCTACTTCGAATTTATACGTTCCGTCCAGTCACGTACTTTATACCAAGTAGAAAGTAGAGGTACAGCAGAACCCTACATTATGGTAAACATTACCGGTCAACAGATCGCAGCTCTCTTGAATACCGGAGCTGCAATTTCACTTTTTGGAGACTTCGTTAGGAAATTGTGCAAAAATCGAAACATCTCAATGCGGCGTTCTCAGAGAGGGCTGCGTACGGCATCTGACCAAGTTATCTCCGCCACTGAAGGAGCTCGACTGAAGCTGAGCTTTGATGGACGACACTGTCGACAACATTTCACATATCTGCCGGGTCTCACCTGCCATATTCTTCTCGGTCGAGATTTCATCTCCAGGGAAAAAATAGTCCTAGATTTGTCAGCAGAAGTATGTCGATATGGCTCGCAGTCCACTACTTTCAAGTTTGCAGTCAGACCAATGCCTACGGCTGCTCGTCCTCTAGAGAGTACAATATGTGCGAAATTCCAATCGTCGGGGTAGTTGCACGTGGCAATGAGGTCATTTTCTGGCACCGACTCGGACCGTTTACGTATAGCGAAGCTTTTGGAGAATTTCTCACATATGTTTACAGAAACACCTGGGAAGACTAACATCCTCGAACACTGAATTGATACTGGAGACACTCCGCCTATCCGATTTAACACGCGGCCCCTTAGTGTTCATAAACGCACACTCCTGGACGGAGCACTGAATACGATGATCCGGACCGGAGCCGTCCGTCCCTCGAAAAGTCCATGGGCTTTTCCGGTTGTGTTAGCACCCGAGAAGGATGGCACCGCACGCCTCTGCGTAGATTACCGTCCTCTGAATACGGTCACGAAGCGAGATGCATAACCCTTTCCATCAGTCTCGTCTGTTTTATATGTACTGGGGTCTGTGCGGATATTCACAACCCTCGAATGTAGTAGAGGATTTTTGCAAATTTCCGTGGCAAGAGATGACGTCCCTAAGACAGCATTTGTTTGCCCCCGGAGTCTGTTCGAATTTGTCCGACTCCCCTTTGGCCTATCTAACTCCCCTGCGAGCTTCCAGAGGCTCATGGATACATTTGGGGGTGATGCAAAGTTTAACTATGCAATGGTCTACATGGACGACGTAGTAGTGTTTTCTAATACTATCGAGGACCACCGTCATTATTTGCAGGTCGTCCTGAAGCGCATGAGTGAAGCTGGTCTAACAATTAACCCGTCAAAAGTGCAACTTGCATCATCCAAAGTGGGGCTTCTTGGCTTCGTGGTCGACCAAGGATCACTCCAGCCGCAAGCAGAGAAGCTCAGAGCAATTACAGAATTTCCCCAGCCACGAGACAAAAAAGTTTACAACGGTACCTTGGCATGGTGGTATTCTACCGCGAGTTTATTGCCAACTGCGCTGATTTGGCCCGGCCCCTTCACGAGCTATTACGCCGGGAGGTTCCATGGACCTGGACTTCCGCTCAGGAACAAGCGTTTAAAGCGTTAGCAAGCGCTATTGCGGATACTGCATCTCTGAGACTTCCTAATCTCAATGCTTCATTCGTCCTCCAAACGGATGCGAGTGATTAGGGTATAAGTGCAGTACTACTCCAGGAACATAACGCAGCGTTGCGGCCCGTTGCATTGGCGAGTCATACTCTCACCGCGGCCGAATGTACGGTAACCGAAAAATATGTCTAGCTATAATATTCTCTTCGAGAAAGTTTGACATGTGCCTAGATGGAGCGACCTTTATTATCCAGACTGACCATCAAGAATTAACATGGCTGAAAAACCTTAAACACCCCGCTGGACACCTCGCTCGCAGGGCTCTGGCTTCACAAAAATATGATTTTTCGACTGAATACAAACCAGGAAAGTTCAATGTCGCAGCAGATACTCTGCCACGAGCATCCTACCCCCCCCCCCCCCCAGAAAGGTGGATGACACAGCGGAACTCGTCGCTGTTGCCGACACTGAGGTCTCGGGTTTTTCTGTGAGACGGGACGAGCTACGAGAAGCCCAGCAAAAAGGCGACATGTGCCAAAAAATATCTTGGGGCTTGACTCAGCCCAATCAAACCGATGGAAACGGAACGCATGGGTCGGTAGACGCATATGCGCACAGCGAGGATGGACTCCTCCTTTGCTACATACCGTAGGCAAACGAAGCCGACCCCACCACGTTCCCTCCCGACTGAAGATATGTCTAAAGGGCCCTTCAAAACTTTTTAAAGGGTTTGAGGGAGCCTTCAAGAATTTTTAACAGGTTTGACGTACCCTTTAAGAAAGTCTAAAGGGCACGTCAAAACATTTTGAAAGGCTTAAGGGGGACTACAAAGATTTCTTAAAACGTTTGAAGGACCCTTTAAGATTCCTTGACGTGTTCTGGGCCACGTCAGAATCTTTCTTAAAGGGTCTGAAATGCCCTTAAGAAAGTTCTAAGAGGTTTTTTTAAATGCCTGTGGGGCCTTCAAACACAGCCGTCAAACAATTACAAGCAACTCACAGAAGTTTGTTAGAGTAAGACAAACTGTAGCCTGCCAGCTGTATTTGTATGCAATTTCTAATTCAACATCTTTAGTGCCTAAAATACTAAGCAAAAATTATGACTTTGCGTGTCTATCTTAAAGTAACAAAAACTAATCCAGTCAAGTAACAATGTAAGTAATCAATTATCGTTTACAACCAGGAATTGTAACAATTTAGTTTTAATGTAAATTTGTAATTCACTACATAGTTGAAGTAATGGGCACAAGTCTGATTCAATGTGTGTGCATATATGTCAGTTTTATTTAACGAGTTTAACATAATCAAGGTACATAAAATGCACCAATAAATTCATTGAAAAACTTCAAGGAAACTCAATAACCGTAGCAACATAAGGGCACGCTGGTTGTCATGCTGTAAGCTGTTGAAGAAGTAGAGGTGGAAGAAGAGCTTTCGGCAAGGACTATTTGGCTGCGATCCGAACAAGCGACCGGCTGTGCTTGGCGATGCTCCGACCAGGCACCGGCGGGCTGAACCACAGTTTCGACGGTGAGCTGACCAATTCCCGAAGCGACGGACTTCGACGGTGAGCTGACCAATTCCCGAAGCGACGGACATCGAGGGTGAGCTGACCGATTCCCGAGGCGACGGACTTCGACGGTGAGCTGACCAATTCCCGGAGCGACGGACTTCGACGGTGAGCTAACCAATTCCCGAGGCAACGAACTTCGACGGTGAGCTGACCGATTCCCGAAGCGACGGACTTCGACGGTTAGCTGACCGATTCCCGAGGCGACAGACTTCGACAGTGAACCGACCAGGTGCGGAAGTGACGACCTTCGAATATCGACCAAGAACCTCAAGGCTGATGTCAACTTCAAACCTACCGTCAACGGGACTGATTGTGAGATAAACCTCTTTATTGCAACTGTACATTTGTAATTAGTCGTGCTCTCTGATAAAGAGCGGCAATACTTAAAGGGGCCATGAAACGAATTTTGGGTTGGGTTACTTTACTAATCGCATATCGTTTAGCTGGCCAAAAGAAAGAGGCTAGAAAGTAAAAAGCCAGCCTTTCGGTACGAACATTTGAAAATATAGCGGACTATGTTGTACCTTCTTGCCTTTGAAAGCTCTCCGCCTTTTCACCATGATACATCCGCGGTTCCAAAAGCGCGTCACCAGCGCCAAACTGACGTCAGCAGAGCCCAGCTCACGCATTGGACAGGAGAACTGCGTCACTCGGACGTATGCGCTCGTCAACAATCAATCCGTCAACGAATATTTGGATTCGCGTTCGTGGCCAATGAGTGCCCTGACGGAACTTATTGTCACTGGGGAATGACAAGTTTTATGGTGTGCATAAAAAGCACCGTGGAAGCTAGGAGTCATCGCACCGGTGCCGAAGGAATGTCACGACCACGTGATTTCACAATTCGCATTTCAGTTGAGGATTAAAGCTAAGGAGGATGTAGGAAAATCGTTTTATGACCCCTTTAAAGCGAGGAGGGTAAATCAGTGACAATCTTGTATTGAACACGTGATATGTATTTATTTTTTTCCTTCATTTATTTGGTGTGGCATGTGTGCTATTTATATTGAATGCTAACATAAATCTTTAGATAAGAGTCAGTGTTGTGTCCTGTCGGTGACTTTTCACTTTTTTCTTGTCTTTGCAATGTTTTGCTTTTAATTATATCTGTATACCAAATAGCGCAAACGTCTGTGATAATCACTTCAATGTCCCTTTAATGGTAATTGATGTATGTGATACAGCAGTCATGAATATTTTAACAGAGCATGGTAACCAATGTGCAGGTCGTGAATATTGATTGAAGATAATTTAGTGTTTTGTACTTTGCATGTTAGCTTGTTTTTTAGTGAGATTTCAGAATGACAAACTAGGTTTTTATGGTTTTTAAAGAGATGGTGCCATCGTAAAGTGTGATATCCATTATTTTAGTAAACCAGTGCTGAATGATGCCTTCTCATTGCAGCATAGTAGTGAATATGCTGAAAATAGTGTGTTTCTGAACACGTGGCACTGAACCCAAACAGAAATCCAAAGTGTAGGAGTTCCGAGTTCTTACCTACATTATAATTAGCTAGGTCATCGTCGTGCAGCATCTGCCACTAAATCTCTGTGTTTATCTCGCCTTGCTGTAAAAATTCGTTAGAATATGATCATGTTTTATGTTGTGTGACCTACAACTTAAGTACAAATGTTTGTTCTGCGTTTAACATTCAAATGAAATTTTGCTTTCACCCTACTTTGAAATCTTGTCTTGGTCAATTGTTTGAATTCATCTGGGCCTGCCATGCAGCTTTTTAAAAGATGGATTCCGGGCTCGAGAGGTTTGTGGATACCTATAATCCATTTCATACTTGGTACGCAATGCTGTCAAGGCTACTGGCACGAGCATGTGACTATATGATGAGCTTTGTGCACGCCTTTGCACTTGATGAAGCCACATGCGCGTGTTAGTAGCCTTGACAGTGTTTTACACTAATTATGAAACGGAGTACAGAGAATTCAATTTCATTTCTGAGGGGCTAATGGGTCTAAAGGATTGATCTAAAGGGTTTATGGGTCTAAAGGGTTTGTGGGTCTAAAGGGTTAATGGGTCTAAAGGGTTTACGGGTGTAAAGGGTTGACGGGTCTAAAGGGCTTGAAGGGCTAAGAGGGTCCCATAACACATCAATGCTGATGGGTTATTTTCAATAGGGCTCTTCGTGTGGTTGTACCCCGTACATTAAGGCAAACTTTCCTCCGCTATTTTCATGACAGTGCGCTAGCGGGCCACAGTGACGGTCAGAAAACCCACCAGAAACTGTGTCGCGTTGCCACTTGGCCGAGGATGCGCCAGAATGTTCTCCGCTACACGCGCAGTTGCCTACGCTGCAAACAATCTGAACCCAGGGGCGGTAAACCCCCTTGTTTCATGCAGTCAGTGGAAAGTCGTTTTCCATGGGAGTTTGTTTTATGTGGCATAATGGGTCCCTTTCCACGCAGCCCCAAAGGAAACAGGTATTTCCTGGTAGTCACCGACCACTGCTCAAAGTGTGTTGAGCTTCACCCTCTCCGCCAACTGAGTTCCAGGACGATTTGGGACAAATTGAGGGACACCTTCACCCGCTTCGGGTTCTGTTCCCGATTAATTTCCGACAACGCATCCTACCTTACAAGTAAGGTTTTTGAGGACTGTTGCAGAACACTGGGCATCCAGCACAAGTGCACCACTCCTTACCACCCTCAAGCCAACATAGCTGAGAGGGTAAACCGAAACCTCAAAGCAATGCTAGTGGTATACACCGAGACACACAAAGAATGGAACAATTACATCCCGGAAATGGGTCTCGCCACTCGAACTACGGAGAACCGTACGACAGGGTTCACACCTTCCCAAATAAACTTCGGACGCGAGCTGCGATTTCCCCTCGAGAACAGTTTTTCTGACGACAATAAGGGACACAACACCTCCTACGCGAGATTCGCTGAACAACGTCGTGATAAAATCACCGACGCTGTGCGAGTGGCTCAACAAAATATTGAGTTAGCGCAGCTCGATAAGAGGAACCAATATGACCAAGGCAGGAGAACTCTAGAATTTTTAATAAGAGACTGCGTTCTCCGGCGCGTGCATCCGCTTAGTAATGCAGCAAAGGGGATCGCGGCATCACTAGCTCCTCGTTGGGAAGGTCCCTTGGAAGTTGTTTCACGGGTATCACGTTTGGTGTATAGGTTACGACATGTCGAAGACGGGTCGTTAACTGGACCCGTTAACATTTGTGATCTGAAGCCGTTTATTTCTAGACATGTCACCCTTTAGGGATGCCCTAAGGAACGCAGTTCCCTGTCAATTTTTGCCAAATGAAAGATCGTTGCTCATGGTTATTTTCTATCCCGGCATGTCACCTCGACGCACCAACACCCATTCGTTCAGGCGACCTCGGAGCCGCTCCCGATCCCCCCTACGCCTCCAGTTCAACCCACGAGGCCACTCTCGCCGCGCCAGGCGACATAACCGCCGTCAGGAACCGTAACGCACTGCCGAGGCTGCCAGCTGGTGCGTGATGGAGGCCGGGCGAATGGTCACATCCGCGTCCCGGATACCCTGGAAACACCAACCTCAAGTGCCACAAGGGACTGCACCAGAGGACGTTCCCCATCCCTTCCGGTGACGGACACTGACGGAGCGCTGTGCTGCAGATCTGCCCGCCGCCTACGACGATGAAGACTACACCGAAATCTGTGAACTTTGCCGCGTCCCACTCATTTCATGCGAACAACATCATTAAGGAGCACTTCACCACGACCGAGAAGACCGCCAGCGGGCGCTGGTGCGGGCTGGATCACGGGCCCTCACACCTGCCGACATCGAGTCCGCCCTCCTTATTGTTGGCCGTGCCTGCCCCGAACGCCTGTGCCCAACACTAACCTTACCACCAGAACTGGCGAACATCCGACTAAGCGACGACGAAATGTAACCTCCACATCAAACTTTATACTCTCACAAGCAAAAGAATACTCAAAACGTTCCGCTGCGTCCACATACAACCCATCTTTCGCCACATAGAAGCCATCTCTTGGGGCGGCCAGATCGACGACGACCAGCAGCGCGTGCATTCAAGCCATGGTCGTTGAAGCGTGACGACTTGCCGTGCCACTTCAGACCTCCCGGCAGCGTGGAGAACGTCGCGGGGCTTCCGCTGTGTGTTGAAGGCGGCGCCGCCTGGCGCTGCGCAGGGATACCACGACGCACGGGTACCACGACCGCCCATCACCAAGACCTCACCAACCGCCCCCCCCCCCCCCCCCCCCCCCCACGAGTCGTGACCAAGACAGCACGTCTGTCCTGGCCACCCTGGCATCACTTGCCGAGGCACAGCTTCCAACGCAACCCTATCGTCGACGGAGGCTGCGCAGTGACTGGACTCATGGCATCTCTATGCCCCTGCCAAAAACTCCACCATCATGGCGTCTGCTCTGGGAAAACCACCTGATTAAAGACCTCTCTCCCCACCTCCCCCCCCCCCCCCCCCCCCCCCCCCCCCGAGAGGGGGAATGATGTGGGGATTGAAAAGGAAGAGAATAAAGATGGCTCATGAGGCGGGTACGTATAATAGGTATGCAAAACTAAAAGATATTCAAGCTGAATTCAAGAGAAAGGCCGTGATAGCGAAGAGTGGCTACCTTAGCTCTCTCGAAGGCAACGTCAAACCAAATCAAAAGCAAATGTGGAAGTTTGTTAAATCTAGTCGCAAAAAGTCATTAGGAATTCCGCCCCTTATGGTAGACGGTTCGTTAACTACCGTCGAACGCGCTCACGCTTGCTGCTTCGATCGTTATTTCCTATCTATTTTTTTTTTTAAATTTAAGTGCGAAACCTTTGCATGCAGAGGTTTGTAGTTTTTAACAATTGCCAGAGATTGTGGTAGGTCACAATGGAATTCTTAATTTACTAAATAACATTAAAGTTGAAAGGGCGATCGGACCCGACGGTATCCCGAACCATGTTCTCAAATCATGTACTGACATACTTAGTTGCTATCTTTTCATTATTCTTACGCGGTCATTGCAGGGTGGCTTGTTGCCTCACGACTGGAAACATGCGAATGCTGTACCAGTACATAAATCTGGAGCCAGGAGCAGTGTTGAGAACTGCAGACCAATATCGCTAACGAGTGTTTCATGCAAAATAATGGCGTACATTATTTATAGTAATCTGATTTCGCACTTCAATAATAATAATTTTTTTACTCCCTCGCAACACGGTTTTCGGACCGGGTTTTCTTGCGACACCCAATTGACTGGATTTACCCACGACTTAGCTCAATCGGTGGAGCAAGTCGAGTGCATTTCTTTTTTACTTCTGAAAAGCCTTCGATCCGGTTCCGCACTGCTCTATTTTATAAAAACTTAGGAGTCTAAATATTCATAGGAACGCATACTATTGAATTGCTAACTATTTGAGCGATCGTACACAATATGTAGTTGTAAATGGGGTAACGTCTCTACCAGTTGATGTAACTTCCGGAGTACCACAGAGCTCCGTGCTTGGGCCGCTCCTCTTAATTTTTGTAAATGACATAACCCAAGGAAATGCCTCGCAAATAAGACTGTACGCTGACGACTGCATTTTGTACAGTGAAATTATTTCAGACTCTGATGTATTGGCTCTTCAAGGCAATTTAGAGAGAATTTGTTTGTGGTGTTCATGATCGAAAATGACTTTGAGTATCTGTAATGTATCTCGGGCGAAGCTCAAACCACGACACCGAGGAGCGTCCAGATGTGCTTTTAATGGCGCCTGGAATTGCAATGCCCGAGTACCCGTCCCGTGCCCAGGTCCGTGCTCTTGAAAAGCGCGGGATAAGCGCGTGTGCTCGGTGACGCCATCTCATGGCCGCCAGCTGATACATGAGACTTCCCCCTCACTTGGCTGAGAACCCGCATCTTTCTGGCGGCCGTCGCACGCGAGTGCTGGTGCGTATGATCGGCTGGGTGGAACATGAAGGTCCTGTAGGTTGTGTAGGAGCAGTAGCCGGCCCTTGAGGGGTGATTGATACCTCACAAGGCTCCATGGCCAAGTCCCACTCAGGTGAAGGTGTAGTAGTCGTTCTGCGCGGTGGCATGGAACTTCTAGGTCGTATATGTTCCATATGTCGCCGTGTCTGCCCCTGATCGGTGTCGATCATCCACGACCGAGGGCCGAGGAGTCTAGTGATGGTACCCGCCATCCATGTACGTGCACTTGGAAACTTGCGAATCCACGCTGCTTGTCCCACCAAAAATGCTTCCGGGACTGTCGAACTCGTGGGTTCATAGTTGGGTCCGTGGAGAAGTCTCTCGAGCGGAGACGGCAACTCTCGGCAAAGTAGCATCCACGCGGGAGTTTTTCCCGTCGCTGTGTTTACGGTAGTGTGCTGCTTGCATAAAAAGCGTGCCAACGTACAGTCCAACGTGCCTTTTCCGCCCTTCGCCAACACCTTCTTTAACTGCTGGACAATTCGTTCAGCTTGGCCGCTAGTTGCATGGTGATAAGGGGCGCTGGTGACCGCTGCGATGCCGTTGGAGGAGTAAAAGCTCTTAATTTCTTCCGATACAAAGGCGCTCCCGTTGACGGACATTGCTTTCCGTGGTATGCCAAAGGTTGCAAACACGCTGCGCAGTTCTGAAATAACCGTAGATGACACCATATTCCGAAATGCGCGAACTTCTAGCCATTTGGAATACGTGTCAACAATTATAAGGTAGACTTGCCCCTCGATCGGCCCGGCAAAATCTAGATGGATGGTGTCCCATGGTACCGTAGGTATTTCCCAGGTTATGTTTTCGGCCTTTGGTACTGCTCTCTGGTTCACTTGGCACGTGTCACATTGAGCTACACAATGTTCAATCTCTTTGTCGATCCCAGGCCACCACAAGTAGCTCCGAGCGTATGCTTTCATGGCAACGATGCCCCGGTGCCCCGCATGTAGAAGTGCTATGGCCTCAGATCTCATTGATGCGGGAATTACCACGCGCGATCCCCAGATGAGACAACCACGATGAATTGACAATTCTGCTGCCTTGAGCTTGTATGCGACGAAGCGATCACCGTCCAGCTTTCTCACTTCGCCATGTTTGACCGCTTGGAACACCTTAGCAAGTATGGAATCCTTTGCTGTGTTGTCCGCCAGTTCTGTTGCAGTCATGGGAGGTTTCGTGAGCGCTTCCAACATCAAGACATCACCTGGTGGACGTTGCTCGTCGTCAGTTTCCGGCAATGGCAGTCTGCTTAAGGCATCGGCGTTTTGATTCTGTTTTCCTGCGCTGTAGATCAAATTATAATTGTAAGCTGTCAGCTTAACACACCAGCGTGTCATCCGTGGCGAAAGCACAGTTGGTACTGGAGATTTTTGGCCCATGATCCCCAACAGCGGTTGATGGTCTGTTGTAATCGTCACGTGACGTCCCGCGACGTAGCGATGAAAACGGTCCATGGTGAAAACAATTGCCAGCCCCTCACGATCCAACTGTGAGTAATTCTTTTCGGCTTTGCCGAGCGTTCTCGAGGTGAAAACGATTGAAGCTTCGTTACCATCGGCATCGAGCTGAGCTAATACCGCTCCCACGCCATAGGGTGATGCGTCACATGACACAATCAGGCTTTTGTTCTCGTCGTAATGCGCGAGAACAGTTCGCTGTGTGATGGCATGCTTTAACTGTCGAAAAGCTTGCCGATGCTTTTCTTGCCATGTCCAAGGGACGTCCTTCTCCAGCAGTGTATAGAGGTCCTTTGCAATTGTTGCCCGGTTTGCCAAAAACCGGTCGTAAAAGGCTAAAAGTCCCAGAAACGATTGTAGTGTTGTTCGGCACGTTGGCTCGGGCATTTCCTTGATGGCTTTCAGTTTTTCAGCTGTCGGGTGTATTCCAGCAGCATCAATGGTGTGGCCGAGGTATTCTACTCGTTCAACTGCAAAACGACACTTGCATCTCTTGAGTCCAAGTCCAGCCTGAGCGAGTCGCGTCAGTACTGTGTCCAGTCGAGTCAGGTGTTCGGCTGCGGTCGCACCGCTGATGATCACGTCATCGAGGTATACCCCGATCCCCGGAATTCCAGCAAGTACTGTTTCCATGAATCGCTGGAAAATCGCTGGTGCCGCGGCGATCCCAAACGGCATCCTCTTGACTCTGTATAGGCCTTTTATAGTGTTAATGTTTAACAGATCAGCTGTATCTCTTGTCAACCGTAGCTGCTGATACGCTTGCGTGAGGTCTAGAGTAAAAAATACCAATCCTCCTTGCAAATTGGTTAGGATTTCTGGAATTGTTGGCATAGGATACACGGTTGTTTTCGCCTCCTTGTTTACTGTACTTCGATAGTCACCGCATAGTCGAATGGTCCCGTCTTTCTTCCGGACCACCACCACAGGTGTAGCCCACTCGGAATGCTGTGTTGGTTCTAAAATACCTTGGCTCTCGAGACTTTTCAACTCGGCCTCTACCGCCGGACGTAGTGCGAACGGCACGGGTCGTGATTTGAGGAAATGAGGAGTAGCGCCCTCTTTTAGTTCCAGGTTTACTGGTGGACCACTATGCCCCCTGATGTTGGCGTCAGAAACATCCTCATGAGCCTTCAAAATATTCGCAACGCTGTCCTTGGTGCCTAGATGGTGAATTCCACTGACCCGACTCTTGAGGTCTTGCAACCAGTTTCTTCCCAGAAGACTGCAGCCTGTTCCGCGGGTGACGACCAATGGCAAGATGTAGTCTTTAGATTTATGTCTGACATGCACGTTCGCCGTTCCAAGGACTTGTAAACCCTCGCCTGACCAAGTATGAAGGGTCAGCCCGTCCTGGTTCAACGTTGGAGGGTTCTTGAGCCACAACCGACGATACGTGGCTTCGCTAATGATTGAGCAAGCAGCTCCCGAGTCGACCTCCAATTCCAGCTCGCGGTTGTTGATCTTCAGGGTGACCATGAACTTTGGCAGCGTGCTGGATGCCCGTACTGCATTCAGCTCGTGCAGGTTCCATGACTTGTCCGAAAGTTCATCATCAGAATGCAGAGTTTCCTCGTGTTGTTCCACGTGGTGTGTCGTCTGCGATTGGTGATGCACCCTTGACTTCTTGAAACAAGCCTTTTCGACAAGCCCCTTCTTGTGGCAGAAGTTACATCGTGTATTTCGGGACTGGCACGAGAAGGCCGAATGCTGTTCTAGGCATCGGTAACATGTCAGTGGTTCTGACTGTCTTTTCTCCTTCTGTTCCAGGTGCGCAGGAGGTAATTGTGCTTTTTTAACTGCGTAAATTTCCGATTTTTGGGCTTTCATGTCCCTTTGATGTTGCGCCGTAGCTGTCGCGGAGTTGAGTGACACGCAGACGCGTCGGATTCCAGTCGGCAAGTGAAGTGCTTTATTCGAGCCGCCGATTATATAGACTCGAACGGAGGAGCGACAGAGTGAGGGGGCGCCACTTGCGACCTCTACATCTCCCCTTCAGGGAAAAAGACACAAACTCGTTGTCTTTATAAATTAAGTCTCTCGGGCGTCTTGATGCGTCGCCCGAAGCGGGAAACTCTGCCCTGTTGCTGAGGGAACACTGGTGACTGCGGAGGGGGCACCGACGCTGTGCCCAGCACTGGGGATTCCGCCAGAGACCGCGGAGACCCAGTGGAGCGTTGTAGGGGTTGCAGAGGCGGCGAAGCATCATGAGGCACTGGAGGTAGAGTCGATGCAGCTGGAGTGTCGGAGACCGGCGAACTAGCAGACTCCACTGCAGGCTGAGATGGTGTAAATGGAACCAGATGACGACGGTTCCGCTCAAGTATGCCTGTGGGCGTCTGCACAACGTACGAGCGAGGTCGTCTTGCTGGCCCCAAGACACGCGCAGCTCCAGGTACATCTGCAAGCCAAACATCTTCGCCCGGAGACAGCGGACGAAGTGGACGAGCGGCGTGGCGCCTGTTGTAGTCCTGTGCCTGTCGGCGTCGTGCACACAAGTCTCGCTGGTGGAAGAGAGTCCTTGGAGGCGTTCGAGGGATCAGGGCCTCCTCAAGCTTCGGCACCGTGGTCTGCAGTCTTCTCCCCATCAAGAGTTGCGCTGGGCTCCATCCACTTACTCCCGGGGTGTCGCGATAGACGAGCAGGGCCAGGTAGGGATCCTTCGTCTTGGCCAGCAGGTCCTTCACTGTCCGCACCATGCGTTCAGCCTCTCCTTTGGCCTGCGGGTACCGGGGGCTGCTGGTTACGTGATGGAAGCCGTAACAAGCAGCGAAGGAGGCGAAGTCCCTTGAGGAGAACTGTGGCCCATTGTCGGAGACGACCACTGTGGGAATGCCAAAGCGGGCAAAAATGCTCTTCATTGCTGCAATAACAGCCGAGGAAGATGTCGATGATAGGGTAATCACCTCCGGGTAGCGCGAATAGTAATCTACCGTGAGGAGGTAGTGACGTCCACCTACTTCAAACAAATCAGCCCCCACCCGAAACCAGGGCCTGCTCGGAGTCTGGGAACCCATGAGTGGCTCGTGGCGCTGTACCCGAGTCTGAGCGCAGGTCTCACAGCCGGCCACCAGCTGTTCCAGTTCAGAGTTCAGTGTCGGCCACCACACGGACTCGCGCGCCCGTGCCTTGCAACGGCCAATCCCCTGGTGGCCCTCGTGGAGTCTGTTCAGCATGTCACGTCGGAGCACCGCAGGAACCAGGATCCGGTTGTTGTAGAGCAGCAGCCCCTCACAGACTGTGATGTTGCTCCTCGTGCTCCAGAAGCAACGTAGATGGGCAGGAACTTGCGACGCTCGCCGCGGCCACCCACGTTCGCAGAGACGAGCCAGATCCATGCAGGTTCCGTCTTCCTCCTGGTGTTTGCGCAGTTGCTCAAGACCCGGAGCAGTAAGGTCTTGCCACCCCTTCACGATGTTGTTTACGAAGCGCTCTACATCGAGGGAGTCGACTTCCAGACTGGCAACCTGCGTAGTAGCTGGAGCCCGGGAGAGGGTATCGGCGGTGGCGATAAGCTTCCCAGGGACGTAGAGCACCCGGAACTGGAAGCGAAGGAGCCTCATCCGCAGCCGTTGAATTCTTGGAGGGACGAGGTCTAACTCGGCGTTGCCCAGAAGTGTGACGAGAGGCCTGTGATCAGTCTGGACGTCGAACTGGATACCCCGCACGAACTGTTCGAATCGTTCAACTGCCCATACCACGGCGAGTGCCTCCTTTTCGGTTTGGCTGTATCTGGACTCCGTCGGAGTTAGTGAACGACTTGCAAATGCCACTGCACGATGCTCTCCGGAGGGTTGCTGCTGCAGGAGAACTGCTCCGAGGCCGTAGGAGCTGGCGTCGGCGGACACAGTCGTGGGGTAGGTAGGGTCGTACCGGGCCATGCAGGCGGTTGAGCTGAGCAGCCCTTTCAGTTTCTGGAACGCTTGCTGCTGTGCAGGACCCCAAACCCATGTACTGGACTTCTGAAGAAGAGCCCGGAGGGGTGCTGTCGTGTCCGACAAGTGGGGAAGAAAACGTCCCAAGTGATTGGCCATCCCCAGCAGTCGTCGCACTCCACCGACGTCTGAGGGAGCCTCGAGATCTGCGAGCGCTTTGATCTTCTCCGGATCAGGACTGATGCCTCTGTCGCTGACCATGACGCCCAGGAACTTGACTTCACGCGCCGAAAAGACGCACTTGGAGCGGTTGAGCTTGACCCCGGCTGCCTGGAGACGCTGCAAGACGTTGTTCAGGCGACGGTCGTGCTCAGCCTGAGTGCTGCCGAAGACCAATATGTCGTCGATCATGTTTACCACACCCTCGAGGCCTTCCAGGACACGGCTCATCTGTCGCTGGAAGTATTCCGGCGCCGAGCAGATGCCGAAGGGGAGGCGTCGGAAGCAGAACCGCCCGAAAGGGGTGATGAACGTAGTCAGTTCTTGGCAGCTTTCTGCAAGCTTCACCTGATGAAAGCTCGCCGTTGCGTCGAGTTTGGAGAAGACCTGGGCTTGTCCAAGTTGTCCCAGGGTGTGCTCGACGGAGGGGAGGATGTGTCGCTCTCGTAGGACGACCTGGTTGAGGCGGGTCAGGTCGACGCAAATTCGGTAGTCGCCAGACTGCTTCGGAACGACGACGATGCCGGAGCACCACTCTGTGGGGCCGTCAACGCGGCGAATGACCCCGTCGGCTTCAAGCTTCGCAAGTTCGCGCCGGACAGCGTCATGGAGTGGAAGGGGAACCCTTCTCGGCGTGCTCAACGAAAAGGGTCGTGTCCCGGGTTGGAGACGGATGACGTACTCCTCTCGCAGTTCGCCCAACCCGTCGAAGATGTCTCGGGAAAGAGGCGTGCGCTGCTGTGGCCCTTCAGAGCTTGTGACAGCATCTGCAAACCGGACGACGCCCAGGGCCTGGATTGCGGGGAACCCAAGTAATGGCGTGGTCGATGCTGGCAGCACGTAGATACGCTGGACCGTGGTCGTTCCCTTCCACGTGAGAGTGGCGTCGAAAGTGCCCAAAACGGTCAACACGTGGTTTCCTGGTCCCGTGAGCTGGCCTTCTGCCGGTTGAAGTTGTGGAGGGAGGCCTGGAAAAGTCTCGGGTACGGCTGTGACTTCGGCGCCGGTGTCGATCTTGAAGTTCACGGAGTGACCGTCGACGGAGACTTGCGTGAACTTGGCTAAGGGGCGCGGCGTCACCGCGTGCAGCTGAAGAGAGCCAAGTCGGTCCCGCTGTTCGCAAACGGCTGCGTAATGACCTTCCCGCTTGCAGCGGCTGCATATGGCGTCCCGTGCCGGGCAGTTCGCACGGGGGTGAGCGGTGCGGCCGCAGTAACGGCAGGGGCTGTCGCCGTCGTGCTTGTCGCGGGCCGCGTGCTTGCCAGTGCGAGTGTTCTTGCGCTGTAGGTTTTTCCCGGAGCGCTGTCGACCCTCGGAGTCGTGCTTGCGTGTCTCGGCGACCACGTGGCCGGGAACAGACTCTGCGAAGAGCGTGTCACGTGCACGTCCGTCGTCCTCGTGGACACGAGCCTGGAGGCGGGCTTCGTCCAGCGATAGCTTGGGACTTCGGCAGAGTTTGTCGACGAGCGCCTTGTCGCGAAGCCCCACGACGAAGCGGTCCCTTACGAGTCGGTCTTCAACTGCGGTCGACGCATAACCACATTTCTTGACGAGCGACCGGAGCCCCGTGAAAAATGCGTCCACGCTTTCGCCGGGTTCTTGGATGCGACGATGAAACACGACGCTTGCGTATACCTCGTTGGTAGGATGCACGAAGTGGCGTGTGAAGGCTTCTTTGACGGCGTCGAAGGACAGTAGCGCTTCCGAAGACAGGCCGAATGTCTCAAGTACGCGCCGAGCCTCGTGGGAGCCCATGAGGTAGAGAAGAGTCCGTACCTGGACCTCGTCGGCGGCGTGGTGTAGTCCCGAAGCGAAGCGGAAGTCTTCGAAGACTGTAATCCATTGTTCCCAAGTGCTGGGGTTCGCGAAGTCGAACGGAGGCGGCGACGGGAGGGACGTGTGGGGACTGTCGAGCGGCTGTCCGCTAAGCCTTGTCCCCTGCTGCGTAGCTGGCGTAGCCATGCCGGCCGTGTCGAGCGAGCGAGCCGAGGCGAGGCGAGGCGAGCGAGCGGGCGGGCGAGCGAGCGTTACGCCGCTGCTGTCGTGACCGCTTCTGACACCATGTCGCGGAGTTGAGTGACACGCAGACGCATCGGATTCCAGTCGGCAAGTGAAGTGCTTTATTCGAGCCGCCGATTATATAGACTCGAACGGAGGAGCGACAGAGTGAGGGGGCGCCACTTGCGACCTCTACAGTAGCTTCTGTCCTCACAGCCATGTCGTATGCTTTTTTAAACGTTAGGTTGGTTTCCGCAAAAAGACGTTGCTGTAGGTGCTCATCCATTATGCCACACACGAACCGATCCCTGAGCATTACGTCCAGAGGCAGCGTGGTAGGGTTGGGTACTACTGGTGCACCCACGGTGACCGCAGTTCCAGGGGCGTCCGCGCTGGCGGGGTCGGCGGTCGTTCCAGTAGCGGCCGAAGCCACGCCGGTGGAGCTGGGCGATGGCGCAGCCGTCTGTGTCGCCAGTATCCCGAAATTGCAGTCAGCGGCTAACTTCTTTAGAGCTGCCGCGTAGGTTGCAATGGACTCCCCGGGCTGCTGGTCTCTCCGCTGGAACTTCGTTCTGCTGAAGAGCTCTGACGGCCGGGGGTCGAAATGCTTCTGCAGCATCTCCACGAGTTCGTCGAAAGGGACGCATCCTGGTATCCTCGGTGCAACGAGTGCTCGCACTACTTCGTACGTCTGTCCTCCGCAAAGCGTAAGCAGTAGAACCCTCTTCTTTGAAGGCTAAGCTATCTCGTTTGTCTCGCAGTAGAAACCAAAACGATCGGCCCAGGATGTCCAAGCTGTCAGGTTGAATTCTTCCAGCTTGCCTTGGGTGGTCTTTGTTCCCGCTGTAGTTCTTGTATGTTGACCGACTCGTCGCCAAAATGTAATGTATCCCTGGCGAAGCTCAAGCCACGACACCGAGGAGCGTCCAGATGTGCTTTTAATGGCGCCTGGAATTGCAATGCCCGAGCACCGGTCCCGTGCCCAGGTCCGTGCTCTTGAAAAGCGCGGGATAAGCGCGTGTGCCCGGTGACGCCATCTCTTGGCCGCCAGCTGATACATGACAGTATCTCAAAGTGCGGTCATGTAAGGTTCACAAGAAAACGCAACGTTCTCCAGTCAACGTACACTTTACACGGAGAAACTTTGCTCGTTAAAAAAGGAGCTAAATATCTGGGGGCACTTTTTCTGATGATTGGAGATGGCTTTCACTTGTGAACTACATAACAGGAAAGCTGGTAGAACGCTGGGTTTTCTAAGGAGAAACTTCTCGGGCGCTCCACCATCCCTGAAACAGACTCTCTTGAGCCCATTCTCGAGTATGCTTGCGTTGTATGGGTTCTATCTCAACAGTTTCTCATTGATAAAATTGAAAGAATTCAAAACCGTGCCGCTAGATTTGTGACTAATAACTACAACTTTCGTAGCAGTGTCTCCGCAATAAAAAAGGATTTACAATGGAAATCGCTTGCAGTTAGGCGTGAGTACTTGCGCCTAAAATTTTTTCACAGTATTTTTTATGGTTTATTTAAAATTGAAAGATCTCATTACCTGTTTGAGCCATTTTATGTATCGCGCAGAGTAGATCATGACCAAAAGGTTTGGGAGTACACATCAAAGTCAGATTTGTTTCGTAACTCTTTCTTCCCACGAACGATAAAAGAATGGAACAGCTTGCTAAGCGAGATTTTTGCCTTGCCAAGTCCAGATTCGTGTTTTCGCAACTCCAGCACTGTCTCTGATCAATACATTTGAGTGTAAATATATTATTAACGCATTTGTGTTTTTTTTCAATGCGGACTAAGGTTGTTTCTTTTCTATGTGTGTTTATATGCGCGTGCGAGTTTAGTATGTTACTTTGCACCCTTATGTGTCTTGATAACCTATGGTCTGTTAAGAAATTCATTTTTTGGTATTGTTACTCCCCCTACTGTAATGCTTTTCGGGGCGATGTAGGTAATAAATAAATAAATAAATCTACGATCATTGTACATTGGCCTATGCGTCGTCCGCCATGCCATGGAACGCCATACACTCTGGTTGTCATTCTCAAAGTTGCATTTCAAGGCGTAATAAAGCTTCAGGTGCCTGGACTTCATAATGTCATTGGTTTCTTTATTTCGGTTTCCCGTGAGTGTATGCTTAAACTATTGCTTTTCCCTAGCCTGATCATGTACGCGGTTAAAGTATGAAAAGTATTTTTGAGAATGGTCAAAACAGAAAGTATGTTTTCGCTAAGTTTGAAATGAGAAAGCTTAAAATGAGAAGAAATGTCTTTTTGGAGAATGGTCAAAACGAGAAAGTACGTTTTAAGAAAGTTTGGAAGGAGGAGGGTTAACATGACAGAAGTTGTTTTGAGAATGGTCAAAACCCGAAAGTTTGTTTTGAGAACGGTTTAAGTGAGAAAGGCAGAAGAGCAAAAGTTGGTTTGCGCTGGGTTGAAACGAGAAGGTGAAACCGATAAGGTAGAAATGCGAACGAGTTCAAATGAAAACCACCCGTGGGAGTAGGCTTAGCGTCTCCCGACTAGAGACCGCCGCTGAACCCTTCGGTTACCACCACCCGTAACCATCCCACAAGAGTGAAATATGCTGGAATTACTTCAACATGGCGTCCGTCGAAAAGTATAACCGCAAGTACGTCACGTGAAACCGACCTTAGGCCAAAGAAATTATTTTCAACGCCACTGCTCTGTGCTAGGGTGCGAGCTTCTTCCTTCTCTATGCCAAAAGAAGAAGCCTGCGTCTAAGCCTGGAATACAGATACCCTTGGACACAGAAATGGACGGCAGGCCGTGGAATTATTTAGCGCGAGCATGTTCATGTCATTAGACGAGACGCCCTCTGGTCTTGCGAAGGCATATCTTTTCTTGAGGAAAACGTCACCGTTTAACACATTGTCCGCACGTTAATCTCCTCAAGCTTCGTATCTTTTCTATGCGTGCTACGGTTCTTGTGAAGACCTTACTTCATCCTTTAATCCGGGACATTTTAGAGTAAACGATAAAAAGTGTACTGAGCTCAGGGAGCGTAAAGCGGCAACTAGTACTGATGACCGCTCTGAAGAGCGTGTCACAAAACTAACCTGAAAGATTGGCGTGGGCACATAGAAAGTTCGAACTTTCACCGAATGTGCATTTAGGTGCTGGATTTCACCTTGGTAAATTTGAAGCTGTTGTAATTTTGTTTTTTTGTAAAAACGTTAGACCATCGACCTTGCCTAGGTCAACGGCGGGCTTGTTCGTAGACGACCTAGTTAGCGATGAATTTACCTCGTGGCGCCATCTCCCGATGACGCGGTCGTTCGCGAACAAGCCCGCCGTTGTTCTTGGCAAGTTTGCTGGTCTCATTTTAAACAGAAAGAAAGCTACAACATGATATTTTACAACGTAAAATTCACCACATCAATGCATATTCGGTGATAGTTAGAAGTTTATATGAGAGCGTGCATATCTTTGCGGTTTAGTTTCACAGGAGAAACACTGTTGCCACTATATATTATACCATATTTGATGATTGCCGTCATTTATTTTGGTACCGGTCGAATCAACGGACAGCCGCAAAGCAGGCAATGAGAACATCTCACGCCTAAACCTAGCTTTTACAGCCATCACCCATCTTATCAGTGGATTTCTTCGCCGTTGGTTAGCTCGCGTCCGCGTCCGGTGATATAACGTTCCACTTTGGTTTGCCCACAACTGTAAGCACAGCCGGAACACTCTTCTGAGCAGTTTTTACCGGCTGTACATACGCTTAAGGTTCAAGCGGAGTCTACAGCCCAAAGATGCTACCGTCGTAGTCCGTTAACATGCAAACACGTACGCGCTTAAAGCAAAACAAACCCTTTTCAAAAGTCTGTCTACCTATCCTCTGGAGAGCCAACCAGCGCCATTACATAGCTTTTTATGCCAAAAAAGGCGAAAGTTTTCGAAAGCATGCAGCACAAGGAGGGGAATAGATTGTTATGGTGAATTCGAGTGGTCACCAGAGCTACTCGGGATCCTTTTCAGTCAAACACAGCTGCTGGGTTTAGAGCGCTCTGACATTCTTGCACCAGACACGGAAGTAAAACCTCTTGCCATCAGTAATGCATAAAAAAAATATTTTGTAGCGTACGGTGGACGAGTGAACAAAATGTACGCTCGCAACGTGATGAAATAACGGTTGTGACGTAAATTGTTTTACGCATCGGCATGTAAAAAAAAACAAAAAAAAAAAACAGAAAAAATACAGCAGTATGCGAATTAATTTTTACAGAACGGAACAAAAGCCAGTGCTTGAAAAGAGCTATCAACTCATCTCGTTTTCGACGATGAACGCGCTGCGATATCGGTCATGTGTACGGCAGAGCAGGCAAATATAAAATGGTTAATAAATGGCATTTTTATCACTGCAAAATGTCGTGGAACCAGAATATAACACATATCGCCATGTGACACAAATCACAGTGCATTATATTCGACTCCTCCTTTTCTTTTACAACACAAACCTTTGAACGCACTTTTACCAGACCTGAAAATTTCTTGAAGCGATTACTAATCCCGGTAAAACAGTGGCGAGCTCTGCGAGCGGTTTCTTCGTCGGTTAGGCTTAGCGAATTCGCCGTCGTTAGATGAACGATCTCGTGAAAGCTGTGGGAATACCTCACACGTCGACTTTTCCTGTTACGCTCACGAACGAATGTCGTCCCTTTCGTTGTAATCCTCGCACCGTCGAATGCGCGAGCACTCCGTAAAAGCACATATCAATCGCCGTCATGCCGGACCCCGTACAGCACCACAGACCACTGCCAGCCATCATGAACAAAACCACGTGATCACCGTCCAAGTACCCCGTGACGCCTGCGCCGCTCCGCACTCCGACGGCTACAAACGGAGTGCTAGGGAACGCTCTGAGAGGTAGCCCTCGGAATGAACCAACCGATAAGGCCACAGAATCTCTTTTCACTACCCGATTTTGAGCGCTCGGGAGCACGCAGAAAGAATTACGCTAATGTGCCACTGGATGTTGGTTTCTGTGAGCCTCCTTTCATTCACAAAGTCGAGGGTGCTTGATCTAGCTATCTTATTCTCCTATCACCAAAAAAGTCGCAAGATCCTGGGAAAGTAGCACCGTCGCCTCCCCTATCTGCTAGCAGGACAGAATGAATACTAAGATATAGACGACCAAAACCTCGCAAGGAGATTGGCTCGTCGGTCTTTGTTGCCATGGCAATGAAGCGATTGCACAAAGCGTTCCGCGGATGCGTGAGGCCTCCCTTCATAGAAGACAGGCGTCAATTCACGAAACAGCTCGTGCCGTTGTATGCTCTGCTCGCGCGAACCCTGAGCCGGGTTGCGGCTCGTGCAGAAAGACTACGCAGTTGCCACGATGCGCGGCGGCAGCGGCGCGTAAGAAAACTGGCCGCAATATTGGTCGATTTTTCTCTTCTCTGAGTGCCTTCATACGCGCTTTTTGGGGTGATGGCACTCTTTGTAGTACCAGATTTCGACAGCACGCGCTCTCGACCAAAATAAAAAATATAGCCAGTTACAAAATGTCGCCGCAGCAGTGTTAGTGCCAAGAGGTCGTGCCGGGAGACGCACTTACTCGCGCTCAGGAACAAAAACAAACAAACAAAAACGTCCGGAACAAAATGGTTAGATGTCATCACACTAAGCAAAGCTCACAGGAAGGCATCCTAGTCTTTTCGAACCTCTTAAGCTTCAAAAGGGTCGTTCTAAACCAGTTATGTCAAGGTTACGATGGAGCGTCATCGTACTGAAAACGTTCCTCGCCAATGTAAGCAGCTTTGGCACTGCATGTGCACTCAACTCATCAATCATGCTTATCTCCCGAGTCTCTTACAATAAAATTGCGTGTATTGCGCATCAAGAGACAGCAAAATAATTTTTCGATGCCTCCAAGCCGCGTCACCCCATGTGGTGGGGGTACGAAGATGTACGCTTATTTCGCCGGCTTGTGGATAGCATATTGTCGGTATACAAGGAGCGTCTCTATAAGGCTGCCCGTCACTAGCGAGTTCAGATGGGCTCATGGATAATGAAGAAGGAATGCTCATTCTATAAACCAAAACGACGACTACACGGGGAGCTTGGCTCAACTTTTCCAAGATCTAAATAGTTTAACCACCGCCGTAGCACGGGAATTATGAAGCCTTTAAGACTGCTGCAAGATAGATTACTTTTGAAAAGAGTTTATTTCGATTCCAATATCTTTTTTTTTTTAGTTTCTCATAAATGTAGGGCACCAACACTCCTTGACTTTTTGGGGACCCTCAGATACTCACTTGTGCAGCAGCGAGGAAAAACAACTTTTCTTCTGAGAGAAACGGCAGGAGTTTCAATCGAAGTTGCATGTCCTTCTGCTTCGAGCCGTGATTCAAGACATCTCTCCAAGTCTGAAATACAAGAAAAAGGAAACAAACGAAAACTTCGTCGACAGGCATGTTTGATTAACAAACGGAAATAGCGTGAAACAATGCTGCGAAAAAACGAGTATCATGAAATAATTATGAATTGAAAGCCATATGTGAGAACGATATCCAAATTGCATGTCCGCAAAGATGTCTCGTTGATCGTCTCTTAAAAACATTTTGATAGCGTGGAATGTTTTGTTGTGAAACCTCGCTGTCCGCGTGCAGCAGCGTTGTAGGCGTTACCGGAAATAATGGAAGGGAATACGTTACTCGCTACTTGGCGAAAATAAAAGGAAAGTGTCATCGTCTTACGTTACCCGAAAATAAAATAAACGCGTTACCGTTACCAATAAAAAGTAAAGCACGTAACTTGTTCGTTACTCTTTTAATTATGAATTAACACGTTTTACGGTTTTGACGTTACAGTATGCGTAAGCGCAATATTTAAAGATTCATTATGTCTAGGCAGAAACCGAACGAAATTACCTCATCATTTCTACGGTTCACCTAAATACTCACGAAAAACACGCAAAAAAAAAAAAAGAAAAAAAAAAGTCTACACGGCTTGGGGCCTTGAAACAACAAAAACATTAAAGTGTAAAATTTTGTCTGAGGGTGAATATATAACGAGTAAAGGGGTAACTACGTTACCCGTTACATCACTTTTGGGGCGTTTTGATGCAGTTTGTTGTCGCATGTCGTGTCGAGTGGAGCGGTGGGGCTTGGGACTTTGTGACGCTTGTTATTTGTGATCACTGGCGTAGAGCTGATGCGTTATTTTTTCACACCGCCACCACCCCGAAGTCTAAAGATTCGCGGGCCCGTGGCACTGCATTATGCTGAATCGCGATTTCCCTCTCTGTTGAAGTCGTTTTCCTGGTACCACTCGTGGACACTGCAAGCGTTTAAACAGTGTGCACTGTCTCGCCTACACCGCCGGTGTCGTACTCGACCTGTTAAAGCTCGCACGAGATGGCTCGCTTATACCGTGCTGATTAAAAACGAGGTCAGCGACTTGCGCACCTGACGGGCTAGTGCTGTTCATGAAGTTCTTTATCGACCCTCAAGTGAACGAAACTAAGCCTTGTGACCTCTATGCAGGGTTGTAAAAGTTAATTAAAAAATGTACCTAAGATACAGTTACAGTTGCTCCTACGAAAAGGTACTGAGGTACGCACCTAGGTACTTGCTTAAAAATTTACCTAGGTAAGGTAGAGCTACTTTAAAGATACTGTATTTATAGTCCTTAAATTTGTGCAAATATATTGGAAGTAGAGCTTTTTATACTAAGGACACACTAAAAAACGAGTTCTATAAATGTGCTTTATTGGTGTCAATGCGATGTCCACATCGTTGTTGAGTCCTCACGTGCCTTGTCCCCACGCTCCAATCGGTTCACCGAGGCCACAGTCTCGGTGAACCGATTGTTTACCATGTCACACCGAAACCGCGAAACTCGCTTATGGACGTTCTTGCCCTCAGAGCCGGTGCTGACGTCGACGGGCCCAGAAGACGTCGGCCACATGAAGAAACGCGTGAGTCGAGTGCATATGCACCCAACCTTCGCGACGATGAACGAAAGGCTTCAAGCTTCCTCGTTTTATTTTTTCTTTCATTAGTCAGTAGAAAAATTAGTATTTTTTTTTTCGGAACTTTTTTAGTTTTGATAACTGCAAAACGGAAGTCCGATTGATTGAGCGGAAACTGTATTAAATATGCAATGTTACATTGCTTTACGAGTGTTATTATCATTTATTTTGAAATATATTTTTTATTGTATTTATGGCAGAACACTGCCACCACCAGGACAAGATACGGGCAACAGAAACTGCGCACATCGTTCAAGTTATCTCCTTTCTTGTATAGCTGTCAGAGGAACTTCAAACACGCAATGAAGACAATTTCAGTTTGAGATGAAGGAAGCTGGTCGCTATTTTTTCCTAAACAGAGTTCGGAAGTGATTAAATAAATCGGTGTCGCTAGAACGGCATCGCTAATTCATCGTTCGCTCAAATGAACACCTACATCCACTAAAGCGTGTCGTTCGATGAAACATCATAGGCGGGGCTTTGTTCACTAAAACGTCGTTCGATCAAGTCAGCGCCTCCAATGCCGTACCTAACTCAATGTTAATCACGGCACATGGCAGTGGGTTAATACTTCAATATTTATAGTTTCTACCATTTTGACGGAGTGAATAGAAAAGTACCTGTGAAAAGTAGCTTCACTTAGTTACAAGTTACTGGAAAATGTACCTAAGATACAAATGCAGATACCGAGAAATTAAAGTACCTAGGTCTGTACCTCAGGTACCACAAAAGTACTTAGATACCGATCTCCAGTTACTTGTACCAAGGTACTTTACAACCCTGCCTCTATACTCGCGGACAACTTTCTGTGGCTATGCAGTGAAAGCTAGAGCGCGTGCACTCGCGCACCTTGAATGCCAATTGAAGCCGTGCGGGCCTCTTCACAAGGAGCGCGCTTGCACAGCTTCAATCGGCGTTCAAGGTGCGCGGCGCACGCGCTCTACCTTTGACTGCATAACCAAAGAAAGCTGTTCGCAAGTATAATCGAAAATACATTTTATAAAGGCAGAGGGAATAGTGGAAGAACTTACTAAGTTGCTGTGACGATCTGGTCGAGCCCCAACCTAAATCGTTCATTTTACGCCCCCTAGCCTACTTCTAGCCCTCTCCTCAGATTAGGCCTGAAAGTGTGAACAGTAGCAGAGGTTTTTACTTGCACGACGTTTCGCGAGGAGTCCTTCAGTATTTCCTACACAGAATACAAGTGAGGTACTGCCCGCCCCCCCTCTAAAGGAGTGAGTATTTTGGGGGTTATTCCAACTTCCTAGCTCCCTAATAATTTATGAACCACCATCCTTCCAAGAGAGTGAGAGTTTTAGATAAACCGCCGACGCTTCCTTTTCATTGTTATTTTCACAGCCGCACGAAAGCGCAGGCAGTCTGCAACGACGTCACAGCCAAGATCCTCTATTCCCGCCACCCCTATACTTCATCTCAGTAGTTCCCCGCAGCAGGGCCAAAGCCACGGAGCGTACAAAGGCGACACTCTTGCGCGGCGAAGTATAGCACTGGCAGTAAGGGCTCTTTCCTTTTCTGTATCAGCGTAGAGTACCGGCATGTAAAGTGATGCTCGAAAATACTTCTTTGCGCCTGAAAAAGACGACGATTTGAGCTGCTCGGATTTGATATTTCCGTATACGTTTTTATTAAAGTGCAAGAACACTCAGAAATAGTACTATGTGTTCTGGTTTATTGTTTCACAAAGAGACGCCAAAGCAATACACCATAATTAATTATCTAGCGATATAGTGTTTAGAAATAGCAGGAAGTGACTCCGTCGATGGCTTAATCAACATGAGTAAAAAGCCCCGTCACAACAGAGCGGAGGACTGAGGCGGGGTCGTGCTTTCCCCAAGACGCTTTTCGCAAAATGCTGGCATGCGCTGAATCGCCTGTGACATACCAATCGAATGTGCTTTATTATACCAAATAAGCGAAGCAGTTGGCACTGAACGTGCTGGGAGCAGTCCAAAAAACAACAATACAAAACGCGGCAAGGGAGCAATTGTAAGTTCCATAGTTTAAAAAAAAGCAGTCTGTCTTATGAACGTGAGCGAGGGCTCTCTCCACAAATGGGCCTCCGAGCACAAGGTAGGAGGCAAGGTGTTATCGCCGAAGAGCATTTGGAGTGGTGGCAGGGGACGCGAAAGACAGAAGAAACTGGATGATTTTGACCTCGGTGTGCTGCGGAGAGTCGTACAGGGCTTTTGTTTTCTCGCAGGAACGATATTCCGACGGCCGCCAAACTGTCGCGACACCTCGAGCTGGACGACGAACTTTCATTCGTGTCAGTGGTGACAAAGCATCGAATGGTGAAGAAGCTCGGCTTCGAGTACAAAAAACGGGCCACAAATCCGAGGTTCATGGAGGTGACGCACATTGTGCAGTGGCGGTGTAAATACCTGCGCCGAATGAGTGAGCTTCGGAGACAAAAGAAATAAATGACCGCATCTCCACGTGGTGAGTGATGTTGATTGGGGCGAAGCTCTGGTGGTGCTGATGATACTGATTTAGTTCATAGGTAGTGCTGGTGGCGCTGATTTTTTTATTGCTCATAGGTAGTGCTGAGTTCCGGATTGCCGTTTCGACTTCATTATTGCTGCTTTATGGTCGGTGAAATGCAGAGCCAGTGGTTCTTCTAGCGGATCAGCTTGGATCCGCTAGAAGCCGCGGGAACGCATCTCCACCGCTTAAGTCAACGGTCTATGTCAGAAAGAGAATGTGTGGTATAGAACATGGCTATATACGCATTTGAGCATTTGACCGCAGCGCCCTTTCGTCTATAAACGTTGAGCCAATGCATGCAAAGTTTAACGCGATTATATACGCATTTGACCGCAGCGCTTTCTCCCGTATAGACGTTGATTGGCTACATGCAGTGTTCCATTCATGTCATCCCCAGATCTTGAGTTACTACCACATCTCAGAACCCCCTATTCGTCCCGCAGTCGTGGCCGAGTGGTTAAGGCGATGGACTAGAAATTCATTGGGATCTCCCCGCACAGGTTAGAATCCTGGCGACTTCGCAAATATTTTTTCTTGTTTTAAGAAGACTACAAACAGTTCCGTAACTCTCAGCAAAGCCTTCCTCGGCCCCACCCTAACCTCGATGTGACGCAAAAACATATCCCTAGAAAAATCTAGACAAATACTCTTTTAACTCACGCTGGGCTCTATTACCTTTCGATGACCGTTCCGATCCCTCCTACCGTAGCTGTCTCTCCCTATTCACCAATATAAAACATTGCCCTCTACAGTGCCCGGCTGCTGTATCTGCTCAACTCCTCTCTAACCCCTCTCCCACTTTCTGGAGGGCCTGTCTAGCGTCGGATCAACTAGAAGATCAAACGGCCTCGGTATGGACATTCCGAAAAGTTCATTGGTGCGGTTTATTAAAGTGCATTCTCCTTCTCACTCTCAGTTTCTGGAAGGCTATTTCACAAATTTTTAGTTGAGTGCTAAGCAAGGATGTCAAAGATGTATAAAATTAAAATAATTGCGACTGTAGAGCAGCCCTTTGGTTTGTAATGGAGGTTCAGTTAACCGATTGAGGGAAGTGTATACTCTCTAATGTTTCACCATTAGTGTTTTCAGTGATGGTAACTTAATAGTAAAACATAAAAATCAAGAGTTTGAGACGGCCTTCTTATTATCAAAGCTGTAATTCGTTTATTTATGTCGTCGGCACGCACAGGCAAGTGACATTCCTGCGATATTTCCGATCTAAGCTTCAGGCCATCCCGCCAGCGCGTCGGCACCGAAAAGCCCAACGCCCAGCAGACTGTCGCTTTCGGCTGGATGGATGG
The DNA here is from genome assembly GCF_016920785.2 of Ixodes scapularis. Taxonomy (NCBI): domain Eukaryota; kingdom Metazoa; phylum Arthropoda; class Arachnida; order Ixodida; family Ixodidae; genus Ixodes; species Ixodes scapularis. Next base: position 90,650,734 of record NW_024609837.1, on the reverse strand, counting down.
ATGCTAACGGCTGTACCCTTTATAACGGGCGGTAGCTTGCGCCACCTAGCCTAAAAGCGAAAACTGTAAGTATGATTGCTCGCTTCGCCCCTTTAAAGGGAGGCTGAACCAAAATCCAAATTCCACAAAACACGTGGCAAAGGCGTGCAACGGGATGCTACAAACACTAAAACATCACTCATACCGAGATATCTCGAACGCATGACCTCATTTTTCGAAAAAAGGAGGTGCATTCGACAGAATGTTTACGTCTTGTTTCTCCGAGAAGGAGAGGAAGCGGCCTCGCGTCTTCTCCGCCTCGCTGCTTTGAGGGAGCGAAGCGAAGAGGAAACAAGATATCTTCACGTCACGCGCCTTTTCGGCCTGGTTCCATCTCGACCTCTTTTTTACAAAAACACGGCCGTCCATTCGAGACGTGGCCTTACGAGTAGTGTTGTAGGGATTGTAGCGTCCCGCCTCCTGCATTGTTTTTATTTGAAATCCAAATTTCGGTTTACCATCCCTTTAAGCCAATTCGGCCTCTCGCTAACCTAGCTGCAATGCTGTCACAGAGCGGGCGCGCAGGCTTTCATTTCTGGCCCGGTGTTGGTTGTGCGGCGTCTCGCGACAAGCGCAAGATGCTACCCTGCGGCGATGCCAAGATGGAAGCGTCTGCCCCCTTGCGGCGTCTCTCGTTGAACTTCGGCATGTTTGCCGGTCGGGTCGGCGAACCATTAACAATGACGTCATGCACATGCTTTGTCTTCTCGCTGGTATTGGCTGGTTACGCCAGAGTTGTCACGTTCGCCTGGTCAATAGACGCCATTTAGAAACTATGTTTTTAATAATGATGTTTCAAGAATGCTAAAACTTGGTGTGCATAATCAAATAACCCGCGAAGACTTGATGTTTCTAATAATCTGACTCGCATAGGCTGTGCTCGCATAGGCTGTGCTCCCATTCAAGGTGTTAGGAAGTCGCGGTTTTGTTTCGCGTCTTTAAATATATAAAAAAAGAAATAACAAAGTTCTTACCAAGTAAGTCACGGGAATCGCTGAGGTCGAAATTAGGAGATCCAGTGCCCCGGTCGTATTTTTCGTCTGTAAGATTGGACAGATTCAAGAGTTAGGGTATGTAACTTAAGAAAACGCTGGTTTTACCACGGTGCCTTCTGGAATGCGTCCCCGACTGTTGTGTTTACCGTATCATTACAAGTGGTATTTCGGTTTGTGCCCCATTACGTCATAGCAGTCTCATTTTGTCGCAGGACCAGATCCTGGCGATGCCGCAGCAGCGGTGGCGGATCTGGCTGACGCCTGTTCTGCTGCAGGTCACTCTCCGACTGGGCAGTCCATGGTCACTTCACCAGCCAGGAGTTGATACACCTTGACGTCAGTGCCTGTTGAGTTCATACGTACTTTCTGCTTCGATGTTTAACAACTACCACCGGTGTCACGACATCCGACAGCATGACAGGCATGCTTCTGTGACGTTATTTGTTGCTCTTGTTGTACGGGGGGGTGGGGCACTGATCTTTTCGGGGCACTTTTAATGTGTAGGCAGGATAGGACGCTGGACGCAACAGTCAACGACGCGTTCCGTGGCACGATGATATTGAATGACACCGGGAAGGTTGGCACATAGAAAGCAGTGGATCTCGCACCTGTGGGCTCAGCTTTTTCACGAAGCACGTGTGCATGAGTCTAACGTCCTTCATCTCGGCTTCGGGTGGGACACTTGAGCCCTCGGCGGCAGCAGCCTGGGCGGCCGCCTTGACAAAACCTGGAAATTGGGAAGCATTAAAGGGAGAGGAAACCGAAATTTCGAGCTCACAATAAAAGGCTGGACGGTACGGGGACGCTGCAAAACCCCGAAACATCACTCAGGCAAGAATATTTCTAACGGATCCCCGTATTTTTTTTTTTTTTTGAAAAGTGCGTGATTAGACACGGTCGATGAGTCGCAAGAGACAAGGCACGTCACAATTCCCACTCCCTCTCCTCCTAGCTACGTCCCGTCGAGCTGGTGAACCGAAGCGAGGAAGAGAGAAGCGAGGCCACTTCCTCTCATTCTCAAATTTACCCGGAGGACAATGAGGCCAAATACCTCGCTTGATCGCGCCCTTCTTTTCCAAAAGTACGGTTCCCTTTTGATATATCGATGTATGAGTGATGTATTGGAGTTGGTAGCATCACGTTTAACGCTTCTACGGCCTTAATTTGCGGTATGCAAATGTCGGTTCAGTACCCTTTTAAGCCGCAGTCTCATACGTCATACAAAAGACAGAGTGTTCGCTGCGGACATCACGACAGAATCGGACACGCCTGAAGCATGGGCGAGGCATGTTTGCTTCGCTTCAAACATGTCTGCAGGCAGTGTTTTTATGACCAATGTGGCGGGACCGCCGTTGGTATTAGCAGTGGGACCTGAGCTTTATGTGCGACTAACCTTTTATAGAAACGTGAAATTCTCTCTTATGGCAACCTCTCAATCCCAGCATTAGACCCCTTTCAAGATCACATCAAACAATACTGGTGGTCAAGTAGTGTGTGAAGTAGTTGAGGGTCATAACCTATGGGATGTTGCACATTGTAGTGTGCACCATCCTGGAGGCCAGAGGCGGAGGAGTAGGCTCAGAGAGGGCAGTTTAGCGGGTTCAAAGGGTCATCAAGTGATTGAGCTCTAAGAATAGGTATGCGGTCATGCATGTGAAGAGAAAGGTATACCAGGAGAGTCCGATCCCCCCGTTCTGCCGAGACGACATCTACAATGGAGAACTAACGGGGATGTGGGGGGTGCAAAGGATGGGCGGTAAAGCAAAGGCATTTTAGGAGCCCGCAGAGCCCTCCTGGCTCAAATGCAAATGAGAAGGTTTGGAGGAAGCATAGGGGAAGGAAAACGAAACAGCTCAATAATGGATTTATAAACATGCAGTTGCAGAAATAAAATGAAGGGGGAAGAGATTGTGGAACAATGAAATGATGAAGATTTTCTAGTGTATGAATTGGCAGAGACGCGTCTTGGAGATATGAAAGAACCACCCTGCTTGGCAGGGCATTTCTGGGTGGGATGCAATCAATGTGAAGGGGAACGGAAAGCAGGTGGATTGGGAGCGCTAGTGAAAGGACAAGGCTGGGAAAGGTCTAGAAAACGCTGCAGAGAACACATGGAGGTAGAAGGTGTCAAAGGTTTAGGCACGCTCATGGGATTTGTCTATTTGAAAACCGAAACTGATTCAAGAGAGGATTTGACGTGTGTCTCCAAAGATGCAGATAGGACTTAACGTGTATTTCCAAAGGTAGAGAAATTGGAACTCATTTGTAAATAATTACCCTAGGAGGCATGCATGCACACTTAGAAAGCTTCGACTGATATGCAATCTCGACAGGGAGGATGCGACAAGAATTCTGCGATGCTCTTACTTAGTGCTTTTTTAACGCCCAAGTAAAATGCAACGGAAAAATAACGTTGAAAGAAACAATTCGCACTCAACAATTAATTACCGTCTAATGCCCAGCAAGCTGTAAAACAGATTAGGACACATGGAAATAGATGAGGAAGGCACGAAAAGCTTAGGAAGTGATCATAAGCGGTTTAAAATGAATTGTGGTAAAGCAGAACCAGAGAACCAAATCCTTCAACAAGAAAGTATATTGACGCTAAATGACGCTCAACTTCAAGAAGTGCCAGAACGAATGGAACGTATACAATGCAGGCAAATGAAGTAGGAATGGACATCTGATGATTTAGTAAACACTTTTAAAAGAGAGAGAAGAAGAGGAAGGAGAAGAAAACACACCAAAAAGCTGGCGGGACAGTGAAGTTAAGATGGTCATAGTAGGGCGACAAGAGGCCTCAAGCTAACACAGATGGGCAAAGAAAAGGAAGGACATACCCGCTGAGGAAGCATCGAAATGAATTACACTTCAGGAATGAAAAAGAGAGGAATTTGATCTAATCCAGTCCAAGATTGGAAGAGCTGGAATTCAGAGGATGATGGAGGCAATTCAAAATGACACGAATGCACCAAAAAGGTTCTGGGAGCACATAAATGCACTGGGTAGAAAAATAGAAGGGTTCAATTGTTCATTGACCACACAGGCGGGGATAAATGTAGAGGGCGAGGAGGCAAGAGAATATATATACACGAACAATCGAGGCAACATTCGCAGAACTTGAACTAAACGAGATTGGAAAGAGCACAAATCATGATACGGCACATGACAATAACGCTAACGAGACAACTGTGGTGACCTAGGGGGAATGGGACAGAGCCGAAATTAAAAGTACCTCCTGAAACGGCCACAGGCCCAGAAGGCATAGGGACGTGATTAGTCAAGACACTAGGAACAAAAAGCAAATTAAATTTAAGACCGGCAACGAATAAAATATTAAGGGGGGGGGGGGAGAGGTACATAATGATTGGAGACTAAGCAGATTGAGATTAATATATAAAGGGAAGGGGAATAAGCATTGGGTAATATCATACCACCCGATAACAGTAACTTCAGTCCTGTACAGACTATAGCGATGCAGGTAGTAAAAAGAAGAATGGAAGGATGGGAAGAAAGCATTTTAGGTGAGCTACAGAATGGGTTTCGAGGAGGTAGAAGTTTAGATGTTATCATATTTAACATCTCTCAATGTATAGGATTTGCACGGATGAGTAAACGAAACCGTTATGGACAGCATTTCTAGACATTACAAGGGCGAACGACAATGTGAGTCAGAAAACACTCTGGTACAGCTGAGGGGGTATGATTTAGATCCAGATATGATTAGGCATTTACAGCAGGTATACACAAATAATAAGGTTGTTAGGCAGGGTCGCCCCTTGTAGCCTCTACTTTTTGTATTATACCGGAAGGAATGAAAAATAAATTCGAATAGTGCAATTTAGGTGTTGTTGTGTCATACATAGAAAGAGGGGGAAAAGTACACCAAGTTATATTTCGAATGTTTTACGCAGACAACTTTGTGCTGTTAGCAGATAGCCGGAATAGGTTACAGGAGCTGATTAAGTTCTGTGGAGAGGCAGGAGACTATCTGGGCCTAAAATTCAGTAGCGACAAGTCGGGAATAATGGTTTCTAACGATGAGAAGGGGGCCCTCTGAACAATAAAGATTATTGTAATAAAACACGTAGATAGTACATAGAAGTTTGGCTGAATGAGGAAAAACTATACTTTGAAATACCGGAAGAAAATATGATAAAGAAAGGAAAAATGAACTCAGAAATTATGAAGCATAGTGCACTATGGAATTACAATAGATATGTATCTGTTAGGACCCCAAAGGTATGACCCCAAAGGTCGTTTTTTTTTTTGTTCAAAACGATGCAAGTTGTAGTCATAGGCACGCAGAAAAATACCAGAGCGCAAAAACAAATTTTCCTACGCGCGCGGACGCCGGTTTTTTTTTCGTTTTTTTTTTGCTTTGACATTTTCGCTTCTTTTTATTTGTGGCGTAATCGATTTAAAAATTCAGAAGCTTTGTAAGCGCCATTTTTATAATATTTAATAACGACGTTCGTAACACATGTTTTTTAACGCAATTGCGAACGCACTGCGGCACTTCTTTCTGAAATACCGAAAATCGAAGTTCGCAGTGATGTCGCTTCCTGGTTTTTTATCCTCCCTCGGAAGAGACGGCGGTGCTCGACGCATGTAGCACTGAGGATGATCAGTGAGTCGGGGAATCGGACGACGTTCTCTTTTTTAGGTGCTCGACAACCTCTCAGACTTCAAAAAGCAAATCGTCAAACGGTAAAAACAACTGGGTTTGGTGTCTGTGTACCGGCGTTTCGACTGTGACTCCGCCGGGGCAGCCTCTCACCCAGAACCGACGCGACGTGGCCCCTCACGTCTCTCAGACCTCACATCGTTTCAAACAATTTGAGATCGCTGAAAGAGCCCTAAAAGAACTTCATGCTTGGAAATGAACCGACGTCAGCTCACAGCGGTTGATGGCGCCACGAGGGCGAACACGACATCAAAGCGTAAGAGAAACTCGTGTTGCAGAACGGCTCAATCCTTGACGTCTCTGCGCTGGCGCGGATCGCGCGGAAACTTGAAATACGGCTTGGGAATTTTTTTTTCACACATACTGAGTTCCCCACTTTTGAATTTTGAGACAGGCGTCGTTTTCAATCGTTTCAGATAATGAAAAAAATATTTTGACCTGTCAGCGCCTTTAACTATGTATAGGGTACGAAAACAGAAAACAAAGAAGGAACATTGGTATAATACTTCACGGGGAGCTTGTTATTCGGGGCTAGAGCAGGAGTATTGAGGACTGGGACATATAGGCAAAGTATAAGGACGTTTGATACCCGGTATGCTGTAAGCCAAGGGGAAGACGAGACAATAGAACATGCCGTGTTGAGGTGCACAGGACTAGCTCCCGCCCTCCCGGTTGGGGCGACGAAATTAGCCGAAGCGCTGGGGTTTGCAGGCGAGAATGGAAGCATGGATGATAACGATATTTTAATTACAAAGAGGAAGTTAGAGGACTGCAGGAAATTATCCAGGGGAAATTGATTGACGTACAACTAACACAGCAGGGGTTGGGCGGGGCAGAGAAAAATGGAGATTCCCTCTCGCGTGGCTCCGGCCCAAAGTCTCCACCCGGTCTTCCAGTGGGCCCAGTGGGGAGTTAACACAGACTGGATTTGATCAGAAAAAAAGTGTCGACTCCGTCGCGGGGGGAAAAAGGTGGTGGGTGAACTATTAGTTTGTTTTCCCGAATCCCATAGGTCATCCTGGTGGTATCCCACACGGCCTGGTGATAGTTACGAAATTGCAGAGGGTAGGCAAACTGGCGAAGGAAAGAAAATCACACAATTGGATCTTAATTTCTAGGCTAGGTGGCGCATGCTATTGCCCGATATAAAGGGTACAGCTGTTAGCATCTATCCATCCATCCAGTTTCTAGGCTTGGTGGCGGTAGCTACCGCGCGTTTTAAAGGGTGCAGCCGTTAGCATCCATCCATTCATGGGAACGAAGCATATGATTCATAAACGTAGGAAGCTTCAACAGGTCAGACGTTCATACAGACCCCCCAAATATCCTCTAGGTTGTGCCTGACACCGCCCCCCCCCCCCCTTCAGAATTTTCTTCGCAGAGCACACACAATGCTGCACCCCCCCACCCCCCTTTTAGGTTGGAAATCGGTGGCGTAATGTCGCCTGCCGCAGGCGACATTACGCCACCAAAAGTGAAGCCAGAAGTGCGAAGCGAAAGGCGCCAACGGTGACCAAAACCAAGATACACTATAGGACGAAAAAAAGAGCTGATTCAGCAGCTGATTTGGTCACGCTCGGGGCCTCGTTTCAGCGTTAAAGGAGCGGTGCGCGGTGCCATTAAAGCGACGACCAATCAGAGTCCGTGACAGCTCTCCACAGGAAGAGTAAACTTAAATGGTTCTATGTGAAATGCATCGCTCCGACTTTCCGAATGGCACGACGCGGCCGTAGCTTTCAGTGCTGCCAAAGGAGCAGGTAGAATTGACTTGGTCAACGCTTCAAAGCAACTCCTTTTGTGAATTTTGCGTGAGAGGGTAGTTCAGATGCCGCGGACTATCTGCTTTGTTTGACGTAGAGCCCTCATAAATGCCGTATATATTGCCCTAGCATCGCTTGGCACACTTCCTTTAGATACATAGACAGTAGAATTGATGAAGCTATTTATGAAGGAGGAATCTTACATTAAGTTTCTCAGCATTTCGGTCAGGAGTTCATCTCAAAGGGTCACTGAAGTCGATTCTGAGATCGTCCTTTTGTGGTGACAACTTAATCTAGACACCCTAAGCAACCCAACAAACAAGAAATCGTAATCGTGCGTAGCTTATTTCCTCAATGTGTGTGTGTGCGTAAAACGTTTAATGAAAAAAAAAAAATGAAAAAGAAGTGGTTGCACTTGCGCGTCACTTCTTTCACGGAGCTTTTCCCTTAGAAAGCCTCCTTTTTGAATGTTCTGATGTAGGTCACCCGACATCGTATAAGGGTCCGTAAGATTCCGCCTCGTCTTTCAGTGTCGCCAGCAGGTCTGATCCACTCCTCGTAGAAAACTAAGAGTGTCTTAGCCCAGCTGGGTCCAAGCATCACTCCTGTGGGTGCCGAGAGCCTCACATTCCCAAATCTGGTGGTAAAGTTTTGGCAGTGTGCCGTCTCCTTTGCATATTTCACCTTTTTGGTCGGGGGTTCGTAATTAGGGTTCGACTTCCTTTTCTTGATGGTCTCAAATTGTTTGAGTCATGTATGGTGATGTTGGGCCACCCATACGAGTTCGTCGTAATATTACCATTTCCTTGCGTTTGAAGTGGTTCGGTGGAATGGAATTTGGTTCGGGGTTCCAGGATTCCTTTATTCGGTGCCTTCTTTTTTTGTGCATCCGCAAAGCTTCAACCGGGTCGTACGTTGTATCGGCAGTGTCAGTGTTAGTTGGTGAGGGGTAGGATTCTCCGGCGCCACGCGAGGGGTGACGATTCTTTAGCCCCCTCGCGGCCGCGTCATGTGCCGCCTCGTTGCCATGGATGCCTGTGTGTCCCGGGATCCATCGGATGCAGACCTTTGTTTGGTGTGTATGGAATAGGTGCTGAGCCGTGTGGAAAATGCGTGTGATGGTTCTGCACGTCGTGGCTCTGTGTCTTTTGCATTCTCCGATGACGTGCTGCGAGTCCACAAATATGTGTAGTGGATTTGCATCTTGCTGTCTTTGTGTCACCTCCGGGTGTCTTAAGTGGCTCTCTGTCGTGAAGAGCACTGCCTTGGCTTCGGCGAGTTCGGGAGAGTAAGGATCGGCTTCTCGTGGTCGATGTGAATGCCCACGTTAGATTGTCGTGGCAGTCTCTGGGCCGGCGATTTTTATGGCCGCATCAGTGTACGCAACCGCGATGGACGGGTCCACCAGAAACGTTAGAACTTCGACTGCGTGGTTTCGGGCGTTTAGTTCTTTTAGAGTGTTTCTGCGAGTCCCTGTTGCGCGGGATCGGCTGGGACTGTGTGAAATCGATGAGGTCCCAGGGGGGTGCGGGTGGTGGGATGTACCCTGCGTCATTCGAGCCCTCTGGGTTGAGAAGCTTGGCTATCTTTCTACCGTGCTCCGTGTGTTTCAGTCGGGTCTCGTGCGTGTCAACTTGTTTCTCGAGGTCTAGTCTTCAATCGGTGAGCTGTAGCACTGCTTAGTTGCTTCAACGTTGGCAAATCTTGGCTGTCCAAGTATTGCTCTCCATGCATCGTTGTGTAACGAGTCAAGCTTTTTCTTGTGTAGGTGCGTGAGCCTGTAGAACCGAACACTGTACATTACTAAAGTTGAGGCTTGGGCGAGTTGGTTCATATTTCGGAATTAAAAATTGCGCGGAAAGACGAGGACCAGACAAAGAAGTGACACGGACGTAGCGCTGACTTACAACTGAGTTTATTGAACGCAAAATCGCAATATATATTTTCGGTGTCACGAGCAAAAGAGAAGAAAAAATTCAGCTCATGTGATGCACCACCAATAAACATAAAATAAAAAAGAGATATATATACATATGCATTAAAATAAAAAAAAAAATAAAAAATAAAAATGCGCCATGACACAGCCGTAAAGAGTACATGCTAAAAAACGAGCAAGTCACGGAACCAGAAAATTAATCTCTTTGCCTGATAGGGCCATAGAAGGACTGCTTACACATGCTGCACACAACCTCGCTATCTCAACAGCCTCTAGAATTTCCCGAGTAAGCTGGTCCCTATGACGCTTAACAACCTCACACCCTTGGAAGTCGGGTAGGCAACCACAGTCGCGGCAATCAATGCCCAGATGACCGGACGCGGTTGTGGAGACACTGTAAGCGTGCTCTCTTAACCTGTCGTTGAGACAGCGGCCCGTCTGGCCACGGCTTGCAGTACGAGGCATCGAGATCAATTCGTCTCGTGCTCTGAGGGGGTTGTTTATTTTCTCCCTCTGACGTGTGGCAGGCGCTACGTTGGACGTCTCGCCGTCAATTTCGACGTGAGCGGTGCACCTTCCGACAGGCGTGATGAGGTGTCCTCTGGTGGTTCGTATCTGTGGTCCATTCCACGGCGTCGACACTTTTCGAAGGTGGCGAGAGAGCCTCCCACTCAATACTGAGTAGTCTGCCCCGGTGTCACGAGTGCCGATGCGTCGAGGCCATCGATAACAACGTTCAGGCTGTTGGACACCGTTGCAGGGGCGTCGGTACGATGCGGGGCGTCGGTACGATGCGGGGCGTCGGGAGAGTGGGAGCGCTCCGGCGTTCTTGGAGGCTGTTTGCTTCCGTCGGTTTCGGCAATGTCACGTCCAGGCGTTGCCGCACTCAGTTTTCCCGGCGACGCAGGGGAGACAGGCTCTCTCGGCGGGGTCGTGGCGCTGGGGACGCTAAACGTCGTGGCGATGGGGAGCGGGCCTCACGGCGGAGAGACGACACTGGGGAGGGCGAGCGTCGGAGGTACTCCTCGATGTCGCGAGGGCGTTCATCGTACCTTGGGCGCGGGTCGTTCGGGTGGAACCCGCGCAGCCCCAGTTGTCTGTAGGGGCATCGACGGTAAATGTGGCCGGCTTCCCCGCAGTGATAGCATAGCGGGCGTCGGTCAGCCGCCCTCCAAACATCTGTCTTCCTCGGCGCCGGTTGCTCTGTGCGAACGTGCGCCTGATCTTCCTGTCGTCGGGAGTACTGCGGCGCTGGGGCGTCTTTTGGGGTTGGCGCCGTGGCTTGGCGGGGAGCTTGCGGCGGGCGTCGGACCATGGCGGCGTAGCTCAACGTCGGTTCGTCCGGTGCCACCGTGGTGACGGGAACTTCTGGTTGGAGCACCCGATGCACTTCTTCTCGGACAGCATCGGCGATGGAAAGGGTTGGCGGACGACTGGCGGTTGGCAGCAACCTTCGCAGTTTCTCCCGGACGACTTCCCGGATAATTTCCCGGATGTCCGGCGTACCCGAAATGTTTTCGCCATTAAGCAGCTTGGGTGCAGCGACGCCTGGATGCCGCTGGTAGTGGGAAGCGCGCGCCTGAAGCGCGTGCTCGATGTTGGTCACCTCTGTGACGAACGCTTCGACGGTGGTCGGTGGGTTGCGGACAAGGCCTCCGAAGATGTCGTCCTTCACGCCACGCATCAAACTGCGCAGTTTCTTTCCCTCGGTGGCCTGAGGGTCGGCGCGGGAGCTCAGGCGAAGCATGTCTTCCACAAAGCTCGTGACGCTTTCATTGGGGCCCTGGGTCGTCGATTGCAGCAGGTCTTCGGCCCTCTCCCTTCGGTGTTGATTGGCGAATGTTTGGGTGAGCTCGTTCTTGCAAAAGTCCCACAAGGTCAACGAAGCTTCATGGTTTTCGAACCAGCGCCTTGCAGTTCCTTCAAGCGAGAAATAGAGGTTTTGTAGGCGCTGTTCGTCACTCCCCCCGTTGTGGCGAGCCACGCGTTCGTACTGGTTGATCCAGTCTTCGACGACGTCGTACATCTCGCCGAGGAAGGGAGCAGATGTTCGGGGAGCGACGGGCAGGACGACGACTGGCGGGGTGGTCATGGTCGGGGTCTTGTTCTTCCGTTGCTCGGGCAAGAGCCCAAGTTCGGGGGACTGGCCTCTGGTACGACGGCTCCTTCGGGCTTCGGCGTCTTCGACGAGGGGTAGCCTTCCGGGGCTGAGCACGTCGCTTGGCCGGGATGTCTTCGACGGGATACGCTTGAGGGGCATAGAATGCACTACCCCGCACCTCCACCAAAATGTCACGGGTGGTGACCACAAAAAAATAAATACACAGGAAGAAATAAACGTTTAATGTGGCGAACTTGTGCCAAAAGATAAAAGGGTACAAAAGAAAATAACAAAGCGTCGCAGGCGTCGAAGTCGGCGTAGCAGCAGAGTCGAACGCTGGGACGAAACTGAGTCCAGTTCGCCACGCGGTGCCCCTTATGTACATGCGTGAGCTTCTGGAATAATCGGCGTAGAATGTTCGACGCGTAGAACATTCGGACCTCGAACACGCCAACAGGATTCTCGAATCTACCAGAATATTAGTCTGCAGGAATAAACAAAACATGCGCCGCTCCCAGGAATCGAACCTTAGCTTTTCGCGCGGGAGCCAGGTACGATAACCGTTAGGCCTCGCGCGCGCTGCCTACTTAGCCAGCTGCGCCCGCGGCGAAATTGTATAATTTCTACAGTCGTGGAGCCATTACGATGTTAAATAGCATTGGCGATAATACCGCTCCTTGCGGGGACGCCTAAAACGTTGGGTTTTGTTTGACTTTGTTCGTCGTTCATGCCTGCCTTAATTGTGAATCGCCGGTTTTGCAAAAAGGATTTGACGTACCTTAGCGGTCTGCCGCATATGCTTTGGTTCCTCATCGCGTCGATCACTGCCCCGTTTGGAACCGCGTCGAATGCCTATCGCACGTCCACCGTTTCCTCGATAAAAAGGTGTTCAAAGATCGCGACAAGCGATGGCTTCGCCCGCGAAGGAAAAGAGGAGTCGTATCCGAATGAATACCTATCAGACTCTTTTAGAAATAAGTTATAATAAAATCATTAGGAATCCGCGTATTGTAGGGCTTTCATTGGTGCACACAATGTAGCCCGCGAGAAAAAAAGAGTGCATATGTTTTTCTCTTGCCCTGAGACGAATAGGCGGTTTTGTAATATAGGACTTCGTATATGTGGGAGTTCACGCATTAAGATCAAAACCAACCCTTCTTAAAATTGACTGCATTGCCGCTTTAAGTGCAGTGAATGGGGAAGGTGGTGGAGACATCACCCGGTTTTATATCTTTCCTATTCAGACACGTCCACTGTGTTAGAAACGCCAACATGGGTCAAATTATAGTTAGGCCGAAGACATTCCGGCTTTTATTCATAAAAAAAGGGTAAACATGTTTTTAGGTGGTTATATTTTTTTAGAGCGCAGCCCTTAGGTGTCCGTTTCCAGCTTGGGCGGCGTCGGCGTAACCGTAACGCGTCGGCATAACGCGTCGGCGTCGCACTAACCGTAACGCGTCGGCGCCGCAGCAATCAAAACGCGTCGGCGTAACCGCGCAATGCATTATCGGAAACGTCCCATAATGCACCGCGGTGACGTGCGCGTTGCATTATGGGACGTTTATTTTATACATTATGGGCGCGCGTTGAGGAAGGGAAGAGGAGGAGAGAGGAAGGAGGAAAAGGGGAAGGAGGAAAAGGGACGAAGAGGAGGGACGAGGAGGAGAAGAGGGGGAGGAGCACGGGACGAGCAGGTGAGGAGGGAGGAGAAGAGCTTTCGGATGAGGAGCATGGGCCTCCGTACCCTCCCCTCCTCCTCCTCAAAAGCTGCGCTCTAATCCGGCATTACAGGGAGTTGTAAACGGCTTTTATTTTTTTCTTAAAATTTCGGTGTATTTCGGTGATCCGTTTCGGACTGACGCTAAAAGCGGTGCTAGCACTGAAAAAATCTTATGAAAACTATGACTGGAGGGTTTGGCCAAACATAATCCTAGCTGGAGCAAAATAATTTCACAAAACGTTGCTTTTTCGCTTTTACAAATTTTTGTCTTTCACCGAAGTTTATTTTTTTGGTGTTTTTCGGTTTTAACCGCTTTTGTATTCTTGACACCGACGGATGATAGATAGATGATAGAAAGATGGGGTTTATTTGCGTGCCTGCAAACAGCCAAGTGGCCTGAGCAGCAGTGCACTGTCCTGTCCACATATACATGAAAGTATGAGATAAAAACACAATCAGGCGAAAATGTCTGTTTCACCAAAAAAGGCATCGTGAGTCTTTTGCAGACGTGTCATTGGGCAAGTGGCCCGCACATCAGGGTAAAACGTGTTTGCGTTTTGATGTCCTCCCTGACGGTACCGGAACCTCAGCGACATCAGCAGCTGGGCACAATCAAGAGAACCATGTACAACTTGACGCAGGAAATGCATGTCTCTTGCAATTCGTCTATCGTGCAGTGGCACTAGACCGAGGTCAGTGAGCAGGAAATGGTAATTGTAGAGACGTTGGTGGCCGATATATCGATCCTATAAGATTCTTATAAAGTTACGCCGAACTTTTCAATAAGATTACTATGTAACATCGTTACAAAGTTCCAAACCACAGGCACGACGAACTCGAGGCGTGATCTAACCCATTCACAATACAGGCATAAAAGACACTGAAAGCGACGACATTTTTTTGTCAGCCGCGAAATTACACCCGGTTGGCGAAGTCCTTGACTAACAATGCGAGAGACGTGGAGGCGCAAATCCAATCTCGAGTCCACAAAGACACCAAGATCCCGTACATAGACCCCCCCCCCCCCCCCCCCCCCCCCCCAACCCGCACCACTTTCTCTTCAAATATAGTGTAGTCGGAGACTATGCTCCCCATCTTCCTGGTAGGGGACATTACTACAGTCTTTTTTGGATTCTGTTGAAGCCTATTTCTTAAGCACCAATGTTCAACGGAACGGATGTCATTTTGTATCTGAATACAGTCATTTACATTGCCAACAACACGAAAAAGTATAAAGTCATCGGCGAACATTAGCACTTTCGAGTTTCCGATGGAAGATGGTAGGTCGTTAACAAATATCAAAAACAGAAGTGGTCTAAGGTTAGAGCCTTGGGGTACGCCAGATAAAGATGCAAATGTCTCCGACTCACAATTTAAAAATCTAACATAATTTTGGCATTTTGAAAGGTAACTTTCGAACAATGCGCAATACAAAGTGCATTGTCCGTATTCTTTTAATTTCAACAAGAGTATCTCGTGTCAACCTTATCAAAGGCCTTGGTCTTTTGTCAAAGTAGACTGTGTCCACCTGACCACGGTTGCATACTGAAGGACCACTATGACCGAGGAAAGTAGCTAAGTTCGTCTCCACTAATGTGCCCCTGGGAAATCCGTGTTGCAAAGGTGAAATTCTTTGTTTAAAATATGAGTAGAAGCGTTCACACACCACCATCTCAAAAACCTTTGGGAAGCCCCAAAGAAGAGACACAGGGCGAAAATTATTGACATTACAAGGATTTCCTGACTTGAAGACTGGTATTACGATTGAAACTTTCCACCGAGAAGAACAAACCTCATACTCTAAGGACAGATTAAATATGTGTCATCATAAGTATAAATATTTCAGCCCATCCTTTGATAATAAAATTAGGCAAGTCATCACAGCCAGTTGAAAGTTTTGGTTTGAGCTTCCGTATCGAGCACATCACCTCATCCTCGGTTACACTGTGGTATGCTAAGGAGTCAGCAAAACACTCAAATTCAAAATCATTAGGCACACTGTCACGTTCCGAAAAGGAAGAACTAAATTGATTAGCTAATGCTTGGCTTACTTCTTGTGGCTTGCATAAAATCTTATCGTCAATTTTTAACACAGAAGTGCTGACACTATCCTTCCCTTTGGGCCCCTGCATAATTCCAAAAACAACTTGGTTCTTTTTTAAAATCGTTTTCCAAACAGCTGTCATAACGAGCTTCATCTCGAGAGTAAAGCTTCTTTACTATTGCTCTGCAGACTGAAAACCTCTGATACCAAAATTCACAATTTGACTTTTTGTAGAGTTTGTGGTAATGCTGGTTTTTACACATATAATATTTCAGGACAGATGAAAAGCACTTAGGAAATTTTGACTTTCTTGGAAACTGTTTATGTATGAATTCTTTTATAGTCTGCTGGACAGTTGATGTTACCAATTCGACACAAGAATTAGTGTCCGTAAGGTGAAAGAGGCAAGAGCAATCGTAGCCACGAAGACGATTGTGTAGGCCGAGATAATCGAAACGCGTAGAGATAAACTTGAGTAGCGACTGCTCACGTAGTATTTGAAATGATAAAAAGAAACATCATGTAAACGGAGGGTCAAGATAATCGACTGTGACAAGCATCTCGCGTGTCTCTTTCACGTCCAACACGGGTACATTCGATATGATCAAATCTAAAACATTTCCAGCACAGTTTCTTATCGTATTGTGCTGATGCAAGCCGTTAAAATTGATAAAATTGGTCAGGCACAGTACTTTATCTCGTACTACAGCGCAGTCACTCTTGACAAAGCCGGTTAACCAGTCGACCTTTGGAAGCTTAAAATCACCGTAAACGTGTACTTTGTACTTTGAAAAATCAATTCGGTTCTCTAGGTCTGCAAAATGGTCTACGAAAACACAAACGTTGGAATTTGGTGGAAAATAATAACAGCCAACAAGGTAATTTAAGCCATCCGATGCCGGTATTTCCACCCAGACACTTTCCCTATACCTCTCAAGGTCTCTACGCCTCATCGGATAAAAATCAGATTTGCACGCTATTAGAACACCACCACCGTATTTAACGAGTTCAGTGTAGTTTCTGTCTGTTCTAATTACTGAGAATTGACTTGGAAAATAAGAGCTGCTGGTGCAAGATTCATTTAGCCCCGTTTCCGTCAAACAAATGATGTTTTGTCACAGGAAAGGGCATTACCAAAAAATTCCTCCCTTTTGGTTCTGAGACCTCTCGTATTTTGATAGTACAAGTTAGTTTTCCGCGCCATCATTGGGGGTAGGTTGGACAATATTAGAATCTTCAAAGTGCCGTGAAGGCGACAACTTGCCATAAAATGTACGGAAGACGCAACCAACAGGCCACACCTAAGGCTTGTTCAAGAGTTCAAACGATTCGTTGTCCAAAGAGACATGGAAAATGCTGTACGTCGGATACCTGGTTTTCAGTTTGGTGCACACGACAGTCTTGTCCCTAACGAGCCCTGCCAGAAGTCCTTGCACATCCGATGCTTTGGTGCTCACAGCCAGACGGGAGACAAAGAGATCTGTCACTGCCCATGGTCTCGGGGCGGTCTTCAGCATGAACTGCTTAGGTGTGCCAACTGTGGTTGGAGGCCTCTGCGTCTGCCTCTCCGGGTCAGATGAGCGGTGCACGACCGTACGTTGATGACGACCAGGAGACTTTTGTCGAGCATGGAACTTCCGTAAAGGTACTATCGCGGACAATATGAGCTGAAACAGAGCTCCGGCGGGCGCACGGTACTACCTGCGCCGCCTGTCGCCTTGCTCCGCACACATGGCGCACCCTGAGTACGAGATAAATTCTCACTTGCGCTCGCTGCGCCACTGCTCTCTTCCGGCTGTCTGCAAGCGAGACGGCGGGTGCGACAGCGGGCATGTGTGGTAGGGCGGCGGTAGGAACAAAAGATTACACTTGCCGTCCCCCTTTTGGTATTGATTTGCTTTACTCTATTGCGCAGAATCCCGTAGAAAAAAACGCTGACTGGTGAAGAAAAAATATTGAAGTGTCTTAAATTTCAATTGCCATTATCGTTTTTGAAAGTCATATCAAAAGACGTTGCAGGTTGTTTTTCTTTGATTATAGGTGCATGCACAAAGTACGACATCCTAAAATATAGGCACTGTACTTCATTTCAGCTTCGGTCCGGACGCAGCCTATGCTACAAGCGCGAGCATGTGGCCCAGAACAGTGCTTGCACTGCACGAGCGCCCGTGCTTGGTAGGGATGCCGAAAGCCCGGAGCTCGCGCTTGTAGCTTTGGCTGCGTCTGGACCGAAGCTGAAACGAAGTATAATATGCGTGCCGGGTTTAGTCCAGCTCCAAGTTATTAATTTCTTTTTCTGTTTCATTGATCACAGATGTAAAAAAAAAGAAACAAAAAAACGGTAAGCATACATGTTACTGAGAAGGTTTTGTAAACTTGATTAGTATGAAAAGATTCCAAAATATTATTTCTTTACTAAGGGGACCACGTGTTTGTTTCAAGCAAAACAAGTTGCTGACGAGACATTCGTTTTATGTTTTGGATTCCTAGTCTTAATAAGGTGGAACAAACAGTCATATATTTGTCAAGAGAAGGAGATTGAAACTTAATCGAAAGAATATTTGCGGAGGACATTGTCAGACACAAAAGATTAATAGTCGGCTTGGAAGTTCCACTGCACTATACAAGAAAATCGGGATCAAGGAGGCACCGCACAAACGTATGCGTGGTTAATGGCATCAAACTGTGTGTCGCAACTGTAGCATCAAGCTTTGTTCCAATCGGCAGAAGTCCAGTTCAGGGTGTCCTGAGGCGCGGTAAAGCTTGCAAAATAATTTAATACCGCGTCATTCTCCCCTGACCCGCGACCACGGTTCTCATCCTGTCTGGTAAGAAATCATAGAGCGCGGCCACGAAATCTGGCTCAGCCCCGAAGCCACTCCCATTCACCTCTGATTGCTTTCCACGATTTGTGAGCAGTGGCGCGATAGAGGGGACGCCGTGACATGGCGTCCCCTCCACCGCGCCTTGATGCGCCTCCAAATGTTTTTAATGATATTCAGATCGGCTTCTTTTGGGGGCCAAGGCCGCTTCGTCAGGCAGCGCTCCTTGAGGAGATACGAGCTTGACAGCGCATTTTCCACTTCGGCGCTTTCTTGAAATGCAGTGAATTGCATGTTAGCTGAAAACGTGAACATTGGGCTAGCAGACGGCCGGAAGAGCGCAGCGGCACAGTGAGCGCAAGTGATAATTTATCTCGGCCTCAGGGTGTGCCGTGTTTAGGAAGCGATGCGACAGGCGGCGCAGGTAGTACCGTGCACAGGCCGGAGCGCCGTTTCAGCTCATATTGCCCGCGATAGCACGCCAGCACGCGATGCACTTGTGCCTGCGATAACAGCTGGTGCGACGCTACCCGTGGATGGAGCTGGGCAGTCGCTGCCATTGGGCAGTGCTGGGAATTCTACACTCCCTCAGACACAATACCGCAGGTCACGCACCGCGTCACGAAGCGAAATGTTTTCCACTCGAAGCTCCCTTACTTCGCTTGTAAGCTCTTCCAGTCGACACGCCATTGGCTTAATCAACTGGATAATACTTGCACAAGAATTACCCTTGGCAGCATCTGCAGAATCCAAAAGAGCCGCAGAATCCTCGGGAGGCGTGATAGCGATGCCGGCCTCGCTGATAAGCTCCGCTGTTGAAGGATCCCGTCGCTTCATACACTGATAGCATTTTTACTTGCTATTCTCGGATTTCATGAAGAAATTGTATTCAGCCGCTTCAACGTTTATGCACTTACAATGAAAGCGCATTTTGCAAGACGCACAAGGCAAATATTGCGACCGGCCACGAATCAGCTGGGGCCAGCGCGCACATGCGTGCGCCTCAGCAGCCATCTTGGTGCTTTGGGGTTAAAACTGGAAAGTCTACGGCCTAGCTACGCAGTCGCTGACAAGATGAGAACGGCGGGGGGGGGGGGCTTCAGTTGTCCCTGCTCCAACGTGAGTGTTTTTTCTTCGGCAACTCCTCAACGTCTCGTGCATTTCGAGCACGCATGCCAAGACAAATTACTGCAAAAGCCAATAAGCGCCTGCGCGAGGCGCGGGAAAGAGACGCCTGTTGTTCACATTATGTCGATGACGGTGAGGAACTGAGTGAAAGGAGGAGATGAGAGCGAACGTCGACGTCAGAGCGCCGAGCTATGACTGGAAGCGTAGTGTGTAGACGCAAATGCTAGCCCGTCGAAGATGCGTTCTCGGCACCGTAACAACAATGTAAGATGTGGACAGCGCACGCGTCGTAGCTGCCAAATAAAGTCCCCTCCTCGCATTTGTTACAAGCGGCGCCACCAGATGGCTCTTCCATAAGCGGATAGTGGCAGCATATCGCGGGCCCGGTTTCCAATTGCTTCTCTATGGGGGGCATGATTGTTTTTGAAGTCGTATGTTTGGTATGCTGCGTCATGTAGAACTTGACCCTTGCGCTACGCGTGTTGCTTAGACAGAGCTCCGTAATTGACCCCAACTAGGTGCCTCAACAGAAACAAAAACAGTTTCTGTAAATGCGTTGAGTGGAGAAATCACTTGCGCGGCGTTCAAGACAAGGTCGAGGTCAGAGCAGACGCGCTAAGCGTAATGCGCTTTTGTTTAATCTTTTTTTTTTTTCGTTGCACCTTCTGGTTGGTGGAGACGCTGTCGGCGCAAGCTACTACTCGCGAGCGCCACAATAGATCTCCTGCGTTACCCAGGGGCGCTGCGAAAAGGGACTCGTCAGGACTTGTTTTTAGTTGCGAACGCCAACGTTATTAGATTAACTCAGCTACGAAACTGCTCATAGACAGTGCTGCAAGAGCAGCATCCCCCCCCTTTCCCCCTCACTCACCACGACTCGCCTCCTGTCGTTCCACGCGCCAGCGGCAGCTACCGTAACTGCAGTGTGCTCTAAGAATGCGCACGTTTCGAAGCACAGCGGCTAGATGGCGTTCCACCGTACTCTATGGAACACACAGTTATGAAACGAAAATCTAGATTACGATTCAAGCGACGGGAGGCGGACTAGAGTGAGGGAGAGGGGGGGTAACCCCTTCTGCGACAGTTCCACAACTGAGGTTATCTTGTGACATTGGCATAAACTTAAGCGGCTCAAACTGCCACACATTTAAAAGCGTGCCTCCTCTGGTGCGGAATGCGAGATTAGGAGAAAAATACAAAGAAACACCAAACATTCGAATGCCGTCGAATCACAGGTCAAAGGTACAACGCTATCAGAGCGGAGCAAGAGATGCCGCTCTACGTGTCCAAATAAACAAAACAAAAACAACGGGACATTAGAAGTTTTGATGTCACGTTCACGCCGAGATAAGACACGCGTATACTAGCGGCGGTGGCATGAATCTGCCACTTTCGGTTCCCTTGGGACGTTGAATCTAGCCGATTTCAAACGTCGAAAAGTGTTTTTTCGTTCCTTAACACTACAAAGAAAGACAAAGACTCAGCGAAGGTGGCATAAGTAATACGGGGCCCAGTCAGGTGAGCTCGTAATACCCAAAAGGAGGGCGCCATTGTTTCTTCAGAGGTTCAGCTGCAGTAGGCCTCATCTGGTCAATCACGTCACGGCGTTCGCCGTGCAGTGTGTCCTCGCCTAAACAGTATCTTGCACCGTGGCCGGAAGCCTTAAACACAAGGCACCTTAGTTCCTAGGATACCGATGGCTCCGCTTCACTTAAAGCAACTATGCAGGGAGCCGGCGAGGGAGCTGCTGAAGGTGAAGGATGATAACCCTGCACTCTAAGAAAAAATGGAGGAAAATGGTAGCAACGGTCCGTCTTCCTCCCTTCTACTGACGCGCCCCCAAGCGGACACGAGAATAAGGGAGGAACGAGACGTTTTCCTCCTTCTCCAAGCAGACAAAGAGAAAGCTTTCGCCCTCCCGACTCATCTTCTTTCGGTTTCGTGTTTCGAGCAGGTCGCGCACGTTGTTTAATAAATGCTGTTGAGTTGATTGAGCTTCAACGGCAGCGAAGGCCGCCTGTAGTTCCGTCTTCTAGTCCAAACGTGCAGAACATTTCGGTTGCATTGACGTTTTTAGCACTAATTTTATCAAACAAGCAAACGAAGCCGCTAGAAACAGCGAAGTTCCGGAGCAGTGCCAGGAGTGCTACGTAGACTGGGTAAGACGGCCGTCTCTGGATGGCGGAGCCCACGCGGAACTACAGTAGCGGAACCACGCGGAACTGTGTCGACATTTTTGACGTTAAGGAAGTCGCAGGAACTGCGTCCAAGGCAGGCAGGTTTTCCTGCCGGCTGCCTGGCTGCCTTCCGTGCTGAGTTCGGTTCTCTTTTCCCGTGCCGCGTGCCAACCGGTGTTCAACGTGGTTTTGTATTTCTGCGCGTCAGCAACATAGCAGCAACATCGTGATGGCAGTGTTGTGCGTAGTGAACAGAAGACTGAAATTATCGCCGATGTGACCGTGTGTTCGCGTACAGTGGTGTAACAACTAGATGAGATGACGTAAACTGTCGGGCATTGATGCCGCTGGTCAGGCCGTGATCGGAGGGGGCGGGGTGTCGCAGGTTGACATTCCGCTTTACATTAAAGAGTTTAAGACCACTTGAGGAATTCAGTGCAGTCGATCGAAGTGCGGATAGTCATGTTGGAACGCTGGTCTGAACGGTAAGCTCCTATCGTATAGTGGCCAATGTGACTGTCGGTCCCCCGGAGCGATTGCGCTCTGGGGAAAAGACTGATCAGTACGAAATTATGACGGAAAGTACGTATATTTACAGTGGAATTTTAGCATTAAAAAAAGAAAACAGGTAAAATCGGAAAAAAGAAGTTATTCTTTATTTTGCTGTTTAAATATACTACGGTTCCTGGAGAAACTACAATCAAAGTGGCGCGCTGGGATGAACGCAAGACGTTTTCGAGCTCGCCACGGCGTAGCTTAACACCTGCCGCAAGTCGTGGCTTTGACTGCATTCAAGTTGATCGGAAAGCGATTTCTCTGCCCGTGAAGCATAACTTCTGGCTGAGTGAATATCCGTTCTACATAGATTAAATCAAGGCGGAAATTGCAGCCGTGCGCGAACAGCACAAATAGAAAAACAAACACTACAATAGAAATACTGGCCGCAAGTACCGTGCGGGGAAACAAACTCATGGCGTGGAAGCGCATTGGAGCGGCTCGATTTATTGGCTTTCAAATAATTACGGCATGATCGAGCGTTTTCTTTTTAATAAGAGATTCATCCCCTGAGCCATTATGTATACTCTCAGATGTATGACATTTCTGAAAAAAAAATCTACATTGGGAATATTTTTTTATTGCGTAGGGAGCCACCGAGAAATTCCGTACGTTCAAAACGACCAGTATAAAAAAACGGAAACGCAGAGCTCGGGAGTATAGTGATCGGGTTACTGTGCTGTTGTATTGATGTTTGCATGTGCGATGCATGTGTATGTGTATGTTCGGCTGATGCTTTTAGTATGCGTAATGTGTCTGCATGTGGGTATAATAGAGGATCCCAGAGCTCAGTGGCCGCGTGAAAAAATAAGAATATTTTTTTGTAGAACATGAATTGGGCGGTGGTACTTAGCGCCGCCTAGCCTAGCTACTTACGATTACTCTGCTTGACCCTGCCATCTGGTGGCAAGCGATTGAACCTCCTTTTACTCTACGCGGCTACGCCATAATTTCGTGTTACCGTGCTGAAATGAGCCAAGAGGCTGCTTCGGACTTGCCTTTTTTGAGAGCGGCTTTTGGTTTTGCGGGCCAATGGTTTATCACTCCTCCGTGATGTGCGATTGACGCAACTGTTGACGAAGGAATAGTGGCTCGAAAAATAGCAAAGGTAAAACATCAAGTGCGCGAAGTGGGTGCCGGTTGTCTCCATTTAACATTGCAGTGCTGACGATGAGACGACTGAGTGACTGGATGCTTTCGAAACGTAAGTTTCTTTACCTGCAGGGGGAAGCCGGCTTCGGAAATATATACAGTTCGCGAAAAGCTCATGTTACGTTTTTATTTGCTGCTCCTCTTTTTTGTACAATAGACCTGGTGTTCTCGCTAAGCCTTATTGAGCTCGATTTGCTCGATTCGTGGCCGCTATTTTGAGATGCAGGCGACGGAGAAACTTTCGCTCCCCTGCTTTAAGGACGAAAGTTTCTCCCTTTCTGAAGGAACATATGTATCAAGAGCGTTCCTCCATTTAGGGAGGACTATACTGACCTTTTTTTCTAAGAGTGAGACGCTTGGAGACAAAAAGGAACGGGCAGACACGAAACTCCGAGTTTTGTGTCTGTCCTTCCCTTTTTGTCCCTCTGGCTCCGGAGGTTCGCGTCTGTCTGTCCCTTTTTGTCCCCTAGCTTTAGGGTTACTATCTCTATCCGCGTCACTTACCGATAGTGAGGGCGCGTCTCAAAATCACCTGGTAGATCTTCCAGAACAAGGGTGGAGCGTAATGATTCCTGCACGAAAAACAACGGCACTCTTTTCCAGAAAGAAAAATAATAGAAGGAACGCGCAGAAAACTCTCGACTTTATTCAAACTTTTCAAAGCGCCTTCTCTGGGAAGTGTGTGACAAAGAGCCTAGATTTAAGAGAGGGAGCGGCACAAACCTCAGAGAGCGTTTGCAATGTATTGGCGGACGTCTCCTGTCATAGCTTCTTCTATACTCACTAACCCTGCCAGTTTGAAGGCGGAGCCATAGAGTGCCCGGTTGCAGATTTGAACCGCGAGAATCTGGTAGCAAAGAGCATCAAAGAGCCATTTCTTGGGGAACCTGGACGTCAGCTAAAAGTTTTTGCAGCGGCGGGGACCCGAAACACACATGTTCGCTCGGCAGTGTGTTTCGGCGTCTTGCCGCAGCGTGTGTTTCCACGTCTCGCCGCAGCAGGGCGCCAGTCACGTGGCTCTCCTCGCACCTGTTGTCTGCCGCTCCACCTTTTGCATTTTGGCGGCCGCTTCTCGTCGTGATTAGCCAGGCATTGTCAGTATATAGGAAGCTATGCTCCTGTGTATATAGGTCGCAAGTGTGCATGCATCAAGTTGTCATGACGGAGAAGAGGCGAAGACGCTTGCTGACGACCAACTTTTTTGACACTTCACCTTAAACGAGCAGTTGAAAACACTTTCGAATGTAGGGAGACCATACCTTGCTTTACCATAACTTTACAAAGAAATAATACTACTGCCCCCGTCGGGCCAATCAGAGCGATGGAGGCGAGGCACGTGACTCCCCTTGCGAAAAGTACAGGGCAAAAGTAGAAACTCCCCTCTTACACGCGCTTTTAGAAAAAAAATGGGTATAGTAGCATTGTAGGCGTTACCGAAAAGAGAAAACGAAATGCCTTCCTCGTCACTTGGAAATAAAAGGAACGCGTTGTACCGTCCAACGTCAACTCAAATTAAAAATAACGAGTTACCGTTAGCGATAAAAAGTCCGTTACTTGCGCGTTACTTTTTAAAGTATGAATTACTACGTTTTACTGTTTTGACGTTACAGGTGTGCATAAGTGCCCTATTTCAAGGGACACTATGTTCATCTAGAACCTGAACATAATCTCCATATTCTGTTTTGCGGTTCCATCTAAATACACACCAAAACGCTAAGAACATAAAAACTTAAGAATTGACATGGCTTGGTGCTTAGGAGCAGGCAAAATGGAAGTGTAATGTTTTTATGCCTCGGTAATAATATGTAACGAGTAACGTAATTAGTTTGCCCATTACTCGAAATACGTAACGCGAGCACCTCACCCGTTACTGTTTTGAAAATGTAACGAGAACGTTACGCGTTACCGGAAAAACGTAGCGCACTACCGTTACCACCGTTACTGTCAGGCGTTACCGTCACCATAGGGATCTAGTCATACGCCGCTTGTCCTCAATCCCAAAATTTACGTTGGACGTGCAGCGGAGTGGCGTCGAACCGACGTTGCTAACTTCCACGAGCGGCGAGATAGGTGACCGGTGCAACTTACGAAATAGCTAATGTATATACGTGTTACTGACTAGAAAGAAAGAGAAATTGGGGTTTTTGTGAATTACTGGGAAACTTCAGTTTCCTTTTTTCTGCAGTTTTTGATACGTTTTTAGAGCGCAGCTCTTAGGCGCCCGTGTCCGGCTTGAGCGGCGTCGCCGTCGGCGTAACAGCGCGATGACGTCACTGGTGACGTCACTGATGACGTCATCAGTGACGATGACGCTGACGCTGAATCTCCCGCTAAGTTTAGCAGAAAAACTTTCCGCGCTAAATTTAGCGTAAATAATTTCCCTGCTTACTTTAGTGGAAAACCTTTTCCCCCAAAATGTAGTAAAAAAAATTCCCACCTAAAGTTGGGGAAAAAATTGCCCCGCTAAATTCCCGCCAAATTTACACGGGATGCTCTCACCAAAGATGTGCCTTTTCTGCGACTTTCGTTAAGCACATGTCGATCCACAGCCATGTTAGTCGTGGGGGACTTTCCACCTTCTCCCCTCAGCACCCTTCCCTCCTCCTCCTCAAGAGCTGCGCTCTAATACGGCGTAACAGGGGATTGTAAACGTCTTTCATGTTTTAGAGCGCAGCTCTTAAGTGCCCGTTTCCGGCTTGAGCGGCGTCAGCGTCGCCGTCGCCGTCGGCGAAACCGCGCGTTGCACTATGGGAAGTTTCCCATAACAACGTCAAACGGGACGTCACATGTGACGTCACCAGGGTTACCCTCGTGAGGGTTATGAGGGTTACCCTCACGAGGGTCACGAGTGTTACCCTCGTGAGGATCACGAGGGTTGCCCCCATGAGGGTTACGAGGGTTACCCTCATGAGGGTGATGAGGGTTACTCTCACGAGGGTTACCCTCACGAGGGTTACCAGGATTACCCTCACGAGGGTTACCAGGTTTATCCTCGTGACCCTCGTGAGGGTAACTGTCACAACCCTCGTAAGGGTAACCCTCGTGACCCTCGTAAGGGTAACCCTTGTAACCCTTGTGACCCTCGTGACGGTAACCCTCGTGAGAGTGACCCTCATAACCCTCGTGAGGGTAAACCTCAGGAGGGTTGCGAGGGTTAGTTACCCTCAAAAGGGTTACCCTCGTGAAGGTCACGAGGTCTAACGTCACGAGGGTTATGAGGGTCACTGTCACGAGGGTCACGAGGGTTACCCTTATGGGGGTTACAAGGGCTACCCTCGCGAGGGTTTTGAGGGTTACTCTCAAGAGGGCCACGAGTGCTAACCTCGTGACGTCACACGTGACGTCACGTGTGACGTCGCGTGACGTCACACGCATCTAACATTGCCAATGTTTTTGCTAAATTTAGCGGGAAAATTTTTCTCCAAGATTTGGGGGAGACGACGACGAAGTACGAGTGAGTGGATGCATTTCACACGGGCTCTGCGATTTTTCGTCGATTTCCGTAGCTTTTCGAAGTTTTCACCCCAGATTTTCGGTGAATCGAGCGGTGGAGTACGCAAGGACCACGGAGGCACAAAATATTGGGCAAGTAAACCACTTCTTCGCCATTTTTCAGGTTTTCGAGATCCGCATCGCATGTGGAGCATCTAAGCCTAACGGGCGCCTCACCGCGCTAAGCCTACTGAGTCGACTGAGTCCCCGGCGGCCCTACCCGGGGTCAATCGGCGCTCGCCGTCGAAGATTTTAAACATGGAGGTCACTGTTGAGGGTGAGCTCATCCGACCCGAGGAGCTGGAAGTGCCAAACCAATGGTTTACCAGCCGAAAATCGAAGATTGTCCCGTTGGAAAGTATTACGCGGGAAAGTGACCAAAGCCGCGCCCCGACAAAAGCAATGGGTAGAAAGATGGCGCTGAAGTCCATAGAGCGCAGGCAGATGCGCCTGCCGACGGAGGCGGCGAAGATCGTGCTCAGGCCGCGCGGAGGCCTGACGAAGCTGATCCAATATGGGACGGCCCACCTGGGCGACGTCATCAAAGCCGCAGCCGGGATCGATCCCAAGGAAGAGGACGACGATATATTCTCGCCGAACTTGAAACAACAGTCCATTCTCGTCGGGACCACGTGCGAAAAGCGAAAGCTTAAGTACGCCTGCATCAAGCAGATAATGCTCGACGGGGAGTGTGTCGAAACCTCTGCCTACGTGGCCACCCCGGAGGATTGTGGCAAGGGGGTGGTATACGACATTCCACTCTTCTACACGATAGAAGACATCAAGACCAGACTCGACCGCCGCGACAACCCTAAAATTCTGGGAGTCAGAAGATTGGGCAAGGAGTCGAAGGCCGTGATGCTACTGTTCGAAGAGAACACGGTACCAAGATGGATCCGTTTTGGAGGCGTCCCATTGAGATGCCAACTTTATAAGAAGACATTTGAGATCTGCACCGCCTGCGGACGCCTGGGTCATCGGGACGACGTCTGCCCCGACCCGAAGAACGTCAGGTGCCGCGGGTGCGGTCTCGAAAGGCCACCGAAGGGCCACAGCTGCGAGCCCAAGTGTCAACTGTGCGGCAAAGGGCATATACTGGGCGACAAGAAATGCCGGGAGATTTTCCGGACACCCTAGGTCGTCAAGAAGAAGCAGTGGGAGCGGAAACAACGTCAGACCGACTCATCGGAACGCCAGAGCCGACCAAGAGAGCCGAAGCCGGAGCAGGGCTACAAGGTCCGAGACGAGTCCTTCCCAAGATTGGATACAAGGAATCCGGTGGAACCCAGAGGCCGATCCGGCTCCCGGGCGAACTCCAGGGGAAGAAGCCAGTCCAGGGGGCGTTCCAACTCCAGAGGCCCGGCCAACCAACGAAAACGAGGTTGGAGCCAGGAGCGTAAGGGCGTGAGCTTCTCAAAGGCGGTCACCCAGGCTAAGGAAGATAAAAGAGCTGACGAGATTGATCAGTTAAAGAAAATGGTTGAAAAATTAAGCGGGATTGTGAAATTTTAGAAGGTAGAGATTCAAAATTTAAAAAAAAAACAACCAGGGGCCACCGACCCCTCCCCCGCCTCAGCCACGGCCCGTGGCCCCGGAGCCGCCGTCAAGCGAGGACAAAATGGTTACCGAGGTGACTCTCCCACCCCCGCTGAAGCGCCAATTTAAGGACGCGGACCCTGGTCAGACGTTGGAAGGTAGAATGATGAAACTGGAAAACACATTAGACGAGTTCATTATTAACATGAATACCCAGGTTCAGGCCATTCTGGGCGCTATCCAGAAGCAGGCAGAGGCTATTCAGAAACAAGCTGAAGAGTCTCAGACATTACGTACCGAGTTGGTTGCCAATAATATTTGGCAGCAAAATATCGAGCACGTTGTTTCAAAACTGCAAAATAGCCAGTCGCGCTGAGAACCAAATTTGGCAGTGGAACTGTCGTGGCTTCCGCCGTAAGCGGCCGATTCTGCAGCGATATCTTCCGCTACTGACCATCACGCCACTCGCGATTGCGCTTCAGGAGACGGGGGGACCCGCGAAAATGTCAGGATATCAGGCGACCGGGGCGAGAAATCGACGGTCACGACACTTGTGAAACGAAACATCGCGGTGACAGAACGCGAGCTCGATTTGCGGGAGATCGAGAACGTCTTCGTCGAAATTTTAACGGGCAAAAAAACGGAACCCAGCCTCTTTTTGTTGAAGATATACAGCTGGCCTAAACAAAGAAAGGTTAGGTTCAGAGCCCTGCTCCGCAAAACTCTCAAAATTAGCGGAAATCGGCCTCTAGTGGTTGTGGGGGATTTCAACGCGCATCATCAGGCCTGGGTGTACTCTCATCAGTGCCCAAAAGGTAGACAATTGTGGGAGGACATGCATGACCAGGGGCTTTCGTTACACACTGACCCTGATAGCCCAACGCGAGTGGACAACAGCGTTAGTGTGGATACGTCTCCAGATCTCACCCTCTCCAAGAACGTCCGCGGCCTCGAATGGCACAATTCAGAGCTAAAGTTTGGGAGCGACCACTATATACTGGTATCCCTCCTCAAAGAAGGCCTTAAAACGCGCAGGGCACGCGCGCCAGCCGCCGTCGAACGGGACCAGTTTAGAACAATCAGATCCAACCAGGAAGGGAAGCCCATTTGCGACATCGGGGAATGGGCGGAACAGCTAAAATCGAACGTCGGGGAGGTTACCAAAACCTTAGAAGGTGAAGACCCCCCGAGATTGCCGATAGCCGCCTCCTGCATATGTGGGAGGCTAAGCAAAGCATGGAAAGACGTCTAAGGACACAAAAATGGAACCGCACCCTCCGGAGAAGGTTAGCGCGACACAACAAGGAAATTGAGGATTACTCCTTTAAATTATGTGAACAAAATTGGGGCAACAAATGCGACCAGATGGAAGGCGAGATGAACCTCGCTAGAACGTGGGGTATGCTCCGCCATTTGCTCGACCCGGAAAATTCGACAGGCTTTTGACGGCGGCGACGACGATTTCATGCAGAAACTAATAGAAAACTACGTAGGTGAGACCCATCAAACTCCCCTTCCAGACTATGATGGTGCGCACAACGAGGCGCTTGATGCCCCCATCACTGAAGCGGAAGTTAGAGCGGAATTAGTTAGGCTCCGCACAAAGTCTGCCCCCGGTCCTGACGGGATTACAAATAAAATGCTCAGGAACTTGGATGATACCTCGATAGGTTACCTAACGGAGTACATGCAAGAATGCTGGGACAAAGGCGAGCTGCCGCAGCAATGGAAATCGGCAAACGTTACCTTAATACCCAAGCCGGGCAAGCCTCCGCAGCTCGGGAATCTCAGGCCCATATCGCTTACCTCGTGCATAGGAAAGCTAATGGAGCACGTCATCCAGACGAGATTAATCGAATACCTGGAGAAGCAGGACCTCCTGCCGCACACAATGATCGGGTTCCGCCCTCATCTGTGCACGCAGGATATCATGCTTCAGATTAAACACGACATTGTCGACTCGCGGTCTAAGGATGCGAAGGTGATCCTAGGTCTAGACCTGACGAAAGCCTTCGACAACGTAAAGCACGAGTCGGTACTTACCGGACTTAGCAATCTAAATGTGGGCAATAAAAACTTTCAATTACGTGCGAAACTTCCTTTCCGGCAGGACGGCCTGCGTAAAATACCAATCTATCGAATCTTCCATTCTTGAGCTGGGCAGCAGGGGCACGCCCCAGGGCTCGGTGTTGTCCCCCCTCCTCTTTAACGTGGCCATGTGCGCGCTCCCCGGGCAGTTGGAACGCATCGAGGGGCTACAATTCAGCCTCTACGCAGATGACATTACCTTATGGGTCAACCAGGGTAGTGACTCGGAAATTGAACAAAGGCTCCAGGCGGCGACCGACACAATCGTGAGGTACGCGGCCGAGCGAGGATTGGCTTGCTCGCCACAAAAATCGGATCTATTCGTCTACAACCCTAAGCATCTCCGGTGTAAGGCACCGTCGGATATTCTTATTCAGGTAGCGGGAGCAGAGGTCCCAAAAATAGAACAGATACGAATTCTCGGCCTAGTTCTCCAGTCTCACGGCCACAACGGAGAGACTCTAAAGCGATTGGAGAACCACGTGATGCAGACACTGAGCCTCATCAGGCGGGTTGCGAGCAAAGGGCGAGAATTAAAAGAAAAGAATTTAATGAGGCTGGTACAAGCTTTCATATTCAGCAGAGTTAGCTACTCTACGCCTTATCTCGACCTAAAGTCGGCAGAAAAGATGAAAATTGACGGATTAATACGTAGATGCGTCAAGCGCGCGCTGGGCCTGCCCACGTGCACATCCACGCAGCGACTTTTGGCGCTCGGGATGCACAGCACGTGGGTGGAACTGGCGGAAGCGGTGCGCACATCTCAGATTGAGAGATTGTGCGCCACAAAAACGGGCAGGACTATCCTGGCTAAAGTAGGAATCAATCCGCACAGCGGCCCAATCCTAAAGGCAGAAATTAAGGAGGGAATCAGAAGCTGGCTAACCATCCCCCCTTTACCTAAGAATATGCATCCCGAGCATAATAAGATCAAAAGAGAGAAGAGAGCAGAGGCCATAAGTCTCCGGTATAGGGAGCTGCCCTCGGAGCAGGTAGCGTATGTGGACGCCGCTTGTGGCCACGACGGACGAGCGGTAGCCGCGGTAGTCGATGGCCGCGGAAATGCCGTTACGGCAGTCTCCTTAAGGACGCGCTCCGCTGCAGTGGCGGAGGAAGTTGCGGTAGCATTGGCTTGCGTCGGCACAGAAGCAAATTTCATCATAAGCGACAGTAAAACTGCCATCCAAAATTTTAGTGGAGGCAGAATCTCGCCTGCGGCGGCGAAGATTCTCGATCAGCGACAAATTGCGAGGAAAATTACGTTGATCTGGACACCGGCACATGCCTCCGTCCCCGGCAACGAGGCGGCTCACGAGCTAGCTCGAGGTTTATACCACCCGGCTGGTGAGGACCCCCTCTGGCAAGGGAGTGGTGAACGCATGGTAAAATACGGGGAAATTACTCAACATTGCAGATTGGAACGTAGGCTGGTACCCCCCCCCCCCCCCAGACCCGTCATTAAATAATACGCAGGCAGTCGCGTGGCGACGACTCCAAACATACACGTACCCACACCCAATCCTGGTGAACCATATGTTCCCGGATATAAGATCAGACGAGTGTACACACTGCGGGTTGAGAGGGTCCCTCGACCATATAATCTGGGAATGCTCAAATTCTCCTGGGAGGGCGCTAAATATCGCCTCTAAAGAATCCTGGGAGACCCTGCTGCGCAGTTCGGACCCTGAGCTCCAGCTCCGCCTCGTCCGACTGGCTGAAGAGGCCGCCGGGACACAAGACCTCCTGGCCAGCATCTAAAGCGGTGCCTCCTGCCTCCCCGGCCTGATGCCGAGGGGGGAGGGAGAATGCCAATTCTGTCGGACAATAAATGTTATTTCCTCCTCCTCCTCCTCCAAGATTTGGCGAAAAAATTCCCGCTAGATTTACTCTAGTGACGTCACATGTGATGTCACGAGGGTAAAATTTTCTCACTATATTTAGCGGAAAGTTTTCTCCGTTAAATTTAGCGGCGAAGGAAGAGGGGCATACCCTACCCTCCGTACCATCCCCTCCTCCTCCTCAAGAGACGAGCTCTGATTCGGCGTTACAGAAAATTGTAAACGCCTTTAATTTTGTTTAGCTGTTTATTAAGTTATATCGAACCGTTACCAAGCCTCTCGCAAAAGTTGGGACCATCAGTTCGAGGTCAGAGCGCTGTACGTCAAACTGAAGTCTTACAGTGGGTCAAAAGGGTGTAAGACTACATCTTCTGAGAGTGTGGATCCTTTGTTGTGTGTTCCTATATAGAAGGCTCTGGTGTGTCCCAGACGTCGACCTTGTCCCCGTCTGCGACTAGTCCTTCGGTCTAAATTCGAACAAAGCGGCTTTCCGGTCTTTTCCGCCCATGGCTTCGGTAGCACCGCGCGGATTTAGTGCTATAGAGCATAATCACATGGTTCTATCCGGCGGGCTGATCGGCTTACTGAAATCGTTGCCTTCACCTTTTGATAATTTTCCCTGAAAGACGGAATATAGCGGGGGGCAAGGGCAAGTAGCGCAGGAGCGCGGATACTATCGGGACTATCTCGCCGAGACCGACAAACACCTTATGGAAACTTAAGCCAGAGTATTGTTTTTAAATTGTAACGTCAGCCAAGTTTCTGCTCCTAGGCCAAACGAGGAGAGCCACCGGAGGATTCTCATCGCCGAGCGACTGCGACAATGCTGACGAAGCACTCCAGAAGACCCGGGACAAAAACACTTTTTTTTTTTTTTGCGGGCTGTCATTTTTAATGCGTTCGATGTGAGCGTCAAGAAGTGTAGTGCATTGTAGGTTATATCCACTAAATTGAATGACGCAATGTCATCAGAGAGCGGGCGGCTCGCAAGTGATACTAAGCCAGACATAATAGTGCGTATTTGGACATCGTAGAAAGCCGCTCGAAAAGAGGAAACAAGCCGTCTACGCGTTCACTAGATCTGACAGTTGCCAGAATCTTCAGTGTATTCGCGGGTGCAATTGTGAGGATCAATTCACTATTAGTGTTGTGTGCGATGGCGTCGGAAAATTATGCCGGAGACGTAAAAGTTCGCATAATATTTCTCCTTTCCAACAAACGAACAACTTCGCATCCCATGTATTGAGGCAATTTCGAAGAAAGAAGTTTAACATCCTTTTGAAGGTAATGAAGTGGCCAAGGGGGCCCTTCATTTATCTACAGGGGGTATTTAAAGATGCCGCCCGGACCGGAAAACAGCCAGCTGATGGTGTAGCCGTGGTAACCTTCCGCGAGCCATCTGCCCGAGCAAATAGCATGGTTTTTTAGAAGGCCGTAAAATACCATGCGTGCCTTCTATCGTTCTGCAATTTGTTGATTTAGTGTTTTTCGATGATGCCCAGCAAGATTCTAATTGAAACCATGCCTTTAAACTCAAAATTTAAGAAATAGATTACGCGAAAATAATTAACAACTTAATTATCCCGAACTTCAATAATTTTCCTAAATAGGCCCCTGGCCTAGGACCAAAACGACACAAGCCTTTTTTTGGTGCTATGCGTAGTTTTCGCAATATCGAATTTGTGCATCTTTTGTCAAACACCCTGTATATATACTGTGGCGGTTGCAAGAACAGGAAGAAGACGTCATGTTGGGAACAAGCAGAGAACAGATTGGGGCAAGAGACACGCTTAAATACAAAGCGATCAACTGGTCTCAGAAGTGGGATCTTCAGTCAAGCCGCCTCCTGCCGGCAAGCATGGACCTTCCTCGATAGCCTGATGATGAGATCCCGCGAACCGGAGAAGCCATCGCGCCCCGGCCAGTTCCCGACTCCATCGACCCTAACATTCTGACTGACACTTCATCGGCCATTGGAGCCCTGCTGGACGCCCACCACCAATGGACTGCCCAGGAGCTTAGGCACAGAGACGCGGCCCTTTTGGGGGTTCTGTCGAATTTATTCGAACTAATGTTTGTCGCACTTCTTGATGGCCTGCGAGCGCTGGTCAAGCCAGGACTTTCACGGGCGAGTCCATGTGATCTTCCGCCAACATCAGTGACGACAAATGCCGCGTCGACTGTGCCTCTATGAAAATACAGTTAAGGCGCAGGCGAGCTGGTGTAGGTTTACCATTTTTTTAGACCACCTGAGACCGGATGAAAGAAACGTCTTTGAGACGTCGTCTTGTTTCTTCCACCCAGTCTGAGGTGGTCTAAAAATGGTGTACCTCTATCTACTCCACGCCGTAAGCTGCGGCCTTCGCAATTTGACGGCAGAGGCACATGGTCCGCCTACGTAACTCAGTTCGGGATTCTTGCTAAAGCCAATCGCTGGACCGAAGAGCAGCAGGCACATGTACTTGCAGTCCACCTCAGCGGTCCAGCGTTGCAAGCGCTCCACCACATGCCGCCAGAATCCCGTGGTACGTACAAATTGCTGGCCCAGGCGTTAGAAGAACGTTTCGGCGATGGGCCTCAACGTCACCTTCACTATGCTGAGCTATGTCATTGACGACAAGCATCGGGTGAGACGTTGTCCCAGCTCGCTGACGACATCGAGCATCTTGCGCGCTTGTTGTGTCTCGGGTCCTGCGAAGACACCGCGGATGCTGTCAGCACTTGCGGCGTTTATTGATGCTATTGCATCTGAAGAAATCCAAGAGTCGGTGCGTCTTTTCCACCCCCGCGCATTTGGGGCTCATACGTATGCATTAGAAGTGGAGGCCGCTCGCAGACATGCATGGCGGACCACCATGCATCAGTCGGTAACCACCCTTCCGACGATGACTTGCTTGTGTTACTAAAAAGAAGGCCACAGCAGAACAGACTGTCTTGTTGCAGGTGAGGATGCTCAACCAACAGTTGCCCTTTGCGAGAGACTACACCTGCTACCTCGCTAGGCTCGTGTTCAATTGATATCGGCGCTCATCTTATTCCGCTATACGAGGCTACTGCTTCTCGGCTTCAACAGGATGACGCTGTCCTTCTAAGAAGCCTTCAATCTCGTTTTTCGATAGCATTCAGCATTAGCAAAACCGATTTCGGAAAAACAAATCCGACCGTACACCGCAACATAACCGGTGATGCTGCGCCTATTCGACAGCCACCTCGCAGGGTGCCACTGGCTCAGCGCTCGTTCGTAAATGACCTTGTTCAAGAAACGCTCACACAACGTGTCATTGAGCCAGTCTATGAGCCCTAATCCTCGCCAATCACCCTGGTAAAAAAAATTGTAATCCACGCAAAATCGGGATCGACCCGATTTTGCGTGGATTACAGAAAGCTGAATGACGTCACAAAGAAGGATGCCCTTCCGCTACCACGGAGAGATGACATCTCATACGCACTCGCGGGTTTCACTTGGTTCTCGATTCTCGACCTGAAGAGCGGCTACTGGCAGGTTCTAGTACATTCACCTAACCGCGAAAAAACAGCCTTCAACACAGGCTGTGCACTCTATCGATTCACAGTCATGCTATTCGGGTTGTGCAGTGCGCCCGCAACGTTCCAACGTCTGATGGAGAAGGTTCTTCAGGGACTGACCTAGCCCGTGCGCCTTGTTCATTTAGACGATATCGGGGTCCCTGGGAAGACGTTAGCCGAACACTTGGCAAATCTTCAGCTGGTTATTCAGCGGCTTCAGGACGCAAACCTGAAACTAATACCCCTGTCAGACGGGCTAGTTTAGTGTCACTAAAAGTGAGTGCACTTCAGCCCGTCGAAACACAGTTCAAGTGTGTTGGTGCTACACGGGAAAGCTTAGTGTCACTCCCAAATGATGGCAATGACGATGGGTAAGCAATGGGCACGCAAAATATTAGAGTGCATAGGCATTTTTTTATAAATAACTTCGTCGTCTTATTAGAAACACGTTACCACACATTGTTGCGCTAAGTCACGAGCTTTAATCCAAATTTAAATCCAATTTGATAATTACGATCAGCCATCACAAGCCAGTGATACACGTCCACACGCCGGTACGACGTTCATCCAGATCGAAACGAGCAGGGGTAGGATTTGAACCCAGGGTTCCTGGGCTCTGTAGCGCGAGCTTTCGCTCCGCGTGCTCCGATGTGCGTGAGCCCACATGACCACTCGCCACTCGCCACAACGAAACATCATGGAGTGTGTGGCGGACGAGCTGGAGGGCTATATCCGCGATGTTGGACAGTGCAAGCGCGTGGTTGGGTTACTTTTCTCCGCGAGAGCCCGACGCCTTTCAGATGAGAGGCAGCTGGACCTGGATGTTGACGCACAGGCAATAATTTCAAGTGACATCGATCAGCAGCTGCAGGCCAATGCCTTCACCATACTCGCTCTCATGACCGACAACCTACCCGTGATCAGTCGAGAACGGTGGACTTTCCAGAGGAACGAACGGTGGTTCGAAGACACCTTGCCCCATTTGGGCAAGTTCCATTTCAAGCAAGCCTTTCGCGTCTCTCCTGCCACCTTCAGATACCTGGTGGAGTCTTGCAGGTGCCTCCTGGCCGTCGCTGTCCGTCGCGCAGGACCAAGGCTGGAAACTAGTTTAGCCGCTTGTATTCTACAATGCACTACTTTCGTGCCAACAGAAAACAAGTGCGCATCTAATATTACTCCTATCAAAATAATACTAATTTTACGCAGCGTTAATTTCTTCTATTATTTTTACTCCTTGAACACTGCTATCGAGATTACCCACTTGGTCTACCGGAGCGAGCGTAGTGTGCTCCCCGAACTCAGTTCATTGGAAGTGTGTTCTTCGGGCAGGGCTGGGGATTTAGCTCAGGATCACTGGGTTCTCCAGCGCGAGCTTTCTCTCCACGTACTCCGCTCTGGTGTGCGCTAGCCCACTCGGCCACCGATACCCCTTAATAAAGACACGTTAAAAGAACTTTGCCGTTTACAATTCTCTGTAATGCCGAATTGGGGCGCAGCTTTTGAGGAGGAGGGGGGAAGGGTACGAGGGGGAGGGTATGCAGCTGCTCCCCCTCCGTACCCTCCCATCCTCCTCTCCTCTTTCTATCCTACTTAGCGTTCAACTTTCGCTAAATTTCCCGCTAAATTAAGCCGGGAAATTTTCCCGCTGAATTGACGTGTGACGCCACATGACACGTTACATGAAATTTTAGGTGTGACGTCACGTGACGTCACACGGATAAAATTTTCCCTCTAAATTTAGCATAAACATTTTCCACCAAACTTACCAAAACTTTCACCGCAAAAGTTAGAGGGAAAATTTTATCCTCGTGAAGTCACGTGTGACGTCATTTTGGGAAATAGCCCTTAATGCAACGCGCGGTTACGCCGACGCCGCTCTACTCAGAAACGGGTTCCTAGGAGCTTTGTTCTAAAACAACGTTACATTAATGAACGATTTTTGTGCCAATCGGATGATTCTGATCGATCATCGCAAGCGAAGATAAAGAACGAAGCATATCCAACTTTGGCGTTCCGCTTCGTTCCATGGAAATCTACGAGGAGGCCCTGAAACTGCCTAATTAGATCATAATTATCCTGTTGTCTCGAATAGTTACATGCTGAAACAAAAAATAATCTCCATCATTCTCCGCTAACCAAGATAGCCGTTGAGTGACTGACTTTGTCGTCGTTTTTTATCAATTCGCGTTGCACCAATCTTGGTTCAGATCAGCCCAAACTCCAAGTTCACCCTACTATTTTTTGCAATGCTACTCTTCTACATGTCCTCTCTTCCATTAATTTCTTTTTCTTTATAATAAAAAAAAAAAAAACTTACGCCCCCTTTTTGGTTTTTGTGTTGTTATGTTTTACTGTTGAAACACTCCTATTGATGCCACACACTCGATCGAGCGAAGTGAGTTTGTCAAACTCACTTGAAGCTAAGTGTATTCCTCGGGAACGAGCCGTGTGGCGCACTACAGAAATGACACTAAGGGCGAAGTGCACTCGCTTGTAGTGACACTAAATTAGCCCGTCTGACAGGGGTATAACTTCTAAAAAATGCACCCTATTTGCTAAGGAAACTCGGTACCTAGTCCACGTCATTTCAGCCAATGAGGTTTTTTCCTGACCCAACGAACTTATGTGCCATAACCGACTGGCCCACCCCGACATCAGATGCGGACGTTCTGAGTTTCCTCTTTCTACCGGCGACTTACTACCGGCGATTTGTTTCCGATTTCTCACGAGTCGCTAAACCGCTTTATGCTCTAACTGAGAAGTCCAAGGTGTTCAACTGGTCCACCGAATGTCAAGACTCCCTCGAGGCACTCAAGCAGGCATGAACATCGCCCCCTGCACTGGCTTACCCAAGAGATGACACCTTATTCATTCTTGATACAGATGCAGGCAACACTGCAGCCGGTGACATTCTATACCAGCAACGAGAGGGCCACGAACGAATCATCAGGTATTATAGCAGAGCCTTGACAAAACCAACGCGTAACTATTGCACCACAAGACGCGAGCTACTTGCTATAGTCAAGGCGCTCTGTAGCTTCAATCACTACTTGTGCGGCAGGAAATTCATTATTCGTACAGACCACGCGGCTTTGACAGGGTTGCTTGGTTTCAAGGCGCCAGAAGGACAAGGGGCTCGTTGGCTAGAACAACTCTACCAGTACAACTTTGAGAGCAAACAGCGGGCCGGATCACATCTCAGCAACACTGGTGCCCTTTCGAGACGACCATGCAGTGAGGGCTCCTGTCGACAGTGCTTCAGCATGGTCCGCCGTTATTCGACCCGGACAGACACGTTCTGCCAGGTAACCATCTCTAACAACATGTGGTCACCTCAAGAGATCCAGAAAGCCCAGTTGCGCGACCCTGCTCTCGGCCTATGTGTCCAGTGGAAGCGAAGCGGTCGCCGACCGTTACGTACCGAAATATCTCACCAATGTCCAGACGTCTTAAACTATTGGGCCCAGTGGGACACGCTGGAATTGTGCAACGGACTTCTTTATCGTCGCTGAAATCACCTACTGGTGACCGAGTCGTGTGGCATCTAGTGGCACCACCGGGGTTCCGCGCCCAGATTTTTCTGACAGCTTCACAGCAGTCTTGAAGAAGGCCGGCGTCAATCGCACTCTTCGGAAGATACGCGAGCTCTTCTACTGGTTGCAGCGCCATAATGACGTCAAATTATGGTGCCGGCAATGCGACATGTGCGCCTCGCGTAAGGGCCCACGCAAGAAAGCGCGCCCACCTTTGCAAGAATGCATCAGTGGAGGAGCACCATCTGAACGTATCGCCATCGACGTTCTAGGTCAATTACCACGACCAAACACTGGAAACCGGTATTTTCTCGTCCTAGTGGACTACTTTTCAAAATGTCCGGATGCCATCGCCATTCCCGATCAGGCTGCCCCTGTTGTGGCGGATGCTCTGGTGACACACTGGATATCCCGATACGGCGCACCCTTGTCGCTGAATTCCGACCAGGGGCGGAACTTTGAATCCAGAATATTTCAAGAGCTTCGTCATCAATTTAACATAAGCAAGACAAGAACGACGCCGCTGCATCCTCAGTCCAATGGGCTCGTGGAGCGCTTTCATCGTACCAAATTGCAGCATTTGGCTGTGTTTGTTAACAATCACCGAAACGACTGGGACGACTTTGAACCTCTATTTTTGTACTCCTACCGAACAGCGGTTAACGAAGTCACCGGGTATACACCTGCTATGATCCTTTTTGGCCGAAAAATTTGTACGCCATGCGACCTCGCCTTCTCAAGACCGCCAGGCCGCCCCTCTAAACCAGAGTCGTACATTAATGACTTGATAAAACGTCTTGGACAGACCGATGACTTCGTCAGAAGCCGCTTGTCTATCGGCTTCCAGCGCATAAAGGCATGCTATGACGAGCACAGCACGCAAGAGAGTTTTGAACCGTGTGACAGAGTATGGCTGTATAACCCACTACGAAAACGAGGACTTTCACCGAAGCTCCGGAGAAACTGGCAAGGCCCATCCACTGTTGTCGCGCGTCTTAACGACGTGGTATACCGTGTAAGACACAAGACCCGTTCTAGCCTGTACACAGGAACCGCCTTGCTCGCTACGAGGGCAACTCTACCTAGAATAAGAAGTTGTTATTTTTCTTTTTGAAGGGGGAATAGTGTGACGGTTGTAAGAAGAGGAAGAAGACGTCACGTCGGGGACAAGCAGGGAACAGATTAGGGCAAGAGACACGCTTAAATAAAAAGCGTTACAATGGATACCGGGGGTTTCTGCGAAGACTTTCGAAAATCCTAAAAGTTAGGGAGTTGGAACAAAAAAGGAACTGTCTTTGGGAGCAAACCACCAGCCACGGCGGACGTCAGTAAATGACAAGAACATACTAATTAGCCGGCTAATTAATTAAAATGTATTACTTAACTTTTTATATAAGTGGAAATCGATATATGGTTCCAATCAGAAAGCTGCTGAGCGTTATCAAATACCACTAAGTAAGTCATTTTCAGAGAGACTTTTAGCGCGTGAGATATGTAGTAGCGCACTAAAGTTACCATTCGTGGAGCAGGTACAACGCTGGGGCTAGATAAGTGGCGGAGCAATCGCGCGGGCGCCTTACCGCAACCGCAATAACCTTGTACCTGCTCTACAAGTGCTACCTTTAGTGCGCTACTACACTTCTCACACGCTCAAAGTCTTTCTGAAAATTACTGATTTAGTGCTTTTTGATAACGCTCAGCAACTTTCTAATTCGAACCATATGTCCATATCCACTAATTAAGAAGTTAATTAAGAAATCTTAGTTAATTAGCTGGCTAATTAGTATGTTTCTGGCAATTCCTAAGGTCCGTTGTGGCCTAGTGAGTTCTTGATTAGTCTTTTTTTAAACGCCCTAAGTTTTAGGATTTTTGAAAGTCTTCGCAAAAATGAAAGCCGTTTACCTGTACCTGTAACGCCGAATTAGAGCGCAGCTCTTGAGGAGGTGGAGGGGAGGGTACTGAGGGTCACGTGCTCTCGGGGCGGAGGGGTCACGTGACATTGGGGGGGAGAAACGCGACCTTGGGGGTCACGTGACTTCGAGGGGGGGGGGGGGGGTCACGTGACCTGGGGGAGTGGTCACGTGACCTGGGGAAGGTGTCACGTGACCTCGGGGGCGTCACGTGACCCCCTTCTTCGAGGTCACCGAAGGTACCCGAGGTCCTCCCGAGGTCCTCCCGAAGGAACCCGAGGTCCTCCTGGGGTCCTCCCGAAGGAACCCGGGGTTCTCCCGAGGTCCGCCCAAAGGAACCCGAGGTCTTCCCGAGGGAACCCGAGGTCCTCCCGAGGTCCTCCCGAAGGAACCCGAGGTACTCCGAGGTCCTACCGAAGGAACCCGAGGTGCTTCCGAGGTCCTCCCGAAGGAACCCGAGATCCTTCGGGAGGACCTCGTGTTCCTTCGGGAAAATTTACCCACAATGCATCGCGCGGATACGGCGACGGCGACGGCGACGCCGACGCCGCTCAAGCCCGAAACGGGCGCCTTATGGTACGTTTACACCTGAAAAGAAATCCGCTGCCGCGGGAGCGGATCCGCTCCCGGCGGCGGCGGCGACGAGCTGGTTGCGTTTACATCTATTCCCTTCGAGCAGTGGCGGCAGCGCCGGCTGCGGCAGCGGTTTTCGTAACGTCTCGTCAAATATGACGAGAAGGCGCGAGAGTTCCCGCCTCGGCTCTCTCTCTCCCGGGCGTTGCTGCTCCCGGAAGAACGCGTACTCGTGACGTAGGCAGCGTCGCGCTGCGCAAGAATGTCACATCCGGTCAGCGAAACGCCTCGTTCGGCGGCAGAAATAGATCCCGGACCTATTCGGCTCGCCGCCGCGTTTTCCGCCCAGCGTTTCGCCCCAGCGGCAAAAGCTGGGCGGATCCGCTGGCGGATCCGCAAGTGTAAACGTACCATTAGAGCTGCGTTCTAAAACACCCGATATATATATATATATATATATATATATATATATATATATATATATATATATATACAGGGTGAAATAAGGAGACGCCAGGCTCTTCAAATCGACCGGAAAATTCGGTTTCTTAACATATCGCGCTACGACTTTGTGCAGCGTTGTCCACAGATGATGCAATTTCTTTTTGTAAAATTTGCAAAGAGCGAACTTACCTGAGGAAAAAGTAAAGAAAGAAAAAGGTTTAGCTCCCATGAAAACGGAGCGACGCCACCGGTCTGCAAACAACACTGCGCCGTTTCGCACGAGAGACAAGAGATGGCGCCAGCGGTCGCGACACCAACTGCCGCCAACGAACGAGCAGACGACGCCGAGAGCCGGCCCTTTTCCAGACAAGGAACTGCAGTTCCTTGCTGTTACCACGCTTGTCTTTTTTGTTTCTGCGACTGTCGCCGCCTGCGGAACGCGCGCCGCTTTTCAGTCGAAAAGATCCTCTGCTAAAAAGGCCTGCTTTCGGCGCCGTACGCTCGTTCGTTGGCGGCGTTTGTTGTGCCATCTCTTGTCTCCCGTGCGAAACGGCGCCGTGTTGTTTGCAGACCGGTGGCGTCGCTGCATTTCCGTAGGAGCTAAGCCTTTGTCCTTCTTTACTTTTTCCTCAGGTAAGTTCGCTCTTCGCAAATTTTACAAAAAAAAGCCCCATCTGTGGGCAACGCTGCACGAAGTCGTAGCGCGATAGGTCAAGAAACCGAATTTTCCGGTCGATTTAGAGAGCCTGGCGTCTCCTGAGTTTTCGTCAGCAGGAGGGAAGGGTTCGACACGTTGTTTTTTGCTGTGGTCATGGCGAATCTGCTGTCATGCCCCCCCCCCCCCCCCCCAGGATTTTTGTGTCATCATCATCATAGAATCAGGGAAATCATAAAATCATTCGCCATGACCACAGCAAAAAGCAACGTGTCAAACCCTTCCCTCCTGCTGACGGAAACTGGGGTTGAATTTTTAAAATCCGAGATAACGCCACCACACTGACTTGCACTTCGCGTTTCTTATCTTTCCTTCTCCCCCTTCTCTCCCCTACTCCTCCTGGATATAGACGGCTGCTCGCTGTTGAAAGTTTACTCGTTTGTTGCTAGTTGAAAGATGTGGCTGGTGTTGTCCCTCTTTTAATTGTTTTATTATTTCTTCATGCATGACCTAAACCAACACGCTCTTCTCCCAAGCACGTGTATGTACACTCTCCGGCAATATGAAAGACCCACTGGGAGCGCGTGGCCGAGGCGGTGGCTGGCGGGGTGCGCTGCGAGCCCTCCGGGCAATTCCATTGTGCTTCGAGGGGAGGACGCTCACTCGGGCTCAGATAAAGCGATACGCGCTTATCAGTTTGTGCCGAGTGCCGAATGAGCGTCCTCCCCTCGAAGCAGAATGGAACTGCCCGGAGCGCTCGCAGCGCCCCCACCAGCCACCGCCTCGGCCACGCGCTCCCAGTGGGTCTTTCATATCGCCGGAGACTGTACAAGCTGTCCTCCTTCGCTGCTCTGGGGAGGCAGAGGCTCGTCAAGCAACAACTGAGTTGCTTTTTTCTCGGTCTCCCCTCTCCAAACGGAGAGAAAGAGTTTGAGTTTGAAGTAGGAAGGTAGGAGGAGGAGGAGTGAGGAGAGCAGGAGGAGGAGGAGGAGCGTACCCTCCTCTCCGTACCCTTCCATCCTCCTCCTCAAGAGCTGCGCTGCCATTCGTCCTATTGGTGCCCTCTCTCGTGCAAGGGAGACGCTTAATTTTGGAGCACTAAAAGTTCTTCCAGATTTGACAACCTATAGCACAAGACGCCGAGTATAGACTTTTTCAAGAAGAGCTCTCTGGCCGCCGTCATTTTGCGACTCGGGCGACCCCCATAAAATTCTGCCACCCGCTTCAGTTGTGCATATCCGATTAGCGCGACTCCCCTCTTGTATTGCGCACTCACAGTTCGCGGGCCTTTCTTGAATATTATTTGTATGTTTGCATGTCCAGGATGCTTACCCTTTTTCTGTTATCTTACACTGTGAGAACCAAGGAGTATCAAGGCTCGCAGTGTGCTTGGTCTTCGCGGGAAACGAACGAAGAGAGCGAATGTTAAGCAGCTCACGCAGCGGTCGTTCGACGTTCCTCGAAGATTATTTACGTTGAATTAATTTCCGAAGAGCGCTTCCTGCTCTTTTCCCGGTCTTCGCGAAAATAGCTGATCGGGTTCGGGTTAAGAGACAGAACAGACACGTCCGTTCCCTTGCTTTGGTGCTGTGCAAAAAAAAAAAAAAAAAAAAAAAAAAAACAACAAAAAAACAACAGCAACGAAAACAGGTGGACTCTTCAAAACGTGCCCAAAAAACAAGCCGGATCCCGTCCGATCGTCTTTAAGTGACTGTTGTCGACACTGTATATTGGTAGGATATTGGCAATACGTGTAATTGAGATTTGTCTAAAAATTAGGCCTGTTTGTATAACACGGCACCGTGGGGTACGTCAATACGTTGTTCGATTGATGAAACTTGTCGAATTTTACGTTGTTGGTTGAAAATACATATACCTTTATGATATCTTATTTGGTCAAGTATTTTCGACAGTTCAGACTTAGTAGATTACAAGGCTGAGCGCTTGACGTCTTAAAGAAACAGCTTACAACGAAACAAAAGTTCCACTTGCATTTTGATGTCGCGCACGGACTCACCAAAATAGCCTTCATTTTTTGTCTTTGTTTCCGCAAATGGCACAATGCTTTTTAATACCTAAAGGAATTCTATTCGCTATAAAACCCAAAACATAATAAAACGCAGCAATTTAGCCGCTACCAGCGTCCGGAGATGCGCCTACTCAGGCTGCCACAGTCCACTGACGAGAAAACCCACATCCCAGACCAGTCGGGCGACACTGATGTAAATTTTCAAAAACAGGAAAGTGTGCTGTAAATCGCTCCGTTCGAGACTACCGCTAAAA
Source organism: Ixodes scapularis (assembly GCF_016920785.2). Lineage (NCBI taxonomy): Eukaryota > Metazoa > Arthropoda > Arachnida > Ixodida > Ixodidae > Ixodes > Ixodes scapularis. The sequence continues at coordinate 90,605,741 of NW_024609837.1, read as the reverse complement.
CTGCCTATGGTAACGTAAATAATGGGCCAATATATGTTTTTTTTTTGCGAAGCTATTGAATTTTGAAATGCGGCTATCACAATTAGTTTACATGCTGGTCGCGCTCTGATGTTTTCAAACGCACAAGAATGCTTGTCGAGGCCATGATTGTCACGAGCCCAAATCGAGCGCACTTCCCTCTCTTCAGCCAGGGGTGATCCCCGGCGGGTCAACGTAGCAACAGTAATGACATCCTGAGGTTGCACTTGCCTTGGCTCCTCTGCAAACTGGCTTTGCCCGGTAGCAGAGCACCAAGGGCCTTCCGTTGAGGGAACAACCCGCGTTCACCTCTGGTACGATGCCTGCAAGGCGTCTTCGACTGGTGTGTTTAGCGTCCTATCCCGCACCTATATCTAAAGTGGTCCCGAAGTAACAACAATTGGCGTCAAGGAAGCCAGTGCGTCATGTTGCCGGATGGCGCGACCCCGGCAAAAAGTAGGGACGAACGCGAGTGACACCATCGGTGCGGAGTCCTAACTCCTGGCTGCTGAAGCCTTTGTAGGCTAGAGAGCGATCTTCAGCGGAACAGGCGTATGTGACGTCCAACACCACTGCTGTGTCAGCATTAGTATCTCGGCCGGCGACAACGTGACACTTCTATGACGCCATAAGGCGGAACTTAGAGTACCCCTTTTGAGGGCGCGGTAAACAGACCAGGCAGATTGAGAGGCGTTCCAGGCACCATGACACAGCAGACGAGACTTTCATAATCTCTTATTTATGCAAACTGGCTGCACCATTTTGCATAGCAGCAATGATTTTCTCTTGAACAAACTACGGACACCCGCCGGTATTGATCGTTTTTGAAGGAAAAATGGAATCACCTTGCATACTATAAACCATCAAAAGAACGAAATAACTTACACAAGTGAAATGCCTGTTGCATGGTCGTGGTTAAAAGGCGCCTTTGACAGCCCGAAAGGCAAGTCTGCAAACAATAGAAGTTGTAAGGTGACCCATCGTACCTCCCTGCTTCCCTCAAAGTAGTGCCTAAATATCAGCGAGCGACACAAGTGATTCAAGAATGCCTGGTCCTCTTTTTATTCGCCAATGTCAGCAAATCTCCCGGCGGGTCATATATCTTCAAGAGGAATCTCGAGGTCACGTGACCAACTCCTTGGAGAGAAAGTTAAGGGTTAAGCCGCGTCCCGTCACGAAACATAAGCCTTAACCGCTTGTATATTTTATGCAATGCGATATTATTTACAAGCTGCCAAGCTTTCCAATTCAAAGATGAAAACTTCGAGGCTGCGCGCCTCCAGCACTTCCAACTACGCAAAAGCTGTCGGAGTTGAGGCCAGTGAATTTTTGCGGTGTAAGATGTATTCCCTGGTAAAGCATTGGGTATAGGTTTCCAAACTCTTTCATGACGCTAGCGGATAAGCTGGCTCTTTTTGCCGATTTATTTTTAGTCCCGAAATTGAACTAGCTCATCTTTACTTTCTGCTTTGCTTTAGTCGTGTGAGTGCATGAGGGAGCATGCGTACATATCTTGTCCTCTATGTCGTCGTAGACGGGTGAACCTCTAAGAAAAGGACCTCGCCACCTGAGAGAGAAAGAGAAAATGCATTGAACCAGAGACTTTGCCAAATTATAAGGCACGCGCAACGTCTTATTGAGATAAAATCAAAAGCAAGGTGGACGTATTTGTAAGTTTCGTTTTCCTGGTGGAGCGCATCTGCGCAGTGTACTCGTTGCCGCGCCAAGAAAGGTGTGTTTCGTTTATAATAAAAATAGTAATGTTTTTAATTCACTTTACAAATACATATAAATAACGCTGGACCAGACAATCCAGCGAAATACATATCAATGCAGCATGATAAAAGATCGAACGAGCGTGTAATATGGCCATCAATACCAACATTAATACAAAACAAAGCCCAAATTCGGCACAAAACAAAATGAACAAACCTATTGAAATCATTATGAGGCAAGTATACAGGATGAGAGTAAAGCAGTTTTTATTGAGGGGATGAGAGGCACCAATTTTTCATTTATCTTTTAGTACTTTTATCAAATTTATTTCCTTTAAAGGCTCGGTGAGCTCCTTAAATAAAGTGGAAATAAAGTAAGTTCTGAACCTTTTTCCGTATCGCGTGTAAAATCTGGGGATTTTAAACCTTTCTCTACGCCTTAGGTCCCTAGGCTTGTCCACCGGAACCTTGCATGTAGAATCATAAAAATAATTTATAAACGTATCATTTCTTTGAAAATATAAAACAGAAAATGGAGCTTCTTTAATTTATTCTTTATATCTAATGTTCCGTAAGGAGTTCCGTATTTAAAGTTCTTCACCATATGGTTTAAAATTCTTTCTCTTACATTCGTCTTGTATGAAGAACAGTGCCTATATAAAGTGATTTGATATCGTAGAATAGATTCAGATAATGACCTGTACATCAGTAGTCTTATCCTTACGCTGCACAAGGTTCTAACTCTGTACAAATATGCTGAAACGGCAGGTAGTCTTTTAGTCACAAGTTACGCATGTTGGTTCCATGATAAATGTTTGTCCACGTATAATCCTAGATATTTTACATAATTTTCGTGCGTCAAAGGTTTACAAGTGTTGAATGAAGTAAAATTCTAGCTGACATACCATCACGCTTATGAGAATTTCGGAAACACAGTAACTTAGTTTTGGAAAAAATTACTAAAATGGCATTTGAGTTACACCAACATATTAGTGCATCTATATCTCTTTGGAAGATTAAAACAGCATGATCATAGTTTGCATGGGGTAAAACTAGCCCCGTACTGTCAGCATACTGAAATAGCTTAGCTTGTAGTGGTAGAATACCCAAATCATTTATGTAAACATTAAATAAAATTGGTCCCAGAGTGCTCCCTTATGGTACACCACATCTGACTTTAGCTCGACTACTTATATTATTCATAATTTTAACTAAATGTAGTTTGTCATTAAAGTAGTTCCGAAAAAAGGTTATAAAACTGTCCCCGGAAACCTAATCCGTAAAGCTTTTCAAAGAGAATGATCAATGGTATCAAAAGCCTTCGATAGATCTACAAAACTGCTAGGGCAATCTTGTTATTGTCTAGTGCTTCGTTAACATAATCAGTCAAATCTTTTAAAAGTGTAATAGTACTTTTTTTTTGCCGTAGAAACCATATCTTGGTGCTAGAAAATAAATTATTATATTGATCACAAAAACTGGTCATTGTTAGCTGCACCCACTTTTCGATTATATGAGCTAATGCACGTACAATTTATTTATTTATTCATTCATTCATTCATTTGTTTATTTTCTGTGCTCATGAACAGCTTGACGCCTTGGTAATGATGCACAACAAAATGGTCACAGGTTAGTTACAAAAGTCTTAAAAGCTACGAAATTTGGGTTAAAGACATCAATATCTGCTTCCCTGAGGTTATTGTAGAAGTGTTGAATACGGTTCATGGGACTGGTTGGGATGATGTAATTAACATGAAAAGTTGAAGAAACCTGCAAAACTCGACTGGGAACGTGATTATTTATAGCAGATGTAAGATCTGGGCAATCAATTAATCCATGAATACATTTCTACAAGAAAACAAGATTGCGCTCACGCCGTCTGGAACTCAAAGTATGGTATTTGCATCGTTCCAAGAGTCTCGCATAAGAATAATAAACAGTACGACCAATGTAACGATCGTAAACAATTCGAAAAAAGAAACGCTTTTGAACATTTTTAATCATCTCTTGGCTCGTAAAACTAATACAACTCCAGACTACAGAGGAAAACTCCAACTTGGTCCGGATTAATGAGAAATATAACCGTAGAATACAGGTGGATGAGTAGAACTCACGCGTGCTTCTAGAAATTACTCCCAGCTTACGCACAGAGCCATTTATAGGGTTGTTAAGATGTACTGTAAAGTATAACGAAGAATCTATGTATACACCAAGATCACGCGTGCACTCGACTTTTCTCAGAGAATCATTGCCAATCTGATAACAAAAGTTAATTTTTTCTACCCTTCTAGACAAAGACATAACAACAGTTTTAGAAGGATTGAGCGTCAGCATATTCTGACGACACCAATTGCATACACGCCTAACATCCCCCGTAAGTTTTTCACAGTCTTCCAAGTATATGATCTGCCTAAACAACTTGACATCATCTGCACATTGCAAGACGACCGAATCGCGAACAATCGAGCTCGAATCATTAATAAAAACTTTGAAAAAGATCGGCCCAAGTATGGAGCCTTGTGGCACACCCGAAGAAGAAACATAAGGCCGGGAGTGATGTCCAAGAACACGAACTAAATTGTGTCTATTAGACAAATAATCTAGAAACAGAGAACAAAGGGGGTACTCACGCCGTAGGGTTCTAGTTGGTGTGCAAGGAGCGAATGGTCTACTAGGCCAAAAGCCTTAGAGAGATCGAAATATACAACGTCTACCTAGTCCACGTTGACACAGAGCAGGCGAAACAAAATTTAAAAAAGACACCAGATTTGTCTCAACAGACCTTCCACGCATGAAGCCGTACTGTGAAGGGGTTATCTTATGCTTAAAAAAGTTTGAACCACGCTCACATAAAACAATTTCATAGACCTTAGCAAAGGGAGATAGTAACTATGCAGGTCTGTAATTTTTTACGTCATCTGTTCTGCCATTCTTATGTACTGGCACAGTAATAGAGTACTTCCACACGGAAGGAAATGTAAGGCTCTGCAACGACAAGTTAAAAATATCCGTTAAGACGGGCGCAAAAATAGAGGAGCATCCTTTAACAATGACGCTTCGAATGCCGTCAAATGCAACTGATAACTTCGGCTTCAGTTTCCTGATAGCAAGTTCAATATCAGTAATCTCAAAATATAGAATTGAAAGGTAATCACTGGCGTAATCGCGGACGCCATACACAGGGAGTGCAGTTTGGCCGGAAGAAAAAACCGAAGAAAAATAACTCGCGAATGCATTTGATACATATTCGGGCTCAGACAGCATATCACCTAACGAGTCAGCTATGTTTATTGATGACAAAGTTGTAGTTGTGCGATCCTTTACGTATCGCCAGAAAAGCATTGGGTCAGGATTTAAGCTGCGCTCTACTGACTCATGGTGTAATGTTTTATCACGTTTCAACAATGTCTTAGCTAGAGCACCCGACTGACAAAATTTTAGGTACCAAGAACCGGAATTCGCAGCCTTATATTTCATATGATAGTGCAATGTTTTTTAGAATTGATCTAAGCTCTTTGGAGTACCAGCGCGGATAACGACTTGTGTAAAGACGCTTTTTGGGAACGAACTTTTCAAGTGCATCTACGATATAGTTTGTGAACACTTCAACGGACGATTTACATCGGTCATACTATATATGGAAGCACAATCTGCATTATCGAAATGTTGATAAAGGCCCAAGTAATAGCCCCTTGAGAAAGCAAGCAACTCACGGTTTATGTGCTTTACTTTCCTCACAGAAATCACAAAGGAAACAGAAAAAGGAACGTGCCAAACATCCGGTAAAAGAAGCGGATTGGAAACAGACATCAGGCTGTCGTTAGGAAAGTTGGCCAAGGCCAGATCGAGCGCATGTCCTGCTGAGTTAGGAAGACCGTTCATTTGGGTGAATCCGAGAAGGTTAACAAATGAAAAAAGGTCATTCGCTTTAAGTGATGCACTATTAGCAGACAGTGCAGGATGTACCAAAATCCAGTTCATTTCAGGAATATTGAAATCACGAAGTATGAGTCTACGATGTTGATCCACATCCAATTTATCCCCGAGCATATCTAATTGGTCAGAAAACTTAGCTCCGTCGACATTAGGAGGAAAATAAAAAGTGCCTATAAGTAAGCTATTGTTACCACGAAGACGTATTAAATCCAAACGGACTCGCACTCGAATTCGAGATCAAACCTGCAAATAGTCCGTAAATGTTTCTTAACGGCTATTAGTGCTCCACCACCAAATTTAACGGAAAGATTTCGTAATCTCGATCCCGACGAAACACTGTGTATTCGGGAGGGAAATAGTCCAGGGATGCAACTGAGCTATTTAACCAAGTTTCACTTGAAGAAATAAAATCGTAATCACCTAGAACAACGTTTTAATAAAAGGAGCCTTCGTACGCAAGCCGCGGACGTTTTGATAAAACACTGAACAGTTCATTTGACAAGCTAGTTGGGCGTTGCTGTGTCATATGGCGCACTGTGCATTCACGAGGGCGCCCATCAAGGCACTCTGCCGCGAGGCAGCTATGTAGCTGCCTCGCCTCAGACAGGATCACATGGTCGTGCCGCTGTGGGGTCGATCGGGACCTTGAATTCGGCTCTCGACGTGCCGCCTTCTCTTCTAGCCACTGGATGGCGCTGCAGGCTCCCCGTGGCCAGAGCCGTGCCCGTGGCGGGCGAGGAGAAACCTCCTCGCCCATCGATCGATATATGCGCCTCGCAAGTGGGCTCATTTTCGTCTTCTGCGCATGAGAAAGGAAGGAGCGGTGACGTCAGAACGCCGAGCCCTCATTGGCTGATGGCGACCCCCTATCTGAGCGTCGTCTGCTCCTTTGCAACGTCGTCTGCTCGCAACGTCGTCTGCGTCTGTCTTACCTTTCCTGCAACTTTCGGAAGTCGAGCGAGCTCGACTTCGCCTTTCAGAGAGGGCAGACGAAATAACTCGAGCGGTACATTGTTTTGTCTAACAACTAGCCGACGCGCATCAAGGAGGGAAGTCAAAGGACTCACTGGCGAAGTATCCCGAGGCGCCGAGGTTCGTTTGCTAAGAACCGAGAGTGGTTCCCTCCCAAATACTTTTTCCCTCCTTTCGTGTGCGGCGAGACTCCTCACTCTTTAACGGCGTCGGCGGGTTGGCGCAGTTAACGTTGTCTGCTTTACGTCTGCTAGTCAAAGCGATGGCTGCTTTATCTTTCCTGCGTCTGTCGGAGATTCACTGCTATTTTACCGGCGAGAGTCACCGTTGCCTCGGAAAACAAGGAGATGACAAGAGGAAGTGATTGACCTCTTAAAGGGGCCCTGCAAGCACGTTTTGACTAATTTTTAATTTGTACCAAGCCTGAGCGCACTGAACGTAGTAACTTAGTGTAACTTTTATTTTCTTGAAATTCGCTTTATTTTAAAATTTATAGGCAAATCAAAATTACAAAACAAGCAAAAAATAACCTCCCTCATTGCGTCCTTGGTTGCGTGAGCGACTGTGAACTAGAGGAGGGGTAGAGAGCTCATCGCGAGCGCTCACGGCTACCGCACTCCGTGTCAACAGCGCGAGAGGGCGCCACTAAAGCATGTTCAGTACAGGCTGTATGCAGCGGGCAGCCAGAGCGGCTCTCATTGCATTTGCTGCGTGATTGAACACTAATTCGGCATGACACTTCATTGGCCACAAACGACAGCAAACACGGGGTAAAGAACAGTTAAGAGTGGGAGTCACTTCGCGCTGCCATACCGCGTAACGGCCAAACCGCAAGAGAAGCATCTCGCCGAAGGCCTTCGGAAGGCTCGGAGCCGGTCGGATCCTCCTGCCCATACGACCGCAGCGCTGCCGCGTACATCCGGGATTTTTCCGTGTCGGCGCCTGATCCCACGACTTCTTTCTAGTATGCGCCGCCTTTTCCACCGCTTGGTGGCGGGTACGTCGACGGGTCATTTCTTGTTTCCGCACTTTATAAACTGCATTTGTTTCTTTTCTCATCTAAACTAGTGAACAAAAACTACTTTTATAAGTAATTGAAACGGTTCGCGCCACTTATATTTTGTATTTCGACTAAAAAAAAGCTTTTAGCGGCTCTGACCAGTAGTAAGCCCAGGACCAAAGACGTCACACTTTGCGCGCTTTCGGTACCGCGGGTCGCCCTCGTCGGTGGAGGAGGTTTCCGCGTCGTCCGGTTAAAATATGGCGCACTGTTATTTAGTTACTCTCTCCGTGCCCGCTGGCTTGCCCGAACTTCAAGAGACGTGGAAACCGCAAAAAAGGTAGACGCTTAAATATGATTGCAGGGCCCCTTTAATCTAAAATTGAGGTCAGCGATCAAACTATAAGACAGGAAGGGTTCACAAGGGTCGCGCGGGCATAATCCATTCAGCACGCCAGCCGGTCGTGGGCAGACAGACGGTCGCCGAGTCGGAGTGCCTGCTAGGCCTATTTGCCATGCTCGCTTGGTCGTTGTCGGTGGAATCCTGGCCGCTGGAGCTTGTCCCGGGTGTTTGTGGATCCAGCGTTCTTGTTCGTCGTAATCTGTTTGAAGTTCTTTTTACTCTTTTCTTGCTGCTTGAAGTCGGGACGTGTGAGAAGCGCACGTAAAAAAATAAAAGTCCGTTGGTCGTCGCGACCGCGACACTGTCGGCCATGCTGATTTGATCGTAAGAAGTGCGTAAGAGCGCTTTCGTAGGATTTCGTCGTAACCTGCGCAAAACTTGCGAAAATTTCGTTTCGTGAATACGAATTTGTTCTCAAGTTTTGTATTACGCATATTTTTGGCGTAAGATCGTTTTGTGAACCTGTCCTCTGCACTTTTGAAAGTCGCAGGAAAGGTAAGACAGGCGCAGACGACGTTGCAAAGGAGCAGACGACGCTCAGATAGGGGGTCGCGATCAGCCAATCAGGGCTCGGCGTTCTGACGTCACCGCTACCCCCTGCGCAAGAAGCAGACGAACTTGCCCTCCGCATACTCGGTAGACAGGGGGCGAAGGGTCTCTGAGAACTTCGGACAAGACCGAGACGCAGGCAGGTGGGTGGCGACCGGATCTAGGGTAATCGCGGGACACGAGGCCTGGGGGCCCTCTTTGTGTTTAGCTTTTGGCGTAACCTGCGTTTGTAAATATTCGTGTAATGTCGCGTGTATTTGTAGTTTAGATTGAGTGTTTTGTGGCGTTGTGTTTTTATGTCCCAATAAACGGGGAGCAGAATTCCGCTCCCGTGAAAGAACCAGGCTGGACTCGGGTTGTTGAAGGACCACGTGGGAAACGGCGAATCTGGGGCGGCACGCGAATTCCTACAAATGGCACATCAACGTTGGGGAGGCGAGCCGTAATTACGGTCGCAAATTCCGTCGACGACACTACGTGAAAGTTCACGCGGGGCGGCCCCCCTGATTGGCGGGTCTATACCGCGGCACTGTGAAGGTGGGAAGGGTACGTCCAAACAAGATGTTCGAGATGGCCACGGGTAATTTCGCCCTCACGGATTTAATGTTTTCGGCCGACGTCGCGATGTCGACGGAGCTGGCGGAGCGGAACGCCGCGGCGATGACCACAGCGCTGAGTCGGACACGCCGACGTTGTCACCAGTGGTGTTTATGCCGCAAAACACAGAGATGTCCCGTGAATCCACGGCATTGGTTGCGGCGTTCGCTCACGCCTTACAGAGCATGCAGAGGGAAACGCCGCCGCCAAAAACCCTCATTCGTATTCCGGTGCCGCAGTACAGCGGACACAGCGATCGAGCTATGAGCACGACCGACTTCTTGCTGGCAATCCAGCGATATCCGAAGGCTACCGGCCTGATCGAGAAAGAGACGCTAGGCAGGGTTCTGCCGGTGGCTGTCGTAGGCCCGGCGGCCAGGTGGCATCGCCTTGTGGGCGAGTCAGCCGGAACACTGGACGAGTTCACGGCCCTCTTCCGGCAAGAGTTCTTGCCGGCAGACTACCTGCCAAGAATGCGCAGGGAACTGGAGGAAAGAAGGGAGGCTCCCGCTGAGCCCTTCGCGGAGTACCTGCGGACAATGCAGGAACTCCTGCAGATCGCCAATCTGAATGATACGAGCCAGGAGCAGGTCGAGCGGGTGGTGAGGCAGACGCATCCCACCTTTTCGCGTTATCTGCGTGGGCGCCCATTCGGAAATCTGAGTGCGCTCGCACAGGAGGCACGCAGGGTTCAGGCGGACATACTGTCGGAGCGCAGGTACTACCTTCCCCCAGCACCAACCGACACGCTCGAACCCCGATGCACGTGGCACGGGCCGGTGCCACGTTGGTATCGACGGGGGGAGGCCGCAATGGCGGCGGCCAGCGGGAGCCGAGCGGGAATCCCTGGGAGCTCACGGACGACGCTTTGGAGCCAGTATCGTGCCGAGGAGGAGCGCGGCCGTCCACGCGACGGAATTCCGGCCGACCGGCGCGCCGCGGATCGCCGCAGCCCAGGACCAGGCTGCCGCCGACTCGCTGCCACAAAGGGGTGAGCGCATCGGACGTCTCACTGAGGAGAATCCTATTCCAGGTTGGCGAGGCCGCTGCTTTCGGTGCCACGAAGTCGGACACTATAGGCGCGACTGCACAAGGGAGATTCCGGGAAACAGAGGAGGCCGCCGATAATGTTATCGGCGGCGAAACAGACCAACGAGCGGGTCCCTTACACCACGTCGACCGTGTGCGTGCCGACGACGTATCGAGTCGGAACAGCGACAAGCACCGCGGCCCTATTTATTTCCCTGAGGATGGCGGGAAAGAAGTTCGCAGCTCTTCTGGATAGCGGGGCTAGTGCGTCGCTAATCGGGGACGAGGTCCTCAGGCATCTTCAACAGAAGTCCGTTCGGGTGAGGCATGGGGAGACCACTTAAAGTTGGCTTGTAGGTCGACGACTTCGAGGGGAGCAGAGCGTCTCGTGGTACGTTGGAATCAACGCGCGCAGGGACAGCGGTTCGTGCATTTGGCCGGGCTGACCGTGCCCATCATTCTGGGACGGGATTTCCTGGCCCACACCGGCATCATCATTGACGTGGCAAGTGGCGGGTAGCGAGAGGGGGCACAGACACCCATTTCCGGTTTCCGAGAGCGCTCCATGGGGGCCATGGAGGCAGCGCTGGGAAAGCGACAGAACAGGAAAGAACCAACCGCGACGACGCCATGCCCATGAGTCACCCAACTCCGAGCTCCGTCGAGCAGTGCGACGGAATGGGCCACCCGTTGGCCAATGCTGATAGACTGTCCCGACCAGAGCGGGAGAGGTTGGCGGCCTTGCTGCACAACTTTGACGAAATGTTCACCGAACAGCCGGGCTGCACTAAGCAGGTGCAACATCGCATCGAGAATGGGGGCGCACGCGCTTGGAAGTCCAATCCGCGTCCTGTGAGTCTGGCGAAGCGAAAAGCGATAGATGCCGCAGTCGATGAGCTCTTGCAGTCGGTATTCATTCGCCGGTCATCAGGACCTTGGGGATTCCCGGTGGTTTTGGTGCCAAAGAAGAACGGAACATCGAGCTCTGCGTCGATTATCGGCGCTTGAACGCGGTGACCGTAAAAGATGCGTATCCATTTCCGAGCATCGAAGAAATCATCTCGAATGTGGGGACGGCGAAGTATTTCACTACCCTCGACGCAAGCAAAGGCTACCTCCAAGTGGAGATGAGCCGGCGCGACGAAAGCAAAACTGCATTCGTGTGTGACCGAGGCTTGTTCGAGTTCACTCGGATGCCATTCGGATTGACAGGGGCACCGATGACATTCCAGCGGTTGATCGACGGGGTGCTCGAATATGCTAAGTGGCAGCACGCGCTCGCGTACCTGGACGACATCATTGTGTACTCGGAAACGTTCGAGGAACACATTCGTCACCTCGAGGACGTGTTGCGCAAACTACGGATCGCCGGCCTCACACTAAACCCGAATAAAGCCCAAATTGGAGCTTCTGAGATCAGCTTTGTTGGGATCCCGGATCGAGCGAGGAAAAGTTTGCCCCGACGCGGACAAGTTGCAGGCGATCTTGGAGTTCCCTGTCCCTACCGATGTCAGGGGAGTGGGCCGTTCTCTCGGCATGAGAGGATACTACCGAGCCTACATCCCGAACTGCGCAGCCATGCAGGCACCCCTAACGCAACTGCTGAGGAAAGCGGCTCCCTGGAGCTGGGAGGCGCCGCAGAAGGAGGCGTTCCTCCATCTGACCGAGGCCTTGGCGCGTACAGCCTCCCTCAAACTACCAGACCTGAATAGGCCCTTCACGATCCAGATGGACGCCAGCGACCAGGGTCTTGGCGCGGTACTCTTGCAGGAGGCAGAGGGTGCCCGGTGTCATTTGCCAGCCGGGCGCTGAACTCGGCGGAGAACTACACGGTGAGTGAGCGCGAATGCCTCGGCATCAATTTTGCCATTAAAGGGGCCCTGCAATCATATTTAAGCGTCTACCTTTTTTGCGGTTTCCACGTCTCTTAGGGGTCGGGCAAGCCAGCGGGCACGGAGAGAGTAACTAAATATCAATGCGTCATATTTTAACCGGAGGACACGGAAACCTACTCCACCGACATTTCAGCTTTTCTACAGCCCAGACCATATAGGCACATTCTTTCTCTACCGTGCTGTATGTCTGTTCCCGTGTCGTCAGCTTCCGGCTAGCGAACAGAATTGGGTGTTCGTCCCCCTAGCTATCAATTTGGCTCAGAACGACGCCCAACCCCCTTTCACTTGCATCGCACTGTACCAAGAAAGGTCTCGAAAAGTCGGGACTGGCCAGCACAGGAGGGCTAATTAACGCCTCTTTCAATTTCTCAAAGGCTTGGCGCCGCATCTTGTCCCATACAATCCGGACAGGCTCTTTCTTTTTGAGAGCATCTGTTAACGGACTAGCTAACTCAGAAAACTGAGGGATGTACTGCTAATAGTAATTTACTAAACCAATGAAAGACATTAAGTCTTTCTTTGTGTCCGGTAAAGGAAACTCATGGATAGCCAAGAGTTTCAGCTCTTGCGGACGCCTCTTTCTTTGACCAACCAAGTGGCCTAAGTTGCTCACCTCGGAACGCGCCAACTTGCACTTGCTCGCCTTCACTGTCAAGCCCGCGCTTCGCAATCGAGATAAAACGTCGCGCAAATGCTGTTGATGCTCTTCCCAAGTGTTTGAAAAAAACTGCAATGTCATCAAGGTACGGTAGCGCGAACGCCCCTGCCCCCGAAAGCACCTACTTCATAAGACGGGAAAAAACGAACGGAGCTTTTTTTAAACCGAAGATAAGCACAAGCGGCCTGTATGTTCCGAACGGGGTAATAAATAGAGTGATGTCGCCAGCCCTGTTTGTTAGCGGAACCTGCCAATAGCCGCGGACAAGGTCGAAAGTAGAAATGTACTTTGCCGGGCTTACTCTCTCGATGCAGGCTTCCATGTTCGGAATAGGGAACACCTTAGTGACTGTTACGGAATTTAGCTTTCTGTAGTCAACACACGGTCTAGGAACCTTCCCCGGGCACTCCACAAGAATCATAGACGAGGCGTAGTCAGGCTCACACGGCTCAACAAGTCCAAGATCTAGCATTTGCTTGACTGCCTCCCTCATGAGACGTTCCTGTCGAGGCGAGAAACAATACGGCTTACCCGTGGCCGGCAACTCTGAACAGAGTTCTATAACGTAGGTAATCAAATCAGTCCTACCAGGCTTAGTAGAAAATACAACTGAGTAATCAGAGATAATTTTCTCGAGGTCGACGAATTGCTGTTTCGTTATCTGCGCCTGACTAACCGTCATATCCAAAATTTCTTTTACTGTGAAATCATCACGCAAAGTCATCGGAACAGGAACTTTTGGCGCAACTTCTTCGGGCGCGTTTAGAAGGATGTTCGTGACATGCACTCGTTCGATGTAAGGTTTCATCAGGTTGCAATGGAAGATCCGCACTTCTTTACGGCGACCCGGTAGTCGAACCACGTAGTTAGTGTCTGACAATTTTTGTTCTACCGTAGCGGCTCCTTCCCATTGCATTTCCAATTTATTCGCTTTCGCCGAACGTAAAAGAAAAACCTTGTCGCCATCATGGAACGAACGCATGCGACTGTTTTTGTCGTAGTACTTCTTTGCCCGTGCTTGCGCCTCCATCATGTTAGCCTTCACAAATTCTTGCGTGTTGTAGAGACGGTTCAGAAGCGTTAGAATGTACTCTACCACCGTGGGATTTTCGGAGTCCCCCATCCCACCTTTCTCTGAGTAGGCGCAACGGTGAACGCAATGCACGGCCGTACACCGATTCCGCCGGCGAAAACCAGGTTGATTCGTGAACGACGGAACGAAGGGCGAACAGCATAGCAGGCACTGCCGCATCCCACTCTTTTCCATGCTCGTGGCATAAGGCCCGCAGAATTCGCTCATAAGAGTACACACGTTCGACGCTGTTACTCTGAGGGTGGCTGACGGAACTCTGGCTAATTTCTATGCCACATTTTTTCAAAAAATTCCAGAGATTAGTGCACTCGTGAAAACGCTTCCCAAGTCGCACTGAATTTCACTGAAAAAACCAACCCTCGAAAAAACAGTGAGTAACGCATCCACGACTTCCGTAGAAGTCTGCTCTCGTAGTGGCACCGCCTCCGGGAACTTACTTGCTGGGTAAAGAAACGTAAGTAATATCGGTAGCCTGGTTTGGTTACCGGAAGAGGTCCCACTACATCAATTACTTGCCTTTTTGAAAGGCTCAGTTATAATAGGGACACAGGTTAAAGGGGCCTTGACATTCTCGTTTGGTCTTCCAGTTCGCTGACAAATGTCGTACGAACGGACAAACTGCTCAGCTTCTTTGAAGCCTCCGGGCCAATAGTACTCAGCTAAAAGCCGCGCTTTAGTTTTCTTGATTCCTAGGTGACAGGACCAGCCTTCAGCGTGAGCAAGCTCCAAGAGTTGAGCCCTGTACTTAACTGGGACGACAAGCTGGTCGCACTCTCGCCCACCCTTGGCAGTGTAACTGCGATAGAGGACCCCATTGTTAAGAAAGAACGATACTTTCTTTGATGGCATTGAAATCCTCTTTCTGCATTCTTCCAGCGAGTCATCCGCAGCTTGCTCCGATATCAAGGTTAATGTGTCCACCTTTGACAGCTCTTCGAAATTAACGCTTGCTCGGGAAACAAGACTAGGTTCGGCGATCGCAGGTTCGCCTTCGACTTCGGCCAGTACTGGAGGGTTTTCAGGCTCTGGAACGGCTGACGTGTTTTCCCTCGTCATTGATCTGGTCACTACAAGTACCGGATTCATAGCTAACTCTTTTCCAGAGTCACTCAAACTCTTTGCCGTTTTGTTAGAAAGAATGTAAGGGCACGTAGGAAGTACGCCATCAGAAACTGCGGCGGTCGTTTCTATTTCCCCAAACGGACCCTTCACCTTGACTTTGGCGAATCCAAACGCAGTCGCCCGTTAAGTCGCTTGGCTCGACCAGTGAGGAATGAACTAGATCTTGAGTGGCACCCGTGTCCCGCAAAACTTTACAGGACTGGCCGTTCACCATCATGTCACACAGCTAGGGTTTTAGCAGCTCGTCTTCTGCTCCCAGTGCAAAATTCATTTTCGAAACCTTCGGAACACGGCATTTCACAGCAAGATGCCCAGGTTGATTGCATCGGTAACACACAATGGGCTTTCGTGCTTCGAAGGCTTTGGTTGATTTCTTATCTGGGCTTTTCTTATCGATCTCGTCTTGCGCTGCCTTTCCGCCTACGTCGGGCGTTGTAACTTTGTTGTGCTCGACCGAGCGATAAGCTGAACTATTTTGATTTCGGCTAAATGACTTGCTTTCTGCAGCTGCATTTTCGTGCCTGGAGTAGTATTCGTCAGCATAATCAGCGGCCCTTTGTGCGGAGACAACGTCTGGTCTGGCCTGAATCCACAATTTCATTCCACTTGGAATGGAATTAAAAAACTGCTCGGGAGCGATATGCTCCAGAATCGTTTCGCGGTCCTCGTACGCGTTGACCCCACGAAGCCAGTTCTCAAGGAAACCCTGCAAACGGTACGCAAATTCACTGTAACTTTCCTCGGGTCGCTTCGTAGCTTCTCGGAACTTTACTCGGAACGCCTCCAGGGAAAGCCTGAACTTTTTCAGAAGGCTTTCTTTCACTTTGAAGTAATCCTGCGCACTGTCTGGGTCGAGTCGGGCCACAACGTCTGCCGCCTCTTCGGGCAAAACACTGAGAAGTCGCTGTGCCCAGTCCGAATCCGCCCACCCCAGCTTGGTACAAGTGCGTTCAAAATTAATGAGGAATAAACCCAGGTCACCACCGACACGAAAAGGCTGCAAAAAAGCTCCGATGTCTAAAGGTTACACTTTTCTGGCCTCATCAGACGACTTTTGCAATTTCGCCTCCATCATTCGGAGTTCCGCTTCCTCACGTCTTTGCTTCCTCTCGAACTCATCCCAACAGTCTTTCATTTCGTCGAGGTCGGCCCCGGAAGTCTTAATAGCTTTGATTACTTCCGCTTTTCTCATGGACTTGATTACTGTTACACCCAGCTCTTCCGCTAGGTTTAGTAATCGAGGCTTCGTAATCTTATCGAAGTCCATGGCACCTTTGCTTGAGAAACAAACAAAAATGGAGCAGTGCGGTATTTGGCTTTTCTGGAATCTGGTCAAAACCTTACAAAGTTACACTCGAAAACTCGAAAAAACGACCAGCACTCACCGACCGACTTTATTTCACTCCCATCTCAAGCAAAAAGCGCTCCCACGGCCGGTGCAGTGGCCTATTATCGAGTTCGCACAGAAAACTGGGCATGCGCCTCGTCCCGCTTATCATGCCGATAAGATGCGTTACAAGGCGCCCCGTGGCGGGAAAGGAGAAACCTCGTCGCCCGTCGATCGATATATACTCGGTAGACATGGGGCGAAGGGTCTCTGAGAACTTCGGACGAGACCGAGACGCAGGCAGGTGGGTGGCGACCGGATCTAGGGTAATCGCGGGACACGAGGCCTGGGGGCCCTCTTTGTGTTTAGCTTTTGGCGTAACGTGTGTTTGTAAATATTCGTGTAATGTCGCGTGCATTTGTAGTTTAGATTGAGTGTTTTGTGGCGTTGTGTTTTTATGTACTAATAAACGGGGAGCAGAATCCCGCTCCCGTAAAAGAAGGTTGTTGAAGACCACGTGGGAAACGGCGAATTGGCGGCGGTACGTGAATTCCTACAGTCACGAACATCTGCCGCGCGCGCAGCTGGACAAGTAGGCAGCGCGCGCGTGGCCTAACGGTCATCGTACCTGGCTCCCACGCGAAAAGCCAGGGTTCGATTTCTGGGAGCGACGCATCTTTTTGTTTATTCCTGCAGACTAGTATTCTGGTAAATTCGAGAATCCTGTCGCTTGTTCGAGGTCCGCATGTTCTACGCGTCGAACTTTCTACGTCAATTATTCCAAAAGCCCACGCATGTACATAAGGGGCTCCGCGTGGCGAGTCGACGTCAGTTTTCGCCCCAGCGTTCGACTCTGCTGTCACGCCGACGTCGACGCTCTACTTTTTTCTGTTCGGTTTTTATTTTTTGGGCACAAGTTCGCCCCATTAAACGTTTAGTTTCTTCAGTTATCATCGCCTCATCATTGGTCATTCGTGACACATCATTGAACCCTGCAACATCGAAAAATGGCCTAAAAAGGGGGCCTATTGGCCAAACATCTGCATTGTTTAGTCTCTCAAACTCATCCTCGTTCACAGCAATGCGAAATGACGAGTACCTTTCGTGTCTAGTTCTTAACTTGGTGCATGTAAAAGATGTTCATTCCAAAACCGCCGCTAGCACCTCCCCACCATCACTACACGTAGCGTCAGGATTGGGACGTGATACATAAGGCGCCTTGAGCCTTGGTGCTCTAATGGCTGACGATAGCTTACTGCTTATCGTCACAATGGAAATGGGTCTGTAGCTTTCCAATCCTGTTTTTACCCTTTTTATACAGTGGATGAATAATAGAGATCTTGAAGTCCTTACGAATTCTTCCGGTATGAAAGGTGTCATAAATTATTTTCATTAAAACGTTTTAATTTATCAAATTGTACCAAATATCTCGTATTCTAATGTCAAATCCTGGTGCTTTAGTTATTGGCGTAGCATTTATTATCCTCAAAAGTTTGCTCTTCGTCATCTAAGGTGAGTGCGCCCAACTAGAGCATCTGACTTGTGGAGTGACAGGATTGTAACAAATCAGTGAAATGTTATTTTTTATACTTCTTACGGAGTCAGAAAAACACTTATTAAATGATTTTGATAACGCTAAATAAGGATCTAATCCAGGAAAGTTTTTCTGAATTGTATCATCCACGCTCTTTTTAGACTTTCTACCAGTTAATTGGTTTACTAGGTTCCATGTCTTTTTTATGTTTCTTGTCGAGGAGTTAAACTGATTTAACTAATGTTTTCCTTTTTCTAATCGTATTTTTGCTGTCACTTTATGGCGCATTACACGAAATTAATTTCTTAGTTCTGTGTTCTCGGGATTTTGCTTACATCTGCTCCAAAGCCTTTCCTTTTGACCACCCAATTCTAAAAGTTGCTCGTTTATCCAAACATTCTCAGGCTTTCGATTCTTTAACCTTATTTTTGGTACCATTGCAATAAATATCCTAAAACGTGTCCAATAGTTTATCATAAGCTGCAATGTGATCGAACTCTCATAAAGAATTCCAATGGAACGATTGTATTAAGTTATACATTTTTTTCATTATCTAGTATAACGTCCTTGTACCGATTTTCTGAATCTACAATTTCCACAGTAATTTCGCCTAATACTGAGAGTAAAGTAATGTAAGGGTCAGCTACCTTTTGCTTGATTATTCCAGTATTTTTAAATGACTAATTCTTATAACTATGTGGTCAATAAATGAATTGGTAATTTAATACCATAATATTCCTCCGTCGTATAGTTTTGAATGCCATTTTCTAGACCAAAAAAGCGAGGGTATCAAGACAACGCAGTACTTCCTGTTTAGTCTCATTCAGAATATCAATACTGAAGTCTCCTGCCAGAACTAGGTATTTGTTGTTAATAAATTTTCGAAGGAATTGTTCCCATTCATCATAGAATAGAGGTTCATTTGAACTGGGTGGCCTGTATAGACCATTCCCTTTAGTGCTCTCAGGGCGCGCCATTTTGTTAGACCGCAGCGCCCTCGCCACACATCCGGGAAGTTCAGTAGGTTCGGCGGGGTAAAACGAGGGAGAGGACACGCGCCCGACTCTGCCAGCAGACGACAAACCGGGAGGTCCCCCTTCTCCATCTTTGTGCTGTACCCGCGGACTGTACCGCACATCAAACTCTCGCTCGTGGCTGCCGTTATGAAGTCGTTCGCGTTCTTAGAATATTTATGGATGCTACGAAATCAGCCTTCAGCGCTCTGTTGTTTTATTTCAGTAAAATATCAACTAGCGTATCTTTGTTCCGTTACTTCAGCCACCAACTCAACCAGTGCGTCTACTGCGCCCGGAGAGCATGCCTTCATTTATCATTCCAGACTTTTGCTGATTGTCGCTAAGGTCCCACACGAACATCGTTTAGTAAAATAGCTACAGCAACCGGAATTACTTTTTGCCGGAGCGACCGCCCACTCTGACACAATTTGTCCATTTTCTTTTATTCGCACGCAGGTAACATCGCAATTATACTGGGTTAGTCTTTTTATCGAGCGTAGCATTATAAGATAACTTGCATATCAAAATCCGCGCGTCTGCGCTCGAAATTTTCAAAATGACGCGATTTTAAACAGAGTTTGTATGCCAGCCGGATGTTAGGTACAGCCCACTCGGCGGAGCAGGCGATGGTAGGGGTGAGAGGGGGAGGGAATTTTTTCTCTCTCTGCCCTTCCTAGTGGAAAAGTCTATACAACACACACAAGGTAAGAAAAATGCATTCTTGTGAACAGTAGTAGCACACAGTTGTGTTTGATCAAATCAAACATCTAATTTTTTATAAGCATTTGTCATTTATGTACATGATAATTCCGACACCATTTCTTCGTTCTCGGCAGAAGCAAAAAAAAATGAAAGCCTGGCAAGGAAAATGTAGAGCACCCCGCCTCATCAGTATTGACTTCATTCAAGATAAGTACGTCCAAACTTGGTAGCTGCGTAGTTAAAATTAAGATTAACAGATCCCAATGTCTGTAAATACTTGTCACATTTACATGAATTATTCTTAGCATAGTGTCAGCGTTACTTACTTCCGTCCTAGAGCTTTCTGTATATGTGTCCCACTCACGGAACTATTCAAAAAGCGACTCTATGATTGCCTGATTTCGATTAAGTCGCTCTCAATCTGAATCACAGCCGATCCCTCCTTCACCCTTACGAATATTTTTCCGTTCTTCATCTAAGTATACATGTACGCGATGCTTTTGGTTTTCGGAAGGTCTTGATGGAATAACTAAAATGCGGCAGAGGCACTTAAGACCCCTTACGGGTAGGAATCTGAAAGCATTCCTAGACGCTGCGCATTCCCACATCAGCGCGCCGCGTCTTCCTTTTTCAGAATGCGCACCGGAGGTGGCGTCGCGCTCCCTCAGTGGGCAGGCGCGGCGCGCCCCTTGCCTACACGGCTTCCGTGACGATGCATCTGCCTTGCCGTGATTTTCTGTCTGTTTGATTGGATATTGAACCGAAACCTAAATTTCGCCTAATTTTTTTTTCTTTTTAAGCGCAGTAAATGTTTCGCGCGCACTATGTTTCCGTTGAGTGCGTGAATTTAGTAATTTTCTGCAATGTGTAGGAAGTTTCTAATTAAAACAGTGGCGTTAAACTTACTAATTAATACGTTGTCTTCTCACAAGTAATTAAGAAGCTAATATACCTCTCGAAAATCGAAGCGACACTAGCGGGGTAATGCCACGCAAAGCATTTTTGAAAATTTCAATCGAAGCATTATTGGCTAATATAGTTTCCTTTTTATTGTCCAGCCTAAATACACGATACTACGTCAAGACCAGGTTAGTACGGAACTGATTACAAGTAATCAAATTACGTCTAATCGATTACTTTATGCAGCAATTTTGTAAGCACTCAATTACACTGATTAGGAAGTAATTTTAAGAGTAGTACAATCACTTTTAGAAGTGCTAAAATGACCTGTTACCGGTCACTATAGGTTCCTTTACCATTCTATTGGTGAAGTGCTACCAAGTCCTACATCTTCGAAGGAAAGTGAGCCTTCGGTGATGCGCATTCTATTTTTGCAATGTTTGGGGGGGGGGGGGGGGGGGGGCACGCTGTACCTGTTTTCAGTCTTTTTGCATTCACCGGTTGATTTCATCTTGTGTACGGCACCAAAACACTTTGAAATGTGAATAAGAGGCGCGGCTTGTCTATGGCTTCCAACGTAAAATAACAGACGGTGACTATTTCAGCCTGCGTTCGATCTCACTTCACATCGGCACTCGGTTCCTATCAGGCGATCCACTTATTTTCGAATGCTTCAACAGTCGACGTATACGGCGTTTTTTTTTTTTTTTTTTTTTTTTTTTTTTTTGCCATCTGCGAATGACATTTTGTGGCAGGCGTATCTCGTTCTTAGCTCGCGTTAGCACACTCTAAAAAATATTGTCGCAAAAGTACTCCTGGGTGTTCTGCGGCTTGTCACTACTTTGCACCTTAAGGTTTTTTTTAACACCCCCTAAAAAGTGCTTCGCGAAAAAGCTATCAGGGCTCTTTTAAGCTATTTTTTATGCGAAAGATTTCTTCATCGCCCAATTGCCTTTCTAGTGCGTAAAGAGGCGATAGCGCTTGACGCGAAACCGTTCTTCACGAGTTGAAATGCTTAAGGAGTCAAAGAACCTTTCAAGAACTTTTTTTTTATAGAGTGCGGACGAACCATCTACAAACGCTGTCTTAGTTTGCTCTGCGAGAGGCAAATCCTATCTCATTCCTGTGCTCCCGGTGACCAAAATCGGACCCCAATTGACACCATCTTGCAAACGTACGAGAAGGATCCGCCTTTTTCTGCACTGATCATTGCATCGATGACTCGCTCCAAGTTTGTTGTGATAACCCCCGCCATGCTTTGAGGTGAGCCGGCTTTGACATCCTCATAATCGGACGCTTGCAGCCCAGCCTAAAAAGGAAATGCATAAAATGTAGCTCACGCAACCGTCATCCTCCTTCAAAGGTATTTTGCTATTGAAAAGCGGTATCTCGACAGGTGACTTTAAGGGAAACGAAGTGGTATGCGTCTCGATATGTATGCACTGTACCGGATCTGTTTCAGAGCGCAGTTCTTAGGCGCCCGTTTGAGGCTTCAGCGGCGTCGCCGTCGGCGTAACCGCGCGGTGCAATATCGGACTCGTGACGTCACTGGTGACGTCACTGACGACGTCATCAGTGACGATGACGATACTAATGACGTCATCAGTGACGATGATGATGACGTCATCGGTGACGTCAGTGGTGATGACGATGACCTCATCGCCACGTGACCCCCGTGAGGTCACGTCACCCTCGTGAGGCGATGGCGACACCGCTCGGAAGGAAGAGGAGCAGACAGGATGAGGAGGAGGGAGGAGGGGTATACCCTTCCCTCGGTACCCTTCCCTCCTCCTCCTCAAAAGCTGCGCTCTAATTCGTTGTTGCAGGGAATTGTAAACGGTTTTCAATTTTTTAGAGCGCAGCTGATAGGCGGCTGTTTCTGTGTTTCGCGGCGTCGGCGTCGGCGTAACCGCGCCAAATTAAGCCCGAAAATTGTCGTAACGTGAGGTCAACACCAATTTACTTCCCCGCTAAATTTAGGGGTGAAATAAAGTTTCTTTCCTAGATTTAGCGGAACAATTCAGTTTCTTCGCTAGATTTATTAGTCATATTGATTTCACACGACCTCAGCGCCTATTCAATCCCCCGCTAAATTTATCGGGGAATGGAATTGGTGTTAAGGTCTAGTGACGTCAATTGTCCCGCTAAATCTAGCTGAGAAACTAAATTTCTTCATATGTAACGTGACACCAAGACATAGATGTAATTCTTCCCGCTAAATTTAGTCGGGAAATTGAATTGGAGCAGGAGGGGAGAGGAGAGGTGTATTCTAAAAGCTTGGTCTGCTGGGCAAGTTGGTAGTGGACATTCATATTAAAAATAGCGCAAAGGTTTGACCGCTCGGTTTTGCATGAGTTGGTTGACACCCCCGTTGTGAAGGTTTGTAGGTACGTCGACGATTTTATTATTTTTGTTAGTGTTCCTGCAGAGCAAAGCCTGGTCTCTATAGTTGAGACTACTCTGGAAGTGTTTAGCAAATCTTCTAAGCATTTACATTTCACCTACGAACTTCCGTTGGAAGGTTTTTTACAGTTTTTAGATGTCCGGTTGTCCTTTAACTCCCTTGACCATGTGTGCTGGATGTACAGGCCACGTACAAAAAAGGCCCTTTTAGCCTTTGACTCAGCCCACTCTAAATTGATAAAGAGGGGCATCGCCTCGCTCTGCCTCCGGTCGGCTCTGTTGAAGTCCTGTCCGCATGTGGTTAGGGAGAGTTTTGACCTCCAGACACTTTGCTTGGAACACTCCGGGTTTCCCTCGGTTTTAATACAGGCAGTTGCGGAATCCCTTCTAACGAAGTTGAAATGCTCTTCCGTTGTACCTAAGAGAAAACCAAAGCATTTTGTAGTGCTACCTTACATTCATAAGGTGTCGCACAATCTGAAAAGCATCAAAGTTCGACGTGGACGTTGTCTTCACTGCCCCGTGCAGATTGTCGAAATTGTGCGCTATGGTGAGCGGGCCGAAAGTGAAGAAACCTGTTTGTAGCAAGAAACACGTGACAATTATCGACTTCGAGTCACAGGGTTGGGCAGTATGGCGATACAAATGTATCGCGATAGTATTTCAGAAATACATTTCGTATCTGTATTTCTGTATCGCGACACATTTTTTGTACCAGTATCTGTATTCCTGTATTGAAATACATTTGGAATGTTTCTTTGTATCGCGATACAATCAGGGGGAAATGTATTTCGATACATTTTTTTTTGGAAATACTCCTCCTCCCCCCCCCCCCCCCCCGAAAAAAACGTACAAATCCGACTGTTTTTTTTTTACTTCTAAGGGCATTAGGGTGAAGGAGATGCGTGGGCATTGTTACCATGCTGACCAAGGTTCCTTCCGACCCTCCAAACTATTTTTCTATGCGTCCTCCTCTTTCTTCTGAGAAGTGTTGCATAGCCGGGACTCGAACCAGGTGGCGTGCCAGGAGTGGCATCAGAGCATCTCGTGCCGCAGGTTCCTAGGTAGGAATTTCTTGAGTCATTGTTTGCTGGCATCCAAAGCCCGCTGCTGAACGTCTCTCTTGTCTTAGCGTATACAGTCCTCCCAACCGGCAAAGCTGAGTCACAGTCCGTTGCAGCACGACCTTGGCGGTGGTTGACTTGAAATAGTAGGATGACTCACGCAGTGAAGTTGAATACATTCGAATACGTCTGCGACTGCAGCCATAATATTGCACAGCTCAAGGGTACGTCATCAGCTGACGTGAATGTGACCCCCTGCGCTGATGATCCGAAACCCATGAAGGAGGTCAGACATGTCCTCGCTGTGCCGACCCAGACCTCGTACACCTGCGACTCGTCTCGAGCGCGCTGTTTCTCAGAGAGCTCACATCTGTGCCGGCAATATCAGGTCGCAATCCAGGAGGTCTCTATTCGGAGTATGCAAGGCGAAACTTGAGGACTGCAATCCATGCGTCGGTGGCGGAGGGTCGGCAGGAAGGACCTTCACAACAGGGATGCCACCGTATCGTTTTTTCAAACGTAACAGAAGATATAAGTTCCAGGAGGCTTCAGGTGGTCCACTATTCTCGAAAATTTCAAATGACACTGCCTGCACGATCTTCCAGCTGTAGATGAGAAATTTAGCCAGTGCGGTACAGCCGCTAGCCTGGGGTCTTTTGCGTGATGCACGTTAAAGACCCCAGGCTAGCGGCTGTACCGCACTGGCTAAATTTCTCATCTACAGCTGGGAGACTCGTCGCCCCTGTAAGGCAGACCAAGTTCTAGGTTGTATAAACACACACACAAAAAAACCAAACCAAACCAACGAGGTAACCGACAACGAAAGTACGTATTTTCCTTTCATACAGCAGCGTGGTGAAGTTTCATGTTCAAGGCCACACCTACAGATAAAGAGTGTCAGTTTATTCCGCCGTGACGTTACGTGATAAATGTTGAAGGGGGCGTCCTTATAGGACAGGGGTGTGGTGGAGTCATGAGATTTAGGATGTCATAGAATTTATTTAGAGGTCGAAGTCTTTTCGCATCCCTCGTCAGAGAGAGAGTATGTCAGGGAAGGGACCGCGGTCAGTCCTTGATGAAGCTTTTTTATTTTTGAGCTTATTGAAGATTTTTTGTCGTCCGAAATCACTACCTTCAAGGCAAAGTGCCAAGGCTACGGGAAAGTATTTTCATGGTCAAAAACTTCCACTTCTATGTTCTAGCTTTATCTTATTTGGCGTCTCAGACAAATTTGAAGAATGTATTGCAGTATCAGTATTTCTGTATTTGTATTTCTGCCTTCCCTGAAACGTATTCCTGTATTTGTATTTCCAAATACTTTTTGCCTCTATTTAAAATGTATTTCCGATACGTATCGCGATACACTTTTACAGATATATTTCAGTATCAGTATTTTAGCTACTATTTTAATGTATCCCAGTATTTGTATTTCCAAATACATTTTTGAGTATTTCTGCCCAACCGAGAGCATGCGGCTTCTCTTGGCAACAGTTACAGTTCCCACTGACCGGGGCATTGTAAAACTTGTGGTTGTTCCCCCACGCTGGACGGTGAGCAGTTGGAGGGACGTAACAAAGGAAGCAGGGAACGAGAGTTGCTGGAGGCGGCAAAAATACATGATTATGACAAAGACGTTTGCATAAGCATCGCTTCGGTGTATATGCAGCCGAAAGAGTACAGTTTCATTAACGCTATCTAACTTGATAATATTAACGCGGCGTTTTTTCTATTCCTTTCCTCGTTCGGATTGTGCGGCGGGGTGATGTAGCTATTTTGCTGACTTTTTGGAACAGGCGGTGGGCGGTATGGATGTGCGGATTTGGCAGTACGCCCTGTTTCTGTCGATACGAGACTAAGCGCGTGCATGGCGATAGCAAAGTTGGAAGCTTGCAATAAAGTTTAGTTGCCAGTTAGCGCTTGTCCTGTTTGCTTCTTCGTCTTTTTGTCCCGTCTTTTTGCGCTATTTTTAATATGAGAGGAGAGGATAGAGGAGGCGAGGAGGATGGGAAGAGGAGAGGGTACAAAGGGGGAGGACGGGTACACTCTCCCCTTCTCCGCAAGAGCTGCACTCTAATTTCGCTATACAAAAATTTGTAAATGTTTTTCATCTTTTTTTTTTTTACTATGACCAGAATTAACGAGGTGAATGAAGGGATGGATGGACAGATGGATGAATGGCGGTTAATTCCTTTGAATCGGGCGGTGACTTGCGCTACCTAGCCAAATAGCAATTTTAGCTCCATTATGAATAGCGGTTAAGCAAATTAATCACGTTTAACCTCTATCCGTCCCTTGATTTTAGTCACCATTCTTCTATTATACTTTTAATGCGCTTTTGAAAAGTGTGTGCCCTCTAGTGGCTGCTGAGCAAAGTATCTAGACCGGCATTGTTTGGGCACAAAATTTCAGCATGCATTGGAGACAGGGTTGTGGTAATGTTCGGCGAGGACTCAAATCCAATGACACGCGTCGTGCCCCTAAATTGGTGACCGCCAATGTTGCTTGATAATTTTCAAAAGGTTCTTTAAAAGTATCCCTGAAACAAATTTCGGGCTGGGATAAATAAATTTAGATTGACATTGTACTACATAATAGGATATTGTTGAAGCGCGTCACCAAGCGAGCGCGTATACGTGGCGGCGTGGGGTAGCAGAATATACTTTTATTTATTCTTTCAAATTGGCGTTCTCGTAAGTTCGAGAACATTATCGTCTGATTGATTTACGAATGTTCTATACGCCGAAAGTTCTTCGCCAATAAATGCAGAAACCCGTGGGGGTACAAAATGCGCTCCGCGTGGCGAGCCGGAGTCAGTCTCGCCCCAGCGTTCGATCCTGTTGTTACACCGACTTCAACGTCCACGACGAACTGTCTTTATCTTCTGTTTTCTTTTTTGTTGAGTGCCCAAGTTCGCTCCATCAAACGTTTATTTATTTCTGTTTATTTATAGTTTTTTTGGTCACCACCCGTGACATTCTGCTGGATGTGCGGGGTAGGCACCCTATGCTTCTTAACCGTACCCCTCCGAGGGCCCGCTCGGCAACCCCCACTCCAAATCGACAATTTGTAGAAAAAAAACAGGGCCCCGTGCAAGCCAGCGTCTCCGAGCACAACGCGCTGAGTTTGGACCACTGCCGGACAAGACAAAGAAGACACCGAAGTTTACGATGAGCTCCACCGACCAGCAGACGGAAAAATCCTCCTGCAGCGTCGTCCTACGTGTTCTTGCCTATGATTCCCCGTGTGCCGACGTCATTCCGCGGAGAAATCGACGAGAACGTAAAAGACTGGCTCCAGCAGTACAACCGGGTGGCCCTCCACAACGGATAGACTGATGAGCAACGCCTCCAGAACATGTACTCCTAGCTGAAAGGAACAATAAGGCAATGGCTTTACCACGTGCGGAGTTTGTAAGAGCGAGCTGGAGAAAACACTTGTAAGTCTACATCGACGGCAGCGGGCCGAAGACCTTTCTTCGAGGGAGGAGCCAGGGGCCAAAGGAAAGGGTCACCAGTTTCACTGAAAACGTTCTCCGCCTGTTCGCCTGCGCCGACCCTCAGGACACCGTTGAAACAAAGCCGCGGGTACTCATGCGAGGTGTCAGGGATGCCATTTTTGGCGGTCTTATCGGGAATCCTCCGGCGACAGTGGAAAGCTTCGTCTCAAAGGCAACCCACCTTAAAAGGGCGCTACTCGAGAGGAACCGCTCGTTCGCGAGGGTGAATCATTACAAGCGTTCGACCGGCGCCACCGTGAATGCACCGTCAAACCGCAGTGTCGGGTCCGGCAGCTCTGACATCTCTGCGATCCGTGAGATTGTCAGAGACATTGTCCACGAGGAGATTAGGAAGCTGGTGTCGAGCGCAGATTGACCAGCTGCGCTATGGCTCACCGAGCTCGTTCGTGAAGAAGTGCAGCCAGCCTTTCAACTGAAGGCTCTTGTCGACGTGTCTGAACCCGAAACACAGTGGTAACATACGCTTCAATGGCGCGACGGCCGCCACCGGCTGCCCTCCAATACACGTCACCACCTCCACGAGAGTTCCAAACACCGCCGCAGATCCGACGCCAGGAAGAACGGGTCAAGTACAGCCGCCCCTTACAAGCAGTGCCAAGGAAGACCGACGTCTGACGCACGTCTGACCGACGACCGCTGTGCTACCACTGCGGTGAATCCGACCACACTTACCGTCAATGCTCGTACCGACAACTGGGGCTGCGCGGGCTCCACCACAGCGACCCGAGCCCAAGGTATGGCGAACGACCTTGGGACATTGACGAGTACCTCCGACGTTCGCCATCCTCAGCTCCGCCTCTCCGCCGTGAATCCCGCTCACCATCGCCCAGATGGTCATCATCTCTAGCGCCACGGCTCCGCCACAAGAGCCTGTCTCCCCTGCGTCGCCGGGAAAACTAAGTGCGGCAACGCCCGAAGGTGGTGTTGCCAAAGACTACCAAGGGCCCCCAAGAACGCCGGAGCGCTCCCACTCTCCTGACGCCTCGTATCGCAACGACGCTGCCGCAACAATGCCCAACAACCTAAACGTTGTTATCTACAGCCACGAGGCATCAGCACTCTTGGACACCGCAGCAGACTCCTCAGTCTTGAGTAGGAGGCTGTCTCGCCGCCTTAGAAAAGTGACGACGCCGTGGGATGGGCCGTATATACGAACCGCTGGAGGGAACCTCATCACGCCTGGCGGAAGGTGCGCTCTTCGCGTTGAAATTCACGGCGAGACGTGTCCTGTGAAATTCGTCGTTCTAAAAGACAGTGTCAGAGACGTCATTCTCAGTGTAGGGTGCAACCACGGTGTAGGTGCAACGCACCCATAGATTCATTCTTCTCATCAAAATAGAAGAGATGGCTCGAGGCGCAGCACGCGCACGCGCCTCGGAGAGCTCGTGCAAGAGAATGCTCTGAAGCCGCCATCACAGGCAGAAAAGTCGTTCGCTTGTCTCGTTCAATGTCCTCACTTTAAATAACGTGGTAAGGCCTCGCGCCCCTCCCCCCCCCCCCCCCCCCCCCCCCCCATATTTGGTGACCAGTTTGAGGATCATGGACAACGGCGAACTCCAAGGAGCGGCTGCTGGATTCCCGGCTTCCATCTCGTCGGTTGCAGTCCGACTTCCGCCGTACTATTACAGAAACCCGAGGGTCTGGTTCCTGCAGGCCGAGTCCCAGTTTCGTCTCAGCGGTGTGACGAGCCAGGAGAGCAAGTATCATCATGTCGTTTCGGCGCTGTCCCTGGCAGAAGCCGACGAAGTATACGACATCCTTGCGCAACCCTCAGCCACAGCATCCTACGACCAGCTGAAGGCGGTTCTCCTGCAGAGAACCGAGGCACCAGATCGCTTCCGCCTTCAAGAACTTCTTTCGGCGGAAGAGCTCGGCGTTCGACGTCCGTTCCAGCTGTTAAGGCGGATGACTCAGCTCCTTGGAGATCGCGCCAACATGATCAGCGACGCTCTGCTGCGGGAGCTATTTATTCAGCGCCTGCCAACCAACGTCCAGTTGGCGTTAGCCGCCGCTACGGCTCTCGACCTCACAGTTCTCGCAGCCCTGGCAGACGTCCTTATTGAAGTTGCCACTCCACCCGTCGCCAGCGTTACATCGGCGGAAGAAGACGGTAGCGAAGCGATGCCTGCCCTGCTAGGCATTCCATCGTCTGACGGCAGCCTCGGGCAGCTTTGCCAGCGGTTGGAAGAGAGTGTTACCGCAGCAACTCACCGTCAAGATCGTCCACGCACTCAACAACATCGTGGACGTTCAACATCTCGTTGGAGAAATGCTGACCGTTCCCACTCCGCAAGTTCAGCGGACGTCTGCGTATCCCATCGCCGCTTTGGCTCCGACGCCCGGCACTGCCTTCGTCCCTGCTCCTGGAGCAGACCGATAGAGGCAACGAGTAGTCAGAACCTACTGTCACGATCCTCATGGCAATGATTGCGCCGCGGCCGCGATCGAAGACGAAGAAGATTTGGAAGAGCACGAGGTGGGGAGCGCGCGACCGAGCAGGGAATTGGAAGCGAAGCACGGACCGCGACGGTCGGCCTGCAGATCGCTCAAGAGCTGCCACGGTCAGCGGAACGCTGAGTCTAACGGTCTGGTCGACGGAACCTTCGCCGGACTCCGACATCTGGGACTGCCATGCACAGCTCCCGGCCGAATCTGCGCTATGACCTCAAGCCATCGAAGCGAAGACAACCGCCTTCACGAGGACAGGCCACGGAGGACTCGTGAGCGAGATTCACCTGATGTGTCTATGACTTGACGGAACTTTGATTAGTGTTGAGACGCGTGTAGAGATTTCTTTATTGTACTCTTTTTTTTGGTGATTCTCTCTTTCTTTTTTGACGGCTTACTTTTATCTTTCTTTCTCATTATAGTTCTTCCGCTCGCTTAAATAATATAACGTATTTCTCATTCCCGAAACTCTCATGGTCTTTGTCTTCCTCTTCTGCCAACGGGCGGTGACAATGGCGAGGTTGCCAGTATATTAGCCCACTTATTACATCACGCTTGTTTGGGAGAGCGGGAGCACTGTCATGGCTAGTTCCGGGATTGTAGAAACTGAGAAGCTGATGGCGGCCGGAAAAGAGCTGGGGTACGTTGGTGAAGAGCTCAGGAACTGGGTCGAGCGAGAAACGAACTATTTGAGAGAAGAGCGAGCACAGGCGCGCGAGGCGGCAAAAGAAGAACAACAAGCGAGAGAACGCGCATGCCAGGCCGAAGCCATCAGACTAGACAAAGAACGCGAGATATTAGAATTGCGAATCGCGGCTCAGGAAAGAGAAACTCGCGTGGCACGAGACGAGGGGGACCGAAGTAATTCAGCTGGACCAAGTCATCGGGCAAGCCCTCATAAGCTTATTCCGCAATACAACGAGAAGCGCGACGACCTCGACGCTTATTTGCAAAGATTTGAGCGTACGGCGACAGGTCTAGAATGGCCACAAGAGAAGTGGGCAACCACCCTGAGTTTATGCCTAACGGGAGAGGCATTGAGCGTTGTTGGTCGCATGACTCCTGCGGACGCGATGGATTACACCAAGGTGAAGCTCGCGCTGCTGCAGAGGTTCCGATATACCAAAGAAGGTTATCGTGAGAAATTTCGTGATGCGAAACCGGGAGACGGAGAAACTAGACGACAGTTTGCGGCGAGGTTGGCCGGATATTTTGATAGATGGTTGGAAGTTGCTGAGGTGGAGAAGAGCTTCGTGGCGCTACGAGAGACGATGCTCATCGAACAGTTTATTAAAACATGTTCCAGCAAGCTAACCGTTTTCTTGAAAGAAAGGGACTGCACGACGCTAGACGATCTGGCAGGAAAGGCTGACGTATTTCTAGAGGCGCAAGTTCAACCGAGCAATGAAAAAGCGAAAGGAGACGAACGTGAGTTTAATGCCAGCATGAGGACATCCGGTAGCGCGCTCAAGGAGGATGTAAGGAGAACTATCCGATGTTTCTTGTGTAACAAGATAGGGCACAAGACAGAGAACTGCCAGAGTCGAAGCAAATACTCTAGACCATCTACGTGTTGGCACTGTGGGAAGCCGGGGCATAAAGCTGAAAGATGCAACCTGAGGTCTGGGGATAAGACCCAAGTTTCTTGCCTATGGACAGCATCGGATGAAAGGCAAGGGGAACCGGACAATTCCTACATTACCCTCAAGAATGGAGGCAGGATCCCAGTTGTAAATGCGGCTGTTGGACGAGCACCCAAGTTCTTGGTGGATAACATGCCTGTAGTCGAAGGTCGTGTTGGGGAACAGAAGATAACAGTGCTGCGGGACACTGGCTGTAATACCGTAGTTGTGAAAAAGAGCCTAGTCCCTGTCGAGTGCTACACTGGCAAATCGAGCCCTGTATTTTTGCTTGACCGAACTGTAAAATACCTACCAGAGGCTGAGATCTTTGTTGATACACCTTTCTTCGTTGGAAAAGTTATCGCAAAATGTATTGACAACCCACTGTACGATTTAGTTCTCGGCAACATCCCCCAGGCAAGAGAGGCACACGAGCCGGACCCGGCCTGGAATTGCGACCAACAGAGCAGCACCGAAATTCCACCGCGGACCGAGCATCTGGGTTGCGAGGACATGGAAGAGCAGAGAATCGAGAAGAACAGAGCTGATTCATCACGACACGTCCCAAGTAACCACTCTACAATGCTACATGTCAACGTCGCCGGACTTGGACAGGCGAAGAACGGTAGCAATAGAGGACAGGCACCCTTGAACGTACCACAGGTTCCAATCCTTGAAACGACAGCAGAGGAGCTCTCGAAGGAGCAGAGGAATGACCCATCCCTGAAGAAGTGCTTCGACAACGTAGGAAAAGTGGTAAGGAAACACAAATGCCGGACAAGATATGACATGGTGATTCGAAACAACTTGCTTTTTCGAAGCTGCGTGTTCTCCACTGGGAGAAGCATTGAGCAATTAGTGCTCCCAACGAGATACAGGCCAACTGTGTTGTCAATGGCACACGATGGCATCATGTCTGGACATCAAGGTGTGAAGAATACGCTTGCATTGGCGACAGAAGAGTTCTTCTGGCCTGGAATTCAGAGCGACATCAAGCGGTATGTTCGCTCATGCGACGTCTGCCAACGAACAGTGCCAAAAGGAAGAGTGGGCAAAGCACCTCTGGGGACCATGCCTACAATCGATACACCATTCAAGCGAGTGGCAGTCGACATCATCGGGCCAATTAGACCAACAGCAAGTTCGGGCAACCGATATATTTTGACGATGGTGGACATGGCCACAAGGTACCCGGACGCTGTCCCCTTGAGGAACATTGGGACAGAGCAAGTGGCAGAAGCGCTCTTAGAGATGTTTGCCAGGTACGGCATTCCATCAGAGGTCCTTAGCGATCGAGGCTCCTGCTTCACCTCAGATCTCATGAAGGAGGTGAGCAAACTTCTTTCGGTGAAGCGTCTACTGACCACCCCTTACCACCCGATGGCGAACGGACTGGTTGAGAGATTTAACGGAACCATCAAACAGATGATGAAACGAATGTGTCAGGAAAGGCCCAAAGACTGGGATAGGTACCTTCCGGCATTGCTGTTTGCCTACAGAGAAGTCCCGCAAGCAAGCCTGAAGTTCTCACCTTTTGAATTGCTCTATGGGAGGAAGGTGCGAGGACCTTTGGCCATCCTCAAGGAGATATGGTCCAACGAGTCTCTCAAAGCTGACCTCAAGACGACCTACACCCATGTCCTAGAAATGAGAAATAAACTGGAAGGGACATGCGAGTTGGCTCACCATTGTTTGGAAGAAGCCAAGGGCAAGTACAAAAAATACTACGACAAGAAGACCGTCACCCGCCAACTGAGACCAGGGGACTTGGTTCTCATCCTGCTTCCAAGCGATCATAATAAACTGATCATGCAATGGAAGGGACCCTTTGAAGTCTCAAGTAGGAGAAATGAAGTCGACTACGAGCTTGATGTAGGCGGAAGAAAGAAAGTATTCCACGTGAATATGTTAAAGAAATATGAAGAAAGGCTGGAGTACGGGATGAATCGGCCAAGTTGCGGCGCGGCGACAAAAGACTTCAGCGAGAAGACTCTCTCCGAAAGAAACACTACAGAACAGTCTTGGCAAGATGTCGTCGTCAACGAGGACTTGCAGGACAAGGAAAAGGACGAGGTGTGGAGATTAATTGGACAATACCAGTCGGTGGTTTCAGATCGACCCGGCCAGACCAACTTGGTAACGTGTGACTTAAAACTGACCACTGAGGAACCAGTCCGGGTGAGACAATATGCGCTGCCCTTTGCGGTCTAAGACGTAGTAGAAGAGGAGATCTCGGAGATGCTACAACTGGGAGTTATCGAACGGTGTACGTCACCCTACAATGCACCGGTCGTGATCGTTAAAAAGAAAGACGGGTCCAATAGATTTTGCGTGGATTATCGAAGATTGAATGACGTGCTGAAGGTAGACGCGGAGCCTATCCCAAGGATTGATGTCACCTTTGCTAACGTGGGACGAAAGAGGTTCTTTTCGAAATTAGACTTATCGAGGGGATACTGGCAAATCCCGTTGGAGGAGTCGGCCAAAGAGAAAACTGCATTCTCTTCAGGAAGTGGACACTACCAATTCAGGTTTATGCCGTTCGGGCTTAAGACTGCCTTGGCTATCTTTACAAGACTGATGAGGAAGCTACTTGGTGGAATCGCTGACGCTCATCACTATATTGATGACATCCTGATAGCGTCAGACTCATGGGCACAGCACATGGAAACTCTGAGAACAGTTTTCGATCGTCTGCAAGCCGCTAACATCACAGCGCGACCAAAGAAGTGTGAGGTGGGGTTCACCGAGACGGTCTTCCTCGGGCACGAGCTAGGAGGAGGACGGATCGCGCCCAACGCGGAGATCCTTGAAAGGATTCAAGATGCACCGCGACCAGTGACGAAACGCCAAGTCAGGTCATTTCTTGGATTATCTGGGTACTACCGTGAGTTTGTACCAAATTACGCGGATCTAGCTGCTCCACTGGTGGAACTCACGAGGAAAGGAGCACGAAATGAAGTCGAGTGGGGTGAAGACCAGGAGGAGGCATTTGAGGAGTTGAAGAGGTGCTTGTCGCGGTCGCCTATCTTACTGGCACCAGATCCCGAAAAGGAGTTTGTTTTACGTACAGATGCGTCTGATGCGTGTTTGGGTGCGGTATTGCTGCAGGAATGCGAAGGCTTGCTACACCCGGTGGCATATGCTAGCAGGAGGCTGAGCAAACCAGAGAGGAATTATGCCACCATAGAAAAAGAATGCTTGGCAATTGTATGGGCCGTCGAGAGATTTAGGCTGTTTCTGCACGGACGGAAATTTCGAATTCAGACTGATCACCGACCGTTGGAATTTCTGAACAGGGCGAAGCATGCTAACAGTCGCGTAATGCGATGGAGTCTGGGGCTGCAAGACCAGAACTTCCACGTAGAATATATCAAGGGATCTGATAATGTTGGAGCGGACTTCATGAGTCGCGTTGAGGTCTAAAGCGGAGTTTCCTTTCTTTTTACGACGCGGAACGTGGAAACAGATTAAGTAATGTGAACAGTGAACGTACGTTTCGTATGATGTCAGGATAGGATTCTTGTTTCAACAAGAAAGGAAGTGGGATCTCGTTTTGTATTTTAGTAAACGTGTTTTTGGCAAACTTAGTGATCAAATGTGAGTTTTCTAGTGGTATGGACAAGGTGTGAAATGATTGAAAAGTATCTGGGGAAATGAAAAAAGTATTTTTGTTAATTATGGAAGTTCGTGGAAAACGATTTGTTTTGACTTTGTGCATGCTGGTCAAACACGTGCGCGGGTGCTGCAAGAAAGTGACTGTGTGTGCGCGTGTATGGCGACAACGAGGATGTATCAACGACGTCGTCACGTGCAGAAATCTTCATGAGATGAAGTTTTTAAAAGTTGGGGGAAATGTCACGATCCTCATGGCAATGATTGCGCCGCGGCCGCGATCGAAGACGAAGAAGATTTGGAAGAGCACGAGGTGGGGAGCGCGCGACCGAGCAGGGAATTGGAAGCGAAGCACGGACCGCGACGGTCGGCCTGCAGATCGCTCAAGAGCTGCCACGGTCAGCGGAACGCTGAGTCTAGCGGTCTGGTCGACGGAACCTTCGCCGGACTCCGACATCTGGGACTGCCATGCACAGCTCCCGGCCGAATCTGCGCTATGACCTCAAGCCATCGAAGCGAAGACAACCGCCTTCACGAGGACAGGCCACGGAGGACTCGTGAGCGAGATTCACCTGATGTATCTATGACTTGACGGAACTTTGATTAGTGTTGAGACGCGTGTAGAGATTTCTTTATTGTACTCTTTTTTTTGGTGATTCTCTCTTTCTTTTTTGACGGCTTACTTTTATCTTTCTTTCTCATTATAGTTCTTCCGCTCGCTTAAATAATATAACGTATTTCTCATTCCCGAAACTCTCATGGTCTTTGTCTTCCTCTTCTGCCAACGGGCGGTGACACCTACTAGGAAGTTGCCTATTTTACATCGCCGACAGGACTACTGGAACCCATTATCTCGTCGATACCGGGGCTGAGGTAAGCGCTGTTTCTGCAAAACGCGCGGATCGATCACAAACGCCCATCTACTTGATTCGGGCTGTGAACAACTAGTCGATCCCCGTCTACAAGGAACGGTCCATTATCATAAATCTTGGCCTCAGACAAGTCTACCGATGGTTATTCCTGGTCGCAGACGTAGGCAACGCGATCATCGGTGCTGACTTCCTACAACACCAGAGCCTCCTCGTAGACGTCAAGGAGACGTCTGCTCGACTCCTCAACGCGACTCTCCGTGCAACTGACACCGCAGGATTCGCGTCAGTCTGCTCCAAGATCGACGGGCCATTCCAACCTCTTCTACGGGACTTTCCAAGCCTCACGCGAGCTCCTGACTGGACCAGTTTTGCACGATGTTCACCATCACATCGAAACAACGGGCGCACCGGTTCATTCCTGACCCCGTCGTCTGGCTCCAGAAAAAACTCCGCATCGCTCGCGAAGAATTCGAGCATATGCTCGAGCTTGGAATCATCCGACCCTCGTCAAGCAGCTGGGCGTCTCCGTTGCATATGGTATCTAAGAAGAACGGAGACTGAAGACCATGTGGCGACTATCGCGCACTGAATAAGAACACAGTGCCCGACAGATACCCTCTTCCGAACATCCAGATACCCGTCGCTGACGAAGATATCCCGAAGACAGCCATAACTACACCGTTTGGTTTGTTTGAGTTCCTGCGTACGGCCTTTTGGCCTCAGTAATGCGGCTCAAACCTTCCAGCGGTTCATCGACGCTGTCACGCGCGGGCTTCCCTTCGTATTCGCCTACTTTGACGACTTCTTGGTCGCTAGCTCAACACCGGAGGAGCACACCAACCACCTTCGTCTTTTGTTTCAAATACTCTCAGATCACGGCATCATTATCAACACCGCAAAAGTGAATTTGGGAGAACAAAACTTGACTTCCTTGGACACCGACTGGACCGCCACGGCATTGTACCTTTGCCGTCGAAAGTTCAAGTGATCAGAGACTTCCAAGATCTACCTCGATCACCAAGCTCCGCCAATTCCTCTGCCTGGTAAACTTTCAGCGCCGGTCCATTCCGAACTGCGCGAGACTGGTCCAGCCCCTTGACTCCCTCCTGAACAGGTCTCCGCGTCCCTTATCTATAACGTACCATGGAGTGAAGCCGCGGAGCAAGCTTTCTGCGCAGTGAAGAACGTACTTGCCGATGCCGTGCTTTTGCGACATCCAGAGCACTCCGCCCAAACCTCGATTATGACCGATGCCTCAGCCACTGCTGTAGGTACCGTCTTGCAACAACACGTCGATGGCGAGTGGCGACCCCTGGCTTTTTTCTCCGAGAAGTTAAAGGCCGCTGAGGCCCGCTACAGTGTTTTTGGGAGGGAGCTGCTAGTCGCGTACTTGGTAGTCCGGCACTTTCGAAATTTTATCAAAGGTCGCTCCTTTGTCATCTGGACGGACCACAAGACACTGACGTACGCCATTCAAAATTCCGGTTCCACCTACACGCCTCAAGAGATTCGGCAACTTTCGTTCCTGTCAGAGTTCACGACCGACATTCGGCACGTCAAAGGTACATCCAACATCCCCGTTGATGTACTGAGCCGAATTGACGCCGTGCCGTCATCTTCTCCCCAAGTCGACATCAGGTTGCTGGCTCAACACCAGGCATCCGACCAGGAGCTGCAGCGGCTACGCGCAAGTACAGCTTCACTATTGCAGGACGTCCAATTTCCTAGAGACATCACCATCGTCTGCGACACATCCACAGGAACGCATCGCCCGTTCGTTCCGGTTGCTCTACAAAGACAGCTTTTCGATGCCATTCATTCGTTGTCGCAACCCGGAATGAAGGCAACGCAGAAGCTAGTGGCCAATCGCTATGTGTGGCCACGGCTCAAGTCCGACGTGCGAAACTGGGTACAGACCTGATTGGCATGTCAACGCGCCAAGATACACCGACATCCAGTCCCTCCACACACGAGCTTCCTGCAGCCCGATTCCCGTTTCGACAAGGTTCACCTTGACCTTGTCGGACCCCTTCCGACATCCCAAGGGCAACGATACATCCTGACGTGTATCGACCGCTTCACAAGGTGGCCGGAGGCTACACCGTTGCCTGATATGACTGCAGCCACCGTCGCCGAGGCTTTATTGTCCTGTTGGGTGGCGCGCTTTGGATGCCCTTCTAAAATTGTCACCGATAGAGGGCAAAAATTCGAGTCCAGCTTGCTCACCGAGTTGTCCCGAATCCTAGGCATGACGAGATCCCGGACAACGGCATACCATCCGCAGTCTAACGGCCTGGTGGAACGTTTCCACCGACACCTCAAGTCTGCGCTCATGGCCCACGCGAACTCCAGGGAGTGGGTACAACAGCTTCCACTCGTCTTACTCGGAGTTCGAACGGCGTTGAAGCAGGACCTCGGCTGTGCGACCTCTGAACGCGTCTATGGGACGACCCTCCGATCACCATCGGACTTTTTCGAGGTCGACCCGTCTCCAAACACGAGGCCAGAAGACTACGCCACAAAGCTGAAGGAGGTTTTTGCAGACCCACGACCAGTTCCTACGCAAGCGGTATCTACGAACACGCCTTACGTCTCTCAAGACTTGCACAGTGCAACGCATGTCTTCGTGCGCCAAAGAGCCCGATGGAAACCGCTCCAGCCACAGTATATTGGACCGTTCCCGATTTTGGAAAAGAAGCCAAGTGGTTTCGGTGTAGAGATCAATGGACGACAAGACACCATCGCTTTTGAGCGTCTAAAGCCAGCTTATCTGGAGCACGCACCCGTGAACCTCATCACATGTGGCACGCGCGAGGAAAGTCCGAAGTCTCGAAAGAAGCCTGCTCAAGTTCATTGGACAAACTCATGACCGGATCTAGCGCCTTAATTGTGTGTTGTTGTCACTGATCTCTATGGTTGTTGTTGTCGTTGTTCTTTTCGTTTTCTTTAATCGCTCGTTGGGGCTCCTCGCTAAGGGGGGGGGGGGGGGGGCATATCTGTAGGGTGCAATCACGGTGTAGGTGCAACGCACCCACAGATCCAATCTTCTCATCAAAATAAAAGAGATGGCTCGAGGCACAGCACGCGCACGAGCCTCGGACAGCTCGTGCAAGAGAATGCTTTGAAGCCGCCATCACAGGCAGACACGTCGTTCGCTTGTCTCGTTCAATGTCCTCACTTTAAATAACGTGGTAGGGCCTCGCGGCCCCCAACATCAGCATGGACGTTGTGTGTGAATACGGCGCCGTCAGCGACCTTCGAGGAAACAGAGTGACGCTGCGGACACCTGTTCCGCCTTCAATGAAACCCCGAATAGCGTCAGCCGCCGTCCGAGTCGCTGCCGGCCACGTGAACCTGCCGCCACGATCAAGTGTTGTACCCGCCGTGAACGATGCAGCTACCTACGGCGAAGTTGTCCTGAAAGACAACCTTCAATTGTTTCTGGGAAGAGGAATAGGGGTCGCAAGAGGAGTTGCTGAACTTTAAGATAGGTGCACTCTGGTCCTCGTGACGAATGTAGCACGTTAGAAGTTGAGGACGGAAGAGATGTTGCGACCCACTTCAAGCTTACGCGAAAACTTTGTTTAATCCACGTGCCGTCAAGCTCGTGCCAACGAGTAGCGTCGTGGTCTTTGTTGAAGGCGAGGCTGGACTATTGTCTGCTACAGATAGCTCCCCTAGAGACTTTGCAAGTAGGCCTACAGCAGGCTGCACGGACGCAGCGATCCTGTGATCAGTAGTCAATTAGGCTCATATAGGAGTAGCACTGTTGCCGTTGGCGTGCTGCGAGCGGAATTACGCGGCAGAAAGCTGTGGACGTTGAAGACAGCGTGCGAGGACCGGGCAGGTTATGGTTAAGGTTGAGGTCAGGCGAAGTCGAGGCAGCGGCAACAAAGATCCGGTAGTGCTGTGGCTCCGAATTTTAGAGGGCTCTATCCCTCCTCGGGCTCCAGGGGAGATGGCGGCCAGCTACGGGACCGACGCAGTGTGACTCCTGGAGATGACGCGCCGAGTGGAGAGCAGACGCCTGAACTAGCAGTGATAAATGAACCTTGGTCGGTCAGCGACGTGCCTTATGAACAGACTGGTGCGCCGTGACTTGCCATGTCACCGCGTGGCGTGGTGCAGCACGCCTCACATGTTGTGGCAGCACGCGATTATACCAGGCCAGCACCCCACCACACAGATGGGCACGACTGCCAGCGCGATACCCGAGACTGCGGCAGGGTCGGAAATGCCAACGAACGTAGACTTGCCGAGCAGGCGGGGTGAGCGAGGTGGCCGCAGCCCGTTGCTGAGAGATGCCAGCTGCAGACGCGACAGGGCAGAGGTGGTGGCGGAGGCTCCGGATGCGGAGGCTGCGGCAGATGTGCCTCCCGCATGAACATCCAAAATGCGGTGCCGTTGCCATGCCCCGGGCCGCGGAGAACGTTTCCTTGGATGGCAGGTGCTCGGAGCCGATCATCACGCCCGCGCCACCAATTTGTAGAGCATTTAAAGTTGAGGACGGAAGAGATCGTGCGACCGCGACTTCGACCTTAGGTGAAAACGTTCTGTTAAATTCACATGCCGTCGGGCACGTGCCAACGAGTAGCGTCGTCGTTTTTATTTGCTGCGACGCTGGACGCATTGATTGCTACAACAAACTTCCTACAAGAAATGGAACACCTCATGAAAGGTGCAGCTGTGGGCTACGTCGAGGAACGCCGGAACTCCGCCGAGATCGCCGTGATTACTGAAGAATCTTTGCCATCTCAGCAAGACAGTAGGTTGCCAGCGCAGCTTGACATTGGCCCAAGCTTCCGGGCCCAAAACGACGGCAACTGATTAACCTCGTCGCCGAATACCCTGACTGTTTTGCGATGTCGTGAATTTTGCGGCGTCGTGACGGCGCATTCCCTGTGCATCTATCGCCATACCAAGTCTCCGTCAAAGAAAGAGAGTAAGTGAGAAAAGTTCTCCAGGAGTAAGTGAGAAAAGTTCTGAACGACGAGATAATCCAGCCTTCAAACATCCGTGGGCCTCTCAAGTCGAATTGGTTGAGATGTGGGAACCACGTGTTCCCCGCATCGGTATCTAGGCCTAACTCAGGCAGGCCGTGGGGCGTCGCCATGTCGGGGCACGTCCCGGATGTT
Organism: Ixodes scapularis; assembly: GCF_016920785.2. NCBI lineage: Eukaryota > Metazoa > Arthropoda > Arachnida > Ixodida > Ixodidae > Ixodes > Ixodes scapularis. The sequence continues at coordinate 90,564,599 of NW_024609837.1, read as the reverse complement.
AGGTGAGGCCGTATTCCCTTGCGGACGGCTCTTTCTCGCGGGTCATCATTCATGGCACAGGTGATGCAAGACATCCTCCGTCTCGACCACACCAACCACAGGCGAACAACAGCGTACCATCCACACATTAAAGTGTTGATGGAGCTCCTAATCAAGACCATCGCCGACATGCTGTCGATGCAAGTCAAAGTAGAACACAAGACGTGGGACGAGGTCGTGCCGTATGTCACGTTTGCCTACAAAACAGCGGTTTGAGAGACCACTGGAGTTACGCCATTCCAGCGGGTGCGTGGTCGCAAGCTGACTACAATGCTTGACGCCATGCTATCTCACGAGCCGACTGACGACGGAAGTGACGACGCCCAGGTGGTTTGGCAACTAGCAGAAGAAGTCCGCAAGCTCGCCCGAGTCCAGATACAAGACCAGCAACGTGCTGAGGCTGGCCGCACCAGTCTTCGTCGTGACGACGTCCACCTTCAGCCCGGAGACAGAGTGCGTGTGGACACCAATTCGCCGCCGCGTTATCAGCGAGAAGCTGTAAAAACGGTGCTTCGTAGACTCAGAGAGCAGAACTACGACGGAACAAAAACCTTATCAAGGTGCCTACCACGACCTGAAGTCGTCCACGTCGTGCGCCTCAAGCCGTAGTACTCTCGATAAAACTGTTAACTCTGATCCCGTACGACGCTCAATAGGACCGCGTTTTATAAGCCTCCACAGTTTCCTTTGTTTTGCTTCCGTGCATCGAGAGGATACTGTTTTAAACAGGGGAGTGATTCCAAGCGCGTCAACGGCGAGCGTGAACGTGGCCGAGTTGTTCCGGCGTTCACCTGTCGCGCGGAGGTACCCATTTGAATTCCAGGTACCGGAATGCTCTTTTATTTATTCTTTCAACTTGGCGTTCTCGTAGGTTCGAAAACATTGTCGTCTGATCGAGTTAAGCATGTCCCTACACGCCGAAAGTTCTAGGCCGAATATTCCAGAAACCCTTGGGGGTACAAAAGTTGCTCCGCCTGGCGAACCGGAGTCAGTCTTGCCACAGCGCTCGATCCTGCGGTTACGCCGGCTTCAACGCCCGCGACGCCCTGTTATCTTCTGTTTCCTTTTTGCTTAGTACACAAGTTCGCCCCATTTCACTTTAATTTCATCCTGTTTATTTATTGTTCTTTTGGTCACCACCCGTGACAATCGTTTAGTGGGCAAAAAGAAAGAAGGTAGAAAGTAAAAATATTGAGTTTAAGTATGAAACTTTGAAATCACAGCGAACTATTTTGGACCTCCTTTCTTTCGAAAGCTCTCTGCCTTTTCACTGTGATACATCCGCGGTACCCAAAGCGCGTCACCCGGCCCAGAGACACATCACACGGCACCGGACCACACCTAATCCCTTCAGCCCTAAGCTGACAGTGCGGTGGAGGCCATGCGTTTGCCGGACCAATCAGCCGCCTCCCTTTCATCACCTGACCTTATTTTCTACGGTTGGGTATGCGCGGGGGAGTGTGATCACATGGGAAAAGTGTGCCTGGCCCAACGAACACGCAGCAATTCCACATCACGGTCAGCTTCAGGGTGAACGGAGTGGGGAAAGCGACTTTTGTTCGAGTTTTGAACGACGGGCTAATCTTGTAGGACCAGAATGACAATGTCCGGGTACGCAAACGCGGGTCCGAGCAAAAGGGCGCTCCCTCCTTTTCGTCTTCATGAACTTTTTAGTACGATGCGCGATTTGTGAGAGGTCAACAGGAAAAAGTTGACAAATCGTTTAAGACCCATTCAAAATCAAAACGAAAAAAAAAATTGCATTAGATCCTTTGCATTTGCATTTGTTTTAGTCCTGTGGTTATTTTGGAAATAAGCGGCCAACTTAAAAGAGGTGAGATTCCGTATTAGTTTGCTAATTCACTAAAAAGCGTAACACACTTTTAATGTCTAGTTGGGGGGGGGGGGGGTGGAGGAGGGGCATACTTTAGTTGAAGTGACGCTCGACCTCGTTGTATAAAGAACGTGGTAGAACATCCGTAGAACATGGTGTAAACAGCGCTAAAGAGAGACAGATACGCAATACAAGAAAACAGACAAAACAAGCGCTGACTCGCAACTCAGTATATAGAGCACAGAAGAAAGGAAGGCCAGACGGGATGTGTCCCTGGCACGGGGAGTGCATAACACCTAGCACAAAATAAAGATAAAAGGAAGGAAGTGGATGATAAGAATCAAAAGGGAAAAGGGGCCATCGCACGAGAGGCGCAAATATCCGCCGATCAACCAGTCATGAACGCCATTTTCTATTTGCGTGTAGAAATGAAACCTGCCAAGTATTACGTGCGTCTTCACCGTGTATAGCGAACAACTCCCATTGAGCCCAAACGACGCGAATGCAACCCGAGAGACCGGGAGGGAGGAGCCGGGAGGCGGGCCACGGAGAAGCAGGGGCGCCTGGAAGACACAGGCTGGGCGCGGTCACAGACAAGAAAAGACGCTTCTCGTAGCACCAACACATTGTACCCTAAACAGTTAAATAAATATATACTTGCATTATTCCAAATTCACCGGTATATAACTGGCGACGAGGATGAAGTCCACACAACAAAGACGGATAAAAACAACTGAGAGACATCGCAACAAAGGAGACAGCGGAGTGACGCCACATCTCATACCTAAAGAATGGCCCGCATCGGGATAATTGAAAAGTTCAATCAGACATCTGAATCATGGTCTTAGAATATCGAAATGATCTAAGCGTTCTTCGCTGCGAACGACATTCTGGAATCAAAGCGAGCCGATGTTCTTCTCACTATCATCGGACAAGAAATGTGCGGACTAATACAAACTTGTCGGCACCTGCCAAACCAGGCACCAAGACGTATTTACAGATCGTTCGACTAGTGCACAACCAAATCAACCTGACGCCCAATGAAACGTTTGAGCGCTATAAATTTCATTATCGGAAGCAGCTGGGATCTGAAACCATAGCAGACTACGTGGCTGCGCTCAAACACCTTTCACTGCAATGCAACTTCGGTGTTTTTTCCTGAACGACCGACTTTGAGACAAGCTCATTGACGGTATTAGGACGGTGAAATTGTTGAAAAGCTGCTGGCTGAACCGACGCTACATTCAAGGCAGCGGTGGACATTGCAACTTCGATTGAGGTTGCCATGAAGGATACGAAGTAAATAAGGAGAGAGACAGCGACTCGACAAGATGTCAAAAGCTTGGTGCAAGGAGGAAGTACAAGACGTCAGTTCTGAAATAGGCCAGCGAGGTAAATGGAAAATCTCGCACAAGCAGGACCCCACGTCACCGTTGTGGAAAAACCAATCACGACCCTGAAAACTGCTTTGCAAGGAACAAGACTTTTAAAAGGTGCGGAAGAACGCGACACTTTTCAATGCTCTGCCGTGACAGAAAACAAGATCAACAGATCTTAAAAAGAAAGGATAAAGAAACTTCACCAACCACGTCGCTACAGAACTTGGGAGACGAAACTCCGTTTTATTTCATCGACTCAAGCTATTCGAAACCCATCACAGCAGCAGTGGAGATTTGAAACAGACCCCTTCAGATGGAGATCGACACTGGCTCTCCCGTGACTGCGATCAATTTGGACACGATTCAAGAAATTCTTAGAGACAGCCAGTTGAAACCTTCAGGAATAACGCTCAAGCCGTACATCGGCAAGCCCATCGTTCGAGAGGGAATGGTTAAAGTGAAGATGTACAATGGGCTAGTCAAGCGTCATGAAATCCAAGTGGTGAAGAATGGGGAAGCTCCCATACTGGGAAAGGAACAGCTTTAGGATTTTGAAGTAAACTGGAAGGAAGTACACATCGTGCGTGCAGAAACCTTAACTCTCGCAAGTGTGCTACAGAAACATGGTTCAATCCTCGATGGTCCGGGAGTACTGAAGGACCACGCCGTGAAACTCTGCGTGAACAAAGATGCTCAAGCAAAGTTTCCTCAGACCAAGATCTGTTCCATACGCCCTCCGACGAAAGAGCGACAAGGAGCTAGATCGTCTTGCAAAAGAGCACATAAGACGCGTTTACAGGAATGCGACTTAGTCGCATCAAATCCAGTTGTCGCATTCAGTGCGGTCATGCAAACGGCATAATGTGCAAAAAAAGCGCATCGCATTCAAGCCGCCAGACAGAGGTGGATCGAGATGGCGAGTGCGCATTCATTCAGCCCATGTAATTGGAGGTCGCATCTCATTTTGGAACGGGGAGGATTATGGGAAGGCGCTCGCTGCGGGAGCGAGTGAACAGCTGAGAGCATGGCGGCGGCCAACCTCGTCAACGGCGCGGAGAGCGGTCCCGCAATTTTTTCCCGAGAACAAATGCGAGCTTTCATAGACGTCATAAGTAAGCGGAATATAGTGCAACTGCTCGGTGAGGGCGGCCACCGTCCAAGCCTTGCGAAGTACGACTTGCGCGTCCAAAGGAGTCCCAAAGCCTTCGGCGCAAGCAAGAACGGAACCGAGAGCTCCGAGCACTGTGGAGAACTGCATGGTAGCGCAGAACGAGCAGCGTCTACCTCGGTGCCGTTCCTGGCTACGCAAAAGCCTTTCGGACTCGGGGTCTGGTTGGTCCGGTCGCGATCGGCGAGGTCTGGCGCGTCGAAGCGCGAATGCGTCCTCAAAGCGTGCGCACACACATCGCCCCTGTTTCAGAGTTACCCGGCGGCCCGGTTTGGAGCCCTAAACGCTTGGACTTCGATGTTTCTTTCTTCCGTCTCGTAACTTCTTCCACAGCACCGAAGACAGCGGGCACGATCTTCACGTTCACTGAATGCATCAAAGGACATCCACGTGCGATGCACCGGAAAACGTGGTGCGGCTGGTTCCGGAAGTGCATAACTTCGAGCTCTGACACGGCGTGGTGCCACCTTTGTGTAGGGCTTGGTGCGCATTCACGTAAACGTTGCCGCGTCGGCTTCGTTCGAAGAAGGAGTGGAGTCGATGCGCTGAAGTCGCTTTCATGTAAACGACACTATAATCACTCCTGTGATGATGAGTGAGTAAGCGACTCGTATCGTTTCAGTCATGAAGGCCAATAGACAAGTGCGCATATGGGGCGATTACAAGGTTACACTTAACCCAGCCTTGAAGCTATATAGGTACCCACTACCGAAGAACGAGGACCTCTTTGTGAAGATTGCCATTGGGAAAAAGTTCACCAAGCTGGATTGCAAGCAAGCTTACTTCCAGCTTTCCAAGCGGAAGAAATATCCCTGTGATCAACACACAAATGGCTCTGCCGGGTAAACAGAGCGCCATTCGGAATAACCGTAGCATTAGCTGTCTTCCAACGGGTCATCGAAGAAATGATAAGAAACTTGCCATACACAGGTGCATTTCAGGATGTCATTGTGATAACCGCCAAGAACGACCAACATCACCTGCGGAATCTGAATATCGTACTGCAAAAAACTCAAAGAATCGGCCTTCACCTGGGAAAGGAAAAATGCTGCTTCATGCAGGACTCTTTCGGGTACCCAGGATATGTTGCAGACAAGCAAGGGATTTGCTAAAATCTCAAGAGGATGCATGCGATCTTAAAAGCGAAGTCGCTGAAAGACCGTGTATCTTCGTGACGCTTTTTATAGAAGGAGTGAAAAATTCCTAGCACTCCGTAGGCGCAGAAAAAGAGCAGCACACGAGAGTGCGTGGAAACAACCACGGTTCATGCGTGTGACGTCACGACAAAGATTATCAGCTGCGACCGACATGTTTGATGATCTCTAAGACGCGCGACAGACACTTGGGTAATTGCAGTCTAAAATCAGCACCCTCAAAGTTGATACTCCGTTATCGTTCTTATTTCCGCCGATAAAGCGGAATTTACTAAATAAGCGTCCCTGTCGTTCGTTTTATTTATCTCGGCGTTTTGAATTTCATCAAGCGTAGCCCGACGTGGCTAGGTTACAACCAGCCGAATAGTGTTGTCCGCTTTCGGGCGAATTTAGCTTCCAGGCAGTTGCCCCCCCCCCCCCCCCCCCTTCAAATCGGCAGGATAAAATCATATAATGGTCGACTTCTAAAGATTGGTCACATTTGGATTAATTCTGCGTTCATCAACGGAGATAAGAGTAATATCTGGTAGTCATTGTTGATGGTGATGTTTTGAGAACGCTAGGACACCAAGCTTTCATCGTACACAACCCAACACCTCACCTTCAACTTGAACACGCACCATCAAATATTTCGCTCGCAACTGATAATCCTGACCCTGACGTAAAAGGTGTGAACTATAAAAGGACGTCACTGAACGCGCCTGCATACAACGAGCCCTAGTCGCACGAGCCTCCCGCTTGAAAGTCTGCCATGGCCGCTCGTGAGTGCATGAGGCGCGAACCATTTTAATTCCAGAATCTCTAGAACCATTATTCCGAAAATTGCACGCTGCGCTGTTCCTCGTCATCGCTCGGTTGGAGCGCCACTAAGCAGGGTCATCGAAGCAGGAGGACGGGGAGGGAGGCAGTTTAGCCCCCCCTCCCCCCGTGCCGTCGAGAGAGGGGACAAGTTGCATAAATGTGTAAGGAGGGGGGGGGGGAATATCGCCCCAGCCCCTGACCATAGCATTTCATAGAGCTATAGTATAAAAAATTAAATACTTTTACAGTTTTCTGTAATGTTGAATTAGAGCGCAGCTCTTGAGGAGAAGGAGAGGAGGGTATGCCCCCCGACCCCCCACCGTACCCTCCCCTCCTCCTCTCCTGCTCCCCTCCCATATAGAGGAGAAACGGAATCGGTGTTGAGGTCACGTAACTTCAATTTCCCCGCTAAAATTTATCAGGGAAGCGTCCGATAATCCAAACGTGCGCGATTACGCCGACGGCGACGCCGACGCTGCTCAAGGCCTAAACGGGCGCCTGAGAGTTGCGATCTGAAAATTCGGGGGAATGGATATCCCCCCTTTTCACTACCATCAGCCCTCTCTCTCTCTTTTCTTCTCTCCCGAAAATTTCTACGGCCCGTCCTGACTCCTATATATCTGTGTGCGTGTGTGTGTGTGTGTGCTGGCCGTACCTTTTATTTTATTTCCCTTTCCCGGCATTTTCTCGCCATCCCCAGCCGCCAGTCATGGGTAAGTTACTTTTAAAAAGTAATTCGTTACAGTTACAGTTACTTTCAGAAAAAAGTAGCGAAGTTACCGTTACAGTTACCGCAACAAAAGAGTAACTCGCTACAGTTACAGTTACTTTTAAAAAGTAACGATGTTACTTTTCAGTTACTTTTCTATAACACAAAAAAATTCAGGAAAAACAAGAACGCCCCTCACAACGTTTTATTGCATAAAATTAAAAAGTACGCTTTTTACTTCATATTCTAGCTTAGCAGGAGTTGCTTCTCGAGGTTACTGTTTGAAAGTTTCCACGCCAGAGTAGTGGTGCAAATCAAAATACGAAACATGCGCAGTGCGGAGTAGTGGCGCTAATCAAAATACGAGACATGCGCAGTGCCCTTCACGTGTATTGCTGTTTTACGGTTGATTCACCCGATTAAAAAGCGTTTGCACACAAAAAAAAAGAAAATACACAACATAGGTAGTGCTTCAAGACACTAAGATGTAAGTGTTCAGGCACAAAGTACAAGCGCGTGCGTAAAGATAACTAGATATTTTTTCATAACATCTATACTTGGCTATATTCGGGTCGTGACTCGCGAGAAGGAACATATTCAGAACTTTGTGCAAGGCCAACTTGACACTCGAAATGTCGGAATAGACGATTTGGAAAGTGCAACAAGGAATGGCTATGATATAGTATTCATAAAACACTGCAAAGTAACGACAAAAGTAACGTCGTTACTTTCATCGTTACCTCAGAAAAAAGTAATAGAACTACAGTTACAAGTTACATTTTTAAAAAGTAACTCGTTATAGTTACAAGTTACCAAAAAAGTAACTAAGTTACAGTAACGCGTTGATACCCAAGACTGGCAGTCGCCTCCTCATCTCTCAGAGATTACCGACGTCTCTACATACACCGCCAGTGGGTGACCCCGGTGGCGTTGTTGACAAAGGCGGAAGATGAGCTCTAAAGCCGCGTACGCCGGGCACGGCTCCACATCACAAAGTTACATCTTCTACTCGATTCCGAAGCGAAGATTTTGGCCTAAAATAACTCCTACCCAAAGTTGTGAAAGGTCACTTTGTCGTCACCAATAACTTCCATTAACGGCGATCTTGCGACGAGAAAGTTCAGGGAATTCACAGCCCGCCTAGGTACAGTCTACGTATTATTGATTCTAACGCTGCGTAGGCATGTAGGGACAAGCGGGGCGCGACGTCATCAGTGCAGCCGTTCAATCGCCTGGCCCCACGCTGTTGCTCGCGCGCGCTCCGATGAAGCTCGATACGACTTTGTATTTCACAATCTGGCTGGATTTTGAGCACCGAGATAGTTTGGATGACTGGAATCTCGTCCCGCGTGACGCCATTGTCAGGACAATCAGCACGTTCCGCGAACTTGGGCCTAACTGTGTTTTTGACGAGTTTAGTCACCTTGGTGGCACAAACCGCTTCGATTCTAGCGCCTTCCAAATGGCAAATAAAGCGATTTGCTAATTTCTCTCAGCTCAGCTACGTCAAAATTCAAAAATAGTTCAAAAGCCGGTAGATGTCATGATTAAAATAAGAACTCCGACTTCACATAACAAGAAAAACAACTTCATTAAACGTTTCGCCTCCCATGCGGGAGGAATCATCAGTACATACACAGGAACGAGAGAGTTGACCGAAGCTCTCTCGTTCCTGTGTATGTACTGATGATGCCTCCCGCATGGGAGGCGAAACGTTTAATGAAGTTGTTTTTCTTGTTATGTGAAGTCGGTGTTCTTATTTTAATCACGTCAAAATTCAACATATATGGCCATCACGAAAGAAGGTCTATTAAATCGCAACCTTCATTGCGATTTAATAGACCCGATTTTTTTTCTATTCTTATTTTTATTATCGGTACAGAAGAATTCCCGCAATGAATTGGCCAAAGTCAGAACATCGTTGCACCTCCTCTTTCAAGGGAATGTTCGAGCGCCCGTCCGAAGACGTACCACGAACCGCTTCTGGACGGGTCTATAAAACAAATCTCCCAAATTAGGCTCTCGGTGAGATGAGACTTGGAAGAAAGCTTTCGCCTAGGTGAACGGAAAACGCAAACACACAAACACACGCACACGCACGCACGCACACACGCACATGAACATAAATTCTTAAACGGCCTGGAAATGACGGGATTTTAGTTTTATTCTCCAATATCGAACTCAGCACTTTGTGTAACGAATCCTAATGGTTCTGCATTTTAAGAGGCTATTAGATCCAATTTTGCACCGAGTCCTACCGCAGTTAACATCACGACCTGGGGCCCTGATCTGGACACTTGGCGAGAAAGCCGGCGAGAGATCCGGCGGCTATGATTGGCCGGCGCCAAGGTCGAGTGCGACGTCGGCCAATCACAGCCGCCAGATTCCTCGCCGACTTTTTCGGCAAGTGTCCAGATTAGGGCCCCTGACGGAGCCATTCGAGAAACGGCAAGAGCGCCCCGTCACGGTGCTAGTCGTCCTTGTCGGTTTGCCATGAGCGGCTAAGTCAATCACGCAGAAAAAGAAAAGCGCAAGATCACGGCGTATTCAGTGTACGTTATTTGTTTAGCCTGTGGCGGCGACCACACACAGACGGTAAGCACCACGACGATACACTTCTGGCGCTGTACAGCGGCCTGACGGTAGTGTCCGTTAATTACTACTGGCACTTCAAAAGAAACGGAGTGTAATAACACAATTCAACGAAACAAACGTGGCGTTTTGTTTCACTAACTTAAAACGTGTCTTTACTTTTTATGAAAGGCTCGTAAAAAAAACAAAGAAACTAATACAGATGATAATATTTAAAAAAATAATGACAGAATTGTGCTACAGAGACTTACGTATATTGTGTTCGACACGTCAAAAGGCGCCGTTGGATTCATGGAATAAAACCAGTTTAGTTTCTTCAAGCCTTCACCGATCTGAGTAAGAGAAACAAAACAAAGAAAAGTTGAACGACGTGAACCCTAAGCGACAAGACTTAGAAAGCACTCGCTATGCTTGAAAACCCCCGTGCCGTTGCCAGGTTCACAGGTCAACGTTGAAAAAAAAAAAAAAAGAAAAACACACGCAGAATGTTAGAGTTTAATCTGAATAGCGGAAAAGATAAAATTAACTGGACGCTTTCATAAAAAAAAAGGAACGTTGAGGGGCACTTCCGGTTTGGAGTGGGGCGAAAAACGGCACGCGTGCCGTGCATTGCGATGTCAGCTATAAAAATGAAAAAAGGGAACGCGGGCAAGTTGGTGATTTATCTCGATAATACTAAACCCTAGACTGAAAAAAAAGAACCGAATGAGCAAGAACATGGCAAGAAAGCAATAATGCAACGATGTGAAACAAATAAGAAAAAAAATTGGCAGCTGCTTTTTGAGATGTTCTGCGTTGTTGTCCGTTTTTTTTTCTTTGTAATTGTATCACTCTATTTGTTCCAGTCTCGGGAATATCATTATATTGCTATGTTGTTTTAGTAGCAATCAACCTTCTAATCAAAATGCGGGGAGTGGGCGCTGCAACGAAAGAGAGAGTGAATAAACTTTATTCAAATCGGCCCAGCAGTTTTGCTTTGGGGCGAGATGGGGGAGAATGGGATTACCCCCTGTCCCGTCCCACCCTCCGTCGACGATGATGGAGGTGGTGGGGAAAAATCTTTTTCCACAGATCAACTTTTCTTTTTTTTTTTTTTTTGCTTGTTTCCTTTTTGCTAGATCTAGGGAGCCCGGTTAGATGAGAGGGTTCATCTCAAACCATGTCGGGTTCTTTTCAATGTAATGGCGGATGCCTCCCGCGGGGATCGGCCGCACCTGCGCATGCGCTGCGTTTTCGCGAGGCTACGAGAAAAGCAGGAGGAAAGGCGGAGAAGTTCGCAGACGGCCAACGCTTTCGCCACCTCCTCGCAGGAGACGCGATCCAGGCAGCATCGAGAACGGTTTTGCCCAGTTCCCGGCCTCGGAACCCGCTCAACGTTTCCTTGGAGGTCAGTGAACACCTACTGCGCCCCTAGAGTTTCAAACCCGACCCCTCTGTCCTACCTGCCCATGGACACTGCCGACGATGGAGTCGGCTCGGCATCCGCCACTCCAACGCCACGCCTGCCTTCACCCCGGACCAGAATCGTGAAGCTCACGGACAACACCAACTGGGCATCTGTGAGCCCTAGCACCATCGGCCAAGCTGTCCAACACGCAGCCCGCCTTACCAAGCAGGAAAGCCGCGACACCTTCATCAAGCTGCGATTCCGTCAAAACCTCCTGGCAGTGGACGCATATCGGGACTCTGCGGCCACCAAACCCCTTGCCCTTCGAACACTCCCTCTCCAAGGCAAACTACATCCCGCCTCACGTACCAGGCCAACAGCCCGAATAACGCCCAAAGAGTTATCCACGGAGTACCCCTGGATCTCACTGACGAAGCCATCCACTCAGAGCTCTACATTCCCTCCCATAGGATTCTCCGATTCCGCCGCCTAGGCCAAACGGCCTCGCTCCTAGTCCTCGCCACCATCGATGGACCTACTCTCCCTCGACATGCCATTTTCTGTTCCACAGTCTTCAGGCTATACCTACCACGCCCAAACAGCCAGCAATGCAAACACTGCTTCAGCCTCGAACATCGAAGTCTCTTATGCCCAAACCGAGCCGAGTTCGTGTGCTGTGCCGCATGTGGGTCCCGCTTCCCTCCGGAACAAAACCCCTCCGACATCCATCATGCATGTGAACCCCGATGCCTCAACTGTAACGGGGAACACGCAGCAACAGACCCCTCCTGCCTTGCACGCCTCGAAGCAACACAGTCCCTACAAAAACGAACCAGAGCTGGGCAGCGCCGAAACGTCCGTACTCAAGGCCCACCCCTCTGGACACTGGAGTTGGCAACTGGCCCACCTTGCCCACCTCCAACCGGTTCGGCATTTTAGACTCATCACGCAGCCGCAGCCAAGGACCTGCCCAAGTCCAATCTGCCCATGGCTCCAGGACCCTCAAACGCAGCCGCTCCCGAAGACCGAACACCCGAGCGCCCCCTCCACCTTCCCCGATGCACAACCTCCAACCATTCTAACGCTCCAGATCCTCCCTACGACAGAACTCCACATCGCACGATCTGCCCAGGCCTTTGAACAATGACATCGATCAGGCCTTCCCACCAACCCAAGAGGTGAGTGGTTCAAACTCTTCCCCTCTGCCCACCTCTACCGCTCCCGCCACTCCCCCTGCTCCCCCTCAAATCGCACAACCTATAATTTCACAAACCGACATACAAGAAATTGTACGCAAGGCACTGGCCCAGATAGTCCCGTCTCTCCTTCAACAAATTATTGCCCCCGTCCCAAACCAAGCTCTTGCCCCTCTCTTTAGTACTCTTAACGACCTCACAGCTCGTATTGCCGTACTAGGAGAGGATTATCATCCCCACAAGCATACACCTGCCTCACTCCAAGACCGCAATCCTGCAGACGATGAATAATAGCTCCATGAATTTGAACCTTCCCCGCTCGCAGCATCCTCTGACCATCTGGCAGTGGAACTGCCGCGGACTCCGCAAGAAAAAAAAACCTCCTCCTCAACCATATGACCTTCACGGACACTCAACCGGACATCCTAGTCATTCAGGAAGCTGGAGGAGCGCTCAACCTACGAAGCTACGACATGTTCGCCCAGCCGAGCATCACCCACCGTCGTCGTGGCACTGCGGATGAAAGCACTACCCCCACTATAACGCTCACTTACGTACGCAAAGACCTCCCGACCACCCAAGAAGATACTACGCACGTCAACACCCCCACGCAAGAACACGTAACCACCACCACTCTCATAGGTGACCATCGCCTTACCATCATCAATGCGTACTGGACTCCTAGCCAACCCTCAATGCCCTTCCCGCCGCTACAAACCCCCCTCCCTAAGTCAAATGCTCGCAACACTGTTCTCCTTCTTGGAGATTTTAACTGCCCTCATTCCGCCTGGGGCTATGACCCCGCGGTGCCGCTAGGCCGTAAATTGGCCTCTTTCACCAGCAATCACCACTTCACTCTCTTGACGGAGCCGTCTAGCCCCACACGCCTAGGCACGGCTCAAGAGTTGGACACAACCCCGGATCTCACATGGATTCGCAGACCACTCCGAGCGATTTGGGAGAACACAGAGGACTCTCTTGGCAGCGATTCTCAGATCCTGGAACTGCACCTCCAAATCAGCTCCTGTCTCTGCCGTACCACCACCACCTATCCCCGGACCAAGATTACAGACTGGCCGAAAGCTAGAGCGGATCTCGACACCGTCGACACCGACACCCTGTCCCTAGAAGCTTGGAGTACCGCGATACTCGCCACGATCTAACAACACACCAAGGAGATTGCGCGCACCCAGGACCAGCCTCACGTTGACAGCCACCTCCTCTCCTTATGGGACAAACGTCGCGCCTTGGCCAAGCGCTGGCGCCACTGCAAGCACAACACCACCCTCCAAGCCCGAATACAAGCTCTCAACTACGAATGCGAAGAATATGCTGACCACCTTGCCATACAGCATTTGCTTGACCTTTTCAACAATTTTAACGGCCAATTTCACACTCCCAAGGTTTAGAACCTTTTCCGCTCCCTCCTAGGGCAGGCCAAACCTCGGCACACCCTCCAAAAACTGCTCCTGGCCTAACACCTGGAACCTTTCACCCTTATTGAAGACATTCGCAATACGTTCTACCCCCCTTCCTCCCACCCCAAACGCAGCGTTAACTACATTTACGCCCTGTCTGAAGACTTACACACGGGTATCAACTCAGAGTTTTCTATCGGCGAACTCTGGCTCGCGATGCTTCAACTTAAACGTCGCACCGCACCTGGACCTGATTGTACCACATAACCATGCTCCGTAACCTTCCCGAAGCTAAACTCGACGAATTGCTCACACACATCAACCGCGTATGGGTAACTGGACGGCTCCGACAGGAATAGAAAACGGCTCATGTCATCCTGCTTCCTAAACCCGAAAAGCCCACGACCACTCCAACAAACCTCCGCCCCTCTCAATGACCTCATGCATAGGAAAATTAATGGAAAAATTGGTACTCAATCACCGTGATTGGCACCTCGAAACGGGGAACCATCTTCCGCACAACCTGATTGGATTTAGAAGACACACCTGCACGCAAGACGTAGCCCTCCGCATTCAGGAAGATGTTTTGCACACCCGAGCACCGCCCGGCTCCGCACTATCGTCGGAGTCGACCTCAAGAAGGCCTTCGATAACGTTACTCATTCCGCCATTCTCTGCAACCTCCAAGAAACTCAACCCGGAAGCCGCCTCTTCAACTATATCACAGATTTCCTCTCCGAATTACCACCCAAATCATCGTGCCCGACGGCCAATCATCTCCCCCCTTCCCTATCTCCCGCGGCACGCCACAAGGCTCCATCTTATCCCCCACCTTATTTAACCTCACCATCAAAAACCTTCCCTCTAAGCTTTCATCTGTTCCTGATCGGTGCCACGTCATTTACGCTGATGACGTCACTATCTGGTGCTCCCGCGGCAGCCCGGGGACACAGAAACGTACCCTTCAAGACGGCTTGGATATTATTAAAACCCATGCCCAATCCATCGGTCTCGAATGCTCTCCCGAAAAATCGGAATATGTCCCCGTTGTGGATCAAAATCGAAAAGAAACAGACCTCTATCGATCCCTCATCCGCCTCAACGTCGACGGCCGCCAAATCCCCCGTCGGCCTCACATCCGCATTTTGGGCTTCACATGGCAGCAAGATGGGAAGAGCACAGTGTGGACAACAAAAACCACCAAACAAATCCACCTCGTTTATAACATGCTCCGCCGAATCACTCGCCACACTCACGGCCTGAAAGAACACGAGCTCCGCGAGATTGTGAAAGCGACAGTCTATTCCCGTGTTCTCTATGCCCTCCCTTATTTAACCCTCACAAAAACCCAATATATCAAACTGGAAACCGCCCTCCGAAAATGCCTCCGCACGGTACTCGGCGTGCCCCACATACGCCCCAAACTACCTCATCACGGCCAGTGCTCTTCACAACAGCCTCGAGAAGAAAACGGAAGCCCACGTCGCAGCGCAATACCACCGACTCACCACGTCCAAGCAAGGCCGCGCCATTCTGTCCACCCTCGGATACCCAATTGTCCACCTCTCTCCCCTTCCTAAAGAATCACCACCGTGGGACATGATTCTTGGCATTACAGTCAAACCCATACCCCGACACATGAATCCGACCGTAGATCGTGGAATACGCCAAAGCAGAGCCCTTCATCTTTCCACACCAACGCACGATACCTATTACACGGACGCCGCCTTCACCGACGGCATCTCTACCACCGTCACAGTGGGCCCCAAAAGAGAGACAGTCCGACATCATGCACATGTACCCTCCGCTACAGCGGCAGAGACGCAGTCCATAGCAGAAGCCATCCTCCTACAGCCCCACTCTACCGAATCCATTACTATCCGCTCCGATAGTCAAGGAGCCCTCATAGACTTCTCTCTCAACCAGCTCCGTACCTGCACGCATCAAACACGACCTGACATCCTACATGGCTGCTCACCCTTATCTCCACGTCCTTCTTGAGTGGGTCCCCGGACACCAGGGAATCACAGGGAATGAAAGGGCCCACGCCCTTGCTCGCGCAAACGAGACTCCGAGCAACCCTAAATTCTGGCCCCCGGACTACAACCCGAAAAAGGAACGTGCCGCTCATCGCAAGGCTCAACGACAGCGCCTGAAAGGCCTCCGCCTTTCCCGCCGTACCCTTCCCCCTCCCACCCCTAACCTCACACGGCGCGAGGGTACATACGTTCGTCAGGCACAGACATTCTCCCTGCCGTGCGACCTCATAACCCACCACATTATGAACCGCCCCGGAACCCCGCATTGTGAGCTCTGTGGTGCCTATCCCGACGTGAGACACACCTACTGGTCTTGTCCACGCGCCCAACAATCTCCCTACTTTCTCCTTCCACATCTCCCCCCTCCCAACATGCCCTTTACCTGGGAGAGCTAGGCCACTGCTCCCTCGGACCTCCGCCCTGCCCTCTGGCCTCGCCTAGCGCAGCACATCTCACATGTGCGAGACTCCTTGACTTCAACAACACTACCCCAAGCTCCAACCTGACCCGCCAAGCCTTTCCGGAAGGCCTCACCTTCTAGCAACCCCTGCCCGGACGTGGGCGGCCATATAATAAAGTTTTTCTCTCTCTCTCTCTCCTCGCAGCTCGTATCTAAAATGCGGCCTATAAACCACGTGACCCGGATCGAGCAGTTGGAAACTCCCTATAATACAGGTCAGATCTGTACCGCGGCGTGGATAGGTGCGTAAACAGGAACTATGACTCCAAAAGACCACGATCGCTTGTGCGTGTGTGTGTGGCGAAGGAGGGGGGGGGGGCGTAATTTCGAGTACATTTATTGCTATTTGTCGTCGCAAGATTCCCTTGTATCGCTCCAGCACGAAAAGGAAGAACTGTCAGTAGGTCCCAAGCAGCTGCATTAACGCACGCACATTCTACCGACGGTTTCCCTGTTAAATTTGCAATGCCACGTATGTCGCGTCGAGGCTGTACGAGCACCGTTGACACGAAAATCGGGAATCTTGTTCACCTCGCTTGCACCTTTGCATTTCATTGCATTATAATCATAGTTAATTGTAGGTTTTGAAAAGGTAGTAAACATTAAGGCTGTCTGGGGTAAATCGGTTCGGGGTAAAAACCAGACACAAGGTGCTGTTGATCTTTGTAAGTGGTCCCTACAGCCGGTTTGTTATGCCTGATTCAGATCGACCGATTGTGCATGCGATTCTCAAGTTTCGACGCCGGGCAATGCAGTTTCCGCCTGCGCTTTCTTGCAGCCCGAGGGACGTCGCAACTACATGTAGTGGGCAAAATCTGAATCAGGTTTCAGCGTCACTTCCGCGGCGTTCATGTGGAAGCAAGGAACGTCACAAGTGCGTACGTCACGTCATCCGTGCAAAGTTTGCACTCTAACACGCCTCCTTAATTTTGATGAGGCTACAAAATTGTCAGACATTGCGAGAAAGATGCATAACCAACAGTTCCAGTGGGAAAAAAAGGCTGGAGGAGTCATTCCGAAAACATGGTATCCCATGGACGCCTCGAATTTTGCCACTGCGACTGCGCTCCTCCGCTGATACGCCGCTAGGGGCACTTGTTTCTACGTACAAGCTACTCCCCACCAATCCGTATGCTCTTTCCACTTTACCACACCGAACATTGGAGAGAAGGAGGCTCTGAACGCACTGGCACGCTGGCGCCTTCTATGAAGCAACTTCATTTGACTATTGTGAATATTTTTGTTTTTCAGCAGGTGGTCGAATAAATGTACCTAATATATGCGGAAACTGACCGTTTATAACATTGTCAAATGTACAAATGTATTAGTAATCCCATGGGCACTCAGGTGAATTGTGAGATGGTCTATTTATGAGTACTACTAAATCTACGCACTTTTGAGCATCCTGAGAAAACCGGAAAATACACTCGTGGGCGGCCTATCTCCATTTTCAAAACTCGAAGATTTTGTCGCGCCCTTTTTTCTGCGTCTTGGAGAAGACACTAGGGGGCGCCGTCAGACGGCGTTTTCAAAAAATGATTGCCGCATTACATCCCCAACACGTAAAAATTTGACGCTTTTGTCAAACTATAAAGCACAACATCCCTGCAAAGAGTAATTGCCGTATTCAAACACTCAAAGCTTTGATTTTTGTGTTTTTGCGAAAACATAATGCAGAACACGCCTAAGAGCAATATTAGGAACGTCCGGAGTCTACAAGCTATGAACTGTTTTCAATTGTAAATTTTATGAAAGTAAATAGAACCCCGCCCCCCTCCCGGAGGGAAATAGCGCCCGTGTATTTCTATCGCTGTGAGTCTTCTAGAACGTCTTGCCTTCTATAAAAATTACCGAAACGGTAATTTTTATAAGCCCCATTCGAAAGACTCGTGCTGATTTATAGAAGGTCGGAACCCCTGCGCAATGGCGGAGCGACTGCATCGAGCAACGTGCAAGGGATTTCATGAGATAGCGATCGTCGGAGCGCGGCCAACACTACGAGCCGACGAGCCAATGAAAGAGCGTCGGAAATGCGGCGTCACTGCGCTTATCATCTCTTTCTGTGGGTGTGTTTTTTTCCAATGTGCCATGGACGTTGAGGTTTTCGTCCGCCATTTTGCAGGGATTTCCCAGCTGCCAACAAAGGGCAGTATTTCGAAAGGGGTCTATTGACTAAAGGCAGTCAAAATAAGACCAAAAACAAGCTTCGACAGAAGCACTGGAGTGCCCCTTAATCCGATGGAGCCATTCAGTCAGCACCAACGGTGCATGGCCACGATGCTCATTGCCTTTGTGCCTTTGCTATATCACCGGATAAACCCATCACAGATTGCGCTCGACTCTGCGGTTTTGTTTGTGCGTGATTGGTTTTGACGGTGAAAGCCAAAAAGACGGCGAACGCCATGACGATGCACTTTATGGCGCCGCTTGATTAGCCCTGGCTGAGGTCGGACCTAAAGGAAAACGGACCATACAGACCGAAATCAAAATGGGTCACAACTTACTGCGCCGATTAGCTTTTTCTTGGAAGAGATCTTGCGGTCGAGAATGCCGAGGAAGAGGCTTTTTTTGTCCATTGTGTTCACCGTGGTGGTCAAGGTGGCAGTGGCCTGCGCGGAGTGCACAATGGCTTCAGGAGAGAAAGAAACTTCTTTGAAAGAACTTCGGGGGGCGGGAGGTGAGCCACGAAAGGCCACAAAATGAGCGCATGGGGGAGCTTAATCTATATCTGGGGCGCAACTTGGCCTGTTGCTTCAATAGGGATGATGTCAAAACGCCGAGCTCTTACTGGCAGAAAAAGAAATATTGGGTAGACCTCGAGGCATTTTGCATCAAGGTCTCTCCTTCCAATCAAAGCCGGTCAGAGCTCGGTGTTGTTTTGACTCCACCGAGTCCTGCGAAAAAAGCAGTCGACTCCCCACAGGGGATTCCAGCTAGAAGACGAGGCCGGCGCATGACGTCAGTGTTAAGGGGGCAGGCCTTGTATTCCAGATGGTATTGATAGAGGCCTCTGCGACTCAGGATACAGACAGCAGGAGCTGACTTCCTTGGCTCAAGAAGTGCCCGCGTATTGGTTTGAGCACCTGCTCAAACGCTCTCTTTCTATAGCCTTCTGAACTGGACATGTTTCAAATTCCTGGATTAAACGAAAACCAATGTCAGGATGTTTCTGGTCTTCCGGAGCCAAGGTGACGATGGGGCCGCTGGGTGCACCACAAATGAATCGGTGTTTTCTTTGTCAGAAAAAACGAAATCCATAGCTGGTTGAATAGTGCACACGCTGATCAAAATCAGTGATCGGTGAGCCACGCACTAATAAAATGGATATTAATAAACGGTGCCTCGAGTGCTTGTATGCCGTTCAAATAACAATAATTGCTCGATGCATGCATTAAGCGCATTTCAGAGATATTTATACGTTCAGTCATTCCGGAGAGTGGTTTGATGCCAAGTATGGGATGCTCTAACGGTCCTTAGAGTCACTAAACGAGCTACGATTCAATAGAATTGAGTTGTCTTAGTTGTAGAAACAATTGTCACGAAGCTTCATCTGAATTTGCAGAAAACGCTTTTTCGTTCCCCCCAGATACGCTCCCTGACAGAGAAAAGCGATTTCACTTCAGCTTTCTGACGCCGCATCGAAAGCTGAGGCAGCCGCGTTTTCAAAGCGCAACATAGCCCAATGCGGAGCGCGAGTTTGCCTGCTTCTTTCGCAGGGGATGCGGTAACGTCAGAACGCCGACCTTTGATTATTGGAAGGATCGTGGGTAGGCCTCGAAAGGCAGCTCTATGCATCATTCAAGTCCAATTCTTTCAATTAAAAGCACTCAGAGTTCGGCGTTCCGACGTCAGTGCAACCCCCGCGCGTGAAGCAGACGAACTTGCGCTCTCCATAGCTTCCACTCTGCACTAAATACCAAAATGGCGGCGCATCACGAGAAAAGCAGCGAACCGCGTGCCCATAATGAGCGTATTCAGTAGGGTTTTAGTAAGTCGTTCTGATCGATTCCATAACGATTCCCTATACTCTTCCACCGCGTCCATGTGCACGCATCGCATTCAGTGTCATACTAACTAGCTCTCGAGCAAAAAAACAGCTGGTGGTATTCTTTTTCTTTTTGAGGGCGGGGGCGAAATGCAAGCTTTGTCCTCTGACTTTGTAAACAAGGTCTGCGAGCGATCCCCACCCCCGGTTGGTACGCCCAAGATCACATCGTTATCGGGTATCGTTATCGGAGGAGGTATCGGATCTGTCTTCTTAGACTCTCGTTTCGCCTTATGAGGCCCGGTGCCTCGCATTCGGAAAACCTTGTGAAGCTAGTCAGCAGGGGCCGATTCCAGCCATTCCCCTTTTGGGGCCGTTTTCTTGAATGGCAGGCTACATGGATCATGGGGTGAGAAAGGGGGAGAAGCACTGGGAAACATGCTGCAGTGATTCACGTGCTAACCCTAAGACGGCTTCCCAATTTTCTTACACTCTATCAGGCAAACTTGTACCCGTTACTTAAAAAAAAATTAATGGATTTCAATTGCAAATAACCGAGCATCAATTGAAATTGAAATTCAGTCAAATTGAAAATCAACTGTTACAATTACTTTCGTTGAAATGTAACGAATTACGTTTGTCGTTTTGTTACAAATTACTTTCAAGTTACTTATCCCGTAGACTTATCAAGAAAGCGATAGGAGCAATTTTCATGTTTTCGAAAATGTTCTGAGCATCACCGAATTCCGTTCCTCATTTGGCCACATTCTGGTAGTCCTTGTAAAATAATAAAATGTTGTATTTAAAAGAAATAATGTAGGCGCATTCCGTACACCCGTAAGCTGCCAAGGGAGCGAACAGTGCGACCACACCCGCCATCTCGCTAGCTTAGGGTGACCGGAAACTAGCGGTGAGCATGCTCATTAGAACCTCCGCTAGCAGATTAGGAGGCAAGGAACCGATGTACAAGAGCACCCTTTTGAAAGGGGTCTTTTAAGCGTGAGCGCAACGGTCTCAAATGTGCAGTAGGGTGTTCGCTCATTCCTATTGCTTCAGTTAGAGTGCTGTGATCATAATTGCTTTTTAAAGTAACAGGTAATTAGGGAGTTTTCTTAGATCGTTTCGGTCGTCTCGCAGCGCTCTCCGCAACCCGCTACGATGCCCGGAACTCTAAAGTCAAGGCGATCGGCGCGCAGACGCAGTAGCGGCTTCTTCGATGCGGAGGGCTCAGCGGAGGGGGAAACGCGGTCTGCGAAAATTCCCTATTAAAGTTATCCGTTACCAATATTTTGTAACGGAATTACATTACAAATTACTGCCCCGAAAAAGTAACAAGGCAATTACAAAATGACTTAAGGTAATGAATTTGAAGGAATCGGTTACTTAAGTTACCCCCCAAGTCTGCTATCAAGTAAGGAAGTCTGGTGCTGGTCAAAGTCTGTGGATTCTGGGAAAGAAGCGGCAAGCTCCCGTTACGGCTGTCATTTTGGTGCGTGGAATGACCAGTGTCTCCTTGACCTGTCTCTTTTTTCTTTTTGCTGAGCCACGTTTGCGGTGACAGATGACTTTATCAATACATTTCCTGTACACCGAGATTTTGTTATTCATAAACCAGCCAAACCAGCGCGCATCTTCGCCTCGCCACCATGTGGGGCATCTGTACTTGGCGGATATGAAAAATAAGTTTCCTCTCTCGAAATACCCAATAGGAACAACATCACTTTAAGAAATGTGTGCGCTTAAGCATGATTGGTTAGTGGATTACGCACATCGTGCAAGAATAATTATATTGGTGCAGAAGCCTTTCTGTACAATAACGTTCCATAGAAATATTGGCGCCGCTGGTGAAGAAAGACCCATTTCAAGGGACCGAAATGACTATTGCTAGGCCAACGGGGACCGATCAGTCACCTGCCTTGCGAGCTTTTGGCCTGTCTGTATGTTAGTCTCTTTTTGAGTCCTGACTCCTGCTAGCAGTCACGGAAGGTAATTGTGCTACCGCCTCAGGATCCAATGACTTTAGGGCCGGTGAAAGGCTAGCACGTGAATAACGGCGACCTGTTTAGCCAATCCCCGACCTCACCCCCTCTCGCTCTCTCTCACTCCGTATTCCAGGCAATGTGACATTCTTAAAAAAATGAAAGAGGGTCACGAATTGCAGCGGAGTTGAAAGCTGAGATAGTCGGTAGCAGTTCATGATAAAAAAGAAAGGACGCAAAAATTAGGCCGATAAAGAGAAGACACGTACGACAGACAAGCACCTGTCTGTCCTACGTGTCCTCTATAGACCGTCCTTGTTTTTGAGCGCTTTCTGTTTTATCATGAGGTTTACAAATCTCTGCAATGCGAAATTAGAGCGTAGCTCTTGAGGAGGAAGTGGTACACCGTACCCTCCCCTCCGCGTCCGTACCTCCTGTTACTCCTCCTCCTCAATAGCCTCCCCCCTCCCTACCCTCCCTACCCTCCCTTCCCCCTTCATACACAGGAAGAGAGGCGGGTATGAAGGAGGAAGGGATTCTATGTAAGACGAGAAGGGCAGGGTACCGAACCTCCCCCTCTCCCCCGTACGACCTCCTCCTCCTCTTCCGTCTCCTCCCCGCCTTACCCCCCCTCCTCCGTATCCTCTTTTTCTTTTTCGTACCCTCCTTCTGCATACCCTCCCCTGCTCCTCTCCATACCGTCTTTCATACCATCTCCTCCTTCTTCGTACCCTGCTCCTCCACATCCTCCCCTTCTCCTCCTGCGTACTACCCCCTCCTTGCACCCTCCCTTCCTCCCTCCTCTTCCGTATACCCTCCCACCAATCCTCCGTCGCTTCCCTCCTTGTTCTGCCCTCTATCAGCAGGACATTTTCTGCTACTTTCTTGGACTGTGAAAAGCCGCTCAGCGCGATTCCTTACCTATGTATTGCGGTTTTGCATTCGACGTTTTCTCGCCCCTCTTGAAAGTTTTCACATTATATTTGTGATGCATGCAGCATACCATTTCTGTGTTATCTTCCACTGTGAGAAATAGGACTGGGCCTGGCCATTCAAGCGTTTCTGCTTGACATTCACGGGAAATGAAGGAGGGGAAGGACGTCGAACGACCCTCGACGCTACTTTGCGAACAATGACAACTGTTCTCCTCCCTCCCACAGATAATCCGCGTAGAGTCCTTCTCAGTCATAGCCAAAAATAGTTGTTCGGGCTGGAGTCAGTGGCGCCCCTTCTTTTATCTTGGTGCTCGAGTGAAAAAAGGAAGCTCTCCCCAAAGCGCGCCCAAAAACGAAGTCATCTAGGATTCCGCCCGATCGTGAAGATGTCGTTGACTGTAACTGCCTTATTTCCAATCTTTCTCAAATAAATGTTTTTTTTTTTGTTTTTTTGTTTTTTTTTTAGATAAGCCTGCATTGTGTGGTACGTACAATATATTCTTCGAAAGTTAACACTCGCAAACTTTTATGCCCGTGTCCGGTTCATCGGTAAGCACGTTATTTGGAGCATAAAAAAATGCATGCTTTTTGGCTATGTTCTGTTGTAAAATAGTTTCAACAGCTAAGCGCTTTGTCGTTTGACACGTGGGTAATCAAACGGCGCCGTCAGAACTTATCGTAAAAAACAACAACACGAGAACTAACATACCACTCACATTCATTTTGTCGCGCGCGTATCCAACAATACCTTACAAGAATTTTTTTTTAAAATGTGGTGCGCTGTTTTTTTATGTCCTGGGGGAAAATACATGCACTATGAAACACAAAATACAGCGAGAAAAGGCGTGAATTTAGCAGCCAGCAGATTTTGGAACTGCGCCTACGCAGGCTGCGCTTATGAAAATTACAGTCAACTCGGTTAGGGTTAGCAGGGACGTCGGTGAGAGTTTAGCCTGAAACTTAGTGACTGGGCTTGAAAACGGTTTGTTGCACCTGGGCTTGAGTGTTTCTTGGAAAGGTGTATACCGATGAAGAGGCAAGTGGACTGCCCTGAGGCACATTGCGTATCGACACGCATCTTTCACATCAGACTAACTTCGCTCGTGCGTCGAATACGTGTTGTTGTCGTCACAATTGCCAAAGCACGTGCTTCGAGATCTAGGACCACTGCACGGCGATTCCCGGGAAGGTGAATGACGGGAAAGCATCCGCCGATCCCGGAGGACTGGTCATGTTCTATTGGGGATCCAGAGGCCGAGCGACCCCGTTCGGACTGCGCGCTCCATCTCGGATCTGGTTCACTGATCCCGGTGCGCTCCAAAACACCATGACCGGTGAAATTCGCCATTAGGTAAACAAGCCTCTGTGATTTACACGCTGGCCCTTAGGCGCCTTCCAGACTTTCTTACGCTGTGTGAAATAAGCAATGCCATGAAACCGTTACCTTTTTCTCGAGGGTGTCAAGTTCCGCGGACATATTGGCATTCGTCTGAATGACCGCCTGCATCATGGGCTGGAAGATATTTTCGAGGAAGTGTCCGCAGCGATGCACCCTACTCAGCTGCCCTTCGGCGCCGTAGTGAAACGCGCGGGCAAATTTCAGGAATGGCCCCACTCCCTCATTTTTGTCGTCCATGAAGAGCGCGAGGTGCATCAGAAGCTTGAATGTCGCCAGGTTGGCCGCTTCCGCCTTTCTGTGCGGGAGAACAGAGCAAACCGTCAAATGCGCAAGCAGGTTCACTGGGTAAGTGATACAGATATAAGTGTCGAGTGTATATCTACTGATGAATTAAGCGCATTTATAGCCGGCGACATGTCGAAACAACACCACATAGAAAACAAAGCCTTGGCCTTAGGATCTCCACCCGTCATCACTGGTGGATCTAGGCAGCGCCACCTGGCCTACGCAGCACCGCCACCAACGTCTCACAACGAGCGCGACGGAAGCCCGCGGTGACGTCAGGATAAACACGTCTGCCGGTTTGCAGCGTCTTTGACTCTTCAGTGTGTTTGCCACTTGGGGAGGGGAACCACTAAGGATGACATCGTGCTCAGGTCCTCTCTTCCAGGTGGTATTGACCTCTTGCAAAATTAGGCAACCATCAAATTGAATGCACGGAACGTAGCACGCGTTCGCCTTATCTGTAATAATCATTAGAACAGTCAACTTGAGACGTTGGTGAACGGCCGTGCAAAGTGTCATTTGCTTAAGATTTTTAGTTTAGAACAATCACTGCGGCACAGTGTTGGAACTATCGCGCTCTAGAAGTAACGACGTTACTGGTAATGCGTGTTTTTTTAGGAACGTACTAAAGTACTCGTTAGAATCCAGATATGAGTAGCGAGTAAAATAATGTCGTTAATATTCTGCGGTATTTCCTATCAAATTAAGTTCCCCTTACTCTATACTTTTGATAAAAAAGGGCGGCATGATTGTTTCAAAATTAAATAATTTTTATTTTGTACAGTACGAAGAGTGGCAAAGGAACCTAGACAAAGTATTATATAAGCGGCGTCATTTCAAACTCTTTCGGGTTAGACTTTTAACGTTCCCACGACCGGGCCCGAAAGGCGCGAGATTATTGCTGTGCGGAACCCCTAAGTGTTCTTGGTGCAGTCTTCGAACAGAAGCTGTCAAGTTCACCGGCGCGTTCGAACCCCACCCCACGCTGCGCTTACACCGCCTCGCGGCGGCAGTCGGCGGTGGCTAATTACAGAAATGTTAACCCACTCGGCTCAGCCGTAAAAGCCGCTTCGCGACGGCCCCCTATTTGCTAAAGTGTCTTTCGATAAGAAGTCGGCGTTCGCTAAAACGTCGTTCGGACAACTGATTGCCACTTCCCTGAACGTTCGCCTCGCTGAAAAAAAAAAAAAAAAAAAAAAAACATCCTTTCAGAAGGCAACAGCTCGGAGGATTTTTCCTCAGCGTCCTTAGCTACTGCAGCTGGTCACAACCTCCTCTTCAAAGCAAATAAATTATCTTTCTGTAAACAACAGAAAGGACAAAGTCTATGTTTGGACGCATTGACGTTCCCACGCTTGAAACCAAAGCAAGTGTGTCGACGGTGGCCACATGCTGACGTGTCATCAAATGGAATCTGGTTTGAGAAGGAATAAAATAACGTTAACTTTTATCGGATTAACTTTGGTACATGAAGAGGTCTATTCTCCGCCCGAAACGTGGCGTGCATCCTGTCGTTCTTTTTAGAGCGGTCTCTTCTTCCCAGGCAGGTGCTATGGGCGAGGTTCAGACCTCTGAATGGCTGCCGAGAGGCGTCACGTGTTCCAGGATATACATACACATCCTTCCGAGGCCATACAAACAAGCTGGGCTATGCGTCACGTGTTCGAGGATATACATTACACGTCCTGCCGACAGTGCATTTTTTATTAACTTGTTCAATGCAATCTGAATTTCTTTGTTAGTTTTTTTGGCGTTATTCAAATTTCGAAATATTATTGTTGTGTGTGTGTGTGTTTTTATAGTTTTGTTTGCTGGCTCGTGCTTTTCGTGTGAGTTTGCAACGTATAAATGTGATCTGGAGCCCAATCCTCTGCTGCGGTGCTCCAGCGCTGCAGAGTAGTAATAAATATATAAATAAATAAGCATTCTGAACAAGTGTTTTGTTGCTGAAGTTTATAGAGTCGGTTGATTATAAACAGTTGTCATATACTAACACTGAAACGCAAAGTAACGACTAACTAACGTTAAAGTAACGCCCGTTAGTCATGGCAAGTAACGACACCGTTCATTCGATACATTTAAAAAATGGTAATGAAGCTCTGTACGCGTCAGCTTTTCTCCAAGCTAACGAGTAACGCTGTCTCGTTGCTTATCTTTTGGTAACGGGCACAATTTTGCAGTGCTATAGCGAAGGCAATACGCGCAGCGCGTGTCACGAGATTTTTGCACACATTTTGAACTTTGGTAATTCAGCAAAAAATCTCTCGGTCGAGATCGCGGTACGTGCCCCGCCTCCAGCCAACACCACCTAGAATAATGGCGACCCGCGAACATCCTCCTTTCCCTCGTTGAAAGGTCCTCAGAGTCGGATGGCGAAAATTCAGCAGCTAGGTCCGAGCCGCGTGGCGGGCTTCCGTCGCCGTGTTGATTCGACACGAGGCCCAAATGCAATACCGACGCAGAGCGGAAGCTGTGGCTTCGCTCGATCTCACCATGATGACATCAAAGTTTTAGTGCACCGTATTTTTTAATGCATTAGCTATCCCATAAAGTGAAGCCAGCAACGTATCCAACCGCAAAAAAAAAAAAAAAAAAAAGACGCCAAAGAAATTTTTTTTTTCCCATTGGGTGAGCAAAACGGCTCCTCGCTAGCCATTGGCGGCCGCTTCACGAGAGCGCGCGCTCGGCTGTCGCTCTCTTGTCATTCGTTGCCGGGGGGGAATGGCAGAACAGCGGCCCCATCACGAGAGCTGGCGCTCGGCCGCCGCCCGTAACCTGGGCAGTAGCCAAACGTGGCCGCCCCCGCCAGTAGATCGAACTGAGGGAACGAAAGGAGGATTTCATGCTTCCTAACTCATACAGAGGGCGAACTGTCTTCGTTTCGCTTTTTAATTCGAGGGTTTTCTACCCCAATTACACGACCGTAAAGGTACCTTAAGCTAAGGGACCTTTATTTTCTGCGCCCAATCAATTCTTCCGCGCGTGGCGTGTGCTCGCGAGCCAAGAGCACGGGCTGATTCGCCGATAGCAAGGGGACCTACGTTAAAGGTACCTTTATGTTGACCGTGTGAAGGGGGTATTAGTAGGTTGTTTTGGCACCCCCGCTACGCTATACGCTAGAGCGAAGACATTACTGGGCATGTGCGATGCAAGCGGAGAATTAGCGGGACTGCCGAAGCTAGCGGAGGGGCTTTATTTCACGAAAGTTAAGAAAAATGTAGCGCACGTAGTGCGGTGCCCTCGCGTGGGTCTCGCGAGATGGTGTCTTGGCGAGAATAGGGAGAGCCAGCGAGGGACGAAACTAAAGAAGGCAGTCACGACGTGCCTATCCGGTCTGTCCACTTCGTGATCCTGGTTTTGAGGGCGGATTATATGTCGCCGCTGTGAGAAGTATCCGCTACAAAGCCGTTCCATGACTGCAATAGGTAGCGATTCATGGCGAGCATGCTAAATCTGACAACGAACAAATAAATAAATAAAAGCTTCGCAAGCCGTGCTGATGTGATCCAAGTGTGCCGCTTTTAACGCGACAGAAACGACCAACGAAGCGAACAAGCAGGCGGATCTGAGAGATTTTCGTGGCGTTTGATTTTCAGTTAACTTTGAGGAGGAAAGAAACACCCATCGCAACGAACCAAGAGAGGAGTTACGGTTGTTGTAATTTTTTTTTTTTAAGATTTCTCTCCATGGCTTGGGCGCTTAACTGATATCAGATAGGCTCGGATAGCTTGGCAGTCAGTTGTATTCGCGAAAAAAAAATAATATTCATTTGCTTAAAAGCAAGGAAAAGATATGCACTTTATTGGATAAAGAAAGAATATTTTCTTTTTTTTTTAGCCAGCAAAGCTTATAAAAAAATTGCAGAAGGTGGCTTTACAAACCTTTGTTTTACATAAGTCTTAGTGTCCGAAAGAGATGGGTATGCACTTGGGCTAGTTGGTGATCCATGCTTGTGAGGGTAAAAGCACTAAAAACAATGGACAGGTAAAAGAAACGAACAACACAGAGCTTACTTGCAAGAATAAACTTCAGTTGCAAGTAGCGTTCTGTGTTGTTCGTTTCTTTTACTTGTCCGTTGTTTTTAGCGCTTTTACCCTCACAAAAACATCCAAAGGAGCCGCTAGCGGCGTTGCGTTAGCTCTCGTAACGCTGTAAACTGTAGCGGGTTGCGAACCTTCTAGTAAATCTTAATATGGCGGTTCCGCTATGCTACATATAGTGGAGTCCGTAGTGGATAGTGAAGAGCGTAGCGGGAATGACAGAACGATCGACTAAAACACTATATTATATACTCCGTTCTCCTTAAGCTGAGACTGCAGCCAAAGCCAGAAGCACGAGAGCACGAAGTCGCTGTTTTCAAAAGTTCGTTCACAAAGCTCTGAAAAGTTTCTTAAAGCGAGCACCCGCGTCAGAAATAAACGTGTCAAAGCTTTACGAGTCGAAAGTGTGCGCTTGTGTTTGGAAGACGCGCCGGTAGCACCGGCACACGGACGGCCGGAATGAGCGATGAACAGACGTCATGGCGGTTCTCTAAGTGGTCAATCCCAATGTGCATGATGTCACAAACCACGGCCACTGGGAATCAAGGGAAGGGTTGGTCGAGGGGGTTTTACGCTCCAGGTGGCAAAATGCTTTTTTGTGGAATTTTCCCCGAAAGGCGAAAAGCGCCCTCCCGTTCGTGTTTGCTCGTTGCAAACTGCCGAAAAATTAAATATCTTAAAATCCGCTGGCAGCAAACAGAACACGGAAAGCGTCACCAAAATGGTCACATCACTAAAAAAAGGAAAGCTACCGGCTACATTGCTCGGTTCCGTGTGCACCGAAGTGGGCAGACTTCATGTGCACCTATGCGTCGGCTGTGCTCCTCGTCGCTGCTGAAGATTGCTGCTGCGGCTGTCATGCCACCTGTCCCCGGGGGTTATCCCGGTGTCACACCAGGCAGGATGGATGTTTTTTGGTTCCTCAGGTCAAGCGACTTGCGACCCTTCGCATGGAGCATCGTTGTCGATGGCTTCCTCGCCGCCTAAGCGGCGCTGCGTTGGGACAAAAGCGTACCTCGGTTTCTCCAGCGGCAGCCCTCTACAAGTTGGCCTTCAAGCCTCGTACCTGTTTCGACGTCCCTGTTTTTTCCGATTGTTAGCTCCGGCACGCTTTGTACATTTGCCTCAAATGGATTGGCTCTCAAGAATATGCTGTCCAGAACGCCACCCACACTGTCTGGGTACGTTCCCTTGAGGACGCCGGCCGACTCCGGGAGATGCAAGAGGTGCCCACTTTGAAGGACACAGCTGTGCCAGTGCAAGCGTACCTGATCTCCGGCCAGGACCTTCGCCGCAACGTTGTGAACGGCGTACACCCTGGTGAGACGCCGGAAGGCTTGCTTGAGTCCTTGACTTGCTCGTAACATCAGATCATCTCCGCTCGCTACATGGGTTCTGGGCGTACGTGTCTGGTCACCCTCCCCTCCCCCGAATCATATCACCTACTACTGCTGTACCTTGAGCTCCCGTCCCTATCGCCCAGCGGTAAACCAAGTGCTACAAGTACTTCCGCTCGGGCCATATGAACTCATCATGTCCGTACCCTTCCCACTCGACCATGGAGTCGTCAGAGACAGCTACGTACAAGTGCGGCCTATGCAAGACAAATGATCACTAAATCACAGCTAATGCTTGTCCTAAGAAACAGCGTCCCACATCGGACCGTCGAAGGCGGCAACGTCAAACGGTCTCGGCAGCCAGCCAGTTAACGCTGAGTGCTGGAATTCACACACACAACCGCTGCACTCTCCTTGATGAAGAGCGGGTTAGCGTGAACAACTCTAGTTCAGACATGCCACTCTCTGGAAGTCCGTCGTATAGTACGGCGGTCTGACAGAAATGTCGACGCCCCAGCAGCACCCCTGTCTCTCCTTTGCCATCTGGGGTTCCGGACCTAAAGTTAACCTTAAAAAAGCTTGACCAACGCATAGACTTGCTTTAAGAGGAGGTCATTTTAAGGTAGCGCCAAGCCCTGCTTCGGCACTCCCAATCCGTGAAGACCGGGGGGACGCCCCCCCCTCTCCTGCTCAGCTCTTGCCTGCTCTTTCCGCTGCTATGTCTCCGACGGAACTTTTAAGGTATATAGCCCAGCAACTGCCGGATCTGTCAAGATAGCTGTCAGCTATCCTTCACCTGTGACTTTTTCACTCCCTCCACGGCGCTCACAGGGGTGCTCAATGGAAGTTTCAAGGCTTGTGTGGCAAGGTCGGGAGCTCAACCAACGCATCTGACTCGGAAAGCATTTTACTTGGGTACTGCTGCTCTAGGAACCTAATTCGCGTCCGCGCCTCTACGGCTTTACTGCCTATGGCACCCAGTCAATCTCCTATCATCGCCGTGCCGCCCCCTCGTCTACACCTGGTAACAAGGCGGCACTGTTGTTTGTGGACACTAGGTATCCTCAGACGCCTATTCCGCTTGCACCGTGGTGTAACCGGTTGCAGAAGTGATTGCAGTGCTTGTCCGGGTTCCTCACACTGATGTCATTTTAGTATCGTGTTACCCTAAAATGGTAAAGTAACTCGGCTTCGCCTCGCATACTAGCGCAATCTTCGCCCTGCGCAACCGGTATGGACGCCCGGTGTTAGTTGCCGGTGGCCTAGAGTCCCACATTTGGCTTGGGGCTATTCCTTCCACGAGGCCAACCGGTGATGGACATTTTTGTGGACGCTCAATTCGTACTCCTAAATGCCCCAGACACGCACAATCGGCGGGAGACTTAAGGCCTCTACAAACAGGCTACGACAAAAATCGTCAGCAGATACGACTCCGACAAATCGTTCGGCGCTCCGCTTCCGCCAGATTTTTATTTATTTATTTTTTTTGAGCGGGGGGGGGGGGGGGGGAGCTCCCCCCGCCAAATCTGGCCCGTGTCCTCTACGCGAGCCTTGATCCGCTCATCACGTGGGTCCGGAGGGCCACTCAAACGCTCTGTTCGCTCCCGGTCAATCACTCAAGGCCTCTGCCACTTTTCAAGTCCCAAAACCGGGAAAAGGAAGACTCGAGGGTGAGGGGAAAGCCAGGCAAGCGCGCGTCGTGTCGTCTTCCAGCAGTTCTGTGGATTGGATCAGATTCCCGCGGCTCTTATGTTCCCAAAGTACCTCGTAGAGACAAACAAACTTGGTTGGTTTGGAGGGTAATCAAATAAAGTATATATTCCTAAATTCTTAGTGTTTATAACTACAACGAAGAGTCTTAGTACTGAACACCGCATTCTATTATTATTATTCTGTTTGAGCTACGTTTATGTTTTTCAAGTAGAACGCACTCGGAGCGGCAAAAGCATTCAGTGCATCAAGGTTTATTTCTTCAGCTTTTCGGATGTACGTTAAGACGCAAAGATTCGCCAAAGCAGCTATGCACTCAGAAGAAGAAACCTCATCGGACGTCATCATGAGAAATGTGAATCTTCACAAAGCAAGCTAAGCTGGGGCGGCCGAGACGTGCGCTTTGATGAAGGATCTCCCAAATCCTCCCAAAGTCGGACCTCTTTGGCCTTCCTGACGAGGCGACGGTAGTAGCGAGGTCGGTGATTTGGTGAGCCGCGGGAGAAAAGATAGACAGGCGGCAGGCAGATCATTAGCAGGTGTCGTGTGACGAGCACCGACGTGAAAGAAAAGCGGAGGAGGCGAGGAGAAAAGTTGTGAATTTGGCTTGGCCGGGGTCCAAACAGATATAAGACCGACGACTACCAGACGCTTCAATATTGACGATTTTTACAGGAGTCGTGTAGCCTGACGATTTTCGTAGTAGCCTGTTTGGACAGGCCTTTACCCCCGTGCCTCGCACTGTTACCCGACCTGGCGTGGTGGCTTTGCAACGCCCCCGTCAACTGGCATCCAAAACCGGACTGTTGGGGTAGCGGCCGTTAACTGCTCTATCTGGGTCTGCATTCGGGTCGCAGCCACCGTCTCCGCCGCCTTAGTCGTGTGGCAAAATGTGACATGTTCCGCTCTCTGCTCAATTCGTCCATGTCATCAAGGGTCAACCTGGGGACCCATTTCCTTTTATCCGCGCAGTGGTACGGCCTAGCCCTTCGATCTCCATCTTACTTTCTTATGGGACGAGCGCAGCCAGGCGGAGGATGCTGTCTCCTGCGCCCCGCATTTTATCGTGGCTCTTTCTGATCTCAACCGCCTCACTGCTACGGTTCCGAGCTACGAAGAGCGGCTCTCTCGCAGTCGTTGGTTGGACCGGTGAGCGTCCCTTGGCCCCTACGCCCCTGCGGCCTCGGTATGGCGCACCCCTTCCCTCCACGATCCGGCTTCCAGCGCCTGTCTGCGCTCCGGACGAGACCCGCCACCATTTGCGCCTGAGGTTGCCTGTTCTTTCTCTCTGGACTTCAAAGGCCCCCCTCTCCCTTTCACTCGCCCTTCTACCGTTCTTGCGCAAGAGGGAGGAGTTCCAGACGTCTCTGACCTTGATAATGCCCAGGAGCCCTTCACCATGGCTGAGCTACTCGCCACGATTAACCACGCTTCAGCAGGGACTGCAACCGGCCCGGATGATGTACGATACGAGCTCTATACAAACATGGAAGGGCTGGCCCTGCGATGTCTTCTAGACACCCTGAATGCGGTCTGGATGTCCGGGGACGTACAATCGGCGCGGAATGAAACCCGAACGCCGGAACGCGTGGCCACCGATACAGGGTGCTCCACCTGGAGGGCCCCTGAGAACTAATGAAAACGCACCTGAATGCGAGGGTGCGGGTCCTACTAAGATGTCCTCAACCCTCGCGTGGCTTGTTTGGGACTTCCGCGTTTCGCCGGTGGCGTGCTGTAAGCGTCGTCACGTGGGGTGCTTTTCTGTCGCCGCACTGCCGCCCCATATCTTTCGGTCGACACGGGGTGGCCACTTAACGTTACTATAGCTCTTTGCGATACGCCCTGCTCAGACAGGGTGATTAATTTATTCCGCTCCCGAATTGATACGTCTGACATATCGGTGGTTACCAAAGAGAGCGTCAGCAAGCAATTCCTCTCTTTTTAAGAATTGACTGGTAACCTCGCACCAAAAAATACGCATTGCTCATAAATCCCGAGGCATCGACGTCAGTGTGTTGCATCCCTTCTTTTTTTTTTCATTAAGAGTATGGTCGTGGGAACAAGCGAATTTTATTTCGCGTTTATGACGTTTCGCTATTTCTCAGAAACCGCGCGTTGCACGTTGTTCATCGCAGCATGGTTCCGGTGACACGCCATCAAGCACTGCGGGTCTTCTGTGCACGAAATGTCTCATTTTTCATTTCGCCCTTGCCAAACACAACGCGATAATGAATGACAGCGCTGAAGAGATATCGCTGGGAATCCGATACGCAAAGCGAGTGACAGTGCTTTTTCTATCGGATGTGACGGCGTTTACAGCGCGCCACCGGCGAAACGCGGAACTTCCAGACGAGCCGCGCGACGATCGAGCTCATCTTAGTAGGACCCGCACCCTCGCACCCCTGCGCATTTTCATTAGTTCTCAGGGGCCCTCCAGGTGGAGCAGCCCGTATCAACGGCCACGCGTTCCGGCGTTCGGGTTTCATTTCGTGCTGATTGTACCTGCCATTTGGAAACATGCGCATATAGTTGCCATTCACAAGCATGGCAAACCCTCCGATATTCTTTCGAATCTTCGGCCATCGCT
Organism: Ixodes scapularis; assembly: GCF_016920785.2. Taxonomy (NCBI): domain Eukaryota; kingdom Metazoa; phylum Arthropoda; class Arachnida; order Ixodida; family Ixodidae; genus Ixodes; species Ixodes scapularis. The sequence goes on along the minus strand of NW_024609837.1, from coordinate 90,530,166 downwards.
CTCACCCCGACTCTAGAAAAGCTTATTGAATGTATGTTGGCCGCGCGCCTCAGTTGGTGGTTTGAGGACTTTGGAATGTACTACCCAGCCAAGATTGGATTTCGGCCAAACTTGTGCACCGAGGACGGCTTCGAATATCTCTTTTCTGCTCTGCTCATGGGTGGCCGCTATCAACGTGTATGCACGCACCTCGCCAGGGATTTACACCGGGCATAGGACACTGTGGGCCACGAAGATATTGCCGCGCGCGCAGCTGGCCAAGTAGGCAGCGCGCGCGGGGCCTAACAGTTATCGCGCTTGCCTCTCACGCAGAAGGCCAGGGTTCGATTCCTGGCCGCGGCTACAGATTTTTGTTGACAGCGTAATTTGATGTTCTGGTGAATTCGAGAACCATCTTGTTGATTCGAGGTTAGAATGTTCTACGCGCCGAACCTTCTACGCCGAACGATCCAGAAACCCACGAGGGTACATAAGGGATTCCGCCAGGCGAGCGCAGGCAGTTTCGCACCAGCGTTCGACTCTGCTGCTTCGCCGACTTCGACGCCCGCGACGCTCTGTTATTATCTTTTGTACTCGTTTATTTTTGGCACAAGTTCGCCACAATAAACGTTTATTTCTTTCTGTTTATTTCCTGTTTTTTTTGGTCACCACCCGTGACATTTTGGTGGAAGTGCTGGGTACCGCATGCCCCTGCCGCGTACCCCTCCGAGGTCCCGCAGTGCAAGTCCGACGCCTAGCCCACGAAGAACCGACGAAAGCACTTCCGAGATCCGGTTCAGTCGTCGCACCCAAGGTCTACACCCGGAATTCGGACCTCTATCGTCCAAGACTAAGCAGCCAACGAGGCCAACGATGGACAGCCAGTCGTCCCAGAACCCGTCCACCGCCAGCGTCGTACACCTGCCCGTCGCACCCAAAACTCCGAAGCCTTTCCACGGAGACGCCCACGAGGACATCGAGGACTGGCTGCAACATTATGAACGTGTGGCCCGACATAACGGGTGGTCAGCTGAGCACTGCTTGCAGAACCTTTACTTGTCGCTGGAAGGTACTGCAAGGTACTGGCTGGAGAACCACGAGGCTTCTTTAACTTCGTGGGAGGTGTGCAAGCAAGAGCTAGTGAAGACGTTTACCAGCCAACACCGACGCGAGAGGACCGAAGACATCCTTTGAACAAGGACCCAAGGTCCGAATGAAAGCATCACCAGCTTCGTCGAGGGTGTTCTTCACCGGAGGGCACGCGCCGATCCTGAGACTACAGAGGAGAAGAAGCTGCGACACCTGATGACGGGTGTGAAAAGCGAGATATTCGGAGGTCTCATTCGCAATCCTCCGACAACTGTCGACGGGTTCGTTACGGAGGCGACGAATATGGAGCGTGCCCTACTAGCACGCGCCAGACACTACGAACGACACCCTGGCGTGACTACTCTGGCGACATCCGGATACGACCTTGGTACCGACCTCCCAGGCATCCGTGACATCATCCGTGAAGTCGTTCGGGAAGAAATCCGCAAGATGCTCCCCGCTACGGATCGCCCGTCCTCCCTGTCGCTCGCCGAGATCGTCCGAGAGGAAGTCCACCGAGCCTTCAAACCTGAGCTTCCGATCAAAACGACGACGCCAGAGAAGCCGACTTTGAGCTACGCCGCCATGGCCCGACGACCGCCGCAAGCTAACCGCCAGACCACGGCGCCACCCCGACGAGACCCTCCGATGCCACAGTATCCTCGACGCCAGGAAGGACAAGTCCAGGACGTTCGCCCGGAGCAACCCTCGTCGAGGAAGACCGATGTGTGGCGAACGGCCAACCGACGCCCGCTCTGCTACCACTGCGGGGAAGCCGACCATGTGTACCGCCGATGCCCATACCGACGACTCGGGCTGCGCGGATTCCACCCAAACGACCCGCGCCCCCGGTGTGGTGAACGCCCTCGGGAGATCGACGAGTACCTGCGACGACCCCAGTCCCCCGAGCCTGCGTCCCGCCGAGAGTTGCGGTCGCCATCGCCACGACGTCCAGCTTCGCCGATGCACCGACCCCGACGTGAAAGCCTGTCGCCCCTCGCTCCTCGCCGGGGAAACTAGGCGCGGCAACCCCTGGAGGTGGAGTTGCCGAAGACGACCGACGTAAAGAGCCTCCAAGAACGACGGAGCGCTCCCGCTCTCCCGACGCCACGCATCGCAACGACGCTCCTGCATCGGTGTCCAACAACCTGAACGTTGTGATCGACGGCCTCGACGCATCGGCACTCGCGGACACCGGAGCAGACTACTCAGTCTTGAGTGGGAGGCTCTCCCGCCGCCTTCGAAAAGTCATGACGCCGTGGGATGGACCACAAATAAGAACCGCCGGAGGACACCTCATTACACCAGTCGGCAGATGCACTGCTCGCGTCGAGATTCATGGTGAGACGTGCCCTGTCAAGTTCGTCGTTCTTCAAGACTGTTCGAGGGACGTTATCCTCGGAATGGACTTTCTCTGCGAGTATGGCGCCGTCATCGATCTCGGGGCAAACCAGTTGACGCTGCGAAAGCCTGTTCTGCCGTCGGTGGAGGCCAACACGACGTCATCCGCGATCCGAGTTATAGCGGACCATGTGAATCTGCCGCCGCGGTCGAGTGTTTTCGTCACCGTCATAACCGATGCAGCCATGCACGGTGAAGCTCTTCTGGAAGGCAGCGTCCAACTGCTCCTTGAAAAAGGAATTGGCGTCGCACGAGGCGTTACATATCTTCAAGAAGGACGAACAACTGTTCTCGTGACAAACTTTCGAGAGGAACTGCAGCACCTAACGAAGGATACCACCATGGGCTACGTCGAGGAGCTTCAGGCGCCAGCCGTGGTCACCGCAGTATCCGAGGAAACCTCGTCGCCACAGCAGATGAGCACGACGCCGACGCCGCTCGACATCGACCCCGAGCTCCCAGCTTCGAAGCGCCGGCAACTGGTTGATCTCCTCGCCGAATACAGTGACTGTTTTTCCACGACATCGAAAGTTCGCCAAACACCAATGGCGAAACATCGCATTATCACCGACGACGACGCACTCCCTGTCCACCAGTCACCGTATCGAGTCTCCTTAAAGGAAAGGAAAGTGATTCAAGATCAAGTTCAGGAGATGCTCGACGACGACATCATTCAACCCTCAAGAAGTCCATGGGCGTCCCCAGTCGTGCTTGTAAAGAAGAAGGACGGAACCCTGCGATTCTGCATGGACTATCGTCGACTGAACGCTGTGACGAAGAAGGACGTCTATCCGCTCCCCCACATCGACGATACGTTAGACCGACTGCGCCACTCCCGATATTTTTCGTCGATGAACCTGAAGAGTGGTTACTGGCAGATTGAAGTTGACGAACGTGACCGGGAGAAAACTGCCTTCGTCACTCCCGACGGACTGTACGAATTCAAAGTGATGCCGTTCGGACTTTGTACAGCACCAGCCACTTTCCAGCGTGTCATGGACACCGTGCTGGCAGGTTTGAAATGGCAGAGCTGCCTCGTTTACCTGGACGATGTCGTGGTATTCTCACGAGATTTCGATCAACACCTCAGACGACTTCGAGCCGTGCTTCAAGGTTCCTCGGCCACGTCGTGAACAACAAAGGTGTTCTACCTGACCCCGAGAAGACCCGCGCCGTAGCTGCATTTGCGCCGCCGTCTGACAAGAAGGCAGTGAGAAGATTTCTCGGACTTTGTGCCTATTACAGGCGCTTTGTTCGAGGCTTCGCCAAACTATCCGCACCGCTGACACACCTCACGAAGGACACCATAAAGTTCCAGTGGACAGAAGAGCATCAGAGGTCATTCGACGAGCTCAAAAGAAGACTCCAGACGCCCCCGATTCTTGGCCACTTCGACCAGTTTGCTGAAACCGAGATCCACACCGACGCCAGTAACACCGGACTGGGCGCGGTACTAGTCGAAATGCAGGACGGCGCAGAGCGAGTCATCGCATACGCGAGTAGGACGCTGTCTAACGCGGAGAGGAACTATTCAACAACTGAAAAGGAGTGCCTCGCTGTCGTCTGGGCAATAACAAAGTTTCGCCCATATTTGTATGGAAGTCCTTTTCGCGTGGTCACAGACCACTTTTTCGCTCTGCTGGCTGGCGAATCTGAAGGACCCCTCCGGACGCCTCGCCCGGTGGAGCCTACGACTGCAGGAGTTCGACATGACCGTGGTGTACAAGTCCGGCCGGAAGCACAATGACGCTGACTGCCTGTCGAGGGCCCCAGTCGAGGCCAGTCCTTCCTGTACCAAAGTGGACGACGATGAGTGTTTCCTCGGCGCTCTGGATGTCAGCGACATGACAGCACTCCAACGAGACGACCCTGAGCTGCGAGCACTCATTGAACACCTAGAGGGACAAGGAAGCGCCGTTCCCCGCGGTTTTATACGAACACTGCCAACCTTTTCCATCCGACAAGGTGTGCTCTACAAGGAGAACTTCAGCGACAACAGCACGGCGTGGCTGTTGGTGGTCCCTTCCAGTCTTCAAGAAGAAATTTTTCAAGCCTGCCACGATGACCCGACGGCGGGACACCTTGGTTACAGCAGGACGCTTGCCAGGATACGCGAAAAGTACTACTGGCCCAAGCTTGAGAAGACAGTGCACCACTACACCCGATCTTGCCATGAGTGTCAACGACGGAAGAAGCCACCGACGAGAGCGGTAGGACTTTTTCAGCCTATTGCGCCGCCATCTGCCCCATTCCAGCAAATCGGTATGGATTTACCCGGACCTTTCCCACCGTCAACGCAAGGAAACCGCTGGATCATCGTCGCAACCGATTATCTCACGCAGTACGCCGAGACAAAAGCCCTTCCATCAGGAACGGCTGTTGAAGTCGCGAAGTTTTTCATCGATTCCATCGTCCTCCGGCACGGCGCTCCCGAAGTCCTGATCTCAGACCGTGGATCATCATTCATGGCCCAGCTGACGCAAGAAGTCCTTCGTCTCAGCCACACTAGCCATCGCCGCACCACGGCGTACCACCCGCAGACCAACGGGCTAACGGAGAGACTCAACAAGACCATCGCCGACATGATCTCCATGTACGTCGAAGTGGAGCACAAGACATGGGACGGGGTGCTGCCGTACGTCACATTTGCCTACAACACGGCCGTACAAGAGACCACCGGAGTGACACCCTTTCAACTGGTGCATGGGCGCAAGGTAACGACAATGCTGGACGCTATGTTACCCCACGAACCGGCTGTCGACGCAAGCGACGACGCCCAGGTGGTTGCCCAAAGGGCAGAAGAAGTCCGTCAGCTCGCCGGACTCCGGATTAAGGCTCAACAACGTCTCGACTCTGGCCGCTACAACCTTCGTCGCCGGGACGTCCACTTCCAGCCCGGAGACAGGGTGTGGGTGTGGACACCGATCCGCCGCCGTGGTCTCAGCGAGAAACTCCTGAAGCGCTACTTTGGACCCTACAAAGTACTTCGTCGACTCGGGGATCTGAACTACGAGGTGATGCCCGACAGAACACGGACTTCATCACGCCGCCCTCCACGACCAGAAGTCGTCCACGTCGTGCGCATGAAGCCGTACTACGCTCGATAGGACAGTGGACCTTACGTATTCCAAATGACTTTTTAGTTTACCGTTCTTTTTATTTGCTTTGTTTTGTTTTTGGGTTGCATCGGGACGATGCACTTTTTAAAGGGGAGAGTAATGCCGCGCGCGCAGCTGGTCAAGTAGGCAGCGCGCGCGTGGCCTAACGGTTATCGCGCTTGCCTCTCACGCAGAAGGCCAGGGTTCAATTCGTGGCCGCGGCTACACATTTTTGTTGACAGCGTAATTTGATGTTCTGGTGAACATCAAATTCCACTGGTCAACACTGGTCCACTGGTGAACATCAAATTCCGCGTGGTCGCGGGCGTCGAAGTCGGCTACGCCGACTTCGACGCCCGCGACGCTCTGTTATTATCTTTTGTACTCGTTTATTTTTGGCATAAGTTCACCACATTAAACGTTTATTTCCTTCTGTTTATTTCTGTTTTTTGGTCACCACCCGTGACAATATTCTGCGCATTTTTCAGTGGCTCCATATTCCTGACCATGTCTGCTCCTTCGTCCGTTTCTTTCTTGACCATTACTACGTTTCCGTACGTCTGTGCGGGGCCAGCTGTTGGCTCTACTCGGAGTGGTGGTACCAGAGGTTTTTGTTGTTGCACCATTACTCTTCAGTGTGGCACTCCCAACGATGGTCTGGGACCTTTTGGCTATCCCGGATGCTCTTTTCCTGATATACGCGGATGCTGTAACCGTGTGGACCTCCTATCCCTCTCTGGAACGTCAGACACAGGGCTTGCAGACGGTGTTGAATTCAACCATAGTCTGGTGGAATTCGGTAGGGCTAAACGTGTCATCTGAGAAGACTGCTTGCATTTCCATCGCTAACATGCGGGGCCGCCCATAGCTCCTTCAGTCTCCTCTCCAGCTGACTCTGGCCGGCCGTATCCCCTCCGAGGTATCGACTCTCCGCGTGCTCGGGGCAGACTTATCTGCCTCAGGCTTGGCGTCGCCCTCGCTCCGCGCTGCCAGCAAGTCAACTACCAGCATGTTGCACCTTTTTCGCCGTATCGCTGAACGTTCTGAGGGAGCCTAGTCTCGCATTGCCCAGGTGCTGGTTCGTTCGGTATTCCATCCGCGCCTTGTCTACCGGGCACATATTAAGCGCTTTACCAAGGCGGAATGGGCCCCACTGAAAACCCTTAATCGGGAAGGCATGCGGGTCATAACGGGACTGCCTCGTCTCACGCTGATTTTGAAACTTCTTTAGCAATACTGTAGGTCATTGAAGACACACACACAGGTGGACATTTGTGCCATCGGTTTCGAATGAAATGCGAACAGTTACGGAACTTGGATCCCACTACCGGCGCAGCTTGCAAGCTTAAGTTGACGGAGTAGGACGTACAACCTCGCAGCGCCCTACTGCGATGTGTTTGAACCTCGCCAAGCACCACCCAAGCTTAGAAGCAGCCCTGGTACTGGGCTCGAATTTCCGTCACTGTTCGCATCTCATTCGATCCCGATGGTACAAACAGGAAGCCCTACACTGGTATAAAAGATTCGCAATAAAAAGACGGAAAAAGAAAACGCATACGCGGAATGTTATGGTAGTACAGAAAGGTGAGAGTCTCGGCAAACGACTGCGCTGATGTACTATTTACGATTTTTTCTGGTAACTTATTCCATTCATCAATAACGTGGGACAGAAAGGAATATTTAAATGTGTTGTTTTTTGCTGATACGACCTGATCGACTTTCAATTCAATTCATTTATTTACTCCCATTTGTACATATGGGTGACGGAGACAGGGAAAAAAGCTGCAAAATGTGAAGCTTGACAAAGCCCCTGCCCCCTATCGGCAGATCGGCAGACAGGAAACTTTAACAGAAACATTTTAAAGGCGAAAAAACAAAACAGGCAGTTCTATGCAGGAGAAAAAAGTTTAAAAGTTAGAAGTGAATATTGTGCGTATTGTTTTCTTATTTAGTGCATCAAGACAGACATGGTGGTCTCTTAAAAAGTTCACTAATGTTGGCAATGTATGCTGTAACATTTGAAGCCCATAATTTGTTCTAGGACGAAGTACTCTCAGGGACCCGGCGCTACGTACTCCGTATACCGTATTTTTAACACTTAGTCTAGAAAACCGCAGTAATGGGTGGTTAAAATACTTAAGGGATGCCCCGTATACTGTCGCAAGCTTATATTTGTAATATTCTTGTATTTTTATTACTTTATGCTTACAGAAAAGTGGATCGGTGTGTGCGTAATACGACGCATTGGCTATGACTCGAATTGCTCTCTTCTGCAATAAAAAAACTTTATTAAGGTTTGTACTGGTCGTGGTTGCCCACACCAGGTTACAGTAGGATATACGAGAATTGAACAATGCATTATAAATTAAGAGTTTAATACTAGATGGTAAGGTATGGCGATGCTTATATAGAATTCCTACGATATTTGAAAGCTTAAGTGCAAGATTTTGAATATAGGAGTCCCATAACATATGTTCATGAAAAATTATGCCTAAAGTTTTAACAGCGCTTGCAAAATCAATTTCCGAAGAATTCAACATTAACTTTACATTAGGACTGCACACTCTACCTTTTGATTTAAAGATAACGGCTTTTGTTTTGGTTTCATTTATTTTTAGGGAATTTGAGACAGTCCATGAACTAAGCTTTTGCAGACATGTGTTTGCATCGGCTATCATTATATCAATATCGTTCCCTGAAAAAAATATACTAGTATCGTCGGCATACATGACAAATGAGGCGTTACTTGCAATAGCGACTACATCATTTATAAATAAATTAAAAAGCAGTGGCCCCAAGACACTACCTTGAGGTACCCCTGTTCGGACTGCTTTGTCTTGTTATGATTGGTTCGCTTTTAGTGCGCGAAGGGGGCCTTGAGGTATTTTCCTTGTGCTATATTTATTTGTTGTTGGTGCAGTGCGTACAAAAGCTATAGGCTAGCAATTTTTCTTCTATATTTTAGGTTGTCCAACCTCGCGTTCGGAAGCATAGCGGTAACGCTAGCCCTCGATGAGTAATTATAATAGATGAACGTTCCTGAGATCCTTTGAACTTTTTCCAGCTTATGGTCAAGGTAATCCTGATACGAACTCTAGATAATACTGGCATATTCCAAAACTGGCCTGACCAGTGCATTGGATGGTGACAGTTTAGTTTCGTACGTAAAGTTTTCCCATTTTCTTCTTAATTAACCCAATTTTTAAATGCAATACTGCATAGGTTCGTGACACATGTGTCTCCTACTTAAGGTTGTTGGAGATTGTAACTCCCAGGTACTCTATGTTTTTACTTTATTAATAGTTTTATTATCTAAAATATATGAGAAGCCTTATGAGCTTTTCTTACTAGTGATAGTGAGAGCAGCAGTTTGGTCGTAATTGATTTTCATACCCCATCTCTTACACCAAAGGCTTATGTTTTGCAATGATTTGTTAAGAATTATCTGACTCTCAGGTCCAGCTATGGTTGTATATATGTAGGGCTCCGTGTTTTCGGATAAATTCGAAAAACTCCGAAAAACACCCGCCGGTAAATTTTTGGGCAATTCGAATTTATCCGATAAGCTCCGAATTGTTATGTGCCCATGCCAGCCCCCCCCCCCTCCCCCCCAATAAAAAAAATATATTTTTTTGTTTCTTTTTTTTTTTTTACATTTTCGGCAGCGCAGGCTCAATGGTCCTGGGAAAGTGACACCATAATTATCTTTCAAGCCTCGGACCGTTGTCAAAAGGGCGTCTTACGGCTTGTCTCGCCAAGGCATGGTTCAGGGAAACAGGTCATCGTACCATTCGTGTCACGACAAAAGCCACTCTTTTGGTTTCCAGTTTTGGGCCACGGGATTTGGGATTTAGAGAAAGGAGATGGTATGTTTCTGGGAGTAATAGTGAAAGCTATGGACCATAGAGATTGTATAAAATAGGGAAGAGGGGCAGTTGAATCATCTCTATTACATCCACCTCGCGCGGCAGCGGGATAGATTGATGGGATGACTACGAGCTTCCTTGCGGCTATCTCTGGCAGTTTATTGATTTTAGGGTATCGACGTTTATCAAAGCAACATTTGTGTGCGACTTTTGTCGTGGGACAAATTAGTACTGTCGATGACACCGATGTCAAATTCAACTGAAGAAATCTTAATTGATGCAAGCGCGTTTTATTTTTTATCTGGCATCCGGTTATTATTTATTATTTTTAATAGAAAACACTGCGAAATTAATCTCCGAATTGCGGAGAATTGGGGATATGTGAAAAATAAACTCCGATAAACACCTACTTTTCGCTAAAAAATAAACTCCGAAAAACACCCTCCGACTCTCACGAAAAATAAGCTCCGAAAACACGGAGCCCTATATATATGACACAATCGTCGGCAAAAAGACCCATGTTTAAAGTTGGGTAAACACAAGCCGGCAAATCCTTTACATAAATCAAAAATAACAGCGGGCCAAGCGCTAACCCATGTGGTACTTTGGAAAACACATCCAGCATACCAGAGGTACAACAATTCAGTACAACATACAAATTGCGTTTGAGAAGGTAATAGCAAATCCACGAAATCAAAGCGTGACTAATGCCAACTCACTGTAAGTTGTTTATTAATTTCTAAAGGGGCACACGGTCAAATGCTTTTGATAAGTCTAAAATGGCCTCAGTTTGTTGTCTATCGTTAATAGTAAGCGCAAAATTGTGGGTAACCTCTAGGAGTTGCGTTACCGTACATACTAGGATGGATACTGAAAAACCGTAGATAATCTCGCCCGGAACTCGTATTGATGTGAATAATGAACATTGTTTTCTTCTAAGTGCCTAGTTATCGCCTTGCATATCATGTGTTCAGTTAACTTGCATGTCGTGCAATCGGTCTGTAGTTAGTGATTTAGTGTTATTTCCTGTCTTGTGAATCGGGACAATCTTAGTACAACGTCAACCATACGGTAGCCATGAGGATCGCAGTGATTCAACGACTCAAGAATGAGGTGCAATTGAATCCCCTGGATGAGCTGATTGAGCAACGACATCACGTCTGGGTCTTGGATATCGGCGTAGTACCAGCAGCGGCTGCCTTGGCCTGTTACATGACCCCTTCGGTGCCCTTAGTGGACCTTACCGAAGTGCTGCCACCCACTTGGCGCCACTCTCAGGTGAGCGATAACGAACCTTTTGGGTGATTTCGGTAGACCCATTACAGCGCTTCTGCTATGGATGTCACGGTGGTTCTTTTTTTCGCATCAACGCCCGCGGGCGCTGATCTGATAGCTTATGTAGATGCGGGATTAACTGTATCGCGTCTCCATACAAGTTTGACCCTCCTTTGCAGCCGCAAACAGAACGTGTCCGTACCGTTTGAGCAACCTCCTACCCTTCGTGCTGGCCGACTTGGTGGCACTCCGGGATGGCCTTACAGCTTTTACCGCTCATTCACTCTGGAAGCATCCGCGTTCGCAAAGCAGATGCGAACACCGTTGTATAAACATTCAGTACAATTGCACGCGCACTTGATGTCATTGAGCGCGCGTGCAATTGTACTGGTTCTTTACAACCGCGTTCGCAACCACTTTGCGAACGCGGATCCGTTTCCAGTGTGAACGAGCGGTTACACATGTTACCGATGCTCGTCACTCTCTTCAAGTCTTCTTTCGCACCGACTCGATGCAGGCTGTCCGACCGCTCCTTGAGTGTGGCTACGAATGTTCATCATTTTGTGGCTGAGTGCCCTTGCCCTGTCCAAGTCTGCTACATTCGCCGGTCTAGTGTCCCCGCTCACACCGCGGCAGATGCAGCCTGTCACCCTCGGGCGGTGGTTCAAGCCCTCCCTCTTTCGAAATTGCCAGCCACGGATCCTCTGAGCAATCACAAGGAAACTGCAGCGCACCACATGAGCACTTAATCCCCCGCGTGGTTCCGACCTCTCGGGTGGTCTTAACCGTCTAAGAGATTTCTCACTCTGGAGAGTTTGAGTAAATGCGGCCATAACACCGGCTCTTCGTGCTAGTTGGGGTTACACAACGGCCTCCGCCTGCTGTACATTCTGCTCCGCCCCCAGCCCGGGAGGCGGATCTCCCGCACCCAACTCTGGACGGGCCCGGGCCTTCAAAGGCTAGTGGCCGGTTGGGGTGAAGGCGGGGTCAGCCTTCACCTCCGCCGGCCACCAGACATTCAGCGCTGGAATTATGGCCAGTACTATCGCTCTCTCTTGAACTTTTTTTAGGAAACTGGACTACATTTGTACATTTTTTCCTTCTTCCCTTCTTACGCCACATGGCACACAGACGCATTAAGAAAACACTAGTGGGTACTATATTGAGCTTCTTGTCCTTACAGCCTGCTGTTTACTAGCACAGCATAACAAAGAAAGTGACAATCGCCGTGCATGGTCTGGACACGAGCCGCTATATTCTGACCAGTGCTTTGGTCGCATGAGGAGCATCCTTCGAATCGTCATATTCGATATCTCCGATCAAATACAAACAAGAAAATTCAGTTCGTTGTCTCCACAGCTCTAGTGCACAAAAAAAGGTGTGGCTGTTTAATCTCCCAACCAATAGTCCTTTCCAGAAATGGCTCCTGGCCGGTTTCATTTTTAAAGTTCGTAGGTATGGCGCGTGATATGCTCGCTTAATAAAGCCAACAGGCGCGTACTGGGCTGAGGAGATGTCGCACGCTGGGCCGAGGACATATAAATAATAACATAGTGTATAGTCGCATTCCGGTGTCGTGAACGCTGGGGAGGTTGGTCTATTTGTAAAAACTGCAGAGCGCCTCTTTCGCACGTCTGCTCATTAGCCCGCGATTGTTTTCTTTTACCGTGGTTCGGTTGCGTGTGTCCGCGCTTGCGTGTGTCCGTGAGTACACCAGACACCGAAGCATTATAGGAGGTAGCGTGGTCGCGCTGGAAACGGCAACACTGAAGAACCTCAGCGCCGTTCTCAGCTTGTCTCTGATTATACGGAAGGAAGTTGAGGCAGAGGAGTCGAGTGGGCGAGGAGACGTCTGCCGAGATCTGGTTCGAATGAATAATGGGTAAGCCCAAAGCTAGCTATCTGTCTCTACTCACCCTTCGAACGCGTTCTATTTCCAAACGCCTGAGTGAAGCGGTCCGCATTCGCGTTCCAAAACCTTGGAAGACGAATGCAGAGCTTTACGTCCGGCCAATGCACCGAGAAAGTGACAGAGAGGAGGAGGTGGATGCGCGCGGGGAGGTCAGAAGACCGAGCTCTGGTCGTAATGATTACTGGGCAGACCTAAATTGGCAGCATTTGTCTCTTCTCATTCTTCAAACACGTTTGATTGCCAAGTGCCAGCGTCAAGCGTTCCGAATTCGCGTCCCAACACATTTGCAGACAAAGACAGAGCTTTACATCTGGGGAATGTGCCGAGAAAGTGACACAGAGGAGGACGTGAGTGCGCGCGGGGAGGCCAGAAGACCGAGCTCTGATTGTAATGATTATTGGGCAGACCTAAAACTGGCAGCCTTTGTCTCCGCTCATTCTTCGAACACGTTCGATTGCCAAGTGCCCGCGTGAAGCGTTCCACATTCGCGTCCCAACATATTCGCAGACAAAGACAGAGCTTTACATCTGCGGAATGTGCCGAGAAAGTGACAGAGAAGAGGACGTGAGAGCGCGCGGGGAGAGCAGAACACCGAGCTCTGTTTGGAAGGATTATTGGGCAGACCTAAAGCTAGCTGCCTTTATCTCTGCTCATTCTTCAAACGCGTTCGATTGCCAAGTGCCCGCGTGAAGCCTTCCGCATTCGCCTTCCAACACGTTCGCAGACAAAGACAGAGCTTTACATCTGCGGAATGTGCCGAGAAAGTGACAGAGAAGAGGACGTGAGAGCGCGCGAGGGGGAGCAGGACACCGAGCTCTGGTTGGAAGGATTATTGGGTAGACCTAAAGCTAGCTGCCTTTGTCTCTACTCATTCTTCGAACACGTTCAATGGACCTTTTCCAAATACCGACGGCACCAGGGGGTGGCTGCACGAACTAAAAATCAAGGAAGTGACCTACCTGCGCTACCATCGATAATGGGAGCTACGTTACCAGTTGCTTCGCTCTCTGAGCAGCGTCGCGTGCCCAACGCAACGAGCTAGGCCTAGCGCGACTTTAAAGAAGGAAATCCGTAGCGTCCACCCTAACGTCGTGTTTTTCTTTCCATCCACTTTCTTTTTTTGTGTAACACAATTATATATATGCTGCAATTACGTGTTCTACTCGTCGATTTACAGCCTCATTCCGAATTTCCTCGATTTTTTCGTGCCGACTTCCACCGCTTGGCATCGGGCGCTCGCGCGTGCGCAGAACGCTTCTCGGAAAAGGTCCATTGCCAAGTGCCCGCGTGAAGCGTTCCGTATTCGCGTTCCAACACATTCGCAGACAAAGACAGAGCTTTACATCTGGGGAATGTGCCGAGAAAGTGACCGAGGGGAGGAGGTGAGAGCGCATGGGGAGAGAGAACACCGAGCCATGGTTGGAAGGATTATTGGGTAGACCTAAAGCTAGCTGCCTTTGTTTCTACTCATTCTTCGAACACGTTCGATTGCCAAGTGCCCGCGTCAAGCTCTCCGCATTCGCGTTCCAACACATTCGCAGGCAAAGGCAGTGCTCTACGTCTGGCTAATGTGCCGAGAAAGTGACAGAGAGGAGGAGGTGAGAGCACAAGGGGAGAGCAGATCACGGAGCTCTGGTTGGAAGGATTGTTGGGTAGACCTAACGCTAGCTGCCTTTGTCTCTACTCATTCTTCGAACACGTTCGATTGCCAAGTGCCCGCGTCAAGCTCTCCGCATTCGCGTTCCAACACATTCGCAGACAAAGGCAGTGCTCTACGTCTGGCTAATATTCCGAGAAAGTGACAGAGAGGTAGAGGTGAGAGCGCACGGGGAGAGCAGAACACCGAGCTCTGGTTGGAAGGATTATTGGGTAGACCTAAAGCCTTTGTTTCGACTCATTCTTCGAACACATTCGATTGAGAAGTGCCTGAGTCAAGCGTTCCGCATTCGCGTTCCAACACATTCCCAGACAAAGGCAGTGCTCTACGTCTGGCTAATGTGCCGAGAAAGTGACAGAGAGGAGGAGGTGAGAGCACACGGGGAGAGCAGAACACCGAGCTCTGGTTGGAAGGATTATTGGGTAGACTTAAAGCCTTTGTTTCTGCTCATTCTTCGAACGCGTTCGATTGCCAAGTGCCCGCGTCAAGATTTCCGCATTCCCGTTTCAAAACATTCGCAGACAAAAGCAGTGCTCTACGTCTGGTTAATGTGCCGAGGGAGTGGCAGAGAGAAGGAGGTGAGAGCACACGGGGAGAGCAGAACACCGAGCTCTGGTTGGAATGTTTATTAGGTCGACCTAAAGCTAGCTGCCTTTGTCTCTACTCATTCTTCGAACACGTTCGATTGCCGAGTGCCCACGTCAAGCGTCCCGCATTCGCGTTCCAAAACATTCGCAGACAAAGGCAGTGCTCTACGCCTGGGTAATGTGCCGAGAAAGTGGCAGAGAGAAGGAGGTGAAAGCGCACGGGGAGAGCAGAATACCGAGATCTGGTTGGAATGTTTGTTACGTCGACCTAAAGCCTTTGTCTCTACTCATTCTTCGAACACGTTCGATTGCCGAGTGCCCGCGTCAAGCGTTCCGCATTCGCGTTCCAACACATTCGCAGACAAAGGCAGTGCTCTACGCCTGGGTAATGTGCCGAGAAAGTGGCAGAGAGAAGGAGGTGAGAGCGAACGGGGAGGGCAGAACACCGAGCTCTGGTTGGAATGTTTATTAGGTCGACCTAAAGCTAGCTGCCTTTGTCTCTATTCATTCTTCGAACACGATCGATTGCCGAGTGCCCGCGTCAAGCGTCCCGCATTCGCGTTCCAACACATTCGCAGACAAAGGCAGTGCTCTACGCCTGGGTAATGTGCCGAGAAAGTGGCAGAGAGAAGGAGGTGAGAGCGCACGGGGAGAGCAGAATACCGAGATCTGGTTGGAATGTTTGTTACGTCGACCTAAAGCCTTTGTCTCTACTCATTCTTCGAACACGTTCGATTGCCGAGTGCCCGCGTCAAGCGTTCCGCATTCGCGTTCCAACACATTCGCAGACAAAGGCAGTGCTCTACGCCTGGCTAATGTGCCGAGAAAGTGACAGAGAGGAGGAGGTGAGAGCACACGGGGAGAGCAGAACACCGAGCTCTGGTTGGAAGGATTATTGGGTAGACTTAAAGCCTTTGTTTCTGCTCATTCTTCGAACGCGTTCGATTGCCAAGTGCCCGCGTCAAGATTTCCGCATTCCCGTTTCAAAACATTCGCAGACAAAAGCAGTGCTCTACGTCTGGTTAATGTGCCGAGGGAGTGGCAGAGAGAAGGAGGTGAGAGCACACGGGGAGAGCAGGACACCGAGCTCTGGTTGGAATGTTTATTAGGTCGACCTAAAGCTAGCTGCCTTTGTCTCTACTCATTCTTCGAACACGTTCGATTGCCGAGTGCCCACGTCAAGCGTCCCGCATTCGCGTTCCAAAACATTCGCAGACAAAGGCAGTGCTCTACGCCTGGGTAATGTGCCGAGAAAGTGGCAGAGAGAAGGAGGTGAGAGCGCACGGGGAGAGCAGAATACCGAGATCTGGTTGGAATGTTTGTTACGTCGACCTAAAGCCTTTGTCTCTACTCATTCTTCGAACACGTTCGATTGCCGAGTGCCCGCGTCAAGCGTTCCGCATTCGCGTTCCAACACATTCGCAGACAAAGGCAGTGCTCTACGCCTGGGTAATGTGCCGAGAAAGTGGCAGAGAGAAGGAGGTGAGAGCGAACGGGGAGGGCAGAACACCGAGCTCTGGTTGGAATGTTTATTAGGTCGACCTAAAGCTAGCTGCCTTTGTCTCTATTCATTCTTCGAACACGATCGATTGCCGAGTGCCCGCGTCAAGCGTCCCGCATTCGCGTTCCAACACATTCGCAGACAAAGGCAGTGCTCTACGCCTGGGTAATGTGCCGAGAAAGTGGCAGAGAGAAGGAGGTGAGAGCGCACGGGGAGAGCAGAATACCGAGATCTGGTTGGAATGTTTGTTACGTCGACCTAAAGCCTTTGTCTCTACTCATTCTTCGAACACGTTCGATTGCCGAGTGCCCGCGTCAAGCGTTCCGCATTCGCGTTCCAACACATTCGCAGACAAAGGCAGTGCTCTACGCCTGGGTAGTGTGCCGAGAAAGTGGCAGAGAGAAGGAGGTGAGAGCGAACGGGGAGGGCAGAACACCGAGCTCTGGTTGGAATGTTTATTAGGTCGACCTAAAGCTAGCTGCCTTTGTCTCTATTCATTCTTCGAACACGATCGATTGCCGAGTGCCCGCGTCAAGCGTCCCGCATTCGCGTTCCAACACATTCGCAGACAAAGGCAGTGCTCTACGCCTGGGTAATGTGCCGAGAAAGTGGCAGAGAGAAGGAGGTGAGAGCGCACGGGGAGAGCAGAATACCGAGATCTGGTTGGAATGTTTGTTACGTCGACCTAAAGCCTCTGTCTCTACTCATTCTTCGAACACGTTCGATTGCCGAGTGCCCGCGTCAAGCGTTCCGCATTCGCGTTCCAACACATTCGCAGACAAAGGCAGTGCTCTACGCCTGGGTAGTGTGCCGAGAAAGTGGCAGAGAGAAGGAGGTGAGAGCGAACGGGGAGGGCAGAACACCGAGCTCTGGTTGGAATGTTTATTAGGTCGACCTAAACTAGCTGCCTTGGTCTCTATTCATTCTTCGAACACGATCGATTGCCGAGTGCCCACGTCAAGCGTCCCGCATTCGCGTTCCAACACATTCGCAGACAAAGGCAGTGCTCTACGCCTGGGTAATGTGCCGAGAAAGTGGCAGAGAGAAGGAGGTGAGAGCGCACGGGGAGAGCAGAATACCGAGATCTGGTTGGAATGTTTGTTACGTCGACCTAAAGCCTTTGTCTCTACTCATTCTTCGAACACGTTCGATTGCCGAGTGCCCGCGTCAAGCGTTCCGCATTCGCGTTCCAACACATTCGCAGACAAAGGCAGTGCTCTACGCCTGGGTAATGTGCCGAGAAAGTGGCAGAGAGAAGGAGGTGAGAGCGAACGGGGAGGGCAGAACACCGAGCTCTGGTTGGAATGTTTATTAGGTCGACCTAAAGCTAGCTGCCTTTGTCTCTATTCATTCTTCGAACACGATCGATTGCCGAGTGCCCACGTCAAGCGTCCCGCATTCGCGTTCCAACACATTCGCAGACAAAGGCAGTGCTCTACGCCTGGGTAATGTGCCGAGAAAGTGGCAGAGAGAAGGAGGTGAGAGCGCACGGGGAGAGCAGAATACCGAGATCTGGTTGGAATGTTTGTTACGTCGACCTAAAGTCTTTGTCTTTACTCATTCTTCGAACACGTTCGATTGCCGAGTGCCCGCGTCAAGCGTTCCGCATTCGCGTTCCAACACATTCGCAGACAAAGGCAGTGCTCTACGCCTGGGTAGTGTGCCGAGGAAGTGGCAGAGAGAAGGAGGTGAGAGCGAACGGGGAGAGCAGAACACCGAGCTCTGGTTGGAAAGATTATTGGGTAGACCTAAAGCCTTTGTCTCTAGTCATTCTTCGAATGCGTTCGATGGCCAAACGAAGGCGTCAAGCGTCCCGCAATCACGTTTCAACACATTCGCAGACAAAGGCAGTGCTCTACGCCTGGGTAATGTGCCGAGAAAGTGGCAGAGAGAAGGAGGTGAGAGCGCACGGGGAGAGCAGAATACCGAGATCTGGTTGGAATGTTTGTTACGTCGACCTAAAGCCTCTGTCTCTACTCATTCTTCGAACACGTTCGATTGCCGAGTGCCCGCGTCAAGCGTTCCGCATTCGCGTTCCAACACATTCGCAGACAAAGGCAGTGCTCTACGCCTGGGTAGTGTGCCGAGAAAGTGGCAGAGAGAAGGAGGTGAGAGCGAACGGGGAGGGCAGAACACCGAGCTCTGGTTGGAATGTTTATTAGGTCGACCTAAACTAGCTGCCTTGGTCTCTATTCATTCTTCGAACACGATCGATTGCCGAGTGCCCACGTCAAGCGTCCCGCATTCGCGTTCCAACACATTCGCAGACAAAGGCAGTGCTCTACGCCTGGGTAATGTGCCGAGAAAGTGGCAGAGAGAAGGAGGTGAGAGCGCACGGGGAGAGCAGAATACCGAGATCTGGTTGGAATGTTTGTTACGTCGACCTAAAGCCTTTGTCTCTACTCATTCTTCGAACACGTTCGATTGCCGAGTGCCCGCGTCAAGCGTTCCGCATTCGCGTTCCAACACATTCGCAGACAAAGGCAGTGCTCTACGCCTGGGTAATGTGCCGAGAAAGTGGCAGAGAGAAGGAGGTGAGAGCGAACGGGGAGGGCAGAACACCGAGCTCTGGTTGGAATGTTTATTAGGTCGACCTAAAGCTAGCTGCCTTTGTCTCTATTCATTCTTCGAACACGATCGATTGCCGAGTGCCCACGTCAAGCGTCCCGCATTCGCGTTCCAACACATTCGCAGACAAAGGCAGTGCTCTACGCCTGGGTAATGTGCCGAGAAAGTGGCAGAGAGAAGGAGGTGAGAGCGCACGGGGAGAGCAGAATACCGAGATCTGGTTGGAATGTTTGTTACGTCGACCTAAAGTCTTTGTCTTTACTCATTCTTCGAACACGTTCGATTGCCGAGTGCCCGCGTCAAGCGTTCCGCATTCGCGTTCCAACACATTCGCAGACAAAGGCAGTGCTCTACGCCTGGGTAGTGTGCCGAGGAAGTGGCAGAGAGAAGGAGGTGAGAGCGAACGGGGAGAGCAGAACACCGAGCTCTGGTTGGAAAGATTATTGGGTAGACCTAAAGCCTTTGTCTCTAGTCATTCTTCGAATGCGTTCGATGGCCAAACGAAGGCGTCAAGCGTCCCGCAATCACGTTTCAACACGTTCGCAGACACAGGCAGTGCTCTACGCCTGGGTAGTGTGCCGAGGAAGTGGCAGAGAGAAGGAGGTGAGAGCGAACGGGGAGAGCAGAAAACCGAGCTCTGGTTGGAAAGATTATTGGGTAGACCTAAAGCCTTTGTCTCTAGTCAGTCTTCGAATGCGTTCGATGGCCAAACGCCGGCGTCAAGCGTTCCGCATTCGCGTTCCAACACATTCGCAGACACAGGCAGTGCTCTACGCCTGGGTAGTGTGCCGAGAAAGTGGCAATGAGAAGGAGGTGAGAGCGAACGGGGAGAGCAGAACACCGAGCTCTGGTTGGAAGGATTATTGGGTAGACCTAAAGCCTTTGTCTCTAGTCATTCTTAGAATGCGTTCGATGGCCAAACGCCGGCGTCAAGCGTTCCGCAATCACGTTCCAACACATTCGCAGACACAGGCAGTGCTCTACGCCTGGGTAGTGTGCCAAGGAAGTGGCGGAGAGAAGGAGGTGAGAGCGAACGGGGAGAGCAGAACACCGAGCTCTGGTTGGAAGGATTATTGGGTAGACCTAAAGCCTTTGTCTCTAGTCATTCTTCGAATGCGTTCGATGGCCAAACGAAGGCGTCAAGCGTTCCTCAATCACGTTTCAACACATTCGCAGACAAAGGCAGTGCTCTACGCCTAAGTAGTGTGCCGAGGAAGTGGCAGAGAGAAGGAGGTGAGAGCGAACGGGGAGAGCAGAACACCGAGCTCTGGTTGGAAGGATTATTGGGTAGACCTAAAGCCTTTGTCTCTAGTCATTCTTAGAATGCGTTCGATGGCCAAACGCCGGCGTCAAGCGTTCCGCAATCACGTTCCAACACATTCGCAGACACAGGCAGTGCTCTACGCCTGGGTAGTGTGCCGAGGAAGTGGCAGAGAGAAGGAGGTGAGAGCGAACGGGGAGAGCAGAACACCGAGCTCTGGTTGGAAGGATTATTGGGTAGACCCACAGCCTTTGTCTCTAGTAATTCTTCGAATGCGTTCGATGGCCAAACGCCGGCGTCAAGCGTTCCGCAGTCACGTTCCAACACATTCGCAGACATAGGCAGTGCTCTACGCCTGGGTAGTGTGCCGAGGAAGTGGCAGAGAGAAGGAGGTGAGAGCGAACGGGGAGAGCAGAACACCGAGCTCTGGTTAGAAGGATTATTGGGTAGACCTAAAGCCTTTGTCTCTAGTCATTCTTCGAATGCGTTCGATGGCCAAACGCCGGCGTCAAGCGTTCCGCAATCACGTTCCAACAAGTTCGAAATCAAAGGCAGAGGTTTATGACTGGACAATGCGCCGAGAAAGTGACAGAGAGGAGGAGGTGAGAGCGCGCGAAAAGGACAGAACGCCGATCTCTGGTTGGAATGATTATTCGACAGACCTAAAACTAGCGGCCTTTGTCTACACTCATTTTTCGAACACGTTAGATTGTCAAACGCCGGCATCAAGCGTTCTGCATTCGCTTTCCAACACGTTCGAAGAGAGAGGAAGAGCGTTACGTCTGGCCAATGCACCGAGAAAGTGATAGAGAGGAGGAGGTGAGAGCGCGCGGGGAGGACAGAACGCCGAGTTCTGGTTAGAATGATTATTCGACAGACCTAAAGCTAGCTTCCTTTGCCTCTACTCATTTTTCGCACGCGTTCGATTGCGAAACGCTGGCGTCAAGCCTTCCGCATTCACGTTCCAACGCGTTCGAAGACAAAGGCAAAGCTTTACGTCTGGCCAATGCACCGAGAACGTGACAAAGCGGAGGAGGTGAGAGCACGCGGGAACGACAGAACGCCAAGCTCAGGTTCGAATGATAATTCGGCAGACCTAAAGCTAGCTAATTTTGTCTCCACTCATTCTTCGGACATGTTCCATTGCCAAAGGCCGTCGTCAAGCGTTCCATATTCGCGTTGCAACGCGTTCGATGACAGAGGCAGTGCATTACGACTATGCAATGCGCCGAGAAAGTGACAAAGAAGAGGAGGTGAGAGCACGCGGGGACGAGAGAACGCCGAGCTCAGGTTCGAATGATAATTCGGCAAACCTAAAGCTAGCTGCTTTTGACTTTACTTGTTTTCGAAGGCAATCGATTGCAAAACGTCGGCATCAAGCGTTCTGAATTCACGTTCCAACGCGTTCGAAGACAAAGGCAGAGCTTTACATCTGGACAATGCACACTTAAAGTGACAGAAAGGAGGTGGGAGCGCGCGCGGAGGACAGAACGGCGAGCTCTGGTGGAAATGATATTTCGGCAGCCCTAAAGCCAGCTGCCTTTGTCTTTACTCATTCTTGGAACGTTTTCGATTGTCAAACTCCGTCGTCAAGTGATCCACATTCGAGTTCAAAGCGTTCGAAGACAAAAACATAACTTTACGTCTTTCGAATGCGCCGAGAAAGTGACAGAGAAGAGGCGGCGAGAGCGCGCAGGGAGGACGGAACTACAAGTGCTGGTTGGAATGATCAATGGGCAAACCTTTGTCTCTACTCATTCTTCGAACGCGTTCGATTGCCTAGCGGTGGTGTTCAGCTTTACGCATTGGCCTTCGAACGCGTTCGAATAGTCAATAGAGACAAAATTAGAGCTTTACGTCTGCCGAATGGGCCGAGAAAGTGACGGAGAGGAGGATTTGAGAGCGCGCGGGGAGGTCGGAACGTCGAGCTGTGGTTGAAATGATTATTGGGTAAACTTAAATTAGCTACCGTCTTGTCAACTTATTCTTCGAGTGCGTTTGATTGCCTAGCGGCGGTGTTCAGCGTTCCGCATTCGCCTTCGAACGCGTTCGAAGAGTCAGTAGAGAAAAAAGTAGAGCTTTACGTCTGCCGAATGGGCCGAGATTGTGACGGAGAGGAGGATTCGAGAGCGCGCGGGGAGGTCGGAACGCCGAGCTCTGGTTCGAATGATTATTGGGTAAACTAAAATTGGCTGCCGTCTTGTCAACTCATTCTTCGAGTGCGTTCGATTGCCTAGCGGCGGTGTTCAGCGTTCTGCATTCACCTTCGAACGCATTCGAAGAGTCAGTAG
This sequence comes from Ixodes scapularis, assembly GCF_016920785.2. NCBI lineage: Eukaryota > Metazoa > Arthropoda > Arachnida > Ixodida > Ixodidae > Ixodes > Ixodes scapularis. The sequence continues at coordinate 90,507,681 of NW_024609837.1, read as the reverse complement.
AGACAAAAGTAGAGCTTTACGTCTGCCGAATGGGCCGAAAAAGTGACAAAAAGGAGGATTAGAGAGCGCGCGGGGAGGTCGGAACGCCGAGCTCTGGTTCGAATGATTATTGGGTAAACTAAAATTGGCTGCCGTCTTGTCAACTCATTCTTCGAGTGCGTTCGATTGCCTAGCGGCGGTGTTCAGCGTTCTGCATTCGCCTTCGAACGCCTTCGAAGAGTCAGTAGAGACAAAAGTAGAGCTTTGCGTCTGCCGAATGGGCCGAGAAAGTGACAAAAAGGAGGATTAGAGAGCGTGCGGGGAGGTCGGAACGCCGAGCTCTGGTTCGAATGATTATTGGGTAAACTTAAATTGGCTGCCGTCTTGTCAACTCATTCATCGAGTGCGTTCGATTGCCTAGCGGTGGTGTTCAACGTTCTGCATTCGCCTTCGAACGCGTTCGAAGAGTCAGTAGAGACAAAAGTAGAGCTTTACGTCTGCCGAATGGGCCGAGAAAGTGACAAAAAAGAGGATTAGAGAGCGTGCGGGGAGGTCGAAACGACGAGCTCTGGTTCGAATGACTATTGGGTAAACTTAAATTGGCTGCCGTCTTGTCAACTCAATCTTCGAGTGCGTTCGATTGCCTAGCCTTGGTGTTCAACGTTCTGCATTCGCCTTCGAACGCGTTCGAAGAGTCAGTAGAGACAAAAGTAGAGCTTTACGTCTGCCGAATGGGCCGAGAAAGTGACAAAAAGGAGGATTAGAGAGCGTGCGGGGAGGTCGGAACGCCGAGCTCTGGTTCGAATGACTATTGGGTAAACTTAAATTGGCTGCCGTCTTGTCAACTCATTCTTCGAGTGCGTTCGATTGCCTAGCGGCGGTGTTCAGCGTTCTGCATTCGCCTTCGAACGCGTTCGAAGAGTCAGTAGAGACAAATGTAGAGCTTTACGTCTGCCGAATGGGCCGAGAAAGTGACAAAAAGGAGGATTAGATAGCGCGCGGTGAGGTCGGAACGCCGAGCTCTGGTTCGAATGATTATTGGGTAAACTAAAATTGGCTGCCGTCTTGTCAACTCATTCTTCGAGTGCGTTCGATTGCCTAGCTGCGGTGTTCAGCGTTCTGCATTCGCCTTCGAACGCGTTCGAAGAGTCGGTAGAGACAAAAGTAGAGCTTTACGTGTGCCGAATGGGCCGAGAAAGTGACAAAAAGGAGGATTAGAGAGCGCGCGGGGAGGTCGGAACGCCGAGCTCTGGTTCGAATGATTATTGGGTAAACTAAAATTGGCTGCCGTCTTGTCAACTCATTCTTCGAGTGCGTTCGATTGCCTAGCGGCGGTGTTCAGCGTTCTGCATTCATCTTCGAACGCGTTCGAAGAGTCAGTAGAGACAAAAGTCGAGCTTTACGTCTGCCGAATGGGCCGAGAAAGTGAGAAAAAGGAGGATTAGAGAGCGTGCGGGGAGGTCGGAACGCCGAGCTCTGGTTCGAATGATTATTGGGTAAACTTAAATTGGCTGCCGTCTTGTCAACTCATTCTTCGAGCGCGTTCGATTGCCTAGCGGTGGTGTTCAACGTTCTGCATTCGCCTTCGAACGCGTTCGAAGAGTCAGTAGAGACAAAAGTAGAGCTTTACGTCTGCCGAATGGGCCGAAAAGTGACAAAAAGGAGGATTAGAGAGCGTGCGGGGAGGTCGGAACGCCGAGCTCTGGTTCGAATGACTATTGGGTAAACTTAAATTGGCTGCCGTCTTGTCAACTCATTCTTCGAGTGCGTTCGATTGTCTAGCGGTGGTGTTCAGCGTTCTGCATTCGCTTTCGAACGCGTTCGAAGAGTCAGTAGAGACAAAAGTAGAGCTTTACGTCTGTCGAATGGGCCGAGAAAGTGACAAAAAGGAGGATTCGAGAGCGCGCGGGGAGGTCGGAACGCCGAGCTCTGGTTCGAATGATTATTGGGTAAACTTAAATTGGCTGCCGTCTTGTCAACTCATTCTTCGAGTGCGTTCGATTGCCTAGCGGCGGTGTTCAGCGTTCTGCATTCGCCTTCGAACGCGTTCGAAGAGTCAGTAGAGACAAAAGTAGAGCTTTACGTCTGCCGAATGGGCCGAGAAAGTGAGAAAAAGGAGGATTAGAGAGCGTGCGGGGAGGTCGGAACGCCGAGCTCTGGTTCGAATGATTATTGGGTAAACTTAAATTGGCTGCCGTCTTGTCAACTCATTCTTCGAGCGCGTTCGATTGCCTAGCGGTGGTGTTCAACGTTCTGCATTCGCCTTCGAACGCGTTCGAAGAGTCAGTAGAGACAGAAGTAGAGCTTTACGTCTGCCGAATGGGCCGAAAAGTGACAAAAAGGAGGATTAGAGAGCGTGCGGGGAGGTCGGAACGCCGAGCTCTGGTTCGAATGACTATTGGGTAAACTTAAATTGGCTGCCGTCTTGTCAACTCATTCTTCGAGTGCGTTCGATTGTCTAGCGGTGGTGTTCAGCGTTCTGCATTCGCTTTCGAACGCGTTCGAAGAGTCAGTAGAGACAAAAGTAGAGCTTTACGTCTGTCGAATGGGCCGAGAAAGTGACAAAAAGGAGGATTCGAGAGCGCGCGGGGAGGTCGGAACGCCGAGCTCTGGTTCGAATGATTATTGGGTAAACTTAAATTGGCTGCCGTCTTGTCAACTCATTCTTCGAGTGCGTTCGATTGCCTAGCGGCGGTGTTCAGCGTTCTGCATTCGCCTTCGAACGCGTTCGAAGAGTCAGTAGAGACAAAAGTAGAGCTTTACGTCTGCCGAATGGGCCGAGAAAGTGACAAAAAGGAGGATTAGAGAGCGTGCGGAGAGGTCGGAACGCCGAGCTCTGGTTCGAATGATTATTGGGTAAACTTAAATTGGCTGCCGTCTTGTCAACTCATTCTTCGAGTGCGTTCGATTGCCTAGCGGTGGTGTTCAACGTTCAGCATTCGCCTTCGAACGCATTCGAAGAGTCAGTAGAGACAAAAGTAGAGCTTTACGTCTGCCGAATGGGCCGAGAAAGTGACAAAAAAGAGTATTAGAGAGCGTGCGGGGAGGTCGGAACGACGAGCTCTGGTTCGAATGACTATTGGGTAAACTTAAATTGGCTGCCGTCTTGTCAACTCATTCTTCGAGTGCGTTCGATTGCCTTGCGGCGGTGTTCAGAGTTCTGCATTCGCCTTCGAAAGCGTTCGAAGAGTCAGTAGAGACAAAAGTAGAGCTTTACGTCTGCCGAATGGGCCGAGAAAGTGACAAAAAGGAGGATCAGAGAGCGTGCGGGCAGGTCGGAACGCCGAGCTCTGGTTCGAATGATTATTGGGTAAACTTAAATTGGCTGCCGTCTTGTCAACTCATTCTTCGAGTGCGTTCGATTGCCTAGCGGCGGTGTTCAGCGTTGTGCATTCGCCTTCGAACGCTTTCGAAGAGTCAGTAGAGACAAAAGTAGAGCTTTACGTCTGCCGAATGGGCCGAGAAAGTGACAAAAAGGAGGATTCGAGAGCGTGCGGGGAGGTCGGAACGCCGAGCTCTGTTTCGAATGACTATTGGGTAAAATTAAATTGGCTGCCGTCTTGTCAACTCATTCTTCGAGTGCGTTCGATTGCCTAGAGGCGGTGTTCAGCGTCCTGCATTCGCCTTCGAACGCGTTCGAAGAGTCAGTAGAGAAAAAAGTAGAGCTTTACGTCTGCCAAATGGGCCGAGAAAGTGACAAAAAGGAGGATTACAGAGCGTGTGGGAGGTCGGAACGCCGAGCTCTGGTTCGAATGATTATTGGGTAAACTAAAATTGGCTGCCGTCTTGTCAACTCATTCTTCGAGTGCGTTCGATTGCCTAGCGGCGGTGTTCAGCGTTCTGCATTCACCTTCGAAAGCGTTCGAAGAGTCAGTAGAGACAAAAGTAGAGCTTTACGTCTGCCGAATGGGCCGAGAAAGTGACAAAAAGGAGGATTAGAGATCGTGCGGGGAGGTCGGAACGCCGAGCTCTGGTTCGAATGATTATTGGGTAAACTAAAATTGGCTGCCGTCTTGTCAACTCATTCTTCGAGTGCGTTCGATTGCCTAGCGGGGGTGTTCAGCGTTCTGCATTCGCCTTCGAACGCGTTCGAAGAGTCAGTAGAGACAAAAGTAGAGCTTTACGTCTGCCGAATGGGCCGAGAAAGTGACAAAAATGGAGGATTTGAGAGCGTGCGGGGAGGTCGGAACGCCGAGCTCTGGTTCGAATGATTATTGGGTAAACTAAAATTGGCTGCCGTCTTGTCAACTCATTCTTCGAGTGCGTTCGATTGCCTAGCGGCGGTGTTCAGCGTTCTGCATTCGCCTTCGAACGCGTTCGAAGAGTCAGTAGAGACACAAGTAGAGCTTTACGTCTGCCGAATGGGCCGAGAAAGTGACAAAAAGGAGGATTAGAGAGCGTGCGGGGAGGTCGGAACGCCGAGCTCTGGTTCGAATGATTATTGGGTAAACTTAAATTGGCTGCCGTCTTGTCAACTCATTCTTCGAGTGCGTTCGATTGCCTAGCGGCGGTGTTCAGCGTTCTGCATTCGCCTTCGAACGCGTTCGAAGAGTCAGTAGAGACAAAAGTAGAGCTTTACGTCTGCCAAATGGGCCGAGAAAGTGACAAAAAGGAGGATTACAGAGCGTGCGGGAGGTCGGAACGCCGAGCTCTGGTTCGAATGATTATTCGGTAAACTAAAATTGGCTGCCGTCTTGTCAACTCAATCTTCGAGTGCGTTCGATTGCCTAGCGGCGGTGTTCAGCGTTCTGCATTCGCCTTCGAACGAGTTCGAAGAGTCAGTAGAGACAACAGTAGAGCTTTACGTCTGCCGAATGGGCCGAGAAAGTAACAAAAAGGAGGATTAGAGAGCGTGCGGGGAGGTCGGAACGCCGAGCTTAGGTTCGAATCATTATTGGGTGAACTAAAATTGGCTGCCGTCTTGTCAACTCATTCTTCGAGTGCGTTCGATTGCCTAGCGGCGGTGTTCAGCGTTCTGCCTTCGCCTTCGAACTCGTTGGAAGAGTCAGTAGAGACAACAGTAGAGCTTTACGTCTGCCAAATGGGCCGAGAAAGTGACAAAAAGGAGGATTAGAGAGCGTGCGGGGAGGTCAGAACGCCGAGCTCTGGTTCGGATGATTATTGGGTGAACTAAAATTGGCTGCCGTCTTGTCAACTCATTCTTCGAGCGCGTTCGATTGCCTTGCGACGGTGTTCAGAGTTCTGCATTCGCCTTCAAACGCTTTCGAAGAGTCAGTAGAGACAAAAGTAGAGCTTTACGTCTGCCGAATGGGCCGAGAAAGTGACAAAAAGGAGGATTAGAGAGCGTGCAGGGAGGTCGGAACGCCGAGCTCTTGTTCGAATGATTATTGGGTAAACTTAAATTCGCTGCCGTCTTGTCAACTCATTCTTCGAGTGCGTTCGATTGCCTAGCGGTGGTGTTCAACGTTTTGCATTCGCCTTCGAAAGCGTTCGAAGAGTCAGTAGAGACAAAAGTAGAGCTTTACGTCTGCCGAATGGGCCGAGAAAGTGACAAAAAGGAGGATTAGAGAGCGTGCGGGAGGTCGGAACGCCGAGCTCTGTTTCGAATGACTATTGGGTAAACTTAAATTGGCTGCCGTCTTGTCAACTCATTCTTCGAGTGCGTTCGATTGCCTAGCGGCGGTGTTCAGCGTTGTGCATTCGCCTTCGAACGCGTTCGAAGAGTAAGTAGAGAAAAAAGTAGAGCTTTAAGTCTGCCGAATGGGCGGAGAAAGTGACAAAAAGGAGGATTCGAGAGCGTGCGGGGAGGTCGGAACGCCGAGCTCTGTTTCGAATGACTATTGGGTAAACTTAAATTGGCTGCCGTCTTGTCAACTCATTCTTCGAGTGCGTTCGATTGCCTAGCGGCGGTGTTCAGCGTTGTGCATTCGCCTTCGAACGCGTTCGAAGAGTCAGTAGAGACAAAAGTAGAGCTTTACGTCTGCCGAATGGGCCGAGAAGGTGACAAAAAGGATGATTCGAGAGCGTGCGGGGATGTCGGAACGCCGAGCTCTGTTTCGAATGACTATTGGGTAAACTTAAATTGGCTGCCGTCTTGTCAACTCATTCTTCGAGTGCGTTCGATTGCCTAGCGGCGGTGTTCAGAGTTCTGCATTCGCCTTCGAACGCGTTCGAAGAGTCAGTAGAGACAAAAGTAGAGCTTTACGTCTGCCGAATGGGCCGAGAAAGTGACAAAAAGGAGGATTCGAGAGCGTGCGGGGAGGTCGGAACGCCGAGCTCTGTTTCGAATGACTATTGGGTAAACTTAAATTGGCTGCCGTCTTGTCAACTCATTCTTCGAGTGCGTTCGATTGCCTAGCGGCGGTGTTCAGAGTTCTGCATTCGCCTTCGAACGCGTTCGAAGAGTCAGTAGAGACAAATTAGAGCTTAACGTCTGCCGAATGGGCCGAGAAAGTGACAAAAAGGAGGATTAGAGAGCGTGCGGGCAGGTCGGAACGCCGAGCTCTGGTTCGAATGATTATTGGGTAAACTTAAATTGGCTGCCGTCTTGTCAACTCATTCTTCGAGTGCGTTCGATTGCCTAGCGGTGGTGTTCAACGTTCTGCATTCGCCTTCGAACGCGTTCGAAGAGTCAGTAGAGACAAATTAGAGCTTAACGTCTGCCGAATGGGCCGAGAAAGTGACAAAAAGGAGGATTAGAGAGCGTGCGGGGAGGTCGGAACGCCGAGCTCTGGTTCGAATGATTATTGGGTAAACTTAAATTGGCTGCCGTCTTGTCAACTCATTCTTCGAGTGCGTTCGATTGCCTTGCGGCGGTGTTCAGCGTTGTGCATTCGCCTTCGAACGCGTTCGAAGAGTCAGTAGAGACAAAAGTAGAGCTTTACAGCTGCCGAATGGGCCGAGAAAGTGACAAAAAGGAGGATTAGAGAGCGTGCGGGGAGGTCGGAACGCCGAGCTCTGGTTCGAATGATTATTGGGTAAACTTAAATTGGCTGCCGTCTTGTCAACTCATTCTTCGAGTGCGTTCGATTGCCTAGCGGTGGTGTTCAACGTTCTGCATTCGCCTTCGAACGCGTTCGAAGAGTCAGTAGAGACAAAAGTAGAGCTTTACGTCTGCCGAATGGGCCGAGAAAGTGACAAAAAGGAGGATTAGAGAGCGTGCGGGGAGGTCGGAACGCCGAGCTCTGGTTCGAATGACTATTGGGTAAACTTAAATTGGCTGCCGTCTTGTCAACTCATTCTTCGAGTGCGTTCGATTGCCTAGCGGCGGTGTTCAGAGTTCTGCATTCGCCTTCGAACGCGTTCGAAGAGTCAGTAGAGACAAATTAGAGCTTAACGTCTGCCGAATGGGCCGAGAAAGTGACAAAAAGGAGGATTAGAGAGCGTGCGGGCAGGTCGGAACGCCGAGCTCTGGTTCGAATGATTATTGGGTAAACTTAAATTGGCTGCCGTCTTGTCAACTCATTCTTCGAGTGCGTTCGATTGCCTAGCGGTGGTGTTCAACGTTCTGCATTCGCCTTCGAACGCGTTCGAAGAGTCAGTAGAGACAAATTAGAGCTTAACGTCTGCCGAATGGGCCGAGAAAGTGACAAAAAGGAGGATTAGAGAGCGTGCGGGGAGGTCGGAACGCCGAGCTCTGGTTCGAATGATTATTGGGTAAACTTAAATTGGCTGCCGTCTTGTCAACTCATTCTTCGAGTGCGTTCGATTGCCTTGCGGCGGTGTTCAGCGTTGTGCATTCGCCTTCGAACGCGTTCGAAGAGTCAGTAGAGACAAAAGTAGAGCTTTACAGCTGCCGAATGGGCCGAGAAAGTGACAAAAAGGAGGATTAGAGAGCGTGCGGGGAGGTCGGAACGCCGAGCTCTGGTTCGAATGATTATTGGGTAAACTTAAATTGGCTGCCGTCTTGTCAACTCATTCTTCGAGTGCGTTCGATTGCCTAGCGGTGGTGTTCAACGTTCTGCATTCGCCTTCGAACGCGTTCGAAGAGTCAGTAGAGACAAAAGTAGAGCTTTACGTCTGCCGAATGGGCCGAGAAAGTGACAAAAAGGAGGATTAGAGAGCGTGCGGGGAGGTCGGAACGCCGAGCTCTGGTTCGAATGACTATTGGGTAAACTTAAATTGGCTGCCGTCTTGTCAACTTATTCTTCGAGTGCATTCGATTGCCTAGCGGCGGTGTTCAGCGTTCTGCATTCGCCTTCGAACGCGTTCGAAGAGTCAGTAGAGACAAAAGTAGAGCTTTACGTCTGCCGAACGGGCCGAGAAAGTGACAAAATGGAGGATTCGAGAGCGTGCGGGGAGGTCGGAACGCCAAGCTCTGGTTCGAATGATTATTGGGTAAACTTAAATTGGCTGCCGTCTTGTCAACTCATACTTCGAGTGCGTTCGATTGCCTAGCGACGGTGTTCAGCGTTCTGCATTCGCCTTCGAACCCGTTCGAAGAGTCAGTAGAGACAAAAGTAGAGGTTTACGTCTGCCGAATGGGCCGAGAAAGTGACAAAAAGGAGGATTAGAGAGCGTGCGGGGAGGTCGGAACGCCGAGCTCTGGTTCGAATGATTATTGGGTAAACTTAAATTGGCTGCCGTCTTGTCAACTCATTATTCGAGTGCGTTCGATTGCCTAGAGGCGGTGTTCAGCGTCCTGCATTCGCCTTCGAACGCGTTCGAAGAGTCAGGAGAGAAAAAAGTAGAGCTTTACGTCTGCCAAATGGGCCGAGAAAGTGACAAAAAGGAGGATTACAGAGCGTGCGGGAGGTCGGAACGCCGAGCTCTGGTTCGAATGATTATTGGGTAAACTAAAATTGGCTGCCGTCTTGTCAACTCATTCTTCGAGTGCGTTCGATTGCCTAGCGGCGGTGTTCAGCGTTCTGCATTCACCTTCGAAAGCGTTCGAAGAGTCAGTAGAGACAAAAGTAGAGCTTTACGTCTGCCGAATGGGCCGAGAAAGTGACAAAAAGGAGGATTAGAGATCGTGCAGAAGGTCGGAACGCCGAGCTCTGGTTCGAATGATTATTGGGTAAACTAAAATTGGCTGCCGTCTTGTCAACTCATTCTTCGAGTGCGTTCGATTGCCTAGCGGGGGTGTTCAGCGTTCTGCATTCGCCTTCGAACGCGTTCGAAGAGTCAGTAGAGACAAAAGTAGAGCTTTACGTCTGCCGAATGGGCCGAGAAAGTGACAAAAAGGAGGATTAGAGAGCGTGCGGGGAGGTCGGAACGCCGAGCTCTGGTTCGAATGATTATTGGGTAAACTAAAATTGGCTGCCGTCTTGTCAACTCATTCTTCGAGTGCGTTCGATTGCCTAGCGGCGGTGTTCAGCGTTCTGCATTCGCCTTCGAACGCGTTCGAAGAGTCAGTAGAGACACAAGTAGAGCTTTACGTCTGCCGAATGGGCCGAGAAAGTGACAAAAAGGAGGATTAGAGAGCGTGCGGGGAGGTCGGAACGCCGAGCTTTGGTTCGAATGATTATTGGGTAAACTTAAATTGGCTGCCGTCTTGTCAACTCATTCTTCGAGTGCGTTCGATTGCCTAGCGGCGGTGTTCAGCGTTCTGCATTCGCCTTCGAACGCGTTCGAAGAGTCAGTAGAGACAAAAGTAGAGCTTTACGTCTGCCAAATGGGCCGAGAAAGTGACAAAAAGGAGGATTACAGAGCGTGCGGGAGGTCGGAACGCCGAGCTCTGGTTCGAATGATTATTCGGTAAACTAAAATTGGCTGCCGACTTGTCAACTCAATCTTCGAGTGCGTTCGATTGCCTAGCGGCGGTGTTCAGCGTTCTGCATTCGCCTTCGAACGAGTTCGAAGAGTCAGTAGAGACAACAGTAGAGCTTTACGTCTGCCGAATGGGCCGAGAAAGTAACAAAAAGGAGGATTAGAGAGCGTGCGGGGAGGTCGGAACGCCGAGCTTAGGTTCGAATCATTATTGGGTGAACTAAAATTGGCTGCCGTCTTGTCAACTCATTCTTCGAGTGCGTTCGATTGCCTAGCGGCGGTGTTCAGCGTTCTGCATTCGCCTTCGAACGCGTTGGAAGAGTCAGTAGAGACAACAGTAGAGCTTTACGTCTGCCAAATGGGCCGAGAAAGTGACAAAAAGGAGGATTAGAGAGCGTGCGGGGAGGTCGGAACGCCGAGCTCTGGTTCGGATGATTATTGGGTGAACTAAAATTGGCTGCCGTCTTGTCAACTCATTCTTCGAGTGCGTTCGATTGCCTTGCGGCGGTGTTCAGAGTTCTGCATTCGCCTTCAAACGCGTTCGAAGAGTCAGTAGAGACAAAAGTAGAGCTTTACGTCTGCCGAATGGGCCGAGAAAGTGACAAAAAGGAGGATTAGAGAGCGTGCAGGGAGGTCGGAACGCCGAGCTCTTGTTCGAATGATTATTGGGTAAACTTAAATTCGCTGCCGTCTTGTCAACTCATTCTTCGAGTGCGTTCGATTGCCTAGCGGTGGTGTTCAACGTTCTGCATTCGCCTTCGAAAGCGTTCGAAGAGTCAGTAGAGACAAAAGTAGAGCTTTACGTCTGCCGAATGGGCCGAGAAAGTGACAAAAAGGAGGATTAGAGAGCGTGCGGGAGGTCGGAACGCCGAGCTCTGGTTCGAATGATTATTGAGTAAACTTAAATTGGCTGCCGTCTTGTCAACTCATTCTTCGAGTGCGTTCGATTGCCTAGCGGCGGTGTTCAGCGTTCTGCATTCGCCTTCGAACGCGTTCGAAGAGTCATTAGAGACAAAATAGAGCTTTGCGTCTGCCGAATGGGCCGAAAAAGTGACAAAAAGGAGGATTAGAGAGCGTGCGGGGAGGTCGGAACGCCGAGCTCTGGTTCGAATGATTATTGGGTAAACTTAAATTGGCTGCCGTCTTGTCAACTCATTCTTCGAGTGCGGTCGATTGCCTAGCGGTGGTGTTCAACGTTCTACATTCGCCTTCGAACGCGTTCGAAGAGTCAGTAGAGACAAAAGTAGAGCTTTACGTCTGCCGAATGGGCCGAGAAAGTGACAAAAAGGAGGATTAGAGAGCGTGCGGGGAGGTCGGAACGCCGAGCTCTGGTTCGAATGACTATTGGGTAAATTTGAATTGGCTGCCGTCTTGTCAGCTCATTCTTCGAGTGCGTTCGATTGCCTAGCGGCGGTGTTCAGCGTTCTGCATTCGCCTTCGAACGCGTTCGAAGGGTCAGTAGAGACAAAAGTAGAGCTTTACGTCTGCCGGATGGGCCGAGAAAGTGACAAAAAGGAGGATTAGAGAGCGTGCGGGGAGGTCGGAACGCCGAGCTCTGGTTCGAATGATTATTGGGTAAACTTAAATTGGCTGCCGTCTTGTCAACTCATTCTTCGAGTGCGTTCGATTGCCTAGCGGTGATGTTCAACGTTCTGCATTCGCCTTCGAACGCGTTCGAAGAGTCAGTAGGGACAAAAGTAGAGCTTTACGTCTGCCGAATGGGCCGAGAAAGTGACAAAAAAGAGGATTAGAGAGCGTGCGGGGAGGTCGGAACGCCGAGCTCTGGTTCGAATGACTATTGGGTAAACTTAAATTGGCTGCCGGCTTGTCAACTCATTCTTCGAGTGCGTTCGATTGCCTAGCGGCGGTTTTCAGCGTTCTGCATTCGCCTTCGAACGCGTTCGAAGAGTCAGTAGAGACAAAAGTAGAGCTTTACGTCTGCCGAATGGGCCGAGAAAGTGACAAAAAGGAGGATTCGAGAGCGTGCGGGGAGGTCGGAACGCCGAGCTCTGGTTCGAATGATTATTGGGTAAACTTAAATTGGCTGCCGTCTTGTCAACTCATTCTTCGAGTGCGTTCGATTGCCTAGCGGCGGTGTTCAGAGTTCTGCATTCGCCTTCGAACGCGTTCGAAGAGTCAGTAGAGACAAAAGTAGAGATTTACGTCTGCCGAATGGGCCGAGAAAGTGACAAAAAGGAGGATTCGAGAGCGTGCGGGCAGGTTGGAACGCCGAACTCTGGTTCGAATGATTATTGGGTAAACTTAAATTGGCTGCCGTCTTGTCAACTCATTCTTCGAGTGCGTTCGATTGCCTAGCGGTGGTGTTCAACGTTCTACATTCGCCTTCGAACGCGTTCGAAGGGTCAGTAGAGACAAAAGTAGAGCTTTACGTCTGCCGAATGGGCCGAGAAAGTGACAAAAAGGAGGATTAGAGAGCGTGCGGGGAGGTCGGAACGCCGAGCTCTGGTTCGAATGATTATTGGGTAAACTTATATTGGCTGCCGTCTTGTCAACTCATTCTTCGAGTGCGTTCGATTGCCTAGAGGCGGTGTTCAGCGTTCTGCATTCGCCTTCGAACGCGTTCGAAGAGTCAGTAGAGACAAAAGTAGAGCTTTACGTCTACCAAATGGGCCGAGAAAGTGACAAAAAGGAGGATTAGAGAGCGTGCGGGGAGGTCGGAACGCCGAGCTCTGGTTCGAATGATTATTGGGTAAACTAAAATTGGCTGCCGTCTTGTCAACTCATTCTTCGAGTGCGTTCGATTGCCTAGCGGCGGTGTTCAGAGTTCTGCATTCGCCTTCAAACGCGTTCGAAGAGTCAGTAGAGACAAAAGTAGAGATTTACGTCTGCCGAATGGGCCGAGAAAGTGAGAAAAAGGAGGATTCGAGAGCGTGCGGGCAGGTCGGAACGCCGAACTCTGGTTCGAATGATTATTGGGTAAACTTAAATTGGCTGCCGTCTTGTCAACTCATTCTTCGAGTGCGTTCGATTGCCTAGCGGTGGTGTTCAACGTTCTACATTCGCCTTCGAACGCGTTCGAAGAGTCAGTAGAGACAAAAGTAGAGCTTTACGTCTGCCGAATGGGCCGAGAAAGTGACAAAAAGGAGGATTAGAGAGCGGGCGGGGAGGTCGGAACGCCGAGCTCTGGTTCGAATGATTATTGGGTAAACTTAAATTGGCTGCCGTCTTGTCAACTCATTCTTCGAGTGCGTTCGATTGCCTAGCGGCGGTGTTCAGCGTTCTGCATTCGCCTTCGAACGCGTTCGAAGAGTCAGTAGAGACAAAAGTAGAGCTTTACGTCTGCCGAATGGGCCGAGAAAGTGACAAAAAGGAGGATTAGAGAGCGTGCGGGGAGGTCGGAACGCCGAGCTCTGGTTCGAATGATTATTGGGTAAACTAAAATTGGCTGCCGTCTTGTCAACTCATTCTTCGACTGCGTTCGATTGCCTAGCGGGGGTGTTCAGCTTTCTGCATTCGCCTTCGAACGCGTTCGAAAAGTCAGTAGAGACAAAAGTAGAGCTTTACGTCTGCCGAATGGGCCGAGAAAGTGACAAAAAGGAGGATTAGAGAGCTTGCGGGGAGGTCGGAACGCCGAGCTCTGGTTCGAATGATTATTGGGTAAACTTAAATTGGCTGCCGTCTTGTCAACTCATTCTTCGAGTGCGTTCGATTGCCTAGCGGCGGTGTTCAGCGTTCTGCATTCGCCTTCGAACGCGTTCGAAGAGTCAGTAGAGACAAAAGTAGAGCTTTACCTCTGCCAAATGGGCCGAGAAAGTAACAAAAAGGAGGATTACAGAGCGTGCGGGGAGGTCGGAACGCCGAGCTCTGGTTCGAATGATTATTGGGTAAACTAAAATTGGCTGCAGTCTTGTCAACTCATTCTTCGAGTGCGTTCGATTGCCTAGCGGCGGTGTTCAGCGTTCTGCATTCGCCTTCGAACGCGTTCGAAGAGTCAGTAGAGACAAAAGTAGAGCTTTAGGTCTGCCGAAAGTGCCAAGAAAGTGACAAAAAGGAGGATTAGAGAGCGTGCGGGGAGGTCGGAACGCCGAGCTCTGGTTCGAATGATTATTGGGTAAACTAAAATTGGCTGCCGTCTTGTCAACTCATTCTTCGAGTGCGTTCGATTGCCTAGCGGCGGTGTTCAGCGTTCTGCATTCGCCTTCGAACGCGTTCGAAGAGTCAGTAGAGACAAAAGTAGAGCTCTACGTCTGCCGAATGGGCCGAGAAAGTGACAAAAAGGAGGATTAGAGAGCGTGCGGGGAGGTCGGAACGCCGAGCTCTGGTTCGAATGATTATTGGGTAAACTAAAATTGGCTGCCGTCTTGTCAACTCATTCTTCGAGTGCGTTCGATTACCTAGCGGCGGTGTTCAGCGTTCTGCATTCGCCTTCGAACGCGTTGGAAGAGTCAGTAGAGACAACAGTAGAGCTTTACGTCTGCCAAATGGGCCGAGAAAGTGACAAAAAGGAGGATTAGAGAGCGTGCGGGGAGGTCGGAACGCCGAGCTCTGGTTCGAATGATTATTGGGTAAACTAAAATTCGCTGCCGTCTTGTCAACTCATTCTTCGAGTGCGTTCGATTGCCTAGCGGTGGTGTTCAACGTTCTGCATTCGCCTTCAAACGCGGTCGAAGAGTCAGTAGAGACAAAAGTAGAGCTTTACGTCTGCCGAATGGGCCGAGAAAGTGACAAAAAGGAGGATTAGAGAGCGTGCGGGAGGTCGGAACGCCGAGCTCTGGTTCGAATGATTGATATTGGGTAAACTTAAATTGGCTGCCGTCTTATCAACTCATTCTTCGAGTGCGTTCGATTGCCTAGCGGCGGTGTTCAGCGTTCTGCATTCGCCTTCGAACGCGTTCGAAGAGTCATTAGAGACAAAATAGAGCTTTGCGTCTGCCGAATGGGCCGAGAAAGTGACAAAAAGGAGGATTAGAGAGCGTGCGGGGAGGTCGGAACGCCGAGCTCTGGTTCGAATGATTATTGGGTAAACTTAAATTGGCTGCCGTCTTGTCAGCTCATTCTTCGAGTGCGTTCGATTGCCTAGCGGCGGTGTTCAGCGTTCTGCATTCGCCTTCGAACGCGTTCGAAGGGTCAGTAGAGACAAAAGTAGAGCTTTACGTCTGCCGGATGGGCCGAGAAAGTGACAAGAAGGAGGATTAGAGAGCGTGCGGTGAGGTCGGAACGCCGAGCTCTGGTTCGAATGATTATTGGATAAACTTAAATTGGCTGCCGTCTTGTCAACTCATTCTTCGAGTGCGTTCGATTGCCTAGCGGTGGTGTTCAACGTTCTGCATTCGCCTTCGAACGCGTTCGAAGAGTCAGTAGAGACAAAAGTAGAGCTTTACGTCTGCCAAATGGGCCGAGAAAGTGACAAAAAGGAGGATTAGAGAGCGTGCGGGGAGGTCGGAACGCCGAGCTCCGGTTCGAATGATTATTGGGTAAACTAAAATTGGCTGCCGTCTTGTCAACTCATTCTTCGAGTGCGTTCGATTGCCTAGCGGCGGTGTTCAGCGTTCTGCATTCGCCTTCGAACGCGTTCGAAGTGTCAGTAGAGACAAAAGTAGAGCTTTACGTCTGCCGAATGGGCCGAGAAAGTGACAAAAAGGAGGATTAGAGAGCGTGCGGGGAGGTCGGAACGCCGAGCTCTGGTTCGAATGATTATTGGGTAAACTAAAATTGGCTGCCGTCTTGTCAACCCATTCTTCGAGTGCGTTCGATTACCTAGCGGCGGTGTTCAGCGTTCTGCATTCGCCTTCGAACGCGTTGGAAGAGTCAGTAGAGACAACAGTAGAGCTTTACGTCTGCCAAATGGGCCGAGAAAGTGACAAAAAGGAGGATTAGAGAGCGTGCGGGGAGGTCGGAACGCCGAGCTCTGGTTCGAATGATTATTGGGTAAACTAAAATTCGCTGCCGTCTTGTCAACTCATTCTTCGAGTGCGTTCGATTGCCTAGCGGTGGTGTTAAACGTTCTGCATTCGCCTTCAAACGCGTTCGAAGAGTCAGTAGAGACAAAAGTAGAGCTTTACGTCTGCCGAATGGGCCGAGAAAGTGACAAAAAGGAGGATTAGAGAGCGTGCGGGAGGTCGGAACGCCGAGCTCTGGTTCGAATGATTGATATTGGGTAAACTTAAATTGGCTGCCGTCTTATCAACTCATTCTTCGAGTGCGTTCGATTGCCTAGCGGCGGTGTTCAGCGTTCTGCATTCGAATTCGAACGCGTTCGAAGAGTCATTAGAGACAAAATAGAGCTTTGCGTCTGCCGAATGGGCCGAGAAAGTGACAAAAAGGAGGATTAGAGAGCGTGCGGGGAGGTCGGAACGCCGAGCTCTGGTTCGAATGATTATTGGGTAAACTTAAATTGGCTGCCGTCTTGTCAGCTCATTCTTCGAGTGCGTTCGATTGCCTAGCGGCGGTGTTCAGCGTTCTGCATTCGCCTTCGAACGCGTTCGAAGGGTCAGTAGAGACAAAAGTAGAGCTTTACGTCTGCCGGATGGGCCGAGAAAGTGACAAGAAGGAGGATTAGAGAGCGTGCGGTGAGGTCGGAACGCCGAGCTCTGGTTCGAATGATTATTGGGTAAACTTAAATTGGCTGCCGTCTTGTCAACTCATTCTTCGAGTGCGTTCGATTGCCTAGCGGTGGTGTTCAACGTTCTGCATTCGCCTTCGAACGCGTTCGAAGAGTCAGTAGAGACAAAAGTAGAGCTTTACGTCTGCCGAATGGGCCGAGAAAGTGACAAAAAAGAGGATTAGAGAGCGTGCGGGGAGGTCGGAACGCCGAGCTCTGGTTCGAATGACTATTGGGTAAACTTAAATTGGCTGCCGTCTTGTCAACTCATTCTTCGAGTGCGTTCGATTGCCTAGCGGCGGTTTTCAGCGTTCTGCATTCGCCTTCGAACGCATTCGAAGAGTCAGTAGAGACAAAAGTAGAGCTTTACGTCTGCCGAATGGGCCGAGAAAGTGACAAAAAGGAGGATTCGAGAGCGTGCGGGGAGGTCGGAACGCCGAGCTCTGGTTCGAATGATTATTGGGTAAACTTAAATTGGCTGCCGTCTTGTCAACTCATTCTTCGAGTGCGTTCGATTGCCTAGCGGCGGTGTTCAGAGTTCTGCATTCGCCTTCAAACGCGTTCGAAGAGTCAGTAGAGACAAAAGTAGAGATTTACGTCTGCCGAATGGGCCGAGAAAGTGAGAAAAAGGAGGATTCGAGAGCGTGCGGGCAGGTCGGAACGCCGAACTCTGGTTCGAATGATTATTGGGTAAACTTAAATTGGCTGCCGTCTTGTCAACTCATTCTTCGAGTGCGTTCGATTGCCTAGCGGTGGTATTCAACGTTCTACATTCGCCTTCGAACGCGTTCGAAGAGTCAGTAGAGACAAAAGTAGAGCTTTACGTCTGCCGAATGGGCCGAGAAAGTGACAAAAAGGAGGATTAGAGAGCGGGCGGGGAGGTCGGAACGCCGAGCTCTGGTTCGAATGATTATTGGGTAAACTTAAATTGGCTGCCGTCTTGTCAACTCATTCTTCGAGTGCGTTCGATTGCCTAGCGGCGGTGTTCAGCGTTCTGCATTCGCCTTCGAACGCGTTCGAAGAGTCAGTAGAGACAAAAGTAGAGCTTTACGTCTGCCGAATGGGCCGAGAAAGTGACAAAAAGGAGGATTCCAGAGCGTGCGGGGAGGTCGGAACGCCGAGCTCTGGTTCGAATGATTATTGGGTAAACTTAAATTGGCTGCCGTCTTGTCAACTCATTCTTTGAGTGCGTTCGATTGCCTAGCGACGGCGTTCGGCGTTCTGCATTCGCCTTCGAACCCGTTCGAAGGGTCAGTAGAGACAAAAGTAGAGCTTTACTTCTGCCGAATGGGCCGAGAAAGTGACAAAAAGGAGGATTCGAGAGCGTGCGGGGAGGTCGGAACGCCGAGCTCTGGTTCGAATGATTATTGGGTAAACTTAAATTGGCTGCCGTCTTGTCAACTCATACTTCGAGTGCGTTCGATTGCCTAGCGACGGCGTTCAGCGTTCTGCATTCGCCTTCGAACCCGTTCGAAGGGTCAGTAGAGACAAAAGTAGAGCTTTACGTCTGCCGAATGGGCCGAGAAAGTGACAAAAAGGAGGATTCGAGAGCGTGCGGGGAGGTCGGAACGCCGAGCTCTGGTTCGAATGATTATTGGGTAAACTTAAATTGGCTGCCGTCTTGTAAACTCATTCTTCGAGTGCGTTCGATTGCCTAGAGGCGGTGTTCAGCGTTCTGCATTCGCCTTCGAACGCGTTCAAAAAGTCAGTAGAGACAAAAGTAGAGCTTTACGTCTGCCGAATGGGCCGAGAAAGTGACAAAAAGGAGGATTAGAGAGCTTGCGGGGAGGTCGGAACGCCGAGCTCTGGTTCGAATGATTATTGGGTAAACTTAAATTGGCTGCCGTCTTGTCAACTCATTCTTCGAGTGCGTTCGATTGCCTAGCGGCGGTGTTCAGCGTTCTGCATTCGCCTTCGAACGCGTTCGAAGAGTCAGTAGAGACAAAAGTAGAGCTTTACGTCTGCCAAATGGGCCGAGAAAGTGACAAAAAGGAGGATTACAGAGCGTGCGGGGAGGTCGGAACGCCGAGCTCTGGTTCGAATGATTATTGGGTAAACTAAAATTGGCTGCCGTCTTGTCAACTCATTCTTCGAGTGCGTTCGATTGCATAGCGGCGGTGTTCAGCGTTCTGCATTCGCCTTCGAACGCGTTCGAAGAGTCAGTAGAGACAAAAGTAGAGCTTTAGGTCTGCCAAATGGGCCGAGAAAGTGACAAAAAGGAGGAGTAGAGAGCGTGCGGGGAGGTCGGAACGCCGAGCTCTGGTTCGAATGATTATTGGGTAAACTAAAATTGGCTGCCGTCTTGTCAACTCATTCTTCGAGTGCGTTCGATTGCCTAGCGGCGGTGTTCACCGTTCTGCATTCGCCTTCGAACGCGTTCGAAGAGTCAGTAGAGACAAAAGTAGAGCTTTACGTCTGCCAAATGGGCCGAGAAAGTGACAAAAAGGAGGATTAGAGAGCGTGCGGGGAGGTCGGAACGCCGAGCTCTGGTTCGAATGATTATTGGGTAAACTAAAATTGGCTGCCGTCTTGTCAACTCATTCTTCGAGTGCGTTCGATTGCCTAGCGGCGGTGTTCAGCGTTCTGCATTCGCCTTCGAACGCGTTCGAAGAGTCAGTAGAGACAAAAGTAGAGCTTTACGTCTGCCGAATGGGCCGAGAAAGTGACAAAAAGGAGGATTAGAGAGCGTGCGGGGAGGTCGGAACGCCGAGCTCTGGTTCGAATGATTATTGGGTAAACTAAAATTGGCTGCCGTCTTGTCAACTCATTCTTCGAGTGCGTTCGATTGCCTAGCGGCGGTGTTCAGCGTTCTGCATTCGCCTTCGAACGCGTTCGAAGAGTCAGTAGAGACAAAAGTAGAGCTTTACGTCTGCCAAATGGGCCGAGAAAGTGACAAAAAAGGAGGATTAGAGAGCGTGCGGGGAGGTCGGAACGCCGAGCTCTTTTTCTAATGATTATTGGGTAAACTAAAATTGGCTGCCGTCTTGTCAACTCATTCTTCGAGTGCGTTCGATTGCCTAGCGGCGGTGTTCAGCGTTCTGCATTCGCCTTCGAACGCGTTCGAAGAGTCAGTAGAGAAAAAGTAGAGCTTTACGTCTGCCGAATGGGCCGAGAAAATGACAAAAAGGAGGATTAGAGAGCGTGCGGGGAGGTCGGAACGCCGAGCTCTGGTTCGAATGATTATTGGGTAAACTTAAATTGGCTGCCGTCTTGTCAACTCATTCTTCGAGTGCGTTCGATTGCCTAGCGGCGGTGTTCGGCGTTCTGCATTCGCCTTCGAACGCGTTCGAAGAGTCAGTAGAGAAAAAAGTAGAGCTTTACGTCTGCCAAATGGGCCGAGAAAGTGACAAAAAGGAGGATTAGAGAGCGTGCGGGGAGGTCGGAACGCCGAGCTCTGGTTCGAATGATTATTGGGTAAACTAAAATTGGCTGCCGTCTTGTCAACTCATTCTTCGAGTGCGTTCGATTGCCTAGCGGCGGTGTTCAGCGTTCTGCATTCGCCTTCGAACGCGTTCGAAAAGTCAGTAGAGACAAAAGTAGAGCTTTACGTCTGCCGAATGGGCCGAGAAAGTGACAAAAAGGAGGATTAGAGAGCGTGCGGGGAGGTCGGAACGCCGAGCTCTGGTTCGAATGATTATTGGGTAAACTTAAATTGGCTGCCGTCTTGTCAACTCATTCTTCGAGTGCGTTCGATTGCCTAGCGGCGGTGTTCAGCGTTCTGCATTCGCCTTCGAACGCGTTCGAAGAGTCAGTAGAGACAAAAGTAGAGCTTTACGTCTGCCAAATGGGCCGAGAAAATGACAAAAAGGAGGATTAGAGAGCGTGCGGGGAGGTCGGAACGCCGAGCTCTGGTTCGAATGATTATTGGGTAAACTAAAATTGGCTGCCGTCTTGTCAACTCATTCTTCGAGTGCGTTCGATTGCCTAGCGGCGGTGTTCAGCGTTCTGCATTCGCCTTCGAACGCGTTCGAAGAGTCAGCAGAGACAAAAGTAGAGCTTTACGTCTGCCGAATGGGCCGAGAAAGTGACAAAAAGGAGGATTAGAGAGCGTGCGGGGAGGTCGGAACGCCGAGCTCTGGTTCGAATGATTATTGGGTAAACTAAAATTGGCTGCCGTCTTGTCAACTCATTCTTCGAGTGCGTTCGATTGCCTAGCGGCGGTGTTCAGCGTTCTGCATTCGCCTTCGAACGCGTTCGAAAAGTCAGTAGAGACAAAAGTAGAGCTTTACGTCTGCCGAATGGGCCGAGAAAGTGACAAAAAGGAGGATTAGAGAGCGTGCGGGGAGGCTGGAGCGCCGAGCTCTGGTTCGAATGATTATTGGGTAAACTTAAATTGGCTGCCGTCTTGTCAACTCATTCTTCGAGTGCGTTCGATTGCCTAGCGGCGGTGTTCAGCGTTCTGCATTCGCCTTCGAACGCGTTCGAAGAGTCAGTAGAGACAAAAGTAGAGCTTTACGTCTGCCAAATGGGCCGAGAAAGTGACAAAAAGGAGGATTAGAGAGCGCGCGGGGAGGTCGGAACGCCGAGCTCTGGTTCGAATGATTATTGGGTAAACTAAAATTGGCTGCCGTCTTGTCAACTCATTCTTCGAGTGCGTTCGATTGCCTAGCGGCGGTGTTCAGCGTTCTGCATTCGCCTTCGAACGCGTTCAAAGAGTAGAGCTTTACGTCTGCCGAATGGGCCGAGAAAGTGCCAAAAAGGAGGATTAGAGAGCGTGCGGGGAGGTCGGAACGCCGAGCTCTGGTTCGAATGATTATTGGGTAAACTTAAATTGGCTGCCGTCTTGTCAACTCATTCTTCGAGTGCGTTCGATTGCCTAGCGGCGGTGTTCAGCGTTCTGCATTCGCCTTCGAACGCGTTTGAAGAGTCAGTAGAGACAACAGTAGAGCTTTACGTCTGCCAAATGGGCCGAGAAAGTGACAAAAAGGAGGATTAGAGAGCGTGCGGGGAGGTCGGAACGCCGAGCTCTAGTTCGGATGATTATTGGGTGAACTAAAATTGGCTGCCGTCTTGTCAACTCATTCTTCGAGTGCGTTCGATTGCCTAGCGGCGGTGTTCAGCGTTCTGCATTCGCCTTCGAACGCGTTGGAAGAGTCAGTAGAGACAACAGTAGAGCTTTACGTCTGCCGAATGGGCCGAGAAAGTAGCAAAAAGGAGGATTAGAGAGCGTGCGGGGAGGTCGGAACGCCGAGCTCTGGTTCGAATGATTATTGGGTGAACTAAAATTGGCTGCCGTCTTGTCAACTCATTCTTCGAGTGCGTTCGATTGCCTAGCGGCGGTGTTCGGAGTTCTGCATTCGCCTTCGAACGCGTTCGAAGAGTCAGTAGAGACAAAAGTAGAGCTTTACGTCTGCCGAATGGGCCGAGAAAGTGACAAAAAATAGGATTAGAGAGCGTGCGGGGAGGTCGGAACGCCGAGCTCTGGTTCGAATGATTATTGGGTAAACTTAAATTGGCTGCCGTCTTGTCAACTCATTCTTCGAGTGCGTTCGATTGCCTAGCGGTGGTGTTCAACGTTCTGCATTCGCCTTCGAACGCGTTCGAAGAGTCAGTAGAGACAAAAGAAGAGCTTTACGTCTGCCGAATGGGCCGAGAAAGTGACAAAAAGGAGGATTCGAGAGCGTGCGGGGAGGTCGGAACGCCGAGCTCTGGTTCGAATGATTATTGGGTAAACTTAAATTGGCTGCCGTCTTGTCAACTCATTCTTCGAGTGCGTTCGATTGCCTAGCGGCGGTGTTCAGCGTTCTGCATTCGCCTTCGAACGCGTTCGAAGAGTCAGTAGAGACAAAAGTAGAGCTTTACGTCTGCCGAATGGGCCGAGAAAGTGACAAAAAGGAGGATTAGAGAGTGTGCGGGGAGGTCGGAACGCCGAGCTCTGGTTCGAATGATTATTGGGTAAACTTAAATTGGCTGCCGTCTTGTCAACTCATTCTTCGAGTGCGTTCGATTGCCTAGCGGTGGTGTTCAACGTTCTGCATTCGCCTTCGAACGCGTTCGAAGAGTCAGTAGAGACAAAAGTAGAGCTTTACGTCTGCCGAATGGGCCGAGAAAGTGACAAAAAGGAGGATTAGAGAGCGTGCGGGGAGGTCGGAACGCCGAGCTCTGGTTCGAATGATTATTGGGTAAACTTAAATTGGCTGCCGTCTTGTCAACTCATTCTTCGAGTGCGTTCGATTGCCTAGCGGCGGTGTTCAGCGTTCTGCATTCGCCTTCGAACGCGTTCGAAGAGTCAGTAGAGACAAAAGTAGAGCTTTACGTCTGCCAAATGGGCCGAGAAAGTGACAAAAAGGAGGATTAGAGAGCGTGCGGGGAGGTCGGAACGCCGAGCTCTGGTTCGAATGATTATTGGGTAAACTAAAATTGGCTGCCGTCTTGTCAACTCATTCTTCGAGTGCGTTCGATTGCCTGGCGGCGGTGTTCAGCGTTCTGCATTCGCCTTCGAACGAGTTCGAAGAGTCAGTAGAGACAACAGTAGAGCTTTACGTCTGCCGAATGGGCCGAGAAAGTAACAAAAAGGAGGATTAGAGAGCGTGCGGGGAGGTCGGAACGCCGAGCTCAGGTTCGAATGATTATTGGGTGAACTAAAATTGGCTGCCGTCTTGTCAACTCATTCTTCGAGTGCGTTCGATTGCCTAGCGGCGGTGTTCAGCGTTCTGCATTCGCCTTCGAACGCGTTGGAAGAGTCAGTAGAGACAACAGTAGAGCTTTACGTCTGCCAAATGGGCCGAGAAAGTGACAAAAAGGAGGATTAGAGAGCGTGTGGGGAGGTCCGAACGCCGAGCTCTGGTTCAGATGATTATTGGGTGAACTAAAATTGGCTGCCGTCTTGTCAACTCATTCTTCGAGTGCGTTCGATTGCCTAGCGGCGGTGTTCAGAGTTCTGCATTCGCCTTCGAACGCGTTCGAAGAGTCAGTAGAGACAAAAGTAGAGCTTTACGTCTGCCGAATGGGCCGAGAAAGTGACAAAAAGGAGGATTAGAGAGCGTGCGGGGAGGTTGGAACGCCGAGCTCTGGTTCGAATGATTATTGGGTAAACTTAAATTGGCTGCCGTCTTGTCAACTCATTCTTCGAGTGCGTTCGATTGCCTAGCGGTGGTGTTCAACGTTCTGCATTCGCCTTCGAACGCGTTCGAAGAGTCAGTAGAGACAAAAGTAGAGCTTTACGTCTGCCGAATGGGCCGAGAAAGTGACAAAAAGGAGGATTCGAGAGCGTGCGGGGAGGTCGGAACACCGAGCTCTGGTTCGAATGATTATTGGGTAAACTTAAATTGGCTGCCGTCTTGTCAACTCATTCTTCGAGTGCGTTCGATTGCCTAGCGGCGGTGTTCAGCGTTCTGCATTCGCCTTCGAACGCGTTCGAAGAGTCAGTTGAGACAAAAGTAGAGCTTTACGTCTGCCGAATGGGCCGAGAAAGTGACAAAAAGGAGGATTAGAGAGCGTGCGGGGAGGTCGGAACGCCGAGCTCTGGTTCGAATGATTATTGGGTAAACTTAAATTGGCTGCCGTCTTGTCAACTCATTCTTCGAGTGCGTTCGATTGCCTAGCGGTGGTGTTCAACGTTCTGCATTCGCCTTCGAACGCGTTCGAAGAGTCAGTAGAGACAAAAGTAGAGCTTTACGTCTGCCGAATGTTCCGAGAAAGTGACAAAAAGGAGGATAAGAGAGCGTGCGGGGAGGTCGGAACGCCGAGCTGTGGTTCGAATGTCTATTGGGTAAACTTAAATTGGCTGCCGTCTTGTCAACTCATTCTTCGAGTGCGTTCGATTGCCTTGCGGCGGTGTTCAGCGTTCTGCATTCGCCTTCGAACGCGTTGGAAGAGTGAGTAGAGACAAAAGTAGAGCTTTACGTCTGCCGAACGGGCCGAGAAACTGACAAAAAGGAGGATTCGAGAGCGTGCGGGGAGGTCGGAACGCCGAGCTCTGGTTCGAATGATTATTGGGTAAACTTAAATTGGCTGCCGTCTTGTCAACTCATACTTCGAGTGCGTTCGATTGCCTAGCGACGGCGTTCAGCGTTCTGCATTCGTTTTCGAACCCGTTCGAAGGGTCAGTAGAGACAAAAGTAGAGCTTTACGTCTGCCGAATGGGCCGAGAAAGTGACAAAAAGGAGGATTCGAGAGCGTGCGGGGAGGTCGGAACGCCGAGCTCTGGTTCGAATGATTATTGGGTAAACTTAAATTGGCTGCCGTCTTGTCAACTCATTCTTCGAGTGCGTTCGATTGCCTAGCGGCGGTGTTCAGCGTTCTGCATTCGCCTTCGAACGCGTTGGAAGAGTCAGTAGAGACAACAGTAGAGCTTTACGTCTGCCAAATGGGCCGAGAAAGTGACAAAAAGGAGGATTAGAGAGCGTGCGGGGAGGTCGGAACGCCGAGCTCTGGTTCGAATGATTATTGGGTAAACTAAAATTGGCTGCCGTCTTGTCAACTCATTCTTCGAGTGCGTTCGATTGCCTAGCGGCGGTGTTCAGCGCTCTGCATTCGCCTTCGAACGCGTTCGAAGAGTCAGTAGAGACAAAAGTAGAGCTTTACGTCTGCCGAATGGGCCGAGAAAGTGACAAAAAGGAGGATTAGAGAGCGTGCGGGGAGGTCGGAACGCCGAGCTCTGGTTCGAATGATTATTGGGTAAACTTAAATTGGCTGCCGTCTTGTCAACTCATTCTTCGAGTGCGTTCGATTGCCTAGCGGCGGTGTTCAGCGTTCTGCATTCGCCTTCGAACGCGTTCGAAGAGTCAGTAGAGACAAAAGTAGAGCTTTACGTCTGCCAAATGGGCCGAGAAAGTGACAAAAAGGAGGATTACAGAGCGTGCGGGAGGTCGGAACGCCGAGCTCTGGTTCGAATGATTATTCGGTAAACTAAAATTGGCTGCCGTCTTGTCAACTCAATCTTCGAGTGCGTTCGATTGCCTAGCGGCGGTGTTCAGCGTTCTGCATTCGCCTTCGAACGAGTTCGAAGAGTCAGTAGAGACAACAGTAGAGCTTTACGTCTGCCGAATGGGCCGAGAAAGTAACAAAAAGGAGGATTAGAGAGCGTGCGGGGAGTTCGGAACGCCGAGCTCAGGTTCGAATGATTATTGGGTGAACTAAAATTGGCTGCCGTCTTGTCAACTCAATCTTCGAGTGCGTTCGATTGCCTAGCGGCGGTGTTGAGCGTTCTGCATTCGCCTTCGAACGCGTTGGAAGAGTCAGTAGAGACAACAGTAGAGCTTTACGTCTGCCAAATGGGCCGAGAAAGTGACAAAAAGGAGGATTAGAGAGCGTGCGGGGAGGTCGGAACGCCGAGCTCTGGTTCGGATGATTATTGGGTGAACTAAAATTGGCTGCCGTCTTGTCAACTCATTCTTCGAGTGCGTTCGATTGCCTAGCGGCGGTGTTCAGAGTTCTGCATTCGCCTTCGAACGCGTTCGAAGAGTCAGTAGAGACAAAAGTAGAGCTTTACGTCTGCCGAATGGGCCGAGAAAGTGACAAAAAGGAGGCTTAGAGAGCGTGCGGGGAGGTCGGAACGCCGAGCTCTGGTTCGAATGATTATTGGGTAAACTTAAATTGGCTGCCGTCTTGTCAACTCATTCTTCGAGTGCGTTCGATTGCCTAGCGGTGGTGTTCAACGTTCTGCATTCGCCTTCGAACGCGTTCGAAGAGTCAGTAGAGACAAAAGTAGAGCTTTACGTCTGCCGAATGGGCCGAGAAAGTGACAAAAAGGAGGATTCGAGAGCGTGCGGGGAGGTCGGAACGCCGAGCTCTGGTTCGAATGAATATTGGGTAAACTTAAATTGGCTGCCGTCTTGTCAACTCATTCTTCGAGTGCGTTCGATTGCCTAGCGGCGGTGTTCAGCGTTCTGCATTCGCCTTCGAACGCGTTCGAAGAGTCAGTAGAGACAAAAGTAGAGCTTTACGTCTGCCGAATGGGCCGAGAAAGTGACAAAAAGGAGGATTAGAGAGCGTGCGGGAAGGTCGGAACGCCGAGCTCTGGTTCGAATGATTATTGGGTAAACTTAAATTGGCTGCCGTCTTGTCAACTCATTCTTCGAGTGCGTTCGATTGCCTAGCGGTGGTGTTCAACGTTCTGCATTCGCCTTCGAACGCGTTCGAAGAGTCAGTAGAGACAAAAGTAGAGCCTTACGTCTGCCGAATGGGCCGAGAAAGTGACAATAAGGAGGATAAGAGAGCGTGCGGGGAGGTCGGAACGCCGAGCTCTGGTTCGAATGACTATTGGGTAAACTTAAATTGGCTGCCGTCTTGTCAACTCATTCTTCGACTGCGTTCGAATGCCTAGCGGCGGTGTTCAGCGTTCTGCATTCGCCTTCGAACGCGTTCGAAGAGTCAGTAGAGACAAAAGTAGAGCTTTACGTCTGCCGAACGGGCCGAGAAAGTGACAAAAAGGAGGATTCGAGAGCGTGCGGGGAGGTCGGAACGCCGAGCTCTGGTTCGAATGATTATTGGGTAAACTTAAATTGGCTGCCGTCTTGTCAACTCATACTTCGAGTGCGTTCGATTGCCTAGCGACGGCGTTCAGCGTTCTGCATTCGCCTTCGAACCCGTTCGAAGGGTCAGTAGAGACAAAAGTAGAGCTTTACGTCTGCCGAATGGGCCGAGAAAGTGACAAAAAGGAGGATTCGAGAGCGTGCGGGGAGGTCGTAACGCCGAGCTCTGGTTCGAATGATTATTGGGTAAACTTAAATTGGCTGCCGTCTTGTCAACTCATTCTTCGAGTGCGTTCGATTTCCTAGAGGCGGTGTTCAGCGTTCTGCATTCGCCTTCGAACGCGTTCGAAGAGTCAGTAGAGACAAAAGTAGAGCTTTACGTCTGCCAAATGGGCCGAGAAAGTGACAAAAAGGAGGATTACAGACGGTGCGGGAGGTCGGAACGCCGAGCTCTGGTTCGAATGATTATTGGGTAAACTAAAATTGGCTGCCGTCTTGTCAACTCATTCTTCGAGTGCGTTCGATTGCCTAGCGGCGGTGTTCAGCGTTCTGCATTCACCTTCGAACGCGTTCGAAGAGTCAGTAGAGACAAAAGTAGAGCTTTAGGTCTGCCGAATGGGCCGAGAAAGTGACAAAAAGGAGGATTAGAGAGCGTGCGGGGGGGTCGGAACGCCGAGCTCTGGTTCGAATGATTATTGGGTAAACTAAAATTGGCTGCCGTCTTGTCAACTCATTCTTCGAGTGCGTTCGATTGCCTAGCGGGGGTGTTCAGCGTTCTGCATTCGCCTTCGAACGCGTTCGAAAAGTCAGTAGAGACAAAAGTAGAGCTTTACGTCTGCCGAATGGGCCGAAAAAGTGACAAAAAGGAGGATTAGAGAGCGTGCGGGGAGGTCGGAACGCCGAGCTCTGGTTCAAATGATTATTGGGTAAACTTAAATTGGCTGCCGTCTTGTCAACTCATTCTTCGAGTGCGTTCGATTGCCTAGCGGCGGTGTTCAGCGTTCTGCATTCGCCTTCGAACGCGTTCGAAGAGTCAGTAGAGACAAAAGTAGAGCTTTACGTCTGCCAAATGGGCCGAGAAAGTGACAAAAAGGAGGATTACAGAGCGTGCAGGAGGTCGGAACGCCGAGCTCTGGTTCGAATGATTATTCGGTAAACTAAAATTGGCTGCCGTCTTGTCAACTCATTCTTCGAGTGCGTTCGATTGCCTGGCGGCGGTGTTCAGAGTTCTGCATTCGCCTTCGAACGCGTTCGAAGAGTCAGTAGAGACAAAACTAGAGCTTTACGTCTGCCGAATGGGCCGAGAAAGTGACAAAAAGGAGGATTAGAGAGCGTGCGGGGAGGTCGGAACGCCGAGCTCTGGTTCGAATGATTATTGGGTAAACTTAAATTGGCTGCCGTCTTGTCAACTCATTCTTCGAGTGCGTTCGATTGCCTAGCGGTGGTGTTCAACGTTCTGCATTCGCCTTCGAACGCGTTCGAAGAGTCAGTAGAGACAAAAGTAGAGCTTTACGTCTGCCGAATGGGCCGAGAAAGTGACAAAAAGGAGGATTAGAGAGCGTGCGGGGAGGTCGGAACACCGAGCTCTGGTTGGAATGATTATTGGGTAAACTTAAATATGCTGCCGTCTTGTCAACTCATTCTTCGAGTGCGTTCGATTGCCTAGCGGTTGTGTTCAACGTTCTGCATTCGCCTTCGAACGCGTTCGAAGAGTCAGTAGAGACAAAAGTAGAGCTTTACGTCTGCCGAATGGGCCGAGAAAGTGACAAAAAGGAGGATTAGAGAGCGTGCGGGGAGGTCGGAACGCCGAGCTCTGGTTCGAATGATTATTGGGTAAACTTAAATTGACTGCCGTCTTGTCAACTCATTCTTCGAGTGCGTTCGATTGCCTAGCGGCGGTGTTCAGCGTTCCGCATTCTCCTTCGAACGCGTTCGAAGAGTCAGTAGAGACAAAAGTAGAGCTTTACGTCTGCCGAATGGGCCGAGAAAGTGACAAAAAGGAGGATTAGAGAGCGTGCGGGGAGGTCGGAACGCCGAACTCTGGTTCGAATGATTATTGGGTAAACTTAAATTGACTGCCGTCTTGTCAACTCATTCTTCGAGTGCGTTCGATTGCCTAGCGGCGGTGTTCAGCGTTCCGCATTCGCCCTCGAACACGTTCGAAGAGTCGGTAGAGACAAAAGTAGAGCTTTACGTCTGCCGAATGGGCCGAGAAAGTAACAGAGAGGAGGATTCGAGAGCGTGCGGGGAGGTCGGAGCGCCGAGCTCTGGTTCGTATAAATATTTTGTAAACTTAAATTGGCTGCCGTCTTCTCAACCCATTCTTCGAGTGCGTTCGATTGCCTAACGGTGGTGTTCAACGTTCTGCATTCGCCTTCGAGCGCGTTCGAAGAGTCAGTAGAGACAAAAGTAGAGCTTTAGGTCTGCCGAATGGGCCGAAAAAGTGACAAAAAGGAGGATTAGAGAGCGTGCGGGGAGGTCGGAACGCCGAGCTCTGGTTCGAATGATTATTGGGTAAGCTTAAATTGACTGCCGTCTTGTCAACTCATTCTTCGAGTGCGTTCGATTGCCTAGCGGCGGTGTTCAGTGTTCCGCATTCGCCTGCGAACGCGTTCGAAGAGTCAGTAGAGACAAAAGTAGAGCTTTATGTCTGCCGAATGGGCCGAGAAAGTGACAAAAAGGAGGATTAGAGAGCGTGCGGGGAGGTCGGAACGCCGAGCTCTGGTTCGAATGATTATTGGGTAAACTTAAATTGACTGCCGTCTTGTCAACTCATTCTTCGAGTGCGTTTGATTGCCTAGTGGCGGTGTTCAGCGTTCTGCATTCGCCTTCGAACGCGTTCGAAGAGTCAGTAGAGACAAAAGTAGAGCTTTACGTCTGCCGAATGGGCCGAGAAAGTAACAGAGAGGAGGATTCGAGAGCGTGCGGGGAGGTCGGAACGCCGAGCTCTGGTTCGTATAATTATTTTGTAAACTTAAATTGGCTGCCGTCTTCTCAACCCATTCTTCGAGTGCGTTCGATTGCCTAACGGTGGTGTTCAACGTTCTGCATTCGCCTTCGAACGCGTTCGAAGAGTCAGTAGAGACAAAAGTAGAGCTTTACGTCTGCCGAATGGGCCGAAAAAGTGACAAAAAGGAGGATTAGAGAGCGTGCGGGGAGGTCGGAACGCCGAGCTCTGGTTCGAATGATTATTGGGTAAACTTAAATTGACTGCCGTCTTGTCAACTCATTCTTCGAGTGCGTTCGATTGCCTAGCGGCGGTGTTCAGTGTTCCGCATTCGCCTGCGAACGCGTTCGAAGAGTCAGTAGAGACAAAAGTAGAGCTTTACGTCTGCCGAATGGGCCGAAAAAGTGACAAAAAGGAGGATTAGAGAGCGTGCGGGGAGGTCGGAACGCCGAGCTCTGGTTCGAATGATTATTGGGTAAACTTAAATTGACTGCCGTCTTGTCAACTCATTCTTCGAGTGCGTTCGATTGCCTAGCGGCGGTGTTCAGTGTTCCGCATTCGCCTGCGAACGCGTTCGAAGAGTCAGTAGAGACAAAAGTAGAGCTTTACGTCTGCCGAATGGGCCGAGAAAGTGACAAAAAGGAGGATTAGAGAGCGTGCGGGGAGGTCGGAACGCCGAGCTCTGGTTCGAATGATTATTGGGTAAACTTAAATTGACTGCCGTCTTGTCAACTCATTCTTCGAGTGCGTTCGATTGCCTAGTGGCGGTGTTCAGCGTTCTGCATTCGCCTTCGAACGCGTTCGAAGAGTCAGTAGAGACAAAAGTAGAGCTTTACGTCTGCCGAATGGGCCGAGAAAGTAACAGAGAGGAGGATTCGAGAGCGTGCGGGGAGGTCGGAACGCCGAGCTCTGGTTCGTATAATTATTTTGTAAACTTAAATTGGCTGCCGTCTTCTCAACCCATTCTTCGAGTGCGTTCGATTGCCTAACGGTGGTGTTCAACGTTCTGCATTCGCCTTCGAACGCGTTCGAAGAGTCAGTAGAGACAAAAGTAGAGCTTTACGTCTGCCGAATGGGCCGAAAAAGTGACAAAAAGGAGGATTAGAGAGCGTGCGGGGAGGTCGGAACGCCGAGCTCTGGTTCGAATGATTATTGGGTAAACTTAAATTGACTGCCGTCTTGTCAACTCATTCTTCGAGTGCGTTCGATTGCCTAGTGGCGGTGTTCAGCGTTCTGCATTCGCCTTCGAACGCGTTCGAAGAGTCAGTAGAGACAAAAGTAGAGCTTTACGTCTGCCGAATGGGCCGAGAAAGTAACAGAGAGGAGGATTCGAGAGCGTGCGGGGAGGTCGGAACGCCGAGCTCTGGTTCGTATAATTATTGTGTAAACTTAAATTGGCTGCCGTCTTCTCAACCCATTCTTCGAGTGCGTTCGATTGCCTAACGGCGGTGTTAAGCGTTCCGCGTTTGCCTTTGAACGCGTTGATGTGTAAGCAGAGCCAAAGGCAGAGCTTAACGTATTCTGAATGCGCCGAGAAAGTGTCGGATAGGCGTATCCGAGAGCGCGCGGAAAGATCGGAACGGCGAGCTCTGGTTTGAATGATTAGTGGGCAGACCTAAAGCCTTTGTCTCCAATGCTCTCGTCAAGCTCGTTCGAATGTGAAACAAACCCAGTTGGAACACTCCTTATCAACTATCAACACTAGGATTTCAGAAATTGAGAACGAGCTTCAGTCACTTTCTGAAACTAAAGCCGAAGTGTGTAGCATTCGCGGTGCTCTTGCCGAGCAGGCAACAGTAACAGCCTCGCTCCTCACTCGGAGTGACGATCTAGAAAATCCTTCCCGTCGTTCTAGCTTCTTATCCAAGGTGTTCCCGACACGCGCGGTGAGTCATGGTCATCGTCGGAACATAAAGTTCTTGAATTCACAGAAGAAAAGTGTGGGATATCTTTAGCGAGTTCTGATATCGAACGTGCTCAGAGAATTGGCAATTTTCAAGAAGGAAAAAACCGCCCAATCATAACTTGTTTTGCGTCTTTTAAAACCAAAAGCGAAATACTACAGAGCAGTTTTCGGCTGAAGAGTAGCTCGTTTTCACTATCGGAAGACTTCTGCGAATGTACACGTGTTGCACGCCATAACCTCGTCACTTTTGCTAAACGCCAAATGCTAAACTTCGACGAAACAAACTCTATATTGGCCCTAAGACTTTCATATACGATGCTCATTCAGACAGTGTAATAGAGCTCATGAGATAGGGGAACGTGGGGAGTGTTCTTCTGATGCGGCTAAATCGCAGTGTCATAAGTGTTGTTTACGCAAACGCACGTAGCGTATTACCTAAGCGTGATGATTTCTCTTCACCGATAATTTCATGTGATGCGTATGTTTTCTTGCTGTTAGAAACGTGGCTTAATCCTGACATTGATGACAATGAAATATTACCGGATCATCCTCACTTCAACATATACCGGTGTGACAGAGCGGATCGACGAGGAGGAGGGGTTCTTATCGCTGTCAACAAAACTATTCCATGTCTTCTCGTGTCGATCCAAAGTGTCCTTGAGATAGTTTGGTTTTTCATAAAATGTTGCTACGGCTCTATTTCGCTCGGTGTTTGCTAGCGTCCACCCAACGCTTCACGTGACTTTTGTGACTGCCTTCGTGGTGATTTGTCTTTCTTGGCAGCACATAGTAAAACTACTTTTCTTTTTGGTGATTTTAACCTTCCGGGTATTGAATGAAATATGCTGACGCCAACTAGCTCTGGCGAAACAACTGTAAGCCGAGATTTTATTGAATTGTGCCTTTTCTTTAATCTCTCCCAAGCAGTATCTTTTCCTACAGGAGTCACCGACAGCAGTTCAAATGTGCTTGATTTAATCCTTACTGTCGATCCTCATCTAGTTAAGTCATTGTCTCCTATAGATGGCATTAGCGGCCAAAGCGCTACACTGTTTTATTGATATTAAGCCACGAAAGGCAGTATTTTTTCCTAAACAAATTCGTTTGTATCAGAGGGGCAACTACGACATGATTATTCGCCAGCTCTCGGATTACTTCGTGTCTTTTAGCGAGAACTCTGATTATTTCAATGCCAATGAAAGTTGGAATTTCTATAAAGTCAAATTACTCGAGCTTGTCGAACGTGATGTGCCATGTACAAACGTCCGATCGAAATCATCTGAGCCATGGTTCACTAATTTTCTTCGCAGACTTTCAAACAAAAAAAAAAGACTGTTTAGGAATGCTAAACGACTAAATACACCGGAGGCCTGGCTTAAGCATGCCACTTGCTGGTCTGAATACAAGTGTTTGTTGCGTAAGCGTCAGCACACATTCTTGCACCACACCCTGCCATCTATGTTACTAAATAACTCGTGTTAGTTTTGGGGCATTCTTAATGTTAAACCACCTCTAGACATCAACCTTGCGAGCAGTTCTGGTGATGAAACATTTATTAGTGATTGTGCCATTATTTTTAACACTGTATTTTCCGATGCTTTCACTCTATCTCCACCCATCGTTCAGACCCCCTCGTTCCAGCAACAAATTTTTCCCAATGGATCTTATTTTCATAGACTTTGATGGTACAGTAAGCATTATAGAATCACGTAGAATGTCCTCTTCATGTGGCATAGATGATATCAACACCAAACTTCTAACCAACACCAAAATCTGATCAGCTCTTTTCCTAATATTTTTCAGCAGTCTCTGGAAACTGGTGTGGTACCCTCGGATTGGAAATTGGAATAGCCATTCCAGTCCACAAATCTGGAAGTTAAACGTCTCCACTCAACTACAGACCAATCTCACTTACCTGCACTTCCTGCAAACTTCTCGAGCACATCATCTACAAGCATCTTATCAGTTTCCTAGATTCTTGCGATTACTTCAACCACGCACAGCACGGCTTCCGCAAGCAAATTTCATGTGAGACACAGCTGCTGTTTCTTACTAACGACCTTTTTCAAAATTTCGTCTCCGGCTTTCCTACTAATGCTGTCTTCCTGGATTTTGTCAAGGCATTCGACAAAGTCCCTCACAATCGCCTTCTGTCCAAGCTCTCTTCCTTAAAATTAGATCCCCTCGTTCTACAATGGATCGAATCTTTTCTTAGCTACCATTCTCAATTTGTTTTCGCTAACGATTCGCCTTCCTCCTTAGCTCCAGTCTCCTCGGGCCTCCCGCAGGGCTCAGTACTTGGGCCTTTACTCTTTCTAATCTATATCAATGTCTTCCCACTTCAACTTTCTTCTTCAATTCGTCTTTTTGCGGATGATTGCGTTATATATAGACTAATAAAATCTCCCGACGATAACCTGCTACTCCAAAATGACATTAACAAAATTGCCGACTGGTGTCGTACTTTGGCAAATGTCCCTAAATATTAATAAATGCATGCATGTATGTTTCACGCGCTCGTCCTCCCCCCCCCCCCCCCCCCCCACGTAACAACATAGACTAAATGACACCGTCCTCCAGGCCTCTACCGAAGATAAATATCTTGGTGTTTATTTAACTACCAATTTATCCTGGAATAATCATGTTAATTAGATCCTCAGCTAATCGCCCTCTTGGTTATATTCGGCGGAATTTCAAGAAGGCTCCTTCAAACTTCAAAAGATTTCTCTATATTACTCTTGTTCGCCCTAAACTAGAATACGCCTCATCTATCTGGCATCCCCACCTTTCATTTCTCACCAATGCAATAGAAGTGGTCCAAAACCGCGCAGCTAGTTTCATTATAGCGATTTATCGTGGTCTACGTATATGATGCACTTGTGTAAACGGTTAAGAAGTGTTTCGTGCTGTCTTTACAACGTTAAAATGTTCATGCCTTTTACTGTCCGAAAGATAATCACACATGCTTTGGCTTATGGTTACATTCGGTACCGTATAACCCTCATTGCGAGGTGTTCTCTATTTTGGCGAGATAGAGTTGATTCTTTATTGAAGGGTATTTTAAGAAGTATTGCGTTTGACCGGGCCGAGGTCTCTAGCCCCTGTATATTTAAAGAATTAAACTTGCCGTCTTTTTTGGGGTTATTTAAAGAGACAGTGATACTGCAACACTTTTGGAACTCAAATTTTATAACTCCGTACACTCCAGGCCGACCAATGAGACAATCGCTTCGATTTAAAATGCCGCGAATTCGAACTAAATATGGGGAACGTACGCGTATTTATTATGTGCCCCATGTATTCAACAGCATGCTAGAGTCCCTGTTTGTCGCCACATCAAGACAAAAACTCAAAAAAGCACTGCGGAATTTAGACCAGTGAACGAGTGCTAGATGGTGGTTTCCTCTTTTCCCTTTGTTTTTTTTTTTCAAGACCGTGCGTATTGTTCTGCAGTGTGATGCCGTCTTTCGCTCATTTTTTCTTGGTCCCTGCTTAAAATGTTTTCTTTTTCCTTGAATAAGTACTTCGATGCTGAATGAGCATTTTATGCTGATGTTACACATACTGAATTTGTCGCCTACTGCACCGAGCCAGGTACACAAGCTCCTGAGGCTTACACCGGCTCGTCATTGTACTTTTTGAAAATGTGTGTATTGGAAAATAAAACTATTTTATTCTATTCTATTCTTTCCGATTACTCCCGTTTTTTCAGTGTCACTAAAATGAAATCTCAATTAACCTTCCCTGACCTTTCTCTGGGACGCAAAATATCCAGGCTTTCCCTTCTGCATAAACTGTATTACTCTCCTTCTTTAAATCAGTCTCTCCTTAGCCCACCCAACTAAGTTTCTTCAAGACTGAACCACACCTGCAAGATGCCCGACCCAAGACGAAATCTACAGCCCACCAACATTCACTTCTACCCGAAAGCATTGTGGACTGCAATGGCCTTCCCGATAACATCGTCACCATCGCAGATAACACCAAGTTTCGCCTCGCACTAAACCACCACTCCCCTCTGTAATGCCCCTCGGGGCCCGGAGGGTATTTGTAAATAAATAAATAAATAAATAAGAAAATGAAAGCCAAACGGCGGACGCCGGAGTTCTGCGTTCTGTTGTGGCTGACGGGTGTAGTGCAGTCAAAGGCCGCCTTTGTCTTGACTGCACTCGTCGAATGCGTTCGAGTACGTAATCCAAATGCCGGGCGCCGGCTTTGCGTGTCCTGACGTGTTCGACGAATGCAGAAGCGAAACAAGCATCTCGCTTTACGTCTTGCAGAGCTGGGCGTTCTCACGTTCCCGCGCGCTCCTCCTCTCTGTTTCTCGGCGGATACCTAGTGTAACCTGCCAGACGAGTCGCCGTTGCAGGGAGTCCAACATGACCTCGAACGCTTTTTGATGCACTACACTGCAGAGATGGGAGTAATGACATTATTGTAATAGAATTACAGTAATTAAATTACATTTTGTGGTAAGGAGTAGTAAAATGATTTAGTCTTCTAGGCTGGTGATTTCGTAATGCAATGAACTACTTTCAGGCGCAAATCTTTAGAAAATTAATGGCTACTTTGAATTTATTTTTGTCCCTTGAGAAGTTTGTTGGCGAGCTATAAGAAAAATAGAGAAAAGTTATTTTGCGTGGTGAAATGTCATGAAAAAACGTAAGCGCAAATAAAAGACAGCCATCTCACCGCAAAGCAATATATACGAGGATTTTGCCAAACGCACAGAGGCGTTCTTGAGAGGCGAAGGAGAAAATCTTGCGTGTAAAGACATGACCGGAAGGCCGCGGTTCACGAGCTCGAGACAAGACCTATTCATGGCGCCACGTCATTGCGACGGTACCGTCCGTCGCAATGACGTGGCGCCATGAATAGGTCTTGTCTTAGCTGACAGTTCAGTGGGAGTTACGAGCTCACTGGTATTAATCAGACACCTTCCGTTCATTACCTTATCACTTCTCCGCGCGTTGGCATGCACCAGAACATGGCTACGTTTCATAAGATAGACATGCGAATGGTCCAACGTGCTAGGTAGCTTTGACCGCACTGTCAGCTTAGGAATGAATGGCTTATAGGCTTCTATGTGAAGGACACACCCCACACAGTAAAAGTTTTTACACCCTTAAGGGTGTCAATCAGTTTGTCCCAGGGCTAACACCTTTAGGGTGTTCAGAAAGCACATTTCATAGTGGGTGCTTGCCCAGCACTCATGGCAATAGGTGCTTGACATGGAATGGGCCCCCGCTGTGGTGGCCCAGTGGATGCTGGGCCACCCCAACCAATCCTGCGCCGAGAGAGTATCACGCGACGTTTTAGTTGTTTAAGGTCACATGATGCTCTCTCGACGATGAATTCGTTGGGATAGCTGGTACATTCCGCCGCGCTCGGACGAAAGGTGAAATGAAGTACAAGCCCCAGTGAAAATTTTATAAGAATGTGTCCAGTATACATATCAGAACTTGTAAATTGCACAAAAATCATTAAAGGTATTCATATTCTTATATTATTGTTATATTATTTACAGTATATGTTTACTGAACACATTTACACTTTTTTCACTTGACCATATACGAGGCACCTGATAAGGAAATGATGAGTCACACTGAACACAGCTCACTTCATGAAGAAGTATTACAAAAGAGCTTCTTGCAAGCCACATCATAACCCGAGGGCAACGGGGTAGTGCTACGGAGCCCCCCTTTCTCGAACCTTAAGTGAGAAAGCAGTGGCCCCAAACATCGTACAGCACGACTGAACCATTGTAAGCATCACGGGCTGCCAGAAACAAAGCATGTGGAGCTTTCCTGGTCGGATAACACGTGGCATGTTTTGCTTGTCTCAGAGGATTGGAGTAAACACGCTTCGCCTATCACTTGTCCCTTTATTCGCATCTATTTACTAATTGGAAGCATGGTAGAGGGGGTGGTCTAGCCTTGACTGAACCACAGCAGTATTTCAGTAAGTGAAGCTCATTATATCAATAAGAATGTGTTAAATGGAACATTTATTGAACCGTAAGAGACAAATAAAAAATACAACGCATGCCATTCCATGACATGAAGAATACTATCTGCAAACATTTAATAAAAAAATATCACAGGCTGAACTCGCACTCGACGTCAAAAAAGCAAATGTTTCAGTAGAGGACGCTATCCTCTTGCTCGTGTACAAGGGAAGTTATGAAGTTCTGGAAGACGACTTTGGATGAGGCACTTGTACTGCTAAATTTTAAGCACCTAGCCTGCAGGAGGTCAGCATACGTTATCACAGAACGTGTCCAACATTTAAAGATAGAAAAAAAGAAACATACCTACATAACCCTTCTATCATTCGTTCTGTAAGAAAAATAAAATTAATCTGATAATACTGGAGAGAAAACTGAATTATACACTTTTAAAACGGCTCACCAAAGCATCTCTTTAGCCACATACCTGTCTGTAAACTTTATTCAAAAGCCTTCGAGTTATGTCACTCAAGCCAAAAATATCCTCTCTAGAGCAACCAGTGTGCTGAAGACCTTGCAATCGTACTGGACGCTGAACAGCCAATATGCTGCCAACAACATGCACAGCCCCTCTCAGCATTAAAACAGAGAACAAGCTCTCACGACCAACAACAAGATGAAGACAGTCTGCATCGTCCAGCTCTTGCTTATTGTCGAGGACACTTGGTGCCGGTGGGGTGTTCTCGTCCTGCGTTAGGTAAAAAAAAAAAGCGAAACACGTTTTAATGAAGAAGGCCAAAACATGTTTCCTCTTGTCTACTGCTATTATTTGCTGCAGTTAAGGCCGTGAGCATCAGCCTCCACGCTGGCATAGAGTGCATATGTGCGGACAAACCGGCGTCTGCAGCAATGTAAAACGAAGGAGGAGTTACAATCAAAGCAACATTTCGACATGAAAGTATTGCAATATAATCTTAGGGACACTTTTGAAAATCTATTTCTGTACCAAGATGCAGTTGCGAAACTTATTTGTATTTCAGTAGTAAAATACTTTTGCAAAGTATATTATAATACGCTGCTAGACCGATGTGTGTTGCTACATTTATTGTTGGAAATGAGCTGACAGGTTTGGAGATAAAAAAATAGAATCCAGGCCACAAATCCGACGCATCACTCGTTCATTTTCGCAA
This sequence comes from Ixodes scapularis, assembly GCF_016920785.2. Lineage (NCBI taxonomy): Eukaryota > Metazoa > Arthropoda > Arachnida > Ixodida > Ixodidae > Ixodes > Ixodes scapularis. The sequence goes on along the minus strand of NW_024609837.1, from coordinate 90,469,066 downwards.
TGTGTGATTTTTCTGCTTTGCTATCAGATTTCGCTTTCACAGCGGCCGCTTTTCTTTCTGAAGACAGCGGCCTTCCTGTGAACATTTGAGGTTATTGCTTGGATAAGAGGACACCAACAAATTCACAGATGAGAAACAATATGTCCAAAAGGGTGAGACGGCAAAAAGCAAGGAGACATTTGGGCAGGCACGCTTTGTCAGGCGATGTCTTTGGTCGCCAGCGTTCTTTGGGTGCAATAATGGGTTCTTATCGGTATCAGCGAACATAGCCAAGGAAAGACCAGTTTCAAAAAGAAAATGGGACAAACACCAACAGAAGGCGGGGAGCTCAGGGGCTATAATATATCTCGGCCACGGACGCACTTTTCTCACCTCGCCACCCTGCATTTATGAACCGTATGTGGCTGCCGACTGACCATAATGGTACATGCTGATATTTGTCCCTTTATCACTGTTAATTTTGCTTCCTCCTTTACACTGAACAAATAAAAATGCGGTTTACAGAAAACAGCAAACATAATGTCTGGTATGTAGCCGTAAAAATTAATTTTAACAAGCTACATTTTATGCACAGAAACCGGCCATTTGAGCTTCCCCGTCCGAACACCAACCGGTGCAGCGAAAATCCAGCATGCAGCGCGTCGAGCATGGAAAGGTTCACGGCTGTGGTTTTCAACAGTGGAGGAGGTGATTACATAGAAACAGGTGCTCGTGATAATATATTTCTACAGCTATCTATGAGACATTGTTGTGTTTGCACCTTGCTGTACCCCTCGAATTCGTGACAGACAAAGGTGTTTTGAAAAAGTACACAATGAGCTGTAATACTGTTGAAATTTGGCCTAGTTGATGAAGCATGTTTACGGGTAAAACAGTGCGAACAAGGACACAGGGCAGAGAAGATGTGCAAAGATTGAGCGCTGACTGTCAACTGTTTGTTTTCAAAAAAACGCCCAACGGCGTGGTCACACCAAACGAAAATTACATCACAACACATGACCGCCACATGATCGACACAAGTTAAATCCCCTCGAAAATGCCAACTCACAATCATAAAGATCTATCGAAGGCACGCTGACAAAGTTGTCTTTGAACTTGGAATCGTGAAAGGCCTCAGTTATCTCTCTAGTTCGTTGGTGACTGTCTTCCCAGGACCGTGGTATCTTCCAAAACCGGAGAAAAACCACATCTGTCGCAGTGAGCCGCCATATTCCCTGACGGAGATGCCCTCATCGAACACGCATCTTGGCGTAATCTATCATTAATGCAGCAACCGGTCTGGCCGATGTAACTTTTCTACAAGTCAGGGGATTACTGCAGACCCCCCCCCCCCCACACACACACACACGCAAGGGACAAATTTGTTTTTATACTTCTTATCACATGCGGTCCTGACATTCGATCCCCTCTCCACCCTCACAGATAAACGTCCCAGCTTGGCCGGCGCTGAGAGGATGGCAGGACCATTCAACCTATGCGCCACCTTATGGATTTCTGCGTAGACTTCCTACCCATAACTACCTCCGGATTTCTCAGCCTCCTCAAGAGGAACTCGGCCACACCTACCAGGAGATTGCCAGGATAGCCGCCCTTCAAAGTTTGTTGGCCTGGCTACGAAAATTCGTCGTCATTTGGCGAGGACATGACCTGACGAGCGACCCCCAAAGACAACTGGACACGATTCCTCTTTTAACTAGTTTTGAATGACTCGAGTCGAACGGAAGCACACCTTTCTTCGACCTAGGACAGTAGCACCAACACACGTGAGAGTCCGAGAAAGTTAGCTTGATGTCTAAAAACTGTAGTACATTCCCAACAGGGTCTTCTTAAATGGCGTATTCCTGTCCAGGTGTGATAGAGGCATAGCCAGAGATTTAGGGAGTGACGTCATCCGTGTATTTAGCACTTAGATGACCTTTGGGTGTTGTTCCGACCTGGTTCTGGCCGGAAGAAAGAGCGTGTGGTTGCAAACATGTTAGACGTACTTAAGGCCCATGCCAGGGGATTGAACTTTACCAGTGAAGACCCTGTTGGAGTTCTACAGTTTTAGACATTAAGCTAACTTTCTCGGACTCCCACGTGTGTTGGTGCTATTGCGGTAAGGTTGAAGAAAGGTGAGCTTGCGTTCGACTCGAGTCATTCAAGAATAGTTATAAGGGGAGTCATATTCAGTAGTCTTCGAAGGTCGCTCGTCCGGTCATGTCCTCACCAAATGATGACGAGTTTTCGTATCCAGGCCAACAAACTTTTGGAGGGTGGCTCTCCTGGCAATCTCCTGGTAGGTTTGGCCGAGTGCCTCTTGAGGAGGGTGAGAAATCCGGAGATTGTTATGGGTAGGAAGTCTATGCAGAAACCGGTGGTGGTGCCCCATATCAATAAGGTGGCGCATAGGTTAAAGCAGTGGTTTTCAAATGGGGTCCACGAAGCCTAGACTCATCAGTCAGGCCGGGCAATAAAAATGATCTTTTTCTCGAATTGCGAAGAAACGTTCCAGTTTTTTAGTTTTTTTTTGCTTGTGCATATGTCAATAACAGAAGTCTACTTCACGATAGCCCTTGGATATATCTATTTAATAAATCGCTATCATAATTAACCTATATATATCCTTTCGCTCACCACACGGGGGGTCCTCCATCATCTTCTCCGATCCACAAGGGGTCCGCGAAACATCAAGGTTTGAGAACCACTGGTTTAAAGAAAGGAGCGCAATGCCACAATGTTCCGGTTGTTTTCTCAGCACCGGCCAAGCTGGGACGCTTAAGTGCGAGGGTGGAGAGGGGATCGGTTGTCACGGCCGCACGTGATAAGAAGCACGAAAACAAGTTTGTCCCTTGCGTGTGTGTGTGTGTGGGGGGGGGGGGGGGGGTTACAGTAATTCCCTGACTTTTAAAAACGTTTTCTTTATGATTCTGAGTAGGCATTTTTGAGGGACTCTAACTTGTGACGATCACGTGACGGTCATGTGTCGTGATGTAATTGTTTGGAGTGACTACGCTGTTAGGTATTTCGTTAAAAAGAAATAGTTCACAGTCAGCGCTCCGTCTGTGTACATCTTCTCTGTCCTGCGTCCTTGTTCGCGCTGTTTTACCCGTAAACGTACAATGAGCTGTCTGCATCAACATAAGAGCAATCTCGGTGGCCCTAAAGGTAACCTGCAGCTGCAGGATGAATTTATGTAAACGAACCCAGAATTTGCGGGCTTGGAGAGAGGTGCAGAAACTGTGTGATATTAAACTGAAAAGTTAATATTCTCAAATTATTATTCAATTTAAGCCCAAATTCTGTGACTCGCACATGCCTATTATTTTCAGTACGAAGCCAAAGGCAAACCAAGAAGTAGTCTGTGAAATTTATTGCCGAATAGAATACATTTTGAGTACCCAACTCGATGTTTTGCTTATGTTTGAAAGGTTGCGATGAAAAGTGCAATATTTTAACTGGGTGAAAAGTAAAGCTTTGTAACAATTATGAGCATGATTCATTCTACAAGTCATTTTACATGTAGACGCAGCATTTTATTGGAAGCTAACAGAATTTTTAAAAAAAGGCCGTGAGAGTTATGTCAATGTCTTCTTCACTGCGTGTTTGTGGGACTCGGCAGACATTAGTAAAGGGGATAACTGTCACAGTAAGTTGACTAATTGACCAAAATCTGTTAGCTTTGTACTTAATGGCTTTATGGGCCACGTTGCAACTGCAGTGTTAAAAACCAATCAATATGAGAGGCTATCCCGATTTAAACAATTCACAAAAAGCCAAGCGGCATCCAGATATTCATTGTCCAACTTTTGCGTTTTTAATGTCACATGCGAAAACCGCGCTCAGTTTCAGCTCAAGAATTGGTGCCATTAATGGTGGGTAGAAGAGTGACGGTCTTACCAGGGCACGTCGTCACTATCTCGTCAGTGCGTCCTTGGTGGATGCATCGGCGTCATACTTCCAAGATTGTGAAGGTGCGTTCGAAGCCACCCCATCCGCACAACATCCTGAGGTCCTCTGAGCGCAAGATTTTGGAATTGGGTGACGAAAAGGCAGATCTTTAGCATTGAATATATCGAAACCTGTTGCCATTCGCAAAATGTGTCAATGGGGTGAGTCTTTAATATTCACTGCCTTTGAAACTAGAATTGAAACATGCCCCCTAAATTATTAATTAAAAGTATTATGAAAACATTTCGGTATATTAGATATGATTAACACACTGTGACAGCTATTTCCTTATCTGATGTCCTCCGAGCCCCATAAACACACAGTGAAGGTGGCATGGAAGTAACACTCACGCCATTTGTTTTAAAATTTCGTTCGAATCAAAATAGAAAGTTTTGTATATATGTATATAAAAATACCGGGTGCATGTGCATGCAACCGGGCACCATCCTACTATAGAGGTCCACCTTTTCCTTACGTAAAACTGGATCAAACTGGACAAGGCCAGTTTTACATAAATCCCCAGCACGGCATGTACCAAGAATCGCCGGAAATGATTGCTCACCTCATAGAACACTCTGTACGGCTTGAAGATAGTGGCTTGCAGTCTTCGACGGTTGAGTCTACCCACTTGGTTCAGCTGGGACCTGCAATTAATTTTGATACAGCTTGCCATATACCACAAAGTAACGAAGAGAAAGCCAGTAATACATAAGCCTACAGCACGACATGTCCCAAGGACCGCTAGAAACTCTCGCTCACCTCATAGAACACTTCATGCGACAAAACCCTGCTTTAACGACCGATTGAACTTAGTATAAATGTTGCAGAAAAATAAGGATCTGTCTTCAGCTGCATCAAAACACGTGATCTATTGTAATAATTGTCTGTTCTTACAGAACACTACTGAAATGATTTTGACTAAAGAGAATGACCGCAACTTAAGTATATACTGAAAGAATCAATAACCATGATGAAACCTAGATATCTGTTGAATGCTTTCCCTGCGTTTTGCCATGAAGTGGAAGAAGTTTCTTGGCCATTATTTATTTTAGAAACAGGCATGATGTCCGTCTGTATTTTTTTTAAATCTTAATGTTGTGCATGATATTTTCTATTTTTGTAGGTTGAAAACTCAAGGGCATCCTCTGTTGTTTTTTCAAATCAAATTTACCCAGATGTTAGCAGGTTGCTTCTTTCCGTTTACTGTCATCTGGTATACGAGTATAACAGTATAACACAGTATAACACAGAAGAGTATAACACAGTAAGGTCCACGAAGAAATTCCCTTTGTAGAGGGATGGTAACCAGAAGAGATATTGTAAAAAGTCACTTCATGTCTTCTCTTATGTTTCCTCTTTTAGGTTGCCTATTTTTTTTTTTTTTTGTCTATTAAAACTTAGTTTTGTTTGACACTTCTCTGCGTTTGTGTAATCCTTCAGAGAACCAGTTTCGAATAAATTATTCGTGTCTAGCCTGTATAGCTAGCTTGCACCCTCGTTTCTGTTTGTGTTTAATAATAAATGAGTAGGATTTAGTGTAAGCACAGTGTTCATGCATACACACAAATAGCAGCATAATTTTGTTGACTAGAACTAGGTGCTGATGATTAGACCAGTTGGTAGCGAATAATTTAAAAATAAATCATGAAGAATATGGGAACAGAGGATATGAACGCAACACAGTGCTCTGTTGATCTCCTCCTTGTCCGTGCGATTCACACTCCGTGTTTTTAATAATACGTTTTTTTAATATTTTCTGCTTGCTATCATCTGTATAAGGGTTCACATGAATGGCCCATCTGCCATTGCATTCACTTTAGGGCAGCTCCCCCTTCCTCATGGTGCCATCGTTCAGGAAGTGCAAGGAGGGTGTTACTCTCACTCTTGTGGTTCAGTTCCCCAGGTTCCCATAGGTTTCAAGCTGCTAGCCAAACTCAGTCAGGCCTTCCAGCCCTGCAGGAAATGTCGATTCCACTCTTTTAGACGTAGACACCCTCATTTTGCATGTACGTGAAAGAAGCTCTAACAGAGAGGAAACAAAATAATTGGCCTTTTTTTAATGCATCCTTTTCTTTTGCTGAGAACATACATAAACGTTAAACGCTATTGTAGATACAGTGGTGCGGCTTAATTCAGGAAGAGCACATTTTTTCTATAACTTTTATCTAAAGAAAAAACTCAATATAATGGGTCGGGCATAAATGGTTGCAATGAACTGCCCTATACATTTACACATTACCTGATGTAATAAAAACAGTAGAACAGGGTAGGGCTGTACTGCATCAATTACGAATTTGTAACCAATAATTAGTTGACATTTACTTATTTAATACTATTGGCTATTAGTCTTTGACGGAAAAAATATCCGAGCGAGTTGCTACGATGGTAGTCTTTCAACTCCATCAAATATTCAGGTTTGACATTAGCGTTTAAGTTAATTTTTTTCCACCTTTTTCATGCTTTTTCTAGCTGCTCAGCTTTTTGTAATGGCTTTCGCCACCACTAAAAGACGCGACATCCAAATTTTTTTTTTGACATCACACAATTGTGAATTTGAAAAGTTTTGGCAAACGCGAAGAGACCGCACGTCTCCATGGCACAGGCATCAGCTTAGGCAAAAAAATCATGCTGCTCGCTCGCTCCCGCGTTATGAAACAAATTCGTGGCGAGCGGTTGATGGTTGAAGACGTCAGACCTAGCATTACCTTTGAATAACACCTTGGGATGGTGATTGAATGCTCTGACGTCCATCAGACGGCACTTGAACGCTCCGCAAAAGCGTCGTCGGAGGAGCGTCGTTGGACGGCGCCCAGAACGTGTCCACGGTTCCGCCGCACGGGAATCCTTCTCACACTGCGGAGCGAGCCACAGCTTGTGAAGAAGATACGCTCTTTTCAAATAACAAAATAACACAGGACAGAAGCTTAGTTAAAATAAAGCACAGCTTAGCAAGCACACGGTACACGACAAAGTTTGAAGCAGCAGCCCGCTTCGCAGAAACAAAAGAAAACTGCTTACCGGCGTTTGCACGAGTCGTCCATGCTGTCCTGAACTTACGGGCGTTGGCAAGACGCAGCGTCTCCCAGCTCTCAGTCATTGCCTGCTATTCTTGGACACGGTATTCATAAGGAAGATATCCAAAATAGAGAGTTTTAGTAATACGTATAGGAGCAAACGCAGACCCCGTACGTTAAAGTTAACGTTGCGTCCTCCAAACTGCGCATGCGCCATACGTACGTACTTCGGCGAGCCTTGCGTACGTACGCTCGCTATGAATTTTTGCGAACGTACGTAGCGGTCCCCTGCGTGCCATCTCGTTGCTCTCGTCGCGCACGGGAGAGCGCGAGACTAGTCCAGTTTGGAAAATGGCGGCGGTGAGGCAAACCAGCAGAAGTGCTACGCGCATTGTACGGGTTCGCTTTACCATTGAAAATGACATCAACCTCCTCAAAGAAGTCAACGCGACGAACCTTTTCGAACACCCACAAAGATGATGTCGATAGTCAAGAACGTTGGTGACGCCGTCGAACCCAAAAAGGTGTTTACCGTGCGGTCGGTAGAAAAAAAAAAAAAAAAAAAAAGACAAAACACGTACACAACAGGCACACGGAAACACGCACTTCCGTAACAAAGCGAGAAGAATCGGGACTTTGGATTGGCTTGACCGAATACCCGCCTTCGATTGTTTGAAGCAGTTTACTGGAGTACATCTAGATGGCGCTACAAGTCTTTAGGGTTTGAAGCAGTTTACAGGAGCACATCTAGATGGCGCTACAAGTCTTTACGTATGCGTTCTTCTTCCGCTGTACTAAAAGTGCGTATTCGACGCGCCCCGTAACGTTCCGTCGACGCAACGTTAGCCCTAACGTAGGGGGTTTGGGTTTGCCCCTATACGTATTACTAAAACTCTCTAATATCCGCTAAAACGTCTATAACGCAAAAAGAAAGGAGATTCCCGAAGCCTGTGGAACTCCAACGGCCATTCAAGTTCGGCAGCCTAAAGGCGCATTCACACAGCGGAAAGACGCGCGTCGTGGGGGGAATTTTTTGCTTATTTTTGTATTGAAAAAAGTCGCGCGCCGAGGAGGACGACGCAGGGAGACGACGCTTCGGAACCCAATTTCTCCCTCGACGCGCGCGCTTGAGCCAATCAGCGAGCGTCCGGACGTGACGTATCGCCCTTTTCCGGTTAGGACATGTTTTTGCTGTTTTTTTTTTTATTTTTTTTTTTTCGACTCGCAATGAAGGCGAAAAGGCAGAGAGCTCGGGGGATTCGTGCACTCGCCGCCAAACGTGGCCGGAAGCATTTCAGCGTGGAAAGAAGCAAGCCGATTGGAACATCTGACTGTGAGCAGTGTTTTATGGGTTTTATGTGCGTGTAGGACGCCGTGGAAGCAACTCTTCATCGGTTTGCGCGAAGCTGCCGCGAAAGCTGCCAGCAAAGTTCGCGGTGTGTTCCGACCTCCGACTGTGCGGGAGCGATCACTCCCAATGTGTTGTGTAGTTGTGTGCACACCCATCACTACGGAATACAACAGTCCTCCATCGAAAACACTCTCGCACAGGCTGCGTGCAGTGTTAAAGGTACGGACGCGAAGGCTCTGGGACGCGCCGGCGTAGCACCGTGCTTTGTTTGCACAAAAACGCGGCAAAAGAGCACCTGAAGCTGCCCGTTCGAGTCCGTGCCTTTCGCCAATGCTGCATATAACTGGAGTGTAAACGTATATATAATCATCACCGTTGTCCATTCAGTGAAGACGGTTGTCTCCCACCGCATATGCAATCGCGAAGGCAAGGCAACAACAATCGTGCGAAGCAGACGAACAAAAAAATTCCGTGTTCTCTCGACAAACGTGAGATTCCCCGAGACGACGCCGCCGACGCCGCCGTGGGGTGGTCCTGTGTGACTGCTTCGTATTTTACGACGCCGGCGTCGACGTCGACCGCAACGCGCGTTTTTTGCTCAGTGTGAATGCGCCTTAACGGAAGCTGATTGCAATAGCGATGGTCTCGCGCAGTCTTCAAGCAGGGTGTCGAACCGGAACCGAACCGAACCGAAAACCGGAACAGAACCGTTATTTTTAGCCGAACCGGAACTGAACCGAACCGAAATCTTTGCCGCCATCTTGGAACTGAACCGGAACTGAACCGGAAAGAAATATAACGGTAACCGGTTCAAAACGCTTCACGGTTCTTTTTTCGTTAGAATTCCAAATTTATTATTTGGGAATAAAAAATTGGCACGTGTATTCCTCTACGTATTGATCAAATCGTCATATACAGAATTGAAATGTATAATAAATCCTGGTATTTTGCGGCGCTTTCTTATTGGCACTATGATTAGCCATGTGTGACATCGTCACGAGACGTCATGATGTCAAGACATGCTGTCAAGTAATGCCACACCACGTGACCCCGCGACGTCACGTGACTTACCGCGTTAAGTCGATTCAAATTGAGGACGTCGCTAGATCTAGTAACGTTGTTGATATCGTGAGGCCACATGATATGACAACTTCGCACTGAGAGTCACGTGACACCGTGATGTACCCGATTGCCATGATCCCAAGTCGAATGCTCTGGTTCATGACAACCAGCATCGCCAAACATTCGGGTAACGGCTCGTGTTCAACTCAAAGATTATGATGGGCCCGAGTCCTACTAGAGCTAGAAACAGAAACAAACGACAGCGACAAGCCTCAGACACATGCCGCATGTTCGCGATGGTACCTTTATACGCCTTTGAGCTGTTCGGTGCTCGCGAAGTCAGCACGAGCGTTTACAAGCCTGCAAATGGCACCATCTTGTGCATGATACTCGTGTTTGAGCTTAGCCTTTTTTATTCTACAAAGCCTGTCAAAATCGCGAAATACCAGGGTTTAAGGCTAGCCGCTGTCGTTTGTTTCTGTTTGTCGCTTTAGTGGCACTCGGGCCCATTATAGCCCAACTAAAACTATATCTGAAGATCAGCCCATGCTCTCTGCTTTGCCAACCCTGCGTATGACTATGATAAACGCTGACGGTGTATATATTAGGATCGGATCACGTGGCTGGTAGTTCTAATTGCGAGTTGAGGAGGGGAAAGCTGTTTCATTTCTTTATTTCGACTGTCTGCCATTTCGCGGACGGGCAAACTAATGGATGCTTTTGCAAGTTATCAAAATCAGGAATTACATCTTTGCGGTATTTATTGAACTTAAGGTAAAAAAATGCTGCATGACCCATTTTACATGTATGCACACCATTGAGGCTCCCAAATATGTTTTCGTTATTGCTGAACTGCCTCAGAAAGTTGTCCCGAGAATAGAAGTGTTAAAGGGTCTAAATGTGACGTATTAGTCCGACGTTACAAGGGACTATTAGTGTGTACGGGAGGGACACCTTAGAAGAAAGATCCTAGTGGCCTCAGAGGGACAGCCGAACGTTGGCAGCCGCTCTAAGTCTCACAGGAGTGTCGTTCTCAAGTTCTCCAAGTTTCGACCGCCCTGTATTTTGTTTAAACTTCACAGTGTGGTGCAAAGTAAAAGCAAGGAAGAATTACTGTTAACAAGTGACACAAATATAATTGTCGAGTGAACACCACTCAATACGGAGCAGGCAATCCCTGAGGAATAAAAAGTATCTTGAGGAGCAACTAAAAAAAAAAAAAGAGGGAGTTGGGAGGGGGGTAGTTTTAAAGCATACTGTGTCGTAAAGACTCCTCTGCCCCGCATTTTCGGCGCAGACTAGGAAGCGTGGCTTGGAAACGGTAGTGAGAGATGGGTAGCTCGTACAACTTTTATTTGTAAAAACACTCTTGGCAGAAAGCAGGTTTTCGTCGTGCCAGATACTCGCGCCGTGCCTAACGACGATGCACCAACAAGAAAAATGTGTGCCTCTCAAATACATAGCTTGCACTGAGCGCGAAACTTTTGCAGCGTGCATTTCGCCCCACCGAACTTGATTTTCTCAGCAAGAACAACTCGCAATGACCACCAGCGCCTAGTGCGATTACGTCACGTGCAAACCATGTTAAATACTTCAGCTTTCTGGTGAAGTGCGACGTTGGCAACACTAGCAGTAGACGTCCAAGGTGTAAAGTTGTGTAGTATATATAGCAGTCTCGCGATGATATACGGCAGCCTAATGAAATGTTGGAGCACATGACTGATAAAGAACAGAGTCGTGAAGTAAGGTCCCAAAACAAGTGAACGTAAACCCTAAAATAACATTAGCCTCCCGAGGTAGTATCTCTCGACGTTTCGAGCTGAGGCAAGCTGATGCCCAAAAGTGATTTATATTAGGATTCTAAAAATCTTAGATTGCCCTGCGCGGAATCTATGTTTAATTAGGAATATCATTTTATGCATTTCTATGCATTTCTTTTTGCAGTAAAGCGTTGTATAAGGGATTATTTAGAAAAAATTGCGTGTCATCTCTTCATTTCTGCACATTTCGTGTATTTGCCTTCCGATATATCATGTGACCACAGTGTTTTTTGGCATACCCTGCAACCCAGTATTTTACACTGCAAAACAGCTAACAAAAGCACGTTGCCGAAGACTCAAGAGCTGGTGTATTTTCGAGTATCGTCCTTTCGTGTCGGTCTCAGGCGGTTATGTGAATTTCATAAAGTCAAATTTATCGATGATAATAAAAATATACTTAATTCCTATCTGAAGATTTGGCAGCATAAATAGAAGATTCTCACCTCAAAGATATATAAGTAAATGCACCTTTAAATTATTTGAAAGATGTTCTGAAAATCTTTTTCGGCGCTTTTATCCTCTATAGACACGTTATACGTAATTTGGAAAAGCTTTAAATAATGTTTTTTTTTTTATTTTGAAGCTAATTTAAATAACTATATGTGTTCCTCACGCATATATAACTTTTCTTCTAATATATAGAAGTTTATTATCGCGTTTTTTTACTGGAACGAATGGGGGAACTATGACGATTCCATACTTAAATTCTCAGAAAGTGCCCAATTAAGTAGCTTTCGAATTGAGTAGAGCATGAAATACCACTTTGTTCTATTCAACAAAAATCATCAATTAGCGAGGGTGATGCTTATTTGCAAATTAAATTGACCGGCATTTTGTCAAGAGCAAACATCAACATCCAGGCTATGCCAGTTTATCCAATATAAGAAAATTTTCACATGGGTAAGCACTGTTTTAGGTCAGATTCGATCTCAGTACGAAGGTGCTCATAGGTTAGAGTGAACAATTTCAGCAGCCACTCCTTTTCGCATGATTCGTCGCCCGCATCATGGTGCTGAGAGCAAACAATGCTAGTTAGAAAAACAAGCATTGCGATTGTCGCTTAGTGTTTCTATAAAATATAGACTGGAAGGACTTGTCCCGTGACTTTCGTGACATTTTGAAAATTATATTGCCTTAAGCTCAGTCGTCTCGTCATCACATATATATTGTGAAACGTATTCCATAAAACATATTTTATGGTATATATGGCGACCGAGGTGCCCATTTCATGATTTTATTCACTGTAATTGATTCCTTAGTTCAAGGGCAAAACCACAATTCAACATCTAATACTGCGATACAAAGTTGTACCAATCACAGGTATTTTAGGCAACCTACTTCACTTCGCGAAAACATTTCGATTCAGGTACAATGTTTGTGACTCTGGCGTAAACGAAGGGATGTTGAGTCGTAAAAACACGACGTTTTGTATGTTAATGTAGATTTTCCTTTCTTGTTGTGTAGGAATAAATAACAGAATTTTATAATTTTGGTACCTGAAAATAAAACTGCATTGAACAAACGATAAAAAAAAAGATAACTATATACTGTAAGCGACTTATTTTTTGTGGGCTCAATATTTCGCGATTTAGGTCAAAGCTAAAGTTTTGGAATAATTCGCGGGTTGTAATTTCCTCGACGCGGTGGAATCTCAATATTGCCGCGCGCAGGGTCACGGACTTCTAGAACGTTCTCGTTCATTCTTGCTGCGGACATAACTATCGTTCATCCTTGTTTTTGTTGTTCTAGAAAGTGCTTGTTCATTCTCGCCCCGAGCGCGCTACGCTCGAACCTTCTCCGCCGAATCTTCGAGATAGTGACTAACTCTAGATAAGAGGCCGTCCGCGACCTTGTCGAGTCAGTTTCGCTCCAGCGTTCGACTGTGCTGCTAACGCCGACTTCGACGCCCGCGACGCTCTGTTATTATCTTTGTTCTCCCTTATTTTTTTGGCACAAGTTCGCCACATTAAACGTTTATTTCTTCCCGTTTATTTCCTTTTATTTTGGTCACCACCCGTGACATTTTGGTGGAGGTGCGGGGTAGCGCATGCCCGTGCAGCGTTCCCCTCCCAGGGCCCGCAGTGCAAGCCCGATTCCGAGCCCGGTGAGAACACCACTCGACGCGGAACCTGAAACTCGGACCAGTCGCCGCACCCAAGGTCTGCACCCGGAATACGGACTTCTGCCACCCAGGACCAAGCAGCCGACGAAGCCGACGATGGACGGCCAGCAGTCACAGACCCCTGCCGCTCCTGCCTTCATCTACCTGCCAGTCGCACCCCGGACTCCGACGCCATTCCACGGGGACGCCCACGAAGACGTCGAGGACTGGCTTCAACAGTACGAGCGGGTGGCCCAGCACAACCGATGGACGGACGACCAGCGCCTGCAGAACCTTTACTTCGCGCTCGAAGGAACGGCCAGGCACTGGTTCGAGAATCGGGAGACATCATTGATCTCGTGGACCGCCTGCAAGAATGAGTTGAGGCGAACTTTCACAAACGAGTATCGACGGGAGAGGGCCGAGGACCTTCTTCGAATGAGAACCCAGGGCGCAAACGAGACCATCACCAGTTTCGTCGAGGATGTCCTGCGCCTGGTCACTCGCGCCGACCCTCAAGCCACCGACGAAAAGAAGTTGCGGATCCTGATGCGAGGCGTACGAGATGACATTTTCGGAGGCCTCGTCCGCAACCCGCCGACCACCGTCGAAACGTTTGTAGCAGAGGCGACGAATATGGAACGGGCCCTACAAGCACGCGCCAGACACTACCAGCGACACCCCGGCGTAACCACTCTGGCGACATCCGGATCCGACCTTGGCACCACCCTCCCCGGCATCCGTGAAATTATCCGTGAAGTCGTCCAGGAGGAACTCAAGAAGCTCCTGCCCGCTGCAGTACGCCCGGCCTCACTCTCCATCGCCGAGGTTGTGCGGGAAGAAGTTCAGAGAACCTTCCAGGAAGAGGCTCCCGTCGTCGTGGCAGCCCCCGAGGAGCCCACGTTGACTTACGCCGCAGTGGCTCGAAGGCCACCGCCTCCTCCTCGTCGCACCTATGTCGCGTCGCCCCGACGTCAGTCTCCTGCGCCGCAGCACGACCGACACCACGACGACCAGATCCAGTACGCCTGCCCGGAGCCTCGCGCACCCCGCAAGACCGACGTGTGGCGAACGCCCGACCGACGCCCTCTGTGCTTCCATTGCGGGGAAGCGGACCACACCTACCGCCGATGCCCATACCGACGACTCGGGCTTCGCGGGTTCCACCCGAACGACCCGCGACCCCGTTATGGTGAACGCCCTCGGGAGATCGACGAGTACCTGCGACGACCTCAGTCCCCTGAGCCTACGTCCCGCCGAGAGTTCCGGTCGCCGTCGCCACGACGTCCAGCTTCGCCGATGCACCGACCCCGACGTGAAAGCCTGTCGCCCCTCGCTCCTCGCCGGGGAAACTAGGCGCGGCAACCCCTGGAGGTGGAGTTGCCGAAGACGACCGACGCCAAGATCCTCCACGAACGTCGGAGGGCCCCCACTCGAACGCTACCAGAGATCGAAACCACGCCCCTGCAACGGTGTCCAATAACCTAAACGTCGTCATCGACGGCCACGACGCATCAGCGCTCGTGGACACTGGGGCAGACTACTCAGTCTTGAGTGGGAGGCTCTCCCGCCGCCTTCGGAAAGTCACGACGCCGTGGGATGGACCTCAGATACGAACCGCCGGAGGGCACCTCATCACACCGGTCGGGAGATGCACTGCTCGCGTCGAGATCCACGGTGAGACGTGCCCTGTCAAGTTCGTCGTTCTGCCAGACTGTTCGAGGGACGTTATCCTCGGAATGGACTTTCTCTGCGAGTATGGCGCCGTCATCGACCTCGGAGCAAACCGGCTGACGCTTCGAAAACCTGCTCCACCACAGGAGGACCCCAAAATGACGTCATCCGCGGTACGAGTCCTCGCAAACCACGTGAACCTACCGCCGCAGTCAAGTGTTTTCGTACCCGTCGGGGTCGATGAGACTCTCTGTGGCGACGTTTTGCTCGAAGGAAGCCTCCAGTTGCTTCTAGGAAGAGGGATCGGCATCGCAAGAGGCGTCACGGAGCTCCAAGACGGACGCACTACTGTCGCACTCGTAACGAACTTCCGACAGGAGGCCCAGCACCTTACGAGGGGCACCGCCGTGGGCCACGCCGAGGAACTCCCGGACGCAGCCGCAATCGCCGGAATATCAGAAGACCTCTCTTCGTGGCCACCTAAGACAACGCCGCCTTCGCAGTTTGACATCGACCCAACCCTGCCTACCCCACAACGACGACAACTCAGTGACCTTCTCGCCGAGTTCAATGAGTGCTTCTCCACGTCGTCAAAGGTGCGCCAAACGACCGTTGCGAAACATCGAATTGTCACTGAAGACAACGCGCTTCCTGTGCATCGGTCGCCGTACCGTGTTTCCGTAAAAGAAAGAGAAGTCATCCAGAAGCAGGTCCAAGAAATGCTCGATGACGACATTGTCCAGCCCTCAAGCAGCCCGTGGGCTTCACCGGTAGTCCTGGTGAAAAAGAAAGACGGGACTCTTCGGTTCTGCGTGGACTATCGCCGACTAAACGCCGTAACGAAAAAGGACGTCTACCCGCTGCCACGCATCGACGACACTCTGGACCGGCTGCGCCATGCCCGATACTTTTCGTCGATGGACCTGAAGAGTGGGTACTGGCAGATCGAGGTCGACGAACGGGATCGTGAGAAGACTGCCTTCGTCACGCCGGACGGACTGTACGAATTTAAAGTGATGCCGTTCGGACTGTGCACAGCACCGGCGACGTTCCAGCGCGTAATGGACACCGTTCTTTCCGGCTTGAAATGGCAAAGCTGCCTCGTCTATCTCGACGACGTCGTGGTATTCGCAAGCGACTTCGACGAGCACCTGAGACGTTTGCGAGCCGTACTACAGGCTATCCAGAATGCTGGACTGACACTAAAGCCGTCAAAATGTCGGTTCGCTTACGGCGAGCTCAAATTCCTCGGCCATGTCGTGAGTGCTCAGGGTGTAAGCCCTGATCCTTCCAAGACATCTGCTGTTGCAGAATTCCCCAAGCCATCAGACAAGAAAGCCGTAAGAAGATTTCTTGGACTGTGCGCTTACTACAGGCGTTTTGTTCGCGATTTTGCCAAGATTTCTGCACCGCTCACGCATCTGACCAAGGACGACGTGAACTTCCAGTGGGGGGAGGAGCAAGAACAAGCGTTCAACGAACTGAGGGAAAGACTCCAGTCGCCCCCTATCCTCGGACACTTCAATCCATCAGCGGAAACGGAGGTTCACACGGACGCCAGCAACGCCGGACTCGGCGCGGTACTCGTCCAAAGACAAGACGGAGCAGAGAGGGTGATCGCTTACGCAAGCCGGGCACTATCTAAGGCAGAGAAAAATTACTCGACGACCGACAAGGAATGTCTCGCTGTCATCTGGGCGTTAACCAAGTTCCGCCCGTACCTGTACGGGATCCCGTTTCGCGTTGTCACGGACCACCACGCTCTCTGTTGGCTCGCCAACCTCAAGGACCCGTCAGGACGCCTCGCTCGCTGGAGTCTGCGACTGCAAGAATTCGACGTGGCCATTGTGCATAAGTCTGGCCGCAAGCATAACGACGCCGACTGTTTGTCTAGGGCCCCAGTCGAATCTCCTCCCGAAAACACTAACGACGACGACGACGCCCGTTTTCTCGGTGCAGTGACAGATGCCGACATGGGAGCACTTCAACGAGACGACCCGGAACTTCGCGCCGTGATCGAACACCTCGAAGGCCAAGGAAGTTCAGTTCCGCGAGTCTTGGCCCGAGACTTGTCAAGCTTCGTTCTGCGGCGAGGTGTGCTCTTCAAGAAGAACTTCGGAACGAGCAACCCTGCTTGGCTGCTGGTTGTTCCGGCCAGCCTGCGAGAAGAAATCTTTCAAGCATGCCACGACGACCCGACGGCTGGACACCTTGGCTACAGCCGGACGCTCGCCCGGATTCGTGACAAGTACTACTGGCCGAGACTCCCGAAAACAGTCCATCTGTACACAAGGTCGTGCCATGAGTGCCAACGACGTAAGAGGCCTCCGACGAAGCCAGCAGGACTCCTGCAGCCGATACCTGCTCCGACTAGGCCTTTCCAGCAAGTCGGAATGGATTTGCTTGGGCCGTTCCCAACATCGACGCAAGGAAATCGGTGGATTATCGTCGCGACCGATTATCTTACACGATACGCCGAGACGAAAGCCCTGCCATCGGGAACAGCCGTGGAAGTTGCCAAATTTTTCGTCGAGTCCATTCTCCTTCGACACGGCGCACCTGAAGTACTGATTACAGATCGCGGGTCATCCTTCATGGCCCAGCTGACGCAAGAGGTCCTTCGTCTCAGCCACACCAGCCATCGTCGCACCACGGCGTACCACCCGCAGACCAACGGGCTGACGGAGAGACTCAACAAAACCATCGCCGACATGATTTCCATGTACGTCGACGTAGAGCACAAGACATGGGACGAGGTGCTGCCGTACGTCACGTTTGCGTACAACACAGCGGTTCAAGAAACCACGGGAATGACACCGTTCCAACTGGTACACGGCCGAACGGTTACCACGACGCTCGACGCCATGTTGCCTCACGTGCCAACCGGTGATGTCCACGACGACGCTCAACTCATCTCCCAGCGCGCGGAGGAAGCTCGTCAACTGGCAAGAGTCAAGATTCAAGACCAACAGCGAGTCGACGCACGCCGGTATAACCTTCGTCGCCGGGACGTCCACTTTCAACCCGGAGACCGGGTATGGGTTTGGACACCAATACGTCGTCGCGGTCTCAGCGAAAAACTCCTGAAACGCTATTTCGGACCCTACAAGATCATCCGACGCCTCGGCGATCTGAACTACGAAGTTCTACCCGACGGAACGCGCCCATCTGCAAGACGTCAGCCGCGACCCGAGGTGGTGCACGTCGTCCGGCTGAAGCCGTATTACGAACGATAGAACTTTCCACTCTCGTCGACGGGTGAACTGTGAACTGTGAACCGCGACTCGCGATTCTGCTGCCTTTTTGTTTTGGATTTGTTTCTGTTTGTTGTTCTTCGTTTTGTGCTGCATCGGGACGATGCACTTTTTAAAGGGGGGGATAATGCCGCGCGCAGGGTCACGGACTTCTAGAACGTTCTCGTTCATTCTTGCTGCGGACATAACTATCGTTCATCCTTGTTTTTGTTGTTCTAGAAAGTGCTTGTTCATTCTCGCCCCGAGCGCGCTACGCTCGAACCTTCTCCGCCGAATCTTCGAGATAGTGACTAACTCTAGATAAGAGGCCGTCCGCGACCTTGTCGAGTCAGTTTCGCTCCAGCGTTCGACTGTGCTGCTAACGCCGACTTCGACGCCCGCGACGCTCTGTTATTATCTTTGTTCTCCCTTATTTTTTTGGCACAAGTTCGCCACATTAAACGTTTATTTCTTCCCGTTTATTTCCTTTTATTTTGGTCACCACCCGTGACAATATAAATCTCAATCTGTTTACATTTGACCGAAATTGTTCGCGGGATCCATTTTTCGCGAATTGTAGGCGATTCGCGAAATTCTCAAAAATAGGTCTTCGCAAAAATCAGATCGTTTACAGCAGTTAGTTTCACGGCCTAAATAGTGCCTATTGACAAAACAACGCGGAAAATATATTCTCAATTTAGCGGTTCAAACCGGTTCGAACCGGTTCGAACCGGTTTGAACCATTATTTTTTGCGCCCCGGAACTGAATCGGAACTGAACCGAAAGCCGTGAACCCGAACCCGAACCGAACCAATAAAAATATCGGTTCGACACTCTGTCTTCAAGAGTCTTGTTTTCCTTTTTATTTTTTTTTATAACGATACTAAGCAAATTCTTATTGTGTTAGTAACAATAAGAATACCACAACGATAATGTAAAACATTACAAAAAGTGAGTAAATCTTAAATTTTATTTAAACTTTATGTTGTTTCTTTTTTGTGTAAACCGAAACCGAAACTAACTCAAGCAACGCTTCTTTTGTCGTATTTGTTTCAGTGTGTTTGCGTGCATGCGCGTGCGTGTGTTTGTGCGCTCGCGTGTGGATGCGTCCGCTTGCATGCGTGTGTGCGTCTCTGCTTGCGCGTTGCGTGCGTGTGCGTCTGCGTGCGGGCGTGCGTTTGCGCGTGTGCGTCCGTGTGTACGTGCGTGCACGCATGCATGTGTGTCACTGCGAGCGCGCAAGCGTCTGTTTGTGCGTTCTATTGCACTGAGCCAGCAAGAAGACCAAGTGGATGTCCCTGGACACTGTTATAACACTAACTTATTGATTATTATTATTTTTTATCATTATTGTTTTTGTTATTGAAACATAACCCTGAGTCTTTAGATTCAGGGCCATTGAAGTTTCTATAGGTGGGTAAAGACGATGTATTGGTTCCCAGTTTTTAGACTCGGGATCAGAGAACTTTGTAAAGGCGGGAAAAGAAAATTGATTGGTTCCCAGTCTTTAGACACAGGGCCCTAAACTTTTCTATCATATTCTCAAATGAATATTTTACCCTGGTTGACATGGTCATGTGACAGGTTCTAGCACTGTCATTAATATTTGTCAAACATTTTTACTATATTTTTATTTCATGTTGTCAGATATAAACTCGAGACTAACTGATTTTCTTACTGTACACTTCCATCAATAAATATTTGCAAAAATTGCTAGTATTGACATTTCACCCTAGTTTCCAATTTCTTAGCATGGAGTGATTTGAAAGAAAATTAAATATGAACTCATATATAAAATTTTGTTTGCAAACAAAAATTGTATGAAAAATAGGCACTTTATTATCAGCTATTTCCATGAATTACAACTGACATTATAAAAAAACTAGACTGCTAACAACTGTTGCTTTTCAAGCAGAGATCTTACGTTTACATTATGGACAGAGCCGTATATAAGCCTTCCAAAATCATTGCATATTATTTATTTAGCACCCTCTTCTACACCCCTCTCACACCCTTCACTAAATGTAGGGTGTAACACAAAACAGCACCTCTTTCGGTAAAATTAGAATGGTTTATTCCTAGATTTTAGGGTGTTAAAAGGGTGTGAACTAGGGTGTAAATTGCTAAAAAAAAAAACACTCCTTTTTACACCCTTAAAGGTGTAAAAACTTTTACTGTGCAGTGATGTCACCGCATTTTAAAACTCGGGAGTACAGCACACGCTGATATTTTACTTGTAGCTCTTCCGTCACGCAAGGTCAAACCGGAAGCTTTGACCATCGTGCACGAACGACAGCAATAAACGATTTATCCCAAATAAATCCTGAAGGCCCCAGAAAGTTCCCCTTGTAGCCTTGACCTTGGTATGCCGATGTACTTTTTATATTCGAAAAATATGGTAAACGAGTAAAGCAGGAGCTGCTCGTGGTATGCCTCTGTGCATTCCTTGAAGAGTTTTATTGGGGAATAAAGAATCGAGAAGATATCGGCCCCGGTTTGTTGCGAAGGTACACCATCTAGGAAGCTAGCGTCGTACCTTTCCTTAATTGGCGGCGCTACTGCCCCGTAAACACCCCGTCCGCTCCTGTGACAACGCACAGTAGCTTGGGCTCTCCGTAGGATCTGGAAGAATCCTCTTTGAGAGCCTGAAAAGGCATCAACTAGTGCTCTTGGGAAAAATTGATTAGATTCGCCCAAGTCAGAAGGGAAACTTTTCACGACGACGTTTCGTAATATGAGCTCTCATAACCTGACTCAAGTTACTGATACGAACGATAACATGAAGGTCAGAAATATGAAATCATATCACCGTTTAACTAAATAGTAAGAGCCTTCGCCATTGAATGGACAACGAAACAAGTGTGTCGACTATATATCAGTCACATTTCAAGAAGAAGCTGTTCATAAACTCTTCTATCGTGTGCGCCAGTGGGACGACTGTTCGGTATAGTTGACCTTAAAGGGTCCCTGCAATCATGTTTAAGCGTCTACCATTTTTGCGTTTTCAACATCTCTTGGGGCTCGGTCAAGCAACGGGCGCGGAGAGAGTAACTAAATGTTTGTCATATTTTGGCCGGACGACGCGGAAACCTCCTCCGCGATATGTAACGACATTGTGATCTTGGCCTTACTACTGGTCAGAGCCGCTAAAAGCATTTTAGTAGAAATACAAACAATAAGTGGTGACAACCGTTTAAATTTTTTTATGAAAGTAATTTTTGTTCAGGATTTTAGATCAGAAAAGAAACAAAAGCAGTTTATAAAGTACGAAAACAAGAAAAGACCCGTGGAAAAGGTGGAGCATACTAGAAACGGGTAGTGGGATCAAGCGCCAACATGGGAAGGTCCCGGATGTACGCGGCGGCGCTGCTGTCGTAAGGACTCCTCCAGAATCCGGCCGGTTCCGAGCGCTCCGAAGGCCTTCGGCGAGCAGGTTTGGCTTGTGGTTGAGCCCTTTTTTGCAGTTCGAAGTGACTGCCGTTTTGAACGGATCTTTAACCCGTGTTTTCTGTCGTTTGTGGCCAATGAAGTGTCATGCCGAATTAGTGTTCAGTCCCGCAGCAAATGCAATGCGATCCCTCGTGGCCGCCCGCTTCATCCAGCCTATCCTGCACATGGTTTAGTGGCGCCCTCTCGAGCCGTCGAGACGCAGTGCGGCAGTCGTGAGCGCTCGCTGAGCTCACTGCTCCTCCGCTACTTGAAGGCCACCGACGTAATGAATAAGGACGTCATGAAGAAGGTTGTTTTTGCTTGTTTTTGTAATTTGAATTCGCCTCTAACTTTTAAAATAAAGCGAAATTCGAGAACAAAAAAGTTAAGAGTTTTTTTTTTTTTTTTTTTTTTTGCGCGACACAAGGGACAGTCACATATGCGAGTAGACACGGACAAGCGCAAACTTTCAACTAGTTTATTCGTGCTCGATCGACCAAACCTCTAGACTGCATCATGAACCAACTAGGCCAACAACAAGTTTTTATTGACTACAGAAAAGTTTCACTAAGTTACTACGTTTATTGCGCTCAGGTTCGGTGCCAATGAAAAACCAGTCAAAAAGTCATTGCAGGATTCCTTTAAGCCGCATGAGGCTGTTGCGGTATAAACAGAGAGACAAGAGTTCTGGTAGATAAACTTCAGATAAAATGAGCACGAAGTATTGCCTCACGGTATAGAAAACTAAAGCGAAATGAATTCCATTACTTTTGAAAACTAATTGTAATGTAATTTGATTCCTCGTTGAAAGTAATTGTCATTTATGCTTTGCCGCTTTTGTAAGCGCCTCCTCTTCCTTCCTTCCCTCCCCCGCCTCCCCCATAAAAAAAATAAACATTGCGATGTTGTTTTTACCTAAAAAATAAAGTACTCAACGCCGAATACTTAGTGTTCGCTCGAATCGAGCTCTAGCGGTCCGGGCATTATGCTAAAGATTCAGGATTAGTTCGCTACGCGATTCAAACGCTATGTGATTCAAACGCTATGTGATATTCGGAAACTTTACAAAAAATGTGGCTCTTTTCCCGTAGTTTGCTTTATATCCTGTACTACGTTATCGTGACATTCATCGATCGTCGTTTTACGGTTGAATTTTTCCGAACATCTTTTATAACTTTTCAATAAGATAACGTTTCGTCCTGAAGCGTTTGCATCTGGTTCGGAACGCTAGCGCTACATTTAGGCCAACAATGAGCGCTCGACGATACGTAGTTTATTTTATTCCCAAATAAAAGCAACACCACTGTAAATGGTTTCAGGACACCTTGCACAGTCCAGAAGCTGATTATGCGTTATATGATTAATTGTGCCATAAGCACGAGTCCCCTACTTACACTGTTTTCCCAAGGATGGAAATCATTTCGGCACCTTTGGGATGATGAAATCTCACGGTTGGGTAGACTTGTCCATATACTATCTTCGTTATACTGTCGATGTTGAACTAGGAGGAAAAAATGTAAAATGGCGACGGAACGCAGTTTGCTGGTGCTTGCGTTGATAGAACTTATGTTAGCGCCGAAATGTTTAGGTGGCGCCGTCCGACAGTTACACTCCGTGATGTTTTACGACTGCAATTTGCCTCGCCGTGATGTTGCGAGTTGTAATCCCGACTACGTATTGTCAGTTGCAAACTCCAAGTTCGATGGTGCGCGTTGAAGATGTGGCGGAGGCTTATAGAAGTCATCGCATCTTTAAACCAACGCCATCGAATTTAAGTTTCACATTTCTCTTATCTCCATCAATGAAAGCCAGATTGACACAACTAAAGACGTCGTGGTTAGAGTTTGTCCGGAATGCCGACCACAAGACGCGTTTGGTCGTACACGTGGCCAATAGTCACCGACTGAACAAGAGCGGCAGGGAAGCCTTTTGGTTGACCCGCCTTCAGCAGTCGTGCTCCCTAGCTCTGACAACGCCTCGGTGTCTTGTGAGCTTCCAGCGTGTACGCCCAGTCAATACATGTCGGATGCCAACCCTGGGAACCTGGCTAGGTGGCGCAAGATACCGCCCCTTACAAAGGGTACAGCCGTCGGCATCCATCCAGACACCCAAAAATGGCGTCCTGCTGTTCTTTTCCTCCCAGTGCCATGACCAACACGTTGTTCAATAACATGCCCACGTTTGCTCGCACCAGAGAACAGAACCGCGTGAAAGGAAATGTCTGCGCACGCGTAGATCCGACAGCAGCGCCGCCGCAACGATGTTAAATCAATGAAAAAACAGTGCGTGCGCAGGCGAGCTGAGTGTTGATCACTGATCTCAATGAAAATTGCTGGATCGCGCTTGCCGCTCCCGCAAGTGAAGCCACCGGACCCAACCCCGCTGGGATACGATTTCCCGTTTCGCTAGCCTTTTGCTGCGGTTTTCCAGCGTGCTGTAGACACGTTTTCTACTCGTTCGTAGTCATTCGCCGAGGAAGTTTTTGAGACTCTGTGTATTGTTGAGACTTGCCGTCGTGAACACGTGGAAAATTTTACGAAAGCGCAGTGTCGCCGGAAAAAGGCACAACTCGTCGAAAGCAAGGGTCTGGCGGCGTGTTCAAAGCTTCCTTGGCGCGCCAAAGTGCCGTGTCTCTGTGCCTTCGCGCGCTTGGATACCGATCAAGGATCGACGCCGTGCGGATGTGTTTTGCGAGTGCAATGTGCGTGAAGCCGTATCAAGAGGTACAACTCGTCGAAAACAAGTGTCGCCGGTGTCGCGGCGTGATCAAAGCTTCCTTGGCACGCCGAGTGATGCATCTTTGTGCCTTCGCACGCTTGGATACAGGTCAAGTATTGACGCCGCGCCAAAGTTCTGAACGTGTGTCGCGCGTAGATGCCTTTAGATCATTTATATATATCGGCCACGGAGTTCTGGATCGTCCAGCTGTTCCGGTGAGTTGCTATCAATAAAAGGGGAGATCCGTACGTGTTCTTATGTACTATATTAACCATGGCTATGTCCCAAATCTACTCTAATAGATTCCGTGGGAGCACGAATAAGGCAACGTTGTGGAGCCAGGGGGGTTTTCGAAAGCAAAAGTACGAGACGGCGAGAATGAAAATCTTTGAAGCGCGGCCGATATGGTCTTGTGCAATCTGTTGACCAATTACAATTAGGCGAGCCGCGCTTAAACGTCAAGTGCAATTAAGTAGGTTGATAATAAGCCAGCACTGATCAGTGATGAGGAGCTGTTGTGCACGGTATTGTGTAAATCGTCTAAGGACGAAAAAAAGACGTACCTTCCCCCCATCTTCCGTCGCTAGTGGACGCTGGATTAAGCTCGTTCCTAAACCGCGAGGGGAAAAGACGCTGATCCAGAGGCACGAACAGCTTCACGCACATTGCACTCGCTAAACACATACACACGGCGTCGGTTCTTGGTCGGTATCCAAGCGTGCGAAGGCACAGAGACACGGCACTTCGGCGTGCCAAGGAAGCTTTGAACACGCCGCCAGCCCTTCCTTTCGACGCGTTGTGCCTTTTTCCTGCGACACTGCACTTTCGTAAAATTTTCCACGTGTTCACAACGGCAAGTCTCAACAATACACAGAGTCTTCAAAAAACTTCTTCGTCGAATGACGACGAACGAGTAGAAAACGTGTCTACAGCACGCTGGAAAACCGCAGCAAAGGCTAGCAAAAACGGTAAATCGTATCCCAAGCGAGTGAAGTCCGGTGGCTTCACTCGCGCTGCAGCGAACAAGCGGGGAAGCGCGATCCAGCAATTGTCATAGAGATCAGTGGTGTTGATCATGATGTAGAAAACCAGTGTTGTCAGATGGTCGCAAAAAAAAACCGCCAAACGACTGGGCGGTATTGCCCAAATATAGCCAAAGCCGTAAACAAAATATAGCCCAAAATAGTCAAGATTAAACAATAATTTTAAGCCTCATATTGACAATTTCTCACACTCATACAATGCACATTACAGTCTCTGCTTCAACCCTCAGATGAACCACCTTTTGTGTACATTATGTTACTTCTGAATAAAAAAAAAATAAAAAAAGCTTTGGAAGGATGAAAATCCGTACAAAACTGGGCCTTCCTTCGTAGGGTTTCAGAAGTACAAAACACACAAAGACAGCTTTATTGTGAAGCCCGGGAGATATGATCATGCAGTAAAAGAACAAAATACAGAAGCCAGAAGCAGACTAGCCAACTCTGGGTGTTTCAAACCAGAACACCAATATCTATTGTTCTAAACAATACTCCACCCGTCTCTTTTTCTTTGGGAAGAATATCAGAGTCACCCATTCATGTTCACGCCATTTCTGATTGTGTTGTCCTTTCTTGGGGTGGGAAACGACTGAAAGGTAGTCAATTGTTTAGCGGTGAAACTGCGGACTTCTCTTTTTTACAAACTTGGGTGCCTAAGGATTCTCACAATGGGCGCACTTGGAGAGTTCAGCCTACACTCTAAGAAAAAATGACTACCCTGGGGAGTCAAATGGCGCTTTGGAGGCTTTGACTACCCCAAAAGGCGAGTTACTAGCCTTTGGGTAAAGTGTCGACCCCGAACCGCTGTGGAATGACCGCTTTTCTGCAGGTGACGACGGGGTGTGGTCACTTTCGAATCCGATATTCATGTGCAGGCAGTCGTAAATGATATTTGTAACTTGGATAACTACTGTAAGACTATAAATGATATGCTTCCTTAGCTTTCGTGGTCTTTTAAGATCCGCCAAGATCACATATGTTGTGCAATTCGCGTAAATTGGTGGAATGAACATTTTGTCAGCGCGAGCAGCAACACTGGTCTCGACAGCCGTGGACCGTGGTGGGGTGTAGCTGTGGCGACATAACAACAACAAACGGCGTGGGTGTTTGCCGAACTGGAGTGAGGACATCTTTCTGCCCTATTTTATTGCAAAGGATATTTAAAAAGAAAGATTAGTTGTATATCTGAACGTGTTGAACCATTGAACACTGGGACCGAGGATCGGCAGGGTAAACATGCTCAGAGGTATGTGACTGTGTCGCCCGTACTGTTTTCATTAATCTCGGACTGGTTGAATTTCTGAGCTTCACCCGTCGTGGTTATGATCTCCTGGCTGTACGTACGTAGTGCACGAACTGCCCAATTCAGTAGCACGTTGAAATTCAGTGGGAGCGTAGTAATTGGCTTCTACTAGATTGTTATGTCGTCACGAGCGCTATTTGTGCTTTTACAAGCGCCAGCGCGAGCCCGAACTTGCGCCTCTTTCACCGTTTGCGTTCTTCTGGTTTGATGTTCTGCTCTATGATTTATTAAACCTAAATCTAAGGGTCTATCGCCTCTGCCTCGTCACCCATAAGGACACCCCATAGCACAGCCGCTCTACCGGCCCTTCCTGGATGTCTCCTGCTGCCAAGTAGCACCCGGATCGTCGAACCACCATCATCGTCGCCCCTCCACCAGAGGTTCACTACATGTTGGTGCGTCAGCTACCACTATAATTCGGCGCGTCAGCTACCGCTATATTTTTTTTTAACTTTTTTTATTGTTGAAACTTTGGTTCTATGGCCCAGTATCTTGCTTGGTGTAAATCATATCCCTTTTTGTGCTATACATATTTTCATGTATATTTTTTTTAGAATGGTGAAGTGATTGTGATGTTGCATATTTTGATGATTTAATATGTTTGTAATGCATACATAACATTGTTTTTTGGTTAAACGTTTCCTGTTTCCATGTAAGTTTTCTGGTTTGTTTCATATTCAAAGGGTTGTTTCTGGCTTTTGAAAGTATCATTACTGTAACTGTTATAGTTCGATAGTCTGGTGCTGGAAAAAGAATCCTTTTCAGATTTCCATTTCCACAACGTGTCAAAAGTACCTACAAGGTTGTTTTAGGAGTTTTATTTATTTTTTAGAGAAAAATAGTTTAAATATAAAATTGTATAATCAGGTTTGGAAAATAAAAGAATACAAACAATTGCCACCTGAGCACTTTGTCTTCATTATAGCCACGTTATATATATATATACACAATATAGTTTTCGTTGTAATGCCCTAATGTTTTGAGCTTAATACACTATTTATATCAAGTCTCCCCATACTTGAAGAGTGCCAACCTTTTGTTGTCAAAAGAAAACTGAAAGATTTAAAATAATTTGATAACGGTGTACATGTTGTCCGAATGCAGCACAAAAAAAAAAGAAAAACCTTGGCTATGCTAGTTGTTTTTGTTTCTTCTTAAGGTACCCCAATCCTTTTTTTTTTTTCACATGAGTATAATTTAAAGGATTCTAAAGTAGAGCGAGTAAAGCGACTCATCGGTCACTTGATCAACACGGGAAAGCGTGCCGCCAGCGTTTGCCCGCTACAATTGTCACCTATTCTCAAACACTAAATTTAAGTGCTTGAGAAATTTAAGCCCAAACATATTTCTATGCAAGTTAAAATTGTAGAAATTTGCGTGCCTTTATTTATGTCTAAGGTGAGTACATTCACACAAAAAGAACAATAAAATTTCAAACCAGTACTGTTTTACTGTTTTTCGAGTAAAATGACGCCGACGGTACGCCTAGGGTGGCTCTAGAAACCACCCTAGGCGCCTTCGAGCGAGCTGCTGCGTGCGGCCATCTTGCTTTAGCTGCCAGCGGCAGCCCGCGGGGCCTTGCTGAACTACCCAAATCCGAAAACTCTGTCAGCGTATCGGGCTTTGGTCTTAGCCATAGAGTTATTACAATAATAACTCCATGGTCTCAGCTTCACGCAATTTATTGACACTTTTTGAGTCATCAAACTCCACGTAGCAAATATGATACGCTGGGCTTTGTGGGGTATTTAACACAATACTAAGAATTATGTTACCTTTAGCCGATTACTGACTAGAAATGCAGATATTATTGTAACCTTTGTTGCTATTACACGCGCGAAACGAGCATGGGGCAGCATGGCATTAGTAAGCTTATCACTGCGTGAATCTGAAACCGAAACTGATCGGGAGCTTGCCATGTGGTGTTACTTTAGCTGATTACTTTCATGTCATGTTGCCTTTCAAAGCGTTAGATTAAGAGAGGTGTCTAGCCGCCCAATCTAAATACTCAGAATAACTGTATACTAATAATACTTGCAGATACTCTTTGTATTCATCAACTAAACAGCGGCAGTCACTTGCCTGATCCTTGTCAGAACCGTGTAGGGCATATATACGAATCGGGTCGGTAGCGTCGTCGGAGTAGAGAGTCGCGGAGGTGTTCTGTTGCAGTTGCTTGTGCCTTGTTGTACTGTTGATATGTATGTACCCGTACAATTGTTCAGTATCGTGGTTGGTGTGTGTTGGCGCATGAGTTGTCATAGGTGCAGTACGTACCCCCTCGTCATCGTGCGTTTTGACGGCTGCAACTACCCCACAGGCTTATTTAACTACCCACTGGGCTCGAGCCATTGAGAGTTAGCACCCTGTTGGCAGGTGACAAGCATGGGGTAGTCACGTTTTATAAACTCTTGAATTGAACATTCAAGCGCATGCAGTCGTTCAATAGTAAGAGTCACTTCAAAAATCTCAAAAAGTACTTGAAACTTGTTTTCTTTGTGCGTTGGTTACCACTTATTGAAATTTGAACCGGTCAAAACAGGCGTGTGGCTCGGTTCGCCTAAACTGGCAGAAAACAAACAAGTACAGGCAACCTTGGTAGGCACCTGCTAAAACCCGAGGCAGATAAAAAGTATCGCGGTTGTCCTTTTTGGTTCCGTCGCGGGTTTTACCATGTACAGCAGTAAACAGCTGGCAGCTGGCGTCGTGCTCGAGGAATTTAACCAAATCTCTAGAAAAGCACTGGAAGCTACGCACAGGCGTGAGTTGACTTGAATGCTCGCCGGACGAGATACTCTCGTCGTCTTTTATTGTGCGGTTCAGTAAAGAGCGTGCTCTCAATAAAGGTGTGATCGGTCAGTTCTGCGTGCAGATCAGTTGCAACTGGCCTCCTCGGTTCCGCCTAGCTTGCGCGCCTGTCGTACCCAATTTGTTTTGCTTTCAAGTGCAGTGAAGTATGAAGCATTGAACACCACGACTGAGGCCGGACAGGACGAACGTACACAGATATCTTGGATCATGTCCGTGTATTTCACTATTTCTCTCTCTCGAGGTACATGATTCGCCCTCTCTGGTTCATTTGGCACATTTCATCGAGCATACTCGATAAAAAAATGCTTCAAACAAGGCCAATTCAGACACTAGCGTTTGACAGCGTTGCGTCGAGAACCGAAAGCCACTCACCGGCACGTCTGTGCTTCGTATCAAGCGTGGAATCCAATTCAAGGAATCATCTTGGCACGCGATATAAGCAGCAGGGATGTCCTGATTTCTTGCTGCCGCAACGCAGTCAGACGCACGCAGTCAAACTGTACTGTCTCAACCAGGATTTGGATAATTTAGCATACGTATTTCGCGTTCGTTGCAGGTGAAGGCACGGGCCCGAAAGCAGCAATTCTGCGCTGTCCTCCTGGCCTCGAGCGCGAGCGTATAGAACGGATATTTAGCGAAAAGAAGAAAACTGAAGTAACGCTTTGGGGAGGACCGGCGGACAGGCTTCGCTGAAATCACGTGCGCGTGCTCAGTGAACTCAACGTGTACCCAACCGCCGCTAAAGTCAGTCTGGATATGCAAAAAGAGAAAAGAAAATGCATCAGTGTGTTCAGAAAGTCGTAATTGCAGAAATTGGTTTCGATAATTAATACAATTAATTAAACAGGCTTCTTTATACTTGAAGTGTAGGCAAGCGAGAAAACGAAACTGTTCAAAATGTGACGTGTAGCAACTATTCAAATTTATTTATAACCTGCAGTTCACTTTTGCAATGGCCCTACATTAGAGATACGAGCGCTTTCCTAATGGCAGTAGAGGAAACGAATATATACGGCTAAATCTTGCACAGTCTTTTCGTATTTATGCAAAAATATGACAGTGGTCACCATCCTAATCGGTCACATAAAATACAGCAGTCTATAAGCTGGTGGTGTCGACTAGACGTGTGTATGCGAATGTAAAGTGTTTACGTCCGGCAATAAAGAAAAAAAAAAGGAATGTAGAGTGTCAATATGTATTGTTGTATCTTGTGCTGCTTCTGAATGCGTTGATGTATAAAATGCTGTGATGTCTGTATGTCGCGTATGAGTGAAGTGTGGCGTGGGATAGTATATACGGCATTGTCTGGCGAGGCGCTCAGAGCAAAAACTTTCAGAGCAAAAATTGCTGGTTTCTTTTTTCTTTAGTTTGAGCGCTGTCCGTTAGGTGGCGCGTATCGCCGCCCAATTCAAGGAGTCGCGCGTTTATATGTCTACTTATTTGAGTGAAAAACATGGCCTTAACTGCATCAAATAATAGCAGTAGACAAGAGGAAACATGTTTTGGCCTTCTACATTAAAACGTGTTTCGCTTTTTTTTTTTACCTAACGCAGGACGAGTTTTGCGGCCATGTTTTCGTACTCCCAACATAACCCCCTCCCCCCTCCACGTGAATGCGTAAGTCCAGAAATTGTAAAATACCATTGTCCGCCTTTTCTAAGGTGAACTTAAGTTCCGGCGCCGCTCCCCGCACTGTCCGTTCCGACTCGAGTATATCCTCTTCGCGAAATGAGCAGATCAATATGTCATCGACATACCTCCTTACAAAGCCCGTACTCGATGAAATACAATTCAATTCATCCGTTACGGCAGCATCCATGTTGTTAAGGTTAAGGCATCGGTTGCTCCATGCTGCTAGCATTGGAGCAACCCATGAACCGATCTTTGTACGAATTTGCGTCCATTCTACTCGACTACCGTTGCCTCGAGATATAGATCCAAAATCGACAAAAAAATATCCACTGTTATTCCTAAGTTGGATTGGAAATGAACCAAATTTAATTCCCAAGCCTCACGAACCCTGTGCATTAGACGTGCCTTCTCTAGCGAATAATACAAACCCTTTATGTCCATGGAGACTACCGAACTTCTCTTTCCGTGAATTCCTGCCAGGATACTGATCAATTCATTCGAATTCTTAAGGGCCAGACTTTTTTCAAGCTGCACAAGATTCAAGCCTTGTTGAAGAAATCGCGAGTTGGTGTGCTGCCACGTTCCGTTCTCGTTCACCACTACACGAAAGGGCATTTATACTTTGTGACCTTTGTGGGTTTCCCCTTTTATGGGGGTACCACTTAGAAACACAGAAGGTTCCTTGGGTCCGGAAAAAGACGTGTTTATTTGACTTAGATGCCACACGCTTGCCCGAAGGCCAACAATGTTGGAGATGACGGCGCTGTCTCTTTTGACAGGATCGCCAGTCGGAGTCCGCGCTGCCGCTATTTACAGTATCACGGAGGGGGAGGATCAGATAAGGATATGGAGGCTCTGTCGAGCAGAGCCTCCCCCAGCGAGAGTCCCGCCCGTTGGATTAGGGCCGTCTTATATAGCCTGCGGGAATGGACGCGCCCAGGGTGGGTCGGATGTAGGTGGCTCCCGGAGGGGTGTGCCTTAGGCAAATCACCCGAGAAGGACGAGGGAAAGCCGCCCACCAGGGAATACGGCTTCGCCCTCGCATTCGGGACGCGCCCCCACGTGGCGACGTCTCACGGCCTGCCTGAGCTAGGCCTAGATAGGGATGCGGGGAACCCGTGGTTCCCACACTTCCCCCTCCTTAAGGCTGAGGTAGGTTTAAGGAAAATAAAAATTAACCTACCGACTCTCGAAAACAAAACACAACAAAACAAAACAAAAAAACAACGCGGCGGTGCCGGCTCCCACATGCTTGGGGTAACAAATAGGCTGACGTCTTCGGTGACGTTCCCGACGACGCAGTCGCTCGCTCACCATGGCGTAGTGTCCTCGGTGGACGTGGATCGCGGGGCCCTTGGTACTTGTCACAGGACGAACGGGAAGAGCTGGTCCCTGGTCGGTGAGCTGAAACGACCACCGCGCGGGTCCCATGGATGAAAAACGGGCAGTCCCTGACCTGATGTCGATCCCGACGCACACGACGACGACAGGTCGCTGATTTGGCCCGTGGCCGGCTGGGGTAGTGGGGCTGCCGCGCGGCCGTGGTCCAAGAACGCCGCTAAACCGCCGAGGCCAGGAGACAGCAGCTCCCGAACGGCGCAAAGCCCCGTACTGGCTGGGGATCCTCTTCGTGGATGCGGGGACGTACTGCGGTCGAATGACCACTTGGTCTCCGACTGCTTGTGACGACGCTCGCACCGCGCTTTTGCGGTGACGTGTTGGACACGTGAGCGTAGGTGGCAATAACTGACCAATGGCCGTCATGCTACCCTTTCCCTCGGATTGCGCAGTTCGGGGGATTCCGCTACGGGTTGATCCGGGAGCGAACGCTAAGGTGACCTTCTATCTAGGTCACTGCTTGCCAGTAAAACAATGATGTCTGGCGCGTTCGCGAAGGCAGCAGGTGCATTGTGCTTTGCACTTCCCTTAATGTGACGTTTGGCCACTTACTGGGGCTGCCTCTACGAAAACCTCGGAGATTAGTTTTTCCGAGTTCGCAGATTGTAGCGAGACGCCTGTTGTGCCTCGTCGGCGTTATCTCGCGTTTTGCGTGCATATTGCCGCGGGGGCTGCGTTTGTTCGTCCCCTTCCTCTTCCTTTTCGTTGTAGGGTTTGAGATCGCAGACATGCACAGGCCCGCTGACTTTTTTTGAGTTCTTCTCAGCCAGCTTGTACACGAGTGGTGAAAATACTTCGTGCACTCGGTACGGGCCCAACCACTTTGGTGCCAGTGAAGCAGAAAAGCCTTTGCTGGCGTCGCTCAGAACATGGTTTCGCCTGAGCACGAGATGGCCTACTTTGTAGCGGAGATCCCGGCGAGAGCGGTCGTACTGAGCTTTTTGTTTAGCTCGTGCTACCCCGAGATTGCGACGGGCCTCCGAGAAAGCTTTCGTCATCCGGGTTTGTAGCGTGCGCGCATGTTCAGTATGTTTCGACTGTGCGTCGCTCACCCCAGCGTTTGCCCCCAGGACGCGGTCCATTGGATTCGGCGATTCTCTTCCAAATGTGAGGAAGGCGGGGGTGAAGCCTGTCGAACGATTGACAGTGGAACGGAGAGCGAACCCAATCTCGGGAATGTATGCGTCCCAGTCGCGGTGCTTTTCGGCAAATGCTGCCAGCATGGGTTTGATGTTTCTGTTACATCGCTCCGTGATGTTCGCCTGTGGGTGGTAGGGTGTGGTTGTTCTGTGCTTGATGCCCAGCGCTTTGCAAGCGTCCACAAATACCTTCCCGACGAAGTAGCTTGCTCTATCTGTTAGAAGAGCTTCAGCGAACCCGAATCGGGTGAACACCTCCGTGAGCTTTTCAGTGATTGCTCGGGCCGTCAGCTTTCGTAGTGGGAAAAGTTCTACCCATTTGCTGAAGTGGTCAGTGACAACCGATTGATACTGGTGTCCTTTGGGGCTCCTTGGTAAAGCCCCGACCACGTCGCAAGCCGCCAAAGACCATGGTTCTTGGCTCTGGATCGGCTGCATTAGGCCCGGAGGTTTGCCGCCTCTTGGTTTGAAGCTTTGGCAAGTGTGGCAGGTGCGGGCGTAGCGGAATACCTCCCTTTTCATGCCCGGCCGGGTTGCGATGCGGCATAACTTTGTGTAAGTCTTGGAGATGCTCGCATGTCCGGCCAAGTGCGAGTGGTGATAGTAACGCATTACTGCGCACCTCAGACTCTTTGGCACTACCACCTTGAACACATTATCTGTGTCCTTCTCAGATGGGATATACTTCAGCAGGAGCCCGTCGGCGTTCAGCAGATATTGATCCAGATTGTCAGTACCAGTACCAGATTCATCCCGACGCTCGGCGTTTACTGCAATACCAGCAGTCGTACACCCGGCGGACGCGCCACACGACTCCACAGAGTCCGACGCACTCAAGAGTCCGTCGATCACCTCTTGACAAAACGGATCATTCTGCTCAGCTTTCAGTAGCTCTTCTTTGCTGAACAGGATCCCCACTGCGCTCACTGCGTCTATGTGGTTCACGTTTTCGTCCGAGGAGGTCTGTGGTTTTGCCTCCATTTTGGACTGATTTTCGGCTCCGCGTGGCTTGGGGTTTGCCATTGGCTCGGCCTGGGTCCTCGCGGAAAGACTTGCGCAGTCTAAGGGGGCTCGCGACAGTGCGTCCGCCCCCACGTTTGTGCTGCCTTTCCTGCACCGCACGACATAGTCGTATTTTTTGCAGTAGCAAGGCCCATCTCGCTAACCGTCCTGCGGGTTCACGAAGTCTGGACAGCCATGTTAGGCTCTGGTGATCTATTTCGATCGTGAACGTGGTCCCGTCGACATATATGTCGAAGCGCTTCGAATACAATGGCCAAGCACTCTTGTTCACATGTGCTGCAGTTCACCTCAGCGGGTGTCAGCGAGCGGCTAGCAAAAGCTACCGGACCAAGCACTCCCTCGTGCTCTTGGAGCAGGACCGCTCCCAAGCCCAGTTTGCTCGCGTCCGTTTGGATCACGAAAGGCTTGTTCAAGTCGGGCAGCTTTAGTTCAGCTGTGTCCTCGAGCGCTTTAGAGGTGCAGCGAAATGCCGCCTCCTGCTCAGGACCCCAACTCCATCTCACGGTCTTTCTGAGTAGCCGTGTCAGTGGCGCTTGAAGTGATGCGCAGTTTGGGATGAATAGGCGGTAAAAATTTACCATTCCCAGATAGCGACGGAGCGAGTTTACGTCCGTCGACGCCGGAAACTCCCGCATAGCCTTTAGCTTCTCGGGGTTTGGCGTGATGCGCCCGCAATCGAGCGTGAACCCAAGCAAGTTGATTCGGGTTTCGGCTATTTGGGCCTTTTCTGGGTTTAAAGTGATACCCTGATAAATACAAGCTTTACTGTCAGCTTTAGAGTGTGGACGGTGCGTCCATCGCGGTTCTCGGTCCAGGAACAAGTGCCCGAGCTCTCACTAGCACGCGATTGTCACGAGGCTCGCGGCATCGGCTGCTTAGTCCACCTGCCGGTGGCGCCGGTACATAACACCTCTTCCCCCTCAGATGTAGCTCCCATAGCGTTCTGGAGGGTGCCTATTTCTTGGAGGTTGCTCCCTTCTTCCGCTTCCGGCGTCTGTCGTATGTTCCGGCGTCGTCTCGGAATTATCTTGAAATGACGATCTCTCGGTAGGGTGATCGTGTTGAGAGTCCGAAACAGGAGCAGGAACAGACCACTCAGCCGATGGAGTCGATGTCGTAAATCGACGCCTTATTTGATCCACGTGGCGGCGGGTTGATCCCGTTGCTGTCTCTACCAGCCAGGAGCGAATTCCAAGTCTTTTGGTCAACTTTCCTTGGATCCACTTGGGGGTTCCTTTGAAGTTTAGGACATAGACTGCCTGTCCCTCTTGAAATACCCTGGACGGCGGTGTCTTTTCCATATCTCGTTCCTTGTGACTACTTTCTCGACGAGGAAGGAGTCTACTGATGTTAGTAGCAAGCTCCCTGTTGAACATCAAAAATGCTGGTGTTTTTCCTGTCGAGCTGCAAACTGAGTTGTGTTGTTTGTAGAGGAATCTAGCAATTCTCAGTGAGAGTGATCCCGTTTTCTCTCTTGACAAACTTTGCTTAAGTTCGTAAACCATGCGCTCGGCTTGGCCGTTTGTCGCTGGATGGTACGGAGCGCTGGTCACAAACTTCACGCCATTCTTTTCATAAAAGTCTGTTATCTCCTTCGATACGAAGACGCTTCCGTTGTCGGAAACAATCTTGCGAGGCAGTCCAAAAGTTGCGAACATACCTCGGAGTTCTTTGATGACCGCTGCAGATGTGGCACTAGTCATGCTTCGCACTTCTAGCCACTTCGTGTAGGCATCTACAACGACAAGGAACATGTTTCCTTCCAGAGGGCCTGCAAAGTCCAAATGCAGCGTGTCCCAAGGAAGTGATGCGTGATCCCACGTAGGAAGCGGTGCCTTGCTTGGTATCTTCCTGGACTCTTGGCAGATGGGGCAGCTGCCAACAGCGTCCTCTATGTCGCGGTCGATGCCAGGCCACCAGACATAGCTGCGTGCAGATGACTTCATGGCCACGATCCCCTTGTGTCCAGCATGCACTAAGTTCATGGCTTCAGGACGTGCCAAGGCTGGTATGACCACCCGGGATCCCCATATGACACATCCTCTTTGAGTGGACATCTCTGCGCCTTTTTTTCTGTACGCGGTAAAGTCCTTCTCCGTGAGCTCATGAAGTTTGCCTTGCTGCACAGCCTCGTAGACGCGGGACAGAATCGGATCTGCGCATGTCATGGCTGCTATCTTATCTGCTGTCAGCGGAGAACTTGTCAAGGCTTCAATCATCAAGACGTCTCCCGGTGAGCAAGGCTCGTCGTCACTGTCAGGTAGGGGCAGACGGCTTAGAACATCCGCGTTCTGGTGTCGTTTTCCAGGCCTGTACACGAGTTTGTAATCGTACGCCGACAGTTTGACGCACCATCGCCGCATTCGGGGTGACAAGACTTGTGGTACCGGCTTCTGCGGTCCCAAGATGCCAAGCAGTGGTTGGTGATCGGTGATAATAACGACACTTCGTCCGGCGATGTATTGGTGAAAGTGCATCGCCCCAAACACCACTGCTAATCCTTCTCGATCAAGCTGTGAGTAATTTTTCTCGGCATCCCCTAGAGTTCTTGACGCGAATGCGATTGGAGCTTCCCTGCCCTCGTGGTCGACCTGCGCAAGAACTGCGCCGACGCCATATGGTGACGCATCACAGGACAGAAGCAGTGGTTTTGACTCATCGTAGTGAGCCAACGTTGTCTTGCGGAGTACCAACTCTTTCAACTTCCGGAAAGCGAGGGCATGGCGCTCTTCCCAGTGCCAAGGGACGTTCTTGGCTAGTAGTCTGTAGAGATCGCAGGCTACAGTCGCTCGGTTTTCTAAGAACCTGTCGTAGAATGCGAGCATTCCGAGGAACGACTGCAGCGTGGCTTTTGACGTAGGTTCTGGCAACTCCCTGAACGCCTTGATCTTGTCGTTGGTTGGATGAACACCAACCGCATCGATCGTGTGGCCCAGGTAAGTGACCTCAGGAACGCCAAATAGGCACTTCTCACGGTTTGCTCGCAGGCCAGCCTCTTGGAGTCTTGACAGGACAAGGTTCAGGCGCTGGGCGTGTTCCGCGGTTGTGGCACCGCTGACAATGATGTCGTCCAGATACACGCTGACACCGGATATCCCTGCAAGTGTTGTCTCCATGCATTTCTGGAAAATGGCTGGTGCTGCCGAGACGCCGAAAGGAAGTCGCTTGACACGATAAAGGCCCTTTATCGTGTTAATGGTAAGAACGTCAGCTGTGTTCTCAGTGACTCGTAACTGCTGGTATGCTTGAGCCAGGTCGATGGTGGAGAAAATTCTCCCTCCCCGCAGCTTTGCGAGCACCTCTGTCACTGTCGGCAGTGGATATGACGCCTTGAGCGTCACAGCGTTGACGGTGCTGCGGTAGTCACCACAAAGTCTGATGCTGCCGTTTTTCTTCCTTACTACTACAACGGGTGTTGCCCAATTCGAGTGCTGAGTCTGTTCAAGGATGCCTTGTTCCGTGAGACGTTGCAGCTCGGCTTCTACCGCTGGTTTGAGCGCGAATGGCACAGTGCGAGCTCGTAGAAACTTGGGTGACGCGTTGTCTTCCAGTTCTAGGCTTACCGCTGGTCCGTTGTAGCCGTTCAGGTTTCCGTCAAAAACTGACCCGTACCTTTCGATGGTGGCTGTCAGGCTGCCGTCCAACACCACCTGGTGCACGCCGTTGAGGCCAATTCCCAGGGCTGCAAACCAATTCCGCCCAAGAAGGTTACATCCGGGGTGCTTCATCACAAGAAGAGGCAAATTCACTTTCAGTTTCTTGAACTGGACCATGACGTGAATTGTTCCCAGAGATTCGATGCCTTCCCCAGACCAGGTACGCAGAGCGATGTTATCGTCTTTAAATTCCGGAGGGTTTCTTGGCCACGCTGCTCGGAAAGTTTGTTCGCTGATCAAAGAAAACGCCGCTCCCGAGTCCACCTCAAATCTGAGAGGAACACCCTGAACCTCCAGGCTTATCATAACCTTCTCTGCCGGCTCCCGCCGCGGTGTTACGGCGTACAAGTCACCCAGCGTGTTTGACGGTTCCGTAAAGGGGCCATGATTTTCCTGTGGTTCGAGCGCCTGTACGGAGTTTTGGCTGTTTTTCTTTCTCTTGAAGCAAGCTTTCGCGATGTGTCCCGTCTTTTTGCAGTACCGACACTGCGATGTTCGGAACTTGCAAGAACTAGGACTGTGGAGTTCTTCGCAGCGATAGCAGGGCGTGGACGATGGCGTCGTCTTCTCCTGGCGACGATGCGCCGGACGCGTTTTTTCCGCTTTGTTTATTTCTTGAAAATCTGCTTTTATTTGCCGCTGGTGGTCCTTGGCGCTCTCGGCTCGTACGGCAATGTCGAACGCCTTGAGAAACGTAAGGTCCCGCTCCGCAAATAGCCGCTGCTGGAGATTTTCATTTTGAAGACCGCAAACAAAACGATCGCGCAACATTATGTCCATGGGTAACATCGTCGCGTTGCTGGAAACCGCTGTTGTGACCGTGCTGACCGTGCCGTCGGCTGCCCTAGCAGCTAGCGGTGAGACGGGAAGGCTAGCTGTGCTAGTCGTTGGAGTCACTTGAACGTTCCCAAAATTGCAGTCTGCTGCAAGTTTCTTAAGAGCAGCGACGTAAGCGGTCACTGACTCTTCGGGCTGTTGATCTCGCCTTTGGAACTTGCAACGGCTGAACAGTTCTGCCGGCCGGGGATCAAAATGTGCTTGGAGCAAATTCACGATCTCCTCGAAAGTCAACTCACTTGGAGACCTGGGAGCCACCAATGCCTTGACCGTTTCAAATGTGGAGGGACCACACAGAGTTAGCAGAACGGCCCGTTTCTTGGTGCCATCCCTGATGCCGTTGGCCTCGAAGTAGTAGATGAGCCGCTCCGCCCAAGATGACCATCCCTTTCCCGAGAACGCTTCCATGGTGCCGTGAGTCGCCATCTTCTCAAGCCGCAGGTTCGTTTCTCTCACTCGTCGCCAATTGATAAATACAAGCTTTACTGTCAGCTTTAGAGTGTGGACGGTGCGTCCATCGCGGTTCTCGGTCCAGGAACAAGTGCCCGAGCTCTCACTAGCACGCGATTGTCACGAGGCTCGCGGCATCGGCTGCTTAGTCCACCTGCCGGTGGCGCCGGTACATAACATACCCGCAGCCTTTAGCCTGTCGAACAGATCCTTCAGATCTCGTAGATGATCTTCCAAGGTGTTGGAGTACACGGCAATGTCGTCAAGATAGGCCATTGCATGTTTCCATTTGGCTTCTCCCAGTACTCGGTCAATCAAGCGTTGAAACGTCATTGGCGCTCCGCACAGACCAAAGGGCATTCTTGTGAATTCGAAAAGCCCGCGGTGACACACAAAGGCTGCTTTTGCCTCGTCACCTGCCTCCATTTCAACTTGGAGGTAGCCTCGGCTAGCGTCCAGGGTTGTGAAATACCGTGCGCTGCCGAGGTTGGAAAGGATCGAGTCAATGCTCGGAAGGGGATATGCGTCTTTCCGCGTTACGTCATTTAGACGGCGGTAGTCTACGCAGAACCGTGAGCTGCCGTCCTTTTTTGGGACCAGCACAACGGGGAATCCCCAGGGACTGTTTGACCGCCGGACAACTCCGGTCTCGATCATACCGTCCGAAGCGACGTCGATGGCTTTTCGTTTAGCCAGACTGACGGGTCGTGCGTTTTGCCTCCGAGGAAGCGCATCGCCCGTGTCGATCCGGTGTCGCACTTCGTTTGTGCAGCCGGGACGCTCTGTGAACATGGCGTCATAGCGTCGCAATAATGTCGACAAACGGGCTTTTTCTTGCCCTGACCCGCAGCATGACTCAGTCAGCAGGGGGTGGGTGACCTCCGACGCTACGGCGCTTGTTTGCAACCGCGTCGGGGTACCTGTTGAGGGGTTGATACCCGGTTTTTGTGATTCTGTTGCCTTGTTTTGGCAGCTGCTGTCTGCCCCATTGACCAGTGTTTTTTCGGGCGTTGGGGGTTCGCAGAAGGATTTCAGAGGTGCGAATGTGCCCTCTCGGTAGCCACCGCTACTCACGTCGATCACGATCCCTGTTTTGGCGAGAAAATCTCTGCTCAGGATGATCGGAACGGAAAGACTGGGAAGATGAACGAAGCGTTGCCATCTTACTCGATTCTCCCATCTCGCAACCAACCGCACAGTACCGCTTGAATGGGCGGTACCGCACGCGAGTCGAAAGGCTGTGTTGCCCTCCCTCATATGTACTGAGTTTTGCTGGAGGTGGGTCAACACTTCGTCGCCGAAAAGCGAGGCGCTGGCTTTTCGGCGACAGAACACGTAGGCACCCGCAACGCGTAGGCACCCACATCGCAGATGTGACGGCACAGGCAAGCTCGTA
This sequence comes from Ixodes scapularis, assembly GCF_016920785.2. Taxonomy (NCBI): domain Eukaryota; kingdom Metazoa; phylum Arthropoda; class Arachnida; order Ixodida; family Ixodidae; genus Ixodes; species Ixodes scapularis. The sequence continues at coordinate 90,428,049 of NW_024609837.1, read as the reverse complement.
CAGTGCGGTTTTTTTGGGGGGTTGGACACAGAAGGAACAAACGCCGTTCAACGCCGTGGGCCCCAGCAGCCAAGTAATGTCCCGGACGGACGTCTGAGGCCCGTGGAGGCATCAATCATGAGCAACGGTTGAGCGTCATGGCCGCGCGTCTTTTTTCGCGCCTCCTCTTGTTCCTAATTTTCGCCGTTTTTAAAGCTGCGGGTGGACTATCTCTCTACCCCCTCGACTCATGGAGACTCCAAGTACCCCGCAACCCGTCTACAGGACGCCTCGCATACCAGTTGGACCGGTATTTCCTCGTCTTTCTCCAGCTGGGTCACCGTTAGGGCTACTTTGACGAGGCCTAGCCGGCGTGGTCACTATTCTTCGGCTGAACGAGTTGTATGTCGCCAAACTTCCGTAAGGGACCTTACGAGCCACGCTCGTCGCCACCATATCATCTGGTGCCTTCTGCTCGCTGGCGATGTGTCGTCTAACCCCAGCCCGCAGCGTCCAGTCTGCGCCTGCTGCACGAAACGAGTGCGGGACAACCAAGCCGCGCTCTTATGCGACTCTTGCAAAGGCTGGTTTCACCGCGGCTGTGTCCACTTATCCTTGAGTGAATACCGTCGGTTGGGCTCTTCCAGCGACCAGTGGCTCTGCTTGGTTTGCTCACTGCCGCAGTTCGCTGACGACATCTTTGAAGTTTCTACACCCAACCGTCCAAACAAACCGGTATACCCTGGAGCAAGTTCGCCCGACACATCTCTGAGCCGCAAGACAACGGGCATTAATAAGACAGCAACATTCTGGTACAACAACTGCCGGAGTGTAAAAAACAAGATCCCGGACCTTCAGACGCTGGCGTCCTCGCTTCCACACTGCTCCACCATTCTGCTATCCGAGACTGGCTCGATGCGAGTGTCGCCGGCAGTGAGCTACTTTCTCTCGACGCTTACACGGTGTTCCGCAGGGACAGGAATGGGAGAGGTGGCGGAGTTCTCATGGCGATCCCGTCGAGTTTCCGCGTCAATCGCCGGCGCGACCTTGAGCATAAGGACTTTGAGGCACTCTTTGTTGAGTTCTTCCTTCCCCGTGGGACCATCCTCGTGTGTTGCGTTTACTGCCCGCCCTCTTCACGTGAAAAAGCCTACAGACTTCTCGACAGTTCCCTGGAGGCTGCTGCTTCAAAGCCTTACGTGAATACCCTTATCTTCGGCGACTTCAACTGCCAGGTAGACTGGTGCTCCCACGAGGTTCCTGTCCCTCGTGACAACACGGACGATGTGCTCCTCGAGACCACGACTGCTGCGGGCCTGGTCCAGGTGTGTCAGCAGCCGTCGTATACGTCCCGCGAGGGTGTACCGAGTTTTCTCGACCTCGTCTTCACATCCGACGCAACACGCATAGAGCTTGTGGAGACTTCCGGAGGCCTCCACGGCAGCAACCATCTGGCCGTGGAGCTACGTTATGCAGTCTCCCTGCCCCGTACTGGGCATCACGCTGTTAGGTTGTGGAGGTTCCGGCAGCTGGACTTGGGGCACATGGCTCAGCTGGCCCACCTGACGCCATGGTGCATGACCACCACGGGTTCAGACTGGTCATCGAATTACGATCTCTGGTGTGATTTCATGTTCGCAATCCAGAAGGAGTGTGTGCCCTGCTCCACACACTTATCGAAACGAAAACGCCTGCCATGGATCACGCCAGACATCATAAAGGCAGCGCGAACCAAGCGGATATTGTTTCAGAGGGCACGCCGATCTCATTGCCCAGCCGCCCTACGATTGGCAAAGGAGCACCAGCGGACGCTGAAGGCTGCTATCTACGTCTCCCACCAGCAGTATGTTCGCGACATTGCAGAAAGAGCCAAGACCGATCCAAAGGTCTTCTGGACCTTCATTAGCCAACTGCGTTCTACGTCACAGCGACCGAGTTTTACCATCAGTGGTCGCGCAGCTAACTCCCCACAAGAAATAGCCAACCTCTTTGGTGACCATTTTGCTTCTATTAACAACAACAGTCCGCCTCCGAGTTCCTCGGTATTCACAACACCAAATGTATGTCAACCGGAACTACCTGCACCACAACCCCTGCCTGTGTATGCAGATGACGTTCGACAAGAACTTTCCAGGGTGCTGTTTTCAGAGAAAACATTGCAGGATGCACTCGCCAAAATCAAGAACTCTTGCAGTCCTGGGCCAGATGGGGTCGCTCCCATTTGGTTTAAGCTGTTCTGCTCGCATGTTCTTCCAACCACATCCAAGTTACTTCAGGGTCTACTGGACAGTGGGGTCGTCCCAGAAGCGTGGCAAGAAGCGCTGGTCACTCCACTCCACAAGGGAAAGGGGAAGCCAGTGGACGAGCCAAAGCACTACCGTCCGGTTTCAATCACCTCAATTGTTAGCCGGACATTTGAGAGGGTTGTTAACGCCCAACTTCTAGGCTACCTCGAAGAATCAAAATACCTCTCGGACAGTCAACACGGCTTTCGTAAGGGCCGCAGCTGTGAAACCGCCCTCTCAACCACAACACATTTTATTAGCGAACACATGGACAACCAAGGCACTTCGGATTTAATACAACTCGACCTTAGCAACGCATTCGACACCCTGAACATTCAACTCCTGCTGGAGAAGCTCGCCCATGCTCGGGTACAGGTCTCCTTATTTACCTGGGTCTCTGGCTTCCTACGTAATCGCAGTCAACGGGTTCTGTACCACGGCACACACTCTGCACGGACACCCATCTCGTCTGGTGTTCCGCAGGGTTCGGTCCTCGGTCCGACGCTGTTCCTGCTCTATGTGAAGGACATGCCACGCAGTGAGTAGTGTCTTCTGGTGCAGTACGCGGACGATACGTCAATTGTGGCGTCAGTGTCATCACAACCTGACGCAGATCACCTCCAACTGTATCTTGCTGAGGTTGAGGACTGGACCACAGCGCAACACCTTCGTCTCAGTACCTCCAAGAGTGGTGTGATGCGTTTCACGAACAGTAAAAAACGCGACAAACCCTCTTACACTGCCGGAGGTGCTCCTCTTACTATTTCGGACCACCTGACTATATTGGGTGTCACCTTCTCGCGGAACTTGGACTTTCCCGCACACGTTGCAACTGTTGTTGCAACTGCCCGGAGGACTTTGGGTTTTGTTTCTCGAGTGACAAGGCCGAGTGGACCGGCGGCACTGCGCACACTTTATACTGCCCTGGTCCTACCCTCGTTAGAATACTGCTGCGCAGTGTGGTCGCCTCCTCAACAACACCTCCTCGACCGCCTAGAAAGTGTACAGCGTCGTGCATCACTCATCATCTGTGCTCGGATCTCAGGCCATGCTGATATATCGTACCCCGCGAGGTTGAAGGTCCTTGGCTGGCGTCCTCTCGACCAGAGGCGAAGAATTTCGCGGGTCCGAGTGCTGTGCCATCTGCTCGACGGGTCACTTCCTGGCAACAGACTGTCCGCCCTCGTACGTGTCAGCAAAAGGACCGGGCAGCCTCAACCACTCCGTGGCAGGACTCTGCGACACAGTGAATCATTGCTGCCCGCGGCTATCAGGGACTTTTTGTCCATGCCATTGGCTGCCCGTAGTCCTTTGCCCAGGGAGCCTGAGGAGTCCCAGGCTCTCTGTAGAGTCTTCGCAGGACAAATGTCTTCGAGTCAGGGTTAGGCGCCGCTCGCGCACTTGCGGTGGAGTGGGACGGAGGAGGGGTGGGGCTGGGCCTTTTGGGCCTCTTGCGACGTCTTGGGACCGGACGCACTGCTGCGGAGCTGGTCTTAGGGCGTCGCGGGGGGCTTGGGGGCCGGTCTTGCCTCTCTCCGTCCTACTCGGTTGCGGGTGTGAACTGTGCTCTAATCTAAACTGGCGCAAACTTTCAGCTTTCTCACCCTGTATTTAGCTTCATTGTCATTATTTTATTCCCTTGTCGCATCCTATTTTAGTTTTGTGGACGTCATTTTGTGACTCTCATGTACACGGCGGCAGGCAAGCAGGCGCACAGGCGTAAGGGTTTTAACCTCTCTGCTTCGCCTTGCACGCTGCCGTGTACCATACCTCGGCAAACCTCACTCATGAGGACCCTCACTCACCCTCACTCACCCTCATCTTCACAGGTGAGGTGAGGGTGAGTGAGTCTCTGAACCAAGAAAATTCATGAGTGTGAGGGTGAGTGAGGGCCGTGAGGGCCGTGAGGGCCGTGAGGGCCGTGAGGGCCGTGAGCGCGGTGAGGGCCGTGAGGACGGTGAGGGCCGTGAGGGCCATGAGGGCGGTGAGTGCCGTGAGGGCGGTGAGGGCGGTGAGGGCCGTGAGGGCCGTGAGGGCCGTGAGGGCCGTGAGGGCCGTGAGGGCCGTGAGGGCGGTGAGGGCGGTGAGGGCCGTGAGGGCCGTGAGGGCGGTGAGGGGTATGAGGGCCATGAGTGCGTGAGGGGCGTGAGGGGCGTGAGGGCGGTGAGTGGAACGCCACTGGCAAAGAAACTCCTTTGTTGCGGTGAAATTTCCAGGACAAAAGCAATTATTTTCGTTCAATCTCTCCTTTGCAAAGTTTGACGACGTAACGTGGGGATCGCAGAACACCCAAGTGACGATATTTGAATGCGGTTCATAGATTGGACCCGAGCCCTGCGTGGGCACTCGATTTGGGCTCGTGATAATTACTAGCTCGAGAAGCATTCGGGTAGTCGCCCGCGTCCAATCGCTGCAACGACGGCAATAGCCGAGCCGTAACAATGTCTGGAACTCAGCGCGTGTCCTGTGCTTTGCCAACCCCAGCGCGTGGCTATGATCAACATTGGCGGCATATAATCGGCTCCGATCGCGTGGCCGCTTGTTTTGGCTGCGAGTTGAGGGGGTGAACGCTGCTCGTTTTAGATGCGGAGCATCTCTTGCTCGGGTCTATGTCCCGCGGCGTCGTAGTCCGCACTCACACTACGCATGCGCAACTCTCCTCCTTCCCTCTCTCCAACAGCTGCGCGTTACTCTCTCCGCTCTCTCTCTCTACCAGCTGCGTGCACTTCGCGTGCGTTCGCTTCTACTCACACCGCGCGCGCGTGCGTAACTCTCCTCCTCTAGTCTCCTCTCCTTCAAGTGTGAATATAACTAGCGGTAAAGCGCTGCGCGCGTTCAAAGGGAGGAAGTGGCCGAGTGGGCTACATACCTCGGCAAACCTCACTCATGAGGACCCTCACTCACCCTCACTCACCCTCATCTTCACAGGTGAGGTGAGGGTGAGTGAGTCTCTGAACCAGGAAAATTCATGAGTGTGAGGGTGAGTGAGGGCCGTGAGGGCCGTGAGGGCCGTGAGCGCGGTGAGGGCCGTGAGGACGGTGAGGGCCGTGAGGGCCATGAGGGCGGTGAGTGCCGTGAGGGCGGTGAGGGCGGTGAGGGCCGTGAGGGCCGTGAGGGCCGTGAGGGCGGTGAGGGCGGTGAGGGCCGTGAGGGCCGTGAGGGCGGTGAGGGGTATGAGGGCCATGAGTGCGTGAGGGGCGTGAGGGCGGTGAGTGGCGTGAGGGCCATGAATGCGTGAGTGGTGTGAGGGCGGTGAGTGCGTGAGGGGTGTGAGGACCATGAGTGGCGTGAGGGCAGTGAGTGGCATGAGAGGCGTGAGGGCCGTGAGGGCGGTGAGTGCATGAGGTGGTGTGAGGGCCGTGAGGGCGGTGAGTGCGTGAGGCCCCCTTCAGATCGAGCATCTTTCTCAGCAATTGTGGTGTTAATGGCGGGTTGTTCTCTAGCTTTCCCTAGATCGACACGAATTGCTGAGATCGGGTCCGGCTCGAAATAAGCAAGCAACTCGGAGCAATTCGAATACGTTTGAAGCGGCTGCATCTAATCAGGGACGCAAAATTTTCACGTGATACCTCGTGCCGGTGATGATGACACCGAAAGACTTGGTTCTCGTTTGATATCGATCGTTTTTTGGAAATAAACTGTTTCAGAAAGGTGCGTTAGTATTCTTAACGGGATTTAAATGCTTAAAAACACGTTTATAACGCGTAATTGTGTCTAAATAGTGCAAGAAAAATCAAATTTTATGATGACGATGGCAAAATGCAGCCATTGGTTGCTGCGTGTGATCGCGGGCGGCGCGTGTTGCTGGTGTTCCGACGTAAAGTTTCTGGCCGAAATTGCCCCATCTGAAGCTGGCCTGAGTGGCGTGAGGGCGGTGAGTGGCGTGAGGGCGGTGAGTGGCGTGAGGGCCGTGAGGGCCGTGAGGGCGGTGAGGGCCGTGAGGGCGGTGAGGGCGGTGAGGGTTGTGAGGGCGGTGAGTGGCGTGAGGGCTATGAGTGCGTGAGGGCCGTGAGGGCGGTGAGGGCCGTGAGGGCGGTGAGTGCGGTGAGGGCCGTGAGGGCGGTGAGGGCGGTGAGTGGCGTGAGGGCGGTGAGTGGCGTGAGGGCCATGAGTGAGTGAGGGGCGTGAGGGCCGTGAGGGCCGTGAGGGCCGTGAGGGCGGTGAGTGCGTGAGGGCCGTGAGGTTCAGTGAGGGTGAGTGAAGGGCTGAAGGTGAGTGTGACTGTGAGGGTGAGGGTGAGTGAGGGGCTGAACGTGAGTGTAGCTGTGAGGGTGAGGGTGAGTGAGGGGCTTTGGTGAGTGTGGCTGTGAGGGTGAGGGTGAGTGAGGGCGACCTAAAATGCCGACCTCTGCCGTGTACGTGCCTGATCTGTGCAAAATAAATCAAATCAAATCAAATCCTGTGTCCAGCAGTGCCTTGAACGTCCGACCGACAATCGTCAGTGCTATGAATGGCGCTAGCGTGCCGGTCGGAAAGCTGTAGGCTGTAGGCAAAAGAGTCTCTTGCTCCGTGCCGTTTTGAGCCGCCGGGTCGGTTATCGGCGGCTCTGCTCGTTTCCCGACTGTTGGGGACCGGGGTTCTGCCGTTCTGGGCATTGTCGAACCAGGTGGTTGGCGCTATTACAGCGAAAGCAACGTTGTTGCGGGACTTTCCTTGAGTCCTGTCGTGCGCTTTGACGTGCGCCGCGCCTTTCGTCCTGTGTGTTTGGACGCTTTGGCCGCGTTTCCTCCCGTGGCGTCGGTAACTCTGTGGTCCGATCTCGCCTGTTGAACTGCGGTGCAGGCTCTGCTGACCGCCGTTCATAGGAGTATGGGTCGAGCGCACGATCTGATATGTCGTACGTGTTTCGACTTCGCTCGTTTGGGTAGTGGGCGGCTTCATGTCTCCTGTTTCGGGACGCCGCGTCACCGTTCCACGCGCAGCGCGGCTCGTGTGCCGCTGATGCTGGGGGTGGTAGACGATACGCTCGTGCGGCAAAAATGTCTCCCTGAATCCGCCGAGCCTCCGAGGCCAGTTCGTTCAAGTCGCGAAAGCGACTGCCTCGGAGATACGCCGCAAAAGTCGGGTGCAATTGTCTAATGACTCGCTCTACCCGCTCTGCATTGGGCGCTGAGGGTTCTGCTAGCTCAAAGAGCTCTTGCATCGCCCTAACGAACTCCAACAGTGACTCGTCTGGGTATTGGGTCCGTTGTTCGAGCTCTCGCCTCATCCTGCGTTCGTAGTCTGCAGGGAGGAATTCCTGGCGAAATGCCTTGCGGAGCTGCTCGATCGACGACAGCTGGCTTCCGGTTAGACGGAGCCACCGCAAAGCTTGGTCCACCCACGAGATTGGCAAGATGCGTTCAAGTATCTCGTGGTCCGACCTTCCCATGGCCTGTTGGTACTTTTTCAGGTTTTCGAGGAAGTCTGTCGCACTCACTCGGTCTCCGTACCCTTGTATGTCGGGATAGGGATTCTGACCGGTGGCCGTGTCGGGGGCGGGGGGGGGGGGGGGGGGGGGGGGGGGGCCTAACTGCTGTTTGCAGTGCGCCCGTCAGGCTTTCATTCACCCGAGCTGCGTTTTCTAGCAGGGGGTGATATCCGCCTAGCGTGTTTTCTCTGTGGTGAGAATCGCTCTCCGCATGTGCGGCTGGCGGGTTGTTCCCTCTGTATGGGCCCGCCAAGTGGTTTGTTGCGCCTGTAGCAGCTGTGCTGTGCTGCGGCTCGTAGACGGCGTCAGTGTTATCTCCGTGCGGAGAAGCTGACGGCCAGTCTGAGGTTAAGAGATCGAAGCTGTAAGAGGCTGCATTTGCCTGCTGTTGCGTCATTGTCTCTTGTCTCGTCGGACCCGTGTTGACTTCGAAAGTCGCGGGTGCGCTTGGCTCAGCGATGAAGGCTGGCGCGCTCCGAGAAGGAGTGCCTCGGTTGCATTCCGGGCAGTCTGAGTCATACCCATTAGGGAAGCTCGGCTGAAACGACACTTGCTCATTGTGTCCGTGCGTGGCTGATGTGGCCACAAAGCCATTGAGTGGCATTGGGTGTCGGGCGTTCACCTCTCCCTCTGTCCACGAAGTTCTTGGCCGGAAATTGGCCTGGTTCGCTGTCATTGCGAGAGTGCTGCTTTGTTTGCAGTCGCCGGACAGGCCGCACGTTGGGGCGTCAGATGTGGGTTTCCCCTTTTATGGGGGTACCACTTAGAAACACAGAAGGTTCTTTGGGTCCGGATAAAGATGTGTTTATTTGACTTAGATGCCACACGCCTGCCCGAAGGCCAACAATGTTGGAGATGATGGCGTTGTCTCTTTTGACAGGATCGCCAGTCGGAGTCCGCGCTGCAGCTATTGACAGTATCACGGAGGGGGAGGATCAGATAAGGATATGGAGGCTCTGTCGAGCAGAGCCTCCCCCAGCGAGAGTCCCGCCCGTTGGATTAGGGCCGTCTTATATAGCCTGCGCGAATGGACGCGCCCAGGGTGGGTCGGACGTAGGTGGCTCCCCGGAGGGGCGGACGCGTCCAAGTCATGATCCCGAGGGGTGTGCCTTAGGCGGGATGAGGACGATTCGTCACATGCGCACTCGTCACAGGACGATTGGTAACAGGACGATTCGTCACATAGGAATATTCGTCACAGGATGACTCGTCATCCGGGCAACTGGTCACATCGATCGAGCAGGGGGCGATAGTAAATTGTAAATTTCTACATCTGCCCACATTCCCTGATGAGGAGTTCCGCGATTTTCCACTGTCACGTAAACCAATGGTTAGAAAAACTAATCTTACAATAGTCATCCGCTTTTCCTTTAATTAAATTACGGGTCTTCAGCAGGTTGATCTCAGTTGCTGGCTTGAACGACTAATAATCTGATTGGCAGCCAATTCAGTTTTTAGTTTTGCCTTGCATACACCTATTCGACAAAACCATTAATTATCACAATTCTTTCTGCTGAATTAGTACGAGTACCACTCGTGCAGCGTCATGGCTCTACCTCTCTCTGTTGCGATCACCTTTAGCCTTTTGAATGCAGTCTCAGTTAAAAAAAAGTCGCTCTTACATGGCCTCGGCATTCACCGTTCGGGACGGACCCAGTAGCTAAAACGTCTGTTATAAATACTTTGACCTTGAGAAACGAAAGACATGCTGAGATAAGAGGTGACCTACTTTGTCATGCCGAACAAACATTCAATGTTCGGGACCGAACCAGAAGCCAAAACGTTTGTTACAAATTCTTCGCCTTTCAGAAGCCAAAGACATACTAAGATATGAAGTGAGCCACTTTGTCCGCCCGAACCAAATTGAACAATACATTTTTTGGGGGACGAACTATTGTGGGACCGGTTGGCCGCGTGACGAGTCATCCTATGATGAATGTTCCGGTGTGACGAATCGTCCTGTGACCAATCGTCCTGTGACGAGTGTGTATGTGACGAATGGACCGTATCCCGCCTTAAGCAAATCACCCGAGAAGGACGAGGGAAAGCCGCCCACCAGGGAATACGGCTTCGCCCTCGTATCCGGGACGCGCCCCCACGTGGCGACGTCCCACGGCCTGCCTGAGCTAGGCCTAGATAGGGATGCGGGGAACCCGTGGTTCCCACACCTTTGAGAAAAAAAACTTCATACTTAACGTCTTTCCTGCTTGGCTCGTAACCTTTGTTTGCCAGCGCGTCTAACCCATCTTTTATTAAAACCGTTGCCACACTTTTTTTTTTTTTCAATTTGCCAATATTTCTTTTCCGTTCAACAAAAAGACAAGTCAAAGCGGCAGACGATTTTCGTTCGAACATCGTCGACGGAAGGATAGCGAACTTGCCGGATTTATCTGTCTGGAGCACTTTAAGCGAACCTCTTTCTAATTATCTCTTAACTGAAACCACGCATCAAAAATTCCTTCGTTCCACTAGATAAGATTTATCTAGACGGCATTCCATTCTATCAACTGCCTGACCTACAAATGCTACTGTCTCGTCAAAATTGATCACCATTGAAATGTCCTGAATCGAGGAAACGAATATCCAACCTCGAAGGTTTAGCATTCAAGCATCACTTTGGGCCTTTGCTTAACATCTGCTCTGCTGTGTCTGAGATACCCACATTACAATGATTAACAATGCTACATTTAGACCTGTCCGTCACGTGCCCCGAACTTGGTGTATTTTCACTCTTCCTTTCTCTGGTCTTCGTACTCTTAAAACTGTCGAATACACTTCGTCGCGTCTTTCCCCTATTTTTCTTCTTTGACACCGCTTCCCTGCTTTTACCTCAGTCTCGGGTTTTCTACATCATGATGTCAAATCAGTGAGGAAAGCTGGTGTACGCGAAACGCCTTTGGACTTCCCGTAAGCTGCGTTCCACCGTGTTAATGACCATCGTCCGTCCCTAAAGCACCACCCGTTTGCACTCACACGATCAGTTATTGGCGTAATGTTTCGTGCTGGGCAAGTCTAGAAACAAGGCGAGTTGCTTTGTGGACGACAGAACTCGCTATATACGGCCGGGGACGCACTTGGTGGGTGCATCGCATGCCTGCTGCGCCTGTCGGGGAATCGCGGCACAAGTAAATAGCGTCGCTACTTTGGTCGCCTGAGAATGCGCTCAGCCTAGACTTTGGCAAGATTTTTGCTCTCATTTCTTAACGGGAAGAAGACCGTGCCTTGAAACTTCGCGCGGTGAAACTGACCTGCTCAGTCCACATTCGGTGAAAACTTGAGCTTTCTATATGCGGGCGCCGATTTCTCCGACCCGTCTTCCAGCGCAAGGTCCGCTTAAGGTACCCTTAGAGGTGCGAACACTACAAGCCACGCCCGGCGTTGCTCGAGCTGTCAGTGACCATATAGTGCAGTGTCCTGCCCTTGCACTGCGAAAGCTATAAATAACTCGGCTCTTTCAGATTTGAACTATTCGCTCACCCCAAGAGGGCATGCGCCGTTTTCTGCGTGTACGGTATCACCACGACCCTTTTGTTTATTTCTGAGAACCGTTGGGCGCGGGCAATCTTCACTGCGCAATCTTTTTAATCCGATGTCTGGAATTGACACCACTCCATCTTTCGGGAAACCAGCTGCCAACAACCGCACATACTGCGTGCCCAGGCTTTCTGACATAACATGCTGGCATGCTTTTCTGAGGGCGTTCAATACGCACATATTGGCAAGACTTGTTTTTACCAGTTTCAAATGATTTGAATTGTACGGCAACAGAGGTTGTTGGGCTCCAGGGTGGTACATAAAACACACATGTCGTTCAGAAAGGGTGAGTCTGATATCAACGAACTGCAACTGTGTTCCAAGTTGCAAAACCAACTAGCCCAACAATGTACTCTACCTTCAGAAAAAGCCAATTTTCTTATGCGCGCCCTGAAGGTGAAAGGAATCAGCGCGGCGTTACAAAATAACCAATTTCGCTTTAAAAATAAAGATCCTTCGTATTCATTGTGGTTGGCCGCAAATAAGTCGATCTATAATTGTAAAGGATCCTCAGAAATAATGGGAAATACATCACTATACTAACCGACCTGCGCAGGGATGATGCGATGGTCAAGGCTGGCCTAACCGCTCTTTGCGCTTCTATTCGGTAAATAGACCGGTATATTTGGGACCTCTGTATACATATACAAATGCCAAAGAAGCGACCTGTTTTCAGTCCAGACAAAAGCCAACTAAGAGATGATGCTAGCGGACGGGACGATGATCCGAAGACTTTGGAACTTTTCTATTCGGAAAAAAAAAGTATCCACTACTCAGAATGCTTTTTGTCATCTGACACCAAATGCGACGAGGCCGGTCACACCGCCCACACACAGGGGTTTTTGCTTCCGAAGCGAGCGCCATCCACCCGCTCGTCTCTTGCCTAGTCCCGTCTCCCAAAAATGAAAGCAGCCTCCAGTTTGAAAACTCCCTATAAAACAAAACAAAGACTGCCCCCCCCCCCCCTCCCCTAAAACATCGTAGACCACTTTCGAAAGACTGCCCTTTGTTGGCAATTCCTGCCCGATGGCGGACTCAAACCGTAACATCAAAGCTCACTTTGTGCGTTCTGTTGAATTAGAAGGTAAGTAACCCACCCATAGAAAAAGGTGATGACGATATTGACGTTTGCTCTTTTGACGTTGTTTGATTGGCTTGTCGGCTCTTTGTGTTGGCCGCGCTCCGTCGTTCGGCGCCTTATGGAATGACATGCTCGTGCAATGACGTCAGTTAATCCGCCATTGTGCAGTGGCTGAATCCACTGATCTCTATTGTAATAGGCTAGATTGCAGATTGGGAGCCCGTCGGTGACACCACCGGCGGTCATTACTTGAGAACAGGGAATACACGTAAGTCTATGGGAGAGACAAACAAAACTAGGAATATTGCGGTTTCTACGCGGTGTTCGAAGGCGAGAACTGTATGGGGTGCTGTCATTATTATATTGGGCGTTTGAAAATTTAATCGATATTTATCGAGCGTTCGAACGCCCATTAAAAAATCAAACGGGTCAGAGCACCCACGGCTGAGCTGGCAAGCCTGCTCACGTTGTGGATTAAACGAAGGAACTTGCCCTTAGTATGACCGTCTACGTGGAGGCGGAAGGTTATGAATGTCGAAAAAGTTCCATGTTGACAGCGGCTCTCCGGGAGTGAGCGAACTCCGCGTAACAAAGCCTTCAAGCTTGTTTTCTGCTAATCCCAACTCATCGATACCGCCACCGACTCCGCGGTGACTCAGTAGGTAACTCTTCTCATTGAGCTGCTTAGCGGAGTCCCTCTTGACCACAAAACATCTATCTATAAAAAAACTGTGACGGCTGACTGTTTTAATATTTGTACACAAGCTATTTGACAGGCTTCCCGAAACGCAGCCAAAACTTTTATTGCCGACAGCCACTTAGAAACGGGAGGAACGCAACGGCAACATTTCTCGTTTTCCCTATAAAGTTCCGTGCCTTTAGTGGTGCCAAGTAGAGATCCCGCGAACCACCCTAGGTTCAAATTCCAAATGTTTCGATATTTCCGAACCGAACTGATGTTCGAATTCGAAAGGTTTAGATATTTTCGACCGTACGGAGGTTCGAATTTGAAAAATTCGTAACTTTCCAAAATCGTGGGGTTTTGAATTCGAAAAGTTCGAAACTTTCAGGGTTTCTGAAAGTTCGGGTTCGATTATTTCGAATATCTGTTCACTTGAAGTTCAATAAATTCGAAGATTTCGAACTTCCCTAATTGGAAAAATTGAGAGATTCGAATGTTTCGAATTTCTTTGGATCTAAAATGTAAGAAATTCGACCGTTTCGAATTCTTACCGACATAAAGTTCGATAAATTCGAAGATTTCGAATTTTTTTCTACACAAAGTACGAAAAATTCGAAGGTGTCGATTCTCTTTGAAGGCTAAATTCGAAAAAAAAACTTCGAAGGTTTTCAATTTTTTAAAATCCAAGTGCGCAAAGTGCGAAGTCCGATTTCCATGTTCCGCCACAGTTTCAGTTTCAAATAACGTTTTCACGCCTCACTGGTTTTGACAAAATCAGGTTTAGAAAAGTTCGGGTGTGATATTTAGACTGCGCGAAGTGGGTCAGGCAATTAAACGAGACGACGAGTGTCCCGGATGTGCTGGAATATTTGCCAGTGCAGAGTGACGTGTGACAATATATCAGTAATTGTGACCGCCGGCCCGGGGCGTTCATTAACGTGCATCAAGAAGTAGTGATCCTACGAGCGCACGTTTTAACGATACTCATCCAGCTCGGAACGGTCAGGGGCAGGCAGGTGGTTGAGGCTCAGAAAAGCCTCGAAGTAATCTGGCAAACAGCCCTCCTACCCCCTTGCACGCTAGTAGTAATCCGATCGAAAGCCCTCCCCTAGTGACGCTGGCATATAGTAAGTTTAGTTTGTGCATGATGCAAAATCCTGAGACTGGGAATGAAATTTGAAAGCAAAAGTGTAAGACAGAAAGATGGGGACAGGACAACACCTCAAACTCGGCTCTGGAAATGAAATTTGAAAGAAAAAGTGTAAGGAGACAGAAAAAAGGGGACTGGACAACGTCTCAAACTCAGCTCAGCTGAAAACTCAGCTCAGGACAAGGTCTCGAACTCAACTCAGCTGAGTTTGAGACGTTGTCCTGTCCCCTTTTTTCTTTCTTCTTACACTATTCCCTGCGAATTTCATTCCCAGTCTCGGGATTTTGCATCATGAACAACATACGCCAGCTCGCCTGCACCTTGACAATTGTTTTAGTTTGTACTTGCTTTGGAGGTTTTTTTCTGGGGCGGAAGATACGCCGAGCAGAAAGCACAGAAGCTGACGCAACTTGAGGTCGAGGAGCGTTCTGCCATACCAGTGGCGTCGGAAGAGGAAAAACGGGAAGTTGGGGCTTCAATCCCTCCCCCCCCCCCCCCAAATATTTCGGACTGTTAAAGAAAACAGTACGAAGAAAGAGGGCATGGTCGAGCTTATTTTAATATGAAATTATTTATGCATATGTATAGCTACTGTCGCTCTTCACTGCATTATGCAATCGCGTAGATGGTCATTGTCAAGGCCTTTTCTCACATGCAGTGAAGCGCTGATGGAGCGCTGCTCACGTGCCGTCAGCTACTTATCGTCTCCCATCAGCAACAGTTTTGACAATGCGATACAAAGCTGGTGAACGCTCCCGTTGGCACGTGCTTAGCGCGAGGTCAGCGCTATGCTTGTAGCGCTCCGCTGCATGTGTGAACAGGCCTTTAGAAACTCGTAGTCAGAAGGCACTAATCGTCACATGCTCGGTGGCTCGGAAGTTCAAAGCTATGTCTTTTCGACCTAAATAACTGTACCATTGTTAAAAAATAATAAATAAATAAACTTGACAATAAATGCA
Organism: Ixodes scapularis; assembly: GCF_016920785.2. Taxonomy (NCBI): domain Eukaryota; kingdom Metazoa; phylum Arthropoda; class Arachnida; order Ixodida; family Ixodidae; genus Ixodes; species Ixodes scapularis. Next base: position 90,412,969 of record NW_024609837.1, on the reverse strand, counting down.
AAAATTAAAAGCTGGAGAAAAAACAAATTATCAAGAACCCGCCGGAAGTGCTGTATTCTTGCATATTCAGAGGCCCAGAACTATGAAGCAAGTTTCTCCTACCAAAATGTGTACAGGCCAAAAGAAACACGTCCCAAGAACGTAAAATGAGAAAAACAAATTTTTATGACGTGCTGAACTTGAAAAATTTTAGAAATCTTCCCCCATGTGTTAATTTATTCCTCAACGTGAAAAAAAAACAATAAATACATTATTTTGTATTCTGCAGATGGTAATGCTATGTACTGTCTCTGGTGTTAATTTAAATGCGAAACCTCAAACAATGTAGGCGAAAAAGTTACCAAGTTTAGGGCATAATTGCCCGTAAGATATTTGTTCGAAACTCGTCTTGAACAACAATAATCATATCTTAAGACGACACTCACCTAGGCGATATATAGGTCATTCTTAAAAAGTTTAACGTCTCTACCATAAATAGCTTCGGCTATTGCGCGCTTCAAATATGGCACTAACGACAATTGTCAAAAACTCGTCGTCCTTCCTCACTCCTTCGGGAATCTATTTCTTTAAAACCAAGCATGCCAAATGATTAAAATAAACGGTATTGTCTTTCGCAAGGAATACGGCACCGCATGTAAAATTGCGAAAAAAAAATTACGAATATACCTCACTGTTTGAATCCAAATGAAACCGCCCGCCGTTCTTTCGAGGTTCGACGAACTTCGAACTTTTACCCTAAAAGTTCGAAGTTCGTCGAACTGTTGACTTTTCACGAATGAAAAGCTCGACAGTTTTTGAATTCCTTAGATTAATAAGTTGGAAACTTTGAAAATCATCGAATTTTTCAGTCTATCAAGGTCGAAAGTTCGACAAGCATCGAATTTTGCAGCGTAATAAGTTCGAAATTTGGAAAAGCGTCGAACTTCTTAGTTTAATAGGTTCGAAAATTCGACTTCCGTCAAATTTCTCGATATGAAAAGTTCGAAAATTCGAAATCTTTCGAACCTTTCGACCGCTTGATTCGATCATCAAAACTTCGATTCGAAAACATGTTCGCGGCATCCTTAGTGCCATTCTGATGTTAGCCTGAGACTGAGGCAGGAAAAGAGGAAGTTTCAAAGTAGAAGAAAAAGGAACAGTCGAGGATACGTCTCTAACACAGCTAAAGACAAGTTTATTCGGTCACCCTCTTATATACACTAAATTGAGTAAGCTCACGCCCTTCCACAAGAGTGTAAGGGAATGCACAAAAATGCATCGAGAAAAGTCTATTCCGTGTGATAATGGAGTGGTATACGAAATTCCCCTAGAATGTGGTTTTAAGTATGTGGGTCAAACGTCGAGGTGTATAAATGATAGATTGACTGAACACAAAAGAAATGTAAAAAACAACGCGACTGATTCGGAAATAGCGAAACATGTTCAAGAATGTAATAATTGTATACCACGCTGGTCCGAAACAGAAATAATACACAGGGAAGTAAACGACATCAAAAGGGTTGTAAAGGAAACAATAAGAATGAAATCAATGGGCAACTGCATTAGTCAAGTGTCGTTACAGCTTAGCAGCAGTGCAAAAACCTTCTTGCGGATTTGAGAGTTTTGTTAAGTGGTTGTTGATTGTGAAAGGGTGTAAGTGGTTTCCTCCTTTCTGTCTTTGGTTTGATCAGGTGGATTGGTATCTTTTGTTGCCGGGTTGTTTCGGGATTGTGGGCCGGGGAGGAGAGGAGGAGGGTGTGCTATGTACGCGAAGGTCGATCGTCTTCCGGGAGAGAGGAGATAGGTTGTGTTGGTGAGGGGGCTTTGTAGGATTGTCAAGGTCGTTTGATTATTGTGGTGGAAAGAGATGAGTTCTTTGTTATCTTTTGGCTTTGGAGGTCGCGAAGGTTCTGTGGTGAAGATTGTGGAGTGTATAGACCTTTTCCACAAGGGCGCCGCCATCTTGAATTGACGTCACTTCCAGTATGGGCGAAAGCGTAACTTTGCCGTTGCCACGCCAATAGAAGACATTTAGGATATAAGCTTAACCATCACACATTTTCGTTTTGGCTCGCCTCTATTTTTTTACTAGTTACAGGTTGAAACGTTTTACTTTTTTTTTGTCGCCCATACTGGAAGTGACGACAATTCAAGATGGCGGCGCCCTTGTGGAAAAGGTCTATATAAGAGGGTGACCGAATAAACTTGTCTTTAGCTGTGTTAGAGACGTATCCTCGACTGTTCCTTTTTCTTCTACTTTGAAACTTCCTCTTTTCCTGCCTCAGTCTCACTCTAACATCAGAATGGTTAATTTCCACCAGCTCGCCTGCGCACTCACTACAATATCCTTAGTGCCAAGCAATGGCCGCCGGTAGTGCCATTTGACCCCAGCAAGAAAGACATCAATCCTTGATCTATAGCCTACACCTCCGTCCCTAGAGCTTTCAGCTTAAGGGAGCGGGCTGTGGCCACCGAATTCACAAACCTCGCTCCAATTGAGGCACCCCTCCACCAAGGAAGGCGCGAGGAGGCCGGCGCTGAGAAACACTCAGTTATGACACTTTTGTATTCATTGATGGGCTCCAGAAAGTTCATATGGAAATCAGTAAACTTTTTTTCATGCTGACCCTGTGTAGCTAAATGCCTATTTAAGGCTATTAGTCATTAATTTTAGTTATTCGACTATTTATATGCAACTTCAAGTAGTTATTATTAGCTAAAACTTAACTATGCTGGGATATTCATGTTCTTGAAGATGAGATTGGCTTTAAGTCGCCTGACTTAAAGGCAATCTCATCTTAAAACAAGTCAGGCGATCTCATCAAATCGCCTGACTAGTTTCTTCACAAAACATAATATAATCTCCGAGCACCAGTTTGGGTTTTAAAAAAATAAATCGACGGAAATGGCACTTGCAAATATTAAAGATAAAATTATTACAAACATTGAAAATAAACAGTTTACCTTCGGAATATTTCTTGACTTCCGAAAAGCCTTTCATTCAATTAAACATCAACTACTACTAACAAAGCTAAACATGTATGGTGTAAGGGGCATAGCGAACAAATTAATTAATAGTTACTTAAGTTCTCGATTACAACTCACCACTTATAACGGCGTCAAATCAGACATCCATCAAATAGCATATGGCGTCCCGCAAGGGTCAATTTTAGAACCATTACTGTTTCTTATTTACATCCATGATATCGCTAATATTTCGCATCGCTCAGAAATTGTATTATTCGCAGACGACTCGAATGTATTTTTTTCCGATAGTAACCTCCAGTATCTTGAAAGCACAGCTAATGATTGGTTAAAGGATTTATCACTGTGGCTAGTTGCAAACCAGCTTGAATTGGATATTTTAAAAACTAAATATATTGTTTTTAGGGCAAGAAATAAGATGCTTAACTACGACATAGATATAAAATTTAACTCCTACAAATTGGAGGAGGTTGAGTTATTAAAGTTCCTGGGTGTATGGTTTCATGAACACTTGTACTGGACAACTCATGTGTCCAAGTTGTCTATAACACTCTCCAGATCAATTGGCACAATACACAAATTAAGATATTTGTTACTAACATGGGTTAAGTGCCAATTATACTATGCACTTGTTCACTCTCATTTACATTACTGCTCAATGGTTTGGGGTACGACTACTAAAAATAACCTTGAAAAACTACTAGTGCTCCACGAAAAAGCGATCCGTTATGTCGAGTGTTTAAGTTATAACGATCACACATCTGCTTATTTAAAAAAAAAAAAAAACATCGCCTGCTTACTGTACAACAGTTAATAATGTTCAACCTTACAAAAGCCATCTTTCATTATCTCAAATCTGACACGGAATCGTTTCACACCCAATTTCGCTTAAGAGAAACTAACTACAACTTAAGACGTGTGGATTATGTTAGAGGTCAAGCACGTACGAGCTTTGGTGAACAAACATTAACACAGCGAATTCCCCAACTTCTAAATATGCATCCTCAAATTCTGGAAATAGCTGAAGCAGTAAATTAAATAGATACGTTCAAAAAAAGAATAAAGGACTATATTTTGAAGCTTGAATAATATATTGCATACAAATGTATAAACAACCTTGTTTTGTTTTGTTTTTTCTTTTCTTTTTTCTTTTATTGCTTTTATCTGTGTTGCCGCTTTGAAACCTGTATAGGGCTCGGGACCTTGGTCAGGTGCTATTAGGTACCTTTTGTACCTGCCGCCCCACTTCAAAATGGCTAATAAATGAAATGAAGTGACATATTGGTTTTTGGAAACTATTCTTGACCAGATCAATTTCACTTTGCTATGCATAACTATTAGCGACTATTTTTCACACATCTGATGCATTGGTCTTTCAGGGGTGGGATTAACTTCATGTGGATATTATTGGCTATTGGAATATGTTCTTGGCCAGATTGGCTTGAAATGGCAGTACATGAATGTTAGTCGCTAATTTTTACATTTTATGTAATTTGCGTGTTCATAGATTTGATTGACCTCATTCGGCTATTTTTGGTTGTAGGCCTCTGTTATTAACCAGGTTGGCTCGAACTAAAAAAAAATGGCTATTTGTGCTTATTGGTTCCTATATTTTGCTAATTCTATACTTATGAAGGAAAATGGCTTTCAGTGGCTATTGTTGGCAATAGCATCTCATCTTAACAATATCGCCTTAAATAGATTCAGAATGAAGATTAGTGGCAATTAGTGACATGGTATTTATAACATTTCGAATATGAATGAACTCAAGTAGCCACTACTATTGGCCATGGGCACTTATTGGCCAGATCGGCTTGAAATGGCTATGCATGTTTATCAGCGACTATTATTGGTAATTTATGCAATTGGAGTGTGTATAGATTTGACTGACTTCAACTGACTAATATTGGCTATAGGCATTTATTCTTAACTTGGTTGGATTGATTTTTTTATTATTGACTAAAGGCATCTATTCCCGACCTGGTTGGCTTTATTTATCTACAAACTACTAAAAGTGATTAGCATTGACAAATATTAGTTTTTTCTTTTTCTACAAACATTAATGGCTTCATGTTGCTCTTTTTGCTATTGGCATCTACTTTTCGCTGGATGGCAAAGTATTCGGGAATATAGTTGACAAATCTGTGCTATTTCGGTGTTTATGAACGAAAATGACTTCAAATCGCTAATACTGGATATAAGCATTTATTTTTATTAGATTGTCTTCAAATGGCTACACATGGCTATTAGCCACTCATATTTACAATTTACGCACTTCGAGTGTGTATAGATCTGGATGACTTCAGCTGGATAATTTGGCTATAGGCATTTTCTCTTGACTTTGTTGGCTTGGATTCGCTATTATTAGCTATAATCGGGTTTTCCTGATCTGGGTGGCTTAAATTAGCTACGAAAGACTATAAGTTACTAGTATTTATAATTAGCAGTTATTTCTTTGTCTACAAGCTAAAATGGCATCATGTGGCTATTTTTGGCTATAATTAATTATTTTTTTACCAGACTGGCTTCAAATGGCTATGAATGGCTATTTGTGAATATCGTTGACGATTCTTTGCTTTTTCAGTGTTTTTGGATGATCATGACTTCAAATGGCAAATATTACACATAAGCATCTATTTTTATTAGATTGGCTTGAAATGGTTATACATGGCTATCAATAACTATTATTTACAATTCATGTAATTGGAACGCATATAGATTTGAATAACTTCAACTGGATATTTTGGCTATAGCACCTATCCTTGACAAGGTTGGCTTAGCTTGGCTATTATTGGCTATAAGTTCATGGCCTGGTTGGCATGAATTGGCTACAAATGACTATAAGTGACTAGTATTTCTAATTAGCACCTATTTCTTTGTCTACAAACAGGAATGGCTTCATGTGGCGACTTTGGGCTATAATCATCTATTTTTTACCATATTGGCTTCAAATGGTTAGCAATGGCTATTAACGAGTATAATTTGCAATTCTGTGCTATTTCGGTGCTTATGAATGAAACTGGCTGCAAGTGGATATTATTGGCTGTAAGCATTTATTCTTTATTAGTGGTCTTGAAATGGCTACAAATCCCAATTAGTGTCTAGTGTTGATAGTTATGAGAGATTTTTATGTTTACTAACTGGAATGACTTTTAGTGGCTATTGTTGGCTTCTAGCATCTATTTCTGGCCAGATTGGCTTCCAATGACCTAGTGGCTATTAGCGAGTATAATTGACAATGCTGTGCTATTTCAGCGTTTATGGACGAAACTGGCTACAAGTGGCTATACCTGGGTATAAGCATTCATTTATCACGACTAGTCATAATCTGCCATTTATAGTCATTTCAAACCAATGTAATAAAAATCAATCTGCATAGCAATTATAATAGCCAAGTGTAGTCACACTTATAAATGAAATGAAACTTATGAATGAAATACTCATATTTCATTCATAAGCAATAAAATAGCACAGAATTGTCAATTGTACTTGCTAACAGCCATTGCTAGCCAATTGAAGCCAGTCTGGTCCGAAATAGATGATAATCGCCAACAATAGTCACTAAAAGTCATTCCGATTTGTAAACACTAAAATTGCTCATAACTATCAAGACTAGCCACATATAGCCATTTGTAGCTATTTCAAGTTAATCTAATAATCAATGCATATAGTCAATAATATTCACTTGTTTCCACTTTCGTCTATAAACACTGAAATAGCACAGAATTGTCAATTACACTCGCTAATAGCCATTGCTAGCCATTTGAAGCAAATCTGGCCAGAGATAGATGTTAATAGCCAACGATGGCCACTTAAAGTCGTTCCACTTAGTAAACACCAAAATCGCCCATAACTATCAACACTAGTCACTAGAAGCCGTTTGTAGCCAGTGAATCAAATTTATCTAAAACTTGAGGCATAAACCAATAATAGCTGCTTGAAGCAATACTCATTTTTAAGCAACGGAATAGCACAGAATTGTTTAATGATCTCATCAATATGTATCAGTAGCCATTTCAAGTCAGTCTGGCCAAAAATAAGCACTAATAGCCAACATTATCCACTTGCAGAAGCCATTCCATTTTGTAAATATAAAAATAGCTCAATCAATAGCTATTTGTAGCCATTTGAAGCCAGTCTAATTAAAATAAATACTTATAGCCAATATTAGCCACTGGAAACCATTCTCATTCATAAATCTTAAACAGCAGATAGTTGCTGTTATACTGGCTCATAGCCATTAGTAGCCATAGATCCAATCTGGTGAGAAATATATTCTAAGAGCTAACAATAGCCACCTGAAGTCATTCCAATTTATAAAAAGAAATAGCTCAACGTTTTTATAACTCATTATTAATATCTGAAGCCCCCATATCTAGCAAATATATATAAAAGCGAAGGCTGCTAGCCAATAATAGCCAGTTGAAGCTATAGGCATTCACCAACACTGAAATAGATAATTGTAAATTATCTCATCAATAGCCATTGACAGCCATTTAAGGTTTACCTGGTCAAGGAAGATGCTAATAGCCAAGAAAAGCTACTTGAATACATTCATACGTGTAAATAATAAAAAAGATCACATAATTATCAATATTAATCACTTCTAGTCATTTAAAGCCATTTCAATCCGACCTCATAAAAAGATTGATGTGTATTGCCTATTATGGTAACTTGGAGCCACTGACATCTAATAAGACATATTTCGGTAGGAATAAAAGAAATAGATCAACAAGCTCAGAAAGGCTTATTAATTAATTAGATTATACAAAATCGCTACACAAATTTTGGCTGGTCTATATATCACCTGCATTCTTACATCAAAATACCAAGAGGTTCAATATCACGAGCTTATGCTCCCTATGCTCCATCAAACAAAGGAAACATTTCATAGACTACCAAAATTTCTATTGATTCAGACCCATTGTTTAACTTCCGGGGAAAGTGGAGTTGTCCAATCCTTACAGCCAGGATCGCTTTCTACTTCCGTCTCCCATCTTACCCCGGAGTTTCCTGTATTAGTCTTAACGGTATTTGGTTACCCTCACGAAGGTCACGAGGGTTACCCCTACGAGGGTCACGCGGGTTACCCTCATGACCGAAACCCTCGTAACCCTCGTGAAGTAACACGTTACGTCACGTGTGTTGTCATTATAACAAACACGTGACATACGACGTCACGTGTGATGTCACACGCATCGAACATTGCCAATATTCCCGCTAAATTTAGCGAGGAAACTTTTCCGCTAAATTGGGCTGAAAAAAATTCCCGCTCAATTTACCCTCGTGACGTCACGCGTGACGCCGCACATTGCGTCACGTTTGACGTCAAGAGGTTAAATGTTTCCCGCTAAATTTAGCGGGGAAGGAAGAGGGGCACACCTTCCCCTCTGTACCCTTCCCTCTCCTTTCAAGAGCTCCGCTCTAATCCGGCGTTAAAAAAATTCTAAATGTCTTTAATTTTTTTTTTTAATTTTTTGGGGGTTTAAAGGAGTACTTCGGCAATTTCTTCATAGTCTCCGATTTTCTTAAAAGTTTGCTAAGCTCGCCAACAAACATCGTTAAAATGGAATCCCAAATATTAGTTCAAAAAAATATTTTTTTTTCGCGAAGCTATCGAATTTACAGTTTTGGTCCCCACAGTGCTTTTCAAACTGAAAGTCTCTAACAGCAACAACAAAAAAGTGACGTCAATGGGAGGAAGGGATTCACTCTTTGGACTGTGGAATTTGCTCCCAACTGATTCCAAGCAGTCTCATCGCGTTAAATGCTTCGGAAGCTCGCTCCAGTACCCGCGCTCCAACACGGAACAAATAATCGGCATATTCTATTACTTAGACCGCTAGCTCTACTGACAAGCCTGCCCGCCACTGACGTCATGGCACTGAAAAGTGCGAATATATTTAAATGTTGGTTTTTGCACCATTTCCTTTGCCGATTTCACAATAACTATTATGCATTTCGCGATACTAAATAGCACACAGGAAAGGGTAAGGGCCGGGGAGTCAGAAACTATGGTTATTTGAGGCAGCTCAAAAAATCGCCTGAGTACCCCTTTAAAGCGCACATGGTTACCCTGTGGCAGATTGAAATAGCGGTAAAGTTAGAAGGCTTGATTAGCATAGGCGGCCGGGTGGGCCATTGGAAGGAAGGGCTCGCTCATTGTTTGTGTAGTCTTTTTGGCGGGCTTTTCCTTCGCGATAGACGCGCGGGTTTTTGAGTATCTAGGCGATGAGTAGAAAAAGGCAGGAAGATCAAGGGGGACCTGAACATGGTGGAATGCGGAGAGTGCAAGCGGTGGTGCTATATAGAAGAAACTGACTTCGAGAGCGTACCTGACGCAGGGAAAAGTACCTTAGCTTTGTAACTCTGTGAGAAGTTTCAGGGAGTTCTTAGGAAGCTAGACTAGAAGGCGATATTTGTTTTGATGAAGGAGGAACTGAAGGAAGAGCGGGGAAAGCGGGTCCTGCTCGAGATGCAGGTCGCTGAGTTAAAGGGGGCCTGAAGTGAGGTGGCAGGAGTTTAACCGAAAAATGTGAAGGCAAGCTAGACTACATGGGGGCTGAGCTTAACGCGGAAAGGGAGAAGCGGACCCAACTTCAGAAGCAGGTGAAGTTCAGGCAGCGGGAAGTGTGGAAGGAATGGCTAGAAGGGCGAAAAAAGGAGTGGGAAGGTTAAGTAAAGCTTATCATCGGTTTAATAGACCAATCTCCATGAGCGTTCGGCGCAAGCACGACGCTGCCATAACTTTAGTTCACGGGAGGCAGACGGCTGTTCATGCGAGATCTCGTGCCGTTTCGTGCTCCACACGCGCAGAGCTCCAGCGATGTTGTTGCCCGTGCAGGAAGACTAAAGTTCCCTCGATGCATTGCGGCAGCGGTGGCGTAGCCAAACTGGCTGGTGAGATCGGTCTATTAAGGAAGTGAAGGGGAAGAGCGAGGAAGTAAAAACAATGATTGCAGAACAACTTCAGGGTATTGTCAGAGTAGAGGCCGAGAAGAGGGAGCCGACAGCGAGGACGAAGAGGGAGCCGACAGCAAGGGTAGTGCCAGAGGTGCAAAGGGCTAGAGAGCAGGGAGCAAGCAGTGCGGACACGAGAGAAGTTTCTAGGACCTATAGTGAAGTAGCTCAAAAAGAGAAGGAAACAACTCAATTGATGGAGCCCAACCTGGTTCCGGTGGTAAATGGAGGTGGCAGCGGCGTTGTGCCAGTAGAGGGTGGGCACTATCAGCAGTTAAGAGAGTCCAAGCAGTGGGAGGCTCCAACGTGGCAAGGATTGTAGAAGGAGTGCTATTCAAGGGGAAAGAAAACAAAAGGGTGCAAGTAGAGGCCCAGCCAGGAAAGTACATGCCAGATGCCATTGCCATGTCGGGGGATGTATTATGCGACAACATTGAGGGGGAAAACCTAGTGTTGATCCACGCAAGGCTCGCCCACGAGTTGAATAGAAGGAGCCAGAACCCGGGAAAACAGTTGAGGCAGAAGTGGGTAAACTAGAAGCTGTCTGTGATAGGGTGTATACGGAAATATGCATTATCCCACGTGTCTGGGCACAGTCTTTTGACATCGACATGAGGGTCATTGAGGCTAACCAATTGATTACGGCATAAAAGAGATCAACTGGGAGGTTTATGAGGTCGGCTCTTGCCCTTTTACGCGGGGTGGAATCCACTACAGTCCAGACACAAGTAGGAGAGTGGGAGAGAGGCTGAATTGGAACGTTGAAGCTTTCTCAGGGACCCACAGAGCCCAAGGGCTCCGCTGTAGATGTACCAGTACCAGAGTCGGGGGAAGCTCCTGTATGTGAATACCGCTAGAGCAGCAGGACCAGCAGGAGGAGGTTCCGTAGAAATAAGAGAGTCGGCTCAATATAGGGTTCATAAACATGCAGGGAGGTGGAAACAAAATAAAATGGGAGAGGGTTAGTGAATAATTAGAGGCTGAAAATTTCACAGTGTATCGGGTAGAACAAACGCACCCTATGGATGAGAAGGTACTCTGGATGGGATGCTGCGGAGGGGAAGTGACCGCAAATCCGGAGTTTTAGGCATCATCATCATCATTTATTTTCCTTGAGGGCCCGTGGGGCATTATACAAGGGGGGTGGCAATAGAACAAAAACAAATAGAACAGTAAACACAATTATAACACTGTAAGCTAGCTAGGTAGGTTAGATAAAGAGAGGGTAAGGGCTTCAACAAATTTAGTAGTATCATTAAGTTTAGGCATGTTAGTTAGAGGACAAGACTAGGAAAGATAGAAGGAAAGTCGTAGAGAAAACGTATGGCTCAAATGTAGGGTAACAGGCTTGAACACCCTCCTAGGGTTTGCTTACCTGAAAACAAAAATTGGCAGAAGGGAGGAAAATGCAGTACACTTTACATGGATATTGAAGGACATCAAAGAAATTGGCGTTAATCAGGAAATAATATTCGCATGAGACATGAATGCGCACTTAGAAGAGTTTGAAGAATTCAAAGAAACAACCGGAAAGTTGTTAGAAGATTTCTGTGATGACCTGGACCTAGTGTTAGGTAATGCGCAAGTAAAAATCGAAGGGTAAATAACATAGGAACGAACAAACTCGCACTCAACAATAGACTACGTGTTCCACAAACCGTATGACAGGTTAAGAAAAATAAAATAGATGAGAAAGGTGCAAACAGAATTAAGATTAAAATTGGCGTAAAGACGCTTTACAGCAGCTGTGCGTGGGCGACACCATAACTGACCTTCAGTTTTTGTTCCCTCTTATTCCGTTCGCTTCACTTCATCATTACCACAGCAGGACAGGTTATGGCCATTTTAGATGCTACTGTGTTCTTGTGCCCAGCATAGGCCCTTGTGAAGACCCGTCAACGCCCGCTTCAGTGGCTCGGTATCTCGGTAAGACAAGAGAAGGGCGGCTATGGCGGCTCAATCTGGCGCGTGTGTAAAGCTTCTATTGGAACTAGAACAGCAAGCTCGGGAACCAGCGGGTAAAGCGAAACTAAGTTCAGCTAAATACAAGAGCATGTAAACGTGTTGAGAGCATAGCATCCAAACAACCAGAAAAAATAATAAACTATAAGGATCTAATAGAAATCTTTAAAGAGAATTAGAGAAGCACCGAATCAAACAAAAAGGCAAGCAAAAACGAAGACACAAACCAAACCCCTGGGCCCGTTTTCTCGAACGCGAACCGTGGTTTAAATTTAACTATTGTCCCTAGAAGGGGGAATTCTAGGTCACGTGACTGGGAGAGCAGGGGCGCCGAGGGACGAGCAGTACCTACAAGCAAAATGGCCGCGACGTCGCTTAATGAGGGCTAATAGTTCTGCTTGGTTCTGCTGAACATTCATTTTGATCCGGCTGTTATATTAAGGACGCACCATCAACCTATTAGAACGTCAAGCAAAGCGATAGTTCAGAGGCACTACTAAACTAACCGACGGCAGCATTCCGCGAACGCATCACTCTTCAGCAGTCCCAGGTCCAAGACATATGACGGTACATAAGCCTCGCAAGTGTTTTTATGGTGAGTAAATAAATGTTTGACGAACGAGTGTTGGTATATATTTATACTAACACGTTTAAGTTGTTACACTATGCACGCCAACCCGTGAGCAGCGATCACTTTGCGGAGAAAGGATGTTATCCTCGATGTCCCAGCACCCGGATCTTCGTTCCGGGTGCTGGGACATTGTACTGTTTTTTTTTTGTTCGCAGTGCGCCGACAGTATGCCGACAGCATCGAGGTTTCTACATATCCCCGGTGGCCAGCAATTCAACGGGGTGGATCGCTTGGGCAAACGGAAGAGAGGGCGAACAGTTGATATAAGCAGGAATCGCAGAAACATGCGCTGCAAGAAACAAAAACGAGACTACAGCTCCGGCGTTGTCAGACTGGAAGGCACACGGGAAAGTTATGTGTTGTTTATGGCGAAACATATTGAAGGAAATGTTTCTTACATTTTTGAATATTCGTCGACAAACCCTAGCATAGTAGCTAAATTTTTTTCGTACCATCTGAAGCAAATAAATTGGTCTTCAAGTACAACATTACTGTATTTTGACTTAAAATACCACACTAGATCGACAACAACCAGCGGAAAAAGAGGATAAACAAAATGACAGGCTTGTTTCACCGATAGATGGCGCATCTTACTGCCCAATCAAAAATAATTATCGTTGTTCTATATCTAGCCGTTTAATACAGTACCTAGGTACTTTTTCCTTCCTAGGCACCGTGGTTTACCAAAATGGGTTTTCCATCGCTTCGAGAAAACCGGCCCTGGTGGTACTAGGAGGCCAAAGCAGCCATATTGCGGCGCCAAGAGGCATCTAGGCGAGCTTAGGTGTGCAAAGGAAAGGGGAGCCAGCTGAAGTATTATGAAAAGGGGAGAATTTCCAAGAGCGGCAAAGCGAGGCATCAGCTTTAATACAGGCCAACATTGGGACTGCAGGAGTGCAGTGGATGATGGAAATAAAAAAAAAACGAAGATAGGAATGCTGCAAAAATGTTTTGGGAGCACATTCAACCGGAGGGTAAAAAGACAGACGGTTTCCATTCCCTACTGATCACACAGGAGGGGAGACGAGTAGAGGAGGAAGAGGAATGGGAATATATTAGGCAGGCATTCGAAGAGGCTTTCTCCCAGCTTGAGTAGAGGGGGACAGTGGATAGCACTCAAAGCAGCAGTGTAGAGGAGGAGCAGCATTGGGTTTAACAATGGAGACGACCACAAAGGAATGATAAAGAGAAAGTAAGTTTCCACCAGGTAAAGCGACACGCCCAAACGACATACCCATGGAACACATAAAGACACTAGAAAAAACAAGCTAATTTAAGTTAGGGCATATATTTAATCGAGTAATTATGGGAGAAGGAGTACCCAGTGATTGGAGACTAAGTAAAATGAGACTGATATAAAAAGACTGAAAGAAATAGAGACAACATTAAGTACCCAATAACCTTAACTACAGTTCAATACTGATTAGCTATGGAGATATTAAACCAGAGAATTGAGGAATAGACAGAAGGCATGCAAATACTGGGTGAACTCCAAAATTGATTCCGAAGAGACACAAGGCTGGAAGATAAATTAATATTCACCACTCAATGTATAGAAATAGCAATGAAGAGTCAAACATTTTATTGTTAGCTTATTTGGACATCAAGAGACGGTACGATAATGGTAGCCAGGAAACACTCTGGGGTCACCTGAGGAAGTAGAACTTAGGCGCCAGTTAGGCTAGGTCTCTTCAGCAGGTACAAATAGAAAATAATGTAGTTATAGGGGGGAAGGGGATGCTGAAGCTACACAACCTGTAGCCATAAAAAGAGGGCTCAGGCAGAGCTGTTCATTGTCACCTCTACGCTTTATGATATTTCTCAGTGAAATTAAAAGGAAATTAGAGCAGAGCACCTTACGTTTTCATGCGAGTTATATGGAAGGAGCGAGAAATGTAGTACAGGTAATACCAGGGCTGATGTTTGCGGACGACATAGTACTTGTGACAGATAATCAGGATACGTTGCAGGAACTAGCTGCAATATGTAGAGAGGAAGGGAACACCTTGAGCATTACTTTTAGTAGTGACAAACACGGAGTAATTGTGTTCAACAACGAAAAAAGGGAACCCCTGAGAAGACAAGACATTGTAACAAACCTGCAGGAAAATTTAAACATCTCGGAGTCTGCCCAATAAGGGAAGGAGATATCTAGAGAAAAAATAATATAATTAAAATAAGGAAAATAAATTAATTTTTTATGAAGTTCAAGGAGCTATGCAACTATAGTAGATATAAAGTGGTCAGAGGTATATGAAAAGGAGTGATGGTATCAGGAGTGTCTTTTTTGCAATGGGGTACTGTGCATGAAATCAGAGGTACAATCAGGAATAAAACTTAGACAAACAACTGTGGGCAGAATGGCACTGGGAGCACATGGAAAGAGGCCCAATGACGAAATACAGGGGGACATGAGCTAGTTGTCTTTTGTGAGAAGGGAGGTAATTAGTAGTTAAATTTGAACAAAAGATTGATCGAAATGGATGATACTCGGTGGGCACGGAAAGTATATAAGCATTTATATATGAAAAGTTTAAACACAAAATGGACAAACCAAACCCGAAAGCTTACATTTAAATACCTACACAGTAGTGATTGAGCCGAGCAGACCACTTCAGCGGAAAAGGAAGTGAAAGAGGCAGAAAGGAAAGTGTAGTAGGAAAAATGCAGAAAAAATTAGCTTTAACAATATACAGGTAAAAAAACCGGGCATGAGAAAGAAAAATCTGTGACCATTAACAGTGAAGTTGTTCGCTGTTCGAGGCGAAAACGGGAGTTTTGAGGACTGGGACGTGTCGCGACAAATCTGAGGAGACAAACACTTTATGTGCCGCCTGCATAATGAGAGCGAGACTCTATAGAGATCACTTGTTTTTAAGTGCACGGGGTTTTGCCCTGCCCCCTCTGAAGGGTAACGGATTTGGCCGGGCCCTGGGTTTTGCTGCCGACGAAAGAACGGCGTAAGAGAAGAAAAGGTATTCCAGCCAAAAGAGGTGATTAGAAGATTGGTGGAAATTATCTAGGAAAACTTTAATGTTACACAAATAACTTGGAAACCTGGGGACAGGCGGGACTCCCTCCCGCGTGGCTCCGGCTCAAAATCCCAACCCTGTCCCCCAGCGGGACCGGTGCTGGGTAACGCCGACACATTTTGAGCAGAGCAAAATTGGCGACTCCCTCGCCGGGAGGAAGTTCATCGCGGCTTTACTACTCAGACACTTATGAACGCTCATTACTATTTATTTTTTCAAATATCGGCCAACAACATACTTTTTTAGTCGAATGGCTCGCTTGCACCGCATCTGATACATCAACAAAACAGCACAACCTCCTCTGAGCAAGTAGCTCCTAGGAGAGACGGAGGTTTTGATAAAGACAGAGATACGGACGCCTGATTTCATTTCATAAAGAGTTCTGACCTGTTAAAGGTATTCACGCAGTCAACCCACCGCCATAAGTAAATTTGGGTAGAAGGGTATGCACTTGGGCTAGTTGGTGATCCATGTTAGTGACGGTAAAAGCGCTAAAAACAACGGATGAGTAAAAGAAACGAACAACACAGAGCGCTACTTGCAACTGAAGTTTATTCTCAGAAAACACACATATATCAGTAGCGGACAGACGAAGACTGATGGGGTGATGTCGAATTTCTGTAGTACATGTCGCGATTTCACTGTGTCTATACATGTCTGTTTTCTGAGAATAAACTTCAGTTGCAAGTAGCGCTCTGTGTTGTTCGTTTCTTTTACTCGTCCGTTGTTTTTAGCGCTTTTACCCTCACTAACATAAATTTGGGTACCACGCCCTCAGACCGCGGCCGATTGACGCTTTGGGGTCACTTTGGGGGTCACTTCAGCTGTGACTTTATCGTTCAAGGCACTGTACCTCGTTGGAAAAAAGGTACAAAAGAAAGCGACAAATCGGGCAGGACAGAGCACTTTGTCGTGTCCTGTTTGTTGCTTCCTTCCGTACTTTTTTGCAATGTTTTATTTCGTTATGTTTAAGTTTAACTAACAACTAGCCCAGATCTCAATCATATTACGGTCTATTTTTGGATGGATGCCTGCGGCTGAACCCTTTGAGTCGGGAGGCGACTTGCGCCTTCAAGGCAGTGTTTCTTTTTAGTGGATGCAGGCAGCGTCCCCAGCTTGCGTCGGCATTGTCGACAGCGTGTCTTGTAACGTCTCACAAAGAGTGCGACGCTGGTACGCGGAGACGCCGATTCACACGTTGGGCGCCTCGCGACGTGCTCTCGTCAAGCTTGAACGTGTTTGCCAATTGGAGCGGGTCGGCGATCCACGAAACACAACGAAATGCTCAAGCGTTGTCCTCTAGGTAGTAATGCGAGTATTTGCTTAGCACATGCAACGGCCGAGAGAGAGAGACAATTGAAACGGTAATCCTTACCACACCACCTTTCGCCAATGTAATCGGAACCACCGTTGGCCCATCACCCAGCTCGACGGCGAGGTTACTGGACCCTAGTGCCTATTAGAAAACCAATCGGCAGGTATCACATCTCACGAAACATCAGCCGTTGTGTCAAATATAATGCAGCGAATCGCCCTGAAGCGTGAAACACATACGGGAGCTAAGACCACGTCGCGCTGCGACAAAATGGGGCGTTATCATATATAGCAGTGGTCTCAAACTCATCTCGGAAAGCGGGCCGCATAGACAAGGTATTATACCGCAAGAGCCGGAGCTCCAGGACGGGGGGGGGGGGGGGGGGGGGGAGCTTTTCGTAAACTTCACTGCCGTAAAATGTGTCACAACTCGCAATGCGTCATAAAGTAGGGAGACGAAGAAAGTCAAAATAGGTTTATCTCATGCAAAACATAAGTATTGAAAGCATCAAGTTCTAAATACGCTGACTTAACACATGTCATCCTTTGCTGCGACAGGCCAAGAAATGTCCATCTTAAGCTCTGGCACGGAGACGATCCGTATGGTAGATTGCAAATGCTCATCCGTGATTCTTCACCTGAGTGTTGACAATGGTTCACCTTTACCAAGGAGAACACGCGCTCGCACAGGTAGCTGCTCCCGAACATGGCGATGATCCTCGCTACTTAATGAAGTAAAGCCGCACTCTAAAAAAAAATGGTGTCAAAGGAGAGTAAGTGCCCTAACTTACTTTACTTTAACTCTCTCTTCATCAAAGTTACTCTTTCGATGCTACTGTCCCTTAACTCTTACTCGAACTCGAGAGTAACTGTAGCGAGAGTAAGTTTCTCCTCGCGATACGACGGGCTATCCACAGATGGCGCCGCTATGGGGTCGGCGCTTGTTCGACCCTCCTCGGCGCAGATTTTTTTTTCCTTTTTCCGGGGAGGGTTTTTCTTGTTTTTTTTTAGTTTTTTTCCCCTACCCGTTTTTTTTTTTTTGTTGTTGTTGGGCAGGAGATGGTCAAGAAAGTTTTAATCAGTGAGTTGGTACAGCCTACCTTTATTTAATTTTGTCTACGCGTAATTCAAATGTTTTTCTGCAAAGTAAAAAATAAAGGTGCAGATTTTAGAGGTGATTTTTTGCTGCTCCTTCGTGCATATGCGTCGCCAGCGATATGAGCTCATAGAGACCGCCAAATGGGGCCGCCGATGTCCGCGTCTACGGATCGCCCTCCCGTCGCGGCCAAACGCATGGGACTTTTCGCTTTAGATTATTATGTTGACTCTATGATCTTGATATAAAAACTTCTTACCCTAACTACGGGTTTATGGACTGCACTTCATGCCAGGTGAAGAACGTTTTTTGCCTCCAACATGGCGCCAAGGCACTTATAGTAGACGACAATGTTGGTTTTGACCTACAGTTTAGATGGAAGTGACGTCAGCTGCAACCAACGTTACTAAAATACTCAGTTTGGAAACTGCCATAGAGACTTATCTGAAAAAGTGGCCCCGATCTGTCCTCGAGAACCGAGCTAATGACGAACACAACGCCGCCATTTCTCCCGCAGCGGCCACTCGAGGAACTAGACGTTACTTCTATTTTGGTTTTAATCGGCCATTTTGGAGCCAAAGCAGATACAGCGGAAGAGATTACAGGGGTGCCACCCCCGTCTCCCCAGCGGACGCGCCGCGACTTACTTCCGAAGATAAAATGCACCTAGTTCGGGACGTGCTGTCTGAAAGCACCGCTGAGGCATGGTTGTATAAAAGAAATATTAATTATGCCGCAAAACCCTGCAACCTAAAGATTTTAAAAACATAATGCGCCCAATATTTGGTACCAAACTCCAATAAATTTCATACAAAAAGAGTCTTTTCCGTTTGTTTTTATGCAAAAACATGCTTTTAAAAGCTCATGGTGACCAGAGTACA
Organism: Ixodes scapularis; assembly: GCF_016920785.2. Classification (NCBI taxonomy): domain Eukaryota; kingdom Metazoa; phylum Arthropoda; class Arachnida; order Ixodida; family Ixodidae; genus Ixodes; species Ixodes scapularis. The sequence goes on along the minus strand of NW_024609837.1, from coordinate 90,394,129 downwards.
GACAAATGATAAAGAGTGGCGCTGTTGTCGTATTTAGCTCGGTCTCGGTGGACGCCAGCGGCCCAAGTTTCGACGGCGAGTTTCCCAACTGAGTATTCTAGTAACGTTGGCTGCAACAAACCTATACGTAGCAGCGCAATAAAAAACAAACAACCGAGCTGAAAGAACTAGTAGTGCAAACTACAGTCCGTTGCAACCTAAGAACGAAGGGCGAGGGTAAGACGGGCAAGGGAGGAGGAAGCAGACGGAATGCTAAAGAGAGAACAAGATGGGCCCCTCTCTTCTCCAGCGTTCCGTCTGCTTCCTCCTCCCCAGCCTGTCTGTCCCTCGCCCTTTGTTCTTAGGTTGCAACGGACTGTAGGAGCGCTACTGGAAACTGAATTTTTTTTGGAAAATACAAATATATTTGCACACCAGTGGCGTAACCAGGGGACGGGGGGTGTTCAAGGGTCGGAACACCCCGAAATTTCATGGGTGTCCTCTTCACCCCTTCCCCCTTTCCAATGTCAGTATACTTTTTTTGTGTGTGTTTCGTTTCGACAATCCACTACGGCGAGGGGCAGTGCCCACAACATACCGAAGCAAAACGAAGAAGGCGACGCTGTCCATGGACTGTGCGAAGAACACATCTCCGGCTCCGGCGCTTCGAACAGCTCTCTCTAAACTCGGCCATGATAGTAACCCAAACCTTTATTCAGGCTCGCAGGTGCTAATGGCTCAGCTCCCGACGTCACAAAAGCCGCGAAATCCTGCCCTCAAAGGACGCTGGCCTCGCCTCGGGAAATGCAGGCGGCTTAACTAAAGTTCCCCTACCGTTTGAGTGTCAAGGACTCGACGACAATTTTAGGGCAGCGCAACAAAATTCCAATATAGCAATACTCTGAATTTACGAACCCTACAATGAGGAGAAAAACGGACGACAAAATGACAAACAGCTTAACGTTTTTTTTTTTTTTTTGCCCCGTATTTTTCTCCTTTTTTTTGGGGGGGGGGGGGGAGGTTTACTCGCCTGTACTTATTTAGCTTCAATAATACACTAACAAAAATGTAAAAAAAACACACAAAAAAAACATCCCCATCATTGAAAAAAAAGAGGCAAGAGAGAAAAGCGACAGCATATGATGATGATATGCACTGTTGAAGCAGATTTGGAATGCTCATAATCACTTGGTTTCAAAGCGTACCTAGTTGACTTCTTTAATCGCTGAAGTGGGTAATGTTTACATGCTTGCGTTCAGCACGTGAGTCGTGGAACTTCCTTTACGTATATAGACTGAAAATGAGTTCCAGAGCCAAGCTGTTCCTTGAGGCTGTTCTTTTTTTTTTTTAAGAATGATTATTTATTTACAACTTCAGGCCTGTCATCAACGTCTCCAACAGAGCCGGCACGTTCACGTCACGCAGCATCGTCCGCCCTAGGCGAGAGCGATGTTGTGGCCAATGACGCCGGTCTCTATGTCGCAAGCATCGATTTCGAGCAAATCTGAAGCCTGTGCGGAGCATTCGTGTTGTTAAATAAACTTCGTGGGGAAGTACTGGTTTTGACACAGATGTGGAGGGACCGCACCGCTTAGCGCGTTTCGGCGGTACAGGCAACTTGCATTTGCCCAGAGGCCTTGTATCCTAATGTAACCCGCCTGCTGCAAATCGTGGCCACCAGGCTCGTTAGCAGCGCTGAAGCGGAACGTTTATTCTCGAGGCTCCGAAGACTGAGGTCATTCCTGAGTGCTTCAACGTCCCAGGGGCGCTTGCTACTCCGTTCTAAGCTGAGACCAGACGCTCCGTCTTCAACGCGAGCTCGCTGGCTTCGGCAGTGCTTTGGTTTCGCGTGCCTGCGCGATCCCAGTTGTTTTTGCAAGGGCAGAAAGCTCGCGCTCAAAGCGGAGCTTCTAGTCTGAGCTTAATGGCGAACGCAGTATTGACGACGTGCGCGATCAAAAGCGTCACTGTGGTCGGCCTTCCACGATTGGCCGAATGGTGACTTTGACGTCAGCAAAGGTTTTCTCATCGACAGAAATAAGAGTAATGTAAGAGTTTCAATTTTGACGGTGTTGGCAGTGTTGGTTTTAGAGCGAAATGATCTCAAGCTTCCACTATGCTAGGTATAAACACCGTCGAACTTGTTGTTCGTAAGGTAATGACGTCACGAGAGGAAACCATAGGAGGGCACCACCAAACCATCTCGCCGCTAATAGGGCTGCACCTTTGAACATTCACCGGAATATGCAAATCAGCACCGAAAGGGTTCTCTCGCTTCTTTTTATCGACCGACGGCGGCTTCCACTAAATCTTTCGAATCCACAAAATGATAGAAACTGGTATTTTTCTCTTTCACTTTCTCGTGGGACGACAACGAAGAACGGAAATAACCTAAAACATGACTATACAACGATAATTTCTGAAAAATGTGATCCCCGCAGGAAAGATGAGCGTGAAGCTTCGCTAGCTCATTGCCCCAGTGCGCATTGCAGTTTTTGTGTTTAATCGTATTCTAAACTTCGCTATTCTCTGGCACTCATTCGTCGCTTTCAGTCATCGGATACCTGAGTGTTCCGCATTGAAGTGCACGCACCGTAATATTTTGTGAGCTTGTCTGGACTTTTTTTTACTCAAAGCTAATTATAATATTTTATGAGTTCGTTCTTTCGTCGTTTAACATTAAATTTCCATTTTTTTTAATATTGGACGAACGAGATGTGGAAAAGAAGGTTGGACTTTTGTCGTCTAAGAAACAGGAAAATAGTAAACCAAATTGTGTTTGGGCAGTTTCTTTTCCTCTCTTTTTTTTTTTTTTGTCTTTCAAACAACTTAAGCAAAGAAAAACACCCGAAAGAAATGTCCTGGCTACGCCACTGATACACACTTTATTATACCTCAAGCAAAATAAATCTGAATTTCTTATTTGATGAAACGAGTGACGACGGACTGATGCAACTGTCATCTTTCTTTACACTGATTTTGAACACCTCGAAAATTTTCCCCTCTGTTTTCTGTTCCTACTTGCCCGGAGTCTGTATTTTATCCAGCAAAGGGTCATACGAGCATTTATCACAGTGGACTGCCCAGTTCTCTAAAGGAGACCGCTTTACAGAAAGTTCATGCCCCATGTACGATCGGGTGGTGCACGAAAGCACCCGATGTCAAATGCCCCACGACTGGCACCCGCCCTTTTGCCCCGCCCTTTTGCCCCGCCTTCAAAAGGCCAGTTTTATCAGAAGCCCATGATGCGAATCCCCAGATCATATGGCCGGGTCCTCACCGTGACGGCGGAGCATTCTGGTTTCAATTAAGAGACACCAAGTGCGCACGCGAGCGTGCAACGGAATCATGCCGTCATTTGTAGACCCTGAAGATATTAGGTGAAGACATGGAACAATGCTGGTTGAAGCGTGCGCACGAATTCTGCACGTGGGGCTGTAATGCTACACCTGTACAATCGCCCACATATCGTTGATATTTTAGACTACCGATGTGGCGCATTCCTCATGTTTGTGTGCGCGTTCACACCGGCGATCCGACCTAGTCACGCGATCACTTTCATCGCAAAAGCGACCATTGCGGGCAAAAAGCGACGCAATTTGAGCAGTCGCCTACTGACCCCGACTTTGTGCGATGCGATTTAGTCGCGAAGCGGCTGAGCCAATCAACGGCGTTTATGGCGAGAGTTTTGGAGAAAGACTCGCCAACGAAGGTGCTGGACTCGCTCATCGCGCACGCCAGTGTGACCATCTTATTATTTTGCGGTGCGATCTAGTCGCATCGCTCGACTGCTTACATCGCCGGTGGCAATGCGCTTTTAGAGAGGGAGGGGGTAGGAGGTTTTCTCTTTTAGTCTGCAGATTTTGGATATTGTAAAATATTTAAAAATCTCATAAGATTTTTTTTTGCAGAGCAGGAGTTGATCAGGCATTCATTGGCGGCACCGGCCAACCGGCGTGATTAATTCTCAACGTCGTTAATATTTGTAAAAGTCAGTGTTAAGCCCGATTTTTAGTATCAATGTTTCTTTTGTGTTTTTTTTTCATTTAATGAGGTTCAGTAAACATTTTTGCAAAACGTCATATTATCTTGAAATACCGAATATAAATGTATGAGCTAATTATTCGTGCGCTTCACAAATATTAATACTAGTGTATTAAGGAATAGGGTCATGAACTTGTTACCGGCAGCGAGACTAGCGATTATAATGTTGTCTTGGCATTTTCTTTGCGTGTGACCAGGCATTTCTGAAAGGTTGATCATTCAGTAGGCGAGTTAGATATGGCTCAAGTTTGTATTATTTGAAGTTTAATGAATGTATTTCTTTCGTCCTGGGGCAACGTTGTAGGGTGACCTCGTCGAGGGTGCTGCATGCCTGCTACCTTGGACGTTGTCCAAGTTAGCAGACATCCAGTCCAAAGTAGCAGGTATCCTCCATTGTCACCATCTTGGACCCTGCTGATTTTTTCTGCAGTAAAACTACACCATGGTGTAATACGCCAAAACAACAGGGACAAAAAAAGAAAAGAGGACTAGTCAGGACGCGGCGTAACTTTCAACTGAATTGTTTATTTGGAAGACAAAATTAAAATATATATATCTATATATATATATATAAAAGCAGGCACACTTGGCAGAACACCAAAGATGTGGTCTAAAAACACCCCCCCCCCCCTCAAATGCCAGCGTCATTGGGTCTTCAAATAGTAGAATTCTTTATCAGTCAAGGACAAAAAGGGAGCGCCTATACAAGTATTGTCGCGGTGGGACCTACTCAGGAAGGCTTCGTGAATTTCTCTTGCCGTTTTTGTTTTGTAATGGCCCATGACACAGGTGTCACCAAAGATCGGGCTGCACTTTTCAGAGTTGGGCCCGCAATCGCAACGGTCACAGTGGACCGCAACGGTCACAGTGGACATCTTTCTTTTCATTAGCTTCAACTTTGTATAATTTCTTCGAGTTCTTCGATTGTATCATGTTTGTGTTTTGGCTTTTATATTGTTCAAATTGTGATTACGCCCCTCTTATGTAATGCCCTTAAAGGGCCCTTAAGGTGAAATAAATGAATAAATGAATGGATCTCGTGACAGTTCTTAACACTGTTTACTGCAGGTAAGCGTAGTCAGATATTTTATTTTGATCTTGTTCGCATTTGGGCACTTGAAATGAGGCTCTTGATTTTTATATTTTCTTTGAGTGTGTGGAGTTCGTTCATTTTCCAGAGAAAATTGAAGGTATACTTCGAGTAAATAAATTAGAGTAAGACACACAAGGCGCTCGAGTGTGTCTTTTTCGATGTGTTTTTTTTTTTGTTTTCGTCCTTGCGTGCTGTTCTTCTCATGTCTAAATAAAGCATACATTCAATTTTAATCTGGCGAAGCACTTCGGCAAACATATTAACATATTTGCCGAAGTTCGTCAGTTAGGGTTGGCGCTCGCGGGAGTCGGCTGTAGTGCTGAGTAGCTAATCTGGTGTAGAGCTCCGTGGTGTATGTTCTTCCTCCGTCCTTGTCTCACAGCGCAATCATGTCTTTATTTTTCACGTACAATACCAACTCGCCCAACAATCAGCACTTGTCAATACTAACTTGTTACAGTAGTTGTACTCCTTTGATTAAGAATTGTTAGTCACCTAAGTAAATCGGGGGGACAAATTTAAACATGACCGGTGAATAAAAGAGCTTCCTGATCTACGATTACCACCCGCCATGGGATCATTTTAGCCAATGGAGGTTAGTCAACAGTTAAACTGATCACGTCTGGTAAGTATGGTTGATGCTTTTCAATGGCAGAATCAGTGGCCCATCAAATGCTCCATATGCGTCTTAGAAAAATCTAATATTACTTCGCCGTTTCTTTAAATTGGGGATGATATGTTTCAAGTTCATATCACATGATTTCCACATTTTTCTGGTTCTAGGCAGACAGTGAAATCTACACGGTTGTTGTCAGATCAAGCCTAATTAATCCTGAGGCGCCCAGCTATGTGGCAGTGGAGGGCGACCTCGAAACCGCGTCGCCTGCTGTGCCAGTACTGGTTGCATTCTGCCTCTACTTCATCTTTAACTTTGAGTACCATCACCAGTTGAGGTGCAGATTCATTGCATTGGAGTATTTAATTGTTCTGAAACACTCAAATTTGGAGTCACATGCAACACATTGCTTTCAAACCTAAAAGAAATGCCAAAAAGTATTGTCTTTTTTTTATGCCTTTTATGCAGGTTTCGCAATTTTTTATGTCGTCTGTGCAATGCTTTGTTTTTGTCTGACATAAGTCAGGATGATTGATTTTGAGAGTTACAGAAGGGTAATGATAATGCTTTATAGTCATATTTTTGTAATTTCCAGAATCACAGCTTTTTACTTTGTACAGCAGTGGCATACTTAATTTGTTTCAGTCTACTTCATACTCGGTGCCTGAAAGCATGAGGGTTGTGGTTTTATGTTCACAGAGATTTGTGCTTGCAAAGTTAAAATACAAGATGGCTTTTGATGGCTTGCAGGGTTTACGCACAAGATAGTAAAAACTGATTTTTGCGATTCATTTGAAGCGGGTTACATACCTTTGGGCATCGCGGTAGTTTGTTGTAGCTCATTTGCAGCAGGAGATACGAGCCCTTCCTTCTTTCCATATTAGAAGAGCAAATTCCAGAGTCTACTTTCCCTACTTAAGCATTCATCCCACTACTGTGGATAGGACGGGCATAGTGTACTGCTGTGCTCGAGTTGCAACGCACTAGTCATTACTGGTCATCTCTTGGGTTTCTATTGCTTTTTTCAATGTGTGTGACACTGAATCTATGTTATATCCCGGCACGTTCATTTTGATTCTGGTTTGTACAAGACTCCGTCATTGGAATTCACTCTGATGAAGCTTCGCTATTTCCAGCAGTGTTGCAAGCATTCACTCTTATTTGCCGGGTAGACACTGATTGTTTATGCACTTTTTGGGATAATTTTATTGACTGTCGCGAACTAGAGCCCCGAAAGTGTTGTTCCAGACGCCTTTATTGCGCTTAGAACTTTTACAAGATGTATATTAATGCTATTGATTCTTATGCCATTTTGTTTGTGACAGCCACAATAAAACATTGTCATCTAGTTTCAGAACTAGTGCAGTCTTCATCTACTCTAAGGCCCACCCTTGAAGCATGCACTATCACACCCACAAATCTTTCTTTAGTGGGAAAAAGTGATTCCATCAAGTGTACACTTAACCTGTAATAAGATGGTGAACTGGGCCAGTTCGTGGATGCTATTCATGATGGGGAAAACAGCCCAGAAAGCGCGAACTACGATGAGCAAACACGACAGCACTGTCCTATCGTGTTTGTTCTTTGTAGTCCGCGTTTTCTGAGCTGTTTTCCTCATCGTGTACATTTAACTCCAAAGTGAAACATAGTTCCCTCCATAAAGGGGAAAAGTTGAAATTAGGGCGGGTACTATTGTCTCGCAAATGCGGTAATTGTTCCCTCTACATGGAGCGAAAACCAGCTCGCCAAAGCAGGTGGGAGGGCTGCGTTTACCTCCAAAAGGAGGTAAAAGCAGCCCTCTCAAATTTGTCGTCTTACCTCTCAAGGGGATTGAATTTTACTCCTAAAGGAAGTAAAAGCTGACTTTGAAAGGACGCACTTTTAACCCCACTTGAAACTAAGGTTCCCTCCAAAAGGAGGCTGTCACAGGTTCGGATGTTAAAGATCCCATTTAAACAAACAAATTTTGGAGTTTGACTTGGACTGCTGTCCAAATGTTAGGACCACACCTTGGCGATCGACTTCTTGAGAGGCGGGAGGAATTGAGAGCAAAACATGCCGACGTTACGAACAGCATTTTATATAAAATAATTCAAAAGTAAGGGAAAGGCGCACAGGACGTGCGCACAGTCGAAAGAAGGAAAGAAAAAAAAATCAAAAGTCAAATCGAGGTTGTCGTACAGTTTTGGAGGGGAAGAGCCGAGTCAGGGTCCCAAGGTGCCGGTGGAGGTCCGGTTCGTTGCGCCGCCAGTCGGGGTCGAGAAGTGGTGGTGGCTTGGGTGTTGTCGTGACGCACAGCACTCACTCACAAGCACTCACACCCCTCTCCGTCGAATACTTTCTCGGTGGTCGAACAACCATACCGCTGTGGACCTGCTCGGCGTCGACCATCCACACCGTCGCAACCTTGCTCCGCTGTTTGTTCCACAACCCTCGCGTGCCCAAGACTTCGTCTTTTTTTCTCTTCCTCCCATCTCGCACGAAAAACGAAAATCCTAAGCCCGCGCTCCTGTCCTCGGCGCTCGCGCACCCCTCTCACAAACAGGGGAACGGACAACACCATAACCATTGAAGGACAAATATAGTTATTGAATTATGTGACAGAGGCAATGTTGCACCCTAACCCAGGGGGTAAGTTTGCACCCTCGTTGTAGGGGGTAACGTTAGCTCCAAGAGGGGTTGCCCTGTGTGCAAGTCCGTTACCCTCTTAAGGAGGGTACTAGTGTACCCTTTTTTAAGAGAGTAGGCCTTTTCTGCTTATGATTGGTTCAGCGATCATAGCTAGAACATGTACACAAACATGACGAACATCACGATGGTGCGCTGTTGAGATGTCTGACCGGTCCCATCATCTCTAAGTATCGGCTGCGCCTGGACTTAAGGTTAAACGAATAATAGTAGTGTGGAGTCGTGAGACGTCATGTTTGAAACAGCCGCTTTATAACATCAGTAAGATTAGAATGGCTCGAGTCCCGGGAGCACCACACGCGCACCCGATTGCGTGCCTGAGTAGTCCTCTTCTTCCTCACTCTAGCGGGCCGCTACAGGTGCCCCCCTGCTAGAATCGGAGCTGCTGCGCAGAGCTCGAACGCCATCCGTGGCTGGCTGAGCGAGCCTGCGAGATCGGGGTAGCCCAACGGAGCCCTGGACTGAGGGCATTGACCGTGACATCAAAGTCGTCCCACTTGTGGGACAATAAAGTTTATGGTGATGATGATACACTATTGCGCGAAGGAATTATGTTTATCGTTGCTGCCCAGTGTACGTGTTTCACAGGCTTGGTTCTGCATGAAGTTGCACTGTTATCGATGTGGGCGGCTTTTAGGCGGTCTAAGCTCACGACTTCGTGTCGTCCATTCATCTCTAAAGTAAACGTCTTCGTGTCTCTGCGAAGTACTTTGTAGAGACCATCATATTGTGGATCGAGTGATCTTCGGGCTTTGTCTCTTCTCACAAATACATGGGTTGATGTTTGTAGATCTTGGCTGAGGAATGCACCCCGATTAGATGTTGCTCGTGGCTTTACTGGTTGTAGGAGCTGCATTGTGTCGCGTAGACGAGCCACATAATCTGTGATGTCAGGGATTGACGCTGAAGGTGTTGCTTGCAAAAACTGTCTAGGGAAGACGTAGAGTTGTTCCATAAACCAACTCCGCTGACGAACAGCCCAGATCTTTTTTGAAGGCGGACCGGATACCCAAGAGTACTATCGGAAGTACTTCAGTTCACTTAGTTGTCTGATGAGCTCGGAGTGCTGTCTTCAGGTGACGATGGAAACGTTCTACCATCCCATTAGCTTGAGGAGATGTGTGAGGTCGGCGAAAAGTTTCGACTCAAATTGTCGGCCTCGATCACTGGTGATGGTGGAAGGAACGCCAAATCGTGCGATCCATCCGGTAATAAGAGTTTGGGCCACCGTAGGTGCGGTAATGTCGGGTATAGGGATGCCTTCTGGCCAACGTGTGAAACGGTCTACAAGGTGAGTAAATATGTGTGACCGTTCGATGGTGGGAGAGGCCCAACCATATCAATGTGGATATGATCGAAGCGTCGATTCGGTAACTGGAACGTTGATAAGGGTGTTTTAGTGTGGCGTTGGATTTTCTGTCGTTGACATTCCTGACAGGAACGTGTCCACGCGCGTACATCTTTGTTCATTCTTGGCCAAACGAAACGTGATGCAACCAGTTTCTGCGTACCCCGGATGCCAGGGTGAGAGAGACGGTGAAGCGTTTCGGATACTGGCTTGCGGAAGTTAAGTGGCACATATGGGCGAGGAGAGCCTGTCGACGTTTCACATAATAAAGGATGAGCGGAGGATGGCAGTTCGATTTCCTCAAGTGTTAAGGATGATGACGGCTGAAGGTTTCTCAGCTCATTGTCTTTTAGTTGCGCAGCGGCCATAGCAGCGAAATCGATCTGATCATGATGTAGTGGTGTTCGTAAGACGCCGATGTCTGCCCGAGACAGGGTGTCTGCCACAACGCTGGCTTTTCTTGAAGGTGTCTGATATCGGTTGTAAATTCAGAAATGAAGGCTAAGTGACGAAGTTCTCGAGGCGTGTATCCATTTCCAATTGTAGCCAAAGCGAATGTAAGGGGTTTATGGTCAGTAAGGATGAAGAACCGACGTTCTTCAAGGAAATGTCTGAAGTGCTTCAAGGCCAGATAGACTGCAAGAAGCTCTCTCCCGAAAGTGCTGTACTTTGTCTCGGTATTTGTTAATTTCTTTGAGAAAAATGCGAGAGGTCGCCACTGACCTTTAGTCTGCTGCTGAAGTACGGCACCGACCGCTGTACCCGAAGCATCAACCATGACGTGCGTCGGGGCGTCTGGCTTCCGGTGGACCAAAAAGGTGGCGTTGGCTATCGCCTTCTTTATGCCCTGAAATGCAGAAACTGCCGCACTAGTCCAAGAAATTGATGCGCTATGGTTTCCCACAAGTTCGTTTAAGGGTTGTAGCTGGTGAGCGCAGTGTGGGATGAAGCGTCTGTAAAAGTTTAGCAGGCCTAGAAATTCTGGTAGCTGGCTTATATTCTAAGGTTGTGGAAAATCCCGTATGGCGCTGACCTTAGATGGAAGAGGTGTAACACCGATGTGGTCCACGTGGTGTCCTAAAAAATCTAGTTGTTTAACACCTAGTTCGCATTTGTTGGCATTAACGACGATGTCGTGAGCTTCAAGGCGTTCGAAAAGCTTATGGAGGTGTCGTTGATGTTCACTCTCTGATGCGCTGGCCACAAGGATATCATCTAAATAGGCGAAGCAGAAGTTCAAACCCCGTAGGACCTGGTCGATAAAATGTTGGAATGTTTGAGCGGCGTTGCAGAGTCCGAATGGCATTCTAACGAACTCAAAAAGACCGAAAGGCGTGATGATGGCTGTTTTGGGGATATCTTCGGGTGCCATCGGGATTTGGTAATATGCGCGAACTAGATCGACTTTGGAAAATACTCTCGTTCCATGCAGATTGGCTGTGAAATCTTGAAGATGGGGAACTGGGTACTTATCTGATGTTGTCATCTTGTTGAGCGCCCGATAATCGCCGCATGGACGCCAGTCGCCATTATTCTTGGGCAACATATGTAGTGGAGAAGCCCAACTGCTGGAGGATGGACGGATTAGCCCGAGGTCGAGCGTGTGCTCGAACTCACGCTTCGCTACGGAAAGCTTCTCTGGAGGTAGTCGGCGAGGTCGTGCGTAGACAGGGGGTCCTGTTGTGCTGATGTAGTGAAGAACATCATGCTTGATCGGACGTTGAACGTTGCAAGGTTGTGTCAAACTTGGAAACGCGTAGAGAATAGTTTCAAAACTTGATTTTGGTTTAGGGCGCAGGAGTGCCGGACTAATGATCGCCGGTTGAGTTGGAACTCCGTGGACAGTGAGGTGGGTTTCACAGTCCAGCAGGCGTTCTTTACTCATTTCTACGAGAAGGTGGAAGTGAGCTAAGAAGTCGGCTCCGACTATGGCGTGTCGGACTTCAGCGATGATGAATACCCAACGAAAAGTACGACGCAGACCTACGTCTAAAGTTACAGAACATTCGCCGTACGTGTGTATGGGAGTTCCATTTGCCGCTTCGAGTGTGTTAGTGTTGAGGGATTTCGTCAGGTCGTAACTGTTAGCGTGTACTACACTGACGTCGGCACCAGTGTCAATTAAGAACCTCAAGCCAGTTCGTCGTTCCGTAAGAAAAAAATAGTGTGAGACGGCCTGGAGATGTTCCAACAGCACTGGCCGTCCTCAGTTGTTGGATGGAGAGTTTCACGCAAAAGAACAAGGAGGATAGCAGCTGCGGCCTTGCGTTCTGAACTGAGTGTGGTACCAGCACATTGTAACGCCGCGTTCCCTGGAATGGCTGTTGCGGCGTGGTCTGGATCGCGACCTTTGAATCGGGCGACGAGGTCTTGGTTCATACAAGTTTTCGGTGATTAACAGTGTGAGCCTGTCTACTTGCGCTTGAAGTCGCTGTAGTTGCGTATATTGAGATGTTAGCGTCGTGATGGCAAGAGTCGGCGAATCCACGGTCGATGACGCGGTTTCCAGAATTCTATCCGCAAGTTCTGCCATCGCGTCCAAGGAAACGCCGGATGAGTTAGTCAAAATCATGCGTGCATCGGATGGGAGGCGTTGCAGGAACAACTCGCAAAGAATCAAGTCATCTATGGCCGCAGTTCCTATCATTTGCCTCATGCGTCGCAGAAGCTGAGATGGCTTGCGGTCTCCCGGTTCTTCCTTGGTGAGGAGTTGTCGAAGACGTCGCTGTTCCGACGCCGTTGTACGCTTGACAAGCTCGTGCTTGAGCCTGTCGTATGGCAACTCTGTGGGCGGCGTCATGATGATGTCCCTGACTTCGGCAGCTTCACTGGGGCTGAGTGCGCTGACAGCGTAGTGGAACTTGGTCACTTGCGATGATAAGCCTCGCGTAGCGAAAAGGGATTCGGCGCGGGCAAGCCACAAGTCCGGATCAGCGGGTCAAAAGGGTGGAAGTTTGAGGAAGACAACTCCAATTAGTGGTGTAGGCTCACCGTTAGCTTGCATGGTTACGTTGTTCGACGACTTTGGATGAGTGGGTCGATCACGTCCGGGTCACCATTGTGGAGTCGTGAGACGTCACGTTTGAAACAGCCACGTTACAACATCCGTAGGATTAGAATGGCTCGAGTCCCGGGAGCACCACACGCGCACCCGATTGCGTGCCTGAGTAGTCCTCTTCTTCCTCACTCTAGCGGGCCGCTACAGTAGCTTTTGCGCCAATATATCATTTTCAAAACAGCATCAAGCATTGATGGTTCGGCGTTTCTTGGGAATGGAGCTTGACAATAGACCCGAATCCTCAGCAAACGCTCATGATAGCACTCTTTCTTTATAAGGGTTCCAACAACACCACCCAAAATAATCAAAGCATGTTGACTAGAATGCTGACGTCAACACGGTGAGATCGAGCGAAGACACCGATTGGATACGAGTGCTGGGTCAGTTCTCGGCTGGGCCTCGTGTCGAATCGACGCGTTGAAGGACGTTCGGCATTGGGCTCGGGTCCAGTTACTGAATCGGAGTCATCCGACTGTGATGACTTTTCGCAGAGGAAGAGTGGGGCATTTGGAGGCCTTCAATATTTGAGATGGTGTGTGCTCAACCGAGTTCACGCCGAACGATGACGTGAGTTCTCGTGTTCAATAGAGGCTCACAGTCCGTCACAGAACAATGGCGGAAGCGGATACTTTCCGCACCAGCTAAAAGAATGCGCGCACTTGGGAAAAGGGTGTATGATCCGAGTCTGCCATTGTTTGGGCACTTACGCTGGACATGTGTGTTACACTGGACATGTGCGTAACCCCCTCCCCCCCAGAAAGAAAAAGTAATTAATTACTATTACGTGTTGCTCACTCGAAAAGTAACTAAATCCGTTACTCGTCACCGATTCTTGAGAGGAACGCGATACTTTACCTCAAATGTAACGAGTTACTTTTCTCGTTACTTTGACAACAAAATATCCAACTTTTAAAGGCGCCCGTTTCCGGCTTAAGCGGCATCGCCGTCGGTGTCGCCGTTGCTGTCGGCGTCACCTTTGGCGTAACCGCGCGATGCCGATGCCGTCACACGTGATATCACTGGTGACGTCACTGGTGACGTCATTGGTGACGTCACTGATGATGCCAACAGTGACGAAGACGATGACGATAACGATGATGCTAAATTCCCCGCTAAATTTAGCGTAAAACATTCCCGTTAAATTTCGCGTAAAACTTTCCCCGCTAATTCTAGAGGAAATATTTCCCTGCTATATTTAACGGAATTGATTTCCCCACTAAATCTAGGGGAAAAAAAAATTTCCGCTAAATTTATCGAAAGACATTTTCCCCCAAAATTTAGTAAAAAGAAATTCCCAGCTAATGTTAGGGGAAAAAAATTGCTCCACTACATTCCCGCCAAATTTACACGGGATGCTCTCACCAAAGATGTGCATTTTTCGCGACTTGCGTTAAGCACACGTCGATCAACATCCATGTTAGTAGTGGGGGACTTTCCACCTTCTCCCCTCAGTACCCTTCCCTCCTTTTCCTCAAGAGCTGCGCACTAATTTCGCGTTACAGGGGGATTGTAAACGTCTTTCATGTTTTTTTTTTGTGTGTGTGTCATGATTTATTGTTTTTTTTACAGTACTTGTATTACTTAAGAGCTGCCTCTCGAAGACTTTATCACTTCTGTTTCCCCGCTTCCTTGAGAATACATCTCTGGCGATGCTGAAGAGACACTCTACTGACGCGCTCGAAGAAACGGCAGTGTTGCCTTCAAAAACAACTAATGAGTCTGGGTTTCCCTCTCTCGTTTGTTCTTCCTGGGCAAAGAGGACAGAAAGAGTAAGACACTTAAAACAAAGGGACGATGGACACTTCTTTCAACTCTCAACAACACAGATACAGTGCATCTCCTAGCGGAATATTTTTGAACCCACCCCTGCCCCGAATCCACCCCCGCGAGCGTTGCGCACTCCCCGAGCTCATGCCAGACGCCTTGCAACGCGGAGCCTACTCGGTTGCAACTCCGCTTGCTATATGCCTTGTTTTTCGTAAAGCTAATGTCGCATCGCGTCAAGCCTGTGTTTTTTGTTTCGCTCCGTATTTAACGGCACTTGGCAGCTACAATTGGTGGGGCCCCCTAGTCTATAAATGAAGATCATGACGGACGCCAGCTGATAGTTCATAGTCCAGATACAGAGGATAGTCGAGCGGTTGAACGTGTATTTTGTTTAATGTGTTCAGCTGGTACCATTCCAAAATATGAACAGTTGTCATTTACTGAAATTTGCGAGACGTAGCCTTGTCAACGATTATTGCGTCCCTCCAGGCTTAGAAACAGCCAGATTGAGAATACAATCTAAAACAAAAAAACAAACAAAAAAGTAGTGGAGATCTCCGCTCATGCTTTGTGATTTAAGCGAGGTAAGGGAGAGCGAAAGCATGCTGCACCGTTCGTTGCCGCTGGAAGTGCGTAATAGTGCAGCGCTATTACAAATTTACTACGAAGCGAGCAATACCGGGCGGCGCCATGTTTGCCGATGCAACCCGAACCCGAGCCGTTAGGCGTCCCACGTTATTTCTCGACTATTGGGGAGGGGCGAGCGTCAAACCTAAACCCAAAGTGCGGTTAGGGTTCGAGGCATGCGCAGTAGTCAACCCTCTTTGGCCCCAAGCTTTAGGAGCGGGCCCACGAAGTCTCTATTTTCAGGCATGCAAAGAGTAGAAGTGCGGCCCCGATCGCTTTCCAGGCGTTCGTTTTCATTACCTGGTTCCTATAACCATCCGTCCGGTTATTCCACAATCGGGGATACCCTTCCACATCGAAAATTAGGATTTCCACCGTTGCCGGCGTCGGCGAAACTTCGGTCGCCGTTTTGGAGAGCTGCGCCGGGCCGCCGTGCTCCCGAGCATAGCGCGGATGTCCAGGAGCTTCGCTTCCACGAGTGCCGATAAGTTGAACATTAGCGATAGTAAGAATACTCAAGTTGAGCCAAGCCCAACTCCTTGCATTACGTTAAGACTCGCGTTGCGTCGCTGGTTGCCATGGTCACGGTCGGTCGTAATTTGTCGTAAGAGTTCGTAACGTAACTTAACGTAGGAAATGACACGGTGTGAGCGGAACTTTAAGCTGAGAATGTAGCCAAAGCTACAAGGGCGAGCCATAGCCCGCGCTCCTGGCTTTCAGACATGCATTTAAAACGCGAGCGCTCGTTCTACGAGAGAACGCTTTAAAGCAGTGACATCGCACTCTCATGCTTGTGGCATTGACCACAGTTAGAGCCTTGAAATAAGCAACGCTTTGAGTAACGGCACTCTGTTCTTCGATATTGTTGTGGGTGCCGCCATATTGGTGCTTGTGCAGAGTAGATGCAACTGCCGATCGTAATGATTCGAACGTGTGACTTCCCCAGCATTAGATTTTGTGCTATGAAGCTCATGTAATATTGTTTTGTACTGTCGCGAACTGTTTCGACATTTGGACAGTTGGAGAGGACGGAAAAGTGTTTCCTGTGATTTCGGATAAAGCTTTAGATGACTGGAAACAATTTTTAAGGCAAAGATGAGTAAGTGTCGTTACTTTGAAGCGTAGCTAATTTCGTGGCACTAGCCGCAGTCTCAGCTTACAACATTCCAATATCTACAAGTCCTCAGCCCAGCGTGCGATCTTCTCAGCACGCGCATGTTTGCCGCTTCGAAAACCGAGCAAACGACGCGCTAGTACGCACGAACACTGAAAAAGAAGGGGCCAGGAGCTCTTCTTTGGAAAGGTCTATAAAGAATTGCAAGTAGGGCATCTGGCCGCCGCCATGTCTGAGCTCGTCCGGGCAAGTGCGTGGAGTTACAAGCTTGCCACAAACTACGTTACCACCACGGTGGAAGAAATACTGTGGTGACTCTGGCCGCTCTTCCAGCGGGGAGCGAGCGACCAGATCGTGTTCGGAGCTAGCCTCGAACCAGGAGTATACTCTGTTTCACCTTATGATTTTAGGTGGTGACTCTGGCCGCTCTTCCAGTGGGGAGCGAGCGACCAGATCGTGTTCGGAGCTAGCCTCGAACCAGGAGTATACTCTGTTTCACCTTATGATTTTAGGTGGTGACTCTGGCCGCTCTTCCAGTGGGGAGCGAGCGTCCAGGTCGTGTTCGGAGCTAGCCTCGAACCAGGAGTATACTCTGTTTCACCTTATGATTTTAGGTGGTGACTCTGGCCGCTCTTCCAGCGGGGAGCGAGCTACCAGATCGTGTTCGGAGCTAGCCTCGAACCAGGAGTATACTCTGTTTCACCTTATGATTTTAGGTGGTGACTCTGGCCGCTCTTCCAGTGGGGAGCGAGCGACCAGGTCGTGTTCGGAGCTAGCCTCGAACCAGGAGTATACCCTGTTTCACCTGATGATTTTAGGTGGTGACTCTGGCCGCTCTTCCAGCGGGGAGCGAGCGACCAGATCGTGTTCGGAGCTAGCCTCGAACCAGGAGTATACTCTGTTTCACCTTATGATTTTAGGTGGTGACTCTGGCCGCCCTTCCAGCGGGGAGCGAGCGACCAGATCGTGTTCGGAGCTAGCCTCGAACCAGGAGTATACTCTGTTTCACCTTATGATTTTAGGTGGTGACTCTGGCCGCTCTTCCAGTGGGGAGCGAGCGACCAGGTCGTGTTCAAAGCTAGCCTCGAACCAGGAGTATACTCTGTTTCACCTGATGATGTACCGCAGGAAAGGCTACAAGCGCGAGCTCCTTGCTCTCGGACACTACTCGGCAGCACAAGCTCTCGTGACATAAAAGCGGCTGCCAACGCTTTGAGCTCGCGCTTCAAGCCATCGCTGCGGTACAACATGAGGTGAAACGAAGTATAGGTAGCTCCGCGCCGCCGCGGAGGGCGCTGAGGTGTGAGCACCGTGGGTATGAGGTCTCTCCTCGGCGGCCACGGTTTCGGGGGCGCAGCTTGCTCGCATTTTTCGCGGTGTGCTGGTGGTGTGCGGCCAGTGGCTGGCGTCATGTTTTGCTTTGGTGCTGTGTCGATCAAAGGTGCCGCCATTGTGAACGAAGCTGAGCCTTAACCCGATGACGAAGTTATGCGGATGGGAAAGACGTGCTTCGTTCCCAACTGCGATTCGGGGAACTGCGAAGAGCGAGCGTCCTTGTTTAAAGCTCCATCGAATGACGCTCGCCTGGAGTAGTGGCGTCGTGCAATCCCGAGGGCCGATCGCAAGTTACTACCTAGTCTCCTCATCTCAATGAACAAGTGAAGACCAATGCTTGAGAGTCTAATTTCTGTCGAAGACTGGGAATGCGAAGATGTCTGGACAAAAAAGGCAGAAAAACCCAGGCTGTGGACTGCATACTATATTATGTAACTGGGTTTTTAGGTGTGAAAGAGAAAAAAGCTACACGCTGCCCTGCATGCCGATCCACTTTCAGCATCGACAATGCTGCTAAAGCAGCACTGAAAACGTGAAGAACAGAGGAGGCCTTATACACCCCAACAAAAACCTTTTCCAGCTACTGAAGAAAGCGGGACAGTTCTTCGTGGGAAATAAAAGCCACCAGACTGTCTACTGGGACACAATCGAGAGTGTTTTTGACACAGGCACAAAAACGTTTCCATGCGCTGAACACAAAAATGAAACAATTGCCCAGTTGCTCCACTACTACTTCAGCATTCGAATGCGGCAACACTGTAAGCATATTACCATATGAGTAGGGACAAACAACCCCAAGAAAAGAAGAAATCAGTAAAGCAGCGCTCGTCTTAGTTTAAGAGCATAGGTGAGAAACACAGAATATAGGAGATGGCGTTCTTTGGTAGTATGCAGTGAATTCAGCTTTTGTGTACATTTTAAAGCAAATTATTTGTCAGGTATTCTTTTTTACCTCTAAGACGGGGTGACACCCTATTGTGAGAGTATATATGTCCTAGAACCGCTACTATTGTTTCACTTTCAGTCACTGTATCCTCATGTCAGTCAGTATGTCATCATACTGTATCATCATTTCAGTCACTATGTCATCATAAATAGAATTTTTTTCTGCTCAATCGGTTTCTATGTTCCACAGTTCAAGTTGGCATTGCATGTATAAACCATTTGTAATTCTATAACCTTCATGCGCATGTAAAGAATTATTTTGGCCCCACTATGTGACATTATTAGAATGAATTCTTTTCAACAAGGAGGCAGGAGCAGGGTGGAAAAAATCACCCGACTTCCTACAAAGCCACGCAATGTGTGTAAACAATTTACGGAGCCGTTACCAAACATTCTGTTTGACAAAACATGCGAGCACGACCCAGCTGTTTACTCTAAATCACTCTAAATGTTTATAGAAGTTTCATATTTATACGAGTATTTTTGTTACGTTAAGTCATCATCACAACGTTCTCGTATAAAAATACAGGAACCACACGGGGGAAAAGACAATCAGTGCCAATGCGCCAACCTAAATCCATCATTTCACCACATGATACACAGAGACTGAGCAAAGAATGCATAATTTCCTTCCCAAGCCCTCTGTACCAGCCTTCACAAGCCCCTCTATACTTGGGCGCCATCTATCCTCGTGCGCGTGATGGGCGCTCGATGCGCCGCACATAATGTGGTCGCCGCGTCGGACAGAGAGTCATCGCATAGATGTTTTTCTTCGAGCGTGGTTAACAGGCACGCTGAGCATGCTTCCGCGCATGGGCTGACCGCCGAGGCTTGCAATTGTCTGTAGCCTCAATTGGGTTGCAGAAAAGAGTTGATATGGCGCGCTCTTAATCGCGACTCCACTGTCCGGAAAATATGGCGATCTAATGCATGTCATGCCGTGCAATGAGCCAGCTCAACGAACAATGCTGGTGCATCAGCGAGTAAGCATTGGACTGAAAATGGTTTCCCCCGTTTTTTATCCTTCACGTTTCGAACTTGCGGCTATGCGTTAGCGTAAGCAAGGTCCCAAAAGGCCTGACTTTCTTTAGGGAAGCGATGAAAGGACTGTCTTTCCACGGTGATGATGAAGGTTGATGAACGCGGAATGTCTGGTTCGCATGGTTGCGTAGGTTACGTGCAGAGCAACTTGGGTAACAAACTGATGCTACAGTTACGACAGAGTCAGAGGGACAACTGTTATAACGCACAAACCAGCGCCAGCATATCCACGAAAGCTGCAACAGACGAGCAGAAGTCGCCAAAGGACCTGTTCCAGTCAGTTGAGTGTTTTTCCGCTAGGTGCTGTTCGTTTTGCTGGAGTCGCGAATAGGTACTTTTATTCCCACGAAGCCTGTCCTCTGAGAAGAAATCTTTTGGGGCATTTTAAGTGGGAGAATATCTACTCGCAATCTCTAGCAAACCGCTGGGCGTCCGAAAAAGACGGCCTGCCGTTCAGACTCTGTGAGTGGCGAAGAAAGACCCACCTTGATGAGTTCGAGCTCCAGGCCGCACACCGTGGGGCCGCTGTCCTTATTTCCCAGATTGTAGGCCACGCTAATGGAGTAGAAAGCCGTTTCGCACTCTTTCTTGAAGCCGGGCAAACCGAATGCGTCCACCGAAGCAGACTGGTGCATTGGAAACATCTGTAAAACAAGTAGAGCCTTGAATTGCTTTCTATTCGCTGGCTATGATGTGCCGAGAAGCTGAGGGAGAGGATGAGACGGGGACGTCAGAAGCTTCGAATGATTAGTGGAGGGACCGAAAGCTGGCCTTTGTCTCCAGTGCACTCCTCGAACGCGTTCGAATGCCGCGGAGCCGAGCATCGGTCGGCCACGTTTCATGTGTTTTACGCCCCTCGTCTGCAATCTGGTTTCCAGAAATAATTCCAGTCAGATTTCTAGTTTCCCAACCTAGATAGCGAAAGATTAATATTTGGGTTTGGCGGCAGGGATGTTATTGTTTCACAAATTCACTCAACTTTAACAGTTTCTTAAAGCACCAAAATTTTTTTTTTTTTTTAACTAGGATGTCTCCCCATCCTTCTGAAGTTAATTTCCTCATCACGTGAATCATTTTTTTACATTTTCAAATATCATTGCCTAAATTGATATCCAATATGCCGTTTTCCACATTATATGTGGGTCTGTTATGATGAGGTTGGATCTTATCAGCACCTGCACTTAGCAATCTAAACTTTTCGTCAAAGGTGTATTTCACAGGTCGGTGTTATCTTGCTAGATTGAAAAAGACTAGCTTCCTTCCTGTAACAAATAGGGGCAACCAACTTGCCAGGGTCAAAGGCGGACGACGGCGCGGACGACCAAGCCCAGCGGCCTTTGGCGCACGTATTGATAGATGGCGTCGAGAGCAGCGTCCGAAGGCGCAACCGCCCAGGGAACAGACGACACGCAGACGAAATCTGTCGGCAGCAAGAGCGCCATTGGAGCAGTCGTTATGCGCGTTTTCTTTGTGTTGCTTCAAATTTGGTATCGCTGTTCACATTTAGTTTTAAGCACAACGTTCGTTACAAAAAGGCTATGTTCATTTTAATAGACCATGGTCGACGCGAGCAGCCTCGATCGCAGGTAGCATCATCTGTCAACACGTGCCTCAAACGTGCCACTCGAGTCGCTCGTCTGCGTCTGTCGTTCACCTGAAAAACTTCTCTAGCCATATTTTTTTCTTTTCAGAAAGAAAGCTCCTCTTTGTAATTTTACAAAAAAAAAAAAAAAAAAATACCGACCTGTGAAACACATTTTCACGAAAATTCTAGATTACTACGTGCACGGCGCCGATTTTTGCGGCCCATTATAGATAGCTGGAGTGAGGTTTTTTCAAACACCCTATGTAAAAAAACTGGTTAAGCTATTTGTTTATTTTTTTTTGTTATCTGTGACTACAGTGGCCTGAAGGGAGTAGTGTAGTTACCGCGTAGCCTCCACCATGCATCGGGAACGGCCGCTCCTTGGAAGACGGTGTAGGTGGCGCTTCGATCCACAGCTCCGTTAGGGTGCCTCCATCGGCCGGCAGATAGCGGCAGCCTAACACGCTTCATAACTAATATAAATACCTCAAAAACAATTATTTCTTTCCAGTGAACTTCAAAGGACGTGGTTTGTGTTCGCAGGTGAATAAAAATATGAAGCTAGCCGACGAGAGTGTAGTAGACAGCTGCGATTCGGCCGGAGCTGGCCGGAGCCAACCTGGCCAAGCGGCCAAGCCGGGGCCATAGCCGGAACGACGGTGCTGCAAGCGCCAGCGCCCACCCGCGGCCATCTTCCAACACTGTGCCGCTTCTGCGGTTTCGGTCGTTACACTACCCCCTTTAAGCCACTGTACTGTGACTATCATCTTAACATTTCTTTAAATTAGTCACAACTGCGCTAATTTGGTTAAGGACCTCCAGCAACCTGTAACTAGGGTTCCGCGTTTTCGGTCTTTATTTTTTAAAAATTCGGCGTACTTTTTTTTTGGTGTTTATTTTAATTTTCAAGTTTCGGTTGTTTTCGGTGTATATTTATTCCCAAAAAAAATTTATCGTTTTTTTTTTTTTGGCGAATATGAAAGAAACACTATCGGACACCTAATCAGATGATCCTTGTAGCTGGGATATTTGTGATCACTCAAAGAATAACGACACATATACGTGCGTCGTCTTCGCTACAACTTCCGTCAGGACACACCTCAAAATCGCGGAATACGCGGGCATAATCTTCAGCGCGCTTCTTTTTCCTTCCCACTCTGACGACGTGACCGTCTGAGGTGATGGCCGTACAATAACCAGCGGAATGCCAAAAAAAAAAAAAAAAAAAAAAAAAAAATCCACTGTATTTATGTTTTTAACCACAGGAAAGTTTGAGAGAGGGTGTTAAGAAAGGTATTAGCGGCTTTCCTGGATGTCCTCTGAAGTGCATGAAGCGAAAAACCTTATACTAGCCCACATCCGAACTCTTTTTTTTAGAACCGGGAACTTGACACACTAAGCCCGATCCCGAGGAAGGACACAGATGTCCCGCGGAGGCCAATCCAAGACCTCTTTTGTTGCATATGTTGAACCTTGGAAGAGGGCAATTACGAAGACGTCGCACAATGTCGAACCTTGCAAAGCCCTCCCCCTCTCTCTCACCCTTCCCCCACCGTACTTTTATCGGTTGAAACCGAGAACGCCCAACCTATAAAGTGACCTTTTTCGGTTAAAGCCGAATTTCCGAAAATAGATTCGCCTTAATTTTATCGGTTTTTATCGGTTTAAACCGAAAACTCCGAACCCTACCTGTAACTTACATTTACTGTAATATGACCGTTTGTTCATTGATTGATTGATTAAGCTACGTTTCGGAGTAACAACTGTTTAGTTGAACAAAAGATACGTGATCTCTGTACCTCGAAAAATAAATAGCGCATTGCTGAAAGCTTAGTTTCCGCCCTCATGTAGCACTAGTTGACAAGACATTTTAAAGTTTCAGAACTTATTGTCGTCTAAATTAAAAGATACATTTTTTTTAAAAGATTTTCAATTAGAAAGCAGAGGCAAACAAATCCCGCGCATGTAAGGAGATGCATGGCCAACACTACAGAAAACTCGCCCTATTTTCTCACCGAAATGGTTAAAAAATTGCTTAGAACTTTTGGATCGCTAACGGTTAGTCGTGAAACTTTGACGTTAGCTCGATGCCGCTGGAGCTACGTTTGGGAAGAAACCAGGCGGTCGCCGATTTTCAGTTTATTTCTTTGGGGTGCAAAAACACGGTTCCAATATTGTTTTCCCCTCTCAGAAAATATACTTTACATAATATATGCATATGCAGGATGAGTTAGAGAGGGCCTATAATTAAAAAAAAAGGAACTTGGTTAGGATTTGTTTTGGTTTTCTAATTAAGCAAAATAAATTTGATTAATGTATAAAACTTTCAGTTCGGGGTCGGAGGGGGGCATAGTGATTTTGATGAAGCCACTAGACCTCAATATAGACTATTCTTTGTTTCATTGTGTGCAACATTTCTTTGTTTCAACCCACACTCCAGCCGCGCCGACGCTACGAACTTCATGACAAAAATGGTGTTTGTCATGTACGGGTCTACCCTCGCTGAACCAATCATAAAGAGAAAAAGCTCAGTGACTCGCGCTTTTAACGCTGTTTGATTGGTCCCATTGGCTCGCAGCGTCGGCTCGTTGGGACTTGAAACAAAGTAGAGCGTGGAACTCAAATATCAATTGAAAAATGTGAACTGGACGCAGCGGGAACTATCAACCTTGCACGCGAGTATATTCCGGCATGACTTATTTCACCTCTTTAGGTCAGTGCACTAAGTGAGCACTTTCCACCACCATAGCAGTTTTGATGAGAGCTCTTAGATGTTAGGAGAAAAGCAGCAAAAAAGAACTGCCGATCGCTTGGTCGCACTAATAGTGCCGTACACTCTGCACGGAAACAAAGGAACTTGAAACATTTTGAGAAGAAGCGAAGCATGCATTCCCAAGTTATTCTGATCGTCTTCTGTGCACTCCCCCCGTCACTTCTGTCGCCGTCGGAAATGACTGTCACACGAAATTTATACCCATAACAACATTCTTCTCCGTCTCGCCTGCCGCGTACACTGCGATACGCGTGACTGGCCTCCACCGCTTCCTCCCACTTTGCCCCAGGGCGAGACCAATCCTAACGCAAGTTCCTAACTGTGAAGTTCGGAACCCTTTACGAAAAAAAGAGGAAACCCGGTATGTGTACGTATATATATAAAGACACATTTCATAACTGTTTCTTAACAAACACGCACACTGGCAGACCCAGACGCACACAGACACACACACAAACAAGTGCAGTATTGGAGACATTACTGAACAAGGGTAACGAAATGCGTTGTTGGTTACTTGCAAATAAAAGAAACGCGTTACCAACCTACGTTAGCTCAAAGTAAAATGAGCGCGTAACCATTACAGTTAAAATGAACGCAGGTTATTTTTGCGCTACTTTTTTAACGGTTACTACGTTTCACTCTTGAACGTTACAGGAACGCATAAGCGCCATATTTCAAGAAGCATTATGCCCATCACGCAACTGAGCATATTTGGTTTATTATTTTTTACGGTTTTACCTAAATAGCTACGAGAAAAGACGCAAAGATAAACGGAAAGAAGGCGAAAACTTTGCGCCTAGAAACACGACACCAAAATTCCGAGGACACCTAAGCACTTTTTATGAGTTGTGAATGCGAAAGCATCAACGTCGTTCTCCCTTACCGCTCATTCACACTGGACGCGGATCCGCGTTCGCAAAGCGGTTGGGAAAGCGGTTCTATAAAGATCCCGCTCAATTTCACGCGCGCAATTGTACTGGATCTTTGTACAAGCGCGTTCGCAACCGCTTTGCGAACGCGGATCCGCTTCCAGTGTGAACGAGCGGTCGTCTGCGGTGTACTGGAGCGGACGGCCACGTTTCGCTACAAACCAGGTTACGGCCAGCGGCTCGCTCTCGTGAAGCGGCCTGCGGCAACGCCTGACACGAGAGCGGCGGCCGATCCTGCGTGCAGCGGCCGTCAATGGTATACCCAGGAGCCGTTTTGCTCAGCCATTGGGGCCTTCAGCGTTTACTGCGGTTCCAGACGCCGCCGGCTCCGCTCCGTGACTTACTTTTCGCGAGGAACGCATTTTCGCAAATCGCCTACAATTCGCAAACGTCCCGCGAACAACTCCCGTAAAATGTAAAGGCACGTATATTGAGATCCCACCACGTCGCGAAAATTAGAGCCCGCAAATTATCCCCAAACTTCTAATTTGACCTGAATCGCAAAATATTGAGCCCGCAAAAAAAAAAAAAAGAAAAAAGTCGTTTACAGAAGAATTTCTTTCGCATTAAAATTTAAGTCGAATTTTTTTTTAAGTCTGGGGGGAAAATAAGTAAAAAAATAACGTAAATATGTTACTCGCTACTCGAAATAAGTAACGTTAGTGCGCTACCCGTTACGGTTTTGAAAATGCAAGGAGTACGTTACAACCTTACCGGAAAAAAGTAAACCGTTTGCGCCAACACTGCACACACATACACACGCACGCACACGCACGCGCACCGCCACACACACGCACGCACACACAAACACACACACGCACGCGCATACAGTAAGTATTAATATTTACGTTCAGTTGGGTCTTTCTGATTTCCATTTTTCCAAAAGGAAAGAAGTAGAAAAACCGGATGATGTTCGCCACGTGCGCCGATGTCTTCTTCGCATCCGGGTCAAAAATGAAGCCATTGATGTAATCGGTTCCGCCGCCGCTGGGAGTCGAGAACAGCTTCGCCTTGAGAAGGTCGAGCAAGCCCACGCCTTCCGGTAGACCTGAACACGAGAACCGCTTACCCCTGGTGCCGCTGCACTATGCGGAGAGCAAATGCGTCGGCTTCTCTTGCGGGAGTTGTGGTGGTTACCCCGCCGAGCTTTGATTGGCTGATGGAAAGATTGGGGACAGACCTCAAAGAAAGCTGCCTTGATATCTACCCACTATCCTTCAGTCAGAGCCATTCAGAGCTGGTCATGCTGACGTCACTACAACTCCTGCACAAGAAGAACTTGCGCCCCCCACATCGACGACGCCGCTGCTGCGCATGCGCACCAATATGTAGCCTTTCCTGCAGAGTTCAGGATCTAGTAGCAAGTTCTAGAGAACGATTTTTCCCTTTCAGTTTATTCGCCAGAATCGTTTAAGGAATACGAAAAATATGCCATATATATATATATATATATTAGTAATACTTTATTTTTATCGCTACTCAAGTACCTACTTCGCCATATGGCATTACAGTCGGGAGTGTATCTACTCAAAAACAAACACATAAGCGCAAAATCATTGCATGTCTAGCGCGCGAAAAAAATGCGCCATGGATGCGATGGTGGATGCGCGTGACGGAAGCAAGTTAGATTCACGTGCACTTTTTATTGAGCAAAATAATGTCGCGGTAAACGGTGTCCCAAAAAGAGTTAACATTGTTTCGTTCACTGCAAAAATAAACTACGCATCACCGAACGATCATCCTTCGTCCAAAACCTACCGCTAGCTGTCCGAACCAGATGTCAAAGTTTCAGAACGAGCCCTTATATCTCATTCAAAATATATTGGTAATTTCTCTCTAAACTTCAATGCAAAAAAGAGAAAAACGTTTACAACTTCCTTTAACGCCAAATTAGAGCGCAGCTCTTGAGGAGGAGAAGGGAAGGGTACTGAGGGTCACGTGTTCTCGAGGGGGGGTCACGTGACGTCGGGGGGACGTGACGTGACCTCGGGGAAGGCGGTCCACGGGGGGGTCACGTGGCCCCCGCCCCCGAGGTCACGTGACCCCCCAGTGTGACCTTAGGGGTGTCACGTGACCTCGGGGGGGTCACGTCACCTGGGAGGGGTGTGGTGGGGGTCACATGACCCCCAGAGAAATGTTTTCACTAGATTAGCGGGGAAATATTTCTGCTAGATTTAGCGGGGGAATTTTTCCGATTGATTTAGCGGGGAAGTTTTCCCGCTAGATTTAGTGGGGAAATGTTCGCGCTATATCTAGTGGGGAAATGTTTCCGCTAGATTTAGCGGGAAAATGTTTTTGCTCGATTTAGCGGGGAAATTTTCCCCCTAGATTTGGGGGGGAAATTGTCTGCTAGATTTAGCGGGGAACTTTTCCCGCTAGATTTAGCGGGGAAACTTTTCCGATAGATTTAGCGGGAAAATTTTTCCTATAGATTTAGCGGGGAAATTTTTCCGCTAGATTTAGCGGGAATTTGTTCCCGCTAGATTTGTTGGGGAAATTTTTGCGCTAGATCTAGCAGGCAAAGTTTTCCGCTAGATTTAGCGGGCAAATTTTTTCGCTCGATTTAGCGGGGAGATTCTCCCCCTAGATTTAGGGGGGAAATTTTCTGCTAGATTTAGCAGGAAAATTTTTTCGGTCAATTTAGCGGGGAAATTTTTCCGCTAGATTTAGCGGGGAAGTTTTTCCGATAGGTTTAGCGGGGAAATTTTTTGCGCTAGATTTAGCGGGGAAATTTTCCCACTAGATATAGCGGGAAATTTTTCCGCTAGATTTAGCGGGGAATTTACCCATAATGCTCCGCGCGGTTACGCCGACGGCGACGGCGACGCCACTCAAACCGGAAAAGGGCGCCTAAGAGCTGCGCTCTAGAATGGGGCTCGTTTTTGACCCTCTTCTTTAACTGGGGCCATTCAGTTCCATCCGTTTGAGAGCTACGCCGATCGACCTTTTCGCGATAAAACTTTGAGGAAATCACATAACTTTTAAATAAGATTACGGCTAGTTTCTAAACTTTTGCATCTGGTTGGAACATCTGCACTCTAAGAAATGCCTGTGCGTCTACTTACCCGCAAAACACTCGAAAGGCCAATCTCTTTAGTTTACGAAATCAACTCAGAGAATGATGAGCCTGAAAATCTGTTCACACCTCAAAGTCTGCGCTGCGGCATTAGGCAATGCAAGCATAACGCTTTGTTTATTGCGTAATGCCATGGCGCAGACTTTATTTTAGGTAGAAACAGATGTTCCGCCTCATCATTCGCTCAGCTGACCTTGTAGATTCCAGAGATTGGCTCTTTTTGGGTGTTTTGCGGGTAACTAGATGCGGAGGCATTTCTTAAAGTGTAGCGCTACATTTGGGTGGATATCGAGCGTTCCGCGATAAGTCATGTATTCTTGCACTATTGAAAACCCTGTATATTTATTTTTAAAACACCCTTCACGTAACACCTAAAAAGAATCGTAACTTTGAAAAGATACTTGTTCCTACCGGATATGCAAAACGAGGCGTTTCAGTATTTATTTTAAGGTGAAACATTTTTTGGCTACGTGTTTTGCATTTCGTGAAGCCTAGAAAGAAACGTGGTCGCGAGGCTCGACGCTGATGGGTTTGGGAGAGGAGGACATGTAACCAAATGGCGAGGAGAAGCTCGACCACCTATGCGCGCTGAGGGAAAGGAGCTCGCGACTAGGGGAGACTCTGGAAGATCGCCAGGTTTACCAGGCCGATTACCAGTATGCATCACTTCGTCCTAAGAAAAGGCCATCGCGTGTACAGATGGTATGCGTTAGACTGTCTGATGAAGAGGGTCGTGAACGTAAGCGCTTGGCGTCTGAAACGCTGAATATCGCTAAACGTTTGCGGTGCTAGAACGTTTCACGTATGCAACATAATTGCCTAGAAATTTACCGTACATTTTTCTCTATTCCGGTTTATTCGCGACAGATACCGCAGTGGCGTAGTGTCAGAATCGAGCTTCTCCATAATGCATTGAGTGCAGCATTTACGAGCGATCATTCACACCATTGTCGGTTACAGGTTAAGAAGCCAGAATACTGTTCAGCCTCCAGCTAGAAGCATCTAGAGCCAATGCCTGGAGGCATGACATCACCAACTTCTGAAGGATGAGGCGATCCTGGAATTCGGTCTTTTTCTAAGGCCGTCTTTTGGGGTTTTTCCACTTTTCCGGTCTTCTTTCTGTCCGGACTGTCGACTATCGTCGGCACTGATCTCAATGACAATTGCTGGATTGCGCTTCCCCAATTGTTTGCTGCAGCGCGAAATAAGCCACCGGACGGCCATCTTGCTCGTAGCCGATTTGCGGTTCTGCTACCGTTTTGCTGCGGTTTTCCAGCGTGCTATAGACACGTTTTCTACTCGTTCGTCGTCATTCGCCGAAGAGGTTTTATAAGACTCTGTGTAACTGTTGAGACTTGCCGCTGTGAACACGAGAACAATTTTACAAAAGCGCGGTGCCGCAGGAAAAAGACACAACTCGTCGAATGCAAGTTTCGCCGGTCTCGCGGCGGGGTTAAAGCTTCCTTGCCGCGCCGAAGTGCTGCGTCTCTGTGCCTTCGCGCGTTTGGATAGAGATCAAGAATCGACGCCGCGTGGATGTGTCTTGCGAGCGCAATGTGCGTGAAGCCGTATGTAAAGGCACAACTCGTCGAAAGCAAGTGTCACCGGTCTCGCGGCCTGATCGAAGCTCCCTTGGCACGCCGAAGTGCTGCGTCTCTGTGCCTTTCTACGCTTGGATACCAATCAAGATTTGTTTCGACGCTGTGTGGATGTGTTTTGCGAGTACAATGTGCGTGAAGCCGTACACTCTCAACAAAAGGGTTGTCGTAGGGTACTACACTTGGGGTAGTCAGAAGCCGTCACAGATATCGCTACCCCTCCTTCGTTATACTAACAACCCCATGGGCAGTCACACGGCACGCAATCAGCAGGTAATCAAAGTGAGCACCCCCAAAAGCAACATGGCGGCTGGCAAGCGAAAGTGGAGCAATACGGGTAAGGCCTAGCGAGCTGGACTGCTTTTTGCTAAAATACGATTCTCAAGTGCGTACGCCCGTTCGCTGCCTTCCGTGCGCACAAAGCTCTCCAAAACGCGCCTCGAAGCACCGGCTCCGCACCTATTACGAGTAGGGGCGGCGATGTGAGGGGGGCATTCGAGGGGGTTTGTCCGCGACTGCTTTCGCGCGGCCGGCTGCATTTACTTCGCGGCCAGAAAACATTCAAATAAGGAATCGTACAGCGACAAATGAAATGATGTCTTTATTGAACAGAGAATCTGCTTGCTGCCACAAGTGATCCGGCGTTTTCGGTTGACAGCGGCGAGGCGAGGCATCACCGATTTAAGCGGCGTCGGTTTCGATCGTTCAACGCTCCTGCTCACCTGTTAGCATTCGTTATCCACTTTCAAGTCCCTGGTAATCCCCACCGCGTCTGTGCACGCACTATTCACCGCACAGAACACCCATCAACTGGCTATGGGACTGATCCCATTTGGACGACAGGCCGAGGACCGAACCAGACCGAACCCTTTGTGGCTGCTACGTGGAGCCATGGAACGCAACGCCTCCATGTTTTTCACTCAAATAAGTAGACACATAAACGTGAGACTCCTTGAATTGGACGGCGACACGCGCCACCTAACGGACAGCGCTAAAACTAAAAAAAAAGAAACCAGCAATTCTTGCTCGGAGCGCCTCGCCAGACAATACCGCATGTACATATCCCACGCCACACTTCACTCATACGCGACATACAGACATCACAGCATTTTATACATCAACGCATTCAGAAAGATCACAACATACAACTTCTACATCTCTATACCCACGTCTAGTCGACACCACCAGCTTATATACTGCTGTATTTTCTGTGACCGATTAGGATGGTGACCACTGTCATATTTTGCATAATACGAAAAGACTGTGCAAGATTTAGCCGTATATATTCTTTTCCTCTACTGCCCTTAGGAAAGCGCTCGTATCTCTAATGTACGGCCATTACAAAAGTGAAATGCGGGTTATAAATAAATTTGAATAGTTGCTACGTACACGTCACATTTTGAACAGTTTCGTTTTCTCGCTTGCCTACACTTCAAGTATACAGAAGCCTGTTTAATTAATTGTATTAATTATCGAAACCAATTTCTGCAATCACAACTTTCTGAACACACTGATGCATTTTCTTTTCTTTTTTTTACATATCCAGACTGACTTTAGCGGCGGTTGGGTACACGTTGAGTACACTGAGCACGCGCAGGTGATTTTAGCGAAGCCCGTCCGCCGGTCCTCCCCGAAGCGTGATTTCAGTTTTCTTCTTTTCGCTAATTATCCGTTCTGTGCGCTCGCGCTCGCGCCAAGAGGACAGTGCAGAATTGCTGCTTTCGGGCCCGTGCCTTCACCTGCAACGAACGCGAAATACGTATGCTAAATTATCTAAATCCTGGTTCAGACAGTAGTGTTTGACTGCGTGCGTCTGACTGCGTTGCGGCAGCAAGAAATCAGGACATCACTGCTGCTTATATCGCGTGCCAAGATGAGTCCTTGAATTGGATTCCACGCTTGATACGAAGCACAGACGTGCCGGTGAGTGGCTTTCGGTTCTCGACGCAACGCTGTCAAACGCTAGTGTCTGAACCGGCCTTGTTTGAAGCATTTTTTTTATCGAGTATGCTCGATGAAATGTGCCAAATGAACCAGAGAAGGCGAATCATGTACCTCGAGACAGAGAAATAGTGAAATACACGGACATGATCCCAGATATCTGTGTACGTTCGTCCTGCCCCGCCTCAGTCGTGGTGTTCAATGCTTCATACTTCACTGCACTTGAAAGCCAACGAATTGGGTACGACAGGCGCGCAAGTTCGGCGGAACCGAGGAGGCCAGTTGCAACTGATCTGCACGCAGAACTGACCGATCACACATTTATTGAGAGCACACTCTTTACTGAACCGCACAATAAAAGACGACGAGAGTATCTCGTCCGGCGAACATTCAAGTCAACTCATGCCTGTGCGTAGCTTCCTGTGCTTTTCTAGAGATTTGGTTAAATTCCTCGAGCACGACGCCAGCTGCCAGCTGTTTACTGCTGTACATGGTAAACCACGCGACAGAACCAAAAAGGACAACCGCGATACTTTTTATCTGCCTCGGGTTTTAGCAGGTGCCTACCAAGGTTGCCTGTACTTGTTTGTTTTCTGCCAGTTTAGGTGAACTGAGCCACACGCTTCTCGACCGGTTCAAATTTGAATAAATGATAACCAACGCACAAAGAAATCAAGTTTCAAGTACTTTTTGAGATTTTTGAAGTGACGTTTACTATTGAACTCGAATGCATGCACTCGAATGTTCAATTCAAGAGTTTATAAAACATGACTACCTCATGCTTGTCACCTGCCAACAGCGTGCTAACTCTAAATGGCTCGAGCCCAGCGGGTCGTTAAGTAAGCCTTTTGGGTAGTTACAGCCGTCAAAACGCATGATGACGAGGGGGTGCTCACCTTTTTCTTAGAGTATATGTACCTCTGGGCAGGGTTTAACTTTTATTCTGACTGTATTCGTAACTTGAGGCACTCGCGGTCCAGAAATGAGCTTGATTCGGTGTCCACAAGCTCAACAAAAGGATAGTTGTAGCCGTTTGGGGTAGTCAGAAGCCGTCACAGATATCGCTACACACCCCTTGGTTATACTAACGACCCCATGGGTAGTCACACGACACGCAATCAACAGGTAGTCACAGTGACCATCCCCAAAAGCAACTTGGCGACTGGCAAGCGACAGTGGAGCAATACGAGTAAGGCCTAGCGAGCCGGACTGCTTTTTGCCTAATTATAATTCTAAAGTGCGTACGCCCGTTCGCTGCCTTCCGTGCGCACTAAATCACTCCAATACGTGGCTCGAAGCACCGGCACCGAACCTATTACCAGTAGGGGCGACGATGTGAGGGGAGGCATTCGAGGGGGTTTGTCCGCGACGACTTTCGCGCGGCCGGCTGCATTTACTTCGCGGCCAAAAAAAAACATTCGAAGAAAAACATTCAAATGGAATGATGTCCTTACTGAACACAACATCTGCTTGCTGTGCTTGCGGCAAGTGATCCGGCGTTTTCGGCTGACAGCGGCGAGGCGAAGCATCACCGATTCAAGCGGCGTCGGTTCCGATCGTTCAACGCTCCTGCGCACCTGCTAGCACTGTTATCCACTTTCAAGTCCCTGGTAATCCTCACCGCGTCTGTGCACGCACTTGGCGCTATTCACCGCACGGAACACCCATTCAACTGGCTATGGGACTGATCCCACTGGGACGAGAGGCCGAGAACCGAACCCTTTGTGGCCGCTCCGTGGAGCAAGGAGGATAGAAAAATAGGGGAGGGCATGACGTCAGCCGCGTAGCCTTCACAAGCCATGCTCCCTTGGTGCCTCGCCGCTTTCTCATTTCCCTCCTTACTCTCCTCACTTATCAGGCCAACGTGACCACATCACGTGACCGTAGCTAGTCTTCTTCTAGCCTTCGATCTGATAAAACCTACCAGACGGAGCGAGCGCAAGCCTGCAAGGAATCCTTCAAGAATCAACCCTCCATCTCACACGAGACTTGTCACGCGCACCAATAGCCGGAGACATCTACGGTCACGTTGGCCACAACATCGTTTAAACTTTTTATGATCAAGCTTCACCAATATTGCAACGTGCCGTCTCCTAGTACTTCAAACCTCGTTGCCGTGGAGCCATGGAACGCCTACACGTTTTTCACTCAGATAAGTAGACACATAAATGCGCGACTCCTTGAATTGGGCGGCGACACGCGCCACCTAAAGGACAGCGCTCAAACTAAGAAAAAGAAACCAACAGTCTGCTCTGAGCGCCTCGCCAGACATGCACGTACGTACGTACATATTCCACACCACACTTCACACATACGCGACATACAGACACCATATGATTTTATACGTGAACGCGTTCACAAGCAGCACAAGGTACAACTTGAGATATTGGCACTCTACATGCCTATACTCACGACTAGTCGATACCACCAGCTTACATACTGCTGTATTTTCTGTGACCGATTAGGATAGTGACCACTGTCATATTTTGCATAAATCCGAAAAGACTGTGCAAGATTTTACCCGTATATATTATCTTCCTCTACTGCCCTTAGGAAAGCGCTCATATCTCTAATGTAATCCATTGAAAAAGTGAACTGCACATTATAAATAAATTGGAATAGTTCGCTACACGCCACTTTTTGATTAGTTTTGTTTTCTCGCCTGCCTACACTTCAAGTATACAGAAGCCTGTTTAATTACATATATTAATTATCAAAACCAATTTCTGCCATCACAATTTTCTGAACACGCTGATGCATTTTCATTTCTCTTTTTACATATCCGATGACTTCAGCGGCGGTTGACTAAACATTGAGTACATTGAGCACGCGCAAGTGATTCTAGCAAAGCCCGTCCGACGGTCCTCCCCGAAGCGTTGTTTCAGTTATCTTCTTTTCGCTACAATTGTTTCTGCTCAAGCGCGTGTCTTTCAAATATGCGTTCTATGCGCTCGCGCTCGTGCCAAGAGGACAGTTCAGGATTGCCACTTTCGGGCCCGTGCCTTCACCTGCAACGAACGCGAAATACGTGTGCTAAATTATCTAATGGCGAATTCCACCGGTCGTTTTGGAGCGCGCCGGGATCGACTTTTCTGGAGCGCGCCTATTTCTCTGGGCGATCGGGGTCGAAACCGACGTGTTTCACTGGTCGTTTTGCATTAGCTCCCGCTCCAGATCTCGATCTGGATCCGAGAAAAGTCGCTCCCACGATTTCGGCGGATTCAACCGGAAGCCAGCCGGGCCAGCCCTCGGCGCACACACGTGACTTCCTTTCTCGTGGGGCATCTCGCCTGATCTCGCCTCAGAAGAAGCACGTCGCGCGCCAAGCTCCTAGATTGTCTCGACATCAGAAGAATTCGTAATGGCCGCTTGCTTACCCCTTGGCTCGACAGCCGGTTCTTTTTCCAGGAAGGAGAAGGGAAGGTTTTGCCGCGCTACGGGCATTCCGGCAATCTTTGCTAGAAGGTCCTGAGCCATTCCTGCCGCCCGTGCGTCGAACACGTGTTAACACCGCGATTGCGAAAACGTCTTCGAAACGACCGCGGCGGCCGTGGAAAGGGATTCCCCGGCATTTGAATGACGGGAAGGCATCCGCCGATCTCGGAGCAGTGGTCATGTTCCACTGGGAATCCGTAGGCGGCGCGACCCCGTTCGGATCGTGTGCTCCATTCCGGATCTGGTCAACTGATCCCGGCGCGCTCCAAAACGCCCGGTGGAATTCGCCATAAATCCTGGTTCAGACAGTTGCGTTTGACTGCGTCTGACTGCGTTGCAGCAGCGAGAAACCAGGACATCGCTGCTGCCTATATTGCGTGCCAAGATGATTCCTTGAATTTGATTCCACGCTTCATACGAAGCACAAATGTGCCGGAGGCTCGCTTTCGGTACTCGAAGCAACGCTGTAAAACGCATTTAAACGGAAGTGTCTGAACCGGCCTTAAGCGTCAAAGAACGCCGAGAAAATAGTTCTCTGCGCTGCACCTGCTGGAGTTTCCAGCAGTACTTTTCCTAAAAAAAAAAAATCTAAAACAAA
Organism: Ixodes scapularis; assembly: GCF_016920785.2. Classification (NCBI taxonomy): domain Eukaryota; kingdom Metazoa; phylum Arthropoda; class Arachnida; order Ixodida; family Ixodidae; genus Ixodes; species Ixodes scapularis. The sequence goes on along the minus strand of NW_024609837.1, from coordinate 90,358,539 downwards.
TAGCACGTCTATGTTTGCCAACGCTTTATTTTTGGAAATTTACTTGGAATCTTTTATATGGGTAAAAGGAACGCGTGCCGGAAGGCCTGAAATCATAGTCCCTTTCAAAGTACTGCACCATGAATGACACACACTTGTTTGAAGCATTTTTTTACCGAGTATACTCGATGAAATGTGCCACATGAGCCAGTGAAGGCGAATCATATATCCCAAGACAGAGCAATACTGAAATACACGGGCATGATCCCAGATATCTGTGTACGTTCGTCCTGTCCGGCCTCAGTCGTGGTGTTCAATGCTTCATACTTCACTGCACTTGAAAGCAAAAAAATTTAGTATGACAGGCGTGCGAGTTCGGCGGAACCGGGGAGGCCATTTGCGACTGATCTGCACGCAGAACTGACCGATCACACCTTTAATGGGAGCACGCTCTTTACTGAACCGCACAATAAAAGACGACAAGAGCATCTCGTCCGGCGAGCATTCAAATCAACTCGCGCCTCTGCGCAGCTTCCTGTGCATTTCTAGCAATTTGGTTAAATTCCTAGAGCACGACGCCATCTGCCAGCTGTTTATTAGCAGTACATGGTAAAACCCACGACGGAACCAAAAAGGACAACCGCGATACTTTTTATCTGCCTCGGGTTATAGTAGGTGCCTACCAAGGTTGCCTGTACTCTTTGGCAATGTTTGTTTTCTGTCAGTTTAGGCGAACTGAGCCACACGCCTGTTTCGACCGGTTCAAATTTGAATAAATGGTAACCAACGCACAAAGAAAACAAGTTTCAAGTACTTTTTGAGATTTTTGAAGTGACTTTTACTATTGAACGACTGCATGAACTGGAATGTTCACTTCAAGAGTTTATAAAACGTGACTACCCCATGCTTGGCACCTTCCAACAGGGTAGTAACGCTCAATGGCTCGAGCCCAGTGTGTAGTTAAGTAAGCCTGTGGGGTAGTTAGAGCCGTCAAAAACCGATGATGACTACGAGGGGTGCTTAGAGTGCATTGGCGACGAAAGGAGGCGGCATCAACGGAGGTGTTTTTTTTGTATTTTTTTATATTTTGTTTACTATACTCGTTTTCCCCTCAAGAACCGTAGTAAAAAAAAAATGTTCGGCTTCTCGCTGGGCATTACTAATTTTTCTCTTGATATGAAGAATTAAGATAGGTGTAAGTACATTTTAGATTAAAGATATGTTATCTTACCAAGACGTACACGTTTCAAATGCCAATGTACGTTGGATTTATGAACCAAGGGGGAACAAGCCAATCTTGCCATTCGCGTTGGCGGACTGAAAACTCGTTAAAAGCAGATAATCAATGTTTGTTTGGGTAACGCTCTAAAGAAGTCGTGCACTCACAACATCAACGAAAGTTTCGAAATTAGGTGTCAAGACTCAAGTCCGCGGGGTATCCAGTCTCTCTTCTATCAGCCGTAGCAGAGAACACTCTCAAGAGGTTGAAGAATAAAAATAGGCAGGGAGCAGAAGTACAGAGAAAGAAAAAAAGAGAAACCAGTGGTCATACCATACCTACATAAAGTGTCCCATAACCTGAAAAGACCGGGCTTACACGCAGGGGTTAACGTTGTCCTTTCAGCACCTATCAAGTTGGCTATACTCCGCGACAACTTTTCTTGGCAATGCGTTAGAAGGTACAGGCCCGCGTCCCCTCTCCCATTATGAGTTTACGCAGGCTCTCCTCCTCCCCCATTTCCGGGGAGAGGAGGAGAGCCCGCGCACACTCAAAATGAGAAAGGGGACGCGGGCCTGTACCTTCCACTGCATTGCCAAGAAAAGTTGTCGCGGAGTATAGTTTATGTGAAAAGGTAAATTCCACCTCGAACAACATAAGCAGTACCGGCTGCACGAAAACGCACAAAGCTTGCTTTGTTGAGTGTACAGAAGAGGTTGTATACTCCGTGCCATTATCGTGCGGGCGTCATTATGTGGAGCAGACTGGTCGCTGCCTAAATGAAAGATTGAGGGAACACCGTTATAACGTTGATGCCGTCATATCAGGACGTCTCGGTGTGCATTGCCGGGATTGTGGTTGCACTCCGATTTTCACAGATTGTACAGTACTAAACAATAACAGAATCAAAACCACAAGGGAAATACTCGAGGCACGAGAAAGTGCTAGATGAGGACTGCAATGTGCCAGCGCACCCTCTTTATCGTTATCCGAAAAAGAATTGCAGTTCCTTGACCAAGCATGAATAGTTTCGGGTGGGCGCCGATGAGTGATGCACAAATTTTAGCCTTTTTACGTTGTTTTTTTCAACGTTTTTACGATGTGTATTTAATATCTACCTAACTTGTTTGTGTTGCTGCCGGTAATATATACCGAGCTCCAGCGGAAATAAAGTTCAGTTGTAAGTAGCGCTGTGTCTGTGTCTCCTTTCGTGTCCGTTGTCCTGTCGCGCTTTTTAATCATTATGAATCACCAACTTGTCCAACTTTCTACCCTCGTAAGATGAACCAACTAGACCAACAGCGTACCCTACCAAGACAGACAAATGCCCAGGAAAAAGCTACAACCGACCAGTGCTTGGTAGATCTCCTAAACCAGGACCTGATAGAACCAAGTCAGAGCCTCTGGGCTAGTGGTACTGTTCTGGTGACCAAAAAGTCTGGAGGATATCGTTTAGCCATTGACTACGGACCTTTAAGTTTTTGCAGAAACACTCCACTGTACACCATGCCCCAGACGGAGTGGGTACTGGCTATGTTGGGCAAAGCCAACTATTTCAGCAGCCTGGATCTCTCGTTTTCAAATTCCAGTGGCCAAAGCAGATATTCACAAAACGGCATTTACTTGCCATAGAGGCAGGTTTCAGTTCAAGCATATGCCATTCGGGGTGGCAGGAGGTTCGGCGACATTTCAAGAGCTTATAGACAAAAGGCTTCAAGGAATAAAGCACACGAACTGCATAGATTTTCTGAACGACGCCCTATTTACTACGAGTCCTACGATCGACCACATGAGAGAGGTCCTTTACCGAATTTCTACAGTGGCCTCACAATCAACTCGTCAAAAGTTCAGTTCTGCAAGCGTTTCTGGGTCACATCATTGCACCTGGAGTGCACCGCCCAGGCCCCCAGGAAGTGGACGCATTCAAGGCGTTCCCAGCGACAATTTCAGTGAAGCAGCTTCAGGCCTACCTCGGACACGTTGCATATTACCAGATAGTTATTCCCCGATTCTCGGACACTGCCAAGTCCCTTAGATTGCTTTTCAGGAAGGATGTCAGGTGGACATGGGAATTTCCTCAACGAAACGCCTTTGACTGCTCCAAGGACCAGCTGGTAGGCAATGCGGTGGTTGCATTCCCGGACCTCAACAAGCCTTTTGTCATTGTGACAGAAGCCGGTGGTGTGAGTATTACTGCTATGCTATTATAGGAAACCGAAGGGCAGCTCAGGCCCGTCTCATTTATCAGCAGGATTTTGACCATAGCAGAACGGAACTATGCGGTTCAAGAGTGGGAATGCTGAGCAGTCGTCTGGGCACTCGGCAGGCTTGGTACTCACATTAAATTCACTCACTTTGAGATTTACTGTGATTAAGTATCATTGTCATGGATGTTCTCGACTGAGCAGTCATTCAGTTCCCTAAGACGGTGGGTCCTTCGCCTCCAGGGTTCTAACCGCACCACCAAGCAACGCCGAAGGAAGGCCAATATCTCTGCCGATGCCCTGAGTCAATACCCGGTGCTGAGTGCCAGTGCCTCGTCTTTGTGTGACGCTAAAGATTGGTTTGCTATAGATGCGGGAGAACTGAGACAGTTGATTCAGTTCGAAGAAACTGCAGGGAAATAACAGGATGGCATCTCTCTATTTAATAAAAGCACCAAATGGACTGGGCAGAAGCTACGCGAGCCCCTATTAATAAAAGTACTCGACTGCTTAGAAGTACTTTTCTACCGAATGATTCCAAGAAAGAACGCCAGGTGCAATAGCTCCCTAGCGAAAACGAAATTGACAAAAGCGAAGTGTTCATGGATAGTTTTGTATAGGTTTAGAGCCCACCGCGCGCGGGGCCGGAGTGGGTTCGCTGTCCCGTGCAGCGGTGCTCTTATCGTCGGCACTCGCTGGCTACGAGATTTTTTAGAGCGAGGTTCCCTCTCGCGTCGCGTTCGCCTTGATAACGAAGTGGCGTGAAATAGAAAAATTCCCCATCGCTCTCAAGTATCTCGTAGCCAGCGAGCGCCCACGATAAGAGCGCCGCTGCACAGGATGCGAAGGCTTCGAAACACTTCTTTCGCTTTCCCTTCTGACTAACTCGCGTGAGCCCGCTATGGCCACGAGCGTGGTGGGCTTTAAACTTTTGAGAAAAGTCCTTACATCAAAGGATAAGAAAAATCGCTGCCAAACACAGCTGTGCACTATGCTTCTAAAAATGACCCACGACCATCCTCTGAGTGGCCATGCAGGTTTCTTCAAGGCACTTCAATGCGCTCAAGAACAATTTTTCTGGTAAGGAATGAGTCATCTCTCGCTACGTGCGCTCCTCCAAGCAATGCTTAACCTTGAAGCAACGGAGACAGAGGCCACGGAACCCATACAGCAGCTCAGTGTTGATTTGATCGGGAACCTACCAACAATGGCCAGGCAAAACAAGTACGTTCTCGTTTACATTAGAAAATTCACCAAGTTCTTTGGGTTATAATGCAATTAAATGCAAAGGTGCAAGCGAGCTGGACAAGAATGACGAAAATAATCCCTGGAGAAGGGGAACAAGAGGGACAAAGGACAAACACAAAGGTGTTTGTCCTTTGTCCCTCTTGTTCCCCTTCTCCAGGGATTATTTTCGTCATTCTTTGGGTTGTTCGTCCTCCGTTCCCAACATCGAAGGTTGTAGTGGACAGGATGGTGGAGGTTTTTTTGTCGCCATCAAGTCCCACACAGCATCGCAAGCGATAATGTCAAACCCTTTCTGGGCGAGCTCTGGAAAGGTGTGTTGCGTCATTGGGTTATCGTAGAACGGTATACAACGCCATACCGCCCATCTGGACAGTTGGTGAAACGACACAATGCTACTGTCCAGCAAGCCATAATGGCCTATTACGAAACCCATCGCGACTTGGAGAAACGGCTCCGCGAAGTAAAATTTGCTTATGAGGACCAGCGAGTGTGTGGTAACCGGCTACACACCATCATACCTCTGCTGCGGTCTTGCGTGGATCCGCAGTTTGTAGGACTCAACATGTGACCCAGACACAGATATTTCGACCTTGCCCTCATGACTTTGCTGCAAGGCTAGACGAACGTCTACAAGATGCCTTAGGCTTTGCAAGAGAGCATCAAAACAGAGCCCGTGAGGTGCAGCGTAATCAATACAACTCGACACGACAACCAGGCCACTTTTCTGTAGGAAACATAGTGCTCAAGCTGAGCGATAGCAGCAAATCATTGCTAAAAAGCTTGCTACCAAGCAATCTGGACCGTTCACAATTACAGATCGAATGAGGCAGTCCGTTTACAAGTTGAAGAACACAGCCAAAGGAGTGGCGTGCGGTTTTGCTAATGTTGATCAGCTGGTTCGATTGCACAAACCTTGCGACTCCTTCACAAATTAAAGAGGGGGGTGTTGTAAGGATGCGGACGGAAGCTGGACCTGGGTACAGGCGGTGTGAGGGTGTGGATGCACACTGAATCTAGGAACAGTCTAGACACGTGACGGACACGCACGAGTCGTCAGGACTCGCGCGTCACGAACAGGACAACGTGTTTGCCGCAGAGCTCGTGCCCTGCAGCCTCACTGGGCGGAACTAAGGGAAGCAAACAGACGGGAAAGGAATAAGAGGTGTTGGATTGGTGCGCCATGTTAAAATAGAACCGTTGCGCGTCGCGGCCGAGCTCTACAACCATTTTTAAGGCAATAAACCCCTTGACCGTAACAGTAGATACGGAAAGCTCGGCGATCATATTGCTGTGGCCGTTTCTTTTTGTGGCCGCCGCACTATCAAGCTGGTTTATAGGTGTTATCGACCACAACTAAAACTGTACTCTGCGGCGGGCTAAAAATAAAAAAAAACAAGCAGGAGAAACTGTTTAGGCAAAGCCCTCCACTCTTTCCACTTTAGTAGAGCGAAAGCTGGAGAGAAGGCTACTGAACCCGCCGCCTCTCTCAACTCCTCTCCGGCGCCTGCTCGCTAAAGCGGAAATACTGGAGGACTTTGCGGTAACAGCTTCTTCTGCTTTTCTTAAACTGCAACAGGGTACAGAGAGCTATGAATGGCGAATACTATACCGAGTATCTGCTGCAGATCCCACGAACTTACCGGAGACGCACATCTTGCTAAACTCGTAGAGGTATTTGAACCCGTGGAGTTTTTCGTTTTGCTCTGAAATTTTACAAGATGACTGTTAGACAAATTAGTAGCTTCTTGGGGCTGTCCTGATATTCGCGACATCAGCGACCTATAGGGGTTGCAACTATCGGAGAAATATGGTGGTCTGAAATAGGTCGTGCCGTCTCCATGTCGCACAACGTTGGAGTTTCAGCATGCAGGCATCAGGCTCAAAATGGTTTGCCCCGATTTTTATTCATTACGTGTCAAGGATGCGGCAATGTGCTAGGGTAAAGAGCCTCCAGAGGTTTGACCTTCGGAGAAGCGATGGAAAAGCTGTGGTGCTGCTGAACGTTGATGAAGGCTCAATGTCTCCTTAAAGGCCCGTTCACACTCTTGCGACCGAGTAAGACCGAGAGAGACCAGACCGGTTTTAAGCCTCTTGCGATCTCTTAGGACCAGCTCCGCTGCATCGCATCCGGTCCTAAGAAGTCTAAAAAGGCTTAAAAACCGGTCTGGTCTCTCTCAGTCTTACTCGGTCGCAAGAGTGTGAACGGCGTTTAACGCGCCAGCGTAGGATGCGTTCAAAGCGGCCTGGAAAACGCGCTGATGTGAGACAACATGGAATCACGGAAGCCACGGATGACGAGCAGAAATCGCGAGGGGACCTGTTCCGTCCAGTTGAATTTTTTCCCGCTGGGTGCCGTTCGTTTTAGCTGAAGTCGCGAATAGTCACTGACAAAGGGAGAACGGAAGTAGGGTATCTTTCTAACGACCGACCTCATGTCTTCCGCCGTGATCTGGTTGCGCGGGCGTGTTTGAGACACACAAGACGCCGAGGCATTGTCGGTGGTTGGGTGCGCGCGGGAAAGGCGGAACAACTGACGCTCCTCTCTGCCCTTTCTCACATTGGCAGTTACTAGAACGCAAAGCAGTTCGAAATAAGTCTTAACGCACTTAAAAGATAATCTATTATGTCGATCGTGTCACCAAAATAAAAGGCGGCAATATGAGGAAACGTTGTCGCCCGTAATTTTGGTGTCGTGATCGAGATAACGGTAGATGCTTCGGTGCAGTAGGACGGAGAGAGTTTTAATAGAACAGCAGCCCTTCGCGTATGGCATGATGATTTACTTTGCCATTGGCTGAAGTCTTTTTTTTTTTTAGTTGGCCGAAAAGATTATTCGGACAAATCGATATACTAGGAGATCTGCAGATGCGTGCCAGCTCGTAATAAGCAAGGGAACGCACTGAGGAATTTGAACATCCAGCAGTGATGCCGAGGTCTGGCACTTGTTTTGCAGTTTTGGCCCAAAGTTGCCAAGAGCAAACCGAACATCAAGGTGTGATGCCTAATTCTGGCAATGCTTGGGAAGCTCACGTCCAGAGACGCCAGGTGATAATTGTGTAACCAGGTAGAAAAGCTTAACTGTGGCACAATTGTTCGGCAATTTAGGACGGAAATACCCAGACTTTGACCAAAGCCTATCAAGTTTGGTTATATCTTGTCATTTTTGGGCTTTCAAGTCAGAACAACCAGACGCTGCCAAAGAACATAAAAATTAATTGTGCCGTTGGTTTTTTTTTTTTCCAGGACCCTAAACTGACAGGCAAAAAGCAAATATTGGTTAAGAAAAGTGTGCTTCACCTGCAATAAAGACCCCACCCAGTTGCTGCAGGTTTAGTTATAGCATTCATCGAACGCGGCTCAAACTGCAGTTTGTTTACTCACGGGCGCCGCTAGCTTCGAATATGTTCCGTTGGAGAATCGCCTTGCGTAAGGACTCAGTGGCGGCGAACATGGCGCCGTCGTCTCCGCTGTGCATAAAGATCATCTCTGGAGCGTCCGTGGCGCGTCCGTGACAGGCCCACTTGTAAAAGTTCTCGCAGGGGAGCACTCCCCAGTCGACCCAACCCATCGCTCGGTAACCTGCGGTGCGTTAACGGCCACGATTGTACCTGACGCGTTACAAGTAACCCACTACGTCTACCTGGGTGGTTTCATTCGAAATCGAAAACGCTCGTCGGGGTGGGTCTTTCGATTTGTTTTGAAAAAAATATATATAATTGCCCCATTCCTAAAAAAAAAAAACGCTTTTCAAATCTTTTTTTCTATTTATTTTGCTCTACAAAAAGTATTGAGGGGAGCATGGTAAAAATCTGTTTTTTACTCCGTGATATTTCTACCCAGTTCTGTACGCTGGTATGAATACGGGAAGCATGCAAAACGCACAGTAATTTTTCGTGCTCTCGTATGTTATTTTGACTATTTTTTAGTTCAAAGAAAAATACTTTGGTATTTTTGTTTATTAAGGAAAAAAATGCCGAACATCGTCTCTTTGACAATCCGGTGACATATTCAGAGCCTTGTAACTCACGAGTTGCTATGTTTTCACTTATTAAATACTATATGGGTGTAGCCGTAGACATTGGATATCGACGGGCATAAGTTTAGTTTTTATTATTTTCACTGAAAGCTTTAAGTAAAATTTGAAATATCGTCAAAAATGAAATTAACGGATATTTTGAACCCACATTATCAAAAAAGGCCATTTCTTTATTTCGTTCAATTTTTTTTTTATTATTGCTACCGATCATATGAACTTTCAATTGGCTCGATGCGATATCCCCCTTTTTTGTTGTATCTTCTCTAGAAGTGATCGAAATCGCTCCCACGTGACGATGCGTTGACAAATTTAGACCCTTGTAACTCATGAGTTATATCTATCGCTTACCAAATATTATGCGAGTGTAGCCCTATACATCAAATATCGACAGGCATAAGTTTAGTTTATTTTATTTTCACTGAATTTTTATAGAAAATTTGAAATATGGCCAAAAATGAAATTAACCGGTATTTCGAACCCACTTTATCGAAAAAGGCCAATTATTATTTCGTTCAATTTTTTTTTTATTTTTGCTGCTGATCATATGAACTTTCTATTGGCTTGATGCGATTCCCCTTTTTTTTTTGTATCTTCTCTAGAGGTGATGGAAATCGCTCCCACGTTCTCAGAACGGCCAAGCGCAGTTTCCGCAGGTCGGCTTCGTTGCAGAGACTATACTGCTTAATTGTGTGTTCAAATACAGCGGGTAAATTCATTTCGATTGGGAACACTTGTGCTTGGCTGCATATTGTATTTTCTTAAATTTTTAATGATGGCAACTGACATTCCTTAGTCTGATAGTTAGCGGTGCAGCGGATGTTCCATTATCCGATGTCTAAAGCCAGGGCACAAAGGACGGAGAAAACGGAACGAGCTCTTCATGTAGCCAGACCGGGGTCATATATCTGCTTGTGGTATACATAGCTTGTAAGGCACGTAGAGCACGCTCGACCCTTCGCGCTATAGGCCCATCTCCGTTACACCCAAGAAACATCCGACACGGGCGCCAAACCATGATGTGTCTTGTCGCGAGCGATCAAATAACTATGTAATGGCCTGTTCTTCATTCTCAGTGTGTATATCAAAAATATGTAATATCACATGCCCCTCTTTAAGAAGGAAAAGCAGTTTGCAGAAAAAAAGTGAGGAAAACGGACTGAGTTTACATGAAGCGAAGATAATTTTGTACAGAACACAAACACCAATTGGCGATAAGTAGTCACTTTTGGTAATTAGCGCTAATATATTTAGGATGCAATTGTAAAACAATACGTTGTTGTGCTTTAAGTAGCCCAGTTGACGAGCAACGCAATATTGGAACTTTTAGACAACGGCATCGGCTTGCCTGTGGAGACGATCGAGCGCGGGGGCGAGCTGAACATTGTACCGCAGCGGTCGGATGCAGCCGAGAAGTTCATCAGCGAAGTAAGTCGAGACGGACAGAACGAAAACTGGGGCCAAAGCGAGCGAGCGGTGAACCCGAGACGGTGGCCCTTCTGTTTGAACGAATGTGTGCAGTTAAAAATAAAAGTGTTGGGTTCTGTTCAAGATTGATCGATATCTCCGGTGCCAAGAAGCAACGATTCCCACATGCACAGAAGCAGTCACTTAGTGTCTCTGTAGACTTCTAGTTTCTCCACTTTGTCGCACCGAGCTTAATGCAAAGATTGCACAGCCTTCGGGAATGTGGAAAAGCGATTTGACGATTTTATTTTAGGTGGTAAGGTAGATTTGCTTTGGCTAGGCACACATTGCTTTGGTTTGAGAATAAATTAAGGTTTGTTCTGTCTTCTCCTTCGAAATAAAGCGCGTCCGGCCAAGGCGGGCTTGGCACCGCTGCATAAACAGCATCGGCGAATGTGTCGTTTCATATTGCCGGAGACTGTACATCTCGTGCTAATGTCACCTTAGGTTCCTGGCTTGGCTCGCGAACTGTGCACCACACATGTGAGGAGCGTAATCCTGTGCGAGCACCTACTGAGGCCCATTCTTCTTTTTTGTGCTTCCTGACTATATCGATTTCTTTCTCCGGTAAGTCGAAAAGCTGAACGCTTCTTGTCATTGTTTTAATATTTTTTTTTAACGAAGTCCTTTAACGTCCGCATCAAGGAGCCGTCCTGCGAACAAAAATTTTGTACTGCGGCGAGGTACTTCAATCCTTACAACCTGTATACAACACAAACAGATATACGACCCCGGTCTGGCTACATGAAGAGCTCGTTCCGTTTTCTCCGCCCTTTGTGCCCTGGCTTTAGACATCGGATAATGGAACATCCGCTGCACCGCTAACTATCAGACTAAGGACTGTCAGTTGCCATCATTAAAAAATTAAGAAAATACAATATGCAGCCAAGCACAAGTGTTCCCAATCGAAATGAATTTACGCGCTGCATTTCAACACAAAAATAAGCAGTATAGTCTCTGCAGCGAAGCCGACCTGCGGAAACTGCGCTTGGCCGTTCTGAGAAAGTGGGAGCGATTTCGATCACTCCTATAGAAGATACAACAAGAAAAGGGGGACATCGCATCAAGCCAATAAAAAGTTTATATGATCAGCAGCAATAATAAGAAAAATTGAACAAAATAATAAATGGCCTTTTTCGATAAAGTGGGTTCAAAATATCAGTTATTTTCATTTTCGACAATATTTCAAATTTTATATAAAACATTCAGTGTAAATAAAATAAACTAAACTTATGCCTGCCGATATTTCATGTATGGGGTTACACCCGCATAGTATTTGGAAAGCGATAAATATAATAACTCATGAGTTACAAAGCTCTGAAGTTGTCAACGCATTGTCACGTGGGAGCGATTTCGATCACTTCTAGAGAAGATACAACAACAAAAAAAGGGAATTCGCATCAAGCCAATTGAAATTTCATATGATCGGCAGCAATAATAAAAAAATAGAACAAAATAAAAAATGGCCTTTTTCGATGAAGTGGGTTCAAAATATCGGTTAATTTAATTTTCGACGATATTTCAAATTTTATTTTAAAAAATTCAGTGAAAATAAAAAAAAGCCAAACTTATGCCCGTCGATAGCCCATGTATAGGGCTACATCCGCATAGTATTTAATAAGTGGCAAATATTATAACTCATGAGTTACAAGGCTCTGAATAAATATGTCACCGGATTGTCAAAGAGACGATGTTCGGCATTTTGTACCTCAATAAACAATACAAAACTATTTTCCTTTGAACTACAAAATAGTCGAAATAGCATACAAGAGCACAAAATATTACTGTGCGTTTTTTATGCTTCCCGTATTCATACCAGCGTACAGAACTGGGTAAAAAAATCACGGAGTAAAAAACAGATCTTCAACCTGCTGCACTCAATAACTTTTGGTGAAGCGATATATTTCTTAAAAAAATTTTGAAAAGCGGTTTTGTTCTTTCCGGAAATGGGGAAATTAGATATAATTTTTCGAAAAAAAATCGAAAGACCCACCCCGACAAGCCTGTTCGATTTCCAATGAAACCACCCACCTAGTTAATGTTTTACGGCTGCGAAGTAACAACCTTGTTACTTTTTAAAAGAATAAAGGTGTACCACATTTTCTTTAATTTTAGATGAAGTAACGAGTACTAGTACTTAGACACTTCTGGAGTGTAGCGTGTGGAGCACAACCACCCAGCATCGATCTCAGCCAAGCTCGCGTCTGCAATTTACGAGAAAACTCTAAATACACATTTGAACGACACGCACAAGGTATGTCAGTAGAGTCACGGTCATCCTTGATTGAACGCTTTATAACGCGAGGAAATATTAACGACCACAAATGTTGGAAGGAGCTACTGCTTTATAAAAACGACGCATTCAGAGCAGCAAAAAAATAACCCATACTTTTACGCAGGGGTGACGCGTTCCCTTTGAGTCGCTGCAACGTGGAACCCAGTTACGTTTTGAGTAAATCACAAGAGGAAATACGTTGTTACTTTTTATTTCAGTAACGTATATGCATGTCTGCTGAACAGCCGGCTTCAACAGATCGTTTTGTGCACTCCCGTAACTTAAAAGTCCTACACTTCCAACACTTGAACAATGTCGCGGCGGCACTAGTCTTTGTCTTTTTCATAAACACTGTTATCAAATTTTTCCTCTTAGTGTAGTGACATCAATCTTTCCAAGGCACAACTCGATGGTCGTCACAAAGTCAATGTCCCGTTTAGCCAGACGAATACATTTTATCATCATTCTTTCCTGGAACTTGTAACGACTCAAATTACTTACCTGCATTGAAACTATCTTTGGACCCATTTCAATATTCAGTGCCAACGGTCGGCCCCCCAAAAAAGCTTTACATTCGACGCAGTAATGGGAGTCGCGAAACTGTATTTCGCCAGGCAACGCCACTTTATTTAGCACGTCAAAATGCATATAAAAATTTGGTCTTCTATCACCTCGTAATTGTTTTTATTGCTGTCAGTTCTGACGACGTAAGAATAAAGACTTATCAGTACAATGCGGCTGTCCATAAGCTCCTCGATTAAATGTCCGCCATCTTCTGGGCTTCCGAGCAAAACTAGTACCAAGTAGTTTATTTATTTATTTATTAAAAGTACCCTCAGGGCCCGAAAGCATTACAGAGGGGGAGAGCACATACATGAAACAAAGATAGTAATATAGTAACAAGTCAAGAATATTAAATATACAACAAACAAAGAAAAATAATAATAATAGGTCATGGGTCACTGCTAAAATAGCTAGTGATGGAATTTCTAAACAGGTTCGTATCAGTTATAGTAGAAATCAAACCGGGGAGGTGGTTCCATTCCTTGGCTGTGCGGGGTAAAAAGGAAGATTGAAATGTTGTGGTAAACGAACTCCAAATAAACGAACTCCAAATTTATGCTGATGGTCAAGACGGGATGAACTGTGAAAGGGGGGAGTAATCATCCGATTGCGTAGAAGAGGGTTATGAAAATACATTTCATGAAATAGACATAGGCGTGAAATTTTACGTCGCAAGGAGAGAAGTGGTAAACATAAACTATTTTTCATTGATGTGACACTAGCAGTACGATGGTAGTTGGAAAGAATGAAACGGGCTGACCTATTCTGAATGGATTCCAATGCAGTGATTAGAGTATCGTGACCGGGATCCCAGATGGAGGCTGCATATTCTAATTTAGGCCTGATTAATGTTTTGTAGAGGATCAATTTTAGTGAAATAGGTGCCAATGAAAAGTTGCGTTTTAAGTAGCCCAACATGCAGTTAGCACGGGTAGTCACATACTGAATGTGGGGTTTCCATGAAAGGTTATTTGTTAACTTAGACTACACTCCACTTGCTTAGACTACACTCCAAAATAAAGGTTTGAGCAGCTGTTGTATCTAATTCGTGCGTCGGGTTGTGCGAACTGGCGAATCGAACGCCATATATTTCCTCGCCTCGGTTCAATCATGTCTCGTGAAAATAGACGCCTCCTTACTCCAGAAAAAAATGTCCATAACCCGAGTCGCTTATAATAAGAATCGGGGTCAAAACACGCGCCTGAAGAAGCATAAAATTGGGTCTTTCGCCGTAGATCATTTCAGGAACAAAGGTTCCAAACTCTCGCATCATAGCCTGGTCCACAGCTTCTCTCCCATTCCCCAACCAGTGATGAGGTCTACAGTGTCTGGCAGCTTCAGGGTTTATTCTTCTTTGTTCCATTTGTGTATCATAGACGATCTCAAAGAACAATAGACTACCAGCGGTAATGACCCATTTAACGCAAAAGACAACACAAAAACACGCTCTGGAGCGCAGCGCTTATCGCAGGACCTACAGAGAACGTCTTTATGCACGCTGTTACCTCTTGGGTCATTGGAGTTTTTGTTCTTTTATTGTTTTAAACTGGCGTTGATAATGAGAACGATGCGTGCTCCCATCTCTCAATGTAGCCGTCCATAGTCAGGAGTGCGTGTTTCCATCCATAATAACGGGGCGAAATTTCATAGCCAAAGATCCGTCGCCGAAACTTTCGTCCATAAAGCGGGGTGTTAATATTGGCGGGGTCCATAGTAACGAAGCATGACTGTGCTATATTTAACTTCTTCCTCGATTGTCCTGGACAAAGCCACCATTAGTTTGGCGCAGATATCATGCACAGAGATGGCGATAGTGATCAATATTACGAGACAGAATTTCAAAAATGGCATGTGATCAATGAAAATAGTTAGCGTGCCTGCGAGCTGGTTGAACTAATCGAAGTGATATTGATATAATTTGATTATTAAAATTTGTGTTATCGCCTAAAATGTCTCATGATCCGCTCACTCTTTAAAAACACATTTATTTATATGTTTGTTTGGAGAGTATCACGCGACGTTTTGGTTGTTCAAGGTCACATGATGCTCTCTCAACGCTGGATTGGCTGGTAGAACCGCCGCGCTCGGACAAAAGGTAAAATGAAGTACAAGCCCCAGTGAAAATTTTATAAGAATGTGTCCAATACACATATCAGAACTTGTAAATTGTGCAAAAATCATAAAAGGTACTCATATTCTTATATTATTGTTATATGATTTACAGCTGATGTTTACTGAACACATTTACACTTTTTTCACTCAGGGGGATTGCAACTTCACCACAAACGAGGCACGTGATAAATAAATAATGAGTCACACTAAACAGAACTCACTTCATGAAGAAGTATTACAAAATAGCTTCTTGCAAGCCACATCATAACCCGAGGGCAACTGCAGTGCTATGGTGCCCCCCCCCCCCCCCCTTTTTCGAACTCTAAGTGAGCAAGCAGTGGCCCCAAACATCGTACTGCCCGGCTGAACCATTGTAAGCGATATGGGCTGCCACAAACGAAGCACGTGGAGCTTTCCTGGTTGCATAACATGTCGACATGCTTTGTTTGTCTCAGAGGATTGCAGGAAACAGGCTTCGCTTATCACTTGTCCCCTTACGCGCATCTGTTTACTAATTCAGGGTGGAACTCATGAAACGTACCTGGGAGCAGCCACAGGAGCAGCTGAAACAGCTGGTTCGGAGCAGGTTGGGAGCAGCTAAAACTACGTTCTGGAGCAGGCTAGGAGCAGCT
This sequence comes from Ixodes scapularis, assembly GCF_016920785.2. Lineage (NCBI taxonomy): Eukaryota > Metazoa > Arthropoda > Arachnida > Ixodida > Ixodidae > Ixodes > Ixodes scapularis. Next base: position 90,342,806 of record NW_024609837.1, on the reverse strand, counting down.
CAGATCAGTTTTCATTGCACTTCAGCTTGTGTCTTAGACAAGCACGGGAGCAATTTCAATCGTGCTTCGCAGCACAGATGAACATGACTGTTTAGGGACCTAGGTAGATGGGAAACAGTGTAACAGATGCGGAAACTTGAAACTTTGTGAGCCTTCCCTAGCAAAAATAACGGTTTTAAATTAGTCCGGAAAGTGAAATCCGGACTAAAATCATACCGGAGTCACACCGGAAAGGCGGCTTCCGGTCCGCACAAACCGTGAATTTTCAAATCCGGTTCAAAGTCAAATTAGAGGAATTCCGGAGAGGCAAATTCCGGTTCGCTCATACCGTGATTTTCCTAATCCGGTTCAAAGTCAAATTGGAGGAATTCTGGAGAGACAGATTCCGGTTCGCACAAACCGTGATTTTCCTAATCCGCTTCAAAGTCAAATTGGAGGAATTACAGACAGACAAATTCCGGTTCACACAAACCGTGATTTTCCTAATCGGTTCGCACAAACTGTGATTTTTGGAATCCGGTTAAAAGTACAATTGAAGGAACTCTATACGCACAATATGCTGTTCGAACAAACAATTCCTTGCCAAATTCGGTTAAAAGGCAAATTGGACAAAGTCTAGACTGAAAATATCCGCTTTGCTCAAACCATGGTTTGCCATATCTTGTTCAAAAGAAAATCGGATCAGCCGCGTGATGCCGAAGACTTTCATGCGTATGGTCTAAACGTGAAGTTGCAAACAATCCATCCCGATACCGTACGGGCTGCATCGATCAGAGCTCAGACCGCAGAAGACAGCGAGCTGATACGTGGCGCCAGAAAGGCGACATCAAAACGATTTTTGCGCAAGTCATCACCATCTAATTCCATCTAGCTTTTTCTATGCACTCTGTAATACTTGATTATTATTATGCTTAAACTACGTTTTGTTATTTTTTAATTATTTTTTAAATTGCTTGAAAACTGTCAAATAACCTTTTTCACATAATTTTCTCCACATAACAACAAACAAAAACAAGAACTAACTTGATGCCACAGCTTTTTCAAAAAATTCACACAATCGGAAAGTGTCATTTCAGTATCTTGAGAGCTTTCCTGCGGTCTCCTTGTTTATGCCTGCATGTTCAACATTCTATTATGGTTCACATGCAGGCAATTTCAAGGGCTTCCAACAATATAGGTACGCAAAGCAGGGACTCGAACCGTAACCGTAACCGAAACTAAAAACCATTTAGGAGCGAAAATTTCCAGTAACCATAATCGGAAGAAAATTGTTATTTGAAATTTAAAAAAAAACCATAACCGTAACCGTAACCGTAACCGTAAAGTATTTACCGGCAACCGGTTTTAACCAACATTATCCGAAAAAAAAAAAAAACTTTTTCTCAGGTATGACTTGGAGGAGGGATCATGAAATATCGAGGCGATTTGACAGAGTTACTTTTAGCGAGTGGTGAATCTGGTAATACATTTCCGTTCAATCTAACTTTAGGAATAAGGATACTTAGTTGGAATCAGTGGTCGTGCTTATGATAAAAAAGTCTCTATTTCTAAATCTGTCACACTCCTACATCGCTACATGTATCAGTATCTGTCGCCTTCAGTGTAATAACTAATAAGTTAGAATTCTCAGATGTCCATCCAATTCGGTTCTATCAAAACCACCGATGTTCCTGACATGCAGTAGCCAGTATGAAGAAACGAGGTAAATTGACCGTCATGCAGAGCTGGCGGAAAAGAAAACTATTCATTTAGTCTGATACGTGTCGCTAGTGACAATTTTGAGACAACACAGAAAGAAAAAAAAAATGTGAGAGGTTTGACATTGGCGTTAAGTGTATGTTTCATATTAACGTGATCCAGGATTTATCTGAACAGAAAACAATCGCAAAAATTAAAAGTATTTTGTGAAGTGAAAGCTAATATATCCTTTGATGGCCAGTATTTATATGGAAGTTCAGTGAATGGCCGCCATCGGCGCTTTGCTGTTCAAACTGGCGAGCCCCGTCATGGAAGATACGTTTGCTGACCATCGTTTTATTTTTTCGCCTTTTTCACTATACAGTCAAGTCATTGAGATTCTGACGAACTGCGGCAATTCATTAATAGCGAGTGGAAATCTTTGTGTTGATCAATCCTTCCTAAATGACGGCCGACGCTAGGGTATTTTATCCCAGCATGGCAAGTCTGACGTGTTTTATCGCGAAAACGTAAGAAAAAACAATGCGGTGAAGAAAATTTGCTGCCCAGGATTTGAGAATATCACTGCCTACGCCACAAAAAATAAATTTCACAACGCCGAGCATTACTTTTTTCAGGAAGCTAGTTTAATTTGATGTACTATACTTAAGGTCCGGTGGTATACATACGTGTTTGGCTCTGATAAAAAATAAAAACGGTATAATGGAGCAAAAAAAAAAAAAAAAGGTAAAAAAACCCTGGCATTATTGAGCACGCGCTTTCAGTTACAAAAACAATAATAAACATTACTTTCCAGAGACTAGAAAAGTAAGAGATGTGTTCACGCTACGAAATTGAGTGTGAAAATATGCTATTTCAGGCAGGAATCAACTGTTTCTTGTGGTAGTTACGATTATCTAACAGAAATATTTCAAATGTTCCCATAGCCAAACGATATCTGTCTCTTTGATAGCTTATGTTAAACGACTTACCGTACCAGAGGAACGCGAATATAAAAACTTTTTTTAATGCAAAAAAGCGAGACACGCCACGGCGTTGTGGATGTTCACACTGCCGGGTTTGTGAACGTGACCCCTTGACGCTACGAAAAATAATTGTTACAACGCCGAACGATGCCATTTCTGAAAGCTAGTTTAATTATCCGTGCTATACTTTAATCTCAGGAATAAAAACGTGTCTAGGCCTAATAAAAAAGTAAAACTGCGGAGCGCAACCTGTATAAATGAAACCTGGCGGCACGCGGGGGATTGCACTAATCTACCAGAACAAATTAAATACTACTTTCCGGAAGTCAGGATATTAAGAGATGTGCTTAATACGTAGCGCGCTATGAGCTCAGTTAAATTACTGCCTTAAAATGTCGGTATTTTTGATTCAATAGTGGGTGAAGATGGCCGCTTACAGAAAAACTTCGGTTGCATTACTGTGGCAGTTTTACCAATAACACATTTTCCCGTTTTGCTTGCAATATGCTCATTATTATTACATTGCTTTCTTCTTTGAAAGGACTTGTGCTGTTTGCCTACGGTTATGAATTATCCCGGCAAAACAAGAGGGCCACGGTTTGTGCATTCCAACGGTTCAAACCTTTGCTCGCTCTTTTTATTTTCCACCTTCTACGTGATTATTACGTCCTAAAGAACGGTGCCAACGACTGCAAAAACATAGAAAATATTTAAAATCATAAAAACTAATACAAAAACGTGGAAAAATATCTAAAATATTAAAAACTAATACAAAAGGTTTGAAAAAAAATATTGAAAAGAATAAAGACTAATACAAAAAGGCGAGAAAAAATATTTGAAATAATAAATACTACTACAAAAAGGCGAGAAAAAAAATATTTAAAATAATAAAAACTAATACAAAAGGTAAAAAAATATTTAAAATATTAAAAAGTAATACAAAAAACACGACATGAAAAGAGTGCCTACCGAGATTCGAACCAAAGACCGCACCTCAGGAAGACAGAGCGTTAACAAACTACACTACAGGAGAGTAGATTGTTGGGCTAGTTGGTTTTGGAATTTGGAATACATTTTAGCGCTCAAAAAACAGGGACAAAGAGGCGAGAAACAGACAGCACAGTGCGCTACTAACAACTGATTTTATTTATGCCGTTGTTTTCCGAGAGCAAGATTCTGGCACGGCACAATGAAAAAACTGTGAGGGAGATAGTCGAGGCAGACGAGATTAAGAAGGGTGGTGCAGCATGTGTCAGCGTGGCCTCAATTGATTTACTGGACAAGGAGCGTGCGTTCCTCAATGACGCGGCCTGGCACCGGGTTGGCTAGTGGTGGAGAAAAATCAGAAACTCGGATGGTATAAAAGTGTCGTTTCACGTAATAAAATCAGTTGTTAGTAGCGCACTGTGCTGTCTGTTTCTCGCCTCCTTGTCCCTGTTTTTTGAGCGCTAAAATGTATTCCAAATACACTACAGGCGCCGGGCTGACCTGGTGTGATTTCTAAAAGTATACATGTTTGCTAAATTCGTTTCGAAAGATTGTACACTTAGTTTCGCATTTAATATTTTGCTAAGTGTTCAGGACTTATTCATAATATTATGGCAATATTGACGAGCGCAATAATTTATTATTACTGTGCTTTTTATAGGTTTTATAATGCAATTGACTCATCCTTTTATTTGAAACGTTTTGAAGATACGAAAACAATCTCATCGAATCAACAGCCTATGTTTCGAACGGTTTGCCGGCCGTGTCGGCCGTGTGCGTTTGAATGTCTGCATTGACGACCGGCTAAACGGTTATATTTCTCGATTAGTCGAGATGCGTGGAGTAGGCCTTAGTTTCAAACGTGTCCGAAAAAGACGGAAGCGACGGTGAGACGTGGAACTACGTCATATCAGCTGAACAGCCAAGATCATGGCACGGGATCCGAAGTAAGTTTGTTTCTTTGTTCGTTAGAGCTAGCTTATTTCCTGCGTTCAGAAGGCTTGTTATTGTCTGTAGATCGCTTGCTTTTACTAGTATTATTGATTGTGCGCGAATGGTGTTACGCGAGGCTGTTTTTCTTCTGTTTTCCCCGATTCAGAGACTCGCTCAAGGTCCATCAGTAGCGGCGGAACACTTTGGGAGACGGAGGGTGGGGGGGGGGGGGGGGGTTGATTGCCTCCCTCTGTCGTATTGTTTACTGGTAAACTAGAATGTCTGGAAGCGCGCGGTGCGGTGCCCCTCCATCGCCGACGCCATTGCGTGCGGAGAGCTGGACCCGACAAAAGGCGGCGATTGATTGGTCGAGCAAGCCCGTAGCTTCCACCGCCCAGTCGCCTCCAAACGATTTCATTTTCGCGATTCGTAATCAGAAAAGAATTGCCAAAAACTGGTGCCACAATGAATTCACCCCATAGTTATTAATGCATAGCATACCACTTTCGATCGCAAAAATTTGTGCCCGCGAAATAAGTTTTGACGCCGGCACTTATACCTCGCGAAATGTCGAGCTCTAAATATCATTTGCTGTACACGTGTATTGTATGATCCAACGCACGTGCAACGAATTTCACACCTCCAGAAACGCTCAGGCTGCTTTAAATGTTGAAGCATTTACTCTTTTCATACTGCTGTTTTTTTAGAGACTATCAAGTATTAATTACAAGCTTCTAGGCAAATTTACAAGCATGTCCTGAATTAAGGTAGTGTCCCGCCAGTTTTTGGTATCTATATTTTGTTGAGTGTAAGTATATAGTGTTAGACATACCTCACCCGATCCCTGATTTTTCGTTTGGTACTGACTTTAGCGAATGGTGTAAGTTGTAATTGTTTTTAGTTGTTGCATGATTGTAGTAAGGTGGTGAGCTGGTACTAGTTGAACATCTTGAAAAATAGTTCGCAAAAAATCAAGGAGACAGGGAGAGTAACACTTAGACCTCATGCAAGCACAAACTGAACTCGCATAAATCAGAGAAGGGAGAAATAAAAATGTGGTAGGGCTCGAGCACAGTCCCAAGTGAAACGCGCTGATTTACCTGTTAGCAAGAGCCGATTAAAAAAAAAGAAAAATAAAACAATTTTCATGATAGTGAAAGTCACAAATGGATGGCTAGTCCATAAAGAGACCTCAAATTTTCTCTAAAATCTGCGATGGATTGTTCGGGATTGTGGGCCGGGGAGGAGAGGAGGGTGTGCTATGTACGCGAAGGTCGAACGTCTTCCGGGAGAGAGGAGCTAGGTTGTGTTGGTGAGGGGGGGGGGGGGCATTGTAAGGTTTGTCAAGGTCGTTTGATTATTGTGGTGGAAAGAGATGAGTTCTTTGTTATCTTTTGGCTTTGGAGGTCGCGAAGGTTCTGTGGTGAAGATTGTGGAGTGTATATAAGAGGGTGACCGAATAAACTTGTCTTTAGCTGTGTTAGAGACGTATCCTCGACTGTTCCTTTTTCTTCTACTTTGAAACTTCCTCTTTTCCTGCCTCAGTCTCAGGCTAACATCAGAATAGCAGATATTAGCTTTTATTATTCCTAGTATGGGCAACCAGTTTGTCCGCACATCCGTCTGTTGCCTGAGCTGCCGACGAAATTGTTTTTACAGTATTATACATATGGGTGGAATTAGCACGGCCCACTTGGACCTGTTTGAACTTTTGCTGAAGCTCCTAACGCATTCTTTTTTTTTTTCTATAATTTATGTGTGTTGGGAGTCTGCACTCGTATGTAGTGTATGTATTCCTCTCCTTTATTCCTTGTTTTTGTGTGCTATATTTCAAGATGTTCAATCAGAATGAACTCACCACTTTACTACATGGAAAAGCTGTTGCTAATTCTAGTGTGTCTGTAAAACAATCTACCTGACATCTTTGCCTAACGCCCCGGTTCCTGAAGCTGACATTCTCCGAGTACAGCCTTTCTGATTTCTCCCATCCTCTTACTTATTTTCTTTTGTGTTCAATAGATCGAGTTGCCAATGTGCACCAGTCTGCGTCCTGCGTGTTCCTGCCCTTTTGTCCTTGTCTTTTTGTGCACCTTTTTCAAGTTGGTCCATGATGTTTTTTATCATATATTCTAATCTGTGTTTTCATCTTTAGACCTGCTGCAGCCTTTCCCAATTAGACGTTTCCATTCACTTTCGCCATCCTGATGTGAGTGACCTGAGACGACACAAAATGACAGTCTTCCCTGCTGAAGTCCTGGCTTGATGGAAGACTGCCAAGGCTGTTCAAGGTAAGGTGCTTTATATATTGAGCAATATAATAGCAACTTATTGCTGCTAGGATTGCTTTTAACACAGACTATTTATGGGCTGGCCTTTAGCGATTCTGTTGCCACTCACGTGGAATGAAAGCCTTTAGGGAAATTGCGCATTTCATTCGTAAGCGGAATGCTGAGTTTACAACAGAAGTGCGTTACATTGCCTTGCGTTGGGGATCAGTGGCCGACTGGGCTAGCGCACATCAGCTCGGAGCACGTGGAACAAAAGCTTGCGCTGCAGAACCCAGGGATCCTGGGTTCAATCCCCACCCCTGCCCATTTCGATCTACATAAGCATCGTACTGGCTTGCGGTCGTGCATCACTACTGCGTGGTGCCGGTTGAAGATTCCAGGCTAGCAGTCATACTGCACTGGCTAAATTGCTCATCTACAGCGAGCAACTCGTCGCAACTTTCAAATGGCTCACCAGCTACACGCTGTATAAATATTCACAGAACCCCAACAGATGTGCGTCACTACTTGCATCCAGTATTGCTGTGTGTTGTATCTGTTTTTTGTATTTGTTTATTTAGTGTTCCCAATAATGACTGAGCCTTCCCATTGGTGCGCTTGTTAGTACCCACACAGAAACGCGAACAAACGGCGAGAGTGGTGAAGAGCACCACTTTTGCCGCTCGCCACCGCGCCCATTGGTTTTCGGAGAAGTTTGCAGTGTTATCTTTGTGGTATTTGGTCATATATCGCATATGGACACAACCAGGGCACTGTACTTACAACTCAACACTTGCAAGACTTGCGTGAATACACCTTGTAGGTGCTCGCACTTTCAGAGTCATTTTAATGTTGCAGAAATTATAGAATGGATGCTTGGGCGAGTTGATGAACTATATACTTTGGCAGGGGTGGCCAGGCTGGCCAGACCTAAGAGCCGCAAACAAAACCACGGAACGTCTAAAAGCCGCGGGGGGGGGGGGGGGGGGCAAGCTTAACTTTTGTTGAGATTCTGACTGTACGCATGGGGGCACAAGGCTGTACGACTGCACGTAAGGAGTACAAGGCTGTCAAACTGCAAGCTGCAGTGTGCTTTATTATGAAATCTTCTTTTTTCTTTCTTTTTTTTTTGAGGGGGGGGGGGGGACGCGGAAACGGGCGAAGGGGAGGGGGTGTGTCCCTACGAGGGATCCGCGAGCCGCACTTCGACCAGCAAAGAGCCGCATGCGGCTCGCGAGCCGCGGTTTGGCCACCCCTGTCCTATGGTGACAGCGCAAAGAAACATTCGCACATCAGATACTCAGAAAGACAAGCACACGCGCTGAACTTAAAACTCTCGTTTATTCGACTACTTCGTTCTTTTCTTCAACGTCTAGATTGAATTTTCAGATCGTGATAAGGAGAATAGCACAAAATACAGAGAAAAAAGCAAAGAAGAAAAAAAAAAAAAAAAGAAACGGAAAAAAAAAACGAAAATAGGAAGCCCTTAGAAGTCATCCCTCTCCCTCACTGCTATCCTTAAGATAGAAATTGGAGCTTTTTGGTCGACAACACAATAGAAGGACTACTTACACACTTGTTCTTCAGATGCTCTATTTTTTGTGCTTCCATTATTTCTCTTGGCAATGGGTCTCGACTCTTAACCATTACGGAACAATTTTCAAAATGTGCTGCACAACCACGATCTGGAGAGTGGGTTCCCAAATGTCCAGCGGCGATTCGGTGGGTGTTATAAAAATGCTCCTTTAAACAATCATTCAAACACCTGCCAGTCTGGTCTACATAACTAGTGTGGTAAGAAGTATGAAGGCCAGACTGGCAGGTGATTGAATGATCGTTTAAGGGAGCATTTTTATAATAACCACCGAGTCGTCGCTGTACATTTGGGAATCTGCTGTCAAGACTGTGGTTGCATAGCACATTTTGAAAATTATTTTATAATAGATAGATTTGAATTAATAGATAGATAAAAATAATGAAAGCGTAAAGAATAGAGCATCTGAAGGACAAGTGTGTAAGTAGTGCTTCTATAGCGCTGTCGACCAAAGAGCTTCAATTTCTATCTAAACAATAGCGGTGAGGAAGAAGGATGATTTGTAAGGGTTTTCTTTTTTCGTTTTTTCTGGTCTTGTCTTTCGCTTTGTTTCCTTGCATTTTGTGCTATTTCTTCTGCTTATCACGTTCTGGAAAGTCATTCCAGACGTTAAACAGAAGAATGAAGTAGCCGAATACACAAGAGCTATAAGTTTAGCGCGTGTGCTGGTCTTTCTGAGTATCTGCTGTGCGTTTGTTTCCTTGCACTGTCACCGTAGAATATCCAGAAATGAATAATGACATTGGCATATTTGTCATGCCAAAGCCTGTCACATTTATTCCGAACTCTGATCTCCACCAGATCACAATACCATCGTTTCTGTTGTAGTGGCACTGCAGACTCTATACTTGTTTTGCTTAAGTCTTTGTAAGGGGGACGCTCTAATTCGATTCTACTCATCTATGGTGTAATAGATAGCACCATATTTGCAGAGCTAAGTACAAAACGAGCGTGTTGGTAACGGTAATTAGACATGAGGAAGATACATAGAAAGGGGGACGGACAACGAAGACTTCCAACTAGCAACAACATTTATTGACCCGAAGTTTGCATATATAGGTGAAGGAGGGGAGGGTGAAAGACGGTACACTGGAAAGTGGGAAAGCGATGGGAGAGAGTGTAGAGCCAGGGAAATGAGGGACGATCCCGTGGGGTAGACATCTAATCGCTCGGAGCCACTGAAACGAGGGACGTCAGCTCTGGCCCCAGGAAGTTTATCTCCCTCCTGGATCAGCCTATGGACGGGGATCCGAAGTTGCTGTGACTGTAGTGCATGGCGAAGGCCTCCATGATCTCTCGTCCGTATCTTGAGGCGTGACCTCCAATCCTGGTGGTCGAGGGAAGGTCGGCCGAACAGGGTTCGCTGCACTCAGAGGTGTGTTTGGCAATCGGGTGGTAACAAATCTCCGAAGTGTCGGAGGCGGCTTTCTTGATCTCGTTTGCATGTTCCCTCACCCGATCGTTTAGGCATCGGCCCGTCTGTCCGATGTATTTAGCACCGCAGGACATGGGAATCGAATACACGCACTCTTTGCAGCAGGTTACATAATTGGTCTGGTGCTTTTTCTGGCACGGGGGCGCTGGACCGGGGTTGTTGACCTTTCTACAAATAGAAGCTAATTTGAACTTGCAGGAAAATACAACGTTGGTGTTGAAGCCGAGCGCAATAGATTTCAGGCGATGTGAGGTGTTGTGTATGTAGGGGATGCACGCGAAGCGTGACTTAGGAGGGAGGGGTTTGGACTTCTGCCCCGCGACAAGTCTTTTGATTGTTGTTTCAATCAGGTCTCTCGGGTATCCTGCCTTTATGAGGCGACTAATCTGCTTGGATAGGCTGGGGGCGGAAAGGTGCTGACAGGATTTAACCTTTGCCGAAGCAACTAGATTTCGAACGATCCCATTTTTTACATTCCTTGAGTGTGAGCTGTTGAAAGGAAGAACGGGCTTAGAGGACCTCTGCTGGTGAGCCCAGCAGATACCTTTGCTAGTTGGGACCAACCTGAGATCGAGGAACTGTAAGCCCTCAGGGGAGGGGGCCTCTTTGGTGAACGTAAGCCCATGTGAGTTCTTTTGGAACACGGTCTCTATGGCTGCAGAGTCGGAGATGGTGGAGTGTAGGATGAGATAATCGTCAACATAACGAAAAACCTTCGCACCGGGAAAATCTCGTTGAAGGTCCGCCTGAACTTTGGCGTCAACATAAAACAGGTAAATTTCGCTGAGGACGGGAGCCAAGCAAGACCCGATACAAACGCCGGCCTTTTGTATGTACACTTTACCCTCATATTCAACAAGCGTTGATTGGAGATACAGTTGTGTCAATTCGAGAAATGAGGACAGCGAGACGCCACATGAATTTTGAAAGTCTATGACACCTGTCTCGTGGATGGCGTCAGAAATGAAGCCCAGGAGGGTCTTCACGTTTAGGCTATAGTATAGGTCTACAACATCGAGCGAGAACGCTCTTACAGCTTCAGTGCCGGCGTGTAACTCGTCCAGCACGGGAAGGAGATCTTCCGAATTCCTTAGTCTGAAAGGTTGGGGGAGCTCTAACGTGCCGAGATGTTTCTGCAGAAACTTCGCCAAAGGCCTCTGCCAACACCCCGTCTCGGATACAATGCTGCGGAACGGCACGCCTGGTTTGTGGGTTTTAGCGGAAAAGAAAATAGAGAGGTATTGCTTCGCTGGGGCAAGAACGGCACTTTTTAAAGAAGGGAGGTTAGATGAATCGCACATTGCCTTCACCCTGGACCTGAGGGATCCGGATGGCCGCGTTTTGAGGCCGGTAAAGTTCTTCTTTAGGGCCTCGTCGGATTTCTCTTGCATTTGTTGTTTGTTCAGGATGACGAACTGACCCGTTTTGTCAGCCTGAAGTAAACTCAGCTCACCGGCCTGAAGTTCTTTGATGACTGGCGTAGAGGCGTTTTTGGCTCTCCTGCTCCCCCCGTGGAAGCACACAGCCCTTGTCCCAGCACCGACGAAGTCTTGACGGCTATCCTCCGGGATCTTGGCGGCGATCTCGTACACCGACGCCAGTTCGTCGACTCTGGAGCTGTTCACGGGCGGGGCAAATTTAGGTCCATGGGCGAGCAGGCTTTCCGTGGCCGGAGACAACGTAACCCCTGACAAGTTGATGGGGGGCTCTGGTTGGGCCTTGGTTGACACGTCTCCACCGTTCCTCAGGTGACGGAGAAAATGGTTCCAGGAGTCTGACAGCAGGGTGCTGGCCGACTCTTGTAGAAACCTGAAGGCTGCCTGGCGATCATAGTTGGGTCCCAGGTGTCCGCACATCACGGAGGGCAGGATTTGTTGCATGACTCGGAGTTCATTAGAGATCTCGTCCCGAGCGATCTGCATCACCCCGTGGTTTGCTTGCCAGTTGCTTGAATGAAATCCCATGATCTGCTTGATGGATCCATGTGGGACCTTCTTGCGAATTGAGTATCCCAAAACACGCAGACGTAAACGTAAGAGTGTCATCTTGGAGAGGAAAACTGCAGCTTGGAAGAATTCACCAGGATCAAACTCCGAGGTCGGTTGCTTGGGACAAGACATGAGAGCTCACGTGAACGAATTAAGTACAAAACGAGCGTGTTGGTAACGGTAATTAGACATGAGGAAGATACATAGAACATAGAACAACCCCGGTCCAGCGCCCCCGTGCCAGAACAAGCACCAGACCAATTATGTAACCTGCTGCAAAGAGTGCGTGTATTCGATTCCCATGTCCTGCGGTGCTAAATACATCGGACAGACGGGCCGATGCCTAAACGATCGGGTGAGGGAACATGCAAACGAGATCAAGAAAGCCGCCTCCGACACTTCGGAGATTTGTTACCACCCGATTGCCAAACACACCTCTGAGTGCAGCGAACCCTGTTCGGCCGACCTTCCCTCGACCACCAGGATTGGAGGTCACGCCTCAAGATACGGACGAGAGATCATGGAGGCCTTCGCCATGCACTACAGTCACAGCAACTTCGGATCCCCGTCCATAGGCTTATCCAGGAGGGAGATAAACTTCCTGGGGCCAGAGCTGACGTCCCTCGTTTCAGCGGCTCCGAGCGAGTAGATGTCTACCCCACGGGATCGTCCCTCATTTCCTTGGCTCTACACTCTCTCCCATCGCTTTCCCACTTTCCAGTGTACCGTCTTTCACCCTCCCCTCCTTCACCTATATATGCAAACTTCGGGTCAATAAATGTTGTTGCTAGTTGGAAGTCTTCGTTGTCCGTCCCCCTTTCTATGTATCTTCCTCATGTCTAATTACCGTTACCAACACGCTCGTTTTGTACTTAATTCGTTCACGTGAGCTCTCATGTCTTGTCCCAAGCAACCGACCTCGGAGTTTGATCCTGGTGAATTCTTCCAAGCTGCAGTTTTCCTCTCCAAGATGACACTCTTACGTTTACGTCTGCGTGTTTTCGGATACTCAATTCGCAAGAAGGTCCCACATGGATCCATCAAGCAGATCATGGGATTTCATTCAAGCAACTGGCAAGCAAACCACAGGGTGATGCAGATCGCTCGGGACGAGATCTCTAATGAACTCCGAGTCATGCAACAACTCCTGCCCTCCGTGATGTGCGGACACCTGGGACCCAACTATGATCGCCAGGCAGCCTTCAGGTTTCTACAAGAGTCGGCCAGCACCCTTCTGTCAGACTCCTGGAACCATTTTCTCCGTCACCTGAGGAACGGTGGAGACGTGTCAACCAAGGCCCAACCAGAGCCCCCCATCAACTTGTCAGGGGTTACGTTGTCTCCGGCCACGGAAAGCCTGCTCGCCCATGGACCTAAATTTGCCCCGCCCGTGAACAGCTCCAGAGTCGACGAACTGGCGTCGGGGTACGAGATCGCCGCCAAGATCCCGGAGGATAGCCGTCAAGACTTCGTCGGTGCTGGGACAAGGGCTGTGTGCTTCCACGGGGGGAGCAGGAGAGCCAAAAACGCCTCTACGCCAGTCATCAAAGAACTTCAGGCCGGTGAGCTGAGTTTACTTCAGGCTGACAAAACGGGTCAGTTCGTCATCCTGAACAAACAACAAATGCAAGAGAAATCCGACGAGGCCCTAAAGAAGAACTTTACCGACCTCAAAACGCGGCCATCCGGATCCCTCAGGTCCAGGGTGAAGGCAATGTGCGATTCATCTAACCTCCCTTCTTTAAAAAGTGCCGTTCTTGCCCCAGCGAAGCAATACCTCTCTATTTTCTTTTCCGCTAAAACCCACAAACCAGGCGTGCCGTTCCGCAGCATTGTATCCGAGACGGGGTGTTGGCAGAGGCCTTTGGCGAAGTTTCTGCAGAAACATCTCGGCACGTTAGAGCTCCCCCAACCTTTCAGACTAAGGAATTCGGAAGATCTCCTTCCCGTGCTGGACGAGTTACACGCCGGCACTGAAGCTGTAAGAGCGTTCTCGCTCGATGTTGTAGACCTATACTATAGCCTAAACGTGAAGACCCTCCTGGGCTTCATTTCTGACGCCATCCACGAGACAGGTGTCATAGACTTTCAAAATTCATGTGGCGTCTCGCTTTCCTCATTTCTCGAATTGACACAACTGTATCTCCAATCAACGCTTGTTGAATATGAGGGTAAAGTGTACATACAAAAGGCCGGCGTTTGCATCGGGTCTTGCTTGGCTCCCGTCCTCAGCGAAATTTACCTGTTTTATGTTGACGCCAAAGTTCAGGCGGACCTTCAACGAGATTTTCCCGATGCGAAGGTTTTTCGTTATGTTGACGATTATCTCATCCTACACTCCACCATCTCCGACTCTGCAGCCATAGAGACCGTGTTCCAAAAGAACTCACATGGGCTTACGTTCACCAAAGAGGCCCCCTCCCCTGAGGGCTTACAGTTCCTCGATCTCAGGTTGGTCCCAACTAGCAAAGGTATCTGCTGGGCTCACCAGCAGAGGTCCTCTAAGCCCGTTCTTCCTTTCAACAGCTCACACTCAAGGAATGTAAAAAATGGGATCGTTCGAAATCTAGTTGCTTCGGCAAAGGTTAAATCCTGTCAGCACCTTTCCGCCCCCAGCCTATCCAAGCAGATTAGTCGCCTCATAAAGGCAGGATACCCGAGAGACCTGATTGAAACAACAATCAAAAGACTTGTCGCGGGGCAGAAGTCCAAACCCCTCCCTCCTAAGTCACGCTTCGCGTGCATCCCCTACATACACAACACCTCACATCGCCTGAAATCTATTGCGCTCGGCTTCAACACCAACGTTGTATTTTCCTGCACGTTCAAATTAGCTTCTATTTGTAGAAAGGTCAACAACCCCGGTCCAGCGCCCCCGTGCCAGAAAAAGCACCAGACCAATTATGTAACCTGCTGCAAAGAGTGCGTGTATTCGATTCCCATGTCCTGCGGTGCTAAATACATCGGACAGACGGGCCGATGCCTAAACGATCGGGTGAGGGAACATGCAAACGAGATCAAGAAAGCCGCCTCCGACACTTCGGAGATTTGTTACCACCCGATTGCCAAACACACCTCTGAGTGCAGCGAACCCTGTTCGGCCGACCTTCCCTCGACCACCAGGATTGGAGGTCACGCCTCAAGATACGGACGAGAGATCATGGAGGCCTTCGCCATGCACTACAGTCACAGCAACTTCGGATCCCCGTCCATAGGCTTATCCAGGAGGGAGATAAACTTCCTGGGGCCAGAGCTGACGTCCCTCGTTTCAGCGGCTCCGAGCGAGTAGATGTCTACCCCACGGGATCGTCCCTCATTTCCCTGGCTCTACACTCTCTCCCATCGCTTTCCCACTTTCCAGTGTACCGTCTTTCACCCTCCCCTCCTTCACCTATATATGCAAACTTCGGGTCAATAAATGTTGTTGCTAGTTGGAAGTCTTCGTTGTCCGTCCCCCTTTCTATGTATCTTCCTCATGTCTAATTGCAGAGCTAGTCTTCGGTTTTTGTAGTTTCATCGAAATATATTTCAGCCTTTAAGTTATTTGTTATTTGGCATGTAAATTTACAAACTTATCTAGATTGAAGGCAACAAATATTTTGCCAGCACTCATGGTACGCGTTTGAAGTATATTGAGTTAACATAATTGACCCAACCTCTGATTTTATTTGTCATTGCCTCTAGCGAATTGTGCATGCTAGGATTGCTTTTGCTTGTTTGTTTCACATAATGTACAGCACATTTTTCACCTTTCTACTCAGTGCAGCCCTGGCCGAACAGAAGCTAGCATCAACTAGGCTGAGGTTCAGGTCCATGGCAGTCTGCGAAGGTTGTTGATGGGTAAGCTGCCTTATATATACAGCTGTGTAAGAGCAGCTTGTCTTGGATGACAATTTGAAATGCATTTTTATGTTTTAGAAAGTGAAATTTGCATGGGCGTACTTGCAACGTGAAACCTTACCAAGCCTGTTCTGAACTTTCGTCCACTTGAGATTTCGATACAGCCGCTTATGCTGCACCCACACTAGCTACTTCGGCCAGGTAGAGACTTGATCGATATGAAGGTAAACATGTGAGTATCAACTGCTCAGTTCCGTCCGTGGTGACGTTCTCTCCTTATCAGACGACTTACCACACTTGGCTCGCAAGGCATTTGAAAAAGAGAGAAAGTCAGCTGCTGCATGATGCTCCCAGTACTGAGCAGTCGACGATTGCTTGTTCACGTTCGTATAGATCGCGAGTGTACTTCAAGCTCTGCAAGTGTGACCTGATTCAGCCTAGCAGTGGTGTGCTGAGCGGAATATGTAGAGCTAGTTTACTTGTGCACAGACAGTGGCTGTGCGGTATAAAATAAGCCCAATTGGGAACTTTAATGCAATCTTCTGTAGTCCCATTGATGTTATGATTATGATTACACAACTTTTTATAGTGTAAAGAAAAAAAAACCCTATGTAATCGTTTTTTTTTTAGACTGCGTGTGCGACCTCCAAGTTTGTGTTTGTACGTTCTGTGCGGTGAAACACCCTGTATAAGCAAAATTAGACAATCCTCGAGCTATATGCTGCAAGGAGTGAAAACAGCAGTCTGGCCGCATTCTCCCCTCTTCTGTATACTGTGCAAATGCAGACGGACACACACTTTGGATGCTTTGCACTTAAAGGCTTCACATAAAAAACACTGCTTAATAAGCATCAATTATTGTGAAGTGTCTGCGGATTTGGCTGTTCAGCAAAATGCGGGCCAAATCGTTTGTGTCAAATCGTTACATCGCCCCCCCCCCCCCCAAAAAAAAAAAAAATCTTGTGTTGTCCTAGGCCAGGGGCCTATTTAGAAAAATTATTGCAAAACAATGTAGCTAATAATGTGTATGTGTGCTGATTATTGTTTTTTATCTTCCAATTACAGCATACACGGAGGGTATCTCCAAGGAGAAGGGGTGGGATTATGTAGAGAAGCTAGCGCTTCTCTCCATAGGTACAGAGCTGTCCGAAGTAAGGTCAGAATGGAAAGAGCACCACCAAGTTCCGCCTGGTTCTGAACAGCCACAAAATGAACACACAATTCAGAAGAATAGTAATATGAAGGACCTAGGCACGTAGCCACACGTTTTGAGTTCGCAATGACATTTGAATATGATCACAAATATTCCTGCTTTGCTCAAGGTCGCCTAGTTTACACACCATATTGATGGATAGCACAGCAGAAATATTTTTTTTATCAGACTTAAACCTCATTGTTAATTTAACATATGTGGCTCTCTGTGTAAGTCCTTCGTGTTTTTATTCTTTTTTTATTTGTGTGTTCATTATTTCGTGTTTTTCTTGTGATTTAATCCGTGTTTTTGTTACTTATGTGTTCATTTATTTATTTTTTTCTTTTATTAAGCTTCAGTTAAAGATCCTCGTCATTTTGTAGTCCGGGAAACGGTGGTGACCTCGTCGTGTTCAACGAGCAGTAATGAACTTTCCATCTTGTATTGCTTCTGGCGAACAATGGTGTCTGTAACCTAGCAAAATGAACAATTGGGCGAGTTGGTAAGAGTTCATAATTGCTTACAGCGCGACTGGGACAAGGACAGACAGAGGAGAAAGACAGAAACACAGGACAAGCGCTGAACTAGCAACTGATTCTATTGAAAAGAAAAGACATCTGATGCTGCTGCTGCTCGTGCAGGCATGCCCCTCCGTGGCCCTGGCGCTTCTTCTTTCACTCGATGCGAAACCGGCCAAGTTATCCGAGATCCAAAAAGCCGATCTCGCTCTTCATCAAAGTCACTGTGGGCTGGCTCACACACAAGTATCCGGTTTTTGTTATGTGGTACGTCTCCATCATTTCTCGGGGTAGTTTGTGGTTGTGTCGGAACATCACTGCAGTCTTGTTGAACAGGGGTTGGCATCCGGAATCCCGGCAATGCATCGCGAGATGCGTGTGAGCGGTTCCTTTCATAGAACTGTGGTGTTCTCGTAGTCTTGTGTTGAGGCAACGCCCAGTCTGTCCTATGTAGGCACGCCCTGGCAAAGGAACACGGAATTTTCGGCTCCTGATAATTTTCTATGTTTGGCGCTTTCTATGGCTTTTGGACTTCCAACTACCTTGAAGATCAAACCTGGACGCTCCGTGGCATCGTTAGGGGGTCCCGACACCCCCAAAACAGCGCCACGTTTATGAAGGTGTCGCGAATCACCAAGGACCTTCGACGACGCTCCGCCCGCTGATTTTGCAACCGACGCGGTCATTTCGACGAGTTTGGAGCCAGAAAAGATGGACACCGCAGCAGCCCTGACTTCGGGAACGCGCGGTCAACAAGCCGAAGTAAAAGCGCAGCAGCAGCTTGAACCCGCCAGTACCACAGCCATCGAGCTTGACGCTGGACTCCTCGGAAAATTGGGAATCACCAAAGAGGATATCGGCAAATTAATAACCACACTCTTGCACAGCTACATACAAGGGACGTTGACCCCAGGCTGGATGGCAAGCCAGCAAAGGGACGCCATGGAATCCGAAGAGGTGAGTTCTCAAGGTACTTCCCAATTTCCACCACTACAGAAATTACATAAACCAGAAAATCCAACTTCAGAAGAACGACAAGCTAAGCCTAACAGCTTAGGAACCGCCCCCGGGGAGGAGAACCCCGAAGACGAAGGGTTTGAAATGTATATAAGAAAACGCCGGTGTTCGACAGTCCAAAAACCGAGAACATCATCCGAGGAAGATAGGCGGGAAACTTTTACGTCAACCCAGACAGTGGTACTAAAAGCGATATGCAAAAAGAATGTCAAGGACTTCAAGACCCGAGATATAAAAACAGCGGTGGAAAAGACGGAAATCGCCAGTCGTGATGACTACAAAATTCAAATTCAGCCGAAGACGAACACCATTGCGCTAAAAACGCGGAACGAAGAGATAATCCAAAATCTCCTAAAAGTCGCTGAGATCACGAAAGGCGAAGACTCGTACGCCTTAAGCCCATACAAGGCAATGGGGAACGACCAAGTACGCGGTGTCATCTACTTGCACGGTGATAACAGCGACGAGACACCCGAAACGCTACTACCGGATTTGGAATGCAGAACGGCCAAAGTAGTCTACGCCCGCCTTATGGGCAAGAAAGGCAACGCTGTGGTGATCACTTTTGAGGGAACTTGGCTGCCAGCGAAAGTCATGTTCTGCCGCGAAGTGTTCACCGTGAAACCGTACCGTCCAAAACCAATAGTCTGCTTCAATTGTCACAACATTGGGCACAAAACGGACGTATGCCCAAGCAAAGAGAGCAGATGCGACCAATGCGGGCACATCCACGAAGAAGAGATGGAGGAGTGCACAAGGGATTCACAGTGTAAGAACTGCGGTGGGGCCCACGTGGCAACCAGCAACAATTGTCGCAAGAGGAACATCTCAGAAAAGAAGCAGCCCGTAAAGCCACCACAGCCGAAGCTACTGAGAGAAAGTTACGCGGCAGCAGCCAAAGCAACTGCCACCTCACAGGCCCAACTTCGCGGCCAACAAAACACAGAGCAGGAGGTCATTCGAATTCCTCCCAACCCAGGAAAGCCAACAGTTGACTCCAGTGAGAAGATGGCAGCCCCAAATTGGATCCCAGAATGGGCCCAGCGCACGAAGGCTAAGTCCACCGAACTACCAGACTAGAGGAAGGAAGTACAAGCACTCGAAGCAAGGTTCGAGAAGCAAGAATCCAAAATCGCCAAATTCGAGAAAGACGTGGAAATGGGATTTAATATGGTATTCCAAGTACTCGGAGAGATTAAAAAGGAAATTGCTGAACTCAAGCATAGCAGATAGAACTAACGAACCCGGACATACCAAGATAGCACCGACACGGATCCTACAGTGGAATTGCAACACGTTCTCGGCAAGAGCAGCGGAGCTCAAGCTCCGCTTCGAAAGAAATGCGCCACCAGAAATTCTGCTGCTGCAGGAGACTAAAACACCGGACATGGCAATCACCGCCTTCAACGTTTACCTAACTCCGACCATCAAATCTAAGCCAAGCTGCAGGGAGAAGAATCCCATTGAAAAGAAAGGATGGGTGGCAGTTTGCGTACTCCAAAACATACCACAGACGCAGCTAGACACCACTGCACTCTGCTCGGACAAGAGGGAGGTAGTTGCTGTCCGACTAAAGCGAGGTAAACTTAAACTGGTGGTGGCATCTGTCTACATGAAGCCCAATACCACCCTAAAAAATGGAGAGACGGCAGAATGGATCCGAAAGCTATCCGGGCAGGCGGATGGAGACCCACTGATTGTCGGAGGGGACTTTAATGCACAACACCGCGAATGGGGATACGACACCAAAACAAAGAAAGGCCGAGACATCATCGCAGCCATGCAAACAGCCGGGCTTGAACTCCGCAATGAACAAGGGGTCAAGACGCGACTAGCCAAACAACAACGCCAGAAGGACACTACACCAGATCTCACGTGGGCCACAAAGCGCCTCGACACCCAATGGACACCAAGGAGGGACACACAGGGCAGCGACCACTACCCCATCGAGGTCACAGTCACGCACCCAAGTGGGCGGAAAGATAAGGAGCTTCGACCGATCATAAAATGGGACGGATTCCGGGAGCTAATTCTAAGCAGCCTGGAGCGGCACGAAGACATCGAGGAAAGCATATGCAAGGCGATGAAGGAGGCAAGAACCCACGTTAATGTCAAACAAGGTGATCCGACACCGGACACCCACCTTCTGAACCTATGGGCCAGTAGACTACAAGCGTTAACAAGATTCAGGAGAAGCAGGGCGACGGCGCATAAGATCAAGCTCAACAAAGCGACTGCCATGGCTATGAAATACTCCAAAGAGCTATGCCGGCATAAATGGAGAAGCCACTGCGCATCATTCAACGCACGTACCGGACTCGGAAAGGCCTGGCGGACTTACAGGGGGATGAACAAGAACAAACGCAAGAGCCGGAACGCAGCACAGAACCTTGCGCTTCGCCTGAAAATGACGGAAGAGGAGCTGGCGGTAAAAGCAAGTCAGATATTTTTCCCGCACATCACGGCGGCAAAACAGGGAGGCAAAAAACGCTCAAAGAGCTGGGCTGCAAAACCACCAAAAGAACCGGGAATGGACGAACCTTTCAACATGGGGGAGCTGCTTGAAGCCATCCACTCAGTCAAACAAGGAAGCGCACCCGGACCTGACGGGATAACATATACGGCTCTTAGTAACCTCCCAGGCGAGGCCAAAGAAGCGCAATTGAAGAAATATAACGAAACATGGAAGAAAGGAGAGATCCCCGACTCCTGGAAGATCTCTTGGGTGACACCAATACCTAAACCCGGAAAGACGCAGGATAGAATCGAAAATTTCAGACCAGTTTCACTAACGTCCAGCATCTGCAAGGTCTTGGAGAAAATGGTCCTGCAGAGGGTACAATGGTACCTCGAGACCCACGACAGGCTGGACCCGAGGCAAACAGGATTCAGAGAAGCCATGGGAACACCAGACAGTCTCAAGCTGCTATACGAAGACGTGATGGCAGACAAGAAGAGCATACATCCAAGACTTGTAGTTGCGCTTGACATAAAACAAGCCTTTGATGCCGTTCCGCATGGGGCGGTGAAAGAAGGAGCTAAGAGATGTGGACTAAGGGGCAGAGTACTAAAATTCATCAAAGACTTTCTGGCCAATAGAAGGTTTAAGGTGAAAATCCGGAACACAATGGGCCCGGAGACACTCAACAGCAGAGGCGTACCACAGGGGGCAGTGATATCGCCCACATTATTTAACATGGTAATGGCAGATTTACCAACGAGACTGCGACGCATTGAAAACCTCGGGTTCACAATATACGCGGATGATGTCACATTGTGGACCAAAGGAGGCTCGCTGGGAGACCAGGAGTTCACTATGCAACGGGGCATCGACGAAGTTGCAAAGTACTTGGAGGAAGTCGGGATGGAGCCGTCCCCTGAAAAAACCCAATACATGGTCGTTGCGAGACCAAAGGACCACAGAAAAGGGATTGCACAGCAAGTGCAACTTCAACTCATGGGAAAAGAACTAGAACGGCGTCCGAGCATAAAAATCCTTGGAGTTACATTTGAAGAAACAGCAGGGAGTACCAAATGGCTACCCGAGCTGAGGAAGGTATGGGACCAGGCCCAGAAATTGATTCGTAGGACAACGAGTAAATCGTGGGGGGCGGACGAAAAAGCAATCCGGACCATGGCAGAAGCCCTCCTCACATCCAGAGCGCTCTACTGCTACAACTGGATGAACCTCACCAAGGCTCAGTGGAAGCAGATTGAAAGGCTGAACAATCAAACCATGAGAGTGGTAACTGGACTACCGAGATACACACCCCTCGACGAACTAAGGAAATATGCAAGAATGAACAAGATAGAGGAAAAAGCAGAGTCACAACAAATCGCACACTTTCAACGCATCGAAAGGACTAAACATGGGCGAAGACTATTGGAAATCCTAGGATACTCCACGGAAGGTAGGCCCCCGATCGAGGAGGCTTCCCCACCATGGCAAGACATAGGCGTAACTGATCACAAGCCAACATTCAAGGGACAAGGAACTAAACAGAGAAAATTCGCAGCCAAGAAACACGTCCAGTGGCTCGTGAAAAACACTGAATGTAAGGAAATAAGGTACACGGATGCCGCGAAGGACGACGGGGCTGCCGCAGCAGCCTTTGTCGACATTGCGAGGGACAGGACCTGGTCAGAGAAGCTTCCAACGCAGACCTCGGTTAAAGAGGCTGAACTGCATGCAATTTTAGCCGCAGCCAAAGATATCCGTGAAAGAATCGACCCAGGTAACAGGGCCTGGATCTTCACAGACTCTCAGACGGCACTGAAAGCTTGCCGCAGCTGCAGAACGAGAAGCAGAACGGTCAAGAAGATCAAGAATATTGCGGAGGAGCTCAGGAAGCTGGATTCTAACATAACGATCGAGTGGCTACCCGGACACAACGATATCCCGGGGAACGAGAGGGCTCACCAGACCGCAGCGGAGGCAGCTAGCAGCACCAGCTCCGCGCCAGGCCTTACCTCTCGAGTCGAAACGACGAATGAAATGTCAATAGACCCAGATGAAATGGCCGAGCAAGCCAAAGAAGGGAGGAAACTGTACCTGAAGGGTCTTCTGCTAACAGAGGAAGACCCGATACCACCAGGGTACACGAGATGGGAGACGGTTCGGCTACGGCGAATCAGGACAGGGACGGCACTAACTCCGGCGAAAAAAGCATCCTTCGGACTGAAGGACCACGAGGACCCAACGTGCAAGACATGCACAGAGGGATCCATGGCAACGACCAAACACGTGCTCTGGGAATGCAAAGGCCTGGAAGACTTTAGAGTAGAGTCATGGGACTCGCTACCTAGCGAGAAAAGGCCCACGAACCTTGAAGACTGGACCCACCCCAAGGGACAGCCGCAGCACAGAAAAGAAATCCTGGACTCCCTGATCAGCTACATCAGGGACTCTGGGGTGCATCACTTCATCTAAATTTATTCATTGTCACTTACCCTCTCCTATAAATCCCTACATTCCTTTTCCCTCTCGCCTCAGGGACACCAACCCATAGACGAGTGAACCTTTCATTAAATAAATACATGTTCCCTCTCTCTCTCTCTGTGTTGAGGCAACGCCCAGTCTGTCCTATGTAGGCACGCCCGCAGGAAAACGGAATCTTGTAGAACCGGCCAAGTTATCCGAGATCCAAAAAGCCGATCTCGCTCTTGATATCTGTATTTTTTATTAGAAGTCTAGATAAGACATTTTTCTAAGGGATGGCCTGTAGCATCAGCTGCAGTACATCGGAAGGTGAAACAGTAGATATGTCACTATTCAACTATTTCTATTATATTCCGGTGTTACCTGATACGGTTTAATATAGGTTAGACCCACTCCGGTGAAGCTCTACGGATTGGCCAGATACGGTTCAGCTTCCGCTTCGACCAATTACGGTTGGGTTTCCAGACTGGGCATTTCCGGTTCATTTTACGGTCTCTAGAAATCCGGTTTGCTTAGGGGCCCATATGACGGTTTGAAATTCCGGATTCATTCCGGTTTATTTTTAAACCGTTTTTTTTTTTTTTGGTAGGGAATTAATGAGAATCAAAAAGCAAGTACCCTATGTTTCTGAAGATAGCGTCCTTCATATTTTCTGAGTGGCTTTCAGCTGTTCAAAGTGCAAACCAGCACTGCTTATCGCATAACCCACACGTGCTCGACATAGTAATTATATGTGCGAACCACGTGACGTGCGTAAGCAACACACGTGCAGTTGCACAGATGAACAGGCCGACAAAATTTCGAGTATACCTTATTGTGCAACTCGATATCGAAGCAGCAGACTACAATTAACGAAGTTATCGTATTTGAAGCGATAAGTAGGAGCAAGGTTAAAGTACGCCGAGTAGACCTACTACTCGCGTCAAAGCTGCCGGCCGGCAAGGTTTCGGATTGGACCGGGTTTCAGTTTTTTCAAGTCACGATTTATCTTGCGAGAATCAGGTTCCAACTTCTAACGATGAAGTACTAAAAGGAATATTTTGCTGATTGGTTTTCGACTGGCTGACGTCCGTATCTCGGATCCCGGGCCGCAGAGCCTCAGGCAGTCTGACGCTTAGCGACTCGACCTCACCTCAGCCGACTTGCTTAATCACTTATGGTTGAAGAATCCAGTCGCAGGTGGTGTAGCGCTTAGAATAAGAGTCTTTTCGCGCTTCCGACTCGCGATACACAGGGAGAATAAACAGAGCAAAGGATTGCAAGGGGCTAAACTTGCCTGTTGTTGTTGCCAATTGAGTCAAAAACATTATTGCTAATTGAGTCACTAAAACCGAAACCAAGACAAAATAAAAAGTCTTTTGGCGCACGTTTTGCGATTTGGCGCATAATGGCGCGAGGTATTGGCTGTGGCGCAGTTTCTGCAACGTGGCGCAGGATGGCGCAGACACATGCGTATGGCGCAAAATGGCGCAAATGGCGCAGCCGTTCCACCCCTGTAATTGGAAGCATGGTAGAGGGGGTGGTCTAGCCTTGACTGAACCACAGCAGTATTTCAGTAAGTGAAGCTCATTATATCAATTAGAATGTGTTAAATTGAACATTTATTGAACCGTAAGAGACAAATGAAAAATGCAACGCATGCCATTCCATGACATAAAGAATGCTATCTGCAAACATTTAATAAAAATATCACGGACCGAACTCACACTCTACATCAAAAAAACAAATGTTTCAGTATAGAAGACGTTATCCTCTTGCTCACGTACAAGGAAAATGATAAAGTTCTGGAAGACGACTATGGATGAGGAACTTGTATAGCTAAATTTTAAGCACCTCACCTACAGGAGGTGACCATAAGATATCACAGAAAGTGCCCAACGTTTAAAGATAGAAAAAGAAACATGCACTATACACTTTTAAAACGGCTCACCAAAACACCTCCTCAACCACATACCTGTCTGCAAACTTTTTTCAAAAATTTAATTAAGACTATCCTTCGAGTTGTGTCACTCAATCAAAAAAAAAATCCTCTCCAGAGCAACCAGCATGCTGAAGGCCTTGCGTTCGTACTGAATGCTGAACAGCCAATATGCTGCCAACAACATGCACAGCCCCTCTCAGCATTAAAAACGGAGAACAAGCGCTCACGACCAACAACAAGATGAAGACAGTCTGCATCGTCCAGCTCTTGCTTGTTGTCGAGGACACTTGGTGCCGGTGGGGTGTTCTCGTCCTGCGTTAGACAAAAGAAAAAAAGAAAAAAAAACGCATTTTAATGTAGAAGGTCAAAACAGGTTTGCTCTTGTCAACTGCTATTATTTGCTGCAGTTAATGCCATGAGCATCAGCTTCCACACAGGCATAGACCGCGTATGTGTGAACAAGTAACCGGCGTCTGCAGCAATGTAAAACGAATGAAGAATTACAATCGGGGCAACATCTCGACATGAAAGTATTGCGATATAATCTTGGGGACACTTTTGAGTATCTATTTATGTACCAAGATGCATTTGCGAAATCTATTTGTATTTCAGTAGTGAAATACTTTTCCGATGTATACACGAACTCATCTCTTTGACGTCACGGCGCGGTGGTGGCGCGTCGGTCGCACTTCCGGTCTGGGGCTGAGGGCAGAAGTCCCCATGCCAGACGTGTATTCCTGCGTTGTTTTGAAAGGAACCAGACTAAAACCTAACTTCTCGTCAAAACGCCGCGAGTGGGGCCGTACCAAAAGTGTCGAGAAAGGTTTGAAGGTCAGTTTTCACGTGCTCGGTTCGTCCGAGAATCTGGATATGTGCCGTGAAAAGGGAAAAGCAGACGCCGTCGGACAACGATTGCTTGGGCGGGAAGCACTTAGGGTTGAATTCACGGATACTTGTGGACATCAGATTTATTTGTTTTGTTCTAACATGAACGCGAGAAAACTGTCAAGTTGTGCGGACCACCTCGGGACCACGTTCAGTGCGTTTTCAAGTTCAAACGGCCGCCTGATTGTTCGAATTGTCGTCTGCTCTTTCAAACGTTTCTGCTTGTCGTCTGCTCTCTTAGACGACGCCGGTCCGTAGACCATATGTTGGCGCGGTACTTGCGATAAGAAGTGAGTGCAGGCTTCAAAAGACTTAAATTTGAATTTTGGTAAGTAGGCTGGATGTAAACAGTAAATACGAGGAGATGTTGGTCATTGTTACCAGTGACCAACACCGACTTGTTGTTATGCCTAGTTCAGTTGGTCCGATTCTGCTTGCGATTTTCAGTATCGTCGTCGACCATCTCAGCTACGGGTCACGCTTTTGCCGCCCGAGCGGCGTCGCGACTGAAAAGTCAGAGCGAAATGTTATGATGCGAATCAGGCTTTAGCGTACAATCTGCGGCGTCCACGCGGAATAAATCGCCGCATGTCACATTATTCACGTGAAGTTTTGCGGTGTAATGAGCCTCGGTAATTTCGCTTACGCCGCTCAAGATAGTCAGACATCGCCAGGAAGACGTAGAACCAACAATTCGAACGCGAAGAAGGGCAGGGGGACTCACACCGAAGCCGACAACATCGCAGTTCAATGGTTTGTTTATGGGCGACGGCGAGCTTTTTGCCCACACCCCCCTCGCGCATGCGCGGCGCCGGTGGCGTCCGCTAGGGGCGCTCCGGGCGCTCCGGTTTGTTTGTAAACATGAGTTGGTGTATACTGTGATACACTGCTAGGCTTATGTGTTTGCTATATTTATTGTTGGAAATGAGCTGAGAGGTTTGGAGATAAAACAAAAATAGAATCCACGCCACAAATCCGACGCATCACTGGTTCATTTTCGCAATGAGTGATTTTTCTGCTTTGCTATCAGATTTCGCTTTCACAGCGGCCGCTTTTCTTTCTGAAGACAGCGGCCTTCCTGTGAACATTTGAGGTTATTGTTTGGATAAGAGGACACCAACAAATTCACAGATGTGAAAAAATATGTCCAAAAGGGTGAGAAGATAAAAAGCAGGGACGTTTGGGCAGACACGCTTTGTCAGGCGGTGTCATCGGTCGCCAGCGTTCTTTGGGTGCGATAATGGATCTTATCGGTATCAGCGAACATGGCCAAGGGAAGGCAAGTTTCAAGAAGAAAACGGGACAAACACCAACAGAAGGCAGAGAGCTCAGGTGCTACAATATATGTCGGCCACAAACGCAATTTTATCACCTCGCCACCCCGCATTTATGAACCATATAGGGCTGCCGACTGACCATAAGTACACGCTTATATTTGTCCCTTGGCTAATGTTAATTTTGCTGTCTCCTCTACACTCAACAAATAAAGATGAGGGTTGCAGAAAACAGCAAACATATTAATGTCAAGTATGTAGCCGTAAAAATTAATTTCCATGAGCTACATTTTATGCACAGACACTGGCCATATGAGCTCCCCCGTCCGAACACCAACTGGTGCAGCGAAAATTCAGCATGCAGCGCGTCGAGCGTGGCAAGGTTGACGGCTGTGATTTTCAACAGTGGAGGGGGTGATTGCACAGAAACAGGTGCTCGTGATAATATATTTCTACAGCTATCTTTGAGACATTGTGGCGTTTGCACCTCGCTGCACCCCTCGAATTCCTGACAGACGAAGGTATTCTGAAAAAATATACAATGAGCTGCAACTGTTGAAATTTGGGCTACTTGGTGAAGCTTGTTTATGAGTAAAACAGTGCGAACAAGGACACAGGATAGAGAAGATGTACACAGGCTGAGCGCTGACTGTCAATTGTTTATTTTCAAAGAAACGCCCAACGGCGTGGTAACACCAAACAAAAACTACATCACGACACATGCCTGCCCACATGATCGTCACAAGTTAAATCCCCTCAAAAATGTTAACTCACAGTCATAAAGATCTATCGAAGGCACGCTGACACAGTTGTCTTTGAACTTGGAATCGTAAAGATCCTCAGTTATCTCTCTAGTTCGTTGGTTACTGTGCTTTCCCAGGACCGTGGTATCTTCCGAAACCGGGGAAGACAAAACACCTTTCGCAGTGAACCGCCACATTCCCTGACGGAGATGCCCTAATCGAACACGTGTGTTCACGTAATCTATCATTAATGCAGCGACCGGTCTGGCCGATGTAACTTTTTTACAAGTCAGGGGATTACTTGTATTTATGCTTCTTATCACATGCGGCCCTGACAACCGGTCCCCACTCCACCCTCACACATAAACGTGTCAACTTGGCCGGTGCTCAGAAAACGACAGGACCATCGTCGCCTTGCGCCACTTTCTTTAACCTATGCGCCAGCTCATGGATTTCTGCATGGACTCCCTACCCATAACTACCTCCGGATTTCTCACCCTCCTCAAAAGGCATTCGGCCACTCCTACCAGGAGATTGCCAGGATAGCCGCCCTCCAAACGTTTGTTGGCCTGGCTACGAAAACTCGTCATTTGCTGAGGACATGACCTGACGAGCGACCCCCAAAGACTACTGGATACGATTCCCCTTTTAACTAGTTTTGAATGACTCGAGTCGAACGCAAGCACATCTTTCTTTGACCTAGGGCAGTAGCACCAACACATGTGGGAGTCCGAAAAAATGAGCCTAATGTCTAAAAACTGTAGAAACCCCCAACAGGGTCTTCATTAAGTGACGTATTCCTCTCCAGGTGTGATAGAGGCATAGCCGGAAATTTAGGGAATGACGTCATCCGTGTATTTAGGTACTTAGATGACTTTTTGGTGTTGTACCGAACTGGTTCTGGCCAAAAGAAAGAGGGTGTGGTTGCAAACATGTTAGACGTGTTCAAGGGTCATGCCATGATGCCAGTGGGTTGAACTTCACCAGGGAAGACCCTGTTGGGGTGTTCTACAGTTTCAGACATTAAGCTTTCTCGGACTCCCACATATATTGGTACTATCATCTTAAGGTTGAAGAAAAGTGAGCTTGCGTTCGACTCGAGTCATTCAAAACTAGTTAAAAGGGGAATCGTATCCAGTAGTCTTTGGGAGTCACTCGTCCGTTCATGTCCTCCCCAAATGACGACGAGTTTTCGTAGCCCGGCCAACAAACTTTTGAAGGGCGGCTATTTTGGCAATCTCCTGGTAGGTGTGGCCGAGTGCCTCTGAGGAGGGTGAGAAATCCGGGGGTAGTTATGGGTAGGAAGTCTACGTAGTAACCGGTGGTGGTGCCCTATATCAATAAGGTGGCACATAGGTTAAAGAAGTAGCGCAACGCCGCAATGTTCCTGTTGTTTTCTTAGCACCGGCCAAGCTGAGACGCTTATGTGCAATGGTAGAGAGGTGATCGGTTGTCAGGGACGCACGTGATAAGAAGCACGAAAACAAGTTTGTCCCTTGCGTGTGTGTGTGTCGGGGGGGGGGGGGGGGGGTTTAGGGTAATTCCCTGACTTGTAAAAAAGTTTACATCTGCCAGACCGGTTGCTGCATTGATGATAGATTATGTGAACACGCGTGTTCGGTTAGGGCATCTCCGTCAGGGAATATGGCGGTTCACTGCGACAGATGTGGTTGTTCTCCGGTTTTGGAAGATACCACGGTTTTGGGAAGGCACAGTCACCAACGAACTAGGGAGATAACCGGGGCCTTTTACATTTCCAAGTTCAAAGACAACTGTGTCAGCGTGCCTTCGATAGATCTTTATGATTCTGAGTTGGCATTTTTGAGTGACTTTAACTTGTGACAATCATGTGACGGTCCTGTGCCGTGATGTAATTGTTGTTTGGTGTGACCACGCCGCTGGGCGTTTCTTTAAAAATAAACAGTTCAAAGTCAGCGCTCCGTCTGTGTACATCTTCTTTGTCCTGTGTCCTTGTTCGCACTGTTTTACCCGTAAACATACAATGAGCTGTCGGCATCAAGAGACGAGCAATCTCGGTGGCCCAAAAGGTAACTTGCGACTGCTGGATGACTTGGTGTAAACGGATCCAGAATTCGCGGGCTTGGAGAGAGTTGCAGAAACTATGTGATATCAAACTGAAAAGTGAATCACATACAGTCATTATTCAATTTAAAGGAGCGGTGCAACGATATTCGATTGGAATGTTTTTTTACTTTACACGAGCTTACTGGCGCTAGTGAGACTCAATTATACTCGCACGCAACGCCACTGACCAAGAAACTCCTTTGTTGCGCTGTTATTTCGAGGACTAAACCGAGTGTTTTCATTCAATCTCTCCTTCGAAAGACCTGATGATGTAGCTGCGCGGTAGCAGTACCGCCCAGTGCCGATATTTGAAAACGGCTCATAGATTGGATCCGAGCATGGCGTGGACACTTGATTTGGGCTCGTGATAATCGATAGCTCGAGAAACATTCGGGTAGTGTCCTGTGTCCAATCGCTGCAATGACGACAACAGCCGAACCATAACAATGTCTGGAACTCAGCGCGTGTCCTGTGCCTTGCCAACTCCAGCGCATGGCTATGATCAACATTGGCGACATATAATCGGCTCCAGATCACGGGGCCGCTTGTTCTGGCTGCGAGTTGAGGGGGTGAACTCTGCTCGTTTTTCTTTATTTTTTTTTCTGCGACTTCGATTGCGTGTGGTGAAAACGAACGGATATTCCACAGATCATTATCGCCAGGGTTCGTTCCAAGCGGTATTTGCGCAAAATACAAATATCAGTGCATCGCCCCTTTAAGCCCAAATTCAATGATTCGCACATGGCTATTATTTTCAGTACGAAGCCAAAGGCAAACCAAGTAGTTGTCCGTTGAATTTATTGCAGAATAGAATATCCATTGAGTACCAAACTGGATGTTTCGCTTATGTTTGAAAGGTTTCGATAAAAAATGTAATACTTTAATTGGGTGAAATAGCAAAGCTTTGTAACAATTGTGTGCATGATTACATTCTACAAGTCGTTTAAGATGTAGACAGAGCATTCGATTTGAAAGCTAACAGGATTTTTAAAAAAGGCCATGAAAGCTATGTCAATGTCTTCTTCACTGCGTGTTCGTGGGACTCGGCGGACATTAGTAAAAGGGATAACCGTCGCAGTATGTTGTCTAATTGACCAAAATCTGTTAGCTTTGTAATTAATGGCTTTATGGGCCATGTTGCAACTGCAGTGTTAAAAGCCAGTCAATATTAAATGGCTAACCCGATTTAAACAATTCCCAAAAAGCCAAGCGGTTTCCAGATATTGATTGTCCAACTTTTGCGTTTTTAATGTCGCATGCGAAAACCGCGCTCAGTTTGAGCTCAAGAATTGGTGCCATTAATGATGGGTAGAAGAGTGACCGTCCTACAAGGCACGTTGTCGCTATCTCGACAGTGTGTCCTTGGCGGATGCATCAGCGTCATACTTCCAAGATAGTGAAGGTGCGTTCGAAGCCACTCCATCCGCACATTATCCTGAGGCCTTCTGAGCGCAAGATTTTTGAATTGCGCGACGAAAAGGCAGATTCTTAACATTGAATCTCTCGAAAACTGTTGCCATTCGCAAATTGTGTCAACCGGGTGAGTCTTTAATATTCACTGCCTTTGAAACTAGATTCGAAACATGCCCCGTAAAATCATTAATTAAAAATATTATGAAAACCTTTGGTGTATTAGTTATGACCAGACTTGTACCGTACGCATTACAAGTAACCAAATTACTTGTAATCGATTACTTTTTGGAGTAATTTTGTAATCAGTTGATTACTTTTATTAGGCAGTAATCACAAGAGTAATCTGATTACTTCTTGAAGTAATAAAATTACTTGTAACCGTTACAATTTTTCCACGGAACACCCCCCCCCCCCCCCCCCGGGCACACGCCGTTTTTATGAAATGGCAAAAATAAAATTTGCTTTTTTTCTTCGAACGGAAAAAAGAAACATTTTTGCGGAGCTGTAGGAAACGAGGTAAATCTCTTTCTATCTACAGTTTCTGTGGAATGTCCGTTTTTTTTTTCGAGCTGAGCCACATTTAAATATCTAGGAGTGTTCCTTTCTGCAGACTTGTCATGGAAGTGCCACGTTGACTATATCTGCTCTAAAGCAAATAGAACATTAGGATTTTTAAGACGACATCTTTATCTCGCAGACCCGTATGTCAAACGTTTAGCATACACTACGTTAGTTCGGACGAAACTGGAATACGCGTCCATCATATGGAATCCTCATCAATTGTATCTCATTAACCAACTCGAAGCTGTCCAAAATCGCGTCACTCGTTTTATTACTCGCGATTATTCTCAAAAAAGCATTTCCTGTCTAAAACAGTCCATATCTCTCCATACACTCGAAACTCGTAGAAAAAACGAACGGCTCTCTTTTATCCACAGACTATACTACAACCCATGGTCACCAAAAGCATTTATTTTCCCGGCTCATCATATTTCATCTCGCCTAGATCATCCATGTAAAGTCGAACCCATTTTCTCTAGAACTAACGCCTACAAATACTCACCTCTCTCTCTATGCATATCTGAATGGAATAGCATGCCCTCAAGCCTGGCGACGATATGTGACCATAACCATTTTACGCAGGAGCTTGTTAAGTTGTTTGAGTAATCTCTGTGTAATGATGCTTTTGTTCTCATTCAATGTTTTCCCAATTTTTGTGAATTTGATGTACCCCCCTTATGTAATGCCTCACGTAGAGGCCCTTAAGGTAATAAAATGAAATGAAATGAAATGAAAGGGAGTGGGAAGCCCCAGGGAAGCCACAGTGCGTGACAAAGGCCATTCAGGGCGAAGTTTGAGGAAGCAGAATGTAGCTTTCTGAGTCCTTCGTTCAAACTAGCCCCCTCACGCACGCACACACAGAAATAAAAAAAATCCTGCTTAGGGTACCTACTCGCAGCCCGTAGGAGTACCAGAACCCAGAGCTGGCAGTAATGCAATTACTGTAATGAAATTACAGTAATTTAATTACTTGTTCCAGTAATTAGTAATGTAATTCATTACTTTTTGTAGCAGGTAATTTAGTAATGTAATGAATTACTGCAGCGACGGTAATTGTAATGAAATTACCTAATTACTTTTTCGCACCAGGCATATTTTTTGTGTCCACAATACACACGAGCGCTTTTCTTTTTATTTTACTTTTTCTTTTTCCTCTACACCTTTCCAAAAAACGCTCTTTGGCCGCCGCTATGTTGCTGATGCTCATGCGGCTGGCGCGATTCTCGCGCCCGCTATCAGCTAGACATTTTCTGCCACTCTCTTGAACTGTGAAAACCCGCTCAGCGCGATTCTCTACCTATGTTTCGCGGTTTTGCATTTGACGTTTTCTGGCCCCCCTTGAAAGTTTCCGCTTACTTTTTCTGATGCATACTGCGTACCCTCTCTGTGTTATCTTCCACTGTGAGAAATAGGGCTGGTAAGTGCTTTCCATTCGAGCTTTTCTGCTCGACATTCTCGGTAAACGAAGGAGGGGAAGTAGGTCGAACTAAGGCCCCTGGTGGAACGGCCCTCGACGCGATTTTGCGAACAATGAGCATTGTTCTCCCCCCTCCCAGAGATAATCCGCGTAGGGTCCTCAGTCATCTCCAAAAATAGTTGTCCTGGTTGGCTTGGGAAACGGATCAGTCGCGTGCGATCCTCTGTCCACCGGTAAACATGCAACAGAGAGTTCTAGCTGTGTGCCATGAACTGTGTAAATAATGTAAATAAAGTTATCTGTAAAAAGAAGGTATCAATAGCTCCTTTATATTTAAAAGTATACAAAAGTAATGCGAAATTAATGTAATTACTTTTAAAAGTAATTTGTAATGGTAATTAATTACTTTCTGGCTGTGGTAATTTGTAATGTAATTTAATTACATTTCAGCAATTTTCAGCAAAGTAATTAGTAATGTAATTTAATTACAAAATATGAGTAATTTGGCCAGCTCTGCCAGAACCGAAGAATGCATAAAGCGGATGCAAAATATAACAAAGGCAGTTGAAATATTTCCCCATTTCCCCTACGTGGTCTTTGTGACAAGCAATGTTTCGAGTTGAGAAGTGGTCGGGGTAGGGTGCCTTCATGTGCGCTTCGCGCACATGAAGGCTCCCTACCCCGACCACTTCTCGCGCACATGAAGGCTCCCTAGGTCGGGGCGATCTCTTCCGCTAATGGATACTACACATGATCCGTTTCAAATCCTGGAGCTGCTCCTCTTTTGTTTAACGTGTGAGCTCATCCACATGTGAATAATAAAATGAGCAACGCAAACTTTGAGCGACAACCCTTGCTCAAGCTTAGCAAGATCTAGAACCCCCTCCGCTCGCCCCCCCCCCCCCTCCCCCCCCCCCCCCCCCCACACACACACACTGGCGAACGCCCAAATCATTAAACGTCTTCAAACGAATTCTATGCTTGTGTCCGCATTGTGAACGTGCAACGGCCACGAAGAGAGAGCCA
Source organism: Ixodes scapularis (assembly GCF_016920785.2). Taxonomy (NCBI): domain Eukaryota; kingdom Metazoa; phylum Arthropoda; class Arachnida; order Ixodida; family Ixodidae; genus Ixodes; species Ixodes scapularis. Next base: position 90,308,108 of record NW_024609837.1, on the reverse strand, counting down.
GTTTATCTTCTTCAATACTTGTGCAAATGTGAAATATAGGTTGGAAGTAGTTCATTGTTATGAGCGCTAAAGATGTGTCTTCACACAATAAAGTAATCGGAAAAGTAACGATTACTTCTTTAAGTAATGTCCAATTACTTTTGCCGTCGAGTAATCAAGTAATCTAATCGAATACTTTTTAGCCAAGAGTAATAGTAACTGTAATCGATTACATTTTTTTTAGTAACGTGTACAAGACTGGTTATGACTAACATATAGCGACGGTTACCCCCTTGTCTGATGTCCTCTGAGCCCCATAAACGCACAGTAAAGGTGGCATCCAAATACCACTCACGCCATTTGTTTTAAAATTTCGTTCGAATCAAAATATAAAGTTTTGTATATATGTATATATAAATACCAGGTGCATCTGCATGCAGCCGGGCATCATCCCACTATAGAGGTCCACTTTTTTCTTACGCAAAACTGAATCAAACTGGACGAGGCCAGTTTTACATAAACCCCCAGCACGGCATGTACCAAGGAGCGCCAGAAATGATTGCTCACCTCATAGAACACTCTGTACGGCTTGAAGAGAGTGGCTTGGAGTCTTTGGCGGTTGGGTCTACCCACCTGGTTCAGCTGGGACCTGCAATTAATTTTGATATAGCTTGCCATATGCCACAAAGTAACAAAGAGAAAGCCACTAATACATAATCCTAGAGCACGATACGTTTCATAGACCGCTAGAAATTCTCGCTCAGCTCATAGAACACTTCATGCGACAAAACCCTGCTTTAACGATTGATTGAACTTGGTAGAAATGTTGCAGAAAAATAAGGATCTGTATTCAGCTGCATCAGAACACGTGATCTAATGTAATAATTGTGTGTTCTCATAGAACACTACTGAAATAATTTTTACTAAAGAGAATGATCACAACTTAAGTATATACTGAAAGAATTAATAACATTGATTGATTGATTAATTGAACATGTTTTATTAACAAAAAAAGAAGCAAAACGCGTACGACTCTCTCTAATTAATTGTCCACTGACATCGGAGAGAGAATGGGGTGGGGGAATGGGGTGTGGATAGGCAGGGGGGTACCAGAAATGTCTCTATTCAGATGGAGTCCTGGATGTTTGCTGTCGCGACAAAGTCAAGAGGCGAGTCTAATATGGCTTTGCGGTGCTGCGGTGCGCCCCTCGGGTGTATCCAGCCCCGAAGGCACCCCGGCTGCAGCTTAGGTTGCAGTTTTCGAATGGCTTCTTCCCGCGCCCGGCTGAGCTCCACACAGTCCCATAAGAGATGGGCAATTGTGGCTTGTTGTCCAGTTGCGCATCGTCTCCAAGATCCATCGTCGGCGTGTTCTCTTTCTAGATCTGTCTTGAACGCACATCTCTCGAACTTAGCCCGGACTGCTGGGGAGACGGCCGTTGCGGTTCGGAGTCTCCGAAGACGCACTGTAGCCCACCGACCATACCCGTTTGGCAGTGGGTCATCGTCTTCAGGTAGCTTATTGCACAGGACCCTTCTCCGCTCGAGGCGGGTAAGGGTCGCCTCCTCGTCCCAGTCAGGCTCCTCTTCGTCATCAGAATCGTCTTGAATAAGTGCGGGCGGAGGGTTGTCGAGAATCGCACTTTGGCCTGTTGCGGGGGGGTAGGGAGAAGAAATGAGCTCCCGCGCGGCTTCGTGTGCTCTCTCGTTCCCCTCGATCCCGGCATGGCCCGGGACCCAGGAGATGGTGATTTTAACTTCTCTGGATTTGAGGGTCTTTGCTCTAGCTTTTATTTTTTTTACCGTTTTGCTGGGGGAGTCTCGCTTCCGGCAAGTGGCTAGGGCCTCTTTCGAATCCGTGTACACGCGTAGGTGCTTGGAACCCTCTGGAGTCAGGGACTCGTCTTCCACGGCGAATAATATGGCTCTTAGCTCTGCTTCTTTGGTCGAGTGTTTCTTGTGAAACGCAAAGTTTGCCTTAGATTCTGTATTAAGACGAAACCATGCAATGGCTGTGCCGCCTCCGTCTTCTCTGACAGCTGCGTCGGTGTAGACGTGTACTATTTCGGAGCCGGGACGGACGTCCTGTACGGATTCCGCGTGTTTTTTGGCTGCGTTGTTCCTTGTGCCCTTCTGGTCTTTGTCTACGTTGTGCTTCATGGGGCGATGGTCCACCACTGCCTCGTCCTCCCACGGGGTGGAGGAGGAGAGATCGCGGGGCGGCCCATTAGCTGATACCCAAGCAGCTGGAGAATGGCCCTTCCGGGTCTGGTTCGCTCGAGTCTCTGGACTTGTGCGATGCGATGGATTTCGGCCCTATCTTCCGGAGTATTGATTTTCTCCTCCTCCTCAAGAGCTGCGCTCTAATTCGGCGTTACAGGGAGAATGGCTTTCCTTTTTTGTCGCGAGGCCAACAGCGGCTTGTATCCGTATTGTGAGGCTGGGCTGTTCGTGCTCCCGCTGATCCTTTTTCAGTGCTTCCCGAAACAAGTCCCAATTGATTATATAAGTCGCTCGTTTAGGCACCTGGGACCTGCGCAATGCGTTGAAGGTGACTTCAATGATTAGATGATCGCTACCCATAGAGTCTGGTAGCACCTTCCAGGTTCCCTGCAGCTTCGATGCGGCCCATGAGAGGTCCGGGGAAGTGTCATGTTGCTTGTTGTGCGTTCCAATCCTGGTACAAACGTCATACTCGTTTAGTAGCTTGAGCTTGGCTTCTGATGCGGTTCGCGCCAGGTTGACTCCCCCCGGAGTATCCCGAAGGCAACCCCACATAGTGTGGGCGGCGTTAAAATCTCCCCCTATATAAATGTGTTCATCCAAGGGGATCGCTGAGCAGAGGTCCCGGAGCCAGTCCGCTTTCTCGCACTGCTTAACCCCGGGTTTACAGTACACTGATACAAGATTAATCTTCGTCTTCCCAACACTCGCCTTAACAACTACTACCTCCCTGCCCGGATTGCAAAAGGGGCGGAATGCAAAAGGGGGCTGTGTCCAGTTGTGCGTGAGGTACGTCTTTATCCACGAAGATTGCCGCCTGGCCCTTGATATCTTTAACCGGTGGTTTTCCTTTTCTGCGAACCCCTCTTCGGGTTCTGGCTATCGTAGGTGGAGCGTAGGTGTAATACCCTTGCAGTTTCATGGCGTCATTGTCCGTCTCTTGGAGGAGGAGAGCGAGGGGTTTGCCCTTCGGTGTCTTGCTTGCCCTCTCGAGGCGGAGGCGAATTTCGGCGAGGCGGCCGGTGAAGCCCCTGCAGTTCCTTTGCAGAATCTACGTGGACTTCCCTACGTTACCTCGCCTGCGCCTTCCCATTTTGCTACACTGCGCCGTGGTGTTGGTTGTTTCTCAGGTTACTGTCACCACCGCTGTGACGGCGGGTGAATGCCATTTGCTTTCGCGTGAGGTTTCCCGTGATGGCCTGACTTGTTCCCGATAGGCGGGTTATTATCAGAGCTTGCTGTTCAATCAGCTGCTGCTGTGTGTGTACTTGCTGCTGCATTATCGCCTGTTAATCTCGGAGTGCGGAAACCTCTCCCAGAAGCTTTTCGATGGCGATCGTGAGGTCTCGTAGAGAGGGCTGACACCTTGTCCCCTCTGGAGGGGGACTATCCTTTGGGGGCCCCTTTCGCCGTGCTGAGGATTTGACCTTTTTGGCATATGTCTGGTCCCTCGCCGCTTTGTTGTGCTCGGCAACTACTGAGCCGAGCGTGGGCGCCCTCTCCGAATCTGGACGTCCAGAGTCGAGTGCGGGAAAGTCCTCCGCACCAAGTAGGGGGGGGGGGGGGGGGGCGGCAACGTTTTTTCTTTCGGACGGTGTCGACCTTGGAGAACCGACGTTCTTCCTTGGTCGTGTTGATTCTTGTTGGGTGCCCGGTCCCGGGACTGAGACCTGGGAACCTCCTTAAGCCTTCTGTTCTTGGGCTTTAGTTTCCGCCGCATTTTTTGTGTAGCCTTAACTGTCTTGGGACACGTAGCATCAGTGGCCACGTGTTCACCCCTACAATTTCGGCACTGTGGGGTCTGGTTCTGGCAATCAGACATCTCTTTTTTGTGAGGGTGCCCACAGCGTCCACACCATTGTGAGTCGTCAGGGCACACATCCATTTTGAGTCCTATTTGGTGACACTTGTAAAAGACGACCGCCCTGGGTCGGTATGGGGCGACTTTGCTTACCTTGTGGAAATACGTGACTTGGTATGGAATCTTAGTGCCCTCAAAAGTGATGACTCCGGTCTTGCCGCTTTTTCCTAACTGTCGGGCTGAGATGATCCCGTGTGTTCGGCACTTCAAGTTGGCCAAAATTCCTTCCGGCGATTTATCCAGGCCAGACGTGTAAATGACGCCCCTTACTTGGTTTGGGCCGGCGGCTTCATAGGCTTGAAAGCCCACGGAGCTCTTTCCAACTTGGACGAGAACGTCAGTCGCCGCGAGAATTCTGTCCGCCACGGCAGGGTTCCAAACGTCGATGACGATTGTATTGGCGTCCTCTTTGGTACGAATTCGAAGGTCCAGTGGAAATCCGCCGCTGTCCACTTCCTTGTGTACAGCTTCCAGGATCATCTGAAATGCTATTTCGGCAACGTGGACACGTTGCTGAGGTCTCAAGATGAACGTTCGACGCTGTGTTGTCACGTTCTGCGTAAGTCTCCTCGAAGGCTTGCTCGTGGTGCCGCCAGGGGGGGGCCAGCTTTTTTCGTTTCCTTCTACCCACCAGTGTCCAACCGTCGTCTGTCGTCATTTCGAATTCCTTGGACGATCTGGAATTTTCCATAACTTCGGTGTGGCCGCCATTAAAAAGGGGGCTCCCTTGAGTGATGTCAGCCATAATGCCTTCCATCCCGTTTATAGGTGCGCTGATTAGTCCTGCTCCGGTTTCGGACGGTTTAACTGATGAAAGCGTGACTTGCCTTCGGTCCACTGAGCTGCTGCGGGAGCCTGCGTCACTGGCAAGGTCCGAAGCTTCTACAAGCTCTCCACCGTGGCTGTAGGGATGGCTCGTGTCATCGGCTTTGCGGCTGAGTGCTGGAAGGTCAACGGCACCATGGGGCGTCTCCTCCTTGGTAGTGTTTCGTTGGTCGCCGCATTGCGGCGGAGTTGAACTGGAACCTGCTTCCATGTTCATCGGCCTCTGGTTGCCGTCCCAAGGATATGCCCCGATCCTAATGAGCCGGCTTGCCGAAGTCGCCGTTAGGCTTAGCGCGGCCGCCGCAGCGGAGCCGCACACAGTGACCTGTCTCCCGGGATTCGGGGGTGACTACGGTGATGATAAAGTGATGGTAAACAGAAGAGATATTGTAAAGAGCGACTTCATGTCTTCCCCTATGTTTCCTCTTTTGGGTCGCCTATTCTTTTTTTGTCTATTAAAACTCAGCTCTGTTTAACACTTCTGTTCGTTTGTGTCTCCCTTCAGAGAACCAGTTTTGAATAAATTATTCGTGTCTAGCCTGTATAGCTAGCTTGGACCCACCCTCGTTTTTGTTTGTGTTCATTAATAAATGACTGTAGGATTCAACTGTAAGCAGTGTTAATGCATACAAATAAATAGCAGCATACTTTTGGTCACTAGGGGTGCTGATAATTGGACCAGTTGGTAGCCAATAATTAAAAAGAAATCATGAAGAATTAGTAAACACAGGATACGAACGGAACACAGCGCTGTGTTTATCTCCTCCTTGTCCGTGCGATTCACACTCCGTGTTTTTAATGATGCATTTTTTTAATATTTTCTGCTTGGTATCATCTGCACTAAGGTTCACATGAACGACCCACCTGCCATTGCATTCACTTTAGGGCAGCTCCCCGTTCCTCATGGTGCCATCATTGAGGAAGTGGTGGGCAGGCGTCACTCCCACTCTTGTGGTGCATTTCCCTAGGCTCTCATAGGTTTCAAGCTGCTAGCCAAACTGAGTCAGCCCTGCCAGCTCTGCAGGTAATGTCGATTCCATTGAATTAGACGTAGGCATCCACATTTTGCGTGTACCTGAAAGAAGCTATAACGGAAAGGAAACAATATGACTGGCCCTTTTTGATTGCATTATTTTCTTTCACTGAGAACATGCATGCAAGCTACACGCTATTGTGCATTCAGGGGTGAGGCTTAATTAATGAAGAGCACGTTTTTATATGACGTCGAGCTTTTTGAGAAAAGATTCAATGGGTCGGACATAAATGGCTGCTATGAACTGTCCTCTACATTTACACATGATCTGATATCATAAAAAACAACAGAGCAAGTTAGGGCTGTACTGCATCAATTAGGAATTTGTAACCAATTAATAGCTGGCATTTATTTATTACTATTGGCTATTAGTATTTGACAGAAAACATATTCGGGCGGGTTGGCAAGGTGGTGGTCTTTCAACTCCATCGAATATTCAGGTTTGACATTAGCGTTTAAATTAATTTTGTTCCACTTTTTTTCATGCTTTTTCTAGCTGCGCTAATTTTTGTGAGGGCTTTCGCCACCACTATAATCCGACTCATACATAGCGTGCAACACTGGCAAAGGTACTGAAAGTGTGCGCATGAAAAAACAGAAAAAAAAGTGTTACTCCGCGCGTTTCGTGGACGAGTGGTACAAGGCGCTGCTCTGGCGATACCGAAGTCTCGGTGGCGGTAGTTCAAACCCACTAAACGTGGATACTTTGTTTTTTTCGTTTTTAGACATATTTTTTTGTGCAAGATTGTGCGCATTGCGGGGCTGCATATTTCAAATGCTCTTTGCTTCTTGCTTTTTATTTATAGGTCGCGAAAGGCCACATTTCTACCATCTGCTCTGCCGCTTTGCAAGTGTTATTTGCTTCCAGCTCCGAGTTATATTTTTCTTTCGTGCAGCGTGGAATGAGCAATCGCACGGATAGCCGCCTTGTCCCAGAATTTATAATAAGACGATAATTGACAATAGTTGTGGCCTCTACAATCATAATGCAATTAAATGCAAAGGTGCAAGCGCGTTTGTCCTTCGTCCCTCTTGTTCCCCTTCTCCGTTGATTATTTTCGTTGGCCTGTACAGTTTATTTTGAAATAGCTGTCAAGGGTAGGAATCTCCCTCTCGGGGTACTTGCGATGCACCTTCAGGCGAATGGCGTTGTGTGTGAACTCGTCATGGCTTGACGGTCCCCATGCTCGAAACTTTTACGTTGCGAGGTCTTCGCTTCGGGGACGCCACCTTGCCAGATAGACACTGCGCCTTGTACTTCGCGACAGTACGGGCGCACATTCCGGTGTTGTTACTGACCGTCTCCAGGACTTCACGACCGATCCGGGAAGCGCGTTCTTGTACCCGCGTACACGTTGGCGATCACCTGCCTGCACTCTTTCGAGATCTTTGCACAACGAATCTTCGAAAATATCCGAGCAGGAGAGGTACTTGGGCTTGCTGCGTAAGACGCCATCTTCTAAAAACCAGCCAGTGCCACACAACCCGAAAACTCGCAGAGGCTGCCGCACGAACGAAAGCGAAAACAATTTAAAGTAGTTTACATTATCTTTTTTTTTTATTGAAAACAAATTGTGCTTTGTCGAAATTATGACGACACTATCAGTTACTAGCTCCGAGGAGGCACATTTTTCGACTTTTTTATTTTATTTTTGCAGGGGACGCACTATTTTATGGGGCGAACGTAGACACGGTCGGCGATGCAAACCGCTACGCTAACTTTGACTGCGGGGCACGATATGTATGAAACGGAGTATAAAAAACGTAACATCAAAAGTTTTTTTTTTCATCACACAGTCGTGATCTTTGAAAGTGTGCCGGTTCGGCAAACGCGACGAGACCGCACGTCTCCACGGCACAGGTATTAGCTTAGGCAAAAAAATCATGCTGCTCGCTCTTGTACAGTTTTTCTCCCTCCCGCGCTATGAAACAGCTCGGTGGCGAGCGGCTCTTGGTACAAGACGTCAGAACTAGCATGACTTGTGATTAACACTTTGGGACGGTGATTGAATGCTTGAACGTCCGTCAGACGGCACTTGAACGCTCTGCAAAAGCGTCGTTGGAGGAGCGTCGTTGGACGGCGCCCAGAACATGCCCACGGTTCCGCCGCACAGGAATCCTTCTCACACTGCGGAGAGAGACACAGGTTTTGAAGAAGATACGCTCTTTTCAAATAAGAAAATAGCACAGGACAGAAGCATAGTTAAAATGAAACATAGCTTAGCAAGCACACGGTACACAACGAAGCTCGAAACAGCAGCCCCCTTCGCAGAAACGAAAGAAAATTGCTTACCGGCGTTTGCACAAGTCGTCCATGCTGTCCTGAACTTACGGGCGTTGGCGAGACGCAGCGTCTCCCAGCTCTCAGTCATTGCTTGCTATTCTTGGACACGGTATTCATAAGGAAGATATCTAAAATATCCGCTAAAACGTCTGTAACGTAAAAAGGAAGGAGATTCCCGAATCCTCCGGGACTCCGACGGCCATTCAATTTCGACCATGGAGAATAGAAGGGTAGGAGAGGGCATGATGTCGGCCGCGTAGCCTCCACAAGCCATGCTCCCGTGACGCCTCGCCTCTTTCTCATTTTCCTCCTTACTCTCCTCACTTACCATGCCAACGTGACCACATCACGTGACCGTAGCTAGACTTCGTCTTGCTGTGGGGTACTAGAATACACCACAGTCTAGACTTCGACCTGATAAAACCTACCGGACGGAGCGCGCGCAAGCCTGCAAGGAGTCCTTCTACAATCAACCATCCATCTCACACGTGACATGTCACGCGCACCAATCGCCAGAGAGATCTGCGGTCACGCTGGGCACAAAATCGTTTAAACTTTTTATGACTAGGCTTCACCGATATTGCAACGTGCCTCCTCCTAGTACTTCATACCTCCTTGATTTCGACAGCCCAACGGAAGCTGATTGCAATAGCGATGGTCTTGCGCAGTCTTCAAGAGTCTCTTTTTTATTTTTTATTTTTTATTTGTTTAGGACGATACTAAGCAAATTATAACTATATTAGTAACAATAAGAATTTTACTACAATATTATGTAAAACATTACAAAAAGTGAGTAAATCTTAGGTTTTATTTAAACTTTAGTTGTTTCTTTTTTGTGTAAACCGAAACCGAAACTAACTCAAGCAACGTTTCCTTCGCCGTATCCTCCTGCGCGCGTAGAAACACACGCACGCTTGCGCCTGCGTGTGTTTCTACGCGCGCGAATGGATGCGTCTGCGTGCATGCGTGTGTGCGTCTCTGGTTGTGCGTGCGTGTGCGTCTGAGCGCGGGTGCGTGTGCGCCTGTGCATGCGTGTGTACGTGAGTGCGCGCATGTATGTGTGTGACTGCGAGCGCGCAAGCGTCTGTTTGTGCGTTCTATTGCACTGCTCCAGCAAGAAGACCAATTGGATGTCCCTGGACACTTTTAAAACACTAACTTATTGATTATTATTATTATTATTATTATTATTATTACTATTATTATTTTCGTTGTTATTGAAACATAGCCCTGAGTCTTTAGACTCAGGCCCATAGAATTTCTTATAGGTGGGTAAAAAAAATTGATTGATTCCCAGTCTTTAGACACAGGGCCCTAAACCTTTCTATAGCTGGCTCTTGCCGTATTTATAAATTTCTAGGGCCGACCATGCAAAGCTACCGGGGGTGATGGCCTGCCATTGAATTTTTCATAGACGGCCATAGGCCATTTTTTGTATAGGATGTCTCGGACTGGTTTATAATGTGTTTTTCCTCTTTATATGTGTGAGTTTTTGTGCATGTCATCATATTCTCAAATGGATAGTTTACCCAGGTAGACATGGTCATGTGACAGGTTCTAGCAGCATGTCATGAATATTTGTCAAACATTTTCACTATATTTTGATTTGATGTTGTCACATATAAACTCGAAACTAACTGTTTTTCCCACTGCACACTTCAATCAATAAATATGTGTAAAAATGCTAGTATTGAGCATTTCACCCTAGTTTCTAATTTCTGAGCATGGAGTGATTTGTAAGAATACTAAATATGAACTCATAAAAAATTTGGTTTGCAAACATAAAAATTGTATGCAAAAAGAGGCACTTTATTATCAGCTATTTGAATGAAGTACATCTGACATTATAATAAACTAGACTGCTAACAGCTGTTGCATTTCAAGCAGAAATCTTACCTGTACGTTATAAACGGAGCCATATATAAGCTTTCCAAAACCATTTCATATTATTTATTTCGCACCCTCTTCTACACCCTTCTCACAACCCTCACTAAATGTAGGGTGTAACACGAAACAGCACCCCTATCGGTAAATGTTTGAGGGTGTATACCTAAATTGTAGGGTGTTACAAGGGTGTAGCTGAGGGTGTAAATTGCTAAAACACCCATTTTACACCCTTAAAGGCGTACAAACTTTTACTGTGTACGGCAAAGCGGAGGCTGTTTATGAACCAAGAATTTCACCGCCTCAAGCTAAAACTGTAAATCCAGTGCCTCTCTAGAACTCTGCATGGAACACTGCTACACGCAGTAATAGTGCAAGAAAAATAATCACGCAAGCTTAATCCTGCCCGCGTTGATCGAGAACAAAGTGTAGGTCGAGAATTAACTCCTATAGCTCGCATAACAACTTCGCAGAAAGTGACGTCACGAGACCTAAGATCACATGCCGTGGCGACGTGACTTCAATTTTCTCCCCAATATCGAGAGGATATTGACATGACTTGATTTTAGCGGCCGTGATATTACATTTCCCGCTAAAGTTCGCAAGGAAATTGACGTGACATGACTTGAGGCTGCATACCCTCATGTGACGTGGTCATGTGAAGTGGGTACGTGACGTCAATATCCCCGTGAAATATACTGGAGAAAGGAACACGACGGTTAATCGTTATGTTTTCTCGTGGCGGTCTAATCGCGGAATTCAGCCGATAAAGCTCATTCTGTGTTTATAATAAATAAAAAAATAACAACAACAACATCATTTTGTAAACCCTCAGGGATTAGGTTTTTGGTAAAGTGGTATTCTCATAGCGGATGTTTTCGGGAAGGGATGTGCGCGCGTCAGCAATCGTCGGAACCAGCGTCCCTCTGGTTTCGACGTCTCTCCCCGGCTCTAACATTCTCACCTACGACACGGTGCCGAGAGAAATGTCAGTGTTATCAGACGCCTTTAGCGGTCCTACGCTCGACAACAAGGCCAGGTGTGCGCAGACAAGAGTAGAAGAATGGGGGCGGCTATGGAGCGTCGGTACACGATTATATGGCAGCAGCTCTTTTAGATACAAAAGACCACGAAGAGCTTCCTGCAAAAAAAGGAAGCTTTTTGAAAGTGTGGATGCAACGCAAAGTACTTGGAATCTAAAACCAGTTGTATAAGGAGCTGCTTGAGGACTACAGCGATGTACACCAGAGACCTTTTGGGGTGCCTCGAACGACATGAGCAAGCCACAAGTGAGGCGGTCCTAATGTCACCGCCTGTATTCGAGAAAGATTAGCATCTAAAGTAGAAGAAACGCGAACAAATTACCGCCACTTTCAGAAATCTAAGGGACAGTCGTATAGTGTTTGTGGAGCCCGAGCAAAAGCTCCCCCGTTCCCCGGTTATGCGTACATCAGCGCGCCCCAGCACAAAGACCTGACGTCACCCGAAACGTCGGGGAGCAAAGGAAGGGATTCGCCCCCTGTGCACCCCTTGGAGCAGCAACCGTCCTTTTCTCTTCCTTTTTCTCCGACAGCTATACCTGTCGATGCTAAACGTTGTAGGGCAACTCCTCCCAATTCCGAAATTTTATGATTGAGATGGATTTCACATTAACCCTTTCCCTACCATGGACGACCTGAGCTCGTCACTGTTTTTACCGCACCCCCCGGAGACGACCTGGTTGATTCAGGCTCCACTACGCTACCATGGACGAACTTGGCTAGTCCATGTGTTTTGAGTGAGCTTTGCCGTGGATAGATTGCGCTTCACGGAAAATAAAAAAACCTGGCAATTATTTTTTTAATTCGGCAGAAAATTGTTCTACCGCAGGCAACAGGGGATTTAAAATGGCGACGTCAACTTCTGGTCGTTGCGTTCGTAGTGACGGTCTTTCCTCAAAATTGGGGCGGCAATGAAGATATTGTGACGTCTTTTCAGATTCAGAAGACGAGGAAATTAATCTTTCACCGAACAGCGAGAGCAATGCAACTGACTTATTGGATTTCACCTCGAGGTGGCGCGGTCAGAACAAAGGTGTAGCGCTCCAAACGGTTGGCGCCCCTCTCTCTGTGGCAGGCTGGTGTGAATTTCGGCTCGTGTTGCCAAGTTGGTGCCGGGGGCTTAGAATTTCACGATTGTGTCCGCATAGCTGCAACACATTCGCTTAGATTACGTTCGCATAGCTGCAACACTATTAAGTGATACCAGGGCCGTACCCAGAAAAAAATTTCGGGGGGGGGGGGGTTTTCGGGAACAACGGCGGCCATTTTGAAACTGTCTGTTGTCTTATTTTCGCCTATGAATCATGTGCATCGGTGGCATATAATGGAGAGTTGCAGCAAACCGGAGAACCGGTCCCGGTTTGGTACCCGGTAGCCGACCGGCGCCACTGCGCGTGCGCAGAGGTGGAGATTACTGCAAGTGCACCGACCAGGGCCGTACCCAGAAAAAAATTTCGGGGGGGGTCAGAACCCCCTAACCCCCCCCCCCTGGTTACGGCCCTGAGTGATACGCCTCGCAAGTGGGCTCATTTTCGTCTTCATCGCATGAGAAAGGAAGTAGCGGAGACGTCAGAACGCCGAGCCCTGATTGGCTGATCGCGACCCTCTATGTCAGCGTCGTCTGCCCATTTGCAACGTCATCTTCTCGCAACATCGTCTGCGTCTGTCTTACCTTTCCTGCGACTTTCGGAAGTGCAGGTCTTTACGAGCGAACTCGACTTCGCCTTTCAGAGAGGGCAGATGAAATAACTCGAGCGGTACGTTGTTTTTGTCTAACAACTAGCAGACGCGCATCAAGGAGGGAAGTCAAAGGACTCACTGGCGAGGTGTCCCGACTCCCGAGGCGCCGAGGTTTGCTTGCTAAGAACCGAGAGTGAGCGTGTTAGTGTCCGCAAGTTCCCTCCCAAATACTTTTTCCCTCCGTTCGTGTGCGGCGAGACCCCTTACTCTTTAACAGCGTAGGCGGGTTGGCGCAGTTAACGTCGTCTGCTTTACGTCTGCTAGTCAAAGCGATGGCTGCTTTACCTTTCCTGCGTCTGCTGGACATTCACCGCTTTTTCACCGGCGAGTCACCGTTTCCTCAGGAAACAAGGAGATAGCAGGAGGAAGAAATTGACCTATTAATCTAAAATTGAGGTCAGCGATCAAAGTATAATACGGGAAGGGTTCACAAGGGTCGCGCGGGCATATTCCCTTCAGCACGCCAGCCGGTCATGGGCAAACGGTCACCGAGTCGCGGAGTGCCTGCTAGGCCTAACTGCCGAGCTCGCTTGGTCGCGTTTGGTGGAACCCTGGCCGTTGGAGCTTTTCCCGGGTGTTTGTGGATCCAGCGTTCTTGTTTGCCGTGGTCTGTTTCAAGTACTTTTTACTTTTTTCTTGCTGCTTGAAGTCGCAACGCGTGAGAAGCGCACGTAGAGAAATAAACGTCCGTGGGTCGTCGCGACCGCGGCGCTGTCGGCCACGCTGATTTGATCGTAAGAAGTGCGTAAGACAGCTTCGGAGCTGTCGTAGGATTTCGCCGTAACCTGCGCAAAACTTGCGAAAATTTCGTTTCGTGAATACGAATTTGTTCTTAAGTTTTGCCTTACGCACATTTTTGCCGTAAGATCGTTTCGTGAATCTGGCCTCTGCACTTCCGAAAGTCGCAGGAAAGGTAAGACAGACGCATACAACGTTGCGAGCAGACGACGTTGCAGAGGAGCAGACGACGCTCGGATAGAGGGTCGCGATCAGCCAATCAGGGCTCGGCGTTCTGACGTCACCGCTACCCCCTGCGCAAGAAGCAGACGAACTTGCCCTCCGCATTCACATGATCCTCATCAGTCGCACAAACAATTTTATCTTTCCCCGCACCTTACCGTACTTTTCGCAAATGACTAATGACTTAGGAAGTGCAACAAAGGCTCTGTCATGATCGATCGTAACTGCGAGTGAGATCTTTCACATTGTGCGATATTATGCTTTTAAGTGTGTGGCAAGATGGCGCAAGTGCATGAAGGACACACCAGTAAGCCCGAATGATTTGGGAAACTGTGGAAGCTACGACTCAGTGGGCCCCATAGAGCGTCGCATAGCGGACATCCAGAATGGACGCCTGTGAGACGCTGTCTCCCTCCAAGGACTTTATTGGCTCATCAGGATTCGTTGAAGTTGCCCTGTGCCATTTGCGTGCTTACAGGGAGAAGTAGAAGACGGCGGCGGCCGCAACCTGGCCGCCCCACAGCCACGACCGGGTTGCCGGCGCCCCGGCGCGACTCCGAAGAGCCCATTTCCCGGGCTTCGTCCATGACGCTGTGTTCCCCTTGCCCGTGGTTTACTCATGTTGCCTTTTTACCTTGTTATAGTCCAATGCATAAGGAAACAGTGAGATGTAAGAATTTATTGGAAAACAACAAAAAATATATTTGGTACCCAACATTTCGCAATTCAAGTCTCAAACACTTCTGTATCGTTTGAAGGCCTATGACACACATCGCGATGATTTAAGCCCCTAATGAAACTTTACAATAGTTTCGCTTGTGTTGCAGAGGGGGCAAGATGAATCAGCGGGTCGTTGAAGCGCGCTACTGCGTTGATTAAATACTTGGTAGCCGAGCGACAGAGAATCTCTTTCGAACCGATGGTTACAGAAACGCCGCGAGTTTGATAATTATGATAACACAAATTATAATATTTCTTCTGAATGTGGAACTAAATGACTGAAAAAAAAAAGTTTGTTATAACTCCTGCGAGATATGGAAGAAAGAACCACTGAATGCCAAGTTCCAGAATGTGCTCCTAACTTTCGGGAACTAAATGCGTGAAATAATTGTATTAATTTAAAAACAGTTCAATGTTCGTATGGGCAGACAATGTTCCCGCGTGTGGTGTTGCGGGCGCCAAGCTGTGACACCTCATGCCATGGAGGCGCGCACAATTCAAGGGACCATGAAGACACCTCGATATTCTCTTTTGGAAGAGGCTTCAGGCAATGTTGACAAAGTCATAACCAGTACCGACGTTTCTTTGCCGAAAAATAACTTAAATAGACCCCGCTAATATTTGTACCGGTAGCGAGGCCCCGAAAAGGTTGGAAAACCGATTTTCCGTGGCGTTCAAGCGGAACATGAGAGTAGGCTCGTAAAGGCCACATATCTGCGTTCTAAGCTGCAGGGACGAAAGAAACAGCACGAACGACATGACACCGGGACAACCGCGAGACATGATTGCTTGACAAAGCTGCTCCCTGCATTATCTGTCATGTTTTGTAGTGCGAACACTGTGTCATGTCACTCGTGTCGTTTCTATCACTCGGGACGCAGATGTGTGAACCGGGCGTGAGGAAATGGACCGATCTCCAGTTTCGCTACGCCGCCGCTGGTGCAATGCATTGTGGGAGCTGCAGTCTTTCTGCTGCATGAGGGTCAACCCCGCTATGGCCTTGCGCGAGTCGATAATGAGCCGTCTCGTGCACTGCCCATGCCTCCTGTGAAGTACAACTATGGCTGCATCAAGCACGCTCGAAACGGTCGGCGACATCGGTCTATCGGGCAAAGCGAACGGCCAGCTTTCATTTTTTTCTTCGATCGGGAGGTGTTTACAGATATTGCGTCTTCCTGTTTGATAAGAAAAAACTATTGATATGTCGTGCCTTGAAATGTTCATTACAGTACACACGGATGAGCATTGTTGGATACTACATAAAGAGGTTTAGACTTCCAGCCAGAGCTCGAGCATGTAGACTCGGTCAGCTGCCCTATGGCAAAGACGACGACGTAGACGATAGATCTCCGCTAGCTTCGACTCTACAAGCTACAACAATGTAAATACCTCGTTCACTGACTGTTAAAGACTACTTAAACCGACAGGTTAACCTCTACGTAACTACCTTTCTCGAAACTCTTGCAAGAAGAGAAAGCAAAACGTCAGTTTTGGTATTTCGTGTGCATAATTGGGCACAAAATAAGCCTCACGTGATTCTATAAAAAATGAGCGGTATACTAGGCCCCCACTGCGTCGAGAAAAACCCCTTTTTGAATAAGTTTGGAACGATTCAGTATCTCGCGAGCTTCGGGTGTGCACGCAGCCAAAAGCACGACAGAAAGCCACAATTACGTCTGGCCGTCCCTACTGAAAAAAACCATTTGAAATTCAAACGGGTGACAAACTGGTCGCCCGTTTGGATCAAACTTGTCAATCCGTTTGGATCAAACGTGATTATGGGATACGGGTACCCGTTTGGAAACGGTACCCGTTCGAAACGGTACCCGTTTGATACAGGTGCCCGTTTGATACGGGTGCCGTATGGTACGAGAACCCGTTCGACATGGCACGTGACCACACGTTTGAACGTGCCATTCGAATTGGAAAATTATGCGCTAGCCCTAAATGGGTATCGTCTGGGAGGTTGGTTATCGTAAACATATTTAAGACGTCCCGAAACTCATAAACGTATTTATAACATGGAGAAAACACGTAGAACAAATGCACTCGCGTAGGTGCTTGTAAGTGGACAGGAAAACCGACACAAAAGATTGTTTTCAATTCTCCTCGAAGTTTATTACCTCTTCTGTAGACAAGTACAAACGTGCAAGCGATCTGTGAACACTATACAGGTAGACTTTCGGGGAAATTATTCTCCTGGCTGCCGCGCGAATAGGCGCTGCATAATCCTTTAGATAATCTAGAAGAGTACGCGTAGGAGAACGGTCAATCGTTTACAACAAGTAGGCTGCAGTGCACTTACCATAACAATAGCGGACTTGAAAGATGTAATCCGTGATATTTGTCGACACGGTCAAAGCAGGACAACCACACAAACACAAACGAGAGGGAACGGCTCCTTGGAAGTTTCAACACGATGCGGCGCACAAGCTGTCATTTGCCGAACCCAACCAAACCGCGAGAATTTGCGACTTCTTTGAAGAATCGCTCGTTGCCGACATACACGTGGGTCTTTTCGAACACTGATAGCTTTGGTGCACATCCAATACGTTGTCGAGAGACATCCCAATAAGACCGCAGGGTTAGGCGACAGATTGAAGCAGGTAGGACGAGCGAACTTCGAGCAGCAACTGACAACAAGCAGACAAAGAAAAAAGCGGCTGCAAGGCGCGCCCTTTGGGATCTCGATGCTTATCAGCGTGTAGCTCGCGCGCTGCTGTGGGTCACGTGACAGGGGTGACAAGAGAGGTGGGGGGGGGGGGGGCGAGGTCAAGGCGCTGGGACCACCGGGACAGCCCCTCTCCCTCTCCCTAGGCATTCCAGGGAGATGCGTTTTTGTAGTCCCGAAGAACAAACGCGCGCGCGCTCGAACTTTGGAAATGGCGGCGGGGCGGCCAGAAGCTCGGCTTGCGCCCGAGCGAAGACAGTACTCAGCGCAAGTTCGTAGTTTGAGTGCTGCAACGGCGGGCGTGCTCTCGCAATGCTCGATGTTCTTGCAGCCGCGTGTACGCGTGCTACCTTCCCTGCGTCTTGAATTAAAGTGAAATGGAGTCTAGACGTAATTCCTTCACGCGGTCGCGTCTTCTGCGAGAGAGATTCGAGCTCAATAAGTAAATTGAGGCAACAAAGATGGACAAAGTATTAAAGGTCTGTCAAAAATATCGGCTCACCAACGTCGCGCGTTTACGTAAAACAAAAAAAAAAGGTGTTAGTTTTAGTTGCAGTATAATCGAAAATCAGCGCAATTGAAATATAAATAGAATTACTTGCATTACGCGGACGATCTGAAATCGGTGAACCGGCGCTCCCAGCCTTCCGGAAAACATCGGCTGCCACGGCTGAAACGCTAGGCGTGCCCACGCCGCCGATCTGTACGTTCAATATCAAACGGGCTCCGGAGAGCCGTTTGATTAAACCGGTGCAGTTTGCAACATGGTCGCCGGTTTGAGCAAACGTGCGACAACTTTGCCCAAACGAGTCGCCCATTTGCCCAGACGAGCGACCCGTTTGCCAAATAGGTGACCGTTATGGCTCATACGGGGGACCCCTTTGAGCCATACGGGCGACCCCTTTGACAAACTGGTGACCAGTATGGTTAAACGGTTACCGGTATGGACCCGTTTATTTTCATATGGGCGCCAAATGGTTTTTTTCAGTAGGGGTCTGGCTGCCGAAAGCCGAGTCTCGGCATCGTAGGGCACGCTCCTACGTAAACAAATATTCGCTACATAGGCCGAGCACGCGCCCAAGCGGCCAAACGTATCCGAAAGGCCGACGCGCCCTCCGCACCCCTCCAGCAACGTAAGCGGAGAGCGCGTAGGCACAAAGAGTGAGAAGCATTTGCGCTTGCACCATCGGCGCCCTGGCCGTAGCGGTCACCGTAATGCGCTGCGCACACGCGAAGAACGCGAGACATCAGGGAGTTTTCGTAGATCGTTTCTGCTGGCCCGCAACGCTCTCCGCAACCACCTACGCTAGCCGGAACTCTACAGTCAAGGCCATCGGCGCGCCGGCGCAGTAGCGGCTGCTTCGTTGCGGAGGGCTTAGCGGACGGGGAAACGCGGTCTACGAAAACTCCCTATCAAGAAGCTGACGCGGCGTCGATGAAGAAGAGAGAAAGAGAAATACCTTCTAGACGCCAAAGCAAAAAAAAAACAAAAAAAAAAAAACAACCAAAGTGTCGACGAAATGTAGCGAGTTGTGTCGAGCAACGAATGTCGAAGAAACGATCTGAGGATGACACATCGCAGTTTCGATGGAACGATCTGTCGATGAAACGTTGTTCGACGAACTGATTGCCATTATAGAACTGCGCGCCAAGAATGACGTGGCTTGCCACATGATAAGTGCGCGCCCTACGTGAAGGAAAGCCCGACAGAGAGCCATGTGGGGCGACCCCAAGCCCCTAAACCGCTCCAAACCAAACCAAGCAAAGCCTCACCAAACCAATCCAACAATGGGTGCATGTATCAAGATAATATATGCTGACAGAATTTTATAAAGGCCGGGATGACTGGAAAACATTGCCGACCAATGTTTCTTTAAATCGGAGCCGGCAAGCAAGGTCGATCAACAATACGAGGCGCAACTCCAGTGAGAAGGAAAACTCGGGCTCTAGCGGCCTCTGTTTAGAGAGCATACGACTGACGGACACCACTGCCAAAAGACTTATGGTGAGATCTCAAACCTGAGGTACATCCCTTGAAACAGCCCTACTTAATATTACTGCCCGCTACACGCCCCCCTCCCCCCCCCCCCCCCCCCCGCATACACAGACACACGCATTACCATAAATAAAAAGAAAAGGTCGCTGCATATGTTAACTATGCTGCATAAACTTCCGTAGAAGTACGTGCCCGCGCCACAAGAATGGATAGAGCGTGATATATCTAGTAATCGTTTATTTTTGTACAAATTAGCGACGCATTCACAGCTAGGCGATGCTTTAACCTTTGCGACGTTGTGCGTGTAACCTGTCGAAAGGCGCGATTGTTTTTTACCACCGCCCTTGTCAGCAGGCGAGAGTTCAACACACCCGCTTTCGTAAGTTTGCACTCACAGTTTCTTTCGTAATTAATCCAGGTTATGGAAATTTGGTAGAAGGGTGCGGAGCATAAACATAAACATCATACAATTCTTTGAAACTGGACAAGCGGTTCAGAAGTTCACTCTTTTGATGGCATTTTCCCGCCGCACAACTCATGCGAGAACAAACCAACGGCTTGCGAGAAACAGAAGAAAAACACAAAGAAAGCAACCTGTAAGCGTGACGACCTGTAAGTGTGAGGACCTGTGAGTGTGATGAGCGTGACGACCTTTGAGACTGATGACCCGCGAGTCTGATGATTCGTGATGACCTATGAGCATGATGACCGTGATGATCTGTGAGCGTGACGATTGTGATGATGACGGCGAGTGAGTTTTGGTTTTGTATTGAACCATGAGAGTGAGTCTAGGTGATGACCCTGTCTTTAATGAATCGTGATCGTGAGTGGGCGCGAGTTCTGATTGAGGAAAACTGATGATCGGTGAGTTTGAGTGAGGACAGCTAAAAATGCCGACCTATGCCGGCTTGTGGGGTTTGCTTTCTGTCTGAGCCGGCACCTTCTTGATTTAACGCTGATTAGGTCGGTGCCCCTGGTATAGCACACGTCGCTTTTGGGGCTCCTAGCATACCGCTTTAAACTCGGCGTTCACTCCTAGGGACGTATGTATTTTGATAAAAGTGTTGCTTAGCACCGGTGCCGCCAGCGCGTCAAAGCTGCTAGCTACGTGCACGTGGAAACGGGGTTAAAAAGGATGCTATTGAAACCTCGTGACTCCCATTAGGTTTCATGTGTCGCAGTCTTTAGGCTTAGCGGCTTTGCTTTGCCTCCCGATCTGTCACATGTCGACTGAGATAAGGCGAGAAAATATCTTCCGGCACTCTTTTAATACACCAACAACACGGTTAGCGACTGTTTTGCCGGGATACGTTCCGGCCTAGTATTGTCTGCTGTTTCAAGAGCAGCTCGCTGCCACGTACCTAAACAAAGACAATCAGAGAGCCGGAGTTGGACCTACTCCATAAGGGCTTTCTCCCCCCAGAAGGCTGCGCCCGTGAGACACCGTCAATCAGTTCTTGCATTCCCTATTTGCCACATTGGGTTAACGGATTTTCTCGCACTTGTTGAATTATTGCAATACACGTGGGTGCTTAGAGGAATTTGTTAGTCTGATTTAAAGAGGAGCCAAATAGGGACTTCTCAAGACACCCTCCTGCCGACGCGGGCATCTAGTACGCTCCATATTATTACTCATTATGTTTTCTTCACTTTTTAAAGTTTCGTATGGATTGCTTTAGTCAAATAAATAGACAGATATCTTTCTAATACAAACGGGAATTTAGTGGAGGTCTGCCAATGACGTCACAGGTTGACCTTGGCCAGGAGAACCTACACCCGTCATGAATAGCAGTATAAAAAGCTTGGCGTCTTAAACATTACCACTTCCTTGAGAATATAGATTTCAATATTTGCATACATCTTGCAAGTCTGTTCTTACTTTTGTAGTACTTTCTTCAAACAGACGATTGCAGTAGCGATTAGAATTGAAAAAAAAGAAAATCGGCTAAATCTCCTAGAACTTGTAATTTTACAGGGCAAAACAGGCCTATGGCTTAAATAAATGCAAAGGACGAGCAATATGGGTATTGTTTAAATTAGTAAAATATTTCACTTTGAACCGAATACCCCAAGACAGCGAAAAAAAAACGCTTCTCCACGTGGTGAATGATGTTGATTGGGGCGAAGCTCTGGTGGTGCTTGTCTGCGTAGACGATGAGCCGCAGCATGTCGAGCCTTTCGTTCGTTTTCATCCATGTCACGCTGCGGTCAAATGCTCAAATGCGTATATAACCACGTTCCATATGTAAGCGAGCGCCATTCTGTACTGGCTCTTTTATTTCGCCGAGCGCATTCCAAGCAGGCGCCATTGTGTTCTGCCTTTTTCTTTTATTTCGCTGGGCGCAAGGTTCAGTTCTCAGAAGATTGTGTTTTATTTTGAACTCCTCGGCGCCGGGAATCTCGCACGTGGATGCCCGTGCCATGAAGGCGCGACTGGCTGGCGTCGGGCAGGATGCGGATCGGGTTACAGCCTTGGGCGAGACCAAGCTGCTCAAGAAAACTACGCGGCAGTCTAACAGCGGGACTCAAAGCGAGTGTGTGCGTGCGATGGTGGTACGCGACCACCAATAGTGTCCGTTTTGTAAACTAAAATTGTATCGAGAATATTAAATCCAGTATTTCTTTAATTCCAAAAAACCATTTGTCAAGACCTGTTTATTATGAAGTTATTTTATTTGAAACAACCATCGATTACATATCAGAAGTGGGATTATCAACCAACTCGTCGGAACGAAGAGCGGACCGAAGAGTGACACAAGCAATCAAGTGCGTCAGGCATCCAAACCCGTGGACCCTGGATCGACGAGTTAAATGCGATCAGAGTCAAGTTGGAGCGACCCACAGTGTGACAGGTGGGAGACGTGTGTGTGAGTGCCTGCGATTGGGGGCTTCCCACTGTCCGGAACTCAAGGTTCAGGTACTGTCGGATTTTTCATCTCCCTGTGGAACTCTTTATCAACAGAGTTTTCATTTTGCGTATGAGATGTAGTGTATTATGTTGTGGCTTTATATTGTTTGTGCGAGCCTGTGTGTTGGGTGTAATTACATGTATACAGCTCAACGCTTCACCATGAACCAGGAAGCATCGGGAGCGTCTCCGAGCCAGGCGGGTTCGCCTGAGGTTGCTCACTCCATGGGGGACGGGTTTTCTTTGCACGAGCTTTTGGGAATGATTCGAGAAAAGGATCGTTTGTTAACGGACCTCTTGGGACGACTTGCCCTTCCGGCGCAGTCAGGCACAGCGGACGTGAGCGGCGTGGCGACGTTCCAGGTGATGCCTGACCTCAGTAAGAACATATCCAATTTCGACGGAAGTGAGGACGCAGCAGCAGCGCGAGACTGGATTGACAACCTAAAGAGGACGGCGACTCTTCATAAGTGGCCGACACCTTTCCTCCTGGAAACGTCAAAATCACATCTCACAGGAGCTGCCAAAGACTGGTTACGCTCACGCCATGCAGAAATTGCGTCGTGGGAAGATCTAGAGTACCAGTTTCGACGAACATTCGTTAGCCAGACCCGAGCAGCGGAACGCTGGAGAAGAATGCAAGACCGCGTCCAGCAGCGAAACGAGAGCACGATTGCCTACTTCCATTCGAAGATTCGTCTTTGTGGAGAGGCAAACCTCGACTTCTGCGATACTCGCGAGCAAGTACTCACCGGCTTGCGTTCGCGACAACTGTGCACAATGTTAATGGGAAGAACACACGAGGACGGTGATGACCTCCTACACGACATACAGGAATTCGAAAGGATCGATCGGGAGCGACAAGAGCGCTTCGGTGGACAGCGTAAAAAAGGGGCTGCTACCGACACACCGCAAAACCGAGACCCGGGTATGACGCCTGTCAAGAAAACCGTTGACGAGAGAGACAACGAGGATAAGAGATGACCAATACACAACGAAAAGGGTGAGCGTAAGTGCTACAACTGCTCACGGTTCGGTCACATTGCGCGTGACTGTCCAGAGCCAAAGCGCCCACTAAAGTGCCTGAGCTGTGGAAAAACCGGGCACACTCAGCGTCACTGCATCGAAAGAGCTCCAAGGAGTGAGACCAACGCCGTAAGCAACTCCAAAGAGAGGAGTTTCTCTGAAGTGCTCCTTAAGCAAGTCACTTGGAATGGCGACAAAAAGCTCATTGGAATGATTGACACCGGAAGTTCCGGATGCCTCTTGCGCGCGTCTGCGGCGGCGCGTTGCGGTTCTGAGCTGATGAGAGACGCAACACCTCTTTATGGATTCGGTAACCAGGACGTCCCAGCAGTAAGGACAATTGGTAAATGCAAAGCAGACTTGGATATTGACGGTGTAACCGGGAAGGATATAACAATTTTTGTTGTACCAGACGAGGCCCAGTCGGTCGACCTGCTCGTTGGTCGAACTTTCACCGAGCTCCCGTACGTGACCTATGCTAGGCTGGGCGGATGTCTACGCTTTTGGCACAAGAGTCAGTGCCCTTTCTTCCACCTCGAACCCTTGAGCGACGATCCCAAGTTGATTGTAAGGACAACCGAAAAATCCACCCTCCAGGCGAACGTGATAAATTGGATCACGCTGTCATCAGAATCTGATGTCACTGGCCCCGTCCTTTTCAACAACTGTGGAAAAGAAATTCTTCTCGACATGAAAGACGGAGAGATTGCTGTTCCAGTTTTCCCAAGCGGAAATAACGATGTAGTCATTAAAAAGGGACAGCGTCTTGGACGTGTCACTGCGGTGGACATTGTAAACACGCTTCGGTGAGGAGGACAACCAGAGAAACCGAGCGGAAGAGAGTTCCGAAACCGAGAAACAAGGGGTATTCACCACGGCAATTCGGAAGCCGATAGACAAGAATCAGGTCGAAGTAGGTCCGTCGGTGACCGAGGTGCAAAAGAATGAGCTCCTTGATCTCCTGAACGAGTATCGGGAGTGCTTCGCTACGAACTTGAGCGAGCTTGGATGCACAAATGTCCTTGAAATGGACATCCCGGAAGTGCCGGGACGCTCACCAGTTGCGGTTCGGCCTTACCGAACAAACGTGGCCGAAAGAGAAACGATTCGCGAGATCGTCAGCGAATGGAAACGAGAGGGAATTGTGAGCGAGACGCATTCCGCTCACGCAAGTCCAGTGATCCTTGTTCAGAAAAAGAACGGAGAGAAGCGTCTAGTGGTAGACTATCGACGATTGAACGCCCAGACAGTAAAAGAAAAATACCCCCTACCAAGCATTGATGATCAACTAGAAGGACTATCCGGAGCAGTGATGTACACAGTTCTCGACCTCGCTCACGGCTGCCTTCAGGTTCCCTTGAGTGACGATGCGAAGAAGAAGACAGCTTTCATCACTCCGGACGAGACCGGTCAATTTGAGAGGATGATGTTGACTCACGAATGCTCCGTCCGTGTTCCAGCGTCTTATGAACCAGGTTTTGGGGCCGCTGAGGGGAACGATCGCTATGTGCTACCTGGATGATGTGCTGATTCCAGCGAAAAACTGGGATGATACCATCACACGGCTGCGCCAAATCCTCGAAGCGTTCAGGAAGGCGAATTTGACCCTTCGCTTAAGCAAATGCGCTTTCGGAAGAGACAGTGTGGATTTTCTGGGTTTTCGACTGAAGAACGGAGCGGTGCAACCCGGCGCAGTTAAGGTACACGCAATCACAGAATTCCCAGTCCCAGCGAACCCTCATGATGTCAGACGATTTTTGGGACTGACGAACTTTTTCCGGCGCTTCGTCCCGAAGTATGCGTTAATCGCTGAACCCCTCACAAGGCTCACCAAGAAGAATGAAAAGTTTGAGTGGAACCCTGAGCAAGAGGAAAGTTTCCAAGTTTTGAAGTCAAAACTAACATCTGGACCTGTACTTCAACTGTACGACCCGAATGGGGAGACGCAGTTGCGTACACACGCCTGTGCGAAGAGATTGGCAGCAAAGCTCCTTCAACGGAAGACGACACATCATCGTCAGAAGAAGCAGAATCCGCCAGAGAGGAAGTCACCGTTCAGCTCCCGAGGCGTTCTGCACGTAAGCGTGCAATTCCGAAATGAGCACATTTGCAACGCATATTATTTTTCGCTCGTATCGATTTTGTTGTTGTTGTTTTTTGTTGCATAACGTGCATTGAAGCATTTATGCGTTTCTTGTGCTGTTCACGTATATGTAGCATCAATTCCTGTGTATTCATACGTTGTTATTATTAAGAAACATGAAAGCTTAATCTTTATTAATTTTTATAAGCATTGCTTTATGTTGTCGTTAACGAGGACGTTAACAATGCCAGGATGCCCGAACGTAAGCGAGCGCCATTCTGTACTGGCTCTTTTATTTTATTTCGCCGAGCGCATTCCAAGCAGGCGCCATTGTGTTCTGCCTTTTTCTTTTATTTCGCTGGGCGCAAGGTTCAGTTCTCAGAAGATTGTGTTTTATTTTGAACTCCTCGGCGCCGGGAATCTCGCACGTGGATGCCCGTGCCATGAAGGCGCGACTGGCTGGCGTCGGGCAGGATGCGGATCGGGTTACAGCCTTGGGCGAGACCAAGCTGCTCAAGAAAACTACGCGGCAGTCTAACAGCGGGACTCAAAGCGAGAGAGTGTGTGCGATGGTGGTACGCGACCACCAATAGTGTCCGTCTTGTAAACTAAAATTGTATCGAGAATATTAAATCCAGTGTTTCTTTAATTCCAAAAAACCATTTGTCAAGACCTCGTTTATTATGAAGAAGTTATTTTATTTGAAACAACCATCGATTACACATACCACACATTCCCTTTCTGACATGGAGGAAAACGAACGAAAGGCTCGGCATGCTGCGGCTCACCGTCTACGCAGACAAGCACCACCAGAGCTTCGCCCCAACCAACATCTTTCACCACGTGGAGATGCGGTTGTTTTTTTTGTTTGCCCTACACGAGCACGGGAGCACGAACACCCGACGCCGAACATCGGACGGACATACGGTCATGGCTAGCCCCTAAGAGCTTCGCCCCTAAAAATATATGAAGTCATAAAATACACGAAATCAAAAGACAGTCTCTTCTGTGGCAATGGGCGAAAATGCCGGCGTGTAAAATACACTTGGCAGCGCAGTAGCCTTAAAGGAAACAAAGTGATTGTGATGATGGTGCTGTTTGTGCCATCTTTGGTAGCGTGAGAATAAAAGAAGTGTCTGGCATCTCCACCGCACGTACTACAGGCCTGGAACAATTCTAGTCTTTCTTTTCCTACGCCCAGTTTACTCGGTATAGTTCACAACAAATTGGTGACAAGGGTAAAATCTGAACCAGATTCTTCCAGCACAAGTCCTTGCCACATTCAGCTTCGCCATGCCAAAATAAGAGACCTTGGAAGTCTTCCAAGGGGAACCAGAAGTCTGGTCAGAGTACATGGAACTCACGGCGCGGTTCTCCGAAGCCAACAACATTCCTCTTGCAAAAAGAAGGCCAGACTTTCTCACGTCCTGTGGTCCTAAGAAGTAATGATTTATTTGAAGCATTCTGACCCCCAAAGCTCCCATTGGTCAACAACCAATGACCATAGAGGAGATGTCGGTGCTCTCCCCAAGTCTATCGTTTGTCTTCTTACAACATCATTATCAGGTCAATATTACGTTCCGCCGTGTCCCAGGGAGTGTCTTTTCAGTCCAAAGGCTCCGAACGATGTCCCGGGAGCTCGTGTTGGTAGTGCTAGAACTTCATCGCTTCACCGCCTGGCTATCTTCTTTAACGCAATATAATACATCCCGCTCTTTTTCTTTTG
Organism: Ixodes scapularis; assembly: GCF_016920785.2. Taxonomy (NCBI): domain Eukaryota; kingdom Metazoa; phylum Arthropoda; class Arachnida; order Ixodida; family Ixodidae; genus Ixodes; species Ixodes scapularis. Next base: position 90,281,149 of record NW_024609837.1, on the reverse strand, counting down.
TGTTTTGTTTTGTATTTTGTTTCAGAAACGTTTATCACATTGCAATTACGTTAGTTCAAAAGAAGACAAACACACACAGACAAACAAAAGAAAATACAGGGTGATTCAAGAAAACGCCAGGCTCTTTATTTCGACCACAAAATTCGGTTTCTTAATTTACTGCGCTACGACTTTGTGCAGCGTTGCCCACAGATGGTGAATTTTTTTTTTTTTGTGAAATTTGCAAAGAGCGACCTTATATGAGAAAAAAAGTAAAGAAGGAAGAAGGCTCAGCTGCTATGGAAGCGCAGCGACGTGAGCGGTTTTCAAACAACACGGCATCGTTTCGCGCGGGAGACAAAAGATGGCGCAAGCGGTCGCGACGCCAACTGCCGCCAACGAACGAGCATTCGACGCCGAGAGCCGGCGTCTTTAGCAGGAACTACTGCAGTTCCTTGCAGTACAAAGAACTGCAAGGAACTGCAGTTCTTTGTTACTGCGCCTGTTTTTGTTTCTGCGGCTGTCGCTGCCTGCGGAACGCGCGCCGCTTTTGAGTCGAAAAGATCGTCTGCTAAAAACGCTGCATCTCGGCGCCGTATGCTCGTTCGTCGGCGGCTTTCGTTGCGCCATCTCTTGTTTCCCTTGCAAAACGACGCCGTGTTGTTTGTAGACCAGTGGCGTCGCTGAGTTTCCGTAGGAGCTAAGCCTTTTTCTTTCTTTACTTTTTCCTCAAGAAGGTTCGCTCCTTGCAAATTTTACAAAAAAAAAAAAAAAAATGCACCATCTGTGGGCAACGCTGCACAAAGCCGTAGTGCGATAGGTTAAGAAACCGAATTTTGCTGTCGATTTAGAGAGCCTGGCGTCTCCTTGAATCACCCTGTGCATTAGGAATCTTGATCAAAGTTACAGTCATGGTGTATTCGCATTGGAGGCCTTGTTTGTCGCTGGGATTTTCGCGGAGGAGGGTGCGAACGCCTGCTTGAAGGCACTAAAGCATCCTGATGGCCCGGTGGTGCCACCGACGGTAAGTCAATATGAGTTTCGTCGTCCGAAGTGTCATCTTGAGGTGTGTGTTTTTGGACTGAAATGCTCGCTCGCACGTAGTAGATAACCACGTTCAATAAACCTGAGACTGGGGCAGAAATGAACATATAAGTAAAAATACAGAAAAGGACAGGACGTCGCCCTGTCCTTTTCCGTTCCTTCGAATTATATATTCATTTCTGCACCAGTTTCAGGTTTATTCAATATGGTTAACATTCACGAGTGCGCCTGCACCTTTACTATATTAATCTCAGGTAGTAGATGTCGCCTGTCCCTCCGAATTATCCTGCCGTCCTCGGTTAAAACTTAGTACGACCTCGGGCGCGTATTGGCGACAACTTTTGCCTTGTTAGAACGCCACCTCTTTTTGACTCTGAAGACCTGGCCCTCTTCCAATGGCGGAAGTGGACCTCTGGAACGCTCAGTCTGGACGAGCTTCTGCACCTTCAAACCCGGCTGGTCACCGAAGTTCGGAAGGCTTGACCTCGGCCGTGGTGCTTGCAGCCGTTCCCCTGGCGAGCGTCCGTCTTCTAGTAGGGTTTATCTACAGCTAAGCAAACCCAGCCAAAAATCTCCGCGGGACCCTTTCGTCTCCGTTCAGGATCCGCTTCACAACCCGCACGCCTTTCTTTGATAAACCGTCTGACCGAGGGAAATCCGGGCTTGACGCTATGTGTATGAAGTCATATTTGCGAGCGAATAAGGCGAACGCTCGAATTGAGACCTGGGATGCCGTATCTCGCAAATATGGCCCCAATCTTCTCGATGACTGTGGCTGACGACGTTTCGTTGAGTTCGTCCGCTTTTGGCAAGTTGGAAAGAGCATAATATGCCGATAAGTATGATTTTCCTCCGTACTGGAACAGCTCAACACCAACCCTGTACCACGGAAGTCCGGTGTCGGGCTCAAGATGACTGGTTCGCTTGGCTGACTGTACGCGTAGCATCTGCATCTCTCACAGTGTTGATTAGAGATGCAACATCTGTGTTAATACCTGCCCAAAATACAAATCTACTTGGTAAATTCTCTTCAACATCTCGTTTCGCATGGCCTCGGGTATGACAACTTTTGCGCCTTTCAGCAAAATACCCATCACCACTGATAGCTCGCCCTCAAAAAGCTTTAGTTCTCCAAATCCCGTGCAGTTGCAGACCCTCCGTGGTAGTCAACCGTTGCACGTTCAACAGCCCATGTCGACACACGAGATAATGTGTCAGCGGCTTTATTGCCGTCTTCAAGCAGCTCACGAATATCGTGAATACTGACGATCCTTGAACGACATGCTTCGCGACAAACTTGTCTGCGGAATTAACGACTCCAAAATGCACAAACGGTTGCTTGAAGAGCCCAATTGGACGTTCGAGACCGGAATCAAACTTTTACTTGCGATGTAAACTGCTAAGAACGATAGAAGCTTAGTGATAAAACAAGCGGGATGTCAAGTAGCGGCCGAAGCTCTTAACGCAGTCAAACGAACGCCTTTACGGAGCATCACATGCTATCGCTGTGTAAGGCCTCATTGTGCGTCTGTTGGCAAGCACGTAAAAAACAAAATGCAACGCTTGATCCAATCTTGCGAGCGTACTTAAATCAACGATGCAAGGCAAATGCCACAATCCTGGACAGAAAAAAAGATCCCCATAAACTTTTTGTTTACCCCATTGACAATTCCACACAGCCATCCATAAGTTAAGCACCCATGACGTGCGACATGTGGTCGTTAGAATCTGCCAAGACTTCACCTCCTCTCCTGGCGACTGTGGAAGGGTCAGGGAAAACACTTCGAATGGAGATTGACACAGGAGCCAGCATCTCCATTATTGGACAAAGGACGTTTCAAGACCAATTCCAAGAGTTTAAGGGGGAGCCTTTTGACGTCGCCTTAAGAAGTTATCGCGGTGACCCTTCCAAGGTCTAAGGAAAGGTCCTAGTGTCCGATTCCTGAAGAAGGAAGCAACGCCACCTTTCTACGTTGCACCTGATCAGACTCTCACATAACTTGGAAGAGAAGAGATTAGCCAATGTCAAGGAACTTAATTCTGCATCCGCCATGGACTCAGTTCTACAAAGTCAGAAAGAAGTCTGTTCTGACAGACTTGGTAGCTCAAAATTCTGAAAGCAAAGATCACAATTTAAGACGGAGCACATCCCAAGTTCTTGAAACCGCAGTAACAAAAAAAAAGAAGATCAAAAACAAAGAAAAGTCCTGGCTCGCGTGCATGATCTTTTCTGAACAAAGCCTGTTGCTTACTGAATTCCCGGCAGGTTCCGTTGTCGCAGAAGTCGGTGAAGATGAGGGGGACCGCCTTTTTCAGGTTTCCTGAAAGTGAAATGCGCGAAAAGGCGCTATTCAGACATGGTTTCCGTCCGAGAAAGTCGTTTAATCATATCGAGATGCCCTCAGGAGTGGATTTAAAGGGTTGGGAGGTCGGTCCCTTTATAATTGCCGGAATGATATAGAACTATTTATTTTCTAGGAGCAAACTCTTTCGAGCGCCTTTCTTGTAACATGGGTTTTATGTCTCACACCGCCAAGAAACAAATCAGAGACGCGTCCCACGCAGCATGCGCACAGTTAGAGCTACTGTTTATGGCAGATTTAGCTGCCTCAGTAGCGGCAAAAGAAAAACCCAAAAAAACCTTAGATACGCAAGGTAAACTAGAGTTACCGTTTAGGCTCTGCTATCAAGGCCAAAATATCGCGTTCGTTTTCCTTGCGCCGCAGACTCCGTGTGAGCGGAGAAGTGGTCAGGTGCGTCGAATTGGATGCAACCCTCGCAAGAAAAAGCAACCTTGCAGGAGCCGAGTTGTGGGCGGAGCATGTTTCTTGCTTTACGTTTGCGGAAGATACATCTTACATTAAAAGCGAAAGAACTGCAAGGTTCCTTGACCGTTGAACATTATGTATAGCCACTGGATACAGTATAACACGTTGTTTTATAACGTGAGCGATGTTTTAAAGCATGTTTCCAAAGGTGTAGGAAGCAGACGACACAGAGGACCATCGCGTTGCTCGCGTCTGCGGCGTTTCCGGAGCGATGAGCGACCGGCACATCCGCGCACTTCGGAACAGGCATCAACGGGCAGGTACAGCCTTAAGAGGGACGACGTTTTCGTCGGCTACTGTGTTTTGCCGAAGAAGTAAAGATCAGGAGACAAATGGCGAGACGACGGCGTACGCGCGGCGTGTCGACACCACTCTAAACTCTTTGCTCCGCACGCCGCAGCGCGGCACTTGGCAGCCACGCCCTCCGAGCCTCCGGAGCATAGGCAGTTACTTTAGAGTAGCCAAGCTGAGAGCGGCGCCTTGTGGCCGCTTTATTAGTACGACGCATTTATTTTTATCCCTTCATTGAAACCTGTTACAATTCGGAAAGCGTGTGAGTAAAAGCCACATGAAAGCGCGGATGGCATACCGGCATGAGCATACATGATGTTTTAAGCGCCTCACTCAGCGTATGTTGGACGCTCGCAGAGACGTGCGCTGCCAATTAAAAGTTACTCGGAAATATCGGAACTTCGGCGACTGTCTGCTTTCTTCGCCTGCGTCTGTTGCCATAGAAGCGGAGTCAGCTCAACCGCTTGCCGCTATACCGCACGCGGCGAGGAGGCGGAGCGGGGCTCTGTACGCAGTGCAACAATCGAGAGAGATAGTTTGAGGTTGTGCACCCACCCGCCGGCTGGAGCTGGACGACGACGAAGATGAGGAGGGCTATGATGCACACAACCACAATCATGATTGTGGTGAGCAGACAGCCCTCGAGCTTTCTGCGGTTCGGGTTTTCCACCACCAGGTCTTCCCTGGGGAGACAAACGGCGCCATTAGTGCAAACTCAAATTCAGCTCACCTGGCTTCCATGAATGCTATGCGTATAGTAGTGACATCGAGATGGGCTTGACAAATCAAGAGCGCCCATTTTCTCTTTTTAGTCCCGTCATTACCAGATCAACACGTCCCAGTCACTATTGACGTAAAAATGGTTTTTATACGTCACTTTGCGGAGGCCAGCCCCTATCACCGAGAATAATGAGAACAACCTGCACCGGTATTTTGACGTAATCTCAGTCATGGCGCAAGAGACCCAAATTGGTCATGAAGCATCTGACGTCACAGACAGATGTTACGTCGTCAGCCACGCGTTTCCCACATCTATTTTGTTGACATTTGCATTTTTTATTTTCCGTCAAACGAAATCTTTCTAACAAGTTTAAAAAGGCCCGTGTATGTCATATTTTATCATTGAAAGCGTTGCCTTTGGCGGGCTTGGTCCCTCTTCACGCGGGGCAATTTCTCCCAGCAATTGAACTACTCAACACCAGCAACACGGGCCTCCCGCGTTAACACGCGGAAACTCCTGAAGCTCGAACTGTTCTTTTTTGCTATCATCAACATTAATATTTTACAAATATCATACTATACACAAAGTTGCACGTAATAATGACGTTTCTTTATATCTTTCGATGGCGTTCAGAATACTATGTCGTCTTTCTCAAACCATTTAGTTGCCAAAACGACATATTTCAAACCAAAGCCGAGGTAATCTCCCAGTACAGTTAATATCACCACCACCGCAAAAAAGGCGGAGGGGGGGGGGGGGGTGAAAATATAGTGTCTCCGATTGGCCGCTGCCACTTCATTAGCTTCCGAGTTGTCGAAGTTGCTCCCTCGTTTTGAGCCAGACTGGATCCCAGCTATTCGTGTCGCAGCGCGAGAATCTAGAGACTAATAGTGAACAACTCGACGGCAGCTTCAAAATTTACCGGAAAAATTGCCCCGTCTGAAACAAACCTTAGCCCCCCCCCCCCTCCAGGTTAGATCCATCCCTGAGTCCAATGGCATAGTTCGCGCCACTATAATGTGACGACGTTACCTGGAGAGCGGGCTGTTCGCAGGCTTTCTTTGTTCTAAATGGTGTTGGGCCAGCGTGCGCGCAGATTGGCTACAAGCGTCGCGTGAGCATTCGACTGGAACTAAGGCCCTCGCTGATAGGACACGAGCTCCGGCCGGACACCTAAGCAGCGCTCGTGTCCAATCAGCTATCCTCATGAGTCTCAGGTAGACGACGTTCATTAGCTAATCAGATATTCGGACGTTCATTCGGGTATTTGATGTACCAATGATTGTCTGCATTGTCATAACTAAGAGCTGTTCCTTAATATCAACCAATACCTGCCTTGGCCAGTCGATGGCTGGTTGTATAAAATAAATAAACAAAAACAAATCCAACATGGCAGCCATGTTATCTAAGTGTTGCATGAAATCGCAGCTTCTGAACAGCTCAAACATACTGGAGGCTACATGCGAGGCAGGTTATGGTAGAGTGTACCAGAGTACAGATTGTGACGCCGACAGCGACAGTTCACCGAGGCACAGTGACATCATTTTCATCAACTTGCGGATGGGCCTTTACGGGATCATGAAGCCGAAACGAGGTAGCAGAGGCAAGCAAAGGGACTTTCGAGGCTACTTATTCAAAACCTATGACGCTAAAGCATCATCTGCTAGATTGACATCTTGCTAAACGAATTTAAAAGTAGCGCTAAAGACTAGCCCGTCACATGATCCTTGCTAAACGATTTTAGAGCGCAGCTCTTAGGGGCCCGTTCCCGGCTTGAGCGGCGTCGGCGTCGCCGTTGGCGTCGCCGTCGCCGTCGGCGTAACCAAGGTCATCCCAAGGTCACGTGGCCCCCCAAGGTCACCCCAAGGTCACGTGACCCCCCTGAAGTCACGTGATCCCCCGAGGTCATGTGACCCCCCCCCCCGAAGTCACGTGACACCCCCAGGTCACGTGACCACCCCAGGGTCACGTGACCCCCGCCGAGGTCACGTGACCTCGCCGATGACGTCATCGTCACTGATGACGTCACCGGCATCCGCATCGTCATCGTCATCAGTGATGATGACGATGACGATGCGGATGGCGGTGAGGTCATCAGTGACGTCACTGATGACGTCATCAGTGATGATGACGATGACGATGCGGATGCCGGTGACGTCATCAGTGACGTCACTGGTGTCGTCAGCAGTGATGATGACGATGACGATGCGGATGCCGGTGAGGTCATCAGTGACGTCACTGATGACGTCATCAGTGATGACGATGACGATGCAGATGCCGGTGACGTCATCAGTGACGTCACTGGTGACGTCAGCAGTGATGATGACGATGACGATGCGGATGCCGGTGAGGTCATCAGTGACGTCACTGATGACCTCATCAGTGATGATGACGATGCGGATGCCGGTGACGTCATCAGTGACGATGACGTCATCGGGGAGGTCACGTGACCCTGGGGTTGGTCACGTGACCTGGGGGTGTCACGTGACTTCGGGGGCATCCGCATCGTCATCGTCATCATCACAGATGACGTCATCAGTGACGTCACTGAGGACGTCACCGACATCCGCATCGTCATCGTCATCATCGCTGATGACGTCATCGGTCCACATCGTCATCGTCACTGATGACGTCATCAGTGACGTCACTGATAACATCATCGGCATCGTCACGTGACCCCCCAAGGTCACGTGACCCCCTCCCCAGGTCACTTCACCCCCCAGTACCCTTCCCTCCTGCTCCTCAAGAGCTGCGCTCTAATTCGGTGTTACAGGGAGTTGTAAACGGCTTTCACTTTTTTTCAAAGGTAATGAACTCAACGTAAATACGCAAACGAGCTGCAGTCTTGGAGTTTTTTTAATGTTTGTTTTCAAAGGCAGCTGTTGGTGCCCTTTCCCGATGAACTTCGCCAACGTCCGTACGCAGAAACCCTGATGACCTCGGGGAGAGTGTGACAGCACTGGCGTGGTGTAATTCGCTCCTCATCACCGACAACAGGTCGCCTACGGCAAGGACCTAACCCTCTCTGCCGCCGACACTTCGGGAATCTGGAAGGTTCTGCTGAGCCCCCAAATGGAGCTCGCTCACTTCTACTCCTTATGTATTGTTCACACACTTGCGACCGAATAAGACCGACTGAGGCCAGGGCGGTTTTTAAGCTTCTCGTGACGGCTTAGGACCGGATGCGCTGCGGCGGAGCTGGCCGTAAGCCGTCGCAAGTGGCTTAAAAACCGGTTTGGTCTCAGTCGGTTCTACTCAATTGCGACTGTGTCAACAGGCTTTTACACCTATTAAACTCTACCACATTCCGCAAGAATCAGGCTCCGTTCGAGGAGCAGCAAGCGCGTCGCGTTCAGAAGGGTAGAAGGGCAAGCGCGTTTCGCCGAGAAGGGGGGCTCTCAAGCGGCACGAGAACAGCCGTGGAACCCCGACTTTCATGCACGAGCTGCGGCGTGGAAGCGCGTTTCCCACATCTGAAGAACGACCCCTACAGCTATTCTACAAAAAAAAGTGAACATTATAAAGCACATTGACTAAAGGCCGAATGCCTAAACGCGCACCTTCCAACAACGAAACAGCTGCCGCTTTCAATCGCCGCGCAGTTGGTGTGGTCGTTCGAAATTTATTTTTGTTTAGCGTCCGACCAGGGAAATCTCCAATTGAAAAAAAAAGTCTCGAAAGTAGAGGTAAGTTACCATGCGCTCTGGACGGACATCGACATCTCGGATTTTTCCGCCATCTGAAATGACACAAGAGGGCAGAGGCGAGAGTGAGCGTTACACCCTTCAGAACTATACTCTCAAGAAGTAATTTATACACTCAGATTTTCGTGAAGTTCGACCGCTGCCCACGCTACCCCTGAAAGTGCATTTTCTGCGCGATATCTCGTACGAACAAAAGCATTCGGAAGATCCAAGTTCCCGTGCCTGTGCCCTACCCTGAAGTTATTACAAAGTAGTATAGCTTTTTTCTTTCCTTTCTGACATTATGTAGTACCGAGGTCCAAGCTATGGGCTGTAAATTTAAGGGCGAGGAGGAGACAAAAGAGCGTGCGGACGTCAGAACGCAGAGTTCTGACTGGAATGATTAAACGGCCGGTGAAACGAATTTTGAGCTGGGATAAGCGAATTTAGATTGGGAGTTTACTAATAGCATAAAATGTAATGCCCCCCCCCCCCAAAAAAAAAAAAAGAAGAAAAAAAAAAGAAGGATGGTAGAAAGTTAAAAGAATGATTTTCGGTACGAAAATGTGAAAACGCACCGGACTATTTGGTACCTCCTTCGCCCCGAAAGCTCTCTGCTTTTTCACTGGAACATCAGCGCGTCCTCCGGCCCAAACGCACGTCACACTACACCGGACCTCACTTATTTCCTTCACCTCCAAACTGACAGGCGGTAGAAGGTACGCGCTTGCCGGACCAATCAGCCGCCTCCCTTTCATCACCTGACCTTATTCTCCGTGCGTGGATATGCGCGAGCGAGCGTGATCATGTGGCAAAAGTGTGGCTGCTTTAACGAGCACGTAGCTTTTTACAGCACTGTCAGGTTAGGGGTGAACGGGTTGGGGAAAGCAACTTTAGTCCGAGTTTTGAGTTACGGGCCAATCTTCTAGGGGAGAATGGCTGTGCCCGGATACACAAACGAGGGTCCAAGCAAAAGGGGAGTTCCTTTTTTCCGTCTTCTTGAAGTGTTTGGGACAATACGCGATTTGTGAGTTGAGGATGAAAGCTAAGAAGGAAAATGCTGAAAAATCGTTTCATGACCTGTTCACACCGCACCGTTTTCATACGTTGCATATAAGTCACCGAAGTATCCGTGTCTCGTATGCCGCGTGCTAGGCTCTCGCCTTGAAATGGTGGCTATGCTTAATATGAACAACAGATGTCCCTGTGACTTGTGCTAAGCTCTCGTAACTTAACGTAAACTGGCTAACACAAAACGCAAACGTAATGTGTGAGCCAGCCTTTAGTGGGTATCAGCTGTCTATATTCTCCAGTGCGTCGGACGCGTTCGAAGGCTGAACGCCGGCGTCTGGCGTTTGGCTCTCGCATTGAAACACCTTCGACGAGTGCAGTGGAGACTAGAGACTTCGGTCTACCCACGAATCGTTCGAATCGGAGCTTTGCGCTCAGACGTTCCCTCTCGTCTCCTCACTTTCTCGACGCATAAGCACGAGCATGTTGCTCCGAACAATGCGTGCACTGCATGAGCGCAAATGCTTGGCAGAGGCCCGAGCTCGCTTTTGTTGCTTTTGTAGCTTCTGCTACACTAATAAGTCATCTGGGCTTCGCCTCTTTTTTTTTTTTCGTAGTTTTTTCGTTGCATTTCAGAACGAAGATTGGTGGCACGAGGTCAATGCCCAAACAAATTATTCCTGCTGAGTACAAGAAGGCACATTGGAAGCAAATTGAGAAATCTCAAGCTGATTGGTTTTGGGGCTTCTGGCATTTCCGAGTAAAGAGCGCGCAAACTCAGCCCTGATCGGCTCTCAATCTGCGCAGGCGCACGAAGCACGGGTAGCCCTCGGCTTCAGTGGGAAGTTGCTCTAAAGACATCTTGGCTGTCGTTTAAGGCGGGCCTGAATAGGCCTGGTCTTTGGACTCGTAGGTTATTTCCTCCTCCAAGTATCGAGCATCAACAGCATTGATCGAATGTTTCTTTCTCTCTGTGCAAACACGAATTAGCCGCCCGTTGTCTCGTAGAAATTTGGGAATAAGCTGGACTACGGGTTCGCGATACTGCCTCAGATGCCAACCAAACCGAGAATAGGCGGGCGACAGCGGAAGGTGTTTTTGTCGCTACCTTGTTCAGGCCTTCTGTAGCTACCGCCAAAATGCCAGTGGATGACTTCGATCTAGATCCACTATCATATTGTAAGATTTTAATTCACTCACGTGTCAGTGAGTAGGCGCCACTGAAGAAGTGAATGGCTGCTCCTTGTCATAATTTTACTCATCTAACAAAAGTTCACACAAGCCGTGAGTAAAGCTCCCTCAGTGAGAATGAGACTAAGCACAGTTATTGGCGCACGTTTTGACAAACCATGCGAAGATTTCACTTGACGAAAATTTTCTGAAACGAAGAACGTCTGGTCATTTATCATTATTAAAATTATATTACATTTCATATTTCATTTACAGTGTATAGCGAGTGCATTAGTTAACTAAAGCGCATAGAAACAACTACGTTTTATTTATATAAATCAACATTATTTCATTTAAATTAAATTTGTTTCAAGTAAGATATATATTAATTTTTTTTCGATCTACAATATAATGAATTTTGTGTTTGATGTTTCTTTAAACGTGGAATATTAATTGTTTAACATTTTGATTCACTGAGAATAGTGCGGAAGAATAAATTATCTGTAAATGCAATTATGCCTTGGAACGTCAGTTTAATTATGGACTTTATAACCCCGTCATATGTCTTGTTTGTGCGGAGGCATATTTACTTCTTACGGCGATAGCAGTTAGTGGGACGCCTAGCGGGTTGCCCACACCTCACGGTGTGGGCAAAAAACCAAATTGACTTGTTTGTTGATGATCCGAGAAATCGTAGATGACGATTCCAAGGCCGCTCCTCGTGCGGTCAAAGCACTGGTCAGAGCTAAGCCTTCGTGCACAGACCGTGCTAGGCGAGCTTCATTTTCTGTCTTTTGCTGTGTTACTAAACACCGGGCTCTAGGGACACCCAGCTAGATGAAGCGCCTCTCATAGTTTGATCTCTTGCCCAATGTGTGAGTATTCACTGTCGGCCATAGATGAGTCAGCGGCTGCTGACGGTGACCTTCCACATTTTTCTTGCAACATGCCTTGCACACTATGAAGACTGGCGGACTTACCATCTTATAAAAGCGACCTCGTTCTGCATATGCGCGGTAAACAGCACACTCAAATACGACTTGGTTGGACATCCCACAGAGCTAATACAATAAACGCTAGAGGCTCAGCTGGCGCTAGTGTCTACGGGACTTCCGATTGCAAATTGAAGCAGGCAGCATGGAGTCTACATTTCCAGCCTCCCTGTGTATTCCTATAGGAAAACGCGCGTGAATTATGTCTCTTTGCCGAAAAATAACATAAAAAACTTTTGTCATTCCGGTTGAACCGGATAGTATGCATTTTTATTGGTATTGTGAAAGTGAAATTGCTTTAGTTACAGCATTTTTCTATACCAGTGAACGATGTTAAACTTTGCTCTATTTCAGATCCAAACCTCTGTTTCAAGGAAGGTATGTGAAAACGAGCGACGATTCTAAGCAAACTAACGATCGAAAGGAATGTAGAGTGTGTTCAAGGTTTGCTAGCATTTCGGTTGTGCTTATATATTGCTAATATACCCGTCCTGTCGTTGGATGAAAATGACTCCGTCGTGCATTTTAACGATCGGTTAAAGAAACATTCAAACGCAAAAAAAAAAAAAAAAAAATGAAGCACGTGAGCTACGAAAGGTTTCTTTTTATTATTTTCTATGTCGGGCAGTTCTTATCGGGCACCTGTTCTGTGGCTCCCCCTATTTGCGAAGATTTGGAGCGTGCGGGTGATGATTTGAACCCAGAACAAGCATCTTCGCACATATTCATGAGCAGAAAGAATAAGCAGTACTTATTGATTGCAAATCTGACTATTACGTGGCTTTCAATTCATTTTGATCGTCTGCGTGCACAAGGAGTTACTTATCCAGTGTGACTGCGTAGTTCTTGTTGTCTCTTGTGGTTTTCCACATGTCCTTCGATCGTTTGGCACGTATATCCCCCATGCTGGGAAGCGTCGACGCCGTGTTCGCGCTAACAGTGTCCGACAGTGCACATAAATACACGTACGAAGCGGTTTTAACACCGTTTTTCATAACACGAATTTCAAATAAAATTACTGTAACTGGACAATTATTTCGTCTCCGTGACTTAGAAATGTTACAATGTGCCTAGTACGTACAAAGTATTCGAGATATTTGCTCTTATAATCGAGCGCAGAGAGAAAATGCACTCGCTTTTTCCCATAGAATTGCATTACCGGAAGTCAATTTCTGACTGCTTGCTGTCTGCTTCAAAATGCACGCTAGCGCCAGCTGAGCCTCTAGCGTTTATTGTACTAACTCTAGAGGACATTCCTCTTTTTATTTAAGCCTGATGACGTCACAACACTTGTCACTATGTTGGGGGACAACATATTACCTCAGTTGTGGAATTCCTGTGGAACCCCTCTCACCCCCTTCAGTCGGACTCCCGTAAGCCTCCCGTCGTTTGAAGCGCCGTCTAGAGTTTCGTTTCAAAACTGTGTTTTAGAGAATGCGATGGAACGCTGTTTATACTCACCTCAAGAACCACAGTAAAAAAATATCCTCGCGCAGCATTGCTGCTTTCCGCTTTTATATAGAGAATTGAGATATATGTAGCTACACTTTAGATTAGATTTTGCTTATCTTATTAAGATGTAGACGTTTCAAACACCAAAGGCTTCTTCCTCTGACAACCAAATCTTGTAAGACCTAGCTCGCGCGGCGTAGGAACAATGCGCAAATCTTCCTTCTTTCTTGAGGTGAAAACGAGTATAGACGCTGCACTTTGAAACGTACGTATTTTATAGAATACACCGCAGTTACCATAACAGTTGTCCGTCGTGTCGAACGACGGGAAGCGAGTCGGGGGGGGGGGGGGGGGGGGGGGAGGGGTTACTGCTTGCGCAAGCAACCTCTATGAGCAGTTGCGTAACTGAGTTAGTCTAATAACGTTGGTGGTGACATGCTGCTAAACGCATCCAAACTGAAGAATTCCTCTCGCAAAACCGTTCTTGTAATCCAGCAGGAATGAACAGAATAACGGAGAGATGACGTCAGTGAGCAGCCGTGCTGCGGAGCGCGTGCCTTCAGCGGCATTCCTTTCGAACCATCGAATCTGTTCCCCTCGGCGAGTATCAAAAGGAATAATGGAAAGCGAAGAATCAACTCCAGCACGGACTGCGATGTCCGGTCAGGTCACTGTTTAGGCAAGGACGCGCGAAAGCTAGAAGATCGCTTAGAGACTTTGACCTTACCTTGACTGCTTGTGATCGGACCGCTGGGGCCGGCGCACTGGTTCTTCGCTTCTTCCACTTCGTCTGATTCGCGGCACGAACCACGTGGAGTGAAGGCTCGCGCTGCAAAACCTATGGCGCGACATAAGGCGTGCGGAAAGAAGATGACGTGAGCGCGAGCTCTCTCACTTCAAAGTCGGCCAGCGAGAAGCTCAATGCTTATAGCAGTCGTGACATCGATAAAGAGTATCCACTGGACGCCATATTTGTGGGTGCTGTCTAGAGCGCATGCTCAGAACGAGCCCATATTAATAGGTTGCTAAGACCGGCGATCTTGATGTTGGGAAATGCACGTTCCAAACGAAGCGTGGAAGCTCGCCATCAGCACGCGCTCAGGAGTCGCGCACACAGCTATGGCCGCCAGTGAATAGACGCTTTACACACGCGCCAAATTACAGCCGCCATTGCTGACCTTCTTTTGTCTTACCGAAATGCCGAGCAACGGAAACGGTAATTGACGATCCTCTACAAAGGCCGATGCTTTAGAAAAGGACACAGTTGAGTCTAATATGGCAATAACCTGGCCTGCTATGCCAATGATGAAGTGAAATAACGAAATAAGAGAAAACAAAAAGTGAAGGTAAGTTATGGCGGCGTCCATGCACAGCTGCTGCAAAGCGTCTATACTTCCTATAATTCTCGCACGGTCCCGTAGTTGCGAGTCTTGCCTCTTGGTGGCGTCAAGGCGTGACTAACATCACTGCAGCTTGCTCCAGTAACGTTGGGCAGAGCCGCATATTTAAAGAGTTTGGCCATTTGTTTTCAAGTATAGGAGACGAATAAGGAGGCGCCATTTACCGAAAGCGAGCTGGGCGTGTTCCAGGGCGTTTTCAGAAATTCGAATGTGACCAACAACAAGCCGGAAATAATACCCTGGCGGTGGTCGCGAGAATCAAACCTGATAAGTGCATCGAAGTAACTCTCCGTGACTGAAAATATGGTACACGTGATGTTTCAATGACGCTCATCCAAAATGATGTTGGAAGAGTGCGACTCGGCGCTTGGTTTAAGGATAATGTCGATCGGAACGATCGACATAATCCTTAAGCCAAGCGCCGAGGTCCGGCAATCTGCCGTTCAAGCGGTCACACTCTGTCCGAGCAAAACAGAGTTGAGCGGCAATTCGTTTCTTACATCTTTCTGCATGATCAGAATCGAAGCATCACGTGCAGCCTACTTTCAACCACGAAGAGTTACTACACCTCGCTCTTACGCGCCTATTAAAACCATAAACGAACATATACTCTTGATCAGAACTGTTTCTCGCTACCACCGGGATTCTTTTCGGCTTCAGGGGTGCTATTCTGGTCACAAACGGTCACGTTCGTGTTTCTCGAAAAATCCTCCCCCCTACGAACCGCGCGCTCCTATTGGCCACAGCCCGCGTGATAATTCCACGCGGTTCCCATGGGAACGTTCGCGAAACACGAAAGCAACTGTTTGCCGTAACTGTCACTCTTCGAGCTCGGACCGTGACGACAAAGTGACGTATGACCACGTCCGACCTACGTAGCACATAGCGGAAGTCGCGCAACTAGATTAACTGCGGTATTACTCGACACACCCTACTCTCTGTTTCACTATGAGTGCGAGCTGGTGCGGGTGTAGGAGCTACAACAACGTGCTCCGGGCTTTCAACCTCCCTGTCGAGCAGGCGCGCTTGCGCAGTGCAAACCAACGTTCGTGCAAGCATCGTTTGGGGTGATGTGCTCGTGCTTTTAACCTCTGTTTCGATTGCACGAAGGGGAACAAGCTTTGGGCAGGATTCGAGAGCGTAGAAAATGGCGGCGATGCTTGTTGCGCAACGATGGCTCGATTAACGCGTACAATGACGGGTTTCCCGCGAGCACCCGGTAGCCTTCGCGATGCACGACGACTGTTTCTGACGACAACACCGCTTGTCGAAAAGCACCGTGTGATCGCAGTGTGACCAGCTGCGCGACGAGAGACGGCGACGATGAGAGATGATGATCGTCGAGCAGGGGGGCTATGTTGCGCTTTTTGGACTCCCAGAAGACTTGGAAGAGGGAAGTGACGTCAACGACTAGAGGAAATGCAGATTGGATGTTGACAGAAGAAAACGAAATCAACACCCAATCTGCGTTTGCTGTGTCGTTGACGTCACTTCCCTCTCCCCGAAAAGCGCAACATAGCACCCCAGGGGTGCTATGTTGCGCTTTTTGGACTCCCAGGAGACTTGGAAGAGGGAAGTGACGTCAACCACTAGAGCAAACGCAGATTGGATGTTGACAGAAGAAGACAAAGTCAACACCCAATCTGCGCTTGCTGTGTCGTTGACGTCACTTCCCTCTCCCTAGTCTCCTGGGAGTCCAAAAAGTGCAACATAGCACCCCAGCAGCAGACTAATTGAATCGCACTGAGATTTTTCGCAGCGGAGAACTACAAGAGCGCGGTTGCCACCGATGATCGCATAGCTAATGCCCAGTGGATGGTGATCAGAGCCGTGACGGCCGTCGCGAGTGTCGCTGTCAACCGGCTGGGAAGAGACGGCTGGGTCGACGAGACCCCGAACCGAGGCAGCTGAGGCATGTGCGAAAGAAGGCTTTTGTCGCCACCACGACAAGCACACCGACGTCGTGGGGTGCGTTGACGGAACCTAGAATCTAACAGAACCTTCGTCACCATTATCATCGGTCTGAAGGAGATCGACACCGTTCTGAAGGACTCCAACACTTTTCCGCAAACACCACTTTGTCATTAACAACTTGGTGGTAAGTTTACGTTAAAATTTTAGGGTTTCTACCGCTTCGAAGTTAGTGCACGCTCAGTACTTATGTCTTCTGTTGACCATTTGTTGCGGTTTGTAGCTACTGTCAATCACGCAATAAAATCTGGATGGGTTGCTGATGGCATTTTATTGTATCAACTAGATATTTTACCTTTTCACGCCAAGCTTCAGGAATTGCATTTCAGTCATCGGACAGTCATAAGAAACACTTTTCGATGTCCTGCAATGAACTACGAACAGTGTGCCCTAAAATGAATCGTTAGTTGTTTAGACAGCAGGAGTTTAGTCTGACGGAGCATGGTAACATTGTTACTCACTGTAGACGAGAAATTTAGCCAGTGCAATCTTGTGGATGGTCGTCATCTCCATGACCAAGAAAAATAATAAAGATACGCTTGTCCTCCATTCAACACCCGTGTGTTTAATGTAAAGGTTATCATACAAATTAAGAAGATTGTCGTTTCAAAAGTGACAGTAACTCGTTGAAATTATAGAGTAGTGTGAGCTGGATTTTTTTTTTAATTTGCCTGTAATGCAGAGCAAATACGCACTGTTGAAGCAGAGTAGATGTGTGAAGGAAAAACGAGCATATGTACTAAAGAAAGAACCGCTACTTAACGTGAAAAATGTCAGCGACTATCTTGCCATTGTGGTACGAGTTCAGTGGCTCTGCACATGCTTATGGCAGCCTGTGAATGTAGGATGTTCCCCTTATGGTATCATCCAGTGACAAAGCCAGGGGGAGAAGGGGCTTATCTTCGCCCCCCCCCCCTCCCCAAATCCGGCGGGCCCTAGAATATACACGCCAATTTCGACACCACCCCCCCCCCCCCCGCTCCCCAAGTCATAAACATCTCAGCCACCTCAAACCCCCTCCACCCTCACCTTCTTAAAAGTTCCTGGCTACGCCACTACTATCAACAGCACTCAATTGATAGTCAACATTATCAAGATAAGCGAAATTTTCTTTATTTTATGCACCATATAGGCAGTGTTTCTGTCTTTATATGCGTGCAGGCAAAGCACACACTGTAGAAAACACTTGTGTGAAGCCTGCGTTCACAATGCAGTCCCCGTCAAACGTTCAAGGCGTTAACGAATTCCACAAATTAAATTTTCAACGAAACGCATTAGTTTTGCAAAACACTGGCAAACTTGCGTTGCGTTTTACATCATTCACCTTTGTCGTCCTATGAACCAGCAGTCAGCACTACACAAACCTCAATGAGCTTGTGGTTTGTTTTCTTGCCGTTGGGGCGATCGCTGGCGGTCGTGGCGGCGGCACAATTCTTTCTCAGACCGTTGGCTGCTTCCTCCGTGCTCGCGGAAACGTGGTTTCCTTTGTGTAAAAGGGAGGTTTTGAATCTTGATGCGTGGCAATGCTGAATGAAGGTATATTACTGTCTTCATAATCTCAGCAAAACTACCGTACGGGCCACAACACCACCACCACTTTCAAGCTTCATAACACCGGCACAAATAGAAGTCAAGTCTTGCATCTCGCCAAGTGTTATATCGGAGACGTTAAACGCCAGCTCACTGTGCTGTTCGACCCGGACCTGCCGCCTAATGGGCTCATCCAACAGCACTAAAGCATTCGTGTGCGCGTTGACCGAGTGACCGATCGCATGTCAAACCCCAGCCGCAGTCGATCCGACGAGCATCGCGGCCATGTTCTTTCGAGTTTAACTCGCCAAGGGTACGGTTGTCGAGTTAAAACAATGCAAATAGTCCCGTGCATTCTTGTTCTCACGTCATTTTGTCGTCACAACCCGAACTCGAAAAATGACTGTTAGCGGCAAACAGAGGCTTTCTATAAGTCAGTTACAGGTTAAGAAAAAAGCTGCACATCGATATGTATTCATCCGCCGTCAACTTACCGCCAATCGCGCCCGAGCGTCCTCGTGACGTCACGGCCTCTGCGGACCAATCCTTATTTTTTTCCGGACGAAAGCTTCCAACATGGCAGCCTGGACCTAGCAACAGGACACCAGCATTTTTCAGCGAATATGCTGGTCTTGCCACGGTATTTTACTAACGCGAGGCCATGCTGCGAAGTCTCAACGGTAACGACTTGCGTTCGCAGTAGCTTTTGTGCGACGACGTGATGATCCGGCGATGGTATCGCCATCGGAAAGTTCGAAGCGGACGCAAGGCTTAGCATCGCTGGGCCGCTCGTCTGACGTCGTCTTCTTTTTTTCCTCTCGTTGGAGGTCTGCGTTCCCTGCCTCGAGTCGCCTGTCAATACAGTGCCGGTATCACCGTTTTTCTTCCCTGTGGACTCCGTGGGGCGAGATAAAAATGCAGCGCTCATCATCCAGTGATAATAACAGTATGTATGAGCGAGATTAGCAGCACGAGTGAACTGCCGGCACCCCCAGCACCGGGTTCCTTTGCTAGGCATTGCCTGCGCCCTCGCTTGCAACGGTGGATAAATAAACGAAGTGTAACTACCGAAAAGACGTTGTACGGCGTCATTCACTTAGTTGTGAACCGTGCAACTCCTGCCAAGTTTTCGTCGCTATCAATCAAATGGTAAGTGACGATTGCTATAGCGGCCTCCTTTGCACCTTCGATTGCATGTAGGGAGGATAAAACCAGTGGTACCAGTGGTATGCACGATACCTACCTTTTCCCGGTGTCGTTTGAACTGACATTCTTTGTGTTAACGCTCATCCGAGAGAGCTATAAAACATTAACAGTACTAAAATAAACGAGCTATAGAAGTAAACAGACAAAGTGCAAAGCTTGTTAAATAGCGCGAATCTTGGCAAGTGAAAGTTAGCTCTCCCCATTTCTAACACGAGTCGCTGTTCTCGTAATGCTCGGCATTACGAGAATGTAAACCATAAAACTCGGCATGATAGTAGGAGACTGAGGTTGTAGGCAAGCCCTATAAGCTCAGCCTCCCTATTGCACCGCACAATTTGTGAATTGGGGTGATATCCATACAGATATCAATACGGACTCTCCGTTTCCGTTCTAACTGCGCTTACCAGAGGCGGTGACCCAGTTGGTCGAGGTGCATGGAGGAACTCCAAGCTCTGAGTTGCACCTTCTAAGCCTTTCGGCCAGCCGATTCGAGGAAGTGGAACAGTGCTGAGGGATTGGAAACTCTATGCTGCTCACTTACGGCCCAGTGGAATATGTAAGGCAGACCTTAACGACCTCAAAAAGCCTTGACCAGTGCAATGAGGTAATGAAGCACAACATCACGTCAACAACATGAGACACGGGAGACGTGTACGACACGTATCCGATTTTACAGCATATGAGTGGTCCTTGAAAGGACCGTTTTGTTTTTAGGGTTGATCCCCCTTGATGTTGACATCACGGGTCGTCGAGGGGCCCCACACTGGACATGTCACTCTCAGAAGAAGTGTCACCTTCATTAAGAGCGATGACGATTGGCTCGATGTGAGCACTTGTCGTTCCTCCTTGTTTGAAGCTTTCTTCCACTTCGACGACATGCCTCACAGCGTTGCACCAGTTACTAGCCGTGACCTGCTCAGCTTCTTCTTTGAGGAGTCTCTCAACGTCACCAATCTTGAACATTGTGTTTCGGGCTGCGACACGATTCTTGATCTGTGCCCAGATGAGTTCAATTGGGTTGAACTCACAGTGGTAGGGTGGAAGCCTGACCACTGTGCAACCAGCCCTTCCTGCAGCAGTGTCCACACGGCACTTCACGTACTGCGGCTTGACCGACGACACGATCTCAAGGAGCTGCCTCTTCAGCATCTTGGCGTCCCAAGCAATACCTTTCGACGTGAGCCAGCCCTGGATGAGCTCCTTCCGGGAACTGGTCGTCGGCACCGCCTCTAACCGCCGGGAATGGTACGGGGCATTGTCCATTACGATGACACTCCCCGTCGGCAGTTTTTGGAGGACATCGTCGAACCACTTTTCGAACCGAGGGCCGTCCATTTCCTCGTGGTAGTCGCCGGTTTTTTTGCCGCGGAAGACGTCCAGGCACCCAGGGACAAATCCATCTTCGCTGCCGATATGCGTAACGATGAGGCGCTGGCCCTTCCCCGACGGCTGCTTCAGGCCCGTTGTGAGACCTCACATGAAGGCGTCGTGGAACGAGGTCACAGTGCTGTCCACCCACACCGTCGAGGCAGTGTGCCCGGCCGTCACCCACGTCTCGTTGAGGTAAAAAATCTGGCGGCCCTCTTGCCTGTGACGCGTGATGTCCCGCAAGTACGTCTGCTGCCAAGCGACGATGTCGTCTCGCTCGACCATGAGCGAGTTTCGAGCCCTCCTTTCTCGCCTGAAGCCGATGTCAAGAAGGAGACGACGCACGGTCCACGCCCGCTGCGAGGGGAGTTCTGGGCTTGTGCGGAACTCGGCTGCTATCTTTTCAACCGTGGGCATCTCGTTCCGGCGAAAAAACCGATGCACACACGATCTTAAGGCACACAGCACGAGGTCACCGTACTTGGCAGTACGCCGCTTCTTGCCTGCATTTGTTGGGCGCTTCCGAGAGGGTGACGCGAGTTGCCCATCATTCGCACTTGCGTCCTTCTTGATTGCAAGCACACTGGACACGCTGACACCTGCCAGTTTGCTGATTGCCTTGCAGGCCTCAATCACGTCGAGGTCGGGCTCCTTATGCCGCATCCGAACGTACATGTTCAGAAGGAGCTCTCGTTGGCCGCTGTTCAAGATGTGGCCGCTCTTGTGCTTCTTGAACCAGCGTTTTGGCGTAGACGGTAGGTCCCTCGACCAAGAAGAATCCGAAGAATCACTTTCCGCAGCTTCCTCGTTGGGATCCATGACGGAAAACATGTGGAACACACAACCGGAGAACGACTTTCCAAATCGCGAATTCGTCGAAACCGGAAACGCAAAAGATTTTCTATTCAACAAATTAACTACACTGTAATGTAGTCCACTCGAGGCGTCGGGTGAGTCAGGCACGGAGGACCAAGGGTTTATTTGTACATGTACGTTGTATGTGGTGCTCTAGGTCGGGCAGCCGTAACCGAACGGGGGCACGCGGAAGGAGGGCCTGGCTCGCGCAGCTGCCGGCGCTCGCGTGGACCGTCGCACTGTCTCGCGGCCGGCATGCCACCACAGACCAGTACACGACACACATCCCCCCTAAATGTAGTCTCGAAGATACCCCGGACGACGATGTTCGCGTTGAGGACGTCCTGATGGAGCAGCGCCAGGATTAGGAAGATAGGAGGTCGATGTGGATTGACCTGCCTGGTGTTGCTCGGTTCCTTGGTCAGCAGTCGGAGCAGCTGCTAGACGGACGTCCGGGTCTGCATTCGGGCTTGATGTTGCGGAGCTTGTATCAGGAATCTGGACTTCGCAACTCTGGCTTGGACTGTCACTTGGCATGCTGCAATGCCGCGTACGGATATGATCTATGTGTCGCCGCCACACGCGACCGTCTTCAAGTTGCACTTGATACGAAAGCGGGCCCAAACGGCAAGAGATCACACCTGGCAACCAGCGGTTCCCGCTCGTGCCAAAATTAATTGCAAAAACTTGACTTCCGGGTTCCAATTGGCGAGCGGCTTGCCGATTGCTGGCCTCAAAGGCTTCTTCCTGGCGCCGGGTTACTGCCGCCTGCTGATCTGGATGTAGGTGATCTAGGGCCGACCGAATCTGCCGCCCAAAAAGAAGCTCTGCGGGGCTCCTTCCAGTGGAAGTACTGGGAAGGATATGTTGGTCGAAAAGAAACCTGGCAAGACGGGTTGACCAGTCGCCGCGAATGATTTTCTTCAGTGATTTCTTGGTCTCTTGAACCATCCTTTCGGCTTGCCCGTTCGAGGAGGGATGGTAGGGTGCCGCAAGGACTTGGCGAATGCCATTTCTACGAAGAAACTCTTTAAAATCCCCTGAAGTGAAAGCAGTACCGTTGTCCGACACCAAAACATCAGGCAATCAATGCGTAGCGAACAGCGTACGTAGAGCTGCGATCACTGTCGAAGCTGACATGGACTTGACTCGTTGAACTTCCAACCACTTGGAGTGCGAATCTACTACGATGAAGAAAAACTCCCCCTGGAAGGGGCCCGCGAGATCAACGTGTAGCCTTGACCATGGTCTTGTTGTGAATTCCCATGGGTGGATGGGTGCGCGGACTGGCGCGTTTCGTGACTCCTGGCACGGAAAGCAGCAACGTACTCGGCGCTCTATGTCCTGGTCAAGTCCCGGCCACCATACATAGCCCCTTGAAAGGCCCTTCATCCTCACCACGCCAGGGTGACCACTGTGAAGTAGGTCAAGAACTTCTTCTCGAAGAAGCGGTGGTACAATAACACGGCTGCCCCACAAGATACAACTGTTGTAAACAGACAGTTCGTCACGGCGGTCGTAGTATGGCTTGACAACTTCGGAAGGTTTCTCAGATGGCCAGCCATGCAAAATCCAACGCAGTACGAGGGCGAGAACGCGATCCTTCCTTGTTAGGAAAGCTATCTTCTTTGAGTCGACAGGCACCTCGGTGGTGGACTCGATGAGCAAAACGTCATGAAGGGGAGGTACCTCGAAGTCCTGAACCTTCTGCGGAAGGCGGCTGAAAAGGTCAGCATTTCCCATCTGCCGGCCAGGTCGGTATATGAGCTCGTAGTCATACTGCGCCAACATCAGGCTCCAGCGCAAAAGGCGTGGTGGCAAGACCTGGGGAATCGGGTTGCTGTGGTGCAGCAACCCCAGAAGGGGCTTGTGGTCCGTAAAGATCTTGAAATGCCGTCCGTACAGAAATTGATGAAACTTGTTCACTCCCGCTATGACAGCCAAAGCCTCACGATCCGTCTGTGAGTAGTTTCGTTCTGCTTGTGTCATGGTCCTTGACCCGAACGCTACTGGAGATTCTTGACCCGACGGTGAGACATGGCTCATGACGAATCCTAACCCATACGAAGAAGCATCACAGGCCAATACCAAGGGAAGGGCAACATCATAATGTGCCAGAACCGCGGACGACTGTAATAGATCTTTGGCTTGTCGGAAAGCTGTCGCTTCTTCCCTTCCCCATTTCCATGCAGCACCGTTGTCCAGCAACCGATGAAGAGGCTCCAAAACATGAGCGGCCCCTTTCAGAAACCGACCATAGAAAGTTAAGAGGCCAAGGAAAGACTGCAATTGCTGTTTGTCTTCCGGTTCGGGAGCGCTCTTGATGGCCAGAACCTTGTCTTCCGTAGGATGTATGCCTTCCCTGTCAACTTGGTACCCCAGGAACGTCACTTGAGGCACTTCGAACTTGCACTTGCCCTTGTTCAGGCGGAGACCGTCGTCACTGATTCTCTTCAGCACGGCCCGGAGGCGGGCTTCGTGTTCTTCACTGTTTCTACCACCAATCACAATGTCGTCGAGGAACACCAGAACACCATCAAGTCCGGCGAGCAATTCTTCCATGTAGCGTTGGAAGATCGCTACGGCTGTAGCAACGCCGAACTGTAGACGTGTGACCCGGAAAAGTCCTCGATGAGTGTTGACCGTTTGGAGATCTGCTGTATCCTTGTCAACTTCCTTCTGGTGGTATGCCTGTTCCAAGTCTAGCTGGGAGAACTTCTGACAGCCAGCCAGTTTGGCAAACAGCTGATCAGCCGTAGGCAAGGGGTATGTTTCCCACCGGAGGGCACGGTTTACCGTACACTTGTAATCGCCGCATAGGCGGATGTTCCCATTCTTCTTGAGAATGGGCACGACGGGGGTTGCCCAGGAAGAGTGACGAACAGGCTCAAATATTCCTTGTTCCACCAGTTTATCGATGGCCTCGTCGACTTTTGGCAGCAGCGGAAGTGGCACTTGGCGGGCCTTAAAGAACTTGGGGCTTACGGCGGGGTCGATATCTACACGAACCGGCGGCCCCTTGCTTCTCCCGAGTCCTGCTTGGAACAGCTCAGAAAATTCGTCCATCACATTATGGACTGTAACTGCCTGAACATGCTGCAACGAGGCGTCGACATGGTTGACACCCTCCAGGGAAATGCCCAAGGACCGGAACCAGTCGCGCCCTAAGAGACTGACGCCAAATCCCTTTACAACCAGAAGCTCCAATTCCACGCTTTTGCCCTTGAATGAAACGTCCGCTGTTGCTTTCCCGAGAATCCGAAGACTCTGCAGTGTATAAGAGCGCAGCTGGAAGGTGCACGGCCTGAGGCTGCTTTTGGAAATGCGGAGCTGGCGCATCACACGCGGGTTGACAACCGTAAAAGCCGACCCGGAGTCAACTTCCATCCGCAGATTGCAGCCGTTGATTATCACATCGCAAAATACGGGTGGCTCCACGGCGAAGACACAGTAGTCTCTCTTCAATGGGTCCACCGTCTCCAGCCTGTTGTTGCGGATTGCTGACCGTCGACGTTCGGCTTTCTCCTTTTGGCGGCACGCAGCGACAATGTGGCCCTTGGTATTACAGAAGTGGCACACGGCCCCAACGAAGCGGCACGTTTTTGCGTTATGCGCTCCATTGCAACGCCAGCATGTACCTGGCGAACCTGGCTTCAGGCTGCCCTCCATGGTTTCAGCTGTGCAGCTGGATTCGGTAGGCGGAGAGCTTGACGCGCGCGGTGCGATGCTTTCACGCGGCGACCTTGACGTTGCGTCGATCCCCACGCGATAGGTTTCTGATACCGCCGTAGGCTCCGGTTTAGCAGAGGAGCGGATTTCGATGGTCTGGAATTTGGCTAGCTCCGCTGCCTTCGCCATGTCTAGGGTCTTGCACAGTGTTAGGTTCGGCTCGGCGAGTAGACGTCGCTGCAACGCGTCGTCTTGAACGCCGCAAACTACGCGGTCACGAAGCATGTCGTCGAGCATCTCACCGAACTCGCAGTGCTCCGACAAACGTCGGAGATCTGCTACGAAGTCTGCGATAGACTCCCCAGAACGCTGGCCCCGCTTGAAAAACTGGAATCGCGCGAAGGTTACCGGCGGCAGGGGAGCGAAGTGCTCATGAAGCTTGAGTATGATGTCCTTGTATGGTGTTTCGACTGGAGCTCTTGGCGAGCAGAGAGAGCGCAAGATGGCATATGTGGCCGAGCCACAGACGCTGCAGAGAACGGCTCGTTTCTTCTCTTGCGTGGTGATATCGTTCGCCACGAAGTAAAATTCCAGGCGCTCGATATAGCGGGGCCAGGATGCAGGATCATCTGGCGTAAACTCTTCGAAGGGTGCATACGCAGTCATACTTGCTGCGGTGGAGCGCTGTCGCTGCCGAGACCTCACGTTTACCTCGTCGCCAGTGTCATGTAGTCCACTCGAGGCGTCGGGTGAGTCAGGCACGGAGGACCAAGGGTTTATTTGTACATGTACGTTGTATGTGGTGCTCTAGGTCGGGCAGCCGTAACCGAACGGGGGCACGCGGAAGGAGGGCCTGGCTCGCGCAGCTGCCGGCGCTCGCGTGGACCGTCGCACTGTGTCGCGGCCGGCATGCCACCACAGACCAGTACACGACATAAACATACACTATTCATCTATAAAGTATATAAAACTAAGAAAAACAAGGTAATTTGCATTAGTTACGAAATAATAATGTCCTTTCTTTTTTTTTAGTTTTTCAAAAAAGTCTGGTTCTCGACTACCGAAACCGAAACCACTGGAAGACAGAAGTTCAGACAGCTATTTAGACAGGAAGTCAGTTAGAAGGCGGAACATTAGACATTACCCCTGTCCATTAATACTGAACCCGTGCGTGGACAATAACGTATCTCAACTTCTTTAAGTATCGTGAATAAATTATGTATGTATTGGCCTAGAAGACGTTTCTTTGAGAGGGATAAAACGGCGTCGCTAGGGAGCTATTTTCTTTGACGGCGTAGGCATTTCAAGCGGCGCTTTACGCTTGTGGGCGGACTCCAGCTTTTTTCTTAACCTGTAACCGACTATACATTCTTCCTCTCGCGACATGCGTTGCAATTCCAGCACTACCGAAAAACCACAACAGGGCCTACAGCATGCCTATGGCGTACCGCACGTGAAAATTGCACCGGCCAAACCGCGCAGCCGCCGTCCTGCGTGTCGACACTCCATGCCACCCGTCTCGCAAAAGCCATAGTCGCAGTCGTTCGAACTTTTTCTTAAAGAGTTAAAGGCCAATAGTATTATTAAAAGTATAATCTATACATTCAATATATTTACTAATTGTATATATATATACAGCAAATTTCTAAAATGATTGGCACTGTTGCGCCTCCCAACGGCCAGCAGAGTCCCTAGCTCCTGGGACGCGAAATGGCTCGAGTGTACGCTCTTTACGTTTCTTTCTCTATGGCTAGTCCACTTGGGAGACATGGACTGACAGCCTTGAACCGCCCACTACTGTATACATTTCGGCGCCGAAGTGGCTGATCAAAGCCTAAATTGCACAATAGCAGGAACGCTGTCATATTGTCACGGGTGGTGATTCAAAAACAATAAATAAACAGGAATAAATTAACGTTTACTGGGGCGAACTTGTGCCCAAAATAAAGAGAACACAAAGAATAAGAACAGAGCGTCGCGGGCGTCGAAGGCGGCGAAGCAGCACGATCAAACGCTGAGGCGAGACTGACTCGACAAGGTCGCGGGCGGCCTCTTATCTAGAGTACGTCGCTATCTCGAAGATTCGGCGAAAGCGGCTCGAGCGTCGCGTGATCGGGGCGAGAATGAACACGCACTTTCTAGAAAACAAAAGCAGAAGATACATGGATATAAATAATAGAAGTTACGTGCGTGCGCTACATGAATAAACGGGAACTTTCTGGAGGTCCGAGACCGAGCGTTGCTTTCTCAGCCCTGCGCGCGGCATTATGCGATACTCTGCCTACTGCGAGAAGGCGCCACCGGCCCTTTGAACGAATAAGGAGTATTCGCTGGGCGCCATATTTGTGGGTGCTGTCTAGAGCGCATGCTCAGAACGAGCCCACATTAATAGGCTGCTAAGACCGGCAATCTTAAGGGTGCGGAATGCACGTTACAAAAGAACTGTGGAAGCTCGCCATCAGCACGCGCTCAGCAGTCGCGCACACAGCTATGGCCGCCATTGAATATTTCCTATACGTGCATCCTTGGAGTTCTCTGAGTGGTCGCTGCGGGATATATGGCGGCGATGCGATCGCGTTCAGTTTGGTTCTCGTGAACCTTCTTGTATGCAGGCTCCTATGGCAGTTTCTCAATCAGTATTCTAGTAACGTTGAGGTAGCCCAGAAGGGGTGTGAGCTGGTTGACTTTTATTGCATTTTAAAAGGGGTGAAGTTACACCCTTGAACATGTGCTGTCACGCCCAAAAAGGGTAAAACCTTGAACCCAAATGTATTCCTATTACCACCTAATAGATGTAAAATTACACCTTTGTGCTCCCCATTAGATATTTGTCTCCCCAAGGGAGCACAGGTGCACCAAGACAGAGGGTGTAAACGTTTTCTCCCAAGCTGAAGGTTAACTTTGCTAACCTTTTGAGAGGAACTCCAAGGACGAGAAGGTTAAACTCTAAAAGTCGTGAAAACTGTAATCTCTTTTTTTAAGAGTGCAGGTCACTCAATTTTGGTTTCTATTGAGCAGCTTTTGTTTATGCTATCATGCCGTGACGAAATGCGCGGCTTCCAGTGTCGATTATGTGACTTCATGGGCGTAACAACCGGGAGGGAGGGGTGGCAAGGGGGGGGGGGGGCGCTTGCTCCCCCAGTTCTCAGAGGGGGGCGAGGCATGTGTTTTGCCCCGCTTGAAACAGCCGCCACTGGACAGGGCAAACGCTGGCCGGCGGCGCCCAGGGGTACCAAGGGCACCGCCCCCTTACCCTGGCGGGGGTCTGGTTCGCCCCCCCCCCCCCTTTCAAAACCAAGTTGGTACGCCACCATCTGACTTCCCACGCATATGCAGTACTCTCATTCACAAGCGACATAAAACGGAGACCGGGACAGTTTTCGTGGTTTTCGACATGCCGGATAGTGTGCGTGAATGCGGTGACTGAGCCAAGTCTTAAGGCCGGTTCAGACACTTGCGTTTGAGTGCGTTTGACTGCGTTGCGTCGAGTGCGGAAAGCTAGTCACCGGCACATCTGTGCTTCGTACGAAGCGTGGATTCCAATCCAAGGAATCATCTTGGCACGCGATATAAGCAGCAGGGATGTCCTGGCTTCTCGCTGCCGCAACGCAGTCAAACGCAGTCAAACGCAACTGTCTGAACCAGGCTTTACTGCCTTTGCATACGCACGCGAGTGTGCGTGGATAGTGTGCGTGAATGAGGTGACTGAGCCAAGTCTTACTGCCTTTGCATACGCACGCACACTAATGCAAAGGCAGTAAGACTTGGCTCAGTCACCTCATTCTAGGATTGTACCTTTGAGGTCGATTTAAATAATCCTGTCTAGTACCGGTGAACCACAAATACAGTTTTGTCTCTTTGAGCCCTAGACGAATTTCGTCTGGTACACGTTTCCTTCTTGTTACTTCATTGGGCAAAAACACGCAGTATCCTCACAGGAGTCTACAAATTGAGCCTAAAGTTGGCGCACTGATATTTAAAAAAACACAATAAATTCGACGTCACTACTGCACAAAAGTTACTATGAAGTCTTCTTCGTGTTATTATATCTCCCACTGAAATTTTATGTTAATTTGAGACTATGAGTCCACAGAATCTGAGATCGGCTAGCTACGACGGAGTCCATAACAAGCGTCCCCTACTTCCCGCTAAGCCTTTTTGGACAAGCTTTTACCGATGCCCAAGATCTGTGTCTGACCGGTGTGTGTAAATTGATATCCGTATGCTCAGTCAGGTAGAAAGCAAACAGATATTATGGTCATTTGCAACCGTCAAATGCGCTTTGAATCATCTAGTACGGCCCACCGCGTAGGGATTCACCCCCGTACATGTGGCGTTCGGAGAACACTGCGACATTCTT
This sequence comes from Ixodes scapularis, assembly GCF_016920785.2. Taxonomy (NCBI): domain Eukaryota; kingdom Metazoa; phylum Arthropoda; class Arachnida; order Ixodida; family Ixodidae; genus Ixodes; species Ixodes scapularis. The sequence continues at coordinate 90,251,619 of NW_024609837.1, read as the reverse complement.
TGCGCAACTGCTCCACTGTTGCTTTTCTCTTCTAGGTGGTTGTCGAAGATTCGCGGCATACCAATTGCATGCCTTGAAACTGAAACCCACTGATCTCTATTTTAGTAGGCTGGATCGCGGATCGGGAGCCCGTCGGTGTCACCACCGGCGGCCATTGCTTGACACCAGCCAATACACGCAAGTCTATGGGAGAAACGCACAAAAGTAAGCATATTGAAGCATGTACGCTGTGCTCGGAGGCGAGTTTCTTATAATGCGCTGCGACCCTTATGTCGGGTGTTTGGAGATCGAATCGGTATTTGTCAAACGTCCGGTCGCCGAATAAAAAAAAGTGAAAGCCGTTTACCACTCCCTGTAACGCCGAATTGGAGCGCAGCCCTTGAGGAGGAGGAGGGGAGGGTACTGAGGGCCACGTGTTCTCGGGGGGGGGGGGGTCACGTGACCTCGGGGGTCACGTGCCCCCTCAGAGGTCACGTGACCTCGGGAGGGGGTCACGTGACTCCCCAGGTCACGTGACCCCCGGGTCACGTGACCAAAATTTTTCCGCTAGATTTAGCGGGGAAATTTTTTCCGCTAGATTTAGCGGGGAAAGTTTTCCGCTAGATTTAGCGGGGAAATTTTTTCCGCTAGATTTAGCGGGGAAATTTTTTCCGCTAGATTTAGCGGCGAAATTTTCCCGCTAGATTTAGCGGGGAAATTTTTCCACTAGATTTAGCGGGGAAAGTTTTCCGCTAGATTTAGCGGGGAAATTTTTTCCGCTACATTTAGCGGGGAAACTTTTTCCGCTAGGATTTAGCGGGGAAAGTTTTCCGCTAGATTTAGCGGGAAAATTTTTTCCGCTACATTTGACGGGGAAATTTTCCCGCTAGATTTAGCGGGGAAATTTTTCCGCTAGATTTAGCGGGGAAATTTTTTCCGCTAGATTTAGCGGGGAAAGTTTTCCGCTAGATTTAGCGGGAAAATTTTTTCCGCTAGATTTGACGGGGAAATTTTTCCGCTAGATTTAGCGGGGAAATTTTTTCCGCTAGATTTAGCGGGGAAATTTTTTCCGCTAGATTTAGCGGGGAAATTTTTCCGCTAGATTTAGCGGAGAAATTTTTTCCGCTAGATTTAGCGGGGAAATTTACCCATAATGCACCGCGCGGTTACGCCGACGGCGACGGCGACGGCGACGCCGCTCAAGCCGGGAACGGGCCCCTAAGAGCTGCGCTCTAAAAAAATCTAACGTACCGGAGCACCTACGGCTGAGCTGGCAAGCTTGCTCTCGTACTGGAGTAAACAAAGGAACTTGCCGGCAATAAGACCGTCCTTAGGAAAGCCCAGAAGTTGATGAATGTCAAAGAAGTTCCATCTCGACAGCGGCTTTCCGGGAGTGAGCGAATTTCGCATAGCAAAGCCTTCAAGATCGTCGTCTGCTAAGCCCAACTCAACGAAACCGCCACAGACTCCGCGGTAACTCTAGGTAACTCTCGCCTCATTGAGCTGCACTACAGCGGAGTCACTCTCGACCACAAAACATTTATTTATAAGAACTGCGAGGGCTGTCAGTTTTAATGTTTGTACGCAAGCTATTTGGCGGGCTTATCGAAAAGTATTCAAAAAGTTTCAGTGGCGACAACAGCTTAGAAAAGGGGGAAACGGCACTTTTTCTCGTTCTTCCCGTAGGGTCCCATGCATTGGCTGGTGTCAATCAATGGCCGCCGGTGGCGACACTCGGCCCCAGCTTCCGAGGCCGCGGTCCGCAATCCAGCCTACTACAATAGAGATCAGTGCTGAAACCTGGTCGGGACAGTTGTCATGGGTAGACACTGTCCTCTCGCAGCTCGCGAGTATAGGAAAAACGTGGCGCCATCTGTGCTTGCGAGGTCAAAGTACAACCAGCCGCTTTCCTTGGGCAACGCCGGATGAGACATCGCAGTACCATACCGTTTGCATCCTTCTACAGCCGTGAAGTGTAAGCATATTCAACTTGAACAAACATCAAATCATTGAGGAAGCTGCCAAGAATAGATGCATGTTGTGTAATGGGGTCGTTTTTATTGCATAGGTATCAATTGAAGCAAACCTTTCTTCGTTTTTTAATAATCAGGCCGTAAGATCTTTTGCAATGCGCAACTTTCGAGTATTTTATTTTTACGTTGTAAGCCGCAAAATGTGTTTGTTTTCGTAACATGTATTTGTTTCTAATTCACGATGTATCCTAAGGGGTTCTATGGAGTAAGAGCTCATTCACACTGGAAGCGGATCCGCGTTCGCAAAGCGGTTGCGAACGCGGTTGTATAAGGATTCAGTACAATTGCACGCGCACACGATGACATCAAATGCGCGTGCAATTGCACTGGATCTTTATACAACCGCTTTCGCAACCGCTTCGCGAACGCAGATCCGCTTCCAGTGTGAATGGGGGGTATGAGTGCCTCCCGTTGACTTTCGAAAGCGAGAGGCATTCTTACTCTACAGCGACACTGAATACAGTCCAGGGACGGATGTTGCTCTTTCGACACACGAGTCCGATAGCGGCACAGCTAAGCTAGGTTAGTAATTGTGGAGCTTCTCTTGTCCAAACGCACTGCATTTGAAAGGCACAAAAGTATCTGCACGGTCCCAAATCTATCTTTTTTTGTAATTCCTTGTGCACACCGGTACAGATGTTGATGATGAAAGTAACGAGCCTTCATCATCGACGCCAAGAAGTCAAAGCTAGTCAGCGTCAGCAACTGTACTATCATCCACCGTGCGAAGATTCGCTGCCATATCCCCAGGCCAACACGCCGATAGAATATTTTCTATATTTTTTTTACGATAGTGTTTTGGGCCTCATTACTCAGAAGTTCATTTTTATGCAGTCCAGGAAAATGCAAACATTCCGCTGTGTCTGTTGTGCAAGAAGCGTGGCCATTTTTCTGGGTACAGCAATGTACAAGTCGATATAGAATCTGCCTAGGTCACGTATATGTAGTGCTACCAAAAACAGTGATAAAAAAAAAGAAAGCATTCTACCCTGCGCCGGACGCCTCAGACCCTTAAGGTTCCGTACATGTGCAATATTTTAGACTTTGGGATACACTGCGGGTCAGGAGAACATTTCTCGAATTTCGAATTCACTAGTATTTTGAGAGGAAGTCTGTTTTATACGAGCTGGAGCCCGGGGATTCCACGGGAGCCGTCTTCGCCACCGGAGCGCCACTCGGCGGACATTAGATGAGGTAATAACCGGCATGGCAAGTCGGTTCATTAACAGTATCATTGAATCACTTTTTTAAAAACTTGTTTCAGTGCGCATGTCTCAACTGCAGTATTGACGCCAACTACTATCAGTGGCTTGACCAATTTACAAACTCTGCGAAAAGGTTTCTCTTTTTCTAGATATTTTGGTCGATCATTTTTCGCGTTTTTCCTTCCGATTTTAATATTGCGCGCTAAAAAGATTGCCGCAAGCCCTGCCCACATTGACGCTTAAAAGAGCGATGTAGTCGTTTCCATGGCGTCGACACTCTCTCGGTGGCGCGTCCTTGGAGGATGCTCCAACTAAATCTAATCTAATGAGGAGCTACCTCACTCTTATTATTTTTCATCGGTAAAGAGCTATCCCGCCCGAAATGCTTTAATCTCTGGACATACGACAGATGAGGCCGACGCGCAGTATGCATTCCCAAATTCGGGAAGCAGACGATGCAGGACTGCGCTCGTCTGCAGTTACCTGGGCAGAAGTAGAGGCAAATAAAGACGCCAGTATCAGCACGTAAAATAAAGAGAATACGGATGCATGAAAGTCAAGATAACACCCATTTCAACTGAATATTGAGTGCCTTCAGGAGATCGTTGAGGACCTTCCGGTGGCGTTTCCCACCGTTGAGGCCTCCTTGGCGAACGCCGGCGTGCGATGCCAACGGAGCGGGCGCCTGGAGGAATGGTCGAAGAGGCTCACCCTTAAAAAAGACTTTCAGCCTTTCCACTCTGGAGGAGAAGGAAGACCAGGAAAGCTGTACTATGGTCAGATGACCTCAAGGACGACTTTTTGGACGACTTCTTGGACGACCTCAAGGAGCACGCTTAAGGACGACGTCTAGGACGACCTCAAGGACGATGTCGAGAACGACCTCAAGGATGACTTCTAAGACGACCTCGAGGACGACGCTTAGAAGACGGCCTCAGGAGCGACATCTAGACGACCTCAAGAATGACGCCTAGGACGACCTCAAGAACGACTTCTAGGATGATTTTGAAGGCAACGTATAGGACGACCTCAAGGACGACTTTTGGACGACCTCGAGGACGACCACGATGACGACGTCTAAAACCTCCTCAAGATTGACTTTCAGGACGACCTCAAGGACAACCTCAAGGACGACATCAAGGACGACGTCTAGAACGACCTCAGTTTCATATTCTAGGAGGACCACAAGGACGACGTTTAGGACGACTTCTAGGACGACCTCGACGAGGAGACCATTGACGACGCCTAGAAATATTCAGCCTGTCCACTCTGGTGAAAACCAGAGTGGAAAGCCTGGAAAGGTTGTCGCCATCTATGAGCAAGGCCGGCAAGCCGATTGTCTGGTTTCCGCCGTCGCTCATAGACGGGAGTAGCTGTCCAGATTTTTGTGTCGACATTTCTTCGCAGGAGACACGATCCTAGAAAAACTAACCCTGAACAGCTCCGCTGTAAAAAAAAAAATTCTCAGCAGAAACAAAAAGTACTTTTTTATCTTTATATGTTCAGCAAGTGAGGTGGATTGGACTTTGTCTATTTTGATTGTTGCCACATTGCTTTTTCTGGCTCACAATTGGTCGTTTCTGCATAAATTGGATATTTTTAATTTAATTATTACTCAAACATAAGGTTACAAATATATAACACATGTCATTTATTTATTAGTTTGGCGAGAACAAAGGAAAAAAATATTAAAGGTATCACCCAGCTTCAACTCGACTAACAAAATAAAATAAGTCTCATAAAGTCTGTTTTTAGTCCTCCTATTTGGACTCAAAATGGCGCCCTTCAGTGTTTGACCTTTGGTGTAAGATAGGACATATTAGTACGTAAGTAGGCGTCCATCTAAATTTTTATTCTTAGGCAACTGTTTCTTTTAAAATAATCGTCATAACTACAATAGTTTTATGAAAATTCCAGAAATTAAATGCATGATATTGTCACGAATGACAATTGCTTAACCGACGGGTGACTGAAGAAACTATTAGCGGCGAGATGTTTCGGTGGCGCCCTCCTATGGTTCCCCCTTGTGACGTCATTACCTTGCGAACAACAAGTTCGATGGTGTTTGTAAATAGCATGGTGGAAGCCTGAAATCATTGCGCTCTCGAAGTAACACTGCCAACACCGTCGAAATTAAAGTTCTTTCATGCCTCTTATTTCCGTCGATGGTATACCCTTTCCGACGTCATAGTCAGCTTTTGGGCCAATCGTGGAAGGACGACCACAGCGACGCTTTCGGTCGCGCACGTCGCCAATACTTTTACTGGGGCGAACTTGTGCTCAAAACAAGATAGAAGAGTGACGTCGCAGGCATCGATGGTTGCATAGCAACAGGAGCGAGCGCTGGGAAACTAACTACTTACGGCTCTGCGCAGCTTCTTTTGAGCCTTCGTTTTGAGCTTAGGACATTTTATATCGTTCGTTCTGTAGGTATACAGTTTGAGCATGAACAAGCTACATTTCTTTTCAAAGTTCTAGAATATTCTACTTCGATAAAGAAAAAAAAAAAAACGACAAGCGGTGACAGGATTCGAACCCCGCAAACAGCAAAAACAATATTGGAAGACTGTTGATGAATAGATGGGGTTTATACAATGAGCGAGGAGCGATTACAGTGCTGTCACCAATATAACGGTTCGAGCAATGGCCGAGCACAGCACGAGCTTCTGGCGCTGCACGAGGTCTGCGGGCACCGGTTGAGATGCAGCTTCTTCTTTCGTCCTAACAGGTGCCTCCCCTTGCAAAGAGGGCCGGTCCACCGGCCCTTGTGGTTAGGGAGCTTGGCGGTGGTAGGGTTTGAGGCGGGCGATGTGGACGATATCAGTAGATTTTGTGCGGTTGTCTCGTGGCGGAAGTACCGCAGTTACTTCGTAGTTCGTAGGTGACAGCTGGCGAGAAATACGGAAAGGGCCTCGGAATTGTTTTTGGAGCTTTTCACATTTTCCGGGCTGGCGAGACGGTGTCCAAACAAGAACCTCTGCACCGATATTGTATGAAACTGGAGGGTGGTGCTCGGCGTGACGAATGATTTGTTGTTGTTGTGATGCAAGCGTGCGAATACGTGAGAGCTGCCTGACTTCTTCAGCACGGTAGAGAGCGTCTTGGGCGTAATTGTCGAGAGAACAATCTTCTATATATGGCAACAATGTGTCAATGGTAGATAACGGCTCGCGAGCATATAGGAGATAATAAGGGGAGTAACCAGTAGTGGCTTGACGGCTGGTGTTATACGCGTATGTAACGTAGGGCAAAATAAAATCCCAGTTGTCCTGATCGTCAGTAATGTACATGGACATCATATCGGCTAGAGTATGATTAAATCGCTCTGCCAAGCCATTCGTTTGGGGATGGTAGGCGGTCGTGATGTGATGAATAGTGTTTGCAAGGCGGCAAACCTCATGGAGGAGGTTTGCAACAAAAGGCGTTCCACGGTCTGTGATGATGGACTGAGGGGCGCCGTGTCGAAGAAGGATGGAATGAAGAAAGAAATCGGCTGCATGAAGGGCCGTGGCGGTCGGGAGCGCTTTGGTTTCGGCGTAGCGTGTTAAGTAGTCGACAGCTACGATGATCCATCGGTTTTGGGCTTGTGACTGGGGGAAGGGTCCCAGAAAGTCAATTCCAATGCGCTCGAATGGGTGGTTCGGTGGAGAAAGGGGTCGGAGAGGCCCAGGAGGTGCTGTTGTGGGTCTTTTCTTGGTCTGGCATGAATGGCATGCGCGAACATACTTATTTATGGTACGGTGCATGCCAGTCCAGAAGAATCTACAGCGTATTCTGAAATACGTTTTAGCAAAGCCGAGGTGACCGGCTGTAGGGTCGTCGTGATTCGCTTGAATAATTTGTTTCTGTAATTGTCGCGGAACCACAAGAAGCCATTGTCGTCCTTGGGGCTCGTAGTTGCGTCTATAAAGGACATTATTCTGAATAATAAAGAGACGGGCGCGTCGTTTAGTGCGTTGAGTGCAGGATGTTGCGACGCCTTGTAAGTAATGAATCAGCGGTTTCAAGGAATCGTCAGACAGTTGCGCTGAAGCCATGTCGATGTTATCGAGAGTTGCTGTAGCATGTGAGGTTTGTGTCTGGAGAGAAATGGTTGTATCGTCAGCAAGAGGACATCGAGATAATCCGTCAGCGTCGAGGTGTCGTTTCCCTGATTTGTAGACGACTGTGAAAAGGTAGTCTTGAAGCTTTAAGGACCAACGACCTAGACGTCCCGAGGGGTCCTTGAGGCTAGCCAACCAGCAAAGCGCGTGGTGATCAGTCACGATACAAAATGGGGATCCATACAAATAGGGACGAAATTTGGAGACAGCCCAGATGACGGCTAAGCATTCTTTTTCAGTAGTCGAAAAGTTGCGTTCGCTTTTGTTAAGTGTTCGGCTAGCATAGGCAATGACACGTTGCTGGCCATTGTGGCTTTGAGCGAGAACGGCGCCTATACCGTGGCCACTGGCATCGGTGCGTATCTCGGTGTCGGCACCTTCGACGAAGTGGCCCAAGACTGGAGCCGACGTTAATGCCGTCTTGAGTGTTTCAAATGATGTTTCCTGGTGTGGGCCCCATTCAAAAGATGCGTCTCTGCGTAGCAGTTGATTGAGCGGCTCAGCGATATGAGAAAATCCGGAAATAAATTTTCTGAAGTACGTGCTTAAGCCCAGAAATGTTCTCAAGTCCTTGACATTTTGTGGGACCGGGAAGTCGGACACAGCTCGTGTTTTGTCTGGGTCTGGGCGTATTCCATCTGCGCTGACCAGGTGACCGAGCACTTTGATTTTCTTGGCGGCAAAAATACATTTTTTTGAGTTCAATTGTAACCCAGCAGCACGAATGCAGTCAAGGACCGTGCGGAGACGAGATAGGTGGTCGTCGAAGTTTGAAGAAAAGACAACAATATCGTCCAGGTAACAAAGGCAGATGTTCCAAGAGAGGCCATGAAGGAGAACGTCCATCATGCGCTCGAATGTCGCAGGCGCATTACAGAGTCCGAAAGGCATAACGTTGAAGTGGTAAAGGCCTTCAGGTGTTATGAATGCTGTTTTAGGTCTATCAGCCGAAGTAACTGGAACTTGCCAATAGCCACTTCGGAGGTCCATGGATGAAAAGTATGACGAGCCTTGTAGCGTATCAAGCGTATCATCTATCCGGGGAAGTGGGTATACGTCTTTTCGAGTCACTTTGTTAAGGCGGCGATAGTCGACACAAAAGCGCCAGGTACCATCCTTCTTTTTTACTAGAACGACGGGCGACGACCAGGGACTGGAGGAAGGCTCGATCACACCTTTGTCCAGCATGTCAGTAATGTGATTTTGTATCAATCTTCGTTCTGCAGCGGATGTTCGGTATGGTCTGCTCCTGAGGGGCGGGGAGTCACCGGTGTCGATATGATGCTCCACAAGTGTGGTACGGGTTAATACCTGGTCAGTGAAATCAAAGACACTGCTATAAGATGCAAGAAGAGTGCGCAATTTGAGACGTTCGGCTTGGACGACGGTTGAGGCGATCATCCTCTCCAGTTTTTCGGTGACGTTATTTTCCGCAATCGGTCTGGTATGAGCGGCAGTCGTGGAAAGTGCAGCCAAGCTGTGTTCAATATGCGCTTGGAGGGTGGCAATGCGCGTTCTTCGGGGGAGGATTTGAGGATGGGTTGAAGTGTTGGTTATCCATATGTAACATTTATCGTCAGCAATGGTGGCGAGAGAATAAGGAATCACAATTCCTTTTTTCTCTAGACAGGTGTGGAGAGGTTCGATGAGAGCGACAGTACTTGCGACTGGGTTGGCGACGACGAGAGTTGCAACGGCTGCCGACTGGGGCGGTAGGAGTAAATCATGTTCAATGTGAAGAGCGGCTAGTGGTGCTTCAAAATGTTCATTACCGTCTTCTGAAGGGCTGAGATGAATTTCACGATTCGCACAATCAATGAAAGCGGCTGTTGAAGATAAGAAATCCCATCCAAGGATGACGTCCGCGATGCAACTTGTGAGTACAGTGAACAGGATAACATATCGACTGCGGCCTACCTTCACTGACGCGGAACAGTATCCGAGCGGCTGGACCAATTCACCATTACCCATACGTAACAAGTGTCCACTGGAGGGGGGCGTGAGTACTTTGCGCAAGTGTCGTCGGAGGCGTTCAGGAATACACGATTTGGCTGCGCCAGTGTCTATAAGAGCATGAAATGTTTGCCGTCCAATTTCCACAGTTATGTTAGTCGATCCTACAAACGGAGGATTTGCCACAAATTGTGCAGGTGCAGCCTGACCTCCATTGTCGATGCAGGCTGCGGTGTTCAGTTTGACTGGTGGGAGGTGGAAGCCACTGCGTTGTCATTGAAGGGCGAAATGGAACGGCGACGAGCAGGATAAGGCGAGGGTGAACGACGACGACGGGCTTCAGCTGGCGTGACAGGGCTTGGAGAGCGGCGGTCGTAAGGGGCTCGTCCGGCGTTAATGTTGGAGGAAGGGAGACCGTAGGGTGTTGCGAAAGGCCGGGAACCGAGGTTATCACTGTGGTAGGTATTGTAGGAGTAACTGTTGTCTCCGTTGTTACCCTGGTATTGATTCCGAGGAGGGGAGCGGTTAGTGTCTCCCATGCGGCGTCGGCAATACCGGAGGATATGGCCAGGAGTGTGGCAGTAAAAGCATACTGGCCGGTTATCGTCGGTTCTCCAGATATCCGCTCGGCGACGCGTCTGTTGGGCCTGCCAGGGTGTTGCAGTGGGTGGGGCTGTAAATGCTTGGTAGGCGCATAACGGTGTGGGGGGAGGTGCTGCTGGTACATAGACAGATGGAGTTTTGCCCAGGGGCTCAAGAACAGCGCGGAGTTCGTCGCGGACAGTGGACGCGATGTCATGAGTTTGACCGGGTGGTTGCAAAACGGGCGGCGTTGGGCGCTGCTGGCCCAGAAAGAAACGCAGCTCTTCACGGATGATGGTCCGTATCAAGCTCGACAGACTGGTGTCGGCGTGTACTCCTGAAGACACCTCAGGGAGGCGCTCAAAAGGTCTTTTAAGGATTCGCGCGTTGTCTAATTCCTCGTACTTTCGACATTCTGACACGAGATCGGCCACTGTATTTGGAGATCTCGGGGCGACGATGGAAAAAAGTTCTTGTGATAGGCCCTTGAAAAGGTGACGGATCTTGTCATTTTCACTCATCCGGGGATCCACTCGGTGGCACAGTCGAAGAACATCCTCAATGTAGGCTGTGGATGACTCGGTTGTCGATTGGTACCGGTGCAGCAATTGGTCTTGTGCCCTTTGTTTGCGATGTTCCGGCTGGCCAAAAGCGTCAGCGAAAGATGTCTTGAATCCGTCCCAGGAATTTATTCCCTCTTCGTGGTTATCGTACCATCGAAGGGCGGTGTCCTTTAGAAAAAATACGACATTGGCCAACTTAAAGGAATCGTCCCATCCGTTGTGCTGGCTCACCCGTTCGTAGCTTTTAAGCCAGTCTTCGACGTCTGATTCGGCGTTTCCAGTGAATAACTCAGGGTCCCGCTGGCGGTGTTTGATGGTTACGGTGGGTGCACGGGGCCGGGTTCCGTTGCCCTCGTCGTCAGGCATGTTGGGTTGTCGGGCGGTACGACCTCTGCGGTGCGCCAGGTCTTGGCGGGAAGTGCGAGAGGTAGGGTGTCGCTGACCTCCACCAACCTGGAAGACTGTTGATGAATAGATGGGGTTTATACAATGAGCGAGGAGCGATTACAGTGCTGTCACCAATATAACGGTTCGAGCAATGGCCGAGCACAGCACGAGCTTCTGGCGCTGCACGAGGTCTGCGGGCACCGGTTGAGATGCAGCTTCTTCTTTCGTCCTAACAATATATATATATATAACAACCGCGATGGCTGCTACAAATATGCCTGAAGAAACCCCCAGCTCCTGCATCACAACTGCGCGGGCTCCTTTTCGTCTTTCGGACAGTGTCCGAGGAGAAAGAAGAAGGTACCGAAGAGATCGGACGCGTTTTTCTAGGCTCCCGATATTAGGCCTAGCACCTAATACACCCCGTCTTGAAAGTCTGGGGGGCCGGTTGTCGAAAGACAATGATGCCGGCTCCTCTGGACAACCAGGAAGAAGCGGCCGAGACTTCGAGCCCTCAAGACCAGCAATTAGAAACCATGGACATGGACACGAGAAACCTCGCCGGGCCCAGCGCCGGACCCGCCGCTGTCACGACGGGACCGGCAAGTTCGACCCCAGCGAAACCTTTGCTAGTCATGACACCAGTCATCGAGCTGCCCACTGTATTTCATTTCGGTGAGCAAGCCACTCCTTCACCAGAGAACTCAGCACCGACTGTTGAGCAGGCTCTACGAACTTTACTTTCGAGCATTTCGAGGGAAAGCCTTGTAGACATTTTCAAAAGCATTTTAGGAGAGACTCACAACATTGTTCCTGTTGCCGAAAAGCAACAGAAGAAGAAAACGAAAGCCAAAAAGGCCAACGAGAAGGCGTCGACCGTCCCTACACACACGCCTGCAGGCGCTACGTCAAATATTCCTCCGCGAAGTCAGCCCCACGACACGACGGAGAATAGGACGTCGCAGCCAAGAGCTGCAGCTCTGGTAGAGGAAGCGCCCATGCCGCAAGACAGCGGAGATCCTTGGATAACCGTAACACACAAGAAATAGGCAAACGGGCACGGGGGAACCCGAATGCGCAAGCAATAACGGGGGTTGTTGCCAAGCCCCAAAAGCGTCGGCAAATCGAGTACAAGATCCGCCTGACAAGATCACGTACTTCGATCAAGCCACTCATTCCAAGACTTAAAGTGCTTCTAAACAGCACACATGCACCAACGACATACACAATGTACCTAATAGAAAAGGCCAATACCATCTCGGTCAGGACTGACTCGGAGGCATTGGCGGCCGTCCTAGAGAAGATCGTCGAGGTCGACATCAAGGGCAAGAAAATACCCGTTCAAGTCTTTCGCACTTACGGCGCAACCTATTGCAAGGGAGTAATTTACGACATTCACACCCTACAAGAAGATCCCCAAGACGAGGTACTCAACCTTGAACTGGAATCGGAGAAGGTGCGCGTGGTGGCCGCCCGACGTCTGGGCAAGACCAACACCGCAATGTTAACATTCGACGGAGACAAGCCACCGCGATCCGTCTTGTACGGAAGGCGGTACATGCGAGTGTTCCCGTACATGCCAAAAGCAGTGACCTGCGCTAACTGCCACCGCTTGGGGCATAAGCCGGACATTCGCCCGACTGCTACGGTCTGCGCAACGTGCGGCAACACGCATAGCGAAAACCAGGTGGGATGCCCAACTCCGAACGCCCTGTTCTGCCAAGGGTGTAAGAAGGCTGGGCACATAGGCACAAACCGTGCCTGCCCCACATGGCAAGAAACCAACAAACGGATGAGAGAACAAGTCCGAAGCTATAAGGAACAGCACAAGCTGCAGCAAAAGCGAGAGGTTGCTTCCAGGGAGATCAGGATTCCGGTCCCGCCGAGCGCCTCACAACTCTGGGCTGACAAGCTCCGTAAGGGACTCACCTGGCAGCACCCCCAGCAGATCAGAACACCTACGCTTCCCTGAAAGCAGAATTGGATAGGCTGAAAGCCACGGTTCAAACGCTGCAAGAAGAAAACAGACAATACAAAGCTTCCTTTAAGCAATGGAGGAGACTCGCCAGCAGCCTATGTGGCATTAAAGCGTAATCAAGGCGCTTCAGTGGAATTGCCCAGGGCTTCGCAATCAAGTGGCGGAGCTCAGAGCAAGATTCCAAGACAAACCCGACGAGAAGCCCGACGTCCTGCTTGTGCAGGAAGCCAACGCACACGACATTAACCTACGAGGTTTTATTCTCTACTCAAGCCCATCGATCTCTAATAATCGTCCGGGACAGAGCGCCGACCCTTCGGGGAAAGCCCTGGTCTACATCAAAGAGTACTGGGATCAGCACCAGGTTGACCTGTCAAAGTACTGCGATGACAACCAGGAAATAGTAGCAGTTCGCACCACGGTCCAGCGGCAAGTGAACGTCATCTTCACATCAGTCTACTACCAACCTATAAGAGGCAAGAAACACAACTACGATCACGGATGGATAGGGCATTTACACAGTCTCTACCCAAAGGAGCAAAAGCTTTACGGAGGTGACTTTAATCTACAGCACCATCTATGGGGTTACGATGCAAACACAAAGGGAGCGGAGCAGCTGCTCGGTGAAATGCAGGCGCACCGGATCCAACTAGTGAACAAATCAGGAGTCAAAACGCGAATGGGGGACGTCAGGCAGAAAGACACCACCCCTGATCTCACGTGGACTTCGAACGCTTACACTCAACATCAAAAGTGGAAGCGAGCCAGGGACCTCTGGGGCAGCGACCACTGGCCAATCTACTTTGAGTTCTCACCAACTCGGAAGATTAAAGGCAGCAGCAAGAAAAGGGTCGTGCAAACGGTTCACTGGGACAAGTTTCGACAAGCGCTAGAAGCGGACAACTTTCCCGGGTCCAGCTTTGAGAGTCTGCTCAACAACGCCTTGAAAGAAGCGACCACCGAGACCAAAATTGAAGAAGATGCGCCAACTCCCGACCTGCACCTCTTGCGAATATGGGCTGAGCGACTTCAAGCGGTGCAGCGGTACCGCAATGGACGCAAGACCCCGCAAGCCCGGCGAGCAATCACGCGAGCCACGGCAGAGGCCAAGCAGTACGCCAAGCAACTCGGCACCAATAGGTGGATAGGCTTCAGCTCCTCGCTAACCGAGAAGACTTCGGTGAAGCGGCTCTGGGCGGTAAGTCGAGCCATGCTCGGGAAGAAAAAGAGCAAGAAGGGCAACAGCATACTGGCACTAAAGATGAACAAGACAGAGGAGCAGCTCGCTGACATGGCCGGAGATCTTTTTTTTCTTCAACCGCCATGTAAGGATGATCAGGGGCTCGGAAATCCGTACAACATAGAGGTCCTAGCACGGGACGAAGGCATGGACCGGCCTTTCGCTCTGGGTGAGCTCGAGTGGGCGCTCCACAAGGGGAAATCCTCCTCGGCTCCCGGCTCAGACAAAGTCACAATGACTATGCTCAAGAACCTCCCCGAAAACACCAAGCTCCAACTGCTAAATTGGATTTACCTCATTTGGATCACCGGGAAGCTGCCCGAGCACTGGAAACACTCTTTGGTCATTCCCGTACCGAAACCCGGCAAGGACAAGGAATCACTAAACAAATATCGGCCAATTTCTCTAACATCATGCACGTGCAAAGTCATGGAGCGGATGGTATTGGCCCAAATTGACTGGCACCTCGAGACTACGGGGGCCTTTCATCCAGCTCAGACCGGGTTCAGGCCTTGCCTGGGCACCCAAGAAAGTCTGGCCCTGATATCGTCCAGCGTCATTCGCAACGTGCACAAATCTAAATTCCGGACCATCGTGGCCATCGACGTGAAAAAAGCGTTCGATTCGGTGCCCCACTCGACAATTATCAAGGAAGCCAGCCGGCTTAACATCACCGGCAGGACCCTCAACTTCATCAAGAGTTTCCTGGAAGGGAGGACATTCTCGGTACGCTGCGGCAGGCACGATGGCATGCCAAGAGCGAACCACCTGGGTGTTCCACAAGGTTCGGTCCTCTCGCCTACGCTATTTAATCTGACGATGGTGGCGCTACCACACGAACTCAGTAAGATCTCTGGCCTAGAATTCACCGTATACGCGGATGATGTTTCGATCTGGGCTTATGGGGACGATCTCGAAAAGCAGCGAGATATACTACAATCTGGACTAGATATAATCGAGGCTCACCTGGCCCATGTGGGAATGCAGGCGGCACCAGAAAAGACGAACTACACGGCCGTACGCAGCCCGAGAATTCGCGTGAAGGAGGACTATGCAGCCAAACTCAACCTGGTTCTGGCGGGGAAACGAATCCAGCCGTCCCCTTCGGTAAAGATCCTGGGGATCACCATCGAGGAGAACGGCAAAGGAGACGCTTGGCTCCGCGACACACTCAAACAGTGCAACTCGGTGCTCAGCATGATCAGACGGATCTGCAATGCACGCGGAGGAGCGTCACAAGACATTGCCAAAAAAATGGTCAAGGCTCTCGTAGTATCCCGGGTATGCTACGGAGCACGCCACTATTGGCTGACAGCAAGGCAATGGGAACGTCTCGAAGCTTTGAACAACCACGCTATGCAAGTTATCACTGGACTGCCCCGTTTCACTCCTCTCGTCAAACTGAGGCAGTACGCGCAGTGGAACAAATTGCACGACGTCGTGGAAGCAAGAAGGAACGCGCACGACGAACGCCTTAAGACGACACCGCAAGGAAGAGGCATCATGCGACTCCTAAAAAAATCGGTAGATGGCCTCCCAGAGCTGCAGAAACAACTGCCTCCGTGGGAAGACCTCGCGGCCATCACAAGCAGCAAGCCTCTAAGGGCATGCAGAAAAGGGGACACCAAACAACTGGCCCGCCGGGTAAAAGCACACAACAAAATGGTGGAGAGCTGGAAGCAAAGCAAGACCGTAGTTGCTGCTAATACGGACACTGCATCGCTTGAAGGCCCCGTCACCCTCAAGTCGGCTGCCGTGGTATTCCCAGCACTTCGACTCGAGGCAACTGAAGCATTACCCCCTACGGTGTCGACAAAGGGACGAGAACTGGCAGCCATCCGCCTTGCATTAGAGACGGTCGTCACTCAAGCCACCGACCTCCCTGAGAACCTCAGGATCTTTACGGATTCACAGGAGGCGGTGAAAGAGTGTCGAAGCAAGAATATCCCTAGCGTCCAAGTACGCAAGATCAAAAAGCTCGCCACGACACTTAGGGCGCGGGGTGTCTTTAAAAGAATCGAGTGGGTTCCAGGTCATGCGGGGATCCCAGCCAACGAAGAAGCCCATCAACTGGCCCGCGACGCCCTTGCTACCCCTTCCTTCCGCGGGCCCGGAGATGAAACGCTTCCACTTCAAGATCACCAATATGACGTGACCGCTCGAGATCGAGCATCCATCGTCGATTGGCAGTCACAAGAATATGACCCCGCCGAAGAAAAGGCCGGGATGAAAAATGAATACCAGGCGAAACTTGAAGAGCTCCTGCCCGAGCCGGCACATCCCCTGCTCCCTTCACGGGGATTTGGACGACGAGGGCAGGTTCTGCTCACCCGAATCCGCGCAGAAGCAACACTATCACCCGCGAGACTCGCATCGTGGAACAAAGGCAAAAGGTCTGGCCTTTGTTCCCAGTGCGACATGAACGCTAAGGCGGACACATACCACCAAGTGTGGGTGTGCCCCAAGTATCACGCAGAAATTGCAAAATTTCGACCTCAGAACATTGCCACTCTGGAAGGCTGGACTCATCCCCCTGGAAACGAGAACCAACAACGAGCGATCCTGCGAAGTCTCCTGGACTTCCTCCACGAGGCAAAGCTGGAATCGTTTATTTAGTGTACATGTTTTAAATAGTATGCCGCATCCTGGCCTCGACTATTAGCCACCGATGCATTCTTACACCCCTTTCCCTTCTGAATGGCATCAATAAACGCTCTTTGAGCTGATTGACAGTGTCCGTCGTCGTCGTCTTCCTAACATTTCCCCCCGGTGGTTGTACGGCCGGTCATCCGGCAGTGGCGTGTTGGTTAGGTCGAGCAGAAGTACGGTTTCCTGCGATCCACGTGAACGATGTCGTGGCACCTCGAGCAATGGTCGCGGGGCTGGGTCACCGGCACTATATCGTAATTGGCACATTGAAACTTTAGACCCATGTTGTTGTAAAAAAAACTATCTCCAAACTCCGGTCTAAAAACATGCTTTTCGTGCAAGGCTCGTCAAAGTATGAGGCGCTGCAGAAATGCAGCCTTCTGCGTTAAGTCCTTATTTCGAACTCTTTTTGTTCGCCTTCCGCCCATTGAAAAGCATGCGGGAAGGGCCTTAGAACGCACCTGGTATCGCTGCGCCGCAGCGTTCTTCCGCATCAAAAAGTTCGTCTGCTTTCCTCGCCGTCACCATGGCAACGAACGCCGAATGAATAGAAGCACGCACGGTACCGCCGCGTGAAGCTAGCAACAGCTGACGCCATTTTACGACCGCCGTCTGCTAGCCAAAGCCGAACGCGGTATGTCAGATCAACCGCCTCCGCCGGTGCGCCGCTAGCAAAGACGACTAAGCTGAGACACGCCGACGGCGATCGAGCAAGCAACAACACCGCGGGACGACTGCAACGGCGGCATTTATTCGGATCAAAGGCCGGCTTCGCCGGTGCGCCGCTAGCAAAGACGACGAAGCTGAGGCACGCCGACGGCGAATGGGCGAGCAACAGCACCGCGGGACGACTGCAACGGCGGCGTTTATTTTGATCACAGCGCGAAATAAGCAAGAACAATTTTTATTTGAATCATAACACCCAATATCCAAGTTGGGGACCACATACCTTTGCTGGGTCTTTCCTGTGAACTTTTTACAGAGACACAGGTTGCGGCATTAAAAACACAGGCCCGTTTGCAAAATATGGGGGCCCTGAAACGGACCGTTCAGACCGATACCAGAACCTATCACTGACGTAACGAGCTCTTGACGAGCGGTTGGCGCATAAGTCGTCTTTATGCATGCAGGCGGGTGACGGGCTCAGTGCAGCGGATCCCTCGAAGTCACCGTGGCCGTCAGAACCCTCGCCCTGTCTGCGTCGGGGCTCTAGATTTTGGCGACCGCGGCGACGAACGACTGGAATCTATCAGTGTTTCCGCGCGCCTTGTCTCTCCTCCAAAACATGAACTTTGCAAGGTGACCAGTGAAATGGTGGCTCTCGCGCCGTCCAGATGGAAGAGAGTTTTTGACGTGGGCCCAGGTGCAATCCACCGTATTGGTGTGCGCACCAGTGTTCGCGTCGACAAAGTTAAGCTTATGGTTGACGGTGAGGTGCGTGAAGCGAGCGTCATCTGCAAGCTTGCGATAGCCAGCCCAACAATCAGTGATTATTCTTGTTTCAGGGCGGACCCACTCGGCTATTAGCCCTTGCAGGGTTTTAGCGTCAAGGGTCTCCACGGGAACAAGAAAGCAGCACCCGCTTCAACGCGCCACACCGCCGAAAACCCACTGGCCATACCTTAAATACCCGCGATGGTACTTGTGCCGACCGAACATACTCTCGTCTGGTTCTACAGTCACGCCGTCGCCACCAATCATGTCTGAATGCTTAAAGACGGCATTTACCACAACCTCCCGACAAAGGCTCGCCCAATCAGTTAATGTCTTACTTGCGATATCAGCCTCCCGCTGAATGACGGCGCACGGTAGGTTCTGGGGTGCTATGTTGCTCATTTTGCACTCCCAGGAGACTTGGAAGAGGGAAGTGACGTCAACGACACAGCAAATGCAGATTGGATGTTGACAGAAGAAAACGAAATCAACACCCAATCTGCGTTTGCTGTGTCGTTGATGTCACTTCCCTCTCCCTAGTCTCCTGGGAGTGCAAAAAACGCAACATAGCCCCCCAGGCATCCGGAGGATGATTTTCAGGAGTTGGAGAAGCGTCAGGTGCGATCCTTCGAAAAGGGAACCGCTCCGTATCGAGACTTTGCCCCGGCACTGAACTTTGACCGACTTCCTCTTGGGCACCTCACGAATCATCCCCCCCCCCCCCCCCCCCCCCGTGTAGCCATCCGCAGATCTAGCGCGGGCTTGCAGCTTGTCATCGCAGCTTCGCAATCTGGACACGTACGAAAACCCAGGAGTCAGGAGCAGGCCAACGCGCTAAAGCAAATTAATTGCTTCAAGAGGGTCTTTCAGATCGCCAAGAAGACGGCACAAGTTGAACGCCATGGCACTGCGATGCTCGCCTCTGGAAGAACAAAGCGCCGAGGGGGAACTGCGTGCTTCTTTGCATTTATTATATTTATTTCATCCGCCATTTTATACCTCGTGACACAATTCTAACAAACTCATTGGTTGATCGGTCGGACCACACCATCGCGTGACAAAAAAAAACAAAAAAACGCAATCGTATGTCCACGGGCGGCATCGTCACAAAGAAGGGAGCAGTCGAACCCAACAACAAAATGAAGGAACAAAGTGAATAAAAAAAATAAAATAAGAAGGGAGCCGTTGGAGTTTCGGACGGCGTCTTCTTTGATGAGAGGAGCTGCTCTGGCTGCTCGGAATATTCCTTTTTGTTCTTTTTCTTACTCTACAGGGTGCCACGACCCTTATTTGAAGCTGATTTGTTAAATTAATAACAAACAACGCGTTGGAACGGAGGAGGTAGAGAGTCTTGGCGTCAGAATTCGACGTGGTAGAAAAGAAAAGAAAATAACGAATGCACAATACATACCGTATGCCAAGACCGTTATACTCCGCACTTGGCGAGGCCTTATGACGCAGCCGACGACCGTAAGGCTATTTATTTTGTTTTGATTTTTTTATCGTGACGACTACTCCACTGTGCCTCGGAGTCTCCAGCGGAGATCCGGCAGTTTTTAATAATTATTATTATTGTCGTTTGAAGGGCACTCTTCGCATGCTGCTTCGTTTCTGACGCCATAAAAATATGGGGCGGGATTACTTTGCACAACGTATAAACAAAAATAAAAAAAAAGTTTAGTTCATGGTCGGATTGGTTTGTGGATACAATTAGTCCAATAAAATTAGTCCAATAATTGATAGGTACGATTATTTAGCTTTATTATTAGCATCTTTTGTGTGCATGCGTGAAATACAACACCCAACGAGAAGACACGAGAACAACGCTGCAACTGCTGGACCACAGACCACTTTTGAGAAAATGTGCCGCAAGACAGGGAGGGAGTAACGGATACTAAAAGTAGACTATTTAATGTCACCAAATTCCTGGGCGGGGAACACTTGGCGGTATCGGTGTATCGTTTTGAAAGCGATACAAAAACACGTTGGGGACACTGGACTTCTGGACCAACTTTGAGTGCGTGCGCGTCTGATGTGTGTTTATGCCATTCTTTCTTTTTAGATTGTAGGCGGGAAAAATCCACACGGACTACAGCCTGAGTAATGCAGAGTTGTTACGCAGGCCCCCGTCTGTGTGGATTTTTCGCCCCTATAATCTAAACAGAAACAATATTTTTATGGCGTCAGGAACGAAGCATCATAGAAAGAGTGCCCTTCAAACGACAATAATAACTACTAAAACCTGCATGCCGGATCTCCGCTGGAGACTCCGAGGCACATTGGAGTAGTCGTCACGATAAAAAATCAAAAGAAACAAAATAAATAGCCTAACGGTCGTCGGTTGCGTCATAAGGCCTCGCCAAGTGCGGAGTACAACGGTCTTGGCATACGGTATGTATTGTGCATTCGTTATTTTCTTTTCTTTTCTACCACGTCAAATTCTGACGCAAAGACTCTCTACCTCCTCCGTTCCAACGCGTTGTTTGTTATTAATTTAACAAATCAGCTTCAAATAAGGGTAGTGGCACCCTGTAGAGTAAGAAAAAGAACAAAAAGGAATATTCCGAGCAGCCAGAGCAGCACGGCTGCTCTGGCCGCTCTGGCCAGAGCAGCTCCTCTCATCAAAGAAGACGCCGTCCGAAACTCCAACGGCTCCCTTCTTATTTTATATTTTTTTATTCACTTTGTTACTTCATTTTGTTGTTGGGTTCAACTGCAACGTTCTCTGTGACGATGCCGTCCGTAAACATACGATTGGCGTTTTTTTTTTTCTGTCACGCGATGGTGTGGTCCGACCGATCAACCAATGAGTTTGTTAGAATTGTGTCACGAGGTATAAAATGGCGGATGAAATAAATATAATAAATGCAAAGAAGCACGCAGTTCCCCCTCGGCGCTTTGTTCTTCCAGAGGCGAGCATCGCAGTGCCATGGCGTTCAACTTTTGCCGTCTTCTTGGCGCCATGAAAGACCCTCTTGAAGCAATTAATTTGCTTTAGCGCGTTGGCCTGCTCCTGGCTCCTGGGTTTTCGTGCGTGTCCAGAGTGCGAAGCTGCGATGACAAGCTGCAAGTCCTCGCTAGATCTGCGGATGGCTACACGGGGGGCATACATGGGTAAATTACTTTCAAAATGTAATTTAATTACAATTACAATTACTTAGCCCCCAAAGTAGTTTAACTACAATTACAATTACTACTACGCGAAAGTAGTTCATTGGAATTACAAATTACTTTTTAAAAGTAATGCAATTACTTTACAATTACTTATTTCTGAGAGTTACCCACCTTGGGCCATATAAGTGTAAACGAGTTATATGGCCGCTGTATAAATGTCACGCATTGTACTTTTCTTTTATGAAATTTGTTAAATGGATTATAGAACTTAATAGTTTGGAGTAATGAACTTCTGATTTCTTATATTCTCAAAAAATAAAAATAAATGGCGACAAAATTCACAGGTGCGAGGTGAATCTCTTTAGAGCTTGTGCAAATGGTATCCAAGTCAAACCAACAAAAAATAAACTTAAAAATAATACAAGGAAACAAATATGCGACAGTACTGGTATCATAAAACTCGGTGATTCGCTGCCTCTCCCTGTCTGTGGACTTGTAACATGTCGGATGTGGGTAACCGTAGCACGCGAACTGCGGTCGCTTCCACAAAACTAGTGTCACAATAGCAGCAACTCTCTTGCCAGGGATTCTGGGTTAATTCAGTGCACGGTAACACCAAAAAAAAAAAAGCTCCTGAGATATATAATAAATTTAGGTCGTCATGTCAGGCGAAGAAGCAAAGAAGCAGCAGGTCTAATTAACACGACTCACCCTGCCTTACTTCCAACTGTTGTTGCTAAACTGCGCTTCTTCGCCTCGATATTAGAGTAGCACGACCCTCTGTTAGTGGTACCAACATACGAGATAGAGGAGAAAGACGTGAAAACTCATAAAGAAAAGAGAATAATTACATGAACAAAAAAGTCCCCAAAGTTGACTGAAATATGTAAGCGAATATGCTAGCGGCGAAGACGCGTAAGGAAAACTTCGAACCTCCCCGCCTCGACCGGATGATGTGATCGGAGCCAACCAGCTCGACTTCGACCCCCATACCCCCGTGTGGGAATGAGAAATAAGAAAGACCCCTAGAAACAGGAGCAACAGGAAGCGAACGAGACGAAGAGTCAGATTCAACTACGACAGGAACGAAAACGGACGCGAATGAAGCCCTCATTTATCAAATTATTTCTGAAATTCTTCATTAAATCGTTTTGCAGTCTACAAAATCCTTCATTCCGTTCTATCCCAGCCTCCCTTTTCCCTTTTTTTGAGCAGGTTGGGAGACTTTCTCTTTTATTGCTTCGGTTGTGCTCTCGTCGCCGTGGCCAGGGGGGAAAAGCGCCACCGCCGCAAAATCTTGCAAAAGTAATTGTAATTGTGCCTGAAATTTAGCAATTACTGATGCTAGAAAGTAATTAAATTACAATTACACTTCCTTTCAGCCAAAAGTAATTATTACAATTACAAATTACTAGGAAAAGTAATTAAATTACAGTAATTTAATTACTGTAATTGAATTACTACCCAAGTATGACGGGGGGGGAGGTGCGGTGTGTGGATGATTCGTGAGGTGCCCAGGAGGAAGTCGGTCAAAGTTCAGTGCCGGGGCGAAGTCTCGATACGGAGCGGTTCCCTTTTCGAAGGATCGCACGCACCTGACGCTTCTCCAACTCATGAAAATCATCCTCCGGATGCCAGAACCTACCGTGCGTCGTCATTCAGCGGGAGGCTGATATCGCAAGTAAGACAATAACTGATTGGGCGAGCCTTTGTCGGGAGGTTTTGGTAAATGCCGTCTTTAAGCATTCAGACATGAGTGGTGGCGACGGCGTGACTGTAGAATCAGACGAGAGTATGTTCGGTCGGCACAAGTACCATCGCAGGTATTTAAGGCCTGGCCAGTGGGTTTTCGGCGGTGTGGCGCGTTGCAGCGGGTGCTGCTTTCTTGTTCCCGTGGAGACCCGTGACGCTAAAACCCTGCAAGGGCTAATAGCCGAGTGGGTCCGCCCTGAAACAAGAATAATCACTGATTGTTGGGCTGGCTATCGCAAGCTTGCAGATGACGCTCGCTTCACGCAACTCACCGTCAACCATAAGCTTAACTTTGTCGACGCGAACACTGGTGCGCACACCAATACGGTGGATTGCACCTGGGCCCACGTCAAAAACTCTCTTCCATCTGGACGGCGCGAGAGCCACCATTTCACTGGTCACCTTGCAAAGTTCATGTTTTGGAGGAGAGACAAGGCGCGCGGAAACACTGATAGATTCCAGTCGTTCGTCGCCGCGGCCGCCAAAATCTAGAGCCCCGACGCAGACAGGGCGAGGATTCTGACGGCCCCGGTGACTTCGAGGGATCCGCTGCGCTGAGCGCGTCACCCGCCTGCATGCATAAAGACGACTTATGCGCCAACCGCTCGTCAAGAGCTCGTTACGTCAGTGATAGGTTCTGGTAGCGGTCTAAACGGTCCTTTTCAGGGCCCCCATATTTTGCAAACGGAGCTGTGTTTTTAATGCGGCACCCCGTGTCTCTGTAAAAAGTTCACAGGAAAGACCCAGCAAAGGTATGTGGTCCCCAACTTGGATATCGGGTGTTATGATTCAAATAAAAATTGTTCTTGCTTATTTCGAGCCTGTGATCAAAAATAAATGCCGCAGTTGCAGTCGTCCCGCGGTGCTGTTGCTCGCCCATTCGCCGTCGGCGTGCCTCAACTTCGTCGTCTTTGCTAGCGGCGCACCGGCGAAGCCGGTCTTTGATCCGAATAAATGCCGCCGTTGCAGTCGTCCCGCGGTGTTGTTGCTTGCTCGATCGCCGTCGGCGTGTCTCAGCTTCGTCGTCTTTGCTAGCGGCGCACCGGCGGAGGCGGTTGATCTGACACACCGCGTTCGGCTTTGGCTGGCAGACGGCGTTCGTAAAATGGCGTCAGCTGTTGCTGGCTTCACGCGGCGGTACCGTTCGTGCTTCTATTTATTCGGCGTTCGTTGCCATGGTGACGGCGAGGAAAGCAGACGAACTTTTTGATGCGGAAGAACGCTGCGGCGCAGCGATACCAGGTGCGTTCTAAGGCCCTTCCCGCATGCTTTTCAATGGGCGGAAGGCGAACAAAAAGAGTTCGAAATAAGGACTTAACGCAGGAGGCTGCATTTCTCCAGCGCCTCATAATTTGACGAGCCTTGCACGGAAAGCATGTTTTTTTGTCCATCCCGTGTCCTGTTTTTTTTTATCCGGAACATGGGTCTAAAGTATCAAACTGCCGGCGAAGGTGTTGTTGTTGTAGGGACTGCAGAGTTTGCAGTTGGGCAAGTTGGCGGGCATCTTGGACTCGGGAGACGACGTCAGATGTGTAGGGATCCAAACAATTTTCCACGTATGGCAAAACAGTGTCAAGAGTCGTGAGTGGATCACAAGCGTAGAAAAGATAATACGGCGATAATCCTGTCGTTGTTTGTCGGGCGGTATTGTACGCTTAAGTGACAAAAGGAAGGATTGCGTCTCAGTTGTGGTTTTCTTCAACATAGATTGACATCATGCTTGCTAGTGTATAGTTTGGTCGGTCTGTGAGCCCATTCGCCTGCGGGTGGTAAGCAGTTGTTACATGATGGACTGTACTTGCGATTTGCAGGACTTCATTGAGAAGTTTGGCATTAAAGGGCGTGCCTCGGTCACTTGTGACTGACTGTGAAGCGCCATGGCGTAGCAGAATGGAGTTCAAAAAGAAGTTCGCAACCTCTCTTGCGGTAGCATCAGGAACTGGCTTAGTTTCAGCATAGCGGGTATTCTAGTCAATGGCAACACTGACACATCGATTGGTGTTTGCAGACGTGGGAAATGGGCCCAAGAAGTCAATTCCAATTCTTTGTAAGGGGTGGCTAGGTGGTGAAAGCGAGTGAAGTGTTCCGGGTGGTTTTGTCGTTGGGTGTTTTCTTGTTTGGCAGTCGTCACAAGATCGAACGTATTTGTTGATAGCGCGATACATTCCGTTCCAGAAGTAACTGGTTCGAACTCGGAAATAGGTCTTGGAGAAGCCGAGGTGGCCGGAAGTTGGGTCGTCATGATCAGCGCGAATAATGCCGTTTTGAAGGGAACGGGGAATGACAAGAAGCCAGGGGCGTCCTTGGGGTTCATAGTTTTGCCTGAATAGCGTCGTCCCGTTGTGAAGCGCAAATAGACGCGCTATGCGTGCTCTGCGTTGAGGGGGATGTGGGTTCGTGCCACGAAGATATTCAATTATTGTCTTAAGAAAAGGATCAGCCATCTGGGCTGCGGCAATGTCAACATGGGTCAGGGGAGCCGTTTCGAGGGAAATGCGCGAGTCTTGGAGAGGAGAGGCTGCTGGAATGGGCACCGGGACAAGCCGTAGGCATCGAGGTGTCTTTTCCCTGATTTGTAGAGCACGGTGAAATTGTAATCTTGAAGTTTGAAAGACCATATTCCGAGGTGGCCTGACGGAGCTTTAAGACTGGCGAACCAGCAGAGGGCATGGTGGTCGGTCACTGTGCGAAAATGAATGCCATAGAGATAGGAAGAGAACTTTGATATGGCCCATATAACAGCCAGGCATTCCTGTTCAGTGATAGTATAGTTTCGCTCAGCTGGTGTGAGGGTGCGGCTTGCGTATGCGATAACATGTTGGGTGCCTCTAGAATTCTGGGCCAAGACTGCTCCGATGCCGTGTCCACTTGCGTCGGTGCGTGTCTCGGTTTCGGCTCCTTGGGTAAAGTGACCGAGGATGGGACTGCTTGTCAAAGTCAATTTTAGGGATCCAAACGCCTGGTTTTGTGATGGGCCCCATTCGAATTTGGTGTTGGTGCGAAGGAGCACGTTAAGAGGTTCAGCGACGTGAGCAATGCCAGGAATGAACTTGCGGAAATAGCTGCACAACGCAAGAAAAGCACGGACGTCCTTTTGAACTTTCGGAGTAGGAAATTCCGAAACGGCTCGAGTTTGTCAGGATCCGGGCGAATGCCATCAGCGCTTACTAGATGCCCAAGTACTTTTAGTTGTCGAGTTCCAAATGTGCATTTCTTGAAGATTAACTGTAGGCGGGCGGTCCGGGAGCAATCCAACACTTGTTTGAGGCGGTGCAAATGTTCATTAAACGTCCCTGAAAAGACGACGACATCGTCATTGTAGCACAGGCATACATTCCAAGTAAAGCCGCGGAGCAACGTGTCCATCATCCTTTCAAAGGTTGCGGGGGCATTGCAGAGACCAAACGGCATTACGTTAAACTGATAAAGGCCGTCAGGTGTAATCAAGGCTGTTTTCTCTTTGTCAGCTTGAGCGACAGGTATCTGCCAGTAGCCGCTTGGGAAATCCATCGATGAAAAAAATGATGAACCTTTCAGTGCGTCTAAGATGTCGTCGATCCTTGGCAGTGGGTAAGCATATTTCTTGGTCACCTTGTTTAGACGGCGGTAGTCCCCGCAGAAGTGCCACGAGGCATCCTTCTTTTTAACGAGAACAACGGAGGACGACCAAGGGCTGAAGCAGGGCTCAATTATGTTGTTCTCCAACATTTCGGTGACATACTGTTGGATGGTTTTACGCTCCATGGGTGAGATTCGATAAGGTCTACTTTTCATTGGAGATTCATCCCCGTATCGGTACGATGGTGCACCACGGACGTTTGAGCGAGAACTAGGCTGTCGAAGTCGAATAAATCGGAATATGGTGAGAGAAGGGTGACCAAAGAGTAGTGCTTTTCGGCAGGTAAGGTGGTATCCACCATTGTTTTTTATCATGCCACTAGTGCGGTGTGCAGATGTCTGGAGACAACCAGTAGACGATACGTCTGTGTGAAGAGGGACAATGATCTGTTCTTCAAATCGGTTTATAGTTGCTACTCAAGTGTTTCGTGGAAGTATTTGCGGCTCGGGAGAGGTGTTAGCAAGGCAAACAGGAACGTGGCCGTCCAAGGATCATCCACAGAATCGTAACTGTTCAGTTCTAGTTCACCGGCTGCACAGTTTATGAGGGCGTCAGTCAACGTTAGGAAGTCACATCCTAAAATTACATCAGCGACGCAGTTTGGAAGTACAAGGAAATCAATGATGTAGGACATGCCTGCAAGGGACGGAGGTATGGTGGCACATCCTAGGGGTTGGACTAATTCACCATTGCCCACGCGCAATAAGTGTCGACAGGCTGGAGTGAGCACCCTACGTAAGCGGCGACAGACGTCTTCGGAGATGCATGACTTTGCAGCTCCCGTGTTGACCAAGGCGACGAATTCGTGCCCTCCGATACAACCATTGACGGTAGTCGGCCCAATAAGAGGAGGATTTGCGTCAAATTGGGGCAGCGTAGCCTGACCTCCGGTGGCAACGCAGGCTGCTCTCTTTTAGTTGGACGACGGCGTCGACGCAACTGCAGCGCGGTTGAACGGAGAAACGGAGCGGCAGCGTGTTGGGTATGGAGAGCGCGACCGGCGGCGGCGGATGTCCGATGCTTCTGGAGCATCGGTATGATGGCGAGCGTCGGAGAGGAGGGCGTCAGAGGTGGGGATTGCATCCAAATTTCTTGAATAGCGAGAAAAACTAGCAGGTACACGATAGGGAGCATTGTCGGTCATTCGTCTGCGGCAGTAACGGGCGATGTGGCCAGCTGCGTGGCAATAGAAGCACACTGGACGTTGATCGTCGTTGCGCCATATGTCAGTTCGTCGTCGTTGCCCGTAAGGTCGATATGGTGGTTGAGCGCGTTCCAGGAATGGAGTCGTGTAACGTGATTGGATGTCGTGTACCATAGGGCAAAGTGGTGTTGATGCTTGCGTTGTCGGCGCGTAGATAGGGGGAACTACCTGGATTTGGTTCAGAGCCTTGTGTAGTTCGTCCTGTACTACTTTCTGAACAGTTGCAGTGTCGATTCGTTGGTGTACTGCAACGTCCGGGGCGTGCAGTGGGGCTAAGTATGCCTGTAGCTCCTGGCGGATGGTCTGACGAATTAGCCCAGGAAGCTCCGATGGCGTTGCGTTGTTTGTGCACACCTCGGGGAGACGCTCGAATAAACGTTTCATGATGCGTGCACTTTGTAGCCCTTCGTATTTTTTGGACTCCATAATGAGCTATTGGGCAGTCGGAGGCGACTTCGGAGCCACGACCGAGAAGAGGTCATGTGACGGTACTTTAAATAGGTGCCAGATTTTGTCCTCTTCTGTCATGTCATTGTCGACACGTCGGCACAGGTGAAGGACGTCCTCAATGTAGGCAGTAGATGACTCTGTTGGGGATCGGTACCTTCTGGTAAGTTTATCTTTGGCCTGTTGCTTGCGACTTTCTGGCTTTCCAAAGACTTCCGCGACAGCCGTCTGGAATCCCTCCCACGAATCGATCTCGTCTTCGTGGTTATCGAACCACTCTAGAGCGGTATCTTTTAAAAAAATATGACATTTGCTAGCTTGAAGTTATCGTCCCACCTGTTATGTTGACTTGCCCGATCATAACTTTTGAGCCAGTCGTTGACGTCAGCTTCTGGCGTCCCGCTGAAAACTGGTGGGTCTCGCTGTCGAGTTTTGACGGTCGGAGGGGCGGGTGCGCGTTGTTGGGTGGCGTTCCCGGTCTCGTCGGGCATGGTGGCCTGCGTTGATCGCCCGCTGCGGAGCTCCAGGACAAGAGAGGATGGGGATGGTCCTAACCTCCACCACTTGTGAGGGTGAATATGATATATATATATATATTTGAGGGTGATCTGTTGATGAACAACAGCGCGATGGCTGCTACAATATGCCTGAAGAAACCCCCCGCTCGTGCAACAGAACTGCGCGGGCTCCTTTTCGTAATTCGCGACAGTGTTCGTCGTCGTCGTCTTCGTAGCAATATATATATATATATATATATATAAACTGAGAAGAAAAAACCCTTAGTGAAAACAGCAACAACGGACGATTTAATCTTGGACGTTTCACCCTCACAAGTGGTGTATATATATATATATATATAGATATAGATATATATTAATTTTTTGCGTACATATCTCCGACATTAAAAAGTTGCTGCGTTTCCCTTGACATAAAATGACCCTTAAATTAACGGTCAGTCATCTGACTAAAAAGAAACAAGGAGCACCATCCCCGCAGAAGGTAACAAAGCTAAGGTGAGCACAGAACTTCGTCTGATTCTTGCGCAGGGGTTCCGGGGACGTCAGAACACCGATCTGTGATTTGCTCGATTGGAAGGATAGTTGGTAGGCCCCGGTGTAGCTAGCCTTAAGGTCTATCCACTATCCTTCAATCAGAGCCAATCAAAGCTCGGCGTTCTTATGTCACCGCAAGTCGTGCGCAACAAG
The DNA here is from genome assembly GCF_016920785.2 of Ixodes scapularis. NCBI lineage: Eukaryota > Metazoa > Arthropoda > Arachnida > Ixodida > Ixodidae > Ixodes > Ixodes scapularis. The sequence goes on along the minus strand of NW_024609837.1, from coordinate 90,222,172 downwards.
TGTGCGAACTTCGTCTCCGCATTGTCTCCTATCTGGAAAATATTGCCCCAGAAGAAAAAAATTCCAGCCGGTTTTAAAGCGTCAGACTTCCTGTGTCTGACGCTGAAAGATTCAGGTATAGTGTCGCTTGGCTTTCCCACGATACTTTCAAGCGAACTGTTTCGCGTTTGTTCTACCGCGTGTTGCAGATGAATTTAACCAACCTTTGATCATTCGCAACAGCCAGATTCGCATGCTACCACGTTGTAATTTACCGTGAAAAGAATGCCTCGATTGTGGATTCGTTGCGCAAAAGTATCGAAGGAAAAACTTGCCTCGATAAGCGTTGCAAATAAAATTTAAAATATTCCCAAAAAACCAAGAAGGGACTGGGTCTTTCTAAATTATGAGAGGGAAATTGTTCTTACCTGCAATCAGGACATTTTATAGGAAAACCAAGAAAGCGAAAGAATAGTAACACTGAGATTTTTTGTTTTTATTTAGTTTGAATATTAATTATTTAATTAATTATTATCCCAATCACCCGTAACATTTTTGTTAATAATATTTCCACTAAACAGGTCAAAGTTAAGACTATTGTTCAAAGGAATATATTGGTCAATAAAAAAAAGATGTTTTGATTCGTTTGCGTTTAATTAAACAAGTTTGGTATTTAATGCAAAAAAAAAACAACTAACTTGGTGTATAGAGAATTACGGTGTCAGAGCTTGCCAAACTGATTTTTGGAAGTCATTTCATTTTGAGTAAATCTAATTAGTTCTCGCTGCGTGATTCATACCTGTGTTCCGTTACAAGCCTGGTTCCGTGTCTGGTGTCCCATTAGTGAATGTACGCTTAATTTGCACGTGCTCGTAGCTGTGGAAGGCCTGTAATTTCAAGTGCTTTCTTAGACGAGCCGAAACAAGGCGGTGGCTAAAAGACCAGCAGCATGCAATCGTGCACTAGATTGTCGTCAACCACACCATGTCTCAAACTTGAATCAAAGTGCTAAAAAAAACTGAGCGAATAAACTCATGCCGCAGCCAGGAGGACGCAGCGTACTCGATGGTTATGCTGGTGTCAGTTGGTAAACTAGAGAATGCTATAGGATCGCCCCCGGCACTTTCAAAATCTTCATCTAGTGACTCCACTTAGTGTCGTTAATCTGCCATATATGGTTGCTCTATGTATTGCATTCTGTTTATTCTTATACAGCTTTTTCTTCACATCCCCCCCCCCCCCCCAGCGGTATTTTGAGGATTTAAAAATCAGCTGTGTTTATTTTGACCTGGAATGTCGAATAGAGGAGTGCACCCCCGTTTGACCCATTCAAAACTCCATGAAGCTACATGGGCGGTCGCCATATCTCGAGGAACATTGTCGCAGCCCTCATTTTTGGTACGTGCTCAGCCGAATTCACGTCAAGCGCTGACCCTCTTGTCCAATACGTGCCAGAGTACCCGGCTAAACAATGGCGGACTCGGAAAGAGCTTCTAGAGGGCGCACACTTTTACAAAGGGTCTATTGTTTGGTTTGAAGGGTTAGGCATGCTGACTTTAGTCGTACGGACCAACGTGAACCAACCCCAGTCGGTTCACTTGTGACACTATGTGGAACCGGTGTTATTTTTGACGCAAAACAAGAAAATTATATAAACTTTTTTTTTTTCTCAGAAGACTGCAGAAATACATGGTGCTTAGATTTAGACTGGTCTTATTTTATTCCAAAAAAGTGAGTACAAGGGTTCAGAAAAATGTTGTTGTTGCATGATATAACTTCAAACAAATGTCTCGCAACTTAGAAACTAAACTTTTGAGAAACGTATTTAATGAAAATTTAATATATAAAACGATTATCTCAAACTAAAGCAAAGTTTAATCATGTCGCATTTAATTCTTGTAGTTCTGAAATACGTTTTACATATGTTTAGTCAAACCATTAGAGTTTTGTTTATTTTAAGGTGCTTTCCACAAGAAAGGAGCAGCTACAAATATGCTTATTTTGCAAGGTCTTTTAAGCTACAACTTTGATGTCAGCGCCTTCTACCATGTTCTAAGGGTAAATACAGATTGTGTAAATTTTGAGTAGTTACTAAGAGCAGTAACAAGATCTTGGGTTAATAGGTACTCGTGAAACAATAATAAAATGTAATAAAATTCTATATGTTTAAGTATGAGCGGAATGTCAACTGGTAAATTCATTCAACCAAAAACTTTAAAATCTCAATAAAGTTTTGCAGAGATAAATTTTGATTCTTATGATATTTCCACCACTCCAAATTTGTTTTGAGGGGATATAAAAATATAAATGGTTAATTCTATGAATTATTCTAAATTAATTGAGTGAACATATGTCATCTAAATGCCGGTCCAAACCAACACGTTCCGGTCCATGTAACATGCGCCTGAACACTGAACGGTTTCCCGGCTTTTTTCGTGACGGTATCGCTCCGCTCTACGCATTCCAGTGTTCCTATTTAGAGTTTAATATTATGAACTTTTATTACCCTATTAGAAAAAGGAGTCTCAATATACTCCCCTTGAAGAGAGAAACGTGCGTGTAATCTATGTTTCTTCAGAAAGGAAGAACATTTCGTCCCTGAAAGTAGTGAAGCAAAGGTCCTGCTTTGTCTGCATCTTATTACGGAGTCCTTGAGTTGAGCGAATCGGCTGGAATAAGGCCTAATGAGGACGCTACGTCTACTGTCCGGGCCGAAACAAGCAGCAAACAGATGCGTAACACAATCTTTTTGCGAGCTGTATCTCTTTCTAAAACCTGCATCCCGCGCGGGTAAATAAACTTCCGTTTCAAATGCAGGCGCTATCTGCTATGCAGGCGCTACCTGCTATCCAAGCAGCCTCTGACTGGCGCAACAACCGACAGATGGCGGCAGTGGCTCCAACGGAAGCTTGGAGAGCATATATGCTGAACAGGGGCTTCATCTCAAACCGCGTTTGAAATTGAACGGCGTCCGGCGGTGATTGGTCACAAGTGTGGATGCGCTACGTCGTTACGTGACGAGGAGAAAAGCAGGTGGAAAGGCGTTAGACGGCCGGTGATAAACAATAGGCAACCTGCAATGCTGTTTGGTTTGGCGCCATCTAGCGACTGAATCAAGAAATATTGGGTACCCCTGGGAGTGGCGGCCGCATTGTTCAAACGTGAGCTTTACTCTGGTGGCGCCGGTTAAGTATAGTGTCTGAGGCAAGAAATACTGGGTATCCCAGGAAGCCGTGATCGCGTAACGTGCCAGTAGAGCGGAAGCTACGGCCCTAGCGGGCCAATCGAAACGTGACTGCGTATCATCGGAGCGCGCCTCAACCCCGAAGAAGTACCATGCTTTTCGCTGCGTCATGCTCCAATATGTGTGCGTTGCGCTCCTATAGGTCGCGCATTTCGAAGCCTTCGGCACGCAATATGGGGGTTACCGTTCACCCTTTGCCAACTTACAGCGAGAGAGGCTATAACCGTGCGCTCTCACCCTGCTGGCGCCGCCTGGCCGTTGCCGGCTGGCTATTCTGCTGTCTCTCTGCAGCCCGTATCGCAATCGCGGCCCATGAGCCACGTGAACCCGCTTGAACAGTTGGACACTCTCCGTAATACAGGCTCTCTACAAAAGCACCCGTTCGCGCCAAAAGCAGACGCTGTTTTCGAATCGACACGCGCTCAATAAATCAGATTAATTGGACGCTAAAGGAACAAAACTGATGTTTTGTCGAGTAATTTCAGCCGAAGAAGAGCGAAATAATAAGACACAGCTGGAACGAGGGACGCAGTACACTTTCTTTGAACAAACAACGGCACTGTTGCCATCTTAAAGGAAGTGTACGTCGTCCCGCTTCCTACCTGTCTTCTTTTTTTTTTCCGGTGTTCCTCAACTCAATCAACGCGCTCGTCAGACGACGTTAATTTCAGTTACATGTCCTCTGTTTTTCGAGAAACCGGGTGGTGAGCTGGCGCCGGGGCCGCTGTCGCCATCTGTCGGTTGTTGCGCCAGTCAGAGGGTGCCAGGATAGCAGACGGGCGCCGTAGAGAGAGAGAAAAGAAGTAGTTCTATTTTTTTGTTTTGTTTTTCACTTTTTATTTGGCTAGGTTCGTTCATTGAAATTTTGTATACGATTCTTGAACCACCTTCGAACTCCTCTGTGGTAAATGGTAACGCAAAAGTTGGCAAAGCCGATTTATACGTTCTTTTTAAAGGCTGTGTCCAGATTCGTGGCCACGCTGCATATCTTAATTGCAAAATAAAATAACACCTTTTTGTCAATTTTACCTAAAATTCTCCCCTAATGCTAAAATGGAAAAACTGTTAATATACGCAGGTTCCGTCATATTTCAAGCCCGTTTAGTCCTTCCCCCAGAGCCCAATCTCCCTTGGGGCGGGCACAACAGGCCATCGCAGACGACAGTCACATTGGGCAATGTGCGATATGAGCTATGGTTGAGAGCAGCGTTCAAAAACGACTATCCGCAGGTGGATCGATTGCACCGTGATCGCTCAAGCGGTCTTAAACTCTTTAATGTGAAGCACAATGTCAACCTATGACAGTTTACGACACCTCATCTCGGTATTAGACCACTGGTACGCGCACACACGGTATCATCGGCGGCAATTGCAGTCGACGTTGAAAAGCACGTTGAACGTCGGTTGGCACTCGGCACCAGGAAACAGAACCTAAGGCGGTGCAGAAGAGACGCCGGAACACGGCAACAAAACTTGCCTGTCTTGGACGCAGTCCCCGCAGTTTCAACGTCGCCACGTTGTCATACAATACGTAGACGGCCACCAGAGCCGACTGTACGTAAAGCGCTGCTGGCACTTCTTCGGAACTTGGCTGTTTCTAACGCTTTGGTTGCTCGTTTGACAAAACTAGCGGTGCAAAAACGTCGATGCAACCGAGATGTTCTGCGTGTTTGGGTGGGAGATGGAAGTAATGGCGGCCTTCGTGGCTGCCGATGCCCAATCAATTAAACAACGTTCATTAAGCAATTCGTGCGGCCTGCCAGAAAACCGAAAGAATGTCAGGTGAGAAAGCGGAACTCAACTCTCCCTCGAGAAGGAGAAAAGCTTCCAGTACCTCTTTTTTTTTCTCGTATCCGCCTCGGGATGCGTCAATACAGGGGAAGATTACGAGCCATTGCTACCCTCTTCCTCCTTTTTTCCGAGAGATTGTTGCGATAGCTCCGATGACGGTACCCGATACTCCGCGGTCGCCTTTACGCATTCTTTGGAGCGTTGCCTGTTATTGTCATCGGAGTTATCAGGACGACCCTCTAAAGCTCTCTATTTTAAACTTTTAGGACACCCATATTGAGTCAAAGGCTACCCTTATTAAAATTTCACTCAAACACAGAGCGCGTTTTAAAGCGCAGCTCTTAGGCGCCCGTTTCCGGCTTTAGCGGCGTGGCGTCAGCGTAACCGCGCGGTGCACTATGAGACGTTTCCCATGATGACGTCACACGTGACGTCATATGTGACGTAACGAGGGTCACCAGTGACGTCACTCGTGACGTCACCGCGCTTTGCATTATCGGTAAATTTCAACTCCAAATATAGCGGAAAAAATTCGCCGCTAAATTTAGCTGAAAAAAATTACCTGCTGAATTTTGCGTAAAAAATTACCCCGCTAAATTTAGCAGAAAAAATTTCCCGCTAAATTTGGGAAAACTCCCTGCTAGATTTAGCGGGAAATTCGGCCCGCTAGATTTAGCGGGAAAATATCCCGGCTAAATTTAGCGGAAAACATTCCCCACTAAACTTACCGGAAGAATTTCTCACTAAAGTTAGTGGCAAAATTTCCCCGTTAAATTTAGCGGAATACATTGGGCGCTAAATTTAGCGGAAAGAATTATCTTATTTAAGGTGAAAACCTTTACCGCTACATTTAGTGGCAAAATTTCCCTAGAAAATTTAACGGAACGCACTCGCCGCTGAACTTGGCGGAAAAAAATTTCCCCGCTGAATTTAGAGGAAAATTGTCCCCGCTAAATTTATCGGAAAAATTTCTTCGCTGAATTTTGTTGCAAATTTAGCAAAAATTTCCCGCTGAATGGGAGGCGAGCAGGAGGGGAGGAGGGCAGGGTGCGGATGAGGAGGAGAGGCATACTCCGTACCTTCCCCTCCTCCTCTTCAATAGCTGCGCCCTAATTCGGCGTCACAGGGGATTGTAAACGACTTGCATTTTTTTCATTCCGAAAGCAGTATTTGCCCTATGGAGCGCAGCCGTCGTTGTCTGGAGAGCAAAAAAATGGCAGTTAAATTTCGGCTGAGCGAAACGGCACTTAAATTCCGGCTGAGCGAAATGGGAAATAAATTTCCAACGGCTGCGGCGCGTCATAGCCCCAAGCAAAGCCCCCCTCCCACAGAGAAGACCTCGTCCTGGTGCTGCGGACCGCAAGTCGGTAAGAGGGAGTGGGTTGCGGGGCCGCCCATCCGTTCCTGCAACAAAATGGTGAGTTGGGCCAGTTGGTTCATAATGGGAAAAAGACAAGCGCCGAAAGACTTGGACAAGGTAAGAAGACTTGTGTCGTCGTCTTCTTACCTTGTCCTAGTCTTTCGGCGCTTGTCTTTTTCTCCCATCCCTTCATGCTCACGTGTCAGGCGTGGCCGGAAGCACGAAGGGGGGTTGGAGGAGCGACGAATTCCCGCTATCTCTCCCTGTGCCCTATTGTTTCACGTAGAGTTACTATATGGGATCCCAGAGTAACGAAACTCCGAAGGTTCATTTTAGAACCGCGGCGCGGCGCTGAAACCGAAACCATGGCGCCGCCATCTTAGGGCCCACGCGTCGACGGGGGTATGAAGGCAATAGTGACGTGCATTGGAGCGTGTTAAAGAGCTTTATTTAAACTGGTGGATGGGCTATACAAAAGCTTATGTGGTGCTGTGAGTAGCTTCCGTTGATGATTAACATTGCATTACATAATTTGCTCTCTACCGAACATCTATAAAAATTAACGTAGGTCAATGTGCCACAATGTGTCTCCGTTTTTTTTTTTATTTTTTTGCGTTGCACTTTGTTTTCACATGCACACGAGTCTGGACTTGTACAATTCTTCTTTTTATTATTGTCATGCGTTACACATGCTGAGTAAACTGTTTCGAAGGCTTGAAGTTTTGGTCTAAAACTTGCGCATACGGCCACGACGGCCGCACAACGCAGGCGAGGGCGATCAGCGTATTCCTTCCTGTTGTCGCGTGGAACTGCATCGCTTAGACCCCAGCCTTAATTTCAGATTTAGTCAAAGCATTCAAATGTCAAGCAGTATAGGTTTTTTTTCTTGTCAGCGCATTTAAAGGTTGACAAGTCACGGGCGTATCTATGCATGTACGCAGAAGGCCAGCTTGAGAACACACCATTTACTTGATTTACCTGTGCAGACAGAAGCTTTCTTCGCTTGCGGGCTGTATTTTTTCACTGCCTAGATTACTTAAAGAATGATCTTAAAAGGCGATTAGTAGTAGGATGCTTTACCCTCCCTGTAAATTTGCTATGCCAAATGACATGAATGACATGCCCAGGAATAACGAATTACCTGTGATACATATTTATTTGCTTGGTTTTCATTCCCAGACAAACACTAACGTGCTTTTTTAGCAGTGCAATACATCGCAGCAAAAAAATACCATGCTAAAGCAAGGGCTGACATTCAGCATGAAAGTGAGACATCAATGCACTCAGGGAACTAATCCGGACTGGAGTTTGTACAAAACCACTATACTAATAAAGAGAGGTATGTACAGCGTGAACGTAATGGATTGAACGCGCTTTTAAAATAATCTTACAATCCTGTTTCGTGAGCTACGGTACCGTAATTTACGATAAAGATGCAGCTATGCTGATGGGCAGTGGACTGGTTCTGTAAAAGATATTGAAGAAAAATCTTGCACAACTTGAAAGCTACTAATAAAATCCATATTTAAGAACCTTTTCCGGCAAAAGAGGAAGAGAAGCAATAAAAAGGGCTAGATTTTATTAGTCTATAAGCAACTTATAAAATTCATTTGTAACTTTTGATTGAGGCAAGTTTTCTGATCATTATTTTCACAAAAGAAATCCACTACCTAACTGCATCTTCATGGTAAATTACACTACTGTAGGTCACAAAATAGATTAATCCCATTTTTAAAAGTGCACTCAGTCCATTAGGTTCACTCTGTACATTAGAATTTCAGAAACCCGCGAACAGTAAAAAACATATAAAAAAAAAGGATGTCAAGTGGCATACAGATGAAGAATAAATACTTTGCAAACATCATTTTACATTATTTGTTAAAACTCTCATAGTGACCCTGCGGCTACCATATTTTGGGCTTGTCTTTCCAGAGGCCAGGAGGTTCAACGCCGGAAGATAAAAGCGAAGTTACACCAAAAGAAATATGTGTGTAAGCTTGTAGGTCAGGTCATAACAGGGTGGCAATGGCGGTCCTGGATACGTATCAATTACTGTTACAGCCAGTGTGTTAGTACTGATCTTCAGGACATTTGTTTTGTTCAACCTGAACGGATTCTCTGCATGCTGCAGCAGTTCGAGCACATTGCGAGAGGGCGCAAAGAGGGTATTGTCATTGTCTGGTGTGTACGACTTGAGCTCTATAAAGGCGGTGTTTATATTCGAACGTGCTTCTTTCAAGAAGTCAGTGCACACTTTACACAATTGGTGCTTTCTCAGAAGAGACTGCGAAGTATAGCCAGCCAGATAGGTTAGAAACTCCAGTACACTTTCAGACAACTCTGCCTCTGGTAGAAAATCAGGGTCAAAAACCTCCTCATCCTGTATGGGTGCTGGTGGTGACTGTAAAAAGGGTGTCAGATCTACACTGTCGTCAATGGCGTAATTGCCATGACGGCTTGGAGTAAAAAAAATCTCTGACAGAGCAATCAGTCTCAGCGTGAATGTACAAACTTAAAGTCACGCGTAGACAACACCTTCTGTTGAAGGGTTAGAGCCGCTCTGGGTTGAAATTATTACTCCTGCATGCACAGGTTTGAAGCGAACTTTCTGACCTGGCGCTCGGATTGACAGGCTTCTGAACATGCTCGTGAACATTTTGAGAAAAATCACTGCGTCTTTGTGGTCATTTTCTTTCAAATTGCTCATTGCAACTTTAAAACTTCGGGATGTCATTAATGTAAACCACCGATTAATGGCCTCCAGAAACCAAGCTGTCGTCAACGTCTCACGAGGAAGATGTCCTATCTTTACCAACAACCATGGCTGAAGCCACTGCACGATTAGGAAATGCTACTGCACCTGCAACATTCATTTTTTCGAAGTGATTCGGGTCCAGATGCTTGTCCTTGGGGTGCGGAGCAATTTTCAATTCTTGCTTCGCATCGATTGCAGCAAACTTCTTGAGGTACGCAACAGAGACCTGGAAAATGTGTTCGTATTGTAGTGCTAGGCAATCATTTCCTTAAATTACCCGAGACAGGAGTGACAAACAAAAACAAGAAAAAGTAGAAGGGACAGATGAAAAGACCGCCCGTCCCTGTTCCCTCTTTTTGTTGCTTCAATTTTTCACTTTTCTAAAGTCATTTCAGAAAATGGTAAAATTACACCAACTCGAATTTGCCCTCTTTGTTTTAGTCTATCGTGTTGTTGAAAATACATACCTCATTTGCCGGTAAGCCGTGCTCCTCGGCAATGTCGCCTGGCAGATATATCACCTGTTCACGGATGAGGAGGCCTCGGACAATTTTTGAACGTGCTGAGAAGCGGCGAAGAACAACAGGGTCCTATCCTCTCCCTCACCAGCATATGGATGGAGGCAGGAAACAACGGCATCGCCGTGCTTCGTCGCAGACACTCCGCACTGTCTCCACAAGCCTTTGTTGCACGCCCCCATGTAAGAAACAATGCAGTCTATAAAAAGTGCAACTTTTTCACACTCCACAATTATTTCAAAGACAACTTTTTTCAGCTCCAACGGTAACACAGAGTTGCCTGAAAAAAAAGATTAGATGTCGCTTTATGGTCAATAAATAATCTAAGTCTCCGGACCTACTTCAGGTTAGAAAATGATTTCAAAGCCATTTCCACTCATTTTGACAAATTGCTACATTTACCTGTAAAGTTGTCTGCTTCCACCTTGATTAAAGTCCAGCGAGCATAAAAACAAGCCCGTGTGTAGCACCAGTCGTAGTACCATCATTGTTTGCAGTGTGGAAATCTTGCCGGGCCGTTTGGCCTATCTTTGGTTTTCCATCGTACTTCAGGCCTGGTGTTAGCCGCATTTCATCCACAAGCAGCACGCAGTGGCGTTCTAGGAGACCCGTGCTTGCCACCTTACACTCGACCGCAGGAAGTCGTTCCCGCACAAGCCCTGAGAGTCAAAATAAATCTTTATGCTTACCATTTTGTCAACAAGCGATGCGCAACACTAATCTGAAATGAACATGTTGAAATAGTTTCAATTCAGTATCCGTTCATACCTGGCTGAAACGTGATTCCTTTTTTTGGAGAGTTCGCCCTGATGGTTGTACATGTTCCCGAAGGAAAGCAAACCCCATGTGCCTATAGGCAAGACACAGTTGGAAAACTCGTGTCATAGTCTCGTCGGGCCATCTTTTGCCCCTCATGTCATGGCGTGGTATGCAGAAAACCTGCCTTTCTAGCAAGTGTCGTCTACAGCATCTAAAGAAAGGGGAAAAAATAAGTTCCATAAAAATAAGGGTGCTGTCTCATTTACGCAGAAATTTATAAGCGTTTTTGTTTTTAGTTTTATGCATGGGCTCAATAAAACCACTTTTTAAATCCTGAAGATCTTCAGAAAGCTTGAGATTATTTTTTCTGGCCAGATCAAGCTTGCGGCGAGATGCAGCAATGGCTTCTTCATGACATTGTTTATGGCAGATTGTGTCAGTCTTCGTAGGTGTGACAAACTCTGAAATAACAGATATTTTGTAGACAACATTGAAGAATACAATATACAGAACACTTCAATTGCATTACACATGTCTACAGAATGTCTATGTTTCCCAGAAAAGAGAAAGTGCAGCCCAACTCACCTTCATTGCAGTTTACTGCGTGAACAGGGCTATGGCAGTCTGAAATTGCTGAGTGGGAGATCATCGGCTCTGCAGGAGGTTATTTAAGACAAATTAAACCAACAGTCGCTCATCAAAAGAGGCGAGCCTTAAAAAAATGCTGTGTTCTATGCTGTGTTCTATCTATTGAACACTAGGAACGCCTGTGTCGTGACCCATACCTGTTTTGCTGAAGTCCGTACTTGCTCTCGGGTCATCTGCAGTGTACGAGACAGCACCGCCGACGGGCTTTCTTCCACAACAGCGACCTGTTAGTGTGTTTTACACGGCATGAAAATAGAACGACATCCAGAACTCTTTAATATCATTACACGTGGCCAAAGCATATCTACTATGTTTCCCTAAAAAGAAAGAGGGCACATGTACACTCACCTTCACTGCAGCTAACTCTGCGCTCAGCACCATGGCAGTCTAAAATTGCTGAGTCGGAGATCATCGGCTCTGTAAAAGGTTATTTAAGACAAATTAAACCAACAGTCGCTCATCAAAACAGGCCAGCTTGGCAAAAATCCTGTGTTCCAACTATTGGACACCAGGATTGCCTGTGTTCGTGACTGATACTTGTTTTGCTGAAGAACATACTTTCTCTTGGGTCATCAGCAGTGTGCGAGACAGCACCGTCGACGGAATTTCGTGCACAACTGTGACCTGTTAGTGTGTTTTACACGACATGTAGATAGAACGACATCCAAACACTTCAATCCCATTACATGTGGCCAAAGGTTGTCTACTATGTTTCCCTGGAAAGAAAGAGTAAATGCAAACTCACTTTCACTGCAGTCTACTGCGTGCTCTGTGCCATAGCGGTCTCAAGTAGATGAGTTGAGGTCTATTGCCTCTCCAAAAGTGGTAATTGAAGCAGATTAAACCATCAATCACTAAACAAATATGTGTTGTACATGGCATGGAAAGAAGACCGTGTTGTACATGACATGGAAAGCAGACAACAATATCCAGAACACTTCAACCACTTACCATGTGCCAAAGTCTGCCTACGATGTTTGAATGAAAAGAAACAGTGCACGCTAGCACACCTTCACAGCAGTGCAGTGTATGTTCAACGCCATGGCACTATGGTGAACAGATGTTGGCTGCCATGAGTTCTGCAAAATTTAATGAAAAACAAATCATGTACAATGTTTGTAATGTCTTTATGAATTGCATAAAAACCTACTAGGTTGTTGTTGTTTTTCACCCAAAGACAATAAATAAATAAAATCACACCCTTTAGATTGCGAAGATCTTGTGAGAGCTCTGAATTTCTTTGATCTGTCCAGTTCATGCTTGTTACGAAGTTCAGCAATTGCTTCCTCGTGACATTAGTCACGGCAGTTTGCAGGGATATCTCCAGATGGAACGAACCCTGTAAAATGGATGTATGACACAAAGCACGGCAAGAAACAATATCGTGTGAAACACTTCAAACACAATACGTATTCCTAACATATGACTTTTAGTATGTCGTTCTTACAAGAAAGAGCTCGTGCCAACTGCACCACAGTCCTGTGCCAGGGTAGTCTGTGGCAGATGAATAAGAGGACGTCGGCGCTGCAAAAGGGGGATGCAAACAGATGAAACTAACTTAGTCAGCAACATACCTCTGCAGACCAACATGGTGTTCCTTACTAGACACTACAAATCTCTCTGCTATGACCCACACCTGCAAAGTTAACTTGTTTCACTTGGGCCATCAACTGCAACGTCTGAAATTGTGCTGCCGATGTTTTCTGCACAATGCATGTGACGGGGAGTGTCATCAATCCCTCTATGAAGTGGAAACTCTTTATTGCCAGTGTAATAATCATGCCAGAGATGCATACACCACACTGGAGATTTTGCTTTCTGGCAGGACACAATTGAGTTTGAGTTACGAAAAAAAATGTTTCTTGGAATTAACACATATTTCTTCAATATCCCTGTCAAGCACGTCCAGCAAAGAACATAATCCCACAACTTCAGGAACTGTACGAGCAAATCCACAAACGCAGGCTAATATTTCCCACAAAGTCACTTTCCGAAAGAATACTTAAGAAATTATAAACTTGCTTGAACAAATTACCGAACATCGATCCTGTGCCGGCTTTCTGACCACTTTTTGCTTGGTTGCGATGACAAATCCAGCGCCAAAAACCGTAGGGACTGCGCTCTGTTTGAGAAGATTTCTGCCATCGGCTCTTTGCGTTTCGAATTGAGACTCTTTGAAGTGATCCCAGAAGGCATTGTAACAGAAAGACGCAGCATTTTGAGGCATTCTGAATGGAAAACACTGCGGTTTAAATGGTATTCAGAACCATTTCACGAAACTACGAAAGTAGCGAGAATATAAACTGCATGAAAGAAATTTTTCCCAAAGCCACAAGGACCCGCTTTCGTTCGGCACGTCACTGCAAGAGGCATGCACGCGACCTTCGATGGATTAGCTGAGCTTGCTACACATCCGACGTGATGTGCGACAGCGAGAGATCTGACCCAACACTGGCTTAAGCTTAGCCCGCCGCTTACCTAATCGCAAGAGCGTCGCTCGCTCGAAAGCGAACACAGTCGTCGCTTTTTCGACTGCGAGGAAACGAAGGATACGCGGAATGAAACAGCTGTAATCGGCACTCAGACTTGTGCTCGTTACTTGAAAAATGTAATGGATTACAATTACAAATTACCGAGCCTGAAATGTAATAGATTACCTTTACAAATCACTTTCGCTGAAGAGTAACGGATTACTTTATTCATTACGTTACAAATTACTTTCACGTTATTTTTTCTTTACACTTATCCCGAAAACAATAGAAACGATCTTGATATTTTTCGAAAATGCTCTGCAACACTACTTTTCATTTCTCATACGCCCATAATATTGTCACGAATGACAAGTGATGAGGCAATAATAACCGAAAAAAACTAAACCTTTAATGGGGGGAACTTGTGCCCAGAAATAAAAGGAAAAAGAAAGATAACAACAGAGCGTCGCGGGCGTCGCAGGTGGCGAAGCAGCAGTATGGAACGCTGACGCGAAAACTGACTTTGACTTACCACGCGAAACCCCTTATGTACGTACACGCGTGGGCTTCTGGAATAATCGGCGTAGAAAGTTCGACGCGTAGAACATTCGGACCTCGAACAAGCAACCGGATTCGTGAAGTTTCCAGAACACTAAATTGCAGGAATAAGCAAAATACACGTCGCCCCCACGAATCGAGCCCTGGCTTTTCACGTGGGAGGCAGGTGCGGTAACCGTTAGGCCACGCGCGCGCTGCCTACTTGGCCAGCCGCTCGCGCGGCATTACTCCCCCCCTTAAAATGTGCATCGCCCCGATGCAGCACAAAACAAAACAAAGCAAACAGAAATAACGTTAAACTAAAGAGTCATTTGGAACACATAAGGTCCACAGTCCTATCGAGTGTAGTACGGCTTCATGCGCACGACGTGGACGACTTCCGGTTGTGGAGGGCGGCGTGATGAAGGCCCTGTTCCGTCGGGCGTCACCTCGTAGTTCAGATCTCCGAGTCGACGAAGCGCTTTGTAGGGTCGAAAGTAGCGCTTCAGTAGTTTCTCGCTGAGACCACGGCGGCGGATCGGTGTCCACAGCCACACCCGGTCTCCGGGTTGGAAGTGGACGTCCTGGTGACGAAGGTTATTGAGGAGTTTCAGCGAATATAGGGGGCGCTCCGATCGATCCAACATGGCGGACAAGAGGGGGATAGATTTGCGACGCCCGTCGACCGGTAGCGTATAAATAAAACAAAGCGTGTCGTTCTCTGTTAGTTCCCGTGTGCGAGACGATCGTCATTTCAACCAAGACCTACCGTGATGCTACAGATGAAGTGTTCAAGCCAGTCAATGGCAAGAAATCTTGCCATAGTCAAGATATGTGTGCAAGTGTTCGACGTGAGCTCTCACGCTGGTGGAGCCGTCATCATCAAGTTGAACCGAATGGACGCGGGTCCAAAGAAAGGTACATATCAACAATGTTCGCGCGTTGAAACTATGACGCTTACTTTATCTAAAACTAAACTTATCGGTCTGCGGCTACAAACATTTTCGTTGGCGTTGCTTAGATTATGTAACCATTCAGGCCTCGCAGGTGTTGCGAACTCTTCGGTTCTAGTTAATTGTGCTAAAAAGCGGTTGGATGGAAAGTATGACAACTACAGCATACAAGGGACGATTGAGGTCTTTATCCTGCGTTCTATGTATCGAAACATCGGTATCCTTGGTGTTATTTTGCAATGAGCTGGTCTCCGATCGTCCTGTTTTTACGCATAATGTAAACAAGCCCCGGAAGCGCCAATCTCGTTTCAATGTGCTTGTGCACCCCTACAAGCCTCGTTTCGGCTCTTGTATAATCTCATCGGTCATTCGAGTTGTATGTGCCATGGTGATATCTGCTGTGTGTGATCTGCTGACAAACAAGTCTGTATTAAATGTGATGAGGAGAACGAAGGTAAAGCTTTTTTAACTGTTTTCTTTTTACAGAACAGGGCAAAGCTTCTAAAACAAAAGCAACCTAAGCTGATATTTGAGTGTGCTCAAGAATAAATTGCAAAAGGTGCTTATGCTAAGTGGTAGATGTATGCAGTTGATTTTCTGTTTGCTTCTGCATTGTAAATTGGAAGATATGTATCAGCAGAAGACGCGTGTCCTTTTCAAATTGTCTTTTATTAGGGCAAATAGGTTTTCATACACAACCGAAGAGTTTGCAACACCATTTAATTCGAGGCCTGAATGGTTACATCATCTAAGCAATGTAAACGAAAATGTTTGTAGCCGCAGACCGATAAATTTAGGTTTAGATAAGTATGCGTCATAGTTTCAGCCTCAAACACGCAACATTGTCGATATGTACCTTTCTTGATGACAACTGCACCAACGTGAGAGAGCCCACGTCGTCGAACACTTGCACACATATCTTGACTATGGTATGGCAAGATTTCTTGCTTGAAGTAACGATCATCTCGCTACGACTAGCTACGACCACCCACTGCAGCGATGCAGGCATCGAAGGGGCGCAACGCAGTCATTCGCCGTCACCCGACGCTGCTCTTTTGGCATTCACGGCTTCCCGCCCAGGTGCTTGGTTTGTACTTGGCACCGAGTGTAATTTTCTGTGCTTGTGTGTGCTCATTGGCTGGATATGGGCCTCAAGAGCAGTTCTTCGGGCTCAATAGCGTTCGCCGAAACGAAGAACTTCTGAAGAAAATGCCTCCCAGGAAAAAAAGCACGAAGACGCAACGCACCAGCTTGGCGGACTATGCACTGGGCGTGGAAATCGGGCCCTGCGAATTATACACCAAATGCAAACTATCCAAACAAAACAAAAACATTTTTAGGCTCAAATTGGCTTCTGCAGACTATACGGCTGGACACTGGTGCCTGTTATTATGCATTGTATATTCACTGCTGTTTGTTGTGGCTTGAGAGTGCCTTCCTGCAATGATGCAGAGGGGTCCACTGAACCTTGAAATAAAGATATTTAAGCAAATCTAGATGCAATGTCCCTTGAAGCTAGATGGTCATGGAAAAGGTGTGCCATTACCTAATTTGCCAACAGCACGCTAATGGTCACGATCAAAACTCACCGAGTCAATGGGCAGTTTTCCACCACAATATTTATTGCTGTGTAATCACCAATTTGGTCCATTAAAAGTCTTGAGCCTGTAGCCTATAGCAAAGCCATTCTGGATCTGCAAAGCTTATGCTGTGGACATGCATCATCACATGGGCATGTTTCTTATCAATCTTAAACGTAAAACGCTAATTATGCAACGACATTCCCATATCATCACATTTTTAGCAAAGTGAATGGTCCCAGCTGTCATACTGTTAGCTTTGGAAGTAAACCAATTCACAACACCACCGGTGGCATACATCGTGCCAAGCATTAGTGCCGCATGTGGCACAAAAATGTCCTAACTAGGGAAGCAAACTTAATCTATCGTGTTGATTAAAGCACTTAAGTACGGGCGAAATTATCAAAGAAGGTCACTCGAAAGGGAAGTTTTCTCGCTGAACGAATATGACATTTTATTGTGCGTTCCGCAATGTAAGGCCGAATACATTCACTCAGTAATCGGTACAGAAGCATTTATCAATCGGTCGTGCGTGCTAAAAACAAGAAAAACAAAGGTGGATTAGAAACGCGATAGATTCGCCTTTGCACGGAGTACTTACACTCAAAATCGTGTCAACATAAAGCGACTATGGCCCACCTTGCTAGCAGCAATCTTAAAATTTATCCGTGTAGTCGTCGCACCCGTGCACCAACCGAAAGCGTTGCTGCAAGCCCCTCCGCCGTCAACTTTGAGTCGCTGTTGAGTCTGAAGAACTCTGCTTTATGAGGTCCATATCCAGCCACTAAGCACATACACAAGCACAGGGAATAATACTCGCTTCCAAGAACAAGCGAAGAACCCGGGGCGGAAAGCCCTGAATGCCGAACGACCTGCGTCGGGCGACGGAGACTGACTGCGTAGTACACAGGTTGCGCTCCTTCGACGCCTGCATCGCTGCGGCGGGTGGTCGTAGCTAGTCGTAGCAGTTCGTGTCATCTCTGCTGCTCGTACCGGAACACTAGAGCCGCGTAATAATCTTGCTGCCAAAGTTTATAAGCCTACGTTCGCGGCTAACGCACTTTCACAAAGCCAACGCCCAGCGAACCTATCCCCCTCGTTCTCTTTCGGCGACCGGCCGCCAGGGCGGTGACACCGTCGCTGAAACTCCTCAATAGCGGCGTGCGTCGACTCGGTTGTTGGTCATGAATCTTGATTTTGCCAGTTGGCGAGCTTCTTCCGTGCGTTGCGAGATTTTTTATTATTTATTTATTGATACTGTCAGCCCTAGACAGGGCTTTTACAGGAGTGGGTAATACAATGCAGTAAATCACATACATGCAAACAACAATGCACGATAAGGAAAAAAAAAAGAGAGAACGGCGGCAGAGAATACTAATACCTGCTGCGACAACGAGCACGAAAAGAGAGGAAAAAAAAGATGCTGTTATTATATGACTTGGTGACTAGACAGGCAATGATACAGCATTCGAAGTGCTCAAGTACTTATACAGATTAACGCCAACACAACAAGTGAAAAAAAAAATGATGGAAATGGACTCTGAGGGTAAGAGTAGAACACTAGATAGGCATCGTGATTGATCAACATTTACGACGCGTGACAAAGTACTAAGCTCTCGACGTTTTTAACAAACTCATTAATTGAGGTTAGGGTGACAGTGCCACTTGGCTGAGCATTCCACTCCGTAATTGCTCTAGCAAAGAAACTATACTTGAAGCAATCGTTTCTAACAGACGGCTCTCTTATGTACATAGCATGACGGTGCCTTGTTGATTCACCCAAGCGTATGTCCATGTAGTTAGATTTTTTTATGCAAATTAAATCATGAAAAATTAAGAACAAAAATTTCTTACGCTCACACTTTGTTCTTAATTCTAGAGCTGGGAGCTCGGCACGGCAGCATAGCTCAGTGGGAGAATCTGTGCGGCTATATTTACTAAAGATGAATCTAGCTGCAAGCCGCTGAACCCTTTCAAGTCTAGTAACATTGATCTTTGTATATGGGTCCCAAACAATTTTCGCATATTCGAGAACTGGTCTTACCAATGTTTTATACGCTATATTTTTTATTTCTGGTGTGGCGCTAGCTATGTTTCTTCTAAGGTACCAGAGTGCCTTGTTAGCTTTTGATGAGACTTTTTCAATGTGAGTGTTCCATCGTAAGTCACTCGTGAATGCTAATCCTAAGTATTTGTGTTCATCCACACGGAGGAGTTTAGTGCCATCTAAAAAATAATCATAACTTAAAAATTTCTTTTTTCGTGTAACTGTCATCAATACCGTTTTCGAGGGATTTAACTCCATCTGCCACTCATCGCACCATTGTTTAATTTTGCTGAGGTTATTGCTTAGTTCGATTTGGTCTTGTTGGGTTTCAATGTTATTATACAATACACAGTCGTCCGCAAACAACTTCATTGGAACAGAAATCCCAAAGCGGAGGTCATCTATAAATATTAAAAATAATAGTGGTCCCAGTACACTACCCTGTGGAACTCCCGAAAGGACAGGTGCAAAGCTAGACTTATATTCTCCGGACTCGACAAACTGAACTCTCGAAGAAAGATAGGAAGAAAACCAATTTGTAATTATGGGGTTCTTAAATATGGTACCAATTTTAAGCAACAATTTAGGATGAGACACCTTGTCGAATGCTTTTGCGAAGTCCAAGAATATTACATCAGTTTGACTTCGGTTGTTAATAGATTGAGCAAGGTCATGCACGGTTTCAACAAGTTGTGTGGTCGTAGACAGACCTTTGCGGAATCCGTGTTGATATTCATACAGTATATTATGGTCATTTAGAAAAGTCAACATATGTTTAGAAACGATGTGTTCGAGGAGTTTGGAGCATGTACTAATAAGAGATATGGGGCGGAAATGTTCTACACAACTCTCCGAACCGCCTTTATGAATAGGTATAATTCTGGCAGACTTCCAGGCTTTAGGCACGTGACCTTCATTTAAGGATGATTGATAAATTAAAGTAAGATACTTAGCAACCCATTCACCGTACCTTTTTAAGAACGCATTCGGAATTCCGTCGGGACCGGAACTTTTCTTCACGTCTATATTAAGTAATAAATTTAAAACTCCTTCTTCATGTATTTCAATATCTCCAATTGAAGGATACTCAGAGAAATCTTTAAATCCCGGCAAAAGTTCGTTATCTCGCGTAAAAACAGAAGAAAAGAAGGAATTAAAATTTTCAACGCGTTCTTGAGTGTTGCCGGAGTCACTTCCCGATTTGGCACGCGGATTAATATAACGCCAAAATTTCGCAGGGTCATCAGTAAGGAACTTTTTCAGTGTGACGTTGTAAAATTTGCTCTTCGAGTCTTTCACAAGTATTTTCAAATCATGACTCATGGCGTGAAGTTGCACCCTTTTATCGATATTTGGATTACTTTTAAGGGTTTTCTGATAACGCTTTATTCTTCTCTTTCTTTGAATGATATCTCTAGTGATCCAAGGACTTTTTTTCCTGGTCGTCTTTGTATGAGTAGGCACAAACTGATTAATGCAGTGCTGAACGACTTCAACAAAATAGTTCCACAAAACTTCTGTACCGACAGATGTCTGGTGGAGCAACTGAAAATCGTCTAATGACTTTTCAAGGTAGTCTAAAATACTAACATCGTCGGCGGCTTCAAAATTAAGGAATGTTTTACGCGATGGACAGTCGATTGTGCCGAGATTTGCGTTTAATGTCATGACTATCATTTTGTGATCTGATATTCCCTCATAAATTTCACAGTTTGGAAGAGCAGCGTTTAGGTTGGCGGAAACAAAGATTAGGTCGAGTAGGGACGAGGTCGTGGAAGACACTCGTGTCTCCCCAGTGACGACTTGCGTCAAGTTATAACAGAAAGCAAGTTCCAGTAGTTGGTCACAACTAGCCACTTCCGCTGTTCCGGCTGAAAGTTTATTCCAATTTATTCCTGGTAAGTTGAAGTCCCCCACTAACAAAATACTATGAGACCGTATTGCAGAGTCCACGTAATCGCGTAGTTTGAGTAAGAAGTCGACTGGAGCATTAGGTGGCCTGTAAACTCCACCTAGGACAACGTCATGGTCGTTGAGTTTTATCTGGATCCATACTGACTCAATGGCTTCAGCGTCCTCCAAAACAGTAAATGTGATATTATTTTTAATTAGAATTGCAACGCCTCCACCACGTGCTCCCCTGTCTTTTCTCACTATTCTGTAGTTTTCTGGTGTAACTTCACTATCTAAAATGTCTTTATGAAGCCACGTCTCAGTAATTACCATAATGTCTGGTTCGTGTTCCAGAACAATGCTTTCAATAAGCTCAACCTTGTTTAAGATGCTCCGGGCATTTATGTTAATTAATTTGAAACTCTTTTTATTATGTCATTGTTCTTGTGTGTTTGGTGAAGTGAAACACTTGTATCTTATATTGGCAACTTCGTTCCAAGCGTAGAGGACATTGTTGATCTTGATTTTATCGAACATTAACTTTACTTTTGCTCCCTCCTTTCGTTCATCAGGGGTAGAGTTCCATAAGTTTTTCCGAATCTCCACAACCCTTTTCGAGTAGTCTTCATTAATGCTAATGTCGGTGCCCTTGAGCTTAGAACAATTATTAAGAATTTTCATTTTATCTCGGAAGTCAGCAAATTTCAACATAATTGGTCGAATTCTACCAGGTGTGTGTTTTCCGATTCTGTGAATTCGTTCGATGGAGTCGAGTTTCACTTTCAGTATACCGTCGAATACTTCGTGATTTACAAGCCTCAGTAAAACTTGCTCAGTTTCAAGAGTTTCTTCTTTGATTCCCCTCACAATCAAGTTGTTTCTACGTGAACGATTATCAAGATCATCAACTTGTCGGTAGAGCGAGTTCAATTCAAGATCATGACTGGAAACTGCGCTCTCTACTTTGACAAGCCTGTTGCTAGTTTCATCGACAATTTCAAGTTTTGCTTCAATAGAGTCCAGCCTATTTTGTAACCTCTGTAGATTAGCTTCCGAGGTAGTTTGTTTTTCTTGGATTTCGTTAATTTTTTTTAGGATATCTTTTTGTGTTTGGAGCATTTCTGCAAACATGGCGTCAGTTATAGGCCCAGGATTTGCTTCCACGTCACCCGAGAGCTTCAGTAACATACCTGCTATTAACAAACAGTCATTCGCACACTGTAACAAGACCGTGGATCAGTTGAGCATCGTCGTTGCCATCGTCGGCCGGCACGTGAGGCAGCATGGCGTCGAGCATTGTGGTAACCGTCGGGCCGTGTACCAGTTGGAACGGTGTCATTCCCGTGGTTTCTTGCACCGCTGTGTTGTGCGCAAACGTGACGTACGGCAACACCTCGTCCCATGTTTTGTGCTCTACGTTGACATACATGGAGATTACGTCGGTGATCGTCTTGTTGAGCCGCTCCGTTAGCCCGTTGGTCTGCGGATAATAAGCGGTTGTTCGTCGATGGCTGGTGTGACTGAGCCTAAGAACTTCTTGAGTCAGCTGTGGCATGAAGGATGACCCGCGATCTGTGATCAGCACTTCAGGTGCGCCGTATCGAAGGAGAATAGACTCGACAAAAAACTTGTCGACTTCTACCGCTGTTTCCGATGGCAGGGCTCTCGTCTCGGCGTATCGTGTAAGATAATCGGACGCGACGATAATTCCACAGATTTCCTAGCGTCGATGTTGGGAACGGCCCATGTAAATCCATTCCGACCTGCTGGAAGGGCTAGTCGGTGCAGGTATCGGCTGCAGGAGTCCTGCTGGCTTCGTCGGAGGTGTCTTACGTCGTTGGCACTCATAGCACGACCGTGTGTACAGGTGGACTGTTTTCGGGAGTCTCAGCCAGTAGTGCTTGTCACGAATCCGGTCAAGCGTCCTGCGTAGCCAAGGTGTCCAGCCGTCGGGTCGTCATGGCATGCTTGAAAGATTTCTTCTCGCAGGCTGGCCGGAACAACCAGCAGTCAGGCAGGGTTGCTCGTTCCGAAGTTTTTCTTAAAGATCACGCCTCGCCGCAGAACGAAGCTTGGCAAGGGTCGGGCCAAGACTCGCGGAACTGAGCTTCTTTGACCTTCGAGGTGGTCGATCACGGCGCGAAGTTCGGGGTCGTCTCGTTGAAGTGCCCCTATGTCGGTATCTGTAATCGCTCCAAAAAACGGGCGTCATCATCGTCGTCGGTGCTGTCGGGAGGATATTCGACGGGGGCCCTGGACAAACAACAGGCGTCATTATGCTTGCGGCCAGACTCGTGCACAATGGTCACGTCGAATTCTTGTAGTCGAAGGCTCCAGCGAGCGAGGCGTCCAGACGGGTCCTTGAGGTAGGCGAGCCAACAGAGAGCGTGGTGGTTCGTGACAACGTGGAACGGGATCCCGTACAGGTATGGGCGGAACTTGGTTAACGCCCAGAGGACAGCGAGACATTCCATGTCGATTGTCAAGTAATTTTTCTCAGCCTTGGACAGTGCCCGGCTTGCGTAAGCAATCACGCTCTCTGCTCCGTCTTGTCTTTGGACGAGGACCACACCTATCCCGGCGTTGCTGGCGTTTGTGTGAACTTCCGTTTCCGCTGATGGATCGAAGTGTCCGAAGATAGGGGGCGACTGGAGTCTTTCCTTCAGTTCGTTGAACGCTTCTTCTTGCTACTCCCCCCACTGGAAGTTCACGTCGTCCTTCGTCAGATGCGTGAGCGGTGCAGAAATCTTGGCAAAATCGCGAACGAAACGTCTGTAGTAACCGCACAGCCCAAGAAATCTTCGTACGGCTTTCTTGCCTGATGGGTTCGGAACTTCGCCAACATCGGATGTCTTTGCAGGGTCAGGACTTATACATTGAGCACACATGACATGGCCCAGGAATTTGAGCTCACCAGCAGCATTTGAGCTAGCGAACCGACATTTTGACGGCTTCAGTGTCAGTCCGGCATTCTGGATAGCCTGTAGCACGGCTCGCAAACGTCTGAGGTGCTCGTCAAAGTCGCTGGCGAATACCAGGACGTCGTCGATACAGACGAGACAACTTTTCCATTTCAAGCCGGAAAGAACAGTGTCCGTTACGCGCCGGAACGTCGCCGGTGCTGTGCATAGTCTGAACGGCATCAATTTAAATTCGTACAGCCCGTCCGGCGTGACGAAGGCAGTCTTTTCACGATCCCTATCGTCGACCTCAATCTGCCAGTACCCACTCTTCAGGTCCATCGACGAAAAGTATCGGGCGTGGCGCAGCCGGTCCAGGGTGTCGTCGATGCATGGCAGCGGGAAGACGTCCTTCTTTGTTACAGCGTTCTGTCGGCGATGGTCCACGCAGAACCGTAGACTCTTACTTTTTCACAAGGACTACCGGTGAAGCCCACGGGCTGCTTGAGGGCTGGACAGTGTCGTCATCGAGCATTTCTTGGACCTGCTTCTGGATGACTTCTCTGTCTTTCACAGAGACACGGTACGGCGACCAATGAACAGGAAGCGCGTTGTCTTCAGTGACAATTCGATGTTTCGCAACGGCCGTTTGGCATACCTTTGACGACGTGGAGAAGGTCACTGAGTTGTCATCGTTGTGGGATAGGCAGGGTTGGGTCGATGTCAAACTGCGAAGGCGGCGTTGTCTTGGGTGGCCACGAAGAGAGGTCTTCTGATATTCCGGCGATTGCGGCTGAGTCCGGGAGTTCCTCGGCGTGACCCACGACGGTGCCTTTCGTGAGGTGCTGGGCCTCCCGTCGGAAGTTCGTTACGAGTGTGACTATGTGTCCGCCTTGGAGGTCCGCGACGCCTCTTGATATGCCAATCCCTCTTCCTAGAAGCAACTGGAGATTTCCTTCAAGCAAAACGTTGCCGCTGAAAGTCTCATCAACCACGACGGGTACGAAAACCACTTGACCGCGGTGGTAGGTTCACGTGGTTTGCGAGGACTGGTACCGCGGATGACATCGCTTTGGGTTCCCCCGGTGGGGGAGCAGGTTTTCGTAGCGTCAACTGGTTCGCTCCGAGGTCGATGACGACGCCATACTCGCAGAGAAAGTTCATTCCGAGGATAACGTCCCTCGAACAGTCTTGCAGAACGACAAACTTGACAGTGCACGTCTCACCGTGGATCCCGACACGAGCAGTGCATCTCCCAACCGGCGTGATGAGGTGCCGTCCGACGGTTCGTATTTGAGGTCCATCCCACGGCGTCGTGACTCTTTGAAGGCGGCGGGAGAGCCTCCCACTCAAGAATGAGTAGCAGTGTTGCGGAGTTGCCACTCCGGAGTTGGAATGATTCCGGAATCATTCCGCATTTTCGCGACCCCGGAATGGAATGGGAATGGAATGGCGGCAACATTGAGGGAAATGGAATGGGATGCCTTTGGCACGGAATGGAAATGGAATGGAATGGGCCCGGTTCTTTATGTATTTTTATTTATTTATTTATTATTTCTTGAGGGGGGGGGGGGGGCTAAACCAAGCAAGTCAGCGAGACAGTTGCTCAGAAATAAAATGAGCAGCGAGAAACTCCTAGCCCGTGTGAAGCCCTAACAGACTACGCAAAAAAATGCAATACAAAAAACAAGCCTCAAAGCAAAGAGCACAGGCGGGAAGGGGGGGGGGGGGGGGTATCGGTGGCGCCTTTCGCGGACGCACAGACGGCGAGCTTTACTTGTTTTACTCGAGAGCGAAACAAGAAACCAAGCACCGGGCAAAAGAAACGAAGGGAGCGGCCTGAAACCGCCATGCACGGCTCTTCATCCTCTTTTTGTCCAGCTTTTCTTTTTTTTTTTTTTTTTTTTTTTTTGCGACGGCATGGAGAGTGCGGGGCGACTCACAATTCGCAGAGCTCCGATAACTCGTTGACTCGCGCGCCGCCGAAAGATGATCAGTTATTGTTTTCTTATAGTTCGTCGAGCGTCGTTTAGCAGGCGGGCAACAATGCTGCCTTCCACGTTCATACGCGCGGACTCCTTTGAAGTGCAAAATGTGGGTTTGCTCAACACCAAGCGAGAGTCACTTCTCTCTTCTCCTCTTGCGCTTTGCTTCGACGCTTGTTTTTTTTTTTTTTATAGTGCATTTTTACGTGTAAGGCCGCCTTTTACTTGCTCCTTGTTCCGATGCTTGTTTCTTGTGTTAAATGTTTTACATTCAACTTTCAAGCCGGTTAGGGTTACAATCAAGCTAGATGGTGCCCACTCATTTCCTTTGATATTAGTTTCTGTATACCTTGTTTCACCTTGCGATGGACTGCTTAGGACGTTACGAGTCACCCCAGGCAATCCAGCACCGTGAGACCAATGCTTTTTTGAGGCATTTAGCATTTTGTTTGCAATTGTCTATGCGTTTGATAATGTCAGCTTTATGCTGCTTATGCCGGCAAACACAATGTAGCTGTCAAGTGCCGATTTTCATGTTTAGGAATTAGAGGAATGGAATGGAACGGTTCAGCCATTCCAGGAGTGGGAATGAGCCCAGTTGCCCCATTGCTAGGACTTGAAAGGAATTGAATTATCGAAACTTCTCATTCCTGGAGTGGAATTGGAATGGAATGAGTGTGCCCATTTTGCAACACTGCTGAGTTGTCTACTTTGGTGTCTACGACTGCTGATGCGTCGTAGCCGTCGATGACGACGTTTAGGTTATTGGACACCGCTGCAGGGGCGTCGTTTCGGTCTCTGGTAGCGTTCGAGTGGGGGCTCTCCAACTTTCGTGGAGGATCTTGGCGTCGGTCGTCTTCGGCAAATCCACCTGCAGGGGTTGCCGCGCCAAGTTTCCCCGGCGAGGAGCGAGGGGTCACAGGCTTTCACGTCGGGGTCGGTGCATCGGTGAAGCTGGACGTCGTAGGGATGGCGACCGGAACCCTCGGCGGGACGCAGGCTTGGGTGACTGAGGTCGTCGCAGGTACTCGTCGATCTCCCGAGGGTGTTTACTATAACGGGGGCGTGGTTCATCGGGTGGAACCCGCGCAGCCCGAGTCGTCGGTATGTGCATTGGCGGTAAGTGTGGCTTGCTTTCCCGCAGTGGAAACACAGAGGGCATCGGTGGGGCGTTCGCGACATGTCGGTCTTCCGGGGTGCGCGGGGCTCCTGGCAGGCGTACTGGACCTGGACGTTGTGGCGGTGGTCGTGCTGCGCCGCAGGAGACTGACTTCGGGGCGGCGCGACATAGGCTTGAGGAGGAGGCGGTGACCGTTGGGCCATTGCGGCGTAAGTCAGGGTGGGCTCCTCGGGTGCTGCTACGCTGGCTGGAGCCTCCGGTTGAATTGCCCGCTGAACTTCTTCGCGTATCACTTCGGCTATCGACAGCAAAGCCGGCTGGTTGGCACTAGGCAGCAGCTTCCTGAGCTCTTCCCGGACGATGTTGCGGACAATTGCACGAAAATTGTCAGCACTGTCGAATCGGGAAGATGTCAGCGTCAAAGCAACAGGCGTGCCGGCGAGTCGGTTGTAGTGGCTTGCTCGGATCGACAGGGCCCGCTCGATGTTAGTTGCCTCGGCAACGAATTCATCGACAGTAGTTGGTGGGCTGCGAACAAGGCCACCGAAGATGTCACTCCTCACTCCTCTCATCAGGACGGGCAGCTTCCTCTCCTCGGTGGAGTGAGGGTCGGCGCGGCTGCTCAGGTGGAGGACGTCTTCAACGAAGCTGGTGACCGTTTCGTTTTTCCCTTGAGTTCGTACATACGGGAGGTCTTCCGCTCGCTGTCGTCGTGTCTGGTTCGTAAATGTCTCTTTCAGGCCGGCGATACAGGTATCCCACGACGTGAGCGACGCCTCGTGGTTCTCGAACCACTGCCTCGCGGTACCCTCCAAAGAGGAGTAGAGGTTTTGGAGGCGCTGCTCAGTGGTCCATCTATTATGGCGTGCTACACGTTCGTAGTGCAGAAGCCAGTGCTCCACGTCCTTGTGGGTCTCGCCATGAAAGGCCGTCGGGGTTCGCTGGGCAACGGGCTGGTAGATGACGGCGGCGGCGGTCGGGGTGTGCGATTGCTGGTCGTCCATCGTCGGCCTTGTTGGCTGCTTGGTCCTGGGTGGCAGAAGTCCGTATTCCTGGTGTAGATATTGGGTGCGGCGACTTGACCGGGTCTCGATCTGGTCTTCGTTGGGTCCTCGGGAGCTTGTGTTCGGACTTGTACTGCGGGAACTCGGAGGGCTGCGCTGCACGGGCATGCGCTACCCCGCACCTCCACCAAAAAGTCACGAATGACGAGTGATGAGGCGATAATAACTCAAGAAACTAAACGCTTAATGGGGCGAACTTGTGCCTAAAAATAAAGGGAAAAAGAAAGATAACAACAGAGCGTCACAGGCACCGAAGGCGGCGAAGCTGCAGGATCGAACGCTGACGCGAAAACTGACTTTGGCTCACCACGCGAAACCTCTTATGTAGACGCGTGGGCTTCTGCAATAATCGGCGGAGAAAGTTCGACGCGTAAAGCATTCGGACCTCCAACAAGCAACCGGATTCGCGAATTTTCCAGAACACTAAATTGCAGGAATAAACAAAATACACGTCGCCCCCAGGAATTGAACCCTGGCTTTTCGCGTGGGAGGCGGGAACAATAACCATTGGGCCACGCGCGCGCTGCCTCCTTGGCCAGCTGCGCGCGCGGCAATATGGTGGCCCTTGTAATAATAAAATAATGTATTTAAGAGAAAGAGTGTAGGTGCACTCCGTTCAGCTGTAAGCTGACAATTCCCCGAAAGCTGCGACCGCACCCGCCATTACGCTAGCTTACGGCCTCCGGAAATGATCCCCGGAATTGTGCAGACAGGGCTAGCACTGCGCATGCTCAGTAGCAGCGTCTACCTCCGCTACGAGCCTCAGAGCTAAAGAAACGATCTACGAAAGCTCCCTTTTGACTCGGGTGTTTTGCCTGTTATTCACAAGAAAAGAAAGACTTGGTCCTAACGTTACAATGTGTAGTCAGTACACAATGCAGGTCTCCTAGTTTTCCTTGATCTTTTTCCGTACATTAGAGGTTGTTGTTCTTGCTGATGAAAATGTGTGTGTTTATTGGCAAGGAAAGTATTCGCTGAAACTATGTTTGCGTACTAATTAGTGCCCTGCATTTTGAACATCTAATTAAGAGATGGCCATGAAGACGACGGACGCTTTATGACTGAAAACTCGGCCGTTCAGAGAAAAAGTGGTGATTACTGGTTATCGATCGTTCATCGGTTCTCGCTTTCACACCAATATTCGTGGAGGCTAGGGGAGGGGAGGGCTTTCAAAGGGACAAAGCGGTGGCCATCGGTCTCACAAAACAGTAAAGGATCATACCACTTTTACGCGTTCTCTTTCTCTCTCTCTGTCAGCACTTCTTAGGTGGCCTAACCCCCCGCCCTTTTCATGTTGACAGCTGACTGTAAAGTAAGGAGTGAACTCGATCACCGTGCCCAGACAAGAAAACGAAAATAAGTATCATCCGTACCCTCGAAGACGATGCTCTTAGCCTCGCGCCGGGCGCTTTTAAGCCGTGCCTCAAGAGCATGCTAGAATACAGTAGCGTACATCAGACAAAGAGAACTCGACTCCTTCGCACGAGGCTACAACGTCTGTTACACGAGTTCTGAACCCGAGAATTGCAGAAATACGGACCCACGTTTGATGTCTGTGCAGGTAGCGGGAGACGTCGAAGAAGTTGGAAATGGTGAACCGGTGTAAAAGACAAAAATAAATAAACACGAAGAGCTTTCTCCTGTCCGGGAGAAAAGAAAAACACGATGGAAGACGACGGAGAGCCTACTCGGCGTGCCTTACTTGATCTCTGTCTTTCGTATATTTGTACACGCCTTGCTCGGTTATCTAGTTGTTCTTGTGACCGGTCATACAGAAATTTATGTTTTCTTTTCGGCTATTTTTCCCTTCCTGATGTTTCCTATTTTGTTGAACTTGCTCTCTTTGTGCTGCCGAATGTTCTGCTCTTATTGCTCCAGTTAATGTATTAAGGACGATCCAAACTAACGAGTTTTTGTGTGCGCATAGGCCGTGCGCTTCCCAGACATTGCGTATTCCGGACGTTCTTGCTGTTTCCGGGGCGCTGTCTGAGTCACAACTGAGCGCGTTGGTTAAGACATGCGATTTCGGGCGAGCGGAGAGCATCTGCGCCACGAAGAAACGCGGCGCCGGAACTGGTGCGCTCCACCTATTGGCCGGGAGAGGAGCGCCCTACTACGTCACAGCGCGTATTTGTGCGCCTTCAGAAAAAACCAACCTTTCTTATGCGCGCCCCGAAGGCGAAAGGAATCAGGGCAACGTTACGAAATACGCAATTTCCGGGAAGTGCACGGCCTACACGCCACAAAAACGGGTTGGTGTGGATCGGGCTCTATGTTCATAGTTTAAAAAGTAGCGAGTAATTAAAGTAATATATTACCAATATTTTGTAACAAAACTACCTTAAAGATTACTTCCGAAACAAAGTAGCGTGGCAATTTTACTTAAAAAGTAACGGAATACAAGTAATCCGTTACTTGTAATGGATTACTCCCCAAGTCTGTCGGCACTCACCTCACATAGCTTGCTTGTTGCAGTGGGCTTGAAATCTTTCCGTTTTACCTTGGCCAGTCAAGCCTTCGTCCTCCGCCTTGCAGTTGCGTTCTTTCCAACCGGGATCCGGAATAGTCTCTTTTCATTCTTCGACCTGCAGGTCGGAGAATGTAAAGAGACTATTCCGGATCATGCAGAAAGATGTAAAGAACGAATGTGCCGGTCAACCCTGTTTTGCTCGGACAAAGTGTGGCCGCTCGGACGGCAGATTCCCGGCCCTCGGCGCTTGGCGTACGGATTACCTCTATCGATCGTTCCGCTAGTCGCACTCGCCCACCATGATTTAGGATGCCCGTGGTTGAAATTTGACATGTACCATATTATCAGTCACGAGAGTTACTTCGACACCGTTAGCAAGTTTGTTTCTAGCGACCACAGCCAGGGCATTATTTGCGGCTTCTGGTTGGCCACATTCGAATTTCTGAAGACGCCCTGGAACACGCCCAGCCCGCTTTTGGCCCAATGGCGGCTCCTCATTTGTCTCCTACACTTACCAACGAATGGCCAAACTCTCTACATATACGGCTCTGGTTGCCGGCGAAACGCCAAAAAGAAATGGAAGGCGTTACTTTAGGAACCCATTGAGTGAGTGTAGTTTCACGTGTTTACGCTTTCAGCCATGCTGCGCAGCGGAGGAGCGAGGTGCGCTGCCCGCTGTCCGGCGGACAGCAGGGCCCGCGACTTCTAGTAACGCGCTGCACGTAGCAACGCTTTCACATACCTACACGCAAGCAGTCTTAAGTGTCCTCCTGTACTCTTTGCCCCTCTGCATCCCCCTCGCGGAGCTGATATGACGCGCTTTTCGCCTGCTTCACGAGCGAATGCTGTTGCAACGCATGGATCCCCGAGTACCTGGTGATGCCGCGTCTCGCAGTACTTTTTTGCTCTTTATGCACCTACCCGAGTTACGTCTATGTCGTGGTAATTAACGCCGGTATCCGCTTTTGTTTGCGGTAGTTTCTGTGTGACGACGTGATTATTAAACTGAGGTATCGCCGTTGATTGTCCAATTTCCAGGCTTGGCCGAGCGGGTAAACCAAGTGCATGCCCTTTAAGACCGGAAAAAGGCTTGTCAGCAGTGATGGCTTTGTTCGTTTGTTCGTTTTCCGTTTGTCTCTTGTTGAGAATAAAAAATGTGGTTCGAGCTTTATTTTTTTTGCCGTGTTTTTTGTGAGGCGGCGTGAAAATTCTGTGCTCGCCATCATCGGTGTTATAATCTGCGTGAGATGCTCGATTGGCGTCCCCGCCAGTCTGCCATACCTCACCCGCTCTGTTCCTCTGCTGGTTTTATTAATTGATGCCTACTGAAACGACGCCTTCGAAAAGTATTTAGTCATCCCTGAGACGTGGTGTCTGGGCCAAGTCTTGTTGTTGCCATAAATTGCATGGTAAATTGGGTTGGCAATGATTGCCACGTCCTACCTTTCTCACCCATGAAGGCGTCGTAAGGCTAAGCTGCAATCGTGTCCTGCCGTCACGCTCGGCGAAATAAGGTAGAAACTTACTCGACCTTCAACGTATCCTGTGAAGTAAGGCAGGAGCCTTTGACTCCTTACAGCGGTGTTTTTCCGCTCGCTAATGAAACCGATCGACGTTGTCAATGTCGCAAGGCTGGCTATGGTCCTCCCTTTCTCACCCATGAAGGCATCGTGAGGCTAAGCTGCACTCGTGTCCTGCCGTCACGCTCGGCGAAATAAGGTAGGGACTTACTCGACCTTCAACGTGTCCTGTGAAGTAAGGCAGAAACCTCAGACTCCTTACAGCGGTGTTCTGCCGCTCGCTAAGGAAACCGATCGACGTTGTCAATGTCGCAAGGCTGGCTATATTCCTCCCTTTCTCACCCATGAAGGCATCGTGAGGCTAATCTGCAATCGTGTCCTGCCGTCACGCTCGGCGAAATAAGGTAGAAACTTACTCGACCTTCAACGTATCCTGTGAAGTAAGGCAGAAGCCTTTGACTCCTTACAGCGGTGTTTTTCCGCTCGCTAAGGAAACCGATCGACGTTGTCAATGTCGCAAGGCTGGCTATATTCCTCCCTTTCTCACCCATGAAGGCATCGTGAGGCTAATCTGCAATCGTGTCCTGCCGTCACGCTCGGCGAAATAAGGTAGGGACTTACTCGACCTTCAACGTATCCTGTGAAGTAAGGCAGAAACCTTTGACTCCTTACAACGGTGTTGTGCCGCTCGCTGAGGAAACCGATCGACGTTGTCAATGTCGCAAGGCTGTCTATCGTCCTCCCTTTCTCACCCATGAAGGCATCGTGAGGCTAAGCTGCAATCGTGTCCTGCCGTCACGCTCGGCGAAATAAGTTAGGAACTTACCCGATCTTCAATGTATCCTGTGAAGTAAGGCAGAAGCCTTTGACTCCTTACAGCGGTGTTTTTCCGCTCGCTAAGGAAACCGATCGACGTTGTCAATGTCGCAAGGCTGGCTACGGTCATCCCTTTCTCACCCATGAAGGCATCGTGAGGCTAAGCTGCAATCGTGTCCTGCCGTCACGCTCGACGAAATAAGGTAGAAGCTTACTCGACCTTCAACGTATCCTGTGAAGTAAGGCAGAAACCTTAGACTCCTTACAGCGGTGTTGTTCCGCTCGCTAATGAAACCAATCGACGTTGTCAATGTCGCAAGGCTGGACATCGTCCTCGCGTTCTCAGCCATGAAGGCATCGTGAGTCTAAGCTGCAATCATGTCCTGCCGTCACGCTCGGCGAAATAAGGTAGAAGCTTACTCGACCTTCAACGTATCCTGTGAAGAAAGGCAGAAATCTTTGACTCATTACAGCGGTGTTGTGCCGCTCGCTAAGGAAACCGATCGACGTTGTCAATGTCGCAAGGCTGACTATCGTCCTCCCTTTCTCACCCATGAAGGCATCGTGAGGCTAAGCTGCAATCGTGTCCTGCCGTCACGTTTCGCGAAATAAGATAGGAACTTACTCGACTTTCAACGTATTTTGTGAAGCAAGGCAGAAATCTTTGACTCCTTACAGCGGTCTTGTTCCGCTCGCTAAGGAAACCAATCGACGTTGTCAATGTCGCAAGGCTGGCTACGGTCATCCCTTTCTCACCCATGAAGGCATCGTGAGGCTAAGCTGCAATCGTGTCCTGCCGTCACGCTCGACGAAATAAGGTAGAAGCTTACTCGACCTTCAACGTATCCTGTGAAGTAAGGCAGAAACCTTAGACTCCTTACAGCGGTGTTGTTCCGCTCGCTAATGAAACCAATCGACGTTGTCAATGTCGCAAGGCTGGACATCGTCCTCGCGTTCTCAGCCATGAAGGCATCGTGAGTCTAAGCTGCAATCGTGTCCTGCCGTCACGCTCGACGAAATAAGGTAGAAGCTTACTCGACCTTCAACGTATCCTGTGAAGTAAGGCAGAAACCTTAGACTCCTTACAGCGGTGTTGTTCCGCTCGCTAAGGAAACCAATCGACGTTGTCAATGTCGCAAGGCTGGACATCGTCCTCGCGTTCTCAGCCATGAAGGCATCGTGAGTCTAAGCTGCAATCGTGTCCTGCCGTCACGCTCGGCGAAATAAGGTAGAAATTTACTCGACCTTCAACGTATCCGGTGAAGTAAGGCAGAAATCTTTGACTCCTTACAGCGGTGTTGTTGCGCTCGCTAAGGAAACCGATCGACGTTGTCAATGTCGCAAGGCTGGCTACGGTCATCCCTTTCTCACCCATGAAGGCATCGTGAGGCTAAGCTGCAATCGTGTCCTGCCGTCACGCTCGGCGAAATAAGGTAGAAATTTACTCGACCTTCAACGTATCCTGTGAAGTAAGGCAGAAATCTTTGACTCCTTAAAGCGGTGTTGTTCCGCTCGCTAAGGAAACCAATCGATGTTGTCAATGTCGCAAGGCTGGACATCGTCCTCGCGTTCTCAGCCATGAAGGCATCGTGAGTCTAAGCTGCAATCGTGTCCTGCCGTCACGCTCGGCGAAATAAGGTAGAAATTTACTCGACCTTCAACGTATCCTGTGAAGTAAGGCAGAAACCTTTGACTCCTTACAGCGGTGTTGTTCCGCTCGCTAATGAAACCGATCGACGTTGTCAATGTCGCAAAGCTGGATATGGTCCTCCCTTTCTCACCCATGAAGGCATCGTGAGGCTAAGGTGCAATCGTGTCCTGCCGTCACGCTCGGCGAAATAAGGTGGAAACTTACTCGACCTTCAACGTATCCTGTGAAGAAAGGCAGAAATCTTTGACTCCTTACAGCGGTGTTGTGCCGCTCGCTAAGGAAACCTATCGACGTTGTCAATGTCGCAAGGCTGACTATCGTCCTCCCTTTCTCACCCATGAAGGCATCGTGAGGCTAAGCTGCAATCGTGTCCTGCCGTCACGTTTCGCGAAATAAGATAGGAACTTACTCGACTTTCAACGTATCCTGTGAAGCAAGGCAGAAATCTTTGACTCCTTACAGCGGTCTTGTTCCGCTCGCTAAGTAAACCGATCGACGTTGTCAATGTCGCAAGGCTGGCTATCGTCCTCCTTTTCTCACCCATGAAGGCATCGTGAGGCTAAGCTGCAATCGTGTCCTGCCGTCACGCTCGGCGAAATAAGGTAGAAACTTACTCGACCTTCAACGTATCCTGTGAAGTAAGGCAGAAACCTTTGACTCCTTACAGCGGTGTTGTTCCGCTCGCTAATGAAACCGATCGACGTTGTCAATGTCGCAAGGCTGGCTATCGTCCTCCCCTTATCACCCATGAAGGCATCGAGAGGCTAAGCTGCAATCGTGTCCTGCCGTCACGCTCGGCGAAATAAGGTAGAAGCTTACTCGACCTTCAATGTATCCTGTGAAGTAAGGCAGAAACCTTTGACTCATTACAGCGGTGTTGTTCCGCTCGCTAATGAAACCGATCGACGTTGTCAATCTCGCAAGGCTGGCTATGGTCCTCCCTTTCTCACCCATGAAGGCATCGTGAGGCTAAGCTGCAATCGTGTCCTGCCGTCACGCTCGACGAAATAAGGTAGAAACTTACTCGACCTTCAACGTATCCTATGAAGTAAGGCAGAAACCTTTGACTCCTTACAGTGGTGCTGTGCCGCTCGCTAAGGAAACCGATCGACGTTGTCAACGTCGCAAGGCTGGCTATCGTCCTCCCTTTCTCACCCATGAAGGCATCGTGAGGATAAGCTGCAATCGTGTCCTGCCGTCACGCTCGGCGAAATAAGGTAGAAATTTACTCGACCTTCAACGTATCCTGTGAAATAAGGCAGAAACCTTAGACTCCTTACAGCGGTGTTGTTCCGCTCGCTAATGAAACCGATCGACGTTGTCAATGTCGCAAGGCTGGATATGGTCCTCTCTTTCTCACCCATGAAGGCATCGTGAGGCTAAGGTGCAATCGTGTCCTGCCGTCACGCTCGGCGAAATAAGGTAGAAACTTACTCGACCTTCAACGTATCCTATGAAGTAAGGCAGAAACCTTTGACTCCTTACAGTGGTGCTGTGCCGCTCGCTAAGGAAACCGATCGACGTTGTCAACGTCGCAAGGCTGGCTATCGTCCTCCCTTTCTCACCCATGAAGGCATCGTGAGGATAAGCTGCAATCGTGTCCTGCCGTCACGCTCGGCGAAATAAGGTAGAAATTTACTCGACCTTCAACGTATCCTGTGAAATAAGGCAGAAACCTTAGACTCCTTACAGCGGTGTTGTTCCGCTCGCTAATGAAACCGATCGACGTTGTCAATGTCGCAAGGCTGGATATGGTCCTCCCTTTCTCACCCATGAAGGCATCGTGAGGCTAAGGTGCAATCGTGTCCTGCCGTCACGCTCGGCGAAATAAGGTAGAAACTTACTCGACCTTCAACGTATCCTATGAAGTAAGGCAGAAACCTTTGACTCCTTACAGTGGTGCTGTGCCGCTCGCTAAGGAAACCGATCGACGTTGTCAACGTCGCAAGGCTGGCTATCGTCCTCCCTTTCTCACCCATGAAGGCATCGTGAGGATAAGCTGCAATCGTGTCCTGCCGTCACGCTCGGCGAAATAAGGTAGAAATTTACTCGACCTTCAACGTATCCTGTGAAGTAAGGCAGAAACCTTAGACTCCTTACAGCGGTGTTGTTCCGCTCGCTAATGAAACCGATCGACGTTGTCAATGTCGCAAGGCTGGATATGGTCCTCCCTTTCTCACCCATGAAGGCATCGTGAGGCTAAGCTGCAATCGTGTCCTGCCGTCACGCTCGACGAAATAAGGTAGAAACTTACTCGACCTTCAACGTATCCTATGAAGTAAGGCAGAAACCTTTGACTCCTTACAGTGGTGCTGTGCCGCTCGCTAAGGAAACCGATCGACGTTGTCAACGTCGCAAGGCTGGACATCGTCCTCCCTTTCTCACCCATGAAGGCATCGTGAGGATAAGCTGCAATCGTGTCCTGCCGTCACGCTCGGCGAAATAAGGTAGAAATTTACTCGACCTTCAACGTATCCTGTGAAGTAAGGCAGAAACCTTAGACTCCTTACAGCGGTGTTGTTCCGCTCGCTAATGAAACCGATCGACGTTGTCAATGTCGCAAGGCTGGATATGGTCCTCCCTTTCTCACCCATGAAGGCATCGTGAGGCTAAGGTGCAATCGTGTCCTGCCGTCACGCTCGGCGAAATAAGGTAGAAACTTACTCGACCTTCAACGTATCCTATGAAGTAAGGCAGAAACCTTTGACTCCTTACAGTGGTGCTGTGCCGCTCGCTAAGGAAACCGATCGACGTTGTCAACGTCGCAAGGCTGGCTATCGTCCTCCCTTTCTCACCCATGAAGGCATCGTGAGGATAAGCTGCAATCGTGTCCTGCCGTCACGCTCGGCGAAATAAGGTAGAAATTCACTCGACCTTCAACGTATCCTGTGAAGTAAGGCAGAAACCTTAGACTCCTTACAGCGGTGTTGTTCCGCTCGCTAATGAAACCGATCGACGTTGTCAATGTCGCAAGGCTGGATATGGTCCTCCCTTTCTCACCCATGAAGGCATCGTGAGGCTAAGGTGCAATCGTGTCCTGCCGTCACGCTCGGCGAAATAAGGTAGAAACTTACTCGACCTTCAACGTGTCCTGTGAAGTGAGGCAGAAACCTTTGACTCCTTACAGCGGTGTTGTGCCGCTCGCTAAGGAAACCAATCGACGTTGTCAATGTCGCAAGGCTGACTATCGTCCTCCCTTTCTCACCCATGAAGGCATCGTGAGGCGAAGCTGCAATCGTGATCTGCCGTCACGCTCGGCGAAATAAGTTAGAAACTTACTCGACCTTCAACGTATCCTATGAAGTAAGGCAGAAACCTTTGACTCCTTACAGTGGTGCTGTGCCGCTCGCTAAGGAAACCGATCGACGTTGTCAACGTCGCGAGGCTGACTATCGTCCTCCCTTTCTCACCCATGAAGGCATCGTGAGGATAAGCTGCAATCGTGTCCTGCCGTCACGCTCGGCGAAATAAGGTAGAAATTTACTCGACCTTCAACGCATCCTGTGAAGTAAGGCAGAAACCTTAGACTCCTTACAGCGGTGTTGTTCCGCTCGCTAATGAAACCGATCGACGTTGTCAACGTCGCAAGGCTGACTATCGTCCTCCCTTTCTCACCCATGAAGGCATCGTGAGGATAAGCTGCAATCGTGTCCTGCCGTCACGCTCGGCGAAATAAGGTAGAAATTTACTCGACCTTCAACGTATCCTGTGAAGTAAGGCAGAAACCTTAGACTCCTTACAGCGGTGTTGTTCCGCTCGCTAATGAAACCGATCGACGTTGTCAACGTCGCAAGGCTGACTATCGTCCTCCCTTTCTCACCCATGAAGGCATCGTGAGGATAAGCTGCAATCGTGTCCTGCCGTCACGCTCGGCGAAATAAGGTAGAAATTTACTCGACCTTCAACGTATCCTGTGAAGTAAGGCAGAAACCTTAGACTCCTTACAGCGGTGTTGTTCCGCTCGCTAATGAAACCAATCGACGTTGTCAATGTCGCAAGGCTGGATATGGTCCTCCCTTTCTCACCGATGAAGGCATCGTGAGGCTAAGCTGCAATCGTGTCCTGCCGTCACGCTCGACGAAATAAGGTAGAAACTTACTCGACCTTCAACGTATCCTATGAAGTAAGGCAGAAACCTTTGACTCCTTACAGTGGTGCTGTGCCGCTCGCTAAGGAAACCGATCGACGTTGTCAACGTCGCAAGGCTGGCTATCGTCCTCCCTTTCTCACCCATGAAGGCATCGTGAGGATAAGCTGCAATCGTGTCCTGCCGTCACGCTCGGCGAAATAAGGTAGAAATTTACTCGACCTTCAACGTATCCTGTGAAGTAAGGCAGAAACCTTAGACTCCTTACAGCGGTGTTGTTCCGCTCGCTAAGGAAACCGATCGACGTTGTCAACGTCGCAAGGCTGACTATCGTCCTCCCTTTCTCACCCATGAAGGCATCGTGAGGATAAGCTGCAATCGTGTCCTGCCGTCACGCTCGGCGAAATAAGGTAGAAACTTACTCGACCTTCAACGTATCCTATGAAGTAAGGCAGAAACCTTTGACTCCTTACAGTGGTGCTGTGCCGCTCGCTAAGGAAACCGATCGACGTTGTCAACGTCGCAAGGCTGACTATCGTCCTCCCTTTCTCACCCATGAAGGCATCGTGAGGATAAGCTGCAATCGTGTCCTGCCGTCACGCTCGGCGAAATAAGGTAGAAATTTACTCGACCTTCAACGTATCCTGTGAAGTAAGGCAGAAACCTTAGACTCCTTACAGCGGTGTTGTTCCGCTCGCTAATGAAACCGATCGACGTTGTCAATGTCGCAAGGCTGGATATGGTCCTCCCTTTCTCACCCATGAAGGCATCGTGAGGCTAAGGTGCAATCGTGTCCTGCCGTCACGCTCGGCGAAATAAGGTAGAAACTTACTCGACCTTCAACGTATCCTATGAAGTAAGGCAGAAACCTTTGACTCCTTACAGTGGTGCTGTGCAGCTCGCTAAGGAAACCGATCGACGTTGTCAACGTCGCAAGGCTGGCTATCGTCCTCCCTTTCTCACCCATGAAGGCATCGTGAGGATAAGCTGCAATCGTGTCCTGCCGTCACGCTCGGCGAAATAAGGTAGAAATTTACTCGACCTTCAACGTATCCTGTGAAGTAAGGCAGAAACCTTAGACTCCTTACAGCGGTGTTGTTCCGCTCGCTAATGAAACCGATCGACGTTGTCAATGTCGCAAGGCTGGATATGGTCCTCCCTTTCTCACCCATGAAGGCATCGTGAGGCTAAGCTGCAATCGTGTCCTGCCGTCACGCTCGACGAAATAAGGTAGAAACTTACTCGACCTTCAACGTATCCTATGAAGTAAGGCAGAAACCTTTGACTCCTTACAGTGGTGCTGTGCCGCTCGCTAAGGAAACCGATCGACGTTGTCAACGTCGCAAGGCTGGCTATCGTCCTCCCTTTCTCACCCATGAAGGCATCGTGAGGATAAGCTGCAATCGTGTCCTGCCGTCACGCTCGGCGAAATAAGGTAGAAATTTACTCGACCTTCAACGTATCCTGTGAAGTAAGGCAGAAACCTTAGACTCCTTACAGCGGTGTTGTTCCGCTCGCTAATGAAACCGATCGACGTTGTCAATGTCGCAAGGCTGGATATGGTCCTCCCTTTCTCACCCATGAAGGCATCGTGAGGCTAAGGTGCAATCGTGTCCTGCCGTCACGCTCGGCGAAATAAGGTAGAAACTTACTCGACCTTCAACGTATCCTATGAAGTAAGGCAGAAACCTTTGACTCCTTACAGTGGTGCTGTGCCGCTCGCTAAGGAAACCGATCGACGTTGTCAACGTCGCAAGGCTGGCTATCGTCCTCCCTTTCTCACCCATGAAGGCATCGTGAGGATAAGCTGCAATCGTGTCCTGCCGTCACGCTCGGCGAAATAAGGTAGAAACTTACTCGACCTTCAACGTATCCTGTGAAGTGAGGCAGAAACCTTTGACTCCTTACAGCGGTGTTGTGCCGCTCGCTAAGGAAACCAATCGACGTTGTCAATGTCGCAAGGCTGACTATCGTCCTCCCTTTCTCACCCATGAAGGCATCGTGAGGCGAAGCTGCAATCGTGATCTGCCGTCACGCTCGGCGAAATAAGTTAGAAACTTACTCGACCTTCAACGTATCCTGTGAAGTAAGGCAGAAATCTTTGACTCCTTACAGCGGTGTTGTGCCGCTCGCTAAGGAAACCGATCGACGTTTTCAACGTCGCAAGGCTGAATATCGTCCTCCCTTTCTCACCCATTAAGGCATCGTGAAGCTAAGCTGCAATCGTGTCCTGCCGTCACGTTTCGCGAAATAAGGTAGGAACTTACTCGACTTTCAACGTATCTTGTGAAGTAAGGCAGAAACCTTTGACTCCTTATAGCGGTCTTGTTCCGCTCGCTTAGTAAACCGATCGACGTTGTCAATGTCGCAAGGCTGGCTATCGTCCTCCCTTTCTCACCCATGAAGGCATCATGAGGCTAAGCTGCAATCGTGTCCTGCCGTCACGCTCGGCGAAATAAGGTAGAAATTTACTCGACCTTCAACGTATCCTGTGAAGTAAGGCAGAAACCTTAGACTCCTTACAGCGGTGTTGTTCCGCTCGCTAATGAAACCGATCGACGTTGTCAACGTCGCAAGGCTGGCTATCGTCCTCCCTTTCTCACCCATGAAGGCATCGTGAGGATAAGCTGCAATCGTGTCCTGCCGTCACGCTCGGCGAAATAAGGTAGAAATTTACTCGACCTTCAACGTATCCTGTGAAGTAAGGCAGAAACCTTAGACTCCTTACAGCGGTGTTGTTCCGCTCGCTAATGAAACCGATCGACGTTGTCAATGTCGCAAGGCTGGATATGGTCCTCCCTTTCTCACCCATGAAGGCATCGTGAGGCTAAGGTGCAATCGTGTCCTGCCGTCACGCTCGGCGAAATAAGGTAGAAACTTACTCGACCTTCAACGTATCCTGTGAAGTGATTCAGAAACCTTTGACTCCTTACAGCGGTGTTGTGCCGCTCGCTAAGGAAACCAATCGACGTTGTCAATGTCGCAAGGCTGACTATCGTCCTCCCTTTCTCACCCATGAAGGCATCGTGAGGCGAAGCTGCAATCGTGATCTGCCGTCACGCTCGGCGAAATAAGTTAGAAACTTACTCGACCTTCAACGTATCCTGTGAAGTAAGGCAGAAATCTTTGACTCCTTAGAGCGGTGTTGTGCCGCTCGCTAATGAAACCGATCGACGTTTTCAATGTCGCAAGGCTGAATATCGTCCTCCCTTTCTCACCCATTAAGGCATCGTGAGGCTAAGCTGCAATCGTGTCCTGCCGTCACGTTTCGCGAAATAAGGTAGGAACTTACTCGACTTTCAACGTATCCTGTGAAGTAAGGCAGAAACCTTTGACTCCTTACAGCGGTCTTGTTCCGCTCGCTAAGTAAACCGATCGACGTTGTCAATGTCGCAAGGCTGGCTATCGTCCTCCCTTTCTCACCCATGAAGGCATCGTGAGGCTAAGCTGCAATCGTGTCCTGCCGTCACGCTCGGCGAAATAAGGTAGAAACTTACTCGACCTTCAACGTATCCTGTGAAGTAAGGCACACGTGGGCACATCAGGTGACGTGTTGTGAAGAAATTCGCCAGGTAGACGTAGCGTAGTGCCGCAGACAAGCTCAGCAGTAGAGACCCCAATGTCTACTTTGAGCGTGGAACGAATTCCTAGTAGAACAATGGGTAGCGCTTCAGTCCAGGGGATGAAGCTGTGAGCACGCAGTGATGATTTTAGTTGGCGGTGAAATCGTTCAACCATTCCATTTGCGGCGGGATGGTACGCCGTTGTGCGAAGGCGTTTGATGCCAAGGAGTCGCATCAGTTCAGGAAAAAGGTGCGACTCGAACTGTTGTCCGCGGTCCGTAGTGACTATTGATGGTACTCCAAAACGGGCAATCCACCCTGTGACGAAAGCTTGGGCAACTGTTGCAGCTGTCATGTCGGGAATCGGGACTGCCTCGGGTCACCGTGTAAAACGATCCACACATGTTAAGAGCTATGTGAAGCCGTTGGAATGAGGTAATGGACCGACCAAATCTAGATGAACATGCTCAAAACGTCCCGTAACTTGTGGAAATTTCGCGAATGGCGTTATGGTATGACGATGAACCTTTGATTTTTGACAAGTTGTACATGATCTTGACCACATTCGGATATCTGTATTCATCTTTGGCCAGACAAAACGGGTGCTGATAAGTTTCTGCGTACTCGTATTCTGGGATGGGACAGTCCGTGTAGGGAATCAAAGATTTTCTTGCGGAATGCGGGTGGAATATAGGGTCGTGCTGTTCCCGTTGAAAAATCACACAGGAGCGAAATATCTGTGTACGGTATGTTTGTTTTTTCTAGGTGCAGAGATGTACCTTGATACCCAGTGTCCTGGAGTTGGTGTTTTGCAATAGCCGGAAAATCAATCTGTTCGACGCCCGGTAGCTTCAAAGCAGCAATATCCACTCGTGATAACGCATCAGCAACCACGTTGTGCTTTCCTTTGATGTGCCGGATGTCGGTCGTGAATTCACTGAT
This sequence comes from Ixodes scapularis, assembly GCF_016920785.2. Lineage (NCBI taxonomy): Eukaryota > Metazoa > Arthropoda > Arachnida > Ixodida > Ixodidae > Ixodes > Ixodes scapularis. Next base: position 90,179,519 of record NW_024609837.1, on the reverse strand, counting down.
GAATGCCAACTGCCTTTGTTCTCTAGGTGTATAAGCATTGCCGTTCGATGTTATGGCAAATGTCAGTGGCTTGTGATCCGTGAGGATAAAAAATGTGCGACCTTCAACGAAATAACGGAAATGTTTGACGCTGAGGTAAGTGGCAAGAAGTTCACGCCCAAATGCGCTGTAGCGGGTTTCTGTCGCAGTTAATTTTTTTTAGAAGAAAGCGAGAGGTTTCCATTTTCCACTTACGTATTGTTGTAGTACTGCTCCGACGGCTGTACCAGAAACATCTACCATAATATTGGTCGGTGCTTCAGGCTTAGGGTAAACTAGCAAGGTGGCGTTGGCAATCGCAGTCTTAATGGTGCTGAATGCGGCTGAGGCTGAATCAGACCACGTGAATGGAGGTTTGGAATCTCTTGGGCCGACCAATAACTCATTCAGCGGTTGGACGATTTCCGCGCAACCGGGAATAAAGCGGCGGTAAAAATTTACCAGTCCCAGAAACTCTCTCAGCTGCCGTATGCTGGACGGTGTTGGATAGTCGCGAATAGCTTTCACCTTGTTGTCGAATGGTCGAAGCCCCTGATTGTCAACATGGTGGCCTAAAAACTCTAGAGCTGGTACCCCGAATTCACATTTTGCGATATTAATAACGACGCCATGTTCATCTAATCGTTTGAATAGTTGATATAGGTGTCGTTCGTGTTCTTCGTTGGATGCGCTGGCCACTAGAATACCATCCAGATAAGCGAAGCAGAAGTCGAGTCCTCTGAGAACTTGGTCAATGAACCGTTGGAAGGTCTGGGCAGCATTACGTAACCCAAACGGCGTCCGAACGAATTCGAAGAGGCCAAATGGAGCTACACTTGCTGTTTTTGGAATATCGTCAGGTGCGATGGGTACTTGATGGTATGCTCTGACAAGATCTATTTTTGAAAATACCCACATACCATAAAGATTTGCAGAGAAGTCTTGGAGATGAGGAATTGGGCACCGGTCAGGGATTGTGTTGTTGTTGAGGGCACGGTAATCTCCGCATGGTCTCCAGTCACCACTTTTATTTGGTACTAGGTGTAACGGAGATGCCCAGTTGCTAGAGGAAGGTCGTATCAGTCCCAAGTCCATCATGTGCTGAAATTCTTGACGTGCCACTTGCAGTTTTTCGGGAGCTAGGCGACGTGCGTGGGCATACACGGGAGGCGCGGTGGTTGTGATGAAGTGTTGCACATCGTGTTTGACTGGTCGCTCCGTGTTGCATGGTTGTGTCAGGCTGGGGAAGTTTCCAATGATGGTGTCGTAGTTTGTCTTTGTCCTCAGACGGAAGAGTGTAAGACTCAGCAGTGGTGGATTAGACACGACACCGCGCACGCCAATTTGAGTGGTGGCGTCTAACAGTTTGTGGTGCATCATGTCCACCAGCAGACCGAAATTAGTTAGAAAATCAGCTCCAATGATGGGACATTGAACATTTGCAATTATAAAGACCCATCGGAGCGTACGTCGTAGTCTGGAATCTACAGTTTACTGATTTCTCACCGTAAGTGGTGATGGCAGTTCCATTGGCTGCTTGCAGAGCGTTAGTAGTAGTTTTGATTTTGCGGTCTCGTGAGAGGGCAGGAATAACACTGACTTCTGCTCCTGTATCAATTAGAAATCGGACATGTGTTTGGCGATCAGAAACGAAGAAGAGCGTGGGGCGGCCGGAGGACGAGCCAACTAACTGGCCGCCGTTAGTGGTTGGTCCGGGTGTTTCCCTGAAAAGAACAGGGGTTCTGGCACTGGCGTGCGTAGTTACCAAACTTGCGATGGTACCAGCATATTTGACTGTTCGGAGACGATGTTCGTGGGCTGCCGCGAGAGAAATTTCTACGAGGCGATCGGCTGTCTCGTCGAGTCGAGAAATTATCTGTCTGATGCTGGTTTGTGCTGCGGCGGCTCGGTGAGCGTGGCAGTAGCAGAGTTGTCTCAGCCAAATGAGTGAGGTGGCGTACTTCCTCTCGGGGTTGCTGAACTTCTGACGTTTGAGTGCTGACTGGAACCGGTGCGGTAGTGGCCACAGAAGGTACAGCAATACCCAAAATTTTGTCCGCGAGCTCGGCTAAGCAATCCAAAGAAATGTCGCTGGACGTCGCCAAAATCATGCGCGAGTTACTCGGGATTCGTTGCAGAAAGAGTTCTCGCAGTATGGTGTCGTCGAAGGAAGCTGCCCGATCTCCGAGAAGTTGCCGCACTGATCTTAGCAATTGAGATGGCTTGCGGTCCCCCAACTCTTCAGTTGTAAGAAGTTGTTGAAGACGTCGTTGCTCTGATGCCGTCGTGCAATTTATGAGCTCTTCTTTGATCTTGTCGTATGGGTGAGTGGCGGGGGGGGGGGGGGGGGGGGGTCATAATAATATCCCGTACTTCTCCAGCTTCACTTGGTTGGAGGGCGCTGACTACGTAATGAAATTTTGTCTCTTGTCGTGATATGTTGCGTGTTGCGAAAAGAGACTCAATGTGCGCAAACCAGAGACCTGGATCTGCTGGCCAAAAGGGCGGGAGCTGCACCGTCACGGTAGTAATGGCTGAAGGGGGCTCACGGCAGCTTGCATGGACTGTGTTCTTTGTTCGGGTCACCACTTGATGTGACTCAATTTTATATATATCACAATTTAATCGTGGAGACGGCAGTGAGCGTTGTTGTCATTCTAACCCGTGTCTCCTCGAGATGATCATTGTCCCGAGGGCTCGATGAAGACGTTTTCTTCTTCTTCCGCAGCCACCACAACTCCTTACAGCGGTGTTTTTCCGCTGGCTAAGGAAACCGATCGACGTTGTCAATGTCGCAAGGCTGGCTATGGTCCTCCCTTTCTCACCCATTGAGGCATCGTGAGGCTAAGCTGCAATCGTGTCCTGCCGTCACGCTCGGCGAAATAAGGTAGAAACTTACTCGACCTTCAACGTATCCTGTGAAGTAAGGCAGAAACCTTTGACTCCTTACAGCGGTGTTGTTCCGCTCGCTAATGAAACCGACCCACGTTGTCAATGTCGCAAGGCTATGTCGCGGAACAGAGGACGCGTTATTTCCTTGCGTGCGGAGGAACTTGTAGCGGCTGCGTTCCGCTCATAGACAATGTGCCCTTCGCTTCGCTGCATATTCTCATATTCCTTCACATGTGCCAACGTTGACCCGTACTCTGAACACGCTCATTTTTCGGAATGGACGTCGGAACCGAAAGGTAAAATTTCGCTTTTTGTTCTTGCACCAAAGCTCTTATTTTTGGGGGGTTCAGGCGCTCGTATGCGTAGTCAGGGGCCGGTTGGGACCGCACCAATCTCTTTCTCGCCTAGAGGCACCAGAGAGATCGCACCCAGCGAGTGACATGTTTTCACTCAATTGCTTTTGAAAAACCTGCCGAATTATATGAAGCATTTAAAAATTATTATTATGGCAAATCAACTGATTGTTTATTTCGAGTGCCCCTTACAAACATGCTATTGAATACCGGTTCAAGCTAGTATAACAAGTCCTAAACATGGGGTTATTTAACTTACACTGGAGGTTCACCTGGCGTTAGTGAACTGCCGCAAATTGAAGCCGACAGCAGCCAGTGGGATATTGACTTACGGGAATTCATTTTTAGTGGAGAAAGCGAGTGCATTTTCTCCCTGCACTTGATTATAAGAGCAAATATCAGGAATAATTCGTACGTACTGGGTAGGTTGCAACGTTTCTCTGTCACGCAGACTAAATATTTGGTCATTTACGGCGTTTTTACCTTAAATTCACAGCATGAAAAATAGTGAAAAAACGGCTTCGTACATGTATTTATGTGCACTGTCCGACACAGCGTGAGCACGGCGTCGAGGCTTTCCATGATGGAGGCGTGCCAAACGAACGAAGGTTATCTGCAGAGCCAAGAGAGATGGCGAGAATTGCACAAAAACACTGAATCTGTAACTCATTGCGCATGCAAACGATCGACACAAATTAAAAACCACGTAATATACTCTAATTTTTAATGAATCTGTACTGTTTTAGACATTCTGCTCATGAATATTTCCGAAGATGCTTGTTCTGCGTTCAAAGCGCTGGTCCTGTTCCCCTCCTTTTTTGTTTTTTGTCCTCGTCTTTGTTAGTGCTTTTAATGTTTACAAGTTCAAAACAACACCCGAACGTTTGAAAATTTTGAAAATAGGTAGAAGCCAGAGAACAGGAGTCCGATAAAAGCTGCCCGGCATATAACAAAAAATAAAAAGACACACCTTCCATTGCCCACATGTTTTATCAATTACGTTTTGAACGTTTTTAACTGCTCGTAAAGATGCACGACAGCGTCATATGTACAAGACAATATGTAAGCGCCACCGGAGTGCTGACGAGCCATGAACACACTTTACATTCCTTTCGATTGTTATTTTGATTGAAATTGTCGGTTGTTTTTACATAACTGCCATGGAACAGAGGTTGGGGCCCGAAATAGAGCCAAGTTTTAATCATCATTCAGCGAATTCTGTAACTAAAGTAATTCATTTCGTACACTCTTAATAGAGGCATATACTATGCGGTACGTCCCAAATAACAACAATTGTTAATGTCATCTTTCGGCGACAAGACAAAACGCACGAGCGCTTTGCCATAGGAATGCACAGGAGCACCGCAAAAATACACTGGTTGCAGTCTGCTGCAATTTGCATCCCGTATGTTGCATAGACACTATGCTCCAGTTGAACCTCTAGCGTACATTGTAATAACTCCATAGTTCAATCCACAGAACTCACTGCTGAAGATTATAATATGTTAAAACCCCGCTCTCTCAGCTGCAAATCAATTGTCACCGAGACTCTTGGCTCTCAGAGCTCTCCTGCCATTCCATTCGTCGGTTTGTCGGGATAGACTGATAGAGAATAAATGGCTCGTACTTGTTTTCACCGCGCCTTGGCACTACGTAAATGTCCAAAAATCATCATCATCGACCTTGCATGGCTATCTGCATGAGATAGAAAGGAACTTGTTTTCCCAAATTATCGGGAAGGATACCCAAAATGTCGCGCCCCCAGTGGCTAAATCGACAAATACGCCATAGGGTACAAGAACAACATAGAGGATTTGTTTGTGTTTTGAGGCATCGCTCGTCCCACGTACTCGAACTCTGCGGCAGCTTTAGACTGGGGCTAGTGTTCAATCAGGATAACCGAACGCGGACGCGGCAAAAAATTCGGTGCGACTAAACCCGTTTCGGCCTCAAGAAAAAAAGCAAGTTTTACGCTTTGTTCTTACGCGGCGCCGAGTAGTTCTTACGAGATTTGGTTGTCGGAGGAAAAAGTGAGGTTTTTGGCGTTTGGGACGTGAACGCCTTGAGAAGATAGGATATATATAATCGAAAATGCACCAAGATATATCTTAATTATCCTCATAAAGGCGATAAAGGAGGAAATTAGTAATGCTCCGCGCGGAGCCGGTCTTGTTTTACTGCGGCACTTGAGGGGAATATAGGTGTAGTGCCCTAACTTTGCCCCGCGCTAGATTGAGAAAGATGAAGCAAAGAATCCAGCGCACGTGGCCTTGTGTTCGTGAACACACAGCTCTGGGGAAAACAACACTGGACGTAACGCCCCTTATCGTTAAATCTTCATAGCGTGACTACCACAGCACACAATTACTTTTCAAAGATGCTGTAGCGTGAAGTCCATGTTTGTTCCCGTTGAAAACCAGGAAAGATATATATGAAAAGCACGCCTCATTGCTATCTGACGAACTGCGCCTGCAGTCATTTTGGATCAGGGGTAGTGGCAAATCAATAAATGCTAACGCTAAAACCTGTTCATACGCGGCGTTTTGGCCGGAGTCCGAAAGGCCGGACTCCGGCCGAAACGTCGAAGATTAAATCGTCCGTTGGTGCTGTTTTTGCCAAGGGTTCTTTTTTTCTTATATATATATATATATATATATATATATATATATATATATTTTGCGATTGGTCATGCGAAACGTTATGGTCATTATTATCTCGCAATAATAAAAAAGGTAACTTGTGACGGCCTGGAGTTGAGCCGGTTGGTTCGACATGCTTACTTGAGTACTTGAGCTTTTGCCACATGACATAGGGATATTGTAGACAACTCCTTTTTCGCATGGGGCGTAGGGTGTTCGATGCGCAGTGCCGCAGGTCGTCGTCACGTTTTGGTCGGTCTCCCGGTTCTCCCTACGGCACATGGCGTACGCATTCTTGGGGGCTGAGCACACGACGTGGATGCCTTGTCGGCCAGCGATCTTTTTTAGGCGATGAGTGATACCGTGCATATATGGTACCGTTACGAAAGGCTTTGGGGGTTTCTTTTTTGTTGGTTCCTTTTTTTTCAGGGTTATGTTGCACTTGCTTACAAAGCTCGTCACATATCGGTACGAAGAGTGTACTCGAGTAACCGGAATCCTGGAGTCTACAAAGCTGTCTGTGAAAGCTGCGGCCCACCTTATTGGGCAAGGCAACACCGCTGGCATGCGGACACCATCTAATCCGCTCCTCTTCGCACTGCAGGTTCTTACCTTGTGTACGGGTCTGTCAACTGACGGATGGACATCAGAGCAACAACAGTCAGTATCCGTTTATGACTTCGATGATATTGCCGTAAAAGTCCCGGATTACTGCGAAATATCGGAATTTCCACTCGACGCTTCCGCACCTTGGTCCTCATTCCGGCTGTTGGCAACTACTCAACGATACCGTCATCATCATCGGGGCTATCGCAGTTATCAAGTCTCGCCCTTTTCGCTTCCCGTGGCATTGGGCAAGGCGACACCGCTGGCATGCGGACACCATCTAATCCGCTCCTCGTCGCACCTGCAGGTTGGTAAAAAACCTTCCTTTGGCCGATTTGTAAAAAGTGATTGGTGCCTAGCGGTGTTGCCCTGCCCGAAAGCGTTTTGTGTTATTGTCGACTGCTTTGATTGTTTGTGCATGCTGGTGTTGCTTTTAAGCGGCGATGTTGAATTAAATCCCGGTCCCATAAATGAGGATATGAAGGCGCTTCTTAATGGACAAAAAGAAATAATTGAAAAGATTGGGATGGTCAACCAAAAGCTTGACGATTACATGACTCGAACTGACTTAAGACTGAATGCAATCGAAACTGGTCTCAAATCTCTTGCCGGGTGTAGTGCACAGCTTGACCAATGTGAAAGAACAGTTGAAACGATATCGGTTGGTATGGTGGCATTGCGTGCTAAGATAGATGACGTTGAAAATCGCAGCAGGCAGAACAACGTCATTATCTATGGACTGAAAGAAGACAGCAATGAGACGACACCCTCATTGCGACAGCATGTCGTCAATGAAGTGTTCGAAGCGAAACTGGGTGTAAAAATCACAACTCTTGAAAGGATATATAGCTTGGGAAGAAAAGGCGGCAAATCAACCCGGCCAGTAATATTGCGTCTTTTTGACCAAAATGAGAAAACTGCGCTCTTTAAAAACGCTCGTAAACTTAAAGATACTGGCTTGTCACTATCTGACGACCATTCGCAGGATGTACGCATTAAGGGTAAGCACTTATGGGACCATGCGAAAGCTGAAAGGGAGCAAGGCGGCGACTCGGTTAAACTTGTACGCGATAAACTATACATAGATGGCAAGTCATCTACATGGGACTCAGAACTTCAGGAAGTGGTACAAGTTAAACGATCATAATGTACCCCCAAATCAAGGACAGTTTGTGAAACTGTTGTACTTGTTGTAAATTGCCGGAGTGTTAAGAATAAAGTGGGCGAGTTGGCTGACCTAATCAGTTCAATATGCGCTGATGTCGTCATCGGAACGGAGTCTTGGCTCGACGCAACGATAATGGACAATGAAGTATTTCTCGCTCTTTCAATGTGTACCGTAATGATAGAATGACGCACGGTGGCGGAGTTTTTATCTTAATGAGGGATTCATTAAATAGCCGTGAACTTCGTGTTGATAGCAACTCAACTGAATCCGTTTGGTGCCGTGTCACACAGTCTGATGGTTCAAGATTTCTGGTTGGCTCCTTTTATCGTCCACCAGCTTCTGATTTGAGTGTTATGCGGCAGCTGCGCAAGATTGGTTGTTCTTTTTCTGCCGAGTGTATTCTTCTTGGAGGTGATTGTAATTTACCGGATGCCACGTGGAGTGATGGTAGATGTGTTTTAGGCTCGAATAGCGGTTTATACTGTGAGATGAAAACTATGTTGGATACACCTGGCTTTTCTCAAAATGTCACCCAGCCGACACGTGGCTCTAACCTTCTTGATTTATTGTTTTGCGACACTCCCGATGTTCTGTCGAATATATGCGTCATACCTGGCATCAGTGATCATCATGCCGTCGTTGCCAATTTGGCTACAACTACTAATCGAGTAAAAATTAACGAGTCTAGGAAAGTTTTCTTTTTTGACAAAGGAGATTATGCGAAGATCTCAATGAATTTTGAGAACAGTTTCTTTTCGTTGGAATGTATCGCAGACGACATAAGCGTTAATAATTTGTGGCTAACGTTTAAGGAAAAAATTCTTACTCTCATGGACGCTCATGTACCTAGTACATTAAGCAGTAAGCTAAAAAAAGGAAGAAACCATGGATTACTGGTGAGCTAATTTGCATGAATACGTAGACGACAGAGAACCTTTACAAGGTACTGCAAAAGTTAATCTGAGGATAACTTTTGTAAACTGCGGGACCTAACGTCACAATATAAGAAAAAAATGAGAGAATGCCAGAGGACCTTCTTTCAAGGTTTAACTTTAGACCTGCAAAGCAACAACAAGAAGTTTTGGAAATTTATGAAACGGTGGGGTAAAGATAAATATGGGCCCCCCAGTCAAATGCACCATGAAGGGTTTGTAGTAACAAATGATTATGATAAAGCTACATTATTTAATGATTTCTTTAAGTCAGTATTCCTTCCCGATGAAAATGTTTCCCTACAGATGTTCAGCGACCAGTATGTTGTATGCCGCAGTTTGAGTTCTCCATTAATAGAATCAATAAATTGCTTGTTAATATTGATGAATCCAAAGCTACTGGTCCTGATGGTATCTCCCCTAGGGTGTTAAAGTATTGTTCGAGTGCAGTAGCGAAATATCTTTTTGTCATTTTTTCTAAGTCGATACAGGAGGGAAAACTGCCTGATGACTGGAAAATCGCCAATGTCGTGCCAGTATTAACAGGCGGATCTAAAGGTATTGTTTCGAACTACAGGCCGATCTCGCTTACCAGTGTGCTGTAAAATTGTCGAACATGTTTTGTACTCGGCGTTAATGAAGCACCTTGTTTTGATCGGCTTTCTGAATGATCAACGGCATGGGTTCCGAAAAGGTTTTTCATGTACGACGCAGTTAATCGAGTTTTATCATGATATTGCCACAGTACTTGATAACAGAGGTCAAGTTGACTGTATATTTTTAGATATCAAGAAAGCATTTTATACTGTCTCTCATTCAACGCTACTGCAGAAACTTGAAGTTTTAAATATTGATAATAATGTGATACACTGGTTAAAAGATTATCTAGCTTTAAGGCAGCAACAGTCTGCGGTAAATGGGACATGTTCGGGTCGTGTTTTTGTAACATCTGGCGTGCCACAGATGTCTGTGTTGGGACCGCTTTTCTTTCTCATTTATATTAATGATATTTCCCGAGGTATTGAATCAAAAATACGTCTATTTGCCAATGATTGTGCATTGTACAACGCAGTTTCTGGTGAAACGGATTTCACACAGCTTATGAGAGATGTTAAACGACTTGAATCATGGTGTACACTGTTAGCAAGTCCCGTGTATTTGGCGAATATTTGGGGTGGAAAACACGCTATTTACACAAATTACCATAAATTCACACAATGAGTAACGGATAATTCGTTCAGAAATAATGCGAGGTTGTAAAAAACGTGTTTTGCTTCGGTCATACACGCATAACCGTGTAGCCGACCTCGATAACACGCATCGCCCCCGGCGACGACCGCGGCATTGCCGGCTATCGAAGCACCGGAATGCTTGGGGACACACTTAGAAAGGACCGTTGAGACAAATGCCACGGAAAGAAACATGTCTCGGAGACAGATATGCACCAAAAGCAATTGCGCCATGTCGCAGGACGTTGGCGAAACCCGCGCTTACCGGGCTCGCCGCCATCTTCTGGTCGATGGCAATGCGGCTTCCCTTATGTCGCCCATGTTTGTATTTAGTTTAGGGGTCCTGATAACAGTTTCTTAGACACCACAAATAAAGTCATTGGTCTAATTATTCGTTCCATACAGTTAAAATGGATATAAAAAGCGTGTCCTCGATGTGAACACGTGACATTGCAGTTGGTTTCGTTTTTGCTTCAACCTTCAACTGCAAGCGATCTGGCCACGGCGCAAGCGTAACGCCGATGTACGCTGGAAGCAAGCGCCGGTTGGCTTTCGTTGTTTTTGTTTGACCGGAGAAAATCTGGCAAGTACGCATGGCACCGCTACTGTTTTGGTTTGACGGGACGCGAGAAGCTTCGCATTGAGCTTCGGAGTTTGCGAGCACATAGGGAAGACGTGACCGGAGAAGTGCCCCTGTGGTGTTCCTGGAAGACAGAAAGTAGCATTCGTAATCGTCGTGTGTGCTTTGAAAGCGAAGGGAGTCACAGGGTCCACGAGTTCGCAACCACAAGCCAAGGTTCACGACAGCGCGGCGTTGACTTCGGCGATCTCGTTCTGTTTGGTGTAACCCGGCGATGCGAAAAAGAGCTGAAACATTCGTCGTGTGTGGTGCGGTGCTTTGTATTCCGGGTCTGTTTGAACCACGCTTTTAACACGGAGCGCAAATTGTTTGTTCCGTGGTGGAGGTTCAACGGTTACAGTCCCGTCGTCGTCAGCTGATCCGGTCCAGCTGGTCCGGGAGGACGCAGCGAGCGTTTTTAAAAGTAAATCTTCCTTCGTTCCGTTTCATACTGTGGAAGTATCCGACACATACCGTGAGTAAGAAGCAGCGGGCGTTTTCAACAAAATTACGTTGTCTTAATTGAATAATGGACTCCGGATTGTTGTCTTAAATCTGCCGTTTTTTATGCTTCGTGTTGGACTGCGTTTGCATAGCGACGCACACCGCTCGAGTAGATGATTCGGTCCTGCAACGAGTTTGTTGCGCCAATCATGCGGCGTGAATAAATTAGGGCAAGGTTTCCTACTTGCCCACAGATGCATGTACTGAGACCATTTTTTATGTTGTGAACGTAGTGCTCTTTCTTTATTTTGGAAGACGCGTTGGTGCATTTATTATGGTACAATCACTTGAGAGTAGAGAAATTGGAGAGCGAGCAAGCTTTCCCAACTTTGTCTCTTTCTCTCTGGCACTGCCCTGTTTCAGTTTCAGTAGGCATATCTACTAGCAGGTACAAACTGCTCTAAAGCAGGTAAAAAACGGGAAGCTTAGGACGGAGCGGACTCCGTGTTTCGCGCTTTTCGCAAGGTGACAGGGTAAATGCTTTTGTGAGATATGCGGAATATGCAAGCGATTTTGTTATGCCCGTCGTTTGCGTCTCTCCAGCAAAACGAATAAGATGACCTACTACAAAGGCGCAATCACAAGCCAAGATTTAAGATAGCAGTCGTTTGCTTCGGTGATCCGTGTAGCTGTATATTACCCTGCTCTCTGCAACACCGTGTCATGACAAAGAGCTGGAACGGTCACGGTTTGTGCTGGCCTCCCGGTTGACAGAAACCCGCGTCGCCCGCATCGGCACCGAGTGCGCTTGGGCTGTTGATGCTCAAGCCTTTCATCCGCGGCTTGTCGCCAGCTCATCCTGCTGCTCAACGATGAGGAAGCGGCGAGAGTAACCTCGGAAGTGAATGTAAATCCTCGTTCATTCAGTTATCTGGTGTCAAAGTGTGGAAGATGTCCAACGTGTACTGAGGGCGGGAACTACGAGCGTTTTGCCTTGCTTTTATAACCGAAACCAGACCAACGAGATAACTGCCTTGCGTACTCTAAAATGACGGAAGCAATAAGTTTCAACAGGTCGAGTACGTCACCGGGGATGTAGGCGAGATGGTGCACACTGTTTAAACGCTTGCAGTATCCACGAGTGGTACCAGGAAAGCGACGTCAACAGAGAAGGAGCTCGCGATTCAGCATAATGCACTGCTACGGGCCCGTGTATCTTCAAAGTTCGGGGTGGTGGCAGTATAAAAAAAAGACGCATCAGCGCCCCACACCAGTGTTCACGAATAACACCGGTCACAAACTCCCAAGCCCCACCGCTCTTCTCGACATGGACACGACATACGACAACAAACTACATCAAAACGCCCCAAAAGTGAAAGCGTCTGCTCCCGTACTGCAACTGCTGTAACTAGCGGAAGTGAAGTGTTGGGCGGATGCCCGGATGTCCTTCACAAAATCATATAAAAAATGCTTTGCGCAAGGATCATTTTCATTTATTATTGTATACGTAATGACAAAATCCCAATAATTTGTTTTCCTATCTGATTCCAGCTAGTCGGACTGCTCATAACACTGGTCAAGCAAAAAAATAACAAAAATTTGAACTTTTTCATGACCGGTTTAATATTTATTGTTAACATATCGTTATTTATTGCAACGGACTAACATTATAGATTTTGCCTCCATACTTTTTAAATGCGAACAGTTCTAAGACACGGCTGTCCATTGCGCCGTGTTTTGTGTATTCTTCTATAAATCTGTAATGGTCAGCGACCAAAGAGCTCACCCGCACATGTCAAGCTTATATGCGCCGCGGGGAGAAATGGAGATCGAGTAGGAAGTGTCGGTTGTAGTGTCGGTTGTTGTGTTTGTGTACATGTCGGTGCTGTGTAGCTGTGTGCGGTGTTGCCTGCGTTGTATGTAGGTTTGCTGTGTAGTCGTGGTCGTTCGCAGTGTTAACAGACTCGTATTTTTTTCTTAAATAGGCTGCTAGAAATCTCGATAGGTGGCGCAAGTTACCGCCCGATTCTAAATAGTTTGCTCAAGTTATTTATCCATGTAAGTTCGGCATTCGTTTTTTTTTTTTTGTTTAGCGGCTCGTTGAAGCTACCGACGCCGCCGACCGCCGACAACGCACGTGCGTACCTTTGCAAGTGGCTACGTCCGCCGCTTGGAGATTTTACTGTGTATAAAAGACATCGAACGAGAACTAACGGGCCCTGTGTGCTTTTAATTCGGCTGAAAGGCGCGCGGCTCGCTCGGCTCGTCTCTCGCCTGTTCTCGGCCGCTGGCCGCCATGTTTCATAAGGAACACGCTCGAAACGGTTTTGCGGAAGGCAGACACGGTGTAGCGTGTTAAGTTTACACAGCACCTCATGTCTAGGCGAAAAACACAGATGGCCTCGCGTAAAACGAACACGTTTCGACGTGTCCGCTATGGGACAACGGTTTACACGTCTGGGCGTGTTATTTTTGCTAACAGTGTAGTAACAATAAGATGTCATTGAACGCTAGCAAGTGTGTTCATGTGTGTTTCACTAGAAAACATAATAAATTGACTCATCAGTACTCCCTTAACAATGCAAATATTAGAATTGAGCCATCTTATAAATATTTAGGTGTTATATTTTCTGAAGACGGAACATGGACAGCTCAAGTGAACAGTGTCATTTCCAGGGCAGGCAGGGCTTCGAACTTTTTACAGCGCAACCTTAAACATATAAGCAAAGAGCTTAAGGAGGCCGCGTATAAAGCGTATATTAGACCGATATTAGAGTATGCTTGTCATGTGTGGGATCCGTCTTAGAAGGTGCGTATCAGTGCTATGGAACGTATTCAATCTGTTGCTGCTGGGTTTGTCCTGAGAAGATACGATCGTTTCAGTAGCACAACTGAAATCAAAAGGAACTGGGAGGGGTGAATATAAATGAACGTCGTAAAAGGCTGCGTCTCAAATTGTTTTACTCGATTTATCAAAACCAAACAGGAATTTGTGCTGCAAAGCTTGTGCATTCCCCATCTTACCGTTTTGCTCGTAAAGACCATTGTTATAAGGTTCAGCCGTACTTCTCCAGGACAAACATTATGAAACACCTTTTTTTGCACGAACCATTGCGGAATGGAATTCATTGCCGGCGGAAGTGGTGTGCCGCGAGACTGTGGATCTCTTTTTTAATGCATTATGCCCCCCTGCAATAATGCCTGTATAGGCGCTGTGGGTTTTTCATGAATAAAGAATAAAGATTGAGGGCAGGATTTCTGTAGCGCCGAGGCGAGAGCTCTGGCGGCCAGCCCCCGTTTTACATTTTTGGAATGCTCCGAGTTACTCGGAAGGAACCACTTACATGAACGGGGTTCATACATCCAGCGTACGTGGGAAGTTCGAAACTCCAATGAGAGATCCAGAAAACGTGTGGATCTGCTTACGGGAAGTTCATGGGTAAAAGACGATCCATGGCAGCTTTGTTCAAAGCTGCGCATGACCACTTCTAAGCACCCGTCACTCGCCTCGTGTGCGTCAGAGTTGCATAGTATAAGGAAGTCATCAACATACCAAAAGATGGCCTCGATGCGTTGATCTTTTAAGTGGTCTTGAATGTTCTTCCCGCATGCTGCTAGGTACAAATCGCTCAAGTATGGGCCACTCGAGAACCTATGCACACCCCACTTTTCTGTAAGAAGTGTTGTTCCTGGTGTGACACCACCATCGCAGAAAGGTAAGCCGACAGGAGCTCCAAGATGCTGCCGAGGCTCACTCCTGTCGAATTTTGGAAGCTTTGAAGGCCTTGCTCCTCAATGGTTGCTCGGAGGATCTTGAGGAGAGCCGCATGGGGAATTGAATAGTAAAGGTCTTGGATATCCGAGGAAAAACCTGATACGACATCAGATCCGCTTTCCTGGAGAAAGCTAATCACTGCTTCGGAGTTTGGTATCCTGAAAGGGTCGTTTGCTTCAACCTGAGATAGAAATTTCGCCAAAGTGACACTTGCCCTTGGCAAGTGTGTCTCTTTGAGACAATGGCACGAAAAGGAAACCCTTCCATATGTGTTTTTGCCGAGAAAGGCTGCTCGGCCGCAGCATTAGAAAGATGATTCTTATTGACGAGATACGGTTTTTTTTCGGCTTCATTGCACCATCAGCGGGTCACGGCCAGCGGGTCTCGTAGATTTTGAAGTCCTAGGCCTGGCGGCAAGTTCGCATTCTGACTGATTTTCTTAGGGTCAAGTGTCTCAGCTGTAAGGCCTTTTCATTCCATATGAACGTAGCAAGATCCTCCACGGAGCACCTTTGGAAAATGTTCTTTCTCCCAATTTTGAAACAACATCTCGCACAAAGAGTTAGGACAAAACCCAAAAGCACGCCACTCCAGATCATCGGAGATGTTTCCCTTTCAGCATCAGCCCGACGGGTGCTCGAGCAGGGTCATAATTTCGCCCTTCCACCAAGGCTGAGCGCCATTGATAAGGTCAGAATGGTACGAGAAATCGCATCCAAGGCGCCTCATGAAGCAGCCTCACGAATCATCAATGAAGGTCTGGAGCGCTTGGCGGGCATACAAAGCCCGGGAACTCCACAGATGAGCTTTGCCTCAACGGTGGAGGAATTGCGTCACAAAGACTTTAAAGTTTGCCTCTCGGACAAGGAGGGAGGTTTTGTAGTTCTGGACTCTGGGTCGTTTGGGGAAAGAGCAAGACAAACCTTAGCGAAGAATTTCAAGCAAGTGAATCCAAAACAAGTTCAACCAACAAAACGAGCCATACTTTGAGTACTCGAAAATAAAGAATGCGGTGGCCTTGTCACAAAAATCAGAGTATCACTACGAGGGGACCTATGTGTTTTTTCCTCGGCAAAAATACACAAGGAAGGGGTCCTTTTTCGTGCCATTGTCTGAGAGAGACACACTTGCCAAGGGCAAGTGTCACTTTGTTTGGCGAAATTTCTATCACAGGTTGAAGCAAACGACCGTTTCAGGATACCAAACTCCGAAGCAGTGATTACCTTTCTCCAGGAAAGGAGATCTGATGTCGTATCAGGTTTTTTCTTGGATATCCAAGACCTTTACTATTCAATTCCCCATGCGGCTCTCCTAAAGATCCTCCGAGCAACCATTGAGGAGCAAGGCCTTCAAAGCTTCCAAAATTCGACAGGAGTGAGTCTCGACAGCATCTTGGAGCTCCTGTCGGCTTATCTTTCTGCGACGGTGGTGTCACACCAGGAACAACACTTCTTACAGAAAAGTGGGGTGTGCATAGGTTCTCGAGTGGCCCATACTTGAACGATTTGTACCTAGCAGCATGCGGGAAGAACATTCAAGACCACTTAAAAAATCAACGCATCGAGGCCATCTTTTGGTATGTTGATGACTTCCTTATACTATGCAACTCTGACGCAGACGACGCGAGTGACGGGTGCTTAGAAGTGGTCATGCGCAGCTTCGAACAAAGCTGCCATGGATCGTCTTTTACCCATGAACTTCCCGTAAGCAGATCCACACGTTTTCTGGATCTCTCATTGGAGTTTCAAACTTCCCACGTATTTAATTATAATGCAATTAAATACAAAGGTGCAAGCGAGCTGGACAAGAATGACGAAAGTAATCCCTGGAGAAGGGGAACAAGAGGGACAAAGGACAAACATAAATCTCCAAACACAGCTAGGTGACTGGTGAACGACCGAAAAAATCCGCCTGGTCCGGGTATCGAACCCGGGACCTCTCCACTTGTAATGGAGAGGTCCCGGGTTCGATACCCGGACCAGGCGGATTTTTTCGGTCGCTCACCAATCACCTAGCTGTGTTTGGAGATTTATGTTTGTCCTTTGTCCCTCTTCTTCCCCTTCTCCAGGGATTACTTTCGTCATTCCCACGTATGCTGGATGTATGAACCCCGTTCATATAAGTGGTTCCTTCCGAGTAACTCGGAGCATTCCAAAAATGTAAAACGGGGGCTGGCCGCCAGAGCTCTCGCCTCGGCGCTACAGAAATCCTGCCCTCATACGATGGGGCGAAGCTTTCACAGACAGCTTTGTAGACTCCAGGATTCCGGTTACTCGAGTACACTCCTCGTACGGATATGCGGGGAGCTTTGTAAGCAAGTGCGACATAACCCTGAAAAAAAAGGAACCAACAAAAAAGAAACCCCCAAAGCCTTTCGTAGTGGTACCATATATACACGGGATCACTCATCATCTAAAAAAGATCGCTGACCGACAAGGCATCCACGTCGTGTGCTCAGCCCCCAACAAGGCGTACGCCATGTGCCGTAGGGTGAAACGGGAGACCGACCAAAACGTGGCGAAGACCTGCGGCACTGCGCATCGAACACCCTACGCTCCATGCGAAAAAGGAGTTGTCTACAATATCTTTATGTCATGTGGCAAAAGCTGCACAGTAAAAACAGGGAGGTGCATGAACGACCGCACCAGAGAATATGCAGCCTCTGTGGCCGCACAAACGTCGGCGGGCCACCTTTCGGCACATTGTCGGGAATGCAAATGAGCTCCTGACTTCACAAACATCTCTTTCGTCGCACGACACCGGAAGCAGCTTGGAAGGGAGATCCTCGAGTCGCTGGCCATTGAGGAGAGGGGTGGAGAATGCGTGAGTGTCGCCTCCATTGCGCTCTTTCGTAAAGAAAAAAATATATCTGCGGGGAGCGGCCCCTCGAAACAACTAAGTCGGGACCATTTGAATGCCAAGATCCAAAAGACGAAGAATGATGATGTAGTGATTGCGCAGGCGAGCTGGTGGATGTTGACCATTTTGTTCTTAGCCCGAGACTGTGGCAGGAAAAAGAGGAAAGTTTCAAAGTAGAAGAAAAATGAAAAATGAAATGTGTGGAGCTAGGGTGTGTTGCTTCGTGGAAAACGTCAAGGTCGTTTGAAAATTGTGGTGGAAAGAGATGAGACCTTTGTTATCTTTTGGCTCTGGATCTCGAGAAGGCTCCGTGGTGAAGTTCGTGGAGTGTATATAAGAGGGTGACCAATTAAACTTGTCTTTAGCTGTGTTAGAGACGTATCCTCGACTGTTCATTTTTCTTCTACTTTGAAACTTTCCTTTTTTTCCTGACACAGTCTCGGGCTAAGAACAAAATGGAAAAAAGGAAGAAGTTACCGCTACCGAAAGTGTAGGGAGGAAAGAAAGGAAAAAAGAAAGTTTTGTAAGATCCGACAGCTGAAGAAGAGGTTAACTCTACGGTTAGTGTCGAGAAAAGGGAAGTTTTGTGTCTAAGGTCTAAGATCCGACAGATGAAGGAGAAGAAACCTTTTAGGATAGTGTTGAAGAAAAGAAAGTTTTATTAAAAGTTGATAGTCCAGCAGTGTGGTGCTTTGTTTTCTTCGCTCCATCGCTTTTCCGAAACGTTCAGCTGGTATTCAAGTAAGTAAAAAAAGGTAACGCGATACCGGTAACACCGTTACTAGTACCACATTTCCACCCACATAGCATGTAACTACAGAACAGGTTCCGGAACTCACCGCTTGCAAAGGTCGTTTACTTCACAAATTGCTAATGCTTACAACTACAAATATATTGCATCCTGATTATTTTTTATTGCAGATTTGTGCACAGAACGTGGTTCCCCTGGAAGACAAATACCTCGTTGGAATTGCAGCATGGTTTAATAACTTCCTATCTGGGTAAATCATCACGCAAAAAGAAAAACAATAAAAATAGTATTTAGTTTTTGGTTCTTCTGTTTAGTAAACTTGCCTTATATTAAAGGCAATTTTTATGTAATGGCAATAAAAATGAATATACAGGTGTGCTGGCGAACCTTCAGCATCACTGAAACCCGAGACATAAGCAAACATGAGACAGGACACAAAACGGCCTGATTTTTCTCTTGTTTAGACGTCATATTTTTCATATATCTATTTATTTTTACTTGATCCTTAGGTGGTAATTGCGACATAAAGTTTAACCAAATGAAGTGACTGATATTGTTTTAATGAACGAAATATGATGCATTCGCTGTCGAAATATTTCACCAAAATGAAACCGCGGTTCACTCTAATATCGTCATTAAACATTTACCATCGGATTTTCTAGCCGAATTTTATCGGGGTAGATTATTAGTAAAGCAACGCTAAGCCAGTACCTCAGCCGTAATCAGGGAATCAAGCCCTAGCCTTAACCCTAGCCGATTGAAAACCGTTTAGGAGCGAAATCTTTTCGGTAACCGTATACCTGGAACAGAACCGATAGCTCTATTTTGGATGAAGTGAAATCGTCTCAGAAACCGTTAAGATTAATCGATAACCTGTATATTAAATTGGTCCGACAATAGTCTCAAGAATAACAAATTGAAACCTCTAGGCGGATTCTTTACTACCATCGGATTTTGTAGACACAGACGACGTAGGCAAGTAACGCTTTCTGTTGTAAATACTGGTAAAAGTAGAACTTTAACTTCAAAATTAAGAGACAATCCAGTTTAGGAATACATGAAATTGACACAATAAATTGTGTCAAATGTGTTCCATGCCTGCAATGTTTACAATCTTTTCTCAGTATAAACTTGTGAGTTATAAAAGGCGTTGGAAAGTGCACGAGTAAGGACGCCTCAAGGCCTTTTGTGGACACTAAAAGTAAATTAATGAATAATCCTAAAATGTTTGGCGAAATTCGTCCCCCCACCTACAGACGCTCTCGGTGCAAAGTACGAAATATTGAGATCAATTAATTTCGTGACGGATCTGGCGGACAATTAAATGTAGCTTAGGTCTATAAGAAAACAATATCTTCTTGTAATACAACGAAAACGTAAAAATTAACATAATAGAAATTTAAAAACTGCCATTACTTATAAAAATTTGGCTTATTTTTTATTGTTGAAGAACGTATAGGTCGCGTATTAAGGCGATGTTCTTTGCGAATGTAATCGGTGAAAGATTGCAATTATTCGTCTGTACTTGACACATTGCTGTGAAGACGCCTTGGGTGACGCACATATGAACGCCAGTTAAAGATGTGCAGGCGCAGTTTTCTCGTCGAAAACACCACAAAAAGTTGTCAAGGGGTATCGTTGGTGGGACGAGGATAACGCAAATAGGAATTAACATCAAGACAAAGATATATATATATATATATAGATGTGTCAACCGGGCGCTCAGCCTGTTTAGTTGGTCTGCTTGCCCCTTCCCTGCTGGATGTGCTCTCGTTTCCAGTTAAGCTGGTGAGAGGAGCAAATGCCGCACAGCCGGTCGTAAATGGCATATGCCGTTTCTCGTGAAAAGGGGAAGATATCTTCTACTTAGAAAAAAAACACCCCGAGACTGGGTAAAAGTAAGGACGGACAAAGACAGGTCTTAACCTGTGTTCGACCGTCCTGTCTTTTTCCCAATTTTGAGGTGGTTTTACTATGTTCAAATACCACCAGCTCAGTTGCGCCCCAATCTTCTGTTCATACCTTCTACTCCCTTCTAGCATAAATTGGCTAGGACCATATTCCGCGGCGCCAGTGAGTACGAGCGCGGGAGCGAGGCATGCGGCACCAAATCGCAGAAGAGAGCTCCAGCGGGGTACTTTTGTATGTCTCCATTCGATGATCGTATTGCTTGATACTTCATAGCTATAGGCGTTTGCCAAGTTAATGTGGGCGCCGTATGCACCCCAAGCTCGCTGCTAGTATGGCCAGAGACCCCTAACCTTAGTGACACATGTCGGTTTCTACGACTTCGAGGCTTCAATTATAAGCAATTTAATAGAATGGAAAGTTGGGCGAGTTGGTATGATTTCATTTTGAAAAACAGCGCGAATATCACACGGACAAGAAGGAGGAACACACAGGACGAGGCGCTGACTATCAACTCTCTATTCAGAACACATACATAGAAAGAAAAAAGAGGAAAAAGAAGAAGCCGACCTCGCGTGAATTTCTATGTATGTGTTCTGAATAGACAGTTGATAGTCAGCGCCTCGTCCTGTATGTTCCTCCTTCTTGTCCGTGTGATATTCGCGCTGTTTTTCAAAATGAAAAGCAATTTAAAGTGAGCGTTACACGGGAATCCATGCAAAAATAGACGTCGTCGAAGCCGTTTTGATATTACGCTAACGGACAGTTAACAAAACAAGAGAACGCTTAAAGGGCCACTAACACATCATAATCATTTTTTTTTTTATTATCCGAAACGATTGAAAACGATGCCGGGACATTACCCTCAAGATTCGAAACTTGGGAATTCAGTATTTCTGAATTAAAAAACAATCTCCAAATGCCAAATTTCAAGTTCCCGCGCGATCCGCGCCAGTGCAGTGAGTCAAACGTTGCGGTCTCCTGCGACTCGACTTTCTTTCGGACCTCCACTCCGCCTTGCCACCGCGACACGAAGCGAGGAGGAGGTGACCAGGCGGGATACAAGGGCGCCGGCACGGGAAAAAAACAGTTTCTTCTCCGACTCGCCGATAAGCCTCTGCTCGAGCGCCGCCAAGTTTTCCGAGGGAGGATACAAATCCAGGAAGCGACATCACACCGAAATCACATTTTAGAGCGCAGCTCTTAGGGGCCCGTTTCCAGCCTGAGCGGCGTCGGCGTCGGCGTAACCGGGGGGGAGGGGTCACGTGACCCCCCTCTGAGGTCACGTGACCCCCCCTCCGAGGGCACGTGACCCCCCCCCCCCCCGAGAACACGTGACCCCCCCTCCCCGAGATCACGTGACCCCCCGGGGTCACGTGACTACCCGCAGGTGATCTGACCCCCGCCAGTACCCTTCCCTACTCCTCCTCAAGAGCTGCGCTCCAATTCGGCGTTACAGGGATTTGTAAACGGCTTTCATTTTTTGGTACTTGAAAAAAAGTGGCCGTAGTGCGTTCGCAATTGCGTTAAAAAAACATGTTTTACGATTGCCGTTATTAAATGTTATAGAAATGTCGCCCACAAAGCTTCAAAATTTCCTGATTTTTGACGTCACCGATTAAAAGAAGCGATGAGGTGAGCGCGGAAAATATAAACGCCAAAAAATTAAAGGCGCGTGCGCGCGCGCGTAAGTTTTTTTTCGCGATGCGGTTTTTCTTTTTTTTGCGTGTCTATGACTTTAATTTGCATCGTCTTAGACAATAAAAAATAACACGACCTTTGGGGTGTCAGTGCGACTTTAACTATGCTGTCGGAGCGACCGGGGTTTGCTTCAGCCCTTTTAATGAAACTGCCAAGTGATTTTGAAGGTGAGGAACATTCTCGACACGTGGTCGGCGCTGACTGAACGCCAAGAAAGGAGAACTGATTTTTTAATGATTTCAGGCGTACTGCATTCTATGTTCTATTTTATGCGTCCAAAAGTCGAAATGGTGCTGCTTCTCAACAAGCAGTATGAAATACAGAAGGGAACCACTTAGATAAACAACAAACTGGTCAAAGGGTTAACGAAAGCCTTCCCACAACCGAGGGCAGTTTTTTTTTTTTTTTTCTTATTTTGTGAATGGCGTTGCATTGTGTTTATTTTGTGTTTAAGTGTTTTGTTTCGTGTTTCAGCGCTGTGTATTGTGTGGAGCCCAGGCTCACAGCCAAGACTTTTTTATAGCGGGGAAACTAACTCAAGCCCCCCCCCCCCCTCCCCTGGCCAAAAGCAAATATGGCGCAGAAGAATGAAGAAAACAATAAGAATATAAGATATAGGACCCTGAACGTAATTAAGGTTCTTATCATGAAAGTCCTATAATGCGTAAAGTTCAGTTTATTGGAGCAATTGTCTCAAATATTTTGAAGTCGTTAAAGGGAAAACTTCCAGGAGTGAAGGACCAATAACTTTTAGCAATTTTGAGAAGGCTGACTTCACGTATCGTGTACAGGGGTGGGCGAAAGGAGACAAATGAGGACGCGGAAGGAGGGGTACTCTAAGGGGTAAAGTGGGGACAAGGAAGGCGAAGGAAACGAAGGAGGGAGAAAGAGGGGGAGGAAGGCCGATGTCTCGCCCGTGTGTGGGTAACAAAATCTGGATATTTAAAAAACGTCTCTATGGCGGGGTTTATATGGACGGGACCTTATCAAACCGAATCTGGATTTGAGGCCTTTGATTGGGTAGAAGAGTAAAAAAAAGTAGGATCGGTGGCGCGTGATTGGTCACCTCTCGATTCGATGCGCTACGGTCGCATCCTCTTAAACCCCAGATATAAAGCTACACGTCACCAGCTAATTCAGGTCGGCTCACCAAGAATGGAGTGGTCCAAGAGAAACTGATTATTCCACGAACCAAAATGACAACCACACGGAAAGCTTGGCGCTACTTTCCCAGGATCCAGTGACATGAGGGCGCCCGCAGTGGGAGGCGGGAAAACTGATAGACCTCCCTGCCTTTTTTATTTCGTCAGCGACTTAAGGCGGTTTTACGAAACGCCTTGATTTTCACTTCTGGTAAACCACGTCCCGCCATGTTGGTGAACATCGTCCGCTACTTTCCCTATCAGTTGGCAAGCAGACGCTTAGTTATTGGCGTTGTTTGTAGCGTCGGTAAAACGTACAAGCACGGCAAGTGTCTTCATCCACGGCAGAGTTCACTTTGCACGACCGGGGTCATATCTTAGGCCGCATAATCCCATTATTACACCGCCTTTGTTTGTTTCCTTTTGGTTCACCCCGGTGCATCAATCGATGCCATTTTGGCTGCCGAAGGGTCATCGTGTCGATAAAGCTTGATGTGCCTAAAGATGGAGTACCTGCCGATGCTCTTTTATGTCCCCAAGTTTTCTGAATGGCGGTTCAAGCGGGACGGGAAAGAACTCGAGTGAACTGGAAAACATTGCCTTTACTTATATCGAAACATAACACCAAAGTTCATTACCGCCGCGTCTGACGGGGTTTTGAACCGTAAGTAAGTTCTCGTAAAGCCGCACTGCAGAAACCGAATCGGTTCAAAAAGTACAACATATGCTTTATTTTCAATTTGAAGTATTTTGCTCTCATTTGACGGGTTTAGCTTAGATCGTGTCCTTCTTGGTGCAGTCCATGTTGGGAACCTTCTTGAAGTCTGCCTTCTTGAGACCCTCCTTGTCCAGGACGGCCTGGATGGCGGCCAGAAACTGGTCTTCCATGTTGGGCTTTCGGGTGACAACGTGAAACGCCGCTGAAACAAAATATTAGAGAGTTTTAGAATAGGGGGCCCCAAGTTACTCCACAGTTTGGGTTACCCGAGCAGTTTTGGACTGGGAACAGAGCTAGCGCAGAACGTCTGCGCAGGCGCAGTTTGACGCCCCAAGCTCTGGGGCGTCGAACTGCCCCAAGCTGACACCCCAAGCTGTAGGACGTCAAAGTTTAACCCAAACCGTTAGAGCAGCAACTTCATACAGTTTTTACGGAACTCTGTTGTCGTATTCGCAACTTTAGAATGCCTAGAAAGAAGGGAGGCAGCATTAAAACCATTGAGAGCGTTTTGCAATTTAACGGCGGACACCTTATGTTCTTATTGAGTGCTTATATCTATTCGCGTGCTACCGCAAAGCGAGGAGGGCAGCGGCCGGGGAAGCTGAGCCAAGCTTGGATGCGCTTGCAGGCAAGATCGCCTAGATTAAAGAGAGGAGATCCATCTGATACCATGGGAAGCATTTGGAGTGTAAAGGTGTACACATCCTACGGAGATCAGTCGTAATTGGGCATGCGCTGCGTTTTCTTGTGGTGAGGAGGAAAGCACGAGGAAAGGCGGAGACGTTTGTAAACGATTAACTCTTTCATCACCGCCTCGCAGCTCGTATTCCATACGGTGCCCATAAGCGACGTTTACTCGACCGAGCAGTTAGACACCCTGTAATGCAGGCTCTCTGTTGCAGATGTTCAACGCTTTCGCCACTTTGCTGTAGCTTGTATTTCGAACGCGGCCCATAAATCACGTGACCCCTACCGAGCGGTTGCAACCACTCTCAAATGTAGGCACACTACTCATATTCAGACTAGGCCATGCCACCCAGCGGAGAAGAGGCGAAGGAGAGAAGCGGGTGGCTGCCACTCATTCCAGGTGTGCGGCGAAAACTGACGTGACCTGACGACCGAAGGTTGAGGCAGCCCGCCCTAGTCCCCACCCATGAACGCAGTTGAACTACGCTACATTTCTCGGCTATGATTGTTTCCAGACGTGATTGACGTGCGGAATAGTTGTTTTAAACTTGTTTCTTCGTCGCTTAATGGTGTTTTTATGGGCAATACTTGTCTGTTCAAGACATAAATATTCAAGTTAGAGTCAATATTGTTCTCAAAAATATACCGAGGTGGTCTTTCCACTTTGTTTTCAAACGATAAAAAACAGGGCTACCGGCGTTTTTTCTGTGTGCTCAAGGCGCGTTAATTTTGTTTATTTTTACAGCGGAGCTGTTAAGGGCTTCGCAGGATCGTGTCCATCAGCAAAGAAATAATCCCAACGAACCGTGGACACCTACCACCATCTATGAGTGACGGCGGAAACCAAACAAACGGCTGGTTGACGCCGTTGATCAGAGATGGCGGTAGCTGTCTATGAGCGACATCTATGAGCGTCGTTGTCATCATCTATGACCGACGGCGACGTTCGCAGCGGCGCGAAGGCGCGAATGGTTCCGCAACCGCCGCGATGCCGCTATCGCCTCAAGTTCCACTTCGTCGAGCGCTTCAGATTCCCTTGCAAAAGAAGAGCAGAGGCCTGGAAAGCCACCGCTGAGAACAGATGCTCCGCTGCTCTTTTTTCTTCACCAGAGTGGAAATGCTGAAAGTTTTTATGAGTGCGAGTCGTTCCGGGTTCACCTAGGCGTTTAGGGGAAGACCTCCTGAACTGACATTGTTAGCGCCACGCTGCCGCAAGTACGCGCCTTCGGAAGCGTGTTCCAGTGCTTGTCTTCATAGCGGGACGGGTCTAAGCCTAGCGCCTCCCGTCAACGTGTACAGGGAGTTCTCGAGAAAAGAGAATCGTGTTTCTCGGCCCGGGTAAAGAAACTATGCATTAGAGAAAGCTCTAACTCAATGAGAATGTGACGCCAGCCGTCGGCATGTAACGCGAAATTTTAACAACATTACGTTACCCGGATCAAAAGATAATTGAGAGAAACAAAGTTTTTTTACGAGCCGACGTCCACCTAGAGCCTAATGTCGTGAAAACAGAAATTACATTGTGGGCGTCTGTAGCATCTATTTTAGTGAAGCAAACTTGTCAGCGAAGAAGAAAACAATATTTTCTTTCTTGCTGACAAGTGTTCTTCACCAATATAAATACCACAAACGTACATAATATAATCTTTTTCATTATAACAATATTATGCTGGGTGGACGTCTGCTTACGAAGAAATCTCGTTTTTCACCATTATCTTTTGATACAGAGAACGTGATAGTCTCAAACATTTCTCGTTCTGTTCCGACTGCTGGCAGCCCATTCTCGCCGAGATTGAGCTTTTTGCGATGCATAGTTTAAATATCCGGGCCGAAAAAAACAATGCTTTCTTTTCTACGTGGGTTTGCGCGTGTTGCTGCTGAATAAAAATGCTGGTTCCAGTAAAAGTGGCCCCTCTGCTCTGTGAATTATTTTTGTTTTGCCTTTTACCTTTTCTATATTTTTTTACTTGATCCAGGTTGCAATGCCATGTCGCCCGTACAGTACGTGTTAACTACGTGGTAGGAAACGAGGGGGAACGGAAAAGGTGTGTACAGTCTGACAAAAACATGATGCGGGCGTGTACAATGAACATGGCGTTTCACTGGCACATTATCCCCCCGCATATTGCTTTTTTTTTCAGATTTATTCGTATTCAGAGCGTCGTCAACTGATACGATTATTTTATTCTATAACGTGATTTGTTTTCTTGTACTCTGCAGAAAAGCGAACTCCTAGACCTCTTTTTTACATTTTGTTTTAGATTTTAGTGTAACCATGCCAGAATATGGTTATAAAAATGCAAGTTTCTGGGTCACTCCCTTGTGTGTAATGTTACCTGCTGTGCCGCTTTTTGCCCATATCACAGCCCAGTTGTCGTAGTCAGAGCCAACCACTGCCGTTTCCATGATGACGTCATCTGAAATTTAGGCACCAGTTAATTACGGACGTCTGCAGTGGCGCAGCCGTGCAATGTCAGTAAAAGATTACTTCGGCGCCGTTTTAGTTGGTGCAATTCATTCTGACATAGGTGCTGTGTAACACAGTATATTGTGAAGTTTGAGGGCGTCGCTCATATTAGTTTTGAAAGCACCTAGATGAATGGATGCTAATGGCTATATACCTTAAAACGGGTCGAAGCCGGCTCCACCAAGTGTAGGCACCTCGTACATAATAGCGTCTTGTTATTCAATCGCCCACGCCATTAGCTGGAGGTTTCTTAGCTTTGACGAAATATATCTTGCCAAAAAAGTGTTCTGGAACATTAAATTAAATTTTTGGTGATTTTTTACATAAAAACGCACTCCCTAAAAATAGAAAACAACGTGCTTTAAAGTATATGTTTCTCAACAACCGCCCCCCCCCCCCCCGCACACACACACAACAATCTCAAGATTTTGTCCATCCATTCCGTGTGTCCGTGCATTTCCCGCAATATTTATGACGGAAATTGACGTCCCACGACCTCCACGCAAATTTAGCTACCCGGCTACATTGAACGAGGAAATCGATGTCCCGGCCCCTCTCAGAATCCCCATGAATTTTAACGGGGGAACTTGCCGATACAAATTTCCCCACCGGGGGCCCAGGTGCGCCACGCACTTGGTTTTCCCCTACGCGGGAGACAGGTGAGTATCTGCGCGCCTCGGCCACGGGGATCACGGCTGCTTGTGCAGGGACACGCTCCGAGAGGAATCCCAGACTTGGAAACACGTTTACATTGAGCTTCGTTTCGGAACTCGATATACGTGCCTTTTTAAAACTGGTTATTTTGAGTTGTTTTGCATAGTGCCCAGCAAGTTTCCAACTGAAACCATGCCTTTACACTTTGTAATTAAAAAGTTAATTACGAGAAGGTAATTGTTAAACTCATTTTACCGAAGGATAATATTTTGCCTAAATGGTCCCTGTCGAAACCATTGAGCCGAAGCGTTGATGACTACAAGAAAAAACACTACTTTAATCACCGGTAACTGCGTTACTCGCACTTCTTAGTTCCTAACAAAAATCCCCGATAGAAAAAGGTAGCTCGCGCTCGGGCCCAGTCCCCTCGTCTTCTTCTCGTTCCGCTGAAGGGTTTCTTCATCCACACCCCCAAAGGGGAACAAAGTTCATTTTTAACCACTTTTTAGCCAGTACACAGGTTGTATTGGTCGTTTTACAACCGCACCAGCGGGAAGTCGGATCTCGCAGACTCGTACTCTTCCGTCCTATTCCGGAAAACAATGTTTTCACAACTCGCATCTTCCAGAGCTGGCGTGGTTGCTGGCTTTCGTTAAGAATAACCAGGTACCCAACTTTGAGATGTCGGTTTGACCTCCTTGTCTTGTACAGTGATCGGAGTTCCGTTAGTACTCTTTTGACCATCGTTGCCAGAACGCTTTCAGGAAGTCTTCTCTGAGTTTCCAGAGCCTTCGCAGCGATTCTGCGTCTCCGTTTTGCAAGTCGAAGCCGGACGGTTTTGGTAACGACGTAAGTCTTTTCCCTGTCGTGAAGTGCGACGGTGATAGTGGCTGAGGCTCTTGCGCTTCACTGTACGCGTAGGTCAATGGTCGAGAATTGATGATTGCTTCCACCTCAGTGAGGAGAGTCACTAACTCTTCTTCTGTCAGGACTCGTCGCCCGATGGCATTCTTCAAAGTGTTCTTGACTGACCTGATCAAACGCTCATAAAATCCGCCCCACCACGGGGCACGTTCTGCGATGAACTTCCATTGTAGCCTGCTGTTTGCGAAGTAATTTCGCACTTTTTCATCTTGCAGAATATTCCAAAGTTTGCTTAAGTATTTCTTGCTTCTCTTAAATGCCAACGCATTATCAGAGTAGATCACCCTTGGCACGCCTCTTCTGGATACAAATCGTCGAAACGCACGCAGGAATGTTTCTGCCGTGATGTCCGGTACCATCTCCAAGTGCACTGCCCTAGTAACTGCACACATGAGCACCGTGAGATATGCCTTCCTTTTTGTTTTCCTCACTGTGACCCATACGGGTCCCGCAAAGTCAACACCCACGACCTCAAAGGCTTCCGCTTCTGTGACACGATCTGCGGGCAAGGGCGCCGTCACTTCTGACATTGGCCTGGCGTTTAGCCATTGACTTGCGATGCATTTCTTGATTTTTTTTTTTATCATTTGCCGAACTCTCACGTTCCAGTAGCGCTCCCGTAATTGCACGAGTGTGTCACGCACTCCCGCGTGCAATAGTCTACGATGTGCTTCAGTTATCAACAACTTCGAAAAGTGGTCGTCTTTCGGCAGCACGATAGGATGCCTTTCTTCAAAGGATTTATCGGAGAATCTTCCTTCTACCCGAAGTATTCCATCGTTATCCAAAAAAAAGAAATGTCTCTTATAGCAGAATCTGGCGGTAGTTTCTTGCCGTCTTGAAGATAATTTATCTCCTGTTCGAAGGCTGTACGTTGTGCATTTTTTATTATATATCTTTCGGCTCTGTTCAATTCTTCCGCGGTTAAGGGTCAGTTTGAGCGCTAATTCTTTTAGACTTCATTATAAAGCGGAGTACGCACGCCATTGTTCGCCGAATTCGCATAGCTGTGCTAAACCGCTCAATTTCTGGAACCATCGTTTTGTCTGCTGTTGCAGCGGCTAACGCTGCCACCCTTTTCTTCTCTGTTTCTTCTACATTGAATTCTTGCGTTTAAGACTTCTCTGGCCACCGCTCTCGTACTGTTAACCTTTCCACTATACTTCACTGTCGAGCAGCTCCATTTCTGTGATTCCTCTGGTCACCAAGTCAGCTGGGTTCTCTTTGCCTTGGCAGTGATTCCAAGAGCAGGGATCAGAGTTTCGATGGATTTCAACGACTCTATTTCTTACAAACTGTTTCCAATCGTTTGCTTCTTCATGGATCCAGTGAAGAGCTATCTTCGCATCGGTCAACAAGTGCACTTCGTGGATGTCCTCCTGCAGCTTGGTTTTAATCTAGACGCTCAGTCTGGTTGTCAAAAGACATCCTAAAAGTTCTGGCCTCGCTACAGGAAGTTCTTTTAGAGGTGCCACTTGAGACTTGCAAAGCAGTATCGTGGATGTCGTGGTGCCGGAATCATTCGTCATAGTAACGTATGCTACGGCTCCATACGCCTGAGGACTTGCATCGGCAAAGATGTGCAGGTTTGTCTTGATCGCCGCTCCCTCTATTCCTTGTCTGTAGAAACGTGGCACCATGACGTCACATAGCAATGGAAGGTACGCTTACCATCGGTGCCAGTCACTGCGCAGGTCAACAGGCAGTAAGTCACCCCACTCCATCTTCTGTTTCCAGATTTGTTGAAATAGGATCTTTTGCTCGCAACGGCAAATGCCGCGATGAATCCTAGGGGATCGTAGAGTCTGGCTCTACGATCCCCTAGGACAAACCTTTTTGTGCCTGAGTGCTTCTCCACGAAGTTCAGAACATCGTCTGGTGCTAATGTTAAGAGGTCTGTGGCAGGGTTCCACGCTAGTCCCAGCACTTTGAAAACTCCCGCAACCTGCCCCAATGGTTGTTCCTCGTGGTGATTCGAGTCGACCCCATTTAAGAGGGTTTTCGAGCTAGACACCCACTTGTGCAGCTTCATTGACGCTTGCTCAAAAATTGCTGTCGATTCCTTGAAGATCTAGTGGCTTCTTCGCTGGATGCACCGGTAAGAATGACATCCACGTAAATGGAATCTTCCACCAGCGCCGCGGTGTCTGGATACTCGTTCTTCAGTGTGTCCAGGTGATGTTTTATCGTCGTAGATAATAAAAATGGGCTCGATGTAGTTTCAAAAGGAACTCTCGTCATCCTGCAGATGAGAATTGGAGGAAGTGGTCTTCCTACCTGTGGGGTAGTTTCATACCACAGGAAGCGTAACGCATTGCGATCATCTTCTTGTATACTTATCTGAAGAAACGCCTTCTCGATGTCGTCCACTAGCGCGATCTAATGTCTTCTGAAGCTCAGAAGCAACGCGACAATATCGGGGTTCAGGTTGGGGCCGCTTTCCAAACAGTCGTTCAACGACTTCGAGCTTTTGTTATGGGAAGAAGCGTCGAATTCCACTCACAATTTAGTGGTGGTGCTCCTTTCACGACAAACTGATTGGTACGGCATGTAAAACTTCCGAGATCCAGTCCGCTCATCTGACACTTGTTCTGCAATTCCACCTTCGGTGTACTTCCGGATCGCGGCGTCACAGTCCCTCATCAACTTAGGGTTCTGAGTTAACTTCCTTGTTAGCTGCTGAAGCCTCCTCTCCACAACTTGTTTGTTGTCGTCTAAGTTAACCACGGGTTTTCACCGAAGGGCCACCTCGTACCAAAGACATATCTTCTTAAATGTTTTTTTTTTGTAGGACGCAATCACGGTTTCTATCTCTGGACGAGGTTCGTCGGTTACACCAATCGATTCAAGGTTCCAAAACCTTTGCATTATTTCAGATGCATCAATGTTGTCTGTCTTTTCGTTGAGAACGACCACCTGTGAGCTCTCGATGACAAATGTGGAAAGTTCTGATAGACCGTGTACGATCCAGCCGAGCGACGTCTTGAATGCTCGAAGTTTTCCGTTGAGTCTCCTTACTTGGCCCGTGACGAAGTTCCAATAGCAAACGCCTCCAATCAGAATGTCTACGCCGTCGGGTCCGTCAGCTTCGCAGAAGTCCGCGGCCGTGTATCCCATTTTTTTAGTTGGCGACGCAATTCTTCTCTTGAATAGGGCAATTGTTGACCACAAATACGGCTTGTCTCAAGTGCTTCCAGACTGAAAACTTCACCTCTTTGATTTTCAAGTCACAAAAACTTTGCGAAAGTTTCGTTCTGTCGTCTGGCGGCCAAATGCTCCTACCGTCGGTCTTTCGTTTCCTAGGTGCTCGAATCTGAGCTTTCGTGGCAGTAGTTCTGTGACAAAAGACCTCTGCCTTCGCCGTCGAATAGCACTCTTACAAGGATGCGCTGTTTCAGTCCCAAGCTCCGCACTGTCGCTGTTTGTAGGAGGACGGTTATGTTAACCCCGTTTTTAATCGTTGATTGCAGGGCCACTGGACCAGCAGAAATCAGTGTTTCCTCTTGTCTGCCTTTGTCGTCTCTTGAGCTTGACAAGAACGTTGGGTCACACATGACTGATGCGTGTCGACGTTGGCTGTTGGACCAAGAAATGTTTTTCCTGCATTGTTTGGCAAGGTGGTTTTTCTTCGTGCACCTGAAGCCTCTTCCAGAGCCCGTTAAAATATTCCTCTTCTCGGGAAGACCTATCGTTGTCGTGCAGGGTGCGCACCTTGAAGGTCAGTCTTGCCGAGTAGGTGACGATACAATCGCTGTACTCGACGGTCCGAGCATACTCTTGTTCGATGTCACTCGCTGCCAACAATGGTTCGGGGGCAGAGTCCGTTTCGGTAAGGTGACCATGTAGCGCGTTGAGACAAGTCAGTAAGACGTTGAGCTCTTCCTTAATCGGCACTTCGGTTTGGGTAGCTGTATCAATTTCCGTCAGCAGCTTTGTTACCTGTGAACGCAGGGCTTTTCGCTTCTGTTCCAGCCTATCCATGGCAGCGTCGTTATGGTCTCTTGCGATCTCGAGCTGGATGGTGTCTTGTCCTGTAGCCTCGTTACATCAACGCTTGCGACACCTTCTTATCTGGCCCATCGAACAGTCCTGATCCCGGGTTTCGGCACCAAAATGTCGAAACCATTGGGCCAAAGCGTTGATGACTACAAAAAAAACACTACTTTAATAACCGGTAACTGCGTTACTCACAGTTCCCAGTTCCAAAAGAAAATCCCCGATAGAAAAATGTAGCTCGCGCTCGGGCCCAGTCCCCTCGTCTTCTTCTCGCTCCGCTGAAGGGTTTCCTCAGTCCCGTCGACATATACCATTACAATATTATTCTCTTTTTTTTTTTAATTGTGCGGTGCGTACTTTTTTCAAGAACGATTTGGCTCACGTTTTGAGAAACACCATGCATATGCTTCTATAGAGATGCTTTTCAGCAGATGTGTATGGGCGCCGCCATAAGTGACGTTAATTTTTTTAACTCGCGTTCCTGACCTCCTAGAGACCACACTGTTCTTATTCCGAAGCCACACTTTGTTCAAACTTGTCCCAGCTCGGGGATGCAGCAGAAGGACAGTTACGGTAGCTCAAATTTGGCGCGCGCTAACAGCGTCTGTACGGGAGGAAAAAAGATGACCCTGATCAAGAAGATGTTGGAAAGCGAATACAAATATGCGAAAATCACCTCCGACTTTCAGGATGAACCGT
Organism: Ixodes scapularis; assembly: GCF_016920785.2. Classification (NCBI taxonomy): domain Eukaryota; kingdom Metazoa; phylum Arthropoda; class Arachnida; order Ixodida; family Ixodidae; genus Ixodes; species Ixodes scapularis. The sequence continues at coordinate 90,146,338 of NW_024609837.1, read as the reverse complement.
GCTGGATGTCGCTGGTCTTCATTAACGTCCACGGACATCTCGATTAGTTGGTTGCTGTTGGTGAAAGAGTTTTAGGTCAGAGATGTTACTGTATAGATTGTTTCGGTTTTGCAGTCTCCGCAGATGGCTGAAAACAGCAAGATTATTAATAACAAAAATAATCTCTCGAGAAGAGAAACGAGGGGGAAAAAGGACAAAAACAAATCTCCAAACACAACTGGGTGACTGGTGCGCGACTTGAAAAAATATGCATGGTCCTGGTATCGAACCAGGGACGTCTCCGTTTCCTCTGGAGCGCTCTACCAACTGAGCTAGCCAGGAGATAAACGTCAGTAGAGGAAAAGGGTTTTAACAGCTGCCACCAGTCTTAACACCAACAAGGGTGAACGACCCGACTTCTAGGGTTATGATATTATTGGAAATAATGCAAAGATTCAAGCGAGCTGAACAAGAGTAACGATAATAATTACCGGAGAGAGCAAACAAAGGTGGCAAAGACCAAACACAAATCTCCAAACACCACTAGGTGACTGGTGCGAGGCTGGAAAAATCCGCCTGGTCCCGTTATCGAACCGGAGACCTCTCCATTTCCAGTTAAGCGCACTACCAACTGAGCTAATCAGGAGTTAGACGTCAGTAGAGCAAACGGGATTATTATCGTTATACTTGTCCAGCTTCCTTCCAACTTTGCATTAATTACATTAATATCATAACCCTAAAGGCAGGTCGTTCGCCCTTGTTGGTGTTAAGACTGGTGGCAGCTGTTAAAACCTCTTTGCTCTACTGACGTGAAACTCCTGGTCAGCTTAGTTGGTAAAGAGTATCATCGTCATCATCATCCCCAAAGTGCAGTGTTTGTAAAATGGTGCCTGGAGTTGTCACTGACTGGTTTGTTTACTGCGTCCTCAAGAGTGGTCCTTCGCTCTCCTCCCGATGACGCCAACGATGTTTCATGCTTGCGCTTGTCGCTATCCTGGCCGTGTTAAAGCAGCGGTGTTGGATGTGGCAGACGCCTCTTCTACTGTACTTTGCTGTCGAGCTTGGCAGTCCACAGTAGCTTCGGCTGCTAGGAGATGGGATACCACAACGACAGCGACACTCGCCCTCGCTCGTGGTTTTTGGCCGGACTTCTAACACCAACCGCCAGGATCGCGATATCCGACAACATGACACGCCGTCTTCTGTGACATCATTGTGTGCCACTTTGGGATCACTTTTTTTGGATGGGCGAGATTGAAGTCACTGGACCATGGGAAATTGTTGCCAAACTACCCGTATGGTCGCCATTTTTGTTCATGGAATGAGCAGTTTTTCTTTGCCTTTACATTCTTGATGAGCCGATAGAGCTACCCAGGTGATAGGTTGATATATAAAGACATTTTTAATACCGAAATTTTGCAATCCACACACTGGTAAAACAAGCGCACATCTTCGCACCGACACCACATGCGTCGTCGGTGATGGAGGCATTGAAAAATAATTTTCCTCTCTTTAAAAACGTAAGGACAACAATACTGTTCCAAGAGATCTCTGGAGATAAGCATGATTGATACGTGGATTTTATGCACATTGCCAAAGATGCATATATAGGCGAGAAATGCTTTCAGTACGATGATACTTCATAAAGATTTTGGCGCCACTGGTTCAGAACGACCCTTTCGAAGCTTCGAAGATTTAAATAGGCCAAAATGGCAATTGACATTGCTAGTGAGGCAGATCATGCAACCAATCACCTTGCATTGTTTGGTCGTCTGTGTGTTAGTATTTGTGTCTGGTCAGCAGGCGGGAAGGCAATAAGCACTATTTTCTTAGACTTCTGTGATTTTATGTGATATAGGAGGCTAAATTCACCAATCGAAAACGTGTTCCAGGGACCGTAGTTTTGTAAGGAGCGTAAACTTACTCGCTGTCCACGTACTCCGCCTTGATTCTGTACATGTTGTCGTGATCCTTGTTAATTGTGAAGTGCGCACACCGGTCGGCGTCGCCGTAAATTGCTTGGCTGAAACTGTCCACCCACCACTTTCCTGAAAACTGAAAGTTGGACGACCACAAGCTTCAACACGTGGATTTGACATGTGAATGCGTTGCTATGTTTTATATACAGAGTGATTCAGCTAACAATTGTGCCAAGATTTTATACAAGCTGGAGCACGCTGGGAGTGTCGAACCGACGCAGTTTTCTTCACAGTCCTATTGAGCAAGTCAAGATTATTAAACCAAACAGGCTAATTAACGGAAAGTAATTAGCGAACTTTTTATATATTCAATTGAGTGAAGAGCCTTTAAGTGAAAAGTTCTAGGTCCTGTTGAGAAACATCCAATGGAGTCATTTCGCGTATATAAATTTTGTTTGAATGACCAACTAGCCCAATTGTCAACACTAATAAATTTTCTAACCATAAAAATGCAATTGAGAAAACGTTTCAGCCTCTCCACTTTGGCGAAGAAGGAAAAGCAGTGGAGCTGTAGCTTCTCTTTTCGGCGGTGGCTTTCCAGTCGAGCGATCTGCTTTTTTTTCGCAAAAATATCTGAAGCGCTCGACGCAGTGGAATTTGAGGCGATAGCGGACTCGAGGCGGTTGCGGAACCATTCGCACCGCTGCGCACATCGCCCTTCGTTCCGTTCCCGCTCTTCTTCCTCCAAAGAAATGTTGCCACCATCTATGAGTGACGCCAGCAACCAGTTGTCTGGTGGCCGAGGCTGCAAAGGTCGCCGCGATCTATGAGCGATGGCGGCAACCAGAGTGTTGTGTCGACCACGGGGGTCGACATTTGTTTTTTACCGGACACGATTCTGGGGAAACTAACCCTTAGCAGCTTCGTTGTAAATAAAAAATAATAAAAAAAAATTTCACGTGACCACGCTAGAAAACATTGCAGTTTTCTAGCGTGTTGTCACGTGGTTTTCTTCATCTCGCGCAAATTCTTTTTAAATGAAAAAAAAAAATGGGCACACAAAGCTTACTATACTCGTTTGCATTTCAAGAACCGCAGTTAAAAAGTCTGGCTGGTCGCGGAGCCTTACTAATTTCCCCCTTTATATAAAAAAAGATCAACATATATGTAGGTGTTTTACATTATACATACGTTATCCCAGGGGTGGCCAGGCTGACCCGGCCTAAGAGTCGGGAACAAAACCACGAAACTTCCAAGAGCCGCGGGGGGGGGGGGGGGGGGGGAGGAAACTTCTGTTTAGAGGAAGAAACGAAACTCGAACTAGTTTCAATCTATCCGAGTCAAGAGCGGTCCAACTGTACGTAAGATAGCAGTATCACAAGACTACCAAACCGCAACCTGTCTTTCGATTTAAAATGCGTACTATTTCACTTTTTGGGGAAGTGCTCGTGTGACAAGGAGGAAGCCCGGGTGGTGAAGGGGGGGGGGGGGGGGGGGAGGGAGCCTCGAGCCGCACTTTAACACCCGAAGAGCCGCAGCTTAGCCACCCCTGCGCTCTCCTATCAAGGGAAAGTCTTCAAACACCAAAAGCATCGCTTGTTCCTCCAACAACCAAATCTTGTAGGAACTAGTTTGCGCGGCGTATTAACGATGCGCAAAAACTTCAGATTTTTTTTAGGTGAAAACGCATACGGATGTAAACGATTAAATGGGATGTCCCTCAACAGACCCCACAACATTCGTATTCAAGATTTTACGTGAAAATTAAAATTTTAAAAGTTATACAACTAATATGTGTTCATTGGTCAGTTTGGCACAACGCAAAACATATCTTGACTAGCTCAATAGAACTGTAAATAATACTGCAATGTGGAGCACAGCATATTACCTATGATCTATCAGTGAGCACAAAATGTCGCTTAGTTCATCAAGTAAAAGAAGAAACGACTAACCACACTTCTATTCAGAAACTTATTCGACGTGTATTTTAGAGCGAGCATGGTGGAAACTAGTTAGGACTAGAGTTGCAATAGAAACACACGGGCGTGTCGACCAGCGGCGTGTCTGCCTTTTTTTTCGTCACTGTGTCCGTAACACGTTCAGCTGGCACTTTAACAATCATGAACCAACTAGCCCAGCTTCAAGCCGTCACACGTGTCAAACTCCGTTGGATTATATTATACAAACAATTCCTTAAATAGGCGTTTAACGCAAAACTGAGAAAAAAAACTTAAAGGCACGTTGTACGTTTCTGAAAAGTGTGATTCTTCTCTCCTGTAATAACGTTTGCAATTGCTCGAGTTGTTTATAGCTCCTGTAGTTTGGAGCACCTGCAATTTGTAGCTCCTGCAGCATGTGTTCAACGCCTGTTTAAGGAATGTTATCGTGTATGCACCAACAGTCTGTTTACTAACGCCCAGTGCGCGCGCGCAGAAACCACATTTCCGCGAGGCAACGCATCTGCGCATGCTCGAAACCGAGAGCTGAGCCACCGCAGTAGCGTGACGCCAGAGAGAGTTGTTTAGGTTGGCAACTTAAGAAGCGGAGAGCGTTCCGATTTCTTGGCATCTCATTATCGCTCCTCAACCAACCAGGTTGCGGAATTTAGCGATAATAGGGAGTTTTCGTAGACCGCGCTGCCCCCTCCGCTAAGCGTTCCGCAACGAAGAAGTTGCTACTGCGCCCGCGCGCCGATAGCCTTGACTGTGGAGTTCCCGCTATCGTAGCGGGTTGCGGAGTGCCTTGCGGGACGGCGAAAACGATTTACGAAAACTCCCTAATAACGTGAACAGCGAGCCACGAAGAAAGAAACGAGGACGCAAGTAATAAGCCACGTCCTGCGAATTCTTCAGCTTCCAGAGATTAAATAAAAATGCGGCCGTGTTTAGCGACGTCCATGTGTTTCCGTTGTGTTATACGTATCTCAATGTAGGGATATTTTCACGCTGTTAATTATCAGTCGCTTGCTCCCCAATTAAAACTTTTAGTACTGATTCCGATTAACCATTCCCCGATGATCAATAGTGAAACTATGTGGCTCGCTTTAAAACTGCGCTAGCATTGGAATACATTTAACGGTACTAGATATAAAACAGGATTTATTCTGGTAGTCAGTGTGCCCAGACAATATGTACTACGAAGAACTAAATTTTAAGTTGTTCCAGAAAAAAATTGGCTTTATTCCAATCTTTTCGTAAGCAGTGGTGTGTTTAACTTTCATTTAAAGCGTGAAAATAAAGGCAGGCATGATTTTCAAAAAAATCTTTTTTAACTTTAACTCGTTAACTCGTCGAATTTTGGTGTAGATTGTGCGTAAAAGTTCTCGTATTGGCCTCATTTATTGACGTCCCCATAATACTCGAAGGCCACCTCATAATGATTACCTGTGTGCTCAGCCCCGCTTTGTGGCAAATTAGTTTCTTTAGGTAATTGTCTCGCGTGCGTGTTTAAGCAGTGGGAACTTAGTCTGCCCAAAATGAACGCTTTTTTTTGTGTCCGCTGTAGTTCAGAAGATTAGCCCGTGCAGTGCCCCTGCTAGCCTAATATTCAGATTTGAATTGGCGGAGGAGGGGATTGAACTCAAGATCTCTAGATGGCAGAGCGTTTATCGTGTGCCATCTTCGAAAAATACGCAATGAGTTCTTCCAGGTGAATAGGCAGCGCTAGAATCTTGGGAAATATCAAGAAAAGAGAGGATGATTAGCCGGGAGGACTGCAGGAAAGTTACGATGGAATGCCTCCTCTCGAACCAGTGCTTTTCTTACAAGCAATAGTCAATTAAGTTTTAGAGCGCAGCTCTTAGGCGCCCATTTTCCGGCTTGAGCAGCGTCGGCGTAACTGGGCGGTGTATGATGAGTAAATTTCCCCCTAAATCTAGCGGAACATTTTCCCACCTAAATCCAGCGGAAAATTTTCGCGCTAAATTTAGCGGGGACAATTTTACGCTACATTGTGCGGGGTAAAAGTTTTCGCTAGGTTTAGCGGGGAAAAGATTTAGCGGGAGAAATTTTCTGCGAAATTTAGCGGGGAAATTTTTCTGCTAAATTTAGGGAAAAACTTTTCGCTCAATTTAGCGGGGAAACTTTTTGCGCTAAATCTAGCGGGAAATTTTTTCGCTAAATTTGGCGGGAAAATTTCTCGCTAAATTTAGCGGGAAACATTTTCGCTAGATTGAACGAGGAAATTTTTCCCTAAATGGTAGGCGAGCAGGAGAGGAGGAGGGTCATAGCTCCCTCTCCGTACCTTCCCCTCCTCCTCAAGAGCTGCGCTTTAATTCGGCGTTAACGGCTTTCAGTTTATTCTATGAAAACATACACTATGCTCCTCTCGTCTTATTAGGAATACTGCTTCGGGAATGTTAATTCATGTGACAATTCCATTTTGCTGTAAAAGCGCTCAAGCAGACAGGCAATGTAGTAAGGTTTCTTCGCGTCTTCTTTAAGCAAGCGTGCAATTGATTTCTGTTTAATTCACGAATAACCGAATGAGAACTACTTTCATGAGTCCGTGTTTTGGAGGCTTAATATGGTAGGTATTCGCTAGAGCCTCCAACATTCGCTATGGCGACAGACTGATTAAAAATTGCAGGGCCCTGCGTGTCCAGAGCATCCAGAGTGCACTCTTATGATTTCCGTTCGTGACGTCACTACCAAGATTTGTCCTCGCTTTGATTGGCAGGATTCCCCTCGCCGTGCACCAGCGATTGGGAAGTTATTGTCGGTTTTGGTTTGGTTTGGTCTGACCAATTGCAACGTTCGGCCGTAGCGATGCTTTCGGTCGCGGACGTCGGTAATAGAAAACGTTCATAGGAGTCTCTTTGGGGTAGATGAACGTGCGTTGCAAGTAAAGAGATTGAATAGGATCTACGGTTAGTTAAAAACTTTCGAACGAAATTCATACCTTTGTAGGGTTGAAGTTGTCCATTAGGTTTTTGGGGTTTCCCCGAGCCCACTCTGTGATGTGGAAAAGGACTAGCAACTCAAGCAGCGCAAACTTTGGAAACATGATGCACCCTGTAGTGTCTGTCTCGCGCGCGATTCCGTCCCGCACTCCGGTATGGATACCCTTCAGAAATTATCCTCGCGGTAGACTTATACGCGTCTCGAAGATAGCTTAACGCAGCTGTGCACACTGAAGCGGAAACTGAAATTAATTCGACAGAGCCATATTTGCTTTATGTGGCTGGAACAAGGGCGCTTTCCGTGTTGCAACGTTTATGCGGCCTTGGGCGGAATGGGGCCTTTCGCCACACGTGGCGGATGTTTAGTGAAATATGGCGGGAGGGGGGGGGGGGGGGGCATGCTTCGCGCAGTCGCAGATTTTTTAACGTAGATGTTTTGGAACTCTTTTCTTACGGGCGAGTTTACTTACCTCCGACGATACAGCGCTGGGAAATGTCTGTATTGATCGCGCATTTAATCATGGTCAACCGCCTGTAGGCCTATCAAACGTAAGTGGAAATAAGCGGATGTCTGGCGCAGTCAGGGTCGGTCCAGCGCTTAGACATCGCAGGGTGCGGCTTCCGAGGTTTGCGCTCATTGTCTCGTGATCGGTTCTTCGTCTTTCTTGTCGAGTGATGCCGCAATCGGAATGGCTGCGGACCGATAATGAGATGCGCAGGACTCTGGACGCCCCGAGTTTCTCAATCTCTCAGTGACTAACGGCCAGCACTAATCAACACAAAAGATTAAATAATTGAGAATATTAAAAGCAAACTCATCACATTTGGTTTATTCTTAGATCTGAGAAAAGCATTTGATACCGTACAACATGATATTGCCGCGCGCGCAGCTGGCCAAGTAGGCAGCGCGCGCGTGGCCTAATGATTATCGCGCTTGCCTCCCACGCAGAGGGCCAGGGTTCGATTCCTGGCCGCGGCTACACATTTTTGTTGACAGTGTAATCTGATGTTCTGGTGAATTCAAGAACCGTCTTGCTGATTCGAGGTTAGAATGTTCTACGCGCCGAACATTCTACGCCGAACGATCCAGAAACCAACGAGTGTACATGGGATTCCGCAAGGCCAGCGGAGTCAGTTTCGCCCCAGCGTTCGGCCCTGCTGCTACGCCGACTTCGACGCCCGCGACACTCTGTTATTATCTTTTGTACCCTTCTATTTTTGGGCACAAGTTCGCCACATTAAACGTTTATTTCTTCCTTTTTTTTATTTCCTGTTTTTTTGGTCACCATCCGTGACATTTTGGTGGAGGTGCGGGGTACCGCGTGTCCGTGCAGCGCAGCCCTCCGAGTTCCCGCACTACAAGTCCAAACCCAAGCTCCCGAGGACCCAACGAAGACCAAATCGAGACTCGATCAAGTCGCCGAACCCAAGGGCTACACCCGGAATACGGACTTTTAACCACCCAGGACCAGGCAGCCGACGATGGCCAACCAGTCGCAGACCCCCGCCGCTCCTGCCGTCGTCTACCTACCCGTCGCTCCTCGGACACCGGCTCCATTCCACGGCGAGCAATACGAAGACGTCGAAGACTGGATTGACCAGTATGAACGCGTTGCCCGCCACAATTGCTGGACGGACGAGCAGCGCCTGCACAATGTCTATTTTTCGCTTGAGGGGACTGCCAAGCACTGGTACGAGAATCATGAGTCCTCCTTGACGTCGTGGGACATTTTCAAGAACGATCTCAAGGCTACCTTCATCAACCACCACCGCCGAGAGAGAGCCGAGGACCTACTGCGAACCAGAACCCAGGGCCCCAACGAGAGTGTCACCGGCTTCGTAGAGGACGTCCTGCGCCTGAGCGCCCGCGCCGACCCTCGGGCTACAGAAGAGAAGAAGCTACGAATCCTCATGCGGGGCGTGAGAGAAAACATCTTTGGTGGCCTTGTCCGCAGCCCTCCGACAACTGTCGAAGACTTTGTCGCCGAGGCAACGAACATTGAGCGTGCCCTGCAAGCCCGAGCCAGCCACTACCAGAGGCTACCCGGCGTCAGCGCGGTCCCGCCGTCCGCTTGCGACCTTGGCTCCAGCTGCGCCCGCGGCATTACTCGGGGATCTGAACTACGAGGTGATGCCCGACGGAACACGGACTTCGTCACGCCGCCCTCCACGACCGGAAGTCGTCCATGTCGTGCAACTGAAGCCGTACTACGCTCGATAGGACTGTGGACCTTATGTGTTCCAAATGACTCTTTAGTTTACCGTTCTGTTTCATTGGCTTCGTTTTGTTTTGCATCGAGACGATGCACTTTTCAAAGGGGGGAGTAATGCCGCGCGCGCAGTTGGCAAAGTAGGCAGCGCGCGCGTGGCCTAACGGTTATCGCGCTTGCCTCCCACGCAGAAGGCCAGGGTTCGATTCCTGGCCGCGGCTACACTTTTTTGTTGACAGTGTAATTTGATGTTCTGGTGAATTCAAGAACCGTCTTGCTGATTCGAGGTTAGAATGTTCTACGCGCCGAACATTCTACGTCGAACGATCCAGAAACCAACGAGTGTACATGAGGGATTCCGCAAGGCGAGCGGAGTCAGTTTCGCCCCAGCGTTCGGCCCTGCTGCTACGCCGACTTCGACGCCCGCGACGCTCGGTTATTATCTTTTGTACCCTTTTATTTTTGGGCACAAGTTCGCCACATTAAACGTTTATTTCTTCCTTTTTTTATTTCCTGTTTTTTTGGTCACCACCCGTGACAATATTTTACTTAAAAAGCTCGAAATACCCGAAGTACGCGGTGTAGCCTTACAATTAATTAAAACTTATCTTTCAGATCGGTACCAATACGTATGCATAATTGATCAGTCATCTAGCAAGGTAAAAAATCATCATGGCGTTCTCCAAGGTTCTATTTTAGGACCCCTGCTATTCCTTGTATATATGAATGATTTAACGGAAATATCTGCTGGTTGCCAGGAACTAATTTTATATGCCGACGACACGAATATTTTCTGATATAACAAAAAAAGGTACAGAGACACTAGGTAATGAATATCTATTGAAGCTATCCCTTTAAATGCAAATAAGACAAAGTTTGTAATTTTTGAGCCGGTAAATAAACCAGATGACAGCACACTCCACTTAACATTTGAAGGCACGGTACTAGAGCAAGTGACAAATCAAAATTTTCTGGGTGTATGGTTCGGTGAGGACCTTTCATGGACAACACATGTCAATAGACTCAAAGCAGCTGACTTATCTCGAGCGACTGGGTTTATTTTCAAAATAAAACATTTACTGCCTAATCGACTTAAACAGATCTTGCACTACTCACCTTTTTACTCCCAAACTGAGCTATGGCATTATGGTCTGGGGTACAACGACTGGTACAAACTACAATAAGTTAATCCTACTACAGAAAAAGATATTACGTGTATGCGAATATTATAATGGGGATAGAAGGTATCTACGTACACAGCCACTATTTATCAAATATAATATGTTGAAGGCAGATCAGATTTATTTTCTCAAACTCTTGCAATGGATAAAGGAAAACAAACTTCACACGGCACCAACAAATAGTCTGAATCTAAACGCATTACGAGATCCAAAGCAAAAGACGCCAGCCATAAAAACAAACTACGGTCGGAAAGCCTTAACTTATCAGATAACAAGAACTTCAAACAGAACAGATATAGACATAGATTTTGATCAAGTGTTATATATTTAAAAAAGAAATGCAGAAAGATGCTGGTGGTAATTGACATTATATTTTCAATTGTATAATGTGCTCTCAAGTTTAGGACTTGTCCACCATATAGTTTATTCGAACTAATGTCCTTTCCGCGAACTGTTAATTTTTTTTTCCGATCGAATATACTTTTTTTTTGAAGCGATGCCTAGAGAGCTTGATCGCAAAGATTTTGCGCATTTCGGTATATCTCGTAAGAGTGGTGTGACTGGTGCTCTGTTTGTCTAGTGTTGCTTTTTTGCTCCTTAGTTGTTCCAGAGTTATTTCATATTTGTTCCATAGTTGTTCTATATTTGTTCCATAGTTGTTCTATATTTGTTCAATAGTTGGTTCCTATTTTGTAGACTGCATATATTGTGTTCATGAACTGTAAGGGGGGCAAAGGCTCCGTCAGGCACCATGCCTGTATCTCTGCCACCTACCCGGAAAAGCTCCGCAAACAAATAAAGGCGAAAAAAATCATCTCTCTGGCGTCACATCACTGCAGCCAGAGAGAGGTATATAGGACAGGCTGGGCGTTACCGTTAAGGTAACGCCCAGCCTGTCCTATATACGCACTCCCGTAGAAAAAACGGAATCTTGTAAACCACGCCTTCTACGCAGGGGACAAACTGCATTCTGTGTTTGACACTGCAGTCGCTGTGACGATCCAACGTCTCATAGCGGATGCAGCCCCTTTCACCTACGGGTTCCTCCGCCACATTGATGATATCTCCCGCATAGGAGACGAAACGTCTTATAAATTGTAGGTATTTTATGCAAGTCGGAGGTATTTGTTTTCAATCATGAATCCCGGCTTTTGGAACATTTTTGCATTTACTTTCTGCGTGTTATCTGCCCTCTGTCATGGAGTAGGTACCTTAAAAGTATATAAACCAACATTATGATATAAACAAACATTTTTATGTGTTTGTATTATGCGAAGAGATCAGCATGCTAATGTCAGGGTAGATTGAAGAAATTCTAATATGTTCGGGTCAGCATTTGTCCTGTATTCTGCATTGACACCCTGTGGACAAGCACATACAAAACATTTTTTGTAATGCATTGCATCAAATTCCGAAACAGAAGAAAATTGTTAAAACTTTAGCTACAAGGCTGCTCCTCCCGACGATTATTATCCAATGAAGCGACCCTACAATCAGCACGAACCCCTTTTGCTTCGCGAACAACTTTGTTCAATGTGACGAATTTCCCTACAACCAGTTTACCAGCTACGAACGGTCTTTCGACAGACGGTTCTACAGCCCACTCTAGGTGCCCACCCTTCGTGCATTCCATTCCCAAGCAGCACAGATTTGGCCAATCATTGGGCCAATGGCTGGCAATGGTCCTTTGGCCAGTGGCAAGACAGTGGCCAGTCATTGGCCGATGGCTGACCTTTATCTGGCCATTGGCCAATGGTCCCTGGCCATCAGCCATCGGCCAAACATTGGCCGATGACTGGCAACTCTTTGGCCATTGGCCAAAACACCATCCCCAATCGTTGGCCAATGCTTGGTCAAACTCTGTGCTGCTTGGGCCGTGCACTAAGGTTTAGGAAAATAGTGGCTGCTCACTGCAACATACTGCAAGGGAGATGACCGGCAGTAGACGTCATCTTATAGACAGAGAAAAGGGCAAGAGGGATGCAAAGGAGAGGGGGCGCGAGGCGTAGGAGGGGAAGGAGGGTGGACAGAGGGAGGACGAGGTAAAGAGTAAAGGTCAGAGACTACAACCATACCATAAAGCAAAATAGATGGAAAACGGTAGGAGGGGGACGAACGGGAGAGGGGACTCGGAATGAGCTGGTCTGGAGCTTGAGCACAGATGTGATCTGCGCTCAATGCGCGCGACCACACATTGAGAGCCGATAATTTGGCTTCATTTCCAAGAAAAGTTGTCTCCAAGTAGAGCACACACTAGCTGGGAGCGCGTGGAGCGAAAGCTCGATCTACAAAACCTAGAAATCATGGGTCCAACCTCCAATCTGCCCGTTTTGGTCTCAATGAGAATCGTACCGGCGTGAGGTCGTGTGTCCCTGCTGCGCAATGTACGTCAAAAAACCCCAGGCTAGCAGTTGTAGTGCACTGGCTAAACCTCTCATCAACAGTGGGTAACAATTTCGCCATATTTCTGGCAAACTAACTTCCCGCTGTATAAGCTACATGCTAATAATAATTAGTTCTGGGATAGTTTGTTTCACTTAATGTGCAAAGCAAGTCCAACTTAATGGCACGAGCATGTTGCTATGAACAAACATTGACTGCACTGCCATGACACTGCCACGGCAATGCAAAATTTCGCGAGCTAAAGGAGTATTCACCTCCTTTAGCACGAGCAAACAGATTTCTCGAAAGAGAAATCTGTTTGCTCCCCGGGATGAGCATCACGTGGTAACAACGTCAGACTTTTTCGTGGAGCCGTGCTGACGTATACATGCCAGGAGGATGGGGCATCTTTTGCTCTGGCTCTCTTGAAATGGTATCTCTTTGCAAGTGGGGGTTTTTTGTTCGCGTGTCTGGCAATTTTACAGGTTTTCGCTCATTGAGTTACCGGCGGTGATATCGGGATGACCTAACTTGTTCTGGCTTGTGGTGTTGCGCATGTTGTCCAATGCACCCGAATAAGGAGTCTTAGATATTCATCAATTCCATCCTCTAGCCGCTGCTATGGTGGGCTATAAGTGGGAGGTGTGATGATCACACTTGCGAAGTGAATCAATGATTCAGCGTGCGGAGCTGTGTTGGGTTACACCGGGGCGGAGAGCCATAGATAAGTGGATAACAGCACTACCCTGCACTACAAGGAATAGCAGGTAAACAAGTCCCTCATTGCTTGACAGCTGCCTGCCTTCATTGAATCCAGCTCAATGTGGGTGCCCAATACTGTTATGGCTAACAGGGAAAGATTCATTATGCAGAACATTATGAATGTGATGAAAGGTGAAGTCAGTTTCTTCTTTATTGTTCACAGAGCAGCGGAGTGCTGTTGTAGCGCTGCTGCGGGCATATCGATGCTAGCGCTGCGTGCCGAGCACGTCTTGCCATTTTTTCCCGCAAGACAAGGCCAGCGATTGTCACACCTCCTCTCTAACCCCATCATACCGCTGCTCATTAAACTGATTTTTGATTCCACGTCCTTTATATTGCATCCAGGCGTTCAAGAATCATCTTTATTTTAGGAGAAAGCAGTTCGTCGTCTTCCAGGTCACCGCCGCAGTATTTATTTTCGCACAGTTGTAATAGACCTAAAACTAGCTAAGCAGATTACATATCCGAACGCCTTTGTGCAGTGTCATTTGTGATTATTTTGAATTTTGAATAAAATTGAAATTGAAATTCAAGATTGGTTTCTTCAGTTCGAACGACCCGGTTCAAACTGGGGCTCACAAATGGCCTCATAATGTGTATTTGTGGTGTTGCTAGGCTTGATATCTACCCTCTTCTTTGGACACCTGTCATCTTGGCACATCTCTGTCTAACAACGTGCAGATATTAAATTGAAGAAGAACTTGTAGTCGGGCTAGTTGGTGAACGTTATGAAGCCTTCGGTAGAGCGCGAAAAGACAACGGACACAAGAAAGAAGACACACCCACACAGGCGCTACTCACAACTACATTTTAGAAGCGCAGAAAAGAAAGAAATGCCTATCTCAACACCTTCATTACGTACACGCATACGCTTGGCTGGGAATACGCGTTTTATACGTGTATTGCCAGTACGCTCCCATTAAGTTGGGCGCTGATTTATTCATTTCCCCCATGAGTTTGCGCGTTCTAAGGTAATAAAAAAAAGGAATAGCCACGCTATACCTAGAGTCGGCCCTCTCGAAACTCGTGTGCACACAGGATCCAGGTAAGCTTTAACAACCAAGTGACCAGACTATTGGCAGCGGGCTACCCTGAAACGTTCGTGAGGAACGTTTCAAAAAGTAAAAGTACATGTCAATACGGGAAAGACGCAAACGGCACTGAGAAAAATTAGGCCTGGGGTGGTACCGTATGTGCACAATATTTGGCACAACCTCGAAAACGTGACGAACCGCTTCGGAGTATTGACCGTTTTTTTCAGTTCCGAGCAAACTCAGCCAACTCTGCTCGCGAATTACCGAATGCGGCGCTATCAGGCGAGGTTGCACCGCAAAAGCATGTCGGGTCGTATGTTTAATGCGTCACGGAGGAGGTACACGAAATCCTTCTAACGTGTGGAAAGTCTTACGTGGGACAAACGGGAAGATGTGCTAATGACCGACGAAGGCTCCACGCGCAAAATTCAAAAACGAATGATAGGGCAGGTTTGCCTAAACACTGCAGAAAATGTAAGTGTAAGCCGCCCTTTTCTGAGACTACGATTCTGGTTAAGAGCAAGCGCCAGGTAGCGCGCGAGTTGATGAAATTATACATTATCCAAAAAAAAAAGGGGGGGGGGGCGCGCATAATGCATAAGCTAAACATCTAGTGCCTCTATAATGCGGATATAAGATTTTGTTACAAGTTTTTCCGAATGAGTGATAAAGCCAAGCTCATGCGTGAACGTGACGAAGGTGACGATATATATTTTTTTTCGCTTTTCAGACATAGTTGTGAGCGGCTCCTGAATCTGTTTCTTTCTTGTGTGCGTTGCTTTTTTGCACCGTACACCATGTGTTGTTATTGAATTGAGATTGTCAGTTTGTCTGCACGTAGGAAGATGCAGTCATAAAAAATAGGGTTATTTTGCGACAAAGTTGATAGCGCATAAAATACTATTGTTTTCTTGATAACACCCCAATGTTTTATTTGTGTGACTTGTGCTATTTTATTTGTTTCACGTTTTATGGTATTTCGAAATTTTGGCTCTTCAATCTCATTTGCTTTTTTACTTTGTAATATCGCTGAGTTTTTCTTTTTACTGTTCTACATATTGCGTTGTAAACATTGAATATATAGAATTCAGAGATGATGACGTTTGTCTAAAATCAACCGTGAATTTTTCATGGTTACGTGGGTTAGTTTAAGCCCAGAATTCCGGGCCTTCTTCTCGGTACGCTGACGGGGCCTTGATAAGCGATTAGGAACTCTGGCCTTGTTGTTGGTAGACTCGGAAGCTCTTACCATTCTTCATTTTAAGTTACGATAAACCGCAGTAACTGCTACGAGCAATCCTAGCCAATCCAGCGACGTGAACGTACCATGTAATTTCGCGCCTCGCGCGTCCCTGGCAAAATGGTTTCAACAGGCAGGGAGTGGCGTCCGTATTCTCCATACATGGAGCGAATTGTAACGGAAGTAGGCGTAGCCATGCCTCATTCTCCCGGCTATTGAGACAATCCTTTTTCATCTGTCTTTTTTTTTTTTACGATTAGGAAACTCAAATTAACGGAAGCCGCCATAGAATTCTGGGGCAAACATCCGTGTTGCCACGGGAATGCCGTGGCAACACGGTTATTTGCCCCCTATTTTCATGACGGCGCCTAGTGCATCGGTGTCGAACAAGTGAGATTCGGAGCCTCCTGCCCGACCAGGAGGAAGTCACCGTGGAGCGGACGACGCCGTGCCGGGAGCCGCGTCGAGAGCGCGTCGTCAGAGCTTTGGAAAGCGAGCGTGTCAGTCGTCGTACGCACGAGCGCTGAGAATGGCAACGTGGGCTGAGAAAGCTGGAGAATCCACAGGCCTTCGTTTCCATGATGAGAATTGCGGGTTTCCATCGAAACTTATTTTCGTGCGCCAATCGTATCGAAAGCTAGCCGCGACAGCGAGTAGACGAAAAAGACCACAGGAACGGAGCAGTCGTTGCTCAAGCCTAACGCAGTCGACCGGGCACCGGGCGGCGAACACACGATGAGAGCTTGGACCAGAGATCATCGGCGCGCAAGGACTTAGCCTCCTCTATGCTGACAAAGCCTGGCAGATCGCCACGAGACGCGGCGGCTGAAAGTGAAAACGTAGAGCGGCACACAACGGATGAGACGAGAGAACCGAGGCTTAGAGTGATAAATCGGAAGTTCGGAAGTGGCATCCCCCCAGTTGCCGGCATGTTGTACGCAACTTTGACCACTCGTCACGGGACCTCCCAGGAGCCGTGACCTCACCGGTAAAGATTGTAGCGCCCAGAGCTGGTGGATGCGCCTTTGTTCGGTGCGCGCTAGCCGTGATGTGCAGCTGCTTTCCGACATCTTCGGGCTTGTTCGTGCTAGCTGACGAGGGTATAATGTACAAATATGAAGGAATAAGACTTTATGCCTTTTTTGCGCAAGATCGCTCTGGACCATCTGGATATAAACACCCGTGAGACACCATCAGCCGTATCGCCGTACCGGTGCTCGGATTCCCGGCTGTGTTCGAGGATCGATAGAACTTTGAGTGCTTTTAGCATAAAATGTTCGCATTCTCTTACCTTTGTTTGAACGTTGGAATGTCTGATAATCGACGCGAAATATATGCGTCGGACGTAGGGCCTAGGGAAATTCGTTTCAGCCGAAGCAGCTGCAAAATCACAGTAACTTTTAGCGAGGCATCGCCTGCGAAAGTTGGGAAACGTTGACTACCATCCCTTTCAATCTCTTCATTAGCCTTTTCTTTTTTTATTTTTCGAAAGTGTGGGCTGCCTATACTTTGTTTCACTGTAACTGGAAAAAAGGCAGCCGCCACAGCCCCCTCATGCCACTCAGAGAGACGGAGTGAAGGTGTGTGACAAACCTGTGCACACGAGCAATCTGCTGATATGCTGTCATGTGCCTCTCTCCAACGTGCACACTGGCTCACCGAGACTGTAGACTTTGCTGTTTACCAAATTGTGATGAAATGAATTACAGTAGCTACTACTTTAATTACCCAAGGCCTTCATACTTTGGGCATTTGTTCAACAAGAATGTTATGTCAGCCATCACTGTGAACTTGGCTCAGCGCCTATTGGACTCGAATGCTGCATTAGCGTTCAACGTGAACCGGAATTCCCTCGTGTGCTTTACGCCAAAAACAGTTGATGACAGTTGTGTTGCTTGACGGGGTTTTGCAAAGGGTCTATTATGTCATACGTATAGGAAGTGTCCTGCTACATAACAAACTATTAAACTAGATGCTCAGAGGTGCGTTTGTTTTGGCACTCAAGTTGCAACAAGAATTATTTCTTACCAGTGTAACATTTGCAGTAGCTGGGCCCGTTTTTTTTTTTGCTCATTAATATTACTGTGCTTTGATGTTATTATCATGTGTGTAGTTTTAAGTATCCTCTCTGCAATGCCTACAGAGGCTTTGGAGGGAATAAATTAATAAACAACATTTGCACGTCCCTGGAGTTGGTTTCGAATGCGCCACATGTTCAGGAGAAGTGGAACGAGTGCAGCCCAATGCAACCAGGCTGCCAGTGTGGTATGTCCCATCAATTAATATTGATGGGTCAGAGATGCGAGTGTCCTCAAGAGGTCCAGCAGGTGCAGTGAACACAATTCTTTGTGTAGAGACCCTGAAGGCGGAAAGGCGAGCGAAAATATGTTTATTTGGTTAGTGCATCAAATATATTTATTTCCACTTGATTACAAAATTATTGCTTCTTTGCAAATACTTCCATAGTGAGTTCTTTCTGCGACAGTCTCGTGTCAGGCGTTCAGTCGTAGTACCTGTGGACCTTGTTGTCGGCTGACGCTCCTGGCACGGCGGTGTTCAGTTTGGTCGAGTGGCAACTTTGACCGACAGATGCCGTCTTGTAGTCATACGTCATGCAAGGCCACTGACATCTGATGACTGAAGCTGCAGTGCTGGCTTCGAATCCGCAAATTTTCCTGGTAATTTTCTGCGTCAATGCAGCAAGCTTGTGCATGCATTGCTTACGTGGCTGTGCATTTCGCTGTACCGTTGACTTGATGGCTGGCCACAGGCAACAGTGTCTGTTTGCTATCCATGCCATTTCACTTCCATTTCGTAAAGGCGATTTTTTCTGCATGCCGCGACCACTGCAACTTGTGAAGGCTCGTGTAACAAAGTGAAGTCGGGTGATGCTTGTTGTCCCACTTTGGAGAACAACCAACCATTCTATCTCTTCAAGTCACTCAGCGGCATTCTCCCTCAAAGTTGAAAATAGTGTGCTTCGTTGCGTGGACACAGATAATTGGTGTCAGCAAATTATTAGGTACTGTCCTTGGTTGACTACCAACCCCAAATCAACTGTACTAGCATTGCCGCTCACCTGCTTTGTCGTGCTTGTCCCGTCGAGGTGATGGGGGTCAGAAGCTTCAGGGTAATGTCGGCACCAGGGGCAAAGGCCGCCGAAGATAATCCTCAATGTCCCGCGAATGCTCCTCGTGACGTGGTCGAAGGTCGTTCGGCACGAACTCTTGCACGCCAATTCATTGGTACAGGCACCTCCAGTAGACATGGTCGGCCTCATGCAGTGGTAGCAGGGTAGTTTTCGACCGACCTTTCCCAGCACGTCCGTCTTCCTCGGTGTAGTTTGTTCAGCGCGAACCTACACTGGTTTTTCCCGATGTCGGGAATGCTTCGGCTTTGGGGTGTTTTGTTGAATTGGCATTGAATACAAACGGGTAGCCGGTGGCAGTCGTCGTGACTTCGTGACGTAAGTCGCCCTCGGTTCGTCAGATGCTGCTTCGCTCGAAGAAGTCTCCGGTTGAAATGCCTGTCAAACTTGTTCCGAAACAATCTTGGCAATCAAAAGCCGGGCAATTGGTGGCAGGAAGTAGCTTCCTGATCTCCTCCCGGACAACGTCGTGGATGTCGCGGATGCCTGGCAGGCTGGTGTCGATGTAGCAGCTGGACAACTCGAGTGTCGAGAAGCTCGGGAGTTGTTGATAGTGAAACGCTTGGGCCTAAAGTGTACATTCAATGTTGGAAGCCTCCGTGATATGAACCCTTCGGTTGTTATCGTGGGGTTACGGACAAGGCTGCAGAATGTGTTGTTCTTCACATGAGGGGGATAGGATTTTTAGTTTCTTGTCTTCCGTAGCACCAGGGTTGGCGTGGGTGCTCGATCAGGCGCAAAACATCCTCCACGAAGGCGGCGACGCTCTTTTTGGGGCCGTGTCCTGGACAGAAGCAGAAATTTGGCTCGCTCTCGTCAATGTTGCCTGATGAACGTGCACTTCAGCTCGATCTTGCAAACTTCCCACGATGTTAATGAGCATTCGAGGTTCCCAAACCAGTGCCTAGCAGTTTCTTCCACGAGAAGTATAGATTCCGCATTAGCTGGTTGCCTGTCCACCCACTGTGGCGGGCGACACGGTCATATTGTTCAATCCACCCCTTCACGTCTTCATACACCATGCATGAAAGGGCGTCGGAGTGCGAGGTGCGACGGGCATGCGAAGAATGGTGGGAGTGAACGCGGTTTGCTGCTACAGATTCATCATTGTTGGCTTAGTCATGCGTCGGTTTTTCTGGCAAAAGGCCGAATTCCGGTGGTTATTGCTGGTAGCAGCGACTGACTCGGATTTCAGGTTCTTCACGGAGTATTTCCGAGGTTCGCACTTGTGGTACTCGCTCGTCTTGCGTTTTTTTTTTTTTTTTTACCAGGTTCAGGATAGGACTTGGTTCATCCGTGTCCCGTTATCGGGCAATTCGGCGGAGGAGCCCGATAATTTGAGAATAGAATTTGAGCCAGTCCTAACTGGCACAAATTTCAGGTTCTTCGTGGTGCATTTCCGAGGTTCGTCCTTGGTACTTGCTCGTCTTGTGGTTGTTATGCCGGGCTCGGGATAGCACTTGGTTCACGGGTCGCTAGGAGTTTAAGACGCGGGATAATCGGCAACCCGTGTCTTGTTATCGGGCAACTCGGTTGAGGAGCCGCTAGGGTAGACACATAGGGAAGGGCTATGGGTAAAGTGCGCAGCACCTCCACCAGAGCTTACCATGAGAGCTGAGCATAGCCTAGAACTTTCCATAATAGTAAATATTGGTAGAAAATAGGACTGGAGCAAGCATCCATGACAATATAACGGAACAGAAAGAAGAGAGCCTATCCCGACCACTAAAGGGGCTGCATTGCTTTAGTGGCATTCTGTCCGAATAAATTCTCTCCCTCGGGGTTTGGCGACTGCCGTGGGCGAACTGAACTGAAATGGATGTGGAACCACTTTTTTGGTAATGAGCCGCTGCATACTGTCGTCGCAAAGCGGCGTGAACGGGTGGACTGGGTATGTAACACGTGCAATGAAATGCCCAGAGGGCTTGCAATTTGCGTAACGAGTGTTATGAAACTTTTGTGTCGATGAAATGTGCGACAGACCAGCGGAATCAATACCAACTGCAACACCTGTGCTCCGTGAAAGTGCATGTCTGCGTTGGAACAGGCAGCTCTCCGGTGCGCCGCACAACCAAAGTGAGCCTTCAGTCATTTGAACGAAGCGGCACCACGATTCCACACTGCCGAGCACGAACCATACAATTTCCGTCACCAATCTGTGTATCCAAATATATTGCACACGCTTCACTGCAGACCTCGAAGATTCCGATGGTCAACGAGAGCACATGAACGTCGCCTTAAATTTTATCCTAGCGGTATCTGAATCAATCCGAGGTCCGACCAACGGAGGGCAGATTGCCTCTTCCGTGGCAATATCCCCGTTGGTCACCAACAAAGTGCACACCGTTCCTCCGTATTTTCACGTTATACCTACGTCAGACACCACGCTGATTTCTGACCTCGCGTTTGACCGGTCTCATATGACGATTTCCGAGTCTGAAACCAACTCGCCGAGACGAACGACAACAAACAAAGGATCCGACAAGCCCCGGCCAATGCTCCGGTTCAGCTGGGGGCCAGCGACTGCATGGGCGTACCATCTTTCCTGTGACGTCACGTATTTGGTTTGGTCACGTAACGAGTGGTAAAATTTGCGTACAATGGCATCGGCCTTATGGGGGTCACTTTCAAGTAGGGATGTCGCGAACCACCCTAGGTTCGATTTCGAAAGGTTTCGATATTTGTGAAGCGAACTGAGGTTCGATTTCGAAAAATTTCGATATTTTCGTACCGACCGAGGTTCGATTTCGAAAAATTCGCAACTTTTGACCACAGCGGTGTTTCGAATTCGAAAATTTCGAAGCTTTCACGGTTTCTAAAATTTCGAATTCGATTATTTTGAATATTTTTTTACTTCAGGTTCGATAAATTCGAAGATTTCGAAATTCTTTGTGAAAAAATTCGAAAACTTCGAACGCTTCGAATTTTTATAGACATGAAGTTCGAACAATTTGAAGATTTCGAATTTCTTTTTGCATGAAGTTCGAAAAGTTCGAAGGTTTCGATTCTCTTTTAACGTTAAATAAAAATAAAAAAAAAAATAAAAAAACTTCGATGATTTTGAATTTTTTTTTTTAATCCAAGTTTTTCCACAGTTTCAGTTACAAATAACGTTTTCACGACTCACTGGTTTTCACAAAATCAAGTTTAGAAAAGTTAGGGTGTGATATCTAGATTCTGCGAAGTTGGTCAGGCAATTAAATGAGGCGACGAGTGTCCCGGACGCGCTAGAATATTTGCCAGTGCAGAATTGTGACCGCCAGCCCTGGGGGGGGGGGGGGGGGGGGGGGGTCGGGGGGTCTTCAACCTGCATCACGCAGTAGTGATTGCACGAACACACTGCTTTACGAGACTCATCCAGTTCGAAACGGCCAGGGGCAAGCAGGAGGTTGAGTCTCAGAAAAACTTTGATGCGACCTGGCAAATTAGCTCGCCACCCCTTGCACGCTGGTAGTAATCCGATCCGGTGAAGTTTATAATTGTCCTGGAGGTTTATTTTCTGGGACGGAGGAATCGCCTCGCAAAAAGCACAAAAGCCGACACAACTCGAGGTCGAGGAGCGTTCTACCATACAAGTGGCGTCGGAAGAGGAAAAACGGGGGGAAAGAGGGTAGCGAAGGGGGGGGGGGGGGGGGGGGGGGCTTCAGCTTCCTTCTCCCCCTTGCAGGTATTTCGGACTGTTAAAGAAAACAATACGGGGAAAGAGGGCGTGGTCGAGCTTATTTTAATCTGAAATTATTTATGCATATGTATAGCTACTGTCGCTCTTCACTGCATAAAAGGTTGCGTAGATGGTCATTGTTAGAAACTCGTTGTCAGAAGGCACTGCTCGTCACATGCTTAGTGGTTCGGAAGTTCAAAGCTGTCTTTTCGACCTAAACACCTGTGCCGATAGTTACAAAAAATAAAAAAATAAAAATAAATGCGGAAATAAAAAGCAGAAAAAAAAAACTATCAAGAATTCGTCGGAAGTGTATTCTTGCATATTCAGAGGTTCAGAACTTCGAAACTAGTTTCTTTTACCAAAATGTGTACAGGCTAAAAGAAACACGACCCAGGAACGTGAAGCGAAAAAAAAAATGTTTTCTTTTAATGACGTGCTGAACTTGAACAATATTAGAAATCTTCTCCCATGAGTTAATTTATTCCTTAACGTGAAAAAACAATGAATATATTATTTTGTATTGTGCAGATGGCAATGATATGAACTGTCTGTGGTATTAATTTAAATGCGGTACCTCAAACAACTTAGACGAAAATAAATATCAAGTTTAGGTCATAATTGCATGCAGATACATGTTTGGACATTTCTTCGAAACTCACGTTGAATAACAATAATCCATCTTAAGACGGCACTTACCTAGGCTATACATAGATCATTTTTAAAAAAAGTATAGCATATCTACCATAAATAGCTCCGGCTGCAGCGTGCTTCAAATCTGGCACAAACGATAATCGTAAAAAACCCGTCGTTCTTCCTCGCCCCTTCGGGGATTTATTTCTTTAAACCTAAGCATGCCAGAACACTGAAATAAACGACATTGTCTTTCGTAAGGAACGCAGCACCGCGTGTAAAAGTTCGAGAAAAAAAAATTACGAATGTACACCACTACTGAAACCGTCCGCCGGTCTTTCGAAGTTCGACGAACGTCGAACTTTTACCCTAAAAGTTCGAAGTTCGTCGAACTTCTGATTTTTCAGAATTCGAAAGTTCGAAACTTTTCGAATTCTCTTGATAAATAAGTTCGAAAGTTCGAAATTCATCGAATTTTTTGGTCAGTCAAGTTCGAAAGTTCGACAAGCATCGAACCTTGCAGCGCAATAAGTTCGAAAGTTCGAAAAAGATCGAAGTTTTTAGCGTAATAAGTTCGACGGTTCGAAAAGCGTCGAACTTCTTAGCTTAACAAGTTCGAAAATTCGACCTCCGTCGAATTTTACGATATAGAAAATTCGAAAAATCGAAATCTTTCGAACCTTTGGAACCGCTTGATTCGAGCTTCGAAACTTCGATTCGAAAAAAGTTCGCGGCATCCCTACTTTCAAGTGCAGACCGGAACCCCGGTTTATCGCTCTAAGTCCCTCTACCTCGCTGGACGAGAGCATGTAACGGGCTCCCCGCAGCGGAGAGACGCCGAAACATGCTTCTCCCCAGCGAAGGAATGTCTGCTCGTGCTCCTCGCGCTACCGCTTCATTTCTCGTCGGGGTTGAAATTTATGTTTCGGGTAATCGCCGCTGTAGACGCTTTGAGTTGAATACCAGGTTCCTCGAGAAATGCTCTCTGCTACCAGATCCTCGCGCTCCCAATCTGCGACCGGGCATTTTATGGCTCCGTCGTCAAACTGCCAGGCTTTGTGAGTACAGAAGAGGCTATGGCAAGGCAGTATGGGATTGAGTTCATTTTTTGCCGTCTCTAAGCATGACGTCATGCTGGGTCTTGCCCTATTTAAACGTCCTTGGTCCCTGCTGCCATCTCAAAGGTCACGCGAGACTTATACTATGGTGCATGGAACGCGTCTGCGACTGGTGTGTTTTGCGTCCTATCCTGCAAATACATCAAACGTGGCCCCGAAATCACAACGAATGACGTCACAGAAGCCGGAGTGTCATGCTGTCGGATGTCGCGATCCTGCTGGTTTGGCGTTGAAATGCTGGTGAAAAGCACAAGCAAAAGCTAGTGTCGCTGTCATCAGGGCGTCCCAAATTCTGGCTCCTGAAGTTTTCGTGGACTGTAACACCACCCGCCAGGATCGCAACCGGCGACAGCATGACACTGTTGTGACGTCAACAGCGGAAATCGAGGGACTACTTTTTTAGGCGCGGTAAACATGCCAGTCGTAGCCGCGTTCCAGGCACCATAGTTACGCTGCAGCGATAAAAGGACCGTTCTAACATGATATTTTAATGCTTGCTCTCCATAAAAATCTTTTATGGCTTCGCAAGCCTTCTTTTTCATCGTCATTATGATCATTTATTAAACATTGAAGGCCCTTGGGCATTAAACAGGGTACGGGGTAGTCGCTGAAAAAAACATTATTTAAATTAACAAACAAAAAGTGGGTTACATACTGGAGAACATTGTTAAAGCAACAAAAAAAGGGGAAAATAAACACTCAAAACATCTTTAGGAAAAGCTGCTGATTAAACAGAAAAATACACAAATAAAAACATTTCTATACACACGAAATGACTTTGCTATTAGTGCAACTGCAGATGGATGGTCAGTTGGGTTATGAACGTGTTATGATCTGCCTGGGGGTCACGATGCTGTTAGACAGGCTATTCCAGTCTGTTATTGTTAAGGACAAGGTGGGGGAGTTAAGAAACGAAACTGACGAGGCGAAAATTGGACGAACTTTACACACGTTATCAATGCGAGGAAATATGCGAGTGGCTGGGAATAATAGTCAAGCTCTGATGTCACGTTTATGAAAGTAAATCTTTTATGGGACTCCCTTCCTGGAGGTGCAATGGGGGACAGCGGGGCTCGAGCTTCTTGCGGTTCGCCGTGAAACGGCGTGTAGAGGTGGCACAGGTGGGTTAATATTTTAATGAGTCATTCGCGAATTATCGCCGCTAAGCGGCGTAAACGGACAGGGGGGGGGGGGGGGGGGTCGGGAGTGATAGCACGCGCCTCGATGATACACCCGCCGTTCCCTACTGCGCCTCCGAATAGTGTGACCCTCTTTTCATTGAAAACCATTTTTCTAAAAGTAAGCACAAAACACGACGCCTGAAGTTATAACGTAAGAGAAAAATCAGCATATTTATGATTGAGAAGTGTAAATAGGAGAACAATTTAGACTGCCACAAACCACGGGAACATCGCTTAAACAGTGGAAAAACTTCCGCCAACCGCAAAAAGGCAATTTCTCCCTCTAGACAGCTTCAAAGAAAGAAAAAACAGAGACGCCCTCTGTCCCTGTTATTTTTTCCACCACTGTAAAAATTGTTTTATTCCTTCTGCCCCAGTTTCGGGTTGAAAATCATGATGGTAAACTTCCACCTGCTCGCCTGCGCACTGAATGTAAGTTCTCCAAGTTAAACTGGGAAACCACTAAATTTGCAACACTGATTCAAATAGCTTTTTAGGCTAAGCGGTAAACGCTATCGCCCGTTGTAAAGGGTACATCCTTTAGCATTCATTCATCCATTCATCCATCGAATGGCTCGTAGCTTTTTCTGGGGTTCATTGCAAGGTAAAATAGAGTATAGATGTTTACGTGTGTCGTCATTGACAACAATTAAGAAATGTAGGGCGTGACGAGTCAATCGCATCTTATTACGGCTTCGCAGCCCATGAGAATGCAGCATCAACATATCAGAACACCAAAGAACCAATCAGAAAGCGAGAAGCGTGATCATAAGAAGCCACACCCTGCGCTTCTTTAGCTTTTTGTGCCTATAGACGTTTGCAAATACGGCCTCTGAGCGTCGCCATCTTGCTGCTGATGTGCTCCTGCCATAGGTAGATCGTCTGAAACTAGAGCATTGCTGAGGTGCTGAGGTGACCCACGGCATCAAATGCTTAACTATCAAACGATCTACCCACATTAGCAGCAAGATGGCGCCGCCCAGCGATCACACTTGCAAACGTCAATGCTGAACGCAAGTTCGCCTGCTTCTTGCACGCGGGCTGCGATGATGCCAGAACGCCGTGCTCTTACTGGCTGACGGAAAAAAATGAAAGCCGTTTACAACTAACTTCCTGTAACGCCGAATTAGAGCGCACTCTTGAGGAGGAGGAGGGAAGGGTACTGAAAGGGGGGGGGTCATGCGACCTCGGGGGGGGGGGGGGGGTCACGTGATCTGGGGGGGTCAAGTGATCTCCGGGGGTCACGTGACCTTGACGATGACGATCCGATGACGTCATCAGTGATGATGACGATGACGATGCGGATGTCAATGACGTCATCAGTGAGGTCACTGATGACGTCATCAGTGATGATGACGATGGATGCCGATGACGTCATCAGTGATGCCACTGATGACGTCATCAGTAGTGATGACGATGACGATGTGGATGCCGATGACGTCGCCAGGTTGCATGCAACCTGGATTGCATGTAACATGTTGCATGCAACGCGTTGCATGCCAGTTGCACGCAACAGGTTGCATGCAACTCAGGCTGTATGCCAGCTGCATGCACCAGGTTGCATGCAACAGGTTGCATGCAACCTGGTGCATGCAGCCTGTTGCATGCACCAGGAAGGAATTCGAGGTCCTCCCGAAGGAACCCGAGGTCCTCCCGACGTCCTCCCGAAGGAACCCGAGGTCCTCCCGAGGTCCTACCGAAGAAACCCGAGGTCCTCCCGAGGTCCTCCCGAAGAGACCCGAGGTCCCCCCGAAGGACCTCGGGTTCCTTCGGAACGAGCTCGGCTCCCTTCGGAAAAATTTACCCATAACGCACCGCGCAATTACGCCGACGGCGACGGCGACGCCGCTCAAGCCGGAAACGGGCGCCTAAGAGCTGCGCTCTAAAAACTGAAAGCCGTTTACAAATCCCTGTAATGCCGAATTGGAGCGCAGCTCTTGAGGAGGAGGAGAGAAGGGTACTGAGGGGAGGGTAGACCCCTTTTCCTCCTCCTCCCTCTCCTCCTCCTCCCCTCATTCTTTAATATGCTCCAGGGGGTCACCTGACCTCGGGGGGTCACGTGACCTCAGGGAGGGGGGCCACGTGACCTCGGGGGGTTACGTGACCGGGGGGTCACGTGACCTTGGGGTAACCTTGAGGTCACGTGACCTTGAGGTGACCTTGGAAGGGGTCACGTGACCTCGGGGGGTCACGTCACGTTGGGAGGGGTCACGTGACCTCGGGGGTCACGTGACCTTCGGGTGACCTGGGGGTCACGTGACCGTGGGGTGAACTTGGGAGGGGTCACGTGACCTTGAGGCGACCTTGGGGTCACGTGACCCTCCAAGGTCACCCCCCTCCTCCTCCGTGCCCCCCTTATCCATTCTCCTCCGCCTCTCGTTTTCCTCTACTCCTTCCCCTCTCTCCCTCCCCTCATGACGTCACTCGTGACCCTCCTGACGTCACTCCTGAAGGTCAGGACCTTTAGGAGTTAAGTTCACGTGAAGGTCGCGACCTTAACCTGACTTTCAGCGTGAATGTCGTGACCTTCGTGTGACCTCCACTGTGAAGGTCGACCTTCGTCGTGACCTCCACGAGTGACCTTCGTGATGTAACTTGGGACCCTCATGACGTCACACGTGTCGTCACGTGTGACGTCATTATGGGAAACGTCCCATAATGCAACGCGCGGTTACGCCGACGGCGATGGCGACGCGGCTCAAGCCGGAAACGGGTGCCTTTGAGCTGCGCTCTAAAAGTATAGTGGGTAGACATCAAGGCATCTTGCATTGAAGTCTACTCACCATCATTTTATTAAAGGCCAATCAGAGCTCGGCGTCGTACTGACGTCACCGCAACTCCTGCGTAAGAAACAGACGACTTGCTCCCCGCATAGCATTCAGTGCCTTTTTCTGTTGATAGAAAGGACCTCGTGCCTTCTTTCTAGTGACAGGAACCGGCTGTACCTGGATGTTTTTTCCGCCTTGATAGTCTGTCAACTTGCGCTGTTGGTTAGCGACACCGATGACACACGTCGTCACTCGTCAGTGAGTGCCTGGCAAAGCGACATTGTCAGAGAGGACAAGTTTAGGGAGTTTAGTTCCGTTAGAACGCATTTAATACATTAAAAAATGCGGCTATCCCAAGGTTACCATATCAACTCAGTCGTGAAACTATACTTCCTTTCAGTTTAAGACCAGACGCAGCCAACGCTACGAGGTAATGGGACCAATTAAGCAGCATGAAAAGCACAAGTCACTAGACCTTTTTTTGTTTATGATCGGTTCAGCGGTTATAGAACACGTACAGAAACATGATGAACACCGTGATAATTTGCTTTTGACGCGGTCTGATTAGTACCATAAGCTGGTAGCATCGGCTGCGTCTCGATTTCAGGTAAAACGAAGTATACCACCGATAAAATACCTCCCCCCCCCCCCCTCCCCTCAAACAAAAAAATTATTTGTTGCTTGAACCGTCAGTCAGGAGCTGTGGTTCAAAACTGCAATCTTTGGAAGCTCTGCGTGTCTTCAAGCACAGCGTCATGAAGACGCTTCAAAACATGTGTACCTATAGTACACTGAAGTTGATACAAGAGCCGTCCTCACGACTTTGCGACTTCGATCGACGGGACCTTTGTGAGAGGGGGGGATATTCGTGAAAGCAGTGTATATGGGTAGGATTCTGAGTTGATCTAATAATGCTGGCTGCACGAACAAGCGCGCAGTTTCGAACAGCCACAACACGTGGAATATTTTATGACAGTCCGAACTTGCGAGTTATCAAAACGTTGCGTTAGACGGCACTGCAATTGTCCCACAAAAGTCTTCCCTACCACCTCAATACGGTTACCAAGTGTCTACGCAAAAGAATATCCACAAGACAGTGTTGAAGCATACATGTTACTGCTCTGAAAGCTCGCAGAACCTACAGGCAACAGCACGAGTGTCTGCCGACAGAAAGCCCTAGGATGGATTGGCATGCATGATTGACTAAGTCCTTTTTCTGTTTCTTTTATGACACGAGGATTGATTTTCTTACAGCGACATAACCGAGCACCTGATCGACCGTCACATCAAAATTGAAATGGGCCCATTGTCGACTGCTTTGTATGGACATCTGGGAAACGAAGACTGACTGACTTCATGACCTGGCACGCGCAACGTGCCTCTACTTCGAGCCTAAGAATTTTCCTGACTTCGGACTGTGGGATCTGCTCAAAAAGCTGCTACGCTAGTCTGCACCTTCGTCTTCAAGGAAGCTAAGTTCCTTTCCGGGTGCTTCTACGGGTTTTCTCGCTCATTTGAATCAAAACGAAGGCCAATTTTACCTAAGTGCCACCCAATTTAATTCAAGCGCCATCCAGTTTTACCCTAGCGCTACCGAATTCGTTCTCGGGGTCAGTCGATTTAATGCACACCCTCGATAACTCAGAGCAATTGTTTATACAATTAGATTTTGTTAGGGACAACTAATATTTTGATCATTATTTTAATTACTTAGAGTACTAGACCCACGATTGACAAGGCTGAATTGATGTGATGATTACTCTTTTTGTAACCTCGAGTTATTGTGGCGCACTCAAATTTATTTGAACTGAATGGATGTTTTGTGTACTTATTTTATTACTCGATTTATAATTAATACAATTGAGATTATACAAGTACTATTGTAATTTGTAATTCCACTTTTAATTACTTCCCGCTATTATTGACACGCTCACTGTATTCAAAGTTTAGTTGACGTGTGGCTTCTACTTCTAATTATTTAGACCAATTAATAACACAAACGACATGTTAATAGTTCAACTAACTTTTTTTTGTTCTCTCGATTAAAAAGGAAGCTCACTTGACTTTCTCATCACTTTGGTTTATATAGCTAGCTAGATTAACGCGAATCAGATTATAGTTCCAAAATCATTCATTACTCAGTCGATTATATTGAATTATGATTCACAAATGCAACATCATGTAAGTTCAGCTAAGATATTAATTACTCCTTTGATTACTCCGTGTTATTAATCCCCCAGTGACATTAAATTTACTTAATGAACTCAGTGGTTAATTTTCATCTTTACCCGATATATCAGCCACAAAACTGAGTTTATATTAGTCATATTGATATCTTGATTACGTTGAGTTACTAGTGACCCGTTTGACTTGAAATCGGTCTGATTAACATATTACTGATTATTTTATTTGCAGCTCTAGACCATCATGAAAACTCTTTTGATTACTTCGACTTACTATTTACCTAATGAGGTTTGATTCGATCTAATTGGCATCATGATCACTCTAGTGATTACTTCGAGCAAATAATCAACGAACTGATTCATTATGAACTCAAGTCAAATTATGAGAATGGGTGCTTTGCCGAGCCCAATGAACTTAAACACGAAATCGCAAATATGTGGTTGTGTTACTCGTAAAACAAAAACGTGGCCAGGAATGTATTCACAACGTTTCGGGCGCACGCCACTCTTCAAGTGAGAGACGCGAAAAACGGCAAGAAACAAGCAAGGGTCGCACACGTCGCAGAAAAAGGGGTAGGTGTATTGACCGAGAGGGGAGGCCAATACACATACTCCTATTTTTGTGACTTGTGCGACCTTTGCTTGTTCCTTGCCGTTTTCCGCGTCGACCCATTGAAGAGAGGCGTCTGCCCTAAACGTCGTGTATTCGTCTCGAGATCGAACAGTGCCGCCACCATGCGGCCGAAATTGGAAACGCGCGAAGGCGGGGATACCGCCGTGCGTCGTCTGCTACGGGCGCACGCTCAGAAGCATGGATCTCGACGCCGCAAGCCCGTTTTAGGCCGAACTTGACATTCCTTATTAAATGTTTTATGTTTTTGTTGCCGTTTCTTATCAAAGATTGTGTTGTATCGTTTCCCATGCGTAGAAATTCAGCAAAGCGATTACTATTAAGTCGGAAGCTTCCATAATCTTAGTGTGCTGGCTTGTATACAATCGCTGGTCCCACGTATTTTTGTTATCTCGCACAAACCGTGGCTTTCATAAAGCATTGAGTATTGAGTGGGTCTGTGTGTTTGATTAGAAAATTAACCCGACTGATCGCTATTCTTTAATAGACTAATCAATCAATAAATCCGTATATTGATTTTTCGCCGGTCATATTGCGCGAAAGGCGTTAAAACTACACATTTCTTTACTGGTTTTACTATGCCATAAATGGCATATTCTAAACTTTACGTTGTGAGTCCTACATAAATATGAACACTGGAAGCCTTTTAAAATGAAGTATTTTTTAAGTTATTATTTAAACAGTATAATCGCCCTCGGTGAAATGACAGGCACACTGAAGCAGTTTACCGTGCAAGCCTGTGTCACAAAAGATATAAAGACGTCAAAAATATTAAAGCAGGCATTTTTTGCTCCTAGTTGACTTTCTCCGGCACAAGACTCCAATTAACCGGAAAAAAATCGCAATTAAAGCATCACTTGAATAATCTGAAGGTTAATCGATAAGCTGCCCAGTTTCGATACACATTCGGTGAGGGCTGAGGGTGATCGGAAAGCCTCGTGAAGGTCGCTAGCCCTCATCAGTAAAAGAGTATCACTGCGGCCGATGCTGCCTGTTTCGTGGTGCGCGTCGTTTGTTGGGGTTGCAGAGTCTACTCTGTTTGAAGAGAAAATTGTTTAACCAGGAATTTATAGTACTAGCTTCTTGACAGCCACGGCCCTCACCAAGAAAATTGAAGCGGGTGAACCCACACTACCGAGAAAAGCATTTAATAACAGGAACACTGCTGCGCTGCTCGGTTACACTTGTTTATTACAGTCACGGTAGATATATTAGACCAGTTTGTTTCACTTGTTTCAATTGTCCTGCCAACCGTGCAGTTTGCAGATCTTAACTAGAAGAGACACACTCTCCTTATCGCAACGCAGTAAATTTGTTCGGATTCCAAAAGCCTTACCCACACTATGGCACAGTAAAACGGCAGAGAAACTCAATAGCATGGCAATTTTCAATACAGCCCCAACTTATCGTCATTCTAAATATTTATATTACTGCGAAAGCTAGAAGTTAAAAAACGCATAGAAGTTGCGATTTCACAGTACCAGTACTATGTTATGTGGGTTGGAATTCATTGTTGTTTTTTTTGCTTTTTTAATTCCCACGTTGATGAACCGATACATCCATTTTAAAATATACAAATATTTAACGTAAATATTCCAGTTCAACCGGAGACAGGCATCAGTCGTTGTGATCCATGCTTTTTAACGTCTGCCTAGAGCAGACGACGCAGCCACAGAAGCGATTATATAAATTTAGGCCGCACGCTGGCAACATGATTCGATCTTCACTGAAGCACCGAGCAGTACAGCATCCTTTTCCGCTAAAATTGTTTTCCCACCGATAGTATGCGAAAAATAAACTCAAGAATCTACGCCGTTTTCGCGCACGAACGTGGAGAGCCTATGGGGCGGCCGTTCTCCTATCCCCGCTTTGATGATGATGATAGCGCGACCGTAGCGCCACCTCTAGGTCGATCTCGAGGCCAATATCTTCCGGTCCACGTTGTTTCTAGTAGCACAACCATATATTTGCGATTTCGTGTCAAACAGCCGTTATTTTTTTCAAATTTTAATTCAGTCTAACTGGCATCTGTTTGACTTGATCTTTTTAGCTAATCAACCAAGGGATCTTATAAGCTCAATTCACGTTATGATTACTATTTTTATTACAAGTTACTATTAACTCAATAAATTTCATGTCAGCATAATTGATATATTGCCGATTAACTTGATTGCATTGAGTTATTACATTCTTACTTGATCTATTATGAGCTCAATTCGCATCATAATACTCTTTTGACTATACTTCTTTTACTCTTTACAAATTAACTTTAATTCGACCTAATTGTCATTTCGATGACTCTTTATTACTTTGAGCTAATATTCAACCAATGGATTTATTTTGAGCTTAATTGTCATTTTGATGACTCGTTATTATTGCTATTACTTCCCGCCCCTTTCAGACCAGACAGTTTTTATCGAGCATTTTGATGCAATTAGTAAGCAGATTAATTTCGAAAAGTGTCGTGTTCAAATCTACGGCGATTTTAATCTACCGGATGTTGACTGCTTTGTGGAAACGGTAAAAAGCAACACAAACACATGTACCAAGGTGCATTCTTTGTTATCTTTTATACACTTCTGTGGTCTTCAGCAACACAATACGATCGTAAATAAGGCCGGAAATGTTTTAGATCTTGCTCTTTGTAACATGCCAATTTTAAGTCTAAAGCGTGCTGTGAATCCTTTGGTTCGAATTTATGGTTTCCATCCACCTTTTACTGTTGAGTTTTCTCTCCCGTACAAAGCGAGAGTTCCCTGTAACTCATCAAATTACTGTTTTTCTAAAGGTGACTATTTAAGTCTTTATAGACACATCGACATAGAAAGAACACAACTGGGGTTGTGTTCTTTCTATGTCAAATGTTGATCTTGCCACCGAAACGCTTACTACAGTCGTAAAAAGTGCCATCGAGGAAGTTATTCCTGTGCTACAACAAGCCGTCGATATTTCCCAACTGTTTTTTTAAAGAATTAAGGCTTAACCTAAGAAAAGAAGATCACTTTCACCGACTTTATAAAAAGACCGGTTCTGATCTTTGGTACGCCAAATTTAGCCTATATCGTTCCTTAGTGAAAAAACTGTTCAAGCGTGATAAACGTCTACATCATGACAACGTAGAAAATAGTGTAAATCGTCGACCGAGGACGTTTTGGAAGTTTGTGAAACTTCATACACGTGAGGCTAGTCGCACTATCTGCCTGCGTGATGGATCAGATAATGCTCCTTGTTATCAACCTGCACCCTCTGAGGTTGCAATATGTTCGCGGATTATTTTAAAAATTGTTTTTCTTTCGATAACAAACCTTATCAGCCTGGTGACAATTTCCTATACTGTCATAATTTTTTGTCTTCAGTGCGGGTTGATTCAGCTGAAATCACCGAAGAGATTAAAAAGCTGAAACCGAAGTTTTCCAGTGGCGCGGATGGGATACCAAGTTTTATTATCAAAGGATGCAGTGAACTGTTCGTTCCGATTCTAAAGCAAATCTTCAATCTTTCTCTTATTTCGAGAACATTTCCGTCTCTTTGGAAAAGATCGGTGGTCGTTCCGGTTCTAAAAAATAGCGATGCGACCCTTGTTACAAATTATCGCCCAATTTCCTTGCTTTGTGGCTTTTCGAAAGTTTTCGAGCTTGTCGTCCGTAAGAAAATGCTATTTTATTTCCGACCAGAAATAACTTCATTGCAGCGTGGTTTTTTGAGTGGCCGGTCAGTCCAGACTAATTTATGTACATTTTTAGACTTTTCTGCCCCAGTTGTGGCTAATAGATGACAAGTCGACTCAATACATTTTGATATGTCTAAAGCGTTCGACAAAGTGAGCCATAAATTACTCTTGCATAAACCGTCTTCATATGGAGTGTGTCTTGAATTATGCGAATAGTTTGACAGCTATCTGTCACTGCGCCCAAACTCTGTTCGGATTGGGGCTGTTTCTCTGAAAAAATTTTTTCGTCGTCCGGAGTTCCCCGGAGATCAATACTGGGCCCTCTTTTGTTCTTGATCTTCATAAATGATATTGTGTCTTGCGTAAACAGTTCCGAACTACTTCTTTTTGCTGATGACCTGAAGTTGTTCAAAAGCATTAATAGTCTTAAAGATTGCGATGTCCTGCAAGGTGACGTTACCAGCGTTCTTCAGTGGTGTTAAAATAATCAACTGCTGTTAAACCCCCAAAAAACAAAAGTGATTTCTTTTTGCCGTAGCCATTCTGTTTTTGAGTCTACTTATTATCTCGATGGATCGCCAATACAGAGTGTATCAATCTTAGGGGACCTTGGTGCGTGTTTTGGCAGCGCTTTATTTTTTAGAAATCATGTGTCATTGGTCGTGGGCAATGCTTTTAGAGCGTTAGGGGTAATTTCTCGTTTGACGCGTAATTTTAGAAACCCTCATTCATTGGTTAACCTTTTTAACTCTTTAGTGAGGTCACGACTGGAGTTTGCTTCTGTCGAATGGAACTCGATTTCTAACACACAGACTATGACCATAGAAAATGCACAGAAAAGACTTGTCCGGATCGTTTATGATAGATACTTTGAGCGGCGGTTTTATTATAGGTAGGAATATATAATGAAAATGTTATCTCTTTCTCTATTGTCTTAAACGGGGACTGTTCGTGATCTAATTTTTCTGCACAAGGTTGCGAATGGTGCTGTTGATTCGGCTCAACTCCTTGCAAAAGTGAACTTTCATATTCCATTCCGAGTAACTAGACACTTTATTTGTTTTGATGTTCACTCGCCGTGTAACACCTCACCTCTCTTACGGATTCAGTCATTATATAATAACTTCGCTCCACCCCACCTTGATGTATCTGCATCAATTTCTATGTACCGTCGCTATTTAAATGATATTATTCTAGCCCCTTAGCATTACGTTTGTCTTGGATGTTTTATTTTTTTAGTAAATATTTAGAGCCTATGTACTTGCTTGCTCATTTTGCTTGTTGTGTTGGTGCACCAATAAGAAGACCAATGTGGTTGTTTTCGGGCACCCCAAAATAAAGTTTATTATTATTATTATTATTAATATTATTATTATTACTTTGAGCTAATATTCAACCAATAGATTTATTTTGAGCTTAATTGACGTTGTGATTACTCTTTTGATTACTTTGAGCGGCTATACCCAATGTACTTTGTTTCGATTAATTGACATTTTGGCGGTATCAGGGCAGCCGTGTCCACAAGTCGAGGGCAGCTGTGTTGCTCGTTTTAAGCGGTGTAGCTCAGTTGATGTCGATTGTGGTGCTCTTGTTTCTTCGTCGCCACGTAGCGTTATTAACGGAAGCTACAGCCATGCCTTATCTTATTAATATTTTTCTGAAGCAAAATAAAATAGATATTTAGCGTACTGTTATAGTAAGCTTGAAGTGCACTCCTCTACGCATTGATGAAAGTAGACGTTGGAGAATTATTTCTCAGTCTCCCTTAGCATACCGCTATCGAGTAAGATCTATGAATTTCGCATTTTCTTATAGATTTCAAGAGCTGTGTATTCAAGATATATATGGGTTATTTCATCTCAGCTCAAGCACGCATTTTTGGTCGAATTTTGTAATTTTTGTAAAAAGAAATATATATGTTCTCGGGCGATTCCTATAATAAAAGAAAACGCAAACGGCGAGTTCGTCGGATTTTTTTTTTAAGTTATGGATTGTTGGAGCGGCCAAGGTGGAACTGACGTTTTTCCAGCTTATCGGGGGTGCCATTTTTTATTCCATTCCTCTTTCATACTTTTTACGCTACATCAATATAATTTCTGGGCAACACTCTCAAGATATGCTTTTTTATGCTAATTGAGCATAAAGGTCACAAGATCCTAATGTTTTTTTAATTGTCAAACCCCCTCTCTGCGATGACATTTGATGGTTCAGCAAGCTGTTCTGTGTGATCTACTCAACATATTTTTATGATCTTAACATTGCCGCAAAGCTCCAGTGTAGTTCTTTCTTTTGAGTATAAGTTGTACATCTTGCGCTAAATGTATAATGCACAACATGTGCCTCAAAAACGAATATTTGGAAAAACTAACAAGCTTGGAGTCGATTTCTTAAAAAAAAACTTCTTTTATTTCTTTTATTTTTTATTCACAGTGAGGAAATATAGTAGTTTATCAGGATCTACCAACCAAAATTGTAATATATGGTTTGTATGGCAGCTATTAAGACTCGAATCTCGCGCTATGAGCGCTTTGAACTGGACTTCCCGCAGGCGCTCTGCTGAGCAGAAATTCGGCCTATGGAAGGTTTTCTATTAATCGCTAGCAGTTATCTCAATATCCAACCATAAACATTAATAAAACTTGGAGTAGTGCACTTAAAAAAGTTTAGAATTCCGTATCCACAAGTGCGAGCAGAGCGCTTACTTCCTTCCAATACCGATCCAATACAGATTGTTAGAGAATTCCTGTGGGGCCGTTTGGTTTCGGCTTTGAGTTTGAAATACCGAACTTGAGAATAATTGTCATATTTTCTTATGTCAAACAGATATTCAGTGCATATACATATGTACGATTTAGTATCTGACTCTTAGGAAGTACGGTTTATTTTGTATAAATGCGGACTCTTTTGTAAAGTAACGAGCATTTCGTATATGTTAGTCATGTTTCATCTCTATTTTCAGTGATTCATGCCGGGTTACTTAGACTTTTCCCTCTTGACTTAAGTTTGTCCAGAAGTCTAGATGTTACCTATCTTCTCCGTCAATACACAGGGCGAAGCTCACACAGCTTGCAAATCACCCCAGTGCCAAGTAAATAAATATTGTTAGGATAAATATTGTTGCTCCACTGGCTTTTACGCTCAGATATTGGGGGAAGTACTACCACTGAAGAGAAAACCTTAAATACGTCAAATTTTTACTCAGCTGAGCGTCCATGCGATGTCCTGTTCAAAACTCTCATAGCACGAGATTCGAGTCCCGATAGTGGCCATAGAAACAATATATTACAATTTCTGTTTGTAGTTCCTGACAGGCTACTAAATTACCTAACTGTTAATAAAAAATGAAAGAAATAGAAGCTGGGTTTTTTTAGAAGATCGACTTCAAACTTGCAAGTTTTTCTAAACATTCGTTTTTCAGGCAAATGTTTCGCGTTGTATGTCTAGCGCAAAATATTCAAACTATACTCATAGAAAGACCTTAATTGTAGCTTGACGGTGATGTAAAAATCATAAAAATATATTGATTAGGCGCACCGCACAGCTTGCTGAACTTCGTGAAATATTGTTGCAGAGTGACAGTTCGAAAATTAAAAAAAGAAAAACATAAAAGATATTATGACGTTGACACTTTTTTAGCATATCTCGCCGTTTGCATCTTCTTTTATTAAAGGAATTTACAGGTAGCTACTAAAAATTTCAGACGAGTTAGTTATGAGTCAGTGTATTTTTGTGAGTCACTTGTATTACTGGCGACAAGTGAACAAAAACCAAAATGTAAGCTTTTATAGCCGCCATACAAAGAGAATCTTACATTTTCTGTTTATTTTGCTTTACAAAGTACTACAAAAGGTAGCTAGAGAAAAACAATTGGCCAAATAAAAGGTAGCTCTCTGTTGTTCTTTTCGGTAAATGATCAACTATCATATCTTTTTTCCGTTACTTAAATAACAGTTTATTTATTTATTTATTTATAATACACTCAGGGCCACAAATGGCGTTACAGAGGGGAGTGGGTTTACATGAAGTAGTTGGTGATGGCTTCCCGAAATCTTCCACTGTCGGTGATGCCGATGAGGTTCTCGGGGAGGTCATTCCAGTCCACAATCGCACATGGTAAGAGCGCCTTCTGGTGTGCGAGGGTGAAGCATTGTGGGCGGGCGATCTTACAAGGATGGTCAATTCTAGCCGAGATGTATGATGGGGGGTTTAAGAGAGATTGTTTAAAAATGGGCGTATAAAATACCTTGTGAAGAAGACAAAGGCGAGAGGTCCTACGACGTGAAGATAATAGCGGAAGGTCAAGGTGAGCTTTCATTAACGAGACACTCGAAAAACGGGAATAATCAGAAAAAATGAAGAGTGCAGCACGGCTCTGAACAGATTCAATTAAATCAGTTAGCGTTGATTGATGAGGATGCCAAATTGAAGACGCATATTCTAATTTGGGACGGACAAGAGTAACGTACAGGAGGCGCTTAAGGTTATTGGGAACATATCTAAAATTTCGACGGATGTAGCCTAAACTTCGATTAGCAGATTGTACAATGTTGTTAATATGAGTATTCCAAGAGAGGTTAGGTGAAAGATGCACGCCGAGGTATTTATAGTGGTCTGTATATTCGAGTATAGTCCCATCCAAAAGTAGCGTAGGATTAGTTTCTGCTAATGAATTAGAAAAACGCATCACTTACATTTGTTAGTATTGAGAGACATTTTCCAATTCTGGTACCAGTCGGTTATTTTGAGAAGGTCAGCTTGCAAAATTAGAAGGTCATCTTGAGTAGTAATCTTACGGTAAACAACGCAATCGTCAGCAAACAGGCGAATAACAGAGGTGATACGCAATGGGAGGTCGTTAATATAAATGAGAAAAAGTAGCGGTCCAAGCACGGTGCCTTGAGGAACACCAGAAGAAACAGCAGAGACGTGAGACGAGGCATTGTTAGCGTAGACGTATTGACGGCGTTGAGAAAGAAATGATTCAATCCAGATTAGTACAGGAGCGTCAATATTTAGCGAGGAAAGTTTGAGAAGTAGAAGTTTATGAGCTCCTTTATCAATTGCTTTAGCGAAATCGAGAAATACAGCGATAGTGGGGTATCCGGATTCGAGATTCAAGAACAAGTCATTAGTCAGATGAAGAAGCTGTGTTTCACAAGAAAAATTACGGCGAAAACCGTGCTGCACGCCACTGAAGAAAGAGTTAGAATCCAGGAATGAAACCAAATGCTTGAAGATGATGTGTTCCATTATTTTAGACGAGATGCAGGTAAGAGATATCGGTCTATAGTTGGCTGGTGATGACCTACTACCGCTCTTGTGGACCGGAATGACCTTCCCAAACTTCCAGTCCTCAGGCACGACTCCCGTCTCCAGAGATTGACGAAAGATTTTTGTTAAAAAAAGGCTAGACGTTAGATTAGTGTTACGGAGAATCTTGGAATTTATGCTGTCAATTCCACATGACGAAGAGACTTTTAAGGATTTAATAATGTTTACGATTCCATCGTAATCAATAAGAATAGGATCCATTGGGAACGATATACTGGAGACGGGAGGGGAAGCAGTAATGAGGTCTGAACAGGAGAACACTTTAGAAAAAACATCATTCAGCACATTAGCGCACAAGTTCACTGGAACAGGGTCCCCTGAATTTGAAACAAGTTGTAACGAACACTCGTCTTTTGGGCGAACAACATTCCAAAAACGCTGCGGATTGGCAATCAATAATGATGGCAAAGTCGTACGATAAAAAATGTCTTTACATCTATTCAACTCAACTTTGTAAATCTTAGCGCAGTCCTCATAGCTCTGCCATGATTCGGGCGTACCGGCTCGACGGGCAACTCGAAAGAGCCTTTGCTTTTTATTGCGTAGCGATTTGAGGCTGCGATTAAACCATGCATTCGAAGACTTCGTTGTTATATCAATACAAGGTATATATTTTTCCACTAAATCGCATAATTTATCTTTAAAGAGACACCAGTTTACGTCCACACTTCTACTCTCAAAATTAGTATTAAAAGACGCAAAATATTCGGACAGACTGTTGCAGAGCTGCTCATAATTCCCTTTCTCATACAGCCGTATATTCTTTTGAACGCGCAACGGTTTCTGGATTTCCACGCATATAGGGCAGTAAATTACCCGATGATCGCTGACGCCATCAAAACAGGTTAGAGGTGATTCTACAAAACCCGGATGAGTAGTTAGCACGAGATCTAAAATACTAGAACAGGAATCCGTCACCCTAGTAGGGACGGACACAAGTTGAAAAAGATTAAAATCCAAACACATGTCAAGGAAGTCCTTGCACAAACCATTCCCTTTAGGACAAACGGGGACCGCAGAGTTCCAATTAACGCATGGAAAATTAAAGTCACCGAATAAAAAAACAGGGTGCGCCGGATTGAGAGCAAACAGGGTAGACAAGTCGTGCAGACGGCTGGTGAACGAATGGGATTCCGAAGGAGGTCGATAACAAACGCCTACCAAAATAGGTTTGAAACTGCATTGTATTCGTACCCAGACCATTTCGAGGCACGAAGCAGTCGGGACAAGGGTGCTTTCATTACTTTCATCGACCCCGATAAGGACACCGCCTCCAGGTTGATCATCCCTGTCACGCCGGTAAATAACCAGATTAGGGTGCTCAGGAAATATCTCACTATCTTCCATTCCAGGTGATAGCCATGTCTCAGTTAAGACGATGGCGTTAGCATTACACGAAGAAATAAGAGAACATATATCGTCACGTTTATTCAGGATACTACGTGCGTTCGTGTACAATACATTAATACCGCAACTTGATTTTTGGTTATGAAGAAAGCCACCCCCCGGCGCGTCCTATCTGGGGATTTCTTTTACGGACAGAGACTGAGAATCATAACTGTAAGTCCTGGAACCAATGTGCAACTTGTCGAAACGAAGCTTAAATGATACGTTCTGCGCCCTGGCAAAGTCGAGAAGAAACTTCCGCGCAGTTCGAACATTCGGCGAGTAGTCCTCCGACAACGAGTAGGGGGAGCCCTTCAACTTATGGCCACAAAGAAGCAACTGGTTTTTTAATTTAAATGAGGCGAATTTCACAATTACTGGCCAAATTTTTCCTTCGCGATAACCACCCACTCTGTGAGCCCGTTCAATATCAGCGTTTCCAAGGCGACACCAAGTCTGTCTTTCACGACGGTGATTATATTTTGCTCGGGCTTCTGCCACGACTCCCCAGCGTCATCCGGCATTCCGTAAAAAAGAAGGTTGCAACGACGCGAATGATTTTCTAGGCTGTCAATACGACTCAATCGATTCGAGGTAGTAGCAACCTGTACATTCAGCGTGTCCTCTAAGTCGTTTATGGCGGATTTAGCCTGACCAATATAGGATATCTCGCTTTCGATTGAGGCAATCCTGCTGTCGAGTGAGGACAGGGCGC
Source organism: Ixodes scapularis (assembly GCF_016920785.2). Taxonomy (NCBI): domain Eukaryota; kingdom Metazoa; phylum Arthropoda; class Arachnida; order Ixodida; family Ixodidae; genus Ixodes; species Ixodes scapularis. Next base: position 90,104,306 of record NW_024609837.1, on the reverse strand, counting down.
TATCCAGCTCTTTTTGTCTTTCCAGTATGGTTTTTATGTCCGATTTTATAGCTGCTTGTCCCTCATGGAGGCTGGAAGAGTTAGAGTCGATCTTTTGTAAGAGAGCGAACATTTCGTTGAATTGTTTGAGTTCAGCGGCAGACATCGGCCCCGGATTCAGCTCGACATCTCCGGAAAGCATCAAGATATGTCTAATCACATTGACAGAGTCGCAAGCAATATCAGCAAGCACCCCTGGGCATGGGAGCACAACAAGAAACAGGTTACTCGTCCTTTTAGCCTGCAAAGAATATCGTTTACAAACCTGTACAAAGAACATTTCTTGGTTAGCTGACTCGAACGGACAGCAGCTCCCATGCCCACTGAGGCGGCTACGGCTTGGAACATCCTTATAAAGGCCGACAGACTTGCATCCTGGGTACATCGATGGCGATTCGGATGACGTAGGGCCCACGAGGACGCCACGCGCAGGAGGAAGGGATGATTCCGTGTAGCAAGAAGGTGGCGATGACGCAGCGTTTACTGCGGCGAGCACGGTCACGGCAGCGACGATCGTCCTCGGGCGCAGATACCAAACGAAGGCGAAAATCGGGAGCTGTACAAAGAAGAACATTTCTTGGTTAGCTGACTCGAACGGACAGCAGCTCCCATGCCCACTCTGGGTACATCGATGGCGATGACGAGGACGCCGCTCTGAGGGCGCCGCTCTGAGTTGTGTCAGCCGGCAGTACTACCCTCAACGACTGCGTGTATTGCGGCAGGAGAGCACGTTTTTATTTATTATTTCAGACTTCCACTCATGGTCGCTAAACGTCTACACCAGTACGAACCTCGTATAGCAAAAACCGTACAGCAACCGGATTTACTTTTCGCCGGAGAGACCGGCCAATCTGACACAGTTTTCCCTATCTTTAAGTTTCATTTGCACGCAGGTAACAGCGCAATTGGACCCTGTTAGTATTTTTTTTATCTAGAATAGCATTACACAATAACTGGCATACCAAAATCAACCCATCTGCGCTTGAAATTTTCAAAATGACGGGATTTTAAACAGAGTTTGTACGCCAGCCAAATGCTAGGTACTGCCCACTCGGCGGAGCAGACGATACACGGGGTGAGAGGGGGGGGGGGCATTTTTTTCTCTCTATTAGCCTCTCTGCTGCGACCCTAATGGAACGGTCTATAGACGTTGAGCGGCTAAATGCAACGTTTCGTTCATGACCCCATCCCCAGCTCTTGAGTTGCTACCACATCTCAGAGCCCCCTCCTCGTCCCGCAGTCGTGGCCGAGTGGTTAAGGCGATGGACTAGAAATCCATTGGGGTCTTCCCGCACAGGTTAGAATCCTGTCGACTGCGCAAACATTTTTTCATTTTTTTTAAGGAGACAGATGGGATGGCAATCGATGTGAGCCCAGACGCCGGACAAAGCTCAACCCTAAGAAGATTCTCCCCTAAATTTGAAAGGAGTGAAGCATGACACCTCCGCCAGGCAAGAGATAGATCAGTTTGCGCCTCGGCTGCTTAAATTGTCCATAACTCGAAAACACAAAATCGCCCGAATTTGCCGTTCGCTCTCCCTTTCACCAAAAGGGTTTTCTCTAAAACATATATTTTTTTCGTCAAAATTAAAAATTCAATCTCAATTGTGTGCCTGAGTGAAATGAAGCCACCCACTTATTTATTTTTAATGAATTGTATAATAAGAGTGTACTTTTTCTTATGTAAACATAGCATGGATTTAGTGTATTGAGTTTTTCTATGGTACGTAATTAGCATCATATCTTGGTAACCAACCATTAACGTCGAAAGGTTCTACGGCGCCTGGGACGAAGTTCCCAAACGAGGGGCTTGAAAAGTATATTTTTTCCACGGAAAACTCGTTGGCACATGTGCTTGCACAAGGCGAAATGTGATGTTGAAAGGTGAAGTGTTTATATCATTTATCTCTCGTAAAATATGCCCCTTTTCTTCGCTGCTTCCTCTCCTGTTTCTTTGGTCACAGGGAAGATCACGGTTGCATCAGCGCGGCATCACTCGTTTCATAAAATGCGAAATTCGGATTCATTTGGGGCGAGGTATAATAAGGTATTATATTTGTTCGTGTTTTTTTAAATAAAATTCAGTTGCCAGTAGTTCACCGAGTGTGCAATCCTTTTCTTGCTCGTTTTTTTTTTTTTTGCGCTTTTAAGTATAGGTTTTTGCACCTGACAACACTTCTGGCTAGACTCTAAATCATGACCACCATTGTCGTCTGCTATCAGTGCCTTGGCGCTATGTTGGAGGCATTAGGGTTTTTATTGTGGCACCAGTAGTGCCGTAAAGTCATAAAGCCGTCATTGTATAACCACATTTCAGAATAGTGTCTTTTCCGAGTCAATCGCAAAGAGGTTTTTCACCTGACACGAAGTGCAGTCTACAAGCCCGTAGTTAGGGTACAAAGCTTTTCTGTCAAGATCAGAGAGTCTCCATAACGCGGACATCGTGCTTCTTTTTTTTTTGTCAGTTGGCGGTCCTGATGAGCCCATATTGCTGGTGACTTCTTAATATGCACAGTGAAGAAGCAAAACATTGCCACTAAGTTCTGTACCTTGCTTACTTTGCAGAAAAGCACCTTAACCGCGCTTTGACAAAATTAAATAAAATTGACAAGCGCTCGAGCAATTTCAACTTGTTAAAGGGATACGACAACGAAATTTCGGCGCTTAATTTATGGTCTTTATGTGTTCAAACGAGCAGTATCACATCGAACATACGAATATCTTGTTAAAAAAGTCTCAAAGAGGAATTTTAAAACGAATTAAACGATTAGCAAAGAGCACCTGGTGGATGTCGCTAACGCCTCGTTTGTAATGCTCGTGTAGGAACCTTGACAGCTAGTGACGGAGGTTGTCTCGCCTCCGGCCGCGACGAAAGCAGAGGGGAAGGAGGAACTCCCCTCTTCCCGAGAATTCCTTGTGTGTGTCACAGAAGTCGCTATTGTCCCCCTACAAGATTATGGAATATCAACCCGTCACTCAAAATTCGTACAAAAGCAGCCGCTGCGGTGGCTGGAACGACTAGGCCATCCTCTCGACGTCAGCCTCGCCGTAGCTTTGCTCGTCTTGAGACGACCTACGTCACGATTGCGTTGGATGTCACGTGGTCTCCGCTGGGCCTTCTTCGAGCGCTTGCCAGAGTGGGCCGTTTATAACGAAAAATACAGCCACCCTGCTCAAAATACAAACGTTCGATTGTCTTTTACGGATATTGTGGATCATATTCAACCTATTTTTTAATACGACGGGAATATGTCAGATTTCGTTGAAGTATCCCTTTAAGGCACGCCTAAGCCAGCCTATTCCAACATGCTTCGAATATTAAGCCGATGGTATTGTCAGACCAACACTGATCATTAAATGCCACTGTGTTCTTAAAATGACGATGGTATAAATACCAATGGTACTAACAGGAGAGCATTAACCAGTATAAGCTCGTGCTTATTCAACTTTGGCAAGCCAATGGTACAGACAAGCCAACAGTGTCCATTTTATGCCAGTCCCCATCAAATATTGGAATGCCGATGGCACGGACAGGCCAACGTTGACCATTTCATTCCAGTGTTTATCCAATGTTAGCAAGACCAACATTGTCTTGTTTATGTCAGTATTCATCCAATATTGGCAAGCCAATGGAACTGACAGGCCAACATTGCCCATTTTATGCCAGTGTTCATCCAATTTTCGATAGTCAATGGAACTGTCAGGCCAACATTGCCCATGTTTTGCCAGTGTTCATCCAATACTCGAAAGTGAATGGAACTGACAGGCCAAGATCGCCCATTTTATGCCAATGTGCTTCTAATATTGGTAGGTCATTGGAGAAGCTGCGCCATCACTGAAGATTCTATACAATGGCATTGACAGTATAAGGGGCAGATTGGCTAAAGTGGGCCATCATTGGACCTTTTTTTGCCAATGCTCTTCCAATATTGACCCAACACTTTGTGCTGCCTGGGTATATATATATAATCTTTCTCAGATTGCTTAGCATTGTATATCGCAAAATCAAAATACCCCAAGAGAGGAGGAGGAGGAACGGAGGGGAGGAGCACGGGAGGAGGAGGGTCATACTTTCCTCTCGTACTCTCCCCTACTCCTCCTCAAGAGCTGCGCTCTAAATCGGCGTTCAAAGTGTAGTAAACGTTTTTCTTTCTTTTTTTTTTTGCCTCCACGTACTTAATATTTAGTTTGCTATTCTTTATTTTTTTTTCGCATTTTGACTGTGTTGCATTAGGACCCTACGTAGCTGACGAACGGAGTGGAAGGTAGGAATCAAGTTGAAGGCTCCGATTTCGTCAAAAGAACTTCTTTACATAAAAGTAGCGTTAATGACGAGCACATGTAGAAGACACAAACACGTACAAGAGTTGTCCTCTTTTTAATCGTATTGAGCCTTTTATAAATCTTTCTTCATTGGTGACTACTTTATCTAAATGCAAAACAAATGCATGTAGAAAGTATCAAATGATAAGCGAACGCTAGTAAAATATGTTTTCGAGATTATTTTTCTGAAAAGGTCCGATTTGAATCATCAAAGTAAAAATGGTCCGATTTAAGTCACGACACAAATCACTTCGATTAGGTGCTCTATGGTGAGCCATAAGAAACCATATTACACGCTATAACAACCTACCAAATAATCGATGTCTACAAGGCTATAGAATCTCGATCATTCATGTTTCTATCGCCGGATATAAAATGAAATCTATCTGGAAAGCTATGAACTCGCGACTATTAAATTTTGTTCAGCGAGCTATAGAAAAATGTACGCCCTTGATGCTAAACATTAGCGGCGGATCCAGAACTTCGTTTTGGGGCGGAAAATTTGTAAGGACGCTATAATTCCATTCGTTCGTGTGCACCGGGGGGTCCACCCATGTCAAATTGCCCTTCGAGAAGGGGAGAGGGGGGAAGGGGGGTCGACTTTGTTTGGGAGGGGGGGCGGGGAGGCGGCCGGCCCCGTCGACCCCCCCCCCTTGGTACCGCCACTGCTGGGGATTCGCTACTACTCATTGTGCTTTAGCCGGCTATGAAGTGGTTTATGTCCCTAAATATATAGATTCGCGACCACTCAATTCTCTTTTGCCGATTCAATCGTCTTTTACTTCACCAAAGCTATAGGCCTTCGACCTTTCGATGTGATTTAGACAACACCTCCTAGACAGCTTTTAAGCCTGTGCGTCACGTGACGTGACGTCAGGTCCGGGAGGCCGGCACGGGCGCTGACTGGATGCGAGTGCCGCGTCAGGGTTCGCGTGGGACAATGATAGGAAACGAGTCCCACGCGAACGCTGACACGGCACTCGAATCCAATCAGCGCCCGTGCCGGCCTCCCGGACGTGACGTCATGTCACGTGACCCGCAGGCTTGAAAGCTGTCTAGGAGGTGCTGATTTAGCCGGCTATAGAGGGATGTGTGTCTCTGGTGCTATAGACTCGCGACCATTCCATTTTATTTAGCCGGCTCAATGGTGCTTTATGTCGCTTAGGCTATAGACCCGCGACCTTCAATGTAGTAATGCAGAGGTTGGAAAGTGGAGGAGTGTCATTCACGCGCTCACTCGTTGCAAGAATATTCTTTAGTCAGCACACGGTCTTGTAGACGTTACCCCCCTCCCAAAAAAAAATTAAATGATTACAGTTACTTTTACTCTTGGTATTAAAGTATTCAATGAGATCACTTGATATTTGGGAGAGAAAGTAATTGGACATTAGTGCAAGAAGTAACCGTGACTTTTCAGGGTACCTTAGAAGCTTCGAGCCGTTGTCACTTAGAACATTGAGAAACTCAGTAAAAATAAGAATTGCTCACGTCTCGAAAAACAAAAGGTATCTGGACAGAAGTAAATAAATATATTTATTTACTGCTATCCAGATACGTTTTGTTTTTTGAGAAGTGAATTCATGTACGAGATCCGCTCCACGAGATCACACAAAGCTTATTGGCGAGTTTCTTCCCGACTGGAAAACGGGTATATCCTAAGAGGATCAGCGGTCTTCTCATCGTCTCCGTCTACCCTTTCGAAACCCCCGGATTGAGGCGTTTTTATAGACCGTTTTACTGAGACAATGCAGGAGAGGAAATATTGAAAGGGCTGCCGGTGCTTTCCTTCTCACTGAATGGTTCAGAACGAGCGAAAGACCCGGGTGAACGCCTTGGACGCGTTTCTCTCTCCAAGTTCGGTGTTGTTGTTTTTCGTTTTTTTTTTTACCACCACTGTGAGGCTGTGAGGTCCGTGAGCTCTGGGCTGTGAGGTCCGTGAGTGCGTGAGGGCCGTGAGGGCGGTAAGTGTGTGAGGGATGTTAGGGCCATGAGTGCGTGAGGGTGTTAGGGTGGTGTGTGTGTGAGGGGTGTGAGGGCCATGAGTTTGTGAAAGGCGTGAGGGCGGTGAGTGTGTGAGTGACATGAGTGCGTGAGGGGTGTGAGGGCGGTGAGTAAGGAAACTCTATAAAAATAGAGTTTCCTCTATTTTTATTTCTTTTTACTCCCATATGTAATTAGAGCTAGCAGAATCAATGATGACAATCCCCTCCCTATTGAAAATTCTCATCTGTAGGAGAAATTTCCGTGTCCAATAAACACACATTAATCATACAAGATAACATATAAGAACCACATAAGAACTGGGTAAGAACTATATGAGATATATAACTGGGTAAGAACTATATGAGATATATAAGAACATACAAGCGCCATGTAAGAGACTTGTGAGAAGTTTCTTATAAGTTTCTTCTATGGTTCTTATATGTCTTATATAAATCTTATATAGTTATTTATATGGTTCGTATGTGTTCTTATATATCTTGTATGATTTATATGTGTTTATTGGACACAAGAAATTTCTCATACAAATAACTTTTTTTACTAGGGTTAGTCATCGGAACACCATTGTTTTGTGATAGACTGCACGAATAACAACCGAAATAGCAGAATACTATTAAGGGACATCTGTGTCGCACAAAGATCCGACAAGGTAACAGCGGCTGCAATGCTTCCATACCAGTGTTGCGGAATGGGCCCCCCATTCCATTGCAATTCCATTCCGTAGAATTAGAGTTTTCGATAATTCAATTTCTTTCAACTCCAGTAATGTTTGGAGGTGGGCTAGTCGGTGATGCATTGTAAACATAGGAATAAAACAGCGCAAACGAACACATGGACAAGTAGAAAAAGGGACACAGACTAGGAATGGGGAGACTGAGCCCATTCCCACTCCTGGATTGGCTGAATCGTTCTATTCCATTCCTCTAATTCTTAAACGTAAAAATTATCACTTGACAGCTACATTGTGCTGTCGGCATAAGCATCATAAAGCTGACATTATTAAATGCATAGAAAATCGCAACCGAAAAAATCCTAAATGCGTAAAAAAAACATTGATTTTACTAAGCCGGGCGCTGGTGGCACGAAGTGTTCGTTTACATTGTGCTGAAAACGTGGAGAGAGTCCCTTGATATGTCCACGCTTTTTTAAGACATCGGTCTTTCGACTACGTGCCACTAAACAAAGAGCAAAGCTTAAATTCACAAATGTTTTTTTTTCCAAACTTTTTTTCCGTTCGTTTTTCAGAACATATGCGGCCAGCGTGTTTGTTTGATAATACCATAAACATATCCAGTTCTTGCGTGGTGCAGAAATAAGCTATATAACTGTATTCTTCAAATACCTGCACAGCAATACGGCAAGTACGCCGCTGGAAGCGGCTCCATGTACAGCGGCAAGAGCACATGCTCAGACGAAGTGCAACCTCTACGGCGCACCACGAGGGACTGTGTCGACCATGTCAGGAAACTGCCTTTCTGCACGTCTAGTCACTTCGGTCACGCAACAAGAGCGGTGGGGACAATCTACTTCACCTTACGATGGACCGCAACTGACAGCAAAACCAATCCAGTGCCCTCTGAGTGTCGCGTGACCCTGCCCCGCTCACGGTGCTGGGTTGCCTGCGGTGACTCGTAGCGTCCGCAGCGGTCAGTCGCAATGTGAAACAGAGTATGCAGAGCCCAAAGTCAAAGGAAATAAATGGATATCCGCTAGCTTGCTTGCAGGAGCGGCCCTAAGGGTGGGCCCGGGTCGCCCACGGCGCCACCAATAGGGGGGCGCCACCATGCCCCCGTTTGAAATTATTTTAGCTTTTTTATTCATTTCAACACAGCGCCCTTCGTTTTTGGAATACCGTTACGGTCTGACGAAATGCTCATGTTGGGCCATTACTCACATGGACACTAACAATGTGATGTCATACCTTGTAGATAGAGGTGTACAAAAAAGGGGGGGGGGGGGTGGCACGGCCGGAGTTCACCCAGGGCGCATGATGATGTAAGGCCGGGCCTGGCGAGGTGGGTTCAAATTTACTCGTGAGAGTTTATGCTTGTGACTTTCCGTAACTTAATAGATCTTAATGCTGATATCTTGCAGTGGTAATATTGACTCCATTTTATCATCTTCAACGCTTAGATGAAAGCTCATTTCCACTGCCGGACGTCGCTGGAAAATGTCGAAAAGTTAGTTTTATCGGTTTTCCTTAATCGCTACCCCTTGTATGACAGCAGAGAGCCGTGGACTTACGTTGACCGTCAAAACGTGGCTGCGTTTTTCTTATTTTGCAAATTAGTACACAACGTAGCTGAAAAAAAACAACTTCAATATGTATTGGTGAAACATGCTCATGCATTGATTTCAAATCGTTGAATCACTGATCGACTCGCTCCGGCAATGGCCCCAATCTCGACTTCTCTTTCTCTTTAGTTCTAGACAAAGGGCACGCTCGTCGACACGGGATCCTCAATTAAAACGTTTAGAAACATCTGCAAGCCGGAGTGAGCTGCCTTTGATTGTTTTCTGCAGTGCTCTTATTTCGCGCGTCCTTGGACACTTTCTATTTCAGTGTTGTGGACGACACAAAACACTGCGAATATTCTAGGTGTGCTGCATCATAAACGACAAAAAGAACATAAAAGTAAATTCTCTCCCAGTAAACTGATACAATATTTTGAGTGCTCACCTCCGACGGCTATAGGTGCGCGTTCAGTGCCGCTCTTCTCGCCATCGCCGCACTGGCGGACGTCAGAATGCGGTGCATGAAACGTTCCCCAAATGAGTTCAGAAACACCATCCAAGGCGTACAATTGAACACAAGACACGCCCTAAGTCGTATACCCAGCACTTTGGCGCACCGAATAGAAAAACCAAGGCAAGAACGCCGCCCGAGGAGCACTTCGTCAACGTTTATAACCACTCAGCATGGCCGCGGAACCAGACTCTCAATAGATGGCGCTACAGTATTCAAAATCGCGCTGCCCGCAATAAAAGATTCTATAGACCTATTTCACAAGGGTGCCGCAATTTTGAAATGTCGTAAGTTCCAGTATGGGCACATTGTTTTGCCGTCGCTACGCCAATAGACGAAGTTTAGGATATAAATTTAGCCGTTAACCATTCTTGTTTTGTCTCCCCTTTATTCGCTTATTATGTGCAGGCTGAAATGTCTTGATATTTTTTCGTCGCCAATACCGGGTAAGCCTACCAGGTGGCTGTTTACAATTGTAAGCAAAACATGTATTCTGTAATCGACTTAATTTTTGCGGGGAACTAATTTGCCTAATTTAATTAATTTAATTAAATTAGGCTAATTTAAATAATTTGCCTAATTTAATTTCGCGAATCGCCTACAATTCGCGAAAAATAGGTTCCGCGAACAATCCCGGTAAAATATAAACACATTGAAATCTTTATTGAGATCCCATCGCGTCGCAAAAATTAGAACCCGCGAAATATTTCAAAACTTCAGCTTCGACCTAAAACGTGAAATATTGAGCCCGCGAAAAATAAGTCGTTTACATTATACGAGCGCGTGGTACGAGCAAGCGCGAATATTCATTGAAATGTTCAATAACCGGCCAGAAAGTATCCTCAGGATTAGCGGAACTCGCTGGAGGAAGGAGTAAGCCGTGGTTAGGACTATTTTTATGCAGAGTGCGAGTACGTCTGCTTCTTTTGCAGGGGTTGTGGTGACATCAAAACGCGAAGCTTCAATTGGCTCGGATTGAAGGATAGGGGGTAGATCTCAATGCTAGCTGCTTTGAGGTCTACCCACTGTCGTTCAATGAGCGCTCAGCATTCTGACGTCACCACAACCCCTGCAAAAGAAGCCGACTAACTTGCGCTCCACCTACCCACTTGTGGCATTTAAAAAACGCAGTCCGGTGCATGCCCCAAGTACATATTACTCTGCCACAGCCAACAAGATTGCGAGATTAGGCAATAAAACGCCAAAAAACAGGTGAGAAAGTATAAAACTTAAAAATGATGAAGCACGCCCGTGCATTTCTTAAGGTTTCAGTGATCTAGCGAAATGTTTGTCCCAGTATATGTTCGACGTCATATTGAGGAACCCGATCGAACCTTTCAGCGACTAGTACGGCCCGTTCGCACACTTGCGACACCTTAGGACTTTGTGCCCTAAAACCTCTTAAAATATTTTACGACGAGACACTGCCGCCATCTATCGAGCAGCCGTAGAACACTTTCAATGTATCTATATATATATATCTTTTTCTTTTTTTGGGGCGGGGGGGGGGGAGGGGGGAGGGGAGCATGAAAAGCTTTTGACAATGTTATAATCGACCATTTATTATAGATGGTACGTATACATCTGATTTTGCAGATACCACAAAAACCTTCGTACGAGCGAAATGAAGTTCCAGGGTCAACGATGATAGATGGCGCCAGCGTGCCGGTGTGTTTTTTCGTCTTAAGGGATTTTAAGACTTTCAAGGCACAAGGTCATAAGAAAACGCAATTGGGTGAAAGGGCCTTAACAAGGACGTTCATATATTTTCAGTGCGTTATAATTTGTTATGGGTGAAGAAAGAATAAAAACAATTAAAACAAGGACAACACAACCACATCTTTCAAGACAGATGTGGATTTGTTGTCCCTGTTTTAATTGTTTTATTCTTTCTTCATCCATGACTTAAGCCAACACGCTCTTGTCCCAAGTATAATTTGTTATGCTTGATTAGAGAATGGTTTGGGTGGTTTCGCACGCGTTGCTCGCCTCACAGATTCGGGTACCTCCTGGGTTTATCAAAATGAGCGAGACAAATTAAAACTTATTCGTAACTCGTAAAGTTGCGACATCAAGTGCTACGCTGCATCATTCGAAAGCTTGCTGCCCGCCGCGAGCGTCGCCCGCTGTGGCAGGCTCCCTCGAGTCATACTTAGCCTAAAGTCACTGGATCTGGCAAAGTAGTGCCACTGCCTTCCCACCTGCTAGCCGGACAAAAACAAATACCAACATACAGACGACGAAACCTAACAATGTGGCTGGCTCATCGCTCTCGGTTGCCATTGTGATCGCCATTTTGGCCCCTTTCCAATCTTCGAAGCTTCGAAAGGGTCGTTAAAACCAGTCGCACCAAGATCGCTATGAAGCATCATCGTACTGAAAGCGTTCCTCGGCCAATATGAGCATCTTTGACACTCTGCATTCATTAAACTTATCACTCATGCTTATCTCCCAATATCTGTTACAATTATGCTGCTCTTCTTGCGTGTTTCAAGACAATAAAATTATTTTTCAATGCCCCCAAGCGCCGACGCAGCGTGTGATGCCGTAGACGTCCGAACCGCCATCACACGCAATGTCCGTGCTTGGAGGCATTGAAAAAATAATTTTACTGTCTTAAAACACGCAAGGAGAGCAACATAATTGTAAGAGATCTGGGGAAATAAGCATGAGGGATAGGATTATTGTATGCACAGTGCCAAAGACGCTGGTTGAGGAACGCTTCCAGTACGTTGATACCCCATAACGATCTTGGTGCGACTGGTTATAACGACCCTTCGTAGCATTGAAAGGGTCCAAAATAGCGATCATTATGGTAACCGGCTGCGAAGAGCCCTGAGTCAAGTCGGTGAACATACAGACGATATCGCAGTCGGTGGCAGTCGGTGAACACACAGACGACGAAACCTTGAGAGGTTCCGTCGTCTGTATGTTGGTGTCTGTTTGTGTCCGGCTAGCAGTTGGGAGGGCAATGGCGCTACTTTCCCAGGTACAAAACTGCGCCCAACTGATTTCGCTTCGTTCACCTTCAGTTATACTACATCTCACCTCAAGTCCAGACGCAGCCGATGCTACTAACTGACAGAGCCGATCATCGCGTTCTATCATCGCGGAATCAATCGTAAGCAGGTAAGGCCCAGTGACTTGCGCTTTTAGCGCTGCTTGATTGGCCCAACTATCTCATACAGTTTGCCGCGTCTTGACTTAAGCTAAAACGAAGTATAGTGGCACCGAGAAAAGTGCGAGGTTGCGGGTCGCACGTTCAGGGTTCGCTTACCGCTGAGCAGCGTGACAAACCTTTCTGGATATGATTACGTATAATTAATTCTGACTAAGTATGCCCTTATATGCTTTGTGCGCTTATTCATTGCCTGTTATGGACTATGCACTATTTTTGTTGACTTGAGCTTTGTATGGCCGAGCGTAACGCTTCACTCATAAAATCTAGCCGATAAACTTATTTTGCTTTAAATACGAGTTGCACTAAAATCGATTTCATACGACAAAACTAACGATACCAAATAAAGATAGAAGAAAAACGCAGTGTAGTGTCTAGAGAGATCAGTTAGAATGCGCAATATGGCGGCCAGGCATTGCAGACCACGAGACCTACCAGGCAGCGAGTGGAGGGTGCCGCCGTGGCGCACCCATCTTTGAAAACTTGGCCCCCACAGAGACGAGGTTGGACCCATGGGGGATTTACATGGGTAGACCAACTCAGGCAGGCCCACACTTCGTCGCCATGGAACTATCATAAGGCATTTGGCCCCGTAGAGTGGAGGAAGGTCCCCTGGGGGTTTTACATGGGCAGCCCAAGTCGGGCGTGCCCATGCTTCACGGCAGTTGAGTTCACATCATCGCAACTTAACTCCCGCGTGGCCTAAGTGGGAGCCACAGGGCAGCGTAAGTTGGGCATGCCCGCGCTTTGCCGCCGCGGAGCCCCCTACTTCGCAAACTTTGTATGCCAGGAACTGAGGTGGTACCCACTGGTCTTTTACATGGGCAGCCCACCTCGCACACGCTCACGCTCGGACGCCGTGGAGCCGATATCGTAGCATTTGGCGCACCGTAGAGCCGAGATGGGTCCCATGGGGGTTTTACATGGGCAGCCCAAGTCGGGCATGCCCTTGATCATGTGGGCCCCACATAGGCCCCATCTCTTGTGCTATATTGGAACTAATGGCACCTCTGATATAAGCAGCCCTTGGAAGGGAATGACGGCGGAGCACCCACTCAGGGCTCGTGTCTTGCGCGTTCGCAGAACGATGGTCAGCGGTACTTGCAAGGAGCGCGAAGCGTAAATTTCATCATTAAACTTTAGCATGATGATGATAATGTTGATATTGATGATAATGATGATGATGAGTTTGCGGCGGTTTCCCTTTGAAACTAGCATGCTCGAACTGGATCCGTGCCCGTCTAGGATCCTATGAGACTTGGGCCCGTCTGGTGAATCTTCTTCGACCAGTGTTCTAGCCGTCTTCTGGTGGCCACGCCGCTGGAGTTCACGTTGGAATTCGTAGGAGGGCTGTCTGCCTGTTTTCATCGTCCGTTAGGCGCTCGCTAAGCCTAACGCCTTAGCGAGCGCCAGGGAACTTCGACGGTGTGGGCACTTTTCATGTGGTCGGATCAGCTGGAGTGTTGCTCAGTCTCGGATCATGTTCGCCAACGTTTTTTTTTATGGTCCCCGCACTAAACTGCAAACTTGCAGTGGCTATTTTGAAGCGCCATTTAGAGGCTGTGCTTCAAAACACGTGCATTATTCGGCTTACCGTAATAGCTGTCTTCAGAACCGTAGCGCTTCGAACTACAATGAGCCAACCTTTTGGAGAGAAAAGGGGGTACCCCGCGAGGAAGCAGCTTCCATGGGCACTTCTATAACTCATTTCCATCCACACCTCTGCCCGTTTCGATCTGTATGAGCATCGTCCCGACGTGCGGTCGTGTATTACTTCTGCGTGGTGCACGTTAAAGACCCCAGGCTAGCGGTTGTACTGCACTGGCTAAATCGCCCACCTACAGCTGGGAGGCAAGTCGTCTATTAAGGCAGACTAAGTTTTATGCTGTATAGGCATACACAGAGCCCCAATTTTTTTTTCTACAACTGGGTTCATCTAGTAACTTGTGAACAGACCCAGCTGTACGTATATAAAAAAAATTAAGAAAAGTCTGCAGCGTTCGCCCGTTTCTCTCAGCTTTCTTGAAGTTCCCTCTAATTATGTTCAGCCGGTACTAGCCACAAGCAGGACCCAACTTTCTTCGTTCCAAATCGTCGAATTAGTAGCGAGGCCGAATACCGAGAACTGCATCCTGCCGTTTTTGATAGAAGCGAGTCTTCTTGTCCCCCTGCAGCATTTGTAGTCAGAATAAGAGACCGTCCCAGTTTTTGTACATTCCTGAATCTCTCTTTCGATATGCGACCACAAAGATCCAAATCAAATTAAAGCGCGAGAAAAAACTGCAGTAGCGATAATCGAGTTCTAAGCATCGCCCACACCCTCACCGTCCCCCCGCAAAAATAGTCTCCAGAGCCCCAAAACCGCCCTGGGGGAAGGGTAGCCTCGCGCGCATCCCAACGCATCTTCTTTCCCGCGGGCCATGGCGTAGGGACCGTTGATTAATTGAGCGGCTGGGAAGGCGCCATATTTCATGCCCTGAAGGCACGTGATGACGTGGCGCGACGGGGTGCATTGTTATTGGACAGCTGACGCCGTGACGTCATGCTTGGCCGGCTTTGGTGAATGATGGCGATGGCGACGGAGGCAGGAACGCCGCTATATTTTGGTTCGATGGACTGCAGGGAACGCCAAAAGCCGTTTAAGCCAATCCACTAGATGTCACGTGACCTTAGAGAGGGACACGGAGTCATGTGATAAGCTCAGAGCGCTGGATTGGTTGGGATGGCTTGTACCTTCCGCTGCGGTCTATGATAATGCAGAGCACAGGAGAGAATTGCTTTTGTTTTTCGATCCTTCTGGGTTTACACTTTTATGCTGTTTTTTTTCTTTTTTTTTCTTCCAGCGTTAGCGCCGCGTCGATGGCATTTACATAACTGTATTTCTGTTCTTTTCTTTCTTTGTGGGAGGCGACCAAAAATATTTATTGATTGTGAAGAATATAAGGCGGCTACTTCAATTCGAGATGCGAATACCACTTACTTTATTTATCTATTCATTTACTCCGCTAACCTCAGAGTGGATAGATTGCATAATTCAGCGGGCAAAGTGAATGCGCATCGACAACGGTCAGCAACATGCAAACAGATGCTCGCGACATGTGGGTAAAGAGCTCATCTTGTGAGCACAAGCTAGGTGCGAATACGCGGCGACGGCGGTGTCAATTCGTAACATAATCATGAAGAGCTGTAGTTGTGAAGGTTACCGAAACTATAGGCACTGACAGGCTTAAGAAGCGCAGGGCGTCACGTATTACTAGGCTGTGGATTCTCTGATGTTTATTCATGAGGAAAATATGTGGATGTCATTCGGTGTTTACTTATTTTGAAGATCGGTTAATCTCAATTTTCTGTTTCTGACCAACACAAAACACGGTGACTGTCAGTACAGACTTTTGACGAAAAATGTAAGTCTTCGGGGAAGGGTATCGACATAAACAGTCCTAGCTGGAGCATGCAGACATTTACAGATGTTGGTGTTTTACGTTTTAACAGACTTTACATTTTTGGCACCAACGGATTTTTATCGGTGTTTTTTTTAATTTTCAAGTGATTTTTAATATTTTATTTATGACACCGACGTATGTTTAATACTGTATTTTGAGCATAACAGGAAAGCCTACGGTCTTCTTATAACATTCACACGTAGTGATTTCTTCCTCGCCGTTTTTACTGGCCAATCCCGTAATATCATAGAGCGAAGAGAGATGATAAGATTGTGAAGCTCAGCATTTCTTAAAATGTCAATAACTCTAACCATAGCCTCATATACAATGACAGAGCCTGGGAGATCGCCACGAGAAGCGGCCGACGAAATGGAAAAGGTGGAGCGGCCGACAAAACATGAGAGGAGAAGTGGGTTGGGGCTGCGGAGACTCTGAAACACACTTCTGAGGAGCGAACAAGTGTGTTTCGGATCCTCGCCGCTGCAAAAGATCTGCGCTGTCGTCAAGGTTCCCCAAGAAATCGCTCTTTGAAGCTATGTGCTGCCAGATCGTCGCTCTCCAAATCTGCGACCTGGCACACTATGGCTCCGTCGTCCAACTGCCAGGCCTTGTGAGTACAGAGGAGGCTGTGCTACAACACTCTCGCGCTTTGGCGGCAAAACATAAACATTGTTACGGTTATGGAGCAGTCGATTAAGTGTTGCGTTCCTATCACTGCCATATGTTTCCCCGCAGTTCGACATAAGATCCCTAACGTTTTTCCTCCGGAAATGGCTGCCTCGATATATAGGTGGTTCAAGTAACCGGGCTCGATTTAAAATGGACCGTAAAAATCGACGCCAGCGCGTAGCCATCTAAACTTTTCGTCAAAGGCGTATTTCATAGGTCGGTTTTTCTTGTAAAATTACAAAGCGTAGTTCTCGTTTAGTAAACAATAGGGCCAAGAAACTTGCCAGGATCTACAGCAGGCGGCGATCCAGACGAGCAAGTCTAGTAGCGTGGTGTGTTTGGCGTTGGTATTGATAGATGGCGTCGGGAGGAGCGTCTGAAGGTGCAGCCGACCAGCAAAAGATAGCAGACGACACGCAGACGGAATTCGTTGGCAGCAAAAGCGCCGCCGTAATGCAGACGCTTTTTTTACTCTAAGTTTTGTGTTATTGTCCACATTTATTTTTTGACCGAAGGTACATTTCAACAAGATTATATTCATTTTAATAAACCCCGGTGGTCGCGAGCCGTCGCGATTAGGAGGTAGCGCCATCCATCAATACGAACGCCAAACACGCCGCGCTACTGGACCCCTCTCGTCTGCGTTACTGCCCGCCGTAGACCCTGGCAAGTTTCTTGGCCTTATTTATTACAGATAGAAAGCTACGGTTTCTAATTTTGCAAGAAAAAACCGACCTGTGAATTACACCTTTGACGAAAAGCTTAGATTCCTACGTGCAGGAGTCACTTTTTACGGTCCATTTTAGATCGAGCCTTTTGCCTTGGACAACCCTATATTGAGAAGGCTATGCCGTAGCGGTATGAATGACACACCATAAAATTAAACAGCAAAAGCAATACAAATTTTAAAAAAAATTTAACCACGTGCGATAGCCACTGTGTCATTTTCTTTAACCAGCTTTTATACTATTAGAACCCTTGTCACACGGTTCAAATTCAAATAGCAAAGATAAAAGTGCAATGATTCTGAATAGCCGGTTGACATACACATTTAAATTTGAGATCGATAATGTATGAGCTTTTTCAACGCTGATTTGTACAGATAAGTGGTCACCCTGTTTTAATCAGTACGGTAATTATGAGTCAGTCGGATCATTGCGACGGCTGCCGTGCAAGCAAAGCCGTTTTGAAATAACGACTGCACTAGCTCGGACGCTGCTGTCTCCATGAGCGCGGATGATGTTATTGACGAGGAGATCGAAATATAAGGGGCGCTCTGTACAGGTTGTTTTTTCCAAGTGCTCTGTGTTTACTAAACACGAGGCCTGCCGACCTGATTCTGTACGTCATATTGCTCGATATAGGATGTCCCAAGCCAATCTAAAACGAACCGTAAAAATCGACGCCTGCACGTAACAATCAAAACTTTTCGTCAGAGTTCATATGTCGGTTTTTTCTTCTAAGATTAGAAAGCATAGCTCCCTTTCTGTAGAAAAATAGGGCCAAGAAACTTGCGAGGGTCAGCGGCGGGCGGCGACGCAGACGACCAAGTCGAGGGACGGGGTGCGCTGGGAGCTCATATCGATAGATGGCGCTACCTCCTTACCTAGACGGTTCGCGACCACGGCGGTTTATTAAAATGAACATAATATTTTTGTGATGTACCTTGGTGTGAAAAATAATTGCAGAAAATAAAAGCAAAACTTAAAGTTAAAAGAAAACGTGTCTGCATAACGACGGCGCTTTTGCTGCCAACGGATTTCTGCTGCGTGTCGTCTTCTTTCTTTCGCTGGTCGGCTACACTACAGTGTAACGAACGAAACCGGAGAAGCGACACAGCGTTGGAAGACGGCCGCGGGTGGCCCTGGCGCTTGCAGGACCGTCGTTCCGGCTATGGCCCCGGCTTGGCCGCTTGGCCAGGTTGATTCCGGCCAGCTCCGGCCGATTCGCAGCTGTCGACTACACTCTCGTCGGCTAGTTTCATATTTTTATTCACCTGCGAACACAAACCACGTCATTTGAAGTTCACTGGAAAGAATTAATTGTTTTCGAGGTATTTATATTAGTTATGAAGCGTGTTAGGCTGCCGCTATCTGCCGGCCGATGGAGGCACCCTAACGGAGCTGCGGATCGAAGCGCCACCTACACCGTCTTCCAAGGAGCGGCCGTTTCCTATGCATGGTGGAGGATACGCGGTAACTACACTACACCCTTCAGGCCACTGTAGCTACACCTTCAGACGCAGCTGCCGACGCCATCTATCAATACGCGCGCCAAACGCGCCCTGCAACTCGACTCCGTCGTCTGCTCAGCCGTCCGCTGTTGACCCTGGTAAGTTTTTTGGCCCTGTTTTTTTACAGAAAAGAAACTATGTTTTACAAATTTACAAAAAAAAAAAAAAAAAAAAAACGGCCCGTGAATTTTTTATTGACGAAAAATTTAGATTGCTACGTGCGGGCGTTGATTCTGGCGGTCCATTTTAGATCGAGCCTGGTGACATTAGACACCCTATATATATAGAGCGCGGCGAACAGTCTAACACAAAATAGATGTTGACAATTAATTAAGTGACGTTGGCCGGAGGCTTGATCGCTAACGAATGTAGTCGTCAGAGGTTGAGAGCGTGTCCCACTTCGGCCTTTGTGCTGAGCAGGTGCTGTACGGATGCACGGTGCAGGCTGCATTGTTCGCCGCTGTGGCCACGTAACAACCCGCCCTCGGGCGACGGGAGAGCGCCAGCCTTACCCAAACGCTGACGTGCGTTGGGCTACGGCAGCCGAGCGCTGCGTCATTCTTGTTGTTGTCCCTCTGGATGGAATTCTAAAGTTATCCGCTCGGAGCACAGCGTTGGATCTTCCCCCTATATTGGGGAGGATATCCAAACGCTCAGCACAAAGGCCCCATTGGGTCAGACGTCGTTAAAAATATATAGCCTTCTCGGGGACTCCAAATAGAAGCGCCGTCCTACGGATCACTTGCCAAATTCGAATCCCTGCCCAAGTGCCCGCAATCTGTCGAAAACTTATGGTGGATAAGACACCGTTTAACGCGGTTAAAGCTTAACAAGTCCCCACGTGGTCTAGATTAATACGCATTCTGTCGCCGGGACCAGCCTGTGCCTTTTATTATTTTGGCACACCGTCAGTTACAATACAATATATCACAATTTGTAGGATGCGCTAAACCCCTTGTTTGCCATTAGGGTCAAGCTTTTGTACCATAAACGCAACTAACATGTAAAAAAAAAATATTTGCGTCACGCATAGGACTACAACAATACCCCGAGTTTCTTTTTTCTGACCGTTCCGGCAGTCGTTTGATAAGAAAGCTATTAGGACCCAACGCACTCGTATAAGTGCCGCTCGCATTAGCATTAGAGCATTAGGCCTCGCGCTTTCACTTCCCGATTCTCTCAACGGAAAATTGCTTCCAGCTGTTCTACCTCTTAAAGCTCGCGTAATTTTTCTCGACTTGCTTCCATTTCTATTTTTTAATGAGTTAACGCAGAGACGTTTTTATTTCTTGCCAAAAAATGAAATAATAAAAAAAAATATTCGAAGTAATGAAATGACCTGAACGCTTAAATCTCATTAGGCATCCCCCTCCCCCCCCCCCCCCCCCCCCCCAATTCTGAGATCAAAAGTAATTAAAGTCTTCTATATCCGGCAGAAAAAAAAATATCAATAGGACGAAGAAAAAAAGAGAAAGCGGATCCTGGCGAGGAAATTTAGATTAATTTTTCAGCTGCCTCTCGTTGTATTCTTTCCATGTGAGAGTTTAAAAGAGCGAGGAACAAAGGCTATTGAAAACGAAGGACACGCGAGGATTGAGGAAAAGGGCGCCCATCTTCAACAAATTATGAGGAGTCGACATTTGGCGCTCGGCCATGCGGACGTTCCGTAATTAACTGTCCCTGATCGCACTTGATTCTTCGGTTCTGTCAGCGATGAAACTCCCTGATCGCGTCGTTGCTGTTGTTCCGAATAGACCAGAGTTGTTCTAGTGGTATAGTCTTGGCGCCTATCGGAATCTTTTTAAGCGTCAAATTATTTTCAACTTTCAACCCGAACCTCACAATTTTGTCCGTCACTGCACTTCCTGCTAAACTTAGCGGGAAATCGACGTCACCTGACCTAAACACCATTTCAGTTTTCCCGTTAAATTTCGCTGGAGAATCGACGTAACTTTACCTGACGCCACGAGACGACTCCACCAATCCAGTTGTTTCGCTGGATTAAAATATTGATGTCAGGTGACGTACGCGTCGAGTGAGTTTTCCCGCTAAAGTTAGCGTAAAAATTTACACCACGTAAGCTGACGTCACGTGCCTGGAGCCAAATTTAATTTCCACTTTGTATTTAGTGGATACATTAAGTGGCCTACGCACTCATTCAGTTTCCGAAGCAGTCGTTTCGCGGATTTTGAAGAACAGGTCCTTCCCCATCCCGCAACGGCTGTCTATGGCCTCTAATCAAAGTTAACCGATTGCTTCTCAAATACTGCCTTTTATTCATGATAAAACTTTGAAAATGAAGGTCACTTGGAAATTGTTTTAAGCTTCTCTACAAACAGATGACAGATTTTTTAAGGGCTATTTTATTGGAATAACGACTTTTCTTTGATACACTGCCAAGTTATCATGAGCACGAACATGGCAGAAGAGAATATAGGGGTTTGAACGGCACCGCCTTGCCATAGGGAAGTGTGGCTGGCTGTGCTTTCTATAGCCACCGTAGCGTAAGCTGTAACGTGGCTTCTATGACATAAGTCCACGTCAAAGCATCCGCAGCATGACAAGACCATTTTGTGACTACCCGACAAATTGTCTGTCCTATGGCTTGCTCCAAAAGCGTGCATGCTATTCTAAGGTCATTTTGACACGCTCGAGGACAAACAAAGTTGTAGACGTGGTGCATATCTGACAAATTTGTGAGCACTGTTTAGTTTGTTTTTTTTTTTTTTTTTTGCTTTTGTTGGCCTGTGTTTTAAATCTCCGAAGCCGCAGCCGCACTGCTTATACATCTTACAAAGCACACTGTTCGCCGAGTGCATAAAGACACAATTATCCGCGGAAACGCCTCACGCATGTTCTAACCGTGCTTTCTTCATGTATATATGTATGGTTCTAAGACTGGTTTTTGCAAGACCGATGTGACAAGATCCTCGAACAACCAGGAAACACGCATCAAAGTGTATCTGCAGATTGCATTTGCTACGAAATATTATCGGTGTTGCCGCGGCTTTATAGTTGGGGTGGTGAATGTTTGCGGAAAATATAGTTTGGCTGAAGCGATAAACTAGGATCGCCTCTCAAGAACACGGTGTTTACGACCCTTTTCTCTACTTGCACCAACCCACCCCCCACAATCTTTTAGCTTAAAGAAAAAGGAAAAAAAAAACATTTGTTTCGGCACGTTTAGGGTTAATCCATCGTGCCATTACATCCATCGAGCAGTTACGTCCAATTTCGTGCCATTCGATATATCGTTCCCATACATCCATAGCGCCAGCACATCCGCCGTGCGGTTACATCCGTTTTTAGTCAGTTCATCCAACGTGCCATTTCATCCATAATGCTTTTACATCTGTCTAGCCATTACACCCACCGCGCTATCAAATCAATCGAGCAGCTTCGTCCAAAAACATGCCTTTACATCCAACATTCGCGCAGGATTATTTCTTCGCTTAACTACGCTGCATAATAGTTCACATTATTTGGAAGAGTTTTACGTTAAATTGAATGCACAAAAGCGAGTGAAAGGGCCCTTTGTGCTTCATGCACTTTCTCCGGCCCTCGGTGTCTCCAAAGTCGAACACGCATCGTCGGCTAGTTGTTTGTTGTTTCCACCGTGATCAAACCTTAGTTGCTGCCTTTTTCACCCTCAAGATTAACTAAATATAAACTCGATTATAGAATTAGGACGGTACACGGAATCACACCTTTATTTCGCTTTGTAAAAAAAAATGAATTTTTTATAGAATTTAATGATGATATATTCTGGGGCTTAGCGTCTGTTCTCCGTGGTCCAATGCGGAAAGCAAGTCGTCTGCTTCTTTTGCAGGCGTCGCGCTGACGTCAGAAAGACGCCGAACTTTGATCGGCTCTGAATGAGGTTTAGGGGGTAGACGTCAAAGCAAGCTGCCCTGAGGTCTACCCACTCATTAAGAACCACAGCTCGGCGTTTTGACGTCACCACAGCCCCGCGAAAGAAGCAGACGAACTTGCTCTCCCCCATAAAAATGGGAACAACGAAAAAAGCCCGATGGCGGACATCTTGCGTTCTATAGATGCGATAACTAGATGGATATAATGCCACGCTAGGCGTCGTAACAGATAGGATGAACAGTTACATCCATCCAGCAACTATGTCCATCGAGCAACTACATCCAACGAGCAACTACATCCATCGGGCAGCTTCATCCATACATATGTCAACGCATCCGACGAGCTAGAATATCCACCGTGCCGTCACATCTATCGTTGGATGTAATGACTCGGTGGATGTACTGGCTCAATTGATGTATTAACACGCGAACACTCTCGCATACATGCGATGTGCCGAGAAGGGAAATTGCTGAGGTTGAGAAAAGTTTACTTTACTTCGTTGGTGAGAAAACAGAATCGATTTTTTTTCCGGCTTGCGAGCATATGCGTTTATTTCTTAAAGAATTTCTAAGAATATCTAGATTTGACATTCGAGCACGCGATAGGAACACTAGGTATGCTTTGATCCACGATTTTGCGAGGAACCCCGAATAAACTCAAATTTGTCAAGACGACATAAAACGTCTAGAGAATCTAAAAAACAAATCTGGTCGTCGAGACATTCTTTTTTCTGCAAACAATGTAACGAACCAGAACTCTCTTTTCCCCTCCAAAAATGGAAAATCTATCCAAAAACAAACTTTGAAACTTGTCGAAGCTTTTGCATTTTGATCGGGGGGACGGGGCCACGCTACCGACTTGATCAACGCCAACCGGGGAGCACGCGTAATCTAGTTATCACCAGGGCGGGGAAAGTGCCCCTTCCCCCTTCCCGTTTCTTCCGCGCCGGTGGCTTCCCCTGGAGGCGTCGACCAGCGCGCCACCCGGTGGCGACAGTTCGCAGAGTCGGGGTGAGGCGGCAATTTAAAATCCTGATGAGATTGCCCCCCCCCCCCCCCTCCTTTTTTTCCCCGCCTCCTCCGCCTCGACGTGAGACCACTACCAACATCAGCGCCAGGGGAAGCCGAGTGGTGGGGAGCTGCATTATCAATCACCCACGCCCTTGCTTTTGCATTTATCAGAGATTGCCACTTAGGACTACATGCAGGAGGTGGGAAAATGGGGGGAGGGGGAGTTGGCGTTCTTTCTTCTTTTTTATTCCAGAATTTATATTATTGTGAAACTTTGATTAATCTGAATTTCAGTGAAATCCGTTAAGTCGTTGGTTCATGTGAGTATTTGAAGAGCCGCGTTTGAGAGAAAGGGTCGCTTAATGGTGTCGGTTAAGTTTTCCTTTGAAATCAAATTTTCTTCCGGTGAAATCCTGCGAAACATATTGGGTGCCTTGTTCTTATAAGTTGTAATGCATAAAACCATTCATTGTGAAAATCAATAAGTTTTACTATAAGAGGTTGTTGTCGGGTTCTGCTTGCAATGAGCATGCCACCTTGTTGGCTGTACAACAGGCGTGTTCATAGAGTTGGAGGTCCTAGGAAAAAAGAAAGCCCTTCGCTGTTGCTTCTTAACAAAGACCGCAGTTCTTAACATGGACTGGAACATCAGTCTTGTACCACGTGTTCGCAATTTTTTACGCATACTCATCTGTAGAGATTCAGTGGAGGTAATAAAAGACAAGATAAATTTTGTTGCAGCAAGCATGTGGCTTCCGCAGCACTGCCAGCTTAGCGACCAACTTAGCGCACATCGTTCACTTCTAAGCTGACAGTGCGGTGGGAGCTGACTGCCATCTGGACAAGGCCTGCGGCTATCTTTTTGCCACGTGATCACGCTCCCACTTATGCCAACGCGTAGACAGAGGGCGCGGTCACGTGATGAAAGAGAGGAGGTTGATTGGTTCGCCGACCATGCGACTTCCACAGGGCACTGTTAACTTAGATGTCAACGTAGTAAATGGCTCTCAAACAGGACGCAACAAATGCCCTTGCCCAACATAAAAAACATGCATGCTTCTAATAAAAAGAAGAAAACAAATTTTCGAAACGCATTTACGTTTTTAATGACATGAACCATGCAAACAGCACGGCTCGGGATTTCTTCCTCGCCTCCTTGCTGTCGTCTTGTTCCTTTTTCTCTCCGTGGGAGGGGATGGGGTTGGCAACAACAGCGGAGGCCTTGAAGACAGCCAGTAGAGCGCGTGAGTGGCGGTCCGAACCACGTGGTGAGCGCGTGTCAAAGCACAAACAAACGAAACGTTCCAAAGCAGACCGGAACTGGAGGAAAATCCACTTTCGGTGCATCGAATTTTGAGAGCTGCAAAAAAACGCGTTTTCTTTGGATACTTCTTGGCGTGTACGTGTCTGCTCATGAAGCAGTGTTGGCGGTACCACGTCACAGGCAATTGCGTTACCGGGAACGCGTTACTTTTTTAGGTAACGCAGTCAGGTACTCGTTACTTCTTCAGAAAAGTAACGGACAACATAGTTATGGTACTCGTTATTTATTTTTCCGAGACTTCAAAAAATCCTACTTCAATTAGTTTCGTGTTTTTAGGCACCAAGCTAGGTGTATGTTAGAGTTTTCTTTTCCCTTTTTCATCGTGTTTTTTTGTGAGTATTTCGGTTGAACCGTAAAAAAGATAAATGATCATGTTCAGTTTCTGCATGCACATAATGTTTCTTGAAATATGGCGCTTATACATTCCTGTACCGTCAAAGCAGTAAACCGCGTTAATTCAAGATTTAAAAAAGTAACGTAACAGTAACGTGGATTACTTTTTCTTCAATAACGGTAATTTTTTATGTTTCTTTTACTTTTAGGAACGTAGGTCGCTAACGCGTTAGTTTTATTTACCAGTCACGAGTACCGTATTTGGTTACTTTTTTCCGCAACACGTATGCTAGCACTGACATGAAGGCATAACTTATCCGAAAGAGGTCTTATGTGTTCTTGACTTTCAGGCATGTAATGTAAGGGTTCAAATTGACGAACACTTTTTCGGATTAGTGTTCTTTTTTCTCAATCCTTTCAGCTCTATCGAAAAGCACAAAACAGTAGTTTCGAATCTATCTAGATTTTTAGCCTCAAACCGGATCGTAACCCGAATACCGGGACTGAAATCACACTTCCAGTACACTTGGCTTTGTTAGGAGTTCAAAGCCGAACCCTCAGAGGCCTGTCTTGGGCCCCACTCCCTGATGGTCACAGCAAAAGCCTCTTTGGCGATAGCGAACATTTTTGCTGAACTTTCCACTCGAAGTGGAAAGGCCCTTTCAAACATATGACGACCACAAAATTGCGCCAATATAACGAGATTGTGTTAAAGCAAA
Source organism: Ixodes scapularis (assembly GCF_016920785.2). NCBI lineage: Eukaryota > Metazoa > Arthropoda > Arachnida > Ixodida > Ixodidae > Ixodes > Ixodes scapularis. Next base: position 90,078,415 of record NW_024609837.1, on the reverse strand, counting down.
CGAATCAAAAAGAAGCTCTGAGACCTCCGCGAATGCGGTTCTCATAGAACGGGGCTTAAGTACCTTTGAGTGCAGCCGGAGTTTGAACCTGTAGTGCTTCGGCGCGCGAGCAGGGGGTTTGCGGTGCGGAAAGTTTAAAATTTATTCATGGCGTCTTGGTGTGTGTATGTGTGTATGGCGGAGGGGAGGGCTCTGAGAAAAAAGAAAATCATAAAGACAGAAAACGAAAAAGGAATGTTGAGAGGTAGAAGGATGGAACGTACACTGCTGAAGTTTTTGTGGTTTTCACTTTCTCGGAGGAAAAAGGTACCCTTAAAAAAAATATAAAGAGAGTCAAAAAAAAAAAAAAAAGTCGTAAATAGAGAGGGGGGTTACTTGGAAGAGGGTCTGAAAGCAGTAAGTTTAGGAAATGGAATATTCGCGAGACGCTTGCATATATAGGAATAGCTACAACGCAGTCTTAGCTATTGGAAGTCACCGTATAAATCACAGGATGCTACAAGATAGATTCGATATGAAGATATCTACCCTGTATGTGTGTATGTGCGTCTGTGTCTGTGTAAGACAAGTACGCTTTAGAATTCAAAAGAAAAATTGGTTCCTTGGAATTTTATAAAGCAAGGAGATGAAGTATAATATACAATATACTTTATTTACGTCAAATTGTAGACACAAACTCGGGTTGCCTACGAGAGTAGATGTTCCTTGTATGCAGGACCAGAAGTATGCAGAAATACGCACACGCAGAAACGAATAAACATTCGAAGTTTCCAGCAAGTCTTTAGTAAAACGAAAACAGAGGCAAATTCAAGCAAGACCAAAATAAAAAAAAAGACAAAAAAGAATTTTCGAGTGCAGCTATGAAAGCGCTATACAAAGTAAAAACCAATGCAGAAACTAAAACATTTGTAGACGCTAGTAATTCAAGAAAAACAACAAAACAAACCAGAAAACAATTATACCAGGTGATTAAAAAACAATGGACGCGTTTATAATGTTCACGTGTCTTGCTACATGTTTCGTTGTGACATGGTGCTTAGAACAAGTCTCCGACTGGTGTCTTCACCGCGTTAAAAAAATACAAAATGGTCTCTCGATGTGCGCCCGATGACGTCAAAAAGGTGTCACGCTGTCGACGACCACGATCCTGGCGGTGTCGTAGCACGCAGTGCTGGATGTGGCAGACGCGTGCTCCGCTGCAGGGTCGCTCTCAAGCTTGAGAGTCCACGGAAGCTCTGCGGCAGCCAAAAGTTGAGACGCCCTAACGACAGCGACCTTCACGTCTACCCGTGCTTTTTGCTGGAAATCCAACGACCAACCACTACGATTGCGACATCCTACGTCATGACACTCCGGCTTTTGTAACGCGATTTTCTGCCACGTTGGGACCACGTTCGATACATGGGCGAAGTGGGACGCTAAACACACCAGTCGGAGGCACTGTCAAGGCACTGTAGTTATTCGGTGCAGTCCTTATGGGATAATCATGAGACGTCCTCGGCTGGGTGGCATTAATATAAGATGCTGTACGGGGACACGCTCCGGTTCATGCGTTTCTTGTGAAACTACTGTAGCAGTCAGGTAACAAACACCCTAACAGTTCTAAAAAAGAAAAAAACGTTCACTCCGGCCGCATTTCCGATTAGTTTTAAGGCACCAAACAAGGCGCACTCCATGTGCCGCAGAACTAATCAAAGAACAAATCAGGAAAAGAAACACTGCACAATTGCTCAAAGGACGAAGCTTGCCAAATTGGCGTTGTGTAACACATACCACTTTCCTGTGGCAAGGTGCTACATAGGGCAAACGGGGCGGTGTGTGAACGATCGAGCTAGAAGCGCAGTAAGGTAAAATAAAAAAAATAAAAAATAGATTTTAGTTTTTTTTTTTTTGGAATATCAAAAGTTTAGTTCGTTCTGCACATTTTCTATTGTCACAGTGTCCTAAGAAAGTTATATTTCGGGCTGAGAATCACCTCTTCCGAAAGCAAGTAGCAGGTGACCACGCCTCCTTTTGGGATACGCTCCCTGTTTATCGATGATTTTTCCAACAAAACAAATTCAACAGCAGACCTAGAAGCTTGTCCGATAATAGATAATCGAAACAAAAAATTATCTGGCAACTATTGCATCGCTTTTCTTGAACCAAGAGAATCCCGAGACGCTGTACATGTTTTTTCCAGGTGTGTACCATGTGTACATTCAAGCGTTTGTGTTTTTGTAACGACAAAATGGCGGCATTGGATGCTGTTCTTTTATTCAATGGTGGTAGCACTGCACAAGACACTGTTTTGAGGTCCTGTGGGTGGAACCCTGCGTGGAACACCATCCAGTGGTTGAGGGAAGTTGACGTCACTCGAATATTCTTTACCGACCACGCCACACGGCGGGTCACAAAAGAGGTCCGGCAAGCAAGGCGATAAGCCTAAAGGCGAAGACATGACTTTAGCAATTCCTTCCCAGCTGGCGGCTATTGCAAAAATGATTCCGAGGCTGCTGGTGCCAATAGAAATTTGTTATTCACCAGTTTTTTACTTTAAACTCAATTATCTCCAAACAGTGTTTTTTAGTACATAGGTACCATTTTTTTCTCAACCTGACATTTTAGGGGGTTGATTTTTTATTCCTCCCACGTACATGGGCCTTGAAAAATACTGAACTAAAATTAAAAATAGGCAACTATCACTTTTTGAGTTAGAATTTTTTTAATACATGAAAAAAACTAAAATTTCAGTACTAGAATAAGAAAAAAACTTATTTTAGTTTGGTTCAAATAATTCTAGTTCAGTAGATAACTGACTATTAGGAATACTCCTAATAGTCACCGAGAAAAATATTCCTCAACATGGCCTCAAATGCATGGGGAGTATAGGACTTACCCTGTGCCCTTAAAGGAACATCGGCCGGACATATCTCTGGACACTGCCGGTCCTGCAAGTGCACTCCTGATATTACCATTACAGGGCGACAGCGGAATGCATATGCACGCCAAGTAATTGAAACCCTTGCCATCGAAAAAAGTGGTCAAACGTGCGATTCACGCGAAACGATTCACGCGAAAGAATGGCAATACCTGGGATGTGACTCGAGCCGCTTAACTTCCTAATGGGTGCAGCGCGCGGACATGGGGGTGGCTTTTATCACTAGCGGTAGTGAAAAAGGAAAAAAAGGAAGAAGTATTATCAAAGCAAGCAAATTGATTGAGCGGTGTGTATGTCTTTTCCTCTCTTGGTTCTTATAATTTGTTAGGATGGATGCTTGGGCGAGTTGGTGAACCATACTTGACGGTGACAGCCCAGGGAAAACCAATTTCACACTAGACACTCAGGAAGACAAGCACACTCGCTGAACTTACAACTCTTGTGTATTCGACTACTTCATTTTGTGATAAGTAGAACAAGTAGGACGATATACAAGGAAAATTCTAAATAGAAGAAAAAAGAACAGTAAACAAGAAGAAAGATGAAGAAACGAAAAAAATATATACACGAAAAAGTTTTACACATCGTCCCTCTCCCTCATCGCTATCATTTAGATAGAAATTGGAGCTCTTTGGTCGACAGCTCTATAGAAGGACTACTTACACACTTGTCCTTCAGCTGTGCTATCCTTTCCGCTTCCATTATTTCTCTTGCCAATGCGTTTCGAATCCTACCTATTACAGAACAAATTTCAAAATGTGCTACACAGCCACAATCGCGACAATGGATTCTCAAGTATCCAGCTACGACTCGGTAGGTGTTATAAAAATGCTCTCTTAAACGATCATTCAAGCACCTTCCAGTCAGGCCTACATACTCTCTACCATATGAGAGTGGGACAGAATATACGACTCCTTCAGTACAATTTACAAAGCTCTTTTGGTGCTTTTCTGAACAACCAACTTCCCGGTGTGCCGATCCGTTCACCTTCCTGCACAGGCTGAGAAGCTTATTTGGTGCTGAAAAAGCAACATTAATGTTACTGCGGTTAGCTATCTCTTTAAGACTGTGCGGAACTTTATGTATATGGGGAACAACGGCCGTCCTTTTCTTTTCTGTATTGCGTTTAGGTCGTTCACCCCATCTTATTTTCTTTAATAAATCCTCTGCCACGGCTGTAAGTAATGTCCTGTTGACTTTAACCTGGCAATTTGAGCATCAAAGCTAACCTTAAGTGAATGAATACAAGGCTTATTAAGCGCATTGGTGAGACATAATATAACAATGCCTCGCTTAACAAGCTTGGAGTGTGATGACTGAAAATTAAGAAGAGGTTTCTTCCCTCTCGGTTCGGATGACCAGCATACATGATGCTCCGAATAAATTAATCTGAGGTCCAAGAACCGCAAGGAACCTTTTTTGGGGAGCTCATGAGTGATTTCTAGTGGATCGATACAGGATTTAAAACAGGAAAGAACGTTAGAGACCAATATTTGAAAGTCATTAGCTGCACAATCTAGCACAATCAAAAAATCATCAACAAAGCAAAACACCTTCACAACAGTAGACGCATCTAAGCTACGTGAAAGGATCCGGTCCCGATGCGCGAGGTAAAGGTTACTCAATACTGGTGCTCTGCATGAACCAATGCATACCCCTGCTTTTTGGAGAAAGGCGTTATCCTCCCAACACGCAAACGTAGATCTTAAATATACGGTGAGCAATTCAAGGACACCACCTTATCTTTTACTGTTCTTCTCTTTTACTGTTTTTTTGCCTTGTCTTTAGAATTTTCCTTGTACTTCTTCTAATTATCACGATCTGATAAGTTAACCCAGGTGTTGAAGAGAAAAATGAAGTAGTCGAATACACAAGAGCTGTAAGTTCAGCGCCTGTGCTTGTCTTCCTGAGTGTCTGGTGTGAGATTGGTTTTCCCTGCGCTGTCACCGTCAAGTATGGTTCTAATTTGTAACTGTTCAGCTGACTCAATTCAGTATGTACCAACTAGCTCAAGTCAAACCTGTAGTAAAGCTCAACCGGCTGGCAAACACGGTGCGACCGGCAGTCGCTTGGGACGCAAACGGAAGTTCATGTTTGTAAGGAGCAAAAGGGTCTATAGCAAATGATTCGCGAAAGAAAAGTGAATGCACTGTACCAAAACTTTTTCTATATGAAAAGCTAACGGCGTCACTCCCCACGTCACAAGCTGCCGTCACCACGGTACCTTGCGCAACAGCAATCTTCATCGAGAAATGTATGCGGTGAGCGCTACGTGCTTCGCATAGTTATCAAGAGCGCCATATCGTCAATTATCTGGTTCGGATGCTTGTTTTGTGCTTGTTCTTTATTGAAACGAATGCTGTGCTGTATGTTGTATGCGTGATACGCACTTTTCGCTTCAATCGCTAAAGGGTTTTTTCCTTCTTTGCGAGGACGACGACATAAACAATTTCCGAAAATCCGAACTGCGGATCATACACAGCTTCGCTGTAAAATGTCGGGGTATTACTTTGTTGCTGTTTAAACAGAGCTATGTCTTGGTGAGTTATTGTACTTATGCTATGTTATGTTGGTGTTTTAGATGTTTTCCGATGTTTTTTTATGTTCATGTGCTGTTCACCTATATTTGCACACAGATAAGGCTGAGCATGTATAAATAAAAGCAATAAGTACAAAATGCCTAGATGTTGACGGTTGCACCTGGACGACGCAGTCGGCGCAAGCTCGTGTTGGTTGCGGCTATCGAGAGATGGCGCCACGTATGTCGCTAGTGTGTGCCCAGAAAACGATGCGGCGCACGAGGTCGATAATATGGAAGCTCGCGTTACATCTCTGTTCTCTCAGTTTAAACGACCTTTGAAGAATTTCCATACTGTTTCCAAATACTGCTGGAATTAATCCTTAAGGTGCAACCCCACCGTGCATGACGTTTTGATGCTTTTCCGACGGCTTATAACTTTCTTTCTATGTATCTTACAATTATAAAGTTAGTGCCAAATTAAAGAGCAGTTTCTGAATAATGCTTTAATGTCTCGATATCACGATTATTTTTAGTTGTTAGTTAATTATTTAGCTTTTAAAAGACCACAGTCTCTAATATTGTAAAAAATTATTTCTTGAGTTATAACGTCCCATCGTCCACCATATTTTACGTGAGCGTTCGGTTAGATGTAATAAAATAAAAAAGCAAGCAACGAACTGTACAGATAATATATATTTTTAAATAAAAAAATAAAGTTTAAAATTGTAATATTTTATGGCGCTATAAAAACGGAATCACGTCAACTAATCAAAATAACGAGACATTAAAATATGAAGCATCCTTCGATATTACATTTTCCAGAACTTCCATATTGATATATTACACGTTAAGAATGTTTTAAGACCTCAAACGTTTCCCATTCAGTTACGGCGAATTGCAGTTTCTTAATATAAAATACAGATGGCGACACGTGTTCAAGAACAGCTTGATGTGCATTTTCCGTCGTGTGCCGCTTGAAACGCCAACTGAAAGACAGAAAAAGCGCCAGATGTCAGGGTGTCAGATGCCTGGATGCCGGCAGTGAGCGAGCCAGAGATGTGAGAACAACAAGCGCGAGGCTGCGGGTGCACCACAGGTACCTTTGCGCGCGTTCTACTGTGCGTCGGTACACATGCCTGACGCGATCCAAATCAAATGGGCGCCATGAAATGCATTCTGCCATTTCAGATTCCACCACGTATGCGAAAACATTTTAATGTTTTTATCACTTGCATAGAGTCATTTACGATATCAAACTATGCTTGTCGGAATGGTTCGACTATATTTTGTTTCAAAAACCACCTCGGTGGCTCTTAAGTGGCAATGACATTAAAACGTCTCAGCTCCTCTCAGCCAACCAACTGGCTTATGAATCTATATTTGTCGGGTTTAAATATCGGCCGAGGTGCCCGCAATCCGACGGAGGCCGTTCTGTGATTTCGGTTGCACGTCAAAAAATCTATGGTTAGTTAAAATAAACCCGCAATATTTTTTTCTTTATTTGGGCGTGTTAAGTGCTTTTTGTTGGTTTGGCTTGTGAAACCCTAAAATCTGAATGTTTGCTTTGCTTTACCTCAGTTCGAAGCGCAACCAACACTACGGGCTGATGACGCCACTGAAGCAGCGCCAAGAGCGCGAAGTTAAGCTGTTCGTTCTCTTTCTGTGCCTATGCGGTCGGGCTAAACTAGCTAAATAAGCTACGCTTCATACAGATCTGGATGCTTAAAATGATGGTTTCCAGTTATCTGAAGATTTATCTGAAGTCACAGGAAACGCTTTTCCGTCTTCCAGAAATGTTTAAACAGTTAGAGACAAAGCAAAGCAATATACGTGAGCTTCCTGACACCGAAACTATTGCTGAGGAAGTCGCACTTTTGAATCATAACGGCAGGCAGTTGCATTTTATTTGTTACTAACCACCAACATGGCGGCGCCCAAAATAATATCGGGGGAAAAATTGCCGATACTCTAAGTGTAGCTCATTTGGTCTAGCTCACAGGATAAATCCAGTGCGTTGAGGGATCGTTGGCCGAGTGTGTTGTGGCAGCGCAGATCAGAGCACGTGGAGAAATGCTCGAGTGCGAGCTCCGTTCAAAGCACGGGGCTCCCGCTGCAGAGCGTGCAGCGGGAGCCGAATTCAGAAACCTCACTCAAACTACACTCAAACTGAAGGGCCCCTCCACTTCCTCGAGGAAGGTGCGAGGGCCGGCGCTGGCCAATCGCGAGGACGGATCCGCCGTCGCGAATGGCCAGCGCCGCCCTCGCGCCTTCCTCGAGGAAGTGGAGGGGCCCTTAAGTTTGAGTGTAGTTTGAGTGAGGTTTCCTAATTCGGCGGATTTTAATCCCCTCGATGTGTTTGCGTTGGTCTTTCAAATAACCTCGAAGGTGCCAGTGCACGAGGCCCCTGTCTCGACCGGCCCTTGGACACAAATGGCGACGCAGCACTAATACATTCGAGTTGCCCGTGTGGCACGCGTGCCACACGGGCAACTCGAATGTCATTTACAAGTTATGACATTCATGTGATCAACGAATCGGCCCGCGATCTGTCGCGCGTGGAACGCTCCACGCTCGGAGTGTTGCGCGCTGATTGTCTGATCCTTCAAATGTCATTCGTTGTAAATGGAATTCGAGTTGCCCGTGGTGGCATGTGCACCGTGGGCAAGGGTATATACTGACTGGCCCTTGAAAGCGAATGGCGGCAGAGCGCCCGCTCGTGGTACGTGTCTTGCGCGTTTTCACAATAATGGTTGGCTGTACTTGTAAAAAATGCCTTTGTCAAGGGGCTCTAGCAGGGACCCTGGGTTCAGTCGCCCATCTGCATCCTAGCGTCGTGCGATCGTGTATCATATATACTGCGTAGTGCACGTTAAAGACCCCGAGCTAACAGTTGCACTGCACTTTTAGAGCGCAGCTCTTAGGGGCCCGTTTCCGGCTTGAGCGGCGTCGGCGTCGCCGTCGGCGTCGGCGTCGGCGTAACTGCGCGGTGCATCATGGGAAATGTCCCATAATGCACCGCGCGAGCCCCCCACCGGGGTTACGTGACTTCGTGGGGGGGCACGTGACCCCCCCCGAGGTCACGTGACCCCCCGAGGTCACGTGACTCCCCTAAGGTCACGTGACCCCCTCCTCGAGGTCACGTGACCCCCGCCGATGTCGCGTGACCCCCCGATGACGTCATCGACACTGATGACGTCACCGGCATCCACATCGTCATCGTCATCATCACTGATGACGTCAATGACGATGACGATGCGGATGCCGGTGACGTCAGCAGTGATGATGACGATGACAATGTGGATGCCGGTGACGTCATCAGTGATGATTACGATGACGATGTGGATGCCGGTGACGTCATCAGTGATGATGTCATCAATGATGATGACGTCATCAGTGACGACGACGGTGTGGATGCCGGTGACCTCATCAGTGATGATGACGATGACGATGTGGATGCCGGTGACGTCATCAGTGATGATGACGATGACGATGCGGATGCCGGAGACGTCATCAGTGATGACGATGACGTCATCGGTGATGATGACGATGAAGATGTGGATGCCGGTGACGTCATCAGGGATGATGACGATGACGATGTGGATGCCGGTGACGTTACCGACATCCGCATCGTCATCGTCATCATCACTGATGACGTCATCAGTGACGTCACTGATGTCATCGGCATCCGCATGGTCATCGTCATCATCACTGATGATGTCGTCGGCGACGTCACTGATGACGTCACCGACATTCGCATCGTCATCGTCATCATCACTGGTGAAGTCATCAGTGACGTCACTTATGACGTCATCGGTACCCGCATCGTCATCGTCACTGGTGACATCATCGGCATTGGGGGTCACGTGACCCCTCAAGGTCACGTGACCCCCCAAGGTCACGTGACCCCCCTGGTTAGTCTAACCCCCCCCCCAGCGCCCTTCCCTCCTCCTCCTCAAGAGCTGCGCTCTAATTCGGCGTTACAGGGAGTTGTAAGCGGCTTTCACTTTTTTATAGCTGTCATCGGGTAACAATGTCGTCCTACGAAATTGCTTTTTTTTTTGTAAAAACTAACGACTAATTTTGAACGCGCCGTGACATCGCATTTTTAATGTGTGTTCGCGTTCTTTTTTATTTTTATTTTTTTGTCTACATCTTTGATTATGTGGCACTTACTTATAATAAAACAGACTATAGTTGTCAGACTTATGGAAAAATATTATATAACTAAGAAAATGGCACGTGAACGTAAAAGTAAAAAAAAACAGAAAAACGCATAGGCGCACCTAATAAAAATAATTAAAAAATTAGAATTGATTATAATTGTGTTTTCAAAGGTTTGAGCGCCCGAAAACGCTATAAAAGCGAGCTCGGTGCTTTGGATGGTGCGCTTGTTCACTGGAAGTGTAGTTCAGGACAGTATGCTCGCACTTGTATGTTCCGCTTCGCTCCCAGGATAAAACCAAATACGTTATTGGTAATGTATTTAGTGAGACAAAGCTTACCTTCTGTATATGTGCAATGCCCTCAGTTTTCGCGTGATTACACGCTTGTTTATCATTATTGTTTTCGTTTCCCACAGCGATTCAGTTCGTGCTCTTTTGTGTGCTGCATGAATTATTAGAGACAAGGTAACCCAAGAGCACTCTTTTTCGCGGATTCTAAAAAAAAAAAATAAAAAAAACAAAAAAAACTTATGCAACTTGTTACGTGTGCAACAACCAATAGAAAATATTCTAAGCTTCACATATGACCGCTTGCCTGACTAAACATTGTTGTTTGTCAAGAACAATTGCGATCGTATGAAATCACGTGGGAAAAACTTGCTCTAAACACGCGACCGTTGACATGCAGTGAATACTCATAATCGGCGCCGAGATGATTGGTGGCCGTCAGCAGGTGGAGTTTTTCTACCAACCCAGAGTTAGAATGTTTCCTTCTTTCTGTTGTAAGAAATCAGGAGATAAGTTACACCAAATCTGAGGGTAATAAATTACTATGAGCATTCAAACACAATGGCCTGAGCAGTATATGAGTTCAAGCTTTAGCTTTTGATGCACCCTTAACTTTCGACACGCTCAACGCTGGTGTAAAACTTAGGGCTGTTTCATTCTTAATCAGCGTACCGTGTGCGTGCTTACACTATATTTTATACTACGTCAAAGCCTACCCGTTTGCATCGTTTTCATTTTTGCACACCTCTACTTGCGCGCATGAATCACCAAATTAAGACTGGCACAGGATGTCACAAAAACAATTTACAGGTTTTTTTTTTATTTTTATCGCAAAAATAAACTAAACATTGCCTAACGCTTAATCTCCACCCAAAGGTAACGCTAGGTCACAACCAGATGACAAAGTTTCATCCCGAACGGACACCTTATTCAGAAGTTATAAGTGATTTTCTGAAAATTCCAATGGAAAAAGTGGAGCGCATTTTTGCCTGATTTTCGTTTCTGGTGCCATAGAGCCCCATGTTTGAAAAATTCCGTCGGCCGCTATTTTCCCATGGGACTTTTCAGAAAATCAATTATAATTTTTAAAGAAGGTATCGTATTGGACTGAAACTTTTGGTTCTACCTCTAGCGCTACCTATGGGCGGAGAATGAGCGCTCGGCGATGCCTATACTTCGTTTCACCTTATGTTGTACCGCAGCGAAGGCTAGAAGCGCGAGCTCATAGCGTTGGCAGATGCTCTTAAAGGGATACTCCACTGGTGTTTTCATTGTCTCCGATTTGCTTGAAATTTTGCTAAACTAACCAACAAATATCGTAAAAATAGTATCCCAAATATTAGGTCAAAATATTGTTTTTTGCAAAGTTATTGAATTTACAGTTTTGGTCCTCACCGTGTTTTTCAAGCTCGAAGTCTCTACTGGCAACAATGAAAAAGTGACGTCAGTGGAAGGCAGGGGTTCACTGTTTGGGCAGTAGATTTTGTTTTAAACTGATTCGAAGCAGTTTCATAGTGTCAAATGAATGCTTGGGAAGCTCGCTGCAGTACCCGCGCTCCAGCACGGAGCAAATGATTGGCATATTCTATTTTTTGGCTGCTTGGTCGACTGGCAAGTCTGCCTGCCACTGTCGTCACGGCACTGAAAAGTGCACGAATATTTGAATGTTGGTTTTTAGATCATTTTCATTTGCCGATTTCACAATACCTATTATGAATTTCGCGATTCTAAATAGCATACCGGAGAGAGTAAAGGCCGGGGAGTCAGAAAATATAGTTAGTTAAGGTAGCTCAAAAAATCGGTGGAGTACCCCTTTAATTCACGAGAGCGTGTGCCGCCGAGATGTGCCCCAGAGCAAAGAGCTCGCGCTTGTAGCCTTTCCTGCGGTACATCATAAGGTGAAACAGAGTATAGTTTATTCTTGCGGTAGAAAGAAACCCTGTATTCTTTTCTCTTTGGACACCATACAAGTTGCTTAAACTATGTGCAAAAGCTATCAACTGACCCAGAATCTTTGCGTGGTCACCGAATTCGTATTAAAATTAATAATTATTCTTTACTGCTGTGAGTTTATTTTCAACCTCGGCATTTTTTATTATGACCCCCGCACCCAGTCCTACTTTGGGTTTACAAAACTCAGCATCTAAACCTGTGTGTAATTTTTTGTGTTTTCAAGTCTCGTGATTTGGGTCGAAATAAACACCCCACTACCTAAATGAGACACCTGACCGCCCAAAAAAATAGTCTTTTCTTTTAGGTAGTTCATTCCTCAAGCTAGAATTTTGGAAACCAGACTATGACGTCATCATGTTTTGCTGGAAATCCACAAAGATCCAAACATATGCACGATAAAAGGGCCCGCCCGTCATATTGCCGCCCGCAGAGCCGAGATAGCAACGCTCGGTCACGGACTTCTGGAAGATTCGCGTTCATTCTTGCACCACACGGAACTTTCGCCCTGTTTTCTTGTCCTCGAAAGCGCCAGTTCATCCTCGCCCTGAACGCGCGACGCTAGAGTGACCTATCTAGAGTGACGTGACGCACTCTAGATAAGCAGCTGCCAGCGACCTTGTCGAGTCAGTCTCGCTCTCACTCTTTGTTACGCTGCCGAATCGCCGCCTGCTTTTCTGCTGCCTCGACGCTCTGTGTTTACTCTTTTTGTTTGGAACAAGTTCGCCGATTAAACCTTTATTTTTCAGTTCACTGTTCGTCCTCTCGTCATCTTCATTCGTATCAGTATAAATCTCGTCACATTGTAATATGTGTCATTGGCCTCTGAAATCTCCGATAACAGCGCACAGGCAATTTTATATTTTTCATCGCGTCGGCAGTTTTGTTGTGCATGTGTCTCGCCATTTGTCTCATGACGATTTTCGCGTTTTGTTCTGCCCAGGGTGCCTCAATGCCCTTCTGTTTAGGGTGATGCCACCCTTTGTAGTACCCGATGCCGACAGCACGCGCTCACAGGGAAAATACAATGAAATCAACGAAAACAAAATGTCGCCATACTACAGTCAACGCCACAAACGCGTGCAGGGCCACGCTCTTTCACGCGCTTCTGAACAAAAAATAAAAATAAACGTGTGAGACGAGATGGCGAGATGCCACCACCCCAAGCAAAGAGCACATGAAGGCACCCTAGTTCTGTTTACATTTGCTGGAAACGTGAGCTCGGAGCGTGGCAACTGACCCCCTTGCACGAGAACTGGCGCAGCCGTGCGCTTTCCAAAGAAAGCTCGTGCAGAGAAAACCAAGCAAGGGACCAGGGATGTCAAATTCTGAATATAGAAGAATATCCAACTGTATAGAAACGCCACCACACAGGATTTGTCGCACTGATGTACAGGCCTGGAAGGCGACCCACCGCCATCTGTTGGTGCAGAATCACACTAACCAGGGGTGGGGTTGCACCTTAATGTGTATACCGTACAAAATGCAGATAGTTATTTTCCCTCTAAAACAATATCTGTCAAATAAATAAAAGGAATTAAAAAGCCGTTTACAACTCCCTGTAATGCCGAATTGGAGCGCAGCTCTTGAGGGGGGGGAGGGAAGGGTACTGAGGGCCACTTGTTCTCGGTGGGGGGGGGGGGGGGTCACGCGAGCCCCCGAGGGCACGTGACCTTGGTGGGGTCACGTGGGGGAGTCACGTGCACCCTTACGAGATCACGTGACCTCGGGGTATCCCGTGACTCCCCAGGTCACGTGACCCTCCAGGTCACGTGACCAAAATTTCCCCGCTAGATTTAGCGGGGAAATTTTTTCCACTAGACAGCGGGGAATTTTTTCCCCTAGATTTATCGGGGAAATTTTTCCGCTAGATTTAGCGGGGAAATTTTTTCCGCTAGTTTAGCGGGGAAATGTTTCCGCTAGATTCAGCGTGGAAAATTTTCCGCTAGATTCAGCGGGGAAATTTTTCCGCTATTTACTGGGAAAATTTTTTCTGCTAGATTTAGCGGGGAAATTTTTCCGCTAGATTTAGCGGGGAAATTTTTCCGCTATTTACTGGGGAAATTTTTTCCGCTAGATTTAGCAGGAAATTTTTTCGCTAGATTTAGCAGGGAAATCTAGCGGGGAACTTTTTCCGCTAGATTTAGCAGGAAATGTTTCCGCTATTTACTGGGGAAATTTTTTCCGCTAGATTTAGCAGGAAATTTTTCCGCTAGATTTAGCGGGCAAATTTTTACGCTAGATTTAGCGGGGAAATTTAGCGGGGAAATTTTTCCGCTAGATTCAGCGGGGAAATTTTTCCGCTATTTACTGGGGAAATTTTTCCGCTAGATTTAGCAGGAAATTTTTCCGCTAGATTCAGCGGGGAAATTTTTCCGCTAGATTTAGCGGGGGAATTTTTCCGCTATATCTAGCGGGAAAATTTTTCCGCTAGATTTAGGGGGAAATTTTTCCGCTAGATTCAGCAGGGAAATTTTTCCGCTATTTGCTGGGGAAACTTTTTCCGCTAGATTTAGCGGGGAAATTTTTCCGCTAGATTTAGCGGGGAAATTTTTCCGCTATTAGCGCGGATATGTTCCGCTATATTTAGCGGAAAAATTTTCCCGCTAGATTTAGCGGGGAAATTTTTTCCGCCAGATTTAGCGGGGAAATTTTTTCCGCTAGATTTAGCGGGGAAATTTTTCCGCTAGATTTAGCGGGGAAATTTATCGGGGAAATTTTTCCGCAAGATTCAGCGGGGAAATTTTTCCGCTAGATTTAGCGGGGAAATGTTTCCGCTAGATTCAGCGGGGAAATTTTTCCGCTAGATTTAGGGGGAAATTTTTTCCGCTAGAGTTAGCGGGGAAATTTTTCCGCTAGATTTAGCGGGAAAATTTTTCCGCTATTAGCGGGGAAAGTTTTTCCGCTATGTTTAGCGGGAAAATTTTTCCGATAGATTTAGCGGGGAAATTTTTTCCGCTAGATTGAACTGGGAAAATTTTCCGCTAGATTTTTCCCGCTAGATTTAGTGAGAAACTTTCCCGCTAGATTTGGCGGGGATATTTACGCATAATGCACCGCGCGGTTACGCCGACGGCGACGGCGACGCCGCTCAAGCCGGAAGCGGGCGCCTAAGAGCTGCGCTCTAAAAAAGAAAAAGAAGAGAAAGAAGCAGTGTCGTGCACGGTTCGCAACGTCGATTAAAAGCCAGAGCCAGCTGCCGTTCCTCAGTCTTCAATATCCATCGTAGCCACCGGTTGAGATTCGCAATAAGCAAACGTTTGAGGCGTTATTCGACTGCAGCCAGTCCCATTTCTAAATTGATCTGAATGAGTCTTCGTAGGAATGTCCAAAAACCAGTGCTCCTCACCGGGTGCTCGTACGCTCTTCATGAGTTGCAAGCCAATGTCGTCACCCTCGGGTATTTCATGAAACTCGTAAAAATCATGTTATCAGTAAGCTCGAAAGGATCAAGAACATGGGGTTCGCAGGTTTACTTATACATTGGAAATCTCACTGTGTCAAGAAAAGCTTCACGCTCAGTGGCGATAATTGAGAGTATTCTGGCAGTAATCGTTTTATTATGAAGACATATGTGGTTAAAATTTCAAACTCTTTGAGTGTCATTTTTTTCAAGAAGTGGATAGCATTACGAGTGTTTAAAAATAAAATAACAATTTGACATTTCTTAAAGATGTTCATGATGTCGTAATTGTATAAGAGAAGAATTGAATTGCTTATATCTTGGACCAGTCGAGGGAATTGAAGAACTGGCTATTCAAATATTCCAAATAAATAGGATTTGTCTCGTACGGCTCTACAGAAAACCAAATATAGAAAAAAAAGCACTGCAAGTGCGGGTATTGTGCACATGGGATGTTGACACAATTACAAATTAATCGGAACTGTAACTTTTCAAGGGCCCATACGCGGTTCCCAGGGGCTGACGCCTGAATTTTATATGGCAACTTCAAGTTCCCGGAAAATCACTTTTCGCTTGCCGCCTTATGTAAGCAACTACTGACTGTTTTAATGCCAGACGCAATGAGGAGAGCAAAAACGCTGCGCACGCCTTCGGTCACGTGATGGTCAGCTTACTACTTTCAGTAATTTCGGACTGGCTCATCCGGTGGTCTGTTACAACTGCGCATCGGGGCACTGTACCAGTTTTCGAGATAGTTTCTTATGGTCTTAACTCAACCTGTGGGCTTCAAGCACTCTAAGATAATGAACATTACATTCAGGCAGGGCCAGTTTCTCCACTAAAATCGCTATCTGTCCTCGATTCCATCGGAAGTACAACAGCCAGCGGAGAGCGCCGTCGGACGAGGAAAACGCCTTCTCCTCGGTTGGTCCTGTGGGGTCTGCCGCAGTTCCGAGCTGATCGATCTTTCGCACCGACTTTAATAGAAATATCACCCACAAACAAAGGTGATATGTGAGTTTTTTTAGGATACCAAGAGCTCAAAGTTTGAGTTATGGCCATAAATAGACTTTCACATAGGGTGGTTTAGTGCCCGTTTAAGAAACACGCAAAAGTGAACAAATCGATGTAGTGTTGTAATGAAGGAGGAAATGAAGTTCCTCCTTCGAGATTGGTAGGATGGACAGGGCGCCCTATAGTAAGACCGGTGGCTTCGCTGCGTTTTCATGGGAGTTAGGCTTGTCTTATTTTTAGAGCGCAGCTCTTAGGGGCCCGTTTCCAGCCTGAGCGGCGTCGGCGTCGGCGTCGACGTCGGCGTCGCCGTCGGCGTCGGAGTAACCGGGGGGGGTCACGTGACCCCCCCCCGACGTCACGTGACACCCCCGAGGTCACGTGACCCCCTCCCCCGAGGTCACGTGACCCCCTCCAGGTCACGTGACCCCCCCCTTGAGGTCACGTTACCCCCCCTCCCCCGAGA
Source organism: Ixodes scapularis (assembly GCF_016920785.2). NCBI lineage: Eukaryota > Metazoa > Arthropoda > Arachnida > Ixodida > Ixodidae > Ixodes > Ixodes scapularis. Next base: position 90,061,693 of record NW_024609837.1, on the reverse strand, counting down.
TCACGTGACCCTTCCGGGGTCACGTGACTACTCGCAGGTGACGTGACTCCCCTCAGTACCCTTCCCTACTCGTCCTCAAGAGCTGCGCTCCAACTCGGCGTTACAGGGATTTGTAAACGGCTTTCATTTTTAGAGCGCAGCTCTTAGGGGCCCGTTTCCGGCTTGAGCGGCGTCGGCGTCGGCGTCGCCGTCGTCGTAACCAAGGTCACCCCAAGGTCACGCGACCCCCAAGGTCATCCCAAGGTCACGTGACCCCCAGAGGTCACGTGACCCCTCCCCCAAGGTCACGTGACACAAAACGTCACGTAACCCCCGAGGTCACGTGACCCCCCCGAAGTCACGTGACCCCCCCCCCCCCCCGAGGTCACGTGACCACCCCCCAGGGTCACGCGACCCCCCGCCGAGGTCACGTGACCTCCCCGATGACGTCATCGTCACTGATGACATCACCGGCATCCGCATCGTCATCGTCATCATCACTTATGACGTCATCAGTGACGTCACTGATGACCTCACCGGCATCCGCATCGTCATCGTCATCATCCCTGATGACGTCATCAGTGACGTCACTGATGACATCATCGGCATCGTCACGTGACCCCCAAGGTCACGTCACCCCCCCCAGTACTCTTCCCTCCTCCTCCTCAAGAGCTGCGCTCTAATTCGGTGTTACAGGGAGTTGTAAACGGCTTTCTTTTAACTTTTTCCTCAGGTAAGTTTGATCTCTGCAAATATTATAAAAAAGATAACCACCTGCGGGCAGCGCTGCACAGAATCGTGATGCGATACGTTAAAGCGGCGGTCCCACGGTGGCCATCTTGAACAAGCCATTAGTTCAACCACTAGATGACGGCACTTGTGGATTTGTCCAGAAAACAGGCTCGTGGCCAATGAGGTAGAGGGGCTTAGAGTGATAAACCAGAAGTCCGGAAGTGGCATCCCCCCGGTTGCCGCCATGTTCGCCATGTTGTGCGCAAATGTGACCACCCGTCACGTGACCTCCCAAGAGCCGTGACGTCACAGGTAAGATGACAGCGCCCAGAGCTGGCGGATATGAGTTTGTTCGGTGCGCGGTAGCCGTGATGTGCAGCTGCTTTCCGACGACTTCGGGCTTCCTCGTGCTCGCTAACGCGGGTATAATGTGAAAATAGGAAGGAATGAGAGTTTATACCACTTTTGCGCAAGATCGCTCTGGATCATCTGGATATTAACACCTGTGAAACAGCAGCAGCCGTGTCGCCGTATCGGTGCTCAGATTCAGGGATGTGTTCAAGGATCGATAGAACTTTGACTGCTTTTAGCATGAAATTTTCGCATTTTCTCAGCTTTGTTTGAACGTTGGAATGTCTGCGAATGGACGCGAAATGTATGCGTTGGATGTAGGGCCTAGGGGAATTTGTTTGAGCCCTAGGTAACTGCAGAATCACAGCAACTTTTAGCGGGGAAGCTCCTGCGATCTTTAACCTTGCGTGCTAGTGGACGATTCTACATTCGATCGCTTTTCTTCCTTTTTTTGTGAGTGCGAAGTGCACACTTATTTTCAGCTACGAGGATGGCGTTTTATTGAGTGTGGGAATGAATAAATCCTTGCAAGCACCTGCTTCAAAGCTCTTCAATTTGCTATAAGAGCAACTGTTTTGGTGCATGCATAGATTAACTGCATATTTTTTCTTTCTTAAGATTTATTGCAGCAATACCTTTTTCAATCAAAAGTGCATTGTATTAGTCGGTGAATTATTTAATTGTATTAACCACCTGGATAAGATGATTCATATTTGTGTTCCTCCCTAACCTGGAGAGCAGTCTTGTTGAAAAATGCTGACTACCGTTCCTTTCGGTATATTCAATAGCCGTTTTTCAAATGTGTGGGCTGCCTACACTTCGTATCACCGTACCTTGCAAAAGGGCAACCGCCACAGCCCCCTCGAGCCAATCAGAGAGACGGAGCGAAGGTGCGTGACAAATCTGTGCAGACGAGCATTCTGATTATACATTGTCATGTGCTTTTCTCCAATGTGCATATTGACTCACCGAGACTGTAGCCTTTGCCGTTTGCCAAATTCTGATGAAACAAATTACAGTAGCTACTACTCTAATTACCCCAGACTTTCATACTTGGGGCATTTGTTCGACAAGAATGTTATGTCCGCCATCCCTGTGAATTCGGCTCAGCGCCTATTGGACTCGAATGCTGCATTAGCGTTCGACGTGAACTGGGACCCATAGGTGCGCTTTACGCCGAAACAAATGGTGACAGTTGTGTTGCTTGATGGGGTTCTGCAAAGGGTCTATTGTGTAATACGTGTAGGAAGCGTCCTGCTATATAACAATGCATCAACACATACTATTAAACTTTATGCTCAGAGGTGTGTTTGTTTTCGCAATTAACAAGTTATAGCAGCGTGCTTTAATGTTTTTATTATATGTGTAGTTTTAAGTATTCTAATACTTAAAACTATAGTCATTTCGCAGAATGACTTAAAAAAACTTTAAGTATTTTTAAGTCATTCTGCGGAATGACGCTGACGCCGAAAGACGTGTCCGGAAGCGCTCCGCTGAAAGATGTTTGTGGCTCGTGTGCTGTCCGCTTCTACGGAAAGCAGCAGCATCTTATCTCTATGGCTGGCTGCAACCTACGTTTTCATTGCAAGTGCCTAAACATCGGCCCTGATGAGTACAGCATCTACATGGAAAGCGGCAAGTGCACGTTTAAGTGCTCCGATTGTACGAGAAGATGCTGCGTGTCGCCCAGCAATACCAATGCGAGTTCCTGCGTTTCTGTGTCGGGAGTTCCTGCGTCGGGGCCGTTGGAGGAGCAAGCGAGCGAACTGGACGAAGATTTCGTCCCTTCCGGGCTTCTACGCCTCGTCAGAAGCCTGTCGAATAAGCTGGACGTGTTAAAGGCAGAGGTCAAGTGCCTCAGAGCCGATAAGAGTAGTCTTCGCTCTGAGATTTTCCAACTTCGCAAAACCGTTATGGAGAAGATGCCGCTTCCATCTGTTCCACCGACTTCGTACGCAACGGTCGCAGCTCAGTCGACCGTAGCTTCTACCTTCGAGTCGACGTCGGCGTCACTGCCCTCCTCACGGAATTTGCCTTCCAACCCAGTGGCTCGTCTGACTCCCGCCGGCGTGAACCCGGAATTGCTGTCTGGGAATGCTGCTCACGGGATTGCCGATGAGGACGGCTTTACGACGGTTGGACCACGACGCCGAACCAAGCCGTCACTTGGAACCGCCAGACCTAACAAGGTGACTGCTGTTCCTTGACCGGAACGCCGTTTAGCGCTCTTTGTATCTAGGCTTCATCCTGACACGACTGTCGCCGATGTTGACGTGCTACTGGAGCACTTTTAGAGCGCAGCTCTTAGGAGCCCGTTTCCGGCTTGAGGGCGTCGGCGCCGCCGTCGCCGTCGCCGTTGGCGTCGCCGTCGGCGTAACCGCGCGGTGCATTATGGGTAAATTTCCCCGCTAAATCTAGCGGAAAAGTTTTCCCGCTAGATTTAGCGGAAAAATTTCTCCGCTAAATTTAGCGTAAAAATTTTCCCTGCTAAATCTAGCTGAAAAAATTCCCCGCTAAATCTAGCGGAAAAATTTCCCCGCTGTCTAGCGGGAAAAATTCGCCGCTAAATTTAGCGGAAAAATTTCCCCGCTAAATCTAGCGAAAAAATTTCTCCGCTAAATCTAGCGGAAAAATCTAGCGGGAAAAATTCCCCGCTAAATCTAGCGGAAAATATTCCCCGCTAAATCTAGCAAAAAAATTTCCCCGCTAAATCTAGCGGAAAAATTTCCCCGCTAAATCTAGCGGAAAATTTTCCCCGCTAGATTAAGCGGAAACATTTCCCCGCTAAATCTAGCGGAAAAAATTTTTCCGCTAGATTTTGGCGGAAAAAGCCCCGCTAAATCTAGCGAAAATTTTCTCCGCTCAATCCAGCGGGAAAAATTCCCCGCTAAATTTAGCGGGGAAATTTTTCCTTTAAATGTAGCTGAAAAAATTAACCCGCTAAATCTAGCGGAAACTAGCGGGACAAATTCCCCGCTAAATCTAGCGGAAAAATTTCCCCGCTAAATCTAGCGGAATATTCCCCGCTAAATCTAGCGGAGAAATTTCCCCGCTAAATCTAGCGGTAAAAATTCCCCGCTAAATCTAGCGGAAAATATTCCCCGCTAAATCTAGTGAAAAAATTTCCCCGCTAAATCTACCGGAAAATTTTCCCCGCTAGATTTAGCGGAAAAAATTCCCCGCTGTCTAGCGGAAAATTAACCTGCTAAATCTAACGGAAAAATTTCCCCGCTAAATCTAGCGGAAACAATTCTTCGCTAAGTCTAGCGGAAAAATTTTCCCAATAAACCTAGCGGAAAAATTTTCCCGCTAAATCTAGCGGAGAAAATTCCCCGCTAAATTTAGCGGAACATTTTTTTGGGGGGTCACGTGACCCCCCAAGGTCACATGACCCAACCCTTCCCCCGCCCCGACAACAGGTAACCCTCAGTACCCTTCCCTCCTCCTCCTCAAGAGCTGCACTCCAATTCGGTGTTACAGGGAGTTGTAAACGGCTTTCTTTTTTAGAGCGCAGCTCTTAGGGGCCCGTTGCCGGCTTGAGCGGCGTCGCCGTCGCCGTCGGCGTCGCCGTCGGCGTAACCGCGCGGTGCATCTTGGGAAATGTCCCATAATGCACCGCGCGAGCCCCCCACCGGGGTCACGTGACCCCCCGAAGTCACGTGACTCCCCTGAGGTCACGTGACCCCCTCCTTGAGGTCACATGACCCCCGCCGATGTCGCGTGACCCCCCGATGACATCATCGTCACTGATGACGTCACCGGCATCCACATCGTCATCGTCATCATCACTGATGACGTCACCGGCATCCACATCGTCATCGTCATCATCACTGATGACGTCACCGGCATCCACATCGTCATCGTCATCATCACTGATGACGTCACCGGCATCCGCATCGTCATCATCACTGATGACGTCACCGGCATCCACATCGTCATCGTCATCATCACTGATGACGTCACCGGCATCCGCATCGTCATTGTCATCACTGATGACGTCACCGGCATCCACATCGTCATCGTCATCATCACTGATGACGTCACCGGCATCCACATCGTCATCGTCATCATCACTGATGACGTCACCGGCATCCACATCGTCATCGTCATCATCACTGATGACGTCACCGGCATCCACATCGTCATCGTCATCATCACTGATGACGTCACCGGCATCCGCATCGTCATCGTCGTCATCACTGATGACGTTACCGACATCCGCATTGTCATCGTCATCATCACTGATGACGTCATCAGTGACGTCACTGATGTCGTCACCGGCATCCGCATCGTCATCGTCATCATCACTGATGACGTCACCGACATTCGCATCGTCATCGTCATCATCACTGGTGAAGTCATCAGTGACGTCACTAATGACGTCATCGGTACCCGCATCGTCATCGTCACTGATGACGTCATCAGTGACGTCAGTGATGACATCCTCGGCATTGGGGGTCACGTGACCCCCAAGGTCACGTGACCCCCCCTGGTTAGTTTAACCCCCCCCCCAGTGCCCTTCCCTCCTCCTCCTCAAGAGCTGCGCTCTAATTCGGCGTTACAGGGAGTTGTAAGCGGCTTTCATTTTTTAAACGGAAAACAGGTCATTTGCTCGAAAATGATGACAAAGTTTGATTCATACTCTTCTTTTCACTTGTCATGCAATGAGTCCGTCTTCAATGTAATCAACAATTCTGAAGTGTGGCCGGAGGGCAGCATCTTTCATCAGTTTTTTGGACGACTCGACACCTCTCGTGTTATCAGTGTCAATCCAGTAGGAAATGAAGATGGTGAACAAGGTTGAAGTGTTTTATCAAAACGTACGGGGCCTACGTACGAAGGCCGACGAGTTCATGTCGAATTTAATTGTTTCCAATCACGATATCATTTGTCTTTCTGAAACGTGGCTTTGTAATGGGATTCCAGATGAAAATTATTTTTGCCATAAGTACAATGTATATCGCCGAGATAGAGAGTACTCCTGTACAGGACAGAAGCTAGGCGGGGGTGTCCTTATAGCGGTTGAATGTTCCCTTTCTCGCATCGAAGATTTGACCTCGAATCCTATTCTGAATGTGTTTGGGTTAAAATTAAGGCCAGTGATGGCTTCAATTACCTAAAAGGTACCTATTACTTCCCACGCCTTTCAGACCAAACAGTTTTTATCGAACATTTTGATGCAATTAGTAAGCAGATTAATTTCGAAAAGTGTCGTGTTCAAATCTACGGCGATTTTAATCTACCGGGTGTTGACTGGTTTGTGGAAACGGTAAAAAGCAACACAAACACATGTACCAAGGTGCATTCTTTGTTATCTTTTATAAACTTCTGTGGTCTTCAGCAACACAATACGATCGTAAATAAGGCCTGAAATATTTTAGATCTTGCTCTTTGTAACATTCCAATTTTAAGTCGAAAGCGTGTTGTGAATCCTTTGGTTCAAATTGATGGTTTCTATCCACCTTTTACTGTTGAGTTTTCTCTCCCGTACAAAGCGAGAGTTCCGTGTAACTCATCAAATTACTGCTTTTCTAAAGGTGACTATTTAAGTTTTATAGACACATCGAACATTTTGATTGGGGTTGTGTTCTTTCTATGTCAAATGTTGATCTTGCCACCGAAACGCTTACTACAGTTGTAAAAGTGCCATCGAGAAAGTTATTCCTAAGTGCTACAACAAGCCGTCGATATGTCCTAACTGGTTTTCTAAAGAATTAAGGCTTAACCTAAGAAAAAAGGATCACTTTCACCGACTTTATAAAAAAACCGGTTGTGATCTTTGGTACGCCAAATTGAGCATATATCGTTCCTTAGTGAAAAAACTGTTCAAGCGTGATAAACGTCTACATCATGACAACGTAGAAAATAGTGTAAATCGTCGACCGAGGACGTTTTGGAAGTTTGTGAAACTTCATACACGTGAGGCTAGTCGCACTATCTGCCTGCGTGATGGATCAGATAATGCTCCTTGTTATCAACCTGCACCCTCTGAGGTTGAAAATATGTTCGCGGATTATTTTAAAAATTGTTTTTCTTTCGATAACAAACCTTATCAGCCTGGTGACAATTTCCTATACTGTCATAATTTTTTGTCTTCAGTGCGGGTTGATTCAGCTGAAATCACCGAAGCGATTAAAAAGCTGAAACCGAAGTTTTCCAGTGGCGCGGATGGGATACCAAGTTTTATTATCAAAGGATGCAGTGAACTGTTCGTTCCGATTCTAAAGCAAATCTTCAATCTTTCTCTTATTTCGAGAACATTTTCGTCTCTTTGGAAAAGATCGGTGGTCGTTCCGGTTTTAAAAAATAGCGATGCGACCCTTGTTACAAACTATCGCCCAATTTCCTTGGTTTGTAGCTTTTCGAAAGTTTTCGAGCTTGTCGTCCGTAAGAGAATGCTATTTTATTTCCGACCAAAAATAACTTCATTGCAGCGTGGTTTTTTGAGTGGCCGGTCAGTCCAGACTAATTTATGTACATTTTTAGACTTTTCTGCCCCAGTTGTGGCTAATAGATGACAAGTCGACTCAATACATTTTGATATGTCTAAAGCGTTCGACAAAGGGAGCCATAAATTACTCTTGCATAAACCGTCTTCATATGGAGTGTGTCTTGAATTATGCGAATAGTTTGACAGCTATCTGTCACTGCGCCCAAACTCTGTTCGGATTGGGGCTGTTTCTCTGAAATTTTTTTTTCGTCGTCCGGAGTTCCCCGGAGATCAATACTGGGCCCTCTTTTGTTCTTGATCTTCATAAATGATATTGTGTCTTGCGTAAACAGTTCCGAACTACTTCTTTTTGCTGATGACCTTAAGTTGTTCAAAAGCATTAATAGTCTTAAAGATTGCGATGTCCTGCAAGGTGACGTTACCAGCGTTCTTCAGTGGTGTAAAAATAATCAACTGCTGTTAAACCCCCAAAAAACAAAAGTGATTTCTTTTTGCCGTAGGCATTCTGTTTTTGAGTCTACTTATTATCTCGATGGATCGCCAATACAGCGTGTATCAATCTTAAAGGACCTTGGTGCGTGTTTTGACAGCGCTTTATTTTCTAGAAATCATGTGTCATTGGTCGTGGGCAATGCTTTTAGAGCGTTAGGGGTAATTTCTCGTTTGACGCGTAATTTTAGAAACCCTCATTCAATGGTTAACCTTTTTAACTCTTTAGTGAGGTCACGGCTGGAGTTTGCTTCTGTCGTATGGAACTCGATTTCTAACACACAGGCTATGAGCATAGAAAATGTTCAGAAAAGACTTGTCCGGATCGTTTATGATAGATACTTTGAGCGGCGCTTTTATTATAGGCATGAATATATAATAAAAATGTTATCTCTTTCTCTATTGTCTAAAAGGAGGACTGTTCGTGATTTAATTTTTCTGCACAAGGTTGCGAATGGTGCTGTTGATTCGGCTCAACTCCTTGCAAAAGTGAACTTTCATATTCCATTCCGAGTGACTAGACACTTTATTTGTTTTGATGTTCACTCGCCGTGTAACACCTCACCTCTCTTACGGATTCAGTCATTATATAATAACTTCGCTCCACCCCACCTTGATATATCTGCATCAATTTCTATGTACCGTCGCTATTTAAATGATATTATTCTAGCCCCTTAGCATCCCAGGTAGCACACCGCGTCGGCCGGTATCGGGACTACGCCGGCCGGTCCCGGTAACAGGATGGCGGCGCCCGGCCATTGACGCCGGTGAGCTACCGGCCACGGCCGGCGTCGGGGTTTCGTCTTGCTCACTGGCCAGTTCCGCCGAAGAAGTTACAGTGACTGGCCGGCATCGGGTTTTCGCTGTCTTTGCTGGCCAGTCTTTCTATGGAGGTTCCAGTAACTGGCCGGCATTGGTATTTTGCTGTCTTTGATGGCCAGTATTTACATGGAAGTTCAGTAACTGGCCGGCATCGGCACTTTGCTGTCTTTGATGGCCAGTATTTACAGGGAAGTTCAGTGACTGGCCGGCATCGGCGCTTTGCTGTTCAGGCTGGCGAGCCCCGCCATGGAAGTTCCGTTTACTAACCGACATCGTTTTATCTTTTTTTTTTTTTTTTTTTTGCCGTTTTTACTATGCAGTCAAGTCCTCCAGATTTTGACGAACTGTGGCAATTCATGAATAGCGAGTGGAAATATTTGCGTAGATCAATCCTTTGCAAATAACTGCCGACGCTGGTGTATTTGATCCCAGCATGGCAGGGCTGACGTGTTTTATCGCGAAAACGCGAGAGAAAATAATGCGGCGTGGAACATTTGCAGTTCAGGATTCGAGACTCTGACCACCTACGCTATGAAGAATAAATTACACAACACCGAACGACACCTTTTCAGGAAGCTAGTTTAATTTGATGCACTATACTTAATGTCGGTGGTATACGCACGTGTTTGGCACTGATAAGAAAAATAAAATAAAAACGGTATAGCGGAGAATCCGAGTGAAGAACAACAGCCACAATTAACAAACACGTGGCATGATTGAGCACGCGCTTTGAGTTATAAAAACAATAATTTGCATTACATTGCAGAATCTGGACAAGAAAGAGATGTGTGTTTTGCTTATGACGCTGCGAGATGTACACAACTTTCCTGAGATCATGTTATTGGTGATTTTAATTGAGTGTGAAAATATGCTATTTCAGGCAAGAATCGACTATTTTCTGTGGTAGCTACGACCATCTAACAGAAATATTTCAAATGTTCACATAGCCAGATGACCTGTCCCCGATAGCTTATGTTATACGACATACCGCACAAAAAAAAAAAAAGTAAATATAAAAACTTTTTTTTTTTTTTTAGCACGATAAAACGGGAAACACAAAGGCGTTGTGGGTGTTTACACTGCCGGGTTTGTGAATGTGACCCCTTGGCGCTACAAAACATAAAATGTTATCACACCGAACGATACCGTTTCTGAAAGCTAGTTTATTTATCCGCACTGTTCTTCGATCTCAGGAATAAAAACATTATAGGCCTAATAAAAAAGTAAAATTGCGGAGCACAACCTCAATAAGTAAAACCAGGGGGCAGGCGATGGATATCACTGATGTGCCAGAACAAAATTAAGTACTACTTTCCGGAAGTCAGAAAATTAAGAGATGTGCTCAATACGTAGCGCGCTATGAGCTCAGGTAAATAACTGTCTTAAAATAGCGGTATTTTTGTTTTAATAGTGGCTAAAGGTGACCGCCTTCTGACAAACTTCGGCTGCATCACTGTGGCAGTTTGACCATTTACATACACATTTTCCCATTTTTCTCTCAATATTCCCATTATTATTAGCTTCGTTGAAAGCACTTGCGCTGTTTGCGTACTACACCAACCAACCTATTTGCACGGAGGGAGTGATTTATCCCGGCAAACAGGAGGGCCACGTTTTGTGCATTGCATCAACTCAAATTTGGGCTCGCACTTTCTATTTTCACATTCTGCGTGACTTTTACCCTAAAGTAGGGGGCCGGCGTCTGCAAAAAACACAGCAAATGTTTAAAATAATAAAAACAAGAAAAAAACTCGATAAAAAAAATTAGAAAGCTTTGTCTCTAGTGGGATTCGAACCACCGACCACTATGTTACCAGCAGGACGCGTTAACAACCAAAGCCAAACGAACATATTTTTTTTTTCTTTATTGCATGGTAGTTACAGCAACATTCATGTCATTCTAACAGCACTGCACAACTCTTTTGCACAGCGTATTAAAAATCACGCATTTCGAGGAGTGATTTTAAAATACTAGTCCACTCCGGTTCAGGTTCACAGTTCAAATACACACTCTGTACTTGTTTTACAAGGTTGAAGAAATATATCCGCACTTCTTTTGCGTCGAGGTCAGCATGTCGAACAGCCATACGTGATCTCCAAATGCTGCACAAAGCTAACAACATAATCATGTCATAAGGAACTTCATTATCATTATCCACACTTAGGAAACGTATCCCTGTTGGGGTTACAGGTAATTCTTTCTTTAAAGTGCGTTGGAGGACATCCCAGAAAAATACCGCGTCCCAACAAAAAATAAACACATGTTCAATAGTCTCAGGTTTTTTACATAGAAGGCAATTTACCGACCATGGCACATAGATCCCTCTTTCTTTAAGCCAAACCTTAACTGGCACGGTATTCGTGTGTAATTTATAAAAGAAAGTCTTAACAGCCGCGGGAACACACATCCTTTTTACACGTCTAAGCACATCGTGGCCATGTTGGGACACACCTCGATACAAGGGCATGGGGAAAACACTCACAACTAAATCGCGATAGAGCGCTTTTTTACTGACATCACAAAGGTAATTCAAAGAAAAACGTGCTGTCGGAAACCCCATCGTGTCAACAACTTCTTTCAAAAAACCAGTGATTCTTGTTGGCTCGCCGCCATGAGAAGAAACAAGAAAAGATGGCAAATGTGGTGACACTTTTGTTTGGATCAGTGTGCGAATGAACGGGTGCTCTTGGTCTCTCAAAAAAAAGAAGCGTGACACAAGCTGCTTGACAAAAAGGTGGGAAAGCCCCACGCCACCGTTACAAACTCGATGAAAAAGATTGTCTCGTCTCATCGGCTCATACTTCGAGTTCCAAATAAACGTGGCGAAAATTCGATGAAATTTTTGAACATTAGTTCGCGCACAATGGATGACCTGAAGAACATACCAGAGCTTCGCAATCAGAAAAACGTTACAAACAGTCGCTCGGGCAAAAATGGACAGCTCGCGTTGCTTCCAACGAGAAGCACGCCTGTCCAGGTCGATAGCGACACCCGACCAGTACGTTTGGCTATTCCGGAAACTTTGCAATGGCACCCCGAGGTACTTGCACGGCACTGTGTCCCAGCATACACCCTCGAATTCTGAGGGTGTAGTGGCCCAAGCACCACGCCAGAAACCACGGCACTTTTCCCAATTTATAACAGCACCAGTAGCGTGGCAAAACCTTCTAGCCAAAGTTATGACTTCGGTAACGCTTTCTTTGTCCCTACAAAAAACAGCAATGTCATCGGCGTAACTCATTATTTTTACTTCTGCATTATAAAATTGGAAACCTCGGACACGTTGACTATTTTTTACGCTTAAACAGAAAAGCTCTAAATACAAATCAAACAAAAGGGGAGACATAGGGCAACCTTGTCGTACCGACTCTCGTACGTTAATAACAGAACTGAGCTCTTTGTTCACCATAAGCCTTGTTGTACAGTCCTTATAGGCCATCTTTACACCTTTTAGGATGGCGTCACCAACATTGACATGACTCAAAACATCAAAGAGTACATCATGGCTAACACGGTCGAATGCCTTATCTAGATCTATCTGTAGCACTGCAACCTGCGTGGTGCTGTCACTGCAGGCCTCCAGGACGCTACGAGCCACATGCACATTTGTCAAGATAGTCCTCCCCTGTATCCCACACGTTTGATGCTCGCTTATTATCTCACATGCGACACCTTGAAGGCGACGGGCCAGAATTTTCGCGAAGATCTTGTAATCGGTATTGCATAGCGTTATTGGGCGATAACCGGTGACGCTGCGCAGTTTCACGGGGTCATCAGATTTCGGTATCAGGACAGTGTAGGCACGAGAAAACGAAAAGGGCAAACATTCTCTTTCATAGGCAGTATGAATGACGTTCAAAAAAACACTAGCTATTAGGCTCTTAAAGTTCTTGTAAAATTCTGCGCCCAATCCATCCGGTCCCGGCGTCTTAGAGTTCGGCAGGTCGTCGATTGCGCGCTCCACTTCTTGGATCGTAATTTCTTGCTCAAGCTCTTCGCGTTCATCATTCGATAGCCTTGGCAGTTTTTCTAAAAGCTGGGCATAAATGTCCCTATGACACCCTTGCGCTTTGTTAGCAAAAAGCTGTGCGTAATGCTCGAGGAAGGCCTGTGCTATTTTCTCGGGATCCGTAGTAATCATTTGCTTGAATTCAATTTCGGTTATTTCGTTCCGAAGTGCGTAACGCTTCTCGTCTGCCAAGGCACGCTTAGTGGGCTGCTCGCCCATTGTGTATTTTTCTGCACGGGCGCGCACTACTGCACCACGATAGCGCTCGCGGTGGAGCTGATCTAATTTTTCTCTGACATACTCCACGTCTTTTACCCCATTACCGGGTCTTTCGCACTCTGCTTTACATAGCTCTATCAAGTCCTTATTTAAACTGCGTTCCTCACAACGGGCGTTGTACAAAAGAATTGACGACCTCTCAATGGCGATTGCCTTGATTTCTTGTTTTGCCAGTTCCCATTTCTCGAAAATGTCCCCTCCCGGCTCTTTAAAAGCATCTTTCAAGAACTGTTCTGCGTTTTTTTGAAAGACGTTGTCCTTCAGAAGCTTTATGTTTAGTTTCCATAGGTTCCAATTAAACTTCTTCTTTTCAGGTGCTCTGTCGCCTATCGTCGCGATAACCAGACTGTGGTCTGAGAAAAAGACTGGAGTGACACGGTACTTTCCTAAATGTTCTGCTAGAGAACATACAGAATGTCTGATGTTTTAAAAGATTATAAGCCTGCTGAAGTCGGTTGGATACATTGTGCGGTTAGTTTCGTATTTAATTTTTTGCTACGTGTTCAGGACGCATTTATATTATTGTGGCAATGTTTACATGCTAAATAAGTTATTATTACTGTGTATACTAATGTTTTTTTTTTTTAATTTGCATTGCTGGTCGTTTTATTGCAAGCGTGTTGAAGATAGTTTCCGTAAAGTCGCTAGATATCCATTAGAGCCAACCAATGCAATCCAATCCAATCCACAGCCCTTTTTTGCACGTTTGGCCGGGCGTGTGGGTTTTCATCTCTCTGTCTTCAGGTCAATTCACCGATTAGTCGTGATGCGTAGAGTTTATCTTAGTTTCAAATGTGTCTAAACAAGAAGGAAGCGACTGTGAGCCGTGGAACTACGTCAAATCTGCTCAACAGCCAAGATCATGGTACGGTCGTTCCAAAGTAAGTTCCTTTCTTTGTCTGTTAGGGCTAGATTATTCTTTCCTCCGTTCAAAATCCTTCTTATTGTCTAGATCGCTTGCTTTTACCAGTATTACTAATTGTGCGCGAATGGGGTAATGCGAGGCTGTTTTTCTTCGCTCACAAATAGGCTGCATACTCGCTCGAGGTCCATCAGTAGCGGCGGAACTTTTGGGGAGATGGAGGGGGGGGGGGGGGCGGAGGGGAACCGCGGCAGCGCTTGGGCAGCGGCGGGCGCGGGGGGGGGGGGAGGGGAAACTGCGGCAGCGGCGGGCGCGCGGGGGGGCCGGCCCGCCGGCGGGTGGAGGCGGAAAGGGGATGGGGGTTGTTTGATTGCCTCCCTCCACCGTATTGTTCACTGGTAAACTAGAATGTCTGGAAGAGCGCGGTGCCCTCCGCCTCTATTATTTGTCGCGGGCGTTGGCCGTTGCAGTGGGACAGCATCGGCGACATGGAACTTTGTGGTGTCGTCGGACGAAAATCGGTGTTTGTCGCTCTAGTGGGGCGAGGCTTTTAGAGAAAACGTGAATAATTAGCAGATACTGTGAAAACCATTCAAGGGGATTATTTTAGGCCTTTATTATTCTTAGTATGGGCGACCAATGTGTCCGCACATCCGTCTGTTACCTGAGCTGCCAAGAAAATTGTGTTTACAGTCTTATTCATATGGGTGGGAGTTAGCACATTCCACTTGGACCTGTTCGAACTTTTGCTAAAGCTCCTTTCGCATTCTTTATTTTTTTTCTTCTCCAATTTGTGAGTTGGGAGTCTACACTCGTATGTAGTGTATGTATTCCTCTCTTTTATTCCTTGTTTTTTGTTTGTTACTTTTCAGGATGTTCAATCAGAATGAACTCACCACCTTATTACATGGAAAGGCTCTTGTTATTTCCAAAGTGTCTGTAAAACAGTCTACCTGACATCTTTTACTCACACCCTGGTTTCTGAAGCTTGCATTCTCCGAACACAGCCTTTCTGATTTCTCTGATCCTTTTTCTTTTATGTCCAATAGATCAAGTTGTGGGTAACCGGACAAAAGCTCACCGGACAAAAGCTCACCGGACAGAAGCTCACCCGTTTTTTCACTGACCCGGACAAAAGCTCACCTCATTTTTTTTTTGCTACCCCGGGTGAAACACGGGCTGGGATAAAGTACGGACGCGATGGACATTCCACCATTTTTATGAGAACTGGCATCCCATCCCATGCAAAGGTGTCGACGATAAGCCATTACAGGCTGAGAAGCAACGATTTGGGACCAACATTTAGGTCACTGAAACAGAATGGAGCTGATAAGATCAAGCTTGCTTGACTCAAGGTATGTCGGAGCACCCGTGTGCCACGCCCAAGAAACTTCGTGAACCGAAGTTTTGGAACCCGAAGAGTGACCGAAGAAACGAAGTCACCCTTTTTTGACCTCGCTTTTTCATTGCGCTTATGTCGCGCTAAACGCGCGCATAAAGATTAGACACAATGTCTCTTCATTACGATTGCATGGGTTTTCTTTAATTTAAGTTATCGTTGTATTTTAGTGTCGTACGCATGCACCTAATTTGTCCGCACACTTGTTAAGACCAACATGAAATTTTCTCCTGGTGAGCTTTTGTCCGGGTCTGTGAAAAAATGGGTGAGCTTTTGTCCGGTGAGCTTTTGTCCGGTGAGCCTCTGTCCGGTGAGCTTTTGTCCGGTGAGCTTTTGTCCGGGATTCCAAGTTGTGAGCGTGCACCAGTCTGCGTCCTATGTGTTCCTGTCCTTTTGTCCTTGTCTTTTTGTGCACTTTTTTCACATTGGTCTATGATATTTTTTATCGTATATTCTAATCTGTGTTTTCATCTTTATACTTACTGCAGTCCTACCAGGTAGAAGTTGGCATTCACTTTCGCCATTCTGATGCGAGTGTCCTGAGACGACACAGAATGACAGCTTCCTCTGCTGAAGGCCAGGCTTCATGGAAGACTGCCAAAACTGTTCATGGTAAGGTGCTCTATATATTGAGCAATATAATAGAAACTTATTGCTGATAGGATTGTTTTTAACGCAGACTGTGTTTATGGACTGGCCTTTAGCAATTCCGATGCCATTCACGTGGAATGAAATCCTGTAGGGAAATTGCGCATCCCATTCGTAAGCGGAATGCTGAGTTTACAACAGAAGTGCGTCTCGACTTGCTGCCAGTATTGCTGTGTGTGTTGTGTTTGCATTTTTATTTGTTTATTTAGTGTACCCAATGATGGCTGAAGCCTTCCCATTGGAAGTGGCAACACACAAACACAAATGAACGGCAAGAGAGGTGAACAGCGCCACTCACGCCGTTCGCCACCGCACCCATTGGTTTTCGATGAGGTTTGCAGTATTGGTCTCTATGGTATTTGGTCATATATCGCACATGAACACAACCAGGGCACTGTGCCTACAATTCAGCACTCACAAGATTTGCGTTAATACACCCTGCAGCTGGTCGCACTTTCAGAGTCATTTTAATGTTGCAGAAATGAATAATGACATTGGCATATTTCTCGTGCCAAATCCTTCATGCCTGTTCCGAACTCTGATCCCCACGAGATCACAGTAGAGTCGTTTCTGTTGTACAGTAAAACCTCGTTAATTCAACCCCGCTAATTTGGAAATTTGGATAATTTGAACTGCCGATTCGGTCCCGTCAAACGTATGTATTAGTCAATGGCAGCAAACGCTCATTAATTCAGAGGGAGCGCAGCGCACTATCGTAAATTCGGACGAATTCGGCAGGTGGCGCTATCTACCGTCTGTTCCAAAAGGTATAACCGATATCCATCCGAACTGCGCACATGATTTTTCCGGTTTTCCCATGGTTTTTCGGTTCTCCGTGTTTCGCACCAGTTTTGCTCTGGATCGCCGTGCTTCAGCGCGTTACTCTCCTGGCAAGGAAGCAGCAGATGCGTTGCTGCAACGGAAAAAGGGTGGCACAAGTGACCGACGACCGGAATGGCAAAATCGCGACACGCGGGGCTATTGTTCCCGAGCGTGCCAATAGCGAGAGTGACAGTCACGTTTTATGCCTCAACGCGGGGATCCTAAAGCCCGCCATTTTAACAACTATCCTATCCCTGAATTTTTCGCCGGCCACCCCCGCATTGTAAAATGCAACGTGACTGGCACTCTCGCTATCGGTGCTCGGGAAAAATGGCGCCGGGTGTCGCGATTTCGCCGCCCCGGTTATTGGTCAGTTGTGCTACTCGTTTTCCGTTGCAGCTGTACTAGGCTAAGAATTTAGCTACGAAAGTGGAAATACTGAGAGCCTTGGAGGGCGGCGTCTTTCGACAAGTTATGGAAAGTTACGACGTCAAGAGAAGCACTTTGGCCACGTACGTAAACATTTTGGCCGATATCCTACGGGCTTTTGAGAGCGAGAAGTTCAACGCGAAAAGAAAGCGGCCTTGGAAGGTGGTGCACCCGAAACTAGAAGAGGCCTTGCTGTGCTACATTGTCAGCGCAAGGGATGCGTAGCTCCGACAGTGCGAGTGCGGTGGAGCACTCGACCGCGCTAAGGAAAGTTGCCGTCTTCGCCCAAATGTCGTCCAGAAAGCAGGCGGTAATAACAGATTTGTTCTCAAAATAAAGGTGTGTCACAGGGCAACGTTTTCGCGCAGCTTTCTTTGTCCTTTCGATATTTCTACTTTCGGTTAATTCGGACATTTTTGCCGGTCCCATGAGATCCGAATTCACAAGGTTTTACTGTAGTGGCACGGCAGATTCTATACTTGTTTTGCTTCAATCTTTGTAAGGGGGACGCTGTAATCCAATTCTACTCATCTCTGATGTACTAGATTGCACCATATTTGCAGAGATAGTCTTCAGATTTTGTAGTTCCAGCAAAATATATTTCAGCTTATAAAATATTTGTTATTTGGCTTGTAAATTTTCAAGCAGATCTAGATTGAAGGCAGCAAATATCTTACCTGCAGTCATGGTATGTGTCCGAAGTATATTGCATTAATATAATTGACCCAACCTCTTATTTTTGTTGTCAGTGCCTCTAGCGAATTGTGGATGCTAGGATTGCTTTTGTTTGTTTCACATAATCTACAACACTTTTTTCATCTTTATACTCAGTGCAGCCCTTGCCGAACGGAAGCTAGCATCGACTAGGCCAATTCGTTCCTGCATCATCAGCCAAGCCGAGGATCAGGTCCATGGCAGTCTGCGAAGGTTGTTGATGGTAAGCTGCCTTATATATACAGCTGTGTAATAGCAGCTTGTCCTGGATGACAATTTGAAATGCGTGTTTATGTTTTAGAAAGTGAAATTTGCATGGGCATACTTGCAAAGTGAAACCTTACCAAGCCTGTTCTCATCTTTCATCCTTTTGAGATTTCAGTACAGCCGTTTCTGCTGCACACATACTGCCTACTTTGGCCAAGTAGAGACTTGATCCATATGAAGGTAAGCAGGTGATTATCAACTGCTCAGTGCTGTCCGTGGTGACGTTCTCTCCTTACCAGATGACTTACCATGCTTGGTTCGCAAGGCATTTTAAAAGGAGAGCAAGTCCGCTGGTGCATGATGCTCCCAGTACTGAGCAGTCGACGATCGCTTGTTCACACTCGTAAAGATCACGACTGTACTTCAAGCTCGGCAAGTGTGACACTTATGTGATTCAGCCAGTGGCTGTGCAGTATAAAACGCGCCCAATTGGCAACTTTAATGCAGTCTCGTGTAGTCCCATTGATGTTTTCTTTTGGCATGCATGATATGTGTTCACACTTTTTTTTCCCTCGCTTGCCGATAGTCCTAGCTGTCTGCAGAGAGTGAGTGTGAAACATGCCAACAAGCCTCTAAAGCAGTATGCAGTGCAATTTTGGTCTATTGTGCAAGCGAGGAAGAAGACTGCTCGTTTGGCTGTTGAGGCTGCGACATAGACTTTAGGTAGTATCTGAGCATTGTTAGACCCGCTCCACTCAAAAGGAAAGCACCTGCATGCACACAATGCTCAGTCAGCAACGACCAACCGGAGCGCAGATGCCGATGGAGAAGACAATTCCTGCACCCCTATGGCCACTGCCGACTGAGCGTTACGTGCATGCCTGGTTAATTTCCCGCTCAGTGGCTGAGCTGAGCGGGCCGTAAAAAGCGCTCAGCTAAAACTTTTTCTGATAGGGGGTGGCTGACGCATAGATATTTCAGACAGAGGGATGGCCGACACTGCTAACATCAATTCTCAGTGTGAGCAGCTCTCATCGCAATACGGAAATTATGATTAAAACTTCCTCTACCCGTTTCTGAAGGTTTTGGGACATGTGCTCCTTGCAGTATTGTCGGGCTAGACATCATTACACCCAGATCCACTCTAATAAATTCTAAGAGGATGAAGTCAGTTGCCACATAACTTGTGCAAAACTAAATCTGGAACTCACTCCTTCCTGTTTTCCACTGTATTGAGAACCTTGTCCCAGTATGTGATGGGTATGTGAAGAAAATTGACCAGATAAACAATATCACTTAGAAAATAGATGTCCCATACATATTAACCTGCATCTACCAGCCACTGTACACTACCTCACTACTGATTTGGTATCTTTCAATTGATATTCCTGAACTGTTCGCACCTGTAGACATCTTAATGATGATAACGAGGGAATGTTTCATCTCATGGGGTGTCATATGCGTAAAGTAAGTGAGGCTTGCGGGCATTTTAAAGGGCTAGGGCATGCCGATGGAAAACACTCAATGTGAGTTTGATGGTGGACGCTGATAATATATACTAGTTTTTGTGTAAGTCGCTATTTTTTGTTTCATGAAGTCTGCAGATGACTTTTAGTCGTCAAGTTGCCATTATGTGGGAACCGGGGTGTCATACTCTGCAATGCATTACATGTTTACCTGTGTCTACCCAATCTCATTAGTATGTGTACAACGGTGAGCTGCATATGTCAAGGATATGATTTGTCATTGTCTCAGTAATGCTAATGAATCGCTATGTTTACCTAAAAATGCTGAATGTGGATATCGGGGACTGCACACCTATCGTAACAAACGTCAGTGTTAAACAACATGCCAACTACTCTGCCAAGCTCGCCCGTCTCTCGACAGGCCCTTTTGAATTAAAATAGATGATTTCCACAAGCCTTTCTCTGAAGTGGGCCTTTTTCATACAAATAGCTGACCTTGATTATGAGATAACTGGACCATTTTCGCCGCTTGGTCATCC
Source organism: Ixodes scapularis (assembly GCF_016920785.2). Classification (NCBI taxonomy): domain Eukaryota; kingdom Metazoa; phylum Arthropoda; class Arachnida; order Ixodida; family Ixodidae; genus Ixodes; species Ixodes scapularis. Next base: position 90,041,494 of record NW_024609837.1, on the reverse strand, counting down.
AGTGTGTTGTTACAGGTGTGTCCCTTAGGGATTCTTGTTTTGATATAGTTTCCAGGTTGAAAATAAAATAAAGACAAACAGTGCATTAGCTACAAAAAAATTTCCTTTTACATGGGCTGCTTGTCTCATGCCCCTCACCCCAGTTTGGAATTTCTGGATTGTCACGTCCAGCTGGTATTGATTTACCCTGTCATTCTACTGTGGTGTCGATTCTCTTTACAGGTGCTGTAATGAAGGACTTGCCTTCTCGGGTGCATGGTCGACTTGCATCACAAGCTGCATGAGAAGTGTGAAGAAAATTTCCTAGGCCCGTGAAGGCAGCCTCTTTCATTCAGCGCACTCCTCTGGCGGCAAGCGCATGATTACCAGCCGACTGTAGCTTCGCTGCAACTGACAATAAACAATGACGGTAACAATTTTGTATGTTTCATTTATTGTTTACACACATTACGTGTTAAAATAACCCTTGTTATGAACTACATCATTCCTATTCAGGTGTGAATTGCACACAAAACCAAATGTTAGCATGGAAAACAAGACCGTGAACTGTATGGTTTTAGCCCGCTAGCCTGGGGTCTTGCTGGTATCTTGCGGTACTGCTGGTACTATGGCGGGGATTTGTGGTGGCAGCAGCCCGGGAACTCGCTGGGAAAAAAGACCGGGAACTGTATGGCTTGAGGCCGCTAGCCTGGGGTCTTGCTGGTATCTTACCGTATTACTGGTACTACGCTGGGGGTTTGTGCTGGCAGCATCCCGGGAACTCACTGGGACGCCCAGTGCCGGGCGTCCCAGTCAGTCCCAGTCGCTGGCCAGTGACTGGCAATCTCACTGGCCCGTTGTCGCCCCACGGGGCGTTTCCAGCGTCGGGCCAGTAGGATCTTGCCGGCAGACCGGTACCGCCCCATTCCCAAACCAGCGAGTTGTGCTACTTGGGATTATTTTGGTCTAGGATGTTTTATTTTATTTTATTTTTTTAGTAAATGTTTAGAGCCTATGTACTTGCTTGCTCATTTTGCTTGTTGTGTTGGTGCACCAATAAGAAGACCAATGTGGTTGTTTTTGGGCACCCCAAAATAAAGATTATTTATTTATTATAAGTATCCTCTCTGCAATGCCTACGAAGGCCCCTGGAGGGAATAAATAAATAAATAAATAACATTTTCGCATCCCTGGAGTTGGTTTTCGGATGCACCACGTGTTCAGGAGAGGCGGAACGAGTGCAACCCCATGCAACAAGTCTGCCAGTCTGGTATGTCCTATTATTTGATATTGAAGGGTCAGAGATGCGAGTGTCCTCAAAAGAACCAGCGCGTGCGGTGAACACAATTCTTGGTGTATAGACTCTCAAGGCCTAAAGGCAAGTGGAAATATGTTTATCTGGTTAGTGTATCAAATATGTTTATTTCCACTTGATTACATAATTATTGATTCTTAGTAAATGGTTCCATAACGAGTTCTTTCTGCGACAGTCTCATGTCAGGCGTTCAGTCGTAGTACCTGTGGACCTTGTAGTCGGCAGACGCTCCTGGCACGTCGGTGTTCAGTTTTGTCGAGTGGCAACTTCGACCGACTGATGACGTCTTGTGATCATACGTCATGTGCGGCCACGGACATCTATTGCTCTGAAGCCGCAGGGCTGGCTTCTAATCTGCAAATGTTCTTGGTAGTTTTCTGCATCAATGCAGCAAGCTCGGGCATGTATTGCTTACGTGGCTGTGCCTTTTGCTGTACCGTTGACTTGATAGATGGCAACAATGTTTGTTTGCTATCCAAGCCAATTCACTTCCATCTCGGAATGGTGATTTATTCTGCATCCCGCGACCGCTGCAACTTGTGTAAGTCTCGTGTAACAAAGTGAAGCCTGATGATGCTTGCAGTCCACTTTTGGGAGCAACCAACCATTCTATTCCTTCAAGTCACTCAGCGGCATTCTCCCTCAAAGTTGAAAATTCTGTGCTTCGTGGCGTGGACACAGATAATTAGTGGCCGCAAATTATTAGGTATGGTCCTTGGACGACAACCGACACCAGATCAACTGTCCTTGGATTGCAGCTCACCTGCTATGTCGTGCTTACCTCCCGTCCAGATGAAGGGGATCACGATCTTCGGGGTAATGTCGGCCAGAGTGTCGAACCAAAATTTTTATCGGTTCGGTTCGGGTTCGGGTTCACGGCTTACGGTTCAGTTCCGGTTCAGTTCCGGGGAGCAGGAATAATGGTTCGAGGCCGGTTCGAACCGCTAAATTGAGAAATAATTTTTCGAGTAGTTTTGGCAGGAGTCATTATTTGAACCGTGAAACAAGAAACTTATAGGTTTTTATCATTCGTAAAATCCACTTTTATTTTCAATTACCAAAAATAAGAAGTTAAATTATTTACTTTCGGTGAAAGAGTAAAAGAAGAGCTAAGTTAACATACAAAACATTCTGTTTATACAACTCAACATCTAGTGCCTTTGTTTACCTCAGTCGCATCAATTTCACTCGAATCAAAAGGGGATTTGTCTGGTAGGTTGCCTAAAATACCCGTGACTGGTAGAACGTTGCGTCGCAGTATTAAGCGATGACTACTAGTTGTGCTCTTGAAAGTTAGAAAATAATTACGGTGCATAAAATCATCCAATGGGCAGCTCCTCACCATATATATGGTGAAGCCTAGTTTAAGAATTACGTTTCACAGTAGATATGATCACGACGGAACTGATCTAAACGCAATAATATTTTAAACTTGTCACGAAAGTTTTCGGACAAGTCCTTGCAGTCTAATTTTTACAGAAACACTGAGCGGCCATCCGAACGCTTGTTTTCCTGACAAACATTGTTTTCGTTCAGCACCGTGATGCAGGGGAATAATCATGCAGAAAAGGATGATCAAAATCGTTCACTCCAATCTATACGCACCTTCGTACTCAGATTGAATCTGGCCTAAAATAGGGCGTATCCAAGTGAATGTTTTCGGGATAACTTGGCATTTAAGGTTTGTTCTTGACAAAAAGCCAGTTTATTCAATTTGAAATTAAGTATAAGCCTTACTAGTTTGTTGCTAAATAGAACAAAGTTCTCGACTCAATCTCATGACACTTGAGTACACCATGGCGTCACGTGACTTGTGGTGAGAAGTCGTGATACCATATTAAATCTGTAGTCCGTTGCAACTCAAGAAGGTAGGGCGAGGGTAATCCGAGCCGGGAAGGAGGAAGCATACAGAATGCTGGAGAAGGGGGGAAACCTCCTCCTCTCTTTAGCGTTCTGTCTGCTTCCTTCTGCCCGGTCCATCTTACCCTCGCCCTCCTTTCTTGAGTTGCAACGGGACCACGTGACGTGACATTACTTGAAAGCATGTCTTGACAGCATGACGTCACGTGGCCACGTGACAGACGAATAATCATAGTGTTAATATAAGAGCGCCACGAAAACATACAATTTCTCATACATTGCAATTCGGCATTGACAATTTGATGACTACTTATAAATACAGCTGCCGATTTTTGTGTCTCAAACATTCATTTTGTACTAAAATAAATTGCTGTGAACCGGTTTGAACCGGTTACCGTTAAATTTTTTTCCTGTCCAGTTCCAAGATGGCGGCGAAGATTTCGGTTCGGTTCAGTTCCGGTTCGGCTTAAAATGACGGTTCTGTTCCGGTTTTCAGTTCGGTTCGGTTTCGGTTCGACACTCTGAGGTCGGCACCCGGGACAAAGACCGCCGAAGATAATCCTTAATCTTTCGCGGACGATCGTCTAGACGTGGTCGAGGGTCGTTCGGCACGAACCCTTGCAGGCCAATTCATTGGTACGGGCACCTCCAGTAGAGATGGTCGGCCTCATGCAGTGGTAGCAGGGTAGTTTTCGGTCGGCCATTCACAGCACCTACGTTTTTTTCGGTGTACTTTCTTCAGCGCGGACCTACACTGGTTCTTCCCGATGTCGGGAAGGCTTCGGCTTTGGGGTGTCTCGTTGAATTGGCATTGAATAGTAACGGGTAGCCGGTGGAGGTCGTTGTGGGCTTGTGGCATAAGTCGCCCCCAGTTCTTCAGATGCCGCTTCGCTCAAAGAAGTCTCTAGTTGAAATGCCTCTCGAACTTGTTCCGAAATAATCACGGCAATCAAAAAAAAATCCGGGCAGCTGATGGCAGGAACTAGCTTCCTTATCTCCTCCCGGACACCGTTGTGGATGATGTCGCGGATGCCTGGGGTTCTGGCGTCGAATTTGCAGCTGGACGACTTCAGTGTCGACACGCCGGGAAGTTGTTGACAGTGACAGGCTCGGACCTGCAGTGTACATTCAATGTTGGAAGCCTCGGTGATATGAATCCTTTGACTGTTTTCGTGGGGTTGCGGACAAGACTGCTGAAGGACGCCGAAGGAATCCCATGTCCCTCAAATGAGAGACATGGGATTCTTAGCTTCTTGTCTTCTGTAGCCTCAGGGTTGGCGTGGGTGCTCGATCAGGTGCAAAACATCCTCCACGAAGGCGGTGACGCAGTCATTCAGTCCACGTCTTGGACAGAATCAGGAATTCAGCTCTCTCTCGTCAATGTTGGCTAATGAACGTGCACCTCAGCTCTATCTTGCAAACTTCCCACGACGTTAAGGAGGATTCGCGGTCCTCAAACCAGTGCCTGGCGGTTTCTTCCACAAGAAGTATAGGTTCTGCAGGAGCTGGTTGTCTGGCCACCCACTGTGGCAGGCGACACGGTCATGTTGTTCAATCCAGCCCTCGACGTCTTCATACACCTTGCGTGAAATGGCGTCGGAGTGCGAGGTGCGACGGGCATGCAAACCATGGTGGAAGCGAACGTGGTTTGCTGCTACAGATTTGTCATTGTTGGCTTAGTCAGCTTCAGTTTTCCTGGCAAAAGACAGAATTCCGGTGGTTCTTGCTGGTAGCAGCGACTGGCTCGGATTTCAGGTTCTTCGTGGTGTATTTCCGAGGTTCGTCCTTGGTATTTGCTCGTCTTGTGTTTTTTCTGCCGGGCTCGGGTTAGGACTTGGTTCACGACTCGCTGGGAGTATAAGACACGGGATAATCTGCCACCCGTGTCTTGTTATCGGGCACCTCGGCTGAGGAGCCGCCAGGGTCCACACAGAGTGAAGGACTATAGGTGAAGCGCACAGCACCTCCAGCACAGCATATGATGAGAGCTGAGCATAGCCTGGAACTTTCCAGAATTGTAAATATTGATAGAAAATAGGACTGGAGCCAGCATCCGTGACAATATAACAGAACAGACAGAAGAGAGTCTATCCCAACCACTAAAGGGGCTGCATTGCTTTAGTGGCATTCTGTCCGAAGAAATCCTCTGCTTCGGGGTTTGGCGACTGCCGTGTACGAGCTGAACTGAAATGAATGTGGGACCACTTTTCTTGTAATGAGTCGCTGCAGACTGTCGTCGCAAAGCGGCGTGAACGGGTGGACTGGGTATGTAACACTCGGGATGAAATGTCCATACAGCTTGCAATTCGCGTAACGAGTGTTGATGAAACTTTTATGTCGACTAAACGTGCGACAGACCAGCAGAATCACTACCGGCCGCTACACCTTTGCTCTGTGAAAGTGCACGTCTACGCCAGAACAATTTAGGAAGCAGCAGAGCATCACCTAAAGCACGGCACAGGAACTACCAGCTTGAAGGCAGCTCTCCGGTGCACCGGATAACCAAAGTGAGCCTTCAGTCATTTTAACTAAGTGGCACCACGATTGCTCACTGCCAAGCACGACTCACAAAATTTCCGTTGCTGAACTGCGTATCCAAATATATTGCACACGCTTCACGGCAGACCTCGAAGATTCTGATGGTCAACGAGAGCGCAGAAACGTCGCCTTAAAATTTATCCTAGCGGTATCCGAATCAATCTGAGGTCCAAGCAACGTAGGGCCGATTGTCTCTTTCGTGGCAATATTTCCGTCGGTGCCTCCGTATTTTCACAGCGTTCCTCCGTATTTTCACGTTATACCTACATCAGATACCACGCTGAGCTTTGAAGTCGCTTTCGACCGGCCTGATATGACGACTTCTGTGTCAGAAATCAACTCAGCGAGGCGACCGACAACGAACAAAGCATGCGATAACCTCCTGCCCAGCTGGGGCCAGCCACTGCCTGGGCGCTGCCATCTTTCCTGTGACGTCACGTATTTGGTTTGGTCACGTGACGAGTGGTCAAATTTGCGTACAATGGCAGCGGCCTTATGGGGGTCACTTTCGAGCGGAGACTGGAGCCCAGGGTAGCTAAACTCGTCGAGCACAACTTTGTGTCCGAAAGTTGTGGAACGCGCTAATTGGACTCTCGCGACGCTGACGTCAAGCCGAGCGAGGTGTCAATCATCCAAGCTCTCTCGATGCTCAAATTCCAGCGAGAATGTAAAACACAAAGTCGTAGCGAGCTCCATCGAAGCGCGTGCGAGCAACACCTTGGTGCCAGCCGATTGAACGGCTGCACTGATGACGTCTCGCCCGAGTGTCCCTACATCTATACGCCACGTTAGAGTCAATGATGCGTAGATTGTACCTAGGCGGCCGGTAAATACTCTGAACTTTCTCGTCGCAAGATCGTCGTTTGTGGAAGTTATTGGTGACGAAAAAGTGACGTTTCACAACTTTGGGAAGGAGTTATTTGAGGCCAAAATCTTCGCTTCGGAATCGAGGCGAAGATTGAACTTTGTGATGTTGTGAAGCCGTGCGCGGTGTACGCGGGCGGCTTTATAGAGCTCATTTTCCGCCACTGTCAACAACGCCACCGGGGTCACCCACAGGCGGTTTGTGTAGAGACGTCGGTAATGTCTGAGAAATGAGGGGAAATGGGGGATAACAAAAAAAAAAAAAAAAATCCGAAGAAAAGGGAAAAAAATTAAAGACGTTTACAAATCTTTGTAATGCGAATTTAGAGCTCAAATTTTGAGGAGAAATAAGGGAGGGTACGGAGAGGAAGGTATGTCCCTCCTCCTCCCCTCTTCCTCTCCTCCCCGCCTCCTCCCATTCAGTTTCTCCGCTAAATTTAGCAGGGAAATGGACATCACATGACAATCTAGCGGAGAAGTGAATTGGCATTGAAGTCAAGTAGCTGAGAATTGAATTGGTGTTGAGGTCATGTGACGTCAATTTCGCGCTAAATTTAGCGGGCCGGTTACGCCGACGGCTACGCCCACGCCGCGAAACCCGGAAACGGGCGCCGAAGAGCTGCGCTCTAAAAAAAAATTAAGGTACGACCAACACACGCACACACACACACACACACTCACGCTCAAGAGTGTCAAGAAGGGCAGTAGAAATTGTTCGGGAGAGAAAGAGAGAGAGAGAGGAGGTGATGGTGGTAAAGAAGGGGGATATTCCTTTCCCCTAATATTTTATTATAACTCTCTGAAATGCTATGGTGGTTCGGGCCTGGGGCGATACCCCTTCCACCCCCCCCCCCTTTCCACCCTTATGCCCCTTGCCCCCTCTTTCGACGCAACTGGGGGAGGGGGGCTAAATCCCCCCCCTCCCCATCCTCCTGTTTCGACGACCCTGCTTAGAGGTGTTCCAATGAGCAATGACGAGCAACAGCACAGCCTGCAATTTTCGAAATAACGGTTCAAGAGATTCTGGAATTCAAACGGCTCGCGTTCCATGAACTCAAGAGTGGCCATGACAGACTTTCAAGCGAAAGACTTGTGCCAGGGCACGTATATAGTGTGCGGGCGCGTTCAGTGACGTCATTTTATAGTTGATACCTTTGACGATGGAGTGAGGATTATCAGTTGTGAACGACAAATTTGATGGTGCGTGTTCAAATCGACGATGTCAAGTTTAGTGTCCTTGCGTTCTTGAAGCATCACCGTCAATATTGACAACCTGACATTACTTTTATTTCCTTATTTACGTTGATAAACACACTTAATCCCAAACTGACTGATCTTCGAATGTCTACCATAAAATTATTTTATCCCGCCGATGAAGGGACAACTGCCCGGAGGCGAAATTCGCCCGAACGTGGACAACGTTAGTCGGCTGGTTGTAACCTAACCACGTCGGGGTACACTTTGGCCAGATTTGAAAGGCCGAGATAAATCAAAAGAACGGTAGGGACGCTTTTTAGTAAATTCTGCTTTATCGGCGGAAATAAGAACGATACCGGACTATCAAATTCGACGGTGTTGATTTTAAAATGCAATTCCCAAGCGTCCATCGTGCTTTTTAGAGACCATCAAACATGACGGTCGCAGCTGATAATCTTTGTTGTGACGTCACACGTATGAACCACGGTCGTCTCTGCGCGTCTTCTAGTGCTGCTCTTGATCGGTGCCTAGGGAGGCGTAGGGATTTTTCGTCCCCTCAACGAAAAACGTCACGAAGACAGACGGATCTGCGGGTTTGTGAGAAAAGACAACTTCGCAGCAATCTTTCGGCTCCTCCCCCCACTATGTCATAACACAAAGAATATTTTTGTTGACGAGTTTAGCGACCCAGGTTCATCGCTCTAAGCCCCTCCACCTCGTTGCTCGTTGCAGTGATGTTCCTCCTCTGCTCTTAATTTCCTCCTTTCTGCTGCTCGCCCGTGCACGTTCAGCGCTCAGCGCGAGCTCCCGCCGACACAAATGCCTGCAAAACGTGCCAGCGGTGCTATACTCCGTTTCGCCTTATGTTGTACCGCAGACAAGGCTCGAAGCGCGGGTTTATAGCGTTGGGAGCTACTCTTAACGCACGAGAGCTTGTGCCGCCGCGATGTGCCCTGGAGCACATCGCGGTACATCATAAGGTGAAACAGAGTATAGCAGCGCCCAGTACGCACAGAAGCGGAAGGAAGGAAGGAACATACTTTATTTACAGCATCTCACTGTCCGAGCCGCGTTTTTTTTTTTGTTGGTTTTAGCACTCCTATATCGAGCTAGCTCATCGAACCGACCGACAGTGCCTAGCTGAGCAAAATTTGTTTTTTGATACTGGCTTTATTCCGCGCTGCAGGGTTGGCAAAGCAATTTCGTTAGAGGCTCACGAGCCAGTGGCTATCGGTTTAACTATTCAAGAATTAAAAACATAGTCAATCAATCAGTGAAAAATGTTATCAAACGTTAGAATCATATATAAGACATGCCTGGTCAGCATTTCGTGAATGAAAGACCTTTTGCGCGACATAAACGTTTAAATTGATTTTCGCTGTACGTCAGAGGGCAGCCGACATAACAGGTCAGTGAGGCCAATGGAGCAGAGCCAAAAAAAAAAACACTATGTCGCGGAGCTCACCGTCTTATAGTGCGTTTTTGTCACCGGTCAAAGCAATCAAGCGCAAACCATGCACCATGGCCTTGCGCTTTTAGTATACGTGTTCGTGCTTGTGTTTGTGCTTGTTTGTTTGTGCTTGCTTGCAGCAGGCGTTTTATTCAAGACGGCTGCTCAGAAGGGCGCTCTATATAACTCATCAATTTGATGATAGTTTGATTAAACTTGATTACCAATTATCTGACCTTCTAAATAACCACCCCAATATTGTTGAAATAGTACTCCGAGGTCGAAGATTCTGCATGTTCAAGAAAAGAGTAAAAGTGCATTTTTTTAGCCCCAGTGACCTAAACTTAAAATTTGTTAGGAAAGTGGGTAGCAGATTTCAAAGTGTTTTCTATATAGCTTTTGATATTTTTTTATTAATAACTAAGTCTATTGATAATTTGATGTTGAAAAATAAATATATCAACGTCTTTTACGTATCTTTATATATATATATATATATATATATATATATATATACATATATATATATATAAAGGTAAAGTAAGGTAAATATGAAAACAATGGACCGGGAAAAGTTAATAAGTGAAAGATGCGTACTGTCGGAGTTACTAATTCGAAGTTTATTACGACGTTTCGAGCGGGGACCGCTCTTCATCAGGTAGCGAGTATACAGCCCGCGAATGTTTATATACCCCTAAGAAGAAATTAGAGGGAGTAAAGTGCCGTAGACAATGGAAACAGCGTTGACAGTACAGATAGATTACACAGAAAGGAGAGGGCACCAAAACTTGACAATCATCAAAAAAAAAAAAGTCGGTTTGCAAAAGAAGATTATTTTTGGAAGAGCACCCCTCCAGCGGAGGCGAGAAGCCCTTACCTCCTACGGGGCAACTTCTGTACCTTTTCCGATGCTGTCCGCAGCCGTCCCACGCAGCAGAAGTGACTCTACACAGAAAAAGGTACTGTGACGCCCGACCATTCTAAATCCCGAGCATTCCTTACTGTACGTAAAGCCGTTAACAAGCGCGTCAAGCACACCATGCATGCAGAGACGCTTGCTCTTTACTTAAAAAACAAAACCTCTCCCAAAGGTCTCCGTCTATGCCTGAAACCCTCATCAGATTCCTTTAACCACATTGAGCATAAACAGTGGAATGAAGTCACGCTTGAGGCCTCACTAAAACTAGTCGGAATCACAGAGCAACACCACAGAAGGAAGGCGGCCGAGCTATCACATAGAGAAATCAAGATCAGAAACGACGGGTCACTAAGCTGCGAGGAAAACGCCGAGATAGAGCTATATGAGCAGAAAAGACGCAACGAGCTGTGGATAACAAAAAAGAGAAAACTCGAGCGTGACAAAATATCTGACGCATGTCCCCAACCGACGTCCATGATGAGTACTGATTCGATGGCAGCCGAAGCAACTATCCATGCCCACTCTCCACCGCCAGGGCCTGCACGGGTCGCAGACGCAGAACCGTCGCTGGCTTCAAATAACTCCGCCGCTCTAGACACGATTGGCTGCCGGCCGCAAGTTGCAGCGCGTTCCGGGAGACATTGCGAAAAAACAGTGGACAAAGGCAACATAGTAAATTTATCGGACGCAGTGTTAACGCGGGAAGAGACCAACATCCTTTCTAAAGGATTAACCTTCTGCCCCACAACTGGCCACTACAACGAGTTTCAATTGTACCAAGATCTGGACAAGTTTGCCCGGAACATGAGGCTCCGCGAGTACTTTCACGACCGCCAACCGAATCCTAACCAAACGATTCTGACCAACCCAGAAAAGCAATGGACGCCTAATCCGCGAAGAGATAAGTACCTCGACATGTACATTGATATCACGCAACGCGAAATCATTTCCGCTGTGAAGAGGCAAAGACCGACAAAATATAACCTTTCTCGGCCAGAGAATGAGTGCCTGAAAAGACTCAGTGCCAGGGCAGATCTAATTATTAAACCTGCAGATAAGGGCGGCTCCATAGTTGTTATGAACAGACAAGATTATCTTGATGAGGGCTTTCGGCAATTGAATGACGCATCGTTTTACCGCGAACTACCGACAGACCCCACACAAAGACTTGAAACGGCCATCATAAAGGAATTAGTAGCTCTAAAGAAAAGTGGCAAAATAACCAAGGAGGTTTTTAACGCCATAAAACCATCCCACTCCAAACCCGGTCGCTTTTATCTCCTTCCTAAAATACACAAGATCAACAACCCCGGGCGACCCATAGTGTCAGGAATAGGCACAGTCACCGAACGTATCTCGAGTCTTGTCGATACACTGATCAGGGACATTCCTCCAACCTTCCCTTCGTTTGTTAAGGACACCAGCCACTTCCTGCAGAAAATTTCCCCACTAGACATTCCGGATAACGCTTTTCTCGTAACCCTTGATGTGGCTTCCCTATATACAAATATACCCCACAGAGACGGAATTGCGGCAGTGATCGAAGCGTATGAACACGCTCAGCACACACTTGACATCGAGGGGGACGTCCTCTCAATTCTGATGAAACTGGTTTTGGAGAACAATCACTTTGAATTTGAGAATAGGCACTTCCTGCAGACCAATGGAACCGCTATGGGAACTAAGATGGCGCCAAATTACGCTAACATATTTATGTCACAACTGGAAACCACCTTTCTCGCTGAACGCCCCACTCAACCGCTGTTTTACACAAGATACATCGACGACATATTCATGATCTGGGCCGGTGCTGAAGACGAACTCATGAAATTTATCGCCGCCTTCAATTTAGCTCACTCATCGATAAAATTTACTCACTCCGTATCACAAAAGTGCATAAACTTCCTGGATGTAACTGTGGAAATTTCCAACAACAAATTAAGTACGAAACTTTACAGAAAACCTACCGATAGACAACAATACCTCCATTTTAACAGCTGCCATCCTCGACACTGTAAGACTAGTCTGCCGTACTCTCAAGCGCACAGATTTAAGCGCATATGCTCAGACAACAACGACTTTGAACAAAACGCTCAGGAACTGAAACGCGTACTAACCCAGCAGAGGTATCCAGCAAATGTAATCGATGACGCTATAAACAAGGCAAGAAACCTCGACCGCTCAGAAATCATTGGCAACCGAATAGAGCGTCCTCAAGAAAGCAGACAGTCTAACCTTATTTTAACGTATACAGGCAATCTTCCAAACATCAACAACATATTGAGCAAAAATTACAATCTTCTGTCACAGAGCGACCGCCTCAAAGAAATCTTTCCCGCCGCTCCTCGGGTCGTCTATCGACGCGGCAGGAATCTCCGGGACGTCTTAGTAAAATCAAAAACTACCACTCCCGCAAACCTAGGTTGCCGACCATGCCGAAAGCCCAGGTGTAAAGTATGCAAGCACATGTTAGAAACAAAGAACGCCACGAGCACAAATTCAGAGTTCACGTGGAACATAAGGGGTAGCTACGATTGCGGCACGTCAAACGTGATTTATCTCCTGCACTGCAATGTCTGTAATAAACAGTACGTCGGACAGACTAATTTGGCTTTCAGACTACGCTTTAACAACCGCAAATGTCACGCACAAACACTCCCCGACCTTCCGCTCTCAAAGCACCTGTCTCTTTCTAATCACTCAATCAAGCACATTTCTGTTGTAATTTTGGAATCAGGCTTCAGCACAAAAATTGAAAGAGAGCAAAAAGAATCATATTTTATTTATAAGTTTAATACCTTCAACCAGGGCATTAATGAAAGTCCGGGAAGGCTGTTTAGTTTGCAGCTGGCTCGTTGGAGAGCTGATCCTCTCCGCCCTTGAGCTTCTCTAGATGCACACACTGAAGACACTAGGAGATCTTTAAACTTAACAATCGATAGTTAAACCACATCCTAATACGTTTAAGTCCGAAGAGAACCTCCAAAACGGATAAATGCGGCTCAAGCGGTTAATCTCATGCAGGCATAGACTGTCACATCCCTACCACTCCTTATCCAAAGAAAAATCCCCCAAAGTGTTTAACTTCGACCTCTAGCACAAAGGAATGTCACGGGATTTGGGGGCGTCGGTGGTCACATGTATCCTATTTCTGGTTTGAAGACGAGCCACCCCTTCCCAACCCAAGACTTGCAAACTTTTTTTTATTTTTATTTTTTTATTTTTTTGTGTGAGAGGAAATAATCTCTCCACCAACAACTTTTTTTTTTTTTTTTTTTTGCGCGAGTGTAAATAATCTTCTTTTGCAAACCGACTTTTTTTTTTTTTTTTTTGATGATTGTCAGGTTTTGGTGCCCTCTCCTTTCTGTGTAATCTATCTGTACTGTCAACGCTGTTTCCATTGTCTACGGCACTTTACTCCCTCTAATTTCTTCTTAGGGGTATATAAACATTCGCGGGCTGTATACTCGCTACCTGATGAAGAGCGGTCCCCGCTCGAAACGTCGTAATAAACTTCGAATTAGTAACTCCGACAGTACGCATCTTTCACTTATATATATATAAATATATATATATATATATATATATATATATATATATATATATATATATATATATATATATATATATTATGTTTCAATGCAACAGAAACGGAGAATTTTGGAGTAACGCTGACATTGTATGTTAATGTGTGTGTGTCAAACGTTGAATGAGAAAAAAAAGAAGTGGTCGCACTTGCGCGTGACTTCTATCACGGGACTTTCCCCTTAGAAAGCCCCCCTTCCAAACGTCCTCACGTAGGTAGGATGTATGTTAATGAATTTGAATCTCAAAGGGATCGCTGGCCGAGTGGGCTAGCGCACACCAGCTTGGAGCACGTGGAGTGAGAGTTCGCGCTGCAGGACCCAGGCATCCTGGGTTCGAGCCCCATCGCAACGTTACTGGAGCAAGCTCAGTTTCACGGCTCCGCCCAACGCTACTGGATCGGACAAGTTCACAAGTTTTGAGAAAAAAGTGACGCGCTGCCATTCACTGCCGCGTCGCGGCACTCGTGTCCAAGCCCGCCCGACCCGTTCAGTCTGGCTGGCCTCGGTACCCGTGGACTGGATACGCCGTGATACATCGTTTTCGTGGGGTTCACAAAGTGCATTACTAAGTACTGTTGCCAGTGTGATAATGTCCGGATTGAGACAACATTTCCTGGGGCTTTTGGTGTAAATTTACGCCCGCCGATCCTTCTTAGCTTTGGCGTTTTTCCGAAATTCGGCACCAAGGCAAGCGGCTCAGAGAAATGGCTGCGTCCATCGTCCGTGGTTTCCGGCACATGGACCGTTTCGTTTTGGTCATCTGCGGATTAAAATGTCGTAAACTTCCCTCTTCTGGTGTTCTGTGTTTGTGTCAGAAGTTCAAGCGCAAGCTGCTGCACACATACCAAAGCCGCATTCGGAAAGAATGACAATTCGAAGAGGTCTTCGTCAATCGAAAGAATCGGGCTGTTTTCGTATGCGTATTCGGCTACGTCGAGGCCTGCTGCTTATGAAAACAACTCAGTTCTTCCTCTCGTGTGTTCTTTACGTGTGTGACAACCTCGCTCCCTTGCGTGTGCGTGCCATTTCAAAAACGTGTGACTAAGGGGTAAGGATTTCAAGACATCACTTCCGATCAGCTGATCAGCGCGGATTCGTGTGTGTATATTTGAAGATTTGTGTGTGAACGTGCGGTAGATATTAGAAGCGCTATTTTACAGTACCTGCTACAGCTTCGCGGCAACAGTGCACGAATTGTGAGACACCCTCGTTGGCTATGTGAAACGACTTCATTTGTGTAGCTGTATGCATGCTCGATGTGCCTGACAGCAACATGCTCGTTGACGTGTTTATAAGCGCGCGTTAATTTAAATTCGCTTTATGTTAACTACTATCTTCTTAACGTTGCAGTTGTCCAAGAATGATAATATTGTTTCTTTGATCTCGTGGTGTTTCTGCGATCTATCTTGAGCAAAAATAAAGACATTTTAGCTACCCTGAGAATGCGATATAGGAATTCGGTTATGCAAATACCACATTTGAAAACTTCAGTGCCTCTTCGTTGTAACGCAAATGCTCTTCTACGCAAGATAAATTGATCGAGAGATGACGGAAAAGGTGGCTGTAGCGAAGAAGAAAGCTCGGGTCCTGTGATCGCCAACTACAGGTATTTTCAGTCCTGGTATTTTGCATTCTGCTCCCGATTTTTCCCATGCAAAAAAGAAACAAACGTTGCACAGTGTTCATCCCCAATTTTAGCCTTTCCGAAGATTTGTTGTGGTAACAAATCAAAGGCAGAAAGTGTATTTGGTTCGTTTTCTTGTGACAAGTGGGAGCGTTTATCGAGAACTGCATACGACGCTGACAGCGCACGCTAGCCCCTGTTTGTGGATCATGGTCATAGACGAATATCGCGCGACGACTTTGTGCAGCGTTGCCCACAGATGGTGCATTTGTTTGTAAAATTTGCAAAGAGCGAACTTACCGGAGGAAAAAGTAAAGAAAGAAAAAGGCTTAGCTCGTATGGAAACGCAGCGACGTCACTGGTCTTTAAACAACACGGCGCCGTTTCGAACGGGAGACAAGAGATGGCGCAAGCGGTCGCGACGCAACTGCATACGACGCCTAGAGCCGAACGAGCATACAAATGAACGAACGTGGATACGACGCGGAGAGCCGGCGTTTTTAGTTACCGCGCCTGTTTTTGTTTCTGCGACTGTCGCCGCCTGCGGAACGCGCGCCGCTTTTGAGTCGAAAAGATCGTCTCGGCGCCGTATGCTCGTTCGTTGGCGTACGTTGGCGGCGTTCGTTGCGCCATCTCTGGTCTCCCGTGCGAAACAACGCCGTGTTGTTTGAAGACCGATGGCGTCGCTGCGTTTCCATAGGAGCTAAGCCTTTTTCTTTCTTTAATTTTTCCTCAGGCAAGTTCGCTCTTTGCAAATTTTACAAACAAAATGCACCATCTGTGGGCAACGCTGCACAAATTCGCAGCGCGATAGGTTAAGAAACCGAATTGTGCGGTCGATTTAAAGAGCCTCGCCTCCCCTTGATACACCCAGTACAATGCGAAAACATTGTAGTCCCTACAATGCTTTCGCAATTCCACACGTAAGCAGTCTTAAGTTATTTGGCCACAGCCCCCGGGAACATGTATGTGTGGAAATAAGGATTACTATTATTATTAATACTAACTCACGCACACTGGATGTCGTAATATTTCTTTTTATTTTCAAATGACAACGAACCGTAGACCACATGAAGGTATACGCACGCAGTCTTCACGAGAATTGCGAAATAAAATAGTCATAACCCTCTAAAGACTTATAAAATTAATGGATGTTCTGGCTGAATTGACTCAGTGTAAACTGTAAATACAAGGTCGTGTTGAACACTGTAACCGTTAGAAAACGCCGACTTGTTGTGTCTGATTTACATGATCCACTTCTGCTTGAAATGATCAGTTTCGACATCGAGCACCGCAGTTTCAGTCTGCAATTGTTTTGCAGCACCAGGGACATCGCAACTGAAATTAGCGACCAGAATCTCATTCGGAATCTTTAGGCCCTTCACAAAAGCTAGGCGACGGTATACTCTGTTTCGCCTTATGTTGTACCGCAGGAAAGGCTACAAGCGCGAGCGCCTTGCTCTAGAGCACATCTCGGCGGCACAAGCTCTCGTGCACCAAGGGCAGCTGCCAACGCTATGAGCTCGCGCTTCTAGCCTTCGCTGCGGTACAACATAAGGTGAAACGGAGTATAGCGGGAACCAGGTGAAGCTCGAGCGGCCGGCCGCTCTGTAGAGCGCGGCCACCCTCTCCCTCTTACCGGCGGCCGGGCCGCTGAGTCATGGGCTACTCCGTGGGGTGGCGTGCCTGGTAACTATGGCGCACGCCAGCCAATGGGAATGTATCCACCAATTTGCTGTTACAGACTACAGACCTCGCTTTGTAGGACGAACATTTAGTTACCGTTCGGCGCCGTTTGAAAAGCTGAGAACGCCGGTTGGCTCCAAAAACAACCAAAAAAAAGTCAATACCTTCGCATTAAAAAAACGATGGCATGCCAAAGCATTGGCGTTTCCTAGCCGCTCCTTCCAGAAGGTATGTGCGAATAGCGAGACTGTGGCTTCCAAAGAATGACACTCTTCCTATTTATTGCAAATAAACGTTTGTCTAATAAACTTGATGAACGTCATTCGAAACAACCGTATAAGTGAATATTCGAAAGATGTTATTCGCGTGGTGCGCTAAAGTTACCACTCAAGGGGCGCAAGGCGGGTGGCTCGGAAACGCACATGAAACAAAACGAAAACGCGCGAGCGTGTCGAGTTCGGACGCATTATTGTGACGAAGTGACGAGGTGCCGCGCTGCAGAACCCAGGGATCCTGGGTTCGAGCCCCACCCCTGCCCGTTTCGATCTGGATGAGCATCGCACCGGCGTGCGGTCGTGTGTCACTACTGCGTGGTGCACGTTAAAGACCCCAGGCTAGCGGTTGACCGCACTGGCTAAATTTCTCATCTACAGCTGGGAGACTCGTCGCCCCTGTGAGGCAGACCAAGTTCTAGGCTGTATAAACACACACACAACCCAATTTTTTGACGAGGTGCCGGAATGCCTCTCGTGCTGCAGCTCCTCGTGCAAGCCGTTGCCATAATCTGCTCATGATCGTGATCATGATCAAAGCAGGTGGACATCCGTGTATTCTAGCTAATGCTTTCTTCACGCTACTAAAGCCTCTCAATCTATTTAAGTTTCTCTTGCAAGTAGCGTCAAATGCGCCAGTGTACAAAGCCCATGTCTCGTGCGGCCCTTTGGAGCGAATGGCCGCTCGTGGCACGTGTCTGGCGTGTTTCCACAACAATAGGTGGCAGCAATCGACAAAAAAACAAACAAAAAAAAAACGTCTTTATCAAGGGGATTTACATCCCCCTAAATCCCACGGATCTGTATGCGTTTCTCTTGCAAGTAGCGTAAAACACGCCAGAGCACGAGGCCCGTGTCTCGAGCGACCCTTGGAAGGAAATGGAGGCGCAGCACTGAAATGAGCGGCCCTTCCTTGGAAGGGAAAGGTCGCTGTACCCTATCGCTACTACAGCGCTTTAGTTCCTCTTGAGAGACACGTCCTCCTCACCATGTCGTCCACCTTGCTCCGGTGTTGAGTTGGACAAGTCTCTAGAGTAATTATAGGTCATGAGGCCGGCTGCCTAGAGAGACTTATGCGGAACACGCCTTTCTCTTCGTCATCTTAAGAAACAAGTTTGTATTGCAAGCATGTAATTATTGTAAGCCGAAACCACGGTGTAAGATACACTCTTTAGGTGAGGACACGGCGGGGCTGAATGCGCGGTGCGAGGAATCAGATAGCGTTCGTTCGACGGGCAACTGAAAGGCGGCAATATTCTGCGGCAACCGTGCCCGCGGCTGACAGTGTCGCCGGCGGCCAAACGGCGAAACTGTGTGAGAGCAAAAAAATTATCTCGTTGCTATGACACCCCGGTACACCGTGGTCTTTCTGCACGTGCGACTACCTCGCTGGAGCTCTGCGCGTGTGGAGCATGAGGTGGCACGTGCCGTGTTGTACGTGCCCACGGGTCGACGAGGCACCTGCCGGCTCCGCTTTAAACCATAGTGAGAGAGAGAAAGAGAGAGAGTGAAAAGTGGACTTTATCGGCACGTCGCGAGGAGCGCGCTGTTGTCACGTGGTCTTACACTGTGGCCGTAACTTATTTCAATCGGCTCTTTACAGTTATTTCAATCAAGCATAATTGCACACATTTTTAATCGCAGTGATCGGGAACAGTTGTTCAGGATGGCTCAGCCGGCTTTGGGCATGGCTGTGACGCCGCAGCACTACGCGGCTAAATAAGTCCCATTGCTTCTCGGCGAGGGTGAAGGCCACGAGGAAACCGCTCTCTCGCCCAGTCATCGAACAACACGGCAGGGCAGCACTGAGCATCTCGCTTGATTTTATTTCGCAACACTCATTGCGGGGACTCCGAAAAACGAAAGAGAAGAGCGAGAAAACTTCACGAGTTGTGATCCTGGGACGTCTTGCTGGAACAGCCTCTAGCGGAGACGGAGTGAAAGAAAGCAGTGCAAAGGGTGGGCCGCGCCACTGTCTTGAGACTCGACTTGAGTCCC
The DNA here is from genome assembly GCF_016920785.2 of Ixodes scapularis. NCBI lineage: Eukaryota > Metazoa > Arthropoda > Arachnida > Ixodida > Ixodidae > Ixodes > Ixodes scapularis. The sequence goes on along the minus strand of NW_024609837.1, from coordinate 90,022,205 downwards.
GCTCACCTCGACCGCTGGCTTTGGCATTGCTTCCTTTCTCACGGTCTCAGCTGAGACGCTGTTTCTAGCAAGTTGGACCTGGCTGCTTATAATTAGTTGCAAAAAAAACAAGAGTCGTGGTTGGTGTAAAGCGCAAAGTGGAAGCTCGGAGTCGTTGCAAAATTAGACCAACACCATGAAAGTTGATCGTCTGACATTCTTCATATTTGAATAAATAAAATAAAAATTAATAAAAAAAGAGGACCTAGTGAGAGTTTCGCACATGTGCAACGCTTTTGATAGAGCACTTCATGGAAAGGAGGCTAATTAGACCTTTTTCCTGAGCCCCAGATTTGAGCCACGACGATTGGCTGTTTGTCGGCTTACCATGAGGACCAGTCACTGCGGTTTGCAGATAAAACTCTTCGTAAGTTGTCTACCAGTAGAGTAACGTTAAAACTAGGGTGCCTCAATGTCCTTCTGTTTAGGGTGATGCCACTCTTTGTAGTACCCGATGCCGACAGCACGCGCTCACGGGGAAATTACAAAGAATTTGACGAAAACAAAATGTCGCCATAGCACAGTCAGCGCCACAAACGCGTGGAGGGACACGTTCTTTCACGCGCTTCTGAACAAAAAAGAAAAATAAATGTGCGGGACAAAATGGCGAGATGTCTCCGCCCTAAGCAGAGCGCACATGAAGGCACCCTAGTTAAAACTGAACCAGCGTGGTTAGAAAGCTTAAAAAAAATATGTCTGTTAAAAATTTTGGAGTGAAGGGAAAAATCCCTTCGTCGTCGTCATCATCTGGAGTTCAATATTTGCACTTTTTGTGGTGTCGGAACATGGCAGGCAGCATTGAATCACTCGGTGTTTTCGAGAACTTGCTCGTGACCCTTGTGACGCGCTTCTCGTTTTTCTTTTTCTAGCAAGATTAACTGTGACTTATTGCAAGAACAAGAAAGCAGCGCGAGGAAATATTTGAGAAAAGAATCCTCGGCGTCAGGGACAGAATCAGCGCCACTTTTACGGACTTCCCAACCACGAATTTGAGCCACCCTTCAAAAGATGGCCCAAGTGCGCGTCGTCTGCAACAACATAGGCTATTCTTATTATTTGGGACAATTAGTATGCTTTTAAAAAATTAGAGTCATAGAAAGTGATTTTATTTCGAACGAGAAGAGCTCTAATTAAAGAATCGTTATAAAATATCTTGCAAGATATCAAGGATTACCACTAGAAGAAGACGACGACGGTGCAAAAGAAGAGAGCTAGAATAAAAGAAGCGGTACCGGATCGACGGTTTTTTTTTTTTGGACTTGATTTCTGTTATTATCATTCGGCCGATATTAAAAACGGTTTCAATCGCAACGGCTCCTTGGCTTCCTCGCCGAAACATGGTGCCGATACCAGGATCTCTGCTTCGCCAACGAAGAAACGTGGACAGAAGAAGTCGGCGAAGGAGCGGCTGACGAGGACCTGGACAGAACAGGAGGAACAGCCAAGGAACAACAGGCGGACCGGACACCAGTGCTCAGCAGTCGTAAGCCCTTTGAACATTTGACAATGAGCAGGGACGTTGTAACCAGAAAAAGAAAGGCTCTAAGGACGCAAATAACTCACCTAATAACGGACGCCGACAAAAAAATTGAAGCAAATGCTGACAAGAACGAACTCTTGCTATCGGCTAATCTGATGAAAGGAGTCGCAGAAACGCTCAGAGAGACGAACACTCAAATAAAACAATCTCTGACGGCCGAAAGCGCGGATGCAGAATATGAGAGGGTGATCGAATACGATCTCAAGGTAAAAACTGCAATCTCCAAGTTAGAAGTCAGTATTCAAAACACAACATAGGGTATGCAGAGAGGAGAACATGGTGGCCAAGTTCCCGCGTTAAGAGAAACCGCACCGCGTGAGATGAATGAACTGGTGAAGCTGCCAAAGCTCGAACTCGTGAAGTTCGATGGAAACAAATTGATGTGGCAACGATTCTGGCATCAGTTCGAAACGTCAATTCATTTAAGACCGGGGATGTCAAACGGACATAAGTTCAATTACCTTATGACGGTGCTTACAAGAAAAGCCGCCTTGGCCATTGAGGGGCTGCAGTTTTCGGAACGAAACTATGAACAGGCGATAAAACTATTAAAAGAGAACTTTGGGAGTGAAGACAACTTGATCGAGGCACATATGGATGCTCTCATCAACCTGGATCAAGTGAAATCCTGCAGAGACCATAATGGTCTAGCTCGGCTGTACCAGAAGAAGAAACTTAAATGTTTAATGGCACAGCGGCAACTAAGGCCATAGTGTGCCAAACACAAGGTAACTTAAAGGCAATACTGAAAAGACCTATAGTAGGTAGTTCCATCTTAAAACTATGAAAAATAAATGATTAAAACCTTACAAGATACAGGCCTATTAAAGCCTCCAGAAATTTTAACGAATGCTCCACTAACCAGAGGCACTCTAAAGGAATTTCATTCACGCAAGGAAGTATGGAAAATGTGCCGACGATACAAGATCGCCGGCTCTCTGCCACCACTAATTTTCAGGTAAACGTAATAGAAAAGAAAACAAACTAAATTTCATAGCCGATGTAGGATGCCAATGCTATCTAGAAACTTAAAGACTTGACGGTGCGGCACAAGAGGTTCATCACCCAATAATAATGCCGGGTGGAACGGGACGCGATTCCGGAAAAAGGTAGAGAAAAAAGTGGTGCGTTCGGGATGGTACTTAGGACATACGATAAGAATATGCAAGACACTCAAAGACTCGTTACAGTGTTCACATTTCGGAGCTGTCTCTGCTCGTAGGAGGTACCCATGCGTGAGATGGGTGTGTCCCAGTCTCAGACGGCAGAGCACAACCTCAAAGAAGCGCTCCCTGTGTCGGCAACTTGCCCATTCCCGCAGGGTAGGTTTCACACAATGAAGCTTGCTGTGTATTTCCGTGTCCCATTCTAACTGCCACTTTTTCTGGATTGCTTTTTTAAGACTGTGTTTGTAATCACTGTACGGAATGTCCTTGATATCCACTTGCCTCTCAATGCACGTATTGGCAGCTCTATCAGCATCCTCATTTCCCTGAATACCGACATGACTAGGCACCCAACAGAAATTGATGTGTAAATCCGATTTTGCTGCAGTGTGCACAATTTTCCGGAGCCTAGTAACGAAGGTATTCTTTGGTACTTCCAAAGAAGCAAGTGCCTTTAAAGCGCTGAGAGAATCAGAGTAGATAACAGAATGCTCGATAGCGTTTTCTATAATGAATTCAACAGCTAAAGTTAAAGCATACAATTCTGCAGTAAATATTGAGGCTCTGGCATCAAGACGCCTAACAACCTTCCATGTCTCGCTTATAACAGCACAACCAACAGCAGAGTCACTCTTAGTACCATCTGTGAAGAAACTCCTACAGTCACAGTACGTATAAGCAACCTGGGAAAACTCCTGCTGCAGGGCAGCAACAGGAGTTTGCCGCTTATTATATTTGACCAGAGTAAAATTGATTATGGGTGCTACGCACTCCCAAGGAGCCACTGCCAGTGGAAGTTGGGCAACTAGGCTGAAACTGTCAAGGTTGTAAGCCTGTGAATATGTTTTAATTCTCTGCGTAAAAGGGGGTACGACAGATGGCTTGTTCTGGAATGTAGTTTCATAGCGAAAATCCTGGATTGCTTCCTGGATCGGATGAGAAGGGACAGAGCGAATTCTTAATGCATACTGGAAGCCTAAATAAAACCGTCTTTTTTCAAGTGAATATTCATTACTCTCAGCATATAGGCTAGGAATAGGGGACGTCAGAAAAGCACCAGTGGAAAGCCTCAGACCTTGATGGTGGATCGGGTCCAACACCTGAAGGGTAGATTGACGTGCGGATCAATACACTACACATCCGTAATCCAATTTTGAAAGAACCAAGCAGTGATAGAGACGAAGGAGACATTCCCGATCGCTACCCCAAGACTTGTGTGAAAGCACCTTTAGGAGGTTCATTGACCTTGAGCATTTCTGTTTCAGGTAAAGTACATGACTACGGAAATTCAACTTTTTATCAAATATCACTCCTAGAAACTTGTGTTCATTACGAACAGGAATTGCCTGCCCCCTTAAGGTCAGACTAGGCTCTAGGATTATGCCCCTACATAAAGAAAAGTTTACACATACTGACTTCTCTGGTGAAAAACTAAACCCATTGGCATCAGCCCACCTCATCAGACTATTAATTCCCAGCTGAAGTTGTCTCTCGCAGACCGAAATGTTACACGAACAGCAAGAGATCTGCAGGTCATCCACGTAAAGAGAATAGGAAATTGATTGTGGGATAGACTTTCCAATAGAGTTCATTTTTATTAAAAATAGTGTTACGCTAAGAACACCACCTTGTGGAACTCCATTCTCTTGGACGAAACTACGAGAGAAGGTTGTACCAAGCTTGACATGAAAGTATCTGTCTTCCAAAAAGCTTTTAATGAGTGAGAGCATTCGGCCACGAATTCCGTACGAGACAAGATCGTTCAAAATTCCATACCTCCATGTTGTGTCATAAGCCTTCTCTATATCAAAGAAGACAGAAACACAATGCTGTCTATTAACAAAAGCCTCACGAATAGTTTTCTCAAGTCGTATGAGGTGGTCCACCGTTGATCTGTGGGCACGGAAACCGCACTGAAACTTGTCGAGGAGGTTATTTTCCTCTAAAAAATGGACCAATCTTGAGTTTACCATTCGTTCAAAGGTTTTCCCTAAGGAACTTGTGAGGGCTATGGGCCGGTAACTTGAGGGTAATGAAGGATCTTTTCCTTGCTTGAGGAGCGGGATAACCTCAGCTCTTTTCCAAGAATCTGGGAAGACCCCTTCTCTCCAGATCTGGTTAAAAAAGCTTAAAAGCGCCTGCAGGGTATTGAAATGCAAATGCTTGAGCATACAGTAGTGAATTCGATCTGGTCCTGGGGACGTATTTTTACTTTTATTTAATGCTGCCTGTAACTCTCGAAAAGTAAAAGGGCTATTATAGGGTTCTCGTAGTCCTCCAGAGCAATTTATTCTTTTCTTCTCTATAATACTTTTATGCTTTAAAAATGCAGCCGAGTAATGCGATGAACCTGATACTGATGCGAAGTGCTCCCCTAGAATATTGGCCTGCTGCTCAAGACTAGGCAGTACACCATCTGGCAGAACAAAAAGCGGTATGGAGAAGGCTCGATAATCCCCATTAATCTTGTGCACTTTTTCCCACACAACTTTTACACTGGTGTGACTATTAACGGAGGAGGTGTATTTCTTCCATGTCGTCTTTTTTGATTGACGACGGACATATCGAGCCTTCGCCCGAGCCTGTTTGAAGGCTAAAACATTTGGAGGGGTCGGGTACCGGCGTAGCACATCCCATGAACGATTTTGTTTTTTTCGAGTCTCACTGCACTCCTTAGTCCACCAAGGTTTTGGCTTAGCAGGAAGGCGTGTAGAAGACTGCGGAATAGCTTTATGAGCTGCCTCAATTATAGAGGCAGTAAGGCATTTGCAGGCATAATTTACATCCAAGCCAACTAAAGTTTCAGGGTCTCAGATGCACTTTCAAACATGGCCCAGTCTGCCTGGTCTACTTTCCAGCGTGGTGAACGTGTCATGAGAGAGCATGAAGGAGCAGTGCACTTTAAAATAATGGGGAAATGGTTGCTACCATATGGGTTAGGATGCACATGCCATGAGAAGTTAGGGAAAAGTGTGGCAGTCCCAATGGAGAGATCAATGCATGATGAAGAAAGGTGTTGACAGCTAAAAAAGGTAGGCTCACCAGTGTTAAAAAGACAAAGTGTTCGAGAGAATAACACAGACTCAATAATGTTTCCTCGGATGTCACGACGTGTACTCCCCCATAGAGGGTTGTGACAATTAAAATCACCCATCAAAAGGAATGGCTCAGGAAGCTGGTCTAAAAACGAATTAAAATCTGAGGATTTCAAAGTAAAGGATGGTGGTAGATACAAAGAGCACACTGTCAGAGCTTTGTGAAGCATGAACCGTACAGCCACTGCTTCCAGTGAGGTAGACAGTGGGACCTGTACGCAGGGCACTTCTCTCGGGAGAACCACCGCAACTCCTCCAGAAGAACTGACAGAACACGGACGATCCTTTCGGAATACCTGGTACCGTCTGAGGAAGTTGGTATGGCTGGGATTTAGATGAGTCTCCTGTAAGCAAAGCACACGTGGCTTGTGTTCCTCCAGCAAAAACTCCACATCATCCAGGTTATGTAGTAGCCCTCGACAGTTCCACTGCATTAGCACTGAAACCATTATTAAGATATGAAATTATGAGCACACAGATGAACAGTAAAAAAAAAATCATCCCTTCGGAGGTATCACAGGTTTTTTAGTTTTTTGCTTGGTTTTCGGATTCTGCCACTCCATCTCCTCCTGGTCAGACTCAGGGGTAGATGGGGAGGTGGATAGGCCAGGAGCACCACTCTCCTGAGCTCCGCAAGCAGGCTTGCCAGCTGACTTGGGAGGGTCGGAGCTACGAGATCCTAACCTGCGGCCACGACCAGAACCTGACGGGAGGGTGGCAGATGTACTGGGGAGGGATTCAACCCCGTCCATCTTCTCGACCTCCTTCTGTGTTACAGAAGCTGCATGAGGGCCATGCAGCTCCTTGGTTGCAGGCGGTCTCTCCAGGGAGTGAGGCCGAGGGCCTCGCTTTTTCTCCCTGGTAGGAGACCGTGCGGACTGTACAGGCGCAGCAGGCGCTGGCCTGTCTTGGGATGTGGGAGCAGCCCGCGAACCCTCTCCGCGAAGAGAGGGAGCCTGCTGCCCCTGGGTAGGCTTTGGGGTCCTGAGGGCGGCAGCCAGGTCTTCAAGCAAGACCTGGGTTGCCCTCGACTCCATACGCGGCGCAGGACCCCGGCGCGCCACGTCGGCATACGAGCCTTGTGCAAGGAATGACCAGCGTTTCTTGGCCTCAAGGTATGTAATGTTCTCTTTAGCCTTTAAACTCAGTATCTCCTTTTCCTGCTTCCACAGGGGACAGGCAGGGGAGTACGCTGCATGGGGGCCTTTGCAGTTGGAGCAGCACACAGTGCTTTCACAGACGTCTGCGACATGTTCGTTGCTGCCACACTTGGCGCAGATCTCTCTTCCACGGCAGCTCCTGGACCCATGCCCGAACCTTTGGCACCTGAAACACCTTTGGGGGTTCGGCACATAAGGACGGACACGGCAATTCAGATAGCCTGCCTTTACTGTTGCTGGGAGACAGTGCCGTTCAAAAGAAAGAATAAGATGTTTTGAGGGAATCTCCTGACCCTCGCGGCAAAGTATAATCCGCTTTACTGCAATGACACCCGAGTTTCGTAGGCCTTCAAGGATCTCATCCTCACTTACATCTAGCAGGTCCTCTTCGGAGATGACACCACGCACAGTGTTCAAAGTCCTGTGCGGTGTTACCGTGACTGAGGTCTCCACGATGCTCTTCATCTTCTGAATGGCCACACTTTGCTCTTGTGTGGTGACCTCAACCAGGAGGTCCCCAGAATGCAACTTTTTTGCTTGGTAGGAGTGTCCGATCAAATGCTCAAGAACCTTGGCAACAATGAACGGAGACAGCTTGGCGGCAGGGCGTTGATTGTCTTCAGAGTGAACTACAAAAAACTTAACAAAGTGTTCTGTTTCTGGTGCTTTGGCGATGACTTGTTCCGGACAGGGCCGTTTGGATGCCTGCCTGGAACCGGGTTAAGAGAGAGAGGGAGCCATAAGAGGCGGAAAGTGTTCAGAACCTGTGGTGTGCCGCCCACCACGGAGCCCAACAAGGGAATAGTTAACGGACCATAACAAAAAGGGCTTTGCTGGAACCGTTAGACTATTAGCACTGCCCAGGTACTATAACCAAGTGTGGTTTTGGACGAGGAGTCTGTCGCCACTCAAGGTTAGCCCTTGCCGCCAAAGGAAATGAAAAAAGGAAAGAAGAGAAAATGAGAAGAGTGAAAAGAAGGAGAAGACAAAGGTAAAAGAAGGGAGGGGATAGTAGAAGTGGCGACTGACTGAATCATCCTGGTCGGGCCAAGCCAGGACACCCGTCTACGGGAAGCGGGGGCCGAAGTGGTGTATTGCCTCACCCGGGGGGCCCCGAAGGGTCCAAACCTACCCCGGGTTCGACTCAACCACCAGGATGCCCTTTTCCCCGGACACGGGAGAGCCACGCACAGCCAGACGTGGGCGGGCGAACCCGCATGGCTCGGGGTCCGTGGAGACGCCACTCTCCAAACACCTGTTTTCACAGGTGCCCCCTGCGGGGGGCTGTACCAGAAGATACAGGTGCACACAAGTGGGCTTGAATCAATGGGGGTACTTATCGGGTCATATGCTGCAATGCTGTTTTCAATATTGAAGAAAGCAGTACCAACAGACATGCTGGTAGACTTCAAAGTGAAGGAACAATCAAGATCACGTGATCCACTACCGTCCACGTCACAACAAGCGGACGAGACCTCAGGAAGAACAAATCAGGAAATGTTGAAGAGTCTAATTGACTACATCAAACATCAAGTGAGATGCAGGGAAGAGGTGACAGAAGAAGAAACGAGAAATAGTAACGCGACAGCGCCATCCCCACCTGCAAAGTATTCTGCATGGGCGTCAACGTTCCAGAGCACAGCAGCGCGTAAATGCTTCTTCTGTGATCAAATTGGTCACTACGCTGAAGACTGCACGAAAACGCAATCATATGAGGACAGGAAGTCAAAACTCCGAGTCGACAGAAGGTGTTTTCGCTGTGCAAGACCAAACCACACAGCTGGGTTCTGCCAAGCCAAGATAACCTGCAAGGCCTGCAAGCAAAGGCATGCAACATCAATGTGCCGCCGTAACGAGCAGGGTGAACGAATCAACCAAAGCACATCCACTCAACGCATAAGAGTAAACACACCTGATCAAAACGCACACGCAAGTAGTGCAACATTGTACCGCGATCAAGAGGTGTCTACGGAGAGGGCATGCAATTTCCATGCCTCACAACAGATCTGCCGTAGCAGCACGTGCGTGTTACTACAAACAGCGGTCGCTTGGACAGAAGGAAGATTAGCATCAGATTATTGTCGAGTGATGCTGGATAGCGGAAGCCAGCGGTCGTTTATAACCGCAAGCTTGTCCAAGAAATTGGGATGCAAAGTTCTCAGAAAAGAAAGACTCATTATTGGATTATTTTGGGGAAAAGAGGTGGAGCGAATACTCAATGTAGTGGAGGTGAAGCTGAAAAAAAAGCCAATGACAGAAGAATTTTTGATAGAGGCCTTAGAGGTGGAAGTCATCTCAAGAGAGACGCTGCCAAGGCCAGACATCCATATTCAAAGGAACCTGAAAAGGATGAACATACCACTAGCAGACGACCCAGAAAAAGTAATCAGTAACGAAGCTACGAGAATTCTGATTGGTTCGGATCATTACTGAGAGATGTGTACTGGACGAATTAAGAAGCTAGACAAAAGAATCACTGCCATGGAAACAGTGCTAGGATGGACAATTCGAGGAGCTATGACAGTTCATTCAGAATATACGACTTCTTCCACAGTCATGGTCTTGAACGTAACTGCAACAGTCGAGGAGGTCAACGACGCCTTGAAACAATTTTGGGAACTGGAAGCAGCAGGCATCAAAGATAGTCCAATAGGAAACGGCCACGACGAAGACATACTCGCCAAGTTTGAAGATACAGTAACTTTCCAGGAGGGCAGGTACCACGTCCGACTGCCATGGAAGTCAACAGTTACCTTCGATGACAACAGAGGACTGGCTTTAAAAAGGCTGAACCAACTGACCAGAAGGCTACAGAAGAATCCGGAACTACTTGAGAAGTATGACAGAGCGATACGAGATTATTTAAACACCGGCGTTGCAGAAAAAGTGAAAGATGAGGACACAAACTGGCGACTATGCTACTACATGCCACATCAGGCCGTAATGCGAGATGACAAGGCCACCACGAAAATCCGCATAGTTTTCGATGCATCATCGAGCGGTTCGCCCGGATCTTCGCTAAACGACTAGCTGGAAGTTGGCGTAAGCTTAAACAAAGATATTGTGGCTTTACTGATCAACTTCCGACATCATCGTATCGCAATGGTGGCGGACGTGGAAAAGGTCTTTTTGCAGATTGGCATACATGAGGAAGACAGAGATTCGCTCCGCTTGTACTGGTGGAAAGAAAAGCCGAGCCTTTCGGAACAGCACCCTAAAATGGAAGTATGGAGGATGAAGAGAGTGACGTTTGGCACTGCACCAAGCACCTTTCTCCTCGCGGCGACTCTTCGATATCACATGAAAACGGTGGAGGACGAGTTTCCGGAAACAGTTGCCCAATTAAAGAAGAATATTTATGTCGACGACGTGTTACTTGGAGCAGACACTGCAGAGGAGGCTACAAAGACGTACCGTGAAGCCCGATGTATCTTCGCTAGAGCGAAAATGAACTTGCGAAAATGAGTGTCGAATAATCAGGAGGTGCAAAATGAATTTGCGCATTACGATGAGGGCAACACGGAGGTGGCCAAAGCCGAAGAGAACGGAGTATTGGGCCTAATATGGAACACTACATCGGACGAGCTCAGTTTTCCAGTCGAAAAGTGGATGGTTAGGCTCAAGGGAGCAACTCTTACCAAGCGGCAAGTGCTGCAAATAACAGCAAGACTGTTTGATCCCTTGGGAATGCTCACACCATTTTCAGTGAGAGCTAAGAGAGAATTTCAAGAACTTTGGAAGAAAGGCATCACATGGGACGATCCACTGCCAGAGAAGGAAACCAGGGAATGGACGACATGGATAAATGAGCTGGAGGACCTAAAGCAAGTCAGCGTACACCGATGTTATGACGCTAATCAACGACAATCGGTGCAGAAAGCCGACCTACATATCTTTTCAGATGCAAGTCCATTTGCGTACGGCGCAGCGGCGTATATAGTTAGCACCTACGAAGATGGAAACAAGGAAGCGCAACTGCTTCTAGCAGAAGGTCGAATTGCTCCGCTAAAAGCAATTTCACTAGCACGGTTAGAACTTTTAGCCGCTACCATGGCAGCAAGGCTGAATGAGTATGTCGCTAAAAATTTAGTTCGGAAGATCAGCCAATCTTACTTTTAACAGATTCCACTATTGTGCTACACTGGATCAAAGAAAGTAAAAGAAGGGAATCGTTTGTCGAAAACAGGCTGAAGGAAATAATTCAAAGATCAGAACCAGAAGCGTGGAACTACGTACGGAGTGCAGAAAATCCTGCCGATCTCCTAACGAGAGGAGTAAAGGCTTGCCAACTTGTGACCTCACGTTTATGGTGGAAAGGACCAGAATGGCTCGTCGAGTGCCAAACACGACCACCATATGAGTATAAAATAAGAGAAAAAGGAACTGAACCAGTGAAGACAGAACTGTGCGTGGTAAACCTAGCACTCACCAATATAATCGACACTCGAAGGTTCAGCTCGTACGTAAGGCTCTTGAGAGTGACAGCTTGGGTGTTCAGGTACATAAAAAGGACAAGAGGAAGCAATACTACGGGCCCTATACAGCTGAAGAACTGGAGGAAGCTGAGCGCTATCTCATCAAACAAGAGCAAAATATATCACTCCTAAACAAGGAAGTCACAACGAAGGTGAGAGGAGGAAAAGATGCAGAGCTGCTACATGGAGCGAAAGTCTTCAGGAGTAAAGATGGGGTGCTCAGGCTAGAAGGTCGTCTTCAGGAGAGCCAGCTTGGTTTTGAAGAACGACATCCAGCGATATTGCCGAAGAACAGTCACTTCACAGAGATTCTGGTGCGGCATGTGCGCCATCTCACCTTGCACGGAGGAGTAAGAGACACGCTGGCGCGCCTGAGGACGAAGTTCTGGGTGTTCCAAGGACGACAGTTAATGAAGAAGATTTTAAGCAAATGCATTGAGTGCAAAAAGTACAACACCAGACCGCTCCATCAAGAGATGGCTCCCTTACCAGCAGACAGAGTCACGCAAAGCCCTCCATTCAGTGTCGTGGGTATAGACTTCACTGGACCACTTTACGCAAAATCGTCCGGAGGAGTAACAAAGATGTACATCGCAATATTCACTTGCGCGGTAACCAGAGCGGTACACCTGGAAGTTGTGCCCAGCATATCGACAAGCAGCTTCATGCAAGCGTTTAGAAGATTTGTTGCACGAAGAAAAGTGTGCTCTGTGGTGTACAGCGATAACGCTACAACATTCAAGAGAACGGACAAGGATATCACTGAGGTGATAAAAGTCATACAGGGCCCCCAGATTAAAGATTTTATAGCGACGCACCAGATCAAGTGGAAATACATTGCCGAGCAAGCACCGTGGTGGGGTGGATTCTACGAGCGGATGATAAGGAGCATGAAGGCGTCAATGAGGAAGGTGATTGGACGGAAGTTGCTCAGCAGTGAGGAATTGCTCACACTCACCGCGGAAGTAGAGGGTGCAATGAACAACCGCCCACTGACATACACATACAACGAAGCTGAGGAACCGATCGCAATCACACCTGCTGATATAGTTGGCGGAAAACAGCGCCTCCCCAGTTCTGGCACAAATTGGAGCGCTGATATTGGAGAGGCCTGGAGAGCCAAGCAAAGCTTATCAAAAGACTGGTGGCGCAGATGGCATTAGGAGTACCTGAAGGAAATAAGAGGCGCTCTTCTGAAAGTGGACGTTAGGGGCAGCCAGATAAAAGAGGGACAGTTGGTTTTGATTGGAGACAAGAAGCATCGAGCGTTCTGGAAAATGTGTAAGTTTGAAAAAACGTACCCCGGTCGAGACGGGCTTGTGCGCACATACCTTCTCCGAGGACCAGGAAACAAGATTCTGAGAAGGCCGATTCAACTCCTGTACCCACTTGAGGATTGCTTTCATTAAACGATATCTGAAAGGGCGGGAGAAGATATAAAATATCTTGCAAGATATCAAGGATTATCACTAGAAGAGGACGACGACGGTGCAAAAGAAGAGAGCTAGAAGAAAAGAAGAGAACCGGATCGACGGTTTTTTTTTTGGACTTGATTTCTGTTACCATCATTCGGCCGATATTAAAACCGGTCTCAATCGCAACGGCTCCTTGGCTTCCTCGCCGAAACAATCGTTCTCAAAATAGCTGTCCTCTTCTTTGAAACCGGTTTCTCGCGTGCAGAGTCGAGCTTCAAAATAGTCCCATGATTTAAAATATTTTTAAAAAATCTGAATATAAACACAAAAAAAAAAATCACGCTTACAGTGATCCAGCTTACTTCCTCTAAGATATCATTAAAAATAAATTAGACTAGATGCCAGAACGTTGTTTGAGAAAACCAAGAACGCGTGAAGGGAATTCTTTGAAATTTTATCACAATCAAGTTGTGTTTACAAGAAAACGGCTGGCGTTGTACTTTTAATATTTTGTATGCTGAGTTTGTATGTTTACCAGAAGCATGCCCTTAAATGTCGTTGCTGCGTTATGATGTGAAACTGAGTTACGAGACATCGAAATCGCATAAAAAAAAGCTCTTTTGAATAAATATGAAAAAATGTCAGTGTGCTAATTAAGAAAAACAAGTATACAAGGAACTGTACTAGCCCTTCATCTATTCAATAAAAAATAAGAACGCGTCTTGGATGCATTACAAGTCTAGAAACTTGGACTGCATAGAGGTATGTCTTTGAAAATATCAAAACTTGCACTTTTTGTTTTCTTATTGTGCGTTACGTTTTGAAACATGCGTATCCTATTTTGCACTAAAAAGTGACAAAGAATTGGTAATTTATTTGCAAAAAGAACGAAATACGTAACACGCGCAGAGACGCTACATTTGCACCGCAAACAGGAGCGTTAGCACAGCTGCCACCGGTATTGTGATTGGGGCCGTGGGACCGCCGCCTTAACAGACCGATTTTTGCTGTCGATTAAAAGAGCCTGGCCGCTATTCGAAACACACGGTAGAACGGACGGTGTCAGTAATATCGGTTCATATGTGGGGTGTCGATGAAATAAAATATCTACGGCTCCTTTCTAGCCTTTCATTCTCGCCCTAATGCAAAAAAATAAAAAATTAAAAAGGAACTGCATAAATATATTTTAACATAAAATGCAAATCACGTAGTTGCGACGTGCTACATGCAAAACGTCGTTTTTTTTTTCTTTTTGTTTTCTTTTCGAAAGTAAGTGCTGTGGCGCTGCTCGCCCCTTCGGAAAATTTTATTGGCGCAAGCGGAAATGAGTTCGAAGGGCACTTTCTCTGCTGACATCAAATTTGTTATTTTCTGGGATCGTCTTTTTTTACTTATAATGTTTTCGTTCTCGCTGATTTTAGAAGTTACTATCCGCGTTCCCAATTATTTATTTGGTTTTACATTTTCTCCCGAAAATTACCTTCTGTTCAAAACCATAATGTTAATTTTAACTTCTTTTTTTTTTGCAGGCTTTGGTATTTGCTTAGTGTGCGCTTTTTCCTGCCCTCCTTCCGCCTCAATTTTATTTTCTTCTTTCTTCCGCCCAATTCGATCTTTCTGTTCATCCAGGGCGGCAATTTCCCGTCCTCTTCGTTCTCCTCGCCTTCTTCGCGCTTTTATTGACTTTCTTTTTTTTTTTTATGAAGTCGCATGGTTCGGGATCTGCGCACGTTCCTTTTACGACATTTCGGTGGGTACCGACACCTTGACGCGTTGCCTTTCTTGATAGTGCTCCACCAACGAGGGACACATGGTTGCCTTCCCACACCCCCCTTCTGTCTCTATGCTGCAGGGTTCCACTGCTCTCTACATCGCTCGTTGTCAATGCTTCATGACAACCGTCTTTGCATGGATTGTAGCGTGACTTGGTCATTTACGCCCGTGTTCCTGCGCCGCCCCATCGTTGGACTCTTATATGATCGATTGTTTTTTCGCGGCAAATTACATCAAATGGTGAGGAAAATAGGGTAGCTGGAAGTCATTAGGGGGTTTTTCACATGCTCTACTTTAATGTTGCAACTAGTGAAACACAAATAGTCCCTTTTTCAAAACTGCGCGCCATCTGGTGGCCTCTGCGCCATTTATAACAGTCCGCCACTGTTGGGGCACGCACTCTGAACATGTACCGAGGACGACTGCTCCGTCAGCGTTCCGCGAAGATTAGGATCCAATCCCAAACATTGTGCACAAAAATGGTGACCTTCAATGTTGCTTGATGGAGTTTTGAAAAGTGTCTGCTGCTTGTTTTAAAGTGTACGTAGAGTTCCTGTGCAGCTTTTGCTCTGAACGAAGGTGATGTGTCTGCTATTTGAGTGAAGAGAGATACTGCGCATGATGAGAATGCATTTCAATACCGCTAGACAAAAGATGTTTATGTTTACTGCGTGTCCAAAAAACCCCATTAAGGTTTTAACGTTGGTGTACAGAAGACGTTAATTCCATAAAACACTATACAAAATAGATTCATCATGCAAGGACACAAAACAGAAGTAGCACACCAAGAGCCCAAGCTAGAATAAATCATATTACAGACGCATTCCGATATTTAAAGGAAAAAATGAGGCGTGGAATTCAACAATATGACCTTAGACGGGCTTCTGTAGAAACACTAAATCTCGGCAATGCCCGCGGTCACATAAAGAGCTCGGATTCAAAACCTTAACAAAAAAATTCTATTCAAAATAAATCCTCTTGTGAAAATGCCTATCATAGACTAAATGACGGTACGAAGACGGCAATTATTGAAATGATCTAGACATATACTTGCATGGATGTCACATAAGCTGCAATGGTGGTAGCCTTGCTGCTGACCGCGTACTTTCCGAACCATGCATTTTATATAAGCAATTTGTTTTCCTTTTCAAGAACAAGAGGTAATCACCGCGATCATGGTGCGATTACTTCGCTACAAGCCTAGTGTACAGGGAGTTGCTGATTTAGGCCCGGCTCATCCGTCTGGCTGTTACACCTTCCGAGCTTTGTTGACAGAAAGCAAATTCACTTGTACACCCCCCGTAGTGACATCCCCGTTGGGAGCGCCGCTGTCCTCGTTCGTAGAGGCCTACTTCGGCAACTTCTTGTGCTTAATCAACTAGCTGCAAATGCGAATGACGAAACATCGGAAAATACATGTTTTGATCACCCCGCAGCAAGGACAACGTTAATTCAAGTCAATGACCGGCTGCTATACACCTTTTTCAAGATATTGTTCCTTCTGGTAGCTTAAAAAGCAGCTTCCGTTTTGAAGGACTAATGGCAATCAGGAAGCTGCATTTAATGATGCACTGAAATGATGATAGTGATCAAGTATTCCAGACCAAATTTTAAAATGGTGAGTTTCTCACTTTTATATTTGTCGTCAGCCTGCCTATCATTGAAGTGCGCAGAATACACTGCAAGGGTAATAGTGCACTGCAAAAATTCCTAAACAATTTAACTTCTGTTTAGCCAGAACGAGAAATAAAGAAAAGTAGGTAAAACTGAAGAGACGTAGATGGGGCATACGACATTTCTCGAACTGGCAGCGTCAACATTTAGTTAGGAGCCAGGACATTTGGACATCCCAAGCGAGGGGAGACGAAAAGGGGCGGTGTGAATGAGAGGACGAAGACAGAAAAACAGATGTCATAGAAAATGGGAGAAAGAAGCCGGTGAAAACAACAGACTCTGAAATGTCAAAATGTCTTGTAGTTTTGGGCGTATGTTGCCGCGCGCCAAGTAGGTAGCGCGGCCGTAGCCTAACGCTTATCGCGCTTGCCTCCCACGCGAAGGGCCAGCGTTCGATTCCTGGCCGCGGTATGTTGACACTGTAATGTGATGTTCTGGTGAATTCGAGAACCGTCTAGCTGATTCGAGGTTAGAATGTACTACGCGTCGAACCTTCTACGTCGAATGCTCCAGAAGTCAACGCGTGTACAAAAGCGGCTCCGCGTGGCAAGCCGGAGTCAGTTTCGCCCCAGTGTTCGACTCTGCTGCTACGCCGACTTCGACGCCCGCGACGCTCTGTTATTATCTTTCGTACCCTTTTATTTTTGGCACAAGTTCGCCACATTAAACGTTCATTTCTTCCTGTTTATTTATTGTTTTTTGATCACCACCCCTGACAATATAACGATTTTATTACTAGGCAGGCTACGGGAAAAAAAAAGCTATTGTGCCTTGAAATTCAGGAACACCCTTTTTCCGATTCCTTTCTTTTTCGATCGATTTGGATGTCACCGCAACTGTCACGGTTCGTCAATAAATGTTTACTCGACCAGCTCGAAAGATGTTTCCCTGTCTTTGTCGCCTTCGTTGCTTTTCGTCACTTATAGTCATGTTTGTTGATTCTTGATGTGTTCTTCGGTCTTCTTATCGGTTGCGGAAGCCTCAGTAAACACGTCACGTGTCACCTTTCAAACCTGAAGTCGCGTCTCCATTTCGCGGACAAAATGTAAAGATTGCTACTTGCATTACTCGCCAAAACTAATAATTTGAAACTAGAAAATGTTAGAAGTCATTTGTAGAGTTCTAAACTTTTGAGCGAATCGCTCTATGTCAGTAAGATCCCCGCATTTTCCGACCATTGTGCACGGGCTCACATTTCATTTAATATCATTCCATTTTATTTATTTACCTTCAGGCCATAAAGCATTACAGAGTCGGGGAAAGCAATGAGTCGCTAGTGAAAAACTCACGTGGGAAAATCGATAAACATCATGATTAACAAAATCAAATAAAGGTACTAATCGACGGCTTTTTGAAAAGAGCACTGTCAACAATTGAAACAATGGGGGACTGAAGGTGGTTCCATTTATGGGATGTGCATGGTATAAAATAATGATTAAAAACAGAAATTTCTAGCGCTGGGCGATCGATAGATAATAACCTTTCTGTCAAAAAATAATGGTTTAACCACAATTAATGTCTTTAACAGGTTAATCTGTTCAGCGTAAAACCGGGTAAACAAAACAAAAGGGAAATATTGTGTTCTTTATCTTTGTTTTATCACTGTAAAGTTTATTCTCGAAACGTAAACACTATTTCATTTGCTACCAGAAAACCCTAAAAAACAAACACCATTTAACATGGTAAAGCCGGGGCTGGTTCGAGCACGTAGACCGTGTCCAATTTACGAAAAGAGTATCTGGTTGTCTTGGCGACAGCTACGCGTTATCCACAACAGGGAAGGCTCTTCTCAAGGACAGTGTGATGGAAAAAAAAATATAATAGTTGAAAGGACTCGGAATTCCAGTGCGGTGAATATAAGACGGTAGATATTATTTACAGTCGTATAAACATGAAGTTAGGAAACAATGGGGTGGCTATATATACAGAGTTCAGTTCGCCGCATCCGCTTAAGGCCCGGTGGTGCACGTCGATGTAGGCATGGCGTTCATCTTGTCCAGGGAATGTTCAGCTGCTTGCTAGGCACAGGCGGAGGCTTCTCAGCGAGCTTGGGTGAAAGCCCCACGGGCCTGGACTCGTCCGTCCGGGCTCCTCCTTGGCTGCCGAGACCACCGCTGTCGAGCCAGGTTCAGTGTCGTGCCCGCCCTTCTCTTTTTTCCAGGCACGAGCTTGTGGCCCCTCTTCCCTTCTCGTCGTCGTCTTCGTTTTTTCCGTTTATCCCACTCTTGCCTTGAACCTCTTTGCCTTTAACTCAGTCCACCAGTGTTGCTCAGTCCAACTCAGTTTTCGAGCGCGTCGTTTTCCTCATCGTTGGTTCTCCCACATCATCACAATTACCCCCCTTTTAAGACAATTGTTTACCAAAACTTTTAAGCAAAATAAATAAGACCTGTAGTCAAAACAAAAAATCGTTACCAAACCACACGAAAATGACGAAGCGTGTTTAATACGTAGGTAAATTATTACCTCCCCCAAAAAAAATCCAGTAACAGCTGTGGACGCATTACATACGACTTAAATAGTCAGCACCAACATTCTGGCAGCCCTTAATGTACGTCACTTTAAAATCGTACTCGGCGAGTAACGAACTCCATCTCAATACGCGACTATTCAGATGCCTAGCAGAGTGTATGTATTCAAGCGGCTGGTGGTCGCTCTGTACAGTGAAGCGTTTGCCAAACAAGAATATGTGGAATTTTTGCACTGCCCACACGAGGGCTAGGCATTCACGCTCAATGGTGGAATACGGGACTTCTCGAGGCAGTAACTTCCGGCTTGCATACGCAACCGGATGCAAGACCCCTTCATGTTCTTGCATTAGTACGGCGCCCAGACACCTTTCCGACGCGTCTGTTCTTAAAATAAACTCCTTCGACAGATCTGGAGATTTCGAAATCGGCTTATCGGAGAGGAGTTTCTTCAGTAGTTGGAACGCTCTCTCCTGTCTTTCCTCCCAGATAACCTTGTTGGCCGCTCTTTTCCTTGTCAGCTCCGTCAGAGGGAGCGTTGTCTCGGCGTAATTGGGAATCAATTCCCGGTAATAGCCGGTCAGCCCCAGGAAGGATCGGACTTCTGTTTTAGTCTTTGGTCTTGTTGTGACTTGTATTTTATTAAGCGTCTCTGTTAGGAGCTCGAAAGTCCCCTGCCCGACTTTGTGGCCAAGAAACGTTATTCTTGAAAACCCGATCTCTGTTTTCTCTGGCTTGATGGTAAGTCCGGCCTCCCTCACCTTAGTCAAGAATAGGCTCATTGTCCTCATATGCTCCTCCCAAGTGTCGGTTGATATTAGGACGTCGTCAAAGTAATGATGTACGTTTGGCACCCCTTCGAGAACTTTCCTCATTAATCGTGTGAACACTGCTGGGGCTGTCTTTATGCCGAACGGCATGAACCTGAACCGATACAGTCCCGACATAGTCGAAAAAGCGGTCGCATCCTCTGATCCTTCGGCCATAGGTACTTGCCAATATCCCTTGGCGAAGTCAAATTTAGAAAAGTATCGCTTAGTGCTTAGTTCAGCGAACATTATGTCGACTCGAGGAATCGGTTCGCAATCGGTTTCCAGAACCTTATTCAGTTGGCGGAAATCTATGCATAACCGTGTTGATTTATCCTTCTTCCTTACTACCACAACGGGCGAGTTGTAGGCCGAGTCGCACTTTTCGATTATGCCTTGGCGTAACATATCGCGGATCTCCTTTTCTACCTCTTCCTGTAGCGCAAAGGGAATGGGGAATTGTCGCACTTGGATCGGCGTATCTGTCTTCGGTTTCAACTGACATTTCATGAGACTGGTTTGACCTGGAAGATCTGAAAATACGTCCTGGAACTCTTCCAGCAGCTTCCTTGCATCGTTAGTTTGGAACTCAGTCATCTCTTCTGAGAACTGTACGTCCTTGTGATTTTGAAGCTTGTGAAGACCAACATGAGGGACCTCCTGTTCTTCGGGATCCTCTTCCACAGCCATACCAGCCAAGACTTGCCTGGGAGCTCCAAGAACTTCTCTCTCCTCGTATCTCTTCAACATATTAATGTGAAACACGGTCGTTTTCTGACCAAGGTCTATGACGTAATCCACGTCATTCCTCTTCTCAATTACCCGGAATGGACCCTTCCATTGTAGCACCAACTTGTTCCTGTCTGTCGGTAACAAGATCAGTACTCTGTCCCCTTCTCGTAGTTGGCGCGCTCGACTCTTCTTGTCGTAGTGTTCTTTTTGTGTCTGTTGGGCCTTCTTGAGTTCGTCGTGGGCGGCTTTACAGGTCTCTTCGAGTCTCTTGCGCAGATCAACCATATATTTGTATGTTGTCTTGGTCTCCGGGTCGATGTTCTCGTTGGTCCAGAGTTCCCTCAGAACCGCCATAGGACAGCGAACATACCTTCCATAAAGAAGGTCAAACGGGGAGAACCCCAGGCTGCTCTGCGGCACTTCCCTGTATGCGAAAAGCAACGGGGTGAGATATCTATCCCAACATCGCGGTTTCTCCTGGCACATTCTCTTGATCATTTGTTTTAGTGTCCCATTAAATCGTTCAACCAGCCCATTACACATTGGATGGTAGGGGGTTGTCGTCAGCAGTCTGAGCGACAATAGGCGACTGATCTCCTTCATGAGAGCCGACGTGAAGCATGATCCCCGGTCACTGACAATTTCTCGTGGCAGGCCTACTCGAGAAAACATTTGCAGTAGGCCCTCCACTACCTCTACTGTGTCGATGCTTTTCAGAGCGACAGCATCTGGGTATCTGGTAGCCAAGTCAACCATTGTCAGTATATACCTGTTGCCCGTCTCTGAACTGGGCGCGATAGGTCCGACAATGTAAATGCCGACTCTTTGGAAGGGAGTGTCGATGATCGGCATGGTTCCAAGGGGTGCTCTCGGCACCATGTGCTTAGGAATGGTTCTCTGGCACATGTCGCACGACTTCACGAATCGCTTGATGCCCATTGCAATTCCAGGGCCCGTTTTCTCGAACGCAAACCGTGGTTCAAAGTTAACTATTGTCCCTAGAACGGGGAATTTTAGGTCACGTGACAGGGCGAGCAGGGGCGCCGAGGGAGAAGCAGTACCTACAAGCGAAATGGCCGCGACGTCGCTTAATGAGGGCTAATAGTTCTGCTTGGTTCTGCCGAACATTCCTTTCGATCCGGCTGTTATATTAATGACGCGCCATCAACCTATTAGCACGTCAAGCAAAGCGGTAGTTCAGAGGGACAACTAAGCTAAACGACGGCAGCATTCCGCGAACGCATCACTCTTCACCAGTCCGGGACCCAGGACATATGACGGTACATCAGCCTTGCAAGTGTTTTTATGGTGAGTAAAAAATGTTTTGCGAACAAGCGTTGGTATACGAACAGGTTTAATTTGTTACACTATGCACGCCAACTCGCGAGCAGCGATTACTTTGCGGGGAAAGGGGTTATCTTCGATAGTCTTCGTTCCGAGTGAACAGCTGAGATATTGTACCGTTTTATTTTTTTTTTGTTCGCAGAGCGCCGACAGTATGCCGACAGCATCGAGGTTTCTACATATCCCCGGTGGCCAGCAATTCAACGGTGACGAGAACCTTAACTTTACGCTGAAGCAGTGCCGCTGCGTCTGGTTCTGACCGCGACGGTCGGTCGATGCATCCACCAATGGAAAAGATAGTACAAGCGCGGTATACGAATCAACCTTGCCGATGCCATCTGCAGAAGTCGCAGAAACGAGAAATAAACAAACACTTATTACAAAGAAAGTTGACGAGATCATCCTTTCGCTTTTTTTTTCGTTTTTAAAAGTGATATTAGGATTATCTTTCGTCTTATTGCGATATATAGCAAAACGCAGGTGTGCGGGTAGAGAAACCAAGGTAGCAGACGATAGTGTCCTGACCGCAAACGTCGGTTGAAAATGGACCAAGCGTCAGTATCGAGGGCTTGCGAACAGAGGCAAAAAATTATGACATTAGACGAGAGATTGAAGTTAATTCGGGACGTTGGGGCAAGAAGGGAACAAATTATGGGAAAATTCGGTCCTGCAGTAACTGCACACACGAGACAGCAGGCGTGGCTCGACATTGCCGATGCAATGAATGAGCAGGGAGCTCAGAGGACCGCAAAGCAGCTGAAGGAGGCGTGGCAAAACCTCCTGAAAAAATGCAGAAAGGTCTACAGCGCCTACAAGAAGCATGAAGGGCGCACAGGTGAGTCGGAGGAATTTGCATATTTCGAAAAACAAATTAGTTTTCAATTGTTTGCTTTAAAGATGAGTGGGGGGGGGGGGGGGGGCAGGGACACAAAAAATAAACAGAACCTTTTCTGCCATGGATTATAATGCCGTGTTTGCATTTAATTTTTTTATGGCATGACTGATGACAGATATAAAAGTGAGTGTTGACGTGTAACTTTCCACTACATTCCTGTCCCTGTTCGAAAACAGTAATAAAATCAAAAGAGGCAACATCTCAAAACACTTTATTGAAATTTCCTTTAACCGTGTTTTAGTAACCGAGACACACATGAAACAGCAAAAAGTGTGGTAGACCTGAGACAGAGGAGATCAAAATGTTGAAAGCACACCACCTAAACTGTGCCTTTCCTGTTGTTTTTAAGAAAACAGTCCTAAAACTTATGGCATTGTTGTTCATCGAACACGTCGCTGAATACCCTACATTACTGCATCCTCAAGGCACACAGAAAGCACTATGTACAAAGTTGACTGCAGCACAATTGCACGCAGCGATGTGCATGTTGGAAGGTCACTGTTGCGAGATCACTCCACTGCAATGTTAAGAAGTTACATTTCTGCCACACAGTATAAATTACTATGCTTTTATTTGATGCTTCATAATGCTGTTCGATTTCTGCTGTTTATATTCTAGCTTGGTAGTTGGTTATTGATCCCCCTCCACTCTGCAATGCCTCTGGGGCCCGGGTGACTACGGAATGAAAATAATGTGCATTCATTTGATAGGTGCCGGCCCGAACCCCCATGAACTGACGCCCCTAATTCAGGCAGTTCTCGACGTGATCGGCGTCGACTCGCCGAACCTGTGTGGGCTCGATGTCATTGAGGGTGACACGGAAGAGTGAGTGGATTACTCTTACATCAGTCTGTATGACAAGTCAACAGCACTGGGTGCCGGGCATGCAGAACAGCTCTGTTATTAATGGTGGGACCCTAAGAAACTGATGTGAGAACAGAGAGATTGCAAAAATTGTCATAGTGCCATACACACAATATCTAATTGGAAATCAGCGCACTTTCATGTATCACTACTGCGTGATGCAGCTTAGGGATAGGGAGCCCAGGCTAGCGGACATACTGCACTGCCTTTGGCTCACTTATGGCAAGCATGTAATCGTGAATTTCTCTTCATTTTACTCATACGGCTGCATAATTGCTCTACAAACAACCTGCAAAACACACACAGAAGGATATGTAGCAAAATGTGCTCATTACTAACATAACTAACACCCAGACAACAGAACTACCGATGTACCAAAGGCAGATATCCGAGCAAAGAGTTGTAGTACACTTTTTGATGGTTGAAGGAATGCAAGGTGGTGATATTTAGTTCTAACCTCTTAACCAACAGGTGCAACAAATAATACAATATTCTTCCTTTGAAAAAGAAAGGTATAACCCTGTTGTTACGCATGATATTTGATTAGTTGTTGAATGAGTGAACAAACTCATCGTTTACGCTGTGACGAACTAGTGCGGAACGCAAAAAGGAAAGAGGTAGCGTTGCTGGCATCAGTTATCGGTTTAACAGCAGGATAGAAAGCCATAGCAAGATTGACTCTATACATAGCCAAGCGAAGACTCCTTTGTAGCATCGTGGATTTCGTAAACAACGAGACTTGAATGTTTGGTTTCACAACATCCTTAGCTGAAATAAATGGCAAGGTTAAGAAATTTATAAGAAAGCTAAAGGTAATGAAATACTGAAAGTTGCAACCGGTACAAGGAATATTACCGTAATATCCCGAGAGACGACCCATCCCCAACAGATAGCCCATCCTGATTTGTAGCAGGACTTTCTATTTTTCAATGGCTCAAGCTGAGCTACCTTGTGAACACCGAATGTTAGCCTACCCCTTATTTTTACCTAATGTGCTCTCAGTTTTGGGTGGGCAATTTCTTGGGATATTACGGTGAGCATGGATTTCTGCACGAGCACCATGTGTGTGGTCCACTCGGAGATGCTTGAATCATCAGAGAGTTTCTGTTCTGCAGTTAAGTACACTGTGGCAAAATTCCAGCAACATGTCGGGGTTACAAACACTGTATGTTATACGTATGTTGCCTGCACACTCCTAATAACTACAGCAAATCACTTCCTGCATATCCATTTGTCACAGCGATAGCTTGAGGCAAACGGCAGCGCCGCAGCCTCGGGCGTCAGGAAGCGGCCAAAGGGTGGCAGCAGCAGAAGAGTGGGCAGCAGCTCCCCGTGTCTTGCAGACGAGACGTTGGTGCCGGGAAGCTGCGCAGAGGTATCAGCAGCAAGCTGAGGACCAGCAGCAGATGGAGGCGGAGAACCTAATGTTGGATAGGGAGGAAACAAAAAGAGCCATAGATGCCTCCAATGCACAAATCGCTGCAGCAGATGCTGCTAAACAGTATTACACTGAAATGCTAAGGCTACAAACCTTGCAGGCTGAACTTCAAATTGAGCTTTTGAAAAAACAATTGGGAAAGGACTAATCAGAACAGACCAAGGGGGGGGGGGGGGGGGGTGGGGGGGGCATTAAGTTCTAAGATTTTTTTTTTTTTTTTTTTTTAGATTGACGAAGCAAGGGTGGATGTGAAATAATAAAAGTACATTTTGAAATGCAAGGATTTGTGAAAACCTCAGTATGTTATGGGGTAGTCGTCCCTGGAGAAAAACACTCGACCCTATGCGACAGCCAGTAAGATGGTGCAAGTAATTTTAACGAATAATGAAATATTTTTATCGCCTCCCCAGTATTCCAGAGTACCACATTGGTATCCGACACCAGCGACAATCTAACCCGCGGAGTTTCCATACATGTGCGCAAGCCTGTCGACACGTCAAAAACATCATTGTTGGGCACTAAGGAAAGAAGCTTAACAATTCGACCCTGCTCAAAACAAAACAGCAAGTAAGCAAATAACCTAGGAAGTGCCTGCACGGCGCAAACAGTGATTATGCGTTTAAATGCATGGTTACTGGTGTGACCACTCGGTGTGCCTGATTTCTTCGAGGAGAGAGTGTCGTGGAATTTACACCGATCAGGAACTCTGTACTCTTTTTGTTCACTTCCCGAAAAAAAACAGGCATTACCATACTTCAACGTTGTTCGACAGCGATTTTATATACCCTTTACTCTTTTACTAAGTGAAATAACCAATGACAGAATTATTCCTCTTATGTACATGACCCATTAGTGGCTGTTATAATCGGACCACTACTGTGACGCATACAGGTTGACTCCTCTCACCTGTAGAATACTTTTAAATATGGTAATAATACCAACTTATAGGACAGAGGCGCAATAAAATGAAATGGTATTATTTTTAAGGCTATTATTTCGCTCACCCCTATAATTACTCGCACTGAGGGCATTGATGTTCGCGTAGCCTGTAGTACGAAGACAAGCACGATGACCAACACGCAGAAGTGGGCCGAAGCTTTTCGCACAAAAGCCGCACGCACTGTTGACCGAGGCACACAACAGCAATATATTGCAGGACTTTTGCGTATGTGGTTCCATGGGTCATGCAGCAATTTCACTGTTAAACGCAGTTGCAATTATGCTGCTTGACCAACTCTAACCTTTTACAACGAGGTACGCTGCAAGACATGTCAATCAATCTTTGGGCGTTTGTTACTACATACCGAAACTGGATGAGGCGAGAATGATTCTGATCCGTGCCTGCAATGCTGTTCAGAAGAGTTACCTTGTTTGGACACCGCCACATTACATCTTAAGTGCATGTCATTGTTGCAACCAACAAAAAACATGCTGCAATGAAGAGGGTTTGCGAGACAATATGGTTTGCAATGTTTGAGGCACTCTTTCTGCTACAGTGTTCGGAATCAGGAAAGGGTACAGACGTCTTCAATAAGAGGGTGGACGCCTGAGCGGCATACGACGGGCTCTGCATCATCTCCAAGCGACGCTTTTGCAAATAAAGGTGGATAGCAGTCGCAGCACAACATCTGCTTGCTCTAATATCTGTCAATGCATCCATTCTTTTGCAACGAGTGAATTCCGCAAAGCCTGTTTACCCTCGTATTGAAACCATACATGAAGAGTGCTTAATAAAGATTAAAATATCTATGTTCTCCAAGGAATATGCTGGGGTTGGTTCAGCCCCTTATATCAGCTGCTGGTAAAACCACAGCCAAAAGATGCCACGAAGCATTCAAGAAAATTTATTATATGAAATCGCGTGCCACATTCAACTTGTTATTATGGTTATCCATTTACAGAGCCTGGTAAACACACAGAGAGGACAATATCTCTGTATGTTTCTCGCATTCAAGAAAATCAGTTTGAATTGAAAAGACCACATACCCACATACTTACGCTCAACAGAAGAACTGGTCGACAAGGGCACGCCGGGCCTCGTTGCTTTCTCCACGGCCGGCTGCCATGGGCTCCACAGGAACCTCAGGCGGGATGGCAGTCCCTGGCATCGCGCAGGGGTATCTCTTGGCGAGATTGTGGAGCACGCAGCATGCCACGATGATGTCGCAGCATCTGCTTGGCTCCATGCGCAGCTCGGCGTGCAGGCAGTGGAACCTGCGCTTCAACTGGCCTATTGTCCTGCGTGCATCATATGGACAGAATGAGTATTATTTATTTAAATTACACTAATATATTAGGGCTGAGACTATTTCATACTTTCTGAATGCTGTAGCCTACCGAAAACCCGGCAATCATTTCTTATCATTTCCAAGATATATAACAGTATGTTTACATGTAGACCATATTAAACTTCCCTCGACAAATGTTCCTCATTGGTGAGTGTAAGCGAAACACAGTTTCATACAAGCAGTCGTTAACATTAGCAGTCCGAAGATGTCTGTCAACGACTTCCCTATAGCAACCCGAGCCCGGTGCAATTTGTCACATTTTTACCGCGAGTCCCAGCAGTGTAGAGTATTTTAGAATGTATGACAAGTAGGCGTGTAATTTCTGTGAAGGTGGGGCCGGAAAAAAAAAACACGGCTTTGCATTTGTATATTTTTGCTCTTCTGTATCCAGGTTGAACCAAAATATTGCCTTTCACACGTATGTAACTAATCCTGCCCCTAACGAACGAACAATGTGATATGTTCTCCAAAAAATATGTCGGAGAATATTTCACGTTTTTGTTTTTTGATACGATGCATGCGTTTTGCGTGTCTGCTTTTTATGCAACACTGCATATATGTGTCTACGTTGCACCCTTATGCAGGCCCTCGGGCTGTATAGGGGCACTGGAAAGTACAATAAATAAATATATATTCTTGGGATAGTATTTTCTTTCTTCTCTCTTTAGGTTCCGTGCAATTACTGTTTTCTGCTGGGTCTAGAGAACACAAAACTGCATGTAGGGGCGTTACAATTAACAGTGTCTTCTGTGCTATGACAACAAAATGTTACGTTGTCTAGTGGCATTCTTTTCAATATAGCAGCCCAGTAACCCACCACGATGCGTGACTTTGTCTTACCTTTCAACAATACTCCTTGTCGTGGTGTGTGCCGTGTTGTACCTCACTTCTGCTGCTGATGATGGCGACAGGAATGGCGTCATCAGCCACGGCTGGCAGGTGTAGCCGCTGTCGCCGAGCAATAGGCCATCGTAGATGCCATAGGCCAGCTTGACTGATAGTGTGCTCTCGGTGAAAATCCGGGAGTCGTGCGTGCTTCCCGGCCATCTCGCAACCACATTGCGTATGCGGCAGGACGCGTCAACTACCACCTGTACGTTGATGGAATGGTACAGGTGGCGGTTCACGTACACCTCCTCGTGCACGCGCGGTCCCTGGATTCGAATGTGGGTGCCATCAACAGCACCCACGACACAAGGGAACCCGGCTACGTCAAAGAACTGCTTCTGCAAGGCAGCACTCTCTGCGACGTCAGGCCACCTGCATTGCCAATACATTCACAAGTTAATTTACAGTACAATACCCTAGCATGCACATTTATGCAAAGTTTAGCCGACAACATTCTTTTTTTTTCTGCTTCAGTGTTCATCGTAAAAAAGAAATGTCGTAAATATCGCCAAATGCCTCGACAGAACGAAATGTTCGAGAAAAAAAAAGTGGGCCCACACCGCGGATCGAACCCGTGTCCACTTATGTATGAAGCAGACACCTTACCCCCCTATGCATGGTGTATGCCCCTTTGCTATGCCATCTTTTTTTTTTTTTTTTTAACCCTATGGTATGCCATTGTTTATAAAACACGTAGTAACCATTCGTGTTATAGGCTCCCTGCACTGACGTCACATCGCATACTTTTGAACACCAAGTAAAAGGAGGAGAGGGAAACTGCCTTTGTAAGAATGTTGAGTGACAGGTTAATCTTCTCTAATCATCTGGCAGGAGAATAGCAACGCCTGTGCAAACCCGGGAGGCACAAAGGAGGACCCTGATAAGAGGGGAGCTCCTTCTTTCCCTCTTCTCTGGAGGGCAGTTTCGCGTATTGCGTATAGCCCTTTCCGGCCGAGGTGCACGACGGAGTGCGTATAGCTTTACTCATAAACAAACTCAACACAATCTGACTTTTTTTTTTGTTTTTTGACTCGGAACGCTTAGGAACTCTTTACCGTATGAAGTCTTACCGTATGAAGTCCCTTGCTCGACGTGCCAGAGCTACGGTGACCTGCCTCACAGACCGTGAAGCACTAGAGACTTGCACGTGGACGTAGTCGCCTGCAG
The DNA here is from genome assembly GCF_016920785.2 of Ixodes scapularis. Classification (NCBI taxonomy): domain Eukaryota; kingdom Metazoa; phylum Arthropoda; class Arachnida; order Ixodida; family Ixodidae; genus Ixodes; species Ixodes scapularis. The sequence goes on along the minus strand of NW_024609837.1, from coordinate 89,992,975 downwards.
TGATGAGGAAGTTGCCTGTGGCGTAGAATTGCAGAGCGACGATCACCTGCTGCTCTGCGGACAAGGCGCAGCTGCGACGCGTCGACCGCTCCAAGTCCGGGCGCAGCGTCTCCGCGAGAAACATAATTCCCGCGCGACCAAACCGGAATCGTTGCTGCAGCGCATCCTCGTCGAATTCTTCCAGCGGATCGAGGCGGTCCCGGAACACACGTTGTCGTCCCAGCATGACGACAGCGTACTGCGCGTACGCGCGGTCTCGTCGACGTCGACGCCTCGTCCCGTTCGACATCGTTTCCGTTATCAAAGTACAAATAGGTCCGCAAATCAGTTGTTAGTAAGTCCGCAGTCGGTCGGTGGGCTAATCGGTGGATCGGTTGGGCAAACGGAAGAGAGGGCAAACAGTTGAGATCAGCAGGAATCGTAGAAACGTGCGTCGCAGGGAACAAAAACGAGTCTACAGCAGCGGCGTTGCCAGACTGGAAGGGACTCGGGAAAGTTATGCGTTAGTTTATGGCGAAACATATTGAAGGAAATGTTTCTTACGTCTTCAAATATTCGTCGACAAACTCTAGCATGGTAGCTAAAATTTCTTCGTAGCATCTGAAGCAAATAAATTGTTCTTCAAGTACAACATTACTATATTTTGACTTAAAATACTATACTAGAGTGATAACAACAAGCGGAAAAAGAGAATAAACAAAATGACTGGCTTGTTTCACCGATAGATTACGCATCTTACTGCCCAATCAAAAATAATTATTGTGGTTTTTTATCCAGCCGTTTATTATAGTACCTAGGTACTTTTTCCTTCCTTGGTACCGTGGTTTACTAAAATGGGTTTACCATCGCTTCGAGAAAACCGGCCCAGGCCAGTAGAATTCCTCCTGGATGCGATTAGTGGTCTTCTTAGTTTCCTGATGCCCGGACATGATTCGTTCGTGCGCCAATTTCAGTACGATGGTTCGGAAATCTCTCGGAACAACCAGATGTTCCCATTGCTTGTGTGCCGGCGTCTTGTACCTCCTGTAGAGGGTTTCATTACGCAACACGAATTCAGACTCGTGTGATTTTCCCGAGATATACTTTTTGCCGACGCCAGCAAAGCAATTCTTCAACGATTCGTCATTACGTTGAGATAGTTTCAACTTGTTGTGGTCAATTCCCGTCGGTTCGAGCGTCATAACCGGTAGTTGGGAATTTTTTTCCTTGCCGGCTACTCTCTTCAGCGCTCCCGCAGAATTAATCTCCGGCACCAAGACGTCACAGCCTTCTTTTCCACTCTCGTCAAGAACGAGTCCTTCGCCAGTCTCACTTTTTCCTGACGTCCCCTTGGATGTCTGTCTCCCTTCGTTCAGTTGAGACCCGCTTAGTCTTCCCTCGTCATTCCATTCTTCATCGGGATCATCAATTCCTCTCACCCCATGAACATTTCCTAACACCAAATCGTACAACGGGTTGTCCATGCACTTGGCTGTTAGACTGCCCGTAAGAAACGGAGTTCTCACCTCTATCTCTGCCTCTGGCAGGTACTTTACAGTCCTATCAAGTAGGAAAACGGGACTAGAGACACCGGTTAACTTATCATCGGGAACCAGATTTCTTTTTACCACAACCGTGTTGCAGCCGCTGTCTCTCAGTACGGTGACCGGACGACCGCACACTTCTCCCCTCACCACTCGCATATTATCTACCAGGAACCATGGAGCCTTTCCGAGTGCCGCATTTACTATCGGTATCTGTTCTCCGTTTCTCAGTACAATGTATGTCTCTTCTGGATTTTCGCTGTCAGCGACTGTCAACACACAGGATGCCTGAGGAGTCTTGCTACCTTTATCTTCTGGCTTCCAGTTACACGCATCTGATTTGTGTCCTGGATTGCCGCACCTCCAGCACGCAGATCCGTGTTGAGCTCTGGAACTGGTCCAGCATTCTGCGGCTTTATGTCCAGGCTTGTTGCAGAGGAAACACCGGCTCACTCGCTTGGTGGGAACTTTCAGTCGACTACCCTCTTTATTACGACCTCCACTCTTATGGCTTAGGTTCTCTTCTTTCGAGCTAGACAAGCTAGTTTGGCCCTGCGCTTTCAAAAAGTGGTCTGCAGTTACTGCCAAACTCTCGAGGGTTTTGCAGTCTCTCTCCTTCAAAAATATAGACAGCTTTGTGCTACATTTTCTTAAGAACTGCTCTGCGACCATGCGATCTCTGAGCCTTTCAAATGTCTTAATGGTCTCACCCGTCTCAAGCCATCGGTCGAAATAACCGAGGAGCCGAGCTGCAAATTGTCTCCCGGTCTCTGACTCTTCTGGCTGGCTTTGCCGAAATGTTTCCCGGTAGCCTTCTGCTGTGTAGCGAAACCGCTGGAGCAGGCTAAGCTTTACTTTTGAATAGTCCAATGACTCTTCGGGTGTCATCCTTCCAACGACCGTTAAGGCCTCACCGGTGAGGCAGAGACTTAAAGACATCGCCCACTTTTCTTGGGGCCATTCCTGACTGGTCGCCACTCGCTCGAAACGTCGGATGTGAGCGTCCAGGTCGTCTCTTTTGTCATTAAATGGTGGGATTAATTTATGAGGGCTACGATAGCATGTTTGCCTCCCTGGGTTTTCTCCACCGCCAGTATCCTGCGGATCCTCATCTTGAGGTGAACTGTTGTTTCCTCGCAACTGAAGACGCATCTGCAGCACCGCCTGCTCTTGTTGGAATCTGTGAGCTTCTCTGTCAGCCGTCTCTTGCGCCTCCTTAGCTGCCGCTCTTGCATCTTCTCTCATTCTGACCCGTTCTTCTTTCTGTCTGACTATTTCTTTTTCGACCCATTCGCGGAGTTCTATGCCCGCATACGCCAGCTCTCTCTAAGATGTTAAAAAGAGAGAGTCCTGTCGCGGACGCCAGATTGTGATGGAAAAAAAATATAATAGTTAAAAGGACTCGGAATTCCAGTGCGGTGAATATAAGAAGGTAGATATTGCTGACAGTCGTATAAACATGAAGTTAGGAAACAATGGGGTGGCTATATATACAGAGTTCAGTTCGCCGCATCCGCTTACGGCCCGGTGGTGCACGTCGACGTAGGCATGGCGTTCATCTTGTCCAGGGAATGTTCAGCTGCTTGCTAGGCACAGGCGGAGGCTTCTCAGCGAGCTTGGGTGAAAGCCCCACGGGCCTGGACTCGTCCGTCCGGGCTCCTCTTTGGCTGCCGAGACCACCGCTGTCGAGCCGGGTTCAGTGTCGTGCCCGCCCTTCTCTTTTTTCCAGGCACGAGCTTGTGGCCCCTCTTCCCTTCTCGTCGTCGTCTTCGTTTTTTCCGTTTATCCCACTCTTGCCTTGAACCTCTTTGTATTTAACTCAGACCACCAGTGTTGTTCAGTCTAGAGCCACTAAATGAGCTGACATTGTTGTGGGCGCCGCCATTTTGGCTCGTATGCAGAGCAGACGCAACTGCCGATCGTCATGATTCAAAAGTGCGACTTCCTCAGCATTAGATTCGGTGTTAGGAAGGTCACGTAATATTGATTTGCTCTGTCGCGAACTGTTCAAACATTTCTGGAGGGTGGAAAGGCGTTTGCTGTGGTTTCAGATGAAGGTTCAGATAACTGGCAACCATGATTTTAAGACACAAAATGGCCAAGTGTCGCTACTCTGAAGCGTAGCTTATTTAGTGGCACTAGCTCAGTCCAACTCAGTTTTCGCGCGCGTCGTTTTCCTCATCGTTGGTTCTCCCACATCATCACAGACAGCGGGTTGCCGGCCAGTAGAAATTCCCCAAGTCAAACAAAGTCCGGCAGCTTCACTTTCACTAATTTGCTTGTGCAACCAGTTCGTGGCATACCTGCCGCGGTTTAAGGTTTTTTTCCTTGGTGCTCAGACGTCGACCACCGCCACTCGGAGGAGCTTAAAGGAGCTGTGCAACGATTTTAACGTTGAAAGAATTGGCATTTTCTGCTTTTGATATTGTTCACTGTGTCACAAATGGCAGAAAACACACCTCCTTTCATCGCAATGTTGCGATTCCACCGCGTAATAGCGAGGCAAAACTTGGAATACTTCCCGACCTGCAGCCACGAGCGGCGGCCATGAGAAACAAGCGGCGTGACGTCACTTGGGTCGTTGTAAGAAAGATAGCAAGTTGTGCGAATACCTGCTCGATAAAAGGTAACTTTTTTTATAAATCTTGTCGTTCCAACATATATATAAATGCGTCAAAACCCTGGTATCATCGACAAAACTTTTATTATACGGAGTTTTAGTGGCGCCATCTATCCTAGGTTTACAAAACCGTGAACAGCCGCCAGAAGCCGGAGGAGGAGGGGGACAGCGCCGGACGGGCAAGGACGGGTGGTCACGCGGTCGCGAGCGGATGAGTTCTCGCTGCTCGCTGATGGCTCTAAAGAGAGAACTTTTCCGGAACTCCGCGCCTACTCTAGTGACGTCACTGTGCACGTGACCCGGAAGACGATGCACGAGTTGAGAGGCGGCAAAAACCTGGATCTTTTTCATTTTTTTAAGTAAAAACTAGGGTATCCAGGCAAAATCTGTTTTCTGTAGTTCACTGCAGAAGTGTCAGGCATCAACTTCCACAATTATTTAAGCAAAGCCCTGAAATTGTTGCACAGCTCCTTTAAGGCGACAAACGGAAACCAATTTTTTACAATCAGTCTTTGAAGTCGTACCGCCGACATGGTCAATCCCTTCAAAGTAGTAGAGTTTCACATTGGGCCAGCCGCGCGTCATGCGGCTAGATGGCGAGTCGGCGACGGCCCAGGATGTCCCCTGGCCAATCAAACTGCATGTGTGTCTCTAGGGTTCCACAGCCGACGTGACGAACGGCAAGATGCAGTGACGATCGCAAGGCTTCCTCACTTCTTAAATGTGCCGCTGTGAAAAAGAAATTATGTCCCTCCTGGTTCAACGTTACTTGAGAGCCTGTAAATGCAGAGGTTGGTATTTTTGTTTTAACGCTCTCGCTCACAACTAACTTAAAAGAAATAAGTAAAGAAAGACAAAAACTCCTTCACTCTTTATGTACTAACTCTTAAACTCATGAACTCACCGAACTCATGAACTCACCGAGCTCACGAACTCACTGCCCTCACCGAAATTATGAACTCACCAAACTCGCGCCCCTCACCGTCCTCCCCGAACTGACAAACTCACGCCCTTCAACGAATCAAAGAACTAACTCACTCATTGACCTCAGTGACTCAGAAGTATTTCTCGCCTTCACAAGTGGCGGTGGTGGCGCTCGTCTTGTGTGCGGGTTGCGCGGCTTTTACATCTCCACCATGGTCGCTGCCGCCTTCCGCCACCGTCGCTTAGGCACCAGCCGTCATGTCACCAAGAGAATAATTTTGTTCTTTTTGTTTGTTTTGCTTCTATGCCTTTCGCGCGCCGGCCCATCCTCGAAGAAGGCGCACTTTGTTAGAATACATGGGCGCATCACTGGCAGTTTCGCACAGACAAAAATAAATTGTTCTGTTTTGGGTTAAATACAGACCCTAAAAATGCTCCTTCACTAAGCGGACCAGAGTCAGCTGATCGACGTGAGCTGCCGAGGCCAGCCACACCCGCCAGTGTGGAGGAGGGGGCTTGGAGTAGTGGGGAGTTCCGATGGCTGTGTGGCAAGCGGACGGGAGATGCTGAACGTTCGCGTAAGGGCAGGGACAAGTGGGGCAGGAGGGATCAGATCTTAAACGATAGCGGAGAAGTCGGGCGGCGGTCATAACTGTGTTCAGCTGGATTCCTCTCAGTGGGTGTCTTTGTGAGGTAGTAAAGGGGGGCGTAGTTTATAGGGTAGTGTCTGCATTCGGTGTCGGAGTTGTGCGTAGTGTTGTTTCAGTGTCTTGTAAGAATATGCCTCGTCCGCCATGGCCCGAGTCCCACAAGAGCGACAAACAGAAACTAAAGACAGAGACAAGCCTCAAACACATGCAGCATGCTCGCGAGGGTACCGTTGGGAGGTGTTTAGTCGTTCGGTGCTCGTGAAGTAAGCACAAGCGATTGCAAGCCTGCCTAAGATACCCCCGCATGCATGATGTTCCTGTTTGAGCATAGCCCCCTTTATTTTGTGAAGCCTGTAAAACCACGAAAGACTCTGGTTTGAGACTTGTCGCTGTCGTTTGTTTCTGGTTGTCGCTCTGGTGGGACTCGGGCATCATACCGCGATATCTGATTATTCGTGCGCACGCGCGCTTGTGTGTTATCGCGTGTGCTCTGCTTAGATAAACCAGAGCGCTGCCCACTGTTTTTCGACTTTTTTTCTGACATTGTAAGCTTACGATTGACTATGCGTCAAGGAAGCAACGAGCCCTGCGGCCCGGCTGATGTCTGTTATATTTCGCACCGCGTTATAGCAAGCGGGAAAGGCCATGGGATTACCGCCGCTTGGATAAGTGTCTCGCACGCAAGAGGCATTCTTTACGGTGTGCAGTGTTTATTTCAAGCATTCGCGACAATTTCGTGCAAGTACGGAGTTAGACTCTGCATCGCTGTTTATTCATCTGTGAAATATTGTAATTCCAACACGCACCAACGTGGGTTTGTATTTTGTTTATGCATAGCATTTTGCGAACTGCTTCTTAATGATACAACGGTAACTATTTCTTAACGGTCTGTTTTTATATGTATCGTTATTTAAAAAAATGACCTCACCTAAAATTACTGCCTGCTGGATATTTTTTTCTCCGAAAGAAGGAACAATTGACGAACTTAGTGCTTACCATAATATTGTGTATAATGTTTTATCGCAACTTTCGTTTCCTGCTGCACCGTACATAGCAATTAAAACTGGAACGTTCTAATCTACCGGCTCTGTGTCTCGTAAGATATACTTTATGGATGCCGACATAAAACCGTGATCGGTGCCAGACGCCTTCGGTATTCTTGCTGCTTAGGCAATGTCTGCTTGTGTTCGAACTTGTCAATATGTTGAATACAAATATTTACAAACTATATGCACAGATTTCTGTTTTATATTCAAATAATTTCTTAGATTTTGACGGATAGTAATTTTTAAATTGTCTTCATTAATTTGAAATAATAAACGGCCGACCGCTGTAATCGCAAGTGATAATATTTTCGATTTTTAAATTACTTCCCTCGTAACTATTGACAGCCCAATTCAGATATATATACTGTATTTGAGAAGGGGGAAGCGGGAGGTCATGCATCCTATTGCTAAATTAACCAAACATCAAGGAGAATGCAGTGATTGGTGTTCCATGCGCCGCACGTGCTGGACCCAGCAGTAGTACAGTGTACTAGAATACTTGGGTAGTGTTGGGACCGGAGCGGCTCGCCTGAGGCGCGTGGTATTGATCGCGACAGGTGTCGACACTGGCGCGTTATCCAGAAGGTGTGCGCGTGTGCGGCTACAGGTGCGAAAAAATGAATTTTTGGTGCCGCTTTGGTAGAGTGCACATTGGATTGCTGATACAGCTACGACCTGCGAGCAGTCGCAACGCGGCATCAATTACTCTACGGCACGACCGTTCCCAACATGATGCTGTAATGTATTGGCCGGTAGAAGCTACATTACTCTGCTTTCACATCAAAACAGTTGTGATTTTCAAGACGCGGATTGCAAGTTGTTTCAGCGTAGAATTAGTTGTGACTTTCGATTCGTCGGATAGTAGGAATTTCAAATGAAATGCCCATTTCCTCGGTTGAAAAAGGTCAGACATTAGATATTTGGTGAAAATATTTAAAACTCGGAAGCAGCTTTTTTTCTTTTTTATTCTTTGGTGGAAGGAAACGGCACAAAGACCTAGATTGTTTTAGTATGTTTTAAGTACCCCAGGTTAACTTCTCTGTCTCCTTTTCTGTTCGCCCTCTTCTTGACCTTAATCAGCTCGCTTCACTTGTCATTCCTTCTAGTTTTCATTTATGCGACAAACCACCCAAGCGACGGTTGCAAAGAAATGAGAATCTTATATTTTTTCATGACTGCCACGACCATCAGAGGACTACACGACGTTCACTTCTAAGAAATGGCTTATAAGCCGTGACAATTTTTATCACGCGTTTTAACACTGAACTTAAGTCCAAAACCGAGACAACGTGGGACTTGAAACGTATGTTCTGCTAAACGCGGCGGGCTGCGCGATTTATAAGATTCAAAGAAGAAAACAAGCAACTATTTCACAATATTTAGTGCAGGATACAACAGCACACGCAAATAAGGCAAGGTAAAAGTTGTAATAGTTTACAGCACGGCATTGAAATACATGGTTACAATATGCAGCGCATACATGGTCCCAATGTGCAGCGCATACATGGCCCTGAAGGCATACTTAGCATACCACATCAGGTAAGTTGTCGAAACAGATGAACACCACCCGTTCGATGCTTATCGTGTTAGACTTCGGCACAAGAGCAGTCTCCAAATAAGCAACACCGTCGAAGTCGCTGACCTTGTGAACAGCCCAGTAGGGAGTTGGTATATTGAGGGAGCCTAGTGCGGCGCGATCGATGCCTTGTGGAGTCACGGCAGGAGCTTCGCTGTTCATTACTGGTGACAACGGGTCAGTTTCCCGAGCGAGCCCCGAACGCTTTGCAACGGTGGGCTCTAATGGACTTGCCTTCCGTTTCCTTTCGTCCTGCGGAAAGGTCGACACTCAGGTCCTAGGGTACACTTGGCAGCAGAGTCGGCTCCGCGTCTGGAGTAAGCGCGAGGTGTGCCCAAGGAATCCTCACTTCATTTCTGCCGATTATGTGGAGGTCGTCTCGAAGGATGAAGCGGGGCTCCAACTGCAGCTCGCAGACAGCGCTCATTTCTTCAAGACGCTTGCCCGATTGTTGCAGATTCTTTTCCCGAAGATCGTCTCTGGCACTGTCCCTTGTAACGCCAAAAAGAGACTCCGTTTTCACGACTTTCACACAGATGTAGCCCATTTGGCCACCAGGTAAGCAGCAAGAGTTCTGTCGCCGTTTCGCCGACGGCATTTCAAGGCTACCCTTACGCGTTCACCATCCGCAAGCTGAGAACACACAAGGATTCAAAACATATTTCTATCGAACACACGAAACTATGAAATCGTGGTCGGCTTACCGGCGCCCGCACCGCTCAAAGTGAAAAAAAAGAAAGAAAAGAAGCAATAGCGTCGTCGATTTGAAACATATGTTCCGCCAAACGCGGCAGACTGCGCGATTTTTTTCCGGGTAACTCGACTACAGCGCCACCATAAAAGGTCAATACACGAGCCCTCACAAACTCCCGTTGCCTAGCCGCTACGGTCCCGATACTACACGAGGTATTCTAGTACACTGTAGCAGTAGTAACTTTTCTAAAGCAAATACCGAAAACAAATGGCATCTTGCACGCGCGTTCGTCAACGCATTACTTTGGTTATTTTCTTCAAATCTTGTATACCGGGAATGCGTGCGCGTGTGGCGCGTGGAACGACAATCCCTACATTCTCCTTGATGCTTGGGTAATAGAGCAAATGGTGTACCAAATGGTCTACAGTTCTTCAAGATTTGTTTTTGCGCCTAAATTCTTGGGGTGGGGAAGTTTGCTTCCACACACGTCCGCGCATGCACGCATATGAAATATGTTTTTACTACTTAGGTTCAAATCTTACAACCTGTTATTTACTCGTATAAATAGAAATCATGTTATTAAAAGACAAAGAGCGCGTCTCCTACACCACTGAGAGGGCCATCGGCGCGAATTGTACCGGTTGGTAAATACTAATCATTAGGAATCATAACTCATATCCAGATACTATTGGAACTAGTAAGAAAACCCTTTCTCTTGCACGCGAAACGATTTTGGCTGCAGTCAGTACTCCGACTCTGCTCAATGGGCCCCTCTTGTGTGACTAACGGGCTGTCGGATAGAAGGTTGGGAGCGTGGATTTGTTATCTACAATATTAAGTGAAAGTAGACAGGTAGTTTCATATATATTTTAGTGCAATCTAGAAACTTATCGTCTGCAATTGTTCAATGGCGATTCACGAAAGAGTTAGCTTTCGTATGCCACCAAATAAATGAAGCAGCCTTTAAACATAATTGCGAACCAGTCCGGCGTTTCGAGAGTACTCGAGCGCAAAGATGTGAATGCGTCCTTTTTTTTTTACAGAACTCCAGGCTACAGCATGCACAAACAAGTAGAGAGAAGAATCGCGACAGTTCCCAGCCAGCTTTCACTTTAATTTCGACTTGAGGACTCGCGACAGTGCATAAGACGAGCACACTCGAAATAGCAACGTCTGCCTTCAGGCGTACCGGTGTAGCGCCCGTTTGCCTCTCCTCGAAACAACAAAACGCAGCGCGAATATCAGTGGCTCGCAGTCTACGCGAGAGCAGCCGAGGCGAGCGGGAAAACCTTGACCCCTCTTGTCAGCCGGCCACGAAGCAGGAACCAGCGGCGAAAATCCACGCCATGCAATCCTCTCCTCCTTCCCCAGCACTCGTAGAGAACAAGCCGTAAGAGCTAACAGCGCCATTGCGAAGCGAGCGTGAAATTAACTTTTCCGGAAATGTACGCAGATGTCACATGAACCGCCCTTCCTCAACGTCACCCCGCAAACCCATGGCCCTTCAGGGACCTTATTCCTCGCCAAACTCATGATCTGACCGACCTTATGAATTCACGCCCCTTACCGAACTCACGCCCCTCATAGAACCTCAGACTTGTGAGTTTTAGAGCGCAGCTCTTAGGCGCCCGTTCCCGGATTGAGCGGCGTCGCCGTCGCCGTCGCCGTCGCCGTCGGCGTCGGCGTCGGCGTAACCGCGAGTAACCCTCGTAACCCTCGTGAGGGTTACGAGGGTTACAAGGGTTACTCCCACGAGGGTTACCCTCATAACCCTCGTAACCCTCACGAGGGTTACGAGGGTTAGTTACCCTCAAAAGGGTTACCCTCACGAGGGTCACGAGAGTTACCCTCACGAGGGTTACTAGGGTTACCCTCCCGAGAGTCAAGATGGTTGCCCAGGTCACGTGACCCCCCCGAGGTCACGTGACCCCCGTTGACGTCATCGCCACTGATGACGTCATCAGTGACGTCACGGATGACGTCACTGACATCCGCATCGTCATCGTCATCATTACTGATGACGTCATTAGTTACGTCACCGGCATCCGCATCGTCATCGTCATCATCACTGATGACGTCACCAGTGACGTCATCACTGACGTCACTGATGACGTCATCAGCATTGTCACGTGATCCCCCAAGGTCACGTGACCCCCCGCCACCCGAGGTCACTTGACCCACCCCCCCAGTGCCCTTCCCTCCTCCTCCTCAAGAGCTGCGCTCTAATTCTGTGTTAGAGGGAGTTGTAAACGGCTTTCATTTTTAAGGATTATTAACTCACTCACCGGAGGGCGCGAGGGAGGTGAGTCAGTGGACGCATGAGTGAGTTTAGCCGAGGTATGGTCTAAAATAGCAAGGTTTATTGTGCGGAAGCAAGCAACTGGCTCATGTCAGAGAATCCCAGAAAAATCATTCTGCATTGCCTTTCCTGGTGGAATAATAGTCCATGAGTATATTCGGACTGCACTAAACCGCGTGTTTGTTCCCCGCTGTAAATGCGTATTCCGGCGTTTATCGCGAACAAAAAAATACCGACATAAAAAATGCTGTCTTGCCTGTTTGACGCAATTAAGCCTAAAAGTTTACTCGACCGAATAATTAATTAATTAATCGATTAAAGGGGACGATTCATCGGGGGAAAATTGTAATCGATGCCCAGCCCTCAAAATTTACACTTTGGGGATAATACAAGAATTTGTATCTCTCGGTCGTTCATTATTACGGGACGTGATAAATGTAGCGATTGACGAATTAACATAATTATGGTCGCCCTTCGTATCTACAAATACTGAATAACCTATTCAGGTAAATCATAACCCTAAAACCTCATTCTTGAACTGTGTAACAAAGCATTTCATCAATCAGTGAATACTTTGTTTTGCTTGTATTTCCTATTCTCTATATGTCTCACCGCTTGTTTCTTCTATACATTTGCGACATGTTATCCTACTGCAATTTAGATTGTTTTTCAGTTCTACCTTGTATTATTTTCTGTATTGTCATTTACAAAGCCATTCCTACAACCGAGTAGTATAAATCAATCAATCAATTACGAGCTTACTTATAATCTACTAAAAGGGGGAATACATGAATGCGCGCCTAGTATATAACTTGTTTACGTGCGAACAAAAGCACCAGGTGCGGATCATGGAGGCTTTTTGGGAACCGTTTTTTGCCCATCCGATACGGTACGATGGGCCCTCCGGTAGGAACTGCGCATGCGCTATACCACAGAAGACACGCGGAGTGCGTACCGGAGGGCCGATCGTATCGTATCGGATGTGCGAACACCGTTCCCAAAAACTCTCTTATATGCATAAACCCCGAAAATACCGTTCTGCAGCATACAGGCTTTTTCACGGACAACAAAAATAGAGTTGAAAAGGGCGCTTAAAAAACAATTCCTTGGAAAAGCTTCATTCGCCGCGAGAAACAAGTGCAACATGATTATTAGCGGAAGAATTTCCTAAAATCCAGAAATGGACTCCTCAAAATATTTGTATTTACTGACACATTGTAGGTGAAGATTTCTTGCCTGTTTAATATGCGGTAGCATTTGATAGAATCGGGAAAAGCTGGACTGTTCGAGCTTTACAAAAGTTCAAGCTACATATAATTTACATTCAAGGTTAACATTCTGTATATATACATAACCTTGTCTTAATTCAGATTGAAGTACCGAATAAATCCAACATTACTTGGTATTGCTGAGGATCAATGTTTAATAATTACATTGCGTCCTCGTGAATAGCTTTTAGGTAAAGGACGAAATAGTAATCAATCTTAAAATGCTAGGACACGCACTTATACAGTCAATAGAAATATGTGACCTTTGGTAAAAAAAGGTTTCGTGTTTGCTCAGCTGTGGCGACTTAAATATTTACTCGAGAGGCTCCAGGTACCAGGTGTTTAAGCTCTTTCAATTGCTTCTCAGAATATCGCGGAGGGCCAGTTTTCACTTAAAAAAGTTCCCATTGATTATTTTTAATAAATAAGCAGGGTGATTTCAGATAAGATCGACCCAAGGGTGGCTGGTCGACATTTATAAATCAACTGATGGATTATTATGTCATTGTCTAGTGTCTGGTAAAAACGAATCCACGCTTAGTTTTGACCAGAAAAAAAAACATTTGGGGGCAGGAAAACTCGTAAGGCATGAAGAGATGAACAGTTGCATTAACGCGCACTGATGGAGGGGGCACGTTTGAAAGTGAATAACTAAAAGGATAAAGTTAGCGGAATTCTAATACTTTTTAAAAACAAACTATCGTTACAGCTTGCTTGTAATATAAATTAATAATATTTATTTAATTTTTATTTACTTTTCTACAAATTTCCAAACATGCCTGCTCGAACAACAAATGGCTAAATTTGGAGGCCTTTATCTCATGCAATAATTTAATCATTATGATATAATTTGCAGGTAGTATTCTACTTATATATGGCTATTTGTTTTAAAAAAATGAGGTATCTCAGTTGCACGATAGTCGCAACATATTTAGGCAAACATTGAAAAAAAATCAATCAACAAAAATATTCGATGAAAATAAATAAAAGAACACCACCTTGGTGTTCCTTTTTTTAAATTTGGGTACCCTGTCATAATCTATTTCAGCGTTCATTTCTATTAGAAAAATGTTGCATTATTTTATTGAGAAAGAAGACACAACTTCCCAAAGTAGGGTCCTTTTTCAAAGCCTACACTTAGCAGTGCCCTATACGAAAAGTGACTCGTATAGGGCACTGCTAGTTCCCATTTCAGGAAACTAACACACATTTTTCATATAATTTTATTCGAATGAGGTCACTGACAACTAGCGCAATCGATCACACACTATAAGTGAGGAGAAACTATATACAGCATTGTGCATAAAGCGTACAAACAGGTATATTAGAGACTAGTGATTCGAGAAAAGATGATGCAGTGTGAAGTTTTACTTTCCAGTATATTTTATATTTAAAATAAAAGAAACAACTTTACTTCCACGCACAAAAATAAAGATAGAATACTAAAATTGTTTAGGTTAGTTACAAATTTCCGGGGACAAACGTTTCAGGTGAGCGGTGCCACCGCACCGGACTGCAAGAACTTCGGTACTTTCGGTGTACGAATGGGTCGTGGCCAGCCGAAATATTTTATCCTGCACGAGGATAACGTTTCTTGATTCTCGTATAGTGATCAGATAAAGATTATAAGTCATCACCAAGCAAAATAGTAAGTAAATTACCCGCGAAGAGAACTGTGATACCATAAGATGTTCCGGCATTCAAAAGGAGCAGTCCCTGGGGCATCAAATTCGGCATTTTACACTAAGGCTTTCCTCGATGTACCCATTTAATAAAGTGTCTTCTAACCAGATCCGACTGTCCTTGCTACACATATGTCAAAAGTTTCTCTTGTTGATGACTTGCACAGCCGCCGCGCGTGCCAATACTGATTGCCAGGAAAGGCGCGCACCGTCACCAACTCCTCTTTTTTTAATTTTTGGTTGACGATACCAAACAAGCTTATTTTCGTCCAGATACCCAAGATGCACCCAGTATATCAAATAGAACGCTCACCATTGTCCCGGCCGCCTTAATTGCGTTTATTGAACGTTCTCTCAGGTTGTTCAGCGTGGCCTGGCACTTCACGAATCCACCAACTCAGTCGCATGCATTTTCCCATGTTTAGATGCAGAAAATAACCACTGGGCTTGTGGGCAATCATTCTGTGGAAACTGGGGAAGCTGGCAGCGATTCTTAAAATGACTGCGTTGTCTTCAACCCACTCTTTCAGTTTTTCTAGAGCCAAGCACGTGAGAGTGACGTCGTCACTCAGGTTCTCACTGATGACAGCAATGCTGTTTGTATATTTTCTTGTCGTCACTACACATGTAAATATCGTAACTTTTTTTTTCATTTTCTTTCCAGCGGTAGGCTTGAACATCGTCAGGATGCACGATGGTCCAGCTTTCAGCAAAGTTCAAATGAAAGACAATGCTCTCGCGTTGCATGCAGCTGCTTTTTATCGTAGATCGCTTTATCTTGCGTGCCTCAGATATGGTCGTGAAATATCCAACTTTCAACCGTTATTTGAACGACTTTTAAGAAAGTCTCAGGATCCAATATTTTTGTTTGTTCCAGAAGGCCGCCGGACTCCCATGTTTTAAGCGCAATCTCTTCATCCTCTGGGGTGTGAAGTTCCTCGAGTGTAAGAGACTGGCCTTTTGGGCAGTAATCACGGTCTCCTTAAAGAAACAGACTTGTTAGTGGGTCGCACAGAAATGCTGAGTTCATTTCACCAGTGTTGAATGTTGAGCCTGCAACGTTATATACAGCGGAAATACAAAGGTAATAATTGTCGCACCGCACACACACGCACACTTCCTGCAGTGGAAAACATTTAGCCCATCTAGCCCGCAAGGAATAGAATTTCGTTAGCCTAACGCCGAGATCAGGATGCTTGTCTTAGTATACACGAAAGACCTCTCAGATTGAGCGTGTCAGGAAGCGCTTTGGCGGGAACGTCGTTCGCCCCGTCGAGCAGGACAGAGATGACGTCCTTCTGGTTGGGAGCTTGCCGCGAACATTGTAGCTCGTCTTTCGTGAAGTACTCTAGGGCAGCAGGCAGGTTCTCGGGGCTTGCACATCATGTAAGGATCCGTCTCATACCACACGCTATGCTTTTTCTTGCCTAAAAAAACGTAAACACTGTCGCCATGTTAACCTTTCCTAGGTTAACATGGCGAACGTGTTCGAGGAGTGCAGTGGATACAAAGTTAGCTAGCTTTAAGTCTACCCACTAATCATTTCAACCAGAGCTCGGCGTTCTGGCGTTCTGCGCCTCCTCCTCTCCCTCAGTTTCTCAGCGCATAGTCCATTTCTGGTCAAGTAGCCGGCGTTGCGAGCTAATGGCACCAATCAATCAGCATCCGAGGCAGTGAACCTTTTCTGCAAAAGGTGCAAATTGCAAAAGCTTTGTTTAAAGGCGGAAACAAAAATGAATTAGGAAATTATCGAACTATATCCATTTTACCAGTGTTTTCAAAGGGGCTAGAAAACCTATTCACTCTTGAATTGTACAGTTTTTTTCATAAATACTCCTTTATAACAGAATGTCAATTTGACTTCCGGAAAAAAGCATCAACAGAAACAGCGTTATTAGTTCGAAAAGAGGAAATACTCAGAAACTTCGAAGAAAAAAAATTAACGCTTGGAATATTTTCTAGACTTTAGTAGAGCTTTTGATTGCATTAACAACTCGATTTAACTAGTATAATTGCTTGCTTATGGTATTCGTGATATTCCACTTGCCTTAATTAAATCATATCTACAATATCACTCTCACTTTGTTCTAATCAATGACGAACGCTCAACCCTTTTAAACATTTCATCAGGAGTACCGCAAGGCAGTATTCTGGGACCACTTCTTTTTTTATTATATGTTAACGACATAGTGAACATTGACTCGGGATGTAAATATAATCTATGCAGACGATACAAGTTTTTTTTTTCAGACATATGCCAAGCGGGTCTGAGGGATAAAGCTAATGCGTTTCTTTTAAAGTTGAAAACTTGAGCAGAAGTGAACTGTTTGCATATTAATATATCCAAAACAAAAGCCGTGATGTTCCGCCCACGAGGTCCGAGTAATGAACTTTACGATCCTCTTAATATTTGGTTCTTTAAATATTGGATTGGTAAGCAGTATTAAAACTCTTGGAATTGTTTTTTTTTTTCGGAAAAACTTGCTTTGGACTATTCATGCTAAATATATCTGCGCTAAACTGGGAAAAACCCTCGGGAATTATTAATAAACACAGACATATTCTTCCGACAAGTGTAAAGAGGATTCATTATTTTATTCTCATCGGTGTTACTGCAATCTAGTCTGGGGAAACACATCTTTCTCGAATTTAAACACGCTACATTTACTGCAGAAAAAAGTACTTACAGTAATTGCAAACGTCCCCCACATACATCCAACACAGTCATTGTTAAAATCATACAAAATTCTGGATATACAACAGGTCTATGATTATCGATTAACCATCGTGTGTAAATATGCGGCATTTGAACGCTCAGATATTGTTCTTAGACTTTCTGATTTAAAAGAAAAATCAGACTTTTATTCATGTAGACACACCCAGCCTTGGCAGATTCCGAAGTGTAGGACCAACTATGGTAAACAGAGAATAAGTTACACTTTGCCTGTTTTATTGAATCGCTACTTTTATTTATTTATTTATTTATTTATTTTTTAATTATTGAAATAAACCCACAGCGCCCGTGAGGGCATTATAGTGGGGGAGGGGCAAATACAAAATGAACATGACGCCAAAGAACTCTTAATTGCTTAAACAGTCAAAACTCAAAAGGTGACTTACTTGGAGCAATTAACATGAAAATAAAAACAAACGAAAACCCAAAAACAGCGTAAAGCTAGACACTGCACTCGTGAATACATACAGACAAAGCTGAAGTTTCTAGGGATAACAAGTTTTAAGAAGCTGACAATGCGTCATAAAATTGAGAGCTTACGTTTGTTGAGACAATCTCTTCAGGTAACTGGTTCCAGTGGAGTATTATGCAAGGAAAAAATTAGTGTTTTTAAATATCTGTTTTGCTGGTAAAAGGCCTAATTTTTCTGCTGTGATCGAGGCGCCGAGAGATGAAGTGAGGTGGAAATAAATATTGCATTTTGTCGATTCCACACTGATCGTAACATATCCTGTGAAGGAGTTTCAGGCGGAAGAATTTACGACGATTAAGTAGAGGCTGCCGGTTAAGTTCACGTTTCATGGCAGTTACACTTTGACCACGCGAGTATGCATTAAGGACAAATCTGGCGGCTCTGTTTCGTATCAGTTCTATATTATTTATCAGGTACTGCTGGCGGGGATTCCAAGCTTCTCAAGCGTACTCTAGAATGGGCCGAATATTTGTGAGATACAGAGTATTTTTGACCTCTTGAGGAGAATTTTTGAAATTACGTTTGATGAAGCCTAGCATCCGATTAGCTTTAGCAGTCATATACTCAATGTGAAAGCGCTATGACAAATCATGGGGAAAGTAGACGCCTAAGTATTTTACTTGTAGTGGCATGCTGATGGGAATGTCGTTAATCTGGTACATGGTGGCTATAGGGTTATGCTTTTAATTTACACGGACAAAGTGACATTTGTTAACGTTCAAATCCATTTCACAAGTGCTACACAAGTTTGCTATGCGATCAAGGTCGGCCTGCAGAGTGATACAACCATTGAAAGAACTTACTGCTAGATAAATTATAGAATCGTCAGCATACAGGCGTATACTAGAAAAAACGTCTACAACAATATCATTGATAAATATTAAAAATAAAAGCGGCCCCAACACCGAGCCCTGGGGTACACCAGAATTGACGGAAATAAAATCAGATAACTTGCCATTATTAACACTGCTTGAGTCCTGCCACTTAGGTAATCTGCTAACCATCCAAGAACTTTACCATCTATTTTAAGGACTTCATTTTATGCAGAATAAACTTATGCGGCACGAGATCAAAAGCTTTCCGGAAATAAAAAAAATACAATCTGTTTGAAGGCCTTTATCGTATGCGTATGCCAGGTCATGATAGAACTCCACTAGCTGAGTTGTGCATGACAAGCCTGGGCGGAACCCATGCTGGGATGGAGTGAAAAAAAGTATTTGTCTGTAAATGTTGAGCAATACTTGTGTAGATCACATGTTCTATAAGTTTAGAAGACGTGCTTAGCAACGATATGGGCCTGTATTTTTCATCTTTGTTTTTGAGGCCGCTTTTATGCACAGACACAACATGAGCTTTCTTCCAGTCAGAAGGCAAAAACTATCTGATAGAGATCTCGTAATCAGGACATGCAAGAACATAGCGAGTATACCTGCACATTCCTTTAAAATCTTGTTAGGAATGCCATCAGGACCTGGAGACTTATCAGGTTTAAGTGACCCCAGAAGTTTAACCAGTCCGTCAGAGTGGAATTCAATTTCCGGCATGTCACGCAACTGATTTACGGCGTTAGGCAGAGCCAAGTGCACCGCAGTTATCGGGGGAGAAAAAACGGATTGGAAGTATCTACTAAAGCACGTAGCTTTTGCTTGGTCATCGTGTATGGTCTGTTCAAGTTCCTCAATTGAAGGTATGCCAACCTGGTCCTTCTTGTTCCTTTTTACCAGTTTCCAGAATTCTTTAGGGCTCCTTTTAAGACGATCACTTAAAGCGCCCTGAAAAACATTTTTAGCTAATTTGAGTTTCCTTTTGTAGAGTTTACTTAGGTCGCGTAACCGAGTAAGGAACGCGGCAATAGATGTCCTGCGGAAAGTTCAGTATGCACGCTTCTTTTCCTCAAAGTTTGCCGTAACTCTTTATTTATCCAAGGTTTGTTTTTTTGCTTTGTTGGAGAGATCAGCTTGTGTGGGATGTAAGTGTCGATTAAGACAGTAAGCATAGTTTTAAAAATGTTCCACAGGGTTTCAACGTCCATCTCATAGCTGTGCATTTCAAAAATGGCAAAAAAACGTTACAAGTTCGTCAGCAAGGCTAGCGTAATTGCCTTGACCGTAAAAATAAATCCTGCGCGGGGACTGCCGAGCCGATAGCGGAAGTTTACACTGTATACTTGCTGTAATTATGTCGTGATCGCTAATCCCCGGAAGGTGTGTGACTGCAGAAATAGCTGTTCTGGAATCGGAAAGAAGGAGGTCTAGTGTACTTGCTTTATTGAAGTCCACTCTGGTTGGTTGAGTGACGTGTTGAGATAACCCAAAGCTTGAAACAAAGTGACAAAATGTCGCGTATAATATCGAAGAGCCGGTAGTTAACATTTGCTTATCATGCGATGTTATGTCAGGCAGCTTAAAGTCACCCCCAAGTTTAAGATAGTCACTTGAAATGGAAGACAGCTCGTCAGATAGGGATAACAGTGATTCATGTGTTGCGCTGGGAGGCCGATAGTATGATCCGATAGCTATGGTTTCCCCGGAATTTAGATAAATCTTACACTAAACCGATTCACACGATGAACAAGGAACATTTATTTGCGAATTCTGAAGGTTGTTTGCGATTAGTAAAAAAAAAAAAAAACACCACCACCATGCGTAGTTCTATCCTTTCGATAGGCAGAATAATTGGAAGGGAAAATTTCTTCGTCAGCTATCTCTTCCGTTAGCCAAGATTCCATACCAATTATAATGCTAGGTTGCGTCATAGCGACAAGTTCAGCAAAGTCATCAATTTTATTTTTTTATGCTGCGACAGTTAATAAGTAGTGTCTCAAGTTTCGACACCGATGCTGGTGACACAACATGCTTCCGTGGTAGTAGCTATGATTCACTCTGTTGGGTGGGAACTGAGCTTGATAATTTCATTCGCTGGTGCGTTGACTCGTCCCAGGTATATACCTCGCTGTTGACTATTAATTCATCGTAACGTAAAGATACTTTGTCATCTGGATTTCGAGTATGTTTTATGCTGTTCCAAAGTTCTTTCCGTACTAGCTGGATCCTACGTGAGAAGCCTTCAGATATAAAAAACTTCCGACCCCTTCAGTTTACGAGCGTTACGAAGGATATCTAGCTTTTCACTGAACTCGTACAGACGCAGAATTACGGGCCTCGGTTTACCTTCCATCAAACGTCCCAGTCTATGTATCCTCTCAACACTGGCAACGGTAACACATTGCTTCTCTTCGAAAATACTTTGAAGCACCAGTTCTTTTAACTCCGTTGTACTTTCATCTTTTACCTCTTTTATTCCGTGAATAATTAAATTATTATGCCTTCCTCTGTTTTCTAGGTCGTCTACTTTCTCGGTTAAAAATGTTACTTTGTCGGATAGGCGCTTTAGGTTTGCTCACACCGCTCTACCGTTGGGGGAGCCTTTAATAGTTCTTTAATTGTTGACTCTATTGCTGTTAGGCGTTCGTTAGTGCCAGACATGTGTAGCTCGAATTTTGTTTGCATTGACTTTTTGTCAGCCGATAAACTTTGCTGGTTGGCTAAAATTGCCGCAAGTTGTTCCTCCACAGTAGGCCCAGGGTTGAGTTCTACATCGCCGCTTAGCATCAGTATCAGCATACACAGAGAATCAAAGGAACCAGTAAGACTCTCGCACACTGTTTTTGGGCAGGGCAGCACAGCAAGACACAGGTAAGTGCTCTTGAGCGTGGATACCAGAATAGGTTCACCAACCTGTATTAAAAATAGGAGCGGGTTCATGGACGTCCGCATCGTTGCTGCGCTGCGCTGCCCACTGACCATAACAGGCCTTGGGGGGCGGATCTAAGATAGAGTTGATGACGATGATGGTGGAGCATCCCATTCCACTCGAGGAACAAAATCTGCCGTTGTAGACAAGGAATCGGAGACGGGCTCGAAGTGTTTGAAGCTTGCGTTGGTGACCAAAGATGTTAGCGCTGAAAAGGTAATGCTGGTAGGCGAAGACTCAGGCCGAGGGCAGCGTTGCGACACCGGGTCGACACTCCAGGCAAGCACCTGTATTAAAACTAGGAACGGGTTCACGGACGGCCGAATCGTCGCTTTGCTGCACTGCCCGCCCATCAATCCCATCATCATCACACATCAATATTTGATAAAAATATTGATGTTGTACATTTGACCAAAAGACCTATCCTTGATCTGTTCATTTAGCCTTGCATGTTGTCCATTATATGTCATACTCACAAACTTTGTAAATAGATCTCCTTGTGCTCTGTCGCAGCTGCTGAATGGGGGGACCGGAGCTTAGTCAAGCTGCAATTCTGCAGCTTTTTTCTCCGGACTCCCATTCACCACATGTATCTGTGGTGCAAAAGAAACTCGTATCGTATCGTATCGTGTTGGTTCAGCGATGGTACAACTCGTACATACGCACGATCAACATCATGATGGTGTGCTTTTCACGCTCTCTGATTGGTCCCGCCAGCTTGTAGCGTCGGGGGTCTTGCGGGTTGTTCACCCACGGGGATGACTACTTGCGCGAACAAACCATATATGCACAAATCACCGGTAAATAAATATACACTATAGGGACCCGTAATAAACTACCATAATTGCGCAAGAGCCCCCAGTAAACGAGAGGATGACGAGGGATTAAACTCGCAAATCACTTCATTAAACCTGATACGCGACACCGGGCTCACGAAAACGAGTACACTTAAAAAAACAATACACATAAATAAAGTAAATTGTACCACAGCCGCTACCCTTCCCTAAAGTCCCGAGGCGCTCCAAAAACGACTTCCAATAAATCAAGTTTTATTGCTTCGAATAAAGAAAAAGGTTTTACCCACGAGAAACCAGCAGCCGCCTCCGCGGAGTCTCTGGCCGCGTTTTTATAATCCCCAAACGCTCTGCTCGGGAACTCATTTCTCCTGGAAGCGAAAACTGGCTGAAAGCTAAACTGATAGCGGCCGACACCCTATAAAATTAGATTTGTTTCACAGCCTCCAAACCGCTGCTTTAACCCCCCCCCCCCCCTTTTTTTTCCCTTTTCCTATGTAGTTCGATAAAATATCAAATGATAAAAACTGTACGTTGGCAACAGGGAAAAGCAATTTATACTTTCCTATAAGTTAAATATAAATTAAAGCACATATCGGATAAAAAGTTTTAAAAACAAAATTTACGGAGAGCAAGCAGCAGCTGCAAACCGAGTGTTTATAAATCCTCCCCCGAGATGATAAAAATGAAGGGGAATTTTACGCACTACGGGAGTTCTCGGCAGGAACTACGGTTAACGCTAAAATATGGTTGCTAAATTAAAACAAAAAAAAGTGACGATAAATAAACAAAATGCGAACCTGAAGAAGTAAACGCAGCAAAACTTCCAACCGGAATTTGTAATCCCACCGATTTGTTTTTTAAAGATTAATCTCGAATTTGATCTTCCTGAGATGATCTTTGGAGGCAAAGCGGCGATAAATTGGCGTCGGCTGCTCTCGTACCAAACACGTACGAGGTTGCTTTTGTGGTGGGTCCGCGTAAGTGGGGCATATCGGAAATATTTTCGAGGAGAACGCCATGAATTTTCACTTCACGCAGGAACGGCCGTCACATGTGGGCCAGTTTTTCCACCGCTGGTCCTTCTACGTCAACTGAGCATAATTAAAATAAAACATTAGATTTATATATATACAGGGTATTCCACGTAACTTGAGCCAAGTTTTAAGAATATTTTGGTGCCTTTTAGGAAGACGAAACCAAACGAGCAAGGTTGTTAATTGTTTGGAACAATTGAGGTTGTTTTTTCTATATTGCCTAGTTTACTAATTAAGTTTAATTAATTAAGTTCTGAAATATTCAATTTAGAGCAAAAGTACGAATGATAAAGTTGCAAAGCGTCCTCAGAAACATTTCATTCAGTGTTCTTAATCAACAATCCTTAGCACCTTGTTTTTATGGGCTTTAAAAAATTTCCAAATTATAAAATAAAAAAAAAGTGTGACTTTGAGCATGTGAACCTTGTATTTCAGCGCTCTCAGCCGTGGCTTGAATAAACTAGGCCTGCATGCTAAATATGGCACTGTGACCTGGGCGCTGCTGACGAATCGGCGTGTTTTTTTTGTGTTTGTTCTTTCATATTCGGGCCCTTTTTTTTTCAAGCCCGGAAAATCGAATTGTATTTTAGGTTTATTCATATATAAATATATATATATATCTATATATATATATATATATATATATATATATATATATATATATATATATATAAAGAGAGAGAGAGAGAGATGTGAGACTGAGTCATACAGTGCATGAATTCGTTAGGATTACTGACGACGTTAGCAAATAATAATAAAAAATATATTCACAAAGAAAAGGCAATAGAAACAGCGTCGACGTTTATAATTTAGCAAGCACTTTTGTTTTGAAGGGAATACTCGGGTGAACTTTATTGAGCACCTTCCCAGTGCTGATTATCTCAATTCGAATAAAGCCATAATCTGATTGTTGTACGACAAGAAATAGAAAACTTCCCAAATACCTATGCCGGTTGCTATCAGTAGGATTAATTTTGTCTAAAGCTTAGTAGTATTGTTTGAAAGACGAAATCTTTTTTAGATCTTCGAAGTCTGCCCACTTAAAAGAACACTAAGGCAGAATTGGAGATTGTCTTACTATGACGGAAACTCTGTCTACACTCTTAAGTGTCTTATAAAACCCTTAATTACAATCACACGTGGCCTTTCCCGCACTTAAATACAACACCAAACACCACGATACGCCCCGTTTAATCAGATATATAAAAAGGGGGCGTGTCGCGGTTCTTGCTCGCATTTTAAAAAGCAAAAATTCCACGTGTGATTGTAATTTTGGGTTTTATAGAAAGCTTAGTGTTAGTAGATTGAGTTCGCGCCATAAATAGACACCGATACACCCGTAAAAAATGTTTCTAATTTTTGCCAGGCGATTTATTATGGTGTCAGGAGACTACCCAAATAATGTTTTTTGCTGCAGAATCACGTATAGTTTTAATAAAGCCAAGAAACTCACTTGCTCCAAATCGAAACCGAACCCCGTTTACGGAGGTCGGAGAAATATAGCGAAGGAGAGAGTGGGGCGCGTTAAGTCCGTGCTTGGGAGCGCGAGAGTTTGACGCTTCTTTCACTAAACGGACAGGAGTGCCACCAGTGGCTGACACTCGAGCGCGCTCTTCGTGCACCGATAATTTTTCGGAGCGCGAGTGACTTCGCGATCCGTGACGTCACGTAAACAAACAAGATGGCTGCGCTGCTGTTGAGGCCGTCGAGGCAAAAGGTGTAGCCGGCCTGCTGCCCCTTTTGAGTTGATTAGTGCTTAATACAGCAGGTAAAAACGATTTGATTTGAAAGCCCACAGCGCAATTAGCGTCCCGAAAAAGGTTTGTTGGTGAATCTCACCTGAAAAAAAAAAACGCATCTATCGAACGGTCACCGATAGCACAGCCACAGAAAAGTTGTCGAGATGAGGCATTCGAACCGCTTTGTCCCTTTTATAATGCTTAGCCCAGCGAATAAAGATACTTCGATTTGAAAGCCGAAACATCAGTGAGCATTGAGGTAAAGGTTTACCTTATCTGTAGACTGCAGAAAATGCAGATTCATATTCACAAATTCGAAACTTTAACGCGTCTTCTAAAACGGAACATGGGCATATTAACTTGTCAAAATAATTGTATTTTCCGGAAACCGAATAGTATTTTACAACAGTAATTAAACTCGAAATGATTTAACCGAAAAACAACAGACGTTCCAGTATTATTGTCACCAAATATTTTGAGGTAACTAATAATTTCGAGTTTATTCATTTTGTTTATCAATAAATAAAATAAATAAGTTTATTTATTTTATTTATCAATAAATAAAATAAATAAACTCGAAATTATTTACCTTGAAAAACAACATACATTTTAGTATGATTGGCAGCAAACATTTCAAGGTAACTTCTACAGCGTGCTGATTTATAACGCTTCAAAAAAGACTAGAAGAATCAATACGATTAAACATATTAAAGTAACAACAATATAGTTCACTAAAGCAACACAAAGATTTATATATTGAGGGCGTTACCACACGAATCTTCTAAGAACACTAACAGCTTCAGGAACGCAGGGTGTGAATTTTATGCTCAGGCCTTTAACTTTATAATTCCTTCTTCAGTGTGCTTATATCGGCAAATGTCGAAGAGATAATAGGATGAGAATAATATTTAGAATAATCTCACTATTATCTTGAAGACGACAGATAGATCACAAAATTCGTGGTTGTCCTCTGTAAATATATATCTCTTTTTTGTCCTAAACAAAGCGACTCCAGTCACTTCCCAACGAATTAAAATTAGTTTTATTGCGGAAAACAAAAATAGTTTTGATTGGGGATTACAAACTGATACAATCTCTTAAATCAAATGGTCGTTAAACTACGCAGGCGAAAGCGTAAAACAGAAAATCCTAAATTCAAGCCGTCGGTTTAGTTACGAGTGGTGTGCCACTTAAACGATGAAAAAGCAACATTTCAACAAGCAAAATGAAATCCGCTGTAAAACTACAAGTTTAAGCAAAATAGTGACAAAGACAGTCGTTTCTTTTAGCTTTTTTTTTTTAACAAAGCTTTAACTTAAATATTATATTAGAAACGAATTTGACGAAATGCAGAGCTAGAGAAATGGATAGAAGCCCGCACCCAAGATACCGGAACCGAAACTGCAAGAAGTATTTTTAGACAGTGCAGGCATAAGTCGTAGCCAATCCCTGTTCGTATTAAAGATGGCTGCTTTCGGTTGCGTCCGGAACTGCGACCGGGGACACTTTCTCGTGTGGACGCGATTACAGGTGAGAATATTTCTGCAGCATGCTTGTAGAACAGTATTTATGTGTCCGGGAGTTCAGTGACTAGTGATACCGCTTACACAGTATTTGACTTGCTTAACGCTGAGGTGGTTTGGCGGCGAGTGCTATGAATGGCTGGCTAGCTTCGGCTTTTTCTTTCGAGTCATAACCGCTAAAACTACCTTCGAGTGACGATAGTGCTACTGATTCTTTTTTCTTTGCGTTCCGGCCGGCGTTCCCTGTCTCGCGAATCGTCGACAGTAAACAATCTGGAGACATGATTGATTCCTCCGTGTGGAGCTTGAGCAGAGGTTTCTTGTTTTTGCGTCATAAGCGGAAGCATCCATCCGAATGTGTGTATCGCTTTCGCATCATCGTTGTTCACCGATTTAAATGGCGTTCTCAGCACAAGTTCTTAAGTTGTCTTCGCTAGACGACAGATTTTGCGCAAAAACGAGGACAAGAGAGGGACAGAATCACGGCGACGTGTTTGTGTGCCTCTCTTGACCTCGTCTTTTGCGCTGCATTTGCTGTCCTGAATTCCCGACTAGCCGAATTATTAACCCTTGTCTTCGCTCCCAGCCATATAAGTTTTATAATCTTATTTTGAAGTTGAGGTTTTGTAGAAGCACGGTGTTTATTGAAAGTAGTGAAAGCGCACAATAAAGACGAATACGAAGACGGAGAGGCAAACAAGACGAGCGCTGACTATCAACTGAATTTTTTATTGGAAAAAATAGAAACAGCAAAATAAAACCAGGAAAAGCCACAAATACTACAAATGTGACTAGTCATCAATGACTCGGCCACCACACGTGTCAATAAAGTCCACTTCCTTTTTGTGAAGGAAAAGTGAGGGTTGACTGATACACTTATCAGGGCATTCCTTCTTTATCATATAAGCCTCCAGTACCTCCCTCGCCACCTTTTCTTTACCTCTCCCAACGATTGTAGTGCCTTGGAAGTTGGGAATGCAGCGGCAATCTCTGCAATGTATGTGTAAATGGGCTCCTGTTGTTGAACGCAGTGATAAAGCATGTTCGCGCAACCGTTCATTCGAGTACCTTCCGGTCTGGCCTATATAAACCTTGCCGCAGCCCAATGGAATTTTATAGACCACGCCCACCGCACATTCCACGTATTTGTTTACGTGCTTCACTGTGCATTGCCGCTTATCTTTGTTTTTTTTTTGTTTTTTTCTTTTATCCTCGGACATAGTTGAGCCAGTTTACGTGGTGCTGAGAATACCAGAGGTACCTCGAACCTTTCCGCCACTTTTTTATATTGTGTGACACCCTGTGTAAGTACGGCATCACGTGGGGTCTTGCTCTCTTTTTTTGCTTGTCCTTTTGGCTTTTGCCCCTGAACTTCTTCAGAAGTTTTTGAGCCACTGCGAGCATAAGGGAAGTAGGATACCCTGCAGTTCCAAGTCTCTTGACCTGACTACAGAGGCTGTCGTGCATGGCATGGTGACATGACTTTCCAATTGCCGTCTCTAGACATGACGACGCAATGCTCCGTTTCACCAACTTCGAATGCGCCGAATCATAGGGGAGGATTCCCTTCTGGGTACGCGGTTTGTAACCCCAGCACAGGTGTTCCCCTGTGAATTGCATTCGCAAATCCAGAAACTGTAAAAACGGCCCATCCTGGCGCTCAAGGGTGAACTTCAGGCCTCTAGAACTTTCTTTAAACACGCTCATCACATCTTCAACAACTTCACATACAGTAAGGTTTTCACAGTTTTGCAAAATCACTAAATAATCGTCTACGTACCTAAACAACTTGGTCACAGGTTTGCCTTTCAAGGCATTCTCAATGGCTCGGTCATATTTGGCCAAAAAGATATCACAGAGCACTGGGGCAGCACAGGAACCAATGCAGATACCAGCCCTCTGCACGTAATGGCGGCCCTCAAAAAGAATAAAAGTCGACTCCAAGTAAAATTTTAAAAGTTCCAAAAAACCATCAACACTCACACCACAGGCGTTTTGGAAACCAACCACGCCGTTTCTCTCAGTATATTCACGTACTGCCTCAAACAATTCTTGGTGGGGGCTAGAGTAATAAAGATCCTCTACGTCAATAGAAAACGCCACGGCATCCCCTGGAACATCCTTCCTAAGAAACTCCACCACTGATTGAGAATTTTTTACCAAAAAGGGGTCACTGATATCTAGAGCACTCAAGTGCTTCTGCAAATAGAGGCTAACCTGTTTTTGCCACGATCCCCTCTCCGTGACGATTGCTCGAAACGGTGTATCAGGCGTATGGGTCTTTGCCGACAAAAAACATCAAGTTGCGCGATCTTGCATTTCTGTATGTTCTTTTCCAACGTTGCAAGCTCCAAACCATTGCATAATTTCAGCGCAGCACTTTAGACCTTTTTGGGTTCAAGATGTGACAGCTTAAACTTCTTCTGAATCGCGTTCCTAGACCTGACTTCCATCATGTTTATTGGAAGCGCCACGAACTCTCCCTCTTTGTCTGCCTGTAATAGGCTTAGGTTATTGCTCTGGAAAAACGAAACGACTTTGTTTAGCCTGCCCCCATTATGTGTCTGGGCCTTTATCGAGGCACACCGTAACAGGCAATCCACACCCTCCAAAACGCATCTCTCCCGCTCTTCAGCTGGCGCCTTGTCGGAAACAGCCCGCACCTCGGCTAAAAGCTCATGCGGTTTCATGCGGGGTTCTACACTATACTTGGGTCCTTTTTCCAATGTACTTGCGACATCTTTAGGAACGTGAACATCTCCCAGAATTGTCAGACCGCTTTGACTTGTGGTTCCTGACCGAGTCTTTTTGGGAATCCCAAGTCTCACGCGTTGCCACATGAAAGTTCTAGAGGCCCGAAGTTCACCCTTGAGTGCCAGGATGGGCAGTTTTTACAGTTTCTGGATTTGCGAATGCAATTCACAGGCGAACACGTGTGCCGGGGTTACGAACCGCGTACCCAGAAGGGAATCCTCCCTTATGATTCGGCGCATTCGAAGTTGGTGAAACGGAGCATTGCGTCGTCATGTCTAGAGACGGCAATTGGAAAGTCATGTCACCATGACATGCACGACAGCCTCTGTAGTCAGGTCAAGAGACTTGGAACTGCAGGGTATCCTACTTCCCTTATGCTCGCAGTGGCTGAAAAACTTCTGAAGAAGTTCAGGGGCAAAAGCCAAAAGGACAAGCAAAAAAAGAGAGCAAGACCCCACGTGATGCCATACTTACACAGGGTGTCACACAATATAAAAAAAGTGGCTGAAAGGTTCTAGGTACCTCTGGTATTCTCAGCACCACGTAAACTGGCTCAACTATGTCCGAGGATAAAAGAAAGAAAACAAAGATAAGCGGCAATGCACAGTGAAGCACGTAAACAAATACGTGGAATGTGCGGTGGGCGTGGTCTATAAAATTCCATTGGGCTGCGGCAAGGTTTATATAGGCCAGACCGGAAGGTGCTTTAATGAACGGTTGCGCGAACATGCTTTATCACTGCGTTCAACAACAGGAGCCCATTCACACATACATTGCAGAGATTGCCGCTGCATTCCCAACTTCCAAGGCACTACAATAGTTGGGAGAGGTAAAGAAAAGGTGGCGAGGGAGGTACTGGAGGCTTATATGATAAAGAAGGAATGCCCTGATAAGTGTATCAGTCAACCCTCACTTTTCCTTCACAAAAAGGAAGTGGACTTTATTGACACGTGTGGTGGCCGAGTCATTGATGACTAGTCACATTTGTAGTATTTGTGGCTTTTCCTGGTTTTATTTTGCTGTTTCTATTTTTTCCAATAAAAAATTCAGTTGATAGTCAGCGCTCGTCCTGTTTGCCTCTCCGTCTTCGTATTCGTCTTTATTGTGCGCTTTCACTACTTTCAACATGCATAACCAACTTGCCTGCATCGCCACATTAGTACGGTGTTTATTCATCTGATGTGCGGGGCAAATGTTACCTTGCAGTAGGTATGGCGAACCGTACATACTTCGTAATTTTTCGCGGAGTCGTGATTATCCGTCAGTTCCGTGTTTTACATTTTTAACATGTTACATTATTGGAAAATAAATAAAAAAATCGAACAAGTACCTGGACCTTGCATTTTATACTGTGTTACTAATATAAAGATACAAAGTATTAATTAGAAGATCTAGACCAGTTTAGAGCACTAACCTATAGGTAGAGGAATGCATTTATTACCAAGACCTAATCGTAAACATTGTTCAAGGTGTTTTGCGTTCAATATAACCGATCTTACCTTTGTTTCCATTTTGCTATGGACCGACTCTCTCTGCTGTAAATGTCGTGATCAGGATTGTTTGACCTACCATAATATATGTTGTTTCAATCTCACAAGTTACAATGCCTCTGTGGTGTAGAAGTTCTGTGTTGGCGTCCGGAGCGCAGAAATTATGGTCAAAAACCTGGGCGGTCCCTTTTGTGGAGCTCTTGGGCCATACCTTCAATTGTTTTGTGGCATAAAGCCCCAATATTCCCTTTTTATATCAGATGTATTCCCGGCCAAGCGGAAACTGACGTTGATTATACGGATTCTCGTGTAAGTACACTCAAGCCAAATAGTCTCAATTGTCTATGGTTTTGAGGTTCACCTTTTAGAACAACCATACAGCGGCAGTTATTGCAGGAAACCTACCTTGGGAGGGACTCCAAGTGTGTTGATGGAAGGTTGCCTTAGTATTTTAGCAATACATTAGAAACGTGTTATTCATGTGGCTGACAGTGACATTTTAATGCTGTATGAATAACAGGACTGCCACAAGGTTTTCCTTTAATAAAGTTTTTGTGGGGGTTACTTTTTTGTGTGACAACCTGGTGAATCAAATGAACAGTAGGACAGGAACATTATTATAGTTTCAGAACATTTAGAGGCAAATAGCTAGTGACATACTGTCCTTGTGTAGGGCTCTTGCCAACTAACAGGTTTGTGTTCCTGTTACTATTTGGGTGCATGTTATAAGGTGGGGTGTAGAAACATGCAGAATATTTGTTAGCAACGTTTTACATACTCGCCTGGCACTTGATATTGACTCTGTCATGACACTGCTAGAAAATACATATGAAAGTGCTTGTCCTAAAATAAAGCCACTTTGCTACCTGTCACTTGTATGTTTGTTATCACAAAACTAAAAAACCCTTTACAAAAAGACTAAACATTGGTTTGGTTTCTGTTTTAGTTTGTTTCAGGTGCACCTGAAACACAGCATTGACGTCTAAAGCAGTTGAACAAACATTCACCCAAGCGACAGCTAGAGAGACTCAAAGTTGGTTGGGCTGGCAGCCCGCAGCTTTTGGGAACCAAAAGAGCTGCACATCAGGAGCATGGCACGGACGCCTGTCTCTTTTTACTCCAGGATGGGAACAAGGGCGACCCGAACATGACATACAGTAGAGCGGAGGAATGGCCGTTTTGGTTGACTTACATTTAACCCTACTCTAGATAAGTATAGGATTTAATACTATAAGGCTGGTTTGTATCTAGTTATCGCAACACATTACCTATGTTGTTGCAGTAAACTTAAAAATTTAGTTCATGCTTGTATCTTAAAGTAGGTTAAAAATTCTTGCAATTCTAATTAATGAAGATAACAGAAGTGGCTTATGTATGTATGATGTGCTCGCAATGACTCGCTGAATTCAACCAAATAAAACCGGAAGTTTCTTTTTGATTTCGAAGAAAACAAATATTAATATTTTTTGTTTTCTCGGGAAAAAACATGACATGAGATTTATGCATGCACCTTTGCAGGCTGGCACAGAGCCATAGCCTGGGGCCAACTTGGAAGCCGTATCACACCGAGAAGATGGTTCTGGCATTTCAGCATAACTCGGCGATATTGACAAGTTGGTACGTAGAAAAAAACAACTCTGTTCCTTTTTTATTTTACCTGGGAGTATGGCGGGGATGGAGCTGACTTCTCTTGTGCAGTTTGAATTGTTTATAGGATAATATATAGACTATGCAAACTAAATTCCTGCATATTCCAAAGAATATAATTTTCACAAATCACTTACTATGGCAAACAATAGGTCCTACGAACATTTGGACGTTTTGAATATTCACACATGTATAGTATCTGCAGCCAAGTATAAAAGTATAAAGTTATCTATGCTGAGGGCCGTCATAAATGAAAGAGGCTTTTTGTAATATAAATTATGCTTCTGGCCCATTGTCGCAAGACAATCATTTGCGAAGGATCAATTGATAAATAATATCACGAGATATGACAATGATTTCACAAAATGACATGCCAAAAACAATAGATGGCTGAGGGAGCAGTGCAATTTAGAGACGTGGCTCGATGAAACATTTGTTGGATTCACAAAACAGCATCTTTCTTCTGGTACAGTCTCCAAAACCGTACGTGAACCCATTCTGCATGCAACCCCAATAGTTTGTATTTAAGGAAGTTTTAGTTGACATAAGATTTGGAGCTCATAAATCTTGGAAGCTTGGTGGCTGGCTCCATTCCAGCCAAAATTCAAGAAGCACAATGGGGCATATTTGGTCAGCATACTGGTTTACCTCGTCATGTTTTTGCCTCCGATGTCATCCTGGCAGATAACTGCCGGCAGCTGCATTCCTCACGCATTGGCCCATCTTATCAAGGAATACATGGCTGGCGTGACGTTGCCTTCATTGCTCTGTACCATGCACTGTGCCCGTTCCGTCTGCAGCATTTTGGCATCATCGAATCTGTTCCTCTCGACAAGGCTTGCCAAGAACAAATTCGATGGTGCCAGATATGTGTTGCATAAGGTAAGGATCCAGGAGAATGGTACAGTGCTATATTGCCGCGAGCGCAGCTGACCAAGAAGGCAGCGCGCTCGTGGTCTAACGGTTATCGCGCGCGCTTTCCACGCTGAAAGCCAGGGTTCGATTCCTGGCCGCGGAGGCGCATTTTTGTTGACTCTGTAAAGTAATGTTCTGGCAAATTCGAGAACCATGTAGTTTGTCCGAGGTCAGAATGTTCTACACGCCGAACCTCCTATGCCGATCATTCCAGAAGCCCACACGTGTACATAAGGGGCTCCGCGTGGCTATCTGCAGTCAGTCTCGCCCCAGCGCTTGATCCTGCGGTTTCGCCGACTTCAACGCCCGCGACGCTCCTTTGTACCCCTTTTATTTTTGGCACAAGTTCGCCACATTAAACGTTTATTTCTTTCTGTTTATTTATTGTTTTTTGGTCATCACCCGTGACATTTTGGTGGAGGTGCTGGGTACCTCATCCCCGTGCAGCGTTCCCCTCCCAGGGCCCGCAGTGCAAGCCCGATTCCAAGCCCGGTGAGAAGACCACTCAACGCGGAACCTGAAACTCGGACCAGTCGCCGCACCCAAGGTCTACACCCGGAATACGGACTTCTGCCACCCAGGACCAAGCAGCCAACGAAGCCGACGATGGAAGACCAGCAATCGCAGTCCCCGACCGCCGCCGCCGTCATCTACCTGCCTGTTGCGCAGCGAACCCCCACGACCTTCCACTGGCCTGGCTTCTGCACTACGAACGTGTAGCACGCCATAATGGATGGACCACTGAGCAGCGCCTCCAAAACCTCTACTTCTCCTTGGAGGGTACCGCAAGGCAGTGGTTCGAGAACCACGAGGCGTCGCTTATGTCGTGGGACACCTGTATCGCTGGCCTGAAGGAGACATTCACGAACCAGACACGACGATAGAGAGCGGAGGACCTCCTTCAAGTACGAACTCAAGGGCCCAACGAAACAGTCACCAGCTCCGTTGAAGACGTCCTCCGCCTGAGCAGCCGCGCCGACCCTCAGTCCACCGAGGAGAAGAAGCTGCGCGTCCTGATGAGAGGAGTGAGGAGTGACATCTTCGGTGGCCTTGTTCGCAACCCACCAACTACTGTCGATGAATTCGTCGCCGAGGCAACTAACATCGAGCCGGCCCTGTCAATCCGAGCCACCCACTACAACCGACACGCCTGCTGCCTCGACGCTGACGTCTTCCCGATTCGACGAGGGCGGCATCAGCGCTGACAATCTTCGTGCAATTGTCCGCGACATCGTCCGGGAAGAGCTCAGGAAGCTGCTGCCTACTGCCAACCAGCCGGCTTCGCTGTCGTTAGCCGAAGTGGTACGCGAAAAAGTTCAGCGGGCAATTCAACCGGAGACTCCTGCCAGCGTGGCCGCAGCCGATGAGCCGACAATGACCTACGCCGCAGTGGCCCGACGACCGCCGCCAACTGCTCAACATTACCCGGTGGCGCCACGACGAGACCCACCAACGCAGGCGTACCCCCGACGCAACGAAGAAGTACGTCAGTACGACCGCCGAGAACAGCCGGCGCCAAGAAAAACCGACGTGTGGAGGACAGCGGTTCGACGCCCCATCTGCTACCACTGCGGGGAGGCCGACCATATCTACCGCCTTTGTCCTTACCGGCAAATGGGCCTGCGTTGGTTCCACCCGAACGACCCACGCCCGAGGTACGGCGAACGCCCTCGCGACATCGAGGAGTACCTCCGACCCTCGCCCTCCCCAGTGTCGTCTCTCCGCCGTGAAGCCCGCTCCCCATCGCCACGACGTTCAGCGTCCCCAGTGTCACGACCCCGCCGAGAAAGCGTGTCTCCCCTGCGTCGCCGGGACAACTAAGTGCGGCAACGCCTGGAGGTGGCATTGCCGAAGACGACCGTAGTAAAGAGCCTCCAAGAACGACGGAGCGCTCCCACTCTCTCGACGCTACGGATCACAACGACGTCCCTGCATCGGTGTCCAATAACCTAAACGTTATAATCGACGGCCACGACGCATCGGCACTTCTGGACACCGGAGCAGACTACTCAGTCTTGAGCTCTCTCGCCGCCTGCGAAAAGTCATGACGCCGTGGGATGGACCCCAAATACGAACCGCAGGAGGACATCTCATCACGCTAGTCGAGAGATGCACTGCTCGCGTCGAGATTCACGGTGAAACGTGCCCTGTGAAGTTCGTCGTTGTGCAAGACTGTTCGAGGGACATTATTCTCGGAATGGACTTTCTCTGCGAGTATGGCGCCGTCATCGACCTCGGGGCAAACCAGTTGACGCTGCGAAAACCTGTTTTACCGCCGGTGAAGACCAACACGTCGTCAACCGCGATCCGAGATATCGCCGACCATGTGAACCTACCGCCGCCGTCGAGTGTTTTCATCACCGTTATAATAATAATAATAATAATAATAATCTTTATTTTTCGGGTGCCCTAAAACGGCCGAGCGGCCTTCTCTTAGGTACACCAACTCGTACAATAAAAACTCTTAAACAAAAATCCTACTCATTAAAAAGAAATATATATGCATATACACTGACGCGCTATGAAGTGACGAAAAGTTCGTCCAACTGACAGCGAAATGTAGGCAGGGGTGTGGTGATGTCAACTTGAGGCGGCACAATGCTGTTATACAATGTCTGTAAACGAGAAAGAGGTGACACACGGCATGGTGAGCAAATATCAAAACAGGTGAGCTGTCTCGTCGTACGGAAAGGAACATGGAAATGGATTTTACTAATAAGCCATGAAGAATCAATGGCACCATTAATGATCTTATGCAGGAATACCAAGTCAAGGACTGTTCTTCTGTGTGATAAAAGCTTCAGCGAAAATCTATTCAGTAAGCATTCATAGTCATAATACACGCGTCGTCCAATCCATCTATCATAAACAATTCGAACAAATCTTTTTTGCACACGTTCTATGATCAAAGCCTGTGTTACAGAAATTGAATTCCAAATCACAGAAGCAAACTCAAGCCTTGAAACCACTAACGATTGAAAAAGATGTATTGAACAATGGGGCTTTTTAAAATGCTTGGTCAAACGCGATATAACTCCTAGAACTTTCATTGCAGAGCTGACAACAAAAGAGACATGATTTTTAAAAGTTAATCCGCAATCGATGAACACACCAAGATCCCTTACAATTGACACTCGTTCAATCGGATTTCCCTCAAGATGATAAGTGTTATTTATGATCGCGCGGCGTCTGCACAAAGATATCACTTTTGTTTTTAAAGGATTAAGAAATAACTGATTTTGTTTACACCACTGTGCTATATTAGACACATCATGTTGTATCAGATCACAATCTAAATGACAGTGAACACTCTTAAACAACTTGATATCGTCAGCAAACAAAAGCAGTTCAACGTTCTTTACACATGACGCTATATCATTTATAAAAATTGAAAACAGTAGAGGACCCAAAATTGAACCCTGGGGCACGCCTGATATTGAAAAAAACTCTTTGGAATAACTGTCAGCGACCCGAACACTATTTGATCGAAAAGACAAATAACTCTTAAACCAGTTACACAATTCTGTACAGACACCATACAGATGCAACTTAGACAAAAGCAACACGTGACTCACTTTATCGAAGGCTTTTGACAAATCAAAGTATATTGCATCTACTTGTTCTCTGTTTAAAACAAACGGCACACAGTAATCTAAAAAGGTACACAAATTTGTTTCCACAGACCTACCCTTTAAAAAACCGTGCTGCAAGGGCGTTATTTTTTGACGGAAATAAAAAGTCATCCTGCTATGCACAACAATCTCAAAAACCTTGGAAAAAGCACAAAGCAGAGAAACTGGACGGTAGTTCGCAACTACAGATGCGTCACCGCCTTTTAAGATAGGAACAACAACTGCTTTTTTCCAGAGCGAAGGGAAAACGCCTGAACTGAGTGACATATTAAAAATGTGCTTCAAAATAGGAATGAACAGCTGACCGCAACCTTTGATAACAAAACCTGGTACACCATCTACACCAGAAGAAAACTTCGGTTTTAACTTTCTTATCGCCTCGGCAATATCAAGATAGTCCACTCTTATAGAACTCAAAAAAACGTGACAAATCAGCTCCTTATCCTCCGGTAGAACGGATTGCTGATTGTCAGAGAAACATTTGGCAAAATAATCAGCGAAAACATCTGCAACTTCATGAGGTGATGAAACATAACCCGGGGCGTTATCTGAACAGGCACGTAAGCAGATGATAGGACTAACGTCACGTGTATGTTGCTTCGTGAACTTCCAGAAAGTCTTCGGGCGGCGAAACAAGCTATTTTCTACGCTGTCAAGATGCATGCGTTTATCGCGCTTGAACAGTTTCTTCGCCAAGGCCCGAAATAAACTGAATTTGGTGTACATAAGTGAAGAGCCGCATTTTTTATAAAGACGGTGGAAATGTTCTTTCTTGACCAAATAACATTTTAAATCCCTGGAAAACCATTCAGGATATTTGGATGGCTTTGTTGAACGCTTCGGTACAAAATTGTTGATGGCATCTTTTACAATTGTCGTTAGAGTCTCGGTAGCACAATCGACATCAGACATGGCGAGAACGTTAGACCAGTCGAAAGTTTCAATATATTTATACAAGCCAAGGTAATCTCCTTTTAAAAAACTGTAAGCCAATGGCTTTGACGGTATCCGCGACTTCCACGGAAGAGATAACTGGACTATTAAAGGTGGATGAAACTTATCAACTTTTACCAAAGGATCGGAAGCCAGACATAAGCTTAGAATGTGGACATTTGAAAGAACGAGATCTAAGATATTACCTGCGCAATTCGGTATTGAATTTAATTGTTCTAGACCACTCAAGTTAATAAAAGACAACAAAGAAAAGGCCTTTCTAGCTGTTAACGTATTATTGTTTAAAGCTTGCAATGACCACTCTACACCCGGAAGATTAAAATCTCCGTATATCTGAACACGAAACTTGTCAAAATCGATCTGCTTTCCGAGAGATTCAAAATGTTCAATAAAAGTGGTTTCATCAAAAAGCGGGGGGAAATAGTACGTTCCTATCAGGTAATTAAATCCGTCACTTGCCTTAATCTCGATCCAAACACATTCTGAATAAGTTTCAAGATCAAACCGCCTATGCGATGCCACGGAAACTTTAGTTGCAATTAAAACGCCCCCTCCCATCGTTTGCCCCGTACACAAGTAGTCTCTATCCCTCCGATAGACCGTGTAGCTGGGGTTAAAGTAACTAGAGACTGATATACCATCACAAAGCCAGGTTTCAGTAATACATATAATATCATGACTTGAATTAGTTGAATTGTACAAAAACTCGTCGGCCTTAGTCCTCAGGCCTCGTACATTTTGGTAAAACACGCTAAGTTTGTGCGTCATGAACGTTTTCTACTCCGTCATCAGTATGAACACGAGACTTGTCCAGTCGACCAAAGAACTGATGAAAAATGCTACCTTCAGGCCACACCTCGGATTTGTTAATTGCGTCGAAAACTGACTCGTCACCCGAGATGTGGAACGAAGAGTATGTGTCAAATCGTGTAAACATTTTTGAACACAGGACCTGCCTCCCCGCTACAAGAGGTTCGATAAGTGCAAGAACATCGTCCACGCTCGTATCCGGATCTAGCCTAGATACAAAAGGTGCCAAACGACGATTCTTCCGAGGGACAGCGGTCACCTTACTTGGTTTAGCCGTTCCAGCTGACGGCTTGGTTCGCCGCCGGGGCCCCACCGTTGTGTAGCCGTCGTCCACAGCGTCCGTCTCACCCGCAGCTCTCGCACCCTTTGAGGGACTCGATTCCAAGCCAGCCCCACCCAGATTCGTCCCTGGAACTGCGTTGAGAAGCGAATCTGCAGCTCGAGGTCTCAACACTGACGTTGGTGCAGCAGGCGGCAGCGCTGCGACGGACGCGTACATGGTTGATGAAGAAGACGGAAGAGGCATTCGTTCATGGACACTTTTACGGAGATGAAGCACTTCGGAGCGAAGGCTGTTGTTGTCCGCCCTAAGGCACTTGAGTTCTGCCGTAACGATGTCCAATTTGCTTGACAGGCTTTCGATGAGGCGTAGCAGAGCGGGCGGAACGGAGCCGTCATCGAGCGTCACATTCGATGGTTCGACGAACGCCACAGGAGCGGGAACCACACCTCCGATACCAGCAGCGGCGTCATTCCTCGGTGACGCACTACTCCTTCGGATGCAGCCCGAGCACTTGAAAGCGCTCGTGCCACTCTTCATGTAGAAATTGTACTCTTCATGGGTGACGTTCAAGCACTTACAATGAAAACGGCGATTGCAACCTGCCGAGCAGACAAGAAACTGCTGCTTCGCGTAGAAGCGAGCCTCGCACGAGCCACATACGTCTTTTTGCGGAGCGCAGGCGGACACGTCCTTCCCGTCCTGCGTCATTCCGCAGAAAATGCGGAATAACCGACGCAGCCATGCACGGTGAAGCTCTTCTGGAAGGCAGCGTCCAACTGCTCCTCGAAAAAGGAATTGGTGTCACAAGAGGCGTAATGGATCTCCAAGAAAGACATATAAATGTTCTTGTGACGAACTTTCGAGAGAAGCCGCAGCACCTAACGAAGGGTACACTCTAAGCCCGGTCCCACTTAGTAAGAGGGACATTTCTTCGATTTTTTCCCACTTAACTTTAAGGGGGGCGACAGACCTCTTAATATTACATGGGGATGCTCCCTCTTAACTAAGTGAGACACCACCCCTCTTAAAGTAAGCGGTAAGGCGTCTCCCTTAAATTCGAGGTCAGTCCCACTGAGTAAGAGGGACATTTTTGAGATATTTTCCCCCTTAAATTTGGAGGGACGGTGGCCCGCTTAAAATGCAGGGGTATATAGTCCCCCTTAACCGCTCATTCACACTGGAAGCGGATCCGCGTTCGCAAAGCGGTTGCGAACGCGGTTGTATGAAGGTCCAGTGCAATTGCACGCGCACACGATGACATCAAGTGCGCGTGCCATTGTATTGGATCTTTATACAACCGCGTTCGCAACCGCTTTGCGAACGCGGATCCACTTCCAGTGTGAATGAGTGGTAAGGCGGGATCGCATTGCTTTTACATCATACAAAATACCCTGCGCATACATGTTCCAAAACAAGTCACCCCAACATCCGTGCCTCGTGTGCCACGAGGCAACCAATTCACGAGGTAGCTTTGTTACATGACATTCAAAGCACGGATGTCGCGGTGACTCGTTTCGGAACATGTCTGCACAGGGTATTTTGTATGATGTATAAGTAGAGTGACCCCGGCTTTAGGTTATCTTTTATTTTAACGTAGAATTTCTGCTCCTTCGTGTTTCGACTGTCAGCTGACATGCTGCAGTGCAGTGATGCAATTCGCGCACTTTCGCTAATATTGTTTAGCCAAAGTTATTCTATGCTGCGTAGCAGAAGTGAAAATTGATCGGTATATCATGTTTGATAAACGAAATCAATATGAAAAATAAAACAGTAGCAATCTTTAAAAGTAAACACATGTTTTATTTGACATGACACAATACAATAGATATAAAAATAGTAATTTTATAACGATTTTCTGGTAGATTATACAGATAAAAAAAAAACGTTAGAACGAAGCCAGAAATTGGCGTTTCTTAGGAATTATCACACAAAATATTTCGTGCTTTAAAGTGACTCTTTTTGGCTATCATAAGCAATAACAATGCGACCGTGCTGAAATTGCCTTTTTACAGGGGATATCGCAAAAAATAACACTTCACTCTAAAAAAAAGCCCGTGCGTCTACTTTCCCGTACAACGCTCGGAAAGCCAATCACCATAACACACGGAGGCAGCGCAGTGAATGTCAATGCCGAAACGTTTGATTATACAACAAAAAAAAATGCAGTCTGAGTTGTGATACTAAGCAATGCAAGCGTGACCTTTTCTATTGCTTAATGTCACAACTTAGACTGCGTTTTTTGGTCTAATCAGATGTTTCGGCAACGTGATTCGCTGAGCTGCCTCCGTGAGTTACGGTTATTGGCTATCTAAATGTTGTTCGGGGAAGTAGATTCATGTTTTTTTTTTAGGATGTAGTTACATGCTTTCTAGCATTAAAATAAATTACGCGGTGTTTCTTGCAATCAGCAGAAGCTCAGAATTTCTGTTGTTTTTGAACGGCCATAAGCAATTTTCTGAGCTTCTCCGATATGAATTGAATCGGCAACTCGTCATTTTAAACGAGCAGACACTGGAGGAGCCCAAGGGTTTGTCCATATGCCGCAGGGTAGGACAGTCGCCTTATGTAATACACGCATAAGCACATGCCTAGTGCCTCCTCAAGAGTCGTGCTAGAGGAGAGTTTCACTGATTGATTCCCAGAAACGATCTGTTTTTCCGAGCCGAAGAAAATCTTGGGTCCTGGAACTCTTTCGTCTGGGGTACGCTTGTCCTGCAAGCAGCAATTGTTAAAAAATTGTGGCAGCGTCGAAATTACATTTCTATTTTTGCATCCGCTTTTTCACTTACCGTGGTGACGAGAGAACGTCTGGCCAATCAAGAGCGGAGGTGGTCTTTAATGTTCAAAAATGTTGTTGGGTCGTCTCCGCACAAGGCCCCCTTCACCTCCTCCAGTTTTCCCAGCATGGTGACCATTGTGCTTTGGAACCGAAGCCCTGCTTCCACCTTCAACTGAATGAGAAATTGTAGTGTGTTTTTTTTTAGACACGAAGAGAGGGAATTACAATGAAGGTAATGGAGCGCTTTTACCTGTTTTCAAAGAGGCGGTAGGAAACAAGTGCGAAAATAAAATGGGAACCGTTAAGAGATTTGAAACTCAATGTGTAGTGACTGCATAGATCATCTAAAAAAGAATGACTATTAAATATTGTAGGTAATAAAGTAAGGATGTATGGTTTTACTGAACTTTATGGCACCAAAAACGTATGTTCGTTTTCGTATATTAAATTTTCTAAATTAAAGTTCTTAAAACTTACATTAAGCACAGGTCAAGATCAAACCTCGTAAAATTGTTTTTTGTGCTAGTACTGACTCGCACAAAAAAACAATTTTACATGGTTTGATCTTGACCAGGGCTTAGTGTAATTTTGTAATACTTTAATTAAAAAAATATATTATACAAAACAAACATACGTTGTTGGTGCCATAAAGTTCGAAGTTTGCGGAGAACGAGGTTCGCTCAAAAGTCTGCCTTGGAAAACATGAATTTTATTTGCGGCTTGAAGCTGCAGAAAAGATCTGATGCATTTTTTTTTTCTAGAAAGCAACATTTGTTTATTACTATTTTTTTTTTTCAGAAACAACGCTTATGCTAACAGAACGTGAATGGAGCCTACGTACATACCAGAATATAAAAAGTTCATACTCACCGAGTTCGCTGTGAGCGGGTGGCCACAGTAAGCACACTACTCCGGGTGGCGCGTTCCACAGTGCACAGGGTCCCGGTAGAACTCGTTACACGAGCATTCCGAGCAGAACCATCTAGGTGGCTCTGGCAGAACCCCCGACTTATTCCCCTCCCCTCGTGTCAACGTTCGTAGTCATTGCCCCAATCTGAAAACAAAATTTGTAACAGTCACTTAACAGCCGTTGTCAACCTAGCCCTAAAGCGCTCGGCAATACAAAAAAGAAACAAAAAAGCAATCTTTCGTCCATATTTTTCGCACGTTTGCGACACAGAAAAAAAGAAATTCAACGAACCACGGAAAACAAAGCCGAAAACAAACAACATGCATAAAATCTCAAAAAAAAAAAAAAAAGCATGGTCGGCGCCGAAAAAAAAGAAAGAAAAAGAGACCGGTAGCTTTGCGGCCGCGACTGTCAAATTATAACGAACAAAAGAAAAAAAACACTCCAGGGGAAAAAAAAAACAAGAAACATGCGCTCCCGGGCCACCGCTGCCCCCTTCCCCTCTTTCCGCAGACGGTCGCGTCATTCTGGACTAGACGCTCATGGCAACGCAAAAGCGAACGCGCGAAACAACTTTTTTTTTTGCTTTCATTTGATTTAGATGGTTCCATCCTCCTCACACACACACACACACATACACACGCACGCACGCACAAACGCACGCGCGCGCGCACGCACACACGCACACACACGCGCGCGCACACGCACACACACGCACGCACGCACGCACGAGCGCACACACACACACACGCGCGCGCGCACCCACACACACAGACACGCGCGCGCACACACACACACACGCACACGCGCGCACACACACACACACACACACGCGCGCGCACGAACACACACACAGACACGCGCGCACACACACACACACACACACACGCGCGCGCGCGCTCAGACACACACACACACTCGCACACACACACACACACACACACACGCGCGCGCGCACACACACACAGTGTGGCTTTTTGCTCGCCTCCCACTTGAAGCAAAAGTTGATACCCTCTTCAACGCTAACGATGTCTACCATATACGGTTACGAACACTGACTGCATGACGAGCGGGCAACTTCATCGTCCCTTCGCCTTCGGGAGGTTGATACCATCCCGTGTAGTGCCCGATGCCGACAGTGCACACTTACGAATAAAGAGCAAAGAAATTGCCGGTTATAAAATG
This sequence comes from Ixodes scapularis, assembly GCF_016920785.2. Classification (NCBI taxonomy): domain Eukaryota; kingdom Metazoa; phylum Arthropoda; class Arachnida; order Ixodida; family Ixodidae; genus Ixodes; species Ixodes scapularis. The sequence goes on along the minus strand of NW_024609837.1, from coordinate 89,949,282 downwards.
GCGGGGTAGCAGTCCCAATACTTGCAGCTCGAGCTGGGAGAAGATCGAACGCGCGTTCGAAATTAAAAAGTAGACAAAAGCGTGGGACACAAAATGATCTGATATCACCAGCCTAAGACAGAAGCATACACAGAGGGACACCCTAGCCCGAACAATACCGTTATAAGTGTTTTGTGCGAAAAACAGCCATGCGGCTCACGGTAGGGCCAAGGACGGGCGACGCTTTGTCCTAGCTGAACGAGGAGATCCATGCAGGAGGCGACCGCGGACTGCGGCCGTCAAGCTGAAAACTCTGACTCTACGGGCAAAGCTCGTGCATTTCACAGCCAGAGTGAAAATATTGATGGCTCGTTATTCCCACCCACAATGTACTCAAAACAAAGCGTCAATGTAACAGTATTAAGCCGGGAACACATTTGCGAAAAAAAGCCGAATTTTGTGCGGAAACCGCACACGAAAATCGCACGGCAGCTAGGCTCCTCCTCTTTTCCGAAAATCGGGAGCGGTTCGAAAGATCTGCAGCGCCAGATATTTTCGCACGGCGCCTCCGAATTCGGGGCGGAGGAGCTCGGTGAGCGAAAGCCCGGAACAGGACGGAACGAAAAGATACGATCGGCTCGCAACATGGCGGCTCACGCAGCTTCGGAAGCAGCGCAGGCAACATCGTATGCCATCCCTGCGTTCTCGTCTCGACCTTCGTAGAAAACCCCTTCTCTCTTTATCAAAGGGTGGTGGTACAAAGGCTCGCATGGCATTCAACGAGGTTTTAATAGCTGAAGTTTTTAGGAGGCGCGAAATATGGGACGCCAGCTCGCCAGATTACCGCACAGCCTCCTGAAGTCGGAGCACAAAAACCGCAGTGCATTGCGATTTCCGCGCCGCGCATTCCACCTCATGTGGCTCGTCTTCCGAAAATCGCACGCTACGATTTTCGCAGCCTCCGATTTCTCTCCGATTTTCGGTTCGTTTTTTCGCAAATGTGTTCCCGCCTTTAAGCCGGGAACACATTTGCGAAAAAAGGCCGAATTTTAGGCGAAAACCGCACACGAAAATCGCACGGCAGCTGGGCTCCTCCCCTTTTCCGAAAATCGGGAGCGGTTCGAAAGATCTGCAGCGCCAGATATTTTCGCACGGCGCCTCCGAATTCGGGGCAGAGGAGCTCGGTGAGCGAAAGCCCGGAACAGGACGGAACGAAAAGATACGATCGGCTCGCTTCTGTCTCTATCAAAGGGTGGTGGTAGAAAGGCTCGCGTGGCTTGCAACGAGGTTTTAATAGCTGAAATTTTAAAGAGGCGCGAAATATGGGACGCCAGTTCGCCAGACTACCGAACAGCCTCCTGAATTCGGAGCACGAAAACCGCAGTGCATTGCGATTTTCGCGCCGCGCATTCCACCTCATGTGGCTCGTCTTCCGAAAATCGCATGCCACGATTTTCGCAGCCTCCGATTTCTCTCCGATTTTCGGTTCGGTTTTTCGCAAATGTGTTCCCGGCTTTACTCACCCGAAGGAAGTTAAACGACCATCATGACGCTTGCGACTCTCCGGCCACGACCGTTTCCAGCTCCGTGAATTGGCGCCAAACCTTAGCACCGTCTGAACTCTTTGTCGTGGATTAGTGCGCCGGCACCTTTCCTCTTGACCAAACTACATTGGTCCAGTTAAGAGGGACCAGTCCCCTCTTATTATAGAAAGAGAAGCATGCATTTTTCTGTCGGTCTTCCCTACTCAGAGGGACAAAGGAGACGGATTCCTTGGTCTCTCTTAATATGTTGGTGTCCCTCTGGATGTTGCTGACTTACTTTTCCATTTCCCTCTTAAAAAGAACTTTCCCCCTGAAAGTATCGTTGTCCCCTCTAAAATCAGAGGGACAGGGTTTTTTATGAGAGACCGGTTTTAGAGTGTACTACCGTGGGCCACGTCGAGGAGCTTCAGGCGCCAGCCGTGGTCACTACAATCTCCGAGGAAACCTCGTCGCCGCAGCAGAAGAGCACGACGCCGCCGCCGCTCGACATCGACCCCGAGCTCCCAGCTACGAAGCGCCGGCAACTAGTTGATCTCCTTGCCGAATACAGTGACTGTTTTGCCACGACATCGAAGGTTCGCCAAACACCAATGGCGAAACATCGCATTGTTACCGACGACGACGCACTTCCTGTCCACCAGTCGCCGTATCGAGTCTCCTTAAAGGAAAGCAAAAGTGATTCAAGATGAAGTCCAGGAGATGCTCGACGACGACATTATTCAACCCTCAAGAAGCCCATGGGCGTCCCCAGTCGTCCTTGTAAAGAGGAAGGACGGAACCCTGCGGTTCTGCGTGGACTATCGTCGACTGAACGCTGTGACGAAGACGGACGTCTATCCGCTCCCCCGCATCGACGATACGTTAGACCGACTGCGCGACTCCCGGTATTTTTCGTCGATGGACCTGAAGAGTGGTTACTGGCAGATTGAAGTCGACGAACGTGACCAAGTGAAAGCTGCCTTCGTCACTCCCGACGGTCTGTACGAATTTAAAGTGATGCCGTTTGGACTTTGAACAGCACCAGCCACCTTCCAGCGCGTCTTGGACACCGTGCTGGCAGGTCTGAAAAGGCAGAGCTGCCTCGTCTACCTGGACGATGTCGTGGTATTCTCACGAGATTTCGACGAACACCTCAGACGACTTCGAGCCGTGCTTCAAGCCATCAAGACCGCCGGCCTCTCACTTAAGCCAACAAAGTGTCGGTTCGTCTATGGGGAACTAAAGTTTCTTGGCCACGTCGTGAACAACAAGGGTGTTCCACCTGACCCCGAGAAGACCCGCGCCATGGCTGCATTTACGCCGCCGTCTGACAAGAAGGCCGTGAGAAGATTTCTCGGACTCTGTGCCTACTACAGGCGCTTTGTTCGAGACTTCGCCAAGCTATCCGCAGCGCTGACACACCTCACGAAGGACGCCGTAAAGTTCGAGTGGACAGAAGAACACCAGAGGTCATTCGACGAGCTGAAACGAAGACTCCAGACGCCCCCGATTCTTTTCCATTTCCACGAGTTTGATGAAACCGAGATCCACACCGACGCTAGTAACACCGGACTGGGGCGGTACTAGTCCAAGTGCAGGACGGAGCAGAGCGAGTTATCACATACGCAAGTCGGACACTGTCTAACGCGGAGAGGAACTATTCAACGACTGAAAAGGAGTGCCTCGCTGTCGTATGGGCAATAACAAAGTTTCGCCCATATTTGTATGGAAGTTCTTTTCGCGTGGTCACAGACCACCACTCGCTCTGCTGGCTGGCGAATCTGAAGGACCCCTCCGGACGCCTCGCTCGGTGGAGCCTACGACTGCAGGAGTTCGACATGACCGTGGTGTACAAGTCCGGCCGAAAGCACAATGACGCCGACTGCCTGTCAAGGGCCCCAGTTGAGGCCGGTCCTGCCTGCACCAAAGAGGACGGCGATGAGTGTTTCCTCGGCGCTCTAGATGTCAGCGACATGGCAGCACTCCAACAAGACGACCCTGAACTGCGAGCACTCATCGAGCACCTAGAGGGACAAGGAAGCGCCGTTCCCCGCGGTTTTGTACGAACACTGCCAACGTTCTCCATCCGACAAGGCGTGCTGTACAAGGAGAACTTTAACGACAACAACACAGCGTGGCTGTTGGTGATCCCTTCCACTCTTCGAGAAAAACTTTTTCAAGCCTGCCACGATGACCCGACGGCGGGCACCTTGGTTACAGCAGGACTCTTGCAAGGATACGCGAAAAGTACTAGTGGCCCAAGCTTGCGGAGACAGTACACCACTACACCCGATCTTGCCACGAGTGTCAACGACGGAAGAAGCCACCGACGAGACCGGCGGGACTTCAACCTATTGCGCCGCCATCTGCCCCATTCCAGCAAATCAGTATGGATTTACTCGGACCTTTCCCGCCGTCGACGCAAGGAAACCGATGGATAATCGTCGCAACCGATTACCTCACGCGGTACGCCGAGATAAAAGCCCTTCCATCAGGAACGGCTATTGAAGTCGCCAAGTTTTTGATCGAGTCCATCGTCCTCCGAAACGGAGCTCCCGAAGTCCTGATCTCAAGAAGTCCTTCGTCTCAGCCACACCAGCCATCGTCGCACCACGGCGTACCACCCGCAGACCAACGGGCTGACGGAGAGAGTCAAGAAAACCATCGCCGACATGATCGCTTTGTACGTCGACGTGGAGCACAAGACATGGGACGAGGTGTTGCCGTACGTCACATTTGCCTACAACACGGTCGTACAAGAGGCCACCGGAGTGACACCCTTTCAACTGGTGCATGGGCGCAAGGTAACGTCAATGCTGGACGCTATGTTGCCCCACGAACCGGCTGTCGACGTAAGCGACAACGCCCAGGTGGTTGCCCAAAGGGCAGAAGTCCGTCAGCTCGCCAGACTCCGGATTAAAGCCCAACAACGCGTCGACACTGGCCGCTACAACCTTCGTCGTCGGGACGTCCACTTCCAGCCCGGAGACAGGGTTTGGGTCTGGACCCCCTTTCGTCGCCGAGGTCTCAGTGAGAAGCTTCTCAAACGCTACTTCGGACCCTACAAAATCATCCGACGCCTCGGCGATCTGAACTACGAAGTTCTACCTGACGAAGCGCGCCCATCTGCAAGACGCCAGCCACGACCCGAGGTGGTGCACGTCGTTCGGCTCAAGCCGTATTACGAACGATAGAACTCTGGACTTTCTTCAAAGAGTGAACTGTTAAGTTTGACTCGCGAGTCTGCCATCCTTTTGCTGTGGATCTGTGTTTTCGTTTTGTGCTGCATCGGGACGATGCACTTTTTTAAAGAGGGGGATAATGCCGCGAGCGCAGCTGACCAGGGAGGCACCGCGCTCGTGGTCTAACGGTTATCGCGCGCGCTTTCCACGCTGAAAGCCAGGGTTCGATTCCCAGCCGCGGAGGGGGCGCTTTTTTGTTGACTCTGTAAAGTAATGTTCTGGTAAATTCGAGAACCATGTTGTTTGGTCAAGGGCAGAATGTCCTACACGCCGAACCTTCTACGCCGATCATTCCAGAAGTTGCGAGTGCGCCACGTGTCGTCGTTACCTACTTCTTTTGTCCCTGTCTTTCGGCGCTTCCTTCCAGTCATGAACAGTTGCGAGTGCGCCGCGTGTCGTCGTTACCTACTTCTTTTGCCCCTGTCTTTCGGCGCTTCCTTCCAGTCATGAACAACCAACTAGCCCAACTTAACATTCTGTTACATTCCAGAAGCCTACACGTGTACATAAGGGGCTCCGCGTGGCGATCTGCAGTCAGTCTCGCCCCAGCGCTCGATCCTGCGGTTTCGCCGACTTCGACGCCCGCGACGCTCTGTTATTATCCTTTATACCCCTTTTATTTTGGGCACAAGTTCGCCACATTAAACGTTTATTTCTTTCTGTTTATTTATTGTTTTTTGTTAACCACCCGTGACAATATGACGTCGCATGCAAGGCATGTATAACAGCGGATATTTAACAATTTAGTATTGTCCGTAGCTTTTAATGTTGTCGTCAGCTCCAGCTGGCGTCATCGACTACACTGCAAAAACAATTAGTTCGAAGACATTGCAGACGCGCAAAGCAAGACAGAGTGGGGCTTTAGCAGCACGGATTTCGGCTTGATTTTGAGCCAGAAATGTGTCGTGCATTTCTCTATACCTAAAATATTGTTTTCTATTCTCTTTTCATTCTAGGAGGCAGAAACAACCCTCACTTCCTGTGGCATGTATGCGGGCCCCAGTTTCAAGGAGACCGACAAGCTCTTGTACGTTGGGAGGAGATGGCTGTTTCGGGTCATCGACTCAGGGCAAGAAACTACAACCTATCACGCAGCCGATTGACCTTTGAACTTACGGTACACAAGAATGCCATTTGATGTTGGCAACATATTTGAATACCTTTGTTTAGTTGTTACTATTTCAAGACCTAAGTCCATCGCAGAACGTTTTATTGCAACATACAAGGCATCATTTACAGCCAAAGAGCTGTATGTGAAGGAAGCAAACATTAAATTAGTTCCAACTTTATCCTCCGTTTTTGTGTTTTTATGCATAAGTATGCACGCATGGAGCAACCACTTGGAGCATGTTTCTTTTTATAATTCTCAACAGCAGAAATATATTATTATTGCAGGCACCGGATCCGTTACAATCGATACAGAAAAGCGTGGCTCTTTCGCAGATTTTTAGTTGATTGTGTTTGACTGCGTTACGACTGGCTGTTACTGCTTATGGTGAGAGAAACACATTGACGCCGTCTATTGACAAGTCTTGGTACTCTTCCGATCTGCATATCTTTACTAATTTCTAGATGGGCATAAAGTAAATCTGAAACTGTTAGAAGAGACATTCGTAGATTTAATCTTGCAAATACTACAAAACGCTTAGTCTGGTTATACGAGGTCGGAACTATTCAAAAAGGCTTTTTGACTGATGACGCCAGTGCGTCTCATAAGCAGTCACAAGCGGTCCTAACACAGTCGCTCACGGTCAAACGTTAATCTGTGAACAAGCACACCCTTACACCCCTGCACGCTTTTGTAGGATGTTAGGGTGTAATGCTGGCTTGAACGACCATTACATGGGTGTTATTGTTCCTAAAACACCCTTTTCTAGGGGTGGTAGTGTGTGAGTTATAGACACTGCAAAACACCTTTAAGGGTGTAAATTAATTTACAGTGTATGGGGAAAAAACGTGGAACTTCACCTTCTGTACATAAGGATTACGTGATCTTAATATAGTACACACACATGTACTTTTCCAGGTTCTCCTCGTTGATCCGCACTCTTTCTTTCCTGTTAATGTGACCCTGAACTTCGAGAGTGCCCTCTGAACACTAACACTGGATATTGGCAAGCTGAGGAGATGAAGCGCTGCCTGAGCTGAAATCGGCCAATCAACCAATTGTGACCGCCAAAAGAGACACGGTGCGACGTTTTGAAGCACAACACAACATGCAGAGCTTGCATCGAGTCAGTCTTCCTTACAACGAGTTTGAAAACACTCTCGTACATGGCGAAGTCATGGGGTATTTCTAACTTCACTTTCCGATCGATAATGCGCGCATTAAAGGAAAAGCGTCCTGATGGCATCAGTGTATCCCATACATTCAGACACGCTTCGATAGACACTGCCGTTCCATTTTTTCGCCACGGCTCTGCGGTACAACTGGAAGGTCAAAGTGACCTTTTCCGCTTAAAACTGAGTTTTAGAAAATGAATTCCACGTACGTACTTCTATCGGTTTTTATCGGTTTAAATTGAAAATTCCGAACTTAAAAAATGACCTTTTTCGGGTTAAAACCGAATTTACGAAAATGTATACGGCATACTTATATCGGTTTAAACCGAAAAATCCGAACCCTAAATATACAATATACCTTTTGTGTACTTCGTATTTTCGCCGTGCGCTCCGCGCGTCCAATCTATCGGCGCCTAAGGTGTACGCATTATCAGTATGTGATTCATTCATTAATTTTACTTCTTACCGTGTACATAAGAAGTATTAAATTAATGTACCTTTAGTTCACTGCTTTTTATCGAGGGTTTTCATAATGATAATCTTACTCATGTCCGCAGCGCATTCAAAATTTTGAACAAACAGAAGGTCATACTATGAGCCCATCTGCACTCATGAATCTGCACTCATGAACGCATGCGTTGTGTCACTATCACACGCTCCTCACAGAAACTTATCAAGGAAGTGTTTTTCAGAATTATACAAATTTATCGAGGTATCGCTCACACATCAAAAAGAAAGGTGACCTATGTGTGAGCGATACCTCGATAAGTTTGTATAATGCTGAAAAACGCTTCCTTGATAAGTTTCTGTGACGAGAGTATGATAGTGACACAACGCATGCGTGGATGCATTGAAGTTGACGATATATCTGTATGTTTTTTAAAGGTTTCCTCAATACAGTTGTAAGTTGCATTCGTGTTTGTTTCTCTCTCTTGTGTCCGTTTTTTTTTTTCTAAAAATCATGTATCCAAATGTGTCCAGAAGATTGATATATGTTTTCTTTGTTTTCCGACATAAATACTTACCAATTTCTTTGGTAGTAAAGTGAAACAATAATGGCTTCGCTTTTACTTTTGGTAGCCTATATTCTCTTGAGCTCTTAAATGAGCATAGAAATCGCAGGGGGGGGGGGGGGGTAGGGGGATGGACGTTTTCCACTTAAAAACGCAATGTCGCGTAGATGGAGGCATTCAGTTGACCAGCTTCGCAGGGACGAAAGAGTTCGGAGTACTTTGATGGACTGTCGCCCGTGCAACTAGGTTCTGAAATAGGCTTTTTGCGCGCGCTGTTACACGGTCTCGTCAGGTTCCCATGCTTTTATGTATGCCGTACTGGTAACGTTAATTAAATATTCTTCTTGTACCCTCTTTACTCAGATCCATCAAATATTTCACCACAAGACGCAAAAAAAAAGAGTCCTCTGTAGTTCTCTACTCAGTTCCCTAGAAAACTTCTCGTGCCGCTCGCGTGGTACGATGTCTCTTGTAACGCCACCATAACAGCACCAAAAATTGCGGTGATTCTCACACAAATAGTAAAGATGTCTGGAGTACTCCGTTTCAGTCTTATGCCCGAGTCCCACTAGAACGACAAACAGAAGCAAGCGACAGCAACAAGCCTCAAACCAGAGTCTTTCGCAAATTAACGGGCTTTGTAAAATAAAGGCGGCAATGTGCCAACAAGAGCTCCATGTACGCGAGGGTATTATCTTTGGCAGGCTCGCAATCACTCGTGCTTGCATCACGAGCGCCGAACGGCTAAACGCCTGCCAAAGGTACCATCGCGAGCATACTGCATGTGTTCGAGGCTCGTCGCTGTCGTTTGTTTCTGTTTGTCGCTCTAGTGGGGCTCGGGCATAATGACCGCGGCCGAAGCTGCGATCCTACATAGGACCAATCAGGAAGCGCACAATGTAAGAGGTCATGGCGCTCGCCCCTTTTGTGCCCGTTGGACTTTGTTAAACCAATCCTGCACAACAAATTCCCTATGATGCTGTGCGTTTTTCTTTCTCTGATTGATTGATTCGGTGAAAGCAAACTCACAAAGATGACTTCGCATGACGATGCACTTTTAGAGGTGCTTGACTTACTTCCTAGCAAAGCATTGCCTTCAAGGTGCCTACGGTAAGCTCGCGCATGCGCGGAACTTACCTGAAAGAGGTTCATTGCTCGCTGGAGATGCGTTTTTTTTTTTTTTTTTTTTTGTGTGTGTATCCAAGATTTTGAGCTCGTTGAGACTCTTGGGCTGGCTGTAGCTCGTTCTAAAGTTGGCCCTATTGCGTCAGTGTAGCGGCTACTCCGCTGCCAGCGTCAGACTTTTAATATCTACGACTGCAGTTTTCTGTGCGTCGCTCGTCCACAGAAAAATGGAGATGTTGGCGGCACATTCCGGAAGCGTCTTCGCTCGTATCGTGCCTGCGGACCCACACCACGGCGGTGACGCTTCGAGTGCACGTGCTCAAGTTCCGGCCAGGAGTTGATGCGAGGAACTTGCGCAACTTCTTGCACAAGCGAATAAGGCCGGCGCTCATCGCAGTCGGCACTTCACCGCGGAAACGGGCCCGCGACGTTAAAGTTGCCGCGCATCTGTGCAATCTGAAACTTTTTTAGAGACGACCGCGCAAGGAACCAGGAACAGTCCAAGGGTTGTTTCTGCTTGTCCGGTCTGTTAGCACTCCCTGCTACTCGTCGCCAGCCAACGCTGACTAAAATTGGCCAGCGACGTTTCGCTCAGCAACCCATGAGCTTGCGTCATTAGGCGATAAAAAGAAAATGTCGAAGAACTAATCGCAAAGTAAGAATTGTGAACATTATGAACCACCCCTTGCGTTTCTTAAACTCTCCGTGGCTTTGCACCCCGGGTGCAATTTGATGATGGAGCTCGTGATAATAAATTCCCGTATTTATTACAGTTTGAAAATTTTCCGCCAATCTGGAAGCATAATCAGTATGAAATATTATACCCGTGCCACACGGGCAACTCGAATTCCATTTACAGCGAATGACATTTGAACGATCGGCCAATCAGCACGCGGCATTCCGAGCGTGGGGCGTTCCACGCGCGACAGATCGCGAGCCGATTCGTTGATCACACGAATGTCATTCGTCGTAAATGGCATTCAAGTTGCCCGTGTGGCACGGGTATTAGACACCGACCACACGATATCGGCTATGTTCTTCACTCAAACATAGCAATTATAAGTATTATTCAGAAATAAATATTCGATCGGTTTAATGCCGCTCGATCACTGGAGGTAGCTCCTGTTGTACTGTCCTTGCGCTTCCCTACTTTCCAGGGTTAAACAAAAGTGTCAGTTCTAAACCAGCTCGACTGCATCCTTTCATTCACCTCTCGAGGGTGTCCCATTTTTATAATGTTTTTTCTTATGGCTCATTTGAATCTCACTGAACTAACGTCCGTCCACCCACTCGTAATTTTGTTTGTTCCCTGTCACGATAACCATAACAAAGTCCAGATTCCCTTTGCCGAGTAATTTTTTTCAAATGTTCCCCACTCGTCTGGAATGGGCTGGCGAGTGGAATAACTCTCAACAGAGAGGACGACTCCTTCATGTCAAGCCTGTGTGATTATTTATGCTCACCGCTCGAAAGCATGTATTTGCGTGGGTGATTAAAACAGTATCCGATTGTGACTTTTCAATTTCTTTCTTTCTTTTCTTGTTGGGGGGGGGTTGCGAGGAGGGGGAAAAGGGAGGGTTGTGCGGGTGATTCTGAAGTTTTGTTGTGGATTCGTCATTCACTTTGTATTGGTGTCATTCAACTGTTTACTTATTTTTTTTATACCGATGGTATTTTGTTCTTTATGCATATTTCATGTGATACACCCCTCTATGCAATGCCCATCAGGGCCTTTGGTGGTAACTCAATTAATAAATAAATACTCGGTTTCACAATATATTAAGTCCGATCGCAGCCAACACTACGATTGAATGTAGCCAATCAAAGCAGCCAACCAGAGCAGCGACTGTTTCGAGCTAATCAAAGCAGAGCCAATCAAAGCAGCGTAATTGTATTTTCGCGTTTACTGTGACCGGCTAAACCACTCCCTTACAGCAAATGCCAGGCGATCCTGCGATTTTTTTTTCTGTGCGTGATTGGTTTGTTTGGTGATAGAAAACTCACGAAGACGACGATCGTTATGACGGTGCCCCTTTTGACGCTGCTTCATTAGCTCCATTTCTATGCAGCACATTATGACCGGCTCAAGCTTGAGCCAGACTACGCACCCGGGGAAGTTTCACTGGGCCTAGATTGTTTTTCCCCATGGAGCTAGGCAGCCGCATCCTGGTATGCCAGTCTGGCGACCGCCGGCAGTTCCCTGTATACACGAACTCAACTCTCCTACGTCACGCCGCGGTGGTGGCGCGCCGGACGCACTTCCGGTCTGGGGCGGTGGGCAGAAGTCGCCGTGCCAGACATGCATTCCTGTGTTCCTTTGGAAGAAACGAGACAAAAAACCTGCCTTCTCGTCAAGATGCTACGATGGGGGCTTTACCAAGAGAGTCTGCAAAGGTTTGAAGATCAGTTTTCATGTGTTTTTGCCCCCTCCGTTCGTCCGAGAACGTGGATAGTAGCCGTGAAAAGGGCAAACCAGACGCTGTCGAACTACGATTGCGTGTGCGGGCCACACTTTGTGGTCGCCAGATGTATTTGCTTTGTTCCAACATGAACGAGAGAAAACTCCCAAGTTGTCCGGACCACTCACGGGTTCAGTGCGTTTTCAAATTCACACGGTCGCCTGATCGTTCGAACTTTCGTCTGCTCTTTCAAAATTGTCTGCTTTTTGTCGTCTGCTCGTTCAAACAAAAGTGGCCCGTAGACCAAACTTTGACCCGGTGATTGCAATAAGAAGTAATTGCAGGCCTCAAAAGACTTAAGTAGGCTCGGTATAAACAGTAGATACAAGATGTTAATTATTGGTACCGGTGGCCATCACCGACTTGTTACGCTTGGTCTGCTCCCCCTTCCGATTTTCAGTATCGACGTCGATCATCGCCGCTACCTTCTACACTTTTGCAGCACGAGCGACGTTGCGACCGAAAATGTTACAAGAATCTCATCATGGTTTTGGCGTCCATTCTGCAGCGTTCATGCGAATGAATCGCCGCACGTCAAATTATTTACGAAAAGTTTAGCGGCGTAACGAGCCTTGATAATTTTGCTCAGGCGATTAAAGTGGCAAGACATTGCGATGAGGACGTAGAATCGACAACTACAACGCGAAAAAGAGTATGCAGACTCACACAGACGCCGACAACGTGACATTCGAATGGTTTCTTGACGCGGGATGCGGTGCTTCTTGCCCGTACTCCATTGCGCATGCGTTCGAACTGTCGTCTGCTCTTTCGAACTTGGCTGCTTTTTGCCGCCAGCTCGTTCAAACGACAGCGGCCCATAAACCAAACGTTGACCCGGTAATTACGATAAGAACTAAGTGCAGGCCTCAAAACACTTTTGAAGGTTGGTTGGGATAAGTCGGCTAAGGTGTAAACAGATACAAGAAGTTGTTGATCATTGTAACCAGTGGCCATCACCGACTTGTAATGCCCGATTCTACTTGCGGTTTTCGGTATCGGTGTCCACCATCTCAGCTACGGTCCACGCTTTTGCAGTCCGAGCGACGTCGCGACGGAAAATAGCAAGCAGAACCTCATCGTGGGAGTCAGGTTTTAGTGCCCACTCTGCGGCGTCTACGTGAAATGAATCGCCGCACGTCACATTATTCACGCAACTTTTTGCCTCGATAGTTTTGCTGAAGCCACGCAAGTAGTCAGACATTGTTAGGAGGACGTAGAATCAAATATTCCAACGCGAAAAAGAGCACGGGGACTCCCACCGACGCCGACAACAACGCAATTCAATGGTTTGTTTATGGGCGACGGCGGGCTTCTTGCCCACCATCCACCGCGCATGCGCGGCGCCGGTGGCGTCCGCCAGGGGCGCTCCGGTTTGTTTGTAAACATGAGTTGGTGTATAGCCATGGACTGGCTCACCGCAGGAATTATGGCGTGGGCCAACCGTCGCGCCAGATCCGTTTTTTTTTGTGTTTTTTTGGTTCCCGGGACTTCCGCTGCCGCCGACTCAAAACTGGTGCTTCGGGTGGGCGCGAGGGCAGCGCTGATTTAGAGTAACTGTACATGCTCCGCTTGCGGAGCAGAGTACCGCAATGGTGCCATTCTGGAGCCAAGCACTGCGGGAAGCCACGGTCGGTTTTTGCAGGGGACGCGAAGGCGCAGGCGGGAGGCGGCGTGCTGTGGCGTGCTGCGGCGCGATTCGTAAGGAAAATAGCGCGGCGTGCGGCGACGAGCCGCGCATGCGCCATCATCGCTCTCCCGTCGTTTCCTGTTTCCCTCTCGATTGCAAAAATCTCACCCGCGGATCCTGCGGGTCGCGTGTGAAGTGAAGTCGTCAATTCATTGCGGTAAACGACGCAGCGGCTAGCGAAAACGCTGTCCCCTCGCTTTCGAGAGCTCGCCGACTCGCCAAGATGGCCGGATGTGCCGGTCGCGTACCGCGTATCACTCCGCGAGAGCCGCAGACGCGAGCAACGCGATCGTCCTCCGTGTCGTCTGCTTCCCATACCTTGGAAACGGATGTCCTGAAACATCGCTCGTGTTATAAAAAAACAGGATTGTATTGTACCCAGTTGACGCACACAATGTTCAATGACTAAGGAAACTTTCGGTTCGTTCAATTTTAGTCTAGGATCTATATTTGGCGAACTCAAAGCGGAAAATATGTTCCCCCGAAACTCGCGGCGCTCTGGAAGGCCGCTTTCCCGCACGAAGGTCGGATCCAGTTCTGCGCACGTGACCACTCCTCCGCCAACGCGGAGATGGCGGCGAAAGGAAAAGGAACGCGATACTCTGGCTCTGCAAGCAGAGCCTATACAGTTACTCTACGCTGATTGGCCCGCGCGCTCCCTCTGTTGGCACCTCAACAGCTCTCCCCAAGGCATCCGAGCTGCGCGCGGGGACACTGCCTCATCTCCGGTTCCGGGGCTCTGGCGCATTCAAGGCGCATGACTAATCTGCGGGTGCGGGCTTTTTCCCGCCCTTTTCCAACATCGCGTGGGAGGCTCCCCGCCGCGGGCACCTGCGCTGCACTCTTATGGTACGTTTACACTTGCGGATCCGCCAGCGGATCCGCCCAGCTTTTGCCGCTGGGGCGAAACGCTGGGCGGAAAACGCGGCGGCGAGCCGTTTAGGTCCGGGATCTATTTCTGCCGCCGAACGAGGCGTTTCGCTGACCGGATGTGACATTCTTGCGCAGCGCGACGCTGCCTACGTCACGAGTACGGGTTCTTCCGGGAGCAGCAACGCCCGGGAGAGAGAGAGCCGAGGCGGGAACTCTCGCGCCTTCTCGTCATATTTGACGAGACGTTACGGGAACCGCTGCCGCAGCCGGCGCTGCCGCCACTGCTCGAAGGAAATAGATGTAAACACAACCAGCTCGTCGCCGCCGCCGCCGGGAGCGGATCCGCTCCCGCGGCAGCGGATTTCTTTTCAGGTGTAAACGTACCATTAAGCGTGTTTCACATGCAGCGATTTTGGCCCTAAAGCGGCGCGATTTCTGCCGTCGCGGCGCTCGCGCCAACGAATTGGTGGTAACCATTTTGTTCTTAGCCCGAGACTGAGGCAGGAAAAGAGGAAAGTTTCGAAGTAGAAGAAAAATGAACAGTCGAGGACACTTCTACTTCGAAACTTTCCTCTTTTCCTGCCTCAGTCTCGGGCTAAGAACAAAATGGTTAACATCCACCAGCTCGCCTGCGCAATCACTACATTATCATAGAATTGGTGGTGCTGGCCAGAGCGCCGCGACGGCAGGAATCGCGCCGCTTTAGGGCCAAAACCGCTGCATGTGAACTAGGCTTTAGTCCGGTAACGGCTATTTTGGCGTGAGAAAGTGCCACCTTTTTAACGGCTACTCGCGGCGTTACATATCACGCAGATATCTGCATTACAAAAGTCACGCCAATATTGACGTCACTTTTGTGACGCCGTTTACACTCTAAAAAAGCCCGTGGGTCTACTTTCCCGCGCAACACTCAAAGAGCCAATCAGCGCAACTTACGGAGGCAGCTCAGCGAATGACGATGCCGAAACATGTGTTAAGACCGAAAAACGCAGTCTGAGTTGTGAATTAAGCAATGGCAATGCAAGCGTCACGTTTTGCATTGCCATTGCTTAATGTCACAACTCAGACTGCGTTTTTCGGTCTTAACACATGTTTCGGCATCGTCATTCGCTGAGCTGCCTCCGTAAGTTGCGCTGATTGGCTCTTCAAGTGTTGTGCGGAAAAGTGGACGCACAGGCTTTTTTTAGAGTGTAGGCGTTAAAGGCGGCTGACACTTTTAGGCTTAAATTGACGTAAAATATGTGACCCCTCGCAATGGCTAATAGCCAATTGGTTGCAATGAAAATTGGTGTTACAATAAAAAATACCGTTGTGCGTATATACCTCTTCTAAAAAGCAAGACGGCGGCATTCGATGTCTAATCTGTTCAAAAATGCTAATGTCGGTAAACGCTTTCGAACCCGAAATGCGAACTGCAAAGGGACAAATGACAGAGTATTACCCCCCGCGTGGCTTTACGCTTCTTGAGCAAAAAGATATCACAGTCTCTTGCAATTGCTTGTTTTTTTGTTGCTTTTTTTTTGCTTTTTTTTTATGGCGGTCGGAGCACAAATAAGAGACTATATATGACAACCGTATGTCAACTCGAAATAAACTAACACGAATCGCAAACGAGAATAACTGAGTTTCAACCGCTTATTGCGGACGTTTACAAAAACAGAAAAAAAGAAGTTTTAATTTGATGATTAGTGGTGACAGTGGGGTACATCACGGCAATTTCGTTCTTTATATTGCCGCGCCCAGGGCTGAGAAAGCAACGCTCGGTCACGGACCTCCAGAAAGTTCTCGTTTATTCATGTACCGCATGTAACTTCTATCATTTATTCCTGCTTTTGTTTTCTAGAAAGTGCGTGTTCATTCTCGCCCGATCACGCGACGCTCGAGCCGCTTTCGCCGAATCTTCGAGATAGCGACGCACTCTAGATAAGAGGCCGCCCGCGACCTTGTCCAGTCAGTCTCGCCCCAGCGCTCGATTCTGCTGACACGCCGACTTCGACGCCCGCGACGCTCTGCTTTCTTCTGTTTCCTTCTTTATTTTTGGCACAATTTCGCCACATTAAACGTTTATTTATTTCTGTTTATTTCTTGTTTATTGGTCACGACTCACCACCCGTGACATTCTGGTGGAGGTGCGGGGTACCGCATGTCCGTACAGCGCAGCCCTCCGAGTTCCCGCAGTACAAGTCCAAACCCCAGCTCCGGAGGACTCGACGAAGACCAGATCGAGACCCGGTCAAGTCGCCGCATCCGAGGTCTACCCCCGGAACACGGACTTCTGCCACCCACGACCAAGCCGAAGACGACGATGGCCAACCAGGCGCAGACCCCGGCCGCTTCTGCCGTTGTGTACCTGCCGATCGCACCCAGGACTCCAACGCCTTTCCACGGAGACGTCCACGAGGACGTTGAAGACTGGCTGCAACACTACGAACGTGTAGCCCGCCACAACGGATGGACGACTGAACAATACCTCCACAATCTCTACTTCGCGCTTGAAGGAACTGCGAGGCATTGGTTTGAAAACCACGAAGCGTCCTTCACTACGTGGGAGTCCTGCGCCGCGGAGTTGAAGCGAACGTTCCTCAACCACCACCGTCGGCAGCGAGCGGAGGACCTTCTCCAAACAAGGGTGCAGGGCCCCAACGAAAGCGTGACCAGCTTCGTAGAGGATGTCATGAGCCTATGTGCCCGAGCCGATCCGGAGGCAGCCGATGAGAAGAAGCTCCGCGTCCTCATGCGTGGCGTGAAGGCTGAAATTTTTGGGGGCCTTGTCCGCCATCCCCCGACAACCGTCGACGGTTTTGTGGCTGAAGCCACTAACATCGAGCGAGCGCTGTCGGCCCGAGCAAGCCATTACCATCGACTCGCCGGCGTGCCTGCTCCTCGAACCGCCGCATCTTGCCGACTAGACCTGAACGCCACCGGTGTCGACGGCCTTCGGGAAATCGTCCGCGACATCGTCCGGGAGGAGCTCCGGAAGCTGCTGCCTGCTGCCAACCAGCCGGCTGAGCTGTCGATCGCCGAAGTGGTGCGCGAAGAACTCCAGCGGGCAATTCAACCGGAGGCTCCTGCCTGCGTAGCACCACCCGAAGAGCCCGCCCTGACCTACGCCGCAGTGACCCGACGGCCACCGCCTCCTCGCCGCACCTATGTCACGCCGCCCCGACGTCAGTCTCCTGCGCCGCAGCACGACCGACGCCACGACGACCAGGTCCAGTACGCCTGCCCGGAGCCTCGCGCACCCCGCAAGACTGACCTGTGGCGAACGCCCAACCGACGCCCTCTGTGCTTCCATTGCGGGGAAGCGGACCACACCTACCGCCGATGCCCATACCGACGACTCGGGCTACGCGGGTTCCACCCGAACGACCCGCGCCCCCGTCATGGTGAACGCCCTATTGAGATCGACGAGTACCTGCGACGACCTCAGTCCCCCGAGCCTGCGTCCCCCCGAGAGTTCCGGTCGCCGTCACCGCGACGTCCAGCTTCGCCGATGCACCGACCGCGACGTGAAAGCCTGTCCCCCCTCGCTCCTCGCCGGGGAAACTAGGCGCGGCAACCCCTGGAGGTGGAGTTGCCGAAGACGACCGACGCCAAGATCCTCCACGAACGTCGGGGGGCCCCCACTCGAACTTCACCAGAGACCAAAACGACGCCGCTGCAGTGGTGTCCAATACCCTAAACGTCGTCATCGACGGCCACGACGCATCCGCACTCGTGGACACCGGAGCAGACTACTCAGTCTTGAGTGGGAGGCTCTCCCGCCGCCTTCGAAAAGTCATGACGCCGTGGGATGGACCACGAATAAGAACCGCCGGAGAACACCTCATTACACCAGTCGGGAGATGCACCGCTCGCGTCGAGATTCACGGCGAAACATGCCCTGCGAAGTTCGTCGTTCTGCAAGACTGTTCGAGGGACGTCATTTTCGGAATGGACTTCCTGTGTGAATACGGCGCCATCATCGACCTTGCGGAGAACAAGCTGACGCTTCGGAAGCCTGCCCCATCGGTGGAAAATACCAAACCGACGTTAGCTGCAGTGCGAGTCCTCGCCAGCCACGTAAACCTGCCACCGCTGTCGAGTGTATTTGTGCCCGTCGGGACCGAAGGAGCCACCTGCGGTGTAGCACTGCTGGAAGGAAGCGTCCAACTTCTCCTCGGACGAGGGATTGGCATTGCAAGAGCCGTAACCGAGCTCCAGGACGGGCGTACAGTAGCCCTTGTCACCAATTTTCGGCAAGAGTCGCAGCACCTTACAAAGGGTACAACTGTGGGCTACGTCGAGGAAATCGAAGACTCAGCCGCGATCGCCGTGATCTCAGAAGACGCCTCTCCGACGCAGAACAAGACAATCACGTCCTCAGAGCTCGACATCGACCCATCCCTCCTAGCCCCACAACGACGACAACTTCGTGACCTTCTCGCCGAGTTCAGTGAGTGCTTCTCCACGTCGTCGAAAGTGCGCCAAACGACGGTTGCGAAACATCGGATAATTACTGATGACGACGCACTCCCTGTGCATCGGCCGCCGTACAGGGTCTCCGTGAAAGAAAGGGAAGCCATCCAGCAGCAGGTACAAGAAATGCTTGACGACGACATTATCCAGCCCTCAAGCAGTCCGTGGGCTTCACCGGTAGTCCTGGTGAAAAAGAAAGACGGGACTCTTCGGTTCTGCGTGGACTATCGCCGACTGAACGCCGTAACAAAAAAGGACGTCTACCCACTGCCACGCATCGACGACACCCTGGACCGACTACGCCACGCCCGATACTTTTCGTCGATGGACTTGAAGAGCGGGTACTGGCAGATTGAGGTCGACGAACGAGATCGTGAGAAGACGGCCTTCGTCACGCCGGACGGACTGTATGAGTTTAAAGTAATGCCATTCGGGCTGTGCACAGCGCCGGCAACCTTCCAGCGCGTTATGGACACCGTCCTTGCCGGCTTGAAATGGCAAAGCTGTCTCGTCTACCTCGACGATGTTGTGGTCTTCGCAAGCGAATTTGACGAGCACCTGAGACGACTGCGAGCCGTTCTACAGGCCTTCAAAGCTGCTGGGCTGACCCTCAAGCCTTCCAAGTGTCGGTTCGCCTATGGTGAGCTCAAATTCTTGGGCCACGTCGTGAGTGCTCAGGGTGTAAGCCCTGATCCCGCCAAGACGTCCGCTGTCGCCGAGTTCCCGAAGCCATCGGACAAGAAGACCGTTCGAAGATTCCTTGGGCTGTGCGCCTATTACAGACGTTTCGTTCGTGATTTTGCGCAAATTTCTGCACCGCTGACGCATCTGACGAAAGACGACGTGCAGTTCCAGTGGGGAGAGGAGCAAGAGCAAGCGTTCGACGAACTCAAGCGAAGGCTCCAGTCGCCCCCTATCCTCGGACATTTTGACCAGTCGGCGGAGACTGAAATCCACACGGACGCCAGCAATACCGGTCTCGGTGCGGTACTCGTTCAGCGACAAGAAGGGGCAGAGAGAGTAATCGCTTACGCAAGCCGGGCGCTGTCTAAGGCAGAACAAAATTATTCAACGACCGACAAAGAATGTCTTGCTGTCGTCTGGGCGATAACCAAGTTCCGCCCGTACTTGTACGGGATCCCGTTTCGCGTGGTCACAGACCACCACGCCCTCTGCTGGCTCGCAAACCTCACGGATCCGTCCGGACGCCTCGCCCGCTGGAGCCTTCGACTGCAGGAATTCGACGTAACCATTGTGCATAAGTCCGGCCGCAAGCATAATGACGCTGACTGTTTGTCTAGGGCTCCAGTCGAACCTCCAATCTCCGGCGCGGACGACGATGACGACGCCCGTTTTCTAGGCGCAGTTGACGCTACCGACATGAGGGCACTGCAACGCGACGACGCGGAACTTAGCTCCGTGATCGACAGCCTCGAAGGTCGAGGAGGCTCTGTCTCACGGGTCTTTTCTCGGGACCTACCGAGCTTTGTCCTGCGGCGAGGCGTGCTCTTCAGAAAGAATTTCGGAACCAGCGAAACCCCCTGGCTACTGGTTGTCCCCGCCAGCCTCCGAGAAGAAATTTTTCAAGCGTGCCACGACGACCCAGCGGCCGGACATCTCGGCTACAGCAGGACCCTTGCCCGGATTCGTGACAAGTACTACTGGCCAAAGCTTCCGAAGACCGTCCATCTCTACACACGATCGTGCCATGAGTGCCAGCGACGCAAGAAACCACCGTCAAAGCCAGCAGGTCTCCTTCAGCCGATTACCCCGCCAACCAAGTCCTTCCAGCAAATTGGAATGGATTTGCTGGGTCCTTTTCCACCGTCGACGATGGGGAACCGCTGGATAATCGTCGCCACCGATTATCTTACTCGTTACGCCGGGACGAAAGCCCTTCCTTCGGGGACTGCTGTCGAAGTCGCCAAGTTCTTCATCGAGTCCATCGTCCTCCGCCATGGCGCCCCCGAAGTACTGATCACAGACCGAGGGTCATCGTTTATGGCACAGTTGACCCAAGAGATCCTGCGTTTAAGCCACACGGAACACCGTCGAACAACGGCATACCATCCGCAGACCAACGGGTTGACGGAGCGGCTCAACAAAACAATCGCCGACATGGTCTCTATGTACGTCGACGTGGAGCACAAGACCTGGGACGAAGTGCTGCCCTACGTCACGTTCGCCTACAACACAGCAGTGCAAGAGACCACAGGAGTGACGCCCTTCCAGCTGGTGTATGGCCGGGCGGTGACGACTATGCTAGACTCTATGCTGCCGCACGAGTCAGTCAACGACGGGAGCGATGACGCCCAGGTGGTTGCTCAACGGGCAGAAGAGGTCCGCCAGCTAGTCAGACTACGAATTCAAGACCAGCAACATGTCGACGCTCGCCGGTATAATCTTCGTCGCCGCGACGTCCACTTCCAGCCCGGAGACAGAGTTTGGGTGTGGACGCCGATTCGTCGTTGCGGTCTCAGCGAAAAACTCCTGAAGCGCTACTTTGGGCCCTACAAGATCATCCGACGCCTCGGCGATCTGAACTACGAAGTTCTACCCGACGGAACGCGCCCATCTGCAAGACGTCAGCCGCGACCCGAGGTGGTGCATGTCGTCCGGCTGAAGCCGTATTACGAACGATAGGACTCTCCACTCTCGTCGACGAGCGAACTGTGGACTGTGAACTCCGGATAGCAATTCTGCTGTCCTTTTGTTTTTTGTTTTCCGTTTTTGTGCTGCATCGGGACGATGCACTTTTAAAGGGGGGGATAATGCCGCGCCCAGGGCTGAGAAAGTAACGCTCGCTCACGGACCTCCTGAAAGTTCTCGTTTATTCATGTACCGCATGTAACTTCTATCATTTATTCCTGTTTTTGTTTTCTAGAAAGTGCGTGTTCATTCTCGCCCGATCACGCGACGCTCGAGCCGCTTTCGCCGAATCTTCGAGATAGCGACGCACTCTAGATAAGAGGCCGCCCGCGACCTTGTCGAGTCAGTCTCGCCCCAGCGCTCGATTCTGCTGACACGCCGACTTCGACGCCCGCGACGCTCTGCTTTCTTCTGTTTCCTTCTTTATTTTTGGCACAAGTTCGCCACATTAAACGTTTATTTATTTCTGTTTATTTCTTGTTTATTGGTCACGACTCACCACCCGTGACAATATTTATGAGTTGCTTAAGCCTTTTGTTTTTAAGGGTGAACAAACAGGAAACGGCGTTCTATTTCTGAAGAGGGTGAAGTTTCTGAAGGATGTTGCGGAGCCTTAAATTAATCCAGTGAGGTTCAAAGTTTTCCGCGGGTTTAAGCACAATTTGTAAATTTTAGCAACAGCCAAGCGCTCACCTAAAGACTCAAGACGCCATGGCTCGCAGGCGGGTGACCACAGTATAAGTACCAGCCGAACGGAAATGCAACGTTCCCACTTCCACTGGGGCCACCTGTCTCTCCCATAAAGTCCTGAGAGTCGCAACCTTCATGGCGAAAATGGTCGCGCACTACGCCACGAATGTCTGCGGGCGTGAACATCGCCGCGCAACTCTTGCTTCCGGTCCGTAAGTTCGGAGACAAAGACAAAAGCAGGCACCGAATCCGAGTCCCACACTCCGTTGCGCGCCTTCTCGTGGCGAAAGAAGAAGCCGTGGGTTAGTCCAAAAATTGCCGAGCCGCCGACTCCCCCGCCCCCTCCTTCCCCCTGAAAAAGTATAATGGAGAGATCCCGATTTGCTTGAAATTTTGCTAAACTCGCCAAACAACATCGCCAATATAGTATCCCAAATATTAGGTCAAAATAATATTTTTCTGACGAAGTTATTGAATTTACAATTCTGGTCCTCACCGTGTTTTTCAAACTGGAAGTCTCTACTGGCAACAGCGAAAAAGTGACGTCAGTGGAAGTGCCGGGGTTCACTCTTTGGACTGTAGAATTTGTTCCCAACTCATTCGAAGCAGTTTCATGGTGTCAAATGAATGCTTTGGAGGCTCGCTCCAGTCCCCGCGCTTCAGCACGGAACAAATGATTGGCATATTCTATTCTTTAAACTGCTCACACGACTGGCAAGCTGACCTTCCACTGACGTCACGGCACTGAAAAGGGCGGGTATATTTGAACGTTGGTTTTTGCATCATTTTCATTTGCCGATTTCGCAATAACTATTATGAATTTCACGATACTAAATAGCATACCAGAAAGGGTAAAGGCCGGGGAGTCAGAAAATATAGTTAGCTGAGGTAGCTCAAAAATCGGCGGAGTACCCCTTTAAACCGAGTGCTCTCGCGCCAGACCTTCAAGGTCAACCGTGCTCGGGCCCCGAGACCGGCGCTTTGTCGGTTTGTTTTGCTCGTAGCCCTGCCAACACACGCTGCCTCCGGTAACACTCGAACTTTGAAATTGTACGTTTATTATTTTTGTGCTCTGAATTTAGCTGTTACTCGTTCTATCGGCGTTACATTATCAGCGTAACAAACAGCTTGCAACGCCAATGATGTGAGGAGCTCTTAATGTCGCGGCTATAAATGATGTTGTAACGGCTAGTTGGTCTAGGATGACGTCGAAACGCTGGACCGTCATGGCTACTTTCAGGATCACTCTTGTTATGCCGAAATCCACCGTATGTCACGCCTAAATAAGCTGTAGCCGTTTCATTAGCCGTTACCGGACTAACAGTGTGGAAGCGGCTTCTCGGTGCAAGCCAGGGTGGATAAAGGCCGCGGTAAATTGCGGTAAAGTTATAAAGTTCAAGTGGGAACGACTTGCTGGGAGGGGGATACGAACTCCTATGAGGCGATTGCATGACTGAATTCTTGACCTGTCGCCAACTATTTTTGCAAGCTAGGTACAACTCTGCTTGCGTCAAAATAAAGCTTTATTTGCTCTACTAATCTGTGGTGCGACATCTGCATAGAAGAAATGTACTGTAAAAGCCAGACAGTTTCTCAGCTAGCTGTGGCATGATTTATTCCAGAAACACATCTTTGCCTATGGAATTGGTAAAAACTTGTTTTGTAAAATTTTTTTTTCATTGTGAGCCGTTTCAAATGTAAAAGCACAATTCGTCCATGGAGAAAAAATGTGACTAATGTGGTTTTCCAACTTGAGAATTAATTTAGAAAGAGTGATACCAACTCGATCCAAATAAAAGAGGCCAAGTGCATCGACTCCAGTGGTTAATTATTTTAAACTGGGCATACTACTAGCTTGACCAGTACAACAAGCATTTTCTCCAGTTCAACTGGTATGACTTGTTTAGATACCGTGAGACCAGTTTCATAGCCACTTGTAAATATTTGACTGCCAGTTAGAACAGTTCGACTGCCATTTCCAACGTTATGACACCAGTGTCGCCAGTTCAAGCTACCAGTTATGCCTGGTCAACTACCAGTTTGAACTGTACAGTTGACAGTTCAGCCAACTCAAATCCCACCTTGGCCAGTTCATTTTCCAAGTTCGACCAATTTCGACAGTTTGATTTCCAACTTTCCCGGTAGAATTCCACTACAACCAGTTCATTTCGGGTTTGGCCTGTTCCTATCCAAACTGTATTCAAATCGTTTTCTTTTATGGGAAAAACGTATTCTTTTTTATTTCTCTAGCTAAAACAGACTTCGTTCACTGAAACGTCGCTTTCTAGTGCGAGGGCTCGTGTCACAAAGCACGAAAAATATGTTAAGAGAACGCTCAGACGAATAAAAAAAAGTGAAAAAGCAAAACGAACTATAGAATAACCGTGGCTTTCAGCGGGCATTCTGGGTCCAATAAAATACGAGCTTGAGCCAAGGAACATTGCATAGCGGCCATTCCCTGTCATTCCTCGGATCTTCGCTCTGGCAACATGCCCAAACACTTGCTGTTGCTTGTATTGAGTGGACCAGGGAATTCCTAGGAACCACCATGGAACCTCCAAACTTGGCAGAGGCATTGCTACCTTGGCCATCTCTGACCGAGGAAAATCAGTAGACAGCCGGGGTACATCAAATACTGGCCTGTTTACCTTGGCCGTTAATGACCCAGAAAATTGATTGGTTAACCAGGCAAGATGTTGCCTGGTAGCTCCGTGGGTTTCTGGGGCAAGGAAAGACTGTGAAACGCCAGGCTGGCATGGAGACGTAAATGGCTGGGCAGTCGTGGCCAAGCTATCACAACAAAGTGCCAATCATGGCCCCAGCTAAATCAAGCAAGTGTGCTACTTGGGTTAGATTTTAGCATCGGCTGCGTTCGACTTCGTGGGAAACGAGGTATAGGTGCTCTTACCCAAGTAGCACAACACGCCGGGTTGGGGATGGGGCGGAATTGGCCTGCCGGCATAGCGATACCGGCCAGTACCGGAAACGCCCCAAGGGGCGACATTGGCCGGGCCCAATGCCGGAATCCGGCCGGTACCGGGACCTTATTGGGAAACCGGGATGCCGGGAATACGGGATGTTCCCAGCGAGTTCCCGACACAGATCCCCGGCATGGAACCGGTGGTACGGTAGGAAACCATCAGTGTGCCAGCGTGATTCCGGGTCAGAGCCAGTCCAATTGCGGATTAGTCAGAACTTCAGCTTGGGCGAGTTGGTAATTCATGATAATGCTTCACAGCGCACAAGATCAGACACACTTAAAAACGAAAATCACGCATACAGGAAGAACACTCACGCAGCGCTGACTGACAACTCAAATGTATTATGCCTCATCTTCATCTTCACTCACTCCGATGCAAATGGCAGTGAAACAAAAAAACAAGGGTCATATGAAAAAGAGAAAAGGCAAGAACAGAAAAAGGATTAAAAACAAAATATAGAAGGAAGAAAAATTATAGAAGGAAAAAAGTAATGAATTCCTTGTACAGCGGACGTTGCTAGTGTGCTTTTTCTATATAGTTCAACTCTTTTTCCGTTAAGGCTAGCGAAGGAGTGCTAACACATATTCTATCTAGCCTTACAATGTTAGCGGTTTCTATTATTTCCCGCGTCGTTTTGTCCCTGCTCTGTCCCAGTATGGTGCATTTGTCTAGGAGGGGAGAACATCCACACGCTCTGCAGTGGAGGCCTAAATGACCCGAGTTGGCATTTATGGCATTGTTGTGGTGCTCACGAAGTCGGTCATTTAGACAGCGACCCGTCTGTCCGATGTAACACTTGCCACATGTGAGGGGGAAGGAATAGATGACTCCCTCATTGCAGGACACGAACTTGTTCAGGTGGTTTTTGATACATCCAACTGATCGACTAGATGTCCCGTTGACCTTCTTGCACAAGCTAGAAAGTCTATTTGGCGCGGAGAAGACAACGTCTACGTTGACTCTATTGGCCAATTTCTTGAGCTTGTGGGATAAGTTGTGGATGTAGGGAACTATGACAGGCCTTGTGGTGCGGTCTCTGGTTCTGCGTGTTATAGCTCCTTCCTGCTTAACCTCCCTGAGTAGGACTTCGGCAACGGAAGTTAATAAAGACGGGGGGTAGCCCGCTAAAACCAACCGAGAAATTTGCATGTTGAAACTCGTAGGGATTGTGTGTTTGCAAGATTTTTCCAGAGAGTTTTTTAGGCATAGTTTTACAATGCCTCTTTTTACCAGCTTAGAGTGGGCGGAGCTATGGTTGAGGAGAGGCTTCTTTGCTCGAGGTTCGTACGACCAGCAGGTGTGATTGCTTTCGAAAAAGAGTCGTAGGTCCAAGAATCTTATAGATCGCTCAACCGGAAGCTCATGGGTGAGTTTTAACGGGTGAAGGCAGTCCTTGAAGGTGGACAGAACACTGGCCACTAAGTCGGGGAAGGTTCCATTGTTACTGTCAAGTAAAATCAGGTAATCATCCACGTACCGAAACACACGCACTACTTTGGACTGGTCAAGGTTATGCTGCAATAATCTGTTATGAAATGCCAGAAAAAGGTCACTGAGTACGGGAGCTATACAAGAACCAATACATACCCCCGTTTTCTGCAGGTATGTTAAGCCTTCCCAGGAGGCAAAAGTAGATTTCAGGTAGGTGGTTATTAAATCTAGGAAACCCTTGACTGAGACGCCTGACGCGTTTTGAAAGGCTATGACACCAAAGGAGTCAACGCTTTCTTCTATGCACCTAAGAAGACGGTCTTGAGGGAGGGCATAATAAAGGTCTTTGACGTCGATGGAAAAGGCGACTCACTTTGAAGCATCTCAGATCCCTTACTCCCCGA
Source organism: Ixodes scapularis (assembly GCF_016920785.2). NCBI lineage: Eukaryota > Metazoa > Arthropoda > Arachnida > Ixodida > Ixodidae > Ixodes > Ixodes scapularis. Next base: position 89,922,485 of record NW_024609837.1, on the reverse strand, counting down.
AAGACACGACACCAAAGCCACCCTTTGCATGTAATAGGCGACATCCCTCTTCCACCAAGCGTTGAGCAGGTACTCAGCCTCGGTCCTAAGTTCGCGGTTGAACCCCGCAAGTCGGCACCTGAGTTACTTTCCTTGGTCAGGCAAGTTTCACAGCGAGCCTCTAATACGGAAAATGATCGATGTATTTCAGAAGGAGTGGACATTCTCTCGCGCCATACAACCCCGATCAGCCCACTGTCCATTAAAAGGGCTGAAACCTACTTAAGAGGGCATAGCTTATCTCTCCTGCCGGCAGACAAAGAAGGCGGTTTTGTGCTCATGCACAAGGCCTTGTTTGACAATAAGGCCTTAACGGCCATTGAGTCAGTCTTCCATTGCCATCAAGATATCACCTTAAGTAAGATCAAAAGCCAAGCCAAGAAGTTATGTAGCTCTCTTGACCTCAAGCAACTTTGTTCATCCATCGACAAAAGCAAATTATCGAGCCTTCAGATTTTCTTCAGTGCAAAAACACACAAGACTGATTGCCCCCTCAGGGTCATTGTGTCTGAACGAGGCACTTGGCAAAAGTCCATCGCACTGTTCCTCCAAGACAAACTAAACCTTCTTGACATCAATGATCCCTACCTGATTAGGAGCTCAGATGAGGTCTGGCAATTCCTCCATGATGTCACAGATAGAAGTCTCAACGCCTTTTCCATCGACGTCAAAGACCTTTATTATGCCCTCCCTCAAGACCGTCTTCTTAGGTGCATAGAAGAAAGCGTTGACTCCTTTGGTGTCATAGCCTTTCAAAACGCGTCAGGCGTCTCAGTCAAGGGTTTCCTAGATTTAATAACCACCTACCTGAAATCTACTTTTGCCTCCTGGGAAGGCTTAACATACCTGCAGAAAACGGGGGTATGTATTGGTTCTTGTATAGCTCCCGTACTCAGTGACCTTTTTCTGGCATTTCATAACAGATTATTGCAGCATAACCTTGACCAGTCCAAAGTAGTGCGTGTGTTTCGGTACGTGGATGATTACCTGATTTTACTTGACAGTAACAATGGAACCTTCCCCGACTTAGTGGCCAGTGTTCTGTCCACCTTCAAGGACTGCCTTCACCCGTTAAAACTCACCCATGAGCTTCCGGTTGAGCGATCTATAAGATTCTTGGACCTACGACTCTTTTTCGAAAGCAATCACACCTGCTGGTCGTACGAACCTCGAGCAAAGAAGCCTCTCCTCAACCATAGCTCCGCCCACTCTAAGCTGGTAAAAAGAGGCATTGTAAAACTATGCCTAAAAAACTCTCTGGAAAAATCTTGCAAACACACAATCCCTACGAGTTTCAACATGCAAATTTCTCGGTTGGTTTTAGCGGGCTACCCCCCGTCTTTATTAACTTCCGTTGCCGAAGTCCTACTCAGGGAGGTTAAGCAGGAAGGAGCTATAACACGCAGAACCAGAGACCGCACCACAAGGCCTGTCATAGTTCCCTACATCCACAACTTATCCCACAAGCTCAAGAAATTGGCCAATAGAGTCAACGTAGACGTTGTCTTCTCCGCGCCAAATAGACTTTCTAGCTTGTGCAAGAAGGTCAACGGGACATCTAGTCGATCAGTTGGATGTATCAAAAACCACCTGAACAAGTTCGTGTCCTGCAATGAGGGAGTCATCTATTCCTTCCCCCTCACATGTGGCAAGTGTTACATCGGACAGACGGGTCGCTGTCTAAATGACCGACTTCGTGAGCACCACAACAATGCCATCAATGCCAACTCGGGTCATTTAGGCCTCCACTGCAGAGCGTGTGGATGTTCTCCCCTCCTAGACAAATGCACCATACTGGGACAGAGCAGGGACAAAACGACGCGGGAAATAATAGAAACCGCTAACATTGTAAGGCTAGATAGAATATGTGTTAGCACTCCTTCGCTAGCCTTAACGGAAAAAGAGTTGAACTATATAGAAAAAGCACACTAGCAACGTCCGCTGTACAAGGAATTCATTACTTTTTTCCTTCTATAATTTTTCTTCCTTCTATATTTTGTTTTTAATCCTTTTTCTGTTCTTGCCTTTTCTCTTTTTCATATGACCCTTGTTTTTTTGTTTCACTGCCATTTGCATCGGAGTGAGTGAAGATGAAGATGAGGCATAATACATTTGAGTTGTCAGTCAGCGCTGCGTGAGTGTTCTTCCTGTATGCGTGATTTTCGTTTTTAAGTGTGTCTGATCTTGTGCGCTGTGAAGCATTATCTGCGGATTAGTCCCAGCGTAAAAACAGATCAGTGCCAGCGTAATTGCGGGTCAGTGCCTGCGAAATTGCGGATCAGCACCAGCGTATGCGTCATTCAGTGTACCCAGCATACAACCAGCAGAATGCTAGCTGTGTCAGGCTTTAAAGCCCAGGAATGACATCCTACTGCATTTTTGAACAGCCAACTTCTCAGTAGATCAAATTGACTTAAACGTGGAAATGCTAAATTTCTCAGTCCAAACCATTTTATTGGTTTTAATATCTTTTATAGGTGCTGACCGTTTTTAACATGTTTTTCGGACTTGAACTGAAAAAAAGCCGGTTTAGTATTTGTGCAATTTTAAGAAACAATTCTGTGTGAACAATTGACTTTCTCCATGTATACAGTATACTCATGGCAATTACTGTATACTCGTTGAGACGACACGTCCCATTCATCTGTCGCCCAGATGCATATTGTGGGTAGTACAAGAAAGGAACATACAAAATGTTTTTTACCGTGACATTCTTTATTGTGACTCGTGCATCCATAGCAGCTAGCTCCTCAGCCAGAGTGTCCCTCATCGTCAAAGGCGGTTGGAACCACCAGTGGAGTGTCCGTCTTTTTAACTCTATTGCCCTTGCCCGCCTCCCTGGCCGTCAGCCACTTCTGCACCGCGTCCACGCTGCACGAGTGCGACTTTGTATGGCACCTGTAAAGAGAATTGTCAGATCACACAGATTAGTTGAGGGATAGGCGAAGCCAATATCTTGCATATTAGCTACACACAAGGTGCTGTTCAAACACTGCAGTTTGCGAGCATTTCCTTTGTGTAAATATGGGTCCCTCACCTAGCCTGCAATTCAAAGGTGACAGAAAGAGAGCACCACAGAGGTGGAGATTGTGGGTTTGGCTACCACGCTAAGGTGCAGATTCTACGGAGGCATATGGCTATTTCACGCAACATCCTATTAATCTGAAATGGGGGGCGAGACGGGGTGGGGTGCAGAGATGAGTGGCTAAAAAAAGAGCAAAACTTCCCCAACTGACACTCTACAGACCAAGGCCTCTAAATGGTCGTCATTAGATTTTCAACCTGGAAACTAACAGGATAACAAAACAAGACCAACAAAAACCTTTTTTCACAGTTCCTTCAAAACACTGCTTTTCAGTATGAAGGTTCCGAGAATGCTAACACAGGAGATATTCATAATAGAAAATGCAAGTCAAATTAAAAAAAAAAAAAGAAACGACAGGAACTGACGACTTAAATTTTGCATATTGCAAGACTTAACGGGAAACTGAAGCTGTTCTGTATTTGAGGAAGAACACCAAAATCGTCTTGATATGGCCTCCAGGATCACGAATATCGAGTTTATTTTTTCAATCGGGTGCATGGAGAAGCAGAAATTAATTTCTAAAGTACAGCTGAAGCCCCTCCTTCCCGGGGCGTGACGTCATGCTGGGAGTTTTCGGAAAATTGAATTTGTAAAATGGTCAGAAATAAATTTGTAAAATTTATTTCTGACCTTTTTCTTGAATTTGAAAAAAGGTCAGAAATAGACGCCACAACTGGCGTCAGTGTGAAAAAATACAACTAGCAAGCTTGCAATTGCACGCGCCGCCCACACGAGCGACACATGCTTGGCGCCCCAAAGATCCTAGTACGACGTCACGGCTGCTCTGAGGTTTTTCGTGTTTTCTCGCGTCTAGTTACACCTTCGGGGAAAACGAAAGCGATATTCAGATTCACAGGACAAAAATACGCCAGAAGTCACCTATAACTCGTTTTTTTGTCCAGAAGTGTTTCAGTTTCCCTTTAATTGTCAAGATATTTCAAAGATTGTGCTTGTCTATTGAGCTCCAATAGAGATACCATCAATTTAATAGCTAGTAAAGAATATGCATTACCGATGACCACCTTACACATCATGGCGTCCTTGAACCTTGACTTTCCTTGGTAGCCCAGAAGGGCCGGAGAACTGCTCCTGGACTTGCTTTGAGAACAGGCGTCCCACCATCTCTCGCACCACCTTCTGCAGGTTCTTGCTGTCTCCTAGAGACACGAGCTGCCCCTCCTAGAAAGACAAAATGTGTTCTCAATATGTCAATAAAGTTATTTATATGCAGATACAATGGTATGAACATGTCTCAAGTAAGAGAATGTGAATGCCCAGGTAAATGCAGCAAGCCACACTATACATGCATCAAAATTTTACAATATTTACTAGAGAGAGAATAAAAAATATTAGAATATATGGCAACTCTACTTGTCTTAGACGAAACCAGAAAGATTAAAATATTTCCCTCCATACTCTGCTAAATCTCAATAGTCAGTCAAATTCGTTGCAACGTTCAAATTGTGCAAACGTTTTGGTGGATCCTCTTTGCCCATCAGCATCCACTCAGTAATTTTAATAATGTATGTGGTTCTCAAAACAGTGCATTCAAGACCCTGCGCATCTTGACTTTGTTAAAGCTTAGTCTAGCTGCCGGTTAGTCACCCTGCAAATTTATCACCTATTTTACGACTTTACGAAGACTGGAATTGAAAAAGGCATAAAAAGGCAGGAATTGACCAAAACCGTCATCATAGTTGCAAAAAATGGCAACAGCAGCACAGTATGAATAGTTACCTTTCCATACTTTTGTTTAGTGCTGACTCAGTGGTGGCCCTGTAGGCCAATGAACCAACTTACTCAGCTCAAGCTCGCCTCGTGTAATAATCGCTTGTGCGACTACCGTATGCTATGCCTGGAGACACAGCTACGCATGCACTCACACCCCCTGAATAAAGTAGCGGATGCAATGACAGTTACTCTTTCACCTTGGAAAATTTGATTTCCTCTCATAGGGTGACCTTCGGTTAGGACTGGTTAACATCTCATTTTGGAAATGCACTACTAATGTAAAGAGGGAATTAAGATTTATCTGGCAACCACTTACAAATTTGTTTGGGCATACGCATATGGTGGGCACGCTCAAAAGTGATTTTAGACCAGGCTAAAAGTTATTTTCAAGCATGTACCTTTACTTCTGTAGCAGATGCCGAAAGTGCAAATGAATTTATCGCCCTAAATATTTAGATCTCTTGACTATAGCCTCAAGTGAGAACAGGAACAAAACCAAAAGAAGCCCATAATATACTACAGCATCTCGATCCTTCTGTCAAGCAAGCATTAAACACAAAAAGCACGCAGGCAGGTTTGTGCGTGCTCCACACACATACTCACGGCGAGAGTTGTTGCAGGTGCGGAATTTAACTTCTAAGGATAAAAGGGGCAGAAGTGTGGTAGCAAATCAGCATGATTTATGATTATTTGCAGGCTGACATATTGTAAGCACCCAAAGGCAAATGTGTTGGGCGATTTTACTTCCCCCGCTGTGAAATGTTTTACTTAAAAATATTTCAAGAAGTGGCAGTTGAAAAAGACTTAAAATGCCGTTCAATGAGGATGCACATGAAGGCCTCTTGTCTACACGACCTTCGGGTGCAAAGAACTGTTCAAAAATGTAAAGATGCACAAATATTTAATTTTTGGTGGCCACCGTCCGTCATTTCTCCCTTCCGTAGCCTCTATGAAACGCAGTTTAACAATTGCAAAAACTTTACGCAGGCTACTAAAGCTGACTTGCAAAACGTGCAACTGGCGTTGCGTCACCTTGACACAATTCTATCGCAGGGTTCAGTTTAAGGGTACCCCTTACAATAAATAGCCTTCCGATGTGCATTGGCTGAGCATGCACTCTGCTGTTATAAATAACAGAAGGCCCGTAATGAAGGGACGGCAACTTACTCATTTTTAATTTGCCACTGACTGTGTTTAAAACATAGTTTGGGTGGGCATCCATTTGAAATATTACGGTAAAAGGCTTCAGTCCACATTCCAACCCCATTTGCATAAATCTTCAGATAACCCAAGTTAAACCACAAAGTAAGAATCGCAGCCTTATACCCGTCAATATTGTGAAAAAGAGGACACATAAATACCGGCAGTGTCCTGTTGGTGAAGTTCTTCAGCTACGCTTCTGCAGCACTAAGCTGTTCCATGTTGCGGAGAGGCATCAGGAACAGCTCGGGTGGTTCAGGCCTGGCCAGTTCCTGGGGCGTCACCTGTTCCCCAGGCCTCGCCTGCTCTCCCTGGTGCTTGAAAGACACCACGTGCCCGAGCACCTGCCCAATAGACTTGCAGTTCCCTGTTCTGCTGCTGTAGGTGCCCATTCTGGATGTGCAGGTCTATCACGGCCTAAGCAGCTGAGCGTCGAAGGCTGCAAGATAACCAAGGCATAAGAAAGCATTATCCATTTTGCTGATCAACATTATGCACTGATGATGCGAAGAAACTTTTTCAGAAACTTGGGTTTCGGGAAGTTTCAGAAGAATGCTTGAACCTTCAGGTGTTTCAGATGGTTTGGGTAGCTTTGGAACGGTTGCCAGACACAGTGAGTGTTTCAAATTTTTAAAAAATTTAAGAGACATTATAATTTGTATGCAATATTCATAAATGTAATATAAAAAATGTGTTAATCAAATAAACTTTCTGAAAAGGAGACACGGCCCCAATTTTAAGAAAGTCACAGTTTTGGCTTGTATGGTCAAAATGAATGCTCCCACAAAGTTTTATGATGTTTTTTGACAATCAAAGGAAATAAAAATACTGATTCGTCGGCGACGCATGCGAGACGCGCTGCGCTTGGCTGCGATAAGCACCAGTTTAAAAATCTGATATATAGGTCCGTGCCTATTAGGCCTAGCTTGGTGCCTGTACCCTTGTTGGAACTGCCATTTTCTGGGCTTTCAGGACGGCCTTTTTTTTAACTATCAACCGTCTAAGAATGGGAGAGAATCCCGTTAAGAACACTTGCCCTGGTATAGAAAACGAAATTGGCTGCAAGCGGCTGCTCTGTGGTCACACGATACCTCGCGCCTAGGCATACGACGCTTTAGAATGAATTGGCACTTCCAAGTAAAGCACAGGTCATCAATTGCGCCCCTTGTTAAATAGCAGAAGTTCCCAAAACAACTTTGTTTTCTATCGTTTCACTTGCAGCATACAGTGTGTAACAGATGATCCACCTTTCTTCGGTTCTGGTAGCAGACGACGCAGCGGCGTCTTGTTTCCCGCAGCAAATGACACCCTAGGGCAGACAAACCCTCCCTCTTTACTCACGTTAGCAGGCGACGTGTCTGTTAAAGAAAGGTCAGCTCCCTCAGTACAAGCCTACCAAGATCTCAATCTCACAAAACACCAAAATCGGGCCATTGGTACAACATTTCAAGGTACAAACAGAAGCTGCACAGCACGGCGCCGAAGCGAACTTGCTGCACCTAAAAACAACACTCTAAGCTGTCCGTCGAACCTCTCCAGAGTAGGACAGCACCACGGCCGTTCTTGGCAGCATGCAATGCTTTCCCACAGCATTACGAGAAAGTTTTGTGACCAGTAGCGTATTGAAGAACTCGGTCACTACTGTAATTGTGCATGTGTCACTACGAAGATTATGGAGCTAACTAAATTGAGCAACTGCCGCAAGCTAATCTGGTCAAGCATGCTAACAGAGGGCAGATCAAAAACGTGTGCTAGCACATTATCAGGACTTTAGATGAAAAGGAACAGTACAAAATAATACTTACTGTATTTCTGCAAACTTGATGCTCTGAACGAAGGCCAGTCAGAGTCTGGTGCTTGGCCCAATCGCACACGAGACAAGATGTCCGCCCCAGGCATTTTGCTTGGCCACCCGCCGTCGTTTCATACTCAAGTCGAACCACAACAGAGGGACGGACGCCACCGTTATTTCGTCATTCTCTTCGATGAACTGTACTCCTCCTCACTAGAATAAAAGGCGTAGTAAGACATGATGTTCATTCAAGTAACTTCACACTGTCAGGTCTTCGCAACCTTTAGCATATATTATAATAACTCCATGGCTATATCCCCATGCACGGCCACATTGAAACACGACGGCGTCGCATTCCGGTATACGCCAAGTAATAAAAGTAGCAGTAAAAGAGAAAAACGGTGCTCATTTCGCATAAAGGTCTGTTTACACCATGCTTTGTAGCTTTTTACTTGCAACGGTTTCGTGCAATTAGCTTATTTACATCCAGTTTTTCAAGCAATGGCAATGGCGTTTCGACTATACTCCATTCATTTTTAAACTGAGACTAGAAGCTCCGCCTTCAACGCAAGCTTTCTGCCCTTGCTAACACAAGTGCGATCACGCAGGCACGCGCAACCAAAGCACTGCAGAAGCCAGCGAGCTCGCACTGAAGGCGGAGATTCTAGTCTCAGCTTAGGGGCGAACGGAGTATACATTCCTTGCATATGACGACATGCTAGGTAAGGACGGGGCCCTGTGCCACGCCGGTGGTGGACGTCACAACGCGCGGTTGTGCTTACCAAGGCGTAGGATGCCACTAACTGCCTGGACATACCGTAGAATACCGTGCATCCGCCCATTCCACATTAAGCGCCCATTACCAAATTTGTGAGATCTGAGAAAATACGCACAGTACATTTATATGTAAAATTGACGACCGGACAAGCACCTATCCCCCATTTTTTTGCGATTATTTCCAAAGTTTGAGTGCGCGCTTGCCCGGTATTTAACGGTACACCGTATTTTCATAGAAGGAACCTAGTTTTGTTTGATGTGAACTCGGAAAAACGAGTCGAGCTTACGATGATGACGGTTAGCCAGTACGTGCGGAATTTTTCAGCATTGGTGCGATTGCGCTACGAGCAGAAAGTTTCGATATACCGCTAAGTTATAATAAAAAAAAAATGTGTCGAAAAAAAAAAAAGTTGTATTGCGTGCCGCAAAATTTGACGAGCGGCTCTAGGAGTCGCCTGTAGAAAAGTTGTTACGACTTTTCGAAGTGTGGCAAACAATGCAAATTTACCGTCATAATCTAAAACCTGATGCAAGGATAAATAAAATAACGGACAAGCGTCTCGCGGACGGCACAACCCGATGCCCCGCCAGCAGCGTCTCGGCGAGCTAGCATGCCTCCACCAACACGGCGCGGTCGCCCCCGGAGACCGCCTTGATCACCGGACACCGCGCGGTGCCAGCCACCAGTGCTAAATCCCCCCCCCCCCCCCAACACACACACTCACTCACGGATTAAGCGCGACGATGGGATGACGAGCGAGCGGGACGGTGAGACGACGCTCCTGACGCCCGACTCCTACTTCTATCTTCTCCCCCACTTTTCTCCCCTCACCCTACCCCAAGTCAGTGAGAAATGCGCCCAGCGCGCGTACACGATTGACTCTATTCCCCCCCCCTCCCCCTCCCTCCCCCCTCCCCTCCTCCTCCTCCTCCGACATTCGTCCATACTCGGCCGGGAGTCCCGAAGGTGCGCTCGAAGCGTGGAAACAGCGCGATGCAACGAAAGGCAAAGGGCATCTACACTACGAACGGGCAGAAGCCGATGCAAAAACGTGCGCGAACGTAAATAGAAAAGTGCCGCCGCTCGCCAGTACGAAATAATACGCGGTCGCATCCCTTTCCTGCTGCTCGTACTTTCTCTTGACGGCTACTCCGTCTTGCGGGACATCACGACGAAACGATCGTCGGGATACGGCGAAAGGCCGTCAACACCGCCGAGTCAACCACCAGCAAGCATTGTTGAGCGGAAGTTGGTTCACTAGGCCTACATACGACGAAACCGACAGAACACGAACATCAAAATCAAAGCACAGGCGGTAACTTCGAGCGACTTCTGCCCCGCATAGATTTACATTCAGCGCTTTCACTCGCCACCACGGTCACATACAATTTTTCAACCCTGGAGCCACCGTACCTGAACCATGCCGCGAACCACGCCAACCTCCCGCTCGCCATTTGTGTTTGCTCACCTTGTCCGGCTTTGGATTGGATGCTGGATCGGCTTTCTAGCAAAGTCTATCAACAGCTGGCTCGATGCTGGATGAGGTCTCTTCTAGAGCACTATATAGCTCCTTCGGAGCAGAGTAGCGCAATCTAGAACGCCGCCTCTCGGCGACTAGCGGCGAACGCCCGGAGGTTCCAACTGCGGTCAGAAACGCATGGAGAACGTGAGACAATCGCTGTTTCTTCAGTATTGTGGGGGTGTACGGAGTGGCAATCGTTTTGGACATAATAATGGAACATTTTAGAATAATTTGCGCTAAGTTTTGTGCCCCGCAAGGACCTGACTTTTTTTAAAAAATTGTTTGAGCGGCATCATGCAGCAGACGACACGGCGACGTCACACCATTCACGTGACCCGCTCCGGCCAACCCGAAAAGCCCATCTCCGCTGCGAGCAAAAATCGTCTGCTTCAAACGCCATTGCCTTGGAAATTGCCTTCTCAAAATTTGCACACGCATCCGATATTATTAAAACTTTGATAAAGTGTTTAGTGCTTTACTAACTTCACGGCACACTAGTTTTGAAAAGTGTGAACTCGTCGTTCATTTTTTAATCAGCCGTGTTGTATCGATCTCCATGTATTCTCCCATAGGGCGGGCCGCCTCCTGGAACCCTGAGTACCACGTGACTCGCGCCGAGCCGCTCTGTCGGCCATATTGTCGGCAAAACACAGGGTTCAAAGGATTGCGCTACTCTGCTCCGTAGGAGCTATATAGTGCTCTAGTCTCTTCTAGTCTAAACACGAAGTCGGAAATATATAATTATGCTACTGTGCTACTCTATAATAAAAAAAAAACAAAAAAAAAAAAACCCGGGGGCACAAAGAAACACAGGACGCTTCGACGAAGTGCCCTCTGGGAACTAGTTGGCCACTCAGTTTCGGTTTCGATTGAGCAGCTTCCTTTCATGCTATCACGCCGTGACCGAATGCGCCGCTTGAGTTTTCGATGATCTGACTTTTCACGAACGTACAATACATTCATTCTCGAACGATACAAAACGAAACGAGAAAAGAGTCAAAGTACAGGCTAGCTGGTGGAAGTTTTCGTTTTGTCAACCATTTCGTCGTTTACCCTGAGACCTGTCTGTTTTTTCTGTTACTTCTGCTCTTCAAAAAAAAAAAAAAAAAACCCAGTCTCAGGGTAAACGACGAAATGGTTGACAAAACGAAAACTGGGGCAATTTCCTTGCACACAAATTACTGCACACAAATTACTATGGTGTCTTCCTCGTGTCATAATATATCGCCCACTCAAATTTTACGCTGATAGGAAATTAGGTTTTCGCAAACGCTGAGGTCGGCTAGCTACGACGGAGGCTCTAACAAGCGTCTCCTACTCTTCGCTAAGCGTTTTTGGACGAGCTTTTACTGACGCCCAAGATTTGTGTCTGAACGGTGTGTCTGAAATTATCTCGGCATACTCAGTCAGGAAGAAAGCAAACACATAAATATTACGGCCATTACCAACCGTCAAATGCGCTTTGAATAATTTCGTTCCTTTGGCACACCGCATAGAGGTTCACGCCCGTCCGACTCACTTCCGGCGAACGGTGCGACATTCTTCACACAATTGCTCGACTTTTGCTTTCTTAAAACGGTTTGTGTGGGGGAATGTGCCTATATGATTGCAGAAAAAATTTATGTGCATACGCGATGTTGAATATTAGCGGAATGCAAGCGGGTGGGGACTTAGCTTCGTGCAGTGCTGCGGGTCAGTACAGATGAGAGATAAGATGTGTGTTCAAATTGAGCTTTTCAATGGCGCCTCCAAGTTTTACCTCACGTACTCAGGCGTATTAAGAAAAACAGTAGTTGCAAAAAATATTATTTCGTCTATGGACGCATAAAACAAACAAACTTCCTGACCAGCTGTAAAGGTGCGAGCTCGATGTATGCAAACTTATTGGTCGTTACAGCTTGTTGACTCGTACACAAGCAAGATACCCGAGCTACGCAGCGTCGAGATTCCCAGCACTGGCTCGTTCACATATATCTCGAAACGCAAACAGAAAGGCTCGATAGAGTATAAAAATACAACAAGCATGTGTGAAGGCAAGCTATACGTCTCGGGCTTGTGCTATAGATTCGAGGTCTGGCCATTTAGGTTAGTTTAGAGACCAAAAATGATGCTCTCGAGACCAAAAAACGTGAGATCACGGCCGTTAATAGTCCACGCTGCCGATCGAAACCGAAACCATGCCACTCTCCTCCCTGGCCAACTAGTTCCCAAAGAGCAACGCGCGCCGTGTTGCACGCAGGGGTTTATGGAAGTAGCGACCCTTTCTGGTTGAATATAGGGTGCACGTGATGTTTCGATTACGATCATGCAGAATGATGTAAAAAACGAATGTGCCGCCCGAACTGTGTCTTCCTCGGACAGACCGCTCGGACCCGGAGTAGTTCTCCGCGCAGCCTTTTTCGGGGGAGTACGATCTATAGTCACTCGCAACATTTCAGTTTCGTTATCAACGTTGCCGCGGGGAAATGAAGGAGTTTCGCTGTTTTTTTGTTTCGATTGCTGGGTGGGCTCTCTTGCTGTGCTTGCTTTCGCTCCTCTTGTCATGACCGACTGGCCCGAGCATACTGCGGCGCTGACATCGTCTAATAAAACGCAGTAGCAGCGAAATCAGCGACAGCGACGAAGATACCAGCTTAGCTCCAGCTCGAGTGACGACGAGGCAGCCGTTCTCGGCGAAGTCTTTGCCGACTCATTCGCCTTGCCAGCGAAGAGGCCCAAGATATGGCGTTACATCGAAGACGTTGTGCACACCTATTCGGATGGAGAGCTAGGTATGTCGTTTGCTAGAAGACAATACGACAAATTCCCCTCAGATGGAACTCGCCTGCGGAGATGACGGTCGCTTTACGGCATGCGTGTTTGGTATTGCTTAACAGCCCCTTTGCAAAACGTACAGCGCCACGACGGCAGGACATTTTATCAAAGCATGAAGTTCCGATCAGAACTTCATGCTTTCAGCAAAATAGCAATGGGAACCGAAACTGTTAAAAAGCGAGGGCAGACGCTATGAAAGCGGTGGCAGCGCGTGCAACTGGGTGGATCGCTTACTGAGGCCGACCGCTGAACGACCGCTTGCGCGGAGCGCTCGGCATCTGCCTGGGCAAAGGGCTGGATCGCGCATCCCCGCTTGGTCGCTGCAGCTGCAGCACGAGAGTGAAGCCACCGATCGGCGATTTTGCATGTTGAAAAATCGCGTTTTTGGAGCGTTTCGGAGGCTGGCGGCAACATGCTGAAGACACGTTTTCTACTCGTTCGTAGTCAATCGTCGAAGAAGCTCTTTAAAACCCTGTGTAAGCCCTGAGACTTGCCGTTGAGAACATGTGGAAATTTTTACGGAAGCGCAGTGCCGCAGTAAAAATGACCAACTCATCGAAAGCAAGTTTCGCCGCCACGATGCAACGCGCAGGTCACGAGCGACCCGCGCGTTGCATCATTGGACTTTTTCCATAATGCAACGTGCGGGACCCTTGTGACGTCACATGTGACGTCAATTGTGATGTCATTATAGGAAACGTCCCATAATGCAATGCGCGGGTCACGAATGAGACTGCACATTGCATTATACGACGTTTCCCATAACTCAACGCGTGGTTACGCCGACGGCGACGTTGGCGTCGCCGACCCGCGCGTTGCATCATGAGACGCTTCCCATAATGCAATGCGCGGGTCACAAATGAGACGGCGCGTTGCATTATGGGACGTTTCCCATAACGCAACGCGCGGTTACGCCGACGGCGATGTTGGCGTCGCCGTCGCCGACCGCGCGTTGCATCATGGGACGCTTCCCATAATGCAACGCGCACACGCCGTCATTATGGGAAAGGCCCCATAATGCAATGCGCGGGTCACGAGTGAGACCCGCGCGTTGCATTATGGGACGCTTCCCATAATGCAACGCGCGGTTACGCCGACGGCGACTGCGACGGCGATGCCGCTCAAGCCGGAAACGGGCGTCTAAGAGCTGCTCTATAAAAAATTAATAGATGTAAACCAAATTAAATTTTCATTCCACAGCCATGTTTGATCCCGTCTTTTTTTAACAAAACTGAAATAAGCCTTTGTTAACTGGTTTTAAGGATGACGCGGCGTTAATACTAGGCCAAGGATAATATTAGGTGTCACCTTTTAGCATATTGAAGACATGTCCAACCTAACGGTCATTTGTAACCATCACATAGTTTCTATATCAGCGAAAAGCCATGTCGGTTACATATCAAAACTTGCATGACTCGAATGGCCTGTGAAAGCAGCGAGAAAACGATGTCGGTCAGTCACCGAAAACTCCGTGGCTGAACTGGCCGGTGATTACAGAAAGAAAACGATGTCGGCCAGTCAGCGGAGACTCCACGGCTAGACTGGCCGCTGACTACAGCAAGAAAACGATGTCGGCCAGTCATCGGAAACTCTATGGCTAGAGTGGCCAGTGACTACAGCAAGAAAACGATATCGGCCAGTCACCGGAAACTTCATGGCTAGGCTGGCCGGTGACTACAGCAAGAAAACGATGTCGGCCAGTCACCGGAAACTCCATGGCTAGACTGGCCAGCGACTACAGCAAGAAAATGATATCGGCCAGTCACCGGAAACTCCACGGCTAGACTGGCCGGTGACTACAGCAAGAAAACGATGTCGGCCGGTATCGGGAACTTTCCGGCTGGCGCTGGCCAGTTTAGACAACGAGTCCCCGATATCGGCCGGGATCGGTTTCTTACCGGCGTCCCTGGCCGGGATCCGCCGTACAGCTCCCGGTACTGGCCGACGTAATCCCAGTATCGGCCGACATGGTGTGCTACCTGGGTATTTGTGCCGCCTAAGTTGACGCTGCTGTTGATGGAAAGTGGCTATTTCAGCAATGGTTTCCTTTAAACAAATATTGTTTTCATTTGTCTTTATGTTGGAAAGCATATTGTGGTAACCACTAGACATATGCCTATCATTCGTTCGTTTAATTATTGTGCCCTTTGCAATGGTGGAAAAAACAGATTATCACAGTCTATCTCTTCTAAGAAATCTGTTGCAAGTGCTTTCTGGCAAAAAAAAAAAGAGCACCCGGTAGAGGGAGTCGCTCCAAACTACGGAAAAATCAGGGTGAATGATGAGGCCGGAAAATATGTTTAGACCTAAAAACGCAGTCCGTGCCCCGACACTGACCACGACGATTCAGGTGGGGCGCATAGTCGCCAAGTGAGCCCGAGCCCGAAGCCGAGCGTCCTTCGTCGCGTTGATTAATGGACACGAGGCCCAGTCGGACTCAGCACTCGTATCCAACCTGTGTCGTCGCTGGACTCTCACTCTGATGACGTCAGAAATTCTAGTGTGCAGGCTATGATTAGTCTAGGTGGCGTTGGCTCTTCCCACAACTTAAAAACGACGTCCGTTGTCGCTCTAGTTGTAGTCGATGTCGCCCGTCTACAGGTTTTCCCGCTCATTTTAATCCAAGCGACGACCAATTTAATCCCGGGGTCACTCAATTTAATCCAAGCGCCATACAATTTAATCCAAGCGCCACACAATTTAATCCCGGGGTCAGTCAATTTAATCCACAATATATATATATATATGCACTCATTGGGGGTGTTCAGTGGTTGTGTTTCGCTTACACATTTGGTAGCTTAGAACAATTGTTTATACAATTTGAATTTTTGGGGGGCAATTGAGAATTTGATCACTAATGCGATTACTTTGAGTTACTAGTCCCACTATTGACGAGGCTTAATTGATATGTTGGTTACTCTTTTTAGAGCGCAGCTCTTAGGCACCCGTATCCGGCTTAAGCGGCGTCGGCGTCGCCGTCGCCGTCGGCCTAACCACGCGGTGAATGATGGGTAAATTCCCCCGCTAAATTTGGCGGAAAAATTTCCCCGCTAAATCTAGCGGAAAACTTTTGCTACTAAATCGATCGAAAAATTTTCCCAGCTAGATTTAACGAAAAATTTGCCCCGCAGATTCTAGTGGAAAATTTTCCTCTCTGAGTCTAGCAGAAAAGTTTCCCCGCTAAATCTAGTGTAAAATTCTTCCCGCTAAATTTAACGGAATCTTTTTTTCCAGCTAAACCTAGCGGAATGTTTTCCCCGCTAAATCTAGCGGAAAATTTTCACAGCGAGATTTAGCGAAAAATTTGCCCCGCAAAGCCTAGCGGAAACGTTTCCTCGCTAAATCTAGTGGAACATTTTTCCCGCTAAATCTAGCGGAAAATTTTCCCCGCTAAATCTAGCGGAACAATTTACCAGCTAGATTTAGCGGAAAAGTTTCCCCGCTACGTCTTGCGGAAAATTTTCCCAGCTAAATCTAGTGTAAAATTTTTCCCACTAAATTTAGCGGAAATATTTTTCCCGCTAAATTTAGCGTAAAGTTTCCCCGCTAAATCTAGCGGAAAATTTTCCCAGCTAGATTTAGCAAAAAATTTGCCCAGCAAAGTCTAGTGGAAACGTTTTCTCGCTAAATCTAGTAGAAAAATGTTCCCGCTAAACCTAGCGGAAAATTTTCCCCCTAAATCTAGCGGAAAAATTTTCCAGCTAGATTTAGCGGACAATTTTCCCCGCTAAGTCTAGCGGAAAATTTGCCCCGCTAAATCTATTTTAAAATGTTTCCACTACAATTAGCGGGAAATTTTCCCGCTAAATCTAGCGGAAAGTTTTCCCCGCTAAATCTAGCGGGAAATTTTTCCAGCTAGATTTAGCGAAAAATTCGCCCCGCAAAATCCAGCGGAAAAGCCTCCCCGCTAAATCCAACGGAAAATTTTTCCCGCTAAATCTAGCGGAAAAGTTTCCCCGCTAAATCTAGCGGAACAATTTACCAGCTAGATTTAGCGGAAAAGTTTCCCAGCTAAGTCTTGCGGAATATTTTCCCAGCTAAATCTAGTGTAAAAATTTTCCCACTAAATTTAGCGGAAAATTTTTTCCCGCTAAATCTAGCCTAAAGTTTTCCCCGCTAAATCTAGCGGAAAATTTTCCTAGCTAGATTTAGCAAAAAATTTGCCCAGCAAAGTCCAGTGGAAACGTTTTCTCGCTAAATCTAGTAGAAAATGTTCCCGCTAAACCTAGCGGAAAATTTTCCCCGCTAAATCTAGCGGAAAAATTTCCCAGCTAGATTTAGCGGACAATTTTCCCCGCTAAGTCTAGTGGAAAATTTGCCCCGCTAAATCTAGTTTAAAATGTTTCCACTACAATTAGCGGGAGAATTTTCCCGCTAAATCTAGCGGAAAGTTTTCCCCGCTAAATCTAGCGGGAAATTTTTCCAGCTAGATTTAGCGAAAAATTTGCCCCACAAAATCCAGCGGAAAAGCCTCCGCGCTAAATCCAACGGAAAATTTTTCCCGCTAAATCTGGCGGAAAATTTTCCCCGCTAAATCTAGCGGGAAAATTTCCCAGCTAGATTTAGCGGAAAATTTGCCCCGCCAAGTCTAGCGGAAAAGTCTCCCCGCTTAATCTAGTGGAAAAGTTTTCCCGCTAAATCTAGCGGAAAATTTTCCCCGCTAAATCTAGCGGAAAGTTTTCCCCGCTACTAGTGGGAAATTTTCCGAGCTAGATTTATCGGAAAATTTGCGCCGCAAAGTCTAGCGGAAAAGCTTCCCCGCTAAATCTAGCGGAAATTTTTAAGCTAAATCTAGCGGAATGTTTTCCTGCTAAATCTAGCAGAACATTGTCCCGCTAAATTTAGCGGACAATTTTCTCTGCTATATCTAGCGGAAAATTTTTCCCGCTATATTTAGCGGAAAATTTCCCCCGCTAAATCTAGCGGAAACATTTCCCAGCTAGATTTAGCGGAAAATTTGCCTCGCCAAGTCTAGCGGAAAAGTCTCCCCGCTTAATCTAGTGGAAACGTTTTCCCGCTAAATCTAGCGGAAGTTTTTCCCCGCTAAATCTAGCGGAACAATTTACCAGCTAGATTTAGCGGAAAATTTTCCCCGCTTAGTCTTGCGGAAAATTTTCCCCGCTAAATCTAGTGTAAAATTTTTCCCACCAAATTTAGCGGAAAATGTTTTCCCGGCTGAATCTAGCGAAAAATTTTAGATTTAGAGTAAAAGTTGCCCCTCCAAGTGTAGCGGAAAAGTTTCCCCGCTTAATGTAGTGGAAACTTTTTCCCGCTAAATCTAGCGGAAAACTTTCCCCGCTAAATCTAGTGTAAAATTTTTGCCACTAAAATTAGCGGAAAATTTTTTCCCCCTAAGTCGAGCGTAATGCTTTCCCCGCTAAATCTAGCGGAAAATGTCCCCACTAGATTTAGCGGGGAAAATTCTTTGCTTAATTCAGCGGGGAAAACTTTTCCGCTAGATTTATCGGGGAACAATTTCTGCTAAAGTTAGAGGGGAAACTTTTCCGCTAGATTTAGCGGGGAAAAGTTTCCGCAAGTTTTAGCGGGGAAATGTTTCCGCTAAACAGCGAGGGAAATTTCCCGCTAAATTTAGCAGGAAAAATTTTCCGCTAAATTTAGCGGGGACATTTTTCCGCTAAATTTAGCCTAGAAAATTTTACGCTAGATATAGGGGGGGCAAATTTCCGCTAGGCTTAGCGAAGCAAATTTTCCGCTAAATCTAGCTGGGAAGATTTTCCGCTAGATTTAGCGGGGGAAATTGTCCGCTAAATATAGCGGGAAACATTTTCCGCCAGATATTGCAGAGAAAATTGTCCGCTAAATTTAGCGGGACGATGTTCTGCTAGATTTAGCAGGAAAAACATTCCGCTAGATTTAGCTTAAAAATTTTCCGCTAGATTTAGCGGGGAAGCTTTTCCGCTAGACTTTGCAGCGCAAATTTTCCGATAAATCTCGTTGGGAAAATTTTCCGCTAGATTTAGCGGGGGAATATTCCACTAAATATAGCGGGGAATATTTTCCGCTAGATAGAGTGGGGAAAATTTTCCGCTAAATTTAGCGGGGAAAATGTTCCGCCAGATTTAGCAGTAAAGTAAAAATTTTAAGCTAGATTTAGTGGGAAAATATTTCCGCTAGACTAGCGGGGAAGCTTTTCCGCTCGACTTTGCGGGGCAAATTTTCCAATACATCTAGCTGGGAAAATTTTCCGCTGATATAGCGGGGGAAATTTTCCGCTAAATATAGCGGGAAAAATTTTCCGCTAGATCTAGCGGAGAAAATTGTCCGCTAAATTTAGCTGGACATTGTTCTACTAGATTTAGCAGGAAAAACATTCCGCTAGATTTAGCGGGGGAAATATTCCACTAAATATAGCGGGGAATATTTTCCGCTAGATAGAGCTAGGAAATTTTTCCGCTAAATTTAGCGGGGAAAATGTTCCGCTAGATTTAGCAGTAAAAATTTTCCGCTAGATTTAGCGGGAAAGTTTTTCCGCTAGATTTAGCGGGGAAGCTTTTCCGCTCGACTTTGCGGGGCGAATTTTCCAATAAATCTAGCTGGGAAAATTTTCCGCTAGATTTAGCGGGGGAAATTTTCCACTAAATACAGTGGGAAAAATTTTCCGCTAGATTTAGCGGGAAAATTTTACCGCTAGATTTAGCGGGGAAGCTTTTCCGCTCGACTTTGCGGGGCAAATTTTCCTATAAATCTAGGTGGGAAAATTTTCCGCTAGATTTAGCGGGTAAAATTTTCCGCTAAATATAGCGGGAAGAATTTTCCGCTAGATTTAGCGGGGAAAATTTTCCGCTAAATTTAGCTGGACAATGTTCTACTAGATTTAGCAGGAAAAACATTCCGCTAGATTTAGTGGGGGAAATATTCCACTAAATATAGCGGGGAATATTTTCCGCTAGATAGAGCGAGGAAATTTTTTCGCTAAATTTAGCGGGGAAAATGTTCCGCTAGATTTAGCAGTAAAAATTTTCCGCTAGATTTAGCGGGAAAGTTTTTCCGCTAGATTTAGCGGGGAAGCTTTTTCCGCTCGACTTTGCGGGGCGAATTTTCCAATAAATCTAGCTGGGAAAATTTTCCGCTAGATTTAGCGGGGGAAATTTTCGACTATATACAGCGGGAAAAATTTTCCGCTAGATTTAGCGGGAAAATTTTTCCGCTAGATTTAGCGGGGAAGCTTTACCGCTCGACTTTGCGGGGCAAATTTTCCTATAAATCTAGGTGGGAAAATTTTCCGCTAGATTTAGCGGGGAAAATTTTCCGCTAAATATAGCGGGAAGAATTTTCCGCTACATTTAGCGGGGAAAATTTTTCGCTAAATATAGCGGGGAAAATGTTCCGCTAGATTTAGCAGGGAAAATTTTCCGCTAGATTTAGCGGGGAAATTTTCCGCTAAATTTAGAGGGGGAATTCGCCCATCATGCGCCGCGTGGTTACGCCGACGGCGTCGGCGACGCCGACGCCGCTTTAGCCGGAAACGGGTGCCTAAGAGCTGCGCTGTAAAAAGAGTAACCAACATATCAATTAAGCCTCGTCAATAGTGGGACTAGTAACTCAAAGTAATCACATTAGTGATCAAATTCTCAATTGCCCCCCAAAAATTCAAATTGTATAAACAATTATTCTAAGTTACCAAATGTGCAAGCAAAACACGACCACTGAACACAATAAGTCCATATATATATTGTGGATTAAATTGACTGACCCCGGGATTAAATTGTGTGGCGCTTGGATTAAATTGAGTGACCCCGGGATTAAATTGGTCGTCGCTTGGATTAAAATGAGCGGGAAAACCTGTAGTTGTCGTAGCGGGGCACGGGGCGTACAGGGCTAAGAGCGTCCGTTGCCGATTTCCTCAAATGCTCCAGAAAGATGGCCCGCCGACGCCGCCGTGTTCTCAGAATTCGTTCCCGGGTTCGCTGGGTGTGCAGTGAGCGCTTTATCCACAGAACCATACGCCACAGCCTCGAGAGTCCACCTTACATGGATGTCGATACACAGCACGTACACGAGTCTCGTGTAACGCCCGCTGGGAGGTCACCGTTTTTGCGACGTCGCCAAGTGCGAAGAGTCTTTATCCTTCTTAATTAATTCGAAATGCAATCGCAGTTCATCGTTGCTGTTGAAAGCAATGTGCGCGCGTAAGCCGCCGCGCGATTAAAACGGCTCTGAATCTATCTCATCCCTCCATCTATCGTCGCGTCAACTCCACTCGTTACTCCGCATCACGCCACCTGACGCGTCGCATCAGGCCACCCGTCATTTCACGTCACGCCGTCTAACCCCGTACTGCGTAGAAGACGTGGTACGGGGTCAGGTCTCGTGCCTTTACGCCCCCTAAATGTTAGCACCGGTGGATCCACGCAGCGCCAACTATAGTTCGCGTCAGCGTCGCCGCCGACGCGTCTGGCGGTGTCACACAACTAGCGCGACGCTAGCACACGGCGACGCCGAGACGGACCCGTCTGCATGCCGTAATTGAGGCGGTTACGCACGCGGCGAAGCCAAGACGAAGTCCTACGCCAGTTGCATTTGTGGCGGCCTTCGTCGACGTTCGGCGCGCTTGCCGCTTAAGGCGGGGTCGGGTTTCCACCAACGATGACGTCATCGAAAGACTTTGACGTCAAGACTCCCCGCTACCTGAACGCGACTCCGATGCCCGACGACTTCGCCGTGACGTGTTTAGCAGCAATGGCTGTGACTCTACCCTAAATTGACGCAAAACTGCCCGATTTGTAAGCATAATTTTTTAACGAAATCTTTTATTTGTATGTTTTTATCGGTCCGTTTGTCCGCCCGTTTCGCGCTTAATTTAGCGTGGGAAATTGAGGTTACGTGACCCGTGCGCCACTTCAATTTGGCCCTAAATTTAGCTGGGAAATCGGCGTCACTTGACCTACTCAACAATTTCCTTTCCCCGCAAAATTTACCGGGAAAATGTATATCTCGTGACCTAGACACCAATTTCCTTTTTAAATTTAGCTGGGGAAATGGACGTCCTGTGACCTATACACTAATTCAGGTTCTCCGCTAATTTTGACGGGGGAAATTTATGTCGTGTGACGCGACGTCACGAGACAGATACATCAATTCAGTGTCTCCGCTAAATTTACATGAAAAAGTGATGTCACGTGTCCTGACGTCACGTGACATATTACACCGATTTAGCTTCCTGCTAAATTTAACAGGAAGATTGACGTGTCACGTGTCCTTTGCGCCAAATCTGTTCCGCCGTTAAATTTAGCGGAGAAATTGATACGAATTTAGGTTCTTCGCTCCTGACCGAAACGAGAGTTTAATGCCCTTCTAAACAAACTTAAAGATCACTTCTCAAATGCGGGACTTTGGCGATAGAAATCGCTGTCATTTTTCTTTTTATATAGTGGTTACGTCATGGCCAGTGTTGCAGCGCAGATTTTACTTTTCATATATTTGAAAAAAGACGACGGACGTGGGAGACAAACAGCAAACCTCTCGATTGAGACGTTTTATGTTTTTCTCCATCATCCGTTGTCTCCGTTTTTTTCAAATATGTGTCGCATCAAGCGGCTCGCCTGTTTACTCTTTCTGCAGTTACTTCTTGGGTCTAAGGATATTTCCGTCTAGTCATTCGACGAGCTTTGAGGGAAAATAGATGCTCCGGACTTTTTTAAAGTGTGCCCTGGATGCTTCGATGGTTTGTGTTGCCTGGTTGCACGAATAAAAAGAACGTGCTAAAGGGACGCCGGAATGAAAAAAATAATTTTCTTTTTTAAAGGGACGTACAAAAATTTTTTTTCCCAAAAAGATACTTGTTTTTCGCCAACTTTTTACGCCGTTGGATGCAGTTTAAGCCCCGAAAGTGGAGGTCGGAGTACGCTCAGCCCCGCCCGCGCTACCAAGGTGCTGGAGAGATGATTGTCGTGTGAAAGGCTGGTTGTAAACTTCTATCGCCATGCCGTAATAGTGCAGGTTAACCCAAGTCACCAGGCTCGAACTAAAATGGGCCGCAGAAATCGACGCCTGCAAGCAGCGATCTAAACTTTTCGTCAAAGGTGTCTTTTACAAAAAGTAAGGGCGAAATATCCTTGTGTCGTTTACCCGCAGTCTCGGGGTTTTTTCAACCATGTGTATTTTATAGGTCAGTTTTTTTCGTAAAATTACAAAGCGTAGCTTCCTTTCTGTAAAAAATAGGTCCACGAAATTTGCTAGGGTCTACGGCGGGAGGCAAAGCGGATGAGCAAGTCGAATTGCGGGCACCTTTGGCGCTCGTACTGATAGATGGCGTCGGGAGCAGAGTCGGGAGGTGTAGCCGACTTGTGAAAGAAAGCCGACGACATGCAGGCGAAATCCATTGGCAGCAAAAGCGCCGTCATTCGACAAACGCGTTTGTCTTTTTTTGCTACGCCTTTGCTTTTATTGTCCGCATTTATTTTTTAATCGGAGGTATATTAAAAGATTATGTTCATTTTAATAAACCACGGTGGTCGCGAGCAGTCTCGATGAGGAGCTGGCGCCATCTATCAATACGAGCGCCAAACGCACCCACAACTCAACTTCGTCATCTGCGTCGCCACCCGGCATTGACCCTGGCAAGTTTCTTGGTCTTATTTTTTACACAAACGAACATCTGCTTTCAAATTTTTAAAACAAAACCTCGAAGTACACATAAGTATTTTTTACAAGTTGTGAATGCGAAAGCATACAAAGCCGCCTGTCCGCTCTCTTTGTCGTCTGCTCGCCCGCTTCCTTTGTCGTCTGCTGCGAACTAGCGCGCGCGCGCTTCGGGATCTCGGAAGCAATGGCGCAGCGGCCAATGGGAGGAGCCCCGTCGACGCGCACCAGCAAATGGAACCGAAGGCGAATCGCCCCTATTGGGATCGCGATGGAAACTAGGAGCCATTTCTGCGCTTCAAACTGATGACGTCAGCTCGCTCTATAAACACTTAATGATTTCGCATAAAAAGAAAGCGATCTGAGAAATACATTTTTGAGGAAAGGTTTAGATTGCTACGTGCAGGCGTCGACTTTAACGGTCCATTTTAGATCAAGCATGTGACTTGGGGCACCCTCTACTTTATCGACTTTTATATTTGAGAAAAAAATAATCTAGATAAAGTTGTTATTGCTTTTAAATACATCTAGATCGACTATCCGTTTCGGTTTCGAACGATAACAAACATGGCTGTCGGCGTTTGCGGTCCGCTCAACAAACGTAGTTCGTTGACCTCGTTTATGTTTTTGGGTGCGAGTCAGTTTGCGTTTACCGATATGTTTAGAGGAAGATATCAACCGACCTAAATTTTCCAGCAAACAAATGTCGCAAGTACGCGCCTTCGGAAGCTCTGGTTGGTGCTTGCTTTTGTAACAGGGCTGGCCTAAGTTTACCGTCCCACGTCGACTGTGCTGCTCGATGTCGCTTGATTTGTTCGTTTGCGCGTGTTTATTCCGAATAAAAGGGGTGGTTTCCGTAAAAGCGGCCACGCTGCTTTGTGGATTGTACAGTTACCATGATTGCAACCTTGGTTTTTATTCCGAGAAGATACGTACACTGGTAAGAATTTGCGAATCATTTTGGCGGGAAGCAGAGGGGCGTTCGGCTCGCATAAAGTTAGACCGTGCACGTTCCTGTCATTTCGCTGCAAGAAGCATCTAGATCTCTATTTTCGCAGCGCACATGGCCTAACAAAGCAACTATTCTACGCCTCGTTTCACTTCTGCGTCACGACGCTCACCCAGCTTGCTCGCCAATGCCCTGTGAAAACAAAGGAACAAGAATATTAAAGCTAGAAGGCCTGCATAGTTAATCTGTTGATAATTTTTTTTTATTTCGGTCGCCTAATGCAAGAAAGGCAACTGGCAGCAGCCATATCTCTGCTCGTGCGGACGTGCCATTGCAAGCTTACCAAAGCGATGTTCATGCGCAAGCTGCAAAGCTGCCGTCTGGGCGCCATGCTTGCAGTATTTTGTGCGAAAAGCAAGCCCTCTGCTTCTTTTACACGAGTTCCGGTGACGTCAAAAAGAGGCCGATCCCTTATAGGACTGAAGGATAAACCTGAATGCTAGATGCCTTGAGGTGGTGTACTTACTATTTTTTCTAATCAGCCAATAAGAGCTCTTGGCGTACCAACATCATCGCGATTCCCAGAAGCAGACGCACTTGGGCTCCGCATTGCACCGCGTGCATGATGAACGCTAGAACGCCGCTCGTGGTCGCGTCTTCTGAACGTTGAACAAGTGTTTAGGCGGGGGCGGAAGAGAAAAAGGACCAAGTCAAAAACATAGGCCGACGCGCAACTTTCGTGTCCGCGTCTCACGGGTATTGCAGACAACGATAGACGGCGGTGAAACAGCAGACGATGCCGGAGGCTGCCACGCGTCTGCTCGCACGACTAGCAGGCAGTGGAAGACGCCAGACGAGACGCACCGGATGTCCCGAAAGGGAGACACCAGGCTTGGTAGCGTGTTCTGTCGAGCAGCCAAGCCAGTCCCGCCTTAATGGGCGGGCCACTGATCTGCGGGCGGGGCTTAGAGCGGGCCATGACTTCCACCTAAAGTGCGTCTAACGGCGTACATATTGCGCAAAAATACTTATTTCGTGCCAAAATTACTTTAAAAAAACGCATCCCGAATAAGCTTTTATTTTTTTTTATTGTGGCGTCTCTTTAAGTGTTTGGGATTTTTTATTCTCTGCCTGTATGGTGAGTTTTTCCATTAACGTAAACGGAAATGGCATAATAATTCAGCACTTATTTTCACCACAACAAAAACAAAAGGAAGTTTTGCTCATTGTTCACACGCCGCGCGAAGTAGTTCTAACATGATACGGTAAACGGAGGTACCCGCGAGGCTTTCGGTGTTTTAAGCGTGTACGTATTGATAACACATATCTAATTGAAAATGCCGCTACATATGTCGTAATTCGCCACATAGAGAGGAAAATTAGAAATGCTTCGAGAGAAACTACAGAAGCCCTGAAAGAAAGCGATTGTCGTGTGCTTGTCCTCCGTGTTTTATTCTTTCAATTTTAGGTATGTAACTACAGTTCTCGAGGTGAGTATAAATGCATTCTGCTAACAATTTGCTGGTTACCTGAGTGTTTCGCAAAGCTCAATAGGAAACAGCTGGGGCAAACTTGACGTCACGCGAAAAGGCATCCCAGCTTGCATAGAAATCTCCCTCGACATTACCATGAGCCGGCAATGGGAATTCGTAATTTGGTGCATAATGTACCACGATATCCGTTTTCTGTTCTGCACCGTTTCGAAAGACTGGATCAATGTTTGCGACATTATGTAGGTCCCTATAACCATTCATCATTCTATTCACGTTCCGCGAATACCAAGGCCGATCATTATTCTAGCTCAACATGCGCATTTCAAAACCAGCACTTTTTTTTTTCTGATATTTTCATTCAGTGCACAAGCAGTGAATAATAAATCATCGCTAATTTTGTAGCATCTGTTCGAAATGAGAATGCCACCAAAAAGTTTCAAAATGAAAGACGGGAAAAACGATTTTCGAAACCAAAAAAAAAAAAGAGAGTTGTCTTTTTTTGTTTTGTTTTCGACGTCCATTACGTTGATTCGAGGGTCTGCGCACCGTGTCGTGTACACGTGGGAGTCCTATAATTTGTCACAGCTTTACAATTCCTGAATCAAAACGAAACAGTTCTGGCGCAACTGACATTTAGAAACACCGAGTCGGAGCGCAGGTTGAGCGTGACATTAAGTAATCCATAAAAAAATAACAGTTCGACAAAAAGGGGAAACTTTTATTTGTATCTGGTTGGTCCTGCGAAAAGTGAGTTGCCCCATCAATATTCGAAATTGGATTCCTAACGTAGAAGAACCACAAAAAAAAAAAAAAAGTTGGGAAAACGAAGTTTTAGTTTAAAGTAGATATTGATCACGTAGAGCCGTCGAACCAACTACGAATAGGAAGAAGAAGAAAAAAAATATTCCACAATGCCGAAATATTTCTTATCGGTTTAAAGAACGTACACTTTTCTCGGAAAACTGAATACGATTACCTAGGGAGCATGGATACATCTCAAAAGAGCTGTACTGGGTACGGTTTCGAAACATAAGACGCTATAAAGAAACCGCTTGCGGCGCAGTTTGGGTCTACTACACGTTCAAACAGTGCAGGGCATTTCTTTTTCAGCAGCGTCAGTCTGAGGATTTTCTTCTGATACGGTTCAGACTTAACAGCTAACATCTGTTGGTGCTGTGTACGTCATAATATATTCCTCGTGAAGCCTTTGGCACCATAGACGATAAAAAAACAATAAAAAGAGACGTATCGAAAAATAATATAAAACTATACGCACCCATACGACCTATTTCCGTTAATACCATTTGAAACAATCTTGTAACACGATAAATGCGGAGGTTCGGTGGCCAAGGGTGTTAAAGCTAATGATGTAGAAGAGGAAGAGCGCACCCGCAAAACAGTCACTCAAGTTAAGGCACTCACAAACGAAGGGGAAACTTACCCAGCGCTGCGTGTCTCCTTCTTTTGTCTGTGCGTTGACTTGAGTGACTGTTTTGAAAAGCTGGTGGTAGCTGACCCCGAGGTCTTTGAATGCGCTTGGTGAACACATGGGCGTGCCACAGTTTCTAGGCAGGGCCCCAAGTAGCAGAGCTCTTAGATCCAAAATTTTGTTTTTGTTTGAAACTATAGGGCTTTGAAAGAATGAAAAGCTAAAGTATAACCGAAATTGATATTTTATTTACCAGAGTCTGGGAATTCTTTTTCCCTAAATATCCAAATGAGCGTCAAAGTTAGGCTTTACTTGCGGATTCTTTGGTTGTCACCTGGTTTCTCGGGTCTGAGTTCTTGAGAAAAGGCCAGAATTATGCTTCACTTCTGGTTGATTGGTTTTCAGTGGGCACCTTTGGGTCTAAATTGCCAAAGAAGTGTCAGAATTATGGTTTACGGCTTGTTGCTCGGTGCACAGGTGACATCTTTTGATCATGTACGTTACTTTAGCAGCTTTATGTCAGACCAGTTAACAAAATCCGTAAGAAAGCGAGGAGAAGTAAATTGGGAATGAATCGGCTTCGCACTAAAACATTAATAGCCCCATGATAGGCTCGTATGACTGCTAAACTTGGGCCAAGTTGTGCCTTTCTTTGCCGTGTTGCTTAGACAAGACTTTCTATTTTGTACTAGTTGCGGGTGAATTGATTTTTTCAATAATGCACGTCTTTGGCAGCCTTCAAGGAGAAAAATCATCAGCTGTTATAAGACAAATTTGGAATTAATGAAAAAATATCTAACTCAAAGCTGCTTTTAATATTCATTGCCATAATTGTTCGTTTAT
Source organism: Ixodes scapularis (assembly GCF_016920785.2). Lineage (NCBI taxonomy): Eukaryota > Metazoa > Arthropoda > Arachnida > Ixodida > Ixodidae > Ixodes > Ixodes scapularis. Next base: position 89,894,208 of record NW_024609837.1, on the reverse strand, counting down.
ATTCGCTAAATAGTTCTAGAAATAAGTGCTTCAAGTATATAATAGGCTTCTTTGTCCGTAAACACCAAGGAACTTCGAAAATTAGCCACCGAGCCTGTTTTTAACGAAATCAGTTCAAACCGAAAGACATTGAAAAAAATACCCTAAAACACTGAAAAACATAAAGAAACGTGTTGAATAAAAATAAAACTAAGGTTCAGGGAGAGAAATCGTTAGCTACTTTATTCTGCATTAACCTAGAAAAAGGCCCACACTCAATGCAAGGATGCTGATTTCTTAGGGCACCAGACACCTAACCTCGTTTCCTTCGCTAATTCATACCGGGACAGTTTCCAAGTGTTTGGGTCACGCGCATGTTCCCCAGAGGACGGGAAAATCCTACGTCCGTGACCTGTTTCCTTCAACACGACCCTCGAAAAATCCAGATATTTTTTTCCGAAACCCAAGAATTGACACTGAAAACACCGACTATATGGGAAGAAATAAACCACAAAAAAACTTCTCCCAAATTTGAAGAAAAAAAAAAAACCCCAGAAACACGGAATCCTATTTATAAGATATACAAAAGTTAGAAAGTCTTGCTTACACGACAAAAAGTATTAATGAGGCTTAGGCTCTGTTTCTTCAACAACTAGCCATTTTTCCTCTACTGGACTGCCGTAGCGAAACGAACATTAAAAATAGTATTTTTGTCGATAGATAATCAGCTTACACAGGCTTAGCAAACATCAAGGAATATACGTAACTAATCCTTAAAAGAAGGGCTAGAAGACGAAGGAGAACTGAAACAATTCACCGTGGAACATGAAAAGGACAATACCTTACCTTTCCTCGATGTGCTCGTCATAAGACAAAATGAAGAGCTCCAGTTTTCTGTCTACAGAAAACCGACGCATACTGGACGCTATCTCCATTTCCATTCCAATCACCCAGCCTGTCACAAGGCATCGGTGGTCAGAACGCTCTTATCCAGGTAAAAAAAATCTGCTCGTCCGAAGCTGACCGTAAAAAAGAGGAACACACCATCTTCGCCGACCTACAACATAATGGTTATACAAGCAGCTTCATTCGCCGCATTGCCCCAGATCGCCGACACCTGCAACCCCCAGCAAGCACACAGACCCGTCCTACCTCACGCATCAGCGTTCCCTACATAAAAGGTACAAGCGAGGCGCTGGCACGTGTACTGGCCAAAGAAGGGATCCTGGTGGCTTACAAGCCGATGTCTACGCTTGGAAAACTCATGCCCCTTCCAAAGGTTCGCCCGCCAAAGGAAAAAGCACAAGGCGTTATTTATGAAATTCCCTATGCGGACTGCCCGGTCCCATACACTCTAAAAGAAAGGAGTCGACAAGTGTCGACTCGACTCTTTTTGGAGAGTATCCGGGTTGTCGCAAACCAGACTCTCTATGGAAAGTAACGGTTACTCTTCAACGACGAGTGTAAGTTTAACTCTCCCATGCGAGTGTTCACTTAACTCTTCTATGAAGAGTCATGCCAATACTTTTGCGAGAGTCAGGACTACTACGCTTTTGATGTGCAAGTGTGAGAGTTAATTTCACTCCTTTGTGTAGAGTAGCTATAACTCCGTAAGAAGTGTTGTCTAAACTCTTTGATGAGAATTAATATCACTTCTTTGTGTAGAGTGTCTATAACTCCATCAAAAGTATTGCCTAAACTCCCTGTTAACGAGTTAAGAATGCTCTCAGACTCCAGACAGAGTTACCTTGATGAAAATAATCCCTGGAGAAGGGGAACAAGAGGGACAAAGGACAAACACAGATCTCCAAACACAGCTAGGTGACTGGTGAGCGACCGAAAAAATCCGCCTGGTCCGGGTATCCAACCCGGGACCTCTCCATTACAGGTGGAGCACTCTACCAACTGAGCTAACCAGGGGTCAGACGTCAGTAGAGCAGACGGGTTTTATCAGCCGCCACCAGTCTAACACCAACGAGGGTGAAGATTACAGTTTTAAAGTTATAATTATAATGCAATTAAATGCAAGGGTGCAAGCGAGCTGGACAAGAATGATGAAAATAATCCCTGGAGAAGGGGAACAAGAAGGACAAAGGACAAACACAAATCTCCAAACACAGCTAGGTGACTGGTCCAGCTCGCTTGCACCCTTGCATTTAATTGCATTATAATTAGAGTTACCTTCACTCCTTCATGTAGAGTAACTTCAACTCTATTAGAGAGTTGCCTCAACTCTGTATTCAAGAGTTACGCATACTCACCAGGAAGAGTTACCTTCACTCCATTGTGTAGAGTCACTACAACTCCATTAGAAATGTGGCGTAAACTTTGTATTAAAGAGTTAAACATACTCTCCCGGAAGAGTAGATTTCACTTTTTTGTGTAGAGTAATGAGAACTCCATTTAAAGTGTTGTCTAAACTCTGTATTGAAGAGTAAAAACAACTCTCCAGGAGTTCATTTCACTTGTTTGTGCAGAGTAACTACAACTCCATTAGAAGTGTTGCTTAAATTCTGTATTAAAAATTAAGCATGCCATCCAGGAAGAGTTGTGATAACCATTTGGTGGAGAGTAAATGCAACTCCATTAGAATTGTTGCCTACACTTTGTACTAAAGAGTTAAGTATGCTCTCTAGCAAGGGTTAATGTCAAATAACAGCACACCTGAGCAGTTTGTGTGACCCTTTCTCGGAGTGTGCTTAACTCTTTAATAGAGTTAATTACTCTCCACAAAGAATTGTGTAAAGTACACCCCCGTTTTAAGTGGTGCCTAAACTCTGTATAAAATAACTAAAGGAATACTGAACCGAAATTTGGATTTCGCAAAGTAAGGCTGCAGAGGTGTTGAACGGGACGCTGCGAACTCCAAAACATCACTGGTACAACGGTATATCAAACGGATGGCCGTACTTTTGGAAAAGAAGGGCGCGATCGAGCGAGTTCTTTGACGTAACTGTCCTTCAGGAGAATTTGAGTATGAGGAGAAGCGGCCTCGCTTCTCTCCTCCTCGCCTCGGTTCCCCAGCTTGACGGGATGTAGAGGTGTTGGACGTAGCGAGGGGGACAGAGAATGGGAATCGTGACGTGCCTTGTGTCGTCGGCCGGGTTCAATCGCGCACTTCCTTTCCAGAACATACGGCGATCCGTCAGAACATTGCCATATGAGTGATATATTTTGGTTTTGCAGCTTCCCGCCTATACGCCCGGCATTGTTTAATGAACTCGAAATTTCGGTTCAGTATACCTTTAAACACACTCTCCAGGAAGGGGTCACACAAGCTCCGCTCAATTATACTATTATATGTTGTTTTTGTTGTGTTGTTGAGTGCAAGTCAACCAAGTAAAAAGTAACAGAAACGCGTGAAAACAGAATTAGAAGAACAGAAGTGTAAGATTGGCTCTTTGTTAAAGGGATGGTGAACTGAAATTTGCATTTCAGAAAAAAAACAATGCACGAGATGTAGGCGGGACACTACAATCCCTACAACACTACCCGTAAGGCGATATCTCGAATGGACGGCCGCATTTTTGGAAAAAGAGGTCGAGATTGAACCAGCCCGACGAGGGACGTGACGTCAACCGTATCTGGTTTTCTCTTCTCTTCGCTTCGCCCCATCAAGGCGGCGAAGACGCGAGACCGTTCCCTCTCCTTCTCGACTCTTCTCGGAGAAACAGGACGTCAACATATCTGTCAAATGCGCCTCCTTTTTTAGAAAATACGGTCGAGATATCGCTATATGGGTGATGTTTTGGTGTTTGTAGCGCCCCGCTGCACGTTTTTGCCACCGTGTTTCTTGGAATCCAAATTTCGGTTCAGCATCCCTTCAAAATGCAGATATAGCGAGGAAGAATAATACGAGTATTCCTCCAGTAATCGGGGCCACTGAAACAATGATTGACACCTCACTTCCTCCCATGCAAGGCATAAATAATCGTTCCAGCCAATCGGAAGCAACTATAAAGGGAAAGTAAAAGTTGAACACTCATCTCGGAAAGTGGCTACTTTTCGCTCGAGTACACATTTTAATAGTTGCTTTTACGTAGGGAAATATAAGCGAGTAACTCGGGGTTCCCTAACTTCATGAAAAAACAAAATTGCTTGCGTCTATGGCAGAGTGCTTCCTCAGCTCACCATTTGACAGAAGTGGTTCGTGTACCTCAGTCCTATTTATTATCGAGAGGTAAGACATCATATCTGCTGAAAGTATATAATAAATCATAGCGGCAAATGCAGGTGGCACGTCATCGTCTGCTTCCAGCCAGCATCTAATGACGTCGGTGGCGCCATCCTGCGGTACGTTATGCAAGCACGGTCTTTGTTCACCCGGTAGGCCTACCGCGAAACGAACGAATCACTGGTCTCTATGACAATTGGTGGATCACGCATCTCCGCTTGCTCGCTGCAGCGCGAGTGCGGCCACCGAACGGCCATCTTGCACGTCGAAAATTTGCGTTTTTGGAACGTGGCGGAGGCTGGCGGCAGTGAGCTGAAGACATGTTTTCTACTCGTTCATCGTCATTTGCCAAAGAAGTTCTTTAAAATCCTGTGTAAGCCGTGAAACTTGCCGTTGAGAAAACGTGAAAATTTTTATGGCAGCAGAGTGCCGCAGGAAAAAGGCACAACTTGTCGAAAGCAAGTTTTGCCGGCCTAGCGGAGTGGTCAAAGCTTCCCTGGCGCGCAGAAGCACTGCGTCTCTGTGCCTTCGCATGCTCGAATAACGATCAAGAATCGACAACGTGCAAATGTGTTTTGCGAGTGCAATTTGCGTGAAGCCATATGTGCTTCTGGAGCAGTGTTTTACTTTACTCCGACGACTGTACTTGTAACTTCCGGCACTCGGGGTTCAGAAAGAGCTTGATCCAGCGTCCAGTGGCAACGAACGAGGGGGGGGGGGGGGGGGGGGGGGGGGGGGAGAAGGTACACACTGTAACACTGTTAGCACGAACACGACATCGGCGCATTTTCGTATTTTACTTCTAAATAGTATTAGCGAGCACGAAATGTTTTCACTTACAATATATGCGCTCTTTCCGTAGCAATATTAACTTGAATGGCATCCCTTGGTTTCAAAGAGAAAAACTAGAAAAACCAGCAAGCACTTGTTCGCGCTAACAGTGTCGCACTGTGTACGTCTTTTTTTCGTCGTTAGACGGTTTACAGAATATTGTACACAGCAGCTCCTCATCACTGATCAGTGCTAACTCATTATAAATCTACTTTATTGCACTTGACGTTTGAACGCGACTCGCCTAATTGTGATTGGACATGGGACTGCACACGACCGTATGGGTCGCGGTTCAAAAATTTGAATTCTCGCTATCTTGTAGTTTTTCCTTCGAAACCCCTGCTTGCTCTACAGCGCTGCTCTGTTTATGCTGCCATGTGACCTATTAGAGTAGATATGGAACATGGTTAATAGCCATAGTTAATAGTGAATAAGAGCAACTGTACATATTGTTTTTCCACTTTATTGATAGCAACTCGCCGGAACAGCTGAACGATCCAGAACTCCGTGGCCGATATATGATGCAAAGACATCTACGCGCGACTCACCTCTAAAAATTTGCCGCGGCACCCATTTTTGATCGGTATCCAAGCGCGCGAAGGCAGAGAGAAGTAGCGCTTCGGCGTGCCAAGGAAGCATTTGACCACGCCGTGGTAAACCTGATCTCGACGAGTTGTGCCTTTTTTCTGCGGCACTGCGCTTCCCTAAAAATTCTCACGTGTTCTCAACAACAAGTCTCACGGCTCACACAGGGTTTTAAATAACTTCTTCGGCGAATGCCGACGAACGAGTAGAACACGAATCTGCAGCACGCTGCCGCCAGCCTCCGCAACGCTCTAAAAACGCAGTTTTTCGACATGTAACATGGCCGTCCGGTGGCCGCATTTGCGCAGCGGGGATGCGTGATGTGAAACGAACACACTGCATAAGACAAGAAATTTATATATATATATATATATATATATATATATACAGGCTAAAGAAAACATGACATACTCTCTTAAATTTCAGCACGCGAGACCGCCCATTATAATTATTCAACGAGCGCGGTTCAGTATTTTTTTTTATTTCTTCCGTTGCTCTTACGGCGCCCGAAAGCGAAAAAGTACCAACAGGAAGTGTTCGGAAGAAACCAGAGCAAACCAAACTCGCATGACGATGAGCCCTGGTCCTGCACACGTCAATGGAGTCGAGTCTGATGCCAGGATGCGTTGCCCTCATGCAACTGAGTGGGGAAACCGGAAGCAACACGTTTGAGCGCGTTTTCTGACACAATACGCGCTATTGCGATAAGTTATGCGTCTTTCATTCCTTCTGCACTTCGATTATCTCTCAAGGCGCATGCGAAAATGATCTACTTACCTTTCCTTTTAATAGCGATTGAATGGTGACAGGTGATCGCGGCGACAGCGAAGTTATGGAAGAGCTGCCGTCCTCACCGCCTGTGGTGGTTCCCGCGCGAGCGAGCCTACGCAGCGGTGCCGACGGTGCGGCAAGTAAACATCACGTGACAGACGTCTTCGTCCACGAGCTGAGTGCGCCTGCTTTCGGGTGGGTCTCCCTCCGCCGCTCCGATAGCGAAATGTGCCAAAGCAAAGAGATCTCGTCTCGACAGCGTTCTGCCGCGCGCGCCTCTCAACGCTTTCTTCTCTTTTTTTTTTTTTACAGTGTGTGTTTTTTGCGGGCTTGACTCCGTCACTCCTAAGGTGAGAGTGTAGAGGAAGCTAAGGGGTTCCGGGTGAACTAATCGCACGTCTGTCTTCAATCACGCGATCACGCTCCCTCCTGTAACCACGCTCAGAGACCGGGGCAGGTGATAGATAACTGGTTCGGCGGGCGCTTAGCTCGCCGGGCGCTGTCAGCTTAGGAATGAAGGGAGTCCTCCCTCATGGACGCCGAGTCCTCTTCGCTTGCAAAGAGGAGATTTGAAGAGAAGGGTGATGGTGTGGGGCAGTGTGGGTATAGTTGCCTAGTGTGGGATATTAATCCTTCTAGATGCTTATAAGTCATTGCTTCTCTATGTTCAAATTTGGTCAACTTCACCAGCGACTACATCTGCTCGCTTATCTTTGGTAGACCTTGTCAAAAGCCCAAAAAAAAGACTGCAATGGGCAGCAAAAACAGTAAGATTGATTCTCGCAGACTCATGGGCAAAATATACTTTTGCACCTTGGTGCCCCTGACAATGTTATTAGTGGCAATCATTAAACTATCAAGGTAGTGTGTAAATTTAGTGCCTGAATTAACAAAAATGTAGGAATTTTAGATGTGACTTTCCGCATTTAAGGCTGGTTCACACATACAGTGCAGCGCTAACTCAGCCGTGTTAAGGCAACGAGTCACTGGTACTTCCATGGCTTGTATCGTGTGTTCTGAGTTGTCTCTTTTCATACAAGGCTGATGTCCCGGTTTGTAATACTGATTCAGCGCTGAGGTATTGCTGCGCTGTGATCAGGATACCTTGCTCGGACATTGAAGTTTAAATAAGGAGATCAATGTGTAACTGTGCATCTTTTTTCCTTATAGGTTACCGATACTCCCGTGGACGCTAAGGCAGTACAAGGTCTCCCGTGGACACGAAGGCACCACAAGGTCCCCCATGGACACGAAGGCAGTGTACCGTATACTCTAATTTCGCATTTTTAATAAAGCAGTTATTACTCCTTCCCACGCTTTTATGCCGGCATTTTCTGAACCCTGCATGTGCAAACATATAAGTGACACTTGCACTCACTTTCCCCTGCCCTCAAAACAGCAGTTACATCCGGACCATATGTTATGCAACCAATTGCCGTCTTCCCTCTTAGAGCTTTCTATCTAGAAATCCATGCTAGGAGTATAATTTCTAATACATTTCATTTGAAACTCTAGAAACAGTGCTTTGAGTCTCTGTTGAAAATAAAATGTTTTTTCCACCGCGTTGTAATTGAGGTTTTGACGTGCCATCTTATCAGGTATATTCCGACGAGTCGGAATATACTTAATAAAATGGTCCATCAAAAACCCCAGTTGCAACGCGGTAGGAAAAACATTTGATTTTCAACAGAGACTCAAAGCAGTGTATCTAGACTTTCAAATAAAATGTATTAGAAATTCTTAAAAGGTGGCACGGCAAAACCGTAATTGAAACGCAGTGGTCAATAGTTTTCGTAAACTCCTTAGGGACTCGTTACAAAAATTCAATTGTTTTTCAACACAAACTCGAAACGGTGTCAATAGACTTTCAAATTATATTCATATGAAATATATTAGAAACTTTATGCGGTAGCACGTCCAAACTTCAATTGGAACACGGTGGCCAATAGTTTTCGTAAATTCCTTACGGATTCATTAAAAAACTCATTTGCATTTCTATTGAGACTCGAAAAGATACGATGAGTAGACTCCATAAACTTTCAAATGAAATTCATTAAAAAATTTTGCAAGGGGTGTTTACTGTAATGTTTTTTTTTTTTTAATTTTATGACATTTTTCAGGTTGTGTAAGTACCGTAACTTGGAGCTTGGTATGTCATGAAACAAATATTCGATTTATTCTGTGTTTCACGCACCCATGTGAGTGCAGTATATAGAAATACCATGTAGGCAAGCTAGTACTCTTTTAAAGAAATTTGAAAAGGAAAGCGAACTTGAGAATAATCTGACGCAGGAAAACCGTTATTCACCCGTCTGCCGATATTTAGTTCGGTTGACAATGCTTGACGGTGCTTCGTGAAACAATGTCTATAACCGGCGCTGGTTCAGAAAATTAAAAGCAATACCTGTTAAGCTTACCATTAGCAACTTGGCAACCACTATGAAAAATATGTTTGTGTAATCAGGCGTCTGGTTAACATATTACCTGATTAACGTTTTAATTAGTAACAATAAGCATATAATAGTTTCAATTAGAAACTTCCTGGGCATAATCGAAAACCACTAAGTCAGTCAAACTTCTAAATATTGGGATCCCGAGCATCGTAAAAATACGTCCGCTGTGATGTTTTTCGTGATCCTCTACATCTGCCTTTCCACTCTGCCTGCCCTGCTTGTATCCCAAGTGGTAACTTGTGCAGATCACTGCGCTTCATATGTGATTCAACTCATTCTACAGTTGACTGTCTTAATGGTATTCTGTATTATGTAATGCCCAGTAAATTTCAGATTGGAACTATATATAGGTTAATTTTACTAAGAAATACGTTGATTTAAACTTGTCGCTTGATTAACCCCGTAATCGCTAGAAATATTGATAGTTTACCTTGCCTCCGAGCCGTGCAAACTAACGGCTATATAAAAAGTGCCCTAACGCGGTGGCTGATCCTTTGAACTGCTGGCCAGCATCACGCCTCCCAAATATGCAAACACTCCAACTTTGTCAGCCGTTGTCAATGCGAGGCTTCAAACATCTACAAATGCCAGGCAAAAGGAAGTAAGAAATTATGTTTCTTCTTTATTTATACTTAGTTTTTTAACTAGCCGATTTTCATTTCACACTCGTTTCCCGACATCCGCTGCGGTCGAAGGCGTTATTCCGAAGGAGTGACGTCATGTTCAAACGCCCGCGCCGAGCGGCAAGCGCGAAAGAAGACAAAGGTGACCACCGCATACGCGTCCACCTTGGAGTAAGAAATCAAAAAAGAAAGAAAATGAGAAGCCGTTGGGAGCTAGCCGGCCCATATTTAGCCATCAGTTCAATAACGGGCCGCTAGAATGAACGGGCCGCCTAACGGGCCGGTTATGGGCGGTCCTGCGTTCATCCGTGACAGGGAAAAGCAGAAGGGACACCTGCTGCCGCGACGGAGTACACGGCTATTCCGGTGGACCGGCTATTTTTGCGAGGTTGGCCCCCGAACCTTGGACGGGCCGTATATAGACGTGACGTTTGGCTGCCCCAGATTAAGAGTGTAGCGGATGCGCCTGTCCCTAACACGTGATCTGCGAGAGACCGCGGGGAAGAAAGCTGAAGTTCCCCACAAACCCCCCTCCCCCCCCCCCCCCCTCCTTCAGTCACGCATGCGAGCGCCCGAGACCCTATTGGAACCAATGATTACGGATCGGATGCACCCACCACCGTGCGGTTACAGTGCGTTGTGTTTCACTGGATCCGACTGGGTACACTCAAAACCACGCGGTACCAGATCGGATCCGCGCGAGTCTGAACTGTCCACAAGTTTGGAACCGCGCGGCTCCGAAGTGGAACCACTCCGATCTGACATTTTCGTACGGGTAAGAACGACGTTCGAAATTTCGACCACGAACGAAGCGCCGTAGCTGAGCACTGCGACGTCAAGGACCACAGGATTGACTTTGCCAACACCAGCATCATGGCCGTTGAGACCAATCCCAGACATAGACTTTTTATTGAATCCTGGCACATACAAACGACGCCAGAAAACAAACAGATCCCTCGGCACTCCGCCGACCGTCTACGTGAAAGGACTTCGCCACCTCACCGATGAAAAACGATAGACGCTGCCGTAGAAGAAGAAGAAAAACAGAATACTGCTCCTCAACGGCCATAGCCGCAGTCAAACCCTGAAGAAAAGACCGAACAGGTCTCGAAACATAGGGTTCCGCCTTTAAACGAGGATTTGGTTGGTGTATATTTTATTCATTAATATTGTTGCTAACCAAGCAGAGAGACATCTCTCAAATGTTCATTTTCAAGTTTGAAACAAAAAGCTACAGCCAATATTCGCTTCCGTGTGCGACGAATTTCACGATAGCCCTTGTGGGGACCCTCTCCCTGGCTCCTCCACGCTCCGTGACCTTGCCGGTCCCCGCCGCCGTACCGTCGGGCGCTCCTTCGTTCCCCGTGACCTTCCCGTTTCCTGTCGCCGTCCTGTCGCGGAACGTTCGAGCTCTCCGGGAGGAACGGGGCAAGCGCCCCCTCACCCAGCGCTGACGTCGGAGGGTCGGCTCACAGCACGGTTCCCGATTGGACGGTCGGCGGGACAAGGACTTGGGAAGGTCTTAAAAGGGGAACGGAGACAAAGGAAGAGTCTTGGGCTGCCGACTTCGAAAGGGACCGGTCAGCGAGGTGATCGGGACGACAGCGACGAGCGGCTCTTCAACGACGTGAGTTTGAGTAAACTCATTTGAACACGCACTGTGTGGGTGACTTCTTGGGGAGCGAGCGAGGCACGTCCCGATCGGGCGTCGATCAAGTAGCGACGCACATCCTCTAAACTTCCTTTCATCGTATCTCGGCGAAGGGCCAAGACTGCAGCCCGGGCCAATCACGGACCGTGACCTTCGCCTTTTTCCCAAGTTGTGGTTTGACGAAGTATATAGCATTTTCCTAATAAAACAACAGCATTCGGAAACGAAGGGTTACTCGGCATCTGACATCAGCTGATATTTGATATTTCAAAGCACCGCATTTAGAAAAAAAAAAAAAAAATAGAAAATTAAAAGCTCTTCCTGAAAACAGTAACTATAATAAATATTATTTTCATGACTTGCAAGAAGATAAAATTAACGTAATTAAGGTTTCGTCTAATAATTTTTAGAACTTTTTTTATAAATATGTTGCTGAAGTTCTGAACATTTCAGACATTTAACGTTCACGAGAGTTTTAAGTAGCAATATATGAACTGAAAGAGTATCAACATTTTATCACGATTTACTGCTAAATATATTTTCTCGCAACCAAGTACAATTTTTGTTTTAATGGAATTTTAATATCGAGCATGCATTTGGCATATCGTTGCCCCAGTAGGGCGTGTCACCTAAACGTCGTTATTTCGTTTTCAATTTTATATTTTAGCAGTTTGGTACGTCTGAAGGTTTCCTCACAACATTCTTCGGTTTGCTGAGCATCAGCATATTGTCAAACACACATGAAAATCAGAACTCAAAATTGTTATCGCGTTAAATACTATCGTTTTATTCAAATAATTTCAGGCGCAGCGCGCTCGTAAGAAATGTGCTCAAGAATAAATTTTATAGGGTCACTTCGAAAGTTTTAGGAAAATTTCTTATAGTCCATTTGTATAGGATATATACTTAAATATGTATATACTTTAATATGAAAAAATGTGAAGTGACAAATTAACTATATGTATATATATTTCATTTCTTTATGATATAGAAAAGAAATATTTACTAAACATCGATATACATAAATATAGTGTTTAAAAATATATTAGTGGCCCTTTTTAGGCTTTAGATAGCGTTTTTATAAAAGCCGGGTAAAGAGCACTAATGCGGTCTACGCAGTTGAGGTATTGAACAAGGGGCTGATATTATAAGGGCCTCATTGTAGTAGTAAGTCGTACGAATAATTAAATTTAATGACCTCTTAAATTAGTGCAAATTAACATATGTTCTAATTAGAATCTCGCTGCGCGTGGTTGAAAACCACTAAATCGGCAGATTTGAGAAAGGTTTAGAGCGCGTGGAAAGCGCGGTGGTTTTCAAACGTTACCACCCGTGCAAGAGACCCAAGCGTGACGTTGCAAAAAACGCGCATGATTAAAGCTTGGTGGAATTCTTATTGTCGTTTTTGTACCACCGCCAGACTTGATCCTGTTGCGCGAGTGGTACCTTCAGCGCGCTTCCGGGCTTCTCCACGCCCAAATATTTATACACTTTATATATATGTATACACATAAAGTTTCTAATTAAAACCTCATGTTTAGTTTTAGGAATTAAAAAGTCAATTAACACGGTTTAGTTAAGCTTCCTACTTACCTTAACGATTAACCCCTTATAAGATGTCTCCTTGGCCTTATTACAAACCTCCACAAAGCGGATTAGTGTAGATTTCGCGGCTTTACTTTCTTTTTAAAGAATAGATTTTTTAAGCTTAAAAACAATCCTTAAAAATGTGGAGATTTTCCCAGCGAGTGATTTTTTTTTAATGTGTACCTTTTTTCATACGAAAAATGCAACTATGGTCTTGAGAAATCTTGCAAAACTTGATTTCATAAAACCAACACGAATTTCGCCCATGGAAGTGGATTGCATTGAATATAAAAACTAGAGGTTAGAAATATACCACTCAGTGGTGTATCAAACACTTAATTACTCGGTTGCTTTATTATATTTTGTGCACCGAGATTCGTTGCCGCTTCGGAAAGATTCTTAGCGTATGTTTATTTACGTTGTGGTGCATTGCTGCAGATGTTTGGGAGCTTGAAATTGTCATACATATACATTGTAAAAGAGCTCTTCGTTCCCAATTCTTACAAAACAATGTAGTCATTTGTCAATATAGTTAAGTTGGATTCGAGATGTAGTTAGAAGGGTAAGCATGCAGTCATGTGTGAATTTATAGTCACAGTCACAGCGATAGCTGCGACAACTTAGGGTACCCTAATGTATTAGTATGTATTTTCCACTTACGTGTGGTGCACCTTCCGTGGAGAAACAATGGCCAGTGTCTGCTCCGAGTGTGACGAACTTGCCAAGCACTAAAAATAGTATATGGATAGGTGGTGCCAGATGGCTCCTAGTTTAGTCGTGGGACACCATAATGGTACGTGAGGGCCTGACGTCGAGTTACACCCTGACGTCATAGAATGCAGTGACGTCTTGTGACACCCTGAGGCATCCGGGTGATGGCGTTACATACCGACGACGAACGCCCCATAGCGCCCCGGATCGTTTTGAGTTGAGGGAAGAATCTATAACAGCAACCTCTATCAAATACCTGGTTCAATAATCTGGATCGTAAAGTTCGATTTCGGGGATTAGATATCCACTTAATACACTCCTCCGCCGGAATTCGAGGTCAGAAGAACATGTTCAGGTCAGAAGAACAACGTAATTGAAAGGCATATATCCCCTTGTTCAGGAAAGGGTTCATGAATGCGTTAGTTATACATGCGATAAGAGAAAGTAAGGGAGAGAAGGAAATGTGAGTGCCCGGGGGCGTCGGAGCGCCAAGCTCTGGTTGGAGGGATTGGTGGGCAAACGCAAAGATGAGCATTGTTTCTGCACACTTACAAACGCGTTCGAAGGCCGAACGCCGGCGTTTGGTGCTCAAACGCGACACACTCCGCGAGAAGGAGACGACGGTTTTGTCCGTTCTAATTAGAGGAAGACAGTTGCTAGAGAGACAGGCAGCTACAGCCTCTGTGTCTATCTGCCAATCATTCCAATCAGACTTCTGCACTCTGATGTTTTTGCGAGTTGTCATTTCCCCCTCTCTTTTAGTTAGTCACCGTACTGCCTTCCAACGTATACACACTAAACATTACCCTCGAACCAAGACGTCGTTACACGCAAAAAGAAAGCGTCATCTTGGAACGAATGCGCAACAAAAAATTAAAGGAGAAAACTGATCCGCATTTAATAGTGCAAGACCCATATAGGAAGAACGCGTCATAATTTGATGCCGTTTAACCAAACTCTGAGTGTGCTAGTCGATGGGTGATGCTCCGTAAACTCGTAACCGCAAACAGCGACGGGCTACGGCTCGAGAAGAACCCAGACAAGCTCTTTACTTTCAACGGGTTTTATCGCGGCCCGACGTCAGCGTGTTATAATATCTGGCGGGGCATGCTGTTCCTTTTTGTTTTTGCGGTGCTTGGCGTTAAGATGTAGTCGCACTGCTCATACACCATGCAAATGACAAGGTGTTTGCTGCAGACAGGATAACATGATTATGTTTGTTTCGAACATGTCTCCAGAATTTTTTTTTGTGTGTGACGAATGTGACAGGGTCTTCACAGAAAGAAAAAATGGTGCCTCAGACGACATCTCTAGGCTGGCTTTTTTATGATGTATTTTCAGTGCGACCGCGCCTTGATAGATACGCTGGCGTCTGGCCGCGATCAGCCCAGTTGAAAGAAGCGCTCGTCTGTGGTCCCCTCTTTGGTGTCCGTCACTGTTTAGCGCTTACGAGTTCCCTGAGCATGAACTAACTCGTTCGCAGGCGCCCGGTGCCACCAACCCAACGCGCCCAACCGTACGGCAATGAAGCGAGACTGAGATGACCTGGCTTTGTCTCTCAGGTCTAGTGATCTTTCAGACCCACAGGGAGCGGAAAGAGGCAAGCGGTTCGCTGGACCAAAGCCTATAGAGATCGGCTTGGCTATCCGGAGTTTCGCCTTGCGCCGAAGCGCAGGCAACCCTACGAACCGTCGAGGCCTATCAATACTATCTAAAAGAAAAGGGTTCTGCGAGACGTCATGGTTAGGCGACCCTCGGCCCACAGAAAGCGGCCAACACGCTGATGCTTCACGAGAGGCGCCACAAAGCGGCAGACGCGACGCTACGCGGACGCGAGCCAGGCGGCGCTGCCTGGAGGCACTAGTAATGACGTATGGGGGGGAAGCGGCGGCCTTGTCCTCAGGGCAGTATTGAGCCAACTCGATGGCCCTTGGGTGACACGTAACCATTGGAAGAGGAGCAGACGCGACGCGAGTGGCGCGTAGTCTCGTGACAAGTATTTGCAACGCTGGGTTGGTTGGGCAGACTCGCAGCGTCCGGAGCGCTCCATCGTAATGTGGACCGGGAGATAAGGACACAAAACTAATTCACGGGGTTGCGGGCGCGACGTCCAAATCTCCAGCTGAGACTTACTGCGCGCTCAACCGTCACCTTTTCCCCCGCTCTTTTGCGGAACACTCGCCGTTCGCAGCGGCACCTTAAGTACTCGGCCTCTTGTATTTTTGTTTCTGGCTGTAAATATATTTTTTTCCTCATATAGAAGGAAAAAAGCAGAAACAGACAAGCACAAAACTTGGTAGATGGTAGGGAGAGGGCCGATCGAGCGTTGCTGCCCTACGCTCCGTTGAGCCTTAAGCTAGAAAGTGCGTTGGGAGCCTAGACGCTCCCCAAACTAACCTCCTACTTTCCTGAGACCACCTGGGTCCTCTCTTTCAGCATGGCTATGGGGAAGGAGCCCAATCACGTGACGAAAGACAAATGTATGACTGGAGTTACGAGCGCGTATGCTTCCACAGAGCTGTCAGCTTAGGGCTGTACGGAGTTGAGATTGTCGAGGGTATTTGGTTCGTGGGATGAGGGGTCGCGCCCTCCGAAATGACGGAGTTGGGTCGACGCGTCACCTACACTTAGTGCGTCACCATCCGCGAACAAAGCGATCCATCGAAGATAAATAACAAAAATTGTAATATAGCGAAAAATAATAAGAATCTCGCAGATTGCAATCTTCACATGGTGCAGGGCGAGAAGTGTCGGGGCTTTCTCCGTTCAACTCATTAATCACCCCCCATGGAGAAAACCCCTCTGGAAAGAAACGTGGGATTACGTCAAATCCAGTCGGTTTCTTTTTTTTTTTGTATTATTATACCTGCATATAAGCAGCAAAATTCAGCACAGTCTCGCTGAGATAGTGAATATGAGACAGGATTTGGCCACATCAATGGTCGAACACTGCGCGCCGTTTTATATAGAACTGGTTTCTTTGAGACAAGCGTACCAATACCAACCAGCTTCACACTAAAAAAATACTTTTAATCTAAATTTGTAAAACTTACCGGATTTACGACTTGTTAAACACTAGTGAGAAATCATATATTGTCACGGGTGGTGACCAATAAACAAGAAATGAACAGGAAGAAATAAACGTTTAATATGGCGAACTTGTGCCAAAATAAAAGGGTACAAAAGATAATAACAGAGCGTCGCGGGCGTCGAAGTCGGCGAAGCAGCAGAGTCGAACGCTGGGGCGAAACTGACTCCGGCTTGCCACGCGGAGCCGCTTTTGTACACGCGTTGGCTTCTGGAGCATTCGACGTAGAAGGTTCGACGCGTAGAACATTCTAAACTCGAATCAGCTAGACGGTTCTCGAATTGACCAGAACATCAAATTACACTGTCGAACTCTGGTCCTTTGCGTGGGAGGCAAGTGGGATAACCGTGAAGGCCCGTTCACACTCTTGCGACCGACTTCGACCGAGAGAGACCAGACCGGTTTTTAAGCCTTTTGCGACTTCTTAGGACTGGATCCGCTGCAGCGGAGCTGGTCCTAAGAAGTCGCAAGAGGCTTAAAAACCGGTCTGATCTCTCTCGGTCTAACTCGGTCGCAAGAGTGTGAACGGGCCTTTAGGCTACGGCCGCGCTGCCTACTTGGCGCGCGGCATTACGCACCCCTTAAAAAAGTGCATCGCCCCGATGCAACACAAAGCAAGACAGAGCACATAAAAAGAACGGCAAACTAAAGAGTTATTTGAAACACATAAGATCCACAGTCCTATCGAGCGTAGTACGGCTTCAGGCGCACGACGTGGACGACTTCAGGTGATGGTGGGCGGCGTGATGATGCTCTTGTTCCGTCGGGCATCACCTCGTAGTTCAGCTCGCCGAGGCGACGAAGTTCCTTGTATGGTCCAAAGTACCATAGATACAATAGTAAGGGTGCAGGCGAGCTGGTGGATGTTAACCATGTTGAATATACCTGAGACTGGGGTAGAAAAACATAAAAGTCGAAGAAACAGAACGGGACAGGACGACGTCTCAAACTCAGCTACCAGGTTTATTCAGTCCTCCTCCTTATATAGTCCACAAACAGCCCACCACCAACACAAAGGGGCAACTCTAACCAGTTCAACCGCCAAACCCTCCAGACAGTCACTACCAACACAAAGGGACAACCTCTAAACAGTCCAAACGCCAAACCCTGTAATTCCAAACTAGCGCTATGGACGGCCTTCATGCCGATTCACAAAGATAATTCAGCAATCTCCCCCAAAATATAACAAAAGGACCATTACCTCTTCCAAAGTAACAAGGATCCACAAACACATTAAAAAAAAAAAAAAACTTTTTCTTTTCTTTTCTTTTTTTTTTTTTTTTTACTTAAATTGTTTTTCTTTCCTCCTCGACGAAAGGATGACACGCACTTAAATTTCATGGACAGCAATGTTCTGTTGTGTCCATGGATATTAAGGACCTTTATTACTCGCTAGAAAAGACTCGGTTGATGCAGAGAGTGAGAGAGGCATTGGAGTTGAATCTCGTAAAGTTCCAAGCAGGTTCAGGTATATCCGTAGAGAGTTTCCTAACGATCCTTGAGGTTTACCTGAAGTCGACGGTAATCGAGTACGAAGGAAGGAAGTATGTTCAAAAAGACGGGGTTTGTATAGGTTCGTCGGTCGCACCGATTTTGGCGGAAGTGTACTTAAACTCCTTGGATCGAGTAGTGCATAACAGACTAAAGGAGAAGTCCCCTGGTATGGCGTTAGTAAGAAGATATGTAGACGACATCATAATTTGCACGGTAACAAATGATCTAACGGGCAGTCTGGAACGCGAGATAAGGTCAGCGGCTCCGGAATTGAAGTTTACTACGGAAAAACCAGAAAGAGGGGTCCTAGAGTTCCTGGACTTACGTATACATGTAAATCAAGGGGTATGTTGGGAATACGGAAAAGAAAGTTCTAAACCGGTGTTGCCAAGGATTAGCTGTCATTCCAAGACCGTAAAAGCTGGGGTTGTAAAGTCGTTGGTCAGAAACGCGCTGGACAGATCGTGTGTTCATTTCATCACGGATTCGGTTAAAAGACAATGCAAAAGGTTGATCAATGTAGGGTATAAAGACAGTTTTATCAAACGGCAGTTAGAAATAGTTATTAAAGGAAGGAGAGAAAAGGAACAGGGTAAAAGGACTGGATTCGCCGTGATCCCCTATTTTCATGAAATTTCGCACAACTTGAAGGCTTGTGCGAAAAAGTTTGGAGTAGACACGGTCTTCAGCTCAGATTTTAAACTTAGTAGATTGACGCCATTTCAGACAGGTGCGAACAATTGCAGAAAGAACCATCGAGAAAAATCGGTAGATTGCGAGAATGGTGTGGTGTATGAGATACCACTGGAATGCGGGTTTAAGTATGTAGGACAAACATCACGATGCATCAACGACAGATTAAGTGAACACAAAAGAAACGTGAAGAACAATGCACCGAACTCAGAAATCGCAAAACATGTCAACGAATGTAACAACTGCACTGCTATTTGGTCGGAGACAGAAATCATTCACAAGGAGAGGAATGATACAAAAAGGCTAGTAAGGGAGACGGTGCGAATAAAGTCTTTAGGTAATTGCATAAGCCAGGCGTCGCTACAGTTCGGTAAAAATTCCAAAAGTTTTTTAAAAATATAGTTATATTTATGTATATATATATATGTATATATATATATATTTTTTTTTTCTTTTTCTTTTTTCTTTTTTTGGGTGGACAGAGGGAAAGCTGTACTGTTCAACTTTGCACCGTTTTACGTTAAGTGCGTGTCATCCTTTCGTCGAGGAGGAAAGAAAAACAATTTAAGTAAAAAAAAAAAAAAAGAAAAGAAAAAGTTTTTTTTTTTTTTTTTTATGTGTTTGTGGATCCTTGTTACTTTGGAAGAGGTAATGGTCCTTTTGTTATATTTTGGGGGAGATTGCTGAATTATCTTTGTGAATCGGCATGAAGGCCGTCCATAGCGCTAGTTTGGAATTACAGGGTTTGGCGTTTGGACTGTTTAGAGGTTGTCCCTTTGTGTTGGTAGTGACTGTCTGGAGGGTTTGGCGGTTGAACTGGTTAGAGTTGCCCCTTTGTGTTGGTGGTGGGCTGTTTGTGGACTATATAAGGAGGAGGACTGAATAAACCTGGTAGCTGAGTTTGAGACGTCGTCCTGTCCCGTTCTGTTTCTTCGACTTTTATGTTTTTCTACCCCAGTCTCAGGTATATTCAACATGGTTAACATCCAAAGTACCGTTTCAGCAGTTTCTCACTCAGGCCGCGGCGACGGATGGGCGTCCACACCTACACCCTGTCTCCGGGCTGGAAGTCAACGTCCCTGCGACGAAGGTTGTAGCGGCCCTCGTCGACGCGTTGCTGGTCTTGAATCACGAGTCGGGCGGGCTGGCGGACTTCTTGGGCGCTTTGAGCAACCACCTGGGCGTCGTCGCTCTGATTGTCAGATGGCTCATGGGGCAGCATTGCGTCCAGCATGGTTGTTACCTTCCGACCAAGTACCAGCTGGAAAGGGGTGAATACAGTGGTCTCCTGAACCGCCGTATTGTAGGCGAACGTGACGTAGGGCAGCACCTCGTCCCACGTCTTGTGCTCAACGTCGACGTACATAGAGATCATGTCGGCGATTGTCTTGTTCAATCTCTCCGTCAGCCCGTTGGTCTGCGGGTGGTACGCAGTTGTACGACGGTGGCTGGTGTGACTGAGTCGGAGGATTTCTTGGGTCAGCTGTGCCATGAACGATGATCCGCGATCAGTAATCAAAACTTCTGGAGCGCCGTGCCGGAGGACGATGTACTCGATGAAAAACTTGGCGACTTCAACAGCCGTGCCTGCTGGAAGGGCTTTCGTCTCGGCGTACCGTGTGAGATAATCGGTGGCGACGATAATCCAGCGGTTTCCCGACGTTGACGGCGGGAAAGGGCCAAGTAAATCCATTCCGATCTGCTGGAACGGCATAGAGAGGTAAGAAATCAGATGCAGAACTCCTGACGGCTTCGTCGGCGGTTTCTTGCGTCGCTGACACTCGTGGCATGATCGAATGTATAGGTGAACGGTCTTCGGCAGCCTTGGCCAGTAGTACTGTTCTCGAATCCTGGCGAGCGTCCTACTGTAGCCAAGGTGTCCAGCCGTTGGGTCGTCATGGCATCCTTCGAATATTTCATCTCGAAGGGTGGCAGGAACAACCAACAGCCATGCTGTGTTGTTGTTGACGAAGTTCTCCTTGTACAGCACCCCTTGCCGCATGGAGAATGTATGCAGGATTCTCAAGAAAACACGGGGAACCGAACTCGCTTGTCCCTCTAAGTGCTCGATGAGCGCTCGCAGTTCAGGGGTCGTCTCGTTGGAGTGCTGCCATGTCGCTGACGTCCAAAGCGCCGAGGAAACACTCATCGTCGTCGTCTTCGATACAGGCAGGTCCGGCCTCGACAGGAGCTCTTGACAGGCAGTCGGCGTCATTGTGCTTCCTGCCGGACTTGTACACAACGGTCATGTCGAACTCCTGCAGTCGTAGGCTCCACCGGGCGAGGCGTCCGGAGGGGCCTTTCAGATTCGCGAGCCAGCAGAGTGAGTGGTGGTCCGTGACCACGCGAAAAGGACTTCCATACAGATATGGGCGAAACTTTGTTATTGCCCAGACGACAGGAAGGAACTCCTTTTCAGTTGTTGAGTAGTTCCTCTCCGCCTTAGACAGCATCCGACTCGCGTATCCGATGACTCGCTCTGCCCCGTCCTGCCTTTGAACTAGCACCGCACCAAGTCCGGTGTTACTGGCGTCCGTGTGGATCTCTGTATCAGCGAACTGGTCGAAATGGCCGAGAATCGGGGGCGTCTGGAGTCTTCGTTTCAGCTCATCGAATGACCGCTGGTGTTCGTCTGTCCATTCGAACTTTACGGTGTCCTTCGTGAGGTGCGTCAGCGGTGCGGACAGCTTGGCGAAGTCCGGAACAAATCGTCTGTAGTAGGCACAAAGACCAAGGAATCTTTTCACGCCTTCTTGTCAGACGGCGGCGTAAATGCAGCTACGGCGCGGGTCTTCTCGGGGCTCGGAAGAACACCTTTGTTGCTCACGACGTGGCCAAGGAACTTAAGTTCACCATAGGCGAATCGTCACTTTGTCGGCTTGAGTGACAGGCCGGCGGTCTTGATGGCTTGAAGCACGGCTCGAAGTCGTTTCAGGTGTTCGTCGAAATCTCGTGAAAATACCACGACATCGTCGAGGTAGACGAGGCAGCTCTGCCATTTCTGACCTGCCAGCACGGTGTCCATGACACGCTGGAAGGTGGCTGGCGCTGTACAAAGCCCGAACGGCATCACTTTGAATTCGTACAGTCCGTCGGGAGTCATGACGAAGGCAGTTTTCTCCCGGTCGCGTTCGTCGACTTCAATCTGCCAGTAGCCACTCTCCAGATCCATCGACGAAAAATATCGGGAGTGGCGCAGTCGTTCTAACGTATCCTCGATGCGGGGGAGCGGATAGACGTCCTTCTTCGTCACAGCGTGCAGTCGACGATAGTCCACGCAGAACCGCAGGGATCCGTCCTTCTTCTTTACAAGGACGACTGGGTACGCCCATGGACTTCTTGAGATTGAGTGATGTCGTCGTCGAGCATTTCTTGGATTTGACCCTGAATCACCTTTCTTTGCTTTAAGGAGACTCGATACGGCGACTGATGGACAGGGAGCGCGTCGCCGTCTGTAATAACACGATGTTTCGCCATTGGTGTTTGGCGAACTTTCGACGACGTGGCAAAACAGTCACTGTATTCGGTAAGGAGATCAACCAGTTGCCGGCGCTTAGGAGCTGGGAGCTCGGGGTTGATGTCGATAGGCGGCGGCGGCGTGCTGTTCTGTTGTGACGACGAGGTTTCTTCGGAGACTGCGGTGACCACGGCTGGCGCCTGAAACTCCTCAATGTGGCCCACAGTGGTACCCTTCGTTAGGTGCTGCGGCTCCTCTCGGAAGTTTGTCAGAAGAACAGTTGTACGTCCTTCTAGGAGATCCGTTACGCCTCGTGCGACGCCAATTCCTTTCTCAAGAAGCAGTTGGACGCTGCCTTCCAGAAGAGCTTCACCGTGCATGGCTGAGTCGGTTATGACGGTGACGAAAACACTCGACCGCGGAGGTAAGTTCACATGGTCGGTGATAACTCGGATCGCGGTTGACGTCGTGTTGGTCTCCAGCGGCGGTAAAACAGGCTTTCGCAGCGTCAGCTGGTTTGCCCCGAGGTCGATGACGGCGTCATACTCGCAGAGAAAGTCCATTCCGAGGATAACGTCCCTCGAACAGTCTTGCAGAACGACGAACTTCACAGGGCACGTCTCACCGTGGATCTCGACGCGAGCAGTGCGTCTCCCGACTGGTGTGATGAGGTGCCCTCCGGCGGTTCGTATTTGTGGTCCATCCCACGGCGTGGTGACTTTTCGAAGGCGGCGGGAGAGTCTCCCACTCAAGACCGAGTAGTCTGCTCCGGTGTCCACGAGTGCTGATGCGTCGTAGCCGTCAATACGACGTTTGGGTTATTGGGCACCGCTGCAGGGGCGTCGTTTCGGTCTCTGGTAGCGTTCGAGTGGGGGCCCTCCGACGTTCGTGGAGGATCTTGGCGTCGGTCGTCTTCGGCAACGCCACCTCCAGGGGTTGCCGCGCCTAGTTTCCCCGGCGTGGAGCGAGGGGCGACAGGCTTTCACGTCGGGGTCGGTGCATCGGCGAAGCTGGACGTCGTGGCGAAGGCGACCGGAACTCTCGGCGGGACGTAGGCTCGGGGGACTGGGGTCGTCGCAGTTACTCTTCGATTTCCCGAGGCCGTTCACCATAACAGGGTCGCGGGTCGTTCGGGTGGAACCCGCGCAGCCCGAGTCGACGGTATGGGCATCGGCGGCAGGTGTGGTCTGCTTCCCCGCAGTGAAGCACAGAGGGCGTCGGTCGGGCGTTCGCCACACATCGGTCTTCCGGGGTGCACGGGGCTCCTGACTGGCGTACTGGAGCTGGTCGTCGCGGCGTCGGTCGTGCTGCGGCGCAGGAGAGTGACGTCGGGGCGGTGCCACATAGGCTCGAGGAGGAGGCGGTGGCCGTCGGGCCACTGCGGCGTAAGTCGACGTGGGCTCCTCGGTGGCTGCCACGGCGACGGGAGCCTCTGGTTGGATGGCTCTCTGAACTTCTTCCCGCACAACCTCGGCGATGGAAAGCGTCGCTGGTCGGTTTGCAGCTGGCAGCAACCGGCGGATTTCCTTTCGGACGACCTCCCGGATGATTTCGCGGATGTCCGTACTCGGATCGTTTTCGCCGCTAAGCAGAGCGGTTGCAGTGACGCTTGGATGCCGCTGCTAGTGGGAAGCGCGCGCTTGGAGGGCGCGCCTGATGTTTGTTGCCTCGGTGACGACCCTTATAAAAATATGTATAGACACTTCTAGGACGTTTTATAGACCAGCGTCCATAGGGAGGACAAAAGGCATCTATAGGCGGACCACGACCTCTGTTGCCTCCGTGAAGTCGTCCTATGGCTGCCCTATAGAATATTGGCCAACGGACGTTCTATGGATGATGTGTGGTCATCCTATACCCTCTCTATGGCAAGGCGCCATATAGAGTACATAGGGACTCTATAGGGAGTCTACACATGGTCTTTACGGTGTCTCTAGGGTGCCTGTAGAAAACCCATACGAAGTCTACAACGAGCCCTTAGGGAGTCCACATGGATGGCATGCAGGGTCTACACAGGGTCCTCATGGGGTCTGCAGAAAAGCCATACAAGCTCTACAGGGAGTCGCTACAGGGTCCGCAGAGAAGCCACTCAGTCTGCAGGGGGTCTGCTATAGGGTCCGCACCGACCAACGTTTGTAGAGCAAGTCAGTTGGGAAACTGCTAAAGAGCTTGCTCTGAAAAAGCGGCACCCGATCTGTACTCGAAAACCAAACTAATTGCGATCCCAACGCCACCATTCCACCCGCAGCGGCCACTCGGATAACTGCACGACTGCGTGTGTTGGTTTGGGACTATCGATATTCGACAGCATGTGACTGTTCTGCTTTGGCTTTAATCGGCCACTTTGGCGCCGAAACATATACGGTAGAAGGGGGTTTCAGGGATGCCAACCCCGTCTCCCAGGCGGACACGCCGCGGATTGCCACAGAAGTTAGGACGCACCCAAGTCGGGACGCGCTACCTGAAGTCGCCGGTGAGGCATGGCTGTAAAAAAAAATTAATTGTGCCGCAAAACCCTGTAAGCTAAAAGTGTATGCAAACATAACGCTCTTATCAGTTTCTACTGATCTCCAATAAAGGGTTCTACAAAAAGAGCTTTTCCCCATTTGTTTTTACGCAAAAACGTGCTCTGTAAAAGTCATGTTAAAGAGTGTAGGGTCCTTAGGGGTCTGCAAAGAAGCCATACAAGGTCTATAGGGAGTACGTAAGGGGTTCACAGGGAAGCCATCAGGGTCCACAGGGAAGCCATACAGGGTCTACACGGGCTCCTTATGGAGTCTGCAAAGAAGCCATACAGGGACTGCACGGAGTCCCTACGGGGTCCATAGAGAAGCCACTTTAAGCGATGGTGGTACCGCGGTGTGAGAATCGCACTCCCTAGCACCTGGATGATTGGCATCATAATAAAATGGCTTGCCTACACTTTCCTGACGTGAAAAAAAAAACATAAAGTAAGTCTTTGATACTGCGCGTATATAGCAAAACTACAATTACTTACGCGTCGCGCGCAGACCCAGCCTAGTATACCGCTTTGTAACGACGATCATCCAGATGACCGCAATTTTGATAGGCACCAGTGCGCCCACTATGGGTTGTGAAAGTTGCGAATATCTACGGGGGCCGCAGCGACCCACATATACCTACCTCCCACTGAGAAAGTAAAAACATTATTCCGGCACATACTAAACAGTTCCATCTCCACAATGAGTATACCCTGAGGTTGGATATGCCTCTAGACATCAATGTAACATATTGATACCCGGAACTTAGTTAACAACTCTTTAACTCGGACACCTCGCTACACCTAAAGAAAACGTCTACCCGACATCACTTTGTTAATGCCCCAATATATAGCTCACACCATAGAGAGGCAATAGGATGACCATAGACTCACCGGGACCATAGAACGGAAATAGGAAGGAATGAAAAACGTTTTCTTTCGCGAAGATCTCTATAGCGTTTTTGTGTCCATTCTGTGGCAAACCAATGGTACATAGACGGTCTAAGAACTGCCTACAGGAATCCATAGGATGGACAAAGAAGTAATAGAACGACAACAGTACGGACATTGGACGTCCATACATATTTTTGTATGGGGAAGGCGTCGACGGTTGCCGGCGGGTTGCGGACGAGGCCTCCGAAAATGTCGTCTCTCACCCCGCGCATGAGAATTCGTACTTTCTTCTCTTCGGTAGCCCGAGGGTCGGCGCGGGCACTCAGGCGCAGAATGTCCTCTGCGAAGCCGGTGACGCTCTCGTTGGGGCCCTGGGTTCTGGTTCGCAGTAGGTCCTCGGCTCTCTCTCGGCGGTGGTGGTTGCTGAACGTAGCCTTGAGATCGGTCTTGAAAATGTCCCACGACGTCAAAGAGGACTCATGATTTTCGTACCAGTGCTTGGCGGTACCCTCAAGCGAAAAATAGACGTTGTGCAGGCGCTGCTCGTCGGTCCAGCAATTGTGGCGGGCAACGCGTTCATACTGGTCAATCCAGTCTTCGACTTCTTCGTATTGCTCGCCGTGGAATGGAGCAGCCGTGCGCGGTGCGACGGGCAGATAAACGACGGCTGGAGCGGCCGGGGTCTCCGACTGGTTGGCCATCGTCGTCCTCCTGGTTTGCCTGGCCCTTAGTGGCAAGCGTCCTGATTCCGGGGGTAGGCCAAGGTTCCGCCGACTTAATCGGATCTCGGTCTGGTCTTCGTTGGGTTCTTGGGGGCTTGTGTTCGGACTTGCACTGCGGGAACTCGGAGGGGAGCGCTGCACGGGCATGCGGTTACCCCGCACCTCCACCAAAATGTCACGGGTGGTGACTAATAAACAAGAAATGAGCAGGAAGAAATAAACGTTTAATGTGGCGAACTTGTGCCAAAATAAAA
This sequence comes from Ixodes scapularis, assembly GCF_016920785.2. Taxonomy (NCBI): domain Eukaryota; kingdom Metazoa; phylum Arthropoda; class Arachnida; order Ixodida; family Ixodidae; genus Ixodes; species Ixodes scapularis. The sequence goes on along the minus strand of NW_024609837.1, from coordinate 89,867,741 downwards.
GGGTACAAAAGATAATAACAGAGTGTCGCGGGCGTCGAAGTCGGCGTAGCAGCAGAGTCGAACTCTGGGGCGAAACTGCCTCCGGCTTGCCACGCGGAGCCGCTTTTGTACACGCGTTGGCTTCTGGAGCATTCGACGTAGAAGGTTCGACCCGTAGAACATTCTAAACTCGAATCAGCTAGACGGTTCTCGAATTCACCAGAACATCCCATTACAGTGTCAACAAAATGCGTAGCCGCCACCAGGAATCGAACTCTGGTCCTTCGCGTGGGAGGCAAGCGCGATAACCGTTAGGCTACGGCCGCGCTGCCTAGTTGGCGCGCGGCAATATCTATCAGGAATATCCTTATTTAAGAAACACGTATGATCAAATAAGATTTAATGAGATCATACAAGAACCTGATAAGACCATAAAAAACAATATAATATTTAGAAGCTATAAGAATATTCTTACCAGTTTCTTATAACTCCTCATGTAATATTTAATTATTCTTATATATTCTTATAAGGTTCGTGTATGCTCTGACATTATATTATTTGATCATATGCGCTTATGAAGTAAGAAACTTGCTATACTTATAATATTTTTTACTAGACAACCTAGCTAAATTTAAAAGTCCAACGAATCAAACGAGTGTAATTCATACTAATAATTACCTAATTATAGAGAGAGGTATGCGTATCCTTCTGCTGCACGCTTTGCGTCCCCCGAATGCATCCCTATGGGATGAAGAACTCCTTTATTATTTAGGTACGTTTAACGAGAAAAGAGTCAAAGTACAGGCTAGCTGGTGGAAGTGAACCATTTCGTCGTTTACGCTGAGACTGGTTTTTTTTTAGAAGAGCAGAAGTAACAGAAAAACAGACAGGTCTTAAACTCAGCTACAAGTTTATTTCAACAACCTCCTCTTATATAGTTCGTTCTCGTCGTTATCAACCAATCACATACGACTTGTCCTCTGCACCGTGACTTTACAGGTTCCACTCTATCACAAAAGAAGCGGACACTCCCAACGTTTCCAAGTGGAAAGGCTCTAGCAGAAGATATGCCTCACAAAGACTTCAAGCAACTCTTTTGTGTCCTCACAATAAACAGGACAACAGCCCACAACAACATCCCACTCAAAACCGGTCATTTGTGATTGGTTGATGACGACGAGAACTGTAGAGCGCGCAACCCTCGCGTACGTGATTGCCGCAGGCAACCCTGTGCCACCGCGGGGGCGGCTTCGTGTGTTATTTTCGACGGAATAAAAGTCACTCGTTGTTCTGGCACGAGAGAGTTCGCACTGGTTCGCACGAACCTTCTTCTGGCCAGGCATGGCCTCCACATGGTGTCAGAAGTGCCAAACGTTATGCCTAACGACGTAGGCCTCGCCTCCGCATGAATCGTCTTCGCCGTAACTGCGTAGCTCGCTCGCCCGTCGCCCGGCTTTCGACCGCCGTGTTCCTGCTCGCTGCCGTCCTGCTCGCTGCCATGCCTGACGACGAAGGACACGGCGCCAAGCCTTCATGGCAAGGTCTTTCACTGCATCAGCCCGACCGCTTCGACTTCGAGAACGCCGGTTCCTGGCCGACGTGGCTAAGCCTTTTCGAGGACTACGCCTTCGCTTCCGGTCTTCGACAGGCGTCGGGAGAAGTTCAGGTCCGCACACTTCTTTATTGCATGGGGCCGGAAGCTCGTCCTCTTCTTGCGACGTTCGGCCTCGGCGACGCTCCTATGGACTACAACGTGGTCGTAGAGAAGTTTACGGCCCATTTCGTTCACCGCCTCAACGAGGTGTACGAGTCGGCGCAGTTTCACCGGCGAGTCCAGCAGCCGGGGGAAACGGTGGACAGCTACTATGCGGAACTCTGCAAGCTCTGCAAGAGATGCAACTACCCGTCACCCGAGGTCGTGGAACGCCTTGTCCGCGACCGCTTCATCGTAGGCTTACGCGACGCTCGCCTCGCCGACCAGCTCTGCCGCAACCCCAAGTTAACCCTCAAAGAAGCATGGGTGCAGGCGAGACAAGCAGAAGACGCCCAAAAGCAGAGAGACCAGCTCGCAGGCCACGACACGCAGTCTCGACCGGTGAGCCTCGACGCTGCCAAGTCTCGGCAGCCACAAGCGGGACGCGTCAAGTACAGCTCAGCACGCGACAAGCGCACCTCAAGCTCGTGCGGCTACTGCGGCCGCGCTTCACACGCTCGCTCGGAATGCCCCGCCCGCAACTCGTTGTGCAACCACTGCAAGAAAAAAGGTCATTTCGCGGACGTCTGCCGTTCCCGGAAGAAACGGTCGACCCAGGTGGCAGAGCTGGGTTTGTACGCCGTTCGCAACTCCGACCAAGGCAAGTTCGTGGAAGTAACTGTCAACGACTACACGGAAGTGTTCAAGGTTGACTCGGGAGCCGAAGTTTCAGCCGTTTCGAACACCTTCCCCAACCTGCCGCCGTCCCTCGACAAGGTGGACGACACTCTCTTCGGGCCAGGGCAGCAGCCACTCAACGTTCTTGGGTCCTTCATGGCCACTTTGCTGTGGAGAGGCAAGTCAACCCAGCAAAGACTATATGTGGTGAAATCCCTCTCCGTGCCTCTTTTGGGCTTTCCAGCCATTCAGGCACTTCAAGTCGTCAAATTCGTCGACGGCGTCTCATCGAAAGAAAAGAACCCTCCTACCGTCAAAGTCTCTTCTCAGACTTGTGACAAGCTGTTTAATGGCCTCGGATCTCTCTCTGAAGAATACAAGATCCGCCTCCAGCCAGACGCTGTTCCATTTTCTCTTAGCGTGGCAAGGCGCATCCCTATTCCGTTGCGGGAAGTCGTCCGCAAGGAACTGCAGAAGATGGAACAAGAAGGTGTCTTCGCCGAGTTGACACGCCAACACCATGGTGCGCCGGACTGGTGGTCGTCCCCAAAGCCACTGGGGGCCACAGGCTGTGCGTGGACCTTACGAAGTTAAACCGGGTGGTCCTGCGAGAACGCCACATCCTTCCCACGGTCGACCAGGTCCTCGGCCTGCTGGGAGACGCAACGGTGTTCTCCAAGTTGGACGCTAAATCAGGCTTCTACCAGGTGAAGTTGGCGGAAGAATCTCAAGAACTCACCACATTTATCACACCTTTCGGACGCTACTGCTTCCGTCGGATGCCCTTCGGCATCACCTCTGCGCCCGAATTTTTCCAGAAGCAGATGTCTAGGATTTTGGAAGGCCTGGAAGGCACTGTGTACATGATAGACGACATACTCGTCTTCGGACGCACTCTCGAAGAACACGACTTCCGCCTGCAGCAAGTCCTGATGCGACTATCCCGCGCAGGCATCACTTTGAACGAGAAGAAGTGCTGCTTCCGCCAGAGCGAGGTTTCCTTCCTGGGGGTGATGGTATCTGCAAGGGGCATCCGTCCTGACCCAAGCAAGCTCCAAGCGATCAAGGAGATGAGTGCGCCAACTGACATTGCAGGTGCAAGACGCCTCCTTGGCATGGTGAACCACCTCGGGCGTTTCCTTCCGCACGTTTCGGACGTTGCAGCTCCTATCCGAGCGCTACTCAGCAAGAATGCTGCGTGGAACTGGTCCCACGAACAAGAAACAGCATTCACCAAGCTCAAGCTGATGCTCGTCTCGGACCGCTGTATGGCGAAGTATCATCCGGCGTACCCAACAGTGGTCTCAGCGGATGCCAGTTCATTTGGCTTGGGGGCAGTCCTTCTACAAACTCAGCCTTCCGGCGAAAGAAGACCGGTTGCTTTTGCGTCGAGGTCCCTTACAGCGACTGAATTACGTTATAGCCAAACGGAGAAGGAAGCCCTGGCCGCTGTATGGGCTATTCAACGGTTTGATGAGTTCCTCCGTGGGTTGGTCTTCGACGTAGAGACAGATCACCTGCCTCTGGTCTCACTGTTTGGCAAGATGGACCTGGACGTGGTACCTCCACGTATCCAGCGCCTTCGACTGAAGGTGATGCGGTACCAGTTCACAATGTCATATGTCCCTGGGAAGCTTCTCGCAACAGCGGACACCCTGTCTCGTATGCCAACGGAACCTGCCGATTCGTCTCGTCCTGTAGACACAATCGAAGTGTTTGCTGCGGAAGTCCTTCAGACCTCATCAGAAGCAGCATCTCTACAGCTGGAGGACCTTCGAACTGCTCAAGCAAGCGACGGGGAGTGTCGCGCACTCGCGTCGATGTGCCACAACGGGTTCCCTCCGAAGTCAAAGTTACCGCTTCACCTGATGAAGTATGCTAGCGTGTTGGACGAACTTTCGGTCTGTGATGGTTTACTCCTGAAAGGCACTCGCATTGTGGTACCAGCAGTGCAACGTGCGACAGCGCTGACTTTGATTCACGAAGGTCACCAAGGCATCAACAGATGCAAGGCTCGAGCCCGGGAATCAGTATGGTGGCCAAGTATCAACGCTGATATAGCAGCACTCGTGGCACAATGTGAACAGTGCACGTCGTACCGAGACAATCCAGCAGAGCCACTTCGGAGCACGCAGCTTCCAAGTCTACCTTGGGACTTTCTGGGCGCGGACTTGTTTCACCTGAACCGACAGACTTACCTCCTCGTGGTCGACTACTATTCCAGTTATCCGGAAGTGGTCTCGCTCAACTCTGCAACAGCGGGGCATGTCATCCAAGTGCTCAAGAGCATTTTCGCTCGTCACGGCATCCCCTCCACTCTGCGTTCAGACAACGGACCACCCTTCCAGTCCCACGAGTTCGCTCGGTTCATGGCATCGTACGGAATCGTACACCAGACAAGCAGCCCCAACTTTCCACAGTCCAATGGGGAGGCAGAGCGCATGGTGCGCACGGTGAAGAACCTGCTACGCAAGGCGCACGATCCGTGCCTGGCTTTGCTCAACTACCGAGATACCCCCGGACCCTCAGGTTTCAGTCCGGCACAATTGTTGATGGGGCGCCGACTCCGCACCAGACTTCCCAAGGAGGGGAGACTGTTGGTACCAAGTAGCAAGCCACAGGAGGAGGTGGCCACCAAGGCCGCGAAGCTCAAACGTCGGCAAGTCACCGACTTTGATCGCCGCCATCGGGCTAGAAGCCTCTCGCCGCTGGAAGACGGTACCCGCGTCTGGGTTCGTCCGGAACGGGTAAAGGCTACTGTCCTCAGTCCAGCGCAACGTCCCAGGTCGTACGTGGTGGAAACAGATGAGGGAGCAATCTGGCAGCGCAACCGGAGAAACTTGGTGCCTTTCAGGACAGGCAGTGAAGACCCAACTGCGAGAGAAGAGGCTCAAGGTCTGGCTCCTTCTCAAGAACCGGCGGCACCTGCAGCGCAGGCACGGGCTTCCCCTCCGCAACCACCTGCACCTGCATCTCAAGGACTGGCTCTCCCTCAAGGACCGGTTCCTCTTCAAGAGTTGGTGGCACCTGCAGCTCAAGGATCGGCTCAACCTCAGCAGCCACCTTCGCCTACGAGCCACAACCTCCGGCGCAACGAACCTGGCTTGGATACCTCACCTGTACAAAGAACCAGGTGTGGCCGACGGGTGGTGCGTCCCAGGAAGTTGGATCTTTAGTGTGATTCTGAGGGGGGAGATGTAGAGGGCGCAACCCTCGCGTACGTGATTGCCGCAGGCAACCCTGTGCCACCGCGGGGGCGGCTTCGTGTGTTATTTTCGACGGAATAAAAGTCACTTGTTGTTCTGGCACGAGAGAGTTCGCACTGGTTCGCACGAACCTTCTTCTGGCCCGGCATGACCTCCACAAGAACGAACTCTGTAAGAGGAGGTTGTTGAAATAAACTTGTAACTGAGTTTGAGACCAGTCTGTTTTTCTGTTACCTCTGCTCTTCTAAAAAAACCCTAGTCTCGGGGTAAACGACGAAATGATTATTTAGGTACCATTCATTTCTCGCACGATAAGGTTCTCATTGATATCAGTCAGGCATCCGTTTCATACCGGTAAAATCATTAATTTATTACTTCCGCACTCAATTAAGTAATATTTAACTGCTTTCCTGCTTGTACGAAAAATTAAAAACGTACACTATTTCTTAGATGCGTATTAACAAACCACTTATTCGAGGGCTGTATCTGTTTATACTTCCGATGCACGGGGCATACAAAGCGCGAATAATGAAACATATCTTAATATACACAGAACGCATATATACTCTAGTTAGTTCTACACACAATTAGGAAAATATTAAGGGGTACTCACTCAGTCGTTACTTAATGGGCAAATTTCCCTACAGAAACCTGTGTTTCAGGAATGCACCAGAGTATTGTTTTTAGCTTTATTACGAAGATATGATGAAAGTCGTACGACCCTTACATTTTCCTCTGAGAGCGCTGGAGAGTTTTAAGAATTTCCATAAATATGACCGTTTTGTCTGTTTTCAGCGCGTTTTGAGGCATTTTGAAGTTACCAATATTTATCTTACAATAGTAACGAAACGGTATACGCACTAGATGTTTCTTCCATCGTAATTTTTTTAGACGCTTATGGGAGACTAGATGTCTTGGTATTTGCGTATTCATGTAAATAAATATGACAGGGCAGTTTTCACTCGATTTATTTTGGATTGGTGTAAACATGAGCACTAAACGACCCAAGCCGTAGTGTTTGCCGTTTTTGCTGTTTTCACGAGGTGGCACGGACGGCGACTCGCCGCATGTGTCCTTTGCTTGACCCCGCCGAAATCAAACTTGACGTTTTGACGCACAATAGTCTGCTTCACCACAAAAAATAGGACCGATGAGAGGCGACGCATGGATGACGAGCGATGCCATGACAACGTGCTGTGTCTCGCCACCACGCGACGTGCTTTTACTTTCAATTTTAGAATGACCATGGTAGATGCCATGAACTATGTAATCCAGTGGTAAGAACGCAACCTCCCGCTCAGCTAGGCCATAGGTCTCACTATAGTCAGCGGATCCGGGGAAAGTAGTGCCGCTGATAACCATGACTGCTAGCCGTACTCAAACAAATACTTACATACAAACGACCGAAACTTCCCAAGGTGATTGGCTGATCGGTTTTTGTTGTTAAGGCAATCGCCATTTCGGTGAATTCAATTCTTGGAAGCTTCGAGAGGGTCGTTCTAACCAGTCGTACCCAGATCGCCATGGAGCGTTATCATACTAAAGGCGTCCCTCGTTCATATAAACGTATTTGGCACTGTGTATGCAATCAACTTATCAACCATGCCAATCTCCACGGATGTATTATAATGATATTGCTTTTCTTGCGTATTTAGAGAGAAGAAATCAATTTCTCTCAATGCCTCCAAGAATCAAGAATCGACACCGCATGTGGTGGTGGGGCAGCAAAGATGTACGCGTGTTTTGGCGCTGTGCGAATAGCAAAATCTCAGTATGCCAGAAACGTCTCTAGGAAGCTACCTATCACCAGCGAATTAAGATCGGCTCAGCAAGGGTGACGAGGTTAAGGTGAAATTGCTCATTTTGCGAACCAAAATGACAACCATACGCTACTTTCCCAGGATCCAGTCACTTTAGGTCCAACCAAAGAGTTACATACCCTCAATCAAGCCTCTTGATGTGTTTGTTTATCTTGAAAGCAGCATCGAATCATCAGATAAGCCAATGCTCGAGCCCGTGTCTTGTGCGACTCTTGGCAGCAAACAGCGGCACAGTACTAAAATGAGCGGCTATGGTGTGGTTCAAAAATGAAACTGCGGTGCGGCAATCGCTCGTGATCAAGTGGTACGCGTCTCTCGCGTACAGTGTTTGCCGGTACTCGTGAGAAAATGGGATCGTGAATTCCATCCAGAGACTTGCGCAAAGCGTTTGTTTTTGCTCTGCGGCTTCTGTCAACTGGTTCACATCTCGGTCATTCTCTCGCCCTATTTATGTTTGCGAGAAAACATGCACTGGGGTATTTCTCCACGTCAGAGTTGAGGCCATGCTCTCTTTCGTCATATGCAGCGTGTCCGGAGCGATTTACAGTCTCGTTTCCCATTTTCGACAGGAAAATAAACTACGCATTGCAAACACGGTTCTCCGGCCAATCGTAGTGATAATGGTCTGGATCAACTTCCAAGTTATAAGTTATTTTCTGAAAATTTAATTGGGAAAATGGTGCGCCTTTTTGTCCGCTTTTTGAGAATTGGCTGCCGACGGGGGAAAACACCGTCGGCAGTCAATTTTGAATTGAAATTTTCAGAAAAACACTTATGAATTTCAAATGGAATAACGCTCGGTTCTTAAATTTTTATCTCGTTTGGACCGCTAGTGTTACATTTGGGCGGAGAAGAAGCGTCTCGCGATCCGTATTTTATTTTTGCGGTCAAAAACTCCTCTGTAATGTCTGCAACGACCGATATTTCCGTCGAAACGCCTCGTTTCTTTTGCATTCGTTTCAAGAACTCGGGCGGGTGTTAATGCATGGTTATTCCGCGACAACCGGGAATATGGTAATCCTACTTAGCTCGGATTCTACAGCGTCACGTAGCTCGCAAAGCAAGGGTTCGAAAGTTCGGAGCAGTTGGCGCTCTGCGTGGCTTGCACGATAATGTCGCTCCACCATGCCGGTGGTCATGCGAACTTGTTCTTCCCAACGAAAAAAACAACAAAAAAAACACGACGGTACAAAATTTAAGCTGCAAGAGGATACATGCTCAGTAACAAGGCCCGCACGATGACAGCTGATTTGACGTATATGCAAGCCATAGATGATAGAAAAAATCCGCTCGTGTCAAAAAATGCAATATCTCGCGCACTCTGCAAACAGGCAAACAGATAGGGCGACTGAATAGCCGAGATAGATGAGATACATCATGCTGACGCTACAAGCGATCAGAATCAATCTAAGACAGAGGGTGTGATTTTGCGGTTTTTCCTTGCGCTTCGAGGAGCTCGAGGGCACGTTGTGCTAGAGTATCTGAGATATAGTTACTCTTTAATAGCTTGCTGCATCAGCCGCGGTCGCACTACTACTCTTAAAAGTAAAGGGAAGACGCGCATCAGCGATACTTTGCGCGTTGCCGTGACCTCACTAGGTCACACATGCATCTCTGTAGACGGCAATGAAATCTCGTAGTTCTCCGACAGTACCGATCTCGACTCCGCCAGGTGTCAAGGAAGTGGTGCAGGCGCGAGGCATTTTCTAGACACCAGTTTCCGTGGCTATAAATCCAAAGCAGTGTCCTCTATGTAGGATGCTATGGCCAAAGCTATTGGCGTACGTGCTGTACAACCGCTACCTTGAACCCCGCTCAAAGCTGTGCACGTTCGTTTTTCACTTCTCTTGAAACGCAATAACTATGCTGGATTGGTTGGGCCAATCTGCCAGGATAGCTCGCAGCCGTTGCTCACTGCATCGGTGTTGAAAGTGAAAAGGAGGCGTGCGGTATAAAAGTATTGCGCGCTTTTACGGCATTCCTACGTCCTCCTTTCAGACAAGCCAGTGAAGAAGCTCCTCTTCTTCAACGGTACATCATTACATTTCGATGACGTCAGCTCACTATTTGGGCTAGGGCCAGACGCTGGGCACCTTTGGACGCATTGATTAGACACGATTTCTAGCTGAATCGTGACGCAGCGTTCGTGTCCAGTCTGTGTCTGTGCTCGATCTCAATGCGACGACGTCAGAATTTTGATGAACAGGCTTTGCTCGTTCTAGGTGGAATTCTTCAAACCAATTTTCTAGACGGCAAGATAATCTTGCAGTTCTCCGGCAAAACCGACCTCGGCCGCGGGGTTGATCGGCGGCCGAATATATTAGCGCATCGTAGCTCGGAGCAACGTTGGCTCGGAAAGCGTGGAACGAAAGCTCGCACTGCAGATCCCAGGGATCCTGGCTTAGTCCCCACCCGGGTCGGTTTCATCCGAATGAACAACGTACCGGCGTGCGGTCGTGTATCAGTACTGAATGATGCATGGTAAAGACACCAGGGTAGTGGTTGTACTGTACTGGGCATATTTGTAATCTACAGCTGAGACACCGGACGCCCATTTAGGCTAACTTCTGGCTGTGTAAACATACACAACGCAATAGACTGCTTACGTTTTTACGGGGCGTTTCTCCTCATTTGGCGGCAGCGGCAGCGAACTGTCGGCACGTCTGCTGAATCTCTGCTTCTGTATTTTGCAGCTACCAAAGCCTGGTGGCCCACGAGTTATAAGTCCTCCAGGGCCTGGTTACCTGTGTGACATCTCTTCAAGTTGTCAAGTCAAACCGAAGATTTTCAATTTTCATCGCGGCAGCCAAAAGGACAGGCTGTTCTGTGCAGCGAAATCGCCCACGACATCAGCGACGCCAGTGACATCACTCATCGCTAAAGGTTTTTACGGGGCGTTTCTTCGCATTTGGCGGCAGCGGGAGCGAACTGTCGACACGTCTGCTGAATCTCTGCTTCTGTATTTTGCAGCTGCCAAAGCCTGGTGGCCCACGAGTTATAAGTCCTCCAGGGCCTGGTTGCCTGTGTGACATCTCAAGTTATCAAGTCAAACCGAAGATTTCCAAGTTTCATCGCGGGAGCCAAGATGACAGGCTGTTCTGTGCAGCAAAATCGCCCAAGACATCAGCGACGTCAGTGACATCACTCATCGCTAAACTTTTTACGGGGCGTTTCTCCGCATTTGGCGGCAGCGGCAGCGAACTGTCGACGCGTCTGCTGAATCTCTGCTTCTGTATTTTGCAGCTGCCAAAGCCTGGTGGCCCACGAGTTATAAGTCCTCCAGGGCCTGGTTACCTGTGTGACATCTCTTCAAGTTGTCAGGTCAAACCGAAGATTTTCAATTTTCATCGCGGGAGCCAAGAGGACAGGCTGTTCTGTGCAGCAAAATCGCCCACGACATCAGCGACGCCAGTGACATCACTCATCGCTAAAAGGTTTTACGGGGCGTTTCTTCGCATTTGGCGGCAGCGGCAACGAACTGTCGACACGTCTGCTGAATATCTGCTTCTGTATTTTGCAGCTGCCAAAGCCTGGTGGCCCACGAGTTATAAGTCCTCCAGGGCCTGGTTACCTGTGTGACATCTCTTCAAGTTGTCATGTCAAACCGAAGATTTTCAATTTTCATCGCGGGAGCCAAGAGGACAGGCTGTTCTGTGCAGCAAAATCGCCCACGACATCAGCGACGCCAGTGACATCACTCATCGCTAAAAGTTTTTACGGGGCGTTTCTTCGCATTTGGCGGCAGCGGCAGCGAACTGTCGACACGTCTGCTGAATCTCTGCTTCTGTATTTTGCAGGTTGGTTGAAATATTTGTTTATAATTTTATGTTAGTGTTACTCTCTCTGGGGGGGGGGGGGGGGGGGGGGGGGGCGGGGCTCTGCTGTTAAAGTGCGGTGCCTGATAGTGTACCCTCGGTTTGTGCATTTGTCATGTCACGGTGCTGCGTATGCCGGATCAGTTGCTCTGAATATAAATTTACGTTTCATTTCGGCACTTGTTCCGGTGAAACCGAAGAAACGCTGAAAGTAAAACCTGAGGATTTTCGGAAAACGTGGAAATGTGAAGCGTGCAGGGCGGTCAAAGGGAGGTACAATGAAACAAAACCGCAGAAATCGCAGGTAGACTTCTCATTACTGCTGCTGGGAAGAAGTAACAAGCTTGACTCGCTCATGACCTTGCCCAGTGTGATCGGAGCGATTAAGAAGTCTGCACAGACACTCTCGGATACTTTTGACGACTTCCAACGGCGGTTACTTGAACAGGAAAGAGCCACTAAGGAGCTGACGAAACGAGTAAATCTGTTGGAGAGCGTTGGTTCGCCCAATAAACTTGCTCAAATTAGGCAAGATATGGATAATCTTAAGTGGCATAGTTGTCGCTTGAACGTCGAAATTCATGGCATCCCAGAAACACAAAATGAGGACGTGATGAACAAAGTAAATCAACTGGCAAAAAAGCTGTGCCCCGAAGTGACATTTCAGCTTTGCATGGACTTCCAGCAAAACTGGCGAAAATCGAGGAGTCATTGTTCGTTTCACAAAACAAGGGCTTCGCGACTCTTGGCTCCTAAAGAGGGAGGCACTCAAGAAAGGAAAAGACAACATATACATTTATGAAAATATGACACGGCTCTCCCACACTCTTCTGTCAGCAACAAAGGAATGGGCGCAGAAGTCAGGCTACGCATTTGTTTGGCACGCGAATGGGAAAGTGTTAGTTCGAAAAAAGAATTGTGACCGAGCAGTTGTCATTCGCGGTGATGAGGATCTTGCCAGGCTAAAGTAAATCACGGGACGTATCATCTGAACACTGTTATCTTCTATGTCAAACTTTTCTCGTGACATTGTATCTTTGAAAAGGCCATATCTTTCACTTTTTCAGTTAAACTCCAGAAGCTTACGAACTGAAATCGATGAGGTGAACTTGTTCTTATCCGAACTCAACCATCCTTTTTACATTATCTGTTTTAATGAGACGTGGTTCTTATCTGATGATTGTGTTGCGCTAGATGGCTACGATTGTGTGTCTGCATGCCGCTCAAAATGAGTGGTGGTGGCGTTGCAATTTATATTCGTTCAGAGCTCTCATATCACGTACTTTGCGAACACAAAACTGTAGATGACAACTTTGAGTGCGTTGCAGTACAGTGCTGTGACATCTTGTTTGTTCTTTTGTACCACCCTCCACCAGAATCCGTGAGTGATTTCCTTCATTTCTCAGAAACGTTACTTGATCTAAGCGTATCGCTGAAGTTACAAGCTGTCTTGGTTAGAGATCTAAACATTAATGCATGCTTTCACGGACAATGTATCTTACACGCGTTTACAAGAAATATATGAATCGTATGGCTGCTCAAACACAATAAATGTACCAACTAGAATTACTTCGAAAACAGAAACCACTCTTGACCTTTGTATAACAAATCTTCCTTCTGATGATTTGAGATCAGGCACAATAATGTGCGATCTAAGTGACCACTTACCAATATAGTGTCTTCTGCAATTGTAAGCAGCCACGCGGCTATAAACAAGAAGCGTTAGTTAGAGATTGTTCTAAACGAAATATTCAGTGGTTTAAGGATTTTATCTCGTGTCAAGATTGGAGTATTGTTTTGAGAGGAGACGATGCAGACAGGGCATATGACGTTTTTCTATCCCATTTTATTTCCGTGTCTAACACATGTTTTCCCTTAAAGGCGCGAAGAAACATAAGAAAACTCGTAAGCCACGGATATCTGACGAATTATATCAAAGGATTAAAAAGCGGAAAAATCTGTATAAGATGTTTTTAAAAACAAGGAGTGAAAATGACCTTTCCATATCTAAGAAACTACGAAATAAACTAAACACTGATATTGAAAAAGTAAAATGTGAGTACTACATGCAAAAGTTTTCGAAAGTTATGGGGAATCCCCGCTTGATGTGGCAAACAGTAAATGAGTTAACTTCTAAAAACGACTCGCCACAAAAAGCGCCATTTTACGATGAGGCGCTATCGGAAGAGCAGATAGCAAACCGGTTTAACGGCCACTTTGTTACTGCTGGTGCTCCTTTAAATGGCCGCGTAGATATACCATGTGAACAGCTCAGAAGGACAAATTGCCTACATCATCTCTTCTTATATCCGACTGATCAGTGTGAAATTATAGACCAAATTAGGGCACTAAAAGATGACTGCGCTTCCGGTACGGATGACATTAAGCCTAAACCTTTAAAGGCCGTTTGTGAAGAAATCCGCTTTCCACTGGCTCACGTTTGTAACCTCATTCTATCTACAGGCGTCTTCCCGGACAAAATGAAACGCACGTGTGGCTGTTATACACAAAGGTGGACCAGTTAATGATTTAAACAACTATAGACATATTTGTGCTTTTACTTTTTTGAACGTAGCTGAAAATATTATAAATAAACGACTTGTTAAATTTTTGACGTCGAATTATATTCTAGTAGGAGAGCAATTCGGTTTTCAGAAAAATAAGTCACCAAAACTTGCACTGCTTGAACTGAAAGAACAAATCCTTGAGAATATAGAGCAAAAAGTATATACGCTAGGCATAATCCTTGACCTTAAAAAAAAAAAAAAACATTCGATTGCGTTCAACATGACATACTCTTAAAGAAACATCAGTTCTATGGAGTCCGCGGTGTTGCCTTATTATTATTTAAAAACTCTCTCGCGTTCAGATCACAGTATGTAACCATAAACGGAGTGAAGTCAGACATTCAACACGTCAGATATGGAGTCCCCCAGGGATCTATTCTTGGACCTATACTATTTTTGTTATATATCAGTGGCATTGTAAACATACATGGTAGTTCAAATATAGTATTATATGCAGATGATTCAAATATTTTCTTCTCCGGTGTAGACATACACGATCTCTTTGGAAGGGCAAAAAAAATGGTTCAGGGGGTTAGACATGGGGCTTAAATCAAATAATCTTTACTTAAACGCAGGCAAAACTAAGTACTTACTATTTAAACCGAAAGGAATGACATTACCGTCAAATTTTAAATTAGAATTCCAGGACTCTTTCATTCAGCAGTCTTCAGCAATTCGATTCTTGGGAGTTCTATTCCACGAAAACTTATAATGGACACCTCAAATTGATTCGCTCATAAGAAATCTTTGTCGAGCTGTTGGTCTTTTGAATAGATTAAGATATTATCTCCCCCAAAAAGCTAAACGTCAAATTTATTTCGCCCTCATACACTCCCGCATAAGTTATTGTCTATTAGTGTGGTCAAGTACGTCCCAAACAAACCTAGATCGTCTCTTATCAATACAAAAGCGAGCATTACGAGCAATTCAAAACATAGAATTATTTAGGAATGCCACACCATGCTTTAGAGCATACCAAATGTTAAAGTTAAGACATCTACACTATTATAAACAGTCCATCGAGATTTGGCGGCAATTTCATACTGACAAATTGCTGTTCTATGCAAAGTACCCCGTGAAACTTGGGCCGTACAAGGTAAGACAAAATTTAATAATGAAATCTCGTTCACAGACAAATTATGGAGATCAGAAGCTAAGTTTTCAGATACCAGATTTTTTGAACCAACCCCCAACTATTTTAGACTTTCTAAATAACTCCAGGTCACCCCTTAATTATAAGAAAAGTGTGAAATAAATTTTATTTACGGATGAATAAAACAACGAAAAATATGTCCTAAACGTCTTGAATGATAAATGCATGTGATAGCAGAAAAAATAAATAAAAAAAAAATCTGTTGAAGCAAAATGTAATATTATAAATAATTGGCCCACCTCTATTCGCACACCACTGGTCGTTCGTTATTTGTCGTCTTTTGTGTTTGTTTTTTATTGTATAGCAGTGAAAGCATGTCACTCTTGTTTTGTTTTGCTACCGCTGTTGGCAAAAAGGGCGGCGTGGCCTCGTCAGGCACTTCAAAGCGCCTTTAGCCATGTCCCTTGAGACATTCTGTAAGTTCTGTCTCAAATAAACTCATACAAAAAGAAACAAAAAAAACTAGACTTAGCGAGGACTAGGAGTACGACCGGCCGTGTTCCATACCTTTCTGGCAGCCTGGCCACCACTCCAGAGTGCAACATGACACCCCCGGCTCGCAAATAATGTAAGACATTTAGCACATTGAGAACACAGTGGAACAGGATGATCGGTCCACTATAATTCTTCTATCTGCTATCGTAGTTCTGCGTTTACTTGCAGATAAAAGCGGGCACGGCGGTAGCCATCCCTAGAAACGTGCCTTAGCATTATATCCGCATTGGTAGGCAACACGAGCACTATTATAAATTTATTAAAAGTCACACATTCCAAAACGCAAACAGTGTATTTGGTTGTGATGGGATGTCAAGAAACGAGATCGGAAAGCCCAAACCGAAAGTGTCGCAAATGGGACCCCAATATGCTTTGCGCAGCACTAAGCCGCTATATTTCGTTTCAGTTTAACTCCAGATACGGGCGAAACAGGCGATGCTACACTCTACGGAAAAAAGGAAAAAAAAGGTAGCAACGACGCGTCTTCCTCCCTTCTAGTGACGCGCCCCAAGCGGACACTAGAAGAAGGGAGTAACGAGCCGTTTTTCTCCTCCCGGCAGACGGAGGAAAGGTTCCGCCTTCCCGCCTCGTCTTCTTTCGGTTTCGTTATTTGAGCACGTCGCGCGCGTTGTTATAATAAATGCTGTTGAGGTGATTGAGCTTCAGTAGCTGCGAAGGCCGCTTGTAATTCTGTCTTCTAGTTCAAACGTGCAGAACAACTCGGTTGCATTGATGTCTTTACTACTAATTTTGTCCAACGAGCAAACAGAGCCGTTACAAACAGCGAAGTTCCGGAACAGTGCCAGAAGCGCTACGTACCCTGGGCTAAGATGGCCGCCTCCAGATTGCGGAACGACGTGCTAGTTGACGACGCTATTGAAACGGCGGAAACTGCGCCCAAGACCGACAGGTTTTTCTGACAGTGCAATTCGTGCAAATTTGAAAGCGAGCTTGACAAGAATGACGAAAAAAGTCCGCGGAGAATGGGAACAGGGAGGACAAAGGACAAGCTCGCCTCTCCAAATAGACTCAGGTCACTGGTGCGCGACTAAAAAATTCCGCCTGATACTGGTATTGAAGGAGAGGTCCCTAGTTCGATACCAGGACCAGGCGGATTTTTTGGTCACGCACCAGTCATCTAGCTGTGTTTGGAGATTTGTGTTTGTCCTTTGTCCCCCCAGTTCTAATCCAGCTCGCTTGAAACTTTGCATAAATTGCGATATGATAAAAAAAAAAAAAACCTAAAATGCATTCCGTCCTGTCTTGTTGGTGTTAGACTTTTGTCAGCTGATAAAACCCGTTCGGCTCTACCGACATCTTAAAGGGAAGCTACGGAGCTTCTTGGAAAAAATGAGTTAGAAGTGAATTCTAGTGTATTTTTACCCCGTGAACCCGAATACCCAAATCATTTGCTGCGTAAGTATTGTTAAACGCGAGAAAAACGCGAAAGACAGTCGCTGTCCATGACGTCATCGACGGCTCTTTTGGCTGCCCAAGGCTAGGGGGGCGGGGCTTCAGCTATATTTTGAAATTGCTCTTGTAACTCTCCGGCGCGTCGCATTGAAATATAATTTTGATATCTGTTATTCTAAAGGCCAAATGAACGCAATTCAAGCGTTTTTTCTCAAATGTAGAAGTGCCCCATCTTCCCTTTAATCCTGGTTAGCTGAGTTGGCAGAGCGCTCCACTGGAAATGGAAAGGTGCCTGGTTCGATGCCAGGACCAGGCGGAATTTGTTCGGTCGCGCACCAGTCACCAAGCTGTGTTGGGAGTTTTGTGTTTGTCCTTTGAGCCCCTTGTTCCCCTTCTCCAGGGACTATTTTCCTCGGGCTTTGTTGCCGAGTGCCTTCGTTCCCTCCGTGCTGAGTCCGGATCCGATTTCTGATGCCGTGTGTGAACCGGCAATCAACGTGGCTTTGTATTTCTGTGTCAGCAAGAGAGCAGAAACATCGCGATGGCAGTGCTGTGCGTTGTGAATGAAGACTGAAATTGTCGCGGATGTGACCGTGCGTTCGTGTATTAGGGCCATCAGTGGTTTAACAGAATGATAAGATAACGCAAACTGTCGGGCATTGATGCCGTTCGTCTCTGCCGTGATCGGAGGGGACGGGTGTCTCAGGTTGACATATTGCCTCTGATTAAATGGTCTAAGACCACTTGAGGAATTACGGTGCAATTGATCGACCTGCGGGTTGTCATGTTGGAACGCTGGTCTGAACCAGCTCGAATCGTACAGTAGCCAATGTGACTGACGTCTGCGATATCCTATTCTCCCCTCCCCGAGAGAGACTGCGCTTTGATGGAAAAGATTGAACAGTCTTGAAATATGAAGAAAAGAACGTATATTTACAGTTCAGAATTTTAGCATTAAAGAAGGGTGGTGAAATCAACAAAAAAAGCTATCCTTTATTTTCCTCTTCAAATATACTATGCTTCCCGAAGAAACTGCACTCCAAGTGGTGCACTGGGACGAGCGCTAGAAGTTTTTGAGCTTACCACGGTGTAGCCCCGTACATTAAACACCTGCTGCAAGACGCAGCTTTGACTCTATTCATAGTTTCATATTGATCGAAAAGTGATTTCTCTGCCTGTGAGGAATTGCTTCGAGCTGGGTGAATTACCCCCTCTGCAAGAATTCATTCAAGACGACAATTACAGCCGCACGCGAACAGCGCAAAGAGGAAAACAAATGCCACGATAGAAAAGCTGTCTAAAACCTGCTTTGCGGGGAAGCAAACACATGGCTTGGAACCGCGGTGGAGCGGCTTGATTTATTGGCTTTCAAATAATTACGGCGTGAGCGTTTACTTTATACTAAAAGATTCATCTCCTGAGGCGTTTAAGATACTTTCAGATGTATGACATTACTGGAAGAAATCGACATGCTTGGAATACGTTTTGCTGCTTAGGTGATCAACGAGAAAATCCATAGCTTCGAAACGGCGAGTATAGAAGCCGGAAACGCAGAGCTCTGAAGTAGTATTCGGGGAAGTGTGCTGTTCTATTGATATGTGTATATGTCGTTTCTGTGGTGTGTGCGCGCTCGTTGTAAATGTTCAGCTGCTGTTTGTGGTAGGAGTAATGTATCGAGATATGTGAGAATAAGTGCAATAAAGGTTCCCGAAGTGTAATGGGGAGAAAAAATAAAAATATTTTTGTAGCACATGAACCGGACAGTATTTAGCGCCGCCTAGCCTAGATACTTGCAAATACTGTACTTGATCCTGCCATCTCGTGGCGGGCGATTTAACCATCTTTCACAGTTCCCGGTTCCGTGCAATAATGAGTGAAAATAGGCTGCTCCCAATTTGCACTTCTGAGAGCGGCTTTTGGTTGCGCGAATGGTTTACCACTCCTCCGTGATGTGCCGTGCTGACGAATGAATTGTGGCTCGAGGATTAGCAAAGGTAAGACGTAAAGTGCGCCAAGTAACTAGGTATCGGTTGTATAGGTTTAACATCGGAACTCTGACGCGTGAAGATTTAGTGACTGCTTCCGAAACGCAAGTATCGTTACCGGTGGGGGAAGTTGGCTTCGGAAATAAAAGCAGTTCGCGGAGAGCTCCTGTTATGCTTTCATTTGCTGCTCCTCCCGCCCCGTACAACAAAGGTAGCACCCTCGTTATGCCTCATTGAGCTCGATTCGCTCGATTCGGGGCCAGCATAATGACCAGTCTTGGGTAAGTTACTTTTAAAAAGTAATTCGTTACAGTTACAGTTACTTTCAGAAAAAAGTAGCTAAGTTACCGTTACAGTTACCGCAACAAAAAAGTAACTCGTTACAGTTACAGTTACTTTTACAAAGTAACGACGTTACTTTTCAGTTACTTTCCTATAACACAAAAAATAGGAAAAACTAGAAAACGCCCCCCATCAAGTTTTATTGCATAAAAAAAAAAGTACGCTTTTTACTTCATATTGTAACTTAGCAGAAGTTGCTTCTCGAAATTAGTGTTTAAAAATTTCCACGCCAGAGTAGTGGCGCAAATCAAAATACGAAACATGCGCAGTGCGGAGAACTGGCGCTAATCAAAATACGGAACATGCGCAGTGCCCTCCGCGTGTATTGTTGTTTCAGGGTTGATTCACCCGATTAAAAAGCGTTTTCGCAAAACAAAAGGAGAAAAACCACAACATAGATAGTGCTTCAAGACACTAAGATGTAAGTGTTCAGTCACAAATACAAGCGCGTGCGTAAAGATAACTAGATGTTTTTATCATCAAATCTGCACTCGAAATGTCAAAATAGACGATTTGAGAAGTTCAAGGAATATCCAGATTGTACTCGTTCAGTGATATAATATTCATAAAACACTCGAAAGTAACGACAAAAGTAACGTCGTTACTTTCATCGTTACCTCAGAAAAAAGTAATAGAACTACAGTTACAAGTTACATTTTAAAAAAGTAACTCGTTACAGTTACAAGTTACCAAAAAAGTAACGAAATTACAGTAACGCGTTACTAGTAACGCGTTACTACCCAAGACTGATAATGACATGCCGATGACGGAGTAACTTTGCTCCCCTGCGTTCAAGGACGAACGTTTCTCCCTTTCTGAAGGAAAATAGGTTAGAAGAGCTTTCATCCCTTTAGGGAGGACTATAAAAATCTATTTTTCTGAGAGTATTAGCGCGAGCATCTGACCCTAAGCAGTGGTCGCACTGCACGAGCCCACGTGCTTGGCGGGGACGCTGTAGGCCCGGAGCTCGCACTTGTAACACCGGCTACGTCTGGACTATTCAACTCGGTCGCGCCCGGTGTCAAGAAAACGGTACGTGCTGCACGCCATTTGCTTGGCACAGTTTTGCATGGCTATGAAGCCAAAGTTACTGGTACCTGTACACTCGAGCTGCTTGAGTGCCACTGCAAAAGCCCGCTTTTCTTCAGAAATACCCCGCGCCTCAGTACGGTCCCTAATGTTTGTGAACGAAAAAAATAATTACGAAAACGCCAAAAGAAAACCAATGTTAGTCATAAATAAAACGATAAAAGTGATGCTTTTCACGTTTTATTCGTGCCAGTGAGCAGATATAGGTAGCTGCTTTTACCACTTCTACGCCGCTTTAGTGTTTTAAAATTCACAGTCAAGGGTTCTATATTTAGAGGCCAGCACGGGCTGTTTGCCGCTTTGGAAAGCTAACAAAGCACCCACCATACACACGAACGCTAAAATTCGCATTGGGCAGAAGCTTGACCAAATACTGGGTTCCAAAGGTCACACAGCTCGGCATGTCATCTTCCCAGATCATCAAGCACATGTTCGCATATTCCCAAACCGATACAAAAATGCTCTATGGTCGTCCATGGAAAATTATATGGCAGGCTAGCTGAATATCAAAAATCCCGATTTAATCCAGTCTAAGAAGAGGGAGAGAACCCAAAGGCCAGTCGTTCTGCCTTATATTCACCCTATTTCTCATGGTCTTAAATAAATAGGCATCCGCGTAAACGTTAACGTATTATTTGCTGCTGGATGCAAGCTCTCTAGTTTATGTAAAAAAATTAAATTCATCCTCCGATAGGACCTTAGGTTGTACCAAAAAGCACCACTCCCGTTTTGTTCCAAGCTCTGAAGGGGTGGTT
The DNA here is from genome assembly GCF_016920785.2 of Ixodes scapularis. Taxonomy (NCBI): domain Eukaryota; kingdom Metazoa; phylum Arthropoda; class Arachnida; order Ixodida; family Ixodidae; genus Ixodes; species Ixodes scapularis. The sequence goes on along the minus strand of NW_024609837.1, from coordinate 89,846,751 downwards.
TATGCCATTCCCCTCTCATGCGGAAAACAGTATCTCGGGCAGACCGGGAGGTGTCTCAATGACCGGTTACGAGAGCATCATTACAATAACATAAACAGAGTAATATCAGGGAATCTAGGAATCCATTGCCGGGATGGCGGGTCTTCGGCGGACCCGAGTAACTGCACTGTCATTGCCACAAGTGGTAATCAGCTGACACGAGAGATCATCGAAGTTGAAAAAATAGCCAGGTTGGACAAACAATGTGTTAGTGAATCATCCTTAGCTTTATCAAAGAAAGAATTGGATTATCTAGAGATATCATCAAAGCACCATAAGTGAGAAAAAAATGTTCGTTAGATTTTTATTATTTTTTAATTTAATTTTTTTTAATTTAATTTCGATTTTAATTTTAATTTTTTTAATAATATTTCTTTAGTTGTCTTTTATTTATTTAATTATTAGTTATTTATTAATGTTTATTGGCTATATGGTCTCTGATGTGTAAAAATTTAAAATGTTCTCATCGACGGCGAAGGAGAAGAAGTTGAAGATTTGAGGAAGAAAATATATAGGACTGAGTTGTTAGCGAGCAAGTCTGTTTTGTTTGTGCCTGTGACTGTGACTGTTCATCCGCGTTGCTCAATCCAAACTCGGAACCAATAAATTTCCTTTACGCGTATGGAAAATCTCTACCGGCGCTTACTTTTTAGAAAAAACGCTCTAGGTTACAAAATTAACGCACTACTACATTTCTTTAATACCGGTTACAAAGCATGATACAAGATATGTTGTGCAACAGTTAAACTTAATTATTACCCCCTAAAAGTGAAAATAGATTACACTGGCACCGAACACTGCAATCAAGCAATAGCTGGATTGCAATCTTCAGCAACAGTGTACAGCATTTCATCACTGCATAGTCAACATGATTCATGAAACTTACTAAAAATATAATTATTAAATTTCAGTTAATTAGCCTAATGATTTACATTTGCTTTTTTCAGGGTGTTGAATTAAGAGATGGGGGCTATTCCAAGAGACAATTCGACTAATGTATTAAGTACGGCCGTCACCGGCGAAGTCGGATTCAAAAATAAGACTGTCATATCTAGAGGTAGTGCCAACTTCACGTACGTAGAGAGGGGTGGGGATACGGTGTCGGGTGCGTTTTTGATGTTGTGTTGGGGTTGTTCTGCCTGTGTTCCGTATATTTTGTGTTTTCAGTGATGTATATCATCTACCAGAGCGTTCGAAAGTCGGGGGAACTTGAAAATAAATCTTTTTTTAGAGTGTGCTGGCTGTGGAGAGCCACAGGAAAACCCATACAGCCTTCTTTAGCTGGCCATATAAATGACTCAAGACACCAAAGCAAAAGTCATAAGTAGCCATAGGAGCGGGCCGAAAGTGAAGAAACCTGTTTGCAGCAAGAAACACGTCACACAGTTTGTGCCTTGTGCCACTGAGGTGGTTTACAGGATGCCTTTAACGTGTGGTCGTGTTTACATAGGGCGGACAGGACGTTGCATAAATGATAGACTTCGAAAGCATGCGGCTTCTCTCGGCAACAATTACGGTTCCCACTTGCCGGGGCATTGTAAAACTCGTGGTTGTTCCCCCACGCTGGACGGTGCGCAGGTGGAGAGACGCAACAAAGGAAGGAGGGAACGAGAGTTGCTGCAGGCGGCAAAAATACATGCTTATGACAAAGACGTTTGCGTATGCCTCGCATCGGTATATATGCAACCGAAAGAGTACAGTTTCATTAACACTATCTAACTTGATAATATTAACGAGGCGTTTTTTTCTATTCCTTTCCTCGTTCGGATTGTGCGGCGGGGTGATGTAGCTGTTTTGCTGACTTTTTGGAACAGGCGGTGGGCGGCCTCTATCTGCTGTTTTGGCGGTACGCCGTGTTTTTGTTGAGACGGAGACTAAGCGCCTGCATGGCGATAGCAAAGTTGGAAGCACTCCATAAACTTTAATTGCCAATTCGCGCTTGTCCTGTGTGCTTCTTCGCCTTTTTGCCCCGTCTTTTCGCGCTATTTTTAATATGGATGTCCATTACCAACTTGCCCAGCAGACCAAGCTTTTACCATAGGCAGCTATAGCATGCTGGCTATGTTGAGCCAGCCATTAGGAAAGCTAAAGAGCGCTGTGGCTGGACAGTGATAGGGCAATAGACAAAGTTAAAGAAGCCTATAAAGACGATCATTAAAATGCTAGAGACAGTTATAGAAAATCATTTAGCTAATTGGGCCAAATAGCTAAAGCTCACCATACAAAGAATTTTCTATAGCCGACCATAGGACATTTTTGTATGGGAAGCGAGCAAAGCACGCGCTGTACACTCTTAAAAAAAAAGAGAAAAAGGAGAAATGAAGGAAAAACCGATATCCATCCCTGTTGCAACGAAAAGGAAAAAAATTACTCCCGTTCCTTCGCTTTACCGATTCACAGGCAACACCGTCTGCTGGCGCTTGAAAAAGGGGCGAAAACGTCTTCCTCCTTGCTCGCGGCGGCAGCGGTTATTGAACCGCCACGGCCGCCACGAACGTATTGGATGGTGGTGACGGTAAGGACGGCAACTTGAGCGCTTGGTTGCTTTTCATATACTGAGATTCTGTAGAATAATAATTGTGTTCATTGCTGTTGCACTATACACAGTCTGTCATGTTCCTTAGAACAATAGAGAGTTTAAGGTAAAGGAATAAGGCAGGCGAGCTGGTTAAGTTAAACATTTTTGAAACCCATGATGGAGGCTACAAAGAGGACACGAACACAACGCGTCTCAAGCAGAGCTACTAAGTTTTATTCAGGAACACAACTTTCATACCCGTCATCTCTACACCACCTTTGCTTGCACACGGCCCAATGTTTCTCTACAGTTTACACAAGACTACAAAAGATGGTGAAACGGTTTACAGGGGAGAAACCTCAGTATGCATACGCCTACCTTTCCGCTGATTCAGAAATACACAATGGCGGTAGGAGCGGATGCCGGTATTTTTTAAGGGAAGGGTGGGGGGTTAGCTTGACGGAGCTCTGGAAGAACCAGTGTTGGAAAAAATACTCCATAAAAGTATTTAAGTTAAGTTACTAAATACCTGTTTCATAAAGTATTTCAAAATACTACTCAAGTTACTTTTGTTGTAAAGTATCTTCAGTAGAGTGCAAATACTTAGAAATGTTTTACAATTCTTTTTGAATATACCTCCGTATTGCGTAATTTTTATCGACGTCAGTGACAACGAATATTATACAGTTGCACAAATCTGCTTTACCAGAATGCTTTATTAGCACGTAACAACACAATAATAATAAAAAAAGAATTGTAGGGTTAGTTTATGCAGTCCAACTATAAGGAGGAGGGTATTGTCACAAATGACGAATAATGAGGCAGCGAATAATTGAAGAAACTAAATGTTTAATGGGGTGAACTTGTTCCCAACGCATAATAGAGAAAGGCTAGTGTCGCAGGCGTCGATGTCGGAGAAACAGCAGGATCGAGGACTGGGACGAGACTGACTCCAGATTGCCGCGCAGAGCTCCCTTTGTACTCGCGCGGGTTTGCGGAACATTCGGCGTAGAACGTTCGGCGCGTAAAACATTCGTAACTCGATCGCACGACAAGGTTCTAGAACTTACGAGAATGTCAAGTTGAAAGTATTGTTAGGAAGGTGAAGACGACGACGGGGCAGTGGCGCGCACGACCATCTCGCGCCAGGCCCCACGGGCCAGCTCGGCCTCCATAAATCGTATGTTTGTTCTATCATCGTGTACTGTCCTGTCCTTTCTGCTGCCGACAGCATCACCTTCATTGAACATCGGCGTCGCTGTGATCCTATGAACCCGTCTCGTTGAGGCAGTCATCCGCAGCAGCAGACCAAACACCGGCCCATGGCTCCGTCGCCCAGCCCCCGCCCAGGCGCCATGACAAGCCGAATCAGACGAAGCCGACAGACGATCACCCGCCCCTATCCCCCTCCCCCGACGTTTCGACGCTTCTCAGTGACGTGAGCCCCCAGCCCGGACCGTGCCGTCGTGTGGCTGGGGCAGAGGGCTGTGACGCTGCGGAAGAGGCAGAAATTCAACGTCTCCATCTTCATCCTCACCCTCGCTGTCGGCAGTCGTCCTTTGTTCTTCTGCGTGTGTGACTTTGTAAGTGTGCTTTATGTGTTCATTTATTCACCGGCCGGGTCGGCCGTTTTCGTCGGAGGGAGTACTGTTAGGAAGGTGAAGACGACGACGGGGCAGTGGCGCGCACGACCATCTCGCGCCAGGCCCCACGGGCCAGCTCGGCCTCCATAAATCGTATGTTTGTTCTATCATCGTGTACTGTCCTGTCCTTTCTGCTGCCGACAGCATCACCCTAACAGTGTAAACACCAGAGGCGTCCGCTTCCTGGAATTAAACCCGGAGGCTCCGCGCGAGAGCCAAGCGCGGTAAACATTCGATCACGCGCTCACTCGGCAACACGCGTGGCAATATCACTGATACACGTTACAAAGCATTTTTGGTACACATATAAAATGTCGCTTTAGCTATAGTAACATTGCTGAATATCATGTCCTGCGGCGCACCTTAGGCGCATCGTTTAACTACAATCCATATTCCCTATATAAGGAGTTCACTATAAACGAACTTGGGATATGGATGTGAGTGAATGGATACCAAAGAGAACCCACATAATAGCCGCGGTAGTGACCGCACCTTTTTCAAGTAGGTTGCATTCAGAAAAGCACTCAACCTTGGGGGACGCTTTGTTGGGATTTTGAGAAGTCACCCAGCTTTTACCTCGTTTCTCGGCTTACCAATGTTCGCTACAGATAGCATTCGCCAGAGCCATGAGCGACGGACTGGCGACTCAAGGAAAATAAACCAAAGAAAACCTCGACGTTGTGCCGTAGCGGGGTTAAATATAAAAACAAGCAAAACAATTTTTTTGTGTCTCCGTTTTTTATTTTATTATTTTCTTGACACTCAAAGTATGCATTGTTGTCGTAGGTCGTTTCTGGGTCTGCGTTGCGCCTCAGTGTCACTATCGTTACTTCCCTAAAGCCACCCGTTTTGTTTGAGGATTTTTCGGGGGAAACTCTAGGAAACAAAGGGCGCCTTTGGGAAGGCGAGGGGAAAAACTTCATTGGTACGAACTTCGGGCTAAAATATGAGTCACAGTAAAAAAAAAAAAAAAAAGCAATGATTTTTTATTTTTTTTACGTGCGTATTTAGCGTAATTGTAGCTAATCGGAGCTAGCAACAGGATTCGCTCGCTCGAAAGAATGTTCAAGTTTGCTCGTGCCACGCCCATGCCACTTCATACCGAAAAGCTCGGAAAATGACGGAATATATAAAAAAAAATGTATTTCAGATAATGAGTACAAGATACCCAGAAATGTAATTAAAATAGAGTATCGAATCCTCTCGACCAAACATATTTGCGAGGTACCAAGATACTTAAAAAGTATATTAAATACAGTAGCTTGAGTAGAGTATATGTGTTAGGCACAAATCTGGAAAGAACACGCTTTCAGAACGTGTGGTTGGGCGCAAGCACGCACCGCATGCATGTTATTTTTCAACTATCGGTGCGTTTCGATTGTTTGTTACGAACGAACACCAAAAACGGTGATTGTCGGTAAGAAAGACCTCCCGAAAAACTAAGAGTTCAAGTCTAAAGTGGAAAGTTTTCCGCAAAAGTCTTAGCTGGTGTAAACCGAATTCCCAGAATTCGATGTTGTTCGATTATAACCGATTTTGTATATTTGACGCCAACGGATGTTCACCAGTGTTTTACAGTTTTAACGGTTTTTTTTTCTCCACCTACGGATGTTTTCGCTGTCCTACGGTTAAACGAGGAAAATTTGTTGTCCAGTTTTTATTAAGGCAAGCTAACTCAATAATCCCGATAATCAGTGATAGGTAAGCAACACAACTACTTATTTGTAACGTGAACATATATATCCGAAATACGTTACCGCAGTAGTCATCGATCCCTGAGGACCTGATTTATCGGCAGTGGGATCTCGACTCTCGCGAAACCCAACGCCAAAGATCGAAGCTTGTCTTTTTTTTTTTTTTTTTTGATGACAGGAAAAAGAAGTCTCTTTCGTACCCTAGTTTTCGTGTTTTTTTTTTGATGGACATTTATAAGGAAGCGTTTTTCTGTCTACGTGTTCGTAATAAGCAGTTTTGCTAGTTCTCATGGCCAGCCAATACACATAGAATACAAGGCCAGCGTCGTTCGCCCCCTATACCTTATCATTTGTAGGCCTACGCAGCACAGATCTACTAGTGTCAGCATCGCTCCAGCGAGTCTCACAGTGCCTGACAAGCGCTATGATGGCACACGGAGACGCCCATACGATCGCATCTTCTATTTTGCGGCGATTCTCGTTTAGTTTCTCCATGTTTGCAGCTTGGGGTGGGTTGAGTATCTGCTGCCGATGACGTCTTGCTCCGGCCTTGTCTTCTATATGGTATTCTGCAATCTCACGTATATTTAACTAAGTAGTCCCAACACGAATTTCAATCGATATCCGTCGGGAGCATGACTGCAGCATGCTGTAGAACACTTTGGGACATCCCATTGTGTTGAAGTGTTCTTGCCGACGTCCGAGTTCAAGTCAGGGAGAGGGGGCAATTCAAACGTAGGCTCAAATGCAGTCTCAAGGGTCGCCAGACTCCGACCCTCAGCGGCTTCCTTTGTGTGGGGGCCGAGCCATCTGGTCACGTCGGGAACACTCTCGCTGAAATGAGAATTTATTCTTGATTTTTTCGTGCCTCCCCGAGACACAGTCATAAACTCTGCCGCAACAAAGGCCAACATATGGCAGCGTACTATGAAGACGTTACTTCGGCATGCATTACTTCAAATGCCAATGCGGTATAGGAGGGTGTCCGCAATGAACACCTGCATTCGAAAACCAGCCGTAAGAATCGGCGGCTGTAAATAGAAAGCTCAAACTCAGCGATTGTGCATTGAGGCGGTAGATATTACCCTCCGAAATGTGAAAGAGTAGCTCACTTCCTATTGGAAATGATGCCCAAACATTTGCCAAGGTCAATACCAGACGTGTTTAAAGAACACAGATATAGCGATGTTGTAAAATGTTGTGCCAGCTCTCGATAGGCACAGCAAGCAGACGACCAGAGCGCGTCATCTGCACATATTAAACCGCGCCGGGCGTGACTGATTATGTTCACGCTTCTTGCGTTGTGACTGATTCTTTGGTGTTCCTGCCGGTCAATGCCGCAATCTGATTAACTATGGAGCGGTAATGAGATGCACATGCCTCATCATGCCACATGTTTGTTAAGCTATCAGGGACGATGACGTACTTCGTCATAGTCACTGTTCGTTTAATGACATAGTAGTGCGTACTACGATCATCGTACTATTTTGATAAGGGCAGTACGTACTATGGTTTCCGTAGAAACGGAAAAGATACGGTTTCCAGTAGAAACTTGAAGCGAATTTTCTCCAGAACTACTAAATCTACCCATATTACGGTAATATAAAGCTCGCGCAGCATTTTGTGATGTTCCGAAAATTGCTCAATTTGGACACCTTTCTAGGTTTCGGTGTCTTATCTGAGCGCATCTCCGTGCCAGCAATCCCGCCCCCCGTGGCCAAAACGTGCAACGTGCGTTCGCTGCCAGGCATCTCACGTAAAGGTCTTTACACTGGCACCGACGTCGTAAAGGCAAACCTGTGGCAGCTCACATAGAGTTATTATAATGCACGCGAGACATTCAACTGGCACTAGCGTCTAGGCGACTTCCGGGAGGCAAATTGATGCAGACAGCCACCAGTCTACTTTTGAGGTGTTCCGGCGCATTCCTATGGAAAAACGCACGTGCATTTTGTCTCTTCGCCAAAAATAGCATGAAACGCTTTTGTTGTATGGGTCGTACCGAATAGTATGTACCTTCATTAGCATTGCAGAAAAGTAATTGCTTACGTTAGCCCATTTTTCGTCATCAGTGAATGATGTTTAACTTCGCTATATTTCAGGCCCGAACCTGTGTTTCCTAGCAGCTGTGTAATCCCTAGCGACTATTCTAAGCAACATAACAACCGAAAGCAATATAGAGTGTGTTCGAGGTTCGCCAGCATTCCGGTGACGCCTGTATATTGATAATATTACCAGTCCATCATTATATGCAAATGACCCCGTCTTGCTTCTCTACGAGCGGTTAAATACATTCAGAACGTAAAGAATAAAGTAAGTGGGATATGCACGGTATCTTCTTGTTTTCTCTGCCGGGCAGCTTTCATCAGGCACTTGTTCTCAAAGATTTCGAGCGCGCGGGTGATGTGTTGAATGTAGAACAAGCATCTTCGCACAGAGCAGAAAGAATAATGCAGTATTTACTTATTGAAAATCGGGTTATATTACGTGGCTTTCAATTTATTTTGATCCTCTGCATGCACAAGGAGTTACTTATCTAGTATTTCTGCGTAGTTCTTACCGTCTCTCAGTATTTCAGATGTCCTTCGTTCGTTTGGCATGTGTATATACCTCAGCCTGAAATGCGCCGACGTCGTGTTCGCGCTAACAGTGCTTGACAGTGCACATAAATACATGTACGAAGCCTTTTTAACGCCGTTATTAATGCAATCAATTTGAAAGGAAAACGCCGTAACTGACGAATTATTTCGTCTGCCTGACTGAGGAATGTTCCAAGCCAGAGTGTCGAACCGGAACCGAACCGAGCCGAAAACCCGAACACAACCGTTATTTTTAGCCGAACCGGAACTGAACCGAACCGAAATCTTTGCCGCCATCTTGGAACTGAACCGAAACTGAACCGGAAAAAAATATAACGGTAACCGGTTCAAAACGGTTCACGGTAATATTTTTTTTATTACAAAGTGAGTGTTTGAGAAGTAAAAATTGGCAGCTGGCATTTCTATGTAGTGATCAAATTGTCATACACCGAACTGCAATGTATAAGAAATTGCGGCTTTCCGTGGCGCTTTTGTATTGGCAGTATGGTTAATCGTGTGCCACGTGGTCACGTGACGTCATGGCTTCAAGACATGCTGTCAAATATTGTCACGTCACGCGGTCCCGTCGCGTGGTCGCATGACTCACCGCGTCAAGTCGCCTTACATTCAGAACGTCAATTTCCCCCTCTCTTCTCCAACGTTTCGTATGCTTTTTCCTCCCCGGCAAACTTTTCTCTCGCCCTACCTTCTTGAGTTGCAAAGAAATACAGGTGTATTAGCGTTGTTGACACCCTGATGTCACATGCAATCACGACTTCTCACTGCGAGTAACGCGACACCGTGACGTACTCGGTTGTCATGAGCCCGAACCGAGTGCTCGTGTTTTTGACAATCATCATCGCCAAACATTCGTGTTGACTCGTGTTCAATCAAAGATAAGAATAGGTGAACTCTAATAATGCCTAAAGCTCAACCCATGCTTTATTCTTTGCCAACCCCAGCGCATGACTATGATGAACAGTGGCGGTATACAATTAGCTTCAGATCACATCGCCGCTTGTTCGAACTGCGAGTTGAGAAAGAGAAAGGTGTTCTTTCCTTTATTTTTTCTGCGTCTGCCATTGAGCAGAGCAGGAAACTAATGGATGTTTCTGAAAGCTATCAACGTCGGAGATTACCTCTTAGCGGCATTTACTGAAAGTGCAAAAATTGTTGATGTAAAAATTAAATAGCGCAAACCTTTGCGCTATTTAATTTTTACATCATGCATATCCAACTAGCCCACCTCAATATCTTAGTGCAAAAATTGTTGCATGAATCATTTTACATGTACATATCCTTGAGGCACTAAGACATGTTTTCGTTGTTGGTGAACAGTCTCCGAAAGTTGTCCCCGAGAATAAAAGGATCGAAAGAACTAAATATGACTTATTAATCTGATGATGAATAGAACTACAAGTGTGTACGGCAGAGATACCTGAAAAAAAAACAAAAGATTCTAGTGGTTGTTGAGTGACAGCCGAACGTCGGCAGTCGCTCAAAATCTCGCAGTTTTGTTTAAAGTTCACAGTTTTTGGGTGCAAAATAAAAGAAACGGAAAATTACTGCAAACAAACGACAGAAATATAATTGTCAAATCGGCACCCTCAAACAAAGGAGGGAGTCTCTCAAACTAAAAAGTGTTCTGTAGAGGAGCACCGTCAAATGAAGAAGAAAAAAAAAAGGGGGGGGGGGGGGGGGGTTAAAAACCTAATGTGTTATGAAGGTTCCTCTGCTCCGCATCTTCGGCGCAGAGCAGTCAGCGTGATCCCGCAAAACAACTTCGTTTGCGAAATCACTCCTGCCAGAAAGCGCGTTTTGGGGGGCGACAGACGTTCGGGCCGTCCCTCACTACGCTGCGCCATGAAAGAAACATTTCTGAATACATGGGTTGCGCTGAGGGCGAACCTTTTGCAGCGTGCATTTTGCACCTCAGAATTTGATTTTCTGACCAAAATGCGAACCATGTTAAATAGTGCAGTTTTCTGTAGAAATGTGATGTTCTCAACACAATACTCCGTTCCACTTTAACCGCTCCTTCACACTGGATGCGGATCCGCGTTCCCAAAGCGGTTGCGAACGAGGTTGTATAAAGATCCAGTGCAATTGCACGCGCACTCGATGACATCAAGTGCGCCTGCAATTGTACGGGATCTTTATACAACCGCGTTCGCAAAGCGGTTGCGAACGCGGGTCCGCTTCCAGCGTGACTGAGCGGTAAGTGTAAGTATTTCAGAAGCTAAAAAAGCGAACTCTGGGCTTTCAGCGTCCAAGCACGCGCGTTCCTGCAGTGCGAGTGCTCGGGACCAAAGGCTCGCGCTTGTGGCATAGGCTGCATCTGTACTTGAAAAAGCCATGCAAAGCGTTTCTGGCCATTTTTTTTTTTAATTTGCATTGCTTTCGCTCGAATTAGTGACTGGGGCCCTAGCAACAGATTAAACATAAAATAAACAATAAACCTAGCGTATTTTGAACATAATAGGTTAAAGAGATTCAGAATTTTGAGCAAATATTCTTTTGTTGATGACGTCCTTGGTCTGAACCAGTAGAGAACCGAAACGACAAGAGCGTGCAACAACCATACGCGATCTTCCTAAGTGTTGGAAATTAACATCCAGTTATGACGATGTGAACGCCCCACCAATTTATGGGTGTTACAAGCAAATATTTGAGTGAGAGTCACGTGCTTGAAAGGATCAGGAGGGGTCCTTGCGCCTATTCAGCCAGTCCTACCTCTATAATTTTATGTCATCATTATCCCACGTTCTAGACCAATGTCGGCACTGAACTTTCGTGTTTGACACTGATAGGCAGGCCGTTCGAAGGAGCATTTGATTTTCTTCGTTCCTTTGCAATGCCGCTTTAAGCTGAAACAAAGTATAGCGAAAGGGGATCTCCAAATTGTAAAGTTGTGCAGTATATATAGCAGTCTCGCGATGATGTTCTGCAGTCTAGTAAAATGTAAGAGCGCGCATGACTGATAAAGCACGGAGTTGAAAAATTAGGCCCCAAAACAAGTGCACGACTATTTGCACATGGAGAGCAGCAGCTCCTTTTCTATCTACGGTGTGTCGTTTGCTTCACCCACTTCTTCTTAAGTGCCCTAGTCCGTTGACACACGCCGAGGGTTAAGCGGCTTTTGACCTATTGAGTTCGACCAATTGAAACGTCGGGCCACTAAATGTTTAGGACTTGGTTTGTGAAAGTCCGTATTTCTCAACTTTTTGACCCAACCAGACGGAGTTCTGTCAAACGTTTTTACGTTTAAAACATCTATTCTTATATATTTCTTTTCACAGTGATTGGCGTCTTGAATGGCATTATTTAGATGAATATCATTTATTATCTCTATTTCTGCCCATTTTGTGTATTTGCCTTCTAATCTATATTGTAAGCACACAGTTCTTTTTGGCATTTCCCGTGAGCCGGTGTTTCACACTGCCAAAGTGCGAACAAATAAGCCCGTTCCGCAGACTCAGCGGATGGCTATTTTCGAGTATCATCCTCCCGTGTCGGTCTTAAGCGGTTATGTGAACTCCATACAGTCAAATTGATTGATGACAATAGCAAATATTTATTTACTACCTGAAGACTTGACAACATAGATAAAGGGAGGATCACCTTAAAGACATACATCATAAGTTAATGCACCCACACATTATCCCCTGAAATATGCTCTGGAAATCTTTTCCGGCATTTTTATACTCGAGAGGCACTTGCATAAGTTATTTGAAAATAACTTAGCGATTTGTTTTTTCCATTTTGAAGCTGATTTAAAGGACACGTGTTCCTGACGAGTATTCAACTTCTCAAACATATAGAAGTCTGTTGCGTCTTTTATTTGATGAACAACGATTTTATGTGTCTGTGGGCTGGATGAAAACAAAGCACACAGTGGCCCGTGGCGGAACTATGACGATTGCGCACGCAGACCGTCAGAAAGTGACCAATTAGGCAGCTGTAATGTCGAGTAGACTATGAAATACTACTTTGTTCTATTTAACAACAAATCACCAATTAGCAAAGGTGATGCTTATTTACAAAGTGAATTGACCGGCATCTTGTCAAGAACAAACATCAAACGCCAAGCTCTGTCGAAAATATGCACTTCCATGCGCTCTATTTTAGGCCAGATCCGTGCTGGATACGAAGGTCACTCTTTTCTGCATAATTATTCGACTGCGTCATGGTGCTGAATGGAAACGATATTAGTCAGGAAAGCAAGCGTTGTGCTTGCCGCTCAGTGTTCTATAAACGGTAGACTGAAAGGGTTTGTACTAAAGCTTTCCTGACATTTTGAAAATATTATTGCTTTTAGCTTAGTTGTATCGTCATCGTATATATTGTAAAACTTATTTGATAATCTAGATTTCAGGATATATATGGCGAGAACGTGCCCATTTTATGATTGTATGCACGGTAATTATTTTTTTAAGTACAAGAGCACAGTAGGGCTCGACTTTTAATATTGCGACGCAATGGTCTACTAATCATGTGCATTTTAGGCGACACACCAGACTGATAACCTTTAGATTCAGGTAAAATATATGCGACTGAGGTAAAAAGAATTAGATGTTCGGTCATATATGTTAATCTAGCTTTTGATTTACTGTTTCATCCAAATGAAACAACGCAATTTATTTTTGGTACCTCAAAATAAAAGTGGATTCTACAAATAAAAAAAAAAAAAAAAAAAAAGGTAAATAGTTGCACGTTTCACTCCTGAAAAGTGCCTACAGCCAAAGAAACGCGGAAAACATATTCACAGTTTAGCGGTTCAAACCGGTTCGAACCGTTATTTTTTGGTCCCTGGAACTGAACCGGAGCTGAACTGAAATTTGTGAACGCGAACCGGAACCGAACCGATAAAAATTTCGGTTCGACACTCTGTTCCGAGCTACCTATAGAACGTACAAATTATTCGGAATATTTGCTTTATAATCCAGCGCAGGGAGAAAAGGTACTTCCTTTTTCCAATACAATTCCATTACCGGAAGTTATTTATCGACTGGTTGCTGTCTGCTTCAATTTGAGACAGCACACTAGCACCAGTTGAACCGCCAGCATACATTACAATAACTCTACGCCAGCTCGCGTACGTCGCGCCTTTCGACCACGGGGATCGGAATGGCTCGCGCCGAGATGCGCTCCGATCAAAAGCCGAAACCTAGAAAGGTCTCGAAAGGAAGCATTTTTTTTTCGGAACGGCGTAATAATCTGCCCGTGCTTTGCGTAATTTTAATGTGGGTGGATTTAGTAGTCTTGGATGATTCTCATCAGGTTTCTAATTGAAACCACACCTTTAGAATCAATAAAAAAATGTAATGACTCAAAAGTAAATATTTAATTACTTGATTATACTGAATGCTAACAATTTCCCTGAATGGGCCTGGGACCTTTGGCACAGACCGCTACGGAATTAACTTTGTTTCTGTTCGATGCCTAGTTTTTGCAAGAGCGATTTTGCTCGCGTTTTCGGAAACACACTTTGTATGCTTATTTTGCAATTTGCAATTTAAAACGATACATCAAATTTATTTTTCGAAGTGTTTAAGAAAAGTATAGAAATTAGTGTTTTTCAGCGTATTGCTTTTAACTAAGGTTTTTTTTTTACACCATTCCTCCATAAACCATTGAGAAACCTCAATCGGGCACAGCCTGAGAGTATACTGTAGATGTTTTAAATTCTTTATTGATAATGCATCCTTAAATGCCCATAACGACTCAGCGCTCCTTCTAATGTTTTTGATTCTGAACATCACCAGTGCTCAACATGCTCGAAGAATTTAACCCTGTCTTCGCGTACCGTGACACAACTCATGAAAAAACACAACAAAGTACCACTACAAATAGAATACGATACACCATTTAAAAATCTATCAAACAAATTGGCTTAGAAGTGCGAAGGGACTGATCGTACTTTTGGTTTCTAGGCTAGGTGGCGCAAGCTACCGCCCATTATAAAAGGTACAGCCATTAGCATCCCTCCATGCATCTATGACACGATGCCTGCGATTTCATACGAGTACTCGCCGAACGCCTACGCAGCATTTGTTTTCGATTCGAGGTGTACCGGGTTCTGCCTAAGGATGATGCAACGCTCGGGCCCAGACATGCTCGTACTACGTGCACAAACAATTGCGGACTTTTTTAATTAGTGGCGCAGCTACAGAGGGCGCGCATCTCTTTAAATAGTGTAATATGTTTTCGTTTTAAGGCATGAAATGCATTCTAGCGGAATCCTCTAACCCCAAACATTTGTCTCGTCGCCCGCGGTTCCGTCTGTTCATGCATTTCCTCGCCAAATATGTCGCAAAATTTTACATATCGTCACTTCAAGTAACGTGACCGGTTCACCGGATCAGTTTTTATACTAAATTTAGCAGAGAAATTGACATCACGTGACTCCAATTAACTTTCCATGTTAGCTTTAGTAGGGAAACTGGAGTCAAGTTACCACTACAGCAATTTAGTTACCCCGCTATACTCAGCGATGAAATCGCCGTCATATGACCAGCACACAAATTGTATTTCCCTGCTACATTTGACGGGAACAGTGAGTAAGCGGTGGTGCACTCCCGAATCAACTGGGTAATATCTTCGTGACGAATGCTTGTCCCTGTGACATAGTGAACATGAACTCTGCCAGTGAATTGCAAAAGACTGATTGCCTGTGTAATGTACTGTAGAGCAGGCCAGACATTATACTGTATTCATGTGTGGACTTTTTAAATGAATGACAGAGCGTATTGAACTTTTTGTGATTTATTGTGAGCTGGCAGCAGTGTGGCTGTGCTTGCGTATTTGTGTGTGTAAAATTTTATATTTTGATACATTATTTCGGTCGTGACAGTGAAAGTGTTCCTAAACCCTTTTGCATATATGGCCAAAATGTACATATTGCTTCTATTGTATTGAGTTTAAAAAATCCATCCCGTATCTGCCCTTCAGAGCTATCATAAAAAAAAACTAAGATAATTCGAACGATCCCGTTTTGAAGGGAAGCTGATGAGGTTCTTGAATTCTAAGAAACAGTAAAATTTGTGATGTAGACATCTTAGAAATGACGTGTCCCAAGTTTTCTTTCGATCTCACTCGCGGGAGCGCCGTAATAGCCAAATGAAATTTCGAAATAGACCCCCCAGAGTAAAGGCCGGGGCACTCCTCCCGTGATATTACCACAATGAGGCGATCGAGTCGGGCCGTGTGAATCGGTATAGCGCTAACACCAAGTCATCTTCAGGGAATATATTGTCGGAAAAAAACGTTTTTCTCGATACAAACATGTTTTATTATCTATAAGGAAGTTGAAAAATTACAGATGGTCTAGTAAACAAATATTGTTGCACGTGAAGAGATCGGGCGCCTTGGAACCGTTCCGACATGTAAGCATTTCTGGCGGATTCACTTTTGTAGCTGCAAGTTCTTATTGACGCAGGAAATCTTTATTCCCTAGAACGATATAGTCACACATCGCAGTTAAGCAGGAAGGGTGAACACAGGCAAATTATCAAAGCGTAGAAACGTTAGGGCGCGGAGTTGGAACAAGAAGGGTGCAACGATGCCTCGGTGAAGATGGGTTTCTTTTGAAGCAATTATTTTTTGTAATTTGAATATTGCTCGGCAAGACATGTGATTTATAAACAATAATTTGCATAAAATGGTATGACACCGAGTCATGCAAGATGCAAAACCATTCATAGTAGCAATGTAATGCATACAGACCCAAAAGGTCGCGAAAAGTATTGCTCACAAAAGCAATAACGTGCTGTGACCTATTATTTTTATCTCAAGATAAAACAGAATTAAATTACTTTTTTTGGTAAGAAGAAAAATGACGGCGAATAAAAGTATGGAAGGTCTGCCTCAATCTTCCATGTTTATGTTTAACTAATCAAGGTTAAATCAGTGAAGCAAGTTCATCGCGTCTTTACTACTCGGACACTAATGAACGCTCATTATTTTTATCACTTATCGCCCAACAACATACTTTTTTTAATCGGATGGCTAACTTATACCGAAACCAGTACATCAACAGAAAATCGTAACCTTCCTGAGCGAGGAGCTCTGACGAGAGAGAGAGAGAGGTCTTGAGAAACGCAGAGATACGGACGCGTCATTCCATTGGCGAAGATAGTTCTGACCTCTTTAAGGTGGGAGGCACTCACTTGGTCGAATGACGTTTTAGCGAATGAAGCCGCGCCCTTTACGTTTGATCGAATGACACTTTAGCGAATGGCGGCACTCATCTTAGCGAATGGCCCATGGTGTCTACCGAGCCTCTTGATTTCTGTAATTTTATCTTGTTTGTTTCATTCATTGTTTTTCACGTAAACTGACAATACCGAGTGCGACTGCTACCTGACCGCTTACGAGTTTTCAAGACAACGGCGTCTCCGATCGCCGCAATGGATGGACTATGTTAGATTGAGCGACGGACTTACTGTTTCAAAATGCAGCGGGAGGCATCTAGACAATCGTAGCCTGAAGTACTGTTGAAAGAGGCAGTTTGGGAGATTGTTGCTGCTTTTATACACACATCGGCCTATCGCAGGTGCCCGCGCAGTACCCAGTACCTACGCTGTTGGAGCGCTGTCATTCTGTGACTACGTCCATGCAACGTTGCGTCCGTGTTGTGATGCCGATAACGGTGCGGTTTTTGTAATGACTCCCCTGTTGGCCTCCACAGAAGCGTCTCTATTTTTTTAAAGTAAGCTTTTTGTTTTGTGTCAGACGGTTATTAGCAATAAAATACGTGTTTATATTAGTGAAACTTTCATTTAAAAGATTGATGCCAGACCATTGCGATATTATACTAACTCCATGTGCGAGATGTCATCCAGTTTTGTTTTGGGTGCCCTGACGCAGCGCATGTGACGTCATAGCAACCGGTTGTAGCGTCTCTTACCTAGTTGTACCGATAGTTTCGTCGTAAAGTCTCTTCTTAGGTTTTTTAGCTAACCGTTACCTTGTTCCGGGTACCGCACTTCGGGAGCCTTTGGAGCAAGTGCTTGCCCGAGTGATACCATGAACGCGGGGAGCGAGCTGAAAAGCATACTTCAAAGGCTCCGTAGTGCGGTACCCGGAAAACGGTAACGGTTTGCTTAAAGTCCCCATTGTCGAGCGCAGCGTTGCCCATTACGCGCGCCTTTCAGTGGCCTTAGAGCACGAGGTTTAAGATACGTGTTTAATTACCATCTCAATGCGCTGCGATAGCGCCCGCGCTGCGTCAAACTATATTTGAACCTTTAAAGTCGCACTGGACCCAAAGACATGAAACACCACCCTTGTTGAAATCGACTAGTCGCTACAGATACTGACACCTCGAATGTGAAGAAATCCTGAACACATGGGAGTAGGAATGAACACAGTGTGTACGAGGAGGCTGACCGCCAGTCCCGTGACCAGTACCGCGTCAACAGTTCTCCTCAAGTCCGCGTAAAAATCAATAATTCACGAAAAAAAAATGATTTCATTGTGAGTTCGGATTCTAGATCACCAGATGCCTTGATCCAATTATAAAAAAGAAACCTAGCTGAGAAGCCCCTTCTCTGCTACGCGTAGG
Organism: Ixodes scapularis; assembly: GCF_016920785.2. Lineage (NCBI taxonomy): Eukaryota > Metazoa > Arthropoda > Arachnida > Ixodida > Ixodidae > Ixodes > Ixodes scapularis. The sequence continues at coordinate 89,828,713 of NW_024609837.1, read as the reverse complement.
ATCACCACCCTTGCATCAATTCACATCACGCAATGACTGTGTCTTTGAACTTCGTACAGTGAACAAGCTCAAGGTTTTCTATGATATACCAAAAATTTCCTTGATTAGTTTATTTATGCACCCTCGAATACGCAACGGTGTCTTGCAGTGCACCGTCGTCAGCATTCACGTGTAATAAAGGGCTACTGCAATGAACAACGGCAGTCCAAGCTCACGTTACCTAAACAGTTCTCCCAGACTGTGTCCAAATTTGACCTTGGGTTGCCAAAGGCATGGTAGCGCTTTTTTGGACGAGGACAAAAGAAAGAAAGACAAGACAGACACGAGCGCTGACTGCAACTATTTAATCAACATGGAAATGAGGCATATATACACGCTTCGATCCTATCATTCAACCAACCCCAGGCCAAGCCGCCACCTGCATGAACTGCACTTCCTTATCGAAAAGGTCGATAGATGCAACGCTGACACACCCCAGCCCTGCCCTTTTTATTTCGTCTGCTTCAATAATCTCCCTAACAGTTCTATTTTTATGTTTAGCAAGTACGGAACATGAGTCAAACAAAAGTTTGACTCATGTTCCGTACTTGCTAAACATAAAAATAGAACTGTTAGGGAGATTATTGAAGCAGACGAAATAAAAAGGGCAGGGCTGGGGTGTGTCAGCGTTGCATCTATCGACCTTTTCGATAAGGAGTGCAGTTCATGCAGGTGGCGGCTAGGCCTGGGGTTGGTTGAATGATAGGATCGAAGCGTGTATATATGCCTCATTTCCATGTTGATTAAATAGTTGCAGTCAGCGCTCGTGTCTGTCTTGTCTTTCTTTCTTTTGTCCTCGTCCAAAAAAGCGCTACCATGCCTTTGGCAACCCAAGACCAATACCAACTAGCCCAACACACAGCTTTGATAAGTCCAAATTTGAACTGCCAACTTGTCGCACTTAAAATTACATTAATTCCCGAATACAGTTACGTCTTCAGAATGTCCGTTATCCCAAATATTGGTTATTAGAGGAGACTTTCGTTGTTAAACTTGACAAAGGGCGCCCGCTCTAAAATTTACGCACTCGTCATATCTTTGGTGATACAAAAACTTGAAAGTATAAAACAGCGTGGAAAAGAAGGAAAACAGGACATATTTTATTAAAAGATGAAATATGTCCGGTTCCCCTCCTCGTCCTCGCTGTTTCATACTTCAAGTTTTCGTATCTATTAACCGACACGCTCGTTTTCAATTGTATTTTTATCGCCCAGGCGTACTAATGTCAAACACGTATTGTGACTCGTTGCAATACGGGGAGCTAAGATCTTGTGAATGGTCCCCCTAAAAATGTCTTTATATCCGAACATTGTAATTCACAGTACCATCGGACGCATCCCAGACGTGGAGGTGGACTCATTCTTTAAGCATAAAGCGCCGTTCACGCATTTGAAACCGACTAAGACCGAGAGAGATCAGACCGGCTTTTAAGCGTGTTGCGACGTCTTAGGACCGGATGCGCTGCAGCGGAGCTGGTCCTAAGACATTGCAGGACGCTTAAAAACCGGTCTGGTCTCTCTCGGTCTTGCTCGGTCGCATGAGTGTGAACAAGGTTTAAGGACAGTTCCGCTTCTGCGCATCCGGTCTTAAGACGTCGCAAGACGCTTAAAAACCGGTCTGGTCTCTCTCGGTCTTACTCGGTCGAAAGAGTGCGAACAAGCCTTCAGGACAGTTCCGCTGCTGCGCATCCGGTCCTAAGACGTCGCAAAACGCTTAAAAACTGGTCTGGTCTTTTTCAGTCTTACTAGGTCGCGAGAGTGTGAACAAGCCTTAAGGACATTTCCGCTGCTGCGCATCCTATCCTAAGACGTCGCAAGAGGCTTACAAACCGGTCTAGTCTCCCTCGGTCTTACACCGTCGCAAGAGTGGGAACAAGCCTTAAGGACAGTTACGCTGCTGCGCATCCGGTCCTAAGACGTCGCAAGACGCTTAAAAACCGGTCTGGTCTCTCTCGGTCTTACTCGGTCGCAAGAGTGTGAACAAGGCTTAAGGGCAGTTGCGCTGCTGCGCTTTCGGTCTTAAGACGTCGCAAAGACTTGAAAGCCGGTCTGGTCCTCTCGGTCTTGGTCGCAAGAGTGTGAACAAACCTTAAGGACAGCTCTGCTGCTGCGCGTCCGGTCCTAAGACGTCACAAGAGGATTAAAAACCGGTTTTGTCTCTCTCGCGATTACTCGGTCGCAAGAGTGTTAACAAGCCTCAAGGACAGTCGCGCTGCTGCGCATCCGGTCCTAAGACGTCGCAAGACGCTTAAAAACCGGTCTGGTCACTCTCGGTCTTACTCGGTCGCAAGAGTGTGAACAAGCCTTAAGGACAGTTGCACTGCTGCGCATCCGGTCCTAAGACGTCGCAAGACGCTTAAAACCGGTCTGGTCTTTCTCGGTCTTACACGCTCGCAAGAGTGTGAACAAGCCTTAAGGACAGTTGCGCTGCTGCGCATCCGGTCCTAAGACGTCACAAGAGGCTTAAAAACCGGTCTGGTGTCTCTCGGTCTTACTCGGTCGCAAGAGTATGAACAAGCCTTAAGGTCAGTTGCGCTGCTGCACATCCGGTCCTAAGACGTCGCGAGACGCTTAAAAACGGGTCTGGTCTCTCTCCGTCTTACTCGGCCGCAAGAGTGTGAACAAGCCTTAAGGGCAGTTCCGCCGCAGCGCATCCGGTCCTAAGACGTCGTAAGACGCTTAAAAACCGGTTTGGTCTCTCTAGGTCTTACTCGGTCGCAAGAGTATGAACAAGCCTTAACGACAGTTGCGCCGCTGCGCATCCGGTCCTAAGGCGTCACAAGAGGCTTAAAAATCGGTCTGGCCTCTCTCGATCTTGCTCGGTCGCAAGAGTGTGAACAAGCCTTAAGGACAGTTCCGCTGCTGCGCGTCGGGTCTTAAGACGTTGCAAGAGGCTTAAAAACGGGTCTGGTCTCTCTCCGCCTTACTCGGTCGCAAGAGCGCGAACAAGCCTTAAGGGCAGTTCCGCTGCAGCGCATCCGGTCCTAAGACGTCGCAAGACGCTTAAAAACCGGTCTCGTTTCTCTAGGTCTTACTCGGCCGCAGGAGTGTGAACAAGCCATAAGGACATTTCCGCTGCTGCGCATCCTATCCTAAGACGTCTCAAGAGGCTTAAAAACCGGTATAGTCTCTCTCGGTCTTACTCGGTCGCAAGACTGTCAACAAGCCTCAGGCAGTTTCGCTGCTTCGCATCCGGTCCTAAGACATCGCAAGACGCTTAAAAACCGGTCTGGTCGCTCTCGGTCTTACTCGGTCGCAAGAGTGTGAACAAGCCTTAAGGACAGTTGCGCTGCTGCGCATCCGGTCCTAAGACGTCGCAAGACGCTTAAAACCGGTCTGGTCTCTCTCGGTCTTACACGGTCGCAAGAGTGTGACCAAACCTTAAGGACGGTTGCGCTGCTGCGCATCCGGTCCTAAGACGTCACAAGAGGATTAAAATCTGGTCTGGTCTCTCTCGGTGTTACTCGGTCGCAAGATTGTGAACAAGCCTTAAGGATAGTTCCACTGCTGCGCATCCGGTCCTAAGACGTCGCAAGTCGCTTAAAAACTGGTCTGGTCTCTCTCGGTCTTACACGGTCGCAAGAGTGTGAACAAACCTTAAGGACAGTTGCGCTGCTGCGCACCCGGTCCTAAGACGTCACAAGTGGATTAAACTCTGGTCTGGTCTCTCTCGGTGTTACTCGGTCGCAAGAGTGTGAACAAGCCTTAAGGATAGTTCCACTGCTGCGCATCCGGTCCTAAGACGTCGCAAGTCGCTTAAAAACTGGTCTGGTCTCTCTCGGTCTTACACGGTCGCAAGAGTGTGACCAAACCTTAAGGACGGTTGCGCTGCTGCGCATCCGGTCCTAAGACGTCACAAGAGGATTAAAATCTGGTCTGGTCTCTCTCGGTGTTACTCGGTCGCAAGATTGTGAACAAGCCTGAAGGATAGTTCCACTGCTGCGCATCCGGTCCTAAGACGTCGCAAGTCGCTTAAAAACTGGTCTGGTCTCTCTCGGTCTTACACGGTCGCAAGAGTGTGACCAAACCTTAAGGACGGTTGCGCTGCTGCGCATCCGGTCCTAAGACGTCACAAGAGGATTAAAATCTGGTCTGGTCTCTCTCGGTGTTACTCGGTCGCAAGATTGTGAACAAGCCTTAAGGATAGTTCCACTGCTGCGCATCCGGTCCTAAGACGTCGCAAGTCGCTTAAAAACTGGTCTGGTCTCTCTCGGTCTTACACGGTAGCAAGAGTGTGAACAAACCTTAAGGACAGTTGCGCTGCTGCGCATCCGGTCCTAAGACGTCACAAGTGGATTAAACTCTGGTCTGGTCTCTCTCGGTGTTACTCGGTCGCAAGAGTGTGAACAAGCCTTAAGGATAGTTCCACTGCTGCTCATCCGGTCCTAAGACGTAGCAAGTCGCTTAAAAACTGGTCTGGTCTCTCTCGGTCTTACATGGTCGCAAGAGTGTGACCAAACCTTAAGGACAGTTGCGCTGCTGCGCATCCGGTCCTAAGATGTCACAAGAGGATTAAAATCTGGTCTGGTCTCTCTCGGTGTTACTCGGTCGCAAGATTGTGAACAAGCCTTAAGGATAGTTCCACTGCTGCGCATCCGGTCCTAAGACGTCGCAAGTCGCTTAAAAACTGGTCTGGTCTCTCTCGGTCTTACACGGTCGCAAGAGTGTGACCAAACCTTAAGGACGGTTGCGCTGCTGCGCATCCGGTCCTAAGACGTCACAAGAGGATTAAAATCTGGTCTGGTCTCTCTCGGTGTTACTCGGTCGCAAGAGTGTGAACAAGCCTTAAGGATAATTCCACTGCTGCTCATCCGGTCCTAAGACGTCGCAAGTCGCTTAAAAACTGGTCTGGTCTCTCTCGGTCTTACTCGGTCGCAAGAGTGTGAACAAACCTTAAGGACAGTTGCGCTGCTGCGCACCCGGTCCTAAGACGTCACAAGTGGATTAAACTCTGGTCTGGTCTCTCTCGGTGTTACTCGGTCGCAAGAGTGTGAACAAGCCTTAAGGATAGTTCCACTGCTGCGCATCCGGTCCTAAGACGTCGCAAGTCGCTTAAAAACTGGTCTGGTCTCTCTCGGTCTTACACGGTCGCAAGAGTGTGACCAAACCTTAAGGACGGTTGCGCTGCTGCGCATCCGGTCCTAAGACGTCACAAGAGGATTAAAATCTGGTCTGGTCCCTCTCGGTGTTACTCGGTCGCAAGATTGTGAACAAGCCTTAAGGATAGTTCCACTGCTGCGCATCCGGTCCTAAGACGTCGCAAGTCGCTTAAAAACTGGTCTGGTCTCTCTCGGTCTTACACGGTCGCAAGAGTGTGAACAAACCTTAAGGACAGTTGCGCTGCTGCGCATCCGGTCCTAAGACGTCAAAAGATTATTAAAATCTGGTCTGGTCTCTCTCGGTGTTACTCGGTCGCAAGAGTGTGAACAAGCCTTAAGGATAGTTCCACTGCTGCGCATCCGGTCCTAAGACGTAGCAAGTCGCTTAAAATCTGGTCTGGTCTCTCTCGGTCTTACACGGTCGCAAGAGTTTGAACAAACCTTAAGGACAGTTGCGCTGCTGCGCATCCGGTCCTAAGACGTCACAAGATGATTAAAATCTGGTCTGGTCTCTCTCGGTGTTACTCGGTCGCAAGATTGTGAACAAGCCTTAAGGATAGTTCCACTGCTGCGCATCCGGTCCTAAGACGTCGCAAGTCGCTTAAAAACTGGTCTGGTCTCTCTCGGTCTTACACGGTCGCAAGAGTGTGACCAAACCTTAAGGACGGTTGCGCTGCTGCGCACCCGGTCCTAAGACGTCACAAGTGGATTAAACTCTGGTCTGGTCTCTCTCTGTGTTACTCGGTCGCAAGAGTGTGAACAAGCCTTAAGGATAGTTCCACTGCTGCTCATCCGGTCCTAAGACGTAGCAAGTCGCTTAAAAACTGGTCTGGTCTCTCTCGGTGTTACTCGGTCGCAAGAGTGTGACCAAACCTTAAGGACGGTTGCGCTGCTGCGCATCCGGTCCTAAGACGTCACAAGAGGATTAAAATCCGGTCTGGTCTCTCTCGGTGTTACTCGGTCGCAAGATTGTGAACAAGCCTTAAGGATAGTTCCACTGCTGCGCATCGGTCCTAAGACGTCGCAAGTCGCTTAAAAACTGGTCTGGTCTCTCTCGGTCTTACACGGTCGCAAGAGTGTGAACAAACCTTAAGGACAGTTGCGCTGCTGCGCACCCGGTCCTAAGACGTCACAAGTGGATTAAAATCTGGTCTGGTCCCTCTCGGTGTTACTCGGTCGCAAGAGTGTGAACAAGCCTTAAGGATAGTTCCACTGCTGCGCATCCGGTTCTAAGACGTAGCAAGTCGCTTAAAAACTGGTCTGGTCTCTCTCGGTCTTTCTCGGTCGCAAGAGTGTGAACAAGCCTTAAAGGCAGTTGCGCTGCTGCGCAACTAAGACGTCGCAAGACGCTTAAAAACCGCTCTAGTCTCTCTCGGTCTTACTCGGTCGCATATGCGTGAACGGTGCTTAACTGTGCACAAGCCATGTTCGCTCTCGGATACGCATATGTCGAGCAACCATGGGTATTCCTACTGTTATTATTAGGAGTACAGCAAAACAAAATAAGAAGTTGGACAAGTAATTTTGATCGTTGTATATTCCGCAGGGGCAAATTTGGGGTCAAAAGTAGAAGTGTTCGCTTAGATAGTCCGCATCCGGTGTCCGCCTACCGTGCATAGTCCGCCCCTGGTGCTTCATCGGCACGAAAATCTTATACACGGCACGCCTTGACAAATGTCGGCTTTCTTAGATCACGAGTAAGCTTGTATTAATCACAAATCATCCTTAACACACACTTTAGTTCACAAAATCCGTCTCGTCTTCTCATAACGAACGATCTGGAAAACCAAAATTAATGTATAGTCCATTTCAGCATTATAAGCGCTTAAAAACGAAACGTTTTTTTAGCGGTTTTAATCCTGAAATATACCACCAACTACCCTCAATATACCCTCGATAGGCAGCAGAGCCTAACAGTTCAACTTTTAAACATCTATAGTCCTCGGAAAAACACGGCATGTGTATTTTCTGCATACCGCGTGGGTTGAATGGATTCAAGGCACTTTAAAAGAAGCGTGACATATTTTTGAAAAAAATGTGAGAAAACGTTGGCCTGAATCACAAGTTAGAAAACAAAAAGACAGTTATTTTCCTATTGACTTAGAGAGAGTAAAGCCTTTTTATGCCTTTGAGAGAAAACAAAACTTTCTTTTTGGCTATTTGGCTGTTTGAGCTAAAAAAAAGCCAGGGAAGGAGGGAAATTTTTCTGACCTCGCTTTCGTGCCTTGTTTTGCTCAAATGCCCCCAAACTCTCCAAAACTTCTTCGTCTTTCTTTATTTTTTCTTCTCTTCCCTTGAAAAATGAGCGCCTTTATCTCTAATGTTTAATAAAGGCAAGCGTGTTTTTTTGTTTTTGTTTTTATAATTTCAAAAAGACATGTCCACCACCTAGTTGCACGTTCATGATGAATTAAAGCGCCATAGCATGCTAAACATATTTTTAAAATTTTTTAAGAGCATTTGATCCACTGGGTCCACGCGGTAGATTGCGTAAAAAAAGAAAAGAAAAGAAGCGTCTCGATAGTACATACTACCAAGCCTATGCTCCGTGTTTTCGGTAGAATTTTGTTATATATATATATTTTTTTTTTTTTTCGGAGCGGTCTAAGTCACCGGAAAAATCGGCCCTCGCACGTGGAGAGCTCACATTTTTATCATACTATTTTGTAAAGTATCTTTCCGCAAAGTTTTAGCTAGTTGGTCAAACAAATAAACAAATTAGTCGTTAGTTGTTTATACAGCAGGATGTTTAGTCTACGCGAGCATGGCGACATTGTTACCCACTTTAGATGAGCAATTTAGTCACTGGGGTACGACTGCTAGCCTGGGGTCTTTAATGTGCACCACGCAGTAGTTATAGACGACTGCGCGGGGGGGATCGGTGGCCGGGTGGGCTAGCGCACACCAGCTCGGAGCACGTGGAGCGAAAGCTCGCGCTGCAAAACCCAGGGATCCTGGGTTGAATCTCCACCCATGCCCGTTTCGATCTGGATGAGCATCGTGCCGGCGTGCGGTCGTGTACCACTACTACGTGGTGCACGTTAGAGACCCGTGGCTAGCGGTTATACTGCACTGGCTAAATGGCTCATCTACAGCTGGGGGACTCGTCACCCTTTGTTGAGGCAGACTAAGTTCGAGGCTGTATAATCATACACATCAACCCAATTTGTTTTTAATTTTACACGACCGCGCGCTTGTACGATGTTTATCCACTTCGGGGGGGGGGGGGGGGGGGGGGGGGGACTGAACTTATGATTCCTGGGTTCTGTACTGTGAGCTTTCGCTCCACGTGCTCCGAGCTGGTGTGCGCTAGCGTGCACTAGCGTGCGCTAGCCGAACGTTGCGCTAGCCCACTCGGTTAACGAACCCCTGCTAGTTGGTATCTGGTCAAATTGGACACTTCGTGTTTATACAGCGTATGGTCGCTCTGCCAGGATGGGGCGACACAGGTTTACAGTGCAGATGAGCAATTTGGCCAGTGCAGTATGACTACTAGCCTGAGGTCTTTAACGTGCTCACGCAGTAGTGATACAGAAAAGCACGACGGTACGATGCTCATCCAGATCGAAACGGGCAGGGGTGGGCTTGGTCACTGGTGTCAGCTAGATTTGCTATTACAACTAGCCCAACAGGTAGTTTTGATTAAGTTTCGCAAGCTAGAAAGTATTCGAAGAAAACAAAAAATTTGGAAGTTGGCAGGATGACGCCACCAGCGCGTTGACTCAATTCAAGGAAATAGCTAAAAAAATCGTAACCATCTTTATTAACTGAACCGACTGATGATTATTCCGCTTCCCCGCTGATAATAGCAGCGGTTTTAGGTAAAACAATTAGTGTACAAACGAAAAGCCAGTAAGGCTTAAGAGCGGGCGCCGCAAGTTAACAAGCCTGTCAAGAAAGCTGCAGCCTGTATTGGTTTATCTGCGCTCTAAAAAATGCCTTCGCGTCTACTTACCCGCAAAACACTCGAACAGCCAATCTCTGCAATGTACGAAATCAGCTCAGCGAATGTTGAGGCGGAACATCTGTTTAGACCTTAAAATAAAGCCTGCGCTGTGGCATTACGCAATGCGAAGCGGCATGCTTACATTGCGTAATGCTACAGCGCAGACTTAATTTTAAGGTCTAAATGGATGTTCCGCCTCATCATTCGCTGATCAGCTTTCATAGATCGCAGGGATTGGCTCTTTAACTGTTTTGCGGGTAAGTAGACGCGAAGGCATTTTTTAGAGTGTATCCATTCATTCATAAAGATCACGATCAGTCTAAAAAGTCACGCGATAATTTTGTAAGTTGTGTTTTTGTTTTAAAACAAATTTATGCCCTGTGTCAGCCTAAAGTACCATTGGTCTAAATGATAAAAATTCGAACGCTGCAGTTTGTCACATGGCAAAAACAACCCGTCGAGAGCTTCTACCTGTCACCTAGGAACCTTGAATGGACTGAGCGAATAGAATTTGGTTTTTTTTCGACCCGCACATGGTTCCGAGCAATTTTTTTGTTACTTGGGATGTTTTGATACCGCTGATGCAAATAAAATTTCCTAACTGTGGCGAATGTACTGCGTGGTACGCGTGACCTTACATTATGGCTGTGAACTATGTTGTGCTTTGTCACCGTTCGTCGCTATTGCGAGAGAACTTATGTTCGGATCGCAGAAGCACGAATTAACGAAGTCAACGAACTTACAACGATCGCAGTGATAGCGGTGACACCGCGTAGCGCTTCTTCAGGATTTTTCCGACAACAGGTAAACATGTCGTAGTGATCGGGGGTGGTCATTTTGACCCGTCGCTAGCTATTGGCGCGCAGATTCCGCTCAGTTATGTGTATTGTGGGGGTTCCACGCTGTTGTGGCTCGTAATAAATTTTTACGTTCTTTTACTAAGACCAAACCTGACATTTCCGTGCCGTTGTTTTCCGCCGCGGTAAAAAAGGAAAAACCAGACAAGCATTTTCGGCTTTGGTAAAGAACAAATAAGCGAAACAAGCATATTCGCTAAAATATCGTTCGCTAAAACGTCCTTTGCGGGAATGACCAATATTCGCTAAAACGTCATTCGCTAAAATGTCGATTCGCTCAAATGAATTCTTTTCGTTAAAGTGTCATTGGCGAAAATGTCAATCGCTCACGTGGTATGGACCCCTTCGAGGTGTTCATGCAGTCAAGCCACCGCCATAGGTATATTTGGCTACTACCACCTCAGACAACGACAGATTGATGCCTCTCGACATCGCTAGAGAGACTCCGTTCAGTCTCTCGAGCCCGGGCTAAAACAAAACACACAAGCCGTAGCATCAGAAATCACAGACGAACCCGCACGCACGATATTGTCACGAATGACAATTGATGAAGCGACGATAACTGGAGAAAATAAACGTTTAATGGCACGAACTTGTGCCCAAAGCAAAAAGGAAACTGAAGATAACAACAAAGCGTCGCGGCTGTCGAAGTCGGCGAATCAGCTGGATCGAACGCTGGAGCGAGTCTGACTCCGCTCTCCATGCGGAGTCCCTTATGTACACTCGTGGGTGCCTGGAACATTCGGTGTAGAACTTTCGGCGCGTAAAACATTTGAAGCTCGATCACACGAGAACGTTCTCGAACTTACGAGAACGCCAAGTTGAAAGAGTAAATAAAAGGACATACTGCTGACTGGAATCGAACTTAGATCATCCGCGCGACAGCCAAGCGCGTCAACTATTCGGCCACGCAGCGCTCACCCGGCGACGCACGTAGCATTACTCGCTCCTTTTAAAAGCCCATGGTCTTGCTGTGACGTGCCGGGAAACAATGCAGCAAAAGAGACAGAAATAATGGCAAACTATGTTGACTTGTACAACACAATCCTATCGAGCGTAGTACAAAACGCAATTCATAGTTCTATCGATCGCAGTACGGCTTGAGGCGCACGACGCGGACGACTTCCGGTCTTGCAGGGCGACGTGATAAAGTTCGTGTTTTGTCGGGCATCACCTCGTAGCTAAAATACCCGAGTCGACGAAGCAATTTGTAGCTTCCGAAGTAGCGCTTCAGGAGTTTCTCGCTGATACCACGGCGGCGGCGGTGCACAACCACCAACGAGGTAGAGGGGCTTAGAGTGATAAACCGGAAGTTCGGAAGTGGCACCCCCCGGTTGCCGCCATGTTTTACGCAAATGTGACCACTCGTCACGTGACCTCACAAGAGCCGTGACGTCGCAGGTAAGATGGCAGCGCACAGAGCTGGCGGATGCGAGTTTGTTCGGTGCGCGGCAGCCTGCGGCAGCCGTGATGTGCAGCGGCTTTCCGACGATTTCGGGCTTTTTTGTGCTCGCTGACGCAGGTATAATGTGAAAATATGAAGGAATGAGACTTTATACCCCTTTTTCACAAGATCGCTCTGGATCATCTGGATATTAACAACTGTGAGACAGCATCAGCCATATCGCCGTACCGGTGCTCGGATTCGGGATCTGTTCGAAGATCGCTAGAACTTTGAGTGGTTTCAGCATAAAATTTTCGCATTCTCTTAGCTTTGTTTGAACGTTGGAATGTCTGAGAATCGACGCGAAAGGTATACGTCGCGTTTGGGCCTAGGAGAAGTTGTTTCAGGCCTGCGTCACCGAATAACCATAGCAACTTTTAGCGAAGAAGCTCCTGCGATCTTGTGCAAATCGACGATTCTACATTCAATCGCTTTTCTTCCTTTTAGGGTGAGTGCGAAGTGCTCACTTATTTTCAGCTACGAGGATGACGTTTTATCGAGTGTGGGGGTGAATAAATCGCTGCAGGCACCTGCTTCAAAGTTATTCGACTTCCAATAAGAACAACTGTTTTGGTGTATGCATAGATCAACATCACCTCTTTCTCTTTCGTAGGATTTGTTGCAGCAAAACTTTTTTTCATCAAGAGTGCATTGCATTAATCAGTCAATTATTTACTTGTTCTAATTACCTGGATAAGATTATTCATGTTTGTGTTCATCCCTTGCCTGAAGAGCAGTCTTGTTGAAAAATGTTGACCATTCCTTTCGGTCTCTTTAATAGACTTTTTTTTAAAAGTGTGGGGTGCCTATACTTCGTATCATTGTAACCTGGAAAAGGGCGACCGCCACAGCCCCCTCGAGCCAATTGGAGAGACAGAGCGAAGGTGTGTGACAAACCTGTGCAGACGAGCACTCTGAATGACATGTTGTCATGTGCCTCTCTTCAACATGCACATTGGCTCACCGACACTGTAGCCTTTGCTGTTTGCCAAATTGTGATGAAACGCATTACAGTAGCTACTACTCTAATTACCCCAGGCTTTCATACTTTGGTCATTTGTTCGACAAGAATGTTATGTCCGCCATCACTGTGAACTCGGCTCAGCGCCTATTGGACTCGAATGCTGCATTAGCATTCGACGTAAACTGGGGCCCATTTGTGTGCTTTACGCCGAAAAAAAATGGTAACAGTTGTGTTGCTTGATGGGGTTCTGCAAAGGGTCTATTGTGTCATACGTATAGGAGGTGTCCTGCTATATAACAATGGCTCAATACATACGATTAAAGTATATGCTCAGAGGTGTGTTCAGGAGAAGTGGAATGACTGCAGCCCAATGCAACAAGTCTGCCAGTCTGGTATGTCCCATTAATTAATATTGAAGGGTCAGAGATGGTGATTGTCCTCAAAAGGTCTAGCGTGTGCAGTAAAAACACTTCTTGGGGTCTAGACTCCGAAGGCGTAGAGGCAAGCGTAAATATGTTTTTTTGGTTAGTGTATCAAATGCGTTTATTTCCACTGGATTACATAATTATTGATTCTTAGATAATGGTTCCAGAACGAGTTCTTTCTGCGACAGTCTCCTGTCAGGCGTTCAGTCGTGATACCTGTGCTCCTTGTTGTCGGATGACACTCCTGGCACGTCGGTGCTCAGTTTGGTCGAGTAGCAACTTTGACCGAGTGATACCGTCTTGTAATCATACGTCATGTGCGCCCACTGACATCTGATGCACTGAAGCTGCAGGGCGGGCTTCTAATCCGCAAAATTTTCCTGGTAGTTTTCTGCATCAATGCAGCAAGCTCGGGCATGTATTGGTTATGTGGCTGTGCCTCTTGCTGTACCGTTGACTTGATAGCTGGCAACAATGTTTGTTTGATACCCAAGCCATTTCACTTCCATTTCGTAATGGAGATTTATTCTGCATCCCACGACCACTGCAACTTGTGCAAGTCTTGTGTGGCAAAGTGAAGTCTCGTGATGCTTGCAGTCCACTTTTGAGAGCAATCAACCATTCTATTTCTTAAGGTCACTGAGCGGCATTCTCCCTCAAAGTTTGAAATTGTGTGCTTCGTGGCGTGGACACGGATAATTAGTGCCAGCAAATTATTAGGTATTGTCCTCGGAGGACAACCGACACCAGATTAACTCTCCTTGCATTTCCGTTCACCTGCTTTGTCGTGCTTACCCGTCCATATGAAGTAGATTACGAGCTTCGGGGTAATGTCGGCACCAGGGACAAAGACCGCCGAAGATAATCCTCAATCTTCCGCGGACGCTCGTCGACACGTGGTCGAGGGTCGTTCGGCACGAACCCTTGCAGGCCAATTCATTGGTACGGGCACCTCCAGTAGACATGGTCGGCCTCATGCAGTGGTAGCAGAGTGGTTTTCGGTCGGCCATTCGCAGTACCTCCGTTTTCCTCGGTGTACTTTGTTCAGCGCGGACCTACACTGGTTCTTCCCGATGTCAGGAATGCTTTGGCGTTGGGGTGTCTCGTTGAATTGACATTGAATAGTAACACGTAGCCGGTGGTGGTCGTTGTGACTTTGTGGCATAAGTCGCCCTCGTTTCGTCAGATGTCGCGTCGCTCGAAGAAGTCTCCAGTTGAAATGCCTGTGTAACTTCTTCTGAAACAATCTCGGTGATCAAAATAAAAGCCGGACAACTGATGGCAGGAACTAGCTTCCTTATCTCCTCCTGGACACCGTTGCGAATGATGTCACGGATGCCTGGGGGGCTGGCGTCGAAGTTGCAGCTCAACTACTCGAGTGTAGCAGCCCTGGGGGGTTGTTGATAGTGACCTGCTCGGGCCTGCAGTGTACATTCAATGTTGGAAGCTTCATTATTATGAACCCTTCGACTGTTGTCGTGGGGTTGCGGACAAGGCTGCTGAAGCTGCTGTCTCTCACATAAGGAACGTTGGATTCTTAGCTTCTTGTCTTCTGTAGCATCAGGGTTGGCGTGGGTGCTTGATCAGAAGCAAAACATTCTCCACGAAGGTGGTGACGCTTTCGTTGGGGCCGTGTCCTCGACAGAATCAGGAATTCGGCTCTCTCTCGTCAATGTTGACTGATAAACATGCACTTCAGCTCGATCTTGCAAACTTCCCACGACGTTAAGGAGGGTTCGTGGTTCTCAAACCAGTGCCTTGCAGTTTCTTCCACGAGAAGTATAGGTTCTGGAGGAGCTGGTTGTCCATCTACGCTCTGTGGCGGGCAACACGGTCATATTGTTCAATCCGGCCCTCGACGTCCTATGCACCCTGCGTGAAAGGACATCAGAGTGCGAGTTGTGACGGGCATGCAAACGATGGTGGGAGCGGACGTGGTTCGCTGCTACAGGTTTGTCAGTGTTGGCTTAGTCAGCTTCGTTTGTTTCTGGCAAAAGACCTCATTCCGGTGGTTTTTGCTGGTAGCAGCGATTGGCTTGGATTTCAAGTTCTTCGTGGTGTATTTCCGAGTTTTGTCCTTGTGGTACTCGCTCGTCTTGCGGATTTTCTGCCGGGCTCGGGATGGGACTTGTTTCACGTCTCGCCGGGGGTTTAAGACTCGGAATAATGTGCCACCCGTGTCTTGTTTTCGGGCAACTCGGCTGAGGAGCCGCCAGGGTACACACAGAGTGAAGGGCTATGGGTAAAGTGCCCAGCACCTCCACCAGAACATACAATGACAGCTGAGCATGGCCTGGAACTTTCCAGAATAGTAAATATTGATAGAAAATAGGACTCGAGCAAGCATTCGTGACAATATAATAAAACAGACTGAAAAGAGTCTATCCTGACCACTAAAGAAGCTGCAGTGCTTTAGTGGCATTCTGTCCGAATAAATCCTCTCCTTTGCGGTCTGGCAACTGCCGTGGACGAGCTGAACTGAACTCGATGTGAGACCACTTTTCTGGTAATGAGCCGCTGCAGACTGCAGTCGCAAAGCGGCGTGAATTGGTGGACTGGGTAGGTAACACGCGCGATGGAATGTCCATACAACTTGCAATTCGCGTAACGAGTGTTGATGAAACTTTGGTGTCGACGAAACGTGCGACAGACCAGCGGAATCAATACCAACTGCAACATCTGTACTCCGTGAAGGTGCACGTCTACGCCAGAACAATTTAGTAGGCAGCACAGCATCACCTAAAGCACGGCACAGGAACTACCAGCTTGAAGGCAGCTTTTCGGCGCGCCGCACACCTGTGCTCCGCGAAAGTGCACGTCTACGCCAAAACTATTTGCGAAGCAGCACAGTATCATTTAGCACGGCACTGGAACTGCAAGCGGCAAGGCAGCTCTCCGGTGCACCGCACAACCAAAGTGAGCCTTCGGGCATTTGAACGAAGCGGCACCACGATTGCACACTGCCAAGCACCACTCACGCAATTTCCGTCGCTAAACTGTTTCCAAATATATTGCACACGCTTTACTGCAGATCTCGAAGGTTCCGATGGGCAACGAGAGCGCAAAAACGTCGCCTTAAAATTTATCCTTACGGTGTCCAAGTCAATCCGAGGTCCGAGCAACATAGGGCCGATTGTCTCCTTTGTGGCAATATCCTCGTAGGTCACTAGCGAAATGCTCACCGTTCCCACCGTTCCTCCGTATTTTCACGTTATATTGACACCACGCTGAACTCTGAATCCGCTTTCGACCATCCTAATACAACCTGATATGACGGCTTCCGCGTCTAAAATCAACTCGCCGAGACGATCGACAACGAACAAAGCATCCAAGAAGCTCCGGCCAATGCTCCGGCCCAGCTGGGGCCAGCCGCTGCATGGGCGCTGCCATCTTTCCTGTGACGTCACGTCTTCGGTTTGGTCATGCGACCAGTGGTTAAATTTGCGTACAATGGCAGCCGCCTCATGGGGGTCACTTTCGAGTGCAGACCGGAACCCCGGTTTATCGCTCTAAGCCCCTCTACCTCGTTGACACCCACAGCCTGTCTACGGGCTGGAGGTGGACGTCCCGACGACGAAGGTTGTAGCGGCCAGTGTCGACACGGTGTTGGGCTTGAATCCGGAGTCTGGCGAGCTGACGGACTTCTGCCCGTTGGCCAACCACCTGGGCGTGGTCGCTTCCGTCGGCAACCGGTTCGTGGCGTAACATCGCGTCCAGCATTGTCGTTACTTTGCGGTTGAAAGGGTGTTGCCCCGGTAATCTCTTGCACGGCCGTGTTGTAGCCAAATGTGACGCACATCGACAGCTCGCCCCATGTCTTGTGCTCCACGTCGACATACATAAAGATCCCGTTGGCGATGCTCTTGTTGAGTCTCTCCGACAGCCCGTTGGTCTGCGGGTGGTACGCCGTGGTGCAACGATGGCTCGCGTGGCTGAGACGAAGGGTTTCTTGCGTCAGCTGCTCCATGAACAAGTATCCACTGTCTGAAATCTGAATTTTGGGAGCGCCGTGCCGGAGGACGATGGACTCCATGAACAACTTGGCGACTTCTACCGTAGTCCCCGAAGGAAGGGCTTTCGTTTCGGCGTACCGCGTGAGATATTCTGTGGCGGTGATTATCCATTTGTTTCCTTGCTTCGATGGCGGGAAAAGACCAAGCAGATTCATTCCGATCTGCTGGAACGGTGCGGTCGGGGGAGCAATCGGCTGCAGGAGACCTGCCGGCTTCGTGGGCGGTTTCTTGCTTTGCTGACACTGGTGTCACCATTGCGTGTGGAGGTAAACGGTTTTCGGGAGCTTGGGCCAGTAACACCTTTTATAAAGTCGGGCCAGCGTACGGCTACAATTAAGGTGTCCAGACGTCGGTTCGTCGTGGCATGCTTGAAAGATCTCTCGAAGATCGGTCCAGATTGCCAGCAGCCACGGCGACCTGTAGTTCCCGAAGTTCTCTTTGTAGAGTACACCATGTCGAATGGTGAATGTCGACAGGGCTCGTGAGAAAACACGTGGCATGGTATTCCCGCGCCCCTCCAGGTGCTCTATATGTGCACGCAGCTCGGGATCGTCTCGTTGACGTCGTGCCATGTCGTCGGTATTCACTGCGCCTATAAAGCACCCGTCGTCATCGTCGTCGCTGTTGCCGGAAGGTGTTTCGAAGGGGGCTCAAGACAGACAGTCGGCGTCGTTGTGCTTGCTGCCTGACTTGTGGACCACAGTCATGTTAAACTCTTGTAGTCAGATACTCCATCAAGCGAGGCGTTCCACCGGATCCTTGAGGCTCGCAAATCAGCAAAGCGAGTGGTGGTCCGTGACTACGCGGAACGGGCTCCCGTACAAGTACGGACGTAACTTTGTGATTGCCCAGATGACCGCAAGGCATTCTTTCTCCGTCGTGGAGTAATTTTTCTCCGCCTTGGACAGTGTCCGGCTTGGGTAGGCGATGACTCGCTCGGCGCCTTCTTGCACTTAAACCAGTACCGCGCCAAGTCCTGCGTTACTTGCGTACGTGTCAATCTCGGTGTCTGCATGCTGATCGAATTGTCCAAGACCAGGAGGAGTTTGGAGTCGTCGCTTCGGCTCATGGAATGCCTGCTGCTCCTCCTCGGCCCATTCGAAATTCTCGACGTCCGTCGTGAGGTTTGTGAGCGGTGCGGAAATCTTTACGAAATCCCGAGCGAAGCGTCTATAGTAGGCACATAGTCGAAGGAACCTTCTCACAGCCTTCTTATCTGTCGGCGCTGGAAACCCTGCGACGGCGCGAGTCTTCTCTGGGTCTGGGCGAACGCCTCCGTCACTAACCACGCGGCCTAGGAACTTCAGTTCGTCATAGGCGAACTGGCACTTTGACGGCTTGAGGCGGGTCCGGCGGTCCGTATGGCTTGGAGAACAGCTCGGAGTCGTCGCATGTGCTCCTCGAAGTCAGTTTTAAATACTGCGACGTCGTCAAGGTAGACGAGACAGATCTGCCACTTCAGCTCTGCCAGTACTGTGTCCATGACACGCTGGAAAGTTGCTCGCGCCGTGCATAGTCCAAAGGGCATCACCTCAAACTCGTACAGTCCATCCGGCGTGACGAAGGTTGTCTTCTTTCGGTCCCGTTCGTCGACTTCGATCTGCCAGTAGCCGCTCTTCAGGTCCATCGATGAAAAATATGGAGCGTGATGCAGCCGGTCTAGCGTGTCGTCTATAAGGAGGAGTGGGTAGACGTCCTCCTTCGTAAACGCGTTCAGCTGCCGGTAGCCCACGCAGAACATAAGCGTTCCGTCCTCCTTAACCAGTACGACTGAAGAGGTCCACGGACTGCTTGAAGGCTGGATTATTTCGTCGTTCAGCATTTCTTGCTCTTACTCCTGGATGACCTCAGTTTCTTTAACGGATAGTCGGTATGGAGATCGATGCAAAGGCAGCGCGTCGTCTTTTGTAACGATGCGATGCTTCGCAACGGTGGTTTGGCGCACCTTCGGCGACGTCGCGAAGCAGTCGCTGTATTTAGCGAGGAGGTATTTCAACCGCCGTCGTCTTGGGCCCGGAAGCTTAGGGTCAATGTCGACCTGCGCTGGCGACGTACAGTTTTGCTGAAGCGGCGATGATTTCTCAGTAATCGCGGCGATTTCGGCGGAGTTTCAGAGCTCCTCGACGTGGCCCACAGCTGCGCCTTTAGTGAGGTTTGCGTTTCTTGTCAGACGTTCGTCACGAGGACCGTAGTGCGACCATCCTGAAGTTCAGCTACTCCCCTTGCGACGCCTATTCCTCTCCCTACACTCTAAGAAAAAAAGGAGGAGAAAGGTAGCAACAGTGACTGTTCCTCCTTGTTGCGGACAAGTTGCCCAGAGAAGGGAGAAACGCGAGTTCAGATGAAAGGAGAATGTCGAGTGCTCCCTGTTCAGTTGGCGCAGGTGTAAAACATCGCGCTACTGAACATGTGGTCAAAGGCTCCATCCCCAGAAAAGCGGTTTTTTTTTCTGTTTTTTTTTCTCGTAGTTTTTTATCTTTATTTATTAAAACACACGTAAACAAACCCAGACCGATGAAAGGAAAATTAAAGTCCTTATTATTCACCGAGACGTTTTCCTCCTTCTCCAGGCAGACGGGAGAAAGCTTTCGCCCTCCCGACTCATCTTCTTTCGGTTTCGTTTTTCGAGCACATTGCGCACATTGTTTAATAAATTAATGTTGAGTTGATTGAGCTTCAGCGGCAGCGAAGGCCGCCAGTAATTCCGTCTTCTAGTGCAAACGTGCAGAGAATTTCGGTTGCACAGACGTTTTTACCAGTAATTTTATCAAACGAGCAAACGAAGCCGCTAGAAACAGCGAAGTTCCGGAGCAGTGCCAGCAGCGCTACATACACTGCGTAAGACCGCCGTCTCCTATTTGCGGAACTCACGCGGAACTACAGCAGCGAAACCACGAGGAACTGTGTCGACGTTTTCGACGTTATGGAAATCGCGGAAACTGCGTCCAAGGCAGGCAGGTTTTCCTGCCGGCTGCCTAGGTGCCTTCCGTGATGAGTTCAGTTCTGTTGTCCCGTGCCGAGTGCCAACCGGCGTTCAACGTGATTCTGTATTTCTGCGTGTCAGCAACATCGTCAACGTGGTTCTGTATTTCTGCGTGTCAGCAACATCGGGATGGCAGTGTTGTGGGTTGTGAACAGAAGACTGGAATTATCGCCGATGTGACCGTGTGTTCGCGTTTCAGTGGTGTAACAACAAGATGAGATGACGTAAACTGTCGGGCATTGATGCCGCTGGTCGGGCCGTGATCGGAGGGGGCGGGGTGTCGCAGGATGACATTCCACTTTCCATTAAAGAGTTTAAAACCACTTGAGGGATTAGGTGCTGTCGATCGACGTGTGGATAGTCATGTTGGAACGCTGGTCTGAACGGTAAGCTCCTATCGTACAGTGGCCAATGTGACTGCCGGTCGCCAAGAGCGATTGCGCTCCGGGGAAAAGACTGAACAGTACACAATTATGACGGAAAGTATGTATATTTACAATGGAAGTTTAGCATTAAAAAAAAACAGTTAAAATCGTAAAAAAGAACGCTATCTTTTATTTCACAGTTTAAATATATTACGGTTCCTGTAGAAACTGCCCTCCAAGTGGCGAGCTGGGATGAGCGCTAGAAGTTTTCGAGCTCGCAACGGCGTAGCTCCGTACACTTAACAGTTGCCGCAAGTCGCGGCTTTGACTGCATTCAAGTTGATCGAAAAGCGATTTTTCTGCCCGTGAAGCATCACTTCCAGCTGAGTGAATATCCGCTCTACAAAGATTAATTCAAGACGACAATTGCAGCCGTGCGCGAACACCACAAATAGAAAAACAAACACTACAATATAAATACTGGCTACGAAGGGCCGTGCGGGAAAACAAACTCATGGCTTGGAACCACATTGGAGCGGCTCGATTTATTGGCTTTCAAATAATTACGTCATGATCAAGCGTTTTCTTTTAATAAAATATTCATCTCCTGAGCCATTAAAAATAGTCTCAGATGTATGACATTGCTGGAAAAAAATGAACATGTTCGGAATATTTTTTATTTTTTAGGGAGTCACCGAAAAATTCCGTACGTTCAAAACGACCAGTATAAAAGACGGAAACGCAGGGCTCGGGGGTAGTGTGCTGTTGTATTGATGTTTGTATGTGCGATGCCTGTGTATGCGCTCAATATATGTTCACCTGATGCTTGTAGTGTGTGTAACGTGTCTACATGTGTTAGAGATTCCCGAAGAAAAGGAAACGCTATTGTGGCGTAAGAAAATAAAAAAAAATTGTAAAACATAAATTGGGCGGTACCTATCGCCACCTAGCCTAGCTACTTGCGATTACTCTGCTTGACCCTGTCATCTGGTGGCAAGCGATTTAACATCCTTTTACGCTACGCGGCTACGCCATAATTTCGTGTTACCGTGCTGAGGTCAGCCAAGAGGTTGCTTCGGATTTGCTTTTTTTTGAGAGCTGCTTTTGGTTTTGCGGGCAAATGATTTTCACTCCTCCGTGATGCACGGTTGACGCAACGGTTGACGAAGAAATTGTGGCTCGAGGAATAGCAAAGGTAAGACATAAAGTGCGCGAACTGGGTGCCGCTTGTCTCCGTTGAACATTGCAGTGCTGATGATGAGAAGACTGAGTGACAGCATGCTTTCGAAACGTAGGTTTCTTTACCCCTGCAGGTAAAGAAACTTCGGAAATAAATAGAGTTCGCGGAAAGCTCGTGTTACGTTTTTATTTGCTGCTCCTCTCGCTTCGTACAATAGACTTAGTGTTCTCGTTAAGCCTTATCGAGCTCGATTTGCTCGATTCGTGGCCGCCATAATGAGATGCAGTCGACGGAGGAACTTTTGCTCCCCTGCCTTAAGGGACGAACGTTTCTCCCTTTCTGAATGAACATATGTGTCAAGAGCGTTCCCACTTTTAGGGAGGACTATACTGACCCTTTTTTCTAAGAGTGTAGAAGCAACCGGAGGTTTCTCTCGAGCAGAACTTCGCCGCAAAATGCTTCGGTGATCCCAACGGGTACGAATACACACGACCGTGGCGGTAAGTTGACGTGGCTTGCGAGGGCTCGGACCGCGGATGACGTCGCTTTGGGTTCCTCCGTGGTTGAAAGAGGCTTTTGTTGCGTCAGCCGGTTTTCCCCGAGGTCGATGACGGAGCCATACTCGCATAGAAGGTCCATTCCGAGGATGACGTCCCTCGCACAGTCTTGCAGAGCGACGAACTTCACAGGGCACGGCTCACCGCGGATCTCGACGCAAGCAGTGCATCTCCCGACTGGTGTGATGAGGTGCTGACCGGCGGTTCGTGGAGGACCTTCCCACGGCGTTGCCGCTTTTCGCAGGCGGCTAGAGAGCCTCCCACTCAAGACCGAGTAGTCTGCTCCGGTGTCCACGAGTGCCGATGCGTCATGGCCGTCGATAACAACGTTTTAAGTTGTTGGGCACCGTTGCAGGAGAGTCATTGCTCTCCGACGTACGTGGAGCGCAATGACGCTCCTGCGCTCCGACGTACGTGGAGGCTCTTTACGTCGTCCGTTATAGTCGATTCACACGACGGACTGATCCGCGGACGGATTGATCACGTGACGACATGTCCGCGGTTCGTCCGTCTCCCAAGCGCATCCACACGAGGGAGACGACGAGCAGACGCCAGCGAGGACGGATCGAACCTGTTCGCCGCCCCACAGTGCCGCGAAACTCTCAACATCGCACCGTGGCACCGTTGTCCAAGAGAGAAATCGACGTTTGCTACCGCGATAAAGAATCGTACGCCGCTGTTACGTACAGATCGAGACAAAACATCGGGACAGGCTTCGCACCAAGCGCCACTAACTTTACTAACCCAATTCATGACAGTGACACAGGCATGGTCCTGCTCGAGAAAGCTTTGGCGTAGACGCGACGAAGTTCTGGGCTCGCGGAGGGGCGTTCGGAGGTGCCTTCATCCACTCCGCGCTCGTGCACAACACTCAAGCACGCCACATGCACAAGAGTGGTCTTGCTCGGTGAAATCCCGATCGGACGTGCCAGAATTACCGCGGCGTGCTAGCCGAGTTTTGACGAGAGCTTCTTTACACGGACCCGTTGGAGTACCGGAACCTGCGTCGCGTCAGCCGGACAAAGTTTCGGGAGTTTCTTTCACTCGTGGAACCAAGAATCGCGCGACAAAATGAAACAACAAACGCACAAAACAACGATGCGCCACTTTTCTTTTGAACGCCCAGAAGCAAAAATACCAAGAAAACCATGTACCGTGGCCAGACTAAATGCTTTCCAAGTCAATCTGCCACCAAAAGTTCGCGAGTGAAAAAGGTGCTCGACTTTATCAGTCCGCGCGTCCGCTGACGGGGCGCGGATCGTAGGAATCGGTGACGTCACGGTTACGTGGTACACGGTCCGCGGACGAAAATCGCGATTCGATCTGTCGTGTGAATCGGCTATTAACGGCAACTTCACCTCCGGGAGTTGCCGCGCTTAGTTTTCCTGGCGGAAAATGGGAGACAGGCGGTCAAGGCGGTCAAGGCGGGACCGACGGAAAGGCGATGCGGAACGCCGGGGGGATGGAGAACGGGGACCTCGTGGGTGCTGTCGGCGCTGGTGACGGAGGGCGACGGAGGTATTCCTCGATGACAAGAGGGCGTTCGCCGTACCTTGGGCGAGGGTCGTTCGGCGCAAACCTCCTGGGCCCATTTGGCAGTATGGGCACCTACGGTAGACGTGGTCAGCCTAACCGCAGTCGTAGCACAACGGTCGCCTGTCGGCCGTCCGCCACACGTTCGTCTTTCTGGCCGCAGCTGGTTCTGGGTGAAGGTGCGCCCGATCTCCCTGGCGTCGCTGGTACTGCGACACTAGAGGTTCACGTCGGGGAGGCGCCATGTACCTGCGTGGCGCTGGTGGTGCTCGTTGGACCATCGCGGCGTAGCTTAGGGCTGACTCTTCCTCTGCTGCTACGTTGACGCGAGTCTCGGGCTGGAAGCCTCGGTGCACCTCCTCTCGGATAACCTCGGCGAGTGAAGGTGAGGATGGGCGATTTGCAGCTGGTAGGATCTTGCTGAGCTTTTCCAAGACGATATCCCGGACGATCTCCCGAAGGCTGTCGACCTCGGTAGTATTCAGGTCCAGTAAAAACGCTGCGACGGTTGGAGCACTACGCGCGCCGGCGAGTGTGTGGTAATGGCTTGCTCGGGCCGTCAGTGCGCGCGCGATATTGGTGGCTTTGGTTACAAAACCATCGACAGTCGCAGGGGGATTGCGTACCAAGTTTCCGAAAATTTCGCTCTTCACGCCACGCATGAGTGCACGCAGTTTCTTCTCCTCGGCGGCCTACGGATAGGCTCGGGCACTTAGACGCAGGACATCTTCAACAAAGCTTGCTACGCTTTTGTTGGGGCCTTGTACCCTTATTTGAAGGAGGTCCTCCGCTCGTTGCCTACGGCTGTAGTTGATGAATATCCGCTTCAATTCGACGGCGCATGGCTTTCACGAAGTAAAGGAGGCTTCGTGGTTCTCATACCAGTGCCTCGCGGTGCCTTCAAGTGAGAAGTAAAGGTTCTGGAGGCGGTGCTCATCCGTCCATCCGGTGTGGCTGACTACACTTTCATAATCATGCGGCCAGTCTTCTACATCCTCGTGGGCTTCGCCGTGAAAGGGCGTCGGAGTGCGGGGAGTGACGGGCAAGATGACGACGGGTGGGGTAGTGATCGTCGCGGTCTTCTTCTTTGGCTTCTGCGGCAGGGGTTCGAATTCCGAGGGTCGGTCTTTTTTACGGCGGCTTCTTCGGGCGTTGTAGTCTTCTGCGGAGGGTAGTCTCCCAGGGGTGAGCACCTCACTTGGCCGGGGCGTCTTCGGAGGGGTACGCTTTGCTGGCTCAGAAGGCGATGCCCCGCACCTCCATAAAAATTGTAACGAATGACAATTGATGACGCGATGACAACTGCAGAAACGAAACATTTAAGGGGGGAGAACTTGTGCCCAATACAATAAAAAAGGAAACTGAAGGTGACAACAGAGCTTCGCGGACGTCTAAGTCGGCAAAACAGCTGGATCGAACGCTGGGGCAAGACTGACTCCGCTCTCCACGCGGAGTCACTTATGTACCTACGTGGGTTTCTGGAACATTCGGCGTAGAACTTTCGGCCCGTAGGACATTCGAAACTCAATCAGACGAGAATTTTCTCGAACTTACGAGAACGAAAAGTTGAACGATTAAATAAAACGACATTCCGGTGACTGGAATAGAATCTAGACTATCCGCGCCACAGTCAGGCGCGGTAACCATTCGGTCACGCACGCGCTCGCTTGGCGACGCGCGTGGCAATATTCACAAAGAAGCAAGCCGAAAACGCGGTTATTTAAAACGTACAGCAAATTTGACGGGACGTAAGAAAGGAGACAGGCAACCGCTGAACTAACAACTGAAGTTTTAATCGTTAAGGCGAAGCCTATATGCATGATCAAACAAAGGAAATACCAAAGCCCACTCAAACGCGCACAATCATTGCGCATTCTGTCGTCGTAAAAGAAAATCTAATTCTTTAGCCAACAAAAGAACTGACGTGGTGATGACATACCCTCAAGCGCGCTGTAGCCTCTATAATCTCCCTGGTCAAGGCATTGGCACTTCTTCCAATGACAGTCCATTTTATAAATTCCACATCACAGCCACTACAATGAATGCCCAAGTGCCTGATACTACCCTGTTTACATTGTACCAATGCTCTCTTACCCTATTATTGAGGCATCTGCCAGTCTGACCTACGTACTGTTTACCACAGGATAGTGGAATGGAGTAAACAACTTTCTCTGTACAATAAACAAACCGATTTTGATGTTTTTTTTGTACACTTTAAAGTTTTTTCCGGTAGACTGATCGACATTTTTGCAAAGCTTAGACAACCTGTTCGGGGCAGAGAAGTCCACAGTGATGTCTACCCGCATTCGTATTTTCTTTAAGCCATAAGAAATGTTATCTAAATAGGGGACCACAGCAAAAACCGCAGCACAGCGGCTGTTCGTGTCCTTTCTTCCGTCCAGTCTGTTTGGCTGTGTGTTTTTAAATCATGCCTTAGCAACACGCCCAAGCTTACATTCTGAACAAAAACGCCGAATAACAGAAAGCACCTATGGAAGCCGACAACGCGTTAAAGAACCGAAGAAGTCGGCGTCGTGCTTGAGCTCGCCGGTGACTTTTATGTTTATCCTCTTCTTCTGCAGCTTCTCGATGTTCTTTGCCGACACTTGAATGTCACAGACACACGAAAGAACACGGAGAAAGGAGCGATTGAATACCCCGACCCGACACGTCAACACTCATGCGGTTTAAACTTTGGAGCCCAATGGCGGCGGCAACGGCAGTCGGCCATTGGGTCATCTGGGTCATGGCGGAAGTTTTGTTTCTTTCGTTGTAGAAAATATACAAAGTTGCAATACCAACCTAAGGAATAAAATAAGGACATAGCTTGCTTTTCATTATAAAAATACGAACTTTTACAAACGGGCCAATTTTAAAAATGTTTTAGCAACATTTTGAATACGGCGCTACGACTAAAACGGTGTTAGAACAGCCCACAATAGTCAGCAGTCCGGAGAGAAAGAAGAGTAGAAAAGTGAAAAAAAAACCGCGGGCCTAAGGAGAGGCTCAACTTCCAGGATCGCCTCATCCTTCTGATGTTGGTGACGTCATGCCTCCAAGCGCTACGGCCTTGACTCTAAACTCTGTGTCACTGGTTGTGTACAGTACAGGCGGAGGCAACGTCAGGCGAGGTGAGAAAGGGGGAGCACTAGGAAGGCTGGCTAGGAGGCGAGAAAACTCCTCTCTTCTCAAACGTTCCTAGTGTTCCCCCTCTCTCCCATCGTCCTGCATCGCCCCCCTCTCCCCTCCCGCCCTCCTAGTGCTCGCCCTTTCTCTCTGCTCCTGGCGTTGCCTCTGCATGCACTGCACTCATCTAGAGTAGTGACACGGAGTGGTGTTGCGTAGATCCGCCCTTTGCGGCGCTCCGATGGTTGGAAAGCCGCGAGAGCGGAAAGGAAATACTAGCAACAGTGACATCATCAGCGGGGTCAGCTGACCCTTGTTCGCCACTAAGCCAACACCACCGAGATAAGCAGAGGTCCTCCGCACCGTGACCGCACCATCATCACAGTCAGATCGATCGGGGCTTCAGATTGGCCACGAATCAGCGCGTCGAAGGTCAGACTCGGGCCCTAGAATCGAGTCAGTGAGATACGAATCTGATGGCGTTTCATGAAGTGAGAGGAGGCGATGAGGAGGCTGATTATTTTACGTGGTGTTGACGAAGCTGGCTCGGGGATGCCATCGAATCTTCACGACGCTCCGGACGGACACCAGGCGGAAGAGACGATCGCCGCATGCCCGGCGGCGATCGCTGCGCCTATCAAAATGAGTGTGGTTTATGTTTACTTCTGCCCTACATAAGTGCGATAACTGAAATCACTGGACAAAACGCTATAAAATTTCTAAAGTAAAGGCAGCAAAATCACGGGGACAAAGAGAGAAGCACACAGGACGAACACCGAACTATCAACTGAAGATTTATTGAAAAAAAAAAGCGCCTCGACGAACAAAACACCCTAAAATCAAAAAAATGCCTACTCCGGTGGCGTATTGGTCGCCAGGAATCGAGAAGATCTATCTCGTTTTAATGTAGGTAAATTCAAGACTACGTAAGCCAGCCTTCTAATGTCAGATTTGCTCGGCGTGTCTCAAAACTCTCCTAAAGAGGGTTAAGAGCGAATGTCAGAACCCCCCACCCCCCCCCCCCCCCCCCAAAAAAAAAAAGGAAAACGCCAAACCAAGGACCTTAAGTGATTCCGTACTTACATACGATTTCACACAATATAAAAAAAGTGGCACACCGTTTCGATGTTCCGCTAGTGTTCTCAGTACCACGAAAGTCACCACAACTAGGCCCGAGCGTAAATCAGGCAAATCAAGAGAAAAGCAATAGGCTTTCGTGCATTCTAAAACACGCAAAAAAAAAAAAAAAACTTTGTGGACTGCGCGGTTGGCGCCGTATACAAAATCCCGTTGTCACGCGGCCAATTGCTTATAGGGCGAATCGTAACAATGTGTAAATTAAAGAATTAGAGAGCATACCCTTTCTTTCCGGTCAGTGAGCGGAGGTCACTTGTTCGTGCACTGTGAAGACTACCTCTGTTACCTTATTTCCGAAGCTACCTTAATCGCTGGCAGGGGGCGCACAAAATTGGAAAGAGATGTGCTGGAGGCACTTGCAATAGAAAAAGCAGGCGCGGGACACTGCGTAAGTCCGACTTTCATTTACCTACATATAATGAGAGATTTTATCGACCCCTGGCGAGCGACAGGTGATCGTTGTACGATGTTATTTGATTTGAGGGCGGTTTCTAGTCGAAACCGCTTTCTCAATAAATGTTCAGTTGATAGTTCAACGCTCGTCCTCTGTGATTCTCTCTTTGTCTTTGTATTTTTGCGCGCTGCTGTTAATTTATTATGACATGAACCAGCTTCGCCTGTATCGCTACCTTGATTCCAGCTAAAGAAGTCCGCTCCTAACTTGGATTACTCGACAAGTACTTCACCTTCAGATTAAGCACTACATTACATGCATTTTAGGACAGTGGCGATAAAGATGGCTGCCAATTTCTTTTAGAGCTTCCTGCGATTGTAGAGTGCAAAGCTACCACGAAAGATTGATGAGAGCCAATTGTTCAGTAAAAGAGAAACATTTTTAAACGTTGAAACATCTCTCTCGGCCTGGCATCTAAGTTTCTAAAACGCTAGGCTCCGAAAAAAAAAAAAAAAGGACGGAGTTTGATTGATTGCCTCGTCCCGCTTGAATAAACGTTCGCCCCTTTCCGGAAGGCCAAATAAATTCGGGCCAGCAAATATTCGAACGAAGGCACACTAAGCGAAGCTTTCATCTTTTCATTGAGTCAGAAAGGGGGGGGGGGGGGGGTGCTGGTTAAATATTGGTTGCTTCCATTTATTTATTCCAAGTCCATGAGGCGACCAAATGGAAAAATTGTCCCGTTAAGGAAATACCACGATTACGTCCCAGCTGCCAAAAAAAAAAAGTAAAAGTACAAGCTATGACATTGCGTGTTCACTTTAAAACGGTTTCAAAAAACGACAACAAAAAACATGAAAATTTCGATCATATACGTGTCACGATTTCCACCTTTCTTTTCAAAATTTGTCTGTATTTCTTACTTCTGTCGGGACGAACACGATTCGAGAGGAATCTGCTTTGTCAAATGGAAAAAAAAAGAAAAACAGACATATTGTCGCTTTTGGGGCGGCATATCACAAAACAGATCGAGCAGGAATATCCGAATATCCTTTTCCTGGAACCTTCGGTGAAGAGACTGACGTCTTTTTATTGTTGAGCCAACACTCGCGCAAACAACAAACGCACTCGCTGGTTCGACAGGAAAACTAATATGCCTGAGGATATAAGCTTCGTCTTCAAAAACAGACGCACATTTTATGTAAATTATTGTCTTTATAGAAGAATTTGTTTTTTTCTGTGTATGGACTTTCAGTGAAAGGATGTATATACACATATGTCAATTTTTCGTCGTAGGCCTTTATTATTTGTACTGGTTCGGCCTTTTTTTTCCCCGTCTTGTATTTAGTGTCGCAAATTTTCGGAAATTGAAATTTATTAGCAAGCAGTGATTGATATTTATAACGTCTTTCAATTATACTAAAACACCAATTGCTAACTTGCTAACTTATTGAGTTATATAAGACCATATAAGACTGTTTTCCCAAAGCGCTCTGTTAAAGCGATATTGTACACATGATCTATTGTGTTTAAAAAGATAATAGCATCATAAATTTAATTAAAGACACGAACGTGTTGGTGATCTACATTGTCTTAAAACGAAATAAACATACTGTTCGTCCTCTTGTGTGTTTCTTTCGTTTTAAGTCAATGAATTTATTTCTTTCGTCAGGACCAAGACTTTTAATGACCGTTCATTTACATTTCATATAGACACTAAAACCTAACGATACATTGAAACGAAAATGAACAAAACATTTTATTAAAAACCTTATGCTGGACACGTCTTTTTTCGTTTTAGTTTTTAACTTAAAAAGAATGTTTATCGGGTATCTCAGCGAAGAAAGAACAATTCCTAAAAGTAGTGTATTTGAGGAAAAAAGTCAATTTTCTTGGAACCCTATAACTCGTGGTGGCGGATGTCAGAACATAAGTGATACTTACTAATTAGTTCTATAATTAATTTTAAAGAAATGTCTAATTAACTTTTCAATCAGTGAAAGTAAGCATATCGATTCAATTAGAAACTGGCTGAGCGTCATCCGAAACCACTAAATTAGTCATTTTCAGAAAGAATTTGGGCACGTGAGAATCGTAGTAGTGCGCTAAAGGTACATCTCGTGGAGCGGTTGCGGTTGGAGCGGGCGTGGTTTTTCCTCCTCTTATGAAAGCTCCAGCCTGCTCCACGACTGGTAACTTTATAGCACTACTACGCTTCACACGAGCTCAGTCTTTCTAAAAATTACGGATTGAGTGGTTTTCGATGACGATCAGGCCAAGTTTCTAATTGAAACAATATGCCTATTTACAATATTTAAAAATAAAGTTACGTAGTCATTCATAGTTAATTAGGAAACGAATGAGTGAGTATTGCGCATTTTCTGACGTCCGTCGCCACTTGAAATGCGGGCCCGAGAAAGTGGTATTTTTTACCAGAAATACAGTAATTTTACGAACGTATTCAATTGACCTGGAAAACTGGGGGCACACCATCGCATTCAGAATGCTGTATTTACGCCTTCCCCTGCTTCAGGTGATCCTCAGTTTGCCGTATCCTGACCTTCCTGCCAGTCGGACCTTGTGCGGAGCGCCGACGCTCCCGTATACAGCGTCGGACGAAACGGAACAGCCAGCGCCACAAAACTTCTGACTGCCTCGCATTGTTCTGTTATCTCCGTCAACCGCGGAGATTTCTACCCAAGTCGTCTAGCGACACTGTGCCTCTTCAGTTGCAGTAGGTCCATTTAAGCAACCGCCATCGCAACATTTCTTGGGGCACAATATCGCATTCAGAATGCTGTATTTACGCCTTCCTCTGCTTCAGGTTGGTACTTTGGGTAGGAAATGTTTTAGAAGTAATAATATTTGCCTCATTGCGGTGTCGTGCCCGACCAAATTGTGTTTATTGCTCAATGCGACGCCGTTTTCTTCATACTGCTAATTTATGTGCATTTTTCTTTTAATGTTAGGGAATATTGAAAGTAGCCCTGGCGCCATGTAGGAGGGACAGGAAGCGCAACTAAATTCTGTATTGTCAATTGTGCGAGCTCTTCACACTCTACCAACTGCGATTCCCCCTTCCTCCTCTGGCTTTCACGACTTATTGCCCGCCAAAATCTATTCGAAGCCTGGCCCTAATGGCCTACCCGGTCGCCGGTGCCAACGCTAACCTAAATTCTTTTCGCTCTTTAAAACTAGCACCGCAACACCATGTACGCCCAATCAAGTAAACCTTAAAACATTTCAAGAAGTGGGGCAACAGAGCTGTTGGATGCTCCCCCGAGCAGCCTGCCGATCAGCATATTGCTGCGTAGGGCACACAGGACCGTCCGAGGAAACAACACACAGCTTACGACCAAGATTGCGTCAGGTTAAATCTTAAGAACCTGCCCACAACTCATATCGCTCTTATTACGACAGGACTACTGACAGGCTGCCATATTTGTTTGGGGAAGGAAGCTTTCTTCCATTGGCAATAAAAGAGTTACAGGTTTTCTTCCTTTCTAGGGAACAAAATTTCCTCCCCCCTTTTGTGGGAGCAATGTTCTTCTCTAAAGGAACATGGGGACATGTGAGTTCGTCCTTTCCGGGAGGAACAACCACCCCATTTTTTACTGTACAGGCGTCCCATTTTGCCATTAAAACAACTATGTGCATCCTTTATTCTTAGAGTTTTTATCGAATGGAATCATCTACCTGCCTCACCCACATCACATTTTGACTGAGTTCTTTCTTGTTCAAGTGCTGCACGCTTCGTATTTTTGGTTCTCTACCTTCTCCGTATTTCCAATGTGAATATGTTTGTTTTTTCACCACTCTTCTGAGTGATTTTGGTCTCTCTCATTTAAAAATAAAAGTATTGAGATTTCTTTAAAATTTCTTTTAAAAGTATTAGAGGTAAGATATTCATATTACTACGCGAATTGTTGAATTGTTAAGCCAGATAGGCGCTAAAGAGTATTTGAAGTAAACGGCGCATTTACTGCCTGACATCGGTGTTCACTCGAAAAAATAAGCAACAAAAATTTGCTGTAGCTCCAAAAGGCGACTTCCAGTGTGAGCAACAAAAAAATAAGATTAAGAGCCTTCTGAAAACTAACGTGGATTTTTCTTAATTCTTCCATTTTGCTGAAAATAACTTTAAAATGACCTGCTACGCTACCCGAACGAAACATGAAACAAATATGAGCAAAAGAGAGAACTCGAAAATTCTAGGTATTGCGTTAGCAGTAGTTGCATTGGGCATGGCAAACTAATAAAATCAAAGAAAGCTCAACGAGTTAGTAAAACAAAACACATACACGTATAAAAACCGTAAACAAACACGGCAGAGTTGCGCCAGCCAATATCGAAATCTTCCAGTGAATTCCACTGGCGCTCGATCAACCAAGATCTTTTGTGACTCAATATGAACGGAGCTGGAAAGTCGCCGACTTTTTATCAAGATTGGCGTAACAAAAAAAGAAAGCAATAAAAAAAAAACGTTTTTGAGGCCTTAGGTTTCGTTGAATAAATTCTCTCGGTATATGTAAATCAAGACGCTTTGGGCGTTAGCAAGCAAATTTTAGAAACCAGCTTGATGCGTTTAAGGGACGAGGAGCTACTGAAACCTGCCTTATGTGGAATTAAGTTAGGATTTAATAAATTTAGCTGAATCACCCCCCAGGTCAAAAGCGACAAAAATTAAGTTTGCGACTTGTTTAAACTTTATGAAACAGGAATATAAGCTTGAAATCTATGTTTAGTATAGGTAAGAGTACATTCAATCAGACCCCGTCTTGGAACTAAGATGTCGATATGAAAGCTTGTTTCATATACTATTATTAAACTAAAAATATAATTACTTTTACTGAAATGCCCGAGACTGAGGTATTGACAGACGACGACAAGTAAGACAAGGAGAAGGTCTCAAAAGACGTTCTCGTTCTCTTCCTTGTCGTCGTCTGTCAATACGTCAGTCTCGGGCTTTTCACTAAAATGTCGGATATGCACCAGCTCACCTGCGCCCTTACGTTCTGCTCACATATAATTAATGTAATTTAGAACTATGAACCGCGCTCGGTGTACAAACCGCCGAAACAATTTTGCTAAAAAGACGTTTTCCCTTATACCGCACACGGTGCAAACTCCGCAGAACCTCATACTCAGTGCAGCTTGACTGGCGCCTTCTTTTTTAGCTCACAAAGAAGCTTGCAGAATACATTAATCATCATTGACGTACCTTTTTTTATTAACAAAATCCTTCAGGTATGGTCATATGGAACAATCTCTAAAGAACACGTTCTTGCACAGTTAGCACCTGCAGATTTTGTATGGTGGTAAATACGCCTAATAACACGCACAAATAAGCACACAGGACAGGGCGTATGACCATACCTGAAGGATTTTGTTAATGAAAAAAGTACGTTAATGATGGTTTATGTAATATACAAGCTTATTTGTGAGCAAGAAAGAAGGCGCCTGTCAAGCTGTACTGAGTATGAGGTTCTGCGGACTTTGCCCCATGTGCGGTATAAAGAAAAACGTCTTTTTACCAAAATAGTTTCGGCGGTTTATACAGCAAGCGCGGTTCAAAGTCCGTGTTTTTAGGCATATTTACCACCATGCATAAGTACCAGCTAGCCCAACGCGCAGTTTTAACGCAGATGTTGCCGCACCGAGTAAAAGCTTGTCTTTTAAACGGGCACAGTACTGCAGCTATAGTCAGAAAAATGCGGTATGTTTCGCAAATCATCTAATAAATGTAAAAACAAACATTGTTCTTTTAGTGTATTACAGCGTTAGCCTTAGTGCCCTGTAACATGCGCTGACACTCCTGCAGCGCCTCCAAGGCATTATTGCAGGGGGCGAATAATAACGAAAAGAACGTTTAACCATTTTCAACCCAAAGTATACATTCCTGTAAAGCATTTCAGTCTCTAAACCGTCCTGACGAAAAACGAATTTTCGCAGAGCTTCATCCTGGTACACTATTCGCATGTCTTGTGCGAATAGTGTGTGATCACTCCGTTTGAAAAAAGTAAATTTGTTTTAAGAGGTATGCTGAGCTATTAATACCAGTAGCTTCGTAATGAATGTTATATAAACATTTCAACTGTAAGTATTATCTCCGCAGATCCAATGACCACCATCCCGGTGATGGTTTCATGTTCGTCACACCAAAAAAAAGAAAACAAAAAAAAAAAAAAAACGGGCGTATTGGCCCAGGACGAGGCGTGCCGCACGATTTTTTAAATTTTTTTTCAAGCCATCAATTTCATTTTTTGAGGGTCCCACAGAGTGGATGCCAGAGTTAGCCGTACATAGGCAGGATATGCTAGTTTTTTTATATTTTTTGCGGAGCGTGTTTCAGGCTTACTTGGACAAAGCCAAGTGCGCGTCCCGGCCGCCCTCATAATTACATCATCAATCTGCGAATCCCACGTGAAGTCGGATGGCCAAATGACTCCGAGCTATTTCACTTTATTCTCGTTTGATATTAGCTCATTATCTGAATAATTCGGTCTCTCAAATTAATGTTTCTTAACCATGTGGAATAAACCTGAGACTTGGGCAGAAATGAACATATAAGTTGAAGGAACAGAAAGGGACAGGAGGACTTTCTCAAATTCAACTCCCACATTTATTTAGTCCGCCTCCTTATATAGCTCACAATCGGCCGTCACTAACACAAAGGGGCAACCTCTAACCAGTTCAAACGCCGAACCCTCCAATCAGCCACCACCAACACAAGGGGACAACCTCTATATAGTTCAAACGCCAAACCCTCTAATACACTAAGTAGTACTATGGACGGCATTCATGCCGATTCACAAAGATAACTTTACAATCTGCCCCAAAATTTTACAAAAGGATCAGTACGTATTCGATTCTAACACAAGTTCACAAGAAAAACAATGCCCTCTCCGCAAAAAAGAAATAAAATAAACTTTATGCTAGCGATGGCAGGATGGCACACACTGAACCTAAACGGGGCAAAGATGTACAGTACACACATCAAAATAAAAAAAATAAAAAAATCAACATATTTTTAAGAAGCTTTTGGAATTTTTGCCGAACTTTAACGAAGCCTGACTTATCCAATTTCCTGGAGATTTTATCCGCACCATCTCAATTACTAGTATCTTGCATCATTCCTCTCCTTGTGAATAATTTCTGTTGCCGACCAAATCGCATTGCAAATTTTACATTTGTGGACATGTTTTGCGATTTCTGAGTTCGGTGCACTGTTCTTCACGTTCCTTTTGTGTTTACTCAAGCTGTCGTAAATGCATGGTGATGTCTGTCCCACATACTTAACCCCACATTCCAGTGGTATCTCATACACAACACCATTGTCGCAATTTGCAGATTTTTCTGGATGGTCCTTTTCGCAGTTATTCGCATCTCTCTGATATGGCGTTAATCTACTGAATTTAAAATCCGAGCTAAATACCCTGTCGACTCAAACTTTTTCGCACATGCCTTCAAATTGTGCAAAATTTTATGAATATATGGGATCACAGCAAATCTGGTTCTTTCACCTTGTTTCTTTTCTCTTAATCCTTTGATAACCATTTTTAGCTGCCGTTTGATAAAACTGTCCTTATGTTCTACACTGATCAACCTTTTGCACTGTCTTTCAGTCAAATCCGGGATGAAATTAACACACGATCTTTCTAGCGCGTTTCTTACCAACTGCTTTACAACCTCAGCCTTTACAGTCTTTGAATGACAGCCAATCGTCGGCAACACCGGTTTAGCATTTTTTCTGTGTTGTCCACATATCCCTTGATTCACATGATTAAGTAAGTCTAGGAACTCTAGGACCCCTCTTTCCGGTTTTTCCTTGGTAAACTTCAATTCCGGAGCCGCTGATATTATCTCAAGTTCCAGACTGCCTCTTAGATTATCCGTTACCGTGCATACCATGATGTCGTCCACACATGTTCACTTACTAACGCCATAGCCGGGGACTTCTCCCGCAGTCTATTATGCACTACTCGATTCAAGGAGTTTCAGTAAACTTCCACTAAACTGGGTGCGACCGACGAACCTATACAAACACCGTAATTTTGAACGTACTTCCTCCTTCGTATTCGATTACCGTCGACTTCAGATAAACCTCGAGGATCGTTCGGAAACTCTACCGATACACCTGACTCCGCTTGGAACTTTACGATATTAAACTCGGAAGCCTCTCTCACTCTTTGCATCAACCGAGTATTTTCCACAGAGTAATAAAGCTCCTCAATATTTATACACAAAACCGAACATTGCGCCAATAAAACATTTCCAACATGTCGATCAGTTAATTTGAATTTCTTAGAGATAATGATTTCTTCAAGCAAGCATAGATCAACCCTCGCTGGAAAACCTTTGAAAATACTTTCTGCCAAGTTCCGTTCTCATTAATGACCGCACGAAGAAGCATTTCATATTTATGGTCCCTCAGAAAGAACTGTAATACTTTTTTGCTACATTATTTAAGTCGTCTTCGTTTAGGACTGCACAAATGTTTCTTCTCAATTTTCCTATATTGGCTGCCCAAAAAGAAAACAAAGATTCCATTGCAACTTCTGTTTTTTTCTTGAATACTGCCAATGGCAAGACGGCAAACTTTCCGGACTTATCCGTTTCCAGTAGTTTTAAGGACTTTGTTTCTAACTCCTT
The DNA here is from genome assembly GCF_016920785.2 of Ixodes scapularis. Lineage (NCBI taxonomy): Eukaryota > Metazoa > Arthropoda > Arachnida > Ixodida > Ixodidae > Ixodes > Ixodes scapularis. Next base: position 89,792,000 of record NW_024609837.1, on the reverse strand, counting down.
CTTAGCCGCGTTAACTTATCTGAAATTTCTCCTGTTTTTCGGGTACGCCTCCCCCATGACCTTCTCCATTCTACTGATAGCGTGATCTACAAAAACGACCTTTTCTTCCGGGCTGACTTTTCTGGCTACAGTATGAATGGTAGACAACACGTCAAGTCTCGATCATCACGCATCATGCATCAACCCCAAACCACGTTCTCCGGGCCCCATTATTAACATTTTTTTAGTTTTTTACGTGTGAAGCTGACATAACACAATTCTTTACGTTAAGTTGCATCCCCCATTCACGGCACCAAAGTTCCCAACGTCGCTATGGGATTGCGCCACAGCCCCACTGCCCGTAAGGACGCATAGCAACGGCGTCCGCACTGGACTGGCAGGTTATAGGGAGCGACAACGTGACGTAACACCTAGCAACCGAAGATCGCCGGCGACGTCCCCCTTCGCCGATTTTGGCGCCGCGCAGTGGGGCACGGCGGGTCTATCCCTGGTGCACGTGGTACCTCACCCGGCCCTCCAGTTCACGCCTGTACGGGACGAGAGTCGGTGGATGGGTTATTATCAAATATTAACCCACCTTGGGCTCGAGTAACGAGTTCATTTTCTCTGCGCCGCCAACTTCGTATTGGAGGAGAAGTCGGTTCTTGCGACGAGCTCGCTCCAACCTTCACGAAGGAAAGCAACCTTGCATGCGCCGAGTTTTGAGCAGAGCATGTTTCTCGTTTTGCGTTTGCAAGATATACATCCTACTATGAAGTCAAACGAGCTGTAAGATTCCTTGACCATTGAACATTACGTGCAGCCACTTGCACTCGTAGAAAAAAGGGTCAGTATAGTCCTCCCTAAAGGGAGGAGGGCTCTTGGCACATATATTTCTTCAGAAAGGGAGAAACTTTTGTCCTTAAAGCAGGGGAGCAAAAGTTCCTCTGTCGCCTGCATCTCATTGTGGCGGCCTCGAATCGAGCAAATCGAGCTCAATCAGGCTTAACGAGAACACTAAGTCCATTGTACGGAGCGAGAGGAGCAGCAAATAAAAACGTAACACGAGCTTTCCGCGAACTGTATTTATATCCGAAGCCGGCTTCCCCCTCCAGGTAAAGGAACTTACGTTTCGAAAGCATGCAGTCACTGAGTCTTCTCATCGTCAGCACTGTGATGTTAAACGGAACGGAGACAACCGGCACCCAGTTAGCGCACTTTACTGTCTTACCTTTGCTATTCCTCGAAGCACAATTCCTTCGTCAACCGTTCCGTCAACAGCACATCACGCAGGAGTGGAAAACCATTCGCCCGCAAATCCAGAAGCCGCTCTAAAGAAAAGCTAATCCGAAGCAGCCTCTTGGCTCATTTCAGCACGGTAACACAAAATTATGGCGTAGCCGCGTAGCGTAAAAGGAGGTTAAATCGCTTGCCACCAGATGGCGGGGTCTAGCAGAGTAATCGCAAGTAGCTAGGCTAGGTGGTGCTAGGTACCGCCCAATTCATGTTCTACAAAAAAATCTTTTATTTTCTCACGCCACCTGCGCTTTGGGATCATCTATTATACACGCATGTAGGCGCATTACGCATACTACAGGCAGCTGAACATACATGTAGCGCATACACATGCATCGCATATGCGAACATCTACAAGAGCACACTAACCCAATCACTGCTTTGGAGCTCTGCGTTTCCGTCTTTTATAATGGTCGGTTTGAACGTACAGAATTTCTCGGTGACTCTCTAAGCAATAAAAAATATTCCCAGCATGTTGATTTTTTGCCAGCAATGTCATACATCTGAGAGTATTTTTAATGGCTCAGGGGCTGAATCTCTTATTAAAAAGAAAACGCTCAATTATGCCGTAATTATTTGAAAGCCAATAAATCGAGCCGCTCCAATGCGGTTCCAAGCCATGAGGTTGTTTCCTCGCACGGCACTTCGTAGCCAGTATTTCTACTGCAGAGTTTGTTTTCTATTTCTGTTATTCGCGCACGGCTGTGATTGCCGTCTTGAATTAATCTCTGTAGAGCGGATATTCACTCAGCTGGGAGTGATGCTTCACGGGCGGAGAAATCGCTTTTTGATCAACTTGAATGCAGTCAAAGCCGCGACTTGCGGCAGGTGTTAAGTGTACGGAGCTACGCCGTGGCGAGCTCAAAAACCTTTAGCGCTCATCTCAGCGCGCCACTTGGAGGGCAGTTTCTACAGGAACCGTAATATATTTAAACACCAAAATAAAGGAAAGCTTCCTTTTTACGAATTCACCTCTTTTTTTTAATGCTGATATCGCACTGTAAATATTCGTACTTTCCGTCATAATTTCATACTGTTCAGTCGTTTCCCCAAAGCGCACTCGCTCTCGGGGACCGACAATCACATTGACCACTGTGCGATAGCAGCTTACCGTTCAGACCAGCGTTCCAACTTGACTATCCGCACGTCGATCAATTGCACCTAATCCCTGCAAGTGGTCTTAAACTCTTTAATGTAAAGCGGAATATCAACCTGCGACGGCCTGCCCCTCCGATCACGGACGACCAGCGGCATCAATGCTCGACAGTTTGCGTGATCTCATCTCGTTGTTACACCACTGACACTTGAACATCGGCGATAATTCCAGTCTTCTGTTCAGTACGCACAACACTGCCATCACGATGTTGCTGCTATGTTGCTGACACGCAGAAATACAGAACCGCGTTGAACGTCGGTTGGTGCTCAGCACGGGAAAACAGAAACGAACTCAGCACGGAAGGCATCCAGGCAGCCGGCAGGAAAACCTGCCTGCATTGGACGCAGTTCCTGCCACTTCCATAACGTCGAAAACGTCGACACAGTTCCGCGTGGTTTCACTACTGTAGTTCTACGGAAACCCTTTCTAGCCTCCGTAGTAGTTCTGGTAGTTCCACGTGGGTCCCGCAAACCGGAGACGGCCATCTTACCCAGTGTATGTAGCGCTGTTGGCACTGCTCCGGAACTTCGCTGTTTCCGGCGGCTTCGTTTGCTCGTTTGATAAAAAATTAGTGGTAAAAACGCCAACCCAACCGAAATGTTCTGCACATTTAGACTAGAAGACGGAATTGCAGGCGGCCTTCGCTGCAGCTGAAGCTCAATCAACTCGACAACATTTATTTAACAACGTGCGCGACGTGCCCGAAAAACGAAACCTAAAAAGGATGAGTCTGGAGGGCGAAAGCTTTTTCCCGTCTGCCTGGAGGAGGAAAACGTCTCGTTCCTCCCTTCTTCTGGTGTCCGCTTGAGGGCGCTTCAGTAGAAGGGAGGAAGACGCGCCGTTGCTACCTTTTTCCTACATTTTTTCTTAGAGTGTGGTACAGTATAATCGCGTTGTGTTATAATGCGAGCGAAGTATTAAAACATGTTTCCAAGGTCCGGAAAGCGGACGATACGGAAGACGATCGAGTTGCTCGAGTCTGCGACGCTAGCGGAGTGATATTCGACCGGCACATCTGGGCACCTCGGATAAGACCACAACGCGCACCTACGGCTTCCAAGGGGACAACGCTTTCTTTTTTTTTCGGCTACTGCGTTCTACCGAGGCCATAAAAAGAAGCAGGAGACAAATGACTGGACGACGGCACACGCGCCGCGTGCCGCAGCACGCCGCCTCAAAGTCACGCTACCCTTGCCACCGGGTGTTCTGCAAAAGTGACGATCGCTTCCTGCAGTGCGGCCTTGGATCCAACATGGCCGCCTGGGAGCACCATTGCGACACTTTGCTCCGCAAGCGGAGCATATAGAGTTGCCCTACCTTGAGATAGGGTACCTCTACACAGAAAGGTAGCGACATCTTTCCTCCTTACTCTTTACTTTTCTATATTTCTCTCTTTCTGGCGACTCGCGTGCCATCTAGGGGGTACCAAAAAAGGGAACTACCAGACGACGCCCGTGTCAACTCCTTGCATACAGAAAGCACACTCGATCGCGTTGTGTATTTGCAAGGGCAGGCTGCTGATATATATTGAGAGTGCATAGTGCCACGCCAGGGTAAAACGCCAAGGGAAAATTAATCAATAGTGCAGTAGCGCTTTCAATTTACGTATAAGGCTCACATACGTAAAGAATAAGATTTGGCTCCCAGGAGCGTTGTAAGCTACCTTCGTCTTAAATCAATACAAAAATTATTTTTTTTCCTCCTCAGTTACGCTATTCCTGTTCCTGTTAGTGAAATATCTGTGGGCGCGCAGGCAAGCTAATGGTAGCTAATAGTTTCTAAAAAAAAGATCAGTTATTGTTTCCAATTTGAGGAATTTTTTGTCCCGTCTTCCAAGCTGCATCGAGGCTTGGCTTATGTTGTTTCCGATAGACCTGATCTTTATTGTTTCCTTCACAACTCTATAGCATTCAGCTCTTCATGGGGAACTTCTGTTTCTGACCATTACACTGTACAATTGTTGCATTCCTGAATATGCTTTGCCATTTCTGAGCTCGACGCATTGGTACTCACACTTCTCTCCTCTTTTAGTAACCTATCGTTAACGCATCTCAAGGTTTGTGCCGCGTACTTGAACCCTCATGCTCACGGTATCTCATACACCACACTCTACGCCTGGAACTGAAGGTTCCCGATGAGCCTTCTGACAGGATCTATGTTTGGACTGAAAGGGCGTCAACCTGCTCATTTTGAAATTTTAGGAGATTACTACGTCTACTCCAAAATCCTTGGCGCATGTTTGAGGGTACGAGGAATCCCGGGGAAATAGGGATAACTGGTGTCTTCTTTCTTGCTTGTTTCTTTTGCTGATGGCACTCTTCAAACTTAAATTACAATTGTCTTCTTGTGAATTCCCTTCGTATGCTGCAGCTTATGGCCTCATACACACTGGGAGTTTTTTTAGACTTTAAAAAAGCATTCGACACGATTCAACACCAAATTTTGTTAAGTAAACTTCAACTGTACGGAATACGAGGAGTAGCTTTGGCTTTAATAAAACATTATCTAACAAATCGCCTTCAATTTGTCAAAGTTAACAACTCTCTCTCAACCACGTTGGAAGTAAAATATGGTGTCCCCCAAGGTTCTATCCTAGGCCCCTTGTTCTTCCTCCTTTACATAAACGACATTACTGCTATTCCTAGATCTCCAGAACTGATTATATACGCAGATGATACGAACGCATTTTTCGCCTCTGCCTCCAAAGCATCCCTAGAGTCAATGGCAAATAGCTATCTCGCTGAATTAGCAGTGTGGCTCAAAAGAAATAAACTGCAACTAAATTCTAAGAAAACCAAGTATATAATTTTTGCTCCAATAAACAAACATGATAATACTCCAATAACTCTGTATTTCGAAAACAGGATTATAGAGCAAGTCCCCGAACAAAAACTTTTAGGCGTTTGGTTTAACCAGGAGCTTAGCTGAAATGCACATGTAAATAAGTTGACTGCTGAGCTTTCTCAGGCAGTTGGATGTTTGTATAAAATAAGAAACCTGATTCCTACATGGTTAAAAAAAACAAATTTATTACTCTCTTTTTTACACAAAGTTATGCTACTGTATTTTAGTATGGGGCACCACCACGCTCACAAACTACAATAAGATTCTTAAATTACAGAAGAAAATTTTGCGGTTATTTGAAAGTTACACGGGAAATATGCAAGACCTTCCAACTGAGCCACTCTTTAAAAAACATGGTATACTCAAGGCTAACCAAATTTATGATTTCAAGTTAATGCAACGTATCAAAACTGAGAAACTTTATGATAAAAATACAAGTGATGTAGAGCACAGATACACCTTTCGGCACTCTTTAAGACGACCCCCACAGATTCGAACAAATTACGGAAAGCAAACTAAAGATTATCAGGCGACCAAATTATTAAATTCAATTGGGACCTTCGTGGATTTTAATAACTCCTTTTCTAAATTTAAAAAAGAGCTGAGGACACTCTTGGTGGGCAGTGGCACTGTTTTATAGCCATTTTTATACATGTACAATTTGATGGTTCTTATTTTTTGAACTTGTGAAAAAGTTTCTTTCACAATCTATATTACTAGTTGCGATCCTCATGATGATGTATTATAAAGCTATGACATTATTTGAATTGCTGATTGTTCTACAACTGCATGAGTGTTTACTATACAGTGTACCGTATGTACGAACTGCAAAGGGGACAGAGACCTTCGTCAGGCATTTTCTGCCTTTAGTCTCTGTTCCCCTTTCGGTTGATCCGAAAGAAATAAAGACTTCAATTCAATTCAATTTATTGTCCCCTCACCGCATTGCCAATACACTGAGTGCACGATTGATTCCCTTTTGTGTCTGTTCCTTTGACTAAAAGTTCTTGATTTTCTTCACAACAGTCTCAGGTGTTAAACGACACGATTACCTTTTCCTGTGTTTCATAACCTTCTTTCTAGGTTCATGTTACTTGTTTCACACACTCTTTTACCTGTCGTGGATATAAAATACTCTCTCCCGATTCTGTGCAACCACGGTTTTCTGCAGGTGGTGTTTTCTTTTCAGCGGGGAACGCAGAACAACATTTTGCCATCACCTGTTCGATTGCTGCAGTTCACTGCACGGTAGTCTGCACGCTAAGAAAAACGTTAGTCATTTGTGACCACCTTCGGGATGGTAAAACGTTGCCCCAAATATAACGACCCCCATGGTAAAAATGACTAACCCACAGGCTGTCGAAATGCAGGTAGTCAATTTGGACTACCCCCTAAAGCAACATGGCGGCCGGTTAGCGAGGCTCGAACTCCCCGGTAAGGCTTAGCGAAGAGCACGGCTTTTCGGCCGAGTGAGAGAATAAAACGCATACGCCTATTCGTCGTCTTCCGAACGCCGTCAGACACTTTAAACATACGTCCCCAGACACCGGTACCTTACCCATATCTTCTAAGGACGGCGGTGTGTGTGCCGGAATTGCCGCGATTGCCCCCGACGGCATTTCGCTAGATTGACTACTTTTACCACCGGCAGAGAACGATCATAAAACAGATCGGTACACAAGGAATTGGCATGCTGACTTTATTGAACACAAGGTATGCTTGTCGCATGCGGTGGTGAATAACTGGGCACGTTCGTCGAAACTGACGTGAGGCATTGAACTCGCACCAACGCTACCGTTATTTTTTTTTATCTTCTAGTTTGGCCCTACCTTTACTGGTATGGTTACCCATTCGTGCGCCTGTGTGCCTGCACTTCGCAGCTATTCGACAGAAAACGAACATTTAGGTAGCTGAATGGCAACATTATTACGATTGTTATCAAACTGAGAGACAGGGACGTAGGAAAGCCTGTGGACCGCAGGCCAGCCAGGCCAGCTGTTTGTAAATCAATAGCTACAGGACCGCTGAGCACTTAGCACATTGAATAAAGCGGAATCTTGCGCCACCTAGTAAATGTAGTAGTAACCGCTAGATGGCACTTAAAAATACTTATGCACCAACTCATACTACTGAGCTATACTCATGCCCCAATGCTCACAGACACCAACAAAGATACCGAACACTGTTACAGGCACATACACATGCATGTCAGCAGTACAACAAGGAACAGAAAAACTCCAACACAACATCTCCGCGACTCTCTACTCTAACCACCCTACCCACCCGATTCGTGTACATGCCCTACCATTTTGTGGCGAGGATTAGGCAAGTGAGTGCCACTGTTTACTAGATGAATACAAAAGGTATTGACAAGTATTATTGGCAGACACGTGACCCGTGTATTTAAATTGGCAGGCTAGACACCTCTCTTAATTAAGCGCTTAAAGGGTGACATGATGTGAAAGCAATTGGGTAAAGCAACATCACATGGCATGCTCCCAATCACTTTCGATTTCACATTCACGCAGTGAAAGCCTACTCAAGCCATGCTGCTCATGCTCATTCCGCGCGTGTAATAGCAGCAAAAGTTTCGTCAATATTTCTATTCCTAGACAGTATTCAGCTAAAAGTAACATAATTCTTATTTTTGTGTTGTTCCATTCGTCATTTTTTTCCTTTAATTCAGTGCTTGAGAATAGGTAACTTAATTGTAGCGGGCAAACACTGGCAGAATGCTTTCCCGTGTTGGTCGAGTGACCGATGAGTCGCTCTACTCGCTCCACTTTAAAATCCCTAAATTAAAGTTATGTAAAAAAAAGGTATTGGAGTATTTGTTCTCCGAATGCAGCACATAAAAAAAACCTCGGCTTCGCTTTTTTTATACGTAATTATATATAAAAATACGATAGCCGAGTGTTGTTTTTTTATGTGCTGCATTTGGGGAACAAATAGGGCCCCGTCAAATTATTTTAAATCTTTCAGTTTTTTGTTGACAACAAAAGGTTGGCACTTTCCAAGAATGGGGACACTTCTTATAACCAGTGTATTAAGCTTAAAAGATTAGGACATTACAACCAACACTATACTGTATATATATATATATATATATATATATATTGTAACGGTAAATATAGAAGAGGTGGACTAACGGTAGTAGCAGAAGACGAAAAAACAAGACTGGAACGTCGGTTTTTGTTTTACCCGTAACAAATGGTGGCAGCGGTTTTCCAAACAGCATGAATACCGCTCCCACGCAGCAACAGCGGAGACACCGCGGGCCGAGCTTACTGAGCAGCTCTACAACCGGCCTGGCAGAGAAGAGCGCGACAGATGCCGCAACTCTGCTTGAACAGTTCGACAGTCGCCTCGCCGCCCGCGTCACTCACGTTGAAGAGAACGTGAACCAACGACTCACCGAGGTTCACCACCACCTCACGTCTGTACAAGACCGCCTGCAGCACCTTGAAGAAGCTCTCCCAACCATGCGACCAGGAGACCCAGGTGACCTTCCACAAGTTCAAGAGACATCTACCGTATGTCGCCGCCCACCCGACGAAGCTAGGAGACCCCAGGCTGGACTTGCTAATCTACATTCCGATGGTATGCGTCTCAAACCTCCAACTTTTGATGGACTTGGATCTTGGCGCGCATTTATCATTTCATTCGAAGCAGTAGCCCGACATAATGGGTGGCCTTCCCATGGCAAGCCCTGGTCGCCCTGCTCCGTGGCAAAGCCGCCGACTTCCTTGAAAGTGTACCGGATTCAAGTCGAATCACGTATGAGCTCCCCCTGCAAGCACTAGAAGCTCGTTTTAATGATGCCCATCTACAGCAGCTACATCGCACGTCACTCACAACCTATCACCAGGGCACAGAGTAACTCCAAGAACTGGCCGACACTATCAATAGACGGGCAAGAAAAGCGCTTCTAGGGTGTTCCGAAGCCACGTTTCACCTGATCACTACATCAGCTTTCATCGATGCCATCCAGAGCTCCAAAATTCAGCGATTTGTGCGGCTCGCTCGTCCTACCACACTCAGCGCTGCACTGGGTCATGCACTGGAAATGGACGCGGCGAACAGAGCCACCACCTCCACCGCCCGACCCATAATTCAGAATCTTCCACCCGACAACTCGCAATACAGGCGTCGTAGGCCTGACTGGCGCCACTGCTTCAACTGTGCACGTCTAGGTCACCTTGCTCGCTGGTGCCCGAATCCAACCTCTCAACTTCAGAAAAACACCCACGCGGGCCCGACGAGGCAGGGTCCCGGTTAGTCCACGAAGTCCCTCTGGCCCCAGCGTCGGTGAGCAGGTCGCTTACACCTCACCTTTCAATTCAGATACACGGTGTCACGCAACCAATCGATGCCATTATAGACACGGGGGCTGGCGTGAGCGTCATTGATGCTGCCCTGCTGCGATCGACGGACCACGCGGCAGCGGCGACTGACTGTAAGGACACTCGACTGGTGTCAGCAAACAGTACTCTCATACCTTACCTGGGGCATTGTGAATTGACCGTCGAAGCTCTGAGCAGGACTGTAAATCTTTGTTTTTTTTTATTGTGCAAACCTTAAACCCACGAGTCACTATGGGTGTCACTGGTGTTCCGAGGTGGAGTATCTAGTATCCTTTGCACGTGGCCACGCTGCTTTGTCATCATCACAGCCACCTAAGTCTCAGATGACGTCGGAGGACACGTTTCCCCCGATCCTCTGTGCTGATCCCAAGTCGTACATTAAGAAACCTTGCACATTTTTCTACTACTTCTACTGTCTACTGCTGCACTTGACTAAGTGTTTCCGAATACTTTCGGGTAACATTCAACTGGTAGCCAGAATATTCGTTGAAGTTTTCCGTCGAACAGGGGTGAAAGTTGTCTATTCTCTGTTACCTCTGAAGTTCACCCACGGTCCCTCCACCTGCTTAGTCCTCTCCATGCTAGACGTAACGATTCCGAAGTCTTCGGCGGTCTGGGTTCAATCATCAATTCAGGGTAATCGGCGTTCAGGAGATTTTTTAGTCGAAGCGGTTCTTCACTCACAACCAGGGACCGAATTCGCAACGCCTCGCTGCCTTATCTCTTCGAGACGATGTGCCCTTAACATTCTAGTAGTTAACTTGGCCACTGATGACATTCACCTTAAGCGAGGTGAAAATTTAGGAATAGCTTTTGAAATGTTGCCAGAGACCATGATCGCTACCGTTTTGTGTTCGCCGGTGGTACCCACATCAAAGAGCAGACTCAGCAAAGGTGACAACATTCCGTGGACTGAATTCAACTTTAGACCAGACCTAACAGCAACGCGGAGGAAGTCCAAACAGTCGTTACTCAAAACGTTCTGTCACTGTATAGCCATTACAAAACAAGAATTGGGATGTACGCCTTTAAATCGCCACACCATCATCACCGGTGACCACGCGCGAATACATCACCAACCCCGACGAGTGTCGACCTCCGAAAGACAGGAGATCAGCGCTCAAGTGGACGATATGCTCCGGAGAGCCGTAGTGGCACACTCCAACAGCCCATGGTCATCACCCGTCGTGCTCGTCAGGAAGAAGGACGGCTCGACAAGGTTCTGTATAGACTACAAAATGTTAAACAGCATTACTAAGCCCGATATGTATCCCCTGCCTCAGCTTGATGATGCTCTCGATCGGCTCCAGGGTGCACTACTTCACAACATTATACCTCATTTCAGGATACTGGCAAGTTTAACTCGAGTCAAACGACGCTGAAGAATCTGCCTTTTGACACCCGACGGGCTGTTTGAGTTCCGGCGTTTACCATTTGGGCTGTGTAATGCGCCGGCGACCTTCCAGCGTATCATGGACAGGGTTCTCCGCCGTCTAAAATGGACTATGGGATTAGTCTATCTCGACGATGTAATCGTCTATGCCGACAGTTTCGACGAACATCAGCAACGTCTAGGTCTTGTTTTAGACGCCCTCACGAACGCTCGACTGCGTCTAAACCCATCAGAATGTTTTTTTTTTTTTTCGGGTACAGTTAAGTAACCTACCTTGGTCAAAGTGGTCAGCAAAGATGGAATTCGGCCAGACCCGGCGAGGCTATCAGCCTTTGCCAACATATCCGCACCCACTAGCATAAAGCAACTGAATTGTTTTCTGGGTTTTGCATCTTATTTTCGTCGCTTCGTCAATAACGTTTCTGCTAAAGCTGGTCCCTTAAACCAACTTCTGAAAAAAAACACCAAGTGGAAATGGGGCGAAGAGGAAGCTGCATCTTTTGAGGATTTGAAAAGATACCTCCTTGAACCGCCCACGCTTGCACATTTTGTGGAGGACGCCCCAACGTTCCTTCAAACAGACGCCAGTGGAGAAGGGTTAAGTGCCGTCCTTCTTCAGCAAGATAGGGAAGGTCGGGAACGATCCGTCGCCTATGCAAGCAGGAAGCTGAGTGAACCAGAGAGTCGGTGCCACTCTTCCGAACTGGAATGTCTCGCGGTGGTTTGGGCTGTAGAAAGTTTTCGCGCTTATATCTATGGCAAGCCTTTCACGGTGGTCACGGATAACGTAGCATTGCGGTGGCTTCAATCCAAGAGCGACCTTACCCGAAGTTAACAAGATGGGCCATGAAGCTGAAAGAGTACGACTTCTCTATTGTTCACCGGAGTGGGAGGGACTGTCAAGATGCTGATTTCCTGTCACGTAATCTGATAGAGGAGCTACAAGTTCTTCCTGTGTCTTCAATCTTAGATCTGCGAAACATGCAATCGGAAAACGCCGAAGCATCGGAAATAATTCAGTTGCTTACGGTCGGAAGCTACGATTCATCCTCACTTTCTTCACGGCGACTGTGTTGCTTGCAAAAACATTTCGAGCTACGAGATGGTCTACTTTGCCATCGTTCACGTGCTTCAGGACCGTGGCTTCCTGTTGTCCCCAAGAAAGCCAGGCAAAATATTTTGGAGATGTGCCATGACGCTCCGACCTCAGGGCATCTCGGACAGCATCGAACGCTTGACAATATCCTGCGAAGATTCTGGTGGACGGGTTTGAGGGACGACGTTCGGTAGTACGTCGCTTCATGTACCTAGGCAAACCGAACCTTCAACAGATAACCACGCCAAAGCGTCCATTCGAAGTGTTAGGAATAGATCACCTTGGTCTCTTCCCGAAATCAGATACTGGCAACAGGCACATTATTGTGGCGACCGACTACTTAACGAAGTGGGTTGAGGTCAAAGCAGTTCCCGATACGTCAACGGTGCACCTTGTCAGCTTCGTAAATAACCATCTAGTGTGTCGGCACGGAGCTCCGGGGATGATAATCTCTGACAGAGGAACGCCGTTCATGTCGCGTTGTTTCAAGGTTACCCTTGGAAATTACGAGATTCAACATGCAGCGGCCTCACCCTGCCACCCTGAAACAAATGGTCCCTTCGAGCGCACCGACCGCACATTGCTCGATGTAATGGCAGCATTCGTCAACGCGTCCCACAAGAACTAGGACCAATACGTGTGCACAGTCGCGTTTGCACTAAACACGTCTCAACAAGAAACCACAAGTCAATCGCCATTTGAGCTAATCTACGGGAGACTCCCCACGCTTCCAGAGGAGACGGCAATCGAGATGACATGGACCCGCCGGGCAGAAGACTGTGATGGTAACTTTTCCGCCCGATTAATCGAAGCAAGGGAAAGAGCTCGATTGGCCATCCCTCACAAGCAGTCGCTGCAAGCAGGGCGTCTAAGAAGAGTAAATGGGAGACCTCCTTTCAACCCGGGAAATTTAGTGCTTCTTCGAAGTCATTTCAGACGCCCACAGCGACCGGCGAAATTAATGTCAAGGTACTGCGGACCCTTTAAAATATGCAAACAGCTCGGTCCGGTAACATATCGCCTCGAGAAGCTTCGGACGCTGCCTCAAGCTAGGTAGACACCGGACTCTCACTGCTGACGTTGGCCAACTGAAACTTTACGTAACGCGCGATGAACATGTTGCTTCTGTACGAGACGGACAGCCCAGTGCACGGGAGGGGCGAGTGTAACGGTAACGGTAGAAGAGGTGGACTAACGGTAGTAGTAGACGACGAAGAAGCAAGACTGGAACAGCGGTTTTTGGTTTACCCGTAACAATATATATATATATATATATATATATATATATATAGAGTTCCCGCCGCTCCCGTCCTCGGCGGTCGTCCCCGAGTGCTTCGCCCAGTCGGACCATGGACTCGCCTGCGGCTCGTCGGCAAACGCCACCCCTCCGCCGTCGGAGGACCACCCCAAGCGTCCCGCCCTGGCGACCCGCCCTGCGGGGCGCGTGAATCGCATCCCTAGGCCCACCCTTCCACCCAGATACAACCTGCGGAAGACGTTCGGCGACGTTGTCCGTCCCCAGCGGGATTGACGACCACCGCGGGCCACATCACGAGCTCCCCCTGTACTGAGTGAGACCCACGCAGGCCGCGACAACTTGCCATCTCGGACTTTTTTACAACTTAGAAAATTAGCTGACAAAAGAGTACGCCACGATTTGCATGCCGCATACCTTAAATATTACCTTGACGCGCGCATCGCCCCTAAAGGCTTACAAATTACCTTGAAGCCTAGCATGACAGCGCTGTCTCAGAGTGAACTGGAGAGATGGAATATGGTTCTGACTAACGCGTCTCTCGAGTTGGTGAGGATAACTATTGAACATTGCGAAACAGCTTCAACCGCGGTTAAACAAGCCGAACGTAATTTACTCCGCGATCGTGATTTAACACAGCATGAAACCGTGGCTTTAAAAGTGTTTGAAGAGAGAAAACGGGGGATGCTCAGTGAGGTAAAGGAAAACAAGTAGACTAGGGACAATGTTGGACCTCTTCCGGCAGGTGTGTTTGAGCGCAACGTGCAGAGCTGCAGGGCCGAATCCCATAACGCAGTTAGCTCATCAGACGTTGAGCTACCCACTCGGGATCCACCGAGGAGAGTGTGCGAACGAGAAACGCAGGATTGTGTTCCCGAATCCACTAACATAGTTAACTTATCAAACATAAAACTGTCCACCCACGAGTCGTCGCTCCTCTCGCGCGGTCTCAACTTCTGCCCCACAACAGGCCGATATGATGAATTTTCTTTGCTTCAAGACCTAGATAATTTTGCTCGCAACCTTCGACTTCAGGAGTTCTTTTTCGACAGGCCCCGCGAAGGCGCGTCTGCTCTTCCATCCACATCGACTGGTTGGACTCCCAAAACTGGCAGAGACAAGCATTTAGACATTTTTATTAATGCTGTTCAGAAAGACATCGTAGCGGCACTTAGAAAACAGCAGCCTAACCACTACAACCTTTCCGCTCCAGAGCGGAGGGCACTCAGGTCCCTTGGCGAGAGAGACGACATCGTGATAAAACCTGCCGACAAGGGGGGCGCCATAGTCATTCTTAACACCAGCGATTACTTACAGGAAGGCAATAGACAACTTAACGATGCAAAATTCTATTGTCATCTCAGAAACGATCCGACCAGGCAACATGCCGACATCATACGGGAGCAGCTGGGCCAGCTAGTAGAACAGGGGGAAATTACCGAAAATACGGCAAAGGCATTAACTGCTAAAAACGCCGTGCCAGGTAGATTTTACATGCTACCAAAAATTCATAAAGAAGGGAACCCAGGCCGTCCCATTATATCTGGATCAGGAACCCTCACCGAACCAATATCTAGCTATATTGCCACGAGCAAGGCTGAGAAAGCAACGCTCGGTCACGGTCCTCCAGTTGCCGAAGACGACCGACGTAAAGAGCCTCCAAGAACGCCAGAGCGCTCCCACTCTCCCGACGCCACGCATCGCTACGACGCCCCTGCAACGGTGTCCAACAACCTAAACGTCGTCATCGACGGTCACGACGCATCGGCACTTGTGGACACCGGAGCAGACTACTCAGTCTTGAGTGGGAGGCTCTCCCGCCGCCTTCGAAAAGTCATGACGCCGTGGGAAGGACCCCAAATACGAACCGCCGGAGGTCATCTCATCACACCAGTCGGGAGATGCACTGCTCGCGTCGAGATCCACGGTGAAACGTGCCCTGTCAAGTTCGTCGTTCTGCAAGACTGTTCGAGGGACGTTATCCTCGGAATGGACTTTCTCTGCGAGTATGGCGCCGTCATCGACCTCGGAACAAACCGGCTGACGCTACGAAAACCTGCTCCACCAGCGGAGGAACCCGAAGCGACGTCACCCACGGTCCGAGTCCTCGCAAACCACGTAAACCTACCACCGCGGTCGAGTGTTTTCGTACTTGTCGGGATCGATGAAGCTTCCTGTGGCGAAGTTCTTCTCGAGGGAAGCCTCCAATTGCTCCTGGGAAGAGGCATAGGCGTCGCAAGGGGAGTAGCTGAACTTCAGGATGGGCGGACTGTGGCCCTCGTGACGAACTTCCGAAACGAAACGCAACACCTCACGAAAGGTGCAGCCGTGGGCCACGTCGAGAAACTCCGAAACCCCGCCGAAATCACTGCGATCACTGACGAATCCTCGCCGCCCCAGCAAGACAGTACGTCGCCAGCGCAGCTCGACATTGACCCTAAGCTTCCGGACCCTGAACGGCGTCAGCTGGTTAACCTCCTCGCCGAACACCGCGACTGCTTTGCGACGTCGTCGAAGGTGCGCCAGACCGCGGTTGCCAAGCACCGCATTGTTACTGAGGACGACGCGCGCCCTGTGCATCGATCGCCGTACAGAGTCTCCGCTAAGGAAAGGGAGGTGATCCATCAGCAAGTTCAAGAGATGCTGAATGACGACATAATCCAACCTTCAAGCAGTCCATGGGCCTCTCCAGTCGTGCTGGTTAAGAAGAAGGACGGAACTCTTCGGTTCTGCGTGGACTACCGGCAGCTAAACACGGTTACGAAGAAAGACGTCTACCCACTCCCCCGCATCGACGACACTCTAGACCGGCTGCGCCACTCTCGATACTTTTCATCGATGGACCTGAAGAGCGGCTACTGGCAAATCGAGGTCGACGAACGGGACCGAGAGAAGACAGCCTTCGTCACGCCGGATGGACTGTACGAGTTCAAGGTGATGCCCTTCGGACTATGCACAGCGCCAGCAACTTTCCAGCGTGTCATGGACACCGTACTGGCAGGGCTGAAGTGGCAGAGTTGTCTCGTCTACCTTGACGACGTCGTAGTATTTTCAGCTGACTTCGACGAGCACTTAAGACGACTCCGAGCTGTTCTTCAAGCCATTCAGACCGCCGGACTCACACTCAAGCCGTCAAAGTGCCGGTTCGCCTATGACGAACTGAAGTTCCTTGGCCACGTGGTTAGTAACGAAGGCGTCCGCCCAGACCCCGAGAAGACTCGCGCCGTCGCGGCATTTCCAGCGCCGACAGATAAGAAGGCCGTGCGAAGATTCCTTGGACTTTGTGCCTATTATCGACGCTTCGTTCGGGATTTCGCAAGGATTTCCGCACCACTTACGAATCTCACGAAGGACGCCAAGAAGTTCGAATGGGCCGAGGAGCAACAGCAGGCATTCGACGAACTGAAACGACGACTCCAGACTCCTCCTGTGCTTGGACATTTCGACCAGGATGCGGAAACAGAAATTCACACGGACGCAAGTAACGCGGGACTGGGCGCAGTACTAGTCCAAGTGCAAGAAGGCATCGAGCGAGTCATCGCCTACGCAAGTCGGACATTGTCCAAGGCGGAGAAAAATTACTCCACAACTGAGAAAGAATGCCTTGCGGTCGTCTGGGCAATAACGAAGTTTCGTCCGTACTTGTACGGCAGCCCGTTCCGTGTAGTCACGGACCACCACTCGCTCTGCTGGCTTGCGAAGCTGAAGGACCCGTCAGGACGCCTCGCTCGATGGAGTCTTCGACTACAAGAGTTCAACATGACTGTGGTTTATAAGTCAGGCCGCAAGCACAGCGACGCCGACTGCCTGTCCAGAGCCCCCGTCGAAACCCCTTCCGGCTGCAGCGACGACAATGACGACGAGTGCTTTCTAGGAGCAGTGAACACCGACGATATGGCACGACGTCAACGGGACGATCCTGAGCTGCGCGCATTAATCGAGCACCTGGAAGGGGGCAGGAGTACCGTGCCACGTGTCTTCTCACGAGTACTGCCGACCTTCGCCATCCGACAAGGTGTACTCTACAAAGAGAACTTCGGCAACAACAACACACCTTGGTTGCTGGTAATCCCGAGTGACCTTCGAGAGGAGATCTTCCAAGCCTGCCACGACGACCCGACATCCGGACACCTTGGTTACAGCCGGACACTGGCCCGTATTCGTGAAAAGTATTACTGGCCGAAGCTCCCCAAGACCGTCCACCTATACACACGATCATGCCACGAGTGCCAGCGACGCAAGAAACCGCCGACGAGGCCGGCCGGACTTCTGCAGCCCATTTCTCCTCCAACTACACCCTTCCAGCAGATCGGAATGGATCTACTTGGTCCTTTTCCGCCTTCGACGTCGGGGAACCGCTGGATCATCGTCGCCACAGATTATCTCACGCGGTACGCCGAAACGAAAGCTCTTCCTTCAGGGACTGCTGTGGAAGTCGCCAAGTTTTTCATCGAGTCCATCGTCCTCCGGCACGGCGCTCCCGAGGTTCTGATTACAGATCGCGGATCTTCGTTCATGGCCCAGCTGACGCAAGAGATCCTTCGTCTCAGTGGCACCGGCCATCGTCGAACCACTGCATACCACCCGCAGACCAACGGACTGACCGAGCGACTCAACAAGACAATCGCCGATATGATCTCTATGTACGTCGACGTAGAGCACAAGACGTGGGACGAGGTGCTGCCCTACGTCACGTTCGCCTACAATACGGCGGTTCAAGAGACCACTGGATTCACCCCTTTCCAGCTGGTACATGGTCGGAAGGTAACGACCATGCTGGACGCCATGCTGCCCCATGAGCCATCTGACAACGAGAGCGACGACGCCCAGGCGGTTGCTCAACGCGCCGAAGAAGTTCGCCAGCTCGCCCGACTCCTAATTCAAGACCAGCAACGCGTCGACGCCGGCCGCTACAACCTTCGTCGCAGGGACGTCCACTTCCAGCCCGGAGATAGGGTGTGGGTATGGACGCCCATCCGTCGCCGCGGCCTCAGTGAGAAATTGCTGAAACGATACTTTGGACCCTACAAAGTGCTTCGTCGACTCGGGGATCTGAACTACGAGGTGATGCCCGACGGAACACAAACTTCATCACGCCGCCCTCCACGACCAGAAGTCGTCCACGTCGTGCGCATGAAGCCGTACTACGCTCGATAGGACAGTGGACCTTACGTATTCCAAATACTGTTTAGTTTACCGTTCTTTTTAATACTGATAGCTTGATTAGGAACATCCCACCCAGCTTCCCATCTTACATTCAGGACACGAACCACTTCCTTAGAGAAATTTCTAAAATTAATATCCCTAGAGATGCTTTTCTTGTTACGATGGACGTGTCGTCTTTATATACGAACATCCCCCACAATGATGGCATAGAGGCCCTTGTGAATGCGTACGACACTCACAGGAGTGACGATTTACCAGATAAGCATGTCGTGGCTACTCTCTCGAAACTGGTGCTTGAGTTAAATAGCTTTGAATTCAATGGAAGTTTCTTCCTTCAAACCAGCGGCACTGCAATGGGAACGAAGATGGCACCTAACTACGCTAATATATTTATGGGAAATTTAGAATCCAACTTTTTGGCATCGCGTTCACTCAAACCACTTTTCTATAAGAGATACATTGACGATATATTTCTTATCTGGTCGCATTCGGAAGAAGAGCTTCTCGAGTTCATTAGAGCTTTTAATTATGCGCACCCCTCCATTTCTTTTACACATAGTTACTCAAAATCTGAAATTACCTTTCTAGACACAAGAGTGCTAATTAATGACTCTAAACTGGCCACTCAACTGTACCGAAAACCTACGGATCGTCAGAAATACTTGCACTACGACAGCTGCCACCCACGGCACTGCAAAAATAGCATACCTTATAGTCAGGCTCATAGGTTTAAACGTATATGTTCCAACAACGACGATTTTAAAACAAACACCGATCAATTACGCCAAGTCCTGAAAGAACAGAAGTACCCGGAAAAAATCATAGACGATGCGATCAATAAGGCACAGGTCCTTGATCGTGACCTCTTGTTGAGTGAGCGGAGCCCTCAGACTGAGGAGCGTCGGGCGAACCTCGTGCTAACTTTCAACAATAAGACTCCGAATGTCGCACCCATATTAAGAAAACATTTTAACATTTTACAACAAAGTGAACGCCTCGCAAGGATTATCCCTTCCGTTCCCCAAGTAGTCTACAGACGCTCACGCAATCTTAGGGACGCCATAGTTAGGTCTAAGACAACCTACACTGAGAGCACTGGCAGTCGCCCTTGTGGAAGAACAAATTGCGAGGTCTGTCAACACGTGACACCTAAAACCACGGTAGAGAGTACGAATTCCAATTTCACCTACATAATCCACGGAAACTTAAACTGCAGCACAAGTAATGTGATATACCTCCTCACATGTGGCACATGCGGTAAGCAGTACGTGGGCCAAACCAGCACACCTTTCCGATTGAGGTTTAACAACCACAGGGCGCATGTAAATTCATTTCCCAAACTCCCCCTTTCAAAACATATGGCTTTACCCAAACACACGTTTGACAAACTGGACGTTACATTTTTACAATCCAATTTCAAAAGCAACCGTGATCGCGAGCAAAGAGAATCGTATCTTATTTACAAATTTAATTCAATCCGGGCCGGTATTAATGAAGATCCAGGTATAATGTCATCTATGCATGCAATCTACCTTGATCCCCTTGTAGCGGAGTGACTGTAGCTAATTCAATCCCATTCGTTCAACCCTTTAATTTTTTCGTGTACCTTTCTGTATAACCTGTCGATGAGTCAACGGGTCATGACCTTCAACAGGCACCTTCCACCTGTTGCTCCTTGTTGAATGTTCTGGGACTTTGGTTAACACTGTTATATTTACGGTTTTTTTTTTTTTTTTTTTTTTTTTTTTTTTTTTTTTTTTTTTAGTGCAGGGGATTTGTCTATGCGCGTTGGCATTGATTTACTCTGTGTGCTTATTTCACCTTATATTTCTCTATGTAGGGGTTTGTTCTATGCGTTTGGCGTTATTTACTGTGTGCGCTTATTACATTCCTCCCCCCCCCCTTTTTTTTTTTTTTTTTTTTTTTTTTGTTTGACATTGCGTCTTTCCGCGGCGTGCGTTGCTGGCCATCTGGGCCGATCCAACTATGTGAACGTTACTGCGCCTTCCGCACGTGACGTTCCTGGGGTCACGAAGTCTGACGTGGCCTTTGGTTTGCTCCGATGGCTGGCGGCGTCTGCTGCGGCCGTGCGTGGAGTGGGGGGAGTACAGCAGCGTTTTTTCACTTGGGCTCTTTTACTTGGGCATTTTTACACGTGATCTGACAGGTGACGTGGCCGGGGTGGGGAAAGCGAAAACAACCATGTAACCGACTCTGGCAACCAGTCTTGAAGAAGGCCTGTCTCAGGCCGAAACGTCGACTCACTAAATGCTTTAAAACTCCAACAACGTTTCGAAGTGCGACTTTATTACTTTATAGTCTTCGGCGTCCTACGCTATATTTTCTTTGTCTATATATGTATATATATATATATATATATATGTATATATATATATGAAGTGGCTATAATGGAGACAACGTGCTCAGGTGGCAATTATCTGTATTCTATTGTTTTCCAAACCTGATATAAAATTTTATATTGAAAGTATTTTATTCTTAAAAAAATAAATAAATGTTTGAAAACAACCGTTTAGGTACTTTTAAATCATTGTTGAAATGAAAATCTGAAAGGAACAAATTTTCCAGCATTGGTCTATCAAACTATAATAATTATAGTAATGATACTTTCTGAAGTCATAACCGACCTCAAAGCCTTCTTATTGGCACCCTTGAGTGTAAAACAAACCAACAAACTTACATTAAAAAAGGGAACATTTAACCGAAAAAAACAATGTTATGCAGGCATTACAAACATATCAAATAATTAAAACAAGCAACACCACAGTCATCTCATCGTCCTAAAACAATATCTGAAAATGTGTATAACACAAAAAGGGATATGATTTACACCAAGCAAGGTACTCGGCCGTAAAACCAAGGTTTCAAAATTAAAAAAGGTATGAGAGGGTACCCAAAAGTAACTGGAATAAGCAACCGGGCTTTCGTAGTACCAGCATCCGCTTCTAGCAGCACTACGCGGCACCCTTCACGGGTTGTTGTGAAAACGGAAAAGCCCCGGACCAGACCCTCCCTGTTGTTGCGATAGGCCTTGGCGAAGGTCACGTCCTTCCTTCGCCTCCCCTTCTTGTCCAGCCGGCGGGGTTTGGCCTTCGCATTTAGGATCGGCGACCGGCCGTCTGAGCCGTTGTTGACAAAACACGTCGCCCGGCGCCGCGTGGACGCCGCCACACCTGGGAGCGGAGCTGAGCCGGACTCTTCTCTCTGGCTGCGGGGGTCAGTCGATCCATGAACCAGCTGCCCTACCGGGAGAGGATTCCGGGGGACGACGACGGCGGTGGGACTTCCGGCCGAGTACGTTCGGCTCAAGTTTTCGTCCGGCGCCACTTGCGGATTATCCCGCTAAACCTTTCCCGAGGCAGGACGCCGCATAATGAGGGGATCATCTCCATCACGGTCAACGTCTCACGAGCTGACAGCGGACCCTTCGTCACCGACTCCTGGCGCGGCTTATCGAGGTCAAGAATGCCCCGGCGCCGGATTAGGAAGCCCGTCCGACGCTGCAGGGTGTGCGTGTATGTGTGTGCGCGCTCGAGAGGATGAGTGGGGGCGGGGCCTGAACATGATTTGTTGGCAGCTCGGCCACCATTGGCTGCCAGCCGCGAGAGTACCGAAGAGCGACCCTATAAAAGGGGCAAACAGAATGTCGCATCTGTGCTCTCGGACGTTGTAAATACTTTGTACATATGTATTAAACAAAGTTTCGTTGCGAGAGACCCTCCCGTCTCGTCATGTTCCTGGACGGGAGTCTGCCCGCTGCTCCTTTCCTGGCCTGGCCCTGCGTGACGCTACCCGGAGAACCCCCTCGGTCCCAACAACTGGATGGCAGCGGTGGGATCGACTTCGCCGGACCATGACTTCTTGTGTGGGTGAGTGCCCGGCCCTCTCTTTCTCAATCTGCCAGACCCATTAGCTCTAAGTTTTGCCTGTGGGGGTTGGAGATAGTCGTTGTTAGAAGGACTGTGTGACCGTTCTGACGCGAGAATTTTGTGAGAAAGAGAGCCAACACAAGCTAGATCATGAGTCTCGAGGCATTCCGTTGGCACGAGTTAGTGCAGGTTTGTACCGAATTGGGAATTGATTTAGGGCAGACCAAACGCAAACCGCATATTATAAAACTCCTTCAGGCCGAAGACGTCAGCATCGAAGAGTTCACGGAGGCTCTGGCGGAAGTTCGCGAAAGGGAGCGGGAGGAACGCAGAAAGCGGGCCGACGAGGAGGCTCGCGAGAGGGCTAGAAAAGAACTCGAGTGGGCTCTCGAGTGTAAGAGATGGGAGCTCGAGAAACGCGAGTACAAGCGCGAAATGGAGAGGCTCGACTACGAGTTCGAGCAGCTCGAGCTCGCGAAGAAAGCGCGGGAGTTGGAGACTCTTTCTCGGGCTGCAACAGGCGTTGAAGGGGTGACACGAAAGGCGTGTCAGGGAAAGGAGAAAGTGGGAGCTGGGGACACAGAGATGACCGAAAACCAGCGTCTTTCTCCCGACACGACCGTCACCGAGCTTCGCAAGACCGACCCATACCCCGAGCGGCGGGACGGCGAAAGTGACGTGGAGGCAGCGACAGAATTGGTGTGTCAGGAAAAGAAGAAAACTGGAGCTGGGGACACCGAGGTGACCGGAAACCAGCGGGTTTCTTCCGACGCGACCGACGCTGTTCCACGCGAGACCGACGCCGTTCCGCGCAAGACCTGCCGACCGCCCGAGCGGCAAGAAAAGGAAGAGAAGGCTCTTCGGGCGTCCAGCTGCGACTTCCCGGAGGACGAAGGCGATGCCAAGACAGAAGCGACGCCGGGGGAGTCCAGCCAGCTCATGGAGAGCGGCGCCGAGATGCAACAAACAGCGGTTCAGCAAACAAGCCAGGATCCTGACCGCTCTGATCGGCACCCGTGCGGCTTTGAGGACAAGCCCACGGCGCCGTCGCAGGAGTCCACGCGGCTGACCAGGAGGGAGGTGATTGGGATTTCCTTCGACAAGGTCAACCACACCTGCCTGGTACGGCTGCGGAGCCCGGACTCCAGACCATTCACGGAGTCGAGGTGCAAGGAGGACGTCGACGAGTACGCGTCCCGCAGCGAGTCGTCGAGGTTGGAGGACGGGAGACCCCAAACCGGCCATCCCAGGACCCCTGCAACCGGAGGCGGCTGCGCGAGCAAGGGATCCACCGGGGACATGATGGAGCCCGGGCGGGACCAAACAGACCCGACGCAGGTGCCTCTAAGGACGTCGTCGTGCTCGCGGCATGGGGGATCCGCCACCGAGAACTTGGAGGCCGTCATGATCCAGCGACCGAGACGCAAGAGGAAGAGGCGGCGCCGAATATGCGTTGTACGCTCTAGCAGCAACGCTTCCTGCGAAGAGCGCCAAGGAAAGCGCGACGAGCGCCCCTTCAAGAACAAAAAGCTGTCCTCGGGGCTGGGAGGGGGAAGACTCCGAGACCCTCGTCCCAACGAGCCACGGACCCACAGCTCAAGTACGAGCAAGCAGCCTGGAGGAGGCAACAACGAGCCTGGAACGACTCGGCGAGGTTCCAGACGGAGTCACAGCTCATCGCCTGTGGTTCAGCCTGGCGTCACGTCGGGCGCGGAGACTAAGGGAGATCTCCGAGACTGCAACTTCGGGCCTGCACGCAAGTCCAAGGAGAAGAACTTGAACAGTCCGAGTGATGCCAAGAACAAACAGGGCGTGGGTTAGATACAAAGAAGGACTTTCGAGGGAAAAGGTGGTTCTTTACGTGCTATTGAGTCGACTAGGTTATTCGGCAAGTTTATTAGCTTTTCTTTTTTCGGGAGTCCGAGTTTTGCATTTCGTTGGGCTTTAGCTTGTTGTGTTAGCGTTGTTCCTTTAAAGCGGTCTTCTCCTCAGTAGAGATTGCATTACGGAGGACGTGATCAAATTTAATAGTGATATACCCTATGTGCGTTACGTTCCGGTTTGTAATGTGGTTTTGTTTTCACGGGAGTCCGTTTATTTTGGGTTGAGCGTTAGAGGGCTTTTATTAGTCTACAAAAGTTTCTTTCGCTAAAGCAACCTGTCGTAGGAAATAAGTTTCTGTGTGTCTTTCGTTGATAGAATAGCACGGAACTTTCAAGTGGCATTTTTTATTGTTGTTTGAGAGTGGTCTGGCGGATTGAAGGTATGGAGGGCTGGGCGCTCGGCTGCGCGGAGTCTGGTTCGGTGTTGTGGGTTGCGTTACTGTCACTTCCCAGAGTTGACTCCAGCCTGGACCTCAGTCGCCAGCCTTGCCGTGAGACCGCGTCTTTCAAGGGACCAGTGTGGACTGCTCCCCTTCAAGACACTCTTCCCAGCGGCGGAGGAGCTGTTGTGAAAACGGAAAAGCCCCGGACCAGACCCTCCCTGTTGTTGCGATAGGCCTTGGCGAAGGTCACGTCCTTCCTTCGCCTCCCCTTCTTGTCCAGCCGGCGGGGTTTGGCCTTCGCATTTAGGATCGGCGACCGGCCGTCTGAGCCGTTGTTGACAAAACACGTCGCCCGGCGCCGCGTGGACGCCGCCACACCTGGGAGCGGAGCTGAGCCGGACTCTTCTCTCTGGCTGCGGGGGTCAGTCGATCCATGAACCAGCTGCCCTACCGGGAGAGGATTCCGGGGGACGACGACGGCGGTGGGACTTCCGGCCGAGTACGTTCGGCTCAAGTTTTCGTCCGGCGCCACTTGCGGATTATCCCGCTAAACCTTTCCCGAGGCAGGACGCTGCATAATGAGGGGATCATCTCCATCACGGTCAACGTCTCACGAGCTGACAGCGGACCCTTCGTCACCGACTCCTGGCGCGGCTTATCGAGGTCAAGAATGCCCCGGCGCCGGATTAGGAAGCCCGTCCGACGCTGCAGGGTGTGCGTGTATGTGTGTGCGCGCTCGAGAGGATGAGTGGGGGCGGGGCCTGAACATGACGTTCGTTGGCAGTTCGGCCACCATTGGCTGCCAACCGCGGGAACATCAACAGCAACTGTATAAAAAGAGCAAACGAGAGGCCGCAAGGTGTGCTCTCGGACGTTGTAAATACTTTGTACATATGTATTAAACAAAGTTTCGTTGCGAGAGACCCTCCCGTCTCGTCATGTTCCTGGACGGGAGTCTGCCCGCTGCTCCTTTCCTGGCCTGGCCCTGCGTGACACTACCCGGAGAACCCCCTCGGTCCCAACAGGGTCAGTTTGCCGACCGGCGTCGCCTTCTAAGGATCTACCGGCATGTTGTGAATTTTCTCCCCAAGCGCTTCAAAATCATTCCTCGTTTTTCACAATGTCTGACGTGAAGGACCTTCCATATTCGCCAAACGAGTTCCTGTCCAGACGTTTCATACGGGCGAACAGAAAAAACTTACACTGCGCGAGGTCCTGAGAAAACGGGAGATGGACAAGCGGTGTCATGTCATTTTCTTCGCTAAAAGATTGTTGCACTGGCAGGGCAGTGTGTGCTGGGGCTTTGCGATGGAACTATCATTCCCTCTTTTTGTCAAATCGTGGCACTTCTGCTTTTGTTTCGGAATGGTCGCAAAAATTTCAGATTAAACACCTGATTAAAAGATTCACCAAGAGCAACAAACTCGGAGTGAACAATGCCCATATTTATCAATATTTTTATCAGCTGAAGAGGTCGAGGGTCACCCTGAACGAGGTTGGTCGTTGATAAATTATTCAGCGGCCTCAAAGCGACTAAACCACCCAATTGCAATTTTTTATTGGCATCTTCTTTATAAGCTCTCTGGAGCATTACAAATGTTTCCGGCACAGTGTTTCCTAAAACAAAATTTCACAGCCGCGTGCTGTTCCTTCATATTGCCGCGAGCGCAGCTGACCAAGCAGACTGCGCGCTCGTGGCCTAACGGTTATCGCGCTCTCCTTCCACGCAGGAAGCAAGGGTTCGATTCCATGCCGCGGGTACGCATTTTTGTTTCTCTAATGTGATGAATGGGATGATGTCGAGAGCCCTGTTGCTAATTCGAGGTTAGAATGTTCTACACGTCGAACCTTCTACGCCAAACATTCCCAAAGCCCACGCGTGTACATAAGGGGCTTCGCGTGGCGAGCCAAAGTCAGTCTCCCCGCAGCGCTCGACCCTGCGGTTTCGCCGACATCGACGCACGCGACGCTCTGCTGTTTTCTTTTGTTCCCTTTTTGTCTTGGGCACAAGTTCGACCCATTAAACGTTTATTATTTTTTTGTTATCATTGCCTCATCAATTGTCATTCGTGACATTTTGGTGGAGGTGCTGGGTACGCATGTCCGTTCAGCGCACCCCTACGAGGGCTCGCAGTGCAAGTCCGACCCCAAGCTCCGAGGACCCAGCGAAGAGAGGACCGAGACCCGATCAAGTCGCCGCAACCTCGGCCTACCCCTGGAACTTGGACCACTGCCGGGCAGGACAAAGAAGCTATCGAAGCCGACGATGAACACCACGCCGCAGCCAGATGGAACGCCACCGATGTCCATTGTCTACGCGCAGGCCCCACCAAGGACGCAACCGAATTTTAGTGGCAACCTTCATGAAGATGTGGACGACTGGTGGGGCCCAGTACGAACGCATCGCAGGGTTCAACGGATGGGGTCCTGAGCAGAGCCTGCGGAATGTTTACTTCGCTCTGGAAGGCACTGCACGTACCTTGTTCGAGAACCACGAAGCGTCATTTTCGTCGTGGCAAGACGTCCAGGCTGAACTTCGCCGCACTTTTCCAGCCAGCAGCGACGTCAGCGAGCCGAAGAACGTCTTCAAGCGAAAAGCTAAGGGCCAAACGAGAGCGTCGCAAGTTTCGTCGAAGACGTTCTCCGCTTCATTAACTGCGCCGACCCAAACGCTCCTGAAGAGAAGAAGCTGTGGTTCTTGATGCGAGGAGTGAAAGAAACCATCTTCGGAGGCCTTGTGCGGAACCCACCTATCACCGTCTAAGACTTTATCACCGAGGCAACAAACATCGAACGTGCCCTTCAAGCACTGGCTTCCCACTATCAGAGACTTCCTGGCTTCCTTGCCCTCTCGCCGTACAGCAGCAACAGCCCGGACATACGCGATATCATCCGGGACGTCGTCCGGCGGGATATCAAGAAGCTCCTGCCTGCTGCTACCCACCAGCCGGCTTCGTTGTCAATAGCCGAAGTTGTCCGCAGGGAGGTCCAGCGGACATTCAAACCTGAGGCTCCTGCCAGCGTAGCAGCACCCGAGGAGCCCTCTTTGACCTAGACCGCGGTAGCTCGGAGACCGGCGCCAGCTGCCCAGCGGTATTCCACGCCACCTCGACGTGTCCTACAAGAGCCACAGATTTTCCGACGTCGGGAAGGGCAACCCCAGTTCGTCCGCACTGAACAACCGGCGCCAGGAAGACGGATGTGTGGCACACGGCCGATCGACGACCGGTGTTTTATCACTGCGGCGAAGACAATCACGTCTACCGGAGGTCCCCGTTACGAAAAATGAGCCTGCGAGGCTTTGCGCCGAGCGACCCGCAACCCCGCCTTGGGGAGCGATTAAGGGACATCGAGGAGTAGCTCCGACGACCCCTGTCCCCGAGGTTCACGTTCACCTTAGCCTCGACGTGCGCTTTCGCCCTTCCGCCACTCTCGTTGGGACAGCCTGTCGCCCCTATCTCGTCGGGATAACTAAGTGCGGCAACGCCTGAAGGTGGCGTTGCCCAAGACGACCGAAGCAAAGAGCCTCCAAGAACGACGGAGCTCTCCCACACTCCCGACGCCCTGCATCACAACAATGCGCCTGTATCGGTGTCCAATAACCTAAACGTTATTATCGACGGCCACGACGGATCGGCACTCGTGGACACCGGAGCAGACTACTCAGTCTTGAGTGGGAGGCTTTCTCGCCACCTTTGAAAAGTGGCGAGGGCGTGGGAGGGGCCGCAGATACGAACTGCTTGAGGACCCCTCATTACGCCTTTCGGGAGGTGCACTGCTCGAGTTGAAATTTACGGTGAGACGCGCTCTGTCAATTTCGTTGTTCTGCAGGACTGTTCGAGAGACGCTATCCTCGGAATGGACTTTCTCTGCGAGTATGGCGCCGTCATCGACCTCTGCGCAAACCGGCTGACGCTACGAAAACCTGCTGCACCACCAGAGGAACCAAAATGACGTCATCCGCGGTACGAGTCCTCGCACACCACGTGAAATTACCGCCGCGGTCGAGTGTTTTCGCACCCATCGGGGTCGATGAGACTTTCTGCGGCGACGTTCTGCTCGAAGGAAACCTGCAGTTGGTGCTAGGAAGAAGGATCGGCATCGCAAGAGGCGTCGCGGAGCTCCAAGGCGGACACACTGTCGCAATCGAAACGAACTTCCGACAGGAGGCCTAGCACTTTAAGAAAGGCACCGCCATGGGTCACGCCGAGGAACTCACGGACTCAGCCGCAATCGCCGGAATATCAGAAGACCTATCTTCGTGGCCACCCAAGACACCGCCGCCTTCACAGTTTGACATCGACCCAACCCTGCCTACCCCACAACGACGGCAGCTCAGTGACCTTCTCGCCGAGTTCAATGAGTGCTTCTCGAAGTCGTCAAAGGTGCGCCAAACGACCGTTGCCAAACACCGAATTATCACTGAAGACAACGCGCTTCCTGTTGATCGGTCGCCGTACTACGTCTGTGTGAAAGAGAGAGAAGTCACTCAGAAGCAGGTCCAAGAAATGCTCGATGACGTCATTGTCCAGCCCTCAAGCAGTCCGTGCGCTTCACCGGTAGTCCTGGTGAAAAAGAAAGACAAGACTCTTCGGTTCTGCGTGGACTATCGCCGACTGAACGCCGTAACAAAAAAGAACGTCTACCCGCGGTCACGTATCGACGACACTCTGGACCGGCTGCGCCACGCCCGATACGTTTCGTCGATGAACCTGAAGAGTGGCTACTGGCAGATTGAGGTTGACAAACGATGTCGTGAAAAGACTGCCTTTGTCACGCCGGACGGGCTGTACGAATTTAAAGTAATGCCATTCGGACTGTGCATAGCACCGGCGACGTTCCAGCGCGTAATACACACCGTTCTTTCCTGCTTGAAATGGCAAAGATGTCTCCTTTATGTTGACGACGTCGTGGTATTCGCAAGCGGCTTCGACGAGCACCCGAGACGTTTGCGAGCCGTGCGGCAGGCAATCCAGAATGTCGGACTGACACTGAAGACGTCAAAAATGTTGGCTCCCTTACGGCGAGCTCAAATTCCTGGACGACGTCGTGAGTTAATTCACAAGGTGTAAGTCGTGACCCTGCAAAGACATCCGCTGTCACCGAATTTCCGAAGCCATGAGACAATAAAACCGTACGAAGATTTCTTGGGCTGTGCGCTTACTACAGACGTTTGGTTCGCGATTTTTCCAAGATTTCTGCACCGCTCACGCATCTGACGAGGGACGACGTGAACTTCCAGTGGGGGGAGGAGCAAGAACAAGCGTTCAACGAACTGAAGGAAAGACTCCAGTCGCCCCCTATCCTCGGACACTTCGATCCATTAGCGGAAACGGAAGTTCACACAGACGCCAGCAACACCGGGCTAGGCGCGTTGCTCGTCCAAAGACAAGGCGGTGCAGAGAGGGTGATTGCTTACGCGAGCCGGGCATTGTCCAAGGCAGAGAACAATTACTCAACAACCGACAAGGAATGTCTCGCTGTCATCTGGGCGTTAACGAAGTTCCGCCCGTACCTCTACGGGATCCCGTTGCGCGTAGTCACGGACCACCACGCTCTCTATTGGCTCGCCAACCTCGAGGACCCGTCAGGACGCCTCGCTCGCTGGAGCCTTCGGCTGCGAGAATTCGACATGACCATTGTGCACAAGTCTGGCCTTAAGCATAATGACGCCGATTGTTTGTCTAGGGCCCCAGCCGAAGCTCCTCCCGACAACACCGACGACGACGATGACGCCCATTTTCTCGGAGCTATCACAGATACCGACATGGGAGCACTTCAACGAGACGACCCCGAACTTCGCGCCGTGATCGACCACCTCGACGGTCAAGGAAGTTCCGTTGCGCGATGCTTGACCCGAGACTTGTCAAGCTTCGTTCTGCGGCGAGGCGTGCTCCTCAAGAAAAACTTGGGAACGAACAACCCTGCCTGGCTGCTGGTTGTTCCTGCCAGCCTGCGAGAAGAAGTCTTTCAAGCATGCCACGACGACCCGACGGCTGGACACCTTGTCTACAGCAGGACGCTCGCTTGGTTTCGTGAGAAGTGTTATTGACCGAGATTCCCGAAAACCGTCCAGTTGTATACACGGTCGTGCCATGAGTGCCAGCGACGTAAGAAGCCTCCGACGAAGTCAGCAGGACTCCTGCAGCCGATATCTGCCCCGACTACGCCCTTCCAGCAGGTCGGAATGGATTTACTTGGGCTGTTCCCAGAATCGACGCAAGGAAACCATTCGATTATCGTCACGACCGATTATCTTACACGATACGCCGAGACGAGAGCCCTTCCGTCGGGAACAGCGGTGGAAGTCGCCAAGTTTGTCGTCGAATCTATTCTCCTTCGACATGGCGCCCCCCAAGTCTTGATAACCGACCGAGTGTCATCGTTCTTGGGTCAGCTCACACAAGAGATCCTTCGGCTCAGCCACACCAGCCATCGTCGGATCACCGCGTACCATCTGCAGACCAGCGGCCTAACGGAACGGCTCAACAAGACGATCGCCGACATGATCTCCATGTACGTCGACGTAGAGCAGAAGACGTCGGACGAGGTGTTACCATACGTCAGGTTTGCCTACAACACCGCAGCTCAAGGAACAACCGGGTTTACACCATTCGAGCTGGTGCATGGCAGAAAAGTGACGACCATGCTGGAGGTGATGCTGCCCCATGAGCCAGTGGATGCCGGATGCGACGATGCTGATGCGGTCAGTCAGAAAGCAGGAGAGGCTCGCCAACTAGCTCGCCTTCGAATACACAATCAAAAGCGAGTCGACGCACGCTTGTATAACCTTCGTCGCCGGGACGTCAACTTCCAATCCGGAGACCGGATATGGGCGTTGACAGCGATACGGAGCCGCTGACTCAGGGAAAAGCTTCTCAAACGCTGTTACGGGCCCTACAAAATCATTCTACGCCTCGGCGATCTGAATTACCAAGCTCTACCCGACGTAACGCGCTCATCTGCAAGACGCTAGCCACGACCCGAAGTGGTGCACGTCGTGCGGCTCAAGCCGTATTACGAACGACAGAACTTTGGACTCTCGTCAAAGAAGGAACTGTGGACTGTGGCTCGCGTCTCTGCTATCCTTTTGCTGTGGATCTGTGTTTTCGTTTTGTGCTGGATCGGGACGATGCACTTTTTTAAAGGGTGGAATAATGCCGCGAGCGCAGCTGACAAAGCAGGCAGAGCGCACGTGGCCTAACCTCCTTTGTACCGTATGAGTGCCGGAGGTGTCATTAAGTCCAATGTCTTCCAGCGTCTTCGGCGGTATCCAGTGAGAGTAGGGACAAAGAATTTTTTTGTACGTCTTCCTTGGGAGGTGTTACCCGTGAAGACTTGGCCGGCGAAGAAAGTTTTTTTTGTACTTTGGTCTCAGAACTGCGCGCTGTGCCCGTTGCCAGAAACCCTTGAACACGTTTTTCTGTATTGTACAAATGCAGAGTTGTTTTGGGCCAAACTTAGAGCTGTGCTGCGGATAGACATGTATATGACCTGGAAAAAAGTGAAATTCTTAGAGTTCGGGTCAGGTCCGAACAGCAGAGCCTGGAAGGTCCTTGCCCTGCTTGGGCTGCAGGCACTATGGAGGTCGAGGACCGATGTGGTGGAGGGGGGCAAGCCGGCATGGCGCCACTTCATTGACGGCTTCATGTATGTTGACTCTCTGCTAGAGGCCACGCTACAGCCTGACCTAGAGTGCTGGACGGTGTGGAAGTCGCGATTGCAAATCGCTAAAAACGCTTAGGCGTGGAGGCCATCCAAGTTCTCTAATGTACGTACACGGCTGCAAATGACAGAGTTCGGCTGTTGGGTGTTATGAATGTGCTAGGTTGCCCTGCTACTGAGACGCTCTGAATTTGTTCTGTGCAGTTCTTTTACCCATGTAAATAGCCGTCCTTTTACAATAAAAAAAAGAAAAGTGCACGTGGCCTAACGGTTATCGCGCTCTCCTTCCACGCATAACGCCAGGGTTCGATTCCTGGCCAGAGGTACGCATTTTTTGTGTCTCTGATGTGATGTTCTGGTAAACTCGAGAGCCGTCTTGGCTAATTTGAGGTTAGAATGTTCTACGCGTCGAACCTTCTACGCCGACCATTCCAGAAGCCCACGCGTGTACACAATGGGCTTCGCGGGTCGAGCCAAACTCTGCGGTTTCGCCGACATCGACGCACGCGACGCTCTGCTGTTTTCTTCTGTTGCCTTTTTGTTTTTGGCACAAGTTCACCCCATTAAACGTTTAGTTTCTTCAGTTATCATTGCCTCATCAATTGTCATTCGTGACAATATCAGACATTGCATAAATAAATTATTTTGAAGCGCTTGAAAAAGATATATAAGGCAGACAATACCAGTCGGCAACTCACTCGGAAGGGGTGCTGCTAAGCGCTGCCAGCTGAGTAAGCTGGTACTACAAACGACCCGCCTTTCAAAAATTTATTCCTGTTACTTTTGCATCCACCTTGGTATGATTCACTGTGCCAAAAGCTTTCGATATATGCCATGAATAAAAAAAATATGGCCACCAGTCAAATAGGCTCAATCGACTTTATGCAAAATTGATTGGTGATCTGACAACACGGAGAGCGTCGCCATTTTAACGTTGGCAAACGCCATTGGTACCAAAGCACGGTGGCGACATCGGAGGGAGCAGTACGGGCGGTGTGCGATAGCTCAGCAGCTGTGTTTTCTCTCTTCTGACCAATGAAATATGGACGAACAGATTACACAACCTACCGCAACTGTCTGATGAAGCTCCGGGAGGCCTCTGCACGCTGACAACTACCTCGTCGAAGCAGTGTAACAAGTCCTACGCCTTCCTTGTGGAAGCTTACACATTGCGGGTTGTCGTTATCGTGTGCACAGGCCTCCAAAGGTATCTTCAGACAGTTACGGTAGGTTGTTTAATCTGTTCGTCCCCGTTCCATGGTCGGAACGCGGAAAACACAGCTGCCGCGACATCGTACACCGTGCTTCAGTACCCATAACGCTTGCTAACAATAAAATAACGACGCTCTGAATGTTGTGAGACTACCAAGCAATTTCGCATCAGGTTTATTGAGTTGAGACAATTTTCTCTGTATCATCAAGCAACATCGGCAAGAGTGTCTTCCCAAACAATGGCGGCCCTTCGATAATTGGAGCTGCAGCTGCCATATTCCGTTCACCTCTGACCTGAGACTGCGGTGGAAGCTCCGTCCTTGTTAGACCAGTCATACGCCCCTCTTTCACCATGTCATCACGCTCCTGCTCATACCCATGAGCGCAAAGAGCCAGGTAAGGTGATAAGAGCAGTGATGTGACTGGCCGTAGTCATTTTGGAGCAGCTTTTAAAGCAGCCAAAAGTTAATTTTAGGGAAGCAAAAAAAAAATGCTTTTAAAGCATAACTGCACACCTCATTTTCATTTATATCACTGCGAATGTGAGCAGGAGAGACGGCAAATATTAGGAGAAGAACAAACACTAGCTGTTAAGTTGAGTGTGGAAGCACCAGACACGGTAACAAGAAGACGACTGATGACGGGCAGCGCAAACTATTGTGAATGATTATTTTATGTACGAAATCCCACTGAACAAATGTGAGAATACAATCATTTCGAGCTCCTAGATTTATGTGTCCTTCAGGTTCTAGGGGGGTTTGTAACAAAACTGTAATTCTTAATTAAGACAAAAAAAATACAAAGCATAAAATTAAACCTACAAAAGAGTTCATAGATACTTTCTTACAACACGTGTCGCTCTGGAAGAGTACCTTTACCTTTAACACCCGGGTACGCTGTGCCGAAGCAAGACACGCAACATCGCGACGCCTAGCTCGCAATTGTCGCCTTACTGCAGTACACCAGTATGCGGAAAGACGCGCACTCAACAAAGCTAACTAACCCACCAGAACAGACCACGAGACGTATTGCAAAACTTCCAAGTATACTGTCAGTGCTTGGTGCGAAATCAAATCGAATAGTAGGTTATTTTGACGCCTTGTTCAAAGTCCTGGGAACACGCACGAGCCTACTCTGACGATCCGGCCCGGTAGCGAGGAGTGCAGCTGCCATATTTCCAGTATTTTTTTTTTTTATTTCTCTCTAAGCAAAGGGGGGAGGGGTGGTACAGAAAAAAGCTGCCATTGCAGCTTGACGAGGCCTCTACCCCCCTTTACAGTACAGCACAGTAAAAACAGTACATCTACAATTGCACATGGAGAACCAAACAAATTCATAATAAACACTTGTACCATATTTAACACCATTGAAAGAAGAGTACTAGTTACATCAAAAAACACATTTTCACATTATGTTCCTCACTCATAAGCAATATCCCTTTCCACCAGGAGTTCTTTAATATTTCTCTTGAAAATCTGAAAAGAACACAGAAAGTTTAACTTTTCTTCAATTTCATTTAACAAAGAGAAAACTCGATAATCCAATTGTTGCTTGCCCTAATTGGTTCTCACTTTGGTTTTCTTCCAGATATTTTTTCTCAGTGCATGTTCTGAGCTAACATTCTTCGGGATTAGGTATAGCTTCTCTTTTTGGATAAGCTGAAGTAATTTAAAGTAGTATATTTTATTAGCCTTTAGCATGGGGAATTGTTCAAACAGCGGGTGCGTACGCAAGTCTCGTCAGTTACCCTCAAAATTGTCGAGCATGCGAAGTATTCGTTTTTGAAGGACTATTATTTTATCATAGCTCGTCGTAGTTGTGGTATCCCATACCAATGCAATGTATGATATTCTTGACTAACATAAAGAATAATATAATTCCTTTTTTAACCATGGAGGTAGTAGTTTATGAATTCTATATATACATCTGATTCATTTAGATAGTTCAGAACAAAGTTTTTGTATATGCGTCGACCAGCTGAAATCTTCATTGAACCATATGCCTAGGCATTTTTGATCTTTGACCTGCTCTAAAGGTATCCCATCAAAAATAATATGTATAAAAGTTTCGTCTTGCTTGTTAATTACACCAAATATTATGTATTTGTTTTTTTAGCATTAAGTTGTAATTTGCTACGCTTAAGCCAGGTTCTCCAAATTTTGTTGGCCAATATTTGTAATGTATCTTTAGACCGAGCTTTAAAGACCGCCTTCGTGTCATCCGCGTACATAATTAGTTCTGGGGAACCCTGAATGTTTGCCATATCATTTACATATATCAGAAATAGCAGAGGGCCAAGGATGGATCCCTGCGGCACTCCGACTCGTGCATCTAACTTATCAGTCTGATTTATCTAAATACACATCTTGATATAGATTCTCTAAATAACTTTCAATTAGTTAAATGCGACGCCTTGTTTCCGATAATATTGAAGCTTAATCACTAAGATATTGTGCTGTATTGTGTCGAAAGCCTTTGTAAAGCCTAAAAACAAGCCTAATGTATAAAATTTATCTCCAACATTCCTGATAATTGAACTTTTATGTGAAGTAGGGCTTGTTCTGGGGATGTTTGCTTTTGAAACGCATATTGTGCCTCATTTATTACATTTTGCTTACGAAAAAATGCCTCTAATCTTGTATAAATTACATATTTAAATATTTTAGAAAAAATTGGCAGAATGGAAGTCGGTCAATAGTTCTACAAACTTTTATTCTTCGCCTTTAAATATTGGACTAATTCTAGCAGTTTTTCACGCGTTCAGAAATATTCCTGTTTGTAGCACCATATTGGTTATGAATGACAGAATGTGACTAAGTGATTGTGAGACATGTTTCACTGGAACCGATTAAAAACCGTCAATACCGGTGTCAACGTTATTTTTCAATCTTTTAATCAGAATTTCAATTCCGGTCGGCGTAGATAGCTTAAACATTATGTACAGTCTTCGAGTACCTGTGCCAGTAATACTTTTTACGAATCCTGGCATGTGTCCTGCTACAGCCAAGGCGTCCAGCCGTCGAGTTGTCATTCCTATTGAAAATTTTATCAAGATACGTAATTTGGGACCCTGAATGCCAGTCTGCAGCCCTGGTGGAACGTGTCCTGATGGTCCATCAGATGACGTCTGACTGTCACTGCCAAGGGAATTTTATCAACAAGGGCAGCATTTATATGAAAGCTCGCATTCCGATTCGGCCATCTTGGATGGTTGTGAAACGGTTCAGAAGCCGAGGTGGCCATCTTGCGTGGCTATGAAACGGTTTACAAGTCCTTAAAATCAATGCAATTCATGACATCAAAAATCAGGAAAAGTGTGAACCCGTCCTTTTTTTTCACTTTTGAAATTTGCGTTTTTCAGGCAAAAAGGAGATTCGTTTACAAACGAATGTTTGTAAATGATATTGGTATAATCTATACCGCTATTATGCGTTTAAGCAAGCATTAAAGCAAACAAAAAATGTTAAAAAAGTCATTTTTGTATTGTGGTTTGCGTTTAGCGGTTCTTAGCGGCTTTCGGGATTCCGACTGCGGGTTATCAATTTTTGATTTGGCAACACTGTTTTTGACGTTCAGTCAGAGACAATCGATGTACAATCAGAATCGCCACCAAGAAATCTTGACGGCACTTCGCGGCTGCAGACTGCCGCGAGGGAGCCATCAGAAAGCCGACAAGCGGAGTCTGGCTGGAATTTGACTGTCGGTCAGAGGAACTTGTTGGCCAATCAGACATGCTTGACGTACAGTCAGGCACAGTCAGCGGTCCACTAGAAAACATTGACTGTCAAACAGGGTTAAATTCATGGGTTTTTCATTCGAAATGGCATCCTTCGAAGACTTCTTCCCGAAGTCTTGTAGGAACTTCCGAGAGCCACGCTGTGTTGCTGCCGCCAAAGTTCTCTTTGAACAGCACACCTTGTCGAATGGCGAGGGTTGGCAGAGATCGTAAGGAAACCCATGGAACTATTGTCAGCGTCCCTCTAGGTGCTCGATGAGTACTCACAGTTCAGAATCAGCTCGTTGAAGTGCTGGTATGCCACTGACATTTACTGCGCCGAGAAAACGTTCGTCGTCATCGTCGTCGATGCGGCGGGTTCGGCTTCGATGGGGGCCCTTAACAGACAGTTGGCGTCACTGGGCTACCGTCACTGTGCGTGCAGGCCCAGAATAGTGGCCAAATCAACAGGAAGGTCAACGTGTTTCTACGGAAAGGAAGCAAATTCCTGATGTGTTATCGGTAAGTTGTTTTTAATACTTCGTTTGAGGACACCCAAGAACAGGCAAGCGTCCCAGCATTCTAAAAATGCATGCTCTATTGTCTCCGGCGCCTTTGCATAGAAAACACTGAACACCCCACGGAACGAATATATTCTTCTGATGGAGCCAAGATTTTACGAGAGAAGTCTACCCGTGTGTAGTTTATAGAGAGAAGTTCTTATGGAAGGTGGAAATACATTTTTTTTTAACACGTGATAAAACATCATGTCCTGGGCCTTCAAGGAACATTGACCGGTAAATGGGAACAGGAAAAACAGTTTGAGTATTGTCTCTCGTTAAACCCTTTCGTTTGACAATTGATAGATACTGTAAAGAAAAACACACAGACAGGAAATGAAAGGCGTCAACACTTCACAGAGATAGCTACCAATCATGCCTTGCCCATGACAGCTCGAAGAAACAACAAACGAAGAGATCTCTTCGGATTACCTGGTCTGAATTATAGCAAGAAGGAAAGGAGTGGTTTGGTTCTGGAGGAACATAAAACGTGAGACAACTTGTTTGACAAAGACATGCGACAATGGAAGGCCACTTTTGCTTACGCGCTGAAACAAATTGTCGCGGCGAACTCTTTCCCATCCCGAAGGCCAGATGAAAACAGCAAAGACACGAAGCAGCTTCTGTACATTGACTCTGGTGCACTCCAAAACTTGATGCACATACCAGAATTTAGCATCAAAATTATTTGGGGTCTAGTTAGTTGAACATCTAGACGGTGGTTTAAAAAGCGCGAAGGACTAAGAAGAGAAGGAGGCGCAGAGGAATAAGAAGAAAAGTAGAGCAAGTAAGCGCTCTGTCCTGTCCCCTCCTTCTCTTCTTAGTCCTTTGCCCTTTTTAAACCATCGTCCAGAATTTAGCAATTAAAAAACATTGCAAACAGCAGCTCGTGAAAATATAGACAATTCCCAGACACTCCACTTACTAGGCTTTTCGCTCGCATCCTCTACAACAGACGCCCAGTACTCGTTTGATTTTTATAGTGCTGCAACGGAACTCCTAACTACCTAGATAGAATCGACGTTAAAGGAATACGTTCGAAGATATCATGTTTCGTGGCCCAAGTGCCATGCCAACGACCACAACACTTATCCCAGTTGACCACAGCACCTGTTGGTTCACACAATGTCTTAAACTTCCTGACGGCTCCTACTATGCTTTTCTTGTCCTTATGAAATAAAGCAAAATCGCCTGCATCCGACAGCAGCTTAATCTGTGTAGGCTGCAGCGTAAAACCTCTAATAAACTTATCTATAAATACATTCCTACAAAAAGTCTCTAAATAAATGCTAAACAATAAGGGCGATAATGGACAACCTTGTTTCACGGAAGACATTACATTAATCCACGTAGTTGGTTTTTCGTTAACTATGAGCTGAGTTGTACAACCGGAATAAGCCATTTAACGAAACGCAAAATCACTTCCTTGACATTTACATGTTCCAATATGTTACAAAACATAGTGTGGTGCACGATGGAAAGATTTCTCCAGGTCAATCTGGAGCATAGCCGTTTGATCCCGATCCTCATCACACAATTTTAATAAACTTCTTACGATGTGAATGCTGGCTAGAACGGATCTGTCTCTCACTCCCCGGGTTTGATGATTAAAATTTTCATGATTACTTTGTAATCCACGTTGCTGAGCGCTATTGGCCTATAGTTTCTAACGCTTTTAAGCTGTTGATCGTTATCACTTTTTGGGATTGGGACACTATATGTTTCAAAAATGAGGGTGGAGACCTGTTCTTGTCATGTGCCTCAAGTACAGCTGCGTGAACGAACCCAGCGACGACGTTTTAGAGCGCAGCTCTTAGGGGCCCGTTCCCGGCTTGAGCGGCGTCGCCGTCGGCGTCGGCGTAACCAAGGTCATCCCAAGGTCACGTGACCCCCCAAGGTCACGTGACCCCTCCCAAGGTCATCTCAAGGTCACGTGACCCCACGTGACCCCCTGAAGGTCACGTGACCCCTCGAGGTCACGTGACCCCTTCCAAGGTCATCTCAAGGTCACGTGACCCCAACATGACCCCACGTGACCCTTTGAAGGTCACGTGACCCCCAAGTCACGTGACCCCTCTGAGGTCACGTGACCCCCGAGGTCACGTGGTCGCCTCCCCAAGGTCACGTGACCCCCGAGGTCACGTGACCCCCAAGGTCACGTGACCCCTTCCAAGGTCATCTCAAGGTCACGTGACCCCACGTGACCCCCAGGTCACGTGACCCCTCTGAGGTCACGTGACCCCCGAGGTCACGTGACCCCTCCAGGTCACGTGACCCCCAAGGTCACGTGGGGGTCACCTTTGGGGTCACGTGGCCTTGAGGTCACCCCCAGGTCACGCCTCCCCGAGGTCACGTGACCCCCTCCCCGAAGTCACGTGACACCCCCCCCGGAGCATATTAAAGAATGAGGGGAGCAGGAGGAGAAGGGGGGGGGTCTACCCTCCCCTCAGTACCCTTCACTCCTCCTCCTCAAGAGCTGCGCTCCAATTCGGCGTTACAGGGATTTGTAAACGGCTTCCACTTTTTATATTTCTTATTTGTTGCTACAGACATACAATTAGGTCCAGGAGACTTTTTATTGGAAGATCCTGGATGGACCCTCGATTTCTTTCATGCTTATTGACTCTTCTAGGCTCTCTTTTACTTCGTCAGTCAGGCGATGCATAACCGCCAGATAATCATGAAGCTGTTTATCATTCCGAATTTCCTTTCTCTGGAGCAGGCGGCTGTAGTATTCCACGAATGCTTTCCGGAAAACGTCTGAGCAACTGCTCGTATAGCCGCCGCATTCTATTTCCGCTATTTTTTCCCGTGTCTTGACTCAGCACTTAAAGCCCTTTTCGTTGGGTGCTCTCCCAGTGCGAATTTGTCGGCCCGACCGCGGACGAGAGCTCCTTTATACCTTTTAATGGGAAAGCATTAACTGTCTCATGAAGCAAGCCGACGTCATCAGCTTCGAAACTATGCAAAATGGCACATTAATGAAACCACGCGCAAAGCTAGCCAACGGAACCTTTTTAACTTCGGTCCCACTGGTTGGCGTGCGTCGACGAGGCTTCAATTGGCCGCTGCGCGTCAGTTTGTTTGCTGTCATCCTGACTGTGTTATCACACTGTTGCGTTATCAGGGATCACCACGTTCGCTTGCCTCTTATAGCTGTACAGCGAAAAAATATATGCGGCGCATGGATTAAACAAGGGGTTCGTTCTGCTGAAAACTACGTTGCTGTCAGTTCCTTCCTCGCGCCGCAAGGCACACGACAGTTTGAACGATCGCTCACCCGATGGCGCTGCGTGTCCGCGAGGTAGCGACTCCACCGTTCTACGCCCAAGGTCAGCGTTTTGTACGCTGCAGATTAAATATGGGAGCGAAGAGCGGCGTGCGTGCTTTCGCATTCACTACTCATAAGAAGTGCTTAGGTGTACTTCGAACCTTTTTATTTCATGCTCCGCAATACAGGGTCATTCAAGGAGAGGCCAGCCTCTTTAAATCGACCGCAAAATTCGGTTTCTTAACCTATCGCACTACGGCTTTTGTGTAGCGTTGCCCACAGGTGGTGCATTTTTTTTTTTTTTTGTAAAATTTCCAAAGAGTGAATTTACCCGAGGAAAAAGTAAAGAAAGAAAAAGGCTTAGCTCCTATGGAAACGCAGCGAAGCCACCGGTCTTCAAACAACACCACGCCGTTTCGCACGGGAGACAAGAGATTAAAAGTTTAAAAGGCGCGAACAAAAAGGACGAAAAAGGAGACACGTACAACACGGACAGGCGCCAACTTTCAACTGATTTATTGAAACACGCATCATCGTCGAACTCGATCCCAATAGCCTAAACACACGCAACCGCTTGCACCACAAGAGATGGTGCAAGCGGTCGCGACGCCAACTGTCGCCAACGAACGAGCATACAACGCCGAGAGCCGGCGTCTTTAGCAGACAAGGAGATGCGGTTCCTTGTTGTTACCGCGCCTGTTTTTGTTTCTGCGACTGTCGCCGCCTGAGGAACGCGAGCCGGTTTCGAGCCGAAAAGATCGTCTTCTAAAGCCGCCGGCTCTCGGCGTCGTATGCCCGTTCGTTGGCGGCATAGAGTTATTACAATACACGCCAGAGGCTCAGGTAGCGCTAGTGTGCTGTTGCATTTTGAAGCAGACAGCAAGCCGTCAGAAATTGACTTCCGGTAATGCATTTCTATGGAAAAAGCGAGCGGATTCTCTCTCTGCG
Source organism: Ixodes scapularis (assembly GCF_016920785.2). Lineage (NCBI taxonomy): Eukaryota > Metazoa > Arthropoda > Arachnida > Ixodida > Ixodidae > Ixodes > Ixodes scapularis. Next base: position 89,749,927 of record NW_024609837.1, on the reverse strand, counting down.
CTCAATTATAAGAGCAAATATCACGAATAATGTGTACGTACTAGGCACATTGAAACATTCCTCAGTCACGCAGACGAAATAATTGGTCAGTTACAGCATTTTTATTTGAAATTCGTGGCATGAAAAACGCTGTTAAAACCGCTTCGTACGTGTATTTATGTGCACTGTCGGCCACTATTAGCGCGAACACGGCGTCGACGCTTTCCAGCATGGGGGTATACGTGCCAAACGAACGAAGGACCTGTGGAAAGCCAAGACAAACGGCAAGAACTACGCAGTAACACTGGATAAGTAACTCCTCGTGCACGGAGACGATCAAAATAAATTGAAAGCTACGTAATATAATAAATGCTGCTTTATTCCTTCTGCTCATGATTATGTGCGAAGATGCTTGTTCTGGGTTCAAATCATCACCCGCACGCTCCAAATCTTTTCAAATAGGGAGAGTCAGAAAGAAGGTGCCTGATAAAAACTGCCCTACATAAAAAATAATAAAAAGACACACATTTCATAGCTCACATTCTTTATTTTTTGCGCTTGAATGTTTTTTTAACCGATCGCAAAGATGCACGACGGAGTCATTTTTATCCAATGACAGGACGGGCATATTAGCGATATATAAGCACCACCGAAACGATAGCAAACCTTGAACGCACTCTATATTCCTTTCGATCGTTAGCATAGAATCGTCGCTCGTTTTCACATACCTTCCTTGAAAGTGAGGTTTGAGCCTGAAATAGAGGGAATATTAACATCGTTCAGTGGTAAAGAAAAATGCAGTAACTAACGCAATTACATTTTCACAATACCAATGAAAATACATACTATCCGGTACAACCGAAATGACAAACGTTATTCATGTTATTTTCCGGCGAGGAGACACAATTCACGCGCTTTTTCTATAGGAATACGCAGGAAGGCTGGAAATGTAGACTGTATGCCGTCTGCTTGAATTTGCAACTGGAAGTCGCGTAGACACTAGCCCCAGCTGAGCCTCTAGCGTTTAGTGTAATAACTCTATGGTTGGCGGCGTTCGTTGCGCCATCTCTTGTCTCCCGTGCGAAACGGCGCCGTGTTGTTTGAAGATCGGTGGCGTCGCTGCGTTTCCATAGGAGCTAAGCCTTTTTCTTTCTTTAATTTTTCCTGGGGTAAGTTCGCTCTTTGCAAATTTTACAAACGAAACAAATGCACCATCTGGGTGCAACGCTGCACAAAGTCGTAGCGCGGTCGATTTAAAGAGCCTGGCCTCTCCTTGAATCACCCGGTTGTATCCTTTACTAACTGGAGATCATCCGCAAACCGTCCCGGGTTTTCGCTTTCGACTTTGCCAACTCTCCGAAGATGGTCGAGGAGAAGCTTGACCTTTCTTAGTTTCCAATATGTTAGCTGGCTAGAGCGCTCTACTGCCTGGAGTTTCAGTTCACATTTAAAACTCTCCCATTTTTTAATCGCACTTTCATCGTCTCCCTTCGTCCTATATATAAGTTTCTGTACACCATCATTGAAGACCTCATCCTCGAAAAGGCTATAGTTAAATTTTCACAGATCCCACTGAAAATTTTGCTTTTTAAAATTCTCACCGAGAATAAACGAAACTAACGCAAGGTTCGAAAAGAAAACTGGCAACACATGGTAGTCGTGATACTCAGAAAATAGTTCGATTGAACCGTAAACTCTGTCGAGGCGAGCATGTCTCACTGACTGCAAACGCGTAAAGCGCAAACTGGAGGCAGTTCTTTGGAAGTTGGCGACATTCTGTAAACAAAACTGTGTTGTCATTTCTTTTAAACATTTCTCGCTACTATCACTGTGTGGCATTCAACTAAACCAATCTGTCGGATCACAAACACCATTAAAGTCTCCCAACACGACTACCTTTCTTTCGCATTCTAAATAAGAACAGATACTCTCAAAAAACATTTTCCTACATGTACAGTCATTCGGTGCTTACACCTTAATGGTTCTATACCCAGTATTTTGGATGTTACAGTCGGAACAAACAATTTTACAGTTGTTGTCATATAGAACACCTTTCACTCTCGCATTTAAAGATTTCTTAAAAAACAGCATACACCCCCCGAACGCTCCGTTAGCGTGCGACACGGAGACCTCAAAATAATTTAAGAAAAACGTCATAACACGAGTCGTCTCTTCCACGCTTTCAAATTTAGTCTCTTGAACCGCGAGGACGTCAATTGCAATATCGAAAAGGAGTCGCTTAACCTGATACTGTTTACGCCCCGAGTTGAACCCGCAAACATTCAGCGTCGCAACCTTAAACATTTCGACAAGGTTTAACGACCACGCGGCTCAGTGACTCACCTTGCCCGAGACCTTCACAGGGAACCGTCATGCGACCTTCTTTGAACCAGCCGGTTTGTCCGAGCTTCCGGGCTCAAACTCCGTTTTCGCCGCCGGTTGCAACGTCTTTCTCTTAAGCGCCCCCTTGCTTGGTAGTAGCTTCCCCGAGCCCAATTCAGCCACTACTTTGAGCTCGTCCGAGTCCCACTCACATGGTCGCTTCGTGGCCAACGTGCTGGCGTCGGCCATGTGAGCCTCGTTGTCCTTCTGCTCGTCGTTCATAACTGGCAGCTCCTCGCTTCTTGAAGTCTCTTTCTCCTCTCGTGCCGTCGTCTCCACGTCGCATTCCTTCGCCGCAGCTTTCTTCTCCACTGCTTGCTCCTCCATGGACGCAGCTGCCAATGGAGACTCCGCCGGCCGCGGCGATGGGTCCGTCGCAACTCGGTCGCCGTCCTCCGGCTTGGCCGCAAACGATGCATTGGCGGAAACCGCCCCCTTCGTAGCCTCCTCTGCTTTCACCTAGTCCGTAAGAAGTTCGACGTTTGCCTCGTTTCTTTCGGACCCCGAGGCAGTAGCGTAGGTCTTGACACAGTGATCGGTATCGTGACCACAACGGTGGCATGCACCACACTTTGCCACGTGGCAGTCAGGGCGGACGTGACCAGTGCATTGGCAGCGCAGGCAGACCGGAGCCCTACACGGTGCGACGACGGGGGCCAGCCCTCTGGAGACACGTAGCTGGTGCAGCAGGTCCTCTGGAGTGAGTCCAGGCTTCAGCCGAATAACGGCAGTGCGCGTAATCGACTCGCATCCAAGGAAACTCTGCGCTCGCCACTTCTCGGCTGCGACCTCTGTCATCTTGCCATTAGGTGCAAGGGCCTCCCTCAGATCGTTGTCCGGGATATGGTTCTGCAGCCGATGCAGCTTGAGGCGTACCGCTCGGTCGCCATGGTCGACGACGATACAGTGCCGCTCCATGACGATGAGGTCGCCCGCCGCCAGAGTCGTCCGTTTACCCTCGGGTCATTTGAGGGTCACGGCCCAGACGTGAGTCATCTGGTACCCCGCCAAAGCGGCAGCATCGGGGAGCTGCGCGAGGTGATTCGGGGCGTCGCGGAATTCTTCTACTAGGTAGGGGCGGCCTCTGGCATCGGCGTACAGAAAAACGGTGTTTAGCACCGCCGGTCCAGCAGGCAGAGCCGGCAAAATAATTTTGTAATTAGTTGATTTATCGTCCTTCCTGATAATGCGGCCTGACAGGACGGCTGAAGCCTCTCCGACGGAGCTCGTCATCCCACGCCCGTTCACGACGGTGGCCGGAAAAGGGATACTCGGCTACATAAGCGCGCGGCAACATAAATCGCACCCACCTATAAACGGCAGTTTTTACGCACACACAAGAAAGGTTGGCAGATAAGTTCCAGACTTTTTGTAAGGCGCGCCTATGTATTAAGGCGAAAGCCTTATATGTCTCATTGTTCAGTCTACGTTCAAAGTCCTTGAGCGAAAACACGTTGGCGACACGAAAAGTATGAAAACGCGTCGGCGACATGAAAGGTACCAAAATGATAGGTACCAATCAAACGGCGTCAAAAGTGCGTCGTCAGAGACCGCGCTGTCTTTGGATGCTCGCTCTCAAGTTTACATCGGCGCTTGGGTGTTAGCCTTCAAATCGTCTTAGGGACAACTAAAGAGACCTGGGAATTGTTTGTTTGTTCGGCGCGGCGAGACCGCCTAGATAAGCCAACACAAGGCTTGTTTTATCGCTATAAAAATGTATCAGGATAGTATTTTAGAGATAATTTTGAGAATTTCTATGTTGTATCGAGATACGTATAAAAACGAATTGGTACCCTATTACTGAAATATATTTACACCATATCGCTTGCATGGCGATACTCAACCAGGCTTAGGTAACTCGGTGGATTTGCTCTCGTAAATTAACTGCCATCTTTTTATTACAAACGGGAAACCTCATTTTCGATCAAGGGGTCCCAAATACTAAACCAAAACCCAATATATCACAAACAATAAACTAAACATAAGCACAACCATTTGCCTTGTACACGACCTCTGGCCTTCCTACCTATAACGGTTCGGGAAAAGAGTATCTCTGTATGTCTCTATCTGAATTCAGCGATGCTTTTTTAACGTTTTAGTAAAAAAGTATTTTAGATATATTCATTTACATCAAACGCAAATATATCTCAAAATCTGCATTTTGGCCATAAAATGCATGTATCTAAGTCTTTGTATTCCGGAACATTTTATAGTATATCTGCCCACCACTGAGCCCGATATGTATATATTGGGATCGCGATATATGAGCAATAGGGAATTAGCTTGGGTTTACTGGCAAACGAATCGAATGAGAAATATAACTCACGCAGCAAATTGGCGTACTTACGCTCCATACGTATATATCAAAAACACGCATCTTATTCGCTCGGTTATATAAGGCATACTGAGGGAAATTCCAGAGAAAAACAAAGCACGACATATACTGCAAAACACGGTATTTATTTATTTATATATTTATTTATTTCAAATACTGCCAACCCTTTCGGATTGGCAGTGTTTGGATTTAAACCAACTAGCCCAACTTTCCATTCTAGTAGCCCTTTCGGGTTATTGCAGGAGGGGGTACAATAAAATGCACAAAGATACGTACACAAACGTTATACATTTGAAAATGATAAATGCACTGCTACTGAGAATGAAAATAGAGAGATGGAGCTAATTATCAGTAAACCAATCCATCAACCTTTCCTCAAATGTTTCAACAGAAAAGAAGCCGGAGAGAACACTTGAAGGCAGCCAATTCCATTCTGCAATGGTCTTCACAAGGAACGAGTATTTATGGATGTCAATATTAGGTATACAAGGATCCACTGATAGTGCGTCGAGACCGTCTACCAGGATGTCTTATGTAGTTTTGCGTGTCGATTTCAAAATGGTCAAAATACAGTAAATAAAAAACATTTTGTGGTGCAATTTTGCGCCCTAATGCTAAAGAGGATAACTGGGCATCTCTTAAGAGTGCTGAAACAGACTCGTGTCTAATATATCTAGAAATTGTAAACCTGGCAGCAAGCTTTTGAATACGCTCCAACTTATTTATTTGGGTTCCTGTGTGGCGGTCCTATATTATTGATGCGTACTCTAAGATTGGGCGCACCAAGGTTTTATAAATATTAGTTCTGACATCGGAGTTCGTCCTTCTTAGAAATCTTCTCGTGAAACAAAGTTTTTTATATGCAGAACTACATACATTTCCAACATGCGTGTTCCAGTTGAAATTACATGATATGTAACACCGAGAAATTTAAAAATATTAAAATGCTGCAGGTGTATGCCATTTATCTCGGTCGAAAACATTAAAGGAGGCTTTTTTTTGGTTATACTTGCGACAGTTATCTTACGAAAATTGATGCGCATAATCCACCTTTCACGCCATCGCAAAATAGTCAACAAGAAACGATTGAACAAGATTTGATCATCAGCACTTTCCACAGTGATGTAAACCAAGCAATCGTCAGCAAACAATCGTATTTCCACAGACGAATCAATATTTTGAGCGATATGGTTAACATAAATTAAAAATAAAACCGGCCCAAAAACAGAGCCCTGGGATACGCCAGACGAGGCAGGCAATGCAGGTGACACATGGCCGTCTATTTCAACATGCTGCGTCCGATCAGAAAGGGCGACTTGATCTGAGAAACTAAGTTCTTATCAACACCGAGACGCATTAATTTCTTCAGTAACTTGCTTTGTATGACTCTGTCGAATGCCTTAGATAGGTCGATAGACATAACATCGACTTGGCTACGTGCGTTTAGTTCTTCACCAAACTGATGCGTTGATTAAAATAGCTAGGTACTAGTCGAGAGCTTCTTGCGGAAACTGTGCTGTTCGTTGTAGAAAAGATTGTTTCCCATGAAATCTGCGAGCCGTTTACAGAAAATGTACTCGAACATTTTGCATGAATTCGATGTCAACGAAATCGGTCTGTGGTTTTCTACGCTGAGAAGGTGGCCCGATATGTGAATTGATACAACTTTGGCGGTTAGCCAGTCATTTGGTAAGCGACATTCGTCTAGAGATTTCTGAAAGATGGTAGTCAGAAAGCGAGATACCGGTTCCCAATAGGGTCTGAGAAATTCGTTTGGAAGTCTCTCTGGTCCAGGCGTTTTCTTTATATCAATATGTAGCAGTAGGGCCCTTACTCCCTCAAAGTTAATTTCAATATGTTGCGTTAACAAGTCAGGCTCATCACTTGTAATAGTATTAACAGACTTGTCATATGAAAAATACCGAATGAAACTATTTGTTGAATTCATCTGCCGTAGCTGGTGGTTTATCGCATATAGTTCCATCCGCTAGGATTTCCTTTACATCTTTCTATTCAGGGGACAAATGCTGCTAGACCTTACGGGGCGATGTTTTCAAAAGCGTATTCATGGTATTTGCAACAACAAAAATATTTTTGGCGTTTTTCACCTCGTTTTTGATGTCCCGGCTTAAAGAACTAATTACAGATGGGTTCCTGTGCTTACATAATCGTTTACGTTTCAATTTGCGTTTCAAATGAATGATCTCGCGTGGAATCCACGGATATGTTTTATTAATTTTCTGTACTTTTTGTCAGAGATATGATGCCAAGCAGTGATTTATTGTTTCCTTAAAATGCTTCCAGAGCTTTTGCACTTTATCGTTCGGACATAAGGAATCAAAGCAGTATTCAAGATAATCAAAGACTGTTGTGTCATCAGCGTTTGCGAAGTTATAAACGAGTGCAGTATTTTTTTTTTTTTTGGAAGAAGGCGATTACGTGTTACTGCCACGCGTACCATTTTGTGGTCTGAAATGTCGTCTACAACCGATACCTCGTAATTAAAGGAACCCATCGAAAGAAAGCAAAGATCTAAAATAAAATTTCTTGGTCCGCATGTTCTGATGGGTTCCAGCACTATTTGATCAAGACCGTGTTTTAACATTGCTTCTATCTTGTAGTCATCTTGTTTGCCGCCTGAACTTTCAACAACGCTTTCTGACCCCGTTAATGTATGGTAAATTAAAATCCCCCAATATAATTAGTTTAGTTCATTTCATTCACATGTTGCGTCAAAAAGTCGTCCATTTTTTCGATAAAACTAATCTCTGGGGATGGCGGGCTATATATTCCACTGACCAAAATGGTACAGTTTTTAGGAATATTTTCCACCATACACATTCGTGGGATGGAATCTGTGTTAGAGCCTGATAGTTCAGGAACCGTTTTATAAGCACTGCAACTCCCCCACCTCTAGTGCCTCTATCACGGCGTAAAATATCATATCCGGGCGGAAAACCTTCGAAATCTGATACATCGTGTCGCAGCCATGTTTCTGTAATTACTACCAGGTGAGGGTCGTGGTTCGATATTACACCTTATGGTTCGTCAGTCTTGTTCATGGCACTCTGTGCATTTAGCGTAACTATGATTATTCTGGGTTCCTTCCGAAGTCTATTTCGCCCCGAAGCAGGTTCGGAACTGGGCCGTTGGAATCCATTTATTGAGACCCTTTGTTCCATTTCTGGGTCCCACGCATACGCTGCATCGTTAAAGCAATGTTTGTCGTGAACAAGCTTAATCATTGCTCAGCTTAGTTATTCCTTGCAGACCGACTCCCACAGTTTCTCTCTTGTCAGCAAGGTCTCTTTTAAAATGTCATCGGAAACTGACACCGCAGTTCCTTTTAGTTTTTTAGGGTTTTTGAACAGTGATACTGATTTTATTATAGTCGAATACCTTAAGCACTATAGTTGTGTTTTTATCCTGCACGATCTGTCCTATCCTGTGTGTCCTTTTTAACGATGTCAGTGACACACCTATTTGCTTAATAAAGACGTCGTCAAGTACCTTTTGCGCCAGACGCCTCTTCGTTTGTCCGGGATTCTTGGGAATACCAAAAATGACAGAATGTTCCGACAAGGACGATCTTCGAATTCCACTGGTCTTCTGTTTTGGTGAACTAAAGTGTTCTTCAGCAGTTTTATCTCGCTTTCTAATTCACGAAATTTGTTTCTATTTTAGGCCACCGACTCTCGAACCCCGTTCTGTCTATCTTCAATGCTCTTTAGTGTCTTGTTTATGTTTTGGTTATCAGATTTGAGTTCTCTTATGTCATTTGCGATTTCTTTCTATGTTTCTAGTATTTCCTGTAGTATTTCCATGGTCTTATCGGAGCCCGGGTTTAATTCAACATCACCATAGAGTTCCAGAAGCAATGTACCAAAGGCAAAGCATTCACATATCCATTGCAACAACACTCATGGGCACGGAAAGACAATCAATCAAACAAAATTGCTACGATAACCCTTGTCGTGACTAAACTGGACCAGAATTGCAGTAGTCGTGTCAGTTGAAGCACTCACGGCAGAGTTGCCGTGCCCACTGAAGCCCGGCGGGGACAGATCCCAGCTTTTATCGAGCCATGAAGGCGCTCCTTGTTGATGATTGTTCGTAGTTGTCGCTTTATCTTCCAACACGTGGCGAAAGTTCACTATGCAAGACAGCAGGGTGGCGTTGCTTGCAGCCACGGGAAATTCTGTCTGCGGTGGTCTCGCGATCGTTGGTTGCGCGATGCCGAACAGAAGCAGCACCTAGACGAGAATTGCATTAGTCATGTCAGCTGAAGAACTCACGGCAGAGTTGCCGTGCCACTTTTATGACCTGAGTTCCGTGTTTTCATTGTGTAGTATTTTTTTAATTCAGGTGTTCTTGTTGCTGTTTTTGTGGTGGTTGTTGTTTGTTTTGGGCCGGGAAGGGGGGGGGGGGGGGATGGGGATACATCTTTATCAAAGTTGGTGCTCTTGTTAACATTTTTTTATAACTTAATCAAATTACAAAAAAAAAAAAAAACACACCGAATCTGTGGGGTAAACTAAACCCTCACAAAAACACCCCGAATTCCAAAACAAAACAAAAAGAAAGAATGAAAGCACAAGTCTATTAATGACATTATGTCCTAAATTTAAACCAAACGTTTAACCAGAAAAAAAGGACATATTTTGGGGGGAGGTTGGTGCCCTTTAGGTTGGTCTCTCAAACAAGGTTTTCGCACAAACCTGTTTAGCCTGGGAAGCTCATATCGACGCCGACGATTCTTCTACCTTTGCAAAAAGCGGCGTAACACAAAACCCATACTCTAAGAAAGCATAATTTTGTCCGTAATAAAAAATAAAAAATAGCGAATATACAGAGCCGGATATCTTCGACCCTCCACGCCAAATGCCTGTCCAAACATGCTCTTCGAGTTCCACCCTGATTGGTCAGCGAAACCCAAGAACAAACTCGCCGTTAGAGAAGCAAAAAGACGTGGCTCTTTTTCTCTGGAAAAGCTAACAATCCGAATGAAGGTATCGACTTTCGCCTTTTCAACATCCTTAGTGAAAGATGTAAAACAGGACTGGTCCCTGATTTCAGTCACAGGCCAAAGCGACGCCAATAAAACTAAAAAAAGAAAACTTTATCGAACTGTTTTCCTACATGGCTTTCCCTGCGTATGTGCGTGCGCGCGCCTGTGTGTGTATGTGTGTTTGCGTGCGTGCATGTTTGCCTTTTGTCTGCGTGCGTGTGTGGGCATATGTGCATGGCTGTACGTTTGCGTCTGCGTGCCTATGTGCGCGCTTGTGTCTGTTTGTGTATTCACGCGCTTGAGTGCGTGTGCGTGGTTATGTATGTGCGTATGCATGTGTGTGTGTGTGTGTGTGTGTGTGTGTGTGTGTGTGTGTGTGTGTGTGTGTGTGTGTGTGTGTGTCAGTGCGCAGGGGTCCAGAACGTGCTCGGCATAGCACACCGTCCGCCAGCATGGAGTTCTGCGTTGAGAAGCAGTATTTTCAAATATATTCTTCGTAGCGCTCCGCTATCCGGTATGCCGCCTTCGCTGCCCAACCTCCAATGCGCGCAAAGTCGAGGAAGATCAACTTTCGAAACGCCCCTGTTGTTCTTTTTTTTCCGCTGCCGTGCACAGCCAGTTTAATATTCTAAATGGCTAGACAACAGCGTGTGTCGTACAAGTCTACGACCACTTTTATAGCTGCGTTACTATCAAATCCGCACTGTATAAAGTTGGACGTGATGTTAACCAGGCGAAAAACAAATGATTCCGTTAAAGCAAACCAGAACACTAAATAAATCTAGGAGATTCAGACTGGTCTCCTCACTGAATGTTCCAGGAGTTATGGTGGGCTAGAAGGGGGGTTCCCTCACTTGCGCAAAACCCAAGCGTGATCCCGAGATTCAGCCAGCAGGGTTGTGTACCATTTATACACAGTAATAAAAGTATTTGCTCCCTTACGATGTTAACGTTGACAGAATCTGCAACGCGTATGTTTATATTGTTTATTTTGGCGCAAGTATGACAAAACGTGTCCCTTTTCCCCGTAACAAAGTCTGTGTAATCCCAAAGGAAAAAAAGAAAACAAATTTGTTTCCCGATCTGCAGCCGCGTGTGACGAGCATCGGGAACTCGGTGTCGCGTCATTGGGAGTGCACATTTCCGCGGCGTCATCTGGTGGAGGTCAACGGAACAATTTCCTCTCCGTTACCATCCTGGTCTCGTTTCCCGTGACCACGGTGTAAGATATATTGACAGAAATGGCAGGCTGAGAGACATGCAGTAGAAAACGTTTAATAGGGGGTAAACCTGGGCCCCCTCCCCCCCTTCCAAAAAAAAAACAACAAAAAAACGGAGGTACACGCGCCACTGGCGTTGAAGGCGGCGTGGCAGCTGGATCGAGCGCTGGCGAAACGCTGCCTCCGGCTCTCCACGCGGAGCCACTGATGTACACACGTGGGCTTCTGGTACAAGAGGCATAGAAGGTTCGGCGCGTAGAACATTCGGAACCCCCGCAATGGGGGTACCCACCAAGTCTTCTCTCTCGACCAATATCCGTTTCTTTCTCCGCCCCCTCCCCCTCTCCGCTCTCTTTCGTGCAATAAATATGTTTTGAATCTATTGGAATCGAATGCTCGAACAAGCAACAGTGTCGACCACTACCAACAAGTAATGTAGTCACTGAAGGCATGAAAACCAACGTTCGTGAAGGCTAAAGCCCCGTCATAAAATTACCGCATCGCGTTTCTTAGAAGTATTCCGCCAATCATTGTTTTCAGATTGCGGAAGACACGTGCTGCAAGCGGGTGCTCCACCGACATTCGCTTCCTTCAGGACGCAGTAAAGTCACCGGAAGTAAGATGGCCAACAGGACCACAACGCAGACAGCAAACACCACCTCGTTTAAGGCACGCAAGTCCGTTTGTCCATTGCGGCCCTTTTGCATTTATTCACCTTCTATAGTCCGTTGCAACTCAAGAAGGTAAGGGGGGGGGGGGGGAAGGGAGGCCGGGGAGGAGGAAGCAGACGGCACGCTGAAGGGGAGAGAGGGGAAACCCCCTCCCCTCTCCAGCGTTCCGTCCGCTTCCCCCTCCCCGGCTTGCCTTTCCCTCCCCCTACCTTCTTGAGTTGCAACGGACTATTGATGACCTCTTCTGCCCCCCCCCCCCCCCCCCCCCCCGACTTGAACCAACGATGACGCACGCTTGTCCGCCTTGACATCGCGGGCTCCTTGCACCTTCTTCATGTTGCCGTAATGAGTGGCGTCTCCCTCCTCGCGTTCTGAAGCGCCAAAAAACGCATTTTGGAGCTCTTGATCGCCGTGCCCAACGATATCCATTATGGGCTCTTCACCCCACTCGGAATGATGCCGGGCTCAGCGCCAAGAGTGCGCCGTCCTGATGCTGTTCGTCTTTGTGCCGCTGCAATCACCAACTCAACCATTCGCGCACAGTGAATGAGCCGTGCTACTGCGCTTTTTTTCTCGGCTTAATTTCGTTAGCCGGCCGTAGAGAATCCACGAAGATAGCGAATTCCGTGGCAATGCATTTTTTGGCACTGCTTGATTGATTATAACGTATTTTAGCATCGATTGCGGTTGGATTTAAAGTTAAACGTAGTATCTGGTTGAAGCCTCCTATGCAGCCATTTTGGAAGGGTGGCGCCGTCTCGAAATATTGTCAATTCCAGTATGGGCGAAAACGATGTTTTGTCGTCGTACGCCAATAGAATACACTTAGCATATAGTCTCCCCTTTAATCTAATAATATTTCCAGGTAGAAACGTTTTGTAATTTTTTCGTCGCCCTTTTCGATTATGCCTACCAGGTGGCTGGGGACGAGCGTAAGCGAAAATGTTCTACAGGCAGGAAGCTCATCGTACAAGTGATTTCACTTCACCTACAAGATTGGAAGAAAGGGGCCAGTGTGGACGCGAGTGGTTCTCGGTCAGTGTTCGTCTCACTGACTGAACACGAGTTGGAGCCCAACGCCGACGCATCACCCGGGCCGAATCCGTGCGCTGTTCTAGTTTCTTGTAGGTGACGCCGACAATGTAACACTGCAGGCCCGTTATCTAGGGCTGCTGTTGATCAAGTACGAACGAAGGTGTGCTCATACAATATCTTACAAACATGGTCCTGACTGTTTCTGTTAACACCCTTTCCGCCCAGTTCTTCGCTTCTCTCAACGCCATAGTGCTCCCCCACACCGGCGAGCAATTATAGCATTCTTACATAGATTTTGCAATTATTTCAGATTTCGGAGCCTCGCATGACCTTCCGGCCGGTCATAAATCTTTATAGACGCTCACACCTTAAAAGGCGTAGCGAGTCCTGTGCATCTTATTATCTCTCCGTAGTCAATCAGATTGAGGCATTGGCCGATTATAACTACGAAGAACCAATCACGAAACGGGAAGCGGCAAGATTTTAAGCGAGACCCTGCATTTCTCAAGCTGTCGCGGAGACTAAAGCTGTTCAATGCTCTCGCATAACATTTTGCACGCGTTTCCTTCCTTCCGGCACCGTGAACACAGAAAATTGAAGTCGTCCTCGGCACTCTTCTGCGTGTATAGATTTGTGTAGCCGAGGAAAGTTTATATGCCAACTGTTCGTTCGAAAATATTAAAGAGGCGAATTAAAAATACGTCGGGGAAAGGAAAAAAACAAACAGAAAAGCTGAGAACTTGTTTTTGTTAATCCCCGGGAAGCAGTAGTTGCAAAATGCGCACAACAGTGGTGTACGTATAGTCTGCGAAATTCGCCAACTTTGGCGGGCGAGACTTCTTCTGGAATCGATCTGAACGCACTTGTCTGCTGTTAATCGCCTTCTTCTAGCGGTCTTTCAAGCAGAGCTGGCCATGTATCCAATCCCACCTTTAAAAAAAAAATAAGAAAATACATATATTTAGTCACTACACGTAGTAAAAACAAGCACGGCGAATGCATTTTTTGCCCCGTTTAAGTTATGGTGGTACATTTCCATCGCTGGTGATCTTATTATCTTTTCAAACTGGCGTGAGAGTTGAGCAATGCCGAGTCTGCGTGCAGCCCCTGCGCACGTGAAATCGTTTCTATTCCCGGGCTAACCGCGTTCTCCACTTTGTACCGCTTCGATGGCGTGTTCGAGGAATTCTTTTTATTTTTGGTACCGGGTTTTAAGTAATTATTTGTTTTTAAGATGTTTCTTGTTCCTTCAAATCTTTAATTCCTGGGGAGGAACCGCGAATATCTTATTTACATCTCCTTCATCCTCGCATTGCGTCGGAACTTATTCCCAAACCAACTAATCACTTGCCTCTTCACACTGCCTGCTGTAAAGCTCTCGAGGTTCAACTAAAAAAAAAGAGAAAAACTCACATATGAACGGAGAGCACCATTTTCTATCTTCCACATTTTTTCTCACCCTTTTTGTCTCCTTCTCCCACTTTGTGATTCTCTCTAATCCTTTCTTTCTCTCAATACTCTCTCTTGCTTTCTTACACTCCCTTTTTTGTCCCCCTCTCTCTGAGTTCTTCTCTTGCTACGCTCTCTCTCGCTCTTTCTATCGTTCTCTGTATCACTACTCTCTCACTTGCTCCTTCTCTTTCTGTCACTTCCTGAGTCTTTCTCTTCCTGCGCTCTAACGCTCTCGCTCACTGTCAGCCTCTCTTCTCTCCCAGTTTGTTCCGAGTTCGCCGCGCCCACCCGGTTTGGGAAACGCGATTATTCGGCCGCACGCAGAGCCCGCCGACCGACCACCTTTGTCGCTTTCGTGCGGTCGTGATTAAATTCTAGCGTGCCCGCGAAATGCGTATGCGCTCTCGCGCGCGCCGGTTGTGTGCATGCATGCGATCGAGAGGGCTCTTTTCTATCTTTTTTTTCTTTTTTGCTTTGCTTTTTTTAACCTGAACCGAAGATAGCGCGAGGAGCCACTTAGGAGTACACGCCGTGCCGCTCTCACGAGCTGCAGAGGCAGAATACGGTTGCCTTCGGTAAAAATGAGCGCATTATTGGGTACCTAAATTTTGACTTTTATAAGAAGACCGGTTCAAAGCGTACCTAAAATATATTTTTAGTTTACTAATCGTATACTTAGCATATACTCTTGGTGTGTACAGCCTTAGCTGCATGGTCGGGCCGACCCGTGGGCATCTCCGCTAAGGTATACGAAGTGTATAACCCGCTGACAACATGAGCTGGTCCAAACAACCGGTCCGGGCTTTCTCTGCGTCTGCAGTTCCCACAAACTCTATTATTTCTCGATTTTTTCGAACAGCCCCAAGTAGGGGACCTCAAGTTCGCATTCTGTTGCTAGTTCGGACTGGAGCTTTCTCAAAGACTGACAGATGTACACCGAATAAGCGAGAAGAACACTGTCACCTCATGCTGTTCGGGACGAAACGCAAAAAAGTGTATTAAAGAGTTACTAACGGTATACTGCAGTTGTTGTAAGCATAATGCCAAGCTTACCTCAACAGCAATTTCTTGTTTCACTGAAGTGTACATTTAGTATATGCTTTTCGAGTAAGGTTTGATACTAGACCTTTCAACAGCTTCAGAATTACTTGTAACAATTACGATTTTTTCAACCCCCCCCCCCCCCACCCCCCCTTCAGTTTCCGAGTTTACGACTATTTGGTCCGAAATTGTTACCGAATTTTTCGAAAGCAGGTCAGGTTCTTTGTCTGGTTAGTTTATACGGTCGTTTGTTGGGTTTCAGTCTGGCACTGTGAATTGTGACGTCGGCAAAAGCCTTTCATTAATAAAAGTTGATGGTCAACGTAGCATTTGTCATTATTCACCGTTCAAACTGTTTTCCACTCTCGAAAAAAAGATTAAATTCATCTCAATGCACCTTTGCTCCAAGCAATCCTGAGCCATGCCCTGCCTGACCCTGCCTTGCATAAGCCATGCCCTGAGATTCGTAAGTTGTCAGGACCATAGCTAATTGCACCGGAGTATTCGAGTCTAAGCGGTACACGGGCACCCTCGCTTTTTGTAAGACGATACGCCATTCGAATCTTCAGTGGACTGGAGCAATCGAAACCTGAAAATGCTGAGCCGTGACGGATACCATTACAGGGTGTCCTGGGGTACAACTTGTTCAGTCTTGTACACGTTATTCGAAGAATGTAATCGAGACTCAATTTGATATTTTGAAATGGCGCATAGATTATATACGGCTGCCATTAGCTGGTCATGCACTGTGAGAACGCAATGGACACGAGCGCTTGATCAGCATTCGGAGCGTACTTGGAGGGAAACGCATTCCACATGAATGCTGCGTCATCACTGTAAGAAACATGGGGTGTATAGGGGTACACCCCATGTTCCTTATGCAACCCCCCAAAACAACAATTTCGACGTTGAGTCCACAGACGTCAAACCGACGATACCGACTTTCAAGAGCGGCGTGATAGTCGACCGATACAACACTGATAAAAATAGCTACTGTACGCATTAAAGTCCCCAGTAAGACAATCCAGGTCTTTCTGGCCCTGCCGCAAAACCTCAGTGTTTCTTTTGTTTTTAGTCTTTGATACGCACCTTAGCTATTTAGTACGTTATATCCAACAGCTGTCAAGCCGCTCGTAAAGGTTGGCATCGCTAGCTCGATGTGAGCGGACTGCACGGACGAGTGTAGTTTTGGGGTGTTACGTATCGGACAAGGGGTGTACCCTATACACCCCGCATTTCTAAGAGTGAGTGCTCGGAGTCAAGTCGGAACCAATCACATGCTTCATGCCCGAAGCAATGTGACCAAGTAATGGCAGCTGCGCATAATCTATACATGATTTCACACTTTCGGAAAGGGCCTATTACACTTCGTTTAAAAGTATTTAGTTTGATTACTTATTTACTTGATAAAAAAATTATTTAGCTATTACTTAAAAAGGTATGTGTTACTTCCCGATTTCTTCAGATTTCCAAAACGATAGATTTTCCTTCGGCTTTTTAAGCCGGCCGAAAATCGTTCCGTTCAAACCGACAGATCTTCAGTCGGTTCAAACCGACAAAAACCTACTTGGTTTGAGGATTTATTTGTCAGCAACTTGTAGAACGGACGCTATTAAAAAGGATGCTAGTAAAAAAAATGACCGCATCTCCACGTGGTGAATGATGTCGATTGGGGCGAAGCTCTGGTGGTGCTCATGATACTGATTTTGTTCATAGGTAGTGGTGATGGTGCTGATTTTTTTTATTGCTCATAGGTAGTGCTGAGTTCCGGATGGCGTTTCAACTTCATTATTACTGCTTTATGGTCGGTGAAATGAAGAGCCAGGGGTTCTTCTAGCGGATCAGCTTGTATCCGCTAGAAGCCGTGGTAACGCATCTCCACCGCTTAAGTCAACGGTACATGTCAGAAAGAGAATGTGTGGAATGGAACGTAGTTATATACGCATTTGAGGATTTGACCGCACCGCCCTTTCGTCTATAAACGTTGAGCCAATGCATGCAAAGTCTAACGCGATTATATACGCGTTTGACCACAGCGCCCTCCCTGTATAGACGTTGAGCGGCTATATGCAACGTTTCATCCATGATATCCTCAGATCTTGAGTTAATCCCACATCTCGTCCCGCAGTCGTGGCCGAGTGGTTAAGGCGATGGACTAGAAATCGAGTGGGGTATCCCCGCACAGGTTCGAATCCTGTCGACTGCGCAAACATTTTTTTTCTTTTTATGTGAGTACGGACACCGGACGGACGGACGGACGGACGGACCAGGCTACACCCTAAAGAGCTTCGCCCCAAAAAGGGAAGGTAGAGCTAATAACGAGAAAATGTATTATTAGCATTTTGAAAAATAAGCGAATAACTCTTCTTATTAGTTCCTAATATATATACAGGGTGTTTTGTTTTTTAAGCTTAACAGATTTGTTTAAAAAAAGCCGTAAAATTTACATTTATGCCGCTTGTGGAGGTGAGTTATACGGCCTGGGGGACATATTATAGGGCGTGAATCGTAACGATCAGTCGTATAATTAATTAAAATTCGTTAATTACCTTTTAATGAATGAAAAGAGACATATGGTTCCAATTAGAAACTTGCTCAGCGTCATCGAAAACCACTAAATCAGTCATTTTCAGAAAAACTTTCGGCGCGTGAGAAGCGTAGTAGTGCACTAAAGTTACGACTCGTGGAGCAGGTACAAGGCTGGGACTAGATAAGAGACGGAAAAATCGCGCGGGCGCCTTACCGCAACCGCTAGCTTTGTACCTGCTCCACGAGTGGTAACTTGAGTGCACTACTATGCTTTTCACGCGCTCAAAGTCTTTCTGAAAATGACTGATGTAGTGCTTTTCGATGAGGCTGAGCAAGTTTCTAATTGGAACCATATGTCTATCTTTATTAATTAGAAAGTTAATTAACGAATTTTAGTTAATTATTCCACTGATCGTTATGATTAGACCCCTATAATATGCCCCCCTGGCCGTATAACTCACCTCCACAAGCGGCGTAAGTGTAACATTCACGGATTTTTTTAAACTAATCTGTTAAGCTTAAAAAAAAAAAAAAAAACAACACCCGGTGATTTTATCTCAAATCGTGCAGGCAAAAAGAGTAACATGTTTAATTTGCCTGAAAAAAAAAAAAACACCTTACGGCGTCGTCTCTAAAAATGCAGTAGCCACAAACCGCAAGTTCGTCGGATTTTTGCTTCTCGACTTACGAATTTTAAAAGAGGCCGCGGCGGAAAGCAGTGTTTTTCACATCCGTCGTTGATCGGGTGTTTCGCTCGATCTCCCGCCGTGGATTTTCATATCACATTATAATAACGTTTTTCAAGCACTCTGCGAACACATTTAAAAGGCTCCAATACCATGAAATAATTTTAGGCTTTTTGCTTTTTCTGTAAAAAGGTCAAAAACGCCCCCTCGGTCACTTGTTGAGAAAAATTGACAATTAATTACTGGCGATCTACTCGGGTTACGTTAATATTTTTTATGTCCACGGAGAGCCCAAAACACGCTCTTTATATATGTTATAAAATGACTAGGCTGTATAAAATCCCATTTGCGGTACGTTTACGTTAATGTTATGCGGAAACCAAAAAGTACCATTTTTGAATACAATTTTCTAAAAAAAAACATTTTTTTATTTCTTATTTTTTATTTTTGTTAAAACGTAGATATGACAGTTGTCTACACGAAAAGCAAGTCGATAAAGTATGCATTTTGTTTGTATGTTCCATATTTAAGCATTAATATCGCTACAGAAACGAAAATTGATTGATTGATTGATTGATTGATTGTTTTTACGGCTCGAAATGGACTTGCGAATGGCGCGCCTTCACAAACGGTGGAATAATTTTGGCTATTTTCAACGTTCCCACATAAAAAGGAAATACAGCAGTTCCACCCTGTTCTATTTATTCATTATTTCAATTTTATTGTAGGTGGCAAGCTACATTGGAGGAGTTCAAAAGTGAAAGCAACACTTCTAAACAGACCAGTCTGCGTCGTAAATTTTTAATCGGAAGAAATCGGGAGACGTCGTATTGATTCGGGGCCTTCATTGGCCTATATGTACGTCCCGCCTTTCCGGATCCAGCATGTGGCCACGACCTTTCGCGCCCGTTGTGTTACATAGGACGGCCCGTGACAGTAAAGCAAGCAGCGCAGCCTGTGTCACGAGGAGTGAAAGGGTACGAATGTGTCGTTGACGCGGCGAGCATATCTCGCCGCGGAGATCCGAGAGCACCGAAGGGTTATCTCTTTTGGAAACAGCAAAGCCCGGAGACTAGCATCAAAAACAAGCGTGTTGGTAAATATACTTGCGTTTATTCTGCCCGGAGACTAGTTGGGTCGAAGTCGGTTTTCTTGTCAGCTATAACCGTTTGTGAAGAGTGGCCCCGAGATGAAAAGTTAGCGCCGTCTGACGTGTTCTTTTAAAAAAGGGAAGGGAAAAGAGAAAGTTTGAGTAACTGCAGTGACTACCTCGAAAGCTCCTCTCCCGATATGAGGCTCGAGGCATGTTACTCCTCGGCAGACTTGTACCGTACGCATTACAAGTAATCAAATTACTTGTAATCGATTACTTTTTGGAGTAATTTTGTAATCAGTTGATTATTTTTATTAGGCAGTAATCACAAGGGTAATCTGATTACTTTTTGAAGTAATAAAATTACTTGTAACCGTTACAAATTGTCCACGGGACCCCCCCCCCCCCCCCCCCCCCCGGGCACACACCTTTCTTTTTTTTTTTTTTTTAAGAAATGACAAAAATAAAATTTGCTTTTTTTTTTTTTCGAACGGGAAAAATAAAGATTTTTGCGGAGCTGTAGGAAACGAGGTCAACCTCTTTCTATGTACAGTTTCTTTAAAACTCCGTTTTTTTTTTCGTTTTCTTTTTTTTTTTTTTTTGAGCTGCGACTGGGAGTGGGAAGCCCCAGGAAAGCCACAGTGCGTGACAAAGGCCATTCAAGGCAAAGTTTGAGGAAGCAGAATGTAGCTTTGTGAGTCCTTCGTTCAAACTAGCCCCCTCACGCACACACACACAGAAATAAAAAATAAAAAAAATCTTGCTTAGGGTACCTACTCGCGGCCCGTAGGAGAACCAGAACCGAAGAATGCCTAAAGCGGATGCAAAATATAACAAAGGCAGTTGAAATATTTCCCCATTTCCCCTACGTGGTCTTTGTGACAAGCAATGTTTCGAGTTGAGAAGTGGTCGGGGCGATCTCTACATGATCCGTTTCAAATCCTGGAGCTGCTGCTCTTTTGTATAACATAAGAGCTCATCCACATGTGAATAATAAAATGAGCGACGCAAACTTTGAGCGACAATCCTTTCTCAAGCTTAACAAGATCTAGAACCCCCTCCGGTCCCCCCCCCCCCCCCGGCCACACACACACACACACACTGGCGAACGCCCAAATCATTAAACGTCTTCAAACGAATTCTATCCTTGTGTCTGCATTGTGAAGGTGCAACGACCACGAAGAGGGAGTTAGTTTTTCTTCTTCATTACTTGAGCAAATGTGAAATACAGGTTGGAAGTAGTTCATTGTTATGAGCGCTAAAGATGAGTCTTCACACAATAAAATAATCGGAAAAGTAACGATTACTTCTTTAAGTAATGTCCAATTACTTTTGCCGTCGAGTAATCAAGTAATCTAATCGAATACTTTTTAGCCACGAGTAATAGTAATTGTAATCGATTACCTTTTTTTAGTAACGTGTACAAGACTGCTCCTCGGTTACCTTCTCGCGCATCGCTGGTCGAATCTATTTTTCAAATTGTAAGCAGTGAGAGAGTGCAGGCGAGCTGGTAATCAATCGTCATCTTGTAAACCCTGAGATGGGGAACGATAAAAAAACGGACGAACACAACAAAATCTCACTTTGTTCCGCACAGCCACTGTTCCATACAGCCGTCGTGGATGTGCGTAATAGAATGAAGAACAGATTCGAGAATCATCTGGACACCGTCATCCTGCCAGGCTTCAATGTCGTGTGACTGTACTCGGCGTCGGTCAGTTAAGACTTTTTATTTTTTATTTTATGTGTGCTCCTTCGGCCCCGCTGAACTTTGTTTCTCGGGTGCGGTTTTGCTAAACGTTTTTTTTTAAATGTTTTATGACTAACTGTTTGTTAGCATGGTTTAGTGGTTGGGTTTATTTAGTCATGGCGTAGCAGCCTGACGGTGCTGTAGAGAGCTTGTTCGCACACATTCGGTTGTGCCCCGTTTAGGGAATGCCAGGAGGAGTTGTTTTTTGTTCTTGCCATGTGCGGCTGAGTTTTTCCGTCTTTATTAAATCTTTGTCTCTCTATTTTACCTTTACATGTCGTCGACTTCTTTGTCTGACTCTCCACCAAGCATGGACCTATTGTCTTGCCACCGCTCGAACCTATTTGTTTTTAACACAGTTTTTGTTAAGAAAGGAGTTGGGTAATTTTATTGTTATTTATTTATTTTTATTCCCTACCCCTCTCCGTGACACTTTCTCCGCGTGTTTCCGATCGTTTCTGTGTCATCACTTTTGGGTATTACGGAAGTGAAATACTATTCCTTAGTGATCTGTGCGATGTACGGTGAACAAACCCTAGCGTTTGGTTTCGGAAAGAATTGTATATAATATATCAATGATGTGGTGACTTTCTATGTCTTAGTAATATGACAGCTAATAACTAGTCATGCTAGTTTACAGTGAAAGGTTTATAAATCGAAAAAATACAACGTCTCTGCCTCTTCGATATTGAAGGTCTACTAGGCCTGCTGATTTGATTAGATATGTTTCTCGTGGTTTCCCGCTCTTTTCAAGACATAACTATTCAATACCACAAAATGCGTTTATAAGTGATTACAAAACGCAGACGAAAATTCAAGAAAACTTTATTTTTACAATTCATATAAGCGCAGTCTTTTTTTTGTCTGACTTAGGTCTTGCAAAACGAAGACGGCTTTTTCCGATATTGAGGCTTAAATATAGAACATACGAACAAAATACACACTCTCTCGACTTGATTTTCTAGTAGACAACTACCATATCTAGATTTTAACAAAAAATGAAAACTAAAAAAATGCATCTTTTTTAGAAAATCGATTTTAAAATTGGTACTTTTTGGTTTTCGCATAACATTAACATAAACGTCTCGCAAAGGATAATTTATACAGATGAGTCATTTTATAATACATATAAAGAGCGTGTTTTGGGCTCTTCGTAGACAAAAAATATTGATGAACCCAAGTAGATCACTTATTACAGAAAGAATAAACAGAAAGGACGGACAAGGACGGACATCAGAAGATGTCCGTCCTTGTCCGTCCTTTCTGTTTATTCTTTCTGTAATAAGTCATCTAAACCAACGCGCTCACGTTTAACTATACAAGTAGATCGCCAGCATTTAATTGTCGAATTTAGTCAACAATTGACCGAAGGGGCGTTTTTGATATTTTTACAAAAAAAAAGCAAAACGCCTAAAATTATGTCGTGGTATTAGAACATTTTAAGTAGTATCACAGAGTTCTAGCAAAAAGTTAATATAATGTGGACTGAAAATCCACGGCGGGAGATCGAGCGAAACATCCGACCCCCGACGGATGTGAAAAACACTGCTTTCCCCCGCGGCCTCTTTCAAAATTCGTAAGTCGAGAAGCAAAAAATCCGACGAACTTGCGATTTGTGTCTGCTGCATTTTTAGAGACGACGCCATAATCTATATTTTTTCAGCTAAATTAAAAATTCGACCCTTTTTGCCTGCACGATTTGATATGAAAACACCCATATATATATATATATATAGATAGATATGTGTGTGTGTAGGGTATTTCAGAGAACTCAGGCCAAATCGCTCCTGCGAAAACTACACATCGCAACGAAAAAAGACTTGTGTCGTTTTGGTCCTGGGCCAGGGGCCCATTTAGGAAAATTATTAAAGTCCGAGATAATTAAGTTGTTAAATATTTTTGCGTAAGTGACTTTTTAATATACATGGTTTCAATAAGAAAATTGCTCAGCATCGTCGGAAAACACTAAATCAACAAATTGCGGAGCGATAGAAGGCACGCGAAGCATTTTACGGCTTTCTGAAAAACCGCACAAATTCGACGGGATTTCAAGTTTCGGTTTGCTATCGGAGCGCATCTCAGCCCCGGCGGCACCGCGCCCCGTGGAGAGATAGTGCAACCAACCTCTGCTGCGTCGCGCGATGGCAGCGCAGCAGGTGTTGGTTGCACTATCTCTCCACGGGGCGCGGTGCCGCCGGGGCTGAGATGCGCTCCGATAGCAAACCGAAACTTGAAATCCCGTCGAATTTGTGCGGTTTTTCAGAAAGCCGTAAAATGCTTCGCGTGCCTTCTATCGCTCCGCAATTTGTTGATTTAGTGTTTTCCGACGATGCTGAGCAATTTTCTTATTGAAACCATGTATATTAAAAAGTCACTTACGCAAAAATATTTAACAACTTAATTATCTCGGACTTTAATAATTTTCCTAAATGGGCTCCTGGCCCAGGACCAAAACGACACAAGTCTTTTTGCGTTGCGATGTCTAGTTTTCGTAGAAGCGATTTGGCCGAGTTTTCTGAAACACCCTGTATATATATATTCAATGATTACAAAATTACTCCAGAAACTAACCGATTCCAAGTATTTTGTTTGCTTGTAACGAGTACAAGGCTGAATTTAAGCGACAAAAATAAACGGGGCGAACGCCTTTTGCGTGGAACACGTGTCCTTTTTGTTCATCACCGTCTTGCTCATTCGAAGTAAGGAACCACGCCCCAAGAAAATGCGGCGTCAGCCGCGTAGTAGAGACAGAACCTCGAGATGCACCGCCGCGCTAAAGCCAACTGTGAATCGAACCCAAAGCCGCGAATCTGCTCCGCCAATCGTAAGTCTCGAATTATCTGCGTGTACACGACGTTTGCGCCAGGTTAACCAATGCGCTCCTGGGGATTTGCCGCTCCCGTCGCGACTAGGCAGCTCCAATCGGATGATCCGAATGAGCGGCGTCTCGCTTTGTGAGGGTGTGCGAGCGTAACTTCGGCAGCGGTCCATCTCAGTGCTAGACGGGCGGGTAGATAGGCTTATCGATCGGATGCTATTCGGAATTGCTTCCTTGTGCCGCCGCACGCGCGGGCGAGACAAGCGCTTTCGTGCTTTTTACGACCCGTGAGAAGCGGCCGTGGCTGCAGGAGCGCGCTACTTTCATCTGCACGGGTCCTGCAGTAGCGCCCGCGCTTGTTTACGGCGCCTAAGATTCAAACTTATACGCGTTCGTCAATTTCGGGGAGACGGAGAAAGGCTGCGGTTGGAGGACCAAACACTGCTTTAGGTGGAGCTTGTGGCTTCAATAAATATTCCGTGAAATAATGTCAATCGAATTTTTTTTTCTTTACCCTTACTGTAAGAAGTAGTCAAGCAAAGAGTTTAATACACCATCCATTCAGTGTCCCGTCCCGATTGCCACGGAGAACTAGAATATTAATTACCGTAATCTAGGAGTCGAGACAAAAAAGGGCATTAAATATGACGGCAAAATCCGGGATAACACTGCTCATAAATCATACAAATACAGTATGCAAACACCAGTCATAGCAATATCCGGTGTTAGAATGCTGCGTGCAAAGTTTTCTCCTTGAACTCATTGTCATGCGACATTCGAAGCATGGATCTCTCTATGATACGCGTTAGAACCACCTGTATGCAGACGGTCTTTTGAATGATATATCAGCTGTGGGACCACGGCTAAAGCGATGTTCAGCAAGTGGTGCCATTACCAATTGAGACACAACCCAAACATTATTTCATAAAAAAAAGATATCAGAATTGTTATTTGCCAAGCTTCATACGTCTACACAGTGATTATCTTTCAGAACATTTTTAGAACGAGCAAACACTATCAATTACTTTTATTAAGGCGGCGGCGCCACGGCCTCAACCACAATATCGGTGGTACACTCTTAAAAAAAAAGCTAGTGAAAACCTAGTAACTGCAGCAGTTACTAACTCTTTCTGATCGTTACTACCTTTCACTAACCATCTACTATCTCAGACGCGCGATAGGTAGTAAAACGTTAGCAAATGCAGCCATTACTACCTTTTTCTGGAGGTTACTACCTTTTTACTAGCCATTTACTACAGCAAAGGCGCGGAGAAAATGGCTGCGCTTGCTTCATACCCGATTGCCACCGTTAGTGACGTGCTTGCTGTCTCGTATCGCAGGGAGAGGTATCCACACGCAATCGTAGCGTCAAATATTGTATAAGGGGGCATTTTTCAGGGTTGGAGCTGACTTTATAACGATCGCAGCCTCAGTACCAGCACGACGTGGAAGCCTGCGCTGCAGCGAGCGCAGCAGCCATTGTTGATGAAATGGCCAT
The DNA here is from genome assembly GCF_016920785.2 of Ixodes scapularis. Taxonomy (NCBI): domain Eukaryota; kingdom Metazoa; phylum Arthropoda; class Arachnida; order Ixodida; family Ixodidae; genus Ixodes; species Ixodes scapularis. The sequence continues at coordinate 89,724,430 of NW_024609837.1, read as the reverse complement.
GCGGCTTACTTACTTTCCTTCTCGTATGCATTTGTCTGTGAGCGTTTATATTTTCATTTTAGTTTTAACCGTGATGAAAATAACCACGTAGCACATACTAAAAACGATTCCGAAAACAAGAAAAGTTCATTCTGCTGTTTTTATTAATTGTTTTTTAAACATGTGTTTTTTGTTTTTTTTACATGAGACGCTTGGCAACATTGTACGACAAGCAAGTTGGGGCTAGTCAGAGTTCGCAAGACGCTAATTTCTCCGATGTGAACCTGCCGTTTTTGCCTTGTGTCGTGTGCAGTTCTTGTGTTCCCCAGTTGGAGTGCATAGTTAACGTCCGTGCGCTCGACGGAGCGAGTGTCTGCGTGGAGACTGCTCCGAGAAAACTTCTAACGTGCCGGTGCCGCCGTCACTGGATTTTGTTACGTCTCTGCCTGCTCCTACTTGACACTGAGAGCTTTTTCACGGTTTGTGTGTGCCCGGTGGTTGAATGATTCTGATTGAGCTGTCTTCGGCCGTGACAGTGCACTCTCACAACCGTTGATGTGCGTCGTAAATGGTGCATGTAGCTTCGGGTCTAATGAAAAAAAAACTGTCTTGGCATTCTAAGAGTCTTTCTGAATTCACTTATATCTTCCCCAAAAACGCGAGCATTCGTCAGTGTACTCCTAAATTAAGATGCGAGCGGCACGCGGTATTAATTTTGCATGCATTTTTGTAGCGCAGCACGCGAAAGGAGTGCAGCTGCCGTCGTACTCCCCGTCTATTACATCCTTCGTTTGCCGCGGGAGACGCCAAGAAAGCAATCTCTCACCGACGACGACCGGATTCGTTTTAAAGGCTGAACCGCATGCAATCAATTTAGCGAGCGACGAGACGAGCGACGGAGACTGCGACGAGCGGCGGCGATTTCTCACGGTCACCCGTCGCGTCGATCGGTGTTTTATTTTCTAGGAAACGTCGCTCATCGCCCTGCATGGCCGCCTGTTCCCGTCGCTTTCATGCGGTTCGCCTCGTCGCGCAACTGACCTAGCGACTGCAAAGGACTGATGTGCTGAATCTGATACACGACGACAAGTTCGCGCACTCAGATGGACAGTATAAAAGACTTAAAGGGACAATGAAGGCAATTTCGGACATCTTTTTGGCGATTGAACTGGGTTCCAGGCACGTCTCAGGCCACGCTGCCCAAATTTCAGCCGAAACTGGCGCTTGTGTGCCGCGCAAATCAATTAGACAGTCGCGGTAATAATCGTACCGGGATCAACTGGGGCGACGCCCCGAGAGTTGCGGGAGAAGCCAGGAGAAGCGGAGCTCACGTGACCGTCGCGGGGCCCAGAAGCGCGACGTCACAAGAGACGCGTCAGCGATTGGTCGAAACGAGAAACGTGCCCTCGGTCACGTTTTGTTTCGCGATTTTTAGGAACAATGTTCTAATTTCCGCTTGAATAACGATGACAAGTATAAATTGGACCGGAAATTATTACTAAACCGTAAATAAAGCAGCATCATTGTTTTTTTCTTTGCTACGCTGGACGCGAAACCGGCAACGAGCAACTATGGGCAAACAAACTAAAATTAAAAAAAGAACACGGTACTCTAAGGATTTTGCAAAGTGGTAGCTGTAGATGGCTGTTCTAACGGTCGATTCGTTCGGGCGACGCTAGTTTTCACGTGTGGGTTGCTGTTCGTGTTCTTTGACGACGAAAAGAGGACGTCCGCGGAGGAACCGGATCCCGGAACGTCGGGATCGCTGCCGCTTTCCCCTCGGCATCTCCCCCGCGTCCGTCCTTCGGCATGCAGGCCGCTCGCAGCCGGCTGGGCGGTCTCCGTCGGGTGATGGCAGAGGCCGCCACACGTGTACTCCCGTTCCGTTGGTGTTCGGTCACTGAACGGAAGCTCGAACTCGCTCGCGAGAGCGGCATTGCCGTCCATGTTGACAGATTCGGCGAAACGACCGCGCCTCCGCGCTGCTATAACCCACCGCGGTAACCAGAGTCGATCTCCTAAATACTACCGATACCGACTATACACACTTGACGTCACTCCCTACGTCACCTCCGTTTTCGGAGGCCCAGAAACGAGAATAGAGATTGTTCAGTTTCGGTTTCTTTACTTCTTTCGTAGGCACATAAATACGCGTCACAAATGTCTACAAAAAATTGGGCAGCATGCTATGCTCCCAAGAAGCATTAAAACGCCATTTAAAAAAATGAAATAAAATCGTCTTCATTGTCCCTTTAAGGGCAGTCAAGGAACTTAGCGGGCAGGAAGTGGCCAAGTGGGCTAACGCGTCTCAGCGCGAAAGCTTGCGCTGGGGTTCGATCCCCGCTGCCCCCGCCCGTAAGTTAGCGATTAGTGATAAGTAGCGTGTGCTTGTGTCGGTTGTGTGCTAAAATGTGGGTGTGCATGTGTATGTATGTATCTACTTGCAAATGTAATGTATTGAATTGAAATTAACTATAAATATTCGGCTTCCTTTTTTGTGTACGTTTAACTGGACGGTGACTAGCGCCACCTAGATTACTCATTTCCAGTTTTAATTTTTGTTGCGCCTGCCACCTGGTGGTAAGTGGCATAACCCCACACCTCTTTTTTTACCGGAAATCACGTGACTAGCTGCGTTTCCGGTCTTCCGTCGGGAGGTAGCTCTTGTTACTAGCTAGAGGTAGTACAATACATGGATTCTGCTTTAAGGCTAGTAACAGTTATTAGCTTCATGACCTAGTAACCGTTACTAGCTTGACCGTTACTAGCTAAGGTTACTAGGTACCTGGTAACATACGTGACAAGCGATTACTAGCTCTTACCCAGTAAATACAACTAGCGTTTTTTTGTAAGAGTGGAGCTGTGATAGCGCTCCTGTTTGAGGTGCAATTTTCGCGTCCCTGCGCGGGCCACGTATTTCAATATTTTTGCAAATAAATTGCCAATTCATCATCACTCGATTAGTGGAGATTGTGATAGACATTTTTAGAACTTACCGCAAAATAATAAAACGAAAAGTGTAAGTTCTTATATTTTCAATGACATACCTCTATGTATTCCAAGATTCTTGTCTTGCAATGCATCCAAGACGCGTTCTTATTTTTTTTTATCGAATAGATAAAAGAACCGTCTTGTTCTGTGTATACGTGTCTTTCTTAATTAGTAGACTCACATTTTTTAATATTAATTTTAAAATATTTTTGAGATTTTTGAAGTGTCGTAATTTAATTTCTGATCATAACGCGGTCACGACATTTAAGGGCATGCTACTGGTAAACGTAGCAACTCAGCATAAAAAATATATATATTACATGTGAAACACCAGTATTTTTTTCTAAACACCACTTGAATGTGATAAAATTACAAAGAATTCTCTTCGTCATTTCTTGGTTTTCTCAGATAGCGTTCTGGCATCGGATATCATTTTTTTTTTTTGTATTGTATGATGGAGGAACTGGTCTTGTTCACTGTAAGGCTGATTTGGTTGTATTCATATTTAGATTTGTTTAAAATAATCTTAAATTATGAGACTATTTTGAAGCTCGAATCTGTAACTAAGAAACTGGTTTCAGAGAACGGGAGAGCTAAATAAACGATTTTTTAATTAGAGCTTTGATCTTTCTAACTAAAATCACTTTTCATGATTGTATTTTTTTGAATGTGTACTAATTGTCCTAAATAATAAAAGGAATCATGTTTCAGCAGACGACGCGCACTTGCTCCATCTTTTGAAAGGTGGCTGAAATTCGTGGTTGAGAAGTTCCGTAAAAGTGGCGCTGATTCTGTACCGGACGCCGAGGATTTTTGTCTCAAATATTTTCCTCGCGATTGTTCCTCGTTTTACTGTACGGCACAGTTAACCTTGCGAGAGAAAAAAGCGAGAAGCGCGTCACAAGGGTCACGAGCAAGTTTTCGAAACCACCTAGTGCCCTTGGGGCAGGAGATCCGACTATATTGTCACGGGTGGTGACCAAAAGACAACAGGAAATAAACAGGGAGAAATAAACGTTTAATGTGGCGAACTTGTGCCAAAAATAAAAGGGTACAAAGATAATAACAGAGCGTCGCGGGCGCCGAAGTCGGCGTAGCAGCACAGTCGAACGCTGGGGCGAAAACTGACTCCGGCTTGCCCGCGGAGCCGCTTTTGTATACACACGTTGGCTTCTGGAGCATTCGACGTAGAAGGTTCGACGCGTAGAACATTCTGACCTCGAATCAGCTAGACGGTTCTCGATTTCACCAGAACATCACATTACAGAGTTAACAAAAATGCATAGTTGCGGCCAGGAATCGAACCCTGGCCCTTCGCGTGGGAGGCAAGCGCGATAAACGTTAGGCTATGGCCGCGCTGCCTACTTGGCGCGCGGCATTACTCCCCCCTTAAAAAGTGCATCGCCCCGATGCATCCCAAAACAAAACAAAGCACATAAAAAGAACGGCAAACTAAAGAGTCACTTGAAACACATAAGATCCACAGTCCTATCGAGCGTAGTACGGCTTCAGGCGCACGACATGGACGACTTCAGGTCGTGGTGGGCGGCGTGATGATGTTCTTGTTCCGTCGGGCATCACCTCGTAGTTCAGCTCGCCGAGGCGACGAAGTACCTTGTATGGTCCAAAGTACCGTTTCAGCAGTTTCTCACTGAGGCCGCGGCGACGGATGGGCGTCCACACCCACACCCTGTCTCCGGGCTGGAAGTGAACGTCCCTGCGACGAAGGTTGTAGCGGCCAGCGTCGACGCGTTGCTGGTCTTGAATCATGAGTCGGGCGAGCTGGCGGACTTCTTCGGCGCGTTGAGCAACCGCCTGGGCGTCGTCGCTTTCATTGTCAGATGGCTCATGGGGCAGCATTGCGTCCAGCATGGTCGTTACCTTCCGACCATGTACCAGCTGGGAAGGGGTGAATCCAGTGGTCTCCTGAACCGCCGTATTGTAGGCAAACGTGACGTAGGGCAACACCTCGTCCCACGTCTTGTGCTCTACGTCGACGTACATAGAGATCATATCGGCGATTGTCTTGTTGAGTCGCTCGGTCAGCCCGTTGGTCTACGGGTGGTATGCAGTGGTTCGACGATGGCCTGTGCCACTGAGACGAAGAATCTCTTGCGTCAGCTGGGCCATGAACGAAGATCCGTGATCTGTAATCAGAAGTTCGGGAGCGCCGTGCCGGAGGACGATCGACTCGATGAAAAACTTGGCGACTTCCACAGCAGTCCCTGAAGGAAGAGCTTTCGTTTCGGCGTACCGCGTAAGATAATCTGTGGCGACGATGATCCAGCGGTTCCCCGACGTCGAAGGCGGAAAAGGACCAAGTAGATCCATTCCGATCTGCTGGAAGGGTGTACTTGGAGCAGAAATAGGCTGCAGAAGTCCGGCCGGCCTCGTCGGCGGTTTCTTGCGTCGCTGGCACTCGTGGCATGATCGTGTGTATAGGTGGACGGCCTTGGGGAGCTTCGGCCAGTAATACTTTTCACGAATACGGGCCAGTGTCTGGCTGTAACCAAGGTGTCCGGATGTCGGGTCTTCGAGGCAGGCTTGGAAGATCTCTTCTCGAAGGTCACTAGGGATTACCAGCAACCACGGTGTGTTGTTGTCGCCGAAGTTCTCTTTGTAGAGTACACCTTGTCGGATGGCGAAGGTCGGCAGTACTCGTGAGAAGACACGTGGCACGGTACTCCTACCCCCTTCCAGGTGCTCGATTAATGCGCGCAGCTCAGGATCGTCCCGTTGACGTCGTGCCATATCGTCGGTGTTCACTGCTCCTAGGAAGCACTCGTCGTCATTGTCGTAGCTGCAGCCGGAAGGGGTTTCGACGGGGGCTCTGGACAGGCAGTCGGCGTCGCTGTGCTTGCGGCCTGACTTATAGACCACTCTCATGTTGAACTCTTGTAGTCGAAGACTCCATCGAGCGAGGCGTCCTGACGGGTCCTTCAGGTTCGCAAGCCAGCAGAGCGAGTGGTGGTCCGTGACTACACGGAACGGGCTCCCGTACAAGTACGGACGAAACTTCGTTACTGCCCAGACGACCGCAAGGCATTCTTTCTCAGTCGTGGAGTAATTTTTCTCCGCCTTGGACAATGTCCTACTTGCGTAGGCGATGACTCGCTCGATGCCTTCTTGCACTTGGACTAGTACTGCGCCCAGTCCCGCGTTACTTGCTTCCGTGTGAATTTCTGTTTCCGCATCCTGGTCGAAATGTCCAAGCACAGGAAGAGTCTGGAGTCGTTGTTTCAGTTCGTCGAATGCCTGCTGTTGCTCCTCGGCCCATTCGAACTTCTCGGCGTCCTTCGTGAGACTCGTAAGTGGTGCGGAAATCCTTGCGAAATCCCGAACGAAGCGTCGATAATAGGTACAAAGTCCAAGGAATCTTCGCACGGCCTTCTTATCTGTCGGCGCTGGAAATGCCGCGACGGCGCGAGTCTTCTCGGGGTCTGGGCGGACGCCTTCGTTACTAACCACGTGGCCAAGGAACTTCAGTTCGTCATAGGCGAACCGGCACTTTGACGGCTTGAGTGTGAGTCCGGCGGTCTGAATGGCTTGAAGAACAGCTCGGAGTCGTCTCAAGTGCTCGCCGAAGTCAGCTGAAAATACTACGACGTCGTCAAGGTAGACGAGACAACTCTGCCACTTCAGCCCTGCCAGTACGGTGTCCATGACACGCTGGAAAGTTGCTGGCGCCGTGCATAGTCCGAAGGGCATCACCTTGAACTCGTACAGTCCATCCGGCGTGACGAAGGCTGTCTTCTCTCGGTCCCGTTCGTCGACCTCGATTTGCCAGTAGCCGCTCTTCAGGTCCATCGATGAAAAGTATCGAGAGTGGCGCAGCCGGTCTAGAGTGTCGTCGATGCGGGGGAGTGGGTAGACGTCTTTCTTCGTAACCGTGTTGAGCTGCCGGTAGTCCACGCAGAACCGAAGAGTTCCGTCCTTCTTCTTAACCAGCACGACTGGAGAGGCCCATGGACTGCTTGAAGGTTGGATTATGTCGTCATTCAGCATCTCTTGAACTTGCTGATGGATCACCTCCCTTTCCTTAGCGGAGACTCTGTACGGCGATCGATGCACAGGGCGCGCGTCGTCCTCGGTAACGATGCGGTGCTTGGCAACCGCGGTCTGGCGCATCTTCGACGACGTCGCAAAGCAGTCGCGGTATTCGGCGAGGAGGTTAGCCAGCTGACGCCGTTTAGGGTCCGGAAGCTTAGGGTCAATGTCGAGCTGCGCTGGCGACGTACTGTCTTGCTGGGGCGGCGAAGATTCGTCAGTAATCGCCGTGATTTCGGCGGAGTTTCGGAGTCTCTCGACGTGGCCCACGGCTGCACCTTTCGTGAGGTGTTGCGTTTCGTTTCGGAAGTTTGTCACGAGGGCCACAGTCCGCCCATCCTGAAGTTCAGCTACTCCCCTTGCGACGCCTATGCCTCTCCCCAGGAGCAATTGGAGGCTTCCCTCGAGAAGAACTTCGCCACAGGAAGCTTCATCGATCCCGACAAGTACTAAAACACTCGACCGCGGTGGTAGGTTTACGTGGTTTGCGAGGACTTGGACCGTGGGTGACGTCGCTTGGGGTTCCTCCGCTGGTGGAGCAGGTTTTCGTAGCGTCAGCCGGTTTGTTCCGAGGTCGATGACGGCGCCATACTCGCAGAGAAAGTCCATTCCGAGGATGACGTCCCTCGAACAGTCTTGCAGAACGACGAACTTGACAGGGCACGTTTCACCGTGGATCTCGACGCGAGCAGTGCATCTCCCGACTGGTGTGATGAGATGTCCTCCGGCGGTTCGTATTTGGGGTCCTTCCCACGGCGTCATGACTTTTCGAAGGCGGCGGGAGAGCCTCCCACTCAAGACTGAGTTGCCTGCTCCGGTGTCCACGAGTGCCGATGCGTCGAGGCCGTCGATCACAACGTTCAGGTTGTTGGACACCGATGCAGGAGCGTCGTTGTGATGCGTGGGGTCGGGAGAGTGGGAGCGCTCCGTCGTTCTTGGAGGCTCTTTACGTCGGTTGTCATCGGCAACTCCACCTCCAGGGGTTGCCGCGCCTAGTTTCCCCGGTGAGGATCGAGGGGTGACAGGCTTTCACGTCGGGGTCGGTGCATCAGCGAAGCTGGACGTCGGGGCGATGGCGACCGGAACTCTCGGCGGGACGCAGGCTCGGGGGACTGGGGTCGTCGCAGGTACTCGTCGATCTCCCGAGGGCGTTCACCATACCGGGGGCGCGGGTCGTTTGGGTGGAATCCGCGCAGTCCGAGTCGTCTGTATGGGCATCGGCGGTACACATGGTCGGCTTCCCCGCAGTGGTAGCAGAGCGGGCGTCGGTCGGCCGTTCGCCACACATCAGTCTTCCGGGGTACACGGGGCTCCTGGCTGGCGTACTGGGGCTGGTCGTCGCGGCGTCGGTCGTGCTGCGGTGCAGGAGACTGGCGTCGGGGCGGCGCAACATAGGCGCGAGGAGGAGGCGGTGGCCGTCGGGCCACTGCGGCGTAGGTCACGGTGGGCTCCTCGGGTGCAGCTACGTTGGCAGGAGCCTCCAGTTGAATTGCCCGCTGAACCTCGTCGCGGACAACTTCGGCTATTGACACCGAAGCCGGCTGGTGGGTAGCAGGCAGGAGCTTCTTAATTTCCTCCCGGACGACGTCCCGGATGATCTCGCGAATGCTGGAGATGCTGGAGCCAAGGTCGCAAGCGGACGGCGGAACCGCGCTGACGCCGGGTAGCCTCTGGTAGTGGCTGGCTCGGGCTTGCAGTGCACGCTCAATGTTCGTCGCCTCGGTTACAAATTCTTGAATCGTCGTCGGTGGGTTGCGTACGAGTCCACCGAAAATGTCGTCCTTCACGCCGCGCATCAGGATACACAGCTTCTTTTCCTCGGTGGACTGAGGGTCGGCGCGGCTGCTCAGGCGGAGGACGTCTTCAACGAAGCTGGTTACCGTTTCGTTGGGCCCTTGAGTTCGTACTTGAAGGAGGTCTTCCGCTCGCTGTCGTCGCGTCTGGTTCGTGAATGTCTCCTTCAGGCCAGCGATACAGGTGTCCCACGACGTAAGCGACGCCTCGAGGTTCTCGAACCACTGCCTCGCGGTACCCTCCAAGGAGAAGTAGAGGTTTTGGAGGCGCTGCTCAGTGGTCCATCCATTATGGCGTGCTACACGTTCGTAGTGCAGGAGCCAGTCCTCTACGTCTTCGTGGGTCTCGCCATGGAAGGTCGTCGGGGTTCGCTGGGCAACAGGCAGGTAGACGACGGCGGCGGCGGTCGGGGACTGCGATTGCTGGTCGTCCATCGTCGGCCTCGTAGGCTGCCTGTTCCTGGGTGGCAGAAGTCCGTATTCCGGGTGTAGACCTTGGGTGCGGCGACTGGTCCGAGTTTCAGGTTCCGCGTTGAGTGGTCTTGTCACAGGGCTTGGAATCGGGCTTGCACTGCGGGCCCTGGGAGGGGAACGCTACACGGGCATGCGATACCCCGCACCTCCACCAAAATGTCACGGGTGGTGACCAAAAGAAAACAGGAAATAAACAGGGAGAAATAAACGTTTAATGTGGCGAACTTGTGCCAAAAATAAAAGGGTACAAAGATAATACCAGAGCGTCGCGGGCGTCGAAGTCGGCGTAGCAGCACAGTCGAACGCTGGGGCGAAAACTGACTCCGGCTTGCCCGCGGAGCCGCTTTTGTACACACGTTGGCTTCTGGAGCATTCGATGTAGAAGGTTCGACGCGTAGAACATTCTGACCTCGAATCAGCTAGACGGTTCTCGATTTCACCAGAACATCACATTACAGTGTTAACAAAAATGCATAGCCGCGGCCAGGAATCGAACCCTGGCCCTTCGTGTGGGAGGCAAGCGCGATAACCGTTAGGCTACGGCCGCGCTGCCTACTTGGCGCGCGGCAATATGAGGAGGAGGAGGAGGATTTCCGTGAAGTTGTAGAGAGGACGGAGTTTGTCATGCGGGAAAAACGCCGACGATGTCGCGTCAGAAGAACAGAGGGAAACGTAAAGAAGAGCAGAGAAAGGAAACAGGAGATGGGGAAGGAGGAAGGAAGGAAAGAGAAGGAAAGCCGGCGGTCAGTGTTAATAATCACTTGTCGCCTACACATCCACACCCACACACACACACACATGTTGTTCTGGTATCGGCTGCTTTTAAAATTGTGCTAAAAGTCCAGAGTCCTTTAAGAAACGCAAAACAAGGACCTACATATGTCTGCGACGGGCTCGAGAGCCCCGTGGAAAAATAATGTCATCAGTTTCCTTGAGTGGAGGACGAAGGTCCTGAAGCTGCTGGGAGAATCTCTGCCTTTGAACGCTGTACTTAGGACATTCCCAGAGCATGTGCTCGGTGTCTTCTAAGACCTTGCAAGCGTCACATAGAGGCGACTTCCTTTGGCCCCATCGATACAGTACTTTTCCGGTTTTCGCACTTCCAGTGCGGAGGCGCAGTAGAACTGTAGCTTCTGCTTGACTGAGACCACCTAGGAGGCAAGGTTGGTGCCCTGATTCTTCCGCTGGACCCAGTGATGAAATATGCAGGCGAACTTGCTTTTGGAGCCAGCGGTCGTCTGTCGGACACTTTAGTGTCGGAGCGAAATCGTGGGCTCGAGAAGCGAGACGATCTGCTGTTTCATTTCCGCTTACATCCCATGTGGGAGGGCACCCATTGGAAATGAACGGCGCAAACCAGCGTCTTCTAGTGCATAAAGAGCTGTTCTTGTTGCTTCCAAGAGTTCCCCTATTTGGGTTTGCTTGCGTAGACAGAAAAGGGCTCCACGGGAGTCAGTCAGGATGACGGTGGGCTGAGGCGAAAACGTCTGTAGAGCCTTTAAGGCCTCAAGTATGGCACAAAGTTCGGCTGTCGTAGTGGAGACCATTCTTTCTAGCCGTCCAGCCCACTCTATTCCAAGGCTTGGGATGCAGAAGGCAGAGGTGCTGCTTCTTTTGAAATGGTCAACCGATTCATCGGTATATACTCGAAGGAAATCTTTGAATTCGGTCGCAACTTGTTCGTCTGTACAATATTTGAGATTCAGGGCATTTGAATTATTTTTCTTCTTTACGCCTGGAACGTGCTCATGGGATAAGACCGTGCGAACAGCCCAAGGAGGTGTAGATTTTCTGGTGATGACTGGTGGTTTTGGTTTCCACCCGAGGTAGCGCAGGGTGCGAAGAGAAACGCCAAATCGTGATAGGGGTCGTCGGGTGATTCTTCGAGGTAAAGAGAGGCCCGCAGTAGTTTCTTCAAGGCGGAGCATCTGTAGTAGGAGGCGCTGGGAAGCCATTAGAGGCAGTGGCAGTGTTCGGGCTTCTTCGTAAACTTTGAGGTTGCTGGTTCCTCTCGGAACGCCAGGGGCTGTGTGAAGTCCTTGTCGATGAATGCGTTCCAGTTTGAGAGTTGGCGTGGGTAGGATGTTCATATAAGGCAAGGCATATATAAGGCGGCTCACTACTAAGGCTGAGTGAAGCGAGAGCATTGAGCGAGGGGAATTGCCCCAGTTTGTACCCCCAACTCGGCGGACGGCATTTCTAGCCGAGATTTTTTTTTATTTATTTATTTTTATTTAATTTACCTCAAAGCGCCCTTTCGGGCATTGTATGAGGGCGGAGTACAAGGTTTTCGACAAAAATATTGAAACAATACATATCGTACATATTTGCTTAATAAACAAGAAACAATGCAATACACCCACTCGAAAGAAATACACTCTTACACAAACAGGAAACAACGTGCCGACCAGGCTACAAAAAGAGAGAGAAAACACCATCTTTGCACATGAAAAACAAGAAAGACACCATCCCGCGATTCATTCCATGGAAAAGTGAAACAAACGTTCACATGTTGATTTGAATTCATTTTTATCTATGATATCTACAACGTGGTGGGGCAAAGAGTTCCATTCTGCAATGGCAAGCTGTAATGGCGAGTTGCGAACCTGGCTAGTGCGACAATTTGATACACGAACTTTGTGAGGGTGATCATGTCTATGAAATATGCGATGAGGGGGAGGTAATAAGAGTTCTTTAAAGCTAACATTATAGTAATAAATATTGTGAATGAAGATAAGACGGGAGACTTTGCGCCTGACTTTTAATAAAGGTAAATTAGCCCTTTGTTTCAGTGCCGAAACGCTCGTGTAAGGTGAATAGTCACTGAATATGAAGCGCGCGGCTTTGTTTTGAATTCTTTCAATTTGGTCAATCAGGTAGTCCTGGTGGTGGGGAGACCATATGATGCTGGCGTATTCGAGCTGCGATCTGACAAAGGACTTAAAAGCTAGCAAACGAGTTTCGGGAGGAGCTAAAAACAACTTCCGCCTGATGAATCCTAAAGAACGATTTGCTTTCCCAACTAAGTAGTTAATATGGTCATGCCAATTAAGACTATCGGAAATAAAAACACCCAGATACTTATATTTATTTACCTTTTCCAGAGGGACACCGTTGATAGAGTAGCTGCAATTAATTGATCTTTTCTTTGTTGTCACGGTCATATATTTGGTTTTATCTATGTTAATTCACATTTGCCACTTGTCGCACCACGAAGCAATAGAGCTTAGATCGGTTTGAAGTGTCGAGGTGTCGTCTATATGTACTATCTTTTTATACAATACACAATCGTCTGCGAAGAGTCGAATCGATGAAAAAATGCTAACAGGGAGATCGTTTATATATATAAGGAAGAGAATGGGGTTCCAGAACAGAGCCCTGGGGCACGCCAGACTTAACATGAGTGGACGATGACAACTGATCAGAAATTACAACGGACTGAGTTTTGTTCGTAAGGAATTGTCTAATCCAAAATATCAGTGAGGGGTCAACATTGAACGTTTCAAGTTTTTGTAATAACCGCTGATGGCGGTACACAATCAAAAACCTGGGAAAAGTCTAGAAATATCAAGTCGGTCTGTTGGAGCGAATGAACGTTGTCATAAAGATCGGTTACAAGCTCGAAAAGTTGAGTCTCACACGATTTGCCCTTTCTGAAGCCGTGTTCTCCCTCAAAAAGAATATTGTTGAGCTTGTCATCGCCTTCACTTGGTTTGTCCATTTCAGCCTTTGATTTAAGCTGATTTCTAGAAATCTACGGTTTGCGACTTGACGTAGGGGAGAACCGCCAAGGCACAGGTCAAGTTTGGTGGATCGTTGATTTTTCCCCGGAAAAATCATGAAAACAGTCTTTTCTGCGGAAATGCGCAGGCCACAGTCTTTAAGATATGTCTCAGCAGATGTTATTGCCGACTGAACAATTGCTTTCACGTTGCAGTGCTTGTAACCTGTCGTCCAAATACATATATCATCCGCATACACGGACATGTTGACGCTTGGTGTGGTAAAAGGAACCGCGCTTGGGAGACCGGAGAGAGGACAACATTAAACAGAAGAGGTGAAAGCACGCAACCCTGTGGTAAACCGCATGGGGAAGAACGGTTGGCACTGAGCTTTTTATCGACTTTTACTCGGAAAGTTTGCTCTGTTAGAAAGCATTTAAGAAAGCGTTGCACAACCCCAGTGATGCCTAAGGATGTGAGATTTCTTAGCACAACTGATGGGGTCACACTGTCAAAAGCCTTTTCGATATCGAAGAAAACCGCCAACGTTGATCTTTTTTTATTCCAATTGTTTTCAACTGCGCTGAGCGGGTCTAAGATATTGTCTGCCGTTGAAAGCCGAGTTCTGAAGCCTGTAATAACATCGGGCAGTAGTAGTTTAGCTTCAAGCCACCAAGAAAGTCGAGCGTGTATCATGCGTTCCATTAGCTTTGACACACATGAAGTAAGCGAAACGGGTCTATAAGATGAAGGTTGGGTTCTCGGCTTTCCGTGTTTGAGGATGGGCACAACCCAGGCTGAAGGCCACTCACCAGGTACGTTTCCCGTCGACCAGATAACGTTAAACTCGGACAGAACCAGTTGCAGACCTTCCTCTGGCAAATTGCAGAGCATTTGGTGGGTAATGCCGTCTGGTCCGGAGGCAGTGCGCTTTTTGGTGGAACGGGGCGACGCCTGGACTTCATCAAGGTTGAATGGTACATCAAGAGGGGACGAAGACGAAACTATGACGCACGGTTCTTGTGATTGGCTCATGACCGAGGCGTAATAGTTAGCGAATTCGTCCGCTATAACCTGGAGGTCTTTTCCTCGCTGGAGTGCGAGAGAGGCTTGGGGCGACAGTTTGTTTCTTGCTCCCATAAAGCAATCGAGATTATGCCAAATCCGGGAAGCTGGTGTGTGGGCATCTGATTTAGCACACACATCGTGCCATTGTTGTCTGCGTAGCTTCTTCGCATAGCGCCTAGTTGCGGCGTTTAACTTGTTGAAATGTGATTTTAGTAGCGGATTTCCAGAATGCTGCAGCTTTCGTTGGACCTGTCTCCTGCGTGCGCAAATATTCAGAAAAATCAGGTCCGGTTTGGGGTAATGTACTGGGAGGCGTATTTGCACTGTTGATGCTTTTGCGGCGTCTACAATAGCCGCACCATACGTCTTCCTTTCCGAAGTCACCAATAAAAGGTGACTTCGGAAAGTATCCCAAATGATCATATCAATTGTGCGCTGCTTGGACGGTTGGTAGCCTTTTAAATCCAGGAAAATAGGAAAATGATCACTTCCCATTGTGTCGGCTAATACTTGCCACGTGACTTCGAGGTCTGTACAATGGGCGGTTATATCGATGGCGCTATAGGTGCAAGGAGGGCGGTAGAATGTAGGACGGTCATCATTTGCCACGACGAGATCGTGCTCCTCTAGAGCTGTAGCCAGAGCTAGGCCCCGTGCGTCTCGTTTAGCGCAGCCCCACAGTTCGTGGTGGGCATTCCAGTCCCCACATAAAAGTAAGGAGCTTGGGCACCATTTCTTAAGCTCCGCCACTACACGGGCAACAGGAAGGCCGCTTTTTCCCGGGCGTGCGTATACGGACCCCACACATAAAGGCTTACCAAATACGCTGACTTGCACTGCGACGATTTCTAGATGGTCACTACACAAATTAGTGACATCGATAGAGTGTTGAGGGAGAGACTTTTTGATGAATAGTGCAGCACTCACGTTAGTAAATCCGCTCATAGTGGGGTTTGAGTACCTCACGTACCAAGAGATGCTCTGGTCATTAGGGAGGCCAGCTTCACATAATGCAAGGATAGGTATGGGTACAGTCAATAAGTAAAGCAACAGTTCTGCCATACGGTTTTGGAGACCTGCACAGTTCATTGCATGACTAGCGGAATGCGTCTGAGCTTTGGCGACGATCTGTGAGGTTGTACGTATCTTGCAGAGTTTTTTATCCAAGAAACGCAGCCACAACGGGCATGGCTAGATCGATGATTTTCAATACTGACGAGGCAAGTGGGTTGTTGATGCCCGCCACCAAGCTGCGAATAGCTTGCAGGAGGGGCATGGCGAGGCTTTGCCAGCTTGAGAAAGAGTGAAGTGGAAGTGCTGTTGCTGGAGGAATTCTCTGTTTCTTCTGACTAGAAGATCTTTCTGATGACGCCTCACGGTAAGGGGCTTGTTTGGCGACTGTTTCTCTTTGATTTCTCAAACAAAGTGGTTGAACAATCCCTGCCTCCGCAGCAGCGGGATTACCTGAAATCGTGGGGATACTCGGCTTGACGTCTGTCTTTTCAGGGACAGCATTCGCTTCCACGACGTTTGGCCAGGTTGATTGGTGTTGCGAAGCTTGCGGCAACTGTTGTGGCCTCAGCTGAGAGTGTTTTTTTTTGTTTTGTTAAGCGTAGTGACAGCTGTTTTTGCGGTTGCGTGGTTCACTCCATTTTGCTGTTGGTAGTCGTTGATCTTTCTCATGGGTTTGATTTTCGGGCAATGTGGCGATGCCGCGTGATGTTTTCCTCCACAATTCACACATTTGGATGGGGCGTTTGGCGGGCATTCCTCGGTGTCATGGGCGTTGGAGCAGCGAAGGCATATCTTTTGACGCGCACACGTTGGGGTTAGATGGCCAAGTTTCCCGCACAAGTGGCATTGCACTAGACGTGGTGAGTATGCGGTGACTCGATGCCGGACGCAGCCCACAGCGACATGACTTGGCAGCTCACTTCCGACAAACGTGAGGCGTAGTGTTTGGGAATCACCCAAGCGCCTCAGTTGAGCAAGCTTAATTGTACTCTTAAGCTGTGCCTTGAGCTCTTCCTCAGTGATGTCCTTCGCTACGTCCTTTATGACACCCACGGCATGAGTTTTGGACCTTGGTTCATAAGCGTACATCGGTACACCTAGCAAAGTTTCACGCTTCAACAGCTGCGCTGTTGAAGCGTGAAACTTTGCTAGGTGTACCGGTGTAACTTGGCCATCTAACCCCCACGAAGTTGCAACTGAGGACATCGGGTCCCGGGAGAACCGATGTCCTCAGTTGCAACTTGCAGATGAAATTGAGTGAAAAATTAGAGTGTTCTGGATAAAATAATACGAAATATTGCTGACCTGCGAAAAAGTACTGCTCGCAATCCGAACACTTCGTCGTCCTCCGACTGTATGAGGTGCTTTATTGAGCTTGTTGTTAAAGCCCCTTCATGTTTCAAAAGTAACGCAATGTGCGTCGATCCACGAGGCTCGTGCCACGTGCGGCCCTTGGGAAGATCATGGCGGCACAGCACAGCCCTAAGCTAAATTTCAGACGCCATGTTCTTCCCAGAAGTGGCGCGCGGCACGTGTCCCTGTTCATTAAGCTACTTGTAAGTGGTACCACTTGAGGAACCACTTGCTAGTGGTACCACTTGCTATTGGTAACACTTGCTAGTGGTACCTCTTGCAAACAGTACCATTGTCATATAGATGGACAAAACAAAGCCAGATGTTAGTCTTTCTTACTTTTGTTTTGCACATCAGAGTGCTTGTAGAGCAGAAGTACTTGGGCTAATGAAGATTAAACATACTTAAAACCCAGGCGCCTTAGAGCTTTTCGGGAGTCCTGGATTTTTTGTCACAGGACTGTCGACATGTTAGTGATGACTTACTGAACAGGCTCCTTGTTGTGGTGTCTCCAATGTTGCACTGTTTCTGCAAAGACAACAAAAAAATACTAATCTAATAACAGCTCATGGGGATACAGTCATATGATTGAACAGATTTTTTGTCTCTTCTCTCTTCCTCATACGTGTGCGCTAATCCCTTTAAACGAGGTCAACATTAAAGGGACTCAGTTCCTTCCGGCCCACCGCATTTTGTTTTTGTTTGGCCTTCGGTGTCACCCTGCCCCATAAGTCGGTCGGGCAAGTCCCATGCGAACCCAAATGGCTAGCGCCATTTCTTTGGCTACCATGGTTGGTTTTGGCTGCTTCAGTATTTTTTCTGCTTGATAGGCGCCGATGGTGGTGCCCCGACTGGTTGGAACGGCCGGAACTTCCAAGTCCCGTAGGGTAGTTCAATAATCCGACAATAGTTATTCGGGCTGTTGATAACGCTGGCGGAACCGATGACGCTCCAGAATCAAGTTGCATGACTTCTTGTAGTGCGCGCTGAGGGTGTCGACAGCCTTTAATTGGTAAACGTCTCTCGTCGGAGTTCTAGAAGCAACTGCCGCTGACGTCATTGCTGACGACGGCACAGCGACAGCGCGGGATGAAGGCAATGCGTCGAAGACCGGTAGACCCTTCACTCCCAGGCAATGGCGCAGCAGGCATCGACGACATTCCGAGGGCAGAGCGTGAGCACAACATGCCCCCATGAAACATTCGAAGAGTGAAATCCACCGCTCCCACGGAACTTCCGACTTCCCTGGTTTACTCAAAACGTTTCGAGGAGGTTCGATGCCGAATCCGCCGTCCATCCCGTCGTCAAAAGAATAGGGAGTCCTAGGGTGGACCCGTAGGGTCGGGAAGGAACGTCCAGTCACCTGTGCTGCTCTCATGAGACTTTTTATTCAAAAATGATGATGATGAAGAAGTAAGTGAATGAACACATAGTAAAGAAGACTAAGGTGTCCGAATATATGAAAATATAACAATGAAGACACAACATCCCCAACGGGTGCACGCAGTACACGTGGCAATTGGCAGCTAAAGAACCGCTGGGCGTGACACGTTATCTTCTTGGTTCGAGAATGGTTCTCCGGCGGTCGTGACGGATAATGTCGCATTATCATTGGCTGTGAAGGGATGACGAGACGCTCATATCTCGCCACGCCCTGCATGCGTATCTTAAGCTAGAGCTCAAGAAACGTCTTGTCGCAAATTTTTCAATTTAAAGAGAAGACCTCCAGGAAGCACATTACTGTTTGCGGGAAAAGATTTCCAAAATTTCTAATGGCTTAGTGAATCTCGCATGAATCATTTCTTCTCGCGTGTTTTGAGAATATTGTACTCGTGCAAAAATTAGGATGTCAATATGCGTAGACCTCTATTACACCGTGTACATGTTTGAAATCTTGTCGAAATATTTGAATTTGGTGTCTTGTAAGAACAACAAATTTAAGACACCTGAAACTTTTTTCAGAATATGCAAGAGCTTTCACTTACCTTATTAGTGATATGTGTGATTTTGCAAAGTGGTGCCATTTGCAACCAAGCGGTACCACTTGAAGCTCATGTGGCACCATTTGCAACCCAAGCGGTACCACTTGAGACTTAAGTGACACCACTTGAAGCCCAAGTGGTACCACTTGGTTTGCAAGTGAATGGCTGCCACGGCAGCCACGTCATTGCGCTGATAGCACGGAACGGTAGACGGCCTGGCGTTCTCCTTCATATCACACACGACTGTACAGCTTTGCATTCAACACAACAGATCTTTGTTTACAGACATAGTAAGGCTTAGAACAAATTAATACAACTGAGCATTAAACAAACACGGGTCAGATACGTATAAGTTTTACACAAACATTTTGAATAAAGTCATCATGAGAAGGACGACGCCGAAGTTGTTTACTTGCTTGATTTGATCTCGAGCGAACCAAAAGAATGACAGGTTTTTGCTCTGCAAGGTCCCGTTCTTGCAGTGTAGAACGGCGCATACTGTCCCTCCTGCCATCTTCACTGATTGTTTACTCCTACTGAAAAAACCTGTATAAAAATTCATACTGGTTGACCCGTATATTTCATACGGTGTTCTGGGATACGGGTCTACCGTATGCTACTGGGAACCTGTGCCTGTATAGGTCGACCCATTCAGATACAGGAACCCGTACCTGTATGTGTTGACCCATTCAGATACAGGAACCCATATCTGTATGGGTTGACCCATTCAGATACAGGAACCCGTACTTGTACAGGTTAACCCGTTTGGATATAGGAACCTGTACCTTACAGGTTGACCCATTTAGACATGGGAACCAATATTTATGGATTATCACTTGTTCAGATAGAGAAACCTATATCTTTACGGGTTTACCCGTTCTGACGCAATAATAGGAATCAACATGGTGTTAAACATTTGCATACGGACGTATGTATCTTTGCAGGTTCAACAATTCGCATGCATCTGTCATGCAAAGAACGAGGATGAGCCAGGTCATTTCAGGTTATATGTGTATTTAGTGAAGGCGAATTGGCATACTGCAGAATATCAACAAGAAGCTTAACCTCTACGCAAGCTTAGAAGTCAAGCTTCTTGTTAATATGCTGCAGCAGCTCCCGCACGTAGCGGTTGACCCGAGCTGTCCTCTTCCCTGGAGAGGCCTCTCGAGGATGCCTTCATATGTACTCGTTGAAGGCGTCTGCAGGGGAAAAGAATACAACAATAAGTCATGTACTTCTTGAAAAATTACCTATTTTACTTCTTGCAATTATGAGCAAGCAATTTCAACTACAATTCGTGCTTTGTTAATATCTTGTGATATCATGTAGGCTCCAAGAACGACTTCTTTCGATTACGCAGTCAGCTTAAAATAGCAGGTATGCATGATTCGGCCAGAAAGTTTTTAACCAGTTCAGACCGAGTTTTTTAGGAGTGCAGAAGCAGTGCGCAATTTGGGCTGCGGCTGCGTGAAGTTAAGCTGCAGGTTACAAACAACCCTGCAATTGGCTTCCGAAGGACCGAAGAGTTGCCATCTGTTACTGCATGGACGCTGAACTGATTTCGGCCAGGGCATGCTTCTGTGCAACTGAGGCTGAGCTCGAGCAGCACTGGGATAAATCGAACAGGCCCCTGCAGCGTCCTTGCAACTTCTGGTTGAATCTAACGCGTCAGTTCTTGCACTATTTGAACTAGATCGGCCGGTTCAGGCAAATCGAAAATACCTAGTGTGTCTTTCCAGAACTATGCACTTAAAGTTTGCTTGCAACAGTGCGTTCCTTGCATTTCAGTGTTTTATAAAAATTATAGACCCTGGAGGCGAGGGGACAAAAAGGAACGGAAATACACAAAGCTCTGGAGCTTCGTGCCTGTCTGTCCCTTTTTGTCCCCACGCTCCTGGGTTACTACGTCTATCCTTAACCAGCTCGCCTGCCTGTTAACTAAAATAAAAGTATGTTCTATGAATCCGAATACGTATTTTTAGATATGAACATGTGCTTCCGATTGCCTAGAACCTCGAACATATTTCATGCCCAACAATGTCACCATGGAAACGAGTGAAAGGGACACTGAACGCACAATTTTCGGCCGGCGGTTTTTGTGCGAAAGAAATATTTTGAGCCGCAATTGTTGCTCTGGGCATGTATATAAATTGCCAACACAGATTTCACATCAAGAATCATTTAACTAATTTACTATCTGTGTCATGTCCCTTCAATGGTCTATTCATACGATATAGTTCCCTGGTAAGAAAACTGAGCATGTCATAGACTAGAAAGGAGGAACACCCACGATGAGAAGGCGGTTCAGAAAATATGGGAAGTACTCAAAGGAGAGAGCCAAACATAGTTGGGTTGCAGCAGTTCTAGTGAAAAAACATACTCACTTTCACAACTTTGCTAGTGCCAACTTTTCGTTC
Source organism: Ixodes scapularis (assembly GCF_016920785.2). Taxonomy (NCBI): domain Eukaryota; kingdom Metazoa; phylum Arthropoda; class Arachnida; order Ixodida; family Ixodidae; genus Ixodes; species Ixodes scapularis. The sequence goes on along the minus strand of NW_024609837.1, from coordinate 89,703,590 downwards.
AAGAGACAAAATAAGTGCCTCGCAGCTCTGCCGGGAAGCCAGCAGAAGGTCCTGCGAGCAGGCCACTGATATCATGGATCTCCCCCAAAACTTGCAGGTATTAGCAGATATTTACGACGCGGAGCATGTTACTGTAAAACCTCCATACTGTGAATGCATCAAAAACCGCGAAGCAACCTAGATGACGGTGACAAGATCAGTCTATATTTCTTCATATATTAAAAACAAAGAGCCTTTTCACTTCGGTTTTGCGCTCGGAGCCTAACGTTCCTAAAGCTTGAGCTAGTCGAACTATGACCCTTCAACAGCCTATAACACTGAAAGTTCTGAAAGCCTTAAAATATTTTATCCGATTAATTTTGTCTTAGCAGATTGCAACTTCGGAAGCCACCAGGCTTGAATGTCTCACCAAGTAGGAGACATCTATAAGAAGTGGGCACTTACTGCTGACTGTTGCCAACTTGACTGGAGTCAAGGCCCTCTTGGCGACGGCGCCCTTGAAGCGCCGGCATGGCACCCCAGTCACACTCCGCCCATGCAGGTTCTCCCTGCCGAAGACCAGCTTCGTGGCCTCTTTAACGAACATGGAGTCTCCCCGGGCTCCCATGACGTAGAACAGTTTGTCCTTTTGTACCAAGACATCATGGCCAAGGCTATCCTTGAAATACATCCGTGAAATACATCAGGTTAATTAGCATATACCACATAACTCTGATGCTACGATGGCCCTTTGGATGGAGGGACTAGATAAATAAGTTTCTTAACAGATTGATTGCGATGAATTTTCGTGCACTTTTTCCTTATAGCTTGGATGCCTTACGACCTAGACCAGAGGTCCCCAAACCGATACGGCCTGCGAAAGTCTTCGGACCGGCCCGCCGCTCACCACGATATTTCAACTCAAGCCCGGCTTGCGTCCCACTTGCAGCAGAGCCGCTGTTAGCGGCACAGAAAGAGGGTGCGCATAAAGAAGTGACGGCGCGACGCACTCTAAATGCACAAACTGAGATACCATAAAGAATGAAAGAAACTGCATTGCAACAAGGGTCCTCCCACCATATGATAATTTAACATTGTTATCACTAGCATTACCGTTCTTAGCCCCCGTTTCATGTCTGTGTAACTATATTAAAATTCCATTGCATTATCATAGACATTGTGCTTACTGCCCTCTTTCATAACTATTGCATATTTAGTTTATCATTCTCCTTAGTCTCTTGCACTGCGTGAATGTGCCAAAGTTCCCATGCGCTTTCATTTATGCCTGGTGAGTTTTCATAGTCACAACAGTTATGTAATGTCAAATTCGGTAAATATGAAATGGTAATTTGATGTATACATGGTCATCAATCCTAGAGTTTTTTTAACACTCAGAGTAATTCTGTGTTTAAATATTTATTTACCCTAAAATACCAAGCATGCGCCCCCAGTCGTGGAAGTGCCCCTTCCCGTTTTACGAAAATTTGAGTTTCGCAAAAAACCTAACAGGCGCCCCCATCAACCTCCCAGAGGCGTTTTCTTTTCCCTTCCATGGTAAGTTGATTTTTTTGTCCTATTACATATTTCAGTGTAAAGTTATCCCCAAAAATTGGATGTAAGCGATAATTGATGGTGTTATAATGGAGAATCCAATACAATTCAAGCCAAGCTTGAAAATGCGCGCGACGTTGCCCGTCACATGCACAGGCGTGAGCGCACCAATTCGTCGCATTCTTTTGGACTGAATCATGTTCGGATCATGCGGCCGTCTCGTCTTTGTTTAGCCATAATTTCCACACGGTGCAAAAGAAGATCAAGGTGGTAGAATGGCATCGGAGAAATGGAAAGAACGTCCACTTAACCACTCGCCAATTTAAGCTCGACCGCACGAGAATCCGCGAGTGGGAAAAAAGCTTTGAAGTTCTGTTGCAACAGAACTTCGGCAAGTCGAAGCTCCGGCAAAAGCTGAGTAATGGAGCCCCAGTGTTCAGCGAAGAAGTCGACGATGCCCTCTTCAAGTTTCTGAAGCTCGAAAGGATTGCGGGACGTGCTTCCGGCAACAGACTTTTATCCGAAGAAGCCCTCAGGATCGCAAGCCAGCTGCAGCTCGGGAACTTTGTACCTTCAAGCCAGTATCTGAAGCGATGGAATCAGCGCTTCAATGTTTCCATGCGGCAGGCGACCAATGACAGCCAGAAGGTGCCCGAGGAGTGTGCTGACGCGGCAAAAGCATTTCGCTCCGGTGCATTTATGACGAAGACGTCATAAACGTGTAGCTCCACTCGGTGTCCGCAACGCAAGTTTTCAGCACCGCTGACATCAAAGTTTTGTCGAAGTGGCGTTGGACAAAAAAGACATCAAAATCCCATCTCTGAGTTTTGAGCAAACAGACACATCATCCGTGTCTGTTCACATCGTTTGTGTCTGCTGTGCTTTTTATTCTACAAGACCGCACTTCAAAGATTCAAGTGTATTAGATCAACAAACTCTCCTGTTTTAGAAATATTTTACAAACCTCGTTTACCGACGCCACATCAGGTGTACATAAATAGCCGCAAACCAATGTGATTGTTTTCCAGCTTTCCAAAGTATTTAACTTATTTTTTTTAAATATATGACGTTAAAATGAGAGCTCTCTGGAGCTTACAGTTCTTTACCGTTAACCATACGCACCTTCAATTATTGTTGGTGGCATGGATTATTAAAACTCATTTTTTTGCCTGGCTTAACAGCCTTGGTCGTCAGCATACATTGAACTGCTTCCGTATCTAGACGAACGCAGGCCGAGACTACAACGTGCATAAAATTAAAAAATAATCAATAAAAAGTTGAGAAACAAATTTGGTACAACACCGTGAAAAGATTATGGCCCAGTTCAACAGTTGTAAATGACTTCACGCTGCGCAATAACGTCCACGTGTTGTCACCGATTGCTTCTGTCAAAAATCTCAAACAACAAGCTAAAAAAAAAGTGAACCCTGTTTACGTAATTGAAGGTTTATCGCTAAGGAACGCAGCAACGCTTTGACATCGCATCTCTCGCACGAAGTGCGGTCACTTGTTTACATGAGGTCTTTGTCCGTCGGGTCACCAGTTTCGTTTTCTCGCTGCTAGCAAGATCGCAGGCGTAGTTCTCGGCGCTCTACATTTTGCATATGGTCTATTGCTGTATCGTTCTTTACACTCTAGTACCCCTTGCGCTACGTGTACCAGTTAACAGAAAACACTGTATAGGTAAATGAAACAGTATGATGAAATATTCTGTATAAAGAATACTTCTACGTTAGTTAGAAAGCAAATTACGGTTATACTACTTTGCAACCAGTGTACTTTCTACCTTAGCTGAAGTACAGTTGCCAGCAAAGGTTTGCGAGGCGCGGGAGCGTCAGCCAAAATGACTGGTTACGGCTTCAGACGGTGCGGGGCCGCTCTCAAGATTCACAGTTCGAAAATGCGCTTCCTTGCGTGCTCAAAGTTATGTCTGTTTTGCTCGCTTCCGCCTGACGTGCACACGATAACCGGGACCGGCGCAAGGTGCCGCTATGACAGCCATCATGTCCCGCGTCTGCCCCAGCCACCGTGATGGGCGACGGAGCTCGCGCATGCTACAGATACCATTTCGCGGCACCTTGCGCCAGTCCCTGCTATCTCGTGGGTGTCGAACGGAGCGAGTGAAAAAAATCATTTTTTTTAGGCGTCCGCTAGTCGGTAAATTGGTAACTGCTTTTGAATCAAGCACGCTCCGGCACATTATAATTCAGAAAAGAAAAACGTGCCGCCGGCACGGTGTTTTAAACCACAACTGTTGGTGTCGAAGCCGGGCATCGTACCCGCTTCCGAGCACACATAGCTAAGCATTTGCAAAATAGTTACTGAGTGCAGGCAAGAAATAAGTTTATGCACGTGCCAGTGCTTCAACGCCAATGTTGCCATAGCAATGGCAATGTGTGTAGAATCTGGTCGCAGTCACACATAGCCACAGCTGAGGAGGGCTGTGAACCCAACTTGAGCATCATGTATCGTTGTCAATAAGCGAAACAAGGTCTCGCCAGAGACACGTCTACGCAAGTGTGCTGAGGCACAGCGATAGCGAAGTGCCTAGGACACTTCGGAAACATGTTTGTTGGAAGTTAGACAGGCAAGTAGCAACAAGAGGACCATTGAAGTGGATGAAACGGTTCAAGAGAGGTCACTTCGGCTGCAACGCAAGCAGGACGCCAAACATACAAGGACGTCTTGCAATACTGAAGAAGAGATGCAAATTCGAGTACAGCGAGATTGAGACTTAGAGCAATCAAGGACATCTCGTAAAACTGAAGAGGGTCAACTTCATTTACAATGCGATCGAGACACCAAGGAGGAGAGTATGTGTCTTGAAATTGAAAAGGGACAACTTCGGCTACAGCACAATCAAGACCAGGAGTGGCCAAGCTGCGGCTCTTTGCGTGTTAAAGTGCGGCTTGCGGTCTGCTTTCATAGAGCGTACCTACCCTCCGGATCTCTGTATCAGAATAGCAAGCAATTAAAAAAAATGTCTATACAAATAGCCCTGACCAGCCATAATGAATGGACACAATTACTCATGAAGCGAACAAAATGCAAGATATTCCTGAGCATAACCGAGCAATTTTACCCACAATTACTGCCCACTGGGGCCATATGTTGGGCTTTTGTGTCCTATTTTCCAAAGGTAATGAAAGTGAAGTCTGCAGCCGATTTGAAAAAGGGGCACAAAAGACCAACATAAGGCCCCTGGTTCTGAACAGAGTTGAAGAATGAGGTAATAAAACAGCCTAAGGCGCACATATACCTCGAACTTTGAGTTCAAAATCATGGGGATGGCCATGTGCTTTTTCTTCAAGGCTGCAATCAGTTCATCTCGTGTCTCTGTAAAAAAAAACAAAAAAACATGCACATTGAATTACGTCTCAAAGTCCTTGCGTTTGTCCCCCTTCCCCATCCCCCCCCCCCCCCCTTGTATCCGGGTTTATAACTGTGGCCGTTCACCAGCTAGCCTGCGCTATAACTCTTATTTCACAAGTCTTTTCCTTGAAACTTTTACAAATTAAATGCACCACCTAGTCGAACTTACCTGGTAACTTTGTCGTAGCTTACACAGCCGGCGTGTTACGATTTATTTTAAATGTCGCGGCTGCCATCTGGACCACCCTGTAGTTCAACAATGTAAAACCCCTTGCTTTCGTCACCCAGTTCTTTGAAAATCGGGCGCAGGGTCATATTCGTGCCTACCCAATTTCGCGAATTCTAGACGCCGGAACGGGGGACGCCAGAACGGGAGCCCACCAAATTTTCGCTTTCCACGTATCCCTAAATTTCGCTTATTTTAAGAACGCGTGAAATTCCCCAAAAATTCGGGGGTCGCGAGCATTAACGGTTAGCAGTAAACGTCGTCCTTCGAGGCCGTAATGCATAGAAAACTTCTTACCACAAAGGATCTGGATCTTCGCTTTATGGTAGCCCTCCCCGGCGCACGCTCCAGTGGACTTCCAATAGACGCTCTTCAGAACGTCGGGGTCTACACTCGCCGGCTTAAACTTCTTTATGCAGTTCACACTAACAATAGCCTTAGCGCAATCAAGGTAAATAACGTAAGCGTAAAACATGTCGACTCCAATGCTCCGGTCGAGATAACCCGAACGTGTCTTCGGCTGCTTTGGTCCAGACACTGATCGCAATGGTCCAGAGCTGCCAGAGCGTCCAGAGCACTGGCCAGCTGGCGTGGGTGGCGTGGTACGTAAAGGTTGGACTGGATTGAACTAACATTCCCTGCCTTGGTTTATATTAATACTAATATTACTCATATAATTTTAAAACGTTTAAAACGATCAAAAGAATTTACCATGTTTAGTTTATTTGTTGTTAAAAAAAAACATTGTTTGTCCGGCGTTGGTGTCTGGCTTGCAGCTATGAAAGCCAATCCAATCCGATCTGAAATAAACCGAAACCAAGGTAATTTTTGCTGAAATTCGGAGAATATTTGAGTGGGCTTTTTTCCAGTAGGTATCAAACTGATATCGGTCATATGTGAGAAACAAAATTGTACAGGCGGCCGCAGTACAGGTGGTACAGGGCTCCAAACTATACAAATAAAAAAAAACTCCCGTTTATCTCGGTTTCGCTTTCCATGACTTTGGCTCTTTCAGAAAAAACAAATCGTATATGCGTGTTTTTCGTGCTCAAGGTGTGACGAGTGCTAGTTGCTAGTCGGGTATATTCGAGGCCACGACAATGGAATAAGCGCCCAAGAGAAAGCGTAGGAAGAACTGTTTAGAAAAGGGTGAGCCGTTCATAATTCCGAGTTCAACTAAATGCCGCAACCGGACCGAGCGAGGTCGTTGCCTGGAAGGAAGCAGTGCGCCCGGCGGCGAGGCTTCACCTTCTCCTTCTACGTCTGGATACGGGCAGCCCACATTGTCCCCTTCCGACGACCCTGCCGAAGAACTCAATGACCAACTCGAAACTGGTGCTTGCTTTGTTGAGTCATTAGATGAATGGAGCAACATGGAGACATAACTTGATCATGGCGATTCCTGCCAGCAGGACATCATCAATGAAGAACATGACGTTCCCGGCAGTGTGTCGCCCCCCGCTTACGATGAAGCACAACGTCTCGCCGACAGCTTTGCGGAATACGGCAATTCCACACTACCTCACTCAACGACAACCAAAGCAGAGGCTGTTGCCCTCATTATGTCCTTCCTGATGTCGGAAAACTTGACTTGGTCAGCGCTGGACAAACTACTGCGTATGGTAAACGCAATGTTCGGTGTTGGAAGTGACGTGCTTCCGCGGAGCAAGTACCTATTCCGGAAGCTTTGAGCGCCCAAAACTGAACGTGTGGTAAAGTACCATACTACTCTAAAGCCTGCGGATCGTTGCTTGATTCAAGCGAGCATCAAAGCACCCAAGTCTGTGGTAAGGGTGCAATGGCATGCGATCTTGCAAAGGCCAAAAGCGATGGTTGCTTTTTCATCACAATGGGTTTCCAACATCAAATACAGCAGATAATAAGTGAAACAAATCAAGTGCTTTACGAAAACTTGGTTAAGCTCAGGGAAGAAGCCCAGGCACCCTCTGATATCATTCGGGACATTACAAGCGAAGCAGCTTACAAGCACCTCCAGCAGACGGGTGTGCTTGAGTGGACTGACCTAACTATCACGTTTAATACGGACGGCAGCCCATTGTACAAGTCTTCAAAATCCTGCGTCTGGCCAATCCAGCTTATTATCCATGAGCTTCCATTAACCGTCTGGTTCGACCACTGTGCCCTGGTAGGACTTCGGTTTGGCTCAAACCGCCCGGACATGGGCCTCTTTATGACAAAGTTTGTTGACGAAGTGACGTCTCTCGACACCGTAACCTGGCAGAACGACTCCACTGTCATGACTTCCAAGGTCCACGCTCTATGCTGCTGCGTGGACGCGCCAACGCGGGCTGAAGTTAGCAACCACACCCACTTCAATGGGTACTTCGGGTGCCCCTGGTGCTTGGCTAGTGGTGAGCACATGGGGGGTAAGTCTCTTGTTGTTACGTTCTGTACACTGTTTGCTTCTCTTTTCCTGTTGGTCGCGCTCATTGCTTTTGGACTCTATTTAAATCTGCCAAGTCAAACTCTGCTGCTTTTGGTTTACACTTTTAGGAAGCCTGCGTTATCGAGGCGCTGTACCAGATGAAGAGAGGACACCTTAAGGAGGTGCTGAGAGACATGAAGCTGGCCCTGCAGAGTGGGGTGTCAGTCAACGGGGTCAAGGGACCTTCTCCTCTCGCCACCCTGCCCAACTCCGACCTGGTGTGGGGTTTCAATGTAGACTGCATGCATTGCGTCTTGTTAGGCGTCGCTCGTCAGTTCACGGAGTATTTGCTCAACTCAACTAACTGCCACGAGCACTTCTACATTGGTAAGTTTCATATAAACATATCTAGCGTGCGAGTTGCGCGCTAAATGAAAAAACTTTTGAGCGGAGATACTGTACTACTCGGACGCAAATCCCGCAGTAATTGTGAATCAGAATTTATTTTCACAAATTTAAAAACAATTGCAGCTTATCAGAAATTATTTTACGTGCATGGGTGACAGTCCATCAGATAAGATATATTAACACTGAAGTAAAACAAATAGGAGATACACACGAACTATATTTATTTTGCATGGTTTGTCTTTGCCACCATATATCCACAAAAGGGAAGTGTTATCATGGCCATTGGTTACATTCCTATTAGGTCTGGTGTAGCAGATTATGCTGTACCCTACATATCCCTCTGTTTTTGCAGCATCTACCAAAAGGCAGAGACTTTAGTTATAACCGTTTCATGCAAGCACATGGGAACAAGATGTACAGCCCTGGACGATGTAAGCTAAAATGATCTAGTGGTATCAATGGTCTCTTCCTGAAAGGAGAAGTTGAAATAGAGCTTGGCAGCACTGCAACTCGGCATATCATTTTAACAGAGAATTTGTTGATCGGCTGGCTTGAAGCATTTCCGGTGACATCCACATGAGGCACTCTTATTACGCAAGCGGTGTGATGTGCTTTCTTTGTACAAGGGAAGTGCATCACTCAAAATCATCTTCAAGTTTAAAAAGCTTTAAGATCGATGGGAACCGGGACACCACCCATCGGGTTGTGAATTGGACATTATACCAACCTAGTTAACCAGGAATTTGTCCAACGCGAGTCTGGATAGTCAACCTCTAGCTGCGAATGTTAGTCACGTTCCCAAATCACTCTCTAATGTAAAACACGCAAAGGTTTTGAACCTCGGCATTGAAAACCTGCTGGCATCCAGCTTGGTGTCTAAGCTCAACTGCCAGCTGTGCATCTCGAGCATTTGTTTACAGCCAGTATCCACCAAAGACGATGCATGCTTAGCTGCCTCGTCATTATGCGCTTTCTGCACTTTCTTTATCATGCCTGTTGATTGGAGTGCTCCTTTTTATGTATTTCTGCGTACTCGCCCACAAAAAAATACATTTTGGTACATTTGTGCCCAATATATGTGTTGCTTTGTCGGGGTTGCCATGTGATAAGAGGTGCCACCGTAGGTTTCATTTCACTGGAAGCTTAAGCGTAGGAGAAGCTACGAGAGCTAGCTCCACTCCTTGGAAGTGTCTGTCAGCTACGCACAAGGGCTCATGCAGTGCAAGACTCATTCAGGGCGACATGCAAACACGTGTAGCTTCTGCCTCACTCGCATTCATGCTAAAACCGTGGCTGAAACACCGCTTAGGTAGACGACTCTGGCTAGGCGCAGGCTTTAGATGCATTCTGCAGGGTTGCAAAGACAGCTACATCTTTGACAGGGCTTGCTCGAATTTGCTCAGATTGTTGGAGCAAGAAAGTGGAAAGGGGAAAGGTAGGGAGACTTAAAGTGCAGGGGGTCAAAACTGGGGTGCTCCTCTGAAATAACTCCGCATTTCACCCCACTCGAGTACTACTTTTGGCGGCTATCTCTTCGAGATTATCCATGACGACGTTTGCATCCACAAAATCCGCGCGAAGTTTGTTTTCTGCCACACATTCTGTGTTACCAGTGCCGTTATCACAAGAATGCAATAAAGGTGCTAATTTTTTTTTGTTTTTGGATTCACCTGGATGCACTTTGCCTTTAAGTTTTTCCTACTGCCTGCTCATGCTTATCTCTAGCTTCATTATGTAGGTGCAAGATATTGCTTCAGCTAGAGCAGTGTTTGTATGGTCAGGCTCATTCAGCTTGCACTGAGGTCACATTCTCGTCTGCATGCCCTTTCTCGCAGTACTTCAACTCCTTATTGCGAGTCTCTCAGTCATTGGTGTTCATTTCTGCCTATGTTGTTTAAGACTCTAAAACACGACATATTTGGCACGAATAAGCAATTGTTGATCATGATGAATTACCCTGATGCTGGTGAGAAAAGAAAGCTTCGAAAAGTGAAAGGAAAAAGGGGTCGGTGGCCTAGCTAGCTTGTACTACTCAACCTTTGTTTTATAAAATCACTGCTTCATCTTTGCAGCTTTAATGACTATCCGATTTCTTTCGCAGGTAGCCCATCCGTGGTGGCAGACGTCAACCAGCGACTCCTGAGCATTCGGCCACCACACTGTGTGACTCGTCTTCCCCGACCTGTTGGCGACAGGAACTTTTGGAAGGTCAGAGAATGGAGGCAGTGGTTGCTCTTTTACTACCCCCCATGTACTCTCGGCATTTTGTGACAACTCTACTGGAACAATCTCTGGTGCCTGGTGGGGGCCATTCACATCCTTCTGTCGGAGGAACTTTCCCAAGGACAGCTCAAGCATGCTAGTAAGCAGTCCGCTTTTACGACAGAGGCCGTATGTGCCTTGTAATCCCAGCCGATTTGTGGTTTGTATGACTGTGTGCTTGTTGTCATGACCAGTTGGGTTGCTAGGCATCAGCAAACTTCAACTGTAACGGTGTTGGTTTAAAGACGTGATGACTTCATGCTTCCACTGTGCTCAGTGAACATACCATATGCATACCTGCCAAGTTTTACGATTTTACCGTGAAGTGCCCACTTTCTAGCGGGCACTTCAAGTAGAAGGTAGGGAACACATAAAAATGAAGCCTTTTGGTGTAACCCAGAATGGTTGTCGGCATTTTATAATGAGGCAAGTCTTTTAGGTAAATGATGGTTCCGTACTATCACGATTCATCAAAACATGAACAGGGGACCGCGTGGCTTTCAGTATGCGCTCACACACACTGCAATGTTCAAGACATATCCAAGTTGGAGATGAATCCTGGTATACCCTTGGTGTTACTGTGCATGTGCACTATTCGCTAGCCGGTCAACAGGCTGTGCAGCATTCACTGAAAGCCACGTGCTCCGTAGTCCGTATTTCAATGGGTCGCAATAGTACAGATTGTGTCAAACTTGTCTAAAGCAAATGCTAATGTTGAAAAAACAGCGCGACTAAGACGAGGACACAGAGACGAAGAAAACACAAGACAAAGCGCTGACTATCAACTGGTTTGTATTACACACTAAGGAAGAATGACAATGATATGAAAAACATGGAGTCAAATGTTCGCGCGCTTGCTTGGCGCCTCGTGAAATATGTCCCTTTCTTCTTTTTTCCCCGATCGTAGATTGGTTTTCTTCTTTCTTTCCTCGGGAGCTTTTGTCACCCTGAATCCAAAAACTTCATCTCGCTGGGAGTTAGAGTCACCGATGGTTGGCTCACACACGAACTGTTGTTCTTCGTGATGTGGTAGGCTTCTATCATTTCTCGACATGTTTGGTCGCGGTGTTGAAACAATATACTGGTGTTTTCAAAGCGTGGTTCGCAACCGCAATCTCTGCAATCTATCGCTAGATGCGAATTAGCGGTGCCCTTCAAGGAGCTATGGTGCTCTCTTAGTCTGATGTTTAAGCACCGGCCAGTCTGCCCGATATACCAGTGCCCACAAGAGAAGGGAATGCGGTAAACCACTCCTTTTACACACGACACGAACTGCATCCCATGCTTTACCTTACATGTGTTATATTCTGATCTTGCTTTACCCTCCTTGCGTGCAGGTACAGCAGAACATAATCTACTTAGTTTGTTTTGAGCTGAAAAAACAACGTTCACTTCGTATCTGGACGCGACGTTTTTAAGTCCGTGTGAAATGCGGTGAAGATAAGGAATGACTGAAACTTTCTTTTTTTCTTTTTTAACTGGTTCTTCTAGCATGGAATTGGAACTATTCTTTACGATTTTTATTAAACTATCGCATGCTGATGAAATAATCGAGTCTGGGTATCCTGACAAACTAGGCTTAGCAAATGCTAAGCCTAGTTTGTGCTAATATTGTTTTGTTTCTGTTGGCTGGTACATAGTTTTGTAATAGTACTGAGTTTTTCTGGCTTCTTTGTCCCATTACGGTCTCATTACCTTGAATGGACCTGTTGCAATATGTACAGCGCCACGACGGCAGGGAATTTCGGGTACCCTCGGTACAGATCAGGTGCTTTCTCGTTTTGCCACCGCGACAGCGCGCGCGTCACGGTAGCTATTGCCAGCAGCTGTTTTAGCCGTCCGCCGGAACGTTGTACGTCGTTGGCGGCGTACTGCATCTGTGGCAGCGTATACGCATTGCGAAAGGTGATTTGAACACGTTATTGGTCCTTTTGTTTTTGTTCAATATTTATATAAATGACATATTAAATATGTCCATCCATATACTCTGTTGTTTATGCTGATGACGCAAGCCTATTTTTAAACGGTGATAATGCCTCGGATCTTATAGATGATGCAAATGAAACCCTGAAAAAGCTTCATATTTGGAGTAAACATAATGCTTTAAAAATAAATGCGAATAAAACGAAGGCAGTCTTGTTTCGACCAAAAAATAGGCGTGTCAATATTACTAAGAATACTTTTTTTTAAATTCTACTCAAATTGAAATTGTTCCCAAGTTTAAAACATTAGGTGTTGTTTTTCAAGAAAACCTATCATGGGATGACCATATCAATTATATTATATCTAAGCTATCTAGTATAGTTGGTCTTGTATATCGTAATAAACACATCTTACCACTCAGAACAAAGTTAATTTTATACAATTCATTATTCTATTCATATTTAAATTATGGTCATCTCATATGGGGCACCACAACCTATACCAACCTTCAGAAAATATACATGTTGCAAAAAAAGATACTAAGAAGTATATGTAATGTTGACATTGAATATCCAGTTAGTGGCGTTTTTGGTCAAATCGGTATAATAAAAGTTTTTGACTTATATAAATATCGCTTATGTGCAAAATATATTATGGAAAAAAATCTACCCCAGCGTAACCTAGAAAACCTAGCGAACCTAAAACAAAAAGTATATACGTATCCAACACGGTCTAAGGAACCCTGGGAAGTACCATTTTCTAGAACTAATTACGGCAATCAAACTATCGCATATACTTTGCCAAATATCCTTAATCACCTGACTAGGCCAGATATAGATATCAACAGTACATCGGAGAGCATTTTAAGGGAGTATTTTATTTCAAACTTTATTATCCACAATGACCCCTGATTATATTGCGCTTAGTTAGAATGCACTGTGTGTTTGTTGATTCAATGTGTTATTGCTCTGTAAAACGCTGTTTCTTTTGTGTGATGATTTTTTATTTTGTTTATGAATTTGTAATAGTTTCATTGTATAATTCCTCTGGTGCCTGCTTTGCGACTGCTTGTTTGGGTAGGCTAGGGGCCAGTCAGCTGCTTTTACAGCTTTTTTCCTTAGTCACCTTTCAACTTTTTGTTGGAAAAATAAAGGAATAATTATTATTATTATAAACTTACATTCATGTCTTGCGGCGTCACAGAATCCACTTATTTTGCACCGCGACCGTGGCAGGGTTTGACTAGGTTCGACAAAGCGTTGGCGCAGCAGACGACAGAGGAGGTGCGGTACAAAAGAAAGGTGTGAAAAAAGGGGCAGACCCTGTCCCCCATGCGCTCGTCGCTCGTCCGATGTTCCGACTCGGCTACTCGGCTCTGGGGTGCTCGAACGTCGTTGCCATAATAACCCGCAACTGCTCGCGTATCCCGCATGGTAGCGGTAGGAAAGACGATTGGAGGGGCATACCGAGTGCTCCCATTATTTGTCGTGCGGCGCGCGTCGGCGTTTGGGATCTTTGCAAAGGATCTATTTTCATAAATGTGCTCCAGTGCCATCAAATTTTAGTTTCTCTCGTCAATAAAATTCCATCGCGCGCTTTACACAACTTTCACACATTCTGTAAATGCACAAGGACAGGTTACATGCTTAGAATATCTGAATACATCCGATGGCAATAAAATAATGTTATTTTTCATTGAGACAAAAGCTTTCCTTTAATTTGCTGTTCATAAAGAAATGTTTTCTAAAAACACGATTGAGTTTTGTAAGCGTCAACATTATTATGTGTGTGTGAAAACTTTTATTGTACCTGCAGCAATAAACCTAACGGTTAATTGGACGCGGCCTCACGTCTTCGACGGCGGCTTCGAGGGCTTCTGCCTCTCGGGGAGCACCGTGATCTGCTGGACGGCCCGGAGCTGGTGCTCGTAGTCTTCCTTGCCGATGGCTTCTTTGAGTTCCGGTGGGAGGTCAGCCTCTCGGTTGGCTTCCTCCAGTCTCGTCGTACAGTCCCACGCGATGTGCTCAACGTAGCCCGGGCGTTTTTGCATAGCACAAAGGTGTCCTCCTGGTATAACTCTGGTAGTACGTGCTTGCCTATCACCGGGGTTAGCATGCTCCCCGTTTGTAGCTGTATGAACGTGACCGCTTTCTTCCTTGTTAAGTTTGGATGGGGCGGCGGGAGCTCCTGTCTGTCTAACCTGTACATTCTTAGTAGCTGACCGCATTCGCAAGGTTCCTAGTACGGGGGTGGGCGGCTGGCTCGGTCAAGTAACGCGCGAGCCATCGTGTCCGCCACCGCGTTTCCGGCTTCGTGCGCCGGGATCCACCTGATTGTTACCCTGGTCCGACAGTCTCTTCTTAGCGTCCTTTCTGTCTCTGAGCTCACGCCCCCTGACATAAAGTTTCTGCTGGCCGTCATGGAGTCACTGAACACCGTTGTGACTGTGGGCAAAGAGGCCGCCAATGCTATGGCCACCTCCTCTGCTACTCGCACTTGTGTCTTTATGCTTGCTGCCGTCACCAGCTTGCCGTTGCAGGCTTTCACGACCACCGCCACGAAGTGGTCGCCGTGGTCCTTGGTGAGGGCTTGTGCCTTCTGCGTGGTTCGTCGTCTTCTGCGCGGTCGTCTTCTGCGTGGTCCTTGGTGAGGGCTTGTGCTCTTGCTTTCCTTCTCTCTGCGCCGTGTTGAGAATGCATGTACCTTGGTTTTGGTCTGACGTCCAGCTTGTTCATCTCCACGGGGGAGATCGTCTTGTCGTCAGGTCGTGTTTGGGTCTCGATGTTTAGTCTTCTTAGCGTCGCTCTTCCCGTTCTGGTCTTTTCGAGTCTCGCGACCTGCGCCGTTTTTTGGGCTGCGACTAGCTCTTCGAGTCTGTTGTGTAGTCCCAGTGACTTCATATTTTCGGTGCTGGCCCTTAGCGAAAACTAATACGTTTGAAATATACCACATTCTAATTTGAGTGTATTTGAAATACAATTCATAATTGTAAGTACACGAAAAATATACCGAAAATATAAACTTCTTTTTTTGTTACTTAGTACTAAAATATACTTCTAAAAATCATTTTAAAATACCTTTACTTAAACTACATTTGAAGTTCCCTTCATGCGTTTCGAAATATATAAATACTAAATTAATAGGCACAAAATACCTTTCGCATATATTTCTTGAAATATTTATTTAATTCATGCAAAATATACTCCAACCCTAAAAAAATGGAGCAATCAAGAATACGTGCAGAATACTCTTAAAATACCTGAAAATCGTAAATACTGTTGTGTTATACTCTAAGTACCTTTTGACTGCAATACTTTGGTAGTTTGACTTAAACTACCAAAATATTTAAAAGCTCCCCTTCTGAAGTTCACTTCAAGCAGATATGGGTACACTGAAGCGCCTAAATACATTTGATTAGTTTGGCAATTGAATTGCGCAGCATCGCCCTGATAAATCAGCCCAGTTTATGTTATTGTTTCCTTTTTTCTATCAAGAACACACCTGATCAGTTCCTTGCACACCAATCACAATCGGGGTTCGGGAACTACAACCACAACATTTGCTGATGCTGGAAAGCTTCAGCAGGTGCTGTGAACAGATACGTTTGGCGTGGTTTTGTTAGCACAATGTTAGTTCACTGAACGTGTATACTCACCATTGTACGTGATGTGAATAGTGACTTTAATTCAGTGACATTAACTACCATATTAAATTGTCAACTACTAAAAAGGAAAGGCAAAACAACTACTGTAAAATATTTATTTTTCGCGGGCTCAATATTTCGCGATTTAGGTCAAGGTTGGAGTTTTGGAATAATTCGCAAATTCTAATTTTCGCGACGCGCTGGGATCGCAATATAGATTTTAATGTTTTTACATTTTACCGGAATTGTTCACGGGACCTATTTTTCGGAATTGTCGGCGATTCGCCAACTTTGCGAGAATTAAGTCCTCACGAAAATAAAGTCGTTTACAGTATTTTAAAGTGAAGAAACTGCCTTGATTCGCTTCGCCCTGAGTGGTGCTACGCAGAGAAGCAATAACATGTATTTTATGAGCCGCTTGTGTGGATATTTTTTTAGGGACTGTGCCGAATTGTTATTAGTTGTACCAATGCCTTTTAGTAAGAGATATCGTCCACGAACTTCAAAACACTGTTTCCCCCTTGACAGACTCCCGAGGAGAAGATCGAATACTTGTAACCTTATTAAGCGCAGAGGTGGTCACCGAAAAAATTATTACCTTCAATATGTAGGCTATATAAGGCTCTAGAGCAGTGAACGGGACTGTCAATGAGCTCTTCAGTGCGTCATGGTGTTTGTATTTGTGTTCGTTTCTAATGTGGCTTTGTGAGATGTATTTAGTAGTGCCTTCAAATACCACAGGGACACCATTTGCTGACAAAATCGAAAATAAAAAAAAATTGTGTAACCGGTTTTTAATCCACAAATGGCATCTTGAGTGTGAAGGAATAATATTTTTGGTATATCTAAACTATTTTTTTATTCATATTTATAATGTATTTTGAATACATTACGCGCGTATTTCGAATGCGGCCAAAATAATACAGAATAAATACAAAATGAATATTCGTACTAAATATATTTCAACTTCGTTTGAAGTACGGCCTCTTTTTGCTAAGGGGGTGTTTGCGAACAGGCCTTGTGCGTTCTTGTATGTTTTTCTTATCATGCTGTTGAGCGTTCTTCTCTCGTTGAATTTCCAGTTGTGAAAAGCTGCGACGTATGCCAAGTGGCTTATCGCAAAGGATTGGACCATGCGCATCAAGCTGTTCTCTCGCATCCCTCTCCCACGATTCGCGACCCTCTTGACGAGTTGTATTGCCGCGTTGGTCTTGATTTCCAGCTTGTTGATCGTTTCAGTGTTTCTTCGTCTCTTGTCCACGATCAGGCCAAGTATTCGAATCTGTTCGACCCTTGGGATCAGGTGGTCCCAATAGTTCAGGTGGATCCATTCTGTTCTTCTCGGCTCGATCACCAGCAGCTCCGATTTGATCGGGGAGCAGATCAGGCCCGTTCTTTCTAGTTCTTCTTCGATGGCATACACCGCTGTCTGCAGCTCTTCTTGTGCTTGTTGCTCGTCGTTGCTCGTCGACCACAGCGTGATGTCGTGCGCACAAACGTGTGTTTTACTTTTTGAGTTCCGAGTCTCCTGGTGATCTTCGTCATGACGAGATTGAAGAGCAGTGGGGAGATGACGGAGCCTTGCGGCGTTCCTACATTCCCCAGTTCTCGCTCTTCGAGATCCAGTTCCCCGACGTGGAGTTTTGCCGTGCGTCCCGTGAGGAAGTCTCTGATGTAGTTGTAGCTTCTGAGTCCGAGCCCCAGCTCGTTGACTCTCTTGAGGACTGCCTAGTGCTTCACTTTGTCATACGCGCTTTGTAGGTCGAGCCCTAGCAGGGCTCTTCCCTTGTTTTTGGCGTCCACCACTTCCCATTTGATTAGTGCCATCGCGTCTTGCGTGCAGAGTCTTTCGCGAAATCCAAACATGGTGTCCCGGAAGCGACCATTACCTTTCAGGTGTCGCTGCCATCTGGTCATGAGGACGTGTTCGAGTACCTTGCCCACGCACGAGGTTAGCGAGATGGGTCTGAGGTACTCGATACCCGGGGGCTTTCCTGGCTTTGGGAGTAGTATCATCTTTGCTGTTTTCCACTGTTTCGGGAGTTTGCCTTCCCTCCAGCATTTGTTGTAGTATTCCGTGAGGGCTTCGATCGTGTCTTCGCCCAAGTTTCTGAGGGTCTTGTTTGATACCTTAACCGGCCCTGCAGCTGATTTGCTGTTCACCTTCTCGAGAGCTGCCTTTACTTCCCACACCTCGAGATCTCTGTCTAGCTTTTCGTTTGACTGTCCGTCGTAGTCTGGGTGTAGTTCCTTCTCCGTGACAGGGAGGTACTTATCTAGTAGCCGTTTCTTGGTTTCTCGTTCACCTAGCTCTTGTAGTGCCGTTTGGATTAGGCCCGCGAGTCTGTTGTGCTGGAATCCCTTGGTTTTTGTCTCGTCTGGCAGGTGTCGGAGCAGGTGCCACATGCTTCGTTGAGTATCTGCCCGTCGGCCGTGTCGCACGTGTCTTTCCACTGCTGTGCCGATAGTTTCTTGCAGTGTTCGTGGATTGCTCTGTTGATATCCACAATCTTTTTCCTCAGACTTCTGTTTAGTCGTTGTTTCTTCCATCGGGTGAGGATAGATTGCTTGGCTTCGACGAAATGCGCCAGCCTGCTGTCCATCTTGCCTTTGGTGTCTTCGGTCGTTTCTATTTCTCGAGATGCGTTTGTGGTCGCCTTTTGCAGGTCTGGCGTCCATTCTTCGATGTCCTCGATCTTTCCCGTGGGCGCCAATTGTCTGAATGCGTCCCAGTTGGTGTAGTTGAATTTCCTGATTGGTCTGGTCTTGCCTTTTAGCGGGATGATGATTTCCACTATGCAGTGGTCGCTCCCCAGGTCTTCATTTGTATTTGTCCAGCTGGTCTCTTCCTCGTTGGTGAAGACCAGGTCGGGTGTGGTGTCCCTGTCCGTCGACTTCCTTCCCACGAGGGTTGGATATCTAGGGTCTGTGATTAGTTGTAGGTCGGCTTCGGTCGCGTATTGTATTAGGGTTCGGCCTTTGCGCGAGGTGGTGTGGTGCCTCAGGCCCGTGTGCGGTGCATTGAAGTCTCCCGCTATGACGAGCGTGTTGTCCCCAGCCCTCCTAAGCCTCTTGTGGAAGAGGTTCTTGAAACTTTGTCTGCTTTGCTTGGGGTTGCTGTAGACGTTGGTTAAGAAGATGCCTTCCTTCCCCGCTAAGATTTCGATGGCTTGCTTTTCGAGTTTTGGGTCCCCTTTGCAATCGTGTTCTAGCGAATAGATGCCCTTTCGGACGAGTGTGCATATCCCTCTTTGTTTCTGTCCCAATGTTTTCGCGTGGGCTCTGTATCCCGAGAGTTTTGGGTCTTGGCTTATTGTTTCTTGCAGCAGTATCGCGTCCGGTTTGTGTTTTTGATTCCTGATGTGCTGCAGCAGTGTTGCTTTCTTGTTTTTGAGGCCTCGGCAGTTTCAGATCCATACTTTTAATGTTGTTGCCATTGCTGCGAAGGTTTGAGGTTGGCTATGGTGTCCAATCGTTCCGTGACCGTGGCAATGAGCGTATTGAAGCGGGTTTCCATGTTTCGGCAACCTTCTTCGATCTTGTCTATGCACTCCAGGAGGACTTTCTCAAATCTGTCTTGGTGTTC
Organism: Ixodes scapularis; assembly: GCF_016920785.2. Lineage (NCBI taxonomy): Eukaryota > Metazoa > Arthropoda > Arachnida > Ixodida > Ixodidae > Ixodes > Ixodes scapularis. The sequence goes on along the minus strand of NW_024609837.1, from coordinate 89,684,254 downwards.
TTCCAGTCGGCGGATGCGACTCGTTTCTGTGCTTCTTCGCTTTGCCGGAGGTTCCTCCGCAGTTTCGGTCGGTTCCTCTGCACCCGCTGCTTGGTTCTTGTTAACCATCTTCTGCATCATTTCTTTCATCGCTGCTGTATCGGCTGCCATACGTCGTATCGTTTCTTCTTGCTCGGCGATCTTGTCAGCTTGCTGTGGGTTCGCTTCCTAAGCGCCTTCATTTCTTTGTTGTCTGGCTCAGCCACCTATGCCCAAGTTACTTTGCCACCTGCGCTTCTGCTCCACGAGTGCGATGACTGACGTGATGGTGATCTGGAGCGCGAGGCGCGCAACTGTGGGAAGTTCTCCATTCCCTTCGGGGGAATCCCCTTTCCCACCTTTTCTTGTTGTCCCGCCTTTTATTGGTTTCCCGCCGAAACTGTTGTCTTGCGTTCCCACTGCCTTCGCCTGATGATGTACGGCGTCTTGAACTTTTTTTTTGCATTCCTTGTCTCCTGTGACATGGGGACCGCCGCAGAGCTTGCATTTCGGCGTGCATAGGTGCCCTTGGCTATCCGCTGCACCGCAGCCAATGCAGATGTTAGCTTCCGGCGTAGGGCAGACGTCCGCCCGGTGACCCACCTTCCCGTACTTTCGACAGACGTCAATGTGTTTGCGGTAGAGGGTGCACCGCAGAAGTCCGCCTCCATAGTAGACGTAATTGGGTACCTTCGGTCCCTCGAATGCCACGATGATGGTCGTTGACGAGCAGAATCTTTGCGCTGCTCGCGCCGTTGGGTTCCTCATGTTCAAAACAGTCACAGTATATTGTTGACGCCGAGTCCTCAAGCGGGATCCCTTTCACACGCCTTTCACCGTGCCGTTTGGCGCGGCCGCGTTTGCGCTCACCTCGTAAGTTTTGCCACCGATCTTGATCCCTTTCACATTTGCGTATTTTCTCGCCCGGAGCTCGTCCGGCGTGCTGATCACCATGATATTTTGCTGCACGTTCGGGCATTGGGTGACAGGAATGGTCTCGGTTGGCGAGAGGTTGGCCGCCGCTCTTATCGCCGCAATTACTGTGACCACCGGTGTTCTGGCGAAGTCCAAACCTCCTCAGGGTCGAACGATGATTTTTTTTCCCTCCTTGGGGAGAATCCCCGGCATTCTCGCTTCCCCGGTAGCCGTCGCTATCGCTCGGCGCGCAACCCGCGCGGTAGGCTTAGCTTTCAAAGTTTCGTTTTTCTTGCCAATTTTCACGTGGAGCCATCCCGCGCAGTCCTCGGGGTCGAGATCCATGCCGGGGACCTCAACGACAGTATTTCCAGAGCTTATGCTCACTTTAGGCGCCATATCCAACGATGAAGACCCGCTGTTGGCGGGCTCGTACGGTGAGGCTTTGCGGCCCTCGGCCACTACCCGGAAAGAAGGCTTCTTAATTCAAAAAGTCCTGGGCCGACCTTCCCAAAAATGGCGTCCACAGGTTCCACACGTCACCACTGAACTAATTACATCAAAATCAAAGAGATTTGGGCTAATTAGACACTTTTTAAGGCTCGTCAAAGCGGGAGCCGATGTGAAGCACGTCCGCTCGCTCCGACGACCGCAGTGCCCCCGTCAACATTATTATGCAAGTAGAGTTCAAACTAAGAGAAATGGGACGTTGCAGTAGTAAGTTATCAGACACTTGTTATGTGACTGTATCGGCAAGCATAACCTGATAATTTCCCTTTTTTGTATCCAGGACATCTCCTGCAGAGGTTCGTGGCACAGGTGGAGCGTCTTTACAAGATGGAGTCGTGTATGACTTGCAACGTGTTTGACAATGGGAATGGGAACATTGTCAAATCTGTCACAGCTGCCAAAGGGGTACCAATGCAGATAGTTGAGAGAGTTGTGGCCGCGCAGGAACTTCAGCAGCTCCTCACGCCCCAAAGGAAATTTGCCATGAAAAGCTGAGTTTTAAGAGGGTTGCGCAGTGTTTGTACACTGACGGTGCATGCATCCTGGGATCTCCCACAGCTGTGGGAACCTTGACATGTGACGAGGGAGCTGCACTAGAGGTGGCCGGCGTAGTACTGCCTGTTGTAGCTCTTGAGCACACGCAGTTCATTTTAGAAAGAAAGGTGTACAACAGCAGCCTGTACTCAAGAGCTAAGAAAAGTGACTCGAGCGTCATGAAGACGAGAACAGAGGAGTATATTAAGATCATGCGCATTTTAGAAGTTCACTCCGACACTGCAACAAAATGTCTGTTGCTCTGCAAAAAGATTGTGGAGATAGAGTCTGATGTGAGGTTCCCTAATCACATCAAGGAATGTTTCATTTCCCGGCAATCATTCTTGACCGCTGTGGATGTTGTAGACATTGCCTCAGTTTGCCTTTTTATGGACTTTGTTTCTGAGGACACTGCTTATGTTTGTGACATACCGAACACAGTAGAGCGAGACTGAACTGCTTTTGGGTGTTATGTTGCTGGCTGTGGCAGATGTCAGGTCCCAATTACAACTAGGGTCCTGTGTTTTCAGGGGTTTTTTTTGGATTCGGGAGTGTATTTCTCGGTGTTTACTTTTTTCCACGGATTCCGTGTTTTTCGGGGCTTATTTTTATTATCAGCAAGAAATCTTTGTTTATTGGAAGTGACATGGCAGAGGGCTTTTCCAATCTACAGTCAACATTAGCATGACCCGAATTCGGGATGTCTGGAGAACGGTCCAATACTGATAAAAAGAAACTAGATAAGGGCTGTTGTCAGAAAAAAAGCAGAGCCTCGTGGGTCAGTGCAAGCTGTCTGGGTCAACAAAAAAAAAAAAAAAAAAAAAAAGCTGTTGATAGAGATATCTTCTCCCGAAACTAGGGGTCTCCTTATTCAAGGACAGCCTCCAATTTGATGTTTTTAGATTTTTACCTTTTCCGATAAAACCACTTTAAGGGTTATTTATCCGGGTTTATCAGTATTAACCGAAAACACGGAACCCTGAATACAACATGAACCAAGGGCGGCCAAACTCGCAGTGCTCAAGAGCCTCCAGCAAAATTTTTTTATTTTTAGTGAGCCATGTGGAGGAAGAGGTGGGGGGTTATATGGTAGTAATATTCTCCTTCACGTGCCTTCGGTATTATGTTAGGTATCCCTTGACATTCTAGTTTGGGTTAATATATGAATCGCGGTTTCAAAACGAAATTGGTGTGTATCTTCGGTTCCTGGTCAACCAGACGTTTCTATCAAGAGGAGGCAGATGATCGATACAACTTAGCCATTTTTTAATTGCATGTATGCACAGAGCGGTGATCTTGGTATTTTATTACGGAGTTGCATTGCAATCTAAAAAAAACCACAGGCCAGTAATTTTGTATGTCGTGTCTTGCACCCGTTTTTCACTGTTTCTCACGAACAAGCTTAGTGCTCGACTCCAACTATTTTAATCTGGGAGTTCTCAGATCATGACAACCGCAGTTGGGGGCTTGAAGAGCCACATGCAGCTTGCGAGCCTCAGTTTGGCCACCGCTGTCATAGACCAGAAACTGATTTGGTCGTGAAGGAATTTCGGCTGTCGTGGCACGCGATACCAAAACTCAGGAGTGAGAAGCACACCGAAAGCCCTTTCTCCAACACGAAAACACAGTGGAAAGCACATAATGCACCTTTCCTGTGAGGACGCAACTGGGAAATATTCTCTTCATGATCAGCTCTTACAATGCCCTCTTATTGCTGGCAGGGCTTTCAGTATGCTTTTCTATCCTCGTTGCAGCACGACAATCCCTTGGCCTTTTAAATTTGCCACTGGTTAACATTAAGCAGCATTTGTCTAGTGAATTCTACCAGCTGCTGTGGTCCATTTTGACAGTGGACTACAGATTCGTATTAGTATGTGTCAAATATTTGATTAACGAGTTTTGTTTACATTTCAGTAGTTATTTATCTCACATCTTGCAAGCTGATCATAACTATAGTTTTGTGTTTTTGGTATATACCAATAAATCCCAAAAAGTAACCCCCGAACTGGTTTTCTTGTAATCGGGGAACACCGAAAAACTCAAATTTCAAGCACTTAGAATAGTGCTTGAACTTGCAACTTTGTTTTGTTAACCCGGAACCTGCCTGTGGTGAGCGTAGCTGCTTTTTTCTCCGGGAACCACACCCATTTCTTGTTTCTTTTCTTTTACGGTGTCCGGAAAGCTTCCAAATGTTCAGCTCACAAGTATGTTCTCCGGAGGTTTTGGAATCACACAACTGTGCCCCACTTCCTTCAGTGCGTAAGGTCCCATAAATTCAGATGTCTTATTGATACCGAAAATAGGCCCCGAAATACACTGAATCTGTGGGGAAAAATTGAACTCTAAAAAACATCTCTGCATTGAAAGGCGGTGAAACCCCAAAACAGGGAACCCTGATCATCAAATAATGCCTGCACTGACAGTTGCCGTGCCCGATTACATTACCCTAATGGAGTCATTTTTTCAAGGGCTCTTATTTTGGAAATGTCCCCTGTAAAATAATCACACTGCGTACATTTAAGGTATTGAAATTGTTCTGTACATACTTTGAGCTGTCTTATGTGTTTGACTTGTTAAATTTATCCGTAGACTGATCAGCAAAGTGAAATCTGTGCCTTAACTCATTATCTCGGCTTTTTGTTTTGTGACTATTTCTTTGTCTTTACTTACTTTTCTGTTGTCACTTCGAAGAAAGCATGAGACTCCCCTTGAAATGCTGCTTGACATGTATTTTGTTTATGACCTTGGTGTTCATATATACATGTTTTGTTTCCTTTCAATATTCATATTAGTATTATTTTTAGAACTTTTCTCACACACTAGGAAATGTCTAAAGGATTATTACCATGGAATTTGTGAACTGGTGTGCTTTAAGGCACTATACATTTTTCATAGGCACAGAAAATAAAAAGTGGACAAACAAATAAAGTATTTTCTTGTTATTTGAGAACTTTGAATTATATGCATGCCCGAATTACTTAGCAGTAAATTAATATAAGTAAGTGAATGTAAGTTATATGCTATTTATCTCATATAACTAAGAAAAATAGTTGGTGTTTTTGCTAAAAAAAAAGTGTATGTCACTTGGGAAATCAAGTTTTGTTTCATTTTTATTTTTCGCGTTTTATGAATTTAAATATGCATGTCATAAAATGGTTGAGTTTCATATCTGAAAATCAAATTTGGTATGACCTAATATGTAATTTTCTGATTGAAATTCTTTATTAAAAAAAATATCCCAATTTAGTTTCGCGGTGCGCGCGTTCCCGTCGAGGTCTAATAATTTCTGGCCGCCTTAAATGGTGTATACCGATAGAGCCCGTGCGAGATTACCGACCGCCGGTCGCTCAGATACGTAATTGCTGGTGACTGCGCATCGATTACTGGCCACCGGTACGCTATTACGGCCCACCAGTGTGGCGTACCGTCTTCGCCTGTGCGTGTTCACTCGCCGCCTGTACCCCAAAACAGGGGCCGGTACGGCGAATCGGCTTCGCCAGTACGTGGTTACCGGTTACCGGTGTGGCGTACCGGCTTCGCCAGTACGTGTTTACCGGCAGCCTGTACATGGTATGGGCAGCCGGTACGGCGCATCGGCTTCGCCAGTATGTGGTTGCCGGTTACCGGTACAGAGCTACCGGTTGCCGATACGAGAATAGAGGACTCCGTTATAAACCGCTATAGGCCGGTATACATTTGTACAGGTTTTTTCAGTGGAATGTGACAAGGTTAAAAGTCATAGAATTAAAATTTTAACTCCAGTTGGAAGCCGTTTTTTCTTAAGTAATTTATGACACGATCAAACGGTACTATAGGAGTCTCGCCAATTAGCAGCGCTGGGTGAAAAGGAATCTGATGTGAAAAAAACTCGGGGAAATGTGTACATCGTTCTTGCTCAAGCCCTGGGCGCAGCCACAAAATGTGTAAAATTGTTAAACGCTCCCCACAGTCATCACACAGGGACGGGGCTTCCCCCCTCAGCAGATGTTTGTGGGTGAGGTAGGAGTGTCCAATTTTAAGACGACACAAAAGAGCTTCATGGAGGCGGGTTTTGTGGGATGTACTCTCCCACATACCAAGAGCTGGTTTGATCCTGTGAAGTTTGTTTTCGCATTCCAGACTCCACTCCGATTGCCATAGCTGGAAAACTAATGATTTTACTAACGGCTTCACGTCTTGAAATGGGATCTGTGAGGTAGTTGGCAGTAGTTGCTTAGAACTAGTGGCCAATTCGTCTGCTTTTTCATTACCTAGGATCCCCATATGGCTAGGCACCCAGCAGAATTTTATGTCTCGGCCAAGCCGCAGACCACGTTCTACCTTAGATCGGAGAAGTTGTGCAAGTCTATTTTTACTTCCCTTCATTGAGCAAACTGTGGTGAGTACACTTTGAGAATTCACGAATAAAATAGATTTAATCGTCTTGCTGGTGAGAATATACTCTAAGGCCATCAACACCGCATACAGCTCTGCCGTGTAAATACTTGCACATTCTTTGAGACGCTGAACCTTACTGAATCCTTCAGAGTAAAATGCTGATCCTACAAAATGCAATGATTTGGCACCACCGGTATAAAATTGGGAGTAGTTACCATACTTCTTCTGCACCTCAAAGAATTCTTGCTGAATCAACTCCGGGGGGATGTTACGTTTGTTAAATCTAGTAAAATACCAATCACAAAAGACGGGCAACATACTCCACGGAGCTTCATTTTCACCCTTCTGCAAAAGGTCTGTCTCGTCAAGGGTGAGGTCAAAAGACGTACAAATGCCCTCAAGGCGAAGGCTTAAAGGTGGTACAACCCTGGGCTTATGTTTGAAAAGACGAGCGAACCGATGATGTTGCAAAGCACCATAAGTTGGGTGATTTGAATAGGATAGTATTCTGGAAGCATAAGTCACCGCAAGATAACGTCGCCTGTGCATAAGTGACATCTGATTGGATTCACCGTACAAGCTAGGAATGGGCGATGTGCAGAAGGCACCTGTAGCGAGCCTTAAACCAAGATGATGCACAGGATCCAAGATTTTGAGTGCAGACGGCCTTGCTGAGTCAAAGTATAGCAGCATAGTTCAGACGTGACCGGATAGGGGAGTTGTATAAGCGGAGCAGATATATTCTATCGGATCCCCGTGACTTGTGCGCTAGGACTTTAAGAATATTGGCTGATTTAAGGCACTTCTTTTTCAGGCCCTTCAGCTGGAAACGAAGTTGCAAACATTATATTGGTGCGCTCAAAACCAGTCCAAGATCAGAACTAATGCCAAGGCATCTAAAAAGTATAATGTGACGAGAAACGATGTCATATATTATGTTGTGAAGCTAGGCCTCGCAAATGTTAGCCGAATCGGGTCCGCTAATAGTCACCCATGTAGGAGGGTAGCTTTAGTGCCCATGCTTGTTGTTTTATTAGACCTTGAACATGATTCATTACTACGGAGGACTTGCATTACGAATGAGTTTTCTAGTTAACAGTGGTGTTCCCGTTAACAAACCATTATATTAGGTGGGTAGGAAATAAGAGTGCAGAAGTGAACTTCGGTCTCTTATGGCAAGTAGGTTCATATGGAATCATTTTTGCTTCTGTGGAGGCTCAAGTATGCACGGCACTGAAGGGACGTTCTTTTCAGTCGACGGAGACAAGGGTAGCTCAAGAGCCAGCGAGGGAAAGAGAACGGTACCCCTTGGTGTCAACGCCTTGCCACCTGCGTGGCTGTGCCCCGAAACGTGCACTTTTCGCCGAGGTAAACTATTGGGCCATTGAAAGTTTTGCGGATGAAAAAAAACATGACTCACTTGCATGCTTTGCTGTAAACAATCCAATGCAGCACTGAAATTCGCAAGTTGCAGATAATGTCATAGGTAGGATAGATAATCTCTACATTCTCAGAGCACCAGCATATGTCGTACCATAGCCTCCTTTATACTGAACAAATCTGGCAAATTGCCGCGAGAAGCGGTCGCCGAAATGGAAAAGGTGGAGTGGCATACAACGGAGAAGAGTCTCCCCGCAGCGGACGCGAAACACGAAAAAAGTATGTTTCGGGTCTGGAAACCAAATGAGATAAGTATCATCCGCTGTCTTCACAACTGGTTATTTCAATATTTTATTAGGAGTACTTGGCCATGACTTTAAAAAAAAACCAAAGACCAGATTCGGGCTCATGTTCGAAAGTGGTTCTTCCCTGCCAAACTTCAGAAACATTTATGTAAGCAAAAATGATAAGCAAATTATGCAGGGTGCTGCAGAACACGTACAGCTAGACTTGGTACCCTCCCCTCTTTCCTCGGTAGGGACCGTGCCCCTTGTGCTTCAAGTGCTCTCAATGCACTTACTTATTTATTACTTACGTTCCCTTTGAGCCTTAAATTGATATTCTTTTAAAAGAAAAAGTAGACAATAGCAGGAGCAGCCTCCCCCGCCCCTCCACTCTATCTCTCTCCATGGGAATATTTTAGGTTCCTCCCGATGGCTAAAATAATTTGGAATGCAATGGTCTGCATCTTTATGGTGTCCATCTGTAACCTGATGCATCATCAGGATGTCTACCAACCTGAAATTCTCAGGGAAATCGTCAAAATTACCACTGAAAGGGGAACGGCGATACGGAACAAAGCTTGACGGTTGCGCATGGGCAAAACTCTGCAGAATAACGTTTCCGAATTATGATCCTTCGACCCAGAAGTGGTCAGTACGTTTTTATCAAAATATCCAAGGGAAATTCTAGAAAGGTCAAGGAATTTGAAATCAGGAATTTTTTAGACACCCTGATGAATTGGTTTGACTGTACGAAACACTTCACAATCATGTGAGAATTGGGGAAAGCGAAATATAAAAAGGTATCAATGGGCGTCTGCCTCACTTGCCTTCACTCTGCTGCATATACTTTCCATCTATGACACTGTGGGCACTTAACATGTCCTCGAAAATTCTACTTTGCTCACCTACAACTTCGTCTGACTTCCAGAACTTATTTCTTAATATTGGCTTTTTTTCCCAGGACCCAGTAAAGACCTTCGCGAACCCGACGTTACCTTTCACTGGAAAGCACCCATGAGCCTCTGGCAGCATGTGCGTTGTCTGCGAGGACCTATGAATCGACGTCGTGTTCTTTTAAGCAGGAATCTCTCGGGTTTAGCCATGTACTGAGCGTAGAAAGGTCAGTATGTGGGGGGAAATCGACGAAACCCACTTTTCGTGCTTGAGCACCCTCATGGGTAAAAAAAGTACAGAGATTTCGGTAAGAGCTGTGAATGTTGTGACAGCACTCGGAGCACATTCCTAGAACAGGGAAAAAGAATTACCATTAACGGTTACTGTTTTAATGTTTTCCATATGTATTTGGCGAATATTCGAGCTATAACACAAAGGTTTGTGTGTTACATTGTGTATCCAAACTTCTGGTCGATTTCTTTTTTTGTGTGCATCTCTTGATCTGAGGATCCAAACCATAAAAGAGAAAACTGCATAAAGAAAAACAAATCTTTGAAAAAAACAGCAAGTAGGAAAACAAAGCTTTTAGGAAACTTGCCATTTTTTTTTATTCTAATTTAATCCTCAACACCTACCAGGCGAAGGAATCCTTCACAAAACTTGTCATTGTGATTTATTTTCGTTATTGTCTAATAGTTATACTAGTCTTGTGAATTAGTATTATTTCTTATGATGTTATTTGTTTAGTTATTGTGATAAAACTCCTCTGATAAGCCGAAGCAGTCTTTTGAGCAAATATGTACCACAGTAGTTTCTAATAAAGTAATTGTTTTAAATACTTGTGGTTTGTTTTGCAGTACCTGCATGGTAGGACTCACGAAGTTGCATTTGCACAAATTGCAATGAAAGGAGCTGAGAAAAAAAAGCTATCTTTATTGTTAAATTTCAAGATTCCTGCAATTTATTGCCACCCACCTTTCTACTCAAACCACGCATGAAGCAACAAAACCTGCTTGTTTACACGAGCTCTTGCCAGTAGTCCAGACATGTAATAAAAAAGACACACAGCCTATTGTAAATGATAGGTATAATCGAACTAATAGAACGTTAAGCTGCCGATTAAAAAAAAACTTTTACTTTTTTTGTTGTGTGCGAATTCCAATGTAACAAAACAATGCTGTTCTGAAAGCTTCTATTGTGTTTCATGATAAATTTTAGAGCAGCATTCAGTTCAGCATTGTTAAGACCATCATCGTTCATTTTTTCATGTTTTATTACAGGAAATTGTAAGATATCAGTTCTGCATTTCGACGTTTACACTTGCAGACAATTGATGTTACCGCTTCTTTTAGGTGGAATCGAAGTTTCCATTTCAACTTTTATACTTCACACAGTTGATGTTACTACCCTTTTTAGGGCAATTCATGTTGAACCTCGCAGGCGGCAAGAAGTCTCCTAACGATCACAATGCCTCCCTTTGTTCAATAAACTGACATTTGACTAGGGCTGCTATATTCCAGACAAAGTAAGAGTCAGCACTGAATACATTTCGGAGAGTTGCGCATACACTCCTATGACTCTTTTGCGATACGAGTCGGGGGACTCTTCATAGAAGGAGGGTCCTCACAACTCTTGTTACAGAGTCACGGGGATTACCAGGAAGGAGTCGTGTGACTCTTTTTCTCCGCTGGATAAGAGTCGTTAAAGAGTCGCAGTTGTTACGTCACCTAGGGTCGCCCATACTCTACCATGACTCCAGTGTGTTGAGAGTCGCAGGACTTTTTTTAAATAAAAGTCAAGTGACTCTACAAACTGGAGTCGTGGAGGAGTCAAATCTGCGGCGCGCCAATACCTCGAAAGAGTCATAGCGACTCTTTTTTTAAGAGTGTATGGTCCTACTCTGATCCACTACTCCTTTTTTTTTTGCAGGAGGAAGGCATATTTTTGTTTGCATTCTTAAAAAGAGGGTTCGACTGTTATGATTAAATTGGTGCGGACAACCACTAACAAGCTCGATTTGCTTTCGGCGAGGCCTACGCTGTTCATATCGATGCCGATCTTAGCAAAAAAAAAAAAAGATAGGGGAAGGGACAAGAGCGGGGGAAAGATGTGCCATCTGCGTGGTCAAAGAAACTACTCATGTTAAAGATAAATCACATGTAATTATGGTTGTTTAAGATAAATCTGTTTGAAAGGGTGTCTTCGCTATGCCAATCTGTAAACATTTTTTTAAAGCTGGAGACCAAGTGAGATAAGTATCATCCGCTGTCTTCTCAACTGGTAATTTCAATATTTTATTAGGAGTACTTTGCCATGACTTAAAACAAACCAAAAACCAGTTTCGGGCTCATATTCGAAGGCGCTTCTTTTCTGCCAAACTTCAGTAACATTTATCTAAGCAAAGATGATAAACGAATTACTATTAGTTTCAGTGTCCCGCCATTTCTGCATGCAAAAGATGCCTATACCGGTACAGCACACGAAAAATATAGAATACTTTGTAATGCAGAGATGCATTATATTGTTACTCGGATGCAAAATTGTGATGATTACTACCTCGTAGTAATCCTTGTACATAAAGCGTTCCCTCACATGCACAGAGATGTTAAAGCAAGCTTTCTGCCCTCTCTAAATTCCATCGTGGCTTGCTTTCGTTCCAACTAAAAAGGGAGCGCAATAAGACGGGGACGGGAAAGGAAGAAACAAGCGCTCACTACCAACTAGTTTATTCAGAAATAAAGTCTTCCCTTCCTTCCTTGTCTCTGTCTTAATGTACTCTGTTTTTCATTGCAGCCAATGAGCAGCTAGCCCAGCAAAGAATTTTATAATGCTTTCTTTGACTGTACTAGACACTCTGAGTAGTTAAGCCCCAGTCTTGCCTAGCACCTAGCTTATGCAGGGTGCTGCACAAGTACAGCTAAACTTTGTACCCTCCCCTCTTTCCTCGGTAGGGACCGTGCCCCTTGTGCTTCAAGTGCTCTCGGTGCACTTACTTATTTATTACCTACGCTACTGAGCCATTTCTAAAGAAGAAATAGTATACATTGATTTCTTTCTAATAGGACCGAGCTACACCAAAGCGTATTTTGAATCTGTAAATAATGTCCATTGCTGTGGTGATGGTTGACATATATACTTCATTGCCTCCTTAATTATGTGAAGCGCAGCGGCTGTTGATGATGTATGATGGTTTAGACGATAATATCTTCCAAGAAATCTCGATGAAAGGAAGAATGCTGACGGTAAAGTCGTCGTCGTTGTTGAGCCATTGGTATAGATGTGCGTTGTTTTAATGTAAGTTTCATATACGTAACTCATTACAAGTTGTAGCAATACTAAGCTACTCTGTTGGCGTTTTACAAGGGTTCCGGGGAAATTTAGATTAATATCCATTTTTCGACGCGTCCGTGGGGGTATTTTGGAGTATTCAGTAAAAGTTGCCTACTTTAGAATATTGTCAATATTTTGATCTAAAGCATCCCCATAACCGGAGGTTAGACGTTTTAGGCGAATTTTAGAAAGATAGTGATTCTTATGCTGAGTTTTATGGCGTAAAAGAATTCGTACTATTTCTTGTTTCTGTAATCCTTCCAAGGGAAGGCATCTGGCTTCTGCTACCATGCCAGGTCCAGATGAACCTCTTGGTAGATCAAGCCTTATTCGAATTTAGTCATTCATTTACCCTAAGGGTCCTTTCGGGCATTTTTGTTCATACATTTGTTATGCGCCCCTTGAAGCTGTCGTTTACTCGTCAGGCGTATATTTGTTAGGTGTGGAATAGAGTACCTTATTAGAGCTTTAAGTAGAGATTTGTACGGTAGAATCGTAGATCTGCAATTACATCCCCAAGCTGTTCCTGCGAGGCAGCGTAGAACATTGGTTGCACATGTGATTGTTTTCTTTTAGAGAATTAACCTCTCTCGTCCACGAGAGATTTTGATCAATGGTAATCCTACAAATTTATGTACGGTGACGTAATGAACTGTGTGTCCGCCTAAAAGGATCATATATTTTTTCATAGATTTCTTCGTAAAGGCCATGACAACTGTTTTCTTGAGAGACATCTCGGGCTGCTTGCTCGAAAGAGGTGAGTCACAACTTGAGACACTCTCAACCGAGACCGAACGTGAGCCACTTGCTCAAAACGAAACTTAGTCTGGACTTGAGGCTGAAACCGAGTCTCTGACTGAAGTTGTGTCTCAAGCCGTGAGACAGCCCCGTAGCAAATTAGCTGGCGGCCGATTTAAGACCCAAACTGAGACCTAAACGGAGACACAAACTGAGACAGTCTCAGAGGTTAACCACTTGCTCGAAGCGAAACTTAGTCTGGACTTGAGGCCAAAACCGAGTTTCTGACTCAATTCTAGTCTCAGATCGTGGGACAGTCACGGAGAAGGTTCACTGGCGGTCTCAGAGTAAGCAAAATGTCGGACGTGGCCGGAAGACACCGGCTCCAAACAGTCTTCGCCGCAGGAATGCACTCCACCGCACCGTCGGACCGGTCGGACCGTGTTTTCCAGGACCGATTTCGTCCCTTCGGCGTTTCTGACGAGGTTTCGGTTTCGCCGCGACGGCAACATGCGCATCACCGGAGTCTTGGAGGTAAAAAAACAGTCTTATTTCTAACGTTCCTCTTCGACTATATGAAACATTTATTAAGCGGCCAGCTGCGAAGTAATTTTGGAGCAGTCGAGACTTTTGTTTTTGTCAGTTAAAAGCCTCTTCTGACCAACATGCAGCGCCGTCATTGCGTCCTGAAAACGCGTGTAGTGGTCCTTCCCCAAGCTCTCTCTGTTTTTTTATTGTCTTTGGTGTAGCATGGTCTTTCGTATCATGGTGAGTTTCTCATTACTAAAACAGTTTTAAAATAACAAGTTTCACAACTTCTCAGTGGAAATAGCTGGTGGATACTTGTGGGCGTTTTGAAAAGAAGCGGACTCTCCAACGTGGTAGCGAATGACATGTATTGATCATATCTTGCGGCAAGCTTCCTTTTTTTGAGAACTGTGTCGGCGGAACAATGGAAACTGCTATAGTATTCAACTGACGGTGTAACCCACGTGTCCTCCTTCAGGGGGTCAACAACAGCAAAACTCCCCGAACTGCAGCAGCAGTTTTACGCCGTGGGCGGCTTTCCGGGCGTCGTGGGAGTCATCGACGGCACCCACGTTCGGATCCAAGGGCCGCCGTGCACGAGGAACTGTTCGTGAACAAGCACTACTGTCATTCCATCAACTTGCAGCTGATTGTGGACGCGCGCTCGAGGATCCTGTATGTGGTGCCATGTGACCCGAAAGCATCCAGTATTCCTGCGTGCTATCGCAGAGCAGTGACGGGGATAACGTCGCGACGGGCGCGTACGGCGACCTCCTCATAGGCCATTGCGGCTACCCGTGCAGAGCGTACACTCTCAAGAAAAAAGGGTGTCAAAAGGTGTATTCTTACACCCTTTGTCCCATATATTACACCCCAGAATTTCAATTCGACGTACAGTGCCCTACAATCGAACAGAGGGCCCGAAATTTTACGAGGGGCTTGATAGCCGTGTGGTACAACATTTTAAATAGTTAAAGTACGTATCAAAGACCACATAAAGAAAACACCGAGTTTTTACAGTAGGGCCAAGAAAACCCCGATTATTTTTTTCGTGTTCAGTAAAACATACATTAGCTATTTTAATAAGTTGCACCACACGGCTATCGAGCCCCTCGTAAACTTTCGGGCCGTCTGTTCGTCTGTAGGGCGCTGTATGTTGAATTGAAGTTTGGGGGTGTATTATATGGGACAAAGGGTGTAAGAATACACCTTTCGACACCCTTTTTTCTTAAGAGTGTAGGTGATAGCGCCTTTTCCATCGCCGACTGCGCCAGTGGGGTGTGTGTACAATCAGGCTTATGGAACAACACGGTTTGTAATCGAAAGGTAGGTGTTATGGAGAGCTGCTTGCAGAAAAACAGTGTGCCTGTGAGATGTCTCGGAGCTACCTTTTTCTAAAGCACAAAGGGCACACTGCGCATTGAATAGCCAGGCTATGAACAAACTGATTTATGTGCACAGTGTATCCTAAGATAGCCACCATTCCAGGTTGTAGATAAAATTTCATTTTAGCCAGACTGCACCGAATGGCAAACAGCAACAGTATCATGGGGCCTGGCAAAAGAACTGCTGCGTACATATATATCGAGCATCACAATAAGTGGAATCAAGGGTTCCGTTTGTTGTTGTAACCCCACAGACAATGAGCTGAAACACCCGATCCTGACTTCTCTTTGTCCATGATCCTCAAAGGTTCTATTACCTCAGTTCGCTAGATTTATAGCGTTTGGGCACATCACACTGTTTTCTATTCTAAAGGGTGCGGCACGTTCCGAGTATCTTAATTTTGCGCCTCCGCCAATGAGCTTTCGACTTTTGCCGGTAAGAAATAATTGCAAACCTAGGAGCGTGACCATATTAAGATACACTCTGCGTTTCTTACGGTGTCAGACACAACATTGAGGCACGTTAATTTTGCTGATGCCCATGTGGGGTCACCTTTCTGTGGAAATACAGATACAGAGCCAAAGCATGCCATTTCGCTGCGTAGCTAACTATAGTTCAGCCAATATAATTTGCTGGGTATAACTTCACCACTTAAAAAAAAAACTCTTATTGTTCTTTTGAGCCTTGTTTCCGCAACATTCCTATGATATTAGTGAGAATGTGTTAAACATATTTTTTTCTTTCTTTTTTTAACTCCTTTGGGTTTTCTTCGTTTGCTTGCCGCTGGTTTTCTGTGCTCCATTACATCATAACTGGGTTGGGAAAAGGCGAGGGCTACGGTCTAAGCAATCCAATCTGCAGGTTGGGAAGAGACACTTGACTCACTAGGTGCGTGCAGTGCTGTCAAAGACATGGGCGAAAAAGAGAAGAATGCCGCTTTTGTGAAAAGTTTGAGTTACAGGTTAAGTTTCAGGGGAGGGAAAGCAACTTCCAAGTTCCTCCTTCCCCACTTCTTCAACTGCTTGGGTTACGCCTTGCCTCTATCACTAATTGGCTGGAAGGGACCGTAGCACTTGCTCTTTGCCAAGTGACGGTGAGACAGAGTATATTTTCCTGTTGAACAAACATGGTGTCTTTTTCTTGGGCAATGGACAGGGGTGTGGATTGATCCACGAGCTTTGAGCTCAGGGTCCCTGGGTTCTGCATTGCGAGTCATTGCTATACAATTTCCGAGCTGTGGTACGCCCCTGACTCTCCCTAGAGCCAACAGTAATTGAATGCGATCCAAATAGGATTTCGCTATGTGCTGTAGCTTGTGTGTGTTCCTATTTTTGTGTATTGCGCAGACGCTATGATTTCCCAGCACCAGAATAGTCAACATATCAATAACCTCAGAACTGCAGTGCCGGCGAACTTCACGGCATGGCAGAAATACTCAACGCATTGACGCTGCCTGCATACCACTCGGCAGTGAAGTCTCAAAAAACCTGTACAAATGCGGTGGTGCGGAAGGCAAACATTTTTCTTGGAGTGTGGCCGTGGCAGGTGTTTTTCTGGTTATGACGTTCGCTTTTAATTGGATGATATTGTAAAAGTTGTTGCAACCTTTCTATGAAGCCATAATTTATTTAGTTTTGCATGCTGCCAAACGAAATAAAGAAGTGGAAGTTTTGTGCATGTTAGAAACAGAAGTTGGGGACATTGAAGAGGACTAAGCAGAAAAAAATATTTGAAATATTTACAATTCAGCTCCCCCCCCCCCCTTTTTTTTTATGGGCCTTCTTGTTGAGCAGCCTCCCAAGCAGGGAAAAGACTTTTTTGCACTGTTCTCTATAAAAATATAGCGGCAATCTGCGTCTCCCTTGTTGCTTTGTGCAGTGCCTGTGCTGTTCTGAGCTCCTCGAGGGCTTTATTTAGCCAAGGAAGGACACATTTTCATTTGAGTGGCATGTTTTCCGCCTATTGCGCAAACAGTTATTTTTAATACTGCCAGTCTGCAGCCTGCAGGCGGTATGCTGGGCCTCCAAACTGGTTGTGGACAACACGGTCCCGGTCAGCTTAGGCCTGGTAGTCGTGGTCGCCCTTCCAACGCCAGCAGTGCTGCCTCAGGCTGAAGGGGCGCCTCATCCTCGTCCAGTTGCCAGTCCAAAGGCTGGTAATCTTTCGTTCCCGGACTTCGGCATCTCGAGGAAAATGACCCGGGGGGGCCACAAAGACCTTGTGGTCGAAGGCCCAACCTTCCGGGCGAACCAGGTTAGTCGCTGGCCACACATTGACTGGTGCTTCGCTAACCCTGAGGACAATCCACAAGAACGTTTTTAATGTCACCCCTGTACATAGTTCGAGTGTACTCTTTTTTGTTTCTCAGGAAATCGTCATGTGTGCATGTGGATCAAGCTCGATCCCTCAGCTCTCAATCGTTGTGGATATTGGTTTTGAAAGTAGCTAGGCTTGAGTGGAACCAGTCTACGCTATAAAAATCAAACCCGGTGGTAGCTGTGGCGGCTATTATTTCTGAAAGTAGCTGGGTTCGTGTAGAGCCAGTCTGCAGTGTGCATGTCAAGCCCGATCGTAGCTGTTGCGGCTATTAGTTGTGAAAGCAGCTGGGCTCGATTAGAGCCATTCTATGGTGTGCAGGTCAAGCGCAATCTTAGCTGTTGCATCTATTTTTTGTGAAAATAGCTTGCTTCAATTTGGGCCAGTGTGCAGTGTTGATGCAGGCCACCCCATTTTCTGGTTGCTTGTTCATGTGCTTCTTTCCAATGATAAAAATAATACCATGCTAAGTAGCAGGTGTGCTCAGGGTGATAACAAATTTAGTGAGTGTATGCCGGTCGGTGCTTAACAGATGGTACCAGCTCACTGCTCAATATGTGCAAGCACAGGGTGACTTCTTATTAATTGTGTTCCAAAAATAATGAGACGTTTCCAATTCCCCGCAATGCCGAATAATAATGCAGCTCTTGAGGAGGGTGCGGAGAGGAGAGTATTGTTTGTTTATCTTAAAGGGACAATGAAGGCAATTTTGGACATCTTTTTGGCGATTGAACTGGGTTCCAGGCACATCTCAGGTCACGCTGCCCAAATTTCAGCCGAAACCGGCGCTTGTGTGCCGCGCAAATCAATTAAACAGTCGCGGTAATAATCGTACCGGGATCGACTGGGGCGGCGCCCCGAGAGTTGCGGGAGAAGCCAGGAGAAGCGGAGATCACGTGACCGATGCGAGGCCAAGAAGCGCGACGTCACAAGAGACGCGTCAGCGATTGGTCAAAACGAGAAACGTGCCCTCGGTCACGTTTTGGTTTGCGATTTTTAGGAATACTGTTCTAATTTCCGCTTGAATAACCATGAAAAGTATAAATCGGACCGGGGATGATTACTAAACTGTAAATAAAGCAGCATAATTGTTTTTTCTTTTCTACGCTGGACGCGAAACGGGCAACGAGCAACTATGGGCAAACAAAATAAAATCAAAAAAGAAGACGGTACTCGAAGGATTCTGCAAAATGGTAGCTGTACATGGCTGTTCTAACGGTCGACTGAAGACAAGTATTAATTCGGGCGACTGTTCGTGTTCTTTGACGACGAAAAGAGGACGTCCGCGGAGAAACCGCATCCCGGAACGGCCTGATCGCTGTCGCTTTCCCCTCCGCATTTCCCCCGCGTCCGTCCTTCGGCATGCGGGCCGCTGGTTGCCGGCTGGGAGCTCTCCGTGCGGTCTCGGTCGGGTAATGGCAGAGGCCGCCACACACGTACTCCCGTTCCGTTGGTGTTCGGTCACTGAACGGAAGCTCGAACTCGCTCGCAAAAGCGGCATTGCCGTCCATGTTGATAGATGCTGCGAAACGACCGCGTCACCGCGCTGCTATAACCCACCGCGGTAACCAGAGTCACGATCTCCTAAATACCATCGATACCGACTATTCACACTTGACGTCACTCCCTACGTCACCTCCGTTTTCGGAGGCCCAGAAACTAGAATGAAGATTGTTCAGTTTCGGTTTCTTTACCTCTTTCGTAGGCACAAAAATACGCGTCACAAATGTCTACAAAAACTTGGGCCTCATGCTATGTTCCCAAGAAGCATTAAAACATCATTTAAAAAAATTAAATAAAATCGTCTTCATTGTCCCTTTAAGTGCGCAGAGACCACATTTCTGGGACGCGGATCGAGTGGACTTGGGGTTGAAGAAACGACATGCAGCTGCCAAGCTGCCATCTTGTTCATCAAGCGGGAAGAGAGGGGAAAATGCAAACAATAGGGAACGGCTGCACGACCTTAGCGCTCGATTCAAGGCGCCATCTGGTAGCGGTCCATTACACTACCAACACTCCCCCCTAATGAACTGTCGCCACGTCAACGTTCTTGACACCCAAACGTTCACAATGCTTGAGGCTCAGCCTTCCATTGAAGTCCTTGGTGAAGAGGTCTGCAGAGTTACTCGACGATTCGTTGCACTGGAGTTGCAGTTTTCCCTCTTCTGCCTTTTCTCTCAGGAAGAAGTGCTTCAGATCAATGTGCTTGCTTCTCTCCAACGTGACTTGATTTTTCGCCAGCGCAATTGCACCAGGGTTGTCAACCAACAAGACCTGTGGTTTCTGTAGAAACTCGTGCGCATCAAGCTTTTTTAGGAAGTTCTGTAGCCAAATACCTTCCTTTGTAGCATGACACATGGCCACATACTCTGCTTCGACGGTTGACAGTGCAGTACTTTGTTGTTTCCTGCTACTCCAGGAAATTGCAGCGTCGGCTAGCGTCAACACATAACCGCTGAATGACGTCCTGTCTGCCTTGTCACTAGCCCAGTCTGCATCGCAAAAGGCCTGCACACACTTCCTAGCTCTTTGGTAGATTAGTGCATAATTCTTCGTCTGCTTCACATAGCGAAGGATGCGGTTTATTCCACTCCAGTGCTCTTCTGTGGAATGTTCGTTTAACCGACTCATGTAGGTGGTCGCAAAAGCCAAGTCCGGTCTTGTTCCTCCGACAAGGTAAAGCAACGCACCAATTGCCTGTCTGTACTTGCGCGGTAGGTCTTCTCTCGCTTGGTCGTCGCTCTCTCCTCTTTGGTACTTGCTTCCAGGATCAAAAAGAGATGATGCTGCCTTAGCATCAGCCATGCCAAGCGTCTCCAGGATGTCTTCGGCATAGACCGTCTGATCGGGGGTCAGTTTTCCATCCCTTTCTTTTTTCAGTCGTATGGAAACTATGTGGCTGGCTGGTTTCCCCCAGGTATTTTGCGTCAAATTCCTGACCTAAGCAGCTCTTAAAGTCAGCAATCGCTTTCTCCTCTTCTGCGATGATCAAGAGGTCATCAACGTAGACTCCTACGATGAGCTTCTTCTCTTTGCTGACATATACACAGGGGTCTGTTTTCGATCTTGTCATCCCCTGCAACTTCAGCAGTTTGTCCAAGGTGAGATTCCACTCCCTTTCAGAGTGTCGCAGCCCATACAAGCTCTTGTTTAGAAGACAGGTTTCATCCTTCTTGCAATCGCCGAAAGGCTGCGGTTGTTCCATGTAGACGGTCTCCTTCAGTGTACCCTTCAAGTGTGCTGCCGTGATATACACCTGGTGGATCTTCCAATTTCTCTCGACTGCTCTGGCCAGCGACGTCCCGATGGACTTCAGCTGACGACAGGAGAGAAGGTCTCCTTGTAGTCTGTTCCTTCCACCTGAAAGTATCCGCACGATACTAACCGTGGCTTGCACCTCTCTAGATCACAGTTCTCGTCGTATTTCTTGCGGATTACCCACTTGCATTTTACGACCTGTCTCTCCTTCGGACGTGACACCAGTTCCCATGTTCCTGAAGCTTCAAGGTTATCCAGTTCACTTTGTATAGCTGCTTTTCATCTCTCTTTGTCTGATGCAGAAAAGGCTTCGTGTAGAGTTTCTGGATCTTCCCGGTTGTTTTGCTTTGTTATGCAGCAGCCGTGAGAATCACTTTGACGTGGTCCCTTCTTTGCCAGTCTCTCCGACCTTCTGCATGCTTGAGTACCACAATCTGTCACGTTGGATATCTGCTGTGTAGCTCCGTCGTCGTCTTCATCAGCTGATGAGCTAACTTCTTCGGCATTGTTGTGGCCAGTATCATTTCGATCTGAACCACCAACCTCACGTGACCCGCTCCAGCTGTCTTCTACTTGAAACATGATTGTGCCCTCGGTGTCGCCACATACATCAACGTCGGTGCTTGGAGCCTGGGAGAGCTTGCACGGGAAGGAGTCTTCTTCAAAGGTGACGTCGAGACTCACAAAGAAGCAGTCTTCTTTCTGGTTCAACAGCTTGTACCCCTTCACTCCTTCTGGGTAGCCGACCAGTATGCACTCCTCTGCTTCCGGGTCCAACTTGCTTTCCTTGCATCGTCTGTTTCACAGACTCCATGTTCTGCATCTGAACACTCTTAGGTGATCCAGTTTCACATCTTCCCCCGTCCACAGAGCTTCTGGCGACTCTCCTTCGACCGCTTTCGATGAGCACTTGTTTCTGATGCGACTTGCAGTGACAACGGCGTCAGCCCAAAGTTTTTTGGGGACGCCTGACTGGATGAGGAGACACCTTGTCATTTCAAGCAGAGTTTGGTTCATTCTCTCGGCAACTCCATTCTGCTCAGGCATGCCAGGAATGGTGAGCCGACGCTTAATGCCATGCTTTGCTAGGTACTCATCAAACTCTTTGCTTGTGTACTCTCCTCCAGTTTCACTACGCAAAGTCTTCACCTTCGTGTTGTGGAGAACCTCGACCATTCGTCGGTACTGGTCGAATCGGTCCAGCACTTCATTCTTCGTCTCCATTGGGTACACTACAGTGAATCTGGAGTAGTCATCAATGAATGTGACAAAGTCGTTTGACCCTCCCTTCGAGGCCGGTGTGATCTTTTCAACTACATCCGAGTGAACCAGCTCCAGTGGGGCCTGAGCCCTCGTTCCACCCTTCTTCGGAAGCTGCTTCTCTTCAATTTCCCGAGCGCACATGTCGAGCACTTTGCATCTTGACTGCTTCTCCCACTTTGGCAAAGTTTTTCGACAGCTTCATGGTGGAAATGACCGAGTCGTCGATGCCACAAGTTGACGTCTGTCGCCTTTGCTAACTTCAGTGTTGCAAGCGACTTACTCACAGTGTACAATTTACCATCGCGCTTGGCTGCGAGAATTAGATCACCATTTGCCTCAATCACTTTAGCTGTTCCGTTGCTGAAAGTCACACTCCGTCCACATTCCTCAATCTTCCCAACTGACAAGAGGTTACCGTCTGAGCTTGGTGCGTAGAGGACATCTTGGAGCTCGACGACAGTGCCACCGCAGTCTTTCGAAAGTTCAATCTCTACCTGTGCTCTCCCGACGACTTCCATGACCTCCTTATTTGCTGCCTCGACAGTCAAACATCAGGGCATAAAGTGGTGAATTTGGCTCTGTTTGACGTCATGTGGTCAATTGCTCCACTGTCAAGGTACCAGATGTGTGACCCTGAGGAACTCCCACTTCTGTCACAGAGCGCCTTCTTCGGTTCACTGGAATTTCGTCTTCTCTGTGAGCCGCATCCTTCGTCATCGCGACCCTCCTTGCGTTCCCTGGCAATGTGTCCAAATTTTCCGCACCGAACTCGTCGTTTCGGTTCGAAGCACCTTGTACCAGTGCCAGTTGCTTCTTTCCTGGAAAAATGTTCTTGCCCGTTATTTTTGTGTAGCTGGCTACTCTGCATAATGGGCTTGTTCTTTGTCATGGGGGGCTTGTCTTCTTCACTCTCATTTAGTTTGTCTTCTTCACGTTTGACTTGGCGCTTTTCTTCAACCAGCAGCCTTGCTTTCACCTTCTTCGTCGTGAGCGTTTCTTCGTCTTGCTCAAGATTTGAGATAAGGGATTCATGCGCTTCAGGCAAGCCCATCAGCATCACCAGTGCCACTTCCCTGTCAGTATCCTGCCGTTGAAAGCTTCCTGTGTCGGTTCATTATTCGATCCAGGTAATCCTTCATGGTTTTATCTGGCTTCATTCTGGTGTTGGAAAAGTCTCCCATCAACTGAAGTGCATGCAGTAGTCCACACTTTAAATGTATCGCTTCCAATGTATTCCAGGCCTCACGAGCTGTCAAACATTCCCCAATGTCGCCCGGGTAGGTGTCTTCGACTACTAGGAACATCAATGTCAAAGCCCTGTTGTTTACCTTCCTCTCGTCGTTCGTCATTTTTCTCCCACCATAGCCAGGCTCGATGGCTTCCCAACAGCCTCTCTGGACGAGTGCCGCTCTGGCTCAAATCGTCCACGCATGGTAATTTTCGCTTGAGAGTTTTGGTATTTTGAATTCGTCCAGCGCCGCCATCGTATCGCTTTGCTTCGTCGAGAGCGGTTCGAACTAGGCTTACAGCGATTAACTTGCGTTGGGTTCCCGTTGCACGTCTTGTGGCACCCAGCGAAGCAGGAACACGTACAGGTTTGGCGACGTCTTCCACGAACTGTCGACGCAGTTCTCCTTTGTTCACTTCTTTGCCGAGAAATTCGTCACTGGCGTGTCAGACACTTCTTCCCAACACTTTCGTCACTGGAGCGCACCGAACCGATGTCAGTACTTCTTTTCGACAACCACAGGCGTCGCACGACGATCCGTCCTGCTCGGAAAGTGCAAAGGTCACTTCTTGCCGACAACTTCGCTGTACCCACGCTTGGTGTGTGTGTCTTCCGAACATAACACCCCATGGAGTCAGCAGCGAGACCTGTGTCCGGCGACGCTCCGTCCGTCTTACGAAGAACGCGCCACCTTTTACTTTCTTGACTGGCACACGACGCTTGTCAGTCACTTCGTCCTTGACAGTTTCACTACACTCACGCCCGTCTAATCTTCAGGCATCGGCACGACGTACCAAAGACAGTGTTGCTTGGCAGTTTCTTTTTCAATGTGGTCGTGCCTTTTCATCACTCATTAAAGGTGATCCCTCTTCCGAAATAATGGTGGATGTGTCGTCCTGGGCCCAGAACCTGTCTGTTTATCTTAAGTGCACAGTGTGACCACATTTCTGGGACAAGGATCGAGTGGATTTGGGGATGAAGAAACGACATACAGCTGTCAAGCTGCCATCTTGTTTATCAAGCGGGAAGAGAGGGGGAAAATACAAACAAAAGGGGAACGGCTGCACGACCTTAGTGCCGGATTCATGTCGCCATCTGATAACGGTCCATTACACTACCAACAGGTGTGCCCCTCCTCCTCCTCAGTACCCTCCCCTCCATCCTCCCTCCACCCCTTCCCTCCCCCTCCCTCCTCCCTCGTGACCTTCACGAGTGACCTTTGTGACGACACTCGGGACCCTTGTGACGTCACATATGATGTCATTATGGCAAACGTCCCAATGTAACACGCAGTTACGCCAACACCGACGCCGCTCACTCCGGAGGCGCGCGCCTAAGAGCTGCACTCTAAAAGACATTCATCATTTGGGCAATGTGCATGTTGCAGGTGTTGTGGAAGCTTGCCGTCAGTATATGTGCTCTGCAGCTGCGAGCTCAGCTAGGGCCGCCTGTGAATACTACCTGTAAAATTAGCTTGATGTAAAAGCACCTGCACATACATATTTATGTAACAGACTCTCAGCTTTGTGTGTGCATCCGTTTGGCTTAACATCTCAATGCAATGGACCAAGAGAAAATGGGTCCCAAGGGAAATGAAGTCCAAGTGTTGTGTTTGTCGCCTTTGGACCTACGGAGATGTAGCGTTTTCGTCATAAAACATCGAATTCATGCTACTGTTGTCATGTTTCGGCTTTACTTCATAAGCTTATAGCCTGTGTATTTTGTGGTGATGGTGCAATGGAAACACAATAACCTTCATATTCTTTGCATTGCTTAACTTCTTTTTAAAATGTACGTCCTAGCATTTGAGCAGTGTACAAGATTAATTCTGCTATCGATAAGTGCAGTGTTCTTTCATTGGAATAACGACCTTGACTTTTAACTGAAATGACATGCTCGAAGTTTCAGTGTTCTTGAATGTGCACCGATCCTTCTTGCTTTGGAGAGAACTTGCCGGAATGTTTCCTAGTGTGGGCCCAGCATTTAGTATTTGCATACCGAAGATACAGTTATGAAATCAATGTTAGCTTTGCTAGTAGAACCCCCGATCATGCCAACCTCAAAAGGCTAGACATGTCTGCGCTAAATGACACATACTGCATTCTACCGGGTGAAACAAGGAGACGGTAGGCTCTTTAAATCGACAGGAAAATTCGGTTTCTTAACCTATCGCGCTACGACTTTGTGCAGCGTTGCCCACAGATGGTGCATTTTTTTTGTAAAATTTGCAAAGAGCGAACTTACTTGAGGAAAAAGTAAAGAAAGAAAAAGGCTTAGCTCCTATGGAAACGCAGCGACGCCATCGGTCTGCAATCAACACGGCGCAGTTTTGCACGGGAGACAAGAGATGGCGCAACGAACGCCGCCAACGAACGAGCATACGGGCGCTGAGAGCCGGCCGAGGTATTCCTCAAAGGCTCTTTAGCAGACGATCTTTTCGACTCAAAAGCGGCGCGCGTTCCGCAGGCGGCGACAGTCGCAGAAACAAAAAAGACAGGCGCGGTAACAACAAGCAACTGCAGTTTCTTGCCTGCTAAAAACGCCGGCTCTCGGCGTCGTCTGCTCGTTCGTTGGCGGCAGTAGGCGTCGCGACCGCTTGCGCCATCTCTTGTCTACCGTGCAAAACGGCGCCGTGTTAATTGCAGACCGATGGCGTCGCTGCGTTTCCATAGGAGCTAAGCCTTTTTCTTTCTTTACTTTTTCCTCAGGTAAGTCCGCTCTTTGCAAATTTTACGAAAAAAATGCACCATGTGTGGGCAACGCTGCTCAAAGTCGTAGCGCGATAGGTTAAGAAACCGAATTTTCCGGTCGATTTAAAGAGCCTACCGTCTCCTTGTTTCACCCGGTAGTATTTTTGTAGAAACAGTAGTAACATGACAGCTCACTGGTCCTGTGCCTGTGGAAGACGACTGTTTTTACATTTTCTTGTGTCATTGGATTTTCTCTGATCGCAGCAAATGCATTCATTGTTATGATTTGTTTGTAATAAAAGTTTTCAATCCAGAACTCTTAACAACTTTTATAGTTTAGCCAGGAAAATTAGAAGTGAACAAAATTCCATTAGCTTATGAAAGGTGTTTTTGATTGTATTAAAATGTCCAAATCCAGAGCACTTGACTACTACTATAGTTTAGCCAGGAAAATAAGAAGTGAAAAAAAAAAATTGATTGAGCCCATAGAATGTATGCTTCATTTTTATGTGGAGTAGACATGTATATAAACTCGCCTTTGTGGAAAGCGTCACCTCCGAATCTAAAACCTTTTGCGTTCTGCAACTTTTTTTTTTTTTTTTTACTTTTTGTTTTGCGCGTAGCATCGGTTGGTACCGCAAGTTCAGTACGGATAGTATGTATGATCTCTATGGTACGGACGCCGTGCTTCTTTTTTAGCAACTTTTGTAATCTTGTTAAATTTCTCGGGGATTAACGCGTTTTCGTTTCTCTATTTCGAACACCAATTGAAATTTTTCGTCTTTGCATCAAATTACATTCGTCCTTACCTTTGAAGGGTCGTACAGTGCTGTTGCTTTTTCTTAGAAAATGCATCCGCACGAACAGACATTTCTGTGGACACCTTTATTCGGCGTACGCGCTCAACATCGACGATGGTGGTGACAGACAACGTCCAGAACCGCGGCTTCCTGCCGCATTTCACGTGTAACCACGGTTTGCACGAAAAACATGACGCAGTTATGAGACTTTCGTTGTTTTTCGCTGCCCAAAACGACCGCGGTGTAGCAGAAGCAGACGACCCATGTCACATCCACATCCGGATTCTTCGTTTTTCCCCGTTTTCCCTAGATTCCCTCTCGATGCACCGCTCACTCCGTTGTAGGTACCGGACTCAAGTCCTGACTTGGCTGAGATGGTTCCGATTTCGTTTCGAGCAAGCGGCTCAACCGGCGTCTTACGCTGGGTCTCAACTGAGACCCAAGACGAGGCAGTCTGAGCGAACAAAATCTCGGACGTGGCTACCGCAACCACTACGCACCGGCTAAAAGTCATTTTTACCGGGTGAATGCTTTCGTTAAATCGAGTTTAGACTGCTTCTCCGCCATGAACGTCTTCGACAGGAAAGCCTGCCACGACTGTTTTATTTTCGGTGTGGTGGTTCCGCAATCGCTTGCTTTCCTGTCAACTTGACTTGATGACCTGCGAGACAACCATGTCACCCATGTCCCGATGCAAGTGCTCAGGTAAGAAATAATATCAATAAAACCACTTTTAGCTGTGCTGTTTCGTAAAGGCAAATGTGAATAAGTTTGGCATAATTACAACTTATTTTTGCGGTTCAGTTCCTGACACAAACGCAGTGCCATCCATTTAAAAATGAACGGAAAGCAAGACGTAGTACGTAGTCTTATTGTTCAGACGATTTTCAACCCGAGGATTACGGCGTTGGCCGAGGTACAGTTCCGAGGCAATCCTTTCTTTGTAAAATGATGTGTTTCGTGTTTAAAAACAGTCGGAACAGCAAACAGTTTCACAAAATGTCAGTGTCAACTCCCGACGGACGTCATGTTCCAAAACATTTTGGAAGTGGCGAGTAGCTTAATACGTTATAGCAGTGTTTATGAACCTTCGCTAGGAATTGGTGCGGCGTGGCTATATATATTTCAATCGACACTGTGCTAGCATTTTTATTGTCTGTCGTGCACGAATCTCAGACATATCTTTTCACTTAAGGTGGTCTCTAGGAGCGGAGCTCCTCGGAACTGATCGGAGGGCCAACGCCGGACAAGTAGGTAGTCCTCTTGGTGGACGGCATATGCTCACAGATCGTGAGGTGGTCGCCAAGAGGCAAGGAAGCATCCATGAACTCTACATGCTATCGCAGAGCTGTATCAGAGACAACTTCGGAGGAGAAACTTCAAAC
The DNA here is from genome assembly GCF_016920785.2 of Ixodes scapularis. Taxonomy (NCBI): domain Eukaryota; kingdom Metazoa; phylum Arthropoda; class Arachnida; order Ixodida; family Ixodidae; genus Ixodes; species Ixodes scapularis. The sequence goes on along the minus strand of NW_024609837.1, from coordinate 89,656,420 downwards.
GGGCTCGTCATCGCGGATGGCGATCGGCTACGATGGCCGTGATTGATCGTGCCCTATCGCTGGGTAGTCACGCCAGCGGAGTGCGCATATAACCAGGTGCACAGAAAACAGGACAAAAGTAAAAGTTAGAGGTAAGGGTTGTTTTTGAATTAGTTAGTTACAAGTACTAATCATACTGTCTACGAATATCTCGGGGCCAACTTTTTTTAAACGGTCTGATAATACTGTGCTTGAAATAATGAGGCCGTAACTAACAAACTTTTTTTCAGTACACTTCAAGTATAGTCACTGTTAGATCCTGGCCGGTGGATGACGACAGGATACCATTAACTATTTTTTAACTCAAGATACAAAAGCTACATGACGACGTGACAGGTTCGCTGGCTGGTGTAGGCCGTTGACTGCATGCTTCGCATTGTTCCCATGGTGTGGCGTGGTCTTCTAGGTTTGGCATCTGTTTCCAGATGGTACCACCACTCAATACACAACACTCCTTCCCCCTAAGTGAACTCTTTCCACCGCTGGGGGGAGCTCGAGCCCCGTCTGATCTATTCTGCCTGGCCACATCCACATCTTGCACTAGGCCCATCACCGACGTGTGCACTGCGCTGCCTGTATCCGGGTGCCCAGGTGGTTCAGGACGAGCAGCTTGCCGCTCTCATTGGCTGATGCTGTCTGTTGCCACTCTCAATGCACCGCTCCTACACAGTTGGTCGACAGAACATCGCATGATAATGCCCTCCTGGGTGCGGGTTTTGTAGAAAACTGGACCCGTCATTTCAACCACTGTCGCCGGTATCCATGCAGGGCCACTGCTGTAGCTGCATATGAATACTGGGTCTTCTGGTCGAAACATTCGTGAATTCGATTGGGATCTTTCCCTGGAATTCTCATCAGCTCCCTCCCTCATGCTCTCAGTCAGGTCCGGGTGCAGTCGGTGCAGTATCGTCTTCAACCTCCTGTTCATCAGCATATCCACTGGGCTCTTGCCTGTCATCATGCATGGTGTTACATGCTGCTGTAACAGAAAACTGGCCAGATGCTGCCCTCATGTTTCCTTTTAATATACGCCGTAGCGAATCTTTCGTTGTGTGCATCATGCGCTCTGCTTGTCCGTTAGTTGACGGGTGCAGGATGCTGACGTGATGTGTCTGATCAGACCGGCTTTCAAGAATGTGCGGAATTCTTCGGAGGTGAACTGAGCCCCGTCATCCGAGACCACGTTGTTGGACTTGCATTCCATGCGTGTAGTCAGGCACGAGGAGGTGCAGGTCGTTACTCTTGGCGTGCCATCCACTTGATCACATGGTCTTCTATGTTTCTGTCCATCTTGGGCCACCACACATAGCTGCGAGCCAGAGCCTTCATTTGGACGATGCCAAGATGTCCAACATGGAGGGCCTCCAGCAACACCTTCCTGCCTTCTGGGGGAATTACGACCCTGTTCCCCCGAAGTATAAATCCTTTGTGAACCGGCAGCTCATGTTGTCGAGTCTTGAATGGCAGGAAATTCGCCTCAAGGTCTCCAGGCAGCTAAGCCTTCAGAGCCCAGTTGAGAACCCTTCAAACGGTGTTCTTTGCTGTCATTTCTGCAATATCCTTGGCATGGAGTGGTGGATTGGATGTGTTCTCTAGAAACAAAACTTCTAGAGGAGGTGGCACCACAAACTCTGGAACGGTAAGTGAGAGGCGTCTAAATGCATCGGCATGTTGAATGTGCTTTCCAGGTCAATGAACCAAACTGTAGGTATAAGCATTCTGTAGGATCGTCCAACGCAACATTCGTGGAGACAAGATGTATGGCATTTGCCTTGCAGGTGTGAACAGTCCCAAAAGTGGTTTGTGGTGTTATGATCTCGAAGACAATATGCGTAGTCATGGAACTTCTTTACGCTTGCCACCGCTGCAAATGCTTTTTTGTCGATTTGAGCATAGTTTTAATAGATGTCAATGTGCGGGAGTAAAATGTGACGGGGACCTCTTTGTCATCTTCCAGTTGACGCCCAAGTAGAGCCTTAACGTATGTCCTATGGGCGATGCATCACAAGTGAGCACAAAGGGCTTTGTTTCATCATAATGGTGCAGCACACTTGCTGAGGACAGCAGCTGCTTGCGTTCGTTGAAAACTTGTTCATGAAGAGGCGTCCACTCCCACCGTGCTTCTTTGTCAAGTAGCCGACGTAGCGGCTCGGCCACCGCTGCCTTTTTCGTTAGAAAGATGCGATAGAACAGGGGTGGCCAAGCTGCGGCTCGCGAGCCGCATGCGGCTCTTCGCGTGTTTAAGTGCGGCTCGCTGCTCGCCCCCCCCCCCCCCCCTTCCTACCACGCCTCCCTCTTGGTCATGCGAGAACTTCCCCAAAAAAGAAAAATGGAACGCGTTTTAAATCGAAGACAGGTTGCAGTTCTTGTGCTACTGCTACCTTACGTACAGTCGGACTGTTTTTGAGTCAGATTGAATAAAATTAGTTTGAGTTTCGTTTATTGCTTTCAATAAGTTTGTCCCCCCCTCCCCCCCCCCCTTCCCGCGGCTCTTGGGAGCTTCGTGGTTTTGTTCGCGGCTCTTGAGTCGGGTCAGCCTGGCCACCCCTGCGATAGAAGTTTAGCAGTCTTAGAAAAGCCTGTAGCTCCTGTTTGCTTGTTGTTACTGGTGCCTCATGAATTGCCTTCACCTTTTCTATTGTTGGGTGCACTCCCCTCTCGTCAATGAGAAATCCCAGGAACTCGACCTGCGACACTTCAAAATGCGACTTTTTACTTTTTACCCGGAGTCCGGCATCAGCAAGACGGTGCAGGATTTCCTCGAGGTGGCCTGCCAACTCTTCTTTGGTGCTTGCAGAAATTACAACATCATCGAATTATGACACAACCCCGGTAATCCCCTTCAGGAGGTCGTCCTTGATGCTCTGAAAATTCCCAAGAGCAACATTTATTCCAAACTGTAGCCGCTTTACTCGAAAGGCTCCTCGATGGGTTGTGATCGTTTATGCCTCCGCCGCTTCTTCATCAACCACCAGCTGCTGGTAAGCTTTTGCCAAATCCAGTTTTGCAAACAGCTTCCCCCCCCCCCCCCCCCCCCGAGAGTGATGCCAGGAGGTACTGTATTATGGGGATCGGGTACGGGTGTTGAGCCAGTGCCTTGTTGAAAGTGCACTTGTATGCGCCGCATAATCTGATGTCTCCAGTTGCCTTCATGATCGTCACAATCGAAGTCTCCCACTTTGGTTGCGTGACCGGCTCCAAAATGCCTTGTTCAATAAGGCAATCGTGTTAAGCGTCAATTTTAGGCTTGAGCGCAAAGGGCATTTCCCAGGGTTCCACGCGGATTGGCATCATTGTAGGGTCAAGGTGCAGCGATACTGGGGGTACCTCAAACGTCCCAATTTTTTACCCGAAAACGGAATCATACCTTGCAAGCACACCTTCAATAGACAGACCTGTGATCTTATTTACCCCTAGCAGTTTGATTCCCAATGGTTCAAACCAGTCCATGCCGAAGGGGGATGTCCGCTGTCCCCGTGCTACTAGCAGTTTCAGGTCTCGTTCGAAACTGCCGTGCTTGACACGGACCTTATACACCCCCTTGATCTGCACCGTATTGCAATGGAAATCTGACTTGCAATTAAAATGTCTCACCCGATACAGCATCTTCTTCATGATCTTCTCATTTGTTTGTCCCGAGATGATCTATAACTCTGACCCTGAGTCAACTTCCATCATTGCCGACGTCCGGTGCTTACGTGTCTGCGATGCCTGTGGCGGTGCCAGATGGTTAATATCGTACACATCATCAGATTGTGTGTCCAAGTTCAGAACGTTCGCCGTGGTTTTGGATCCTATTGTTCCCGTGGCCCGTTCTGCGCTCATTGTTTCAGGCGACACACACAGTCGATGAGGCCGATTTTTCTGGACAAGTGAAACTGGGCATCCTTAAATTGACAATACTCCCGTGCGTGAGCTCCTCCGCACCCATTGCAAGGCTTTGTTTTCTCGTGGCACTGTTCACTTGTCGGTCTCCTAAGCGTCTTTTCTCCTTCCTCTTGGTCCTGACGTATGGCAACGTCCGTTGCCACAGCTGGTTCTCCTTCCCTCACACTCTAAAAAAAAATGGAGGAAAAAAGTAGCAACGGCGCGTCTTCCTCCCTTCTACTGACGCGCCCCCAAGCGGACACGAAAAACAGGGAGGAACGAAACGTTTTTCTCCTTCTCCAGGCAGACGGGGAAAGCTTTCGCCCTCCCGACTCATCTTCTTTCGGTTTCGTTTTTCGAGCAGGTCGCGGACGTTGTTTAATAAATAGCTGTTGAGTTGATTGAGCTTCAGCGGCAGCAAAGGCCGCCTGTAATTCTGTCTTCTAGTCTAAACGTGCAGAACATTTCGGTTGCATTGACGTTTTTATCCCTAATTTTATCAAACGAGCAAACGAAGCCGCTAGAAACAGCGAAGTTCCGGAGCAGTGCCAGCAGCGCCACGTACACTGGAGGATGGCCGTCTCCGGATTGCGGGACTCGCGCGGCACGGAACTAATCATTACAGTAGCGAAACCACGCGGAACTGTGTCGACGTTTTCAAGGTTATGGAAACCGCAGGAACTGCGTCCAAGACAGGCAGGTTTTGCTGCCGGCAGCCTGGGTGCCTTCCGTCCTGAGTTCGATTCTGTTTTCCGATGCCGAGTGCAACCGGCGTTCAACGTGGTTCTGTATTTGTGCGTGTCAGCAACATAGCTGCAACATCGTGATGGCAGTGCTGTGGGTTGTGAACAGAAGACTGGAATTATCGCCGATGTGACCGTGTGTTCGCGTATCAGTGGTGTAACAACAAGATGAGATCGTAAACTGTCGGACATTGATGCCGTTGGTCGGGCCGTGATCGGAAAGGGCTTGGTGTCGCAGGTTGACATTCCGCTTTACATTAAAAAGTTTAATACCACTTGAGGGATTACGTGCAATCGATCAACGTGCGGATAGTCATGTTTGAACGCTGGTCTGAACAGTAGAAGCTCCTATCGCTATCGTACAGTGGCCAACGTGACTGTCGGAATTGTCTTGTCCCCGAGAGCGATTGAGCTCTGGGGCAGGGACTGAACAGTACGGAATTGTGACGGAAAGTACGTATATTTACAGTATGGAATTTCGGCATTAAAAAACAATAGTAGGTAAAATCGAAAAAAAAAAAAGCTACCCTTTATTTTACTGTTTAAATATACTACGGTTCCTGGAGAAAGTGCCCTACAAATGGCGCGCTGGGATGAGCGCTAGAAGTTTTCGGGCTCGCCACGGCGTAGCTCCGTACACTTAACACCTGCCGCAAGTCGCGGCTTTGACTGCATTCAAGTTGATCGAAAAGCGATTTCTCAGCCCGTGAAGCATCACTTCCAGCTGAGTGAATATCCGCTCTACAGCGATTAATTCAAGACGACAATTGCAGCTTTGCGCGAACAGCACAAATAGAAAAACAAATAGAAATACAGGCTACGACGTGCCGTGTGGGGAAACAAACTCATGGCTTCGAACCGCATCGGAGCGGCTTGATTTATTGGCTTTCAAATAATTACGGCATGATCGAGCGTTTACTTTTTAATAAGAGATTAATCCCCTGAGCCTTTCAAGATACTCTCAGAGGTATGACATTGCTGTGAAAAAATCAACATGCTGGGAATATTTTTTATTGCTTAGGGAGTCACCGAAAAGTTCCGTACGTTCAAAACGACCAGTATAAAAAACGGAAACGCAGTGAACAGGTGAAGTGTTCGGGTTAGTCTGGTGTTCTTTTGTATTGATATTTATGTGTGCCTTGTCTGTGCTCAATGTATGTTCGCCTGATGTTAGTAATAAGCGTAATGTGTGTATAGTAGAGGATTCCCAAGCGCAGTAGTGGCTCTGAGAAGAGCTAAATATTTTTTGTAGAACATGAATTGGGCGGTACCTAGCGCCACCTAGCCTAGCTACTTGCAATTACTCTGCTTGATCCCGCCATCTGGTGGCTAGCGAATTAACCTTTCACGCTACGCCGCGATAAACAGCGGCTTCGAGTTTGTTCTTTCGAGAGCGGCTTTTGGTACCGCGGATTGAGTTTGCCCTTGTCCGTGATGTGCGGTTGACGAAGGAATTGTGACTCGAGGAACACCAAAGGTAAGACGCAAAGTAACTGGGTATTGGTTGTCTCCGTTTAACATCGCAGTGCTGTCGACGAGAAGACTGAGTAACTGCTTTCGAAACGCAAGTTTCTGTACCTGTGGGGGGAATCTGGCTTCGGAAATAAACACAGTTTGCGGAAAGCTCGTGTTACGCTTTTATTTGCTGCTGCTCTCGTCTTGTACAAGTCTCGACTCGCGTGCGTCCTCGTCAAGCATTATTGGGCTCGATTTGCTCGATTCGGGGCCGCCATATTGAGATGCAAGCGACGGAGGAACTTTGCTCCCCTGCTTCAGGGACGAAAGTTTCTCCCTTTCTAAAGGAACATAGGTTACAAGACCGTTCCTCCCCTAAGGGAGGACTCTCCGTACCCTTTTTTCTAAGAGTGCACACCGTGGGTGCTTTGAGTCGCCGCCTCAGCTGCCAGCACTTCTTCCTGAGCGATCTTGAACGAGAGTTCTTTTTTTGCGAGCTTCAAGAGCATCAGGCCGCACGCGAGTCGATCTCGTAGCGTTTCCGCGAGATTCGGAAAGTTCCAGTTTTGTGACAACCGCCGTAGTTCCGCAATGAACAAGGCCACATACTTCTCGGAACCCTGATTCCGCCGGTAAAAGGCATTCTGGCGTACAATCTCCGATGGCTGGCTGAAGGTCTTCGTTTTGGGAGTGGCCAACGCGAGTAGTGACTGTACTAAGTCAAAAGTGGCAGCTCCGCAATGAATAAAAAACAAAACAGCACGTTTTCTGGTTGGGTTTGTGATCTCGTACGCCTCGAGGTATAAGTTCAATCTTGCCTCGTAGGTGTCCCACTTCTCCGGAAACGCAGGGTTGAATTCTTCTATCTGTTCCAGGGTCGCCATTTGTCGTCGAGGGTACAAGAAGGGTACCCGAAAAAAGGGCGATGTTCACGAACCTTGCGCCTCGCCTGTAAGTTCCGATGTGGGGCCTTAAAGTGCGGCAGTTTCTATGCAATCCCATCCTCATCACCACATGATAGATCCTGGTCAGTAGATGATGACCGGATAACATCAACTATTTATTGACTCAAGATACAAAGGCTACTTAATGAAGACATGACAGGTTCACTGGTTGGTGTTGGCCGTTAACAGCGTGCTCCGGATGGTCCCATCGCTCAACACACAACAGTCACCACGAACGATCTATTGAAAATGTGGCTACTGCCAGAAACTTTCGAATAGGACACTGAAGTAAAATATTTTATCAGAAAAAATGGGGGATTAAAAGCACAGAGATGTCAGAACCATTCAGGAGATTGGCGGGGGGTCGACGGTGGTGGGGGGGGGGGGGGGCAAAGGGGAGGGCGATTTTGCGCCCCTCCCCCATATCTTTTCTATTAAATTTCTGCCCTGTCGGGAGGGCGTTCGCCCCCCCCCCCCCCCCCCCCCCCCCGCCCCCCTGTTTCGTTTCGATGCCACTGTAGAAGCAGAATGTGATTACAACCATCGTGTCTGTAGTCAACTGTATACTGGTGGTTGAGGCGACGGCCATTCGCAGCGAGAGCTCTGGTAAAATGCGCCTCACTCAGCTGTAGCACTTGCTATGTGTCGCGGCGATAGTTTCATTGAGTTGCCCCGCAACAGAGTAACCGTCAAAGAAAAGAAAGCCTGAGTGGCAGAGAAGGGCTGCGGCTGCACAGTTGGCAGGACTCTTCGTGGCGGTGCATTGACGGCACTTTTTAACATTTATGTTCACACACTCTTTGCATCAGTCTTTCCCGTTCGTGATAGCGATGCCCTTTGCCTTTATCTTCATGATATAGTTCCCATGTTTTGAGCGCACCTTCGGGGCCTCCTCGACGAGTACGGGAAGCATGCCTCGCCGCGAGCTCGGCCAGGCAATGATCAGTCGGCAGTGGCCTCCGAATGCATGCTCGCTGAAAAGCTGCCACCGGGACATCGCCCTTTGCGGTACATGACATGTGGATCATTGCGTTGTTTACCAGTACTTCACTAACTCATAACTTTACTATGACTGGCGTCTAGAGCGCTGGTCAAATAATCGCGGGATTCTAATTACGCCCTGAACTGCATATTGAAATTTGTTTTTCCGACACAATAGCCTTTCGCATGAAAACTTTGTCGGTGGCATATTGGAACTTTCTGCTCGTAGCATACTTTACCAACGCCGAAATATTCCGTACGTGCTGGTTGAACGTCGTCATCGTAAGTTTGGCACAGTTTTTCAAGTTCACATGCCAAAAACCAGGTAGTTTTTTTATAAAATATGGTGCACATCAGTGCATGCGCGGGGAATTTGTGGCATCCTATGCCTTGGTAAGTGCTTCCATGGGGTGGGACGTCAACCACCAGCATGGTGCGGGGCCCCCGTTCGTTTGCCGTTTGAGAAGCAAATTAGTTGCTTTGTTTCATATTAACCACAGGCAGCCCAAGGAGTTGTGGCTACTTTCCTATAGAGTGCAGTCAAACCCACTGAAACAAAACTGTGTGTATGGGCCTTTACGCCGCTGCATTTCCATCTTGGATCTGCAGTTTGTACTTACTTTCGTTCTCGTTCCCACTCGGCTTTGACGTCAGCAGATCATAGATGAAGGTTGCTCAAACATAAAAAAGGAGACGAATAGTTAGGTGTCTTGGCTGAATGTGCCTTAAGCAACTTCGACAAAGGCAGCAAGAAGGGAGATGATTGTAAGGACTACAAAGGAAAAAAAATGCTTTGATGCTGACTGCATGCCACGTCGGCGGTGACATCGCACAGGCCTGTACAAATGTAAAGGTGCGCAAGGCAAACATTTTTTTTGCGGGTGTGGTCCTTACACGTGTTTATACAGTAATGACTTTCACTTTTACTCAGCTGAGTGTTTAAAAGTCGTTCCGCTTTTTTTATGACGCCATCATTTCTTTAGTTGTGCATGCTGCTAAATGAAATACATAATGCAGTGGAATTTTTTTGCACACCTGCAACCAAAAAGACAACGAAGAGAACTAACCAAAAAACTGTTTATTGTATTTACAACGTAAAGCTGGAACGGCAATGCTTCTTTGCCAAACTGAAGGCCCCTCCTCCCCTTTAAGGGCCTTGTTGTAGGGCCTGCCCAAGTAACGTGAACATTTTTCCCCCTGTTCGATATAAAAGTTTGCTGCCTTTTTCATCATTTCGGCAGCCTCGCAGGCTGCCCTTGCTGCCCTCGCCTGCTCTTCCGATGCCCTCGCCTGCTCTTCCGACGCCTTCAGTTTGGCAAGGGGGCACTGCCGTTCTAACTTTATGTTCTTGTGTTGCTGCGCCAGGATGTCCCTGTAGTATTGTTTGTCCGCAGCCCGCGTGCCGGCTGCCGAGCCTGCGGGTGGCGTGCTGGGCCTCCAGACCGGTCGTGGACGAGGTGGCCCCCACCGGCCCCGGCTCAGTGGTGCCGGTCGCCCTTCAGCAGCAGCTGCTGCCTCAGGCGGTGCCCCTGCCACAGGAGAAGGCCCCTCCCGACGTAGCAGCGCAGCTGCTGCCTCAGGTTCCACGGATGCCTCATCCTCATCCTCGTCCAGCGGCCAGTGCGGAGGCTCGTAGTCTTGGGTGCTGTCAGATTCCGGCACCTCGAGGAAGGCGACCCCAGGGTCCACTTCAACCTCATAGCTCAGGACCCGGTCCTCTCCGACCACTTCGTTGGTGGTTGGCTGCACGCTGACTGGTGCTGTGCTGGTCCTAAGGAAAATACACAAGAATGTCAGTCTTGTCACCCTTGTACAAACATTGAGAACACTCTTATTTGTATTTCATTCATGCTTTGTGTGTGCATGTGGATCAAGCTCGACTCCTCAGCTCACGGCCATTGCTGCTATTAGTTGTGAAAGTATGTGGGCTTTAGTAGAGCCAGTCTACAGTTTGCAGTCAAGCCCGATCTTGGCTGTTGCGGCTATTAGTTGTGAAAGCAGCTGGCTTCATGCAGATCCAGTGTGCAGTGTTGATGCGGGCCACATATCTATGGTTGCTTGACCCTACAATTCCGTTTTATGTCAAAAAGACTACCATGTTGAGTAGCAGATGTGCTCAGGGTGATTCCAAATTTAATGGTTGTGTCTGCTGGTCGGTGCTTAATAAATTGTACTCTCTGCACACCATATTTCTCCCGCAGGGGGCACCTGTGAAAGCAGGTGTTTGGAGAGTGGCGTCTCCACGGACCCCGAGTCATGCGGGTTCGCCCGCCCACGTCTGGCTGTGCGTGGCTTTCCCGTGTCTGGGGAAAAGGGCATCCTGGTGGTTGAGTCGAGCCCGGGGTAGGTTTGGGCCCTTCGGGGCCCCCCGGGCGAGGCAATACACCACTTCGGCCCCCGCTTCTCATAGACGGGAGTCCTGGTAAGGCCCGGCCAGGATGATTCAGTCTAGTCGCCACTTCTACTATCCCCTCTCTACTTTCACCCTTGTCTTCCCCTCCTTTTTACTCTTCTCATTTCTCTTCTTTCCTTTTTCAACTTCTTTGGCGGCAAGGGCTAACCTTGGGTGGCGACAGACCCCTTGTCCAGAACCACACTTGGGTATAGTTCCTGGGCAGTGCTAATAGCATAACGTTTCCAGCAAAGCCCTTTTTGTTATGGTGCGTTATCTATTCCCATGTGAGGCCCCGTGGTGGGCGGCACACCACAGGCTCCGAACAAACTTCGCCTTTTATGGCAACCCCCCAAACCAAAACACCCAGTTCTGGACGTGCCGCTAAAAGGCATCGTCCCGAACGAACAGTCATAGTGAAAGATAAAGAAGATGAAACTTTTTCAAGATATATGGTAATCCACTCTGAGGTTCCTGACAGTCCTCTCTCAAAGATGTCACCGTTCCTTGTAGCAAAAGTTCTTGATAGTCAGATAGGTGGTGATTATAAAGCGAAGAAAGTGCAATCTGGTGATCTGCTCGTTGAAGTTGCTAAAAAATCCCAGAGCACTACTCTTCTAAAATTGACATCCCTAGGTGACGTGCCGGTAACAGTGAGCACACACAGAACCCTCAACACCATTCGAGGGGTGATTTCAGAAGACGATCTTCTTACCAGCAGTGAAGACGAGATCTTGGAGGGCCTGCGGGCATCTAGAGTAGTGGCGGTCAAACGCATTATGACGAGGCGTGACGGCGCAGAGGTGAAAACTAAACACCTTATCCTGACTTTTGAATGTCACACGCTTCCTGCACTCGTCAAAGCTGGCTACCTGAATTGCCGTGTCAGACCGTACGTCCCGAACCCACAGCGATGCTTCCGTTGCCAGCGTTTTGGTCACGGGTCGCGCAGCTGCCGGGGGGGGGGGGGGGGGGGGAGATGTGTGCAAAGTGTGCGAGCTACGACCACGTGGCCGACGTCTGTGAAGGTTCGGTTGCCTGCGCGAACTGCAAGGGTCCTCACCCTGCTTACTCTCGGTCCTGCCCGCTGTGGCGACAAGAAAAGGAGATCCTTACCTTACGAGCCAAAGAGAACTTATCGTACCCTGAAGCAAAACAAAGGTTTTCCTTCATTTCCAAAGGTACCTACTCCGACGCGGTGCGCAGGGGCCCTGCACCACGTATTGAGTCCAGGGCCACTCAGTTCTCTCTTGAGGACTTAGCAGGCCCCCCTCAGGCCCCGAAACAACTTGCGGGGAAGCAGGGTGCCCCAGGTAACGCTGGGAGCACACAGACTCCCCAATCGATTCAGGCACAACCTCCGGCTGACTGGCAGGCTTGTGCCAGTGGCTCTTCTCAAGATGGAGAGCGAGGCCGTCGTTCGAATCCCTCGGAGGCGGTCCGCCTTGTTACGGAGCAGCAGGGCCCACCTGCTGCTCCATCAAGGTCAAACGACGTGGAAAGCGTGAATGTGGGAGGGTCTCGGCCTGGTACGTCGAAGACTTCTTCGGCGGGGTCTGGCCGTGGCCGGAAACTCGTGGCCCAGGTCTCCGACCACGTCGGAACTGGCAAACCTGCGTCCAAGGTTCAGGATGCAGTGGGAGCTGTTGACATTGCCGACTCTTCAGCTCCTTCCTCGGATCAGGAGGACATGGAATGGCAAACAGCTAGATCAAAACAAAAAGGGAAAAAACCGGTGGTTCCTCCTTAGTGTGTAGCACATATAGAATTGCTTTAATTCATTTATGAAATCTTTTATTCTTTAAAATGGGCTCTATAATTCTTCAGTGGAACTGCCGTGGCTTATTCACTAACCTTACAGATGTTGAGTTCCTTTTAGAAGAGCATAAGGCATCTGCCTTATGCTTGCAGTAAACACACTTGAATACATCTCACACTAACTTTCTGAGACGCTACAGTGTGTTTCGTAAAGACCGCCCTAGCACGTCCATTTCTTGTGGCGGCGTTGCGGTGGTACGTCCAAAACATATTCCGTGTGCAGAGGTTCCGCTTCAAACGCCACTCGAAGCTATCGCTGTTCGTCTCTTGTTGCATAAAGCCATAACTGTATGTTCAGTGTATTTTCCACCTTCTCTTTCTCTGAAGTGACAAGATCTCGACTCTCTTTTAAGCCAGCTTCCAGAGCCCTTTCTTTTACTCGGTGATTTTAACGCACATAGTACCCTCTGGGGAAGTGATCATACAGATACACGTGGAAAGATAATCGAATCCATATTATTTTCACAGTCATTATGCATTTTTAATACTGGCCATCCTACATATTTTAGTCCTTCATCCTTGTCATCTACATGCATCGATCTTTCTATTGGCAGTGCAATTCTGCTACCCGATTTTTCATGGACTGTTGATCAGAATTCCCATGGAAGTGACCACTTCCCCATTATTTTAAAATGTAACGACACTCCGCAGTCTTCACCTACGCGCCATCCACGCTGGAAGTTTGAAAAAGCAGACTGGAGCCTTTTTAAGCAGTCATCACTCCTGGCCTTTTCTCGCCTCAATCAGCTTTCGATTGATGAGCTCAGCCATCTTTTAACATCCCATATTCTCACTGCAGCGTCACTCTCAATCTCTCGGTCATCTGGACAGCTCCCTAGACGACCGAAGCCATGGTGGAATGAAGACTGTAAAGAGAGTCGGAAACAGCAAAACAAAGCTTGGAGTGTTCTAAGACGTTATCCAACTCGGGACAACCTGATATCTTTCCGAAAAATGAAAGCTCGTGCTAGGTACATTCGTCGGAAAGCGATACGCGAGAGCTGGCAAAAATATGCGTCCTCTATCAATAGTAGTACTTCTTCCAAGAAAGTATGGAACAGGATTCATAAAGTAAATGGCTCATATCATGCTTTCACTATTCCACTTCTTTCCAGAAATGGAAAATGCCCAAGCAATCTTGAAGAGCAGGGCAACATCCTTGGCGAGCATTTTGAATTCATTTCCAGCTCGCAGCATTACTCGCCTGCTTTTCTGCAACATAAAAGGAAAGCTGAAAGTATGGTACTGAAAACATCCGGTGGTGAACGCGAAGCTTATAATGCCCCCTTTACTTTACACGAACTGAACACAGTGCTCAAAAACTCTAAGTCATCGGCTCCTGGTCCAGATGGTATTCATTATTATATGCTTCATCATCTCCATCGTTCGACACTTGATATTGTATTATACCTTTTTAATCGTATTTGGTTTGAGGGCTACTTTCCATTGGACTGGAGAATGGCAACAATCATACCCATACTCAAGCCCGGTAAGGATCCATCCTGGGCGGCTAGTTATAGGCCTATCGCTTTGACTAGCTGTTTTGGAAAGACTCTTGAACGAATAATTAATAGAAGATTGATGTATTTCCTTGAAATAAATAGACATCTAGATGTGAACCAATGCGGCTATCGTTCGTCTCGGTCCACTCTTGACCATTTAGTAAGGCTGGAGACAGTCGTGCGTGAGGCCTTCGTTCATAGACAACATTGCCTATCTGTATTTTTTGACCTCGAAAATGCCTACGATACAGCCTGTCGTTTTGGTACCCTGAGGGACTTGTATGATATGGGTATCCGTGGTCGAATGCTTCGTACCATTGAGAGCTACTTCAGCAGCCGCACCTTTCCTGTTCAGATAGGAACAGCTTTATCTAAAGTGTTTGTCCAGGAAAATGGCGTTCCTCAGGGAGGCGTTCTTAGTGTCACTTTGTTTATTGTCAAAATTAACTCCCTTGCATTGGCTATCCCCCCATCGGTGCAATATTCACTCCACGTAGACGACCTTCAGATCTCTGTGTCGTCTTGCAATCTGTCACTGTGTGAGCGACGAATTCAGCTAACTATCAATAAGCTATCAACCTGGGCCAATCAAAATGGGTTTAAGTTTTCCTCAGATAAAACAGTTTGTGTGTGCTTTTCTCGGAAACGCGGACTACTTCCAGAACCTGTTCTTACACTAAACAATACCACAGTTTCTGTGAAGCCTGAGCACAAGTTTCTGGGTCTTACATTTGACAGCAAACTAACCTTTGGTGCCCATATTAAGAATCTAAGATTAAAAGCTCACAAATCACTTAATATTCTTAAAGTCCTGTCCCACCGATCCTGGGGTTCTGACCGGACCTGCGTTTTGAGGATATATCGCTCGATAGTGCGATCACGACTGGACTATGGCAGTATTGTTTACGGTTCAGCTAGGCCTTCCATTCTAAAAATGCTCGACCCTATTCATCATCTTGGGTTGCGATTGGCGACGGGTGCCTTTCGCACGTCTCCTGTGCCAAGTCTGTATGCAGAGGCCAACGAGCTGTCTCTTGAGAAAAGAAGATTTTCACTGGGCTTTATGTATTCCCTGAGAGTCAGGTCCATCTCTGATCACCCTGCGCGAATGGCCGTGGAAGACATGCGCTCTGAAAGGGTGTTTCAAAACAAAGCCACAATTGTGCCTCCCTTCTCTTTGAGATTGAAAAGTGCCAGTGAGAACATCGGACTCGATTGGAGGCCCCCGGTAGTGCAGTCTGCTGTTGCGGGAGCACCTTGGGAGCACCCTGTCATTAAGTGTGACCTTTCACTCACGCGATACAAGAAAGCTGATACTCCTAATGGTGTGTTTCTTCAGGAATTCTTAGCACTGCAAAGTCAGTATTCCGAATATGTAAGCTTCTACAGAGATGGTACAAAGACGGAATCTGCTGCTGGGTGTTCCATGATTGGCCCAAAAGTTCAACTTGTTAGGCGAATGAGCTCCTCTGCTTCTATTTTTACTGCAGAGCTCTATGGTCTGCTTCTTACTATAGGCTTCACACTTGATAAAAAACTCTCCCGCTCCATCGTACACACTGACTCCCTCAGTGCATTGCATGCGCTGTCTTCATTAACACCCCTCAAGCACTTCTCGCTCCTTGAACTACGAAATAAGGTTGTTGCTGCCTCAAGGCAAGGATACGAAATTATTTTTTGCTGGATTCCCAGCCATGTGGGCATTCCAGGAAATGAGGCCGCAGATCGTGCAGCAAGTACTTGCGTAATGCGAACCGTTGACCTCCAGAATATTCCTTATGCAGACTACAAAGGCCTTCTCAGGTGTCACATTAAGTGCAAATGGCAGACTGAATGGGACCAAGAAATCGGCAGCAAGTTGCACATGATCAAACCTCTTTTGAGCGAATGGCAGAGTGCACGCCACCAGGAACGCTTTTTTGAGGTTGTACTTTGCCGGCTCAGGATTGGTCACACTCATCTTACTCATGGCTACCTCCTTCGTGGGGAAGATGCCCCCACTTGTGAGCAGTGTGACAATGCCTTAAGCATTCTTCATATTCTAGTTGAATGTCCTGCTTATCATGAAGAACGGCTTTTGTATTTTTCGCAACTGTATGAAGAACAAGTCCCACTACACCCAGCTCTGCTCTTAAGTGATGATTCACTTGTGACACATACTAATGTTTTCAAATATTTAGATAGTATCGGCCTTCTACACCGATTGTAGCTTTCTTAACCTACAAATCATGCCCATCACCCTTTTACCTTTTGGTACCCCATTACCATCTTTTATCTAATCACTGGCTACTAAAGCCTCTTTTTTCTCTCCAAACCTTTTCTAGCAATAGTCTCGTTTTTGGCGCTCTATGGCCTTAGTAGCTTTTGCGCCATAAACACCAAATCAATCAACCAACCAACCAACACCATATTTCAACTGGCTTCTAGGCATTACTTCTGATTTCTTTTATTTATCAATACTGTTCACCCTTTCAGGGTGTTTTTTTTTTTTTTCAGAAAAGACATTCCTCATGGTATGCAATGTGCATGTTGGAAGTCTTGCAAAAGCTTGGCGTCAGCATGTGCTCAGCCGCAGCGAGCTCAGCTGTGACAGTGAATGCTACCTACAAAATGAGCCAGATTTGAGAGCACTAATCTCGCACAAATATGTTTATGTAACAGACTGTCTCAGCTTTGTGCCTTCGTTCATTTGACTTGCCATCTCAATTCAACGGACCTGAAGCAATGAGGTCCAAACTTTGTATTCGCGACCTTTGGGTCTAGGTAGCTGTAGAGTTTTCAACATAAAACAATATATTTGTTTTGCTGCTTGTCATAACTCGGCTTGACTTCATAAACATCTAGCCTGTATACGGTAGTCTCGCGATAATTCAAACTCGGATATTATACTTCTGGTTAATTCAAATAAATTTCCTAAGTTTGGTTGTCCCGCTATGTTTTTAGTGTATCCATATGCCACTTAAACCGAATGCCGTTTTCCTGTAATTCATATTATTTGTTCTTGCAGCCCTTTTGTTGAGTGTGCTTCTTTCCGAGCACCGGTGCACTGCAGAGGGAACACCCATGGAGCTGTTGCTTCTCCGCAATGCACCGGCGCTCGGTGATAAGCGCACCCAACGGGGCTTATGCGGAAATTTCCACAGCGACTTGCACAGACGCTGTGATGTGGCAGCATGACATACACCGAGCACCGGTACATTGCGGAGAAGCAACAGGTTCATGGGTGTTCCCTCTGCAATGCACCGGTGTTCGGAAAGAAGTGCACTAAACAAAAGGGCTGCAAGAACAAAAAATATGAATTACAGGACAAAGGCATTGAATTAAAGTGGCATGGGCATAGTATGGGGCACGTCACAACGTCCGCACAAATTGTTATAAAAACTGGCGCGGTGCCCGTTCTCATTGTTCATGTGTCTCCGTTTAATAGTTCACACCAGACAACTTCTTGACCTGATGAACCATCTGAATTTTAATTTTCAGTTATCATGTGCTGTTATAACAGCCTACAACAATGAACATTTTTGAGGGATAAATAAACTTATGTCTTACATTTCACGATTGTTTCATGTGTAGCATACCTGGTTATGATCAGTAGGCCTATGTAAAGGAAAGCATGAAATATCTTCTGTGTACGTAAAGCCATTCATAAGGCGAATCATAATTTTATCTTGCATCATTAATTAGATAAAGTTATGATAAATCAAACAAAATTCATGGCTTCCTGGAGTTTGAAATCATGATAGTATAATGTATTTTGTAATGGTAATGTAGTAGAAACACAATCACCTTTGTCTTGTTCGCATTGCATGGCACCTTTTTAAAATATACGTTTTACCGTTTCAGCAGTGTACCAGCCTAAGTCTGCTATCATTTTTCTTTCCCAAACCTTCAAGACTCGGCGAACGGCGCTTGCGATGTTCAGAAGACTGCGCCTTCCTCCTCTTGTACATGTCGGCTAATAATCACCATCATTTTATTCTTGCATCTCACAAGAATAGGTCGTGATCGTACATCATCACATAATCACCATCGCTAGATGTGGCATTGCGGGCGCCCATTCTACGGGCTGTTGCCTTTCTGCAGTGCTGTCGCTCATCTTATTATTATCATCATTGATGAGTGCAGTGGTCTTTCATTGACATGCCTAGCTTGACTTTAACTTCAAGTAACATGGCTCAAAGCTTTAGAGTTCTTGAATGTCCACGGTTCTTTCTTGCTCTGGAGAGAACACACCTGAACGTTTCTTTCAGTGGCCCAGTATTTAGTACTTGCGAACCCCAAATATGATTATGAATACAATATTAGCTTTGCTAGTAGAACCTCCAGTTGTGTGAATCTCAAAAGGCTAGACTTCGTACAAATAGCAGTAACATGACAGCTCACTGGTCGGTGTCAATGCCTCCTTCGATACCCAGAAGGTTGGGGCTGGTGGTACCGATGACCGCCAGCACATCTTCAGCCAGCGGTGTCAGTCGGTAGTAGTTGCGCCCTGCGCCTGTGGAAGACAAGGTTCTCATTATATTTTGTTTGGGCATTAAATTTTGTCTGATTGCAGCAAGCACATTCATTGTTTTGATTTGATTGAATTAATAGGTTGATACCTTAATTGCCTCTATAATTTAGCCAAGAAAATGAGAAAGTGAAAAAAATTTCTTCAGCACACAAAATGTGTACTTCATTTTTATGTGCAGTAAAAACATATGTATAGTAAACTAACCGGTTATGGAGTCTGCCTTCTTCGAGAGGGTCAGTTCAGCACGGCTGCGAGATTTTAAGTTTTGCCACTGCTTTTTGAGCTGAGGCACAGTGTGCAGCGTCGATGGATGCCGCGAATTCATCACGGATGCGATCTCCTGCCATGCTCTTCTTTCAGCAGCTTTTGTAATATTGTTGTTCAATTTGTTCTTAATTATACGTTTCCGTTTCTCAATTTCGTAAAACAATTGAAACTTATCATCTTCGGACCAATTTGATTTCTTCACCTTAGGAGGCATCCGTGATGGCCCGGCGACACCCATGTCTGCGTGCAGCAAACGCAGACGGTCGTCTGCTAACTTAATGATCGAAACATAATTATCAACTTTTATTGCAAATGGTTCCGAGTAAATACGTCCAGCGCAATTTTTTTTCTTTAAAAATTGGGCGTCTAAGAACGCGCAGGCATTTCTTTACACAACTTTATTCGGCGTACGCACGGGATGTCGACGACGGTGGTGACAGACGATCGCGATACGAAGCAATATGACAGCGTTGGTGCGCACTAAACTCTACCCAAAACCGCGCATCGCTGACTCTTTTTTTTTCTATTTTGCACGGAACCACGGTATGTACGAGACATGTGCCGCAGTTTTGCGACTGTCGTCGTTTCTCTTTGCCCAAACCGATCGCAGCGTAGCAGAAGCAGACAATCTCTCGCTTGCCGCCTCGCGTCGCCGGCGCCTTCTTATTGGACAGGAGGTCACAACTCGTCACTTCCACATCCGGAATCTTCGGCCGTGTTCTTAAATGTACTCTCTTTATCAATATGATAAAGTTAGAATTAATTCATCATCACTTGTCGCAGTGGTTATGCCTTGGTTTGTCATTTCTCTATATTTGTCCCAGTTGATGAATTGTATTTGCTTCTTCCTTGAGGGTATTCCTTCTAATGTAATGAGTATTGAATAACGGTCGCTTTCTCGCGTTTCAAGGTCCGTGTGCCAAGACTTTTCGCTGAAGAGGTCACTGGATGCAAAACAAACATCGAGATAGCTTTCCGATTTTGCCTTTTTTTAGAAATGTTACACTTCCGTCATAAATACAAAGAAGCCCATATTTCTCCATGGGGTCGGCCAGGGCTGTATCTTGTGACGTTGTTTTACTACTGCTCCAAAGTTGATTCTGGACATTAAAATCTCTACAGACGACGTGAGTGGTTTTGTTTCCAAAATTTGATCAAGTATTCCTGGATCAAAAGGGACATTCGGTTGGATGTACGCTGTAATTATAGTCAGTTCCGTTTTTCCAAGTTCTACTGTGGCACAGACATATTCATTTGTTGGATGGGGAGCAATATTGTGCTCGACTACTGAAACGTCAGTTCGGCATCCGAGGAATAACCTACTTTGTTCCCCGCCTCTTCCGGAATGATATAGTTGATAGCCATTTAGACGAAATGAGGCAGCAACTCTTGACTCGAAAATAGTGTAAATTGATGTTCCATAATTAGCTGACGTAAATCAGATAGCTTTGAACAAAGTTCACGTGCGTTCCACTGAAAAAGTGTGCAAGACCTAAAATTTTGTAAGGATGACATAATGATAATTAAAAATTAAAAAAAAATGTGAAGGTCAAGTGTTTTAACTGCACCATGTCTCAATAATGGGCAGGAAAGAGTCCATAATCTTAATGGCAATTATTGAATAGGGATTGTAAAGCGCTGAAGAAGTTTGAAGATTACTTCAGATATAGATTTAAGGTGAGCTCCAATGCCCTCGGATTTTTCGGCTGATGCAGATTCCTTGGAAGCTTGCATGAGCTTGTCCCCGAGAGGTTGACTCTGATGCAGGTTTGCTTGCTTGGGGGGCACTACACCTGAATTTTTCAGCATGGGATTCGGATGTTGAGTAGTTTCTGCCTCGCTTCGTCTTGGTTCCCCTTGTAGCGCTGTTGTGTACGTTGTTTGAGGAGTGAAGCTACAGGGAGCTCTTGGGACTTGTAGAACTATTGCTGACGGTGTCTGAGGAGTGCCACAGGATAAAGCTGTTGCAAGTTGGTTTGAACCACGTGTAGAGCCAAATATCGACGGGGTTGTCTTAGGTTCTTGAACATTGCAGTTATAGGGCTCGTTCTTCTCTAGGGGGGTATTCCACTGCAGGCTTCGTATATATTCCAGAATAAACTACTGTAAGTGCTGTGATGTGGTCTACTTTCTTCTCCATCTGTTATTGTTTTATTGCGCACTCCCGTTTCCAGTTCGGACATTCTGTGGATGTGAAAGGATGTGCTTCTCCGCAGTTTACGCACTTACGGTCTTCTTTGCATTGTTCCGTGGCGTGGCGTTCACTTGCACCTTTGTGGCACCTTGCAGAACGGCGAAACGCCGCTGGGCGATGGCCAAAGCTTTCGCATTTAGAGTACTGGATAGGGTGACTCTTAAAAGGCGTCACCGGGTATCTTACATGTGCTAGCGTTACGTGCGTTGGTAAGCATGGGGATAAAAATACGATTCTTACAGCTCCAATGCTTTCCAGGCTTTGTGCTTTTAACATGGGGCAGCTTGCTTGTACCAATGTATTGAGATGAGCGTCTGTTATGTCAGAAGAGACTTCTTGATGACACTACAATAGAGGAGCTATTCCGTGGTTCATAAGGCGTGACCGGAATGTCGCAGATGCTGCTAAGACGGAGAAGTGCGTTGGTTCATTGACCATTTCGAGTATCTACAGTGATGAGATTTAGGCGTAGGTTCAATCTTATGAGTATGACGCTTTTGGGAATGATTTTGTTGAGTGCTTTGGAAAGTTTTATGCTACTCAGTTTCGTTAGCAGAGTTTCATTAGTTTTAGGCGCCAACATGACGGTTCAACCAGTCTGGCGTTGTGATTGAGACAGGATGGTGTCATCTGTTGAGTTAGAGCTGTGCCGTTCTGGCGTCCTTTTTTTTGTGTAAGGCTCTTTGTGCTGCTCACTGTTTTGAAATCTGTGTCCAGAGATTCAGAATCGTTGAAAGTGTTGCCTTCTTCGATTAGTTCATCCCTCGAGGTTTCTGTAACTGAGTCGTCATGACTGGGGCTCTATCCTGTTCTTTTTGGACTCCCACAGCGACTAGGAAGAGGGAAGTGACGTCAACATCGCATCAAACACAGATTGGATGTTGATTGGTAAGAGCCGCTGATGACGAATTTCCACAGAAGAAAACAAAGAAAAAGTGAGCTTTGTTTTCTTTTGCGGAAATCTGTCATCAGCGACTCTCACCAATCAACATCCGAAACGCGTTTGCTGCGTTGTTGACGTCACTTCCTTCTCCCTAGTCGCCGTGGGGGTCCAAAAAGCGCCACATAGGGATCCAGATCTCTGCGTCCGATTGAATGCAAGGTTGGTCGGCCATGTTAGTTGAGTCAATGTGGAACCCCAAGCCTAGGTGGTTTGATGGAGTGGCCCACCTTATGTGCTGATGAAGGAATATTCTCGTTGCTGATTATGTTTGTAATATATGCGCCAAGGCGTGCTGAAGACGACGAACAGCAAGGGGCCCAGATCGATGCTCGTGCTGGGACTCGTGCTGCTCGGCATTCGAGGAATATGCTGGCTGTATTCCAGCATGTACTGTTCCGGACTAACCTGTAAATAGTTTGTATATAAATGTACATAACAGTTTAAGGATCCGAAAAGGTCTTGGTCTTGCCCTGCTGGCGGTAATGTCAAAATTAGGCCAGATTCCTTGGAGAGAGATACGCGGATTTTCTTTGGCTGTACTTCTTCGTCCTTTTCCGGTTCGGCCTGGTTACGTCTGCTCCGTCTTTTCCAACCGCCCGAATCTCCCCTCCCCCCCCCCCCCCCCGCTGCCCCGCGTGCTTCATCCCCTCTTCTTCTTCCTTCTCCTCTTCGGCTTGTCGCTCGATCACTCATCACACACGCAAATTATCCCGCGCCATCAGGGGAGGAATCGGCACGGCCATTGCTCCATCTAATGCAAATGAACAGGGTGTCCTGTATTCCCCCTAGTAAAGTATTTGGTTCCCTTGTGGCCTTCACGATCGCTTAGGAGCAATAGGATTTGTTGAGCCGCGTGGGGGTACGACCGCACTACCATGCTCTACACCGCCTGAGCCGTCCTGAACAACTTATCCACGACCCCTGCGATTGAAAATGTGGGCAATTATACTTGCTTGATATAACTGTAGTGAGTGGATTGAAATAAGTTTTCTGCTTACGATGATTAAATTCTTGTTAATACAAGCTCGTTTTTTGAGGAGATGAAGAGAAAAAGGTGTTCCGCATAAGTCCCTGCAGGCAGTCGACCTCATGACCTGTGGGTCTAATTACTCTAGAAACTTGTCCTACTCAACCCCGGAGCAAAGAGGACAACACGATGAGGAGGAGGTGCCCCTCCGAAGGAATTAAAGCTGCTGTAGGATCGGTAAAGTTATAGCGACCCCTTCTATACCCTGTTTCACCTTATGATGTACAGCAGGATAGGCTACCAGTGCGAGCTCCTTGCTCTGGGCACATCTTGGCGGCACAAGCTTTCGTGCGTCAAGAGCAGCTCAAAACGCTATGATCTCGCGCATCTAGCCTTGGCTGCGGTACGACATAAGGTGAAACAGAGTATAGCTGTCGCCGCAGGGAGCAACTACTCTCCATGAAAAGGTCGTAAGAGATCGCGCCTATTCCCTCTAGCCCGGCCATTGTTCTTTCAACTGCTGAACGTGGCAAGCCCATGTTCATTGGCACCATTGGCTTCAAACCAAACACGTCAACAGAATAACGCGGAGGGGAAACTTGCACTGCAGAACCCAGGAAACATTGACTCATACCACGCAGCCACCCGTTTTGATCTAGATGACCACCGTACCGGCGTGCTAAATTTCTCACCCACGTCGGAGACACTACACTCATAAAACAAAAAGGGTACTGTAGTACCCTTTTTAAGAGTGTAACCGACTCGCACACAGGGCAACCCCTTTTGGAGGTAACGTTACCCCCTTCAACGAGGGTACAAACTTACCCTCTGGGTTAGGGTGCAACATTGCCTCCTTTTGGAGGAAACCTTAGTTCCTTTTAAGGTTAAAAGTGCATCCTTTCAAAGTCAGCTTTTACCTCCTTTAGGGGAAAACTTCACCCCCCCCCCCCTCCCCCCTGAGAGGTAAGACGACATATTTGAGAGTGCTGCTTTTACCTCCTTTGGGAGCCAACAGCACCTGCTTTGGGGTACTGGTTTTCGCTCCATATAGAGAGAACAGTTGCCCCATTTACGGGGCAATAGTACACGCCCCTAGCTTCAACTTTTCCGTCTTATGGAAGGAACTATGATCCACTTTGGGGTTAAATGTACACGATGAGGAAGCAGCTCAAAAAACGTGGACTAAAAAGAGCAAACACGACAGCAAAGTGCTGTCGTGTCGTGTTTGTTCGTCGTAGTCCGCGCTTTCTGAGCTGTTTTCTTCATCATGTATAACATCCACGAACTGGCCCAGTTCACTACCTTATTTCAGGTTAAGTGTACACTTGATGGAATCACTTTTCCCACTAAAGGAAGGTACTGTGGCCCTTTGGGGGTGTGATAGTACATGCTTCAAGGGTGGGCCTTATAGTAGATGAAGACGGCACAAGTTCTGAAAGTAAATGACGTTTTATTGTGGCTGTCACAAACAAAATGGCATAAGAATCAGTAGCAGGACTAGACATCTTATAAAAGCTCATAGCGCAATAAAGGCATTTGGAACAAAACTTTTGGGACTCTAAATTGCGACAGTCAATAAAACTATCACAAAAAGTGCATAAACAATCAGTGTCTAACCGGCAAACAACAGTGAATGCTTGGAATACTGCTTGAAATAGCGAAGCTTAGTCAGAGTGAACTCAAATGACGGAGTCTTGTACAAACCAGAATCAAGATGATCGTAGTGGGATATAACATAGATTCAGTATCACACATATTGTAAAAAGCTATAGAAACCAAAACATGACTAGTAATGACTAGTGCGTTGCAACTCAAGCGCAGCAGTACACCTTGCCCTTCCTATCCACAGTAGCGGAAAGAATGCTCGAGTAGAGGAAAGCAGACTTTGGGATTTGCTCTTCTAATATGGAAAGAAGAAAGGGCTCGTATCTCCTGCTGCTAATGAGCTGCAACAAACTACCACGAGGGCCAAAGGGATCTAACCCACTTGATATTAATCGCAGATATCAGTTTTGACCATCTTGTATTTAAACCCTGCAGGCCATCAAAAGCCAACTTGTATTTAGCCTTGCAAGCACAAATCTCAGTTAATATAAAACGACAACCCTCAAATGCTTTCAGGCACCGATAATGAAGTAGACTGAAATAAATTAAGTATTCCAATGCTGCACAAAGCAAAAAGCAGTGATTTTGGAAATTAAAAAGAAATGGGACTATAAAGCAATATCATCACCCTTCTGTAAATCTCAGAATCAACCATACCGACTTATGTCAGACAAAAAAAAAAACATTAAACAGACGACATAAAACATATTGCTAAACCTGCATAAAAAGCCATAAAAAAGGGCTTTTCGGCATTTTTTTTTACGTTTCAGTGCAATATGTTGTAGGTGACTCCAAATGTCAGTGTTTCAGAGCAATAAAGTTCTCCAATGCAATGAATCTGCACCTCAACTGGTGATGGTACTCAAAGTTAAAGATGAAGTAGAGGCAGAATGCAACCAGGACTGCCTCAGCAGGCGACGCGGTTTCGAGGTCTCCCTCCAGTGCCACATAGCTGGGCGCCTCAGGATTAATTAGTCTTGAACTGACAGCCACCAGGTAGATTGCACTGCTGCCTGGAAACAAAAAAAATGTGGAAATCATGTGATATGATATTGTCACCTATCATCCCCAATTTAAAGAAACTGTGAAAAATATTAGATTTTTCTAAGACGCATTTGGAGCATTTGACGGGCCACTGATTCCGCCATTGAAAAGCATCAACCATACTTACCAGACGTGACCAGTTTAACTGCTGACTAACCACCGTTGACTAAAATTATCACATGGCGGGTAATAATCATAGATGAGTAAGCACTTTGTATTCACTGGTCATGTTTAAATTTGACCCCCGATTTACTTAGGTGACTAGCAGATCTTATTCAAAGGGGTACAACTACTTTGGCAAGTGCTGATTGTTGGACGAGTTGGTATTGTACGTGAAAAAAACAACATGACTGCGCTTTAAGACAAGGACGGAGGAAGAACATACACCACGGAGCTCTACACCAGATTAGCTACTCAGAACCACAGCAGACTCCCATGACCGCCAACTCTAACTGACGAACTTCGGCAAATGTGTAAATAGTCTTGCCAAAGTGCTTCGCCAGATTAAAATTGAATGTATGTTGTATTTAGACATGAGAAAAATAGCACACAAAAACAAAAACACTAAACAAAAACACACCGAAAAAGACACACTCAAGCGCATTGTGTGTCTTACTCTAATTTATTTACTCGAAGTATAGCCTCAATTATCTCGGGAGAATGAACGAACACCACAAACACAAAGAAAATATAAAAATCAAGAGCCTCGTTTCAAGTGCCCAAATGCGAACAAGAGGATCAAAATAAAATATCTGACTACGCTTACCTGCAGTAAACAGTGTTAAGAACTGTCACGAGGTGAGTCCAAGGTAGCGGGCATCCAGCACCCTCGACGAAATGAGCCAGCAACGTTTACGCATCACGAAAGAAATATATTAAATCAACTTCACATAATGCAAACTTGAGCCATCTAACTCGCCTATTGAATGATGTGACTTTTAGAAATGCCTGATCACACGCAAAGAAAATGCCAAAACAACAATATAATTGCTAGTCTCGCTGCCGGTAACAATTTCATGACCTTATTCCGTAATATACTACTATTAATATTTGTGAAGCACACGAATAATTAGCTCAGACATTTATATTCGGTATTTCGATATAACGTGATGTTTTGCAAAAATGTTTATTGAACCTCGTTAAATTAAAAAAAAATCATTGATTCTAAAAATTAGGGTTTAACACTGAGTTTTACAAATATCAACGACGTTGAGAATTAAGCTCGCCGGTTGGCCGGTGCCGCCAATGAATGCCTGATCGACTCCTGTCCTGCGAAAAAAACAACAACAATCTTTTGAGATTTTCTAATATTTTATCATAACCTCAAATTAACGACGGACGCGACACACCAACGACCCCAGAAAGAGAAAACCTCCTACCCCATCCCGCTTTAAAAGCGCATTCACACCGGTGAGGTTAGCAGTCGAGCGATGCGACATTGCGACTAGATTGCATCGCAAAATCACACTGGCGTGCGCAATGAGCGAGTCCATCGCCTTCGTCAGCGAGTCTTTCTCGAAAACTCTCGCCCCGAACGCCGTTGATTGGTTGAGCCGCTTCGCGACTAAATCGCATCGCACAAAGTCGGGTCAGAAACCGACTGCTCAAATCGCGTCGCGATGGTCGTTTTTGCGATGAAAGTGATCGCGCGACCAGATCGCATTGCCGGTGTGAACGCGCCATAAACGTAGGCAACCCCCGATTCTACAAGGCGTCTTGTCGCCCTGCCGCCCGGCTCCAGGCCTCGCCGGGCCGCCGCTCTCTTCCCTTCCTCCACCTGCGCACACATACACCGGGAAAAGCTCCTGGCTACACAACTGATTAGGGTATGCCAATCTTCTAAGTATGCGCTAGTGCAAGCGACAGTCGTTCTAGTTCTCGCTTTCGATGAACTTCGATGGTCTAAACCGTGTCTGCGTTCGCGCCACGCAATGATTTCATGGAACGCTCGGCGCTTTCAAACGTGAAAACATGTCCGCCATCCCTTTGTCTAGGGAAGACGGGGGTCGCCTTCTTGGTGCTGTCATAACCGAAGAAAAGTGTCGCCGGGGTAGAACATTTTCCTACCTGCATACGGTGCACACGACTTGGATCTTCGACTGAAGTCAATGCAGAGCTCTCAGTGACTTCGTTAAAAGAGACAGCCGAACAGACCAATAAAGAACGTTCCTGCGCTGGGACGCCGCCGTCGAACGTTCGAGAAGAAAGACCGTTATGACCGAAGGGGGGCGTCGGCGGTGAACGCGCTCGGCACCGGGCAGGAGCTCTCCCACGCATGCGCGAATAATGGCGTGGCATACGAGACCCATTAGCGAACTCGTTTGCGCCTTTCCACAGCCACTCGCAGCGCCCAAGCTCTGGCAGCGCTAAAAAAGGTGCGCCGTCTGGGAGGTAATATTTACCTCGTTGCTGCTCCTTCGCGGTGAACTTCACCTTGTAGCAGCGCATTCTTAGTGTCTGCTGCACCTGAGGAGGTAACAAGCAGAGCGCTTCCTCCTGGCCGCGAGAAGGGTGGTAAACGCGGTCTGTTATTTTATTTTGGTCCCTTTTTCTGAGAGTGTAGTGACTTGCATTTTGACGCTGCTTGATTGGGCCCACTGGCTCTTAGCGTCCGCTGCATCTGGACTTGAGCCGAAAAGAAGTGTAGATGGCGCGTATACTTTGGCGAAAATATATATTTCGCCGCGCTGCGCCACCGAACGGCGTAACTATAGCATTCGGTAACTATGATGTTACCGAATGCTGCGCCGCCATGTGCACAGCATCAATGACTGTTGCTATATATCGAGGCTCCCAAACACGCGGCCTGCGGGCCACGTGCGGCCCGCGTAGTTATTGTCAGTTGCCCACTCCCCAAGTTCCAGTATTTGCCCCCCCCCCCCCTAATCCCCTCTCCCTTTCTCTATCCCCAACTGCATCAACCTTTGCATCTCTGTATTAACTTTGAAGAAAAGCTAAGCAAGAAGGGGGACAATAGAACTAATGGAACGTGTAGTTCGACGCCATCTTCCTATACAGGCCGCCACCTTGTTTCGGGACATGCTGCCGCCATCTTCCGAAACTACGAAAGGTGCAAACCTTGAACCACATATGAAAGGGACGACAAAGTGGAATTTATTTCCCTTCACTCCAAAATATGTAAACAAACTTTTTTTGAGGTTCTAGCTTTTTAATTGCGCCGGTTTTATTCTCTCCGCCATCGTGCAGGGATTTTTCAGCTTTCAACCTTACTCTACTCGTAGACAACTCGCCAAAAGTGTTATGTCTAAAACGCAGTCACTGAGCGTCATGGTGAGGTAAAAAAAGCCAGTCATCGTGGCTCATATCTGACACTCAGGAAAAGTGTACAATCAACCGCTTTTCCGCGACTTGCGCTGAAGATAGGCCAAACGCTCTCTATACCTTTTTCCTCGTGGGTATTTTTTTTTCTTTATTTAAATAACAACAGTATCGAATTGTAAACTTTTACAGTCTTGCCTTGAGAAAGTATTTTTGTAATAAGGTTTCTTTCTTTCCTTTTTTAGCGGTTATTGCGTCATCAACAGACTAAAGCCTGAAACACCTGTGAGAAAAAAAATGGAAGACAGTTACAACTCCCTGTAATACCGAATTAGAGCGCAGCTCTTGAGGAGGGGGGAAGGCTACGGAGAGGAGGGTATGCCCCTTTTCTTCCTCCTACCCTCCTCCTTCTCTCGTACTCCTCCCTTTATCCTCCCCTTTGCTCGCTCCATCCTCGTGACGTCACTTGTGACCTTCGTGATGTCACGCGTGGCGTTATCTGGACGTCATTATGGGAAATGTCTCATAACGCAACGCGTGGGTCCCGGGTGACGCAACCTGTGACGTCACGAGGGTCACGCTGGTCCCCAGTGACGTCGTGATGGTCACGAGGGTTACCAGTGACGTCACTCGTGACCCTCACGTTGCATGAGGGGACGTTTTCTATAATGAAGTCACGTCAGACGTGACGTTAGATGTGACGTCACTCACAACTATCCTGACCCTCGTAACGTCACTCGTGACCCTCGTGACGTCACACGTGACGTCACGTGTGACGTTATTAGGGGAAACGTCCCTAATGCAACGGGCAAGCTACGAGTAAGACCCGCGCGTTGCATTATGGGATGTTTCCCATATTGCAACGCGCGGTTACGCCGACGGCGACGGTGACGCCGCTGAAGCCGGAAACGGGATCCTAAGAGCTGCACTCTAAACTCGCACCGCATCGCGCTTCCAAGCAGCGTAACCATAGCAAACTTTGCGCGGGACGGCACGGCATTGGGTTATGTCAAAGCGTCGGCGCGACGCGATGCGATTCTTGCTCACATATGCGTTAAGCTTTATTTATTGAAACCATGATTTAACTCATTTCTACGAGGACCTCGCGTTTGTTACAGGGGTGTCTAGAATAGCACATGATCCTAGAGGTCTCTTTACACAGTGGCGTTTGCTTATGTCTTCCTACGTTACATTATAACTAGGTCTGGGCACTTGACCTGATAACCTCCCGACAAATCAATTAACACCTAAATCACGATTAAATGTTTAACCAGTGTATCTGTTAAGTTTTGATAAAGAAAAAAAAGTAAAAATTTAATGCTTTCACCACGCAGACTTGTATACGAGTACGCTTGCATGAAGCAACCTTTAGATTAAAATTTGACCAAAGGTAAACTGTAGACGTGAGATGTGTAACTCGAAACGAGTGGAGAAGGTTATAACACCCGAGCCATTTCAACGCCATTGAATTGTCCGTTTAGCGCAGCTGATGCTACTGTGGACAATCAAATGAGTTCCCTATTACTGGTCTATATTAACGAACCTGTTTGCTTCTGCGGCTAAAGTAATAATTGCTGAGTGGGGGTGTCTTCTGTCTGTTCTCAAATACATATCAAAGTTGATTAAAAATCTGAAATTGTGCATTTATAACCGTTTATATCCGTTTATAACAAAGTCAAGAAAGGCAAAGAAAATTGTAATCTTGAGTTTAAAAAGAAAAAAAAAACTATGATAGACTGGAATGTACGACGCCTATTAATTTCATTTCATTTCATTTCATTTATTATACTCTCAGGGCCCGAAGGCATTACAGAGAGGTGTGGAATTATATACATCAATTTAAGGTGAACAACAAAAGCAAAACGCAAAAAAAAGGAACACAATGTACAGAATCGCTATGGAACATTGTTAAGAACATCAGTTATGGTGGTTTTAAAATCAGCGGCGTGAGTAAGTCAGACTACGGATGCGGGAAGGCGGTTCCAGTCGACGGAGGTCAGAAGTAGGAAGGAGGCATAAAAGGTGGAAGTGATGCAGTCGGGGATTCCTACTTTTAGTGGATGATCGGTGCGCGGCGATATGTATGATGGTTCTGAAGATAATGAGGCTCGAAGTGCTGGTTTAGAGTGATAAATTTTGTGAAATAAGCAGAGGCGAGCTATTTTTCTACGAAAGGAGAGGTTGGGCAAATGTAGAGACGCTTCCATGGAGGTGACGCTGGCTGTACGGTGATAGTTAGAAAGTACTGAACGTGCATAGCGATTTTGAATTTATTCAATGGATGATGCTAGGCATACGTTAGGGTTCCAGATAGAGCCTGCATATTCAAGTTTGGTGCGCACTGAAGTTTTATATAGAAGTTTAAGTAAAACAGGGGCACGGGAAAAGTTTCTTCTGAGATAGCCTAATAAGTGATTAGCGCTGTTAATGATATATTCGACATGAATGTTCCAGGAGAGATCGTTAGTTATATGAACACCGAGATATTTATAGGTTGACACAGAAAGCAGGGTGGAGTTATTAATACAGTAGGAGGGACAAGTGTTATTTTGACGGGACACTCTCATAGATTTACATTTAAAGGTGTTAAGTTCCATAAGCAAATTATCGCACCAGCGGGTGACGTTGTTAATATCGGTCTGAAGTGCAGATATATCAGAGTCGTTAATGTTTTCCTTATAAATTACAGAGTCATCAGCGAATAGGCTAAAAGAAGAGGATACATGCGTGGGAAGATCGTTAATATATATAAGAAATAGAAGTGGACCTAATACCGAACCTTGTGGGACACCGGACTTGACAGGTGAGGTTGAAGAATTAGTTCCGTTAGGCGTGAACAAATTAGTAGCGGTCTGATAGAAACGATTCTATCCAAGCGGTTATATTAAGGCCACGGTCCCACTGAATGTGGCAGTTTAGGTACTTTTCGGCCGGTCATTACTCATCTCCTTTTAAATACTGTTTTGTGGGATTGATGTCATTCGAAAGGCAATGCAATCTTCTTTCATTTGATATTATGTATGTGTTGGTTTTTACTGTTCATGTGCATTTCTACTGTTGCGAATATGACGGCGTGGACCCTCACTTGCTCCCCTAGTTAATGTTTTATGAACGATCCACTAAAGATAGCACGGTTCCAATATAGCAGTTTTGTTAAGATCATGTTGGAGCAGAATGTAACGATACACTTGTTTGGTATTTGCACTACTTTGTTTTTTTCATCCCTCCGAATATTGCCCTAAAATTGACATTTTTCAGCACAAATATGTTTTTAATGATACGCGCTAGGGCATTGCAATTAGCTACAGATGTAGTGCTTATAATTGGTAATATGCAGAAAAAAATTTAATGTTGTGTAAAATTGTTTTGTTTAGATATTTTATATCAAACGTAGCAATTTTTTTGTGCTTTTAGTCATGGCACTTCAAATGCCGCTGAGGAAATAGTTAAACTATGATAAAATCTTTTATAACATTTAGAGCTACAATGGTGGCCCAAGAGGTGAACGATGGCTTTTTTTCATTTTCAAAGTCATAACGCTCCAGGAGCGTTTCAAACTTACCGGTTTTGAAGCATGTTTTGTTTTTTTTGGATATCAAACAGATTTATTGGCATCTAATAATATTTATTGTTTGGAATAGATATACATTGCGATGTATTAAATGTTCACAATAATCTTGCTTTCTTTTCTTAATAGGTGTAGAGCTTAGCTAATTTTAAAAACAATTAAAAACTGGGTGTTTTGTTGCGCCACCTGGCGTATGGCAGGCAAACAGCTGATTTCTAATGTTCAAAAACTTTCCGAGGGCGGCGTTGGCGTCTGTATCATCATCAATCTCCGTGTCTTTTTACCCTCACATTTAAAAAATATATTGGAAGATTTACTATAGATAACTGAATGGTTTAAGTACTGGGTCAGGCTAATAAATCTAAGACAAATATTTACACAAGCGTAGCGTGATATAATGTGTTCATTATTCGATATGATTGAAATCAATAAACAATGAAGACGAAGAGGAAAAGAATACACCCGAGTTGACATTATGCCTAGAGTCACTAAATGAGCTTTAAAGTATCGGCACTCCGTTCCCCAAAATTGTTTTGGGCGCCGCCATTTTGGGTCTTGCTCAGGGCAAACGCAACTGCCGATAATCATGATCCAAAAGTACGAATTCCTCACCATTAGATGCGGTACTAGGAAGCTGATGCAATAGTGCAATGCTCTGTCGCGGGTTGTTTAAACATTTGTGATGGACGGAAAATCGTTTCCTGTGATTTTAGATAAAGCTTCATATAACTGGCAGCCATGATTTTAAGCCACAATATGGCCAAGTGTCGTTACTCTGAACCGCAGCTAATTTACTGGCACAAGCGGGAACAATGAAGAAGAGGCAGGTGTCAAAAGGTAGTGGCTTGTGGAATCCACGGGGCTTACGTCATGGCCCCTCCAGGTATTACAAGCCTCTTGAACAAGAGCATGAATAGTGTCATTAAATAAGCTACGCTTCAGAGTAGCGACACTTGGCCTTATTGTGGCTTAAAATCCTGGTTGCCAGTTATTTGAAGCTTTACCTGAAATCACAAGAAACGCTTTTCCGTCCTCCCCTTTAAACACTTTGCGACAAAGCAAACCAACATTACATGAGGTTCCGAACACCAAATCTAGTGCTGAGGATGTCGCACTTTTGAATCATGACGATCAGTAGTTGCGCCTGCTGTGCACAAGCAACAAAATGTCGGCGTTCACAACACTGTCGGAGAAAACAGTGCCGATACTCTAAGCGCAGCTCATTTATTGGCTATAGTTCCCGCGAAACTCCTTTTTCCTGAGTGAAACTGAAAGTAAAGATGAATAATACACCATTATTATAGCTTCTTTAGTTATAACCTAATACACATAATGAGAGGAGGAAGCGGGCGGGTAGGAGAAACGCGGGTTTTATGTGCGACCGCTCTAACCGTCTCAAAAGAGAGAACGCACGAGCTTGCGCTGGCTTAAAAAAAAAAAAAAGAGGCATCCAAAGAAAAGAGGCGGCACGGTGTGTTCTTTGTTATTAGGCGTCTAATTGCAAATTGTGTGTGTGTATGTTTATACAGCCGGAAGTTAGTCTGCCTTAGTGGGCGTCTGGTGTCTCAGCTGTAGAGGAGCATTTTAGCCAGTGCGGTACAACCGCAAACCTGGGGTCTTTAACGTGCACCACGCAGTAGCGATACACGACCGCACGCCGGTACGATGCTCTTCCAGATAGAAACGGGCAAGGGTGCGGTGGGTTCTGCAGCGCGAGCTTTCGCTCCAAGTGCTCCGAGCTGGTGTGCGCAAGACCATGCGCTCGGCCAACGACCTCCCCCCCCCCCTTGTGCGTCTAATTTATATAAAGGTGTAAGTATTTGAAGATCAACGACGGACGTCGATCGTCTCGAGGTAATGTAACGTAATAACATTATATAAATAATAAACTTGTTGAAGGACTGAACGACTAAATTTTTCAATTCCTGGATTGTAATATGGCGGTAGCCTATTGTACTTACTGTTGATGAAGAGCAATATGAGGTGACGAGATAATGATTAAATGATGAGGCTCTATAAGGACGACGACATTAGTGGGTGTCGAACCACAACGTACAGTGCCAGACTTGTTTCAAGTCTGGCAGACTTTCTTCACTCGCAACAGAATATGGTAGAATCAATGAGGACGCTGCTTTACAACTGTACGTGGAACAGGAAAACTGCACTGTGCAGAAGTGCGGCTTATTCGTTAATATTAGGGACGGATTTCTAGCAGCATTCCCTGATTGACTACTTGGAACAAAGGGCCTCGTTGACGTAAAGTGTCCCCGTTCCAAAAGATTCTTAAACCGCAAAGGAGTATGAGGCGAAAGATAAGAAAAAGGAGCCTGGTGTGAAAGGTCCAAATCACCACCATAGCTTCTACTATCAAATACAAGGGCAGTTACAGAATACACAAAGAGAGTTTTGTGATTTAGTTATGTTTACACTTAAGGGCATTGATATCCAACGTATTCAGAGAGATGAAACCTCCTGGTCAACGAACATAGAGCCTTTTCTACTCAAGTTTTACATGAAAGGCCCGACTTCCGCTGAAATTCCTCACGTAGACGAGTTGCCCGACCGAATAAACTGACATTACTCCCGATCTCGGAATCTTTTGATCTTTGTTCGTAGGCCATAGTATCACGAGATCGAGGGGTGTGGCTCTTCGTCCGCCAAATATTGCTTCGGCGGGTTTTTTTCCGTGTAGGATGAGACCGTCGAGTGCTGCCGGAACAAGAACCTGCCGATTCTTCACTGAACTGCTTCTTCCGTAAGCTTCAAAGGGGCTTTTTTTCGTTTCGCACACCATCTCTTCTGCTTGCCCGTTAGTCGCAGGATGGTATGGTGCATTAATGTGATGCCTGATGCCGTTTTTTTTTTTCTTCAAAAACTTGTTTATTTTATTTGTAGCAAGATTTGGCGCGTTATCAGAGAAAAGTATTTTCGGTAGGGCAAAAGTAGGTAAAAAAGTCCGTAGAACGTCAATGACGTGTTTGGACGTCGTGGCAGGCATCGTGTAAACTTCCAGCCACTTAGAGCACGCATCGCCCATGACTCCGCAGATGTGGATACGTTTCGCCACCCACCGACTGAATAGTGGATCGTTTTCAGTTACTGTTCATGATGGCGTTGGACTCAAGGAAGACTTCAAGTTTTTCCACAAAGTTAGCCCAGGTGCCAGGACTTATGTCGAAAGCGATAAGTGTTCGAAACGTCGACAACGTCGGTAGCCACGTGTTGTGCTTGACACTGGACACTTACCAATCACTGAGAAGAAACTTGCTTGTTCGTCTGCCATGAGTCGTCCGATATCAGGTAATCACCGCAACAACATCTCCCGACAAAACTGGTCTTCATTGTCCGCATGTCCATAGTTAGCAATCACGTCAACTTATAAATTCCCGAACACTCATAACTTGCCGTCGCTAAGCGCCGTTCATTCATAGCGTTATCATTGCAAATAAACGTTTTCCTATTTCTTCTGATGGTTTTCACGATATTCCTCCTAAGCCGTACTTACAACATTATGTATGTCGGTACTTCCGAAAATATTTGCGACGGCGTTTGTTTTCTGGGAACCCCTATAATGTAACAACCTTTACAACATCTTCTGCACCCCGTGAAACATAATATTTCGTGACCTTTCTTAGTCGTCACTAAAATGGTGAGCTAATTACCGTAAATCGCGAAGCAGTTTACTTGACGTCCGCTTCCACTGGTGTCTTGAAAGATTGAGTCTACTGAGCGTGCATTCCTGCAGAGGAAATTTTCATTGATAGAATATTGACAAGTCAATCAACATTTGATTCCTTCTTGGTAAGATTTATAGCGAAAGCCCGTTACAATCGCCGAACCGCATGTCCCTATATCAGAGAACAATTTATACCCAGCCTGACATTCTCGCATACATCCGTTTGCTAGGCCACGCTACTTGAGCTAGCTGAGCACAGCTGCCAGCGGCGCGAGCAAAGCCACGAGGGGAACGTGATGGTGCTCGAGCCATCCCACTTTGAAGCAATGTTTCGGCCACCCCACGGGTGTGTGTCGCCATCTATTGGTTGAACTAACGCCTTGTTCAAGATGGCTGCCGTGGGACCGCAGCCTTAAGATCTATGTTAAGTTTACGGAGTTTATGAAGAAGCAGCGCGTGAGAAACCTTGTCGAAAGCTTTTGAGAAATCAAAATATATGCGGTCAGTCCTGGAACCCCGGTCAAGTGTTACGTGAAGGTCATGAGTAAAGGTTAGGAGCTGAGTTTCACATAAATAAAACCTTCGAAATCCATGTTGCGCTGAGTTAAAAAATGAGTTTGAGTCTAGAAAACTGAAAATGCAGTGTAAATGATGTGCTCAAGGATTTTACAAGAAATGCCCGTTAAAAAAATGGGACGAAAGTTTAAAGGGTTTTGCTTATCGCCACCTTTGTGGAGAGGGATCACCTTCCCCACCTTCCAATCTTTTGGCAATTCTCCTTGTTCGAGTGATTCCGAAAATAATTTAGATAAGAAAACGCATGAGTACGTATCAGTGTTTTTAAAAAAATTAGCATTAATATTATCAATGCCTGCGGTCGTATTGGTTTTAAGGTTTTCAATAATGTTAGATACACCTTCACAGTCTGCAATAACAGGAAACATGGGCAAAAAATCATAAGTTCTAAATACAGGACAATCTGAGGTTACCGTGCAAGATAAAGATCCAACAAACCGATCATTTTACAAAAAAGAACACACTTCACTTGGCACCTTCTCTCCATGGGTGTCCCTAAGCACTATGCCAGTACTAGAATTGATTATTTATTCGCTTTAAATTAACCCCCATCCCTAGTTTTAACTTAGTTTCCAGGACATCCGTCCTTTGGATGGTCTGGACCGCTTGGCAGTTCTCCGAGTACATCCAGTAAAAATACAAAATAATATTCCGACAGCATGTGTGCGTGAGTCAATAATAATAATAATAATAATAATTGTTTTCTCAGACGTAAATGTGTCTAAGAAACTGCGGCGAAAGAACACACGCAAAAAAAAGTTTGGGCACAGACCCTTTATAATAATAATCTTTATTTTCCATATAAAAATACGGTGGAGCAAACGAAATTGTGTTAAGAAGCGATAGCATTTTAATCCCTTCGGTGAAATGTTTTCGACATGCATTATAGGCAACCTGCAATGCTGTTTGGTTTGGCGCCATCTAGCAACTGAAGCAAGAAATATTGGGTACCCCTGGGAGTGGCGGCTGCATTGTTCAAACGTGAGCTATTACTCTGGTGGCGCGGCTGAGCCTAGTGTCTGAAACAACAAATACTGGGTATCCCAGAAAGCCGTGATCGCGTAACGTGCCTAAGCTACGGCCCTAGCGGGCCAATCAGAACGCGACTGGGTATCACCGGAGCGCGCCTCAACTCCGAAGAAGTATCAGGCTTTTCGCTGCGTCATGATCCAATGTGTGTGCGTTGCGCTCGTATACGTCGCGCATTTCGAATCCTTCGGCACGCAATGCGGGGCTTATCGCTCGCCGTTTGCCAGGTTACAACGAGATATGGTGTAACCGTGCGCTCTCACCCTGCTGGCGCCGCCTGGCCGTTGCCGGCTGCCTATTCGCAACTCCAACGCCCTATAGGTGGCGGAGCGGTAGTTCCAAGATGGCGGAAGAGACGGGGATAGTTTATCCAGGATATCCCGTGCGCCTGCTCGCTGGCGCTGTTCAGCGCGCTAAAAATGATTTATTTGTCTACAAATGCGAAGCGGTTAGGGAGGGATCATATTACAGGTGACAGAGATGCTGATGCACGTTAGGAAAACGAGCATGCTGTTATTTAAAAGTTGAAGAAACCTCAAAGTGTGAAGCTTTGTGGTGAGCGAGCGCGTTTTAGGCACCGGCCACGTTACTGTTTGTGGCAGAATATCTTTGCGGGTGATGAAGATGTGTTTGCGCTTTGCCTGGCCATTAGTGCTCTAAAAAGAGCCGCGAACTGTGATCGTCAAGCTTCGTCAGAGCAACAATACACAGTATTGGTGTCTTCGCGTCCCAGCCTCTCAAATCGCTGCTCACCGTCTCGGTTTTAGTGTATTGCAACACATAATCAAACTGCTCTATGGTTATTAATTAAAATGTTTATTACCGCAGGCTACCGTGTGGTGTAGCATTACACCCGCAAGCTCGCGCTGCGCCTTTGAAGCCCAATTTTCCGTGCGCGCCAGAAGTGTCGCCGTGCTCATCACTCTAAAAAAAATGTTGTAGTCCCTACACCCCTTGTCACATATACGAAACTCCAAAACTTCAGTTCGCCGTGCAGCCCACTGTCGTCAAACTGACGGCCCCAACTTTTACGAGAGGCTTGATGACGGCGCAATAGAAGATATTAAACAGCTAAAATACGTATCAAAGAGCGCCGAAAAAGAAAACCGAGGTTTTGCAGTGGGGCCAAGAAAACCCCGATTACTTTCTCTTTTTTTTTTTACAGTCATTTACAGTTACTTACGCTCTTTTAATAAGTTGCCCAACTCGGCTATCAAGACGCTCGTGAAAGTTGGTTGCGCCGGTTGAACGTCAGTGCGCCGTACGTCCAACTGAAGTTTAGGGTTTTCGTACGCTATGCAAAAACTACCCATTAACATAATCGGCGTGTTTAGGGGTTTTGTTTATTGCTCTATCAAAAAAATATATTTTAATACACCGTACATTTGTTGTACCGTGTTGTATGCAACATTGCGGTCCCTCTGGCCAAAACTGCGCGTTCTAAGCTCTCGTAACAAACGGCTGGCTAACACAGACGCGCTTAAAATGCTTCGAGCATTTTTTTTATTTGCTTTGTAATTACCTGAAAGCAAGTACGGGTATTCTGTTCTTTCAAAGTGCTTGGAATAAATGGTCATGTTCCTTGTAACGGCCTTAAAACGCGAACCCATTTCCGATTTGCATTGCTCGACATACCGTTGCGCGACGAGTTTGCTCCTACTTATGGCAAAAAAAATAGACTTTCCGTAGACCGTATTATAGAGTTTTTTTAATAGCGGGAGCGTTTTCCGTCACGTGGAGCACAGATTGAGCTGGGGGCCATGCACAAGACCAGAAATCCGCAGCGTATGCGATACGCGAGAAGTCTATAATTAAATTAGACCTCCCGGTCCTTTGTGCAAGGCTGTTGCAAGGCGGAGGACAAGAATTCTTTTTTTAACGCGCTCACTCTTTTCCGTTAAAACGGCTTCACGTATCAAGGCCGACACTCCTTGCCACCGTTTCCGCGCCGCCATCGCCGCTGCCGTCCCCACTCCTCTGGTTCTCCGTTCGTCCGCGGGAGGGCGAGCGGCGCGCTGGAGTTGCAAATAGTTCTTTCTGCTGATTCGGTGTATGACGCGCTGGAGCCAGCGCGCTCATTTTATCCCAACGAGGTAGAGGGGCTTAGAGCGATAAACCGGGGTTCCGGTCTGCACTCGAAAGTGACCCCCATAAGGCGGCTGCCATTGTACGCAAAGTTGACCACTCGTCACATGACCGAACCAAATGCGTGACGTCACAGGAAAGATGGCAGCGCCCATGCAGCGGCTGGCCCCAGCTGGGCCGGAGCTTGTCGCGTGCTTTGTTGGTTCTCGTTCGTCTCGGCGAGTCGATTTCAGACGTAGAAGCCGTCATATCAGGCCGGTCGACAGCGACTTCAGAGTTCAGCGTGATGTCTGACGTAGGTACAAGGTGAAAATACGGAGGAACGGTGTGCATTTCGCTGGTGACCGACGGCAATATTGCCACGGAAGAGACAATCTGCCCCAGGTTGCTCGCACCTCGGATTGATTGGGATACCGCTAGGATAAAATTTAAGGCGAACTTTCTGTGCTCTCGTTGACCATCGGAACCTTCGAAATCTGCAGTAAAGCGTGTGCAATACATTTGGATACACAGTTTAGCGACGGA
This sequence comes from Ixodes scapularis, assembly GCF_016920785.2. Classification (NCBI taxonomy): domain Eukaryota; kingdom Metazoa; phylum Arthropoda; class Arachnida; order Ixodida; family Ixodidae; genus Ixodes; species Ixodes scapularis. Next base: position 89,616,408 of record NW_024609837.1, on the reverse strand, counting down.
GATTGCGTGAGTCGTGCTTGGCAGTGTGCAATCGTGGTGTCGCTTTGTTTAATGCCCGAAGGCTCACTTTGGTTGTGCGGTGCACCGGAGAGATGCCTTGCCGCTTGTAGTTCCCGTGCCGTGCTAAATGATACTTTGCTGCTTCCCAAATTGTTCCGGCGTAGACGTGCACTTTCACGGAGGACAGGTGTGCGGCGCGCCGAAGAGCTGCCCTCAAGCTGGTAGTTCCTGTGCCGTGCTTTAGGTGATGCTGTGCTGCCTACTAAATTGTTCTGGCGTAGACGTGCACCTTCACGGAGCATAGGTGGTGCAGTTGGTATTGATTCCGCTGGTCTGTCGCACGTTTCGTCGACACCAAAGTTTCATCAACACTCGTTACGCGAATTGCAAGCTGTATGGACATCTCATCGCGCGTGTTACTTACCCAGTCCACCCATTCACGCCGCTTTGCGAGGGCAGTCTGCAGCGGCTCGTTACCAGAAAAGTTCTCACATCGATTTCAGTTCAGCTCGTCCACGGCAGTCGCCAGACCCCGAAGGAGAGGATTTGTTCGAACAGAATGCCACTAAAGCAGTGCAGCTTCTTTAGTGGTCAGGATGGACTCTTTTCTGTCTGTTTTGTTATATTGCCACGGATGCTTGCTCCAGTCCTATTTTCTATCAATATTTACTATTCTGGAAAGTTCCGGGCCATGCTCAGCTGTCATTGTATGTTCTGGTGGAGGTGCTGCGCACTTTACCCATAGCCCTTCACTGTGTGTACCCTGGCGGCTCCTCAGCCGAGTTGCCCGATAACAAGACACGGGTGGCACATTATCCCAAGTCTTAAACTCCCGGCGAGCCGTGAACCAAGTCCTATCCCGAGCCCGGCAGAAATACCGCAAGACGAGCGGGTACCACAAGGACGAAACTCGGAAATACACCACGAAGAACTTGAAATCCAAGCCGGTCGCTGCTACCAGCAAGAACCGCCGGAATTAGGTCTTTTGCCAGAAAAAACCGAAGCTGACTAAGCCAACAATGACAAACCCGTAGCAGCAAACCACGTCCGCTCCCACCATCGTTTGCATGACCGTCGCATCTTGCACTCTGATGCTCTTTCACGCAAGGTGCATAAGACGTCGAGGGCTGGATCGAATAATATGACCGTGTCGCCCGCCACATTGGGTAGATGGACAACCAGCTCCTGCAGAACCTATACTTCTCGTGGAAGAAACTGCGAGGCACTGGTTTGAGAAACATGAATCCTCCTTAACGTCGTGGGAAGTTTGCAAGATCGAGCTGAAGTGCATGTTCATCAGCCAACATTGACGAGAGAGAGCCGAATTCCTGATTCTGTCCAGGACACGGCCCCAACGTGAGCGTCACCACCTTAGTGGAGGATGTTTTGCTTCTGATCGAGCACCCACGCCAACCCTGATGCTACAGAAGACAAGAAGCTAAGAGTCCCATGTTCCTCATGTGAGGGACAACACCTTCAGCAGCCTTGTCCGCAACCCCACACAGCAGTCGAAGGGTTCATATCAATGAAGCTTTCAGCATTGAATGTACACTGCAGGTGCGAGCATGTCACTATCAACAACTCCCCAGCGTCGCGACACTCGAGTCGTCAGGCATCCGTGACATCATTCACAACGGTGTCCGGGAGGAGATAAGGAAGCTAGTTTGCCATCAGTTGCCCGGCTTTTATTTTGATCGCCGAGATTGCTTCAGAAGAAGTTCGACTGGCATTTCAACTGGAAACTTCTTCGAGCGAAGCGGCATCTGACGAAACGAGGGCGACTTTTGCAACAAAGTCACAACGACCATCACCGGCTACCTGTTACTATTCAATGCCGATTCAACAAGACACCCCATCGCCGAAGCATTCCCAACATCGGGAAGAACCAGTGTAGGTCCGCGCTGAACAGAGTACACCGAGGAAAACGGAGGTACTGCGAATGGCCGACCAAAAACCACTCTGCTACCACTGCATGAGGCCGACCATGTCTACTGGAGGTGCCCGTACCAATGAATTGGCCTGCAAGGGTTCGTGCCGAACGACCCTCGACCACGTCTCGATGAGCGTCCGGGGAAGATTGGGGATTATCTTCGGCGGTCTTTGTCCCTGGTGCCGACATGAACCCGAAGCTTGCGATCTACTTCGTCTGGACGGGAGGTAAGCACGACAAAGCAGGTGAGCCGCAATGCAAGGAGAGTTGATCTGGTGTCGGTTGTCGTCCAAGGACAATACCTAATAATTTGCTGACACTAATTATTTGTGTCCACGCCACGAAGCACACAATTTCCAACTTTGAGGGAGAATACCGCTCAGTGACCTTAAGAAATAGAATGGTTGGTTGCTCTCAAAAGTGGACTGCAAGCATCACGAGACTTCACTTTGCCCCACAAGACTTGCACAAGTAGTAGTGGTCGTGGGATGCAGAATAAGTCTCCATTACGAAATGGAAGTGAAATGGCTTGGATAGCAAACAAACATTGTTGCCAGCTATCAAGTCAACGGTACAGCAAACGGCACAGCCATGGACAAAACCAATACGTGCCCGAGCTTGCTGCATTGATGCAGAAAACTACCAGGAAAATTTTGCGGATTAGAAGCCAGCCCTGCAGCTTCAATGCGTCAAATGTCAGTGGGCGCACACGACGTATGATTACAAGACGGCATCAGTCGGTCAAAGTTGCTACTCGACCAAACTGAACACCGACGTGCTAGGAGCGTCATCCCACAACAAGGTCCACAGGTATTACGACTGAACGCCTGACAGGAGACTGTCGGAGAAAGAACTCGTTCTGGAACCATTAACTAAAAATCAATAATTATGTAATCCTGTGAAAATAAACATATTTGATACACTAACCAGATAAACCTAATTCCGCTTGCCTCTACGCCTTGAGAGTTTATACACCAAGAATTGTGTTCACCACACGTGCAGGTCCTTTTGAGGACACTCGCATCTCTGACCCTTCAATATTAATTAATGGGACATACCAGACTGGCAGACTTGTTGCATTGGGCTGCAGTCATTCCACTTCTCCTGAACACACTTCTGAGCATATACTTTAATCATATGTGTTGATGCATTGCTATATAGCAGGACACTTCCTATACGTATGACACAATAGACCCTTTGCGGAACCCCATCAAGCAACAGAACTGTTACCATTTTTTTTTCGGCGTAAAGCACACAAATGGGCCCCAGTTCACGTCGAATGCTAATGCAGCATTCGAGTCCAATAGGCGCTGAGCCGAGTTCACAGTGATGGCGGACGTAACATTCTTGTCGAACATATGACCAAAGTATGAAAGCCTGGGGTAATTAGAGTAGTAGCTACTGTAATTCGTTTCATTACAATTTGGCAAACAGCAAAGGCTACAGTCTCGGTGAGCCAATATGCACGTTGGAGAGAGGCACATGACAACATGCCATTCAGAGTGCTCGTCTGCACAAATTTGTCACACACCTTCTCTCTGTCTCTTTGATTGACTCGAGGGGGCGGTGGCGGTTGTCCTTTTCCAGGTTACAATGATACGAAGTATAGACAACCCACACTTTTCAAAAAAAGGCTATTGAAGAGACCGAAAGGAATGGTCAACATTTTTCAACAAGACTGCTCTTCAGGCAAGGGATGAACACAAATATGAATCATTTTATCCAGGTAATTAGAACAAGTAAATAATTGACCGACTAATACAATGCAATCTTGATGAAAAAAAGTATTGCTGCAATAAATCCTTCGAAGGCAAAAAAAGGTGCAGTTAATCTATCCATACACCAATACAGTTGTTTTTATTGCAAGTCGAATAGCTTTGAAGCAGGTGCCTGCAACGACTTATTCATCCCCACACTCAATAAAACATCATCCTCGTAGCTGAAAATAGGTGTGCACTACGCACTAACCAAAAAAGGAAGAAAAGCGATCGAATGTAGAATCGTCGAGTAGCACAAAGGGTTAAAGATCGCAGGAGCTTCCTCGCTAAAAGTTGCTACGGTTATTCGATGACGCAGGCCTGAAAAAACTTCTCCTAGGCCCTAACGCGACGTATACCTTTCGCGTCGATTCTCAAACATTCCAACGTTCAAACAAAGCTAAGAGAATGCGAAAATTTTATGCTAAAACCACTCAAAGTTATATCGATCCTCGAACAGATCCCGAATCCGAGCACCGGTACGGCGATACGGCTGATGCTGTCTCACAGGTGTTAATATCCAGATGATCCAGAGCGATCTTGCGCAGAAAAGGTATAAAGTCTCATTCCTTCATATTTTCACATTATACCTGCGTCAGCGAGCACGAAAAAGCCCGAAATCGTCGGAAAACCGCTGCACATCACGGCTGCCGCCGCACCGAACAAACTCGCATCCGCCAGCTCTGGGCGCTGCCATCTTACCTGTGACGTCACGGCTCTTGTTAGGTCACGTGACGAGTGGTCACATTTGCGTAAAACATGGCGGCAACCGGGGGGGTGCCACTTCGGAACTTCCGGTTTATCACTCTAAGCCCCTCTACCTCGTTGTTTTATCCACTCATGACGTGGCGCCACCTGCTGCCCGTTGGCTGCGCCGTCACGTTCCCGATAACACACGCACTGAGTCACACTTTTAGTCTCCGACGTGACGTTTCCAAAGACTCGCGCACTATACAAACCTTCAGGAATCCAGAGCCGTGGAGCCGCCGTGGCGTCGGAAAAGCCTGCTCGTCATGCAGCTCGGAGGTGCGGGTTCGATTCCCACCCTGACCGAATTGTGCCAAATATTTTTAAGGCAATAATTTACTTTGATTACGGGAACCTCCCTGGGGAATTTACCTTCAATCCGAGCACTTTTTAGGTGTTTTTAGTCTTTGCACCGTAGACCATTTTTGGTACTATCGCTCGGTCACGCCGCCGACGACATCGGAGTTTCGTGTAATGGGGCAAGTCATCGTTTAGCGTTAGAAAGTTTTCTGACGAGGACATCAGCCCCTTTCCTGCAGCAGTCAACGCTGTGCCGGACCAGTGTGAGGATAAAAAGTAATTACATAAAAAAATATTCAAATCGTCAATAGCTAAGCATCGCATTACAATCATTAATATCAACGTCATTAAAAGTTTCAAATAGAAATCATTCACATCCACATCATTGTCCATATTTATTAGCCTACAATGTCGGCGGTAATGTAAAATTCTCCATTTCTGTTGCAATTTTCAAACAGAAAATATGTACAAAACAGAAAACACGTACGACTGGTGTAGTTTCACACATCAAATTATCAATAGAAGTAATTATTAATGATAAATATCAAAATTACTATAAGAAGAATACACCTTGAAATAGGCTACCCAGTCACGAAACATTTTTTTAAAGTTTAGGTCACCGGGGCTAAAAAAAGCGCTTTTACTATTTTCTTGAACATGCCGATTTTTGGCTTCAGCCGTACTATTTCAACAATACATTTAAACCGTTTATAACGAAGTAAAGGAAACGCTACTATCAGTTTGATATAGAAAGTAGTTCGGTATAGCAAGAACGGTTTACAACGAACTTCCACGATGCGTTCGTCATAAGGCGAGAGCTTATCTTTCTTTCTCATCTCTTCGAATCCGCTTTGTAACACCGCGCTGAAAAAAGAAAATCGTTCTGTTAAGTGCAGATTTTTTTTTGTTTTTGTTTTCAGCTTATATTTCTTTTTAACCGCTTCTCTTTGTGCGCATCCACTTTGGTATGAAAAGTTGTTTTCTTGCATTCTGTGCGTGCGTGAACAGTGTTTTTTTAGCTTTCTCCCTTTTTAAATCGCTTCTCCTCGGAGCCTCTAAAATTTCCTTTCTTCAATACTTTTTTTTCTAAGGGGGGGGGGGGGGGGGGGGGGAGAGGGACTGACTAGAAGACAATCATTTGCACGTTTTTGGAAGCCTTCCCGGGGGAGAAAAGTTCAATATAGCCAACATGTTGTTCGTTATAGAAAGTACTCTTTGCATGCATTTTTTATTTTATTTTTCCGTGAGTTCGACATCGAAAATAATTTGTTGTACGTGGGTTCGTTCTAAACGGGTTTTACTGTGTTCGGGTTGTTATTTATAAGGTCAGATAACTGGTAATCAATTTTATTCATACTTTTATCAAATTGATGAGTTATATAGAGCGTCCCTCTGAGCTCCCGTCTTGAAAAAAGAGCCTGATATTGATTGTTTTATCATAAATCAAAATGCAGTCAAAGGCTACAATGTACATAAGCACACAGCCGCATGCTTACAGCCCGAGGCCATGGTGCATGGTTTGCGCTAGATTGCTTTATCCGGTGAAAACAAACGCACTAAAGGACGTCGAGCTCTGCAATGTAGTGTTTTTTGGCTCTGCTTCAATGGACTCAATGACCTGTTATGACGGCTGCGCTTTGACTTACAGTGAAAATGAATTTAAATGTTTATGACGTGCTTCCATTCACAAAATGCTGACAAAGCTTGTTTTAAAGTCCCGTAGGGGGGGTGGGGGGCTTTGAGGGCCTGGGCATTTCCCCTCCCCCCCCCCCCCCCCCCTCGAAATTTCAGGAGGGGGGGGGGGGGAGGAAGAAGAGCTCCAGGACGGCTTCGTGGATGTCAAGCAAAAGGTTCTCTTTTTGTCTTGCTTTTTACAAACACGTCGGTTCAAGCTATGTACATGCACACGTTGGCCTACCGGTTTAAGTACATAGCGTCACAATTTGACACAGATATAGTTTTCACACGCAAATCGAGACTGGGAGACCTGTGCAAGCCGGTAAACAGAAACGGACTCGATCCCGCCGCCCTGCCGTACCAAGAAATATGCTAACAGGCTCATCACGTGCAAGATTCAGTTGAACCTTCCATGTCCATGTCCTGCGACGCTGAGTACATCGGCCGAACGGGTCACTGCGTAACCGACCGGCCGTCGATGCGGTCGAAAGTCTACCACCGGTACAAGCAGCTGAGGATCCGAACCTGGCCGACGCTCATGAGAACCCACCGCTGTTAGACATCCTCGACAACGAGCTTCACGTTGACGACCAAGTAGAAGAAAACGGGGACCAAGGCACTGACGGAGGCCAGCACAATACTCCACCAGCGAACGGTGCCGAACTCCTGGACGACGATCAACTTCCAGTCAATCTTTTGCCCCCTGATGACGTCACTCCAACGGACTTGCCCGTAGACGTGCCACAGCAGGCAAAGCCAGCAGAGCGATACCTCCTTCGGCCACGAGAAACATTGAGTCGACCCGCGCGGTATTGCGATTGAGTGCTTCTAGCATGAGAAGCCCAGTCTTGGGTAGTAACGCGTTACTAGTAACGCGTTACTGTAACTTCGTTACTTTTTTGGTAACTTGTAACTGTAACGAGTTACTTTTTTAAAACGAAACTTGTAACTGTAGTTCTATTACTTTTTTCTGAGGTAACGATGAAAGTAACGACGTTACTTTTGTCGTTACTTTCCAGTGTTTTATGAATAATATATCACTGAACGAGTACAATTCAGCCATTCCTTGCACTTTCCAAATCGTCTATTCCGACATTTCGAGTGTCAAAATGGCCTTGCACAAAGTTGTGAATACGTTCTTTCTCGCGAGTCACGACCCGAATATAGCCACGTGTAGATTTTATAAAAAAATATCTAGTTATCATTACGCACACGCTTGTACTTTGTGACTGAACACTTACATCTTAGTGTCTTGAAGTACCACCTATGTTGTGTTTTTTTTTCTTTCTGTGTAAACGCTTTTTAATCGGGTGAATCAACCGTGAAACAACAATACACGTGCAGGGCACTGCGCATGTCTCGTGTTTTGATTAGCGCCACTACTCAGCACTGCGCATGTTTCGTATCTTGATTTGCGCCACTACTCTGGCGTGGAAACTTTCAAACACTAACTTCAAGGAGCAACTGCTGCTAAGTTACAATATGAAGTAAAAAGCGTACTTTTTAGTTTTATGCTATAAAACATTGTGAGGGGCGTTTTTTTGTTTTTTCTAAATTTCTTTTTTTGTCTTATAGAAAAGTAACTGAAAAGTAACGTCGTTACTTTTTAAAAGTAACTGTAACGAGTTACTCTTTTGTTGCGGTAACTGTAACGGTAACTTCGCTACTTTTTTCTTAAAGTAGCTGTAACTGTAACGAATTACTTTTTAAAAGTAACTTACCCATGACTGGAGAAGCCTAGTGCCGGGACGGCAACTTCCTCGTGAAGGGGGATGGTGTGATGATCGCTAGTATCGCCACGGCGAAGGAGAAGAAGCGCGCTCTGTTGGAGCGCGCGCCAGGGGAACACGAACAGATATAAATTTGGTAGCCTAAGACCGAACGCTGTCGCTTCTTGGCCATCACGTTACAGTTACAACGACCCCCACTGGCATCTGAGCCTGGTGAGTCTCTAACAAAATCGCTTTTTCCCCCCTGCAGTGAGGAACAAAGCCAGTATCGAAGAAAATAATTTGCCCAGCTTGGCACTCTCACTCGGATAGATGAACTACGTTTCAGATTAAGTCCAGGGGTGCTATGTTGCGCTTTTTGGACTCCCAGGAGACTAGGGAGAAGGAAGTGACGTCAACGACACAGCAAACGCAGATTGGGTGTTGATTTCGTTTTCTTTTGCCAACATCCAATCTGCTTTCGCTGTGTCGTTGACGTCACTTCCTTCTCCCTAGTCTCCTGGGAGTCCAAAAAGCGCAACATAGCACCCCAGAGGCAGCCGATGGTATACAAGCACAAGGCACCCTAGCAAGCACAAGCTCCGGGCATTCAGCGCCCCTGCCAAGCACGCGCGCTCGTGCGGTGCAAGCACTGTTTAAGACCACATGCTCGAGTTTGTAGCATAGGCTGCGTCGGGACCACGGTGGTCGGGACTTAAGCTGGAATGAAGTAGCTGGGCTTCGCTTCTGGGCAAACTGGGCATTGCTAGCACCACTGGCACGTTTGCAAGCCGTGTCAGCGAGAGCACCCGCTGAGCGCTGACGTGCTCGGGCGAGCAGCAGAAAGGAGGAAACTAAGAGCAGAGAAGGAGCATCAGGTGCCACGAGAAAGTTTTCTGGCCGCACGAATGAGTGCCGCCATCTAGTGGTTCAAAGAATGGCTTGTTCAAGATGACCACGCATGGGACCGCCGCCTTAAGGAAGGCCTCCTCAGAAAACTAGCCAGGAACCCAAGTATAGAACGATCTGAACGTGCTTATACCCCATTTTATTATTTACGCGTCTTCTGCTCCGCGCATGCGCACGTGCATGTTCGCCGCTTCGGAAAGCGAGCAGATCACGCGCCTTACGCACGAACACTGAAAACAGAACCGGCCAGGAGCCTTTCCAAGAGAATAACGATATTTCTCAACCATTCTTTGAGGCTTAAAACTCAAGTCCTGAGAAGGTCCTGTTTGTATGGACACAATGAAAGATACACAGCGCAAAAGGAGATTAAAAGAAGAGACACACCGAATAGAACAGAGCGCTGTTCTATCCGGTGTGTCTCTTCCCTTTATGTCCTTTTGCGCTGTGTATTTGTCATCGTGTACAACCAAAACCAACTAGCCCAACCTTCGACCTTATTACAGTTTAAAGGCTCTGTTTTGCTTTTTTGTGTGTGTTTGTCTTTCTTTTATGTTTGAGTTGCGGTGGTTGAACGCTGTAGAAAGGCTAAAAACCAACCCATATGGTTAGACTGTCAAAGTGACAACAGAATGACAGCGGAACAGCACACACAACAGAATAACCACAAGTTGTCCCGTTCCCCCCCCCCCCCCCCCCCCCCCAGCGCGCGCCTCCTACCTTCCATACCGCTTCCGCGTCTCGGAAGCCTTGAGGATGTGCGCGCAGTCAAGGCACGACGACGAGCGTCTGCTGAAGGCCGGGCCTCGAAAGTGACGCCTTGCCGTTCTGATCTTTTGAGCGACTATATTATGCGGGCAGAGACCAAGGGAGAGGACGACACGACAGCGCCCGGGGACGTTGGAACACCGAGCTCTGCTTGGAAGGATTAGAGGATAGACCTTTGTCTCCACTCGTCGAACGCGTTTGAATGCGACAGCCAAGCGCCAGAGGCCGGCGTTCCGCGCTCTGACGCGTTCGACGATGGAAGTGGAGTCAAAGGCTGCTTCCGTCCACCCACCAATCATTCCAGCCAGAGCTAAAGTCCCACGTTCCTGAAGCTGCCGGTGATTCCCATTGCCCGATTTCTCGGCTCAGTTCCTCGCCTTTTGTAACCAACTTTTCGTATTCCAAGAAAAAAAAAAGACGAAAAAAAACAACTCGATTACGTTGTGACAGGATGTCTTCAAACTTCCTCGGCCCAACCGCTCTTTCCGCCGGTAAGAGAGCCGCCGCCGTGATGTGACGCACCTTGACCAGTTCGTGGTTCTCTCCCCCTTAACAGTGATCCCCCGAAATGGAGCAGACGACGCCGAACGGAAACGCGTTTCGTAAAACTTCCGGCTGACAACACTTCATGCCCCAGCAAACCCCAGGTTATCTCGACACCGCCCGGCGGTGGACGCCTCAACGCCCAGCCGCATGATGCAATGCAAACGCATAGTCCGTTTGGCCTTCGGATGGACCGCAGGGCACGCTACGATCCATATAAACCAATCCAATGACGAGTGCGTCTCACGTGACCTTCGGAAGAGGCCTCGCAGCGAAGGGCGGACCGCGTATAGTCAAGCCGTAAAAGTTTAACAGCGCCGAATCGGCTAGGCTGGCTCCAGGCTTGTACGACACTCACTACAAGTAATCAAATTACCCGCAATCTATTACTTTTTGGAATAATTATGTCACAATTCGGATACACAAATTAACAAGTAATCGTAACGTTGACCGTAATACCTTTGGAAGTTACTCGTAACTATTTGCCCTTTCCTTCCGAATGGCGGTACAAGTTTCATGTCGAGCAATCCTCGAACAAAATCACCAACAGGATGGTGGTTTACGGAAATTGGTGGATTGAATAGATACGTAGTTCATAATGCGGTGATTCTAGCCCAACTATCGAAAGTACGAAAGACCCATCGTCGAAACGACCGAAAAATATGTCGTTCCCAACAATCTAAAGTAACCAGGAAAAGTAATGTTTTTTTGCTTGTTTGTTTGTGTTTTTGTTGGAACGGCTTAGTTCTTTTTTCTCAAATAACGGAGTAATCTAATGGATTACTTTTTTCGGGTAGCGCGTAAAAGTCTGGATGGCTCGTACGGTTCGTGCCGTTCCATGGCAAGGTCCAGCGGGTTGTAGCCTAGGTGCCGGCGGGCCCCGATAGGCGCGCCCCGCTGTCGCCGCACAGGCGAATTCATCGACGCTGAAGTTAGATAGCGAGCCGCCCCGCCACCGCGCGCCCTCTTATCGAATATTCGAGCCCGCCCCGTTTTAAAGCCCTCTCCTTCTCCTTCTTCCGTGCAATTAGTTATACCCGCCCTCCCGCGAGGAAACCGCGCACTCTCCCATCCCCGTTGTTCCTGCGTCTGTCGTGCTCCGTTCGTCCCTAGGCTGACGGGGCGCTGGAAACTAGGCGCTTGCCGGTGCAATCAGCCGCCTCCCCTTCATCGCCTGACCTCGCTCTCTTCGGTGGGCTGTACACGTGACTCGAAAAGACGAATCGATGAAAAGTACGAGTACTATCGCTTAGAAAGGCTTCCATTAGATTACTCGATTATTTGAGAAGAAAAATAATTGGGCGTTACTCGAAAAAAGGAACTGTTACTTTTCCGATTACTTCAGATTTTTAAAGCGACAGATTTTTCTGCCAGTTTAAACCGGGTCTTCCGTAAGTTTCCATTTTTAGATAAGAATTACCTCACTATAAACTGGTTCGCTTTTTAATACACTCACATCGGTTAACTATCTTCCGATCGGAGACTTTGCTCGAGGATTCATTGGCACGAAATATGCGAAAACAAATGGTGCCATTAGAAATGCGGGGGAGAAAATAGTAAGGGTTGCAAATAGTCTTACTACATTCAATAATAAGAAGGTAACTCTCGCCATCCGTTTACTAACACGTGTATTTAAACGATTACGAAATTACCCTCAAAAGTAATCGACTAGAAGTAATGAGCACCGCGCGAGTGTGGCCGGGAATGGAGCGGGAGAATTATCACGTGACGAAAGTCGTAGCGACCTACCGACGCGCGATTGGCTGCAACGAGCGCTTAGCTTTACCGCACTGTCAGCTTAGGGTTGAACCAAGCGTAGCGCGTGTTCTTGCATGTTAGCAACGGCTCCGCATGCGACCGAGCGCTGTAGAATGCGAGGTCGTACTGATTGTATGAGGGGAAGGGGGAAAAGAGGTAGGAAGCGGGGCTTACAACACTGACTAGGGTTTTATCGGTTTAGACAACATTACACGAGGGGAGGGGGGGATAAGTTCGACGCAATTAGAGACGCAGATCCGACACGCGTGTTAATTGGCGTACTCTACTTCGCTTCAACTTACGATGGAACGCGACCGACGTTACGAAAATTCCCAGCCAATCCGGCGCTGTGATCGTGTGACGTCACAACGCGTCTTGAGCGACACTGCGCTTCTCCCGGACGTCACGTGACGCTCACGCGGTCTTCGGATTGGCTCCGGCGGCTCTTAGCGTCCACTTCGGATCGTCGAAGTGTGATGAGGGCGTGAAGGGAATGCGGAGCCTTCGAAAGCGCGAGGATGGAGACACACCCCCTCTCCAGGGCTCGAATTAGCGGTGACCATCTGGACAATGAGGCGTAGATGGGGAAGATTTGGGAAAAATGGGGATGGCGTGGGGAAGGGAACAAGGGTTTGGGACACGCACGTCCTCGGCTAAGTTGTCCGCCATTACTGGTCTTCGGGGAAGCAATTGAGCGTTTTCCTTCGCCTCGTCGCGGCTGTGTTACTGCGGGGATAGTTTCGACTCGGACTTTTACGACGCCTTTGTTTTTCTCCTTTTTGTGTTCCGATCGGAAAGTTTTGGCCCGTTTCGCCTCGTATACTGTGGTGTGTTCTCCGAAACGACTTCGAGCGCCACTGCTGGTATTGTGTGTTATTACTATTATCATTATTCTTATGGGGCGTATACCGTGTCGCCCTTAAGGGAGCTTAATTCACTAGCCGAGGTTCTCTTGGCAGGCTCGATAATTTCCAAGCGCACGTCGTGATCGTCCGTATAAGCCAAAAGTATCACCGCAGCTCTTTTCTGCTTCTTTCCTTTTAGACAATAATATACCTTTTTTTCCTAGTATACATCTAGTGGCCCCTCATTTAGCCTAATCCAGCATTGTATGTGCATGCACCCTGAGCAGTGTAGGCCACGGAGGCTGCGTCACGGTTCGGCTTGAACTCAGCTCGTACCGCATCGAGAACGTGTGCTGTGGCATCGTTCGGCAAGAGTTCGGATCCATAGGCTTGTCTCAATGTTCAAGAAATGGCGGCTGGTAGTATCGCCTCATGGAGTTTTCAATGGGATGTGTTGACGATATATTCAGACGGTTTCCATGCTTTATATGAAGATGCGTCTAAACAAATACAAATAGAGAGCACCACTTTCCAAAATTTCCTTATGAAACTTAAGTTATAAGGTCCCGAGGCTCTCTCTTGAGAGTTTGATTGGAAGTGACTGGTCAACTCTGCATACTGGCGGTGACACTACGTCTGGACTCTTTTTAGAGTTTACGCAATTTAAAAGGCTGTACAAAGTACGGGTTATATCGGCAATAATTTGCCCGCTACAAAAAGTTTGTTCTCATCGACTGCATCGCTATATTGTTTTTTTTTTTTTCGTTTTTTTTTTTTTAACTCTATGAGGTTTTGTGTTCTGATATCGAACTCTGAAGGAATCTGATGTCGAGGGTCTAGTCCTCCAGCTGGTCGGGACTCTGGCGAAAGATTGTGACTGCGCATGCTCAGGACTTTTTCGGCAGCCCAATATATCGGGATTGCTGCTCGCAAAAGGCGATCCTTGGAATGGTTCCTAAACTGTTTGTCTTTTTTCGCAAAGGTGCCGCAGCGTAGTACAGACAGCGTCAATTTTTGCCCCATCCGATGTTCACCCTGACCATCATCAATATTAGACGCAAGGAATTCTGGTTCGTTCCTCATTTTCGTACTAATTATTTGCTTCACCCCCTCGTTAATAAACTGCCCACCTCGCTCAACGACTCCGTCTCGGACCTCATTGATATTCACTGCTTAACTAAAAAATGGCGTGCGCTCATTTCGTATAGGTGGATAGCGTTGTTGCTCTATTATAATATTATCGTATGATGTTTTTTAGGTGCAGCGACACCGGACCTATAGTCAAGTTTCCTATGGGAAACGTTTTTGTCCGGTGTCCTCGGCATAAATTTCTTGTAATGAGGTTCAAGTGACACATTTTGAAGGTTGGTTCTCACGTTTGCGATTGAGTTTGCTCGAGTGCATTGGGTTCGATTGTGACTGTTACAGAGTGCTTCCAACAGCTCGATCTTTGGTCACGTGGTTTGTGGGCCGTATTTTCGGTATGAGATGTGAGGACGTGATCGTCTGCGAATGTCTCCGCCTTTTCCTCCTGCATTCCTACTGGCCACGTGACAGCGCAGCGCATGTGCCCTTACGACGGACCGTCGCAGGAGATGTCCGCCAGTAAATTGCAAGCGCGCTTTCCGTGGTTTTGAGATGAACCCTCTTTTCAAATCTATGCTTTTTAGAAACCTCTCAGTAACCTGGCGCCATCTACCGGACGTCCCTCGGACGCCTCTGGCTTGTGATTGGCTAAAATTTCCAGTACATGCGAGATCAAATTTAGCACTGCTTATAAAAAATAGTCGCTTACTATTACAAAAAAAAATGTGAGCCAGTCTGTAGACATCTTAACGATCTTTAGCATACCTGTCCACTTCCTATATTATCGTCATTTTCCTACAATTTTTCTACAGATTTTTTGTCAACAGGAGTCTACAGAGCGCAGTCGTCAGAAATCCTATCAACTGTCTGTCGCCAACGGTCGTTAGACTTTGCGTCGCCATATTCCTAGATTTTCTACAGACCTGACTTGATAGATCATACACACTGAAAACATGACAAAATCGTTGATATGAGTCATAAGCAGTTTTCATATGTAGTACCCCACTGAAAAAAAAACATTTGGCACCTATATGAAAATGAACGGGTTCATACCGGTAACAGTTTAACCATATCGGTCACCCGTTTGTCAAACTGGTCGCCCGTGTGGCTCAGAGGGGTCCCCCGTATGAGCCATAATATTCGCCTATTTGGACAAACAGGTCACTCCTTTGGCAAACGGGTCGCTCCTCTGGGCAAATGGGCAACTCGTTTGGGCACAGTTGTCGCACGTTTGCTCAAACCGGCGACCATGTTGCACAGACGGGTGGCCGGTGACCGGCAAACTGTACCGGCTTAATCAAACGGCTCTCCGGAGCCCGTTTGATATTGAAGGTACAGATCGGCGGCATGGGCACGATGTTTCAGCCGTGGCAGCGAATGTTTCCGGACGGCTGGTAGCGCCGGTTCTTCGATTTCGGATCGTCTGCTTAATGCAAGTAATTATATTTATATTTTAATTGCGCTGATGTTCGCTTATACTGCAACTAAAACTAATGCTTTTTTACGTAAACGCGCGACGTTGGTGAGCCGATATTTTTGGAAGAACTTTAAAACTTTGTGCATCTTTGTTGCCTCAATTTACTTATTCAGCTCGAATCTCTCCCGCAGAAGACGCGACCGAGTGAAAGAATGTGCTTCTAGACTCCGTTTCACTTCAATTCAAGACGCAGCGAAGGTAGCGCGCGAACACGCGGCTGCAAGAACATCGAGCATTGCGAGAGCACGCCCGCCGTTGCAGCAGTCAAACTACGAGCTCGCGCTGAGTACTTTCTTCGCTCGGGCGCAAGCCGAACTTCTGGCCGCCCCGCCGCCATTTCCAGTGTTCGAGCGTGCTAAAATGCGCGCGCGCGCGCCTGCTTTCCGTGGCTACAAAACACGTATCACTGGAATGCGTGGGGAGAGGGTCTTGGCGTCCTGCGCCTTCACCTCGCCTCCTCCCTTCTCTCTTGTCACCTCTGTCACGTGATCCGCAGCAGCGCGCGAGCTACACGCTGATAAGCAGCGACATACGGAAGGGAGCGCCTGGCCGCAGCTTTTACTTTGTCTGCTTGTTGTCCGTTGCAGTTCGAAATTCGCTCGTCCTACCAGCTTCGATCCGTCGCCTAACCTTGCGGTCTTATTAGGATGTCTCTCGACGACGTATTGGATGTGCACCAAAGCTATCAGTGTTCGGAAGTCCTACGTGCATATCGGCAACAAGCGATTCTTCGAAGAAGTCAGGGATTCTTGCGGTTTGGTTGTGTTCGGCAAATGACAGCTTGTGCGCCGCATCGTGTTGAAACTTCCAAGGAGCCGTTCCCTCTCGTTTGTGTTCGTGTGGTTGTCCTGCTTCGACCGTGTCGACAAATATCGTGGATTACATCTTTCAAGTCCGCTATTATTATGGTAAGTGCACTGCAATCTACTTCTTGGCAACAATTGACCGTTCTGCTACGCGTACTCTTCCTCATGATCTATATAATTATGCAGCGTCCATTCTCGCGGCAGCCGTGAGAATAATTTCCCCGAAAGTCTAACTTTATAGTCTAGAATTACCTCAATTCTTGTTTTCTTTGCAATCTTCTCAGTAGTATAAAAACTTAGAGTCCCTCTCACATTTCACAGGTCGCTTGCACATTTGTACTTGTCTACAGAAGAAGTAATAAACTTCGAGGAGAATTGAAAACAATCTTTTGTGTCCATTTTCCTGTCCATTTGCAAACACCTACGCGAGCACATTTGTTCTACGTGTTTCCCCCCATGTTATAAATAGCTTTATCAGTTTCGGGACGTCTTAAATAAGTTTAAGATAACCAACCTCCCAGACGATACCCATTTAAGGCTAAAGCATAATTTGCCAAATGCTACATAGTCGCAGGATTTTATTGTCACAAGATCCGGCCCTGATAAACATTTAAAAAGAATGTTTATCACTTGTCTACAGCAATTCGTTAGAAACTCTCTTATTGGCGCTAGAAAAGGGACAGGAGTGTTGCTAGAATGTCTGTATGTTTGCTGTACAGATTCGCCACATTATCTGTACACTGAAGTCTACACAAAACCTGTAGGAAGCAGCGGCCAATAATCTGTAGACAATGGTTAAAAAAAGTGGATACATTCTCCCTAGGAAATCTATGCTCTCAAGCCATAGTTAGGTCTAGAAATTCTGTAGAAATTGGGTAAATACTTTTGTAAGGGTATGATAAGTTCCAACATTGCAGGAATTATTGAGAGCCCACGGGAAACAAATGATGAGTATAAAACTAAACAAAAAATAGCCACGGAAGTTGGAAGTAATCCACGGCACTCTGTGAACCGGTTTCCAGAGGCGGTGTCTTGAACCATCCTTTAAAAGCAGAAACCGGATTAAAAAAAAAAGAAAACGGTTAAAGCGCAGGCGAGCTGGTGTAAGTTATACATGATGATTGAAAACCTTAGACAATGGTTTAAAAAACAGAAAAGCCACAGTCTCAGGTTGTCAATCATCACGGCTTTTAAATGCGTTTTTTTTTTAAGCTGCTCAGACTAAAATATATTTTCGGAGTACACAGGATTTCCCCTTCCCGGATTGCCATTTAATTTCTCTGAATTCAAAATATATATTTATAAATCTTCACGTAAAGGTTATGCGAAAAGCAACATTAACATTTTCCCGCGCTCTCCAGTGATGTGACGTTGCACTTTGCATGAGCTGGAAGTCGAACTGTCTTATAAGAACGCAATATTTCGCGTGATCTTTTTTAGAGCGCAGCTCTTCGGCGCGCGTTTACGGGTTTCGCGCGCCGGCGTAACCGCGCTAAATTTAGCGAAAAATTGACGTCACGTGACCTCAACCCCAGTTCAGTTTCCCCGCCAAATTTAGCGTGGGAAAGTGACGTCACATGACTTGGCGTCACGTCGCCTATGAACAAATTTAATTTCTCCGCTAGATTCAGCGGGAAAATTGACGTCACGTTACCTCGAACCGCAATTCAATTCACCGCTAAATTTTTCGGGGAATCAAATTGCTGTCGAGGTCATGCGGCGTCAATGTTTCAGCTACATTTTGTGGGAAAAATATGAGAGGAGGAGAGAGTGCGGAGGAGGAGAGTGACGGAGGAGTAGAAGGAGAAGATACGGAGAGTAAGCGCTCGTGCTAGTTGGTGATTCATAGTTCCGAGGGTAAAAGCGCTATACACGAACTCAACTCTGTGACGGCACGGCGCGGTGGTGGCGCGTCGGTCGCACTTCCGGTCTGGGGCTGTGGGCAGAAGTCCCCATGCCAGACGTGTATTCCTGCGTTGTTTTGAAAGGAACCAGACTAAAACCTAACTTCTCGTCAAAACGCCGCGACTGGGGTCTTACCAAAAGTGTCGAGAAAGGTTTGAAGGTCAGTTTTCACGTGCTCGGTTCGTCCGAGAATCTGGATGTGTGCCGTGAAAAGGGAAAAGCAGGCGTCGTCGGACAGCGATTGCTTGGGTGGGAAACACTTTGGGTTGAATTCACGGATTTTTGTGGTCATCATATTTAATTGTTTGGTTCCAACATGAACGCCAGAAAACCGTCAACTTGTGCGGACCACCTGCGGACTACGTTCAGTGCGTCTTTAAGTTCAAACGGCCGCCTGATCGTTCGAACTGTCGTCTGCTCTTTCAAACGTTTCTGCTTGTCGTCTGTTATTTTAGGCGACACCGGCCCGTAGACCAAATGTTGGCCCGGTACTTGCGATAAGAAGTAAGTGCAGGCCTCAAATGACTTAGATTTGAAGGTTGGTAAGCAGGCTCGATGTAAACAGTAGATACAAAAAGATGTTGATCATTGTTACCAGTGACTATCACCGACTTGTTATCCATAATTCACTTGCTCCGATTCTGCTTGCGATTTTCAGTACCGACGTCGACTATCTCAGCTACGCTTTTGCAGCCCGAGCGGCGTCGCAACTGAAAATTGCGAGCTGCGGAATCCACGCGGAATGAATCGCCACATGTCACATAATTTACGCGAAGTTTTGCGGTGTAACGAGCCTCGGTAATTTCGCTGACAGACAGCGCCCAGGAAGGTCTAGAATCAACAATTCGAAGGCGAAAAAGGGCAGGGGGGCTCACACCGACGCCGACCACGTCGCATTTCAGTGGTTTGTTTATGAGCGACGGCGAGCTTCTTGCCCGCACCCCCATCGCGCATACGCGGCGCCGGTGGCGTCCGCTAGAGGCGCTCCGGTTTGTTTGTACACATGAGTGAGTGTACAAAAAACGGACTGACAACTGAAAGAGACGAAAAAACACAGAGCGCTCTTGTGTTCTTCGTCTCTTTCACCTGTCCGCTGTTTTCTATGACTTTTACCCTCGGATGGTAAGGAGGAGGAGGAAAAGAGAAGGGGGGAAGGAGATAGAGGGGAGGCGCAAGAAAGGAAGATGAGGAGTAGGGCAGAGGAGGAAAAGGAGAAGGAAAGGAAAAGGGGAAGAGGAGGTGGACAAAATATGGGAGGACGAAGAGCAGAGGAGAAGGAAAGGGTAAAGAGGACGAAAGGGCACACCCTACCCTCCTCCTCCTCAAAAGTTGGGCTCTGATTTTGCCTTACAGAGATATGTGAACGCCTTTAATATTTCATGATGGTCATTGCTTTTTAGCATCATTTCCCAACATCAACCTCGTCTGAGCGAGCTGTACTGCCGCCCCATATTCCAACATTTGACCCACGCTTTCAGTTGTACCAGTAGTGCTTCTCAACCTCTCAGACCCAATTTGGAATCTGAAAATCTCCCCCCACCAAAAAAAAAGAAAAAAAAAAAGACGACATTACTGTGGCAGGTAATTTGGGTTACTACTTCGGATGGGTCTATTAACATGTTGTATCAGTTTTGAGCCAAAGCAGTGACTATCAAAACTTTGTATCCATAGATTAATAAGACCAACTCAATAGTGCCACACAATGCCGTGTCGCTTCTTTCGGCATTGCGCATGCACAGGGAAATGCTTCGCCTCACGCGAATCTGGTTCTTGCGCATATATATAAATATACATGTATATACATATACATGTATATATATATATATATATATATATATATATATATATATATATATATATATATATATATATATATATATATATATATATATATATATATATACTTAGAGTTTTTCTTTCATTCTTACACATTTGTTAAAAAAAAAGTTAAAGCTACATTAATGCATTTTCTGCAAGTGGGTCATGCGGCCAGGCGGATATTATGTGGGTGGCTAATGTTTTCCATAAGTCGGCTAGTTAATTAAAATTTGTTAATTAACTTTTTAGTTAGTGAAAATAACATATAGCTCTCATTAGAGTTTGCTGAGCGTCATTGGAAACCACTAAATCAACTATTTTTGGCAGGACATAACGCCGGGGCAGCATTTTACGGCGTTCTGTAAAAACGCTTCACTTGGACGCGTTTCTAGATTTCGATTTCTTATCGGAGCGCACCTTTGCGCCCGTGGTCCTGCTACCCGGTGGTCGCGGCGCGAAGCCTCCCCCTCACCTCCCTCGTAGAATGAAGGGAGGTAGGGTGCATGTGTGTTGCGCGTCTCAGCCACTGCGGGCGCGGTGATGCGCTCCGATAAGAAACCGAAATCTAGAAACGCGTCCAAATGGAGCGCTTTTACAGAACGCCGTAGAATGCTGCCCCGGGCATCTTTCCAAAAATAGTTGATTTAGTGGTTTGCGATGATGCTCTACGTTTTTCTAATTGAAACCACATGTCTATTTTTAGTCATTAAAAGTTAATTAACGAATTTTATTTGACTAGTCGACTTATCGCAAAGATTAGCCACCCATATAACGTCCGCCTGGCCGTATAGCCCACCGGCACAAACCACATTAGTGTACCTTTCACGTTTTTTTTGAAAGAAATGTGCAGGTATAAAAAAAACATCATATCTACATATATATATATATATATATATATATATATATATATATATATATATATATATATATATATATATATATATATATATATATATATATATATATTCAAAGATATGCACGTGAATGAACCGTACTTGATCGAGTGAATCGATATTACGAAGTTTTACAATATGTACGATAGATTTACAAGGTGTGGCTATATATTGTCACGGGTGGTGAGTCGTGACCAGTAAACAAGAAATAAACTGAAATAAATAAACGTTTAATGTGGCGAACTTGTGCCAAAAATAAAAGGGTACAAAAGATAATAAGAGAGCGTCGCGGACGTCGAAGTCGGCGTAACAGCAGAGTCGAACGCTGGGGCGAAACTGACTACGCTCGCCTTGCGGAATCCCTTATGTACCCTCGTGGGTGTCTGGATCGTTCGGCGTAGAAGGTTCGGCGCGTGGAACATTCTAACCTCGAATCAGCAACACGGTTCTCGAATTCACCAGAACCTTACATTACAGTGTCTACAAAAATGCGTCTCCGCGGCCAGGAATCGAACCCTGGCTTTCAGCGTGGGAAGCAAGCGCGATAACCGTTAAGCCACGCGCGCGCTGCCTGCTTGGCTAGCTGCGCGCGCGGCAATATATACCTATATATTCTGGAAAAGGAAGTGGAAGATGAAGTCAGTTCGCCCGAGGCCGCCATCGTTCAGTCAACTATCACCCCATTAAATCAACCCTCTTACAGGTCGGTGGAGGTGCGAACAACTTCCTCACCTCTCGCTGACATCCTGGAGCTCCGCAGTCGCGGAACTGCGCCACTAACCATGCCCGAAGGAAATGGGAACGACACCGACCAACCCATCACGCAGCGGACCACCCCTACCCTTACCGTGAACATGGGCGTACAAACAGAGGGGGGGGGGGGGGGGGGGCAAGGGGGCGCTTGCCCCCCCAGATCTCAGAGTAAGGGGGGGGGGGGCATGGTATGTGTTTCCCCCCCCCCCCCCCTGAAACATTCGCCACTGGCCAGGGAAAACACTGGCCGGCGGCGCCCAAGGTATACCAAGGGCATTGGCACCGGCCCTTGGGGGGGGGGGGGGGGGGGGGGTCCGGTCTGCCCCCCACTCAAAAACAAGTTGGTACGCCACTGACTGTGAAACACCGCCAGCGGGATCCTCCAACATTCTCAGAAACCTCAGATGAGGACGTCGATGACTGGCTTAAGAACTAGAAATGGGTGAGTCACCACAACAACTGGGGCGATTTTTTTCAAACATGCCAATGTCGTGTTTTTGTTTTTTCTGAAAGGCACGACGCTCCATTGGTTCGACAATCACGAGGACACCATATACTCCTGGGATGGGTTCAAAGCCCCGTTTGCCGAAGCGTTCGGCAAACCAGAACATTGGAAACGGCAGGCCTGGGACCCATTGCTCCGACGCTACCAAATTAAAGAGGAGTCCGCTACCGCTTACATCGAGGATGTTCTACGCCTGTGCCGGCGAGCAGACCCCCAGATGACTGAGGACGACAAGGTTCGTCATTTGCTGAAAGGACTGTCATACGAGCTCTTTTCGATCGTCGCCCCGAAGTCCCCTGCAACCGTCACCATCCTTGTTGCAAAATGCAGGAAATACGGAGAACTCGACGGCGCACGACTTTTAAAACGCCCTTTTGACCAGTGTTGGGTAAAGCACATATAAAAAGTACTTCAAGTATAGTACAAAAGATATGAGACGTGATGTACTTCAAATAAAGTAGCAAGTTCACTGGGTGCAATAGACTTGAAGTAAAGTACTATAAATACTTGTACTTTCAAAGTAAAGTACAAGTAATCAACACAATCTTTCATGATGCGCTTTCATTCCCCTATACAGTAATTTTTTAACTGGTATGCATTGCCCAGGTGCATGACCTATTTTCAAAAACAGCGGCAAATATCTGATAAAGGCAATTGGCCACTGTGTAGTTATTTTCAGGAATGAAGCCAAATTCACAAGTCCCTCTTCTGAATTTGGCGCCGGTTGCACTTGATTATTGCACCCAAGGGCGTTAAATGTACTGTGAGAGAGTGTCAGCCCCGTATCTTCCGCAAGCACTCCTCTCATACAGTATTGTCCTCTCTTTAATGAAAAAAAAAATACACCAAGTGTGCAAGTGAGCTGGTGATAATTATTCGTAATGTGACACCTGAGATCGGGGTGCGAAAAAATTAAGGAAAATTCAAGTCGAAGGAAAAGAAAAAAGAGAATGTCTGAAAACATTGTGACGTTATCCTCTGTTGTCTTTTTATTCGGCTTGAAATTTTAATTTTTCCGCACCACATTTGCAGGTGCTACAGTATGATTAATTTTGCTCTCCTAATATTTTAAACCTCCTCGCTTGCGCTGACGGACTGAGAGGCAGCGAGAGTTCAAAACCTACGGGAAATCCACCCCCAGAGCAAACGGAGAGGTGCATCGTCTGCTCACTTTTCTGATGAGAGTGGAATAGCTCCCCAGTATTTTTTTTGGAGTTGACAAAGCATCATTTTGTGATACAAAATTAACAAAACCAAATTTGGCAAATGTACTTTGAAGTCGGGAATTCTACGTTCCTGGGAAAGTACCAGAAAAAAATACTTTAAGTAAAGTACAACTACGTACTCAGAGAATGTACTTCAAGTGAAGTACAAGTTTCCTAAACCTACTTGAACTAGTACTTTAAGTACAATGTACTTAGAGTACTTCCCGACACCGCTTTTTACCGCCTTCCCGAAGTGGCCCACAGCCCTCCAATGGACAAGAGTTTGACTACCTTGATAGGCACCATTATTCGTGAGGAGCTGCAAGAATTCAAGGTGCAGCTACGGGCCGCTCACGATGGTCTGCAGTCCCACAGAAAACTTCGAAGTCTTCGAACTACGATCCAGAACGAGATGCGTGCCGCATTGCACCCCTTGACGACCACGTCACCTGCTTACTCACCAGCGGAACCCGCAGTCACCTCGCTGTGTGCCTACCAGACGTTCCCCACTACGCACCCGCCAGCTCAACGAAATCAACCGCGTCGCAGAACAGACATCGGGAGGACCGAGGACCAGCAACCTATATGCTACTAAAGTATGATGGAAATAAAATATTGTTATTATTATTATTACTATTGCCATACACCTGGCCACATCCTGCGCTACTGCCGTCGGCGGCTGCATGACGCTGGCTACCACCGTACTACATTCGGCCGTACTTTCCGCACTGACGGTCCTGACGACAGCGCCGTATTTCCGGAAAGCCGAACCACCGACAGCCCTACGCTCCCTCGCCTCCCAACACGCCGTTCACCGACCTACGAAGACAACGGCCGTCCCTCCACCCGCCGCTCCCAGAGTCCCACTTTCACATCCCAGAACCGCTGTGGCCGATCCTTGTCCCCGTATCCCAGTTCATCGCCGCTCTATATCGCCCCTCAACGACGCCGCCCCGTCGACTTCGCCACCGTCAAACTGAAGAGAGCAGCCCGTATCCACACCGGAGGTCAGACTGCACTTACTCGATACGCCGCAAATCCTCCAGCATCGTTGACTACTACAGGGAAAATTGGAGGACGCAAATTTAACGCGTTAGTCGACACGGGAGCTTCTAAGTCGTGTTTATCAGAGCGTGTTCGCTCGGGTGCTCACACCTCCAACCGTCGGACACTTGCTGCTTATGGGAATGGGAAACGGTGACTGTGTTCAACTGCTTGGTTATTGTACCCTTCCTATACGCATTGGTCAAAGTAATCACACCGTAATATTTACAGTGCTCAGCAGCTGCATCGCCGAAGTCATCCTAGGATGGGACTATTTGTCGTCCGCTCACGTATTTATTAATTGTGCTAGCCGTGAACTTCACCTGACGGATTCTGACTACGCCCGCCCACTCCCCCCCCCCCCCCCCCCCCCCAATTCGACTCTCGCTGTTCTCCAACTTCAAGAGGATTTGGTCCTACCACCGAAGACAGCCTTTGCAGCTGTCTTTATCCCAAGCAAGACTCTGGAAATATCATTCTGTCTTATCTAGCCACTTGCCACTACTTTTGTCCAAAAAGGTGTTGTAATTCCCTCTCCTCTTGCATCAGTAACAAAAGGCAAACTTCATCTATGAATCACTAACACCTCGTCCCAGCCCCAAATCCTTCCTCCTCATAGCCGTATTGCTAACTCCAACGCCCCTACAGAAGACAATTTCACGCCGTTGTCTAGCACATTATTGTAAGTCCTGCTCCCACGATCTCCAACGATTTCTCCCAACCAATCGCAAGCATGATAGACTCAAACCTGGGGACACGAGAGCAGAGAAGTTTAGCTCAACTCCTTACGAGCTACTGTGACACGTTTGACTTCGGCACTGATACACTGCCACGTACACTATTGTAGAGCATCACATTGACAGTGGTGACTCACCACCCGTTCGGAGTATACCCTACAGGGTTGCCGCCGCTGAACGTCGAATCATTCAACAACAGATCGATGGCATGCTTTAGAAAAAACGTTATTGAGCCATCATCTAGCCCGTGGTCCTCTCCGGTTGTGCTAGAGAAAAAGAAAGACGGCTTCTGGCGCTTTTGTGTCGATTATCGCAAACTCAACAAAGTCACCCGAAAAGATGTCTATCCGCTACCCAGAATTGATCACACGCTCGATACTCTAAGCTCTTCTTATTTTCTTATTTCTCATCAATGGACCTGCGTAATGGCTATTGGCAAATTCCGCTTGCCGATACCAATAAACCCAAGACCTCTTTCATCACATCCCAAGGTCTTTATCAATTCATCGTAATGCCTTTCGGCGTTTGTAATGCGCCTGCAAACTTCGAGCGCATGATGGGATCCTTGCTGAGAGGACTAACGCGGAACATATGCTTGTGTTATCTTGATGATGTTGTCCTCTTTTCAACCACGTTCACCGACCGCTTAGGATGCTCCGTCGGGTCCTTGGCTGCTTCCGTGCTGCTGGGTCGTAACTAAACTTCAAGAAGTGCACTTTTGGCGCCCGCGAATTTTGTGTTTTGGGCCATCTCATTAATTCTGAGGGAGTACGCCCGGACCTAAAAAAGTACAGGCAGCATTCGAATTTACAGTCCCGAAAAAAGTAGATGTGCAGATATTTCTGGTTCTATGCATTCTTTTCGCGAGTTTATACGGGCTTTCTCAGATATTGCCGAACCACTTAACCAGGTGCTCCGTGCTGGGGTTCTCTTCAACTGGACTCTGGCCCAGCAAGATTCTTTTAACACACTCAAGAAAACTCTAACATTCGCCCCTATCCTCGGTCATTTCATTGAAGGTGCGGGTACTGAAATAAGAACAGGCGCCAGCGGCCATGGCACCGGGGCTGTCCTCGTTCAGGTCATCAACGACACGCAGCGCCTCATCGCATATGCAAGCCGCACTCTTACCAAGTCTGAAAGAAACTTTTCTACCACAGAAAAAGAGTGCTTGGCTGTCATTTGGGAGATGTCAAAGTTTCGGCCATACCTCTACGGCTCTTCCTTCCGGATAGTAACGGGTCACCACGCATTTTGCTGGTTTTCAAGGATCCCTCGAGATCCGTTGAAAACAGTGGACAACTAGTGGCGAAGCGATTTGCTCGTTTCTCTAGTTCAGTGGTTCTCAAATGGGGGTCCGCGGACCCTTTGGGGTCCGCGAAGGCATTCTAGTGGGCCGCCAAGCCCTACCTCATCAGACGAGCATGGCAATAAAAACTGCCTTTTTTTCAGGTCGAGAAGAAATGTTTCAGCTTTGGGCCAGTTTTCTCATGTCTCTGTCAATAAGAGAGTTCTACTTCATGCTAGCACTTAGTTATTTCTATATATTAAATCAATATTATATTTAAGCTATACATTTCCCCTCCTCTAACCACGAACGGGATCCTCCATCAGCTCCGCCGATTCAAAAGGGGTCCGTGAAACATCGATGGTTGAGAACCACTGCTCTAGATACAAAAAGAAAAAACACCCTTTGTGCAATTTTTTACTCTCGCTCTCCCCCTCACTGCCTGAAAGTTCATGACCCACTTTTGTACACAGAAGAATCTTTCGCTTGATTAGTCTTTACTTCCCTCAGGTCATAATAAAAATATAAAAGTTTTAAACCCGCAAAGGTAGGGTGCTGGTAACCGGCGTCCTGTTCCACATAGTGAAGTAAATCAGACTCTGGTAATAGTATGAACCGGACTGTTACTAAAACCGGCGTAAAGATGAGGGGTGTTTCTTGGCTGGTAGCATTCCAGCAGTCCCCGTTCGCATGCTGCCAAACATATGGACTCGAACACAAAAGTAACGTAAAAGTAACGTTCGTTATTTTTGAAAAGTAACGATAACGGTATATTGTTACTTTGTGAAAAAGTAGCGTAGCTCAAGAACGCGCTAATTTTTACCAAACTAACGAGTAACGCTATTTCGTTACTTTCTTTCGGTAAGGGACACAGCACGTAAGTAAGCGCTCTGTCCTGTCCCCTTGTTCAATTCTTAGTCCTTCGCGCTTTTTGAACCACAGTCTAGATGTACACTCCTCTCTGGCGGTAAGAAGATAATAACAGCAATCTTAGTTTAGTGTGTGAGGGGAAAGGTTGAAAGTAAACTTGTCTTCAGAGGTAGGGGTGCCATCTACCGGCCACGTCAAGCGTGAGGACAAGATCGCGAAAAAAGGCGATCGTTTTTTCCCACCTGTCTCGCAGCCCGGCGGTGACTAACTACGGGCCCTCGATCACTTCAGCAGCGTGGTCTTCGTCCCGGTACTTTGGCTTTCCCCCTTGACGAATGCGCGCAATTTCCCCCGAACTTCCGTGAGGGGGTGAGAGCGACTCTCTCTCTCTCCCTTTCTTTCCTTGATTGGGGAGCGCTCTGTGACGACCGGCCTATTATTTACGAGGGAACGGAGAGAGAGGGGGACCGCAGGAAGTAGCGCACCTTCTCGCAGGGCAATCGGGAACTCCAGCGCCATTCATGGAAAGAAGAACGAGCGCCTGCACACAAAAGCCCAATCGATGCAAGGGTTCGCGTTTTTGAGCCTGGTTTGTACGGTCCTTATAATACCGGGTCTTGCGAGTCTTTTTTGTTCTTTTTGTGAGGGTTTTCGTGAGGTTTTTGGTGGCCCGTGGCCAATCAGAACGCGGCACAGTGTTGTTCTTCCCATTTAAATATGAAATAAAAAATAATATAAATATTACTTAGCTTTTTTGTTTGATTTTTTTTTTCTGTTTTCATTCGCGGCTTTTGTACCAGGCAGTTTGTTAAAACGGCACGTTTTTCAAAGTACGCGTTCCAGTCAGATGTCTAAAAGCTACAATTAAACCGGTTCTCGATTTATAACTAAGGTTACCAAAACTGAGACGGATGTGCCTAGCCGTGCTTGAGATGCAAATAAGAGAAGCTCGACCTCAATCAAAAGGATTGAAAATATTGGGAAGAAGGATTGTCTTAACGTTCCAGGTTACGGGAGAGGGGGGGGGGGGTTTAGTCCGTATTATTTTTTGTGCTCTTTCATTTCATTGCTTTCGTTAATATTCGCTTGGGTTAGGAAAGATCCCTCTTTGTTTTATACCGTTATGAGGAATCTAAGGCCCTGTCAAATTTGAAATACGAACTTCCTGGAAGAGTTATCGCCACGTGAACGTTGAACGTAAATAGCCCCCCATCTGTCTGTTGTTATTAAAGTCACTAAAGTGGCACACAAGACTTAAGTCTCATTTGCCATTGGCTCAACCTCAGCTCCCTTCCGAGGTAAGCTTTTCCACACTAAAAGTGCAAATACAATGTATGCTATCATTAAACCAAGCGAATTGAACATAGTCTTTTTCGAAGGCAATTGGTGTTATTTTCAAAGATTCTGCACTTCCGAGGTGATGCTTGCTTTTAAGTGAAGTAGTTTCCGCCCAACACATTTTGACAAGAATAATATGACGCGTTTTCTGATTGGCCTTCTAAGGCAAAGCCATTACGCTCGCTCTACTTCGCAATCAAATGCGTTCTATTTGTTTAGTATTTTCCTTTATTTCGTGCTTTTTTTTTTTTGAGTGCCACTTGGTGTTATAAAAATATTCGGCGAAAGGAATAATTAAGGGACAAATTTCTACAGAACACGTACGACATACTAGGGTGAGTCAAGTGAAAACCTCAGATATTCATTTATCAGAAATGTATTTACCCGAGGTGGTGCCTATCTGTATTTTTTGTAGCATAGAATCCTAACCGCTAAAGTTTCGTCTTCAGACTGAATTCCCGTTTTTTCGGTCGCGTACAAATTCACCCATGCAGCCCATGTTGCCCCTCTTCATCCAACCCAACCACCTCTGTTAATCACTTTGTTAATCACTCTGTTAATCACTTGGGGCGAGAACTATGGCTGACTTTGACAGGTGCAGCTATTTCATCTGCCGTCGCTTAAACGATTTAGTTTTGTGACGCGGTCAAACTGCTGCAGTAAACCCCGGTGTCACCACTTGGTGTGCCTGACCTAAGGGACATTATTAGCCTCACCCGCGACCAGGGAGAGTCTGCCACGTAGCTCACACCGTTGTCGAACTACCTGACCTGTCGGTACCCTTCCTTGGGTGAAATAGAAGCTTCACCCTACTGAAACAGCATTTGGCAGTCAATGTCAATAGCTCTGACTTCTTAACTACTAAATGTTTGATCGCAAAACGCTGCTCCTGTTTGCCGCTTGCCTGAAGTGAGGCAGCCATTTTTACGCTGTTAGTGCCATGTCATACTGCGTGTATTCATTAGGATCGCTCGATTTACCTGCATCGTTGCAGAAAAGTGTCGGGCAGTGTGCTCCCGGTGTATGTGCATTGAGATACAACTTTACACTTTTCTGCACCGGTGCAAGAGGTGCAGGAAAATCGAACGAGCTATGGTGTGTTACAACCTGTTGAACACTCTTTTAATTATTGCTAATAAGGCTGCCAACATGCAGAAAAAGTGAGTCATAACTCGAAATGGTATTGAAATTTCAGGGTTTTCATTCGACTCACAAATCGTAGTATTTATTGAGGATTTATATTCTCCAGATCGTTCATCATGGAGACCTGACATATATTGTGAATGACAAATTATGTATAGGATTGTTTATGTTTAATACAAGCTTTTTGTGTACTCTAATAAATCAGAATTTTTTGAAAGTGTGCTGAATAGGGCTATTTTTTGATGTGCGGAGTATTTAACAGGTGGGGACCCTGCAGCGGATGTGGCCCATGAACCGGGTGGGGACAATATAAGGAGAACTTTTTTTCACAACTATTATTCTGCCAAATTGTTTTTCTTCGGGTTATAGACAAACAGGCTGTTCTACAAATAAGCCCTAGTTTGCTCAGAGAAAGTGTGGTCAGTGCGGGTACGCACAAACCAGATTCGGACGAGAGAAGCCGTCTACGCATGCGCAGTACCGACAGCAACGTGACCGCAGCGGCATCACATCAGAGAGCTGAGTTGGTGTATACACGTTTGCAAGTCCGGTCTCAAGGCGCTGCCTATTTGTTCGATTGGGGTGGGCTTGGATACGTCATAGTCCGATGACGAGGTCTTGTTAAGGCGTCGTAATCGGATTATGGCCGCGCCCAAGCGCATTCAACTGAGCAAGATGGCGGCGCCCTGAAACTCAAGGAGGTTATAACGGGCAGGAGGTGGCGTCCCTATCCCCAATGCATGAAGCGAAGTGTAACGGAAGTAGGCGTGGCCACGAGCCGCAACGAGCATTTCTTGACCAATGGGAAGCCTAGTGAGTGGGCGCCGCCATTAATTTCGGTGCAAACAACCGCGTTGCGATGACATTTCCGTGGCAACGCGATTGTGTGCACCGAAAGTAATGGCGGCGCCGACTGTTATTTGAAACAGCGCTTAACGGGAGACTTTTAAACCGGTATGGTCGGAATTGGATGAGATTATTATAAACAAACGCCTGGTTGCCCAGCAGAAAGTAAGTGACTAGAATTGAGACGCCCTAGACGACGCACCGTGAAGGACTTGGCGGTGCGCAACGCATTTTTTAATAGATCGCACGAGCGCGCATGCAAGCCAGGAGCGCACAGAACAACGGGCTCGCGCTTCCAGTTCTGACTTCGCTCGCACATAATGTGGAACTAAGTATAAACACTCACGCTGCAAAGCATTTGCATCGTGGACGCCCACGGCGGATGCCGACCGCATCGAAAGCTAGCCTCGTGAAGCACACGCCGGAGCAGATTAGAAAGCAGACGAACCGCCAGTGCGCTACCCCACGGCCTCGGAACGGGTGCGCAAGGCAGTCTGGGATTAAACGCCTCTTCCGGCTTCACTCAGGGCAACGTCATGCTGGGTCCTGTCTGTTTAAACGTCCTTGCCTGAAACCGGACTCGCAAATATGTATACACCGGTTGGATATAAAATCTGGAAAATACGCCATAATGTATAAAACAAATTATCGTTTTTCTTTTTTTTGTTTTTTTGTGGGTGGCGACAGATTGACAGAGCAGTCTTCTTCTCTGCGTTGTTTTATTATTTAAACCCATGCCTCAGGAAGATCGTATTTTTCCGCTAAATATAGCGGGAAAACCTGCATTCACGTATAATTGAACGCCAATTTCATTTCTCTGCCAAATTTAACCGGGAAATTACTGCGTTCAATTTTGCCTTACAATACCTTTTTTACATATGCGGTCCTAAACGCATTTCCATGTCCAACCTTGGGGGGGGGGGGGGGGGTGCACGGCGAGGCAAGTCGTAGGCGCAGACATCGGTGACCCTGAGAGGAAGTACGAGAAGAAGCACGACATAAAGCGGAGAAAACAAAAGCTGACGAGTGGTTAGACGCAACGAGTTGAAGTTGTTTGTGCGCTTGCCAACTCCGTTCATTCCTTCTTAGACGACGCTCGATGGCGGTGCTTTTCCTGCGATATACGCTAGAAAAGAACTATAGGTACGGACCTTAAACACGATGTTTTCGCGCTTCTTCGCATACAGTGTGGGAGCGAAGGCCGGCCACCACCACCAGAGGCCGCTACGACCACCCAGAGAACATCTGGGCCGCGCAAACATCCGGCCGCGCAAGTGCACCAAAGAGGGGGACACGCCCACAGTGGAGGGAGACGGTCCGGCGACACAGGGACGTGTAGGTCGAATGCCCGGCATTATTATACTTTATTCCTAACAACCCTTTGATGTTACTTTAATAAATGTAGTTTCTTGTTTTTGGAAACCCCGGCTCCGTGTTGTTCCTCCCGGATGGGCATGCAGCAGGGCAACCCTACCACAACATTAAGTTGTCGCTAGTGACGTGAGCCTATTCGGGACGACCCACTGGGACCAGTCATGTTCGCGTCCACAGCCGCCGTTCCAAAGCGGCCGTAATCCCTGGGATCTTTCGTCTAAATGATTAGAGTATGCACCTTTGTCACTCCTCTGAGCTAGCTGCCGGATTATGCCACCACCATTCAGCGGGGACAAGCACCACCGCTATCCCGTTTTACTCCGACAGCGGTCCATGCTATGATTGGATAGAGCTAATCAAGCTGCGCCAAAAACAGCATCGCCACGGCGCTCATCGGTCTTTTGCGTTTGATATCAGCGACTAGACCAATGACGCATGAAAAGAACAGTGCTGGAAAGCGGCGCACTCACTGTGCTGGACCGGTTTAGTCGGCGATAAGAAACCCACGCAGGCAACGAGCACTTTGACGTTACATATCATCGCTGAGTCGGCGCCAACTCGGCAATTGAACCCGAGCCCGTTGCCGAGCGTGCTTCGACACGCTGATTGGAAGCGAGGACCAGCCGAACACCGACGCGGTGCTCGTGCTATCCGGTTTATATGCCTTCGTTCAATCGAATTCTGACGACATGAAAAATTCTAGCGCCTTACTTCGGCTACTCTAGTTGGCTTTGGCAGGGCACACAAAAGCAATGAATGAAGTAAGCAGCCAACGTCCGGCTTAAACACTAAAGGCCTGTGCAAATAGGACACATCGCAAATCGTGAGGCTACACAACTTGGACATAAGTCGTGCGGCTGTCCGTTTCCTTCCATTTTTTTCTTTCCTCTTTACCGGGAGCAAGTTTTTCGGGTTTTTTATTTTTTTTTTTTTGTCAAAGTTCGCGCGTGTCCTTGAAGGGGATCTTGCGCCATCTTATCACGTAAGTCCGGACAGCCACTCCCAGGCTCTGTTGGCTGTCGGTCAATTGCTCTAAGGCCTCCGCTGCTCTTCAGGTACCGCAAAACGAAAAAGAAAAGGGCGGTGGTCGAAATTTTGGTCAAATAGCTCCGAATCACGTGATAACACAGCTAAAGTGACGCTGAACGCGGGTAGGTTTTTGAACGCTAAGGTACAAAACCCTTACCCTGGAGTAAGATCAAGTAAATTTTGGATGACGTCCAAGGAAACCAGGCCCGCCTGACGTCAAATCTGACGAGCACCGAGGTCAACGAAACGCGGAGGAAGCGAGGAGGAAAATCTTGATGTTTGTTCAATGGTGTTCAAACGGATATCGGACTGCCGGACTTGAACCGCATCACAATCCTCGACTTTTGGTGGAGTTGTTTCGCCTCACAATTTCTCGTGTGTCCCGTTCGAACAGCCCCGTTTACAAGCAAGCCGGCGTTTGCCCACAGCGCCATTGCGTGTTGGCAGAAACTGGATACGCGTGCGGATAAAGAGTCTGCGTATGCGCGAAACTGACAGCCGCACCATCGCAGCGGCGTCAGAGGGTTGAGTGTGTGTATAGCCGCGGTCACACTGCTTACACGTCGTTCCAAAAACAGTCCGCAGACAGCGACTGAGGCGTGTTTCTTCTTTCTATGACGGTTCTGTCCCATTGTTTGAGCAAACACTCTCTGCACAGATGCTCGAGGAACACGTATGAATGAAGCAAACACGCTTCAAATATGCTTGATGCTGGTCCGCGGATAAATCTGGCCCCATTTCTGCTGCGAACTTTCGTGTGATGCATGAACAGCGGGACCGCGACCTAAGTGGTACGCTTTTGTGTTTAGCGCCATCTGTCGGCACGTGCTTCCAGCTTTCGCCAGGGGCCTTATGGCAAACCGACGTGCCCAACGGTCGCTTCGGAAAGCACCCTCCCCCCCCCCCCCCCCCTCTCTTTTTTTTTGTCCCCTTCGCAAACGCTTGGAACCAGAGTGCCGCTGTTTTTCTGAAGCGGCCAGACAAGAGTTGTGCATTAGTGGACTAACGCTGGGCTGCGGCGTCGTTAATTGCGCGGCAATTATAAGTTCTCGCCTAATCTGCTCTTTGACGGCTGTGGCAGTGTTTTTTTTTTTTTGTATACATTTAGATTACGTGTTTAAAGTGCCGCTGAGTGCCCGTACTCAGCAGCTTTTAAATGTGAAGAATGTAAATAAAAGCTGGTTCCTACATTTGCGTTTGAATGCGGTTCCTGGAACAGGTCTTCAACTCGTGTGTTTAGCGCCGTGTCCCGCCCAGACATCATAAGTGGTCCCTAAGCGATAACAAATGGCGTCACGCAAGTCGGGTTTTCACGTCTGATGTCGCGATACTGGCGGTTGCTGTTAGAAGTCCCGATAGAAAAGTACGAGAGAAGGCGAGTGTCGCTGTCGTCGTCCGTGAACTGTCAAGCTGGAGACCAACCTGCAACAGAACAGGCGCCTGCCCCATACAACACGACTGCTGTTACGCTGCCAGGACTGCTGCGCGCGACAGCATGACACTTGTATGACGTCATTAGGTGGAAATCGAGGGAGCACCTTTTATAAGGCGGAAAATATGCAAGTCAGAGTCGTGTTCCACACTCAAAATAGGATTTGGTCGTAGAAAAACTCCTAGGTGTTTTTCACTTGTTCATATTTTAAACCCTAAAACGTTATTTTAAGTACTCCCTAACTTAGGTCTTCGGAAAAGAACATATAAGGGGTTCTTTTAAGGTTTTTTTTTTACTGGAAAGAGTTCTTCATCTTTCTCTTTCTTTGTCTTTCTAGTGCGCCAGGGGGCGATAGTGCTTGAGGCAAAACCGTTCTTGACTAGCTGAAAGGCCAAAGGTCGTCAAAAAAACCTTTTAAGAACGATATATATATATATATATATATAACTTCTTAGACGTAACCCTTACAGTAGAGGATGGGAAATTAACAACAAAGCTTTATCGCAAGCCAACAGATCGGCAACACTACCTTCATTACAAAAGCGACCACCCACGTCACTGCAAGAACAGCATACCCTATAGCCAGGCCCACCGTTTCAAACGCATCTGTTCAAACGAAAATGATTTTGACGCGAGCGCTCAGAACCTTAAGAACGTGTTGACACATCAAAATTATCCCCCACGTGTAATTGATAATGCGATCGATAAAGCCAGAATGTTGAACCGCAGCGACCTCCTGGAGGACCGTCCCCCGCAGAGCAACACGCAACGTACAAATCTGTGTCTCACCTATAGCACTAACTATCCTAACGTAAATAATATTTTAAGACGGCACTACAATATGCTCGAGCAGAGTGACCGCCTAAAACGCGCATTTCCTTCCCCACCGGGGGTGATCCATAGACGATCACGCAACATTAGAGACGTGCTGGTAAATTCTCGGTTAAACTCTGCACCGCGACACAATGAGTGCAGGCCTTGTAATACACCACAGTGTTTAATCTGCCAACAAATTCAACAAACAGACACAGCCAAAAGCACGCATTCGCAATACTCTATGAAAATTAAAGGGGAACTGACATGCAACTCTTCAAATGTAGTGTACTTGCTAGAGTGTAGAGTATGCAAAATGCAATACGTAGGACAGACCGAGACAGCGTTTAGACTACGCTTTAACAATCACAAATCTCACTCTAAAACTAATCCAGGCCTTCCTCTTTCAAAACATCTCCGTCTCCCAAAGCATTCTTTCGACGAACTATCCGTGACATTACTGGAAACAGGATTTAGATCAAACCGGGAGCGCGAACAGCGAGAGTCATACCTCATATACAAATTTAATACTATAGAAAAAGGAATAAACGAGAGTCCAGGAACACTTGCATCAATAAGAGCATTAACCTAGACTACCCTTTCATGGTGGTACTGTATTTTCGACTGGAATTGGACCACGTGATTATTCTATTGAGACCCCTATATTGTGAATGTTATTTTCTATGGTACCGTGCTGTTCCCGTGCTTTTCTCTTACATGCGCGCTTCATGTCTCACTAATCACAGCTCAGAAACGTACCCTCATTCATCGCCCCCCCCCCCCCCAAATACCACACCCTCTCTTTTTTTTTTTTTTTTTTTTTTTTTTTAAGTTGGAAGACAGGGCAAACATGTTTTTGCGATTCTTTGAATTTTCGGTTTTCTTGACACGCGCGGCGCCCCAGGGGTGACCGTCGCGGGGATGCATTGGCGCGTTGGGGGCCATCAGCCAAGAAGACGTCGCCGTCCACGACCTATTGTGGCCACTGCTGTGAGCGTTCAAGCGCACTTTGTATTTCGCCGCCCTGAAGGAGGAGCGGGCTCAGCTCAAGTTATTTACTATTTAGAAACGCGTACTTAGCCTACACCCTTTTCCTTTTTTTTTTTTTTTTTTTTTTTTCGCCCCTTAGCTTTGACTTTTTTTGCCGCAGCGATATGCCCGCACTTGAATGTCATCTCCTGACGAAGCCGAGTCTCTCGGCGAAACTGTCGATTAAACTTCCTCTGTTTGTTGTTTTTCACCGTGAGTTCTCCACTTCGTTATATATACGCCTTCGGCCCCTTGGCTCCTAT
Source organism: Ixodes scapularis (assembly GCF_016920785.2). Taxonomy (NCBI): domain Eukaryota; kingdom Metazoa; phylum Arthropoda; class Arachnida; order Ixodida; family Ixodidae; genus Ixodes; species Ixodes scapularis. The sequence goes on along the minus strand of NW_024609837.1, from coordinate 89,579,814 downwards.
GCCACCATGCCCACTATATATATATATATATATATATATATATATATATATATATATATATATATATATACTTTTGATCAGCGTGACGCACCAACGCTTTGTGCGCTCGATTGATTTCTGTTTTCCCTCTAAGGCCCTGTCACACTCAGGAAATATCCGGCGACATCAATACAACGTGTTCATCAACAGTTGGGCAGCATGCTGCTTTTTTGGCTCGTTGTGTCCAACAATCGTGTCATACTGCGCAAACATCAGGACAACATGGTTGACAGCGACAATGTCGCGGTCGTCCATGTTGACAGCTTTAGCCAAAAGAGCAGCAGCAACTTTTGTTGGACACGCGTGTTGCTCGGTTCTGTGGACGACCGAATTCTGTGTCGACAACACGGAAACACAGATAGCTTCAATTGTAGAGCGCCCGATCAGCGACTTGCTCTTGCTAATAATTTACCCAAATAAAGTCCTGGCAAATGATGTTTAGAAATAATCGAGCTTTAGGTGCTCCTGAAACAGTTTGAAAAATTACATATACTTACAGAAAGCGACTCTCCAAAGTGCCCCTGTTACAGCATTGAACTTTCGTACTGTAAGTTAAAATTATGATTGCCAACAATGATTAGCAGACATATTGCTAGAACAGTAAAAATAGCACGCTTACTTACTAGATCAAGCTATGCTCATTCACGAAAGCGAGTGATACAAAAGTCCTATCGTATACAAAAGTCGTATCAAGACCGCAGAAAACACTTGGAGGTGCAGCAATAGACGACAATGACAGAAAGCTATACCGGGTCACCACGGAGCTACCAGTTTCCAAGTTCTGGAAACGATAGCTTGGGGTCGGCAGCCGTGCATTTCCAGTGGGCCACCTCCTGCGGCACCAAAGAGAGCAACCGCACCCCCAGACCGACCAGAATGCAGGGGCGTTACCGTCTGAAAACTTTATCGAACAGCCCGCACCCTCACTTAGGCTCGCTGGCAGGCCCGTTTCAACCGTCCCTGAACTACAGAAACCCGAGTAGCGCTTTCCTCGACATTCAGAAGAACACGTCATCCTTGTCTCGTATATTATATCATCACATAATCACCTGCGCGGTACAAGGCCTCTGCCCTTCTGCGGTGCCGCAACTCTCCTAGGCCAAACAAAAAAGAAGAAATTATTATTATTACATGACGACAGCGTATTTTAGACCGAAAATAACAATTCCCAAAAAGCGCAGAGCGGCTTCACACGCTGGCGTAAATCGTAAAACTACCACCTGGCTCGTCTTTCTCGCTTAGGGCTAGCGGCTTTGTCTACGAATGAAGAGCATCTCAATAAAATAAGGAGTGGAGAACACTTTTCCAAGTCGATTTTTACATCCACAGTCACTGCTGCATGCCGTCCCGTCATAATTTCTGTGTCTTTAAAGGGAGACTCAAACTAAGTTTGGAGCTGAGCGATAGGCGGAACGGTGCAGAACCCCAAAACACCACACCTACAACGATATCTCTAATGGATGGAAGTATTTGTGGAAAACATGCGCGATTGAACGCGGCCGACAAGGCCCGCGATACATGTGACGTCATGATTCTCATTCCCTCTCCTCCTCGCTTTGTCTCATCGAGTTGGTGAACCGATGCGAGGAGGAGATTAACGAGAGAACTTCCCCTCTTTCTCATCTATTTTAGGAGGATCGTGAAGTCAGAGTCCTCGCTTGATCGCGTCCTTCTTTTAAAAAAATACGGCCGGCAGCTCGAGATATCGACGTATGAGTGAGGTCTTGGAATTCATAGAGTTCGCTTCTCTGGCCTTTTCCTGCAATATTCACATTTTGGTTCAGTATCCCTTTAAACTCACTCAACATTCTAGAAACACATTTCCAGCTTCGCCGCACCGCACACGAATTAAAGTCAACAAACAGGAAGGCGAAATGTTCCACGTGTTGGCCGTGCAGTCGACGCGGTGTGACAGGATGCTCTCCAGCAGTCGGAGAACAAATCGGTGAACAGGGTTGCCGGGTGACAAAAAAAAAAACATGTTTTCCTGCACTTGTTGTTGTCTGAATGCGACAGAGTCGCCGGAAACATACTTCTTCGTGTCAATAAACAAAGCTGTTCAACTGTTTTCTCAGCGTGGCAGCGCCTAAACCGCTTACATCGAGAAGACAGATTGACGCACGCACACTCTATATCGCGTAGTCCTGGAACTGTGTATGACTAGACCGAAAGGTTTGCACTATTTTCAATACCAAAGATCTAGGCGCCCTTATAAGAAACTGTCCTCTAAACTTCGTGAACATGGTAAATGAATTACGCTAAAATTGTAATAATATACACAATGGTTGAACGTGTTCCTCTGCCACATGATATATGGCGCTAGTGTGCCAGTCTGTTAAAACTTTAAAGCCCCTTGATGTCTTCGTCTCACAAGTGGCGTGACACTGCAGAAGCGGTAGCGCGCACGACTGACTGTCCAAAGAAACCACGGTCGTTACAGGTTGGGGAATCGTTTTTATGCTTAAAACCTTTGCCGGCGCTGTTGATGCTTGGTTTTGATCGCTAGTGTGAAAAACGTGTTGCCTTGCATGTAAGAAATACCTGCTAGACCCGAATATTAATCCTTCACGTTGTGTGTGTGAACACACCTAACATCAAGGGCCTTGTTCCGGCGTTTCGGAATAGGCGTTTACGACAAAAAGCACTACGTGTCGAAAATTATGGTGCTGTCGGCCGTGCAAAACTGCAACATAATGGGCTAGTAAAAAAAGCACAGAGGTAAATCAGCAGGATGTAATTATTATGTTTTCCGCCATAAGGGCAACACTAGAAGCTATGTTGAGCTTGAAAGAAACAGCGGGCGGGATTGAAAAATCCATGCAGGCAACGTCTTACCAATATGACGAGGTACTAAAGTAGATAAAAAAACAATGCAATCAAGTGAAGTTAACAAAAATAAGTAAAACAACTGAAAAACAAAACAAATTGCCGCCGAGATAGAGGTAAACAAGTAAGGCAGGAAGTCAACTGCCAGAAATGAATGAGCCGAAGAAAAAACTTAGGAATTCACGGTAAATTGGAAAGGCTCACAACGATGATTTGGTCGCGAAAGTAAGTGCAGTTGCAAATAGACTTCATGCACCGTACTTGGCAATGAACGAAGTGGCTGCAATGGATAGGTTGCCTCCAGACCCTATAAAACACCAGGAACCATCGACATATTGTAAACCCTGAGATGGGGAACGATAAAAAAAACGGACGAACACCAAAATCTCAAACGCAGCTGAATTTTATTGATATGAGCATACCAATAAATAGACTTTCAGGCAAAAGAAAAAGAGAAACCATCGTTCGTTTTGTTCACCGGACAACTAAAGATCAGCGACTAGATAAACAATGAACTCTGAGGAAATCAAAAAGCGACGTTCACGTCCAGCAAAAAGTAACAAAGCACGAAAAACAGCTTCTTTGGGAAGCATAGAAATGAGATAGAGAAGAGAACTACAGATATGTCTGGTGCAAAAATGGAAACGTCCTGGTACGCAAGCCGAACAAGAGCCTATATAACAACAGGCATCATTGTTTGTTTAGTTCACCAGGCTACTAGAGAACGGTGACTAAATAAGCAATAAACACTGATGAATGGGAAAATGCCTCAATTCCAGAAGTAAGCTGTAGAATACATTCTGAAGTAAGTTTCTGGTATGGCAAGCAAATGTACTAAAATGCGTTTTTGGCGTATTAAAACGCAAACACGGGCAGGCGAAATCAAAGGGCAGAATTGAGGAGGCGTAGATTACACCCGACGACGAAGAAGCCAGGCTGGCGCCGCCGTTGGTTCAAGTCGGGGGAAACAAACGCACGTGCGCGCGTTGAGGTGGTAAACACACGGACGAGGTGCACAAGGAGCAGACGAACTTGCCCGCCGTTCAGTAAATGAGGGCATAAAAACCGAGAGGCATACAAAAAATCACGAAGCAACGAAGAAGATGTTTAAATAAGTAATAAAATCAATAAATAAAATACCCGTGACGTAATTTCTACTTTGAAACGCTCCTGCTTGTGCGTGTTTTTCAAATTAATTTAGTTTCTCAATTCAAAATTTAAAAAAGTTGATCGAGCAGCTTGACATGACCCTCGGCCAGCCTTCATAAGGCAGCATCAGGTACCAAAACCAGTATCGGATTCTGCTTTGCCAGCTTTAACTCCATGTACTCCGAGCTATGCTGCGCTATCGCACTCGGCCACCAATTCCCCCCAGCTACTTGATACCAAGGCCGTAGGGCTGGATTTATTACTCTGACAAACCGGAGGCCACCGCGGAGCATTGATTGGACACGAGTGTGTAGCGTGAGTGTTCGGCTGGAACTCGTGCTTAATCGTCCAGGACATGAGTTCCATTTGAACGCTGACGTAGTAGTCGTGTCGAATCTGTGTGCCTTGCGCTGGACTCCAGTAGGTGACTTCATGAATCCACAGAGACGGCCTTGCGGTTTAGGAGGTCTTGCCTTCACTCAACAGATGGCAATAAGCGTCTGCCGAAGTTTTCTTGTTTTTTTTTTTTGGTGGGGGGGGGGGGGGGGGGGGTTATAGTTCATTTGCGTTTAACCATAATTTTTAAGAAAAGCTCCTGAGTGCTTAAAATAGTAGGTTGAACTCGGACCCAAAGTTGGCTATCTGCGTTTCAATGAAAGACGTGCGTGCACAAGGAGAATCATTTCGTAAGGGACTATTTACGGCCATAGAATTTGACTTAAGCGAAACAAAAGTGTGCCTCACGTACTGCGTTGGTGTTGGTTTGTGGTTGTTGTTGCAAATGAATTATGTACATTGGGGTGCCGTTTAACTTCATGACTCATCATTTTGCTTGTCGCGTTTTAGCGTTTTGTCATAATACATTAAACAAACTTTGGTGGGTTTGTCTTTATTGCTGGATTTATACTCCACTACTCCACAAATATTTGACATGTCACTTTTTTTTTTCTAATTTAACAGCACCGACGTTTAACAACTAAAGTGCGCTATATCATGACAAGTCAGTTATGTTTGTTTTGTTTATCGTTGCCAAATTTTTATTTTTATCGTTGCCAAATTTCAAATTAATGAATTATAATTTCGCACGTATAGTTCTTTTTTATGTTTTTAGTTAATGTACTGTATCTCAGGCACCCTATTTTAGGGGGCCTGAGTTGTCACATCAGCACCTTGCTTTTTCCTTTGCCGCCGCAATTGCCTTATGCAGGCGGGCCGAGGTCCACATCAAGGTGCTCGATAAGCTTCTTTCCTCAGCCTCCCCCCCCCCCCCCACGCCTTTTTATGTAAATGGGGAACTAAAATAGTATGATTTTTGAGTTAAGTACAAATAATCTCAGCTCGATTTAACTTAATTCAGTTTTATTTTATGTCCAACGCAGTGCTGGAGACCCCCAAAAGAACTGCTGTCACAAGCCGCTTGGCAGTCTCAGGGACCACGCAACGTTTCAAACTAGAAATTGTGTCGCAAGTTTTTATTTATGTATTTTTATATTTATTTAAAACGCTTTCTCGTTGCTTCGTGATTTTTATTTTCTTTACTTTCTTATTGGCAAAGGCTCCGTGCTGATTTCCTGCAGGGCGATAATAGGATCCTGAAATTCACCATGACCATGGTTTCTTCTGCTCTCAATAATATAGAAGCTAACTTTATGATGTACTATTCAACTTACTTATTTCATTACTTATTGTCCAGTGTTAAAATTGACCTAATCCCTCTTTTAATGCATTTTATATTCGATTACCGGCCAGATGCATTAAAAAGGAATGGCTTTAATTTTTTTTAACTGTGCTTTTTGTGGTACCATTTACAACTCTGCAATACATAGGTGTAAAGTGTTGCCTTTATACAATTCTAGGCATGCCATAATCTATTTATTTAGAACGGTGCGCTAGTCAATCATAGATAGATCCTTAAAGTGTTATTCGCGCTGACGGCTATATTTGCCACAACTATAGAGGGTGGCTGAAATAAAGGGGCTAACTGTACGATTAGAGCGATTAATTGGCACCTGCTAACCCCCCAACTGAAGTAATAATTCAAGGCACATTTAAGAGGCGGTTGTCGTCATTCGAAATTTTAGGCAGTTGCCCTCTTCCAGCGGAGACTGGGGACAGTGTCCTTGGAAACGTCTTCTGTGGGCAACGGCGAGGATGACCGAGTCGTGCCAAGAGACGAATTCGGTACCCTCGTTGAGAGGCGGTTCAATAAGCTGTAGAAAGCAGATTTGCTGGGCGGAATCTGTGGGCACCCGGTAGCCACGAACATCTTCCCTCGGACGGAACGACCCGTTTATCACTATTATTATTATTAGCTCTACCTCGTTGTTTTGTACTTTAAATAGATGTGGTTGTAGTGTTGGTAAGACACGTCTACTTTGCCAGAAAAAAAAGAAAGAACGGAGGGGAGAGCACGTCAGTGGCTACGAGGCCTGGACGAATAGAGGTTAAATGTTAATATATATAGATAAGTATAAAAAAACACTGGCGAGGTGTTGCGAGCCTCCGCCCAATTTAGAATGTTCAGCCGTGTGCATCCGTCCATCCAGCAGACGGCATAATTAAGCGACGCGTCTGCGGCTTTTTTTTTTTTTTCAGACTCCGTTGCTTTTTTCTTTTTTTTTTTGCTTTCTCTGCTTGTATGGTAACCTCCCTCGGCACGATTAATTTCAATTAAAGAAACGAATTACACGGTGATTACGCGGAGATTATTTCTGAGTGCCGTCTAATTGGCGTTCCGTAACCCAGTCCTGTTTCGTCACGTATGGTGACACCAGTGCGTATAGTAACAAGCGCCGTTTCTTTTGTTTATTTAATCTTTGCCTCGGAGTATGGGCAAGAAAGCCTCTTTGGATCCGGGTTATTACTTTTAACTGGTGTAACAGCGGCTTAGTGGGGAATGTCGTACCTAGACTTTTTTTTTTCTATACTCTGTGTCAAGTCCTACCGGAGCTGACGCTACAACTCGGTGGAGAATATCAAGCACCGCTTAAACTGCGTTCTGATAGTGATTTTTTTTTTTTTTGTGGGTACGCTATCATAGAATAAACCAATCAGGCACAAACATAAACGCAGGATTGTGGTGCATTTTCTGCGCGTGTTTGGTGAAGTCGGCGACTGAAAACAAATCGCTGAGAGCTCATTCTCCGCCCAAATGTAGCGCTAACGGCTTGAACAAGATGCCAAAGAGTTTCATTTTATTTTTTTATTGATTTTCAAAATACTGGCAATCCCATGGAGGGAATATAGCAGGGACGGTACAAATAAAAAGAACACAGAAAACTTTTGAGGCTCGCGAAATACAGTAATTTTTAGAAATCGTCACTTCCTTTTATATTGAAACAACAAAACAAAACATAACAGGAAGAACTAATTCATAAACTTGCTAAGAAGGTCTTGTTCGAGAGCTTGAATGAACGCATTCACATTTGTGTAGTTAAAAAATAGCGGATCAAGGATGTTGCAATCTCTTAGAGATGAAGGAAAGAAAGAGTGCCTAAAAGTATTATTACTGAAAGAGTATTCGGTTAACGTATTGCAGTGTTTATGTCTTCTTGTTCTTGTCTGGCAAAAATTCACACACTTGTTCTTGTCTATATAAAAGGCGTCGTTTAAAAAGAGTTTTTTATTGGTCAAGCACATACACACCGTCTTTTCAGTGTTTAAAACCATCTACCATTCACTGCACCAGTCTGCTACCTTCGTTAGAGATCTGTTTAATATTGCTTAATCATCTTGCATGAGATATCGCGATAAATAATGCAGTCATCTGCAAATAACCTTATGTTTGCGTCAGTGCCATCAACCATGTTATTAATGCACAGAAGAAATAAGGGTGGGGCTAGGACTGAGCCCTGTGGAACTCCCGACTCCACTGCAACTGGTTTTCAAACCTGTCCTTCGTAATAAACAAACTGAAAACGATTTCTTAAATACTCCTCTATCCATTTTATTATCCGTCCCTCCCCCATAATCTGCTTAAGTTGTTTCACAAGTTTGACGTGCGAAACATGGTCCAAGGCCTTCGATAAGTCTAAGTAAATTACGTGAATTTGTCTTCTATTGTTTATACCCATCGAAAAGTCATGGAGTGTTTTGATTACCTGAGAAGTCGTTGACAAACTCCTGCTGAAGCCGTGCTGGTGTGCATTTAGTATATTATGTTTCTCAGTGAATTCTGCCATGAATTTCAAAATTATGTGTTCCATTATCTTGCAGCAAGTACTCGTTAGGGATGTGGGTCGGTATTTGGAAGTTAAGGAGCTATCGCCAGACTAATGAATAGGAATAACTTTTGCGACTTTCCTCTCTGCGGGAACCAAAGAAAAACTGAAAGACTCGTTAAAATTAGCATTAAATACTTGCTCATCCATTTAGCGTATTTTTTTTAAACATGTTAAAAATTTTGCCAGGACCCGTACCCTTTTTTACGTCTCAATAGTAATAGTTTTAAAACGCCTGCTTCTGTGATTTGTAAGCCACCAAGGTCTTTATCTGCGTAGGTTTTAGAAGGTAGAGTTAAGATTTCTTTGCCATTATCAGCTGTGAAAGTGGACTTAAAGAAACTGCCGAATTCTTCTGCCATTTTTTGTGCCTCCGAGGCACTTATGTTGGAAGTTTTAGACTTTCTGGGAATTATACGGTTCTAGAATTTTTGCGGTGATGCTTTCATAAAATTGTGGAGGGTAATATTGTAGTATTCGTGCCTTACTTCTTTAATCTTCAGCTTGAGCAGTCTGGATAGTTTCGATAGAGTTGAATTGTGGTTGGTGAGTGGACGCTTTTTGGACGACTTTCTTAGTCTTTTTAGCTTGCGCTTCAGGTGAATAATTTCACGTGAAATCTACGGGTTGAGCTTCCGTATCATTTTACGTTTACTAGGAATAAACTTAGTGATGCAGCGAATAATAATTGACTCGAGCTTTTGCCATAGTTGGTCAATACGGATATCAGTTTCATCATAGAGCTCCTGAAAATCGTGAAATTCATGAGCAAGATAAGTTTGTAGAAATCGAGCACGTACTTGGCGCAGCCATGAGAGATGGCGGAACTACGAACAGGTACCGTGCATACAACAATTTTATGGTCAGATATCCCCTCCGCCACTTCTAGGTCAGTTTGAGCCCGAGGAGAGTGGTCGCTAAGGAACGCTACGTCAAGCAAGCTCCGTGACAATCCCGGCACCCTGGTTGGTTCCCTGGCGATTTGGGTTAGATTGAACTAGCAGGTGTATAATAACATCTGCAGTATCCAGGCCAGGGTGCAGCGAGTCCCAGTTTATTTCGGACATATTAATAACGCCCGTCATGATGATTTTATCGCTTTTAATATTTGCTAGTCATGGAGGTTACGAAGATACTGTAGGTCAGAGTCTGGGGCACGATAAACAACGCCGACATCAACAGAATAATTTTCGAAGGAGACCTTACACCATAAAGATAATAAAATCACGGTCTGAGGCACAGGCCGTGATTCTATTAAAAAGTTATCGGTTATTTCCTGAAATGTTCAATGGGGAAATTGCGCCCGACGCCATAACTGGCGTCTATGGCGCCAGTTACTGAAAACGGCCGAAAATAATGGACTTTATTTTCTCATTGAAGCTTTTTGTTAGAAAATCATTCGTGAACTCATGAATTAGATGAGCGCTTGGGCTGGAACTTTGGCGTCTGGTTTGCACCGCTGGCGATACATAGCGACAAAGAATGAGGGTTCGGCAATGCGTCGTTTGTTTTGAGGCAAAAAAAAAAAAATAAAAGAAAAACACTCCCAATTTTGGGTGACAAGCTCGCTGTGGTCTCCCAAAAAAAACAACAAAAAAACATTGAAGCACTCCACACTTCGCGTGCCACTGCCCATAACATGACAGTTTACTGTTTTGGTTCTTCTAATACAAGATAAAAAATATTGCTCTCTTTTCTTTTTTTTCATTTTTTTTTTCATCAAATGTGGAGAGTCTCATCTGCCGTTTAAACATACGATTCACCGTTGCGGATTCCACGAGTCATTCCAGGCAATGTTGGCAATGAATCAGGTGAGGCCCCGAATGTCACGTGACACTCACACGGCTCTCTATTGGCTAGCGTGGCTCGTAATGTCGTTCGCGGTCTATCGTGAACGACAAACAAAAAATGTATGGGAACGCCGTTTGTTAAAACGAACCCACCGATTTTTACTGTTCTCTAGACATAAATTGTAATTCGCCGAATGTTATCTCTTACTTACAGAATATTATGTTTCTTATTGTGAAAACATGACGCTAAACAAAAACGAAAGAAAACGTGATAGAAAAGCAAAAGCAGGAGCGATGAATTCACAAGGAGGCGTCACTTGAGGGATGCATTCCCCCACGAAAACTAATCGAGAGGAAAGGCCTACCCTCCGGGGGAAAAGCAACCTTTTTGAAGGGGCTTCCGATCGCTGACAGGAGGGCCAATGGCTTTCTCCAAAGACATAGTGACCCCTAGCTAAAGTAAGGGCAAGTTTAATCAATCATTGAATACACTTGCTGGTCACAGATGCCACGAACGGTATTAGCGTGACGAAATGGTCATGCCAAAAACCTTTTCCCCGTAAGTGGGCGATGTAATTAATGAAAGTATGTTTCCATGCCGAGTTTTCTTCTTTTTTATTGATTGGGAGGGTGGGGGGGGGGGGGGGGGGGAGCGGGGAGCTGGGGGACTTAGAAAAACGTCAGCAGAGATGTATTTCAGCATGACATACATATTTTCAATTGACCAGTAGACCTTTTGAATTTATTTCTTGAAGGCAATTACGGAAATTAGACCTTAGGTATAAAGTTACACAGGTGCTGCACGCAAGAAAGAAAAAAAAGTTAACAGAAATCTAGGCTACACAGAGTAGTATTCCGCATAACATGAAAAACGTGGAAAGCTTATTGTAAATAGCATATTATAAGCTCCATGGAAACTTTTGTTCCAGAGGAATGTTCACCATTACAAGAAGAGAGGTAAAATTTTAATGCTTAGTTTTGAACCATTGAGGTTGAAATTAAGTGCGAATCGGAATGTAAATCGGAGGCACAACATACAATCATTTTGGGAGGGAAATTATATCAATATCGTGCTGCACCTAAACTATTATTTTACGGTATTAGTGGATAAATTCTATATTAAACGCTTCCGGTTAAAATAGACACACTAAAATAGACGCCCAACAACAAACTAAAATAGTTTGTTGTTGGGCGAGTTGGTGAACGTTTGGATACATGGTTTTGCGCAAAAATGACGGGCACAAGAGAGCATTACAGGACAAAGCAAACAGAAGCGAGGGTGCAGCACAAAGCATGCCAGGCCGTTTGTTGGCTGCAAAACAGAGGTCGTATATGAAATCCCGCTCAGGTGTGGGAAAACATACGTGGCGCAAACGGGAAGGTGTGCCAACGACCGTCTCAGGGAGCGTGCTCAAAACTTAAAGACTAATGACGGGGCACATTTGCCTGCACACTGCAGAAACTGTAAGTGTGAGCCACGTTTTTTTGACGCTGTAATTTTGGGCGGAAGTAAGGGACAAAAAAGCACGTCAGCTGTTGGAAGCCTTCTTTATCAAAAAGAAAGGAAACCTATTTGTGAGCGATACCTCGATAAGTTTGTATAAAGCTGAGAAACGCTTCCTTAAAAAGTGTCTGTGACGAGCATGTGATAGTGGCACGACGCATGCATGGACGCATTGAAGTTGACGATATATTTGTATGTTTTCCAAAGATTTCCCTAATACAGTTGTAAGTTGCGCTCGTGTTTGTTTCTCTCTCTTGTGTCCGTCTCTTTTGCGCGAAACCATTGTATCCATACTGATAACACCTCTCTTTCACGGTATCTATTTCTTTCTCACTCTCGTGTTGAATCGGATTCCAACACGCAGCACAAATATGAAGAATAGGTACACGCGCTAAGGTGTGTTTGTCCGTAAAACACCGAACACGCTGGGCACTCTAAACAAGCAGAAATTATATTTTGTCATTAAAACCTTCGCAGTATTTCAAGAAGTTATTAATTATTCTTAATTATTTGGTTGATTGGGCAAAATACAAAATATAGTGACTTGCGCCGAACAATAAACAAAGATTCGTTTGGTTTAGTCGTCCTAAAATGCACCAAACCATTTCTAAACTTTGGCTCAAATTACGAAAAATACCCGATATTCATATACAGGGTGATTCAAGGAGACGCCAGGCTCTTTAAATCGACCGCAAAATTCGGTTTCTTAACCTATTGCGCTACGACTTTGTGCAGCGTTGCCCACAGATGGTGCATTTTTTTTTGTAAAATTTGCAAAGAGCGAGCTTACCTGAGGAAAACGTAAACAAAGAAAAAGGCTTAGCTCCTATACGAACGCAGCGAAGCCACCGGTATTCAAACAACATGGCGCCGTTCCGCACGGGAGACAAGAGATGGCGCAAGCGGTCGCGACGCAAACTGCCGCCAACGAACGAGCATACGACGCCGAGAGCCGGCGTCTTTCGCAGACAAGAAACTGCAGTTCTTTGTTATTACCGCGCCTGTTTTTTTTTTTTTTTTTGTTTTTTTTTTCTGCGACTGTCGCCGCCTGCGGAACGCGCGTCGCTTTTGAGTCGAAAAGATCGTCTGCTGAAGACGCCGCCTCTCGGCGCCATATGCTCGTTCGTCGGCGGCGTTCGTTGCGCCATCTCTTATCTCCCGTGCGAAACGGCGCCGTGTTGTTTGAAGACAGGTGGCGTCGCTGCGTTTCCATAGGAGCTAAGCCTTTTTCTTTTTTGTACTTTTTCCTCGGGTAAATTCGCTCTTTGCAAATTAAAAAAAAAAAAAATGCATTATCTGTGGACAACGCTGCACAAAGTCGTAGCACGATAGCTTAAGAAACCAAATTTTGCGGTCGATTTAAAGAGCCTGGCGTCTCCTTGAATCACCCTGTATATATATATATATATATATATATATATATATAAGTAAACTAGGCCGTCGTTACAACTTGCTTAGTATTAATATCTAAAAAGACCAAGTGGTTATAACATGACTGCTGTTTTATTCATTGTTTCTGTTTATCCCCCGTATTAATGTTCTTAATGCTAAGCGTATAGATTCCAGCAAATACTTTACTTCATGCTGTATATGCGTGTTTGGTAAGTGTTCAAATATGCGCATGCAGTGAACTGTCCAATTTACTATGTCGTGTTTAAAGAAAATAAAAGAATGCAGTCAAGCTTTTAATTTATCGAATTGCGTAAAGATTATTTTTCTTTATATTACTATAAGCATTTCTTTTCGGTGAACATTTCATTCGAGTACTGAATGCTTCATTGTTTCAGGACATAATCCGAGAAATGCTGCCAAAATGATACCGCATTTAAACTTAACCTTTCCCATCCGGTTTACCCCGCCGCATCTTATATCAATTGCACGCATTTATTTATCTATATAACTTATGATGCGACTCACTACTGCGAGCCACAGTAGCTTGGGTTACATATATTCTAGGTTCCGTGATTTTTGTTTCTTTTTTTATTCGCCTGTGTACATTTGGGAGTTGCGAGGCGTGGTTCCGAAGGAAGAAGTAACCTTGATGACAGTTCCGTCTGGGGTCTGTTAGAGTTCAAAACAAAAACAAACAAAAAAAAAACAAAAAAACTGTAGTTTTAATCCTTCTTTCCATAAAGCTGCGTCTTTTGTGTGTGTGTGTGTGTGTTTTTGAGGGCAACTTGGTCTCGGTTTTGTTCAGGTGTTCCCCAGTTCAAATAGAACCGACTCGAGGATGTTTTTTGCACTTTATTGATATTTACCGAAAACGCAGAACCCAGAAAAAAGTACTCGTGATTGCCGTAAATTATCTCCCTCTCTCTATCTCTCTTTACATATATATATATATATATATATATATATATATATATATATATATATATATATATATATATATACAGTTTCATCTCAAATCGTTCAGGCAAAAAGGGTCGAATTTTTAATTTCGCTGAAAAAAATATATGTTATGGCGTCGTCTCTAAAAACGCAGTAGCCACTACCCGCAAGTCCGACGGATTTTTTTGTTCTCGACTTAAGTATTTTAAAAGAGGCCGCGGCGGAAAGCCGTGTTTTTCACATCCGTCGTGGGTCGGATGTTTCGCTCGATCTCCCGTCGTGGATTTTCAGTCCACATTATATTTACTTTTTTAAAGCACTCTGTGGGAACACGTAAAACGCTTTAATACCATGAAATAATTTTAAGCGTTTTGCCTTTTTTCTGCAAAAATGTCAAACACGCCCCCTCGGTCAATTGTTGACGAAATTTGACAATTAAATACTGGCGATCTACTTGGGTTACAGCAACATTTTTTATGTCTATGGAGAGCCCCAAACACGCTCTTTATAGATATTATAAAATAATTTAGCTGTATTAAATATCCTTAGCGGGTCGTTTACGTTAATGTTATGCGAAAGCCGAAAAGTACCAATTTTAAAATCAATTTTCTAAAAAGCCCAATTTTTATTTTTTTTATTTTTTGTTAAAATGTAGATATGATAGTTGTCTACTCTAAAAGCAAGTCGAGAGAGTGTATAATTTGCTGATATGTTCTATATTTAAGCCTCAATATCGGAAAAAGCCGTCTTCGTTTTCCAAGACCTAAGTCAGACAAAAAAAAGACGTGCGCTTCTTTGAATTGTACAAAAAGTTTTCTTGAATTTTTGTCTGCGTTTTGTAATCACTTATAAACGCATTTTGTGGTATTAATAGTTATTTATGTTTTGAAAAGAGCGGGAAACCACGAGAAACATATCTAATCAAATCAGCAGGCCAAGTAGACCTTCAATATCGAAGAGGCACAGACGTTGAATTTTTTCGATTTATAAAACTTTCACTGTGAACTACCATGACTAGCTATTAGCTGTCATATTACTAAGACATAAAAAATTACCACATCATTGATCTATTATATACCATTCTTTCCGAAACCAAACACTAGGGTTTGTTCACCGCACATCGCACAGATTACCAGGGAATGGCCTTTCACTTCCGTAATACACAAAAGTGATGACACAAAAACTATCCGAAGCACACGGAGAGATTGTCACGGAGAAGGGTAGGGAATAAAAAAAATAAATAAATAAGAATAAAATTAGCCAACTCTGATCTTAACGAAAATTGCGGTAAAAAAATAAAAGATTTAGGTTCGAGCGGTGGCAAGGCGATAGGTCCACGCCTGGTGGAGAGTCAGATAAAGAAGTCAACGACACATAAAGAAAAAAAAATTAATGAAGACAGAAAAACTCAGCCGCACGCGGCAAGAATAAAAACCAACTCCTCCGGTCCCTAAACGGGACACAACCAAATGCGTGCGAACACGCTCTCTGCAGCACCGTCAGGCCGCTACGCCATGAAGAAATAAACCAAACAAGTAAACAATGCTAACAAACAGTTAGTAACGAAACATAAACAAAAAAAAAAAAATTCCAGCAGAACCGCATTCGAGAAACAAAGTTCAGCGGAGTGAAGAAACACTCACAAAATAAAATAAAAAAAAAGTCTTAACTGACCGACGCCGAGTCCAGTCCCACGACACTGAAGTCTGGCAGGATGATGGCGTCCAGATGATGCTCCAATCCATTCTTCACTCTGTTCCGCACATCCGTCGGGGCTGTGCGGAACAAAGTGAAGAATAGTTTCAAGCAGCGGTGCGCAAGAAGGTAACCGAGCCGTAACATGCCTCGAGCTTCATATCGTGAGAGGAGCTTTCGAGGTAGTTACTACATGCAGTTACTCAAACTTTCTCTTTTCTCTTCCCTTTTCCAAAAGAACACGTCAGCCGGCGCTAACTTTTCATCTCGGGAGAAGGCCACTCTTCACAAACGGTTATAGCTGACAAGGAGGCTGACTTCGACCCAACTAGTCTCCGGGCAGAATAGACACAAGTATATTTACCAACACGCTCGTTTTTAATGCCAGTCTCCGGGCTTTGCTGTTTCCCAAAGAGATAACCGTTCGGTGCTATCGGATTTCGCGGAGGGAGATAGAGTGCATAAAATTTAAAGAATAAAACACTGAGGACAAGCACAGGACAACCACTTTGCAGAGCATGGCCATTTCTAGGATAGGGCGTTCGAAGCTTGGGCAAATACGCGGCATCGTTTCACGCGTGCGCGGATGGCTGGTTTCAAAATTTTCCCACATCCCTAACGAAACCGGCCCATCTTCGTGTGCGTGCCCGCGCCGCCGGTTTTAGCTCGCACGCGGCGTTGTTTTGGCAGGCAGAACTGTAGTTGACCGTCGATATTGTAAGGCCGTGGTGTTCTCATCCTCCCAGGCAACAGTTCCTTTGCTTTCCCTTCTGCAATACTCTGACTGACTGACTCCTCCTGGGTGGCCGTCACTGTTCGCCGCGTCAACGACACATTCGTACAATTTCACTCCTCGTGACACAGGGTGCGCTGCTCGCTTTACTGTCACGGGCCGTCCCATCTAACACAACGAGCGCGAAAGGTCGTGGTCACATGCTGGATCCGGAAAGGCGGGACGTTCATATAGGCCAATGTAGGCACCGATTCAATACGACGTCTGCCGATTTCTATACATTAAAAATTTACGACGCCTGCAGGTCGGTTAAGAAGTGTCGCTTTCTCTTTTGAACTGCTCCCATGTAGCTTGCCGCCTATAATAAAATTTAAATGATCAATAAATATAACAGGGTGGAACTACTGTGTTTCATTTTTATGTGCGAGCTTTAAAAAAATGCAAAGATATTTCAAAGTTTGTGAAGACGCGCAATTCGCAAATCCCTTCCAAGCCGTAAAAACACGTTTTTGTGCAATATTGATGCCTAAATATAGAACATACAAACAAAATATACACTTTCTCGACTTGCTTTTCGAGTAGACAACTATCATATCTACATTTTAACAAAAAATATAAAAAATAAAAAAAAGTTTTTTTTTAGAAAATCGATTCTAAAATTGGTATTTTTTGGTTTTCGCATAAATTAACGTAAACGTCCCCCTAAGGATATTCAATACACCTTAATCATGTTATATTATCTATAAAGAGCGTGTTCGGGGCTCTCCATAGACATAAAAAATGTTGATGTAACCCAAGTAGATCGCTAGCATTTAATTGTCAAAGTTCGTCAACAATTGACCGAGGGGGCGTTTTTGACATGTTTGCAGAAAAAAAAGCAAAACGCCTAAAATTATTTCATGGTATTAGAGCGTTTTACCTGTTACCACAGAGTGCTTGAAAAAAATAGATATAATGTGGACTGAAAATCCACGACGGGAGATCGAGCGAAACATCCGACCCACGACGGATGTGAAAAACACTGCTTTCCGCCGCGGCCTCTTTTGAAATTCGTAAGTCGAGAACAAAAAATCCGTCGAACTTGCGGTTAGTGGCTGCTGCGTTTTTAGAGACGACGCCATAACATATAATTTTTTTCAGAGAAATTAAAAATTTGTCAATATATATATAAATATAAATATATATATATATATATATATATATATATATATATATATATATATATATATATATATATATATATATATATATATATATATATATATATATATATAGATGCAAGGTGACGGTAGAAAACAAACCAGGAGGATTTTATTCGACGTTTCGACCTGAGGCAGGTCTTCGTCAGGAATAGGGTTACAAGAAAAATGTCGTTCTATTGATAGACCCTTTCAGGCAACAATTCATGGGCGCCGCCATCTTGACGTCACGTGACCCTGCCGCCATAGTCGCCCTTCAGTTTTTCGCCGTTCCTCCGGGTTATGTGCTGCACCGGAGCTTTGTTTTCGCGTTCTTTTACGGTCCGCGTTGAAATCGTGTGTTTTCTTTATGTCTTTTCGATATTTCGGGCTTTCATTTATTCATTTGATATCTATATTTCAACATAGCTCTTGTATTTTCTTATTAATGAAATGGAATCGGACAGCGAATGGATCGACGATACAAGAATATGGCTTCAGAGACCATGTGTTCATCCCATTCCAACATTTTTCTCGCTAATAAAGGGCAGTCAACACCATTGCGACATATGCAAATTCGAACTGGCGCAGTAAGGCGATTGTTGTGAAAACGGAAAAGCCCCGGACCAGACCCTCCCTGTTGTTGCGATAGGCCTTGGCGAAGGTCACGTCCTTCCTTCGCCTCCCCTTCTTGTCCAGCCGGCGGGGTTTGGCCTTCGCATTTAGGATCGGCGACCGGCCGTCTGAGCCGTTGTTGACAAAACACGTCGCCCGGCGCCGCGTGGACGCCGCCACACCTGGGAGCGGAGCTGAGCCGGACTCTTCTCTCTGGCTGCGGGGGTCAGTCGATCCATGAACCAGCTGCCCTACCGGGAGAGGATTCCGGGGGACGACGACGGCGGTGGGACTTCCGGCCGAGTACGTTCGGCTCAAGTTTTCGTCCGGCGCCACTTGCGGATTATTCCGCTAAACCTTTCCCGAGGCAGGACGCCGCATAATGAGGGGATCATCTCCATCACGGTCAACGTCTCACGAGCTGACAGCGGACCCTTCGTCACCGACTCCTGGCGCGGCTTATCGAGGTCAAGAATGCCCCGGCGCCGGATTAGGAAGCCCGTCCGACGCTGCAGGGTGTGCGTGTATGTGTGTGCGTGCTCGAGAGGATGAGTGGGGGCGGGGCCTGAACATGACGTTCGTTGGCAGTTCGGCCACCATTGGCTGCCAACCGCGGGAACATCAACAGCAACTGTATAAAAAGAGCAAACGAGAGGCCGCAAGGTGTGCTCTCGGACGTTGTAAATACTTTCTACATATGTATTGAACAAAGTTTCGTTGCGAGAGACCCTCCCGTCTCGTCATGTTCCTGGACGGGAGTCTGCCCGTTGCTCCTTTCCTGGCCTGGCCCTGCGTGACGCTACCCGGAGAACCCCCTCGGTCCCAACAACTGGATGGCAGCGGCGGGATCGACTCGCCGGACCATGACTTCTGTGTGGGTGAGTGCCCGGCCCTTTCTTTCTCAATCTGCCAGACCCATTAGCTCTAAGTTTTGACTATGGGGGTTGGAGATAGTCGTTGTCAGAAGGACTGTGTGACCGTTCTAGCGCGAGCATTTTGTGAGAAAGGGGGTCCAACACAAGCTAGATCATGAGTCTAGAGGCATTTCGTTGGCACGAGTTGGTACAGGTTTGTACCGAATTAGGAATCGATTTGGGGCATACTAAAAGAAAACCGCACATTATAAAGCTCCTTCAGGCCGAAGACGTCAGCTTTGAGGAGTTCACAGAGGCTCTGGAGGAGGTTCGCGAAAGGGAGCGGGAGGAGCGCAGAAAGTGGGCCGACGAGAGGGCTCTCGAGACCGCGAGATGGGAGCTCGAGAAGCGCGACTATAAGCGCGAAATGGAGCGGCTCGACTACGAGTTCGAGCAGCTCGAGCTCGCGAAGAAAGCGCGGGAGGTTGAGTGTTTTCGTCGGGAGACAACAGGCGTTGAAAGGGTGACAGGGAAGGCGTGTCAGGGAAAGGAGAAAGTGGGAGCTGGGGACACAGAGATGACCGGAGACCAGCGTCTTTCTCCCGACACGGCCGTCACCGTTCTTCGCAAGCCCGACCCGAACTGCGAGCGGCGGGACGGTGAGAGTGACGTGGAAGCAGCAACAAAAGTGGTGTGTCAGGAAAAGAGGAAAATAGAAGCTGGGGACACCGAGGTGACCGGAAACCAGCATGTTTCCTCCGACGCGACCGACGCTGTTCCGCGCAAGACCGACGCCGTTCCGCGCAAGACCTCCCCAACGCCCGAGCTGCGGGAGGCTGAAAGTGATTGGGATCACGGGAAAGAAGAGAAGGCTCTTCGGGCGTCCAGCGGCGACTTCCCGGATGACAAAGGCGACGCCGAGACGGAGACGACGCCGGGGAGGTCGAGCCAGCTCATGGAGAGCAGCGCCGAGACGCCGGGGAGAGCGGCCCAGCAATCAAGCCAAGATCCTGACCGCTCTGATCGGCACCCGTGCGGCTTTGAGGATAAGTCCACGGCGCCGTCACAGGAGTCCAAGCGGCCCACCAGGAGGGAGGTGATTGAGATTTCCTTCGACGAGATCAACCAATCCTGCCTGGTGCGGTTGCGGAGCCCGGATTCTAGACCATTCACGGAGTCCGGGTGCCCGGAGAACGTCGACGAGTACGCGTCCCACAGCGAGTCGTCATCGAGGTTGCAGGACGGGAGACCCCAAGCCGGCCATCCCAGGGGACCTGCAACCGGCGGCGGCTGCGCGGGCAAGGGACCCTCCGGAGTCACGATGGAGCCCGGGCGGGACCAAACAGACCCGACACAAGTGCACCTGAAGACGTCGTCGTGCTGGCGGCATGGGGGATCCGAGACCGAAAACTTGGATGCCGACACGAACCAGCGACCGAGACGAAAGAAGAAAAGGCAGCGCCGGTTCAGCGTTGTACGTTCTGGCAGCAACGCTTCCTGCAGAGAGCGTCAGGGCAACCACGACGAGCGCCACTTCAAGAAGAGGAAGCGGTCTTCGAGGCTAGGAGGGGGAAAACTCCAGGACCCCCACCACAACCAGCCACGGACCGACAGCTCAAGTACGAGCAAGGAGCCTGGAGGAGGCAACAACCAGCCTGGAACGACTCAACGAGGTTCCAGACGCAGTTCATCGCCTGTGGTTCAGCCTGGCGTCACGTCGGACGCGGACACTAAGGGAGATCTCCGGGACTGCAACTTCGGGCCTGCACTCAAGAACCTCGGGCCTGCACTCAAGTCCAAGGAGAAAAGCCTGAACAGTCCGAGTGAGGCCAAGAATAGACAGGGCGTGGGCTAGATGCAAAGAAGGACTTTCGGGGGAAAAGGGAGGGCTAACCGTGGTTTTTTTGTGTAATTGAGTCGACTAGGTTATTCGGCAAGGTTATTTGCTTTTCTTTTTCCGGGAGTCCGTTTTGCGTTTCGTTCGGCTTTAGCTCGTTGCGTTGGCGCTAAAGTTCCTTTAAAGCGGTTTCCTCCTCAGTAGAGTTTTTCGTTCTGGAGGACGTGCTCGAATTTAATAGGGATATGCCCCATGTGAGTTACGTTCCGGTCTGTAAGGTGGTTTTGTTTTCACGGGAGTCCGTTTTATTTTCGGTTGAGCGTTAGAGGGCTTTTATTGGTCTACAAAAGTTTCTTTCGCTAAAGCAACCTGTCGTAGGAAATAAGTTTATGTGTTCTTTCGTTGATAGAATAGCACGGACCTTTCAAGTGGCATTTTTTATTGTTGTTTGAGAGTGGTCTGGCGGATTGAAGGTATGGAGGGCTGGGCGCTCGGCTGCGCGGAGTCTGGTTCGGTGTTGTGGGTTGCGCTACTGTCACTTCCCAGAGTTCACTCCAGCCTGGACCTCAGTCGCCAGCCTTGCCGTGAGACCGCGTCTTTCAAGGGACCAGTGTGGACTGCTCCCCTTCAAGACACTCTTCCCAGCGGCGGAGGAGCTGTTGTGAAAACGGAAAAGCCCCGGACCAGACCCTCCCTGTTGTTGCGATAGGCCTTGGCGAAGGTCACGTCCTTCCTTCGCCTCCCCTTCTTGTCCAGCCGGCGGGGTTTGGCCTTCGCATTTAGGATCGGCGACCGGCCGTCTGAGCCGTTGTTGACAAAACACGTCGCCCGGCGCCGCGTGGACGCCGCCACACCTGGGAGCGGAGCTGAGCCGGACTCTTCTCTCTGGCTGCGGGGGTCAGTCGATCCATGAACCAGCTGCCCTACCGGGAGAGGATTCCGGGGGACGACGACGGCGGTGGGACTTCCGGCCGAGTACGTTCGGCTCAAGTTTTCGTCCGGCGCCACTTGCGGATTATCCCGCTAAACCTTTCCCGAGGCAGGACGCCGCATAATGAGGGGATCATCTCCATCACGGTCAACGTCTCACGAGCTGACAGCGGACCCTTCGTCACCGACTCCTGGCGCGGCTTATCGAGGTCAAGAATGCCCCGGCGCCGGATTAGGAAGCCCGTCCGACGCTGCAGGGTGTGCGTGTATGTGTGTGCGCGCTCGAGAGGATGAGTGGGGGCGGGGCCTGAACATGACGTTCGTTGGCAGTTCGGCCACCATTGGCTGCCAACCGCGGGAACATCAACAGCAACTGTATAAAAAGAGCAAACGAGAGGCCGCAAGGTGTGCTCTCGGACGTTGTAAATACTTTCTACATATGTATTAAACAAAGTTTCGTTGCGAGAGACCCTCCCGTCTCGTCATGTTCCTGGACGGGAGTCTGCCCGCTGCTCCTTTCCTGGCCTGGCCCTGCGTGACGCTACCCGGAGAACCCCCTCGGTCCCAACACGATCCAGTCGTGCTTCTCGCTGAATGTGCGCGCTCGCTTCCGTAAAGCCGACCCGCATGTAAGCGATTTTGCGTGCGACGAGACGAGCGACGGCGACAACGACGAGAGTCAGCGACGAAGATTTCTCACTCTCGCCTGTTGCATTGCTCGGTTTTTTAAGTTTCTCGAAAACGTCGCTCACCGTCTTGGTCGCTTGCTCCCGTCGCTTCCATGCGGTTTGCCTCGTCGCGCGACTGGCCGATCGACAGCGAAGCGGGTCACCGTGGCTCGTCTCGTTGCTCGCCGAATCGCTTGCATGCGGTTTATACTTAATATCGAGGCGCCAATAGTTCAATGCTGTGTGCATGGAAATTAATTGAGTATAAACCGCATGTTAGCGATTTGGCGAGCAACCAGATAAGCGACCCGCCTCGTTGTCGCAGTTGCGCGACGAGGCAAACCGCATAAAAGCGACGGAGCAAGTGGTCAAGGCGGTGAGCGACGTTTTCTAGAAATCCCAAAACCGAGAGATGCGACGGGCGGACGGTGAGAAATCTCCGTCGCTCGTCTCGTCGCACGTTAAATCGCTTACATGAGGGTCGGCTTTACGGAAACAAGCGCGTACATGCAGCGAAAAGCCCGACTGTGATAGCCTTACTGCGTGAGTTGCAATTTACATATGTCGCAATAGTGTTGGCTGCCCTTTATTAGCGACAAAAACGTAAGAATCGGATCAACTTACATGGTCATTGAAGCCTCATAATCTTGTATCGTCGACCCATTCGCGGCCCGATTCCATACCATAAATAAGAAAATACAAGAGCTATCTCAAAATATAAATATGAAATGAAAATCCTAAATATCGAAAAGACCTAATGAAAATACAAGATTTTAACGCGGAACGTAAAAGAACACGAAAACGAAGCTCCGGCAGCACACAACGCCGAGCAACAGCGAGAAAATGAAGGTCGGCTATGGCGGCCCGGAAAGCGCGCGAAGGGCGCGCCGACTGGTGGCAGCTCGAGTAACTGACTCGCTGAAAGCGTCTATACAGTTTTGAGAAGGGAGAGAGTACGCATACAACGAAAGTGCATAGGGAGAACAGATAAGAAGTACACCACTTAGAATCTCACACAAAAGGAGATAAGGGATGAGCGCTAAGTCAGAAACAACGGCACAAAGTCGAAAAAAAAAAAAAAAGGGCGAGGACGAAGGTAGGTGACTAACCAAATGACACTTCGCGATTTTTTCCCCTTCTTTCTTTTTGCGCGCACAGAACACAAAGTGAGGGACGAAATAAAGCCGCACACGGAGGTCGCCGAATACATAAGGTGACACATCAAAAGTGGTAGGAACTACGGAAATACAGGATGTACGGGAACTGCCCCATGGGCCCTGAGGGTATTGAAATAAATAAATAAAAATAAATAAACAACACAACAAAAGAACGAAAACGCACTGTCCAGTTCTAGCCCTAAACTCAGTACCACGAAATTCTAGGTTCAAATGGTATATTGTTTATGGTCGTTATACTATTTATTGGCGAGCGCCTCAATCGATGCAAGTGTTCCTGGGCTTCTATTTATTCCTTCCCTTATTGTGTTAAATCGGTATATAAGATATGACTCGCGCTGTTCGCGCTCCCGATTTGATTTGAATCCAGACTCTAAAAGTGTAACAGATAATTTATCGAATGTGTGGTTCTGGGGGGTGAGATGTTTTGAAATTGGCAGGCTCGGCAGGGTTTTTGCGTGTGATCTGTGATTGTTGAAACGTAGCCTGAACGCTGTCTCGGTCTGTCCTATATATTGTTTTTTGCACACCTCACACTGTATCAGATAGATTACGTTTGAAGAGTCACATGTAAGCTGCCCTCGGATTTTTATTGAGAACTGGGAATGCGTGCTACTGGCCGTGTTCGTTTCTCGCATGTGTTTGCATACCAGGCACCCTGCTTTCATAACGGATGCCGTCCCTGCACGGTCGGCATCCGTTATTTGGTTGGGACGAATTCAGTCGGGAGTTAACTAGGCTGTCTCGAAGGTTGCGTGAACGTCTATAAATTACCCCGGGAGCTGATGGGAATGCACGTTTGAGGCGTTCGCTTTGTTCTAAAATGTTGTAATGTCGCCTTAAAATATTATTTACGTTGGGGAAATTCACACTATAGGTTAGACATAAATTCGTGTGCTGCTCGTTGCGCTGAGGAGGGCGGTCCTCAAGAAGGTCAGCGCGGTTTAGTTGGGCGGCTTTTTGAATTGCGTCGTTAATGACCCGCATAGGATATTTTTGTTTTTCCAGTGCGTTCCTTAGGTGATCAGAGCTCGATTGAAAGTCCTCTTGCCGTGAGCATACACGTTTGAAGCGGTGGGCCTGGCTGTAAGGTATACTATTCTTACAATGACGGGGATGGTCGCTTTCGTAGTGGAGGTATTTTTGCCGATCCGTTGGCTTACGATAAAGATTATATATATATATATATATATATATATATAACTGAGAAGAAAAAACCCTTAGTGAAAACAGCAACAATGGACGATTTAATCTTCGACGTTTCGGTCGGAGTCCGGCCTTCGTCAGGAAGGCCGAAGTCCGGCCTAAACGTCGAAGATTAAATCGTCCGTTGTTGCTGTTTTCACTAAAGGTTTTTTCTTCTCACTTATATACCCACGCCTTCGGCCTCCCGCCACCATGCCCGTTGTATATATATATATATATATATATATATATATTGTGGAGATAAGAAAACGAACACCAGTTCTCGCGGTTGTTGGTCCTCTTTATTCTCGTCTTTTTCCGTTCCCCACACATTTCCCTCCCTCGGGGGAGAAGCCGGGAGCGCTCGGTTTTGATGGCAGCCATGGCCGCCTGCAGGAAGCGGTCGACCTCCTTGAATAGGAAGTGGTCGTCAATGAGCTGCTGCTGCGTCGTGTTGTCCATGTCGGTCAGCGGGTAGTAGGTGCCCTTCAGCTCGCCCTCCAGCATGCGCAGAGTCGAGCTCACTTTCTCCTCCCTCTCGCGGTACTAGGCCTCCGTCAGGCACAGCTTGAAAGGGTGGCCCTGCAACGACGCCGAACTCCACGCCGGGCTGTATGATGTCGAGCAAGGTGGCTCCCATGGCGGTCTTGCGAGTCTTGAGCTTTTCGAAGGCATTTTTGGTGGGGTACTTCTTAACAGCGACTTGCGGTCCTTAAAATCCTGGAGCTGTTTGACGCCCGCAACGAGCTTGTCTAGCGTTGCCTGGTCGACCATGTTGCTGCCTGTCTTGTGATGACCACCGGAGTTGGACGATAATCAGGCGCCGTACCCGAAAGGCACCACCGCGCGCTTGAGAAGCGAGAAGTTTCTTTTCACGACTCTCATGTAGTGTCGAGCCGAGTCGGGTGAGGTTGTAGCTGTGACCTTCTCGGATGTAATGACTCGGCCCCAGTTTCGTGATCGTCTGACTCGCGACGTTCGGTGCTACGGTGTCGTCTTTCGGCCCGATGTTCCTCTTCGGCGGATTGGGCGGCGTGACTTCGCTCGGACGTTCTGGGTCGTGGCGGGACGAACGGAGGACCGTACGATGGTGGTGGAACTTCGAGCGCTATCCGACGTACGGTCCAAAGGACCTTTGAAAGGGCACAAATTGGAGAGCTTGGGGTGGCGCGACGACTGGCGGGAAGGGCGGTGGAAGCCGACTTTGGCTTTTGGCGCATAGCTTCGACTGAAAGGTGCTGATTTGCGACGCCTCCGCTGGAACGGGAGGCGGTCACTGTGGTCCGGGTGTTAACGTCCATTCGGGTGCGTGATCCACTCATGACTACGGCGTTGGCAGAGATGTGGCTGCTCGAGAAGGACTCTGCCGGCCGCTCCTCCCTCTGAGGCTCCGTATCGATCGTGCCTGCTCGCTGGGAGCCGCGCTCCCGGCGCCCTTGGAATCCTATGGTCTGAGCACGCCCGCTGTCCTATACCGCGTTCGGGGCCGTTGACTTGCGCTCATTCAAGGTGCGTCCTTGAAATGGTGCTGGGATATCAGCCGGCGCCAGTCCTTCTGGGACTGGTGGCTCTCAGTCCCAGCGCAGGCAGGAAGCGAACCCCCCGAGGCTGTGATGCTCCATGATGCACCACGTCGCAGCCTCATGGGTTCGGGGGCGTTGCCGTGGGTGCTGGGGAGGCAGCCAATGGCCGCGACTGAGGCTGCCGGGGGAGCGCGAGCGGTGGTAAGAGGACCGCCGCGGGGGCGGGTGGCGTGCTCAGACGTTTCGCTGATCACCGACGACTGACAAAATATACGTGTAGCCAGTGAGTTCATTCTCTGGGACAGATATCAGCGCGAACGTCTTGCGAAAGTGCTGAAGCCATTTTCTTACATCTTCACTGAGATTCCCGGGAAGACTAATATACTAAAACATCAAATCGATACCGGGGATGCCCGACCAAACCGATTCAACGCTCGCCCCTTGAGTCTTCATAAAAGATAGCTACCTGACCGCGCGTTAACAGAAATGATCGAGACCAAAACGGTACGCTCCTCAAACAGTTCGTGGGCCTTTCCTATTGTCCTGGCGCCCAAGAAATATGGAGCAGCGCGTTTATGCGTGGACTATCGACCTCTTAACGCCATAACGAGAAGGGGTGCATACCCTTTCCCATCGACCTCGTCCGTCATGTATGCACTAAGATCGGCAAGCTTTTTCACCACTCTTAACTGTAGTAGAGGGTTTTTCCAGATTCCTGTTGCCAAGGCTGACACTCCTAAGACGACCTTCATTTGCCAGGGGGGCCTATTTGAATTCAATCGACTTCCTTTTGGCCTGTCTAATTCTCCCGCAAGCTTCCAGAGGCTCATGGGCACCGTCTTGGGAGATACTAAATTTGACTGTGCAATGGCTTACATGGACGACGTGGTGTTTTCAAAGACCTTGGACGACCATATGAACCATTTGCAGGTTGTTGTGCAGCGGATGAAGGATGCAGGACTGACGAATAACCCAAAGAAGGTACAGCTGGCTTCAAGTAGGGTAGCGCTTCTTGGGTTTGTGGTGGAGCATGAATTCCTCCATCCACAGGAGAAGTTGAAAGAAATGATAGAATTTACCACTCCTCAGGACAAAAAGAGTCTACAGCGATATCTGGGCATGGTGGGATTCTACCGCCAATTTATATCGAACTGTTCCGATTTGGCCCGACCTCTTCATGAGAGGCTGCGCCGGGATGTCCCATGGAATTGGACTGCAGCTCACGAGGAAGCGTTTAGAACGCTGGCAGTCCCCATTGCCGATACAGCGTCCCTCAGACTTCCCGATTTCAATGCCCATTTGTGCTACAAACAGACGCCAGAGAGTATGAACTAGGAGTAGTGCTTCTGCAGGAACATAATGGGGCCTTACGACCCGTTGCATTTGCGAGCCACACACTGTCGGGAACCGAGCGTAACCATAACGTCACCGAAAAGGAGTGCCTAGCAATTATATTTGCCTTAAAGAACTTCAGTATGTACCTTGACGGCGCCACCTTTACAATTCAGACGGTTTACCAAGCGTTGACCTGGCTGAAAAAAACTTAAAGGGATACTGAACCGAAATTTGAATTTCGCGAAATAAGGCTCTAGAAGCGTTGAACAGGACCCTACGAACTCCAAAACATTACTCGTACATCCATATCTCAAACGGATCGCCGCACTTTTGGAAAAGAAGGGCGCGATCAAGCGAGGTCTCTGACATCACTGTCCTCCGGGAGAATTTGAGAATGAAGGGAAGCGGCCTCGCTTCTCTCCTGCTCGCTTCGGTTCACCAGCTTCACACGGGACGTAGAGAGGAGGAGAGGGAATAAGAACCGTGACGTGCCTTGTCTCGTCGGCCTCCTCGGCCGGGCAATTCTTTTTTTTAAAATATGGCGATCCGTTAGAGATATCGCTGTATGAGTGATGTTTTGGGGTTTTGCACCGTCCCGCCTATCTCTCCAGCCTCGTTTTGTGAGTTCAAAATTTCGGTTCAGTATCCCTTTAAGAACTCAGCAGGACGTTTAGCTCGATGGGCTCTCACATTACAGGGATACGATTTCTCGATTGAGTACCGGCCTGGCAAATCCAACATTGCGGCGGACGCCTTGTCTCGGGCCCCCCTTCCACCCCCAGAAGAGGAAGAAACGACGGAGTTGGTCGCTGTTACTAACGAGGAACTTTCCTGGGGTGTAGTTGTGACCCGGGAACAGCTGCTCAGAGCCCAGCGAGCAGATGATCTGTGCCAGCAAATATCGACGCGGTTAAATCAACCCAGTTCCAGGGGACAGGACATGACTGGTGCACCCACAGACACCTACGTTCAAAGTAACGATGACCTTCTACTTCGATACATACCTCAAGCAGATGAGGGTTACCCTACCACGTCGCCATTCCACGTAGTCATGCCGAAAAAATTACGACGTGCTTTTGCTTGTGCTGCTGCGCTGCCATCGCGCGACGCAGCAGAGGTTGGTTGCACTATCTCTCCACGGGGCGCGGTGCCGCTGGGGCTGAGATGCGCTCCGGTAGCAAACCGAAACTTAAAAACCCGTCGATTTTGTGCGGTTTTTCAGAAAGCCGTAAAATGCTTCCCGTGCCTTCTATCGTTCTGGAATTTGTTGATTTAGTGTTTTTTGATGATTCTGAGCAATTTTCTAATTTAAATTATGCCCCTAAACACAATATTAAAAATTTATTACGGAATAAAAATTAACAACTTAATTATCCGGGACTTTAATTATTTTCCTAAATGGGCCCCTGGCCCAGGACCAAAACGCCACAAGCCTTTTTTTGTTGCGATGAGTAGTTTTTGGAGGATCCATTTGGCCTGTGTTCTCTGAAACACCCTGTATATATATATATATATATATATATATATATATATATATATATATATATATATATATATATATATATATATATATATATATATATATATATATTGAACACGACAGCACTTAGTTGAAGAAGAAGTAAAGGCATCAGCAAAGCCTTCGAATAACACAGTGTTGCATATTCGACCTGTACGAAGTTGTATTCGTCAGTTCTCTGAGGGGTTGTATAATGCTTTAAGTGATCGTGTATAAATATATATGGTTTTCTGGACGCGTGCGACAAGACAGTGACGCCACGGTGTGGCTTCTAGCAAAATCATTTCGTGTTGAACGCGGCAGGACTGACACAGTCAGCCTGTGTACCGACCAACCTTTGTTTCTACTGAATGTCAGCTTAGCTGCTTGCAGTGCTGTACACAACGTACAAAGCCGCACTGAGCGTAATTTTTTCTTTACACTAGACTTGGAAATTGAGAACTTAGATCCCCCCGATGCGCCGGCAGATACCGCAGCGATCCTCTCAATCTACTCAATCCGCTGACCGGTGAGCGAAATGCAATCTGATGCAACACGCTAGTTGAGCGAGAATGCTTCTTACGTAGACTTTATGAACTACTGGAACTGATAAATGCCGTCCCATATTGATTTCCGTACCACCGAGCACAGGAAATGCATCGTAGAGACAAATTCCAGCGCAGAAACACAAAGAAAGGTTGGCGGTGAGTTGCCGTTGTTGCCGCTCACAACTACGGGACACGCG
This sequence comes from Ixodes scapularis, assembly GCF_016920785.2. Lineage (NCBI taxonomy): Eukaryota > Metazoa > Arthropoda > Arachnida > Ixodida > Ixodidae > Ixodes > Ixodes scapularis. The sequence continues at coordinate 89,549,984 of NW_024609837.1, read as the reverse complement.
ATAAAAGCTGCGGTCTTCAACCAACTTCCGCGGGCCGAATGACCTAAAAACAGATCCGGACAGGACGCGGGGAGGTTTTCCAATGCGACCTCGGCCACTTTTCACGTTGATAAATGGGAGTATTTTTGGCCGCTCGCCGTATCTTGGAACGGATTATTTCGCACGATATTTTAGTGAAATACGCAAATGGCATGTTAATGGAATATCATGTTTTGATCCCATGAAGGTAACGGGCCCGCGTCCCTTTCAAACCCCATGAAACCTGAAATGGCTACTCGTTCCGAGATCGAGAAGAAACCAGGACCGAGTTTTCGTTCCTGTTTTTGGGGAACGTGTACGACACCAGTAACCCATTCCGAGCATGAGCAGTAGCCCCCTTCTGCGAAAGAGCAGACCCCGAGCATTTGCGGATACACAGCCCGGTTTCTCGGCATATCTCGTCCGGGTGATTAGCAGGCCGTAGATTTTTCCGATGGTTATTTATACGAAGAATAGGCGGATGTTAATTTATTTTGTAATACCGGTGTATTTCGGTGATTTGTTTCGGGAAGCCGATAAAAACAATAGTTACCTCAGTGACTAAACCCCGCGTAAGACTAAGTTTTAGAGGTGAGTGCTTCGGCAATCCGAGCTAATACGGAGCGAACGTTTCCTGTCATCGATATTCTCCGGTTTTAACCGATTTTGTATTGTTGACTTGTACGCTCGTTTATCTTTGATTTTTTTATATTAACGACTGCGCATTTTCGACACCGACAAATGTTTATGTGGGGTTTGCGGTTAAAACCGGGAAGTCTTCGCCCTAGTCATAAGCACGGAAAGGCGAATAGGACGTTCTCCGCTCATCCGGGCAACCATCGCCTCCACAACGGGACATACCGTTGCCGCAACATATCGATTCAAAAAAAGAAAAAAAAGAAGAAAAACTTTCTTTTGCCGCATCTGGCAGGAGCGTCGTCTAAGAGACCCCCACCATAACGGAAGAAACGTCTCCCGACAGCGAAGGGATATCGACCCCAGCAACTCACTGGATCGCGTACGCAGCCGCTGCCGGCGTTCTTCGCACACACAAAGCACACCAAGCCACGCAAAAGACACACAAAAGACAAACACGCGCAAAAACACGCACGCACAAATAAAAAGAGCCTGGGCAGCTGGCACGCGCACACCGAACGCCGTTTGGAGGGTTTCGCGTCCGCCGCGGCACAACCCTACGAAATGGAGCAGCGCAAATCGGCGATACTTCGTTCATCCCTCAGCTGACAGTGCGGTCGTAGAACGTAGGTCTATTTTTTGCCACGTGATCACGCTGCTTCCCCTTCGCCATGCGCAGGGAGAAAGGGTTCAGGTGGAAAAACGGAGGCGGTTGATTGGTCCGTCAAACGCGTAGTCTCCACCGCACTGTCAGCTTAGTGGTGCGCGGAGTCTACATTCCGCTTCAACCTCCAGTGTACCGCGTCGGAGGCGCTGAGCCGTCCCAGCGAATCGAGTGCTGTGAACCTTTGTCCCGTCACTATGGGCTCCGGGCGTCGCTGGGCCAAGGTCACGCGTCCCTTACGAGGCGGTGGATTGGCTCCGCTGGGTCGTAACGTCTTGAGCAGTCCGTCGTAAGGCACAGCGGAGCACAATCTCTCCCCGCCGTAACGCGCAGGGTCCCTCTTGGGTCCATCTCGGAACGATATGCCCTACCTCCTCATTGTGGGGGATACCTGAAGATCTCCTTCCGGGCGGAAAATGGACGTCAACCTGACCATCGACGATAACGAAACTATGGACGGCAGTTGGTGTCGCCGAATAACACACTTCTTCGCTTTCACGTCTTTCTGGAGAGTCGTTACGATTCGTTCTCCGAGGGCCGAGATTCGGTTTCAAATGAAAATGCCATCGGCTGTTCTACTGGGAATCATCTGGTTTTCGGGGACAGGGCGGATCATGGAGGTAGTTGTTGAACGACGTAGTTAACTTTTGGTACTATTTGAGCGACCAGTTTGGGAGCGGTGGTAATCCCTGCGTCGAACGATGTTTTACCGAAAGATCTTTTCGTGGACTACACAAATGAAGATTTGTGTCTGTGACCGTGTATATGTCTTCAAGCTGTCCTCGTCCTTTGGCTACCTTTATTTGCGTAATCTATAACCAGCTAGCCCGTCATTTGACCTTAGTACATTTCGTCGACCAGCGACGTTTCAGCGAGACGTTTCATAAAAATGTTTCCAACGTTCGTCTAACGTGCACACATTGCGAGGTTCGGCCGAACACAACCCTGCTTTACGATAACGAAAGCCTATGCTGTCTCTTTGTATTCAATGTCTTTAACTCACACATAACGCCAGAGTGTCAACAAAATGTCTGTCCATAAATAGTTGCTCACAAAACGTGTTTTGGCAAAACGATATGGACTCGTTCTGTAAAAAAGACGTTCATTAGATCCAGTAATTTTTCGAAACCGAATGATTTTTTTTGCTAAATTGTTCCGAAAATTAGGGTTTGAATTATGGACAGTAAATTTTTTTATAAAATACCGGTACAACTAGGGCCTATATGATTTTTATTTATTTTTTTATTGACGAAATCTTGGCATATTTTTGGATGCTTCCAAATGAGATGTAATGTGATAGCGTTTGAAATTCTTCTTGCTCAGTCGAGTAGATTGTTGGGCTAGTTGGTTTTGGAACTTGGAATACATTGTAGCGCTCAAAAACAGGGACTCAGGTATCTATTTATTCACATCTTTTTATTTTCCGGCTGTAGGAGTCGTGACCATCTCCACAAATATCTGCCGTTACAGCATAAGCAACGCTACAATTTATCTGATGTTTTTTTTTGTTTTTTTTTACAAGGTTTGTAATATCTTGAACGCGTCTCCGACTGGTTTGTTTACGCGTTTTGAAAACTGGTCCCTCGATTTCCGTCTGGTGACGTAATAGAAGTGTCATGTTGTCGCCGGCCGCGATCCTGGCGGCGTCACAACAGCGGTTGTCGGTATGGCTGTCGCCTGTTGTGCTGCAGGTCACTCTGCAGCGTTACAGTTCACGAACGCTTCGGCAGCCAGGAGTTGGGACGTGGCGACTACGGCGACACTCGCGTTTCTTCGGGCTTTTTAATGCGCCAGCATTAGAACGATCGTTTTGACGAAACACCCGGCGGTGTCTTTCGTTTGCCACGCCCGGGAAGAGAGGAAGGCAGGACGGGGAGAGGGTGACGTGTGCAACGCTCCCATTGCTCAGAAGTGCTGACGTCAGCACGCGTGAACGCCTCTGTCTCTCCGCGGTGGTGACAAACGGACAGACACCGCCGGGTTTTCGTCAAAACGAGCCCTTTCATTTTCGGCAGTCACGCGCACAGCCAGATCCTCCTAGACAGCTTTAAAGCCTGCGCGTTACGTCATATGACGTCATGTCTAAGAGGCCGGCACGGGCGTTGATTGGATGCGAGTGCCGCGTCAGCGTTCGCTTGGGACTATGATAGGAAACAAGCCCCACGCGAACGCTCACGCGGCACTCGCATCCAATCAGCGCCCGTGCCGGCCTCCTGGACGTGACGTCATCACTCTCAAGAAAAAAGGGTGTCAAAAGGTGTATCCTTACACCCTTTGTCCCATATAATACACCCCAGAATTTCAATTCGACGTACAGTGCCCTACAGTCAAACATTGGGCCCGAAACTTTACGAGGGGCTTGATAGCCGTGTGGTACAACCTTTTAATTAGCTAAAGTACGTATCAAAGACCACATAAAGAAAACACCGAGTTTTTACAGTAAGGCCAAGAAAACCCCGATTATTTTTTTCGTGTTCAGTAAAACGTACATTAGCTATTTTAATAAGTTGTACCACACGGCAGTCAAGACCCTCGTAAAATTTCGGGCCGTATGTTCGACTGTAGGGCGCTGTATGTCGAATTGAAGTTTGGGGGTGTATTATATGGGACAAAGGGTGTAAGAATACACCTTTTGACACCCTTTTTCCTTGAGAGTGATGGGACGTAACGCGCAGGCTTTGCTGTCTAGGAGGTGCTGGCACAGCTCGCGCGGAACCAGAGAGAAGGATGCGCCACGCAACATCTCATAGATAACACAGCCGTAGTGCTCAATGAGAAGGCGTCATCAGAGATGGCCAACGTTGGACACAGATTGGAAGCGAGTGTTTCGTCAGCGTTCAGATTCGAGTCAGGTTCGAGCAGAACGTTCATGCAATCGTCATGTGAAATCTGTGCCCAGCGTTGGCCTTTTCTGATGAAGCCATGTCATTCAGCACTATGGCCTTCTTATCTAGGAGGGGTCGCGCTACGGTGCGGTGGAATGCGGGCGTGCTTAGTTGTCGCTCTGTCGCCGCCAATTGTACTTCGGTCTGAACTTTCGCAGTAGTGGTGCGTGGGCTGTGATGTCTGTGTGTAGTTAAAACGATGAATGCGGTTCCTCCACGGGTGATATGAAGGAGGTTGCTTCCGCAAATGGTGTGGATGTGGTTCTTACCGCGAGTGATATGAATGACCGTATCCAATTGCCTGGACGTGCTCTTACATACCAAGCACAAAAATGGGGTAAAAACGAAATTGCAGGAAAATCCAATGGTGAATTTTAGGGAATCCGTCAGCATGACCCATGGGAAACGCCACACACGTCCCCCTTTTGGGAAACGCTGACCCTGTCCCCGTAACGAGACCCAAAAGAGGCAGCAAAACATAGGGGAAGCTAAAGACAACGCCAACAGAAACAAAGTGAAGGGTTCTTCCTTAGCGTTTTCCAAAAGGTGTAGGTGTGCAGCGTTTCCAAGGGACACGCTAACGCATTTCCGAAGAATCCGCCAACGGATCTGTTTTGTCTAGTAACGCCTACGCCTAGACGCCGGCGTCGCGTCATCCGATAGCATGAAACTCCGGCTTTTGTGACGTTGTTGTTCTTCCCATGGAATTAGTTCTCTATGTACCTACTAAGAGCGGGTTCGATCTTCTCTCTTCAGCTTAGCGATTTGGCCAGTCCAGTGCAACTTCCAGCCTCCCGTTCTTAGTCTCCATCGCGCGGCGGTCACCACACGACTATGCGCAAGCGCGACACTGACGAATCTTAGCTTCGTTGTACCAGTGTCGCGTTGTAGCGAGATCAATACAAAACTTATTGTCTGCGCCACAATCAAATAAAGACAAACCAAACGCGGTTTCCTTTTGAGGCATCCTGCTCACCGCTTCATTGTTTCTTTTTTTTTTTTCCGTTTTGGTCTAAGGTTTTCATTACAAAACGTCCACATGCTCCTTCGCCTTATTTGTGCGGCAAACAAACAAACCATAACTCATCTTTCTGTTTTATACATATATAGGATTGCGTGCGGTGGTTACTATTTAATGTTTTTTTCTTCTCTCGATGAAGACTATACCAAAGGACGGCAAATACAACGTGATTTGAGAAACCTCTCGAGTTCCGATGTTCAACGTTTGACCAGGAATACAAGTGCGGCCAAAAAAAGAAAAGAAGAAAGAGATAAGACTCCACACAGTTTAATTTTAGGATGGACGGCAAACGAGGTTACAAACCGTCGAAGCCAATCTAGTGTAGTCTGAATGTCACGTGACTTTCAAAAGGAGAGCACGTCGTCGCTCGGGGGCACCTAGTCACGTGACTTGTTCGAAGAGCTGGATTGGCTGGAATGGCTGATGGCGCCCGATGCGGTTCATCGTAAGGTCAAGCGGAGTATGGGGACAACGGGTCTTGTCTTGGTGCGTGGACACAGGAGGTTGTTTCGAGTTTCAAACTACTCCAGCGGGAGGCGCAAGGAAACGCTATCTCAGCCAAACCACCTTTCCGTGGTCCTTTTGTACGGCGAAATCTGAGTGGACCTCACTTTTCCCAAACAGAAAAAAAAAAGAAAAGATCCGCTTTGTCCTGTGGGCTTTTTTCTTCTAAAATAACGTTCGGTCGAATTGCATTGACATGAAAAGCCATGAGTACATTTCGAAACAACAAAAGCACACGCGATTGCTTAGTATATTTGTTGAGGCATTGACGCGTGTCACGTTACATGATCTTGTAGTACCACTATGGCCTCTTTTTAATCATTGTGGGACAACATTTGGAAGTGATCCAAGCATACCATAATATCAGATATTGTTTCGATGTATACGTAACAGTGTCGGGGTTCGATCTAAAAAAGCAAATGTAGCCTCAGAGAACACGGTAAGGTTGCAACAACAGTAAAGACAAATAAAATGCGTGCGTCCGTCGGCGATATTAAACTTGCGAAAATTGCCGGATATAGTGCGTGAACAAGATGAAACACTTTTGGAGTCGTGTTTAACAAACAGGACAATGCCCGAAAAACCCAATTTCGGGTAATAGGGACTTTTAGCGGATCGTTACCGTGTTCCGCTAATCGCAGTACCGGAGCCTTTAAAACATGCGTTTAAGCGCGCGCCTGCGGCCGATACCTTGACAGTGGGACGCGCGCTTCGAAGGCTTCGGTAGTACGGTGCGCACAACACGGTAACGCTTTACTGGAAGTCCCTATTATTCGAGTGAACGATACAAACCCTAGTCACTGACAGCTCGAGCAATGCGGAGCGTAGCACATCATCTTCACGCTTTTTTGCTTCGTGATTGGCTCTTCGGCGTCCCTGCAGCTAAATGCCGCACTCTCCTTGACTCCGGACCGATAATGAGATGCCCGCAACACGCCACGTTTCTTAAGCCTCTGTCACCCTGCTCGTCCGCCGTACAAATGACACGATGTTCATCGCGGACATTAGAAAAGATGTATCTCCGCAGACGCCTCAAGCACGTTTCAAGCAGCTTCACACATACGAAGCCTTCGAACATGTCTGCGGACAGCTTCAACGCGATGGCGTTTAGCAGCTCCTGTCGCAAAAGATCCGGCGTCGGCACCGGCGTCGGGGGGACTAAAAAATACCATGATGCAACGCGCGCAGCCACGTGTGACGTCACACGTGGCCTTGATGTCATGACCCTTTCGACCCGCTGAATTTGGCGGGAACGTTCTCCGCTCTATTTAGCGGAAAATTTTCCCGATAACTTTCAAGGAAACATTTTACGCTAAATATAGCGGAAAGTTTTCTCGCCGAATTTAGAGAAACATATTTCCGTCCAATTTAGACGACCATTCTCCAGCCATAGGGGAAAATTTCCTCGCCGAATTTGGCGGGAAAATTCAAATAGAAACACGTGAAGCTATTGACTAGAACACGCACACACGCTTGCACAGCGTGGGAAAGAGGGTATATTTAATGAGAAGGCTTTGCGAACGGGGCTCGGTAACGCTATTGCATTCCACTCTTACAGGCGAAGCTTAAGCCCCCCCTCCCAAGTTTGGTCTGGATGACCAATGGGACGAAACGGTTGCGCTAGGAAGAAACACGTCTCAGATATTGAAGAGTTTACGGGATATGTTTGTACAGATCTGATACGGCCCGATGGGCCCTCCGGTATGCAGTCTTCTGCACATGCGCCATTCGTACCGGAGGGCCCATCATACCAGACGTGTGCGTAATCCGTTACAAATAGGATTCCGCGTTTTCGGTTTTTTTTTTTCGAAATCCGGTGCACTTTTTTCAGTGTATATTTTAAAATTCATGTTTCGGCTTTTGTCGGAGTACATTTATTCCCAAAAAAGTTTACCGTTTTTTTTTTATGAGTGTGAAAGAAAAACAATCGGACAGCGGATCAGATGATTCTTGTAGCTGTGATATTTGTTAACACTCAGCGAATTACGACACATATACATACGTGGTCTTCGCTACAACTTCCGTCAGGAAAAACCTCGAGATTGCGGAATTCGAGGGCATAATCTTCAGCGCGCTTCTGTTTCCTTCTCATTCTGACGACGTGACCGTCTGAGGTGAAGGCCGTACAAAAACCACCGGAAGGGAAAAAAAAATTCATTGTATTTATGTTCTTAACCACAGGGAACTTTGAGCGAGGGTGTTAAAAGAGGAAAGAGGGTGATTTCAGATAAGATCGACCAAAGGATGGCTAGTCGACATTTTCAAATCAACTGATGTTTTTATATGTTATTGTCTAGTGTCTGGTATGAACGAATCCAATCTTAGTTTTGACTAGAAAAAATACTTGGGGACAGGAAAAATCGTAAGGCATGAGGTGGTGGACAGTTGCATGAACGCGCACTGATGGAGGGGGCCCGTTTGAGAGTCAATAACTAAAGCGATACCATTAGGAGAACTCTAATACGTTTTAGGCGCAAACTATTGGTATAGCTTGCTTGTAATATAAAGTAATCATATTTATTTAAAATGTATTTATTTTTCTAAAAATTGACAAACATGCCTGCTCGAACGACAAATGACAAACTTTGGAGGTCTGTATCTCATGAAATAATTTAATCATTATGATATAATTTGCAGATATTATTCTACTAATATATAGCTAATATTTAAAAAATAACTAAGGTATCTGTGTGATACAATAGTTAGGATATATTTAGTCAAACATGGAAAAAAAATCAAACAAAGAAAAATTCCGATGCGAATAAAAAAAAAACACCACCCTCGATTTTTTTTAAATTTAGGTAACCTGTTATACTCTATTTCGGCATTCATTTCCATTAAAAACATGTTGCATCTTTTCATTGAGAAAGAAGATACAACTCCCCAAAGTAGGGTCCTTTTTCAAAGCCTACACTTAGCAGTGTTTTATACAAGAACTGACTCTGAGTTCCAGTTTCATGAAACCAACACACATCTTTTATATATTTTTATTCAGATGAGGCCAATGATAACTAAAGAAATCGTTCACACACTTAAATTAAGGAGAAACTACTGTGTACAAAGAGGTATTATATTACGGACTAGTGATCCGAGAAAAGATCATGCAGCCATCGGCCACTAGGAACTTTGTTTACTTTATTCTCCTGCGACACTATATGCTATTCCCTCTTCCGCTCTACCTTCATCTCTCTCTCTCTCTCTCTCTCTCATATATATCCCTGATATATATCCAGAACAAAAACATGTTCAAGCATTCCCTTTCTGCGTGGTAGTGTTCTGTGCCTAGCAAAAATCATTTCCTCGCTAAGCTTACGATTATGGCAAAATAGTTACCGGAAACCGCAGACGACACTCGTCGCTAGTTCTGGCAAAACGGCCGATACAATCTTTTTTTCGCATTTCCCCGCTCGCTGTCAAGGACAAGGGGGTTCGCTTCAACCAGCAAAGCATGGCCGCCGACGCCTGTTTACTGAGCAGTCATGCCTGTCGCCATCTCACTCGCTGGCGTCACGGGCGATAATATCAGGCACAAAGGGGCACACCAACCGGCAGCAGTATCCCCAAATACTCGAGCCTCGCGTAAATACATAGAGTGTAAACGCTGTCGCCATGTTATCGTAGTAAGACCGCCCCCCCCCCCCCTCCCCCAACGGGGGACTGCAGTACACGACGGCGTACTAACACCACGCCGACGATATCAACATCGCGGGCTCCGAATTTTCCCATAGTTCTACTCCACGGGCATTTCTCGAAACGCTTGATATTGTGTACGCCCGCCTGGAAGGATTTCAGGCGCGTAGTTAAGATAAGGCGGTTCTCCGCGGCAAAAGAAAGCAATTTCACAAAAGCTTATAGGGCAACTCCGCTTCATTTTCGATGCTGAAAAAACAACGCAGTTCTCTTTAGTATCACCTAGAAAGACTACACGTCAAGTTTTACGACGTAATTAAGCCTAAAAGTTTGTTAAATTGGTAAACAAAGCTTGAGATGCCTCAAGTCTCCGAAATCTGCTAATTCTAGCGGCCGATGTGCGGCGCAGAGAGTTGGCGCAGCCAACACTGCCCCGCACGTCATAGTCTGGGACCGCTTTTTTTCTTGTTTTTTACTTTATTGAGGCGCAGCCTACAGGCGGCGCCAGCAGCGTGCATACCGATGTCCACGTGATCCAAAACGCGCATGCGCTGATGAGCGCCTGAGCGAGCGCTCCGCGCTCGTCGTCGGGAAGACCGAACCTGCCGCGTCTCGGAGCAACATTTTTTGCTGCGATGCCTGGCATATCACGAGTGGTTTACTTAACTTCAACTACTAATGGTTCCAAAACATAACTTTAAAACAACTTGCCTTTTTCTGCGTCAAAACACTCTGCGGCCGCGGTAGTGCACACGTCGTTGGATAGCAGAGACCATGGAGCAGACGACACGGCGCGACGACGCTTGCTCCGCCGATGTCCGTCCGCGCGGTCGGCGAGGTCGTGCGGTGACGTTCGTACCACGTGGGTTGTCCCAGACCAGGGTGTAAGATAGACAGGTGGGGAAACGGCTAATAGAAGCCTACCGCAGCGCCGTGACCGGATTGTGTACTCGTCTGCTTGCGGGTACCCCCGCCTTGCGACAGATGGCGCTGCGGCGAGAGGAAAAAAATCAGAATTGGATTTGCGTGGAACTATATGGGAGACTGCGAAAAATAAACCGAGAGCACGACAGTCTTTCATTAAAAATCCACAAAAAACCATCTCCGTCAGTTTAGCCGGTCGCCATCGGTCGCCCACCCGGAGTGAGAGTTCGCGGTGCTCCACATAGATGGCGCCACAGAAAAAGAGAAAACCGAGGGGGACACAATGCGGTCACTCATTTGGCTCTCGTTTCCCCACCTGTCTATCTTGCACCCTGTCCCAGACTATGACGACGCGGGACCAATGTTGCCAGGCACGGGCGCAGTTTCGGTTTCGGTTTGTGATCAGGAGTAAAGAAGAATTACGAGAATTATATTTCCTTTTTTGAGAAACAAACGACGTCGAGCCGTTTATTAGTATACCTTAATGTATAATCACCAAAAAACCCGAAATTCCTGGAATTGAGCGGAGTTGTCCTTTAAAAGCGGCGGCGACGCGTGTGCGGTGAACGCTTGTAGTTTTGGTGTAGACAGGCTGTGTGTGTTCTCGTTGTTGACACCAGCCGGCGATAAGGCACTGCAGGCGGTAGCTCAGTACAGCAAGGGCTAATCCGAGTGACCATCAACGTAACCCCACCGCCAACCCCTCGCGAACCGGTCGCCGACATGGCTCAGGCTGTGTCATGAACCACGTGGTAGGAGCTCGGGTGCTTTCATATCAACGCGTGGAGGGACGACAGTGCGATTCCGGAAAGTCTTTTTCGAAGGCCGCTGACCACAATTTTTTGTCTGGAGACTTTCCCTCTTTCTTCCTTTGACGTGGATCAAGCTTTGCCGACAGCCTCAGTTGTGACCTCTCTTTTCAAATGTACGTTTGCAGTGAGTGAGCTCCTCAGCCTCGGACTTGTCACTTGTGCACCCAGTAGTTCTTTCACTTGGCAATTATATGCCATCAGTTGGGGTTTAATTTCTATTATCTATGTATACATTATGAAGACGTCCTGGAGCTCCGAACGAGTGTTTTGTGCAGATTACTTTTGCAAACACAAAAAGACTACACCAAAGCAGCGGAATTTTCGAAGTGTTGGCGAGTTGGACCTAAACTCGTTGAAGCAAATTCTTCCGCCTGACTTTTCCACCAAAGTGAGCGCGACGGACTACCTGTGCTACCATTGCTTCATGCACATCACTAAGGAGATCTCGATGCGAAGCTCAGAGCAGTGCCCTGACATATTTGTGCCAGCTGAAGAAGCAATTGAAGATCTAAATCGCGGCATACTACCTCCAGATGTGTCGCCGCTGAGACAACCAAGCGTCGTAAGAAGTCGGGACAGGCCTGCCTATGTCAAGAGAAAGCAGACAGAACTGGAGCAGGTTGCTGTCAAGAATATACGCTCAAGGCTACGTATTGCGTACGACAGGGACGCACCATCGGGGTCGTCCGAACCAACATGCTCCACATGCACTGAGTGTGTGGACAACTTTCGGCAGGCCTTTGAAACCGCCACCTCTCTCCGGGAACGTTGTCAACTGCTTACACTCCTGCCGTCAACACTGACGAAGAATGAGGTTCAAAAGATGATTCCACAGGCCTCAATGTACCTCATCAGTAAATCCCGAAAACTCAAGGAAAAGCATGGCGTGTGGTATGAGCCGGATCCTTACACGAGGTGCAAGGTGAGCCATGAGAACCTGTCTGCTGCCCTAGAGTACTTCACGAAAGACGAGCTACAATGTTCGCGCCAAAGTCCCAACCAGAAGGACGTCATCTCTGTCATGCTCAACGGAGAGAAAACGTTCGTGCCAAAGCGCTTCATGACACGCTCAATACGAGAGGCCTTCCGTATATACAAAGACAAGCATCCCGATTCCGGCGTTGGGCTAACGAAATTTTATTCGTTGCGCCCTAGATGGGTCCAATGTATTCCACACCAGGAAGTGTGCGTTTGTGTGCGCTGCGCCAATTATTATCTTTGTATTGCCGCTCTAGAGAACGTTACAGGCTCAACATTCAACACTGGTGAAATGAACTCGGCATTTCTGTGCGACCCAGCAACAGAACTGTGCCTTCAAGGAGACTGTGATCACTGCCCAAAAGGCCAGTTTCTTACACTCCAGGAACTTGATATCCCGGAGGATGAAGAGATTGTGCTTGCAACATGGGAGTCCGGCGACCTTGTGAAAAAAACTTTGGAACCTGAGACTTTCCTAAAAGTCATCCAAGTGACGGTTGGAAGTTGGGTACTTCACAACCATATCCGGCAAACGCAAGGTAAAGCGATCTACGATGAAAAACAGTGCATGCAACGCGGGAGCATTGTCTTTCATTTTGACTTTGCTGAAAACTGGACCATCGTGCTTCCTGACGAAGTGCAAGCATATCACTGGAAAAAAAAAAAGTTTCGATATTTACATGTGTAGTGACGACAAGAAAATCTACAAACAGCTTTGCCATCATCAGTGAGGACCTGTGTCACGACGCCGCTCACGCTTGCTTGGCTCTATAGAAAAAGTGAAGGAGTGGGTTGAAGACAACGTTGCGGTATACTCGTACGTGACGTACGTAAGTGACGGCGCCGCCAGTCATTTCAAGAATCGCTACCAGCTTCACCAATTTGCAAAGGACGATTGCCCACAAGCCCAGTGGTTATTTTCTGCATCTGGACATGGGAAAAATGCATGCGACGGAGTTGGCGGACTCGTGAAGCACCAGGCCACGCTGAACAACCTGAGAGAACGTTCAGTAAGCGCAATTCAGACGGCCAGGACAATGGTGAGCGTTCTATCAAAGAAACTGAAAGGCGTGCATCTTGTATATCTGGACGAAAATGAGGTTGTTCGGTATCGTGAACAAAAAAAAAGAGGAGTGTCTGACGGTGCGCGCCTTCCCTGGCATTCAGTCTTGGCACGCGTGGCGGCTCAGCAAGTCATCAACAGAAGGGACCTGTGACGTATATGTAGCACGGACAGTCGGATCTGCTTGGAAGCAACTTTATTAAATGGGTACAGCGAGGAAAACCTTAGCGTAAAGTGCCGAATTTGATTTCCCAAGGACTGCTCATTTTGAATGCAGGGACATCTTATTTATCACATTTTTCTTCACGGGGTATTTAACCTACTGTTTTTGTTGGTGGTTACTAATAATTTTTATCTGATCACTATAAAAAAAATCCCAAAATGTTATCCTCGAGCAGGATAAAATATATCGGCTTGCCACGATTCATTCATACACCGAGAGCATCGAAGCTGCTCCAGTTAGGCACTATGGCATCCGTCACCTGAAATTGTTTGTAATCGTAAATACACAGCCAACCTAAATATCTTACTATTATATCTTTGTTTTTGTGTGTGGAAGTAAAGTTATTTATTTTACTCTAGATGTAAAATATACCGGAAGGTACAACTTCACACTGCATCATCTTTTCTCAAATCATTAGTCTCTAATATGATACCACTTTGTACGCTTATGTAAAATGCTGTATATAGTTTCTCCTCCCTTTTACTGTGTGACCGATCGCTCTTTTTATCAATGACCTCATCTGAATAAATGTATATAAAAAGATTTGTGCAAGTTTCATGAAACTGGAACTCAGAGTCACTTCTTGTATAGGACACTGCTAAGTGTAGGCTTTGAAAAAGGACCCTACTTTGGGGAGTTGTTTCTTCTTTCACAGTGCAATGATGCAACATGTTTTTAATAGAAATGAATGCCGAAATAGAGTATAACAGGGTACCCAAATTTAAAAAAAATCGAAGGTGGTGTTTTTTTTTATTCGCATTGGAATTTTTCTTTGTTTGATCTTTTTTCCCATGTTTGCCTAAAGTTATTGTAACTATTGTGTCACTCAGATACCTCATTTATTTTTTCAATAATAGCCATATATTAGTAAAATAATGTCTGCAAGTTATGTAATAATGATTAAATTATTTCATGAGATACAGATTTCCAAAGTTTGCCATTTGTCGTTCGAGCAGGCATGTTTGGCAATTTTTAGAAAACCAGATAAATTTTTAATAAATATTATTACTTTATATTACAAGCAAGTTGTATCCATAGTTTGTTTGTAAAAAGTTTTAAAATTCTCCTAATTTTATTGTTTTAATTATTCACTTTCAAACTTGCCCCCTCCATCAGTGCGCGTTATTGCAACTGTCCACCTCTCCCTGCCTTACGATTTTTCTTGTCTCCAAATTTTTTTTCTGGTCAAAACTAAGTGTGGATTCGTTTATACCAGACACTAGACAATGTTACATAAAAACATCAGTTGATTTAAAAATGTCGACCAGCCACCCTTTGGTGGATCTTATCTGAAATCACCCAAGAATAAAACGCGGAGGACAAGCACAGGACAACCACTTTCTTTCAAATGAAAGAAAGTGGTTGTCCTGTGCTTGTCCTCCGTGTTTTATTCTTTCAATTTTATGTATTGATGTTCAACCCGCTCGGTCTTCACCAGTGTTAAAAAAGGTATTAGCGGCTTTCCTCGATGTCCTCTGAAGTGCATGAAGCGAAAAACCTTATACTAGCCCACATCCGAACTCTTTTTTTTAGGACCGGGAACTTGACACACTAAGCCCGATCCCAAGGAAGGACACAGATGTCTCTCGAAGGCCAATCCAATACCTCTTTTGTTGCATATGTTGAACCTTGGAAGGGGGCAATCACGAAGACGTCGCACAATGTCGAATTTTGCAAAGCCCTCCTTCTCTGTCCTCCCCCTCCCTCACCCACCTGGACGCGGCCGTAAAAAACTGACCTCTTTCGGTTAAAACCGAATTTTAGAAAACGGATTAGACATACTTTTGTCGGTTTCTATTGGTTTAAACTGAAAACGCCGAACACTAGTTAAAAGTAACGAAATTACTTGTAATCCCTTACATTTATGAGTAATTTAGTGACACATTTTCTGGGGTAACTTTAAAGGGCGGCGGAGAAAAGCTCACCGGAGAAAAGCTCACAGGAGAAAAGCTCACCGGAGATAAGCTCACCGGAGAAAAGCTCACCGCAAAACCGGCAAATGCGGAGACAAGCTCACCGCTCTTTGAGCGGGTGCGGAGAAAAGATCACCGATATTTTTTAGCTTGGTTTGATTCTGCATCAAACGTGGCAATTTAACACAATTCGCATTCGTCACTTCTTAAAAAATATGTCCTCTTTTTTGTAATATTCTTGAAGTTCATTGGGCATATTTACCAATTCCTCGGAAATTAGTAATCCCCCATTCTATAAAAATATGAAGCCGCAAGCATAAAATCAAAACATCGTACACCGATAAAAAAGGCAACAATTTATTGACCTCTGACAGTGCGCCTTCGGTAGCTCTGTCAGATAAAGAGGTTTGTTCTTTGCGAGATAATATGAATAGCGGTGTGTGAACCGGTTCTGCTCCAAATATTGTGTAGTGCCTAATAGATAAGAAGCTGTTTGTTGTTGTAATCAGTGTCGGCTACGCTGTTTTCTTTCTGTTAATTTCACTAACAACACTTTAGTTGCGAGAACAACTTCGCTTGTCGTGTTTGTTTTCTTCACACCGTCGTCGTCGTTTGAGCGGTTTTCATAATGTAAAACGTTTACCACTTCGCCCTATTCGCTGCATAACAGAAGACTACTTCTTCTATATATTACGAGTAACAACGGTTCCATTGCGCAGCTCTGAAGGTCATGGGTGGCTCACCGTAGAAGGGCGCTATCACACAAAGGGAACGTGTGAAAACACCAGCACGAACGGCTAGAAAGCGTGCATGTCCGTGGAAGAAAGAAGCCTCGATATCCTATTGACTGTTTTATCCTGTTTTCAAAGGTTAACAAAAGCTTCAAAGAGAATTTCAGGCACCCCGTTGTTGCGCATGCACTTTTGAATTTTCGGCAGTTACAGCTTTGATTTTTTTAGGTTTTAGGCAGACATCATTAAATATTTTAAACTTTTTTCTGTTCTTCAAGTTCATGAAGTTTTTAGTTAGGCTTTCGTTGCCTCGAGAGTAAGCCACAGGAAACACTCGCCCGCAATTATTAATTTGGGAGCAATATACCCAATAAGCTTAACAAATATTACAAAAAGGACATTTTCTTTTTTACAAACTGACGAATTTTAATGGTTATGCATTAATATATGTTACGCATTATCCAACAACCTACATATAAAAAAAAAGAGAAAAAAAATATCGGTAAGCTTTTCTCCGCATACGCTCAATGGCCGGTGAGCTTTTCTCCGCATCCGCCGGTTTTGCGGTGAGCTTTTCTCCGGTGAGCTTATCTCCGGTGAGCTTTTCTCCGGTGAGTTTTTCTCCGGTGAGCTTTTCTCCGGGATTCAACTTTAAAGTACTCCCCCCCCCCCTTTCTTGTAAAAAAAGGGTTGCTTTTATTTTGGTAAAGTCGAGCGCAGTGACACTGTCACACGAATTGACCAGCGCAAAGGGAGGCTTGGCACTCTTCAGTTCCGCAAAGCCTTCTTTTGCGACGCTAAACCCCTGAACCTATTTTTTTTTAGACCCTAACAACAATGTCAAAAAATCCAAATGGCAACTCTACAAAAAAAAAGGAGGCATGTTATATGTGTTTTTTTTAATCCCGGAGAAAAGCTCACCGGAGAAAAGCTCACCGGAGAAAAGCTCACCGGAGATAAGCTCACCTTAGAAAAGCTCACCACAAAACCGACGGTTGCGGAGAAAAGCTCACCGGCCATTGAGCAGTTGCGGAAAAAAGCTCACGACTTTTGTGTTCTTCTTTTTATATGCAGGCAGTTGGATCATGCGTAACCTATATCAATTTATTAACATTAAAATTCGTCCGCTTTGTAAAAAAGAAAATATTTTTCGTAATATTTGTTAAGATTATTGGCTATATTGCTCCCAAATTAATAACTGCGGGTGAGTGTTTTCTATGGCTTACCCTCTACGCAACGTAGCTTAAGTGAAAACTTCATGCACTTGAAGAACAGGAAAGAGTTTGAAAACTTAATAATGTCTGCCTAAAACCTAAAATTCAAAACTGTAAATGCCGAAAATCCGAAAGTGCATGCGCAACAACGCGATGCCTGAAATTCTCTTTGAAGCTTTTGTTCACCTTTGAAAACACGATAAAGCAGTCAGTAGGATATCGAGGCTTCTTTCTTCCGCGGACATGCACGTTTTCTAGCCGTTGGTGCTGGTGTTTCCAATCGTTGCCTTTGTGCGATAGTGCCCTTCTACTGCCAACCACCCATGACCTTCAGAGCTGCACACTCACAGCGTTGTTACTCGTGACCCATAGGCAATATAATAAGTAGTCTTGTGTAATGTAGCAAATAGCGTGAGTTGGTAAACGTTTTACATGATGAAAGCCGCTCAAACGACAACGCCGAAGGGAAGACAACAAACACGACAGGACGAGGCTGTTCTCGCAACTAAAGCTTTGTTAGTGAATTTAACAGAAAGAGAACAGCGTAGCCGACACTGATTACATCGACAAAACACCTACTTATCTATTAGGCACTACAAAATATTTGGAGCTGAAACGGTTCGCACACCGCTATTCATGTTAGCTCGCAAAGAACAAACCTCTTCATCTGACAGAGCTACCGAAGGCACACTGTCAGCTGTCAATAAATTGTCTTTTTTTACCAGTGTACGATGTTCTTATTTTATACTTGCGGTTTAATTTATATACAGAATGGGTGATTACTAGTTTCTGAGGAATTAGTAATTATGCCCAAGGAACTTCAAGAATATTACAAAGACAGAGGACATATTTTTAATGAAGTGACGAATGTGAATTGTGTTAAATTGCCACGTTTGACGCAGAATCCGCTAAGTTAAAAAA
Organism: Ixodes scapularis; assembly: GCF_016920785.2. Taxonomy (NCBI): domain Eukaryota; kingdom Metazoa; phylum Arthropoda; class Arachnida; order Ixodida; family Ixodidae; genus Ixodes; species Ixodes scapularis. The sequence goes on along the minus strand of NW_024609837.1, from coordinate 89,531,847 downwards.
ATTCGGTGAGCTTTTCTCCGCATCCGCTCAAAGGCCGGTGAGCTTTTCTCCGCATCTGCCGGTTTTGCGGTGAGCTTTTCTCCAGTGAGCTTTTTTCCGGTGAGCTTATCACCGGTGAGCTTTTCTCCGGTGAGCTTTTCTCCGCCGCCCGCTTTTTTTAGTGTCTCTGTTTTTTCTTTGCGAACGAAGACGGGGATAGGAGGACACCAAGTGATTGTGTGCCTCTTCGAGAAGCTCGAGGCGGTAAGTGCACAGACAAGAATTAACAATATCCGTCTCGGTTATAGTGACTACGACCATTTTCATGATGTCAAAACACTAGACAACGCCATGTCTACACTAATATCCACTAAAAGAGATGCGATAAAATGTGAAAGTGTTATCTTCTCTTAGAAAACAGGATGTATTTTTTTCTCCTTCTTTCACTTTATTTGACCCTGTTTTAAAAGCTGCTTACTTTTTTGTAGTCCAGCTTCTAGGGTTGGCCCACTTTATTTGTGAATTTCAGCCAGGTTATCTGCATCTCAGTTAGCCTTTTTGTGAGTCAGCTCTTCGCAAGCACTTCGAAAATGGTAATAGTCTTCCTTTTCCTTCTTCCTGTTTTTACACCAGCAGGACGCATCTTATCTCGAGCTGATATTTTTACAAGTAAAACATAATGGTGGCGGACGTAGACTTGATATTCTGGGCTTGAGGAGACTGTGAAACTCGGGGCCATCGCGCGGCTTAGTACTCTGCCCTTCGCTGCCTATCAGTGGACGTCTATCTGGAGAACACCGGAGGAAACTGCAGTCGCTTCATGCGCCGTGCGTTCTTGAACGGCAACAAGAAACACGCCGAACCTGCGTTTACATTTCCTTGTTTTAACCAACGTTCTAATTATTTGTTGTTATGCGTGTTCTTTTTTCTCTCGATTATTTATATTTATATACTGGAAAGTGTTCTTTTATTCACCAACGTCTCAACCGAGGCTCGATCTGTTCAGAACGAAAGGAAGAAGAATATTGAGCCAAGCCTTATTTATTATTTAATTATCACCTTCCTGTTACAACTATGTTTTCCTAATGTCTGGTGATATATGCCGGTATAGCAAGATGGACATAAATCAATTCTTATTCTAGTTTTGGCTAGATGTATGATGACTTCTACAGCTTCGCGACTTCGATGATGGAGAATTTCAGTAGGTCGGTCCGATGACTCCGATAACAATACCCGATACCCCGCCGCCGCCTTTGCGCATTCATCATATGGTAATCGGGGGCAGCGGTGGTATCGGAACGGTCTACTAAAACTCTCGAATATCAGGCAGCGGCTGCAACGAGGAAGCTTAGCTCTATCTTCGACGTAAATAGTACTTCCATTCCTTCGCTGAAAGAGCTCAATGCAGAGCATGAAGCATTCGTGAGGCACAGGGATGGGCAAAATACATGCAAATATGTATCAAAATACAAATACAAAATACATCGTCAAATTGTATTTAATTACAAATCTAATTACATTTCCAAAAAAGCATTTAAGTACAAGACACGAATACAACCAAATGTATTTGGTCTCCTCCAAATACTTTTCCGAATACATTCCTCAAAATTTACATCAGCGACTTCAGGGCACCTGCAACAGGTTTGCGGGTATCTCATTTTAGTTTTGCATCGCACACTCGGAAGTTAGTGTGCGAGTCTCTAGTAACTTAACAGAAATATAATGGCAAAAAAATGTAATCAGCTTGGACGTAATAAGTGAAAAAAGTACAGAGCTTCAAGAAGCTTTTTTTGTCCATTACATTTTGGTATAGACCAACAAAGAACCGATACGACCAAGACGTGCAGCACTAGCTAGAGAATTTTTTATTGTTGCAACTCGCACCAGTTACGAAAATCTGGACGACCCGCGCGTTTAGAATGTTCCAGGCATAAATATGGATAGAAATCAGGTTGGATAGTATCACAAGTTGTCACAGGCACTTATTTAGCCAGTCTGCCTGTGAACGCCGATATCGTCACTATTCTTGCCCTGGACTAGCACCGTAATCACAAAGGCACTAAACGCTTGTGCTTGATTGAGAGACACTGCATTCGGTGCAGAACGTAGTTTTCTTTCTGCTCTGCACAGTGACAATAAATTTGAGGGATGTATTTTCGCCCACGAAATTGTATTTAATTACAATTGTATTTTGTATACCCACGTTTTAGTATTTAAATACACAGGTCAAATACATTACCCAATTTGTAACTAAATACAAATGCAAAATACACAAAGTATTTGAAATACGTATTTCAAATACTACTATTTGAAATACTGCCCATCCCTGGTGAAGCACAATATGGCACTCCCATCCAGTGCCTCAGTTCAAAAGGTGTTCAGCGTGCAGTCGACATATTGAGTAAGAAATAACGCAAAATGTCTGACGAGACTTTCGAGAGCCAGCATTTAGGTCACTAAATGGAACAGGTGGCAACTAAAAAGAACTTGAATAACCCTCTTCCCTTTTGTTTTTTTAATTGAAGACAATATTGTTGAAAGTAACGCCACGAAAATAACAAACTACTTTTTGGGGTAACGGTCACTTACTTTTATGGAAATGTAATTGTAATAATTTACAATTTAGCCTTGAGTAATTGTAAATGTAATTCCTTACTGTTATTCTGTAACGTGTACAAGTCTGCATCATGCCGTATCGGATGCGCGAAAAACGGTTCCCTAAAACTATTTAGTGACTGCACAAAGTCTTTAGTATCATGTTGTTGGGCGGCAACCTTAAGAAAGGAAGCGGCTGGCAAGAGGAAAACAAAAGAAATTCGGCTGCAGGTTGTTTTACGCTGGTGGAGCATATTACATGTCCGGCCATTCCCGAACGACCTAGTGTCACTCCCAGCTGTGCCTACTTGGAATTACTCCTGACGATAAGCGCTCAATGGTGCCTCTCAACACAATGACGAGTCTATCATCATTGAAAAGAATACATATTTATAGCGGCCGAATAAAAGGGGAGTCATTGTTCCCTTGTCGTACCCGTCTCAACTAGAACGAAAAAACAAACACATAGACTAACAAAAACGAAAGTACGCGCTTTTTCTTCCCAAAGCATCCCATTCTTGATAGACCCTCCCTTCAGAAAGCGGCTAAGCACCATTATTCCGCTATATACGGGATGAGGCGGGCAAAAGATATCGAAGAACCCGAAAATCTCTGCTCGAATAGCTCCCGTGCACTAACGACAAAGAAAAAAAAGAAGGAATACAGCAAAACGAGACGATACCCATCCAGAAAACGAACCCATCGAAATAGACACCATATACTACTACGGAACGCAAAAAGTCAGTTAGGACAAAGATAAAACTACCGAAAAATCCTTTGTGAAATACGAAACCTCGACGATCCTTAAGCCCGATGGCTCCGAATTCGGAAGAAAAGAGGGGAGTGCGAGGGTAGCGATTGACAGAATGTGGCAACACTGGGAAGAGTGTCACGTGACACGGTATTACAGCCTCATTGCCGAAAAAAAAAAAGCTGTCGTTAAGGGTCATGGAGCGCCCCCTACTCTGTGGCGGGCAAACTGCTCGGAAGGCCATTTTTCTCGGCTCTTCGCCACTCTCTGAGCCCCTGTAATTTTTGTTTTGTTTTGTATTTCCTTTTTTTATTTTTTGGTTTGCTGTCTGGCAGGATCGTAATTCTTTTTTCGCGAAAAAAAGAAAAACGAAGAGGGTGGCGCTAAAATGGGCTTAGACGAATAGGATTTATTTTAGCTCCAGCGCCTTCATGTGCACCCTCCGTTTTTATGAGGGCGCATCGCCATCATTTTTTACGCCGGCAATTGCCGCATCTCCTTCGGTGTCGCTAGCAGTCAGTTGGGATATTCTGTGGTTGTTGTTTGCGATGAGCCAAAACTATAACTGGCTTCATGATTTGTTTATCTCTCATTCTACTGAGAGCACTCCTCATTTTATCGTGTCGGGCGACATTAATTCATTCATTGGTCGTTCGATCTCCATCGTTCAGAAAAAAAAAGGCCCATAACATTACGATCGTGTCTGGTTAACCTCGTTAATATAAATACCCCCTCTACGGACCTTTTGCAGAAGTTGTTCATGGGCCCCGCCATAACCGACCTTCCGTTTTTCGTTTCTTATTCTTCCGCTTACTTCACTTCATCCATGCCACAGCAGGACAGGTTATTTCCATTTGAGTTGCCACAGTGTCCTTCTCCATAACACTGGTCTTTGTGGAAACCCGTCAACGCCACGCTTTAGTGTCTCGGCATCTCGGTAAGACAAGAGTTGGTGAGCGATGGCATCTGTAATTTGGCGCGTGGGCAAAGCGCGCCTGGACAACATTTTTGGGGACGAACTGGGTAAATATGTGCCATTTTGTCTCGCCGTTACAAAAAACTCACGTTAAAAACTTTTTTTTTCTTCGGAGGGGGGGGGGGGGGGGGGGGGGGCGTATAGTGTAAGTAGCAGGGTAGGAACGAGGTGTGCGAAATCTACGTCTTATCAATCTAATATTTACCACTTAATGATTGAGAGGTAGATAGTACTGTGGTACGTTGCAGATAGAGGAATCACAACGCGTAATTTTAGATCCTTTTTCTAATATTACGATTTTGTTGCAAGCAACACTTTGTGTTGTTCGTCGTCCTTTAACTTCTCTGACGTCTTTTTTGCGGGCTTGTCCTACACAGCTTCTAACTTACTTGAGGCGTGTCCGGAGAAAATTGTCTTATCACTTTCCGCAGAGAACGCCACGCCTTTTGTATGAGCAGAGGGCTTCAGAGTGAAGAGGCGACTCCGCAACAATGCCTCGACGAGGGAAATTTCGATGATCTCATCAGCGCCAAAGCACCGTATGCAACAAAAGTAAGGAGTCAAGGTTTCCCCTTTTCAACGAGTTTCACTTTCAATCGAATCGTGCTACCAGGCAGGCCATAGGACTGTCTCTTGGCGACAGTCGGCCTGCATTGTGCTCGGAACACTGCCAGAAGGAAGCAACGGAAAATACGCGAGCGTACGCGAGACCGAGATTGAAAGATACCCAGTTTCAATTAAACAAAAGGACTTCCGGCCGCATACTTGTCGGGTCTTTTTCCTTTTTTCTTTCTTTTTGGGAAGAATGGAAGGTGGCTGGAAAGTTCGGACGCCGAGTTTTCATTCTCGAGTTGCTGGCGATCGCCCCTATTGTGTCCTTCTGAGTGGTGCTTCCGGATTACGGAACGATATGGCGGCTTTCCAAATGAATACAGGCATAAGGGTACTCAAAGCGACCACGGCGGGAAATTGCAAATAAAAAAAAACTTCAGTGTTTTCTTCAGATATTTTTTGGGGGGTATGCGTGTCTACAGTTTAATCGACAGCCTGTGACTAAACTTTTTTTACTAATGCAGACTCCCTTTATGTTTTGTGTTAATTTATGCTAACCGACAGCTTCAGAAACGCAGGGCGTGTTTATGATCAGGCGTCTTCCATTGCGATTTGTTATTTGGCCTTATTATAAGCTAACGCCGCACGAACTGGCTACGCCATTTGTGTCTTAAGTTTCCGGTGACTATAGTGGGACACGCAAGTTTTTCCCCAGCACCTCAAACTGCCGGCCAAATCAGGCACGAAGAAATAATTGACAGCGACCTCCAGCTTCGAAGTCCCCTAATGCGTGAAATGCTGATGCAACATCCCCTATCAGGTTGTCTCGAAGGTATTGCTAGGAGGGCGAAGGGAGGGGGAGAGAGAAGGAGAGGGAGGAGAGAGATGGTGTGGAGGAATCGGTCTGTCTAGTGACGCATATTTTCCGGCCAAATTTATCGGGGAAACTGAATGGTTATATCCGTCATTGATGTCGATTTCCCTCGATAAATTAAGCGACGAAACTCTGAGTGGTGTCTTGTTCACGAGACTTTAATTCCCCACTAAACTTGGCGGGTAACTAAATTCGTATGTAGTTCACGTGACATCAATTTTTCGCTAAATTTAGCGGCGAGACTGAATTAATGCTTCGGCCCCAAGACGTGAACTTCTCCGCTAAATTTAGCGGGGAAACTCAGTTGACGCATAGGTAACTTTCCGTCAGTTTTCCTCGGGTGTATACGCCTTTTCCGCGTAGTCGTCGCCATCTTGCGTGTTGCAGCGACAGCCGCGCCGTCTGGCGCACGGTTGTTGTGTGCCAGTTTGGTATGCGGAGAGCAGCGTTGTTCCTAGCTCCCGCGTTGTCCCCATTGACCCGTGCATCGTATCTTCATTGTTTTCCCTTTAGTGAGTTCTTAATTTGTTTGTTATTGAAAGTGTGAATTATTCTTGTGTTCTGGCGTGTTTATTCGCCTTAATGGCGCCCGTTGTTGCGCCAACAGCGCCGAGAGGTTCGTCGCCAGCGTCGCCGGTAATCGAAATCGGAGGTATGTTCACTTTTCCGTAGGACGTTTACCAGTGTTTACTCTTCGCGTGTTGTTGTTTGTGAAGAATGACAGCCTTCTGCGAATGACTAACGGAGGGTTTCTATGCGCGAGCGAGGGCGACCCTGGGCCTAGAAGTGTCATCGTTTAATCGTAGAAATATTCACAATGGGATGTTGGCGACGCGGGCGGAACGGTTTATCGTTATGGTGCACCTTCGAGGTACGATCGCTAGTTACCGGGACATCTCTACTTCGTATGACGTCCAGATGCGTCGGAACTATTCAGGAGATGGGGGTGAAAGGGGGGGGGGGGGGGGAGGGCGACGACGATTTTGCGTCCTCTTTTCGTATTGTTTCCATTAACGTATTTTAACAGGCGTCGCTACCGAGCAACACACAAAATTATAGTGCACATCCTCGTAGGAATGAACGGAATGAAAAGCAAAACTTGAGTAGTTAATAACAATCATTACACCCAGGGTCTTACATTTGCACCACAAGCTGCAAAATTCGTTCTACATTCGACTTGTCGAGGCCTATTACTGCACTTGTAGATGTCCGTTTTTATTCTGCCTGTTTGCTTTTTTTATGCGTTGATATTGCATCGCTTCCCCGCTGATATCAGCGGGGAAGCGATGCAAAGTGTATACGTTACAGCCGCATTCCCTTCGCGACTTCTTGAGTTCGGTGCACAATTTGTCGCGCGCTATCTTCCGTTTTCGGAAATTGCTGCTGCAGCCAACGACTGCGCAGTGGCAGCCCGATGACCAAATATGCGCGGACATGATACATCGACGTATTAACCCACCTTATTACAACTCACTTCGCTGTCAAAGGCTTCAAAACCCATTTAACGCGCACCACTTCAGCACCTTGTCAGCCGGCTAGGCCTGCTCCCGCATACTGGAAGTGTTAAAACCGGAAGAACTATTCCCGCTGTGCGCCGAGTCGCCGAGTCGAGGCTACGCACGTTACGCGCTGGGTCGAGGTTAAACGGAAAAGGTGTATTGCGGGTGACGTCACCCGACACCACTTTTTCGCCACATTTAGCGGGGAAACTGAATCTATGTATGTGTCTCGTGATATCAATTTCGCCGCTAAATTTAGCGGAAAATGCACGAACAGACGGACAGAAAGGGACAAAATATTGGGATTGTGGGAAAAGCAATCAAAAAGTATTTTATGCTTTAAAAAAAACTATTACCGAGAGCGGTGCAAACATGGTTTTCCAGAAAGAGTTATCCATATAACCACAAATAAACCAAGGCCGACGACTCCGTCGCTAGGTATGCCATTCATTACTCAGCCGAAAAACACACTAGGACAGCTTCCTCGGGACGCGTCCTCCGAGGCAGCTTTGGGGCAGAGAATCAGCCGTGTCTAACCCCCAAAGCCCCCGTAATTGCGAGCCAAGTTTCTTTCCAACCGGCTCAGCCAATCGGAAGAATTACCCTCCCCCTCGATTTCACCCCAGTTTTAAGAATTGCGCACGGCCGACGCCAGCACCACCGCCGGCGGGCAGCGGCGTTCCGCATCGTCAGCTTTAATTAGGACTTAATCTCGTAAACACGCGGAGCCTTCGCGAGCTTCCGGTGAGCAAATAGGAGCCCAACCAAACCCGGGTTCCGCAATGAGATGAAGCGAAGGGAAGGCTGCGGCCCTGCCGTTGCCAATCGGGTGCCGTGAAACGCGCTGTGTCACTTCCGGTTGAGTGATTCATATCGGGGGTTGAGAGGCAGTCGTGACTCAGCGGTTATTGAGCCGGACGAAAGGGTCCACACCGGTTAGGACTGAATATTGACACGGGGGGTTTGAGGGGCTCTGTGTGTGTGAGTGCGTCTGGCTTAAGTTCGGTTCAGCTTGAAGTCAAAACGGAGTTTACCTTCAGGCACTGGGGTCCGAAGGGGGAGCGGTTGATGCAGAAGTCTTTGCGTGCGTCGTGCGTTGTGTCTGCACGGTTCAGTGTGGCGATGGCAGTGAGTGCTTTTCGACTACCTTTCAATCCACAGCGAGAATATTTCTTTATGTAAATCTCGGTGAAATCGGATACTTATGCCGCTATTTGAACTAAGCCATACACTTTCCGGTCTTGGAAAAAAAAAAACAGCGATCAAGATTTATTAGTGTGAAATATATAAATCGGTTTTAGCGGAAAAACACTGATAGACAACCGCTGTTAAGAAATGCAAAATCGGTCAAAGGTCAACGCACAGTTGGCTCTTTCCACTTTTGCCCGCCTCCTCCTTTTCTATATTCTCCTTACTCTTTATCTTGGCCCAGCTTGGCTCCCCTCACAGCTTAGGAGAGGGGAACGCTAAAAAGATCATTTTATCCGCAGAAAACCGACGTTGTACGTAGGCATTTAAGTCCGAAAAACCCCCATTTCTGCAGCATTTTGCTCCACCTGGAGCTCTTTCTTTTTCGTCGGAATTTTTTTTTCTCTCTTTAGATTTAGACTCTTAGTTTGTTGATGAGTTCGTTTCACCGATGATTATCGTTCTACGTGTCCGTCCTTAAAGACCACCAAAATACCCGTTATTTAACAAATAAATCTACACCGAAAAATATGCCCTGATTTCCTTTATAAATAAACGCAGGAATGTCTAAGGCCTATAATTAACGGAAGAACAGATGAGATGAAACCCAAGATCGGGTTCCCTCTTTGCAATGCTTGTGAAAATTACAGCATTTAAAAGCTCCTATTAGATTGGAGGTGGCAAACGTAGAGGTGACATTGTCAAATGGGGCAGGGGAAACGTTTTATAGGTAGAAAAGCTTTGAAATTTGCTGATACCCAAAAAAAGCTCTTTATGAAACACCAAAAGGCCTGCAGTGGGTCAAATGAATTCCGTTTGGTGTGCGCGAAGCACAGTAAAATGAATTAAAAAAAATTACAGAGTGCAAAAGCCTGCTGCACTTTTTATACAGGATGCGCGAGAAACTTCCGGCGGCCATGACAGGGGGAGAGAAATACTTTCGGTTTTTCTATGTTTACCATGTGTTTGGGTAGCACTTACCCAAAAACAACGACTCTCGGTTCACTAGCGAGCCATTCCGTGAGATCTACGCTCTAGAAATGTCCCAGTGTCGTGCTTTTAATTTGCCGATGCGTACCGTCGCGAACAAAATGTTACAAGTGAGGTTCTTTCAATTATCTCGCGACGAAAGAGGCCGCCAACGCCGCCTACCGAGCCTGGGTAATGGCGGGATGACAGCATTTGCAGACAGTACTAGCTACTTCGATGTGCTGCAGACTGATGTCGCAACGCGATAGGCGCGAATAGAGGGTCTTTGCAGCACCGCATGTTGAGCCTGCTCCTCACGTGACTGAATTCGGCGAACAGCGGAGCAAGCAGCTTGACGATCTACGAACCCAAATAGCACCAACCGACAGAACGCGAAGAAAGGGAAGGTGGCGTGGCCCTCACCGGCAAAGGTGCGTGACGTAGGGAGATGGTGCCACTTGAGTGTCACGTGACCCCCGGTTGATGCTGAGCCATAGCCTGGCAGCTCGATGAAGGAGTCATATGGCGAATTCGACTTGTTCTTTCCGCGCGCTCTCGAGCGCTCTTTGCAGACGCGCGAGATCGGGTGGTTGAAAGAGAGTGCTGTGGCCTGATCGGGTGGTTCATTCCGAGGGCGCCTCTCCCTCTCAGAGCGCTTCCTAACACTCTGTCTGTAGCCGTCGGAGTGCGGAGCGGCGCAGGCGTCACGTGGTACTTGGACGGGAATCACGTGGTTTTGTCGACAATGGCCGGCAGTGGTCTGTGGTGGTGTGTGGGGTACGGCATGACGGCGATTGATATGTGGTTCTACAAAGTGCTTGTGAATTCGACGGTGCGAGGATTACGACGAACGGGACCACATTCCTTTGCGACCGTAACAGGAAAAGTCGACGAAGAAACAGCTCGCAGAGCTCGCCGCTGTTTTACCGGGTTTTGTGGTCGCTTCAAGAAATTTCCAGGTTTGGTAAAAGTGCGTTCAAAAGTTTGTGTTGTAATATAAAGGGAGAGCCAAATATAATGCAGTGTGATTTGTGTCACATGGCGATGCTTGCGCGATATTTTGCCATGAGAAAAATGCGGTTTATTAACCATTTTATATTTGCCTTTTCTGTCGTACGCATGACCGCTATCGCAGCGCGTTCACTGACGAAAACGCGATGAGTTGACGACTCTTTCCAAGCGTTGGCTTTCGTTCCGTTCTGCGAAAATCAATTCGCATACTGCTGTTTTCTCTTTTTTTTTTTTTTTTTGCATGCCGATGCCTAAAACAATTTACGTCACAACAGTTATTTCGTCACGTTGCGAGCGTAAATCTTGCTCAATCGTCCACCGTACGCTCCCTGTAAGATCGTGTTGTTTTTAATACATTGCCAATGTCAAGAAATATTAATTCCGTGACTTGTCTGAGAATGTCAGAGCGCTCTGAATCCAGCAGTTGTGATCGGCTGAAAAGAATCCCAAGTGCCTCTGGCGGCGAGGAGGGGGCGCTTCGCTGAATCGAGGTCATAGGCGAGGGACCACCACGCGAATTCACCAATAGAGTGCCCGGTCGCAGATTTTGAGCGCAAGGATCTCGTAGCACAGAGCACTTCTCGGGGAGCCTGTAGTAAGCGCACAGCTTTTGCAGCGGTGAGGTCCCGAAACATGGTTTTCAAACCCGACAATTAAAGAAGTGGCAGCCCGAGGAACGCGAGAACCACGAGCGGACATTCCATCGTTCGGGACAAGTATGTCTCGTCGTCTCGCCGCAGCGGGGCGCCCGTTACTTGCGTCTTTTCTGCCGCTCTACATTTTCACTTTCGACGGCCGCGTCTCGTGGCGATCTGCCAGGCTTTGTCCGTACAGAGAAGGCTATGGCAGTACAGACAACAAATTCCGGGGCACGCAGATATGCGCTGGCCTGACGTAAGGCCTAATGTTAGGCCTATCGTTAAGCTTTGATGTCGAACGTCGTCAACCGGAACGCGCAGCTGTTTGAAGTGAGGAAAAGGGGGGGGGGGGAGGGGGGGCGCTGGTATGCGCTGGCCTGACGTGAGGCCTAATGGAAGGCCTAACATCACGCTTTGACGTCTAATGGTACGTTTAGATTTGCGGATCCGCTAGCGAATCCGCCCAGCTTTTGCCGCTGAGGCGAAACGCTGGGCGGAAAACGCGGCGGCGAGCCCGGGACCTATTTCTCTCGCCGAACGAGGCGTTTCGCCGACCGGAAGTGACATTCTTGCGCAGCGCGATGCTACGTTATGAGTACGCGTTCTTCTGGGAGCAGCAACGCCCAGGAGAGACAGCCAAGGTAGGAACTCTCGCGCCTTCTCATCATATTTGACGGGATGTTACGAGAGCAGCTGCCGCAGCCGGCGTCTCCGCCTTCGTCGGAAGGATATAGATATAAACACAACCCACTCATTGCCGCCGGGAGCGGATCCGCTCCCGCGGCAGCGGATTTCTTCTCAGGTGGAAACGTACCGTAAAGCGGGTTTCACATGCAGCGATTCCGCTTTCCAAATCGTTGCCACTAGCGGTGCGGCGGCACGGATACCGAGGTTTCATTTCACATGCGCGTTTTCTGCCGTTGCGATGGCCAATGTTGCTTACAGAAAGCAGATACGCACCGTCGGTTAAAGCGGCTTTTAACAGCGATTTTAAAGCCTTAGTTTTCAGTTTCCCCTTTATGCTCACCTTAAAAAACGGGAAAAAAGTTTAAAATACTAAATAATCCTTAATCTTATTTGTTTATTTATTATTTTTTTTTTTTTTCAAACTTCGTCGTCGCGGAGGATGAAACCTCGGATCATCCTCGGCAGCGTCACGGGCAGCGCCTTCCTCGGATAAAACGAACGTTACTGGAGTATGGTGTTCTAGAGGATGTAGTGGCAAGAGCGGCGCTTGGCGCGGCGTGAAGACCGTCCACGAAGATGGCCACTAGTGGCGCAGAAGTTCCGAGCCCTAAGAGAATTTGTGGCAGATGGCAGATATGCGAAGAAGTCGAAGCTGAGGTGGTACGCTCGATCATAAATGCAAGGAAAAAGACAAACACACACTGCCTCGCACCGGGATGCAAGTCGGGCTACCCGGTCAACCAGGGCAGGCGGAAAACCAGCGATCGTATGCCGTCGCTGTTTCGTGCGCCAAAGAAGGAGTCGCGTAGACTACAGTGGGAAAAGAAATCTTAATCAAGAAGATGAACGTCTCGTCGAGACATCAACAGTGTGCGAGAGACATTTTGAACCGCGCCTTATCCTTCGGGACTACGTGCACATCGTCAATGGCGAAGAGGTAAGGATTCTATGCCGCAAAATATTATAACTATTTTGTAGTCTTTTTGCGTAGTATGTTGCTGGATATCTGTCATGTGCTTGCTGTGTATGTCGGTGAAGTGTATAACCACTTTTGAGAGGTCATAAAGCAGTGAGTTTACAATAAACTTTTTTTTTCTTTTCATATTAGGGGTTGTTTGAAATCGCCTGTTCACAGAGTTTCCGTCAGCTCCCTTTTTCTCCGAAACTGGAATGGGTTATGGGCCTGCAATCTCTGTCAAACTTTTAACTTTGGGGGGAAGCTCGGTGTTTTTTTTAGAAAACCTCGTTGTTGTTGTTTTTCATAATAATGCAATCTAGTTGTAGAGCTGCTGACAATATAATGCATCGGCATCTGGTCTGGTGCTGTCCAGCGGTAAAGGAAGGTGTGATGTAAGGCATGCATACCCTCTTCGGCACGCTCATAAGCGGCCCCCTCATACGCGTACAAATTATGGAACACAAACAATGTAATATCAAGTCAGTAAATCTCTCAATAACATTAAAGACCACACAGACTTTAATAACAGTTTTAGTAAATTTAAAACGGATCTCAGGGCACTCATGGTGGGCAGTGGTAACCCCTAATTATCTTAATCTGTATGTCATAACTAGGGCTCCGTGTTTTCGTATAAATCGGAAAAAATCCGAAAAACACTCGCCGGTAAAAATTTGGACAATTCGGATTTATCCGATAAACTCCGATTTTAGAGGTCATGGTGGCAAAAAGTGGGATAAGGACGATTCGTCACATGTGCACTCGTCACAGGACGATTGGTCACAGGACGATTCGTTACGTAGGAACATTCGTCACAGGATGACTCGTCATGCGGGCAACTGGTCACATCGATCGGGCAGGCGACGATAGTAAATCGCAAATTTCAGCAACTGCCCACATTCCCTGATGAGAACTTTCACGACTTCCCACTGTCACATAAACCAATGGTTAGGAAAACTAATCTTACAATGCTCCTCTTCCGCTTTTACTTTCATTATATTACGAGTCTTTAACAGGTTGATCTCAGTTGCTGGCTTGAAGGAGCAATAATCCGACTGGCAGCTAAATCAGTTTTTACTTTTGCCTTGCATACACCTATTCGACAAAATCAATAAGTATCGGAATTCTTTCTGCTGAGTGTGTACGAGTGAATGTGTACAGCCTCTCTCTGTTGCGATCCCCTCCATTATTTTGAATGTAGTCCGAGTTCAAAAATTGTCACTCTTATATGGCCTCCGCATTCACCGTTCGGGACGGACCCAGAAGCTAAAACGTCTGTTACAAATTCTTTGACCTTGAGAAGCGAAAGACATGCTAAGATGTGACCCACTTTGTGAGGCCGAACCAACATTCAATGTTCGGGACCGAAACAGAAGCTAAAACCTTTGTTACAAATTCTTCGCCTTTGAGAAGCCAAACACATATTAACATATGAGGTGAGCCACTTTGTCCGCCCGAACCAAATTGAACAATACATTTTTGGGGGGACTAACTATTGTGGGACCGGTTGACCGCGTGACGAGTCATCCTATGACGAATGTTCCTGTGTGACGAATCGTCCTGTGACCAATCGTCCTGTGACGAGTGTGCATGTGACGAATGGACCGTATCCCGCAAAAAGTGATGGTCGAAGTTCGGGACTATAGACCCATCAGAGAAAAAAGCGCCACCTGTCGTATGCAACAGCAACTAGTGGCAGCCGCCATGCTGCAGGATGGTGTGCGCCCCTGCATACGCTGCGTTGGCCGTAGACGCTAGTCAATTCCTGCCCACGATGCCAACGTACTGCTGCGTACCCCTTTGTAAGCAGAGTGGGTATCTGGACAAGTCGTTATCGGTTGACGGCGGCGTAGCCGCGCAAACTTTTCCCTGCTGAAGTGCAAAAACGGAACACGAACCGTTCTCACGCTACGCTTCCTTGGATGTTTGAGTCAGGTGTTTTTAATCTCACTTTGTTACGTTTGGAGGTAGAGTTTTCAAGTTTACTAGCTTGAAGAAATCAAGGCGTCAAATACAAATATATTGTTGCTCGTGGTATCGCTTGTGGACGTGACAGCTTCGCGAGCGCCTAGCTTCAGGTATGCACGAGCTCGCGGTGCTTCAAACTTGCGCGTGTAAATTATATGTTAGGTACGCATGAAGCCATACGACCTGACGCTTTAACCTGCCATACGACCTGACGCTTTAACCATAAAGCACGCGCTCCGCAAAAGCCATACGACCTGACGCTTTAACCATAAAGCACGCGCTGCGCAGACATCTGTGCAGCGCGTGCTTATGCAAAGCAACATGCACGCGCTTGCAACTTCTGCTTCACTGCAAAATTTGCTGCTCTACATTTCCCAACTCTAAAATCCCCCTCAAGAAAAAGGGACTCGACGTATCAAGTAGGAACTTGTGTCGAATACGTCCTTTACTGGTTAACTTGCGCATTGAAATTTTAGGTCTTAATTCCAAGTAAAAAAACGCGATTTGACGTGCGACGAGTCAAGCGACGGCACAAGCTACGAAAGTCGGCTACGAGCAACGAAAATGTTTCACTGTCGCTTGTCGCGTCGCTTGGTGTGGGATTTCTAGAAAACGACGCTCATCGGCTTGGTCGCTCGCTCGTCGCTTTTATGCGGTGTGCTTCATCGCGCGACTGTCCGAGCGACAGCGAAGCGGGACCCCTGCGCCTGCTTTGTCGCACATCCGGAGAGTAATGGCGACTTCTAACTACAGCCCGTAAATTATAACCGGTTCTTATAATTTTTTTTATGACATGTTTGTTGTCGTAACTACGAAGATCTTAGTAATTATCTTTTTCTTGCGTAGTTGGCCTTTATAGATGCGGCGACCACGAACCCCTCAACGAGAAAGTTGTAACTTCTGTCGAATTGTCGTTCCGAGTCCGATCGGCTCTTGAAGAAGCGATATACCTCATCACCTTTAACGGCTGGGAGCTGGGAAAGGTCGTTTACCCAACCCGTGATCGGGAAAACGCTACCTGCAGCCATACAGAGGCGAAGGGATCGACGAAACAAGAACGCTACAGTCAAAACAACCATGCCGGCCGCAACAGGGTCCTTCCCAATGGCGCCGGCCGCCCAATGTTGTTGGACTCGTTCAGCGGATTTTCACTGTTGCCAGATTTTTTGAAAGGGGTCTATAAAATGTCCGATAGATAGGTGCGAACGGCCACCGGTCCCTAGGAGGGGCACTTTACCCTCTTTCAAGACGAACACAATTAACAAAAGGAGGATTATCTGCCCTATTTTCGCTGAGGACAAGAGGTCAATGTAGTTCCGGGTCAAAGAAGGCAATCTAAGCACCCGTCAGTGCTAATAATTGTTCCGGTTTCTGGTTTAGACCATACCTTTTTTTTGGCTAGCGGACATTTCTTGGAACGCCGTTTCATCGAATGAATGGACATTTCATCGAACGCCGTTTCATCGAATCGCTAAGGGCCGTTTCATCGAATTTCTCTGTATTGAGTTTTGGGGCATAACAGTGCTTTATAGATGTTTTACCTCACATTTGTTAAGACTAAGGTAGTCACTTGTGAAACTGTCTTTAGGGTGGAGCCAAATTACTAGAAATAAAAACCATTGGTATAAAAACAAATTGGTATGCGACTTACTGAAGAGTTTTACTCATGTACCTGTCAGAAAACATGACAATGGAGGTAAAGGACCGACACTTAAAACACTTTTGAATGTCTGTGTCGTTTTTTTTACCGGCTGTCCGGGGGTTTCGATAATGTGCCATTCACACCAGCTCATTTGCACACTTACGCTTAGTTGAAGGTTTATTCACGAAAAGCATTTAACCGCCAGGGCAGCACGCTTATAATAAAACGATACTCTGCCAGGAGAGCACTCGAAATAAAATATAATGATACTCTTTTTATCAGCTTTATGCTTAGATTGAACGTTTCCGCTTTTTTGTTTAGTTTTCAAACTCTACAAAGTCAAAAGCTGCACAAAGTGGCAGCCAACATGGTTTCGGGCTACACCTGGACTGGAACCACCTCCCCTTCACTGTCAACTTGGGATACGGTCCATTCGTCACATGCACACTCGTCACAGGACGATTGGTCACAGGACGATTCGTCACGTAGGAACATTCGTCATAGGATGACTCGTCGCGCGGCCAACCGGTCCCACAATAGTTCGTCCCCCGAAAAATGTATTGCTCAATTTGGTTCGGGCGGATAAAGTGGCTCACCTCATATCTTAGCATGTGCTTGGCTTCTGAAAGGCGAAGAATTTGTAACAAACGTTTTAGCTTCTGGTTCGGTCCCGAACATTGAATGTTGGTTCGGCCTGAGGAAGTGGGTCACCTCGTATCTTAGCATGTCTTTCACTTCTCAAGGTCAAAGAATTTGTAACAGACGTTTTAGTTTCTGGGTCCGTCCCAAAAGGTGAATGCGGAAGCCATATAAGAGCGACTTTTTTTAAACTCGGACTACATTCAAAAGGATGGAGGTGATCGCAACAGAGAGAGGTGGAGCCATGCAGCTGCACGAGGGGTACTCGTACACATGCAGCAGAAAGAATTCCGATACGTATTAATTTTGTCGAATAGGGGTATGCAAGGCACAAGTAACAACTGATTTGGCTGAGTGGGATTATTGCTCGTTCGAGCCAGCAACTGAGATCAACCTGCTGAAGCCTCGTAATATAATGAAAGTAAAAGCGGAGTATTGTAAGATTAGTTTTCTTAACCATTGGTTTATGTGACAGTGGGAAGTCGTGAAACTCCTCATCAGCGAATGTGGGTAGTTGTTGTAATTTGTGATTTACTATCGTCCCCTGCCCGATCGATGTGGCCAGTTGCCCGCATGACGAGTCATCCTGTGACGAATGTTCCTATGCGACGAATCGTCCTGTGACCAATCGTCCTGTGACGAGTGCGCATGTGACGAATCGTCCTCATCCCGTCAACTTTATTACCGACCCTTTTGTCTATGAATCATCTCCAGGACTCTTTCTTAGGAAGGCCAACCCGCACCAGACAATAGTAAAGCCCTGGGTGTACTCTGTCACCCAAGAAGACATAACCCTTTCGGATCCTCACATAACCCAAGGTTACAGATACACGCTGTCAAACAATAAAACACTACCCGCTTCCCAGAAAGCACATCGTGCTTTCTGTTTTTTTTTGTCTCATTTTTAATTGTTTCATGTGACATGGAGAGGGGTCATTGTTTCATGGAGGCTTTCTTCTCGAAGCAGGACATGTTCACAATGAAACTTATCTCGTCACTGCATACTGTGACTTAAAGAAAGGGAGAATTAGATGACGTTATGTATAAAAATCAAAATAAATTGCAAAAATATTGCAGGCTGTAACAGCGTTCGATGAAAAGGTGTTCGATGAAAC
Organism: Ixodes scapularis; assembly: GCF_016920785.2. Classification (NCBI taxonomy): domain Eukaryota; kingdom Metazoa; phylum Arthropoda; class Arachnida; order Ixodida; family Ixodidae; genus Ixodes; species Ixodes scapularis. Next base: position 89,513,809 of record NW_024609837.1, on the reverse strand, counting down.
GGCTTCGATGAAACGGCGTTCGATGAAACGATGTTCGATGAAACGGCTTCGATGAAACGGCGTTCGATGAAACGGCGTTCGACAAAATGTCCGGACTCACTTTTTTTTTTCTGGAAAGAAAAATGGTATGGTCTAATAAAAAATGGGTTCACTGTTTTTTTTTTTATGTTTTTTTAAAGCAGCGAAATTAAACTGTGAGTTTCGGAGAAGTGGGGATTTACGAAAAATAAACTCCGACAAACACCGAATTTTCGCTAAAAAATAAACTCCGAAAAACACCCTCCGAATTTCACACAAATAAACTCCGAAAACACGGAGCCCTAGTCATAACTAGCTGTTTTTCTGGTATAATCTTAAAATGAATATTTTGTTTACCGTATTTTCCGCATTATAGTCCGCACCCGGTGTATAGTCCGCAGGGAGAAATTTAGAGTCAAAAATAAAAACATTTTGCTTAGATAGCCCGCACCCGGTGCATAGCCCGCACCCGGTGCATAGCCCGCACCCGGTACATAGTCCGCACCTGGTGCTTACTCGACACGAAAATCTTCTCATAGACGGCACACGTTTACAAATGTCTGTTTTTTAGCTCACAATAAAGCCTATAATGTGCATAAATCATCATTAACATACACTTTCGTGCACAAAATTCGTCACGTCTCGTCATAATAAACGATCTTGAAAAACATAATTCCTGTATAGTCCGCACGTGTAGATAGTCCGCACAGTATAGTCCGCGGACTATAGCCCGGAAATACGGTACTACTAAGTGTTAACTTTGTAAACTGTGTGCTGCTGGAAAGCGCTGCATTGGGGACAGAGACCTTGTCAGGCTCCACGCCTTTAGTCCCGGTCTCCATTTCGGTTGATTCCGGAAATAAATAAACAATCATTCATACCAGGTGTGTAGACTAATTGATATAACACGTTTATCTAAAACAAAAGATGAACGCTTTCTATTTGCTAAGGTTTCACCCCGCACCAACCTGGAACTTCGTCACCAAAGAACTGAAGGTTGATGTGCAAAAATATGGAAAATCGTCAGGCGCAAGCTAAATATCAGCTACACACCACCCGCTAATATCTTCACGACTTACATCCAGAGGCACTATGATATACTGCAACCATGGAGGGCAGAGTTTGGCGTTTCATTGTAGGAAAGTTTATTTAGATTTTAACCGACTAAACTTAATATGGAGGTAAAGACAAGCGGCATCTCTGCCTGGCCTTGCCTTACCTCCTCCAAGTTTACACCAAGTGTTAGGTCCTAGTACCTCTAGCAGTACAGGTTTTGGCATCTCTGTGCCGTGTGTTCTAAGTGCATTCAGAACAACAGCCCAAACGACAAAAGGTGCTGACAAAACCACGCATCCGGGGCGAGAACGTCTTTTCAAAAAGCAAGGCATCCCACACACCACTCTTCTCAAACCATCTTCAAAGGGGGGAGGGGGGAGGTGCATTGAAGAGCGCACGTCAACACAAGCCCTCCCCGAAACCTCATTAGTTGATCTAGAGGTGATACACTCAACCACTCCCATTCTCTTCGCAGCCACAAAAGGGCCCCTCACGATTCTAAGCATGGACACTTGACACGCGAACACATCACGTCAACAACACACTTCTTGAGTACGCAACCTCCTGGGGCTATATTCATAATTAAGAAACGCTGGCTGTACCCGGGTCCCTCATTAGCTTTCTTTCGCTGCACCAAGCTTCCAACAACGTGTAAAAAAATCAAAGTGCTCAGTTCGAAGCGTCTTACTCGGTTTCACCTTACGACGAACCGCCATCGAAGCCAATGGCATCTAGTGTATACCATGTCGCTTTCGGGAGTGGCGCAACGACACGTAGTGTGCATGGTCACGTGTTATAATCGCTGCGCTGTATTGGCTAGGATGGCTCGTAACGTCCACTGCGGTCTATCTTAAGGCGAAGCGTGGTATAGCAAAGGAGGCGGCGAAAAGTCTACATGAGTCAAAGCAATAGTGTCTACCACACGGGCCTATACTGCGTTCTATATTAAGATTGACTTGGGAAGGTACCCAGCGCTAATACATAATCGACATGAGTAACGTAAATAATCATCCGCAATGCCTGACTAGTCAGCCGGCTTTCAACCTTAGCGGCGACGGGACACATTCTCGGTAGCCGATTGGTTCCTCGGTGTGAAACAGCGTGACGAAAGCAGCTCAGCTGGCTTTAGCATTTTCAGCACTTCATCTCCAAGAGAAAACGATGTAGATATCTCGAGGATTCTATAAATAATCAAGTGGAGCGTATCCAGATTGTGAAGGTGATGTCGTCCTTGTTTTGTTGGGCGCTTAGTTTCCCCGCCCCCCCCTCCCCCTTCCCCTAAATATGTCGGAATAAAGAAGGCGGAGGCGGGGGTTTGGGACGGGGAGGGAAAGTGGGGGAGCATAATGACTTTAACAGATGCCTTCTTCTTCAAAGCCCGGGGGGGGGGGGGGGGGTGCACTGGGATTAACGAGACACCCGAACTTGAGACAATAGAGGGACTGGAAAATGGTGGCGTCGACGGAAGGAGACTCGCTTGTCTCGTGGAGGGTGGCGGAGGGAGAAGTTCCCGTACGAAAGCGTTCGCCGTTGTTCAGAAATTGGCGAACGTCGTCTTTCGACGAGGCGTTTGCTCCAAAATGGCCGTGCGCCCCGAACAAAGGACATGTTGTGAGCAGCTCCATCCATTACGTACGCGCGTTCGCGTCGTGAAAAGGCGCTCGATTTGGTGCAAATAAAGTCGTTACGTGCGATCAGCGGTGGCATAGTCGGGGTAGTACAAGGACAAGGTCCGATGGACATTTTTATGTATAGAGTAAAGGTACTGATGTTGTTGGCCTTGCGTTCAGATCGGCAAGGCGTCGGCTTGGGCCGGTAGACTGAAGCGTTCTCGTCGTTACTCACTGGGGATCTGTGACCCCTGTGCTTGAGGCTATAAACGTGGCACCACGACAGAACTGTAGATGAGAGAACAACACAGCGTCAAGAAAGCACCGCGATAAACAGCTCACAAACTAGAATCCTCTGCCCCTTGTTGTTCAGATAATCTCCTTATTTTGAGATTCTCTGAAACTTATGCAGAAGCACAAGTTTAGATTAAGAGACTTTGGAGTAAAGTACCAGCAGAAAGTTGAACAACTTCTATAAAGGCTATCTCTGTGTTTAAATGAACGGCTGGCAATCAGCTAAACGCGACTATAGGTTCAATGACAGATTTGCTGTAACAAAAAGTGGTATATGTAAAGCTACTTAATTCCCATATTATCACTTTTTGATTGCCTAAGAGACCAGTTAGGCAAGTCAGAGCGTAATGGTCTAATATGAGCAAAGACACAGCAAAACGGATCCATGTAGGCATTCTGAAGCGGATGACGCTCTAGGAACAACCACTCTACAGTTCATCCTGCTCCTGTTATTCACCGCTTGTTATACACAGACCCAATAACTTATATTCGGTCGGAGAATGTATAATTAGCGTGCTTACTCAATACCACCTAGAGAACAAGGCGTGCGCGTTTCCTCCTCTAAACGTCGTCACTAGCAGATCCCGTCACCGCCCCCTTGCTAGCTCAAATCAGCTCCATCGTCTGCTCCATCGCCTGCTTCCGTGGTTTGCGTATCGGATAATGAAACAAATGCTTACACAGAGTGTCTGTTGCTATACCATGCAATGGAGATAGACGTTCACGTGGAGCGTGAAATGCAGGAGTGAAAATGCCTTACTGCTGTGCGAAGGGTTGCAAAGCCCGACGCTAGACGCTGACACTGGACTCCATTTCTGAGGGCGTTTAGCAGAGAATGCAGCCAACGCCACAAGCACGAGAGCTCGAGGTCGCTGCTTTGAAGCGTTCTTCCGCAGAACGAGCGCGCGCGCTAGAAATGCACGTCTCAAAGCCAGTAGCCCGTGCTAGCTCGCGCTCCTGGCCGAGAGAGTGTTCGCATGCACGTTGCAAAAGAACTGTAAGCTCGCTATCAGCCCTTGCTCAGAAATCGCGCACACAGCTGTGGCCGCCAGGGAATGCGACGTAGCTGTGACGCGGCCTCTCGGCAAGCTTCAGCCTGTTTGCCTCATGGGGCATGGCCGCGGATCTACGAAGCAAACGGCATGTCTTGTCTTCTAGGTTCTAGGAGCCGGGAATCTAAAACCTAAATAAGCTGGAAAATACCGCACAAATTATTGACCCTGACAAGATAACAACGGCAGGCAGGTTCTTCGGTTGTCCCTCCCGCAGGGAGTATTGCCAATAGTCTTTGTTTGGGATTATTGGCGATTTCGGCGAAATTGACGGCACATAGCGGCTAGAAAAGAGAGCTTTGTCGGTAGGTTCGTCCATCAGCCTTCTCGAGAGAATGAAATATTCACAGCAGGTGGCGGTCAAAACAAGCCATCAAAGTATGTTCATAAACACGGGACGAAAATCGCATATAGAGAAAAAAATGTGGCAATGCTGTATTGAAGACCGTAAAACGTCATCGAGCATTGCTGCAAGGTTATTACGCTATGTTTTGCCCTCGAAATAGGATAGACACCAAGCGCATTGAGTACCCGGCATATGTGCACAGGATTAAAAAAAAAACAACCTTAAGTCGCAATTAAATTCAAGCTAAAGCTAATGGTATTCATACTAAACAAGCAAATATTTGAGGTAAACAAAATTGTTTTCTACCTACTTTATATAGACACAAGTGGCGACGCTTTAGAAATTCTGCTGGTACAATTCTCGTCTCGCTTAAAACTCGGAGCGCAAATTTATATTTTTTTTTCACGCCCTACAGTTTGTTGCAGCAATGGCACTCAGTTTTACCGAGATGTACACCGAAGCTTTTCGAAATATATTAACTATAATAAGTCAAATCTAAAATCGGAGGGATTTTGACACCGATATCACGCCTGCTAAACATTTGCTGTGCATGAAAATATAATATTTTAATAAAGGCGAGATTATTATTCCAGTCGGCTTGCGAGATAAACTATTGATTGAATATAAAATGATTTCACGGCTTGACATCTGAGCCTACAATCCTTGATTACATAAAAGATGCGCACGTCGCATACAATGTCTGGAAGACTATGATTCTTCTTCTGTTGCCTATTCATAGGTCACCTGCAAATTAAAGTGGCACGGAGCGATAGTCAAAGTGTAGTTGTGCTCTGCGCTCAAGCAGGTGTCGCCTTGCTCCTTCGCGATGCATGTTAATTACTACTCAAGTTAGACTAATGCAATCAGAAGCTGAAAACAAAGAGTCATACGCCTTTCGACTCCGAACGACGACGTGTTTTGAAATTGTCCATTCTTGCCGGCATCTGATAAATCGCGGCACGCAGCTTATTGTGTGTAGCGGTCGACGTTTAAGCGCTACGCTGGCGTCCCTTCATTGATTGGCCACCATTATGAGCGGCCTTAAATCCGTTTATGACGGCTTCGCTGAAGAGCTATGATGCAAAACGCGTACGATAGTTGGATAAATTGATCGATGGACGAACGGGGGCTGCTCAACCATTCTGATAGGGTGACAGCTTGCGTCCCCTCGTTGTTGTTTTAGTTTTAGCTCCAAAACCTCAGAATATTTTTTTCTGTAGTAAGAAAGAATATCGCGTCTGCAAAACACCTAGATTCCAGCCAAAGGAACATCGTAAGGCATAACTTGGCACGTTTTCGCACGTATTCCGGTTACTAACGCCAAGTAGTACCAAAAAAGACACGTGTTGTTGAGCTATTTCTGTTTTACTAGCATTCCTGTAAAATGATGCCCCTGTCGGACGGGTATCGAATCAATTCAACACGAAATGTGTTGATTTTAGAGCGCAGCTCTTTGGCGCTCGTTTCCGGCTTGAGCGGCATCGGCGTCGGCGTCGGCGTCGCCGTCGCCGTCGGCGTAACCGCGCGGTGCATTATGGGTAAATTTCCTCGCTAAATTTAGCGGAAAGAAATTTCCCCGCCAAATCTAGCGGAAAAATTTCCCCGCTAAATCTAGCGGAAACGTTTCCCCGCTAAATCTAGCCGAAATATTTCCCCGCTAAATCTAGCGGAAGAATTTTCCTGCCAAATCTAGCAAAAAAATTTCCCGCTAAATTTAGCGAAAAAATTTCCTAAATCTGTCGGAAAAATTTCCCTGCTAATTTTAGCGGAAAACCCCCCTAAATCTAGTGGAAAAAGTTCCCCTTTAAATCTAGTAGAAAAGTTTCCCCGCTAAATCTAGCGAAAAAATGTCCCCCTAAATCTAGCAGAAAAGTTTCCCCGCTAAATCTAGTGGAAACATTTCCCCGCTAGACTTAGCAAAAAAATTTCCCCGCTAAATGTAGCGGAAAAATTTCTCCGCAAAATCTAGCGAAAATATTTCCCCGCTAAATCTAGCGGAAAAGTTTCCCCTCTAAATGTAGCTGCAAAATTTCTCTGGGGGGTCATTTAACCCCCCCCCCCGAGGTCACGTGACCCCTCCAGGTTACGTGACGCCCCAGGTCACGTGACACGCCCAGGTCACGTGATACCCCCAGGACACGTGACCTCGGGAGGGCGGTCACGTCACCTCGTGGGGGTCACGTGACCCCCCCCCCCTTGAGGTCACATGACCACCCCCCCTCAGTACCTTCACTACTCCCCCTCAAGAGCTGCGCTCTAATTCGGCGTTACAAGGAGTTGTAAACGGCTTTCATTTTTTGTAAACAAGTTGTTAATTCGTAACATATTTATTCGCGCGGGAATCTCAAAGTTCTGAAAAAAAATTACAAAGGGGTGGCCTCTTGGTAACAGAGGGCTAGTTAAGGATAAACAGTTAGCCCAGAATTTCCCAGCAATAAAAAAAAAAAAACGTAAATAAACGAGAACTAGGTTACACAAAGTAAAGGCGCTCTTGTGGTACGCTCATGATAGAAACTAATATATGTGCCACACAGGCCATTCGAATGCCATTTACAACGAATGATATTTGTTTGATCGGCGAATCAGCCCGCAATCTGTCGCGCGTGGAATGCGCCACGCTCGGACCGTCGCGCGCTGATTGGCCGCCCGCTCAAATGTCATTCGTTTTAAATGGCATTCGAGTATAAAGAGGCATTCGAGTAAAATATATAAAGGCACGGGTATAAAAGTGATATAACCAATACAAAGCAAAAGGAAAAGAACACCTTGTACAAACAAATGCAGGATCAGAAGGAGAGAACGGTATAGAGATTTCAAAAGTTTTATCAGTTAGAATGAACCTGTCAAATGTTTTGGTTTTTCTTGCTCATGTCACAGGAAGTGGTTCCTCCGTTCACCCGAAAGGCCCGTTCACACTCTTGCGACCGAGTACGACTGAGAGAGACGAGATCCCTTACAACTTCATAAATGTTTTTAGAATGAGGGAACACACTGACATTGTGGCGCCATCTATGCGGTGACCCTGGAACTGCATTTCACAAGAGCGAAGGTTTTGCGGGATTTTCGAGGTGAAATGTGCGTAATACCCATAGAAAGGCTCGTTTATAACATTGTCAAAAGTTTTTCGAGCCAAGAAAGAAAGGATAATGCTTGAGAAATAAAAAAATATATGCCGGACCGCCGAGTTTACACTGCTTCCCAATAGATGGCGCCAGTGTGTTTTCTGGTTTAACAAGTTTTAAGGAACCCAGGTTTAAGAGGTCGCAAGCAGTCGCAAGAGTGTGAACGGGCCTTTAAGTTGAGACTGCGGTTTAAGCTACATCCTCGTTAGACCCCTCATAGATCACTCTTTCGTCACGTGATCACACTCCCGCCCATAAACACGCGCATAGAGACGCGCCCGGTGACGAAAGGGAGGCTGCTGATTGGTCCGGCGGGCACGTAGCTCCCACCGCAGTCTCAGGTTAGCGGTAAACTAAGTGTCGTGGTGATTTTTTTTCAAAATTTGTTTTTGTACTATTGAAGCCTACAGTGTTTCAATGGCACTTTTAAACTTACTGTTTTTAGAAACTTGTATTGTTCTGGATTTGTTTTGCTTTCTTTCGTATATTTTATGTGAACTTTGATCGTACACTGTTAGCAAAAATAACACGCCCAGACGTGTAAACCGTTGTCCCATAGCGGACACGTCGAAACGTGTTCGTTTTACACGGAGCCATCTGTGTTTTTCGTCTACACATGAGGTGCTGTGTAAACTTAACACGCTACACCGTGTTTGCCTTGCGAGAAGCACGGTTCAACGTGTTCCTTATGAAACATGGTGGCCAGCAGCCGAGAACAGGCGAGAGACGAGCCCAGCGAGCCGCGCCTTTCAGCCGAACTGAAAGCGCACAGGACGCGTTCGTTCTCGTTCGATGTCTTTTATGCAGAGTAAACAGTCTCCAAGCGGCGGACGTTGCTACGTGCAAAGGTACGTACGTGCGTCGTCGGCGGTCGGTGGCGTCGGCAGCTACAACAAAACCGCCAAACAAAACAGAAAAAAAAAAACGAATATCGAATTTACATGAATAAATAGCTCAAGCAAACTACTTGGAATCGGGAGGTAACTTGCGCCACCTAGTGCGATTTCTAGCAACCAATAAAAAAAAAAGCAGTAGTCTTTTAATACGCTGGGAACTATCACGAGTAAACTGCAACTCAACATACACCACGGAAAACACGAGCACCCCGTAGGACACAGCAGCGACACATACACAAACACACCACTGACACTACGCCCGACACTTCCTACTAACAACGGACTCTCCCCGCGGCGTATATAAGCTTGACATGGGCGGGTGAGCTCTTTGGTCGCTGACCGTTACAGATTTATAGAAGACATAAAACACGGCACAATGAACAGCCGTATGTAAGAACTGTTTGCATTTAAAAAGTATAGAGGCAAAATCTATAAAGTTAGTTCGCTGCGAAAGACAACGATGTACTAACAATAAATATTAAACCGGCCATGGAAAAGTTCAAATTTTTGTTATTTTCATGCTTGACCAGTGTTATGAGCAGTCCGGCTAGCTTGAATCAGATAGAAAAACAAATGATTGGGATTTTCTCAGTACGTATTCAATAATCAATGGAAATTATACTTTCGCAAGGCATTTTTTATATATATTATTGTGAAGGACATCCGCCCAACACTTCACTTCCGCTAGTTGTAGTACGCGCAGTACGGGTACGGGAGCAGACGCCTACACTTTTGGGGCGTTTTGATGCAGATCGTTGTCGTATGTCGTGTTGGTGTCGAGTGGAGCGGTGAGGCTTGGGAGTTTGTGACCGGTGTTATTCATGATCACTAATGTGGCGCTGATGCGTTTTTTTTTTAAATATTTCTTTATAGCGACATTGAAAATTCACGGGCTCATGGCACTGCATTATGCTGAATCGCGAGCTCCTTCTCTGTTAACGTCGTTTTTCTGGTAGCACTCGTGGATACTGCAAGCGTTTAAACAGTGTGCACCGTCTCGCCTACATCAGCGGTGACGTACTCGACCTGTTGATACTTATTGCTTCCGTCATTTTGGAGTACGCAAGGCAACTAACTCGCTGCTCTGGTTTCGGTTATAAAAGCAAGGCAAAACGCTCGTAGTTCCCGCCCTCAGTACACGTTGGACATCTTCCACACTTTGTCACTGGATAACTGAATGAACGAGGATTTACAATTATTTCAGAGGTCACTCTCGCCGCTTCCTCACCGTCGAGCAGCAAAATCAGCTAACGACAAGCCGCGTATGGAAGGCTTGAGCATCAGCAGCCCAAGTGCACTCGGTGCCGATGCGGGCGATGCGGGTTTCTGTCAACCGGTGGCCCAGCACAGAACGTGACCGTTCCAGCTCTTCGTCATGACACGGTGTTGCAGAAAGCAGGGTATAATACCACTACACGGACCACCGAAGCGAACGCACTGTTATCGTATATCTTGGCTTGTGATTGCGCCTAAATTTGTAGATAATCTTATTCGTTTTTCTGGACACGCAAACGACGCGCATAACAAAATCGTTTGCATATTCCGCATACCTCGCAAAAGCATCAGACACCTTGCGAGAAGCGCAAAACACGGTGTCCGCACTGTCCTGACTTCCCAGTCTTTTACCTGCTTTAGAGCAGTTTGTACCTGTTAGTAGGTATGTCTACTGAAACTGCAACTTGAAACTTGGGGCAGTGCCAGAAGGAAAAGAGACAAATTCGGGCCTCTTCCCAAAGTAAAGAAAAAGCACTATGTTCACTACTTAAAAAATTGGTCTCAGTTCATGCATCTGTGGGCAGGTAGAAAATCTTGCCCTAATTTATTCCCACCGCATGATGAGCGCAACAAACTCACACGAGTCACACGAGATTCACAGGAAAACATTGGTGGTGACTTAAGTTTCCCTGAAATTCGGTATAACCGGTCGTTTGCGGGACCGAATCATCTACTCGAGCGGTGTGCGTCGCTGTGCGAACACGTCGCTGTGCAAATGCAGTCCAACGACACGAAGCATAAAAACGGCAGAGTTAGGACAACTATCCGAAGTCTCTTGTTCAATTAAAATGGCGTAATTTTGTTGAAAACGCCTGCAGCATTTTACTCACGGTATGCGTCGGGAATCTTCCACATTTTGAAACAGAACGAAGGAAGATTTACTTTTAAAAACGCTCGCTGCGTCCCCCCGGACCAGCTGGACCGGATCAGCTGACGACGACGGGGCTGAACCCGTCAGACGCAACCCCACAACAACCAATATGAGCTCCGCGTTAGTGCGGGTTTCTACCTCCAAGCACCTCACCACACACCACGAACGTTTCGGCTCTTTCTCGCATTGCCGTGTTGTCCCAAACAGAACGAGATCGCCGAAGTCAACGCAGCGCTGTCGTGAACCTTGGCTTGTGGTTGCGCACTCGTGAAACCTGTGACTCCCTTCGCTTTCAAAGCACACACGACGAATGGTACTCTCCGTCTTCCGGGAACATCACAGGGGCACTTCTCCGGTCAAGTCTTCACGATGTGCTCGCAAACTGCGAAGCTCTACCAGCTCTACGCGAAGCTTCTCGAGTCCCGTCAAACCAAAACAATAGCGGCGCCATGCGTAGTTGCCAGATTTTCTCCGGTCAAACAAAAAGAACGAAAGCCAACCGGCTCTTGCTTCCACCATACAACTGCGTTGCGCTTGCGCCGTGGCCAGGTCGCTTGCAGTAAGGTTGAAGCAAAAACGAAACCAACTCAATGTCACGTGTTCACATCGAAGACACGCTTTTTATATCCATTTTAACTGTTTTTAACGAATATTTAGACCCACGCCTTTATTTGTGGTGTGTAAGAAACTATTATCAAGACTCCTAAACTAAGTGCAAACATGGGCGACATGAGGGAAGCCGCATTGCCATCGACCAAAAAATGGCGGCGAGCACGGTAAGCGCGGGTTTCGCCAACGTCCCGCGACATGGCGTAATTGCTTTTGGTGCATATCTGTCTCCGAGACATATTTCTTTCCGCGGCATTTGTCTCGACGGTCCTTTCTAAGTGTGTCCCCAAGCATTCCGGTGCTTCGATAGCCGGCAATGCCGCGGTCGTCGCCGGGGGCGGTGCGTGTTATCGAGGTCGGTTACACGGTGTTGCGAGGTTCTTTGGGGTTAATAATTGACAAGATACAATGTCCTTCGTTTTTCTTAAAACATGTATTTACAAAAGAAATCAAAGAGTTCATATGGTTATACTAAAAGAAAAAAAAAAGGAAAGCTTAGTAGAAAAAAAAAATTGAAGCAAGGAAAACGCAACTGTCACCATGTCTTTGAGTCACCATGCGCAGCAGCGGGTCTTGCGTCTGGAGCTGTCGTTGTCGGCCGACGGTTGTGGCTGGAAGTCAGGAGCGGGTGCGGTTGGCTTCCGTCGGCGGTCCCAAGAGTCACCGCAACCAGTGCTCGCGCAGTAGGAAGCCGGGCAGCGTAGGTTTCTATGCGCTGCCCTCGCTGGAACAGGCTGCTGGTCAGCAGTAGGAGGCCGCCGATTGCCCTGGTCGATGGTGTCGTTCCACACCCTCTGCACGTTCTCTTCGGCCAGTCTTCTTTCACGCCCTCCGAGCACGCGCTCCAAAATCTTCCCTTCTTCGTCGTCTTCCTTTCTCCCTCTGGGCCGATCCATGGGTTGACTTGCACTTCTTCTTTTCCACATTTAAGTCACATCATCACAAGGAGCCCCCCTTTAAGTTTTTTTTTTTTTTAAGTACCAAAAGAAATTACATACACAAAAAAAAAACCAAGACCATGATGATGTGCGCAAGTTCATTGCAGCCTAATAAGATAACCCGCAGCCACATTCTTTCTTCTTTAAATGTACTCCACGCGAAACGAGCACTCTTGAGGCATCAGACCCCAGCGTAACACTCGGCTGTTAAGTTGTTTCGCCTCGTCTCGACATTGTAAAGGATGGTGGGTCGTCTAAACAACAAAATGCGTTTCATATAAATGCACACGAACCTTCTCTATTAACCAGACCATGACCCAGGAATGTTATTGTCCTTATACCGACTTCACACTTCATGGGTTTACTGTAATACCGGCTTGTCGCATTCTCTCACAAAAACTGCTTTAACGCCTCCACCCGTTCTCAAATTTCCTTGCAAATACGCTCTCAAAAATGCATAACCCGAGGTATATTACTAGAAACAAATTCTAACGATAAATTATTACAGTTCATTCTACTTTGCACTCCTCTCAATCGTAATGAATGAATCGTAATGAAGAATCATTTGAATCCACTACGCTTCTTCTAACGCTCGGTGATAATGGCCACCATCGTACCAAAGCACTTCATACGCGAAGAAGTGTTTCCTGGCAGTTTTCGATTTGTGCCTTCCGGACTAGTTCGTCGAACATCATCTTCATGAGCTCCAGGTGCATCTTGTCTCTGCCGTCGCGTATCCTGCGCTCCACCTCCTCCATGTCTAGCCTTCTGACCTTGACCGCCACCTCTGCTTCAAACTTGGTCCTCTCAAAGGCCAGCCGCTCTTCGTCGAGCTTGAGCCTTCGCTCCTCAAGCTGCAGTTCTTTTTCCTGGATCATTTGCTCCCGGTCCACTTGCCTTTCAAGGAACTCCTGCCGTCCATCCTGACACTTCCTCTTGGCCTTTCCATTTCCGTGCTCTATGGTGTGCTCTCCGGGCGAGACGGAAGGGTCGGCTCCTGCCAGGCTGTAGCCCTTGATGAACTCGGTCGGGACGCTGTCGTGAGGATCTACCTCCGGCACGGGGTAGTTATCGGTCGGGCCCAGTGGCGAAACCACCGTTTGGGCCTCAGGGTCCCTCTTTTTGAGGCGCGGCCTCGGGTAGAGCACTCTGCGGGGCTTGGGGTACACCGGCTTCTTCATGTCGAAGACTTGCTGCAGCAGCTTCTCCCTCTCCAGGTACTGCTCGTGAGTGCACGTTGACCTGCTTTTCAAGCGCTCCTTGGCATCGGTGTCACCCCACTGCGAGAGCCGCAGGTCCCCCCGTTCCCTGGCACTCGCACCGTTACTAAGTTGGTTTAGCCTACTCGGCATACTACCGTCGACGGCAGCGACGACTTCGCCTTCCACGTCAGACACCTTCAAGGTTTGCTCGGTCGAGTCTTTCGCTCCATGAATATTCCCTACGATAACGTCATACAGAGGACGGTTCATACACTTGGCGGTTACCTGTCCCGTTAGGAACGGCGACACAAGGCGAATGTTTGCCTCTGGCAACATCAGACACGTCCCGTCCACTAAGAATACGGGACTGACTTTGCCAGTAAAATATTCAGATGCGACCAGTTCCCGGCGCACTATCACGGTGTTACTCCCGCTGTCCCTCAACACTTTTACTGCTTTGCCGTTTAATATCCCATCTGTGATTGGCATACCTTCCGACAAAAATGATCTCGCCTTTTCAGTCATATTCATGGCGGGCGTTCTGAAGGCGTTTCTTGAGATTTTCTTCCTTCCCCGTAAGAACGCGTCCGTCTTACCAACAGGATCATCATCGGGTTCTACGAAACATGAAACTTCTGTCTTTCCGTTCTTTCCTAGCGGACATGATCTAGACTCGTGGCCTGACCTCTGACACACTTGACAGAATACGCGTGTTTCTGGCTTTGATCGGCAATCTGCTGCCTTGTGGCCAAACTTGCCACACAAGAAACATTTGATCTTTAGAGCGGGTTTGCTGCCATGCACATCTTCCTTCAGGGAATCTAAGGCTTCCTTGGCCTCCTTACTGAACTTGGCCAGATTAGGCTGGCCCCGCGCCTCCAGGAAGTGGTCCGCCATTTCAACCAGCGCCGATATGGTCTTACAGCTTCTTTCCTTTAAGAAGACAGCCAGCCTAGGATGACAATTCCGAAGGAATTGCTCCCCGATCATCTGGTCACGAATCCCCTCATACGTTTTTGGGCATGCGTTCATACTGACCCACCGGTCGAAGAACCCTTCTAGTCTTGCAGCAAACTGGCTCCCTGTCTCTCCGTCCAACGGCTTGCTTTCTCTAAATTTCTCGCGGTACCCTTCTGCCGTGTACCGAAACCGCTGGAGCAAAGCCCTCTTCACCTTATCATAATTCAGAGAGTCTTCAGGTGACATCCTACCTATGACCTCCAGAGCTGGGCCAACAAGGCACATGCTTAGAGCAGTCGCCCACTTCTCTTGCGGCCAATCTTGCCCCTGAGCTACCCGCTCAAATCTCCTCAAATACGAGTCGAGATCGTCCCTTTTGTCATCGAAGGGAGGCATAAGCTTGTGAGGACTAGGAGATAGCGATATAGATGCGCGACGTGACCCTTCACTGCCATCTGTTCGTCCTATCTCGGTTGCGCTAGCCTCTGCAAGACGAATCTTTAATTCGATAATGCGTTGCTCACTTTCTGCCTTGAGGCGCTGTGCTTCCCTCTCAGCAGCCCTCTCTTCCCGTTGGCGTGCTCGCTCCTCGTCCACCCAACACCTCAACTCCGCTCCTGCCAGTCCCAACTCAGCGCCCAAAGACATTAACTCTTTAACCTCCATTCTGATTAACTATTGTTACGTAGAAAAACGAAGGAACAGAATATCTTGTCCTGTCGCGGACGCCAGTTAATTGTTGCGAGGTTCTTTGGGGTTAATAATTGACAAGATACAATGTCCTTCGTTTTTCTTAAAACATGTATTTACAAAAGAAATCAAAGAGTTCATATGGTTATACTAAAAGAAAAAAAAAAGGAAAACTTAGTAGAAAAAAAAAATTGAAGCAAGGAAAACGCAACTGTCACCATGTCTTTGAGTCACCATGCGCAGCAGCGGGTCTTGCGTCTGGAGCTGTCGTTGTCGGCCGACGGTTGTGGCTGGAAGTCAGGAGCGGGTGCGGTTGGCTTCCGTCGGCGGTCCCAAGAGTCACCGCAACCAGTGCTCGCGCAGTAGGAAGCCGGGCAGCGTAGGTTTCTATGCGCTGCCCTCGCTGGAACAGGCTGCTGGTCAGCAGTAGGAGGCCGCCGATTGCCCTGGTCGATGGTGTCGTTCCACACCCTCTGCACGTTCTCTTCGGCCAGTCTTCTTTCACGCCCTCCGAGCACGCGCTCCAAAATCTTCCCTTCTTCGTCGTCTTCCTTTCTCCCTCTGGGCCGATCCATGGGTTGACTTGCACTTCTTCTTTTCCACATTTAAGTCACATCATCACACACGGTTATGCGTGTATGACCGAACCAAAACACGTTTTTTACGACCTCGCATGATTTCTGAACGTATTATCCGTTACTCATCGTGTAAACTTATGGTAATGTGTTTAAATAGCGTGTTTTTCACCCCAAATATTCACCAAATACACGGGACTTGCTAACAGTGTATATTATATGCGAAGTTCTACCCCATGCCTGTCAAAGCCACTATTAGGGGTGAGCCGTTTTCACCAATAAATAAAAAAAGGCAATTCGATGCAGACTTCGCTTGTGGGAGCTGGTAGCAAATCTTGTGGAGAAACTTGACTTCAATCTTTCCGGTGTCTTAAGAGACGCCTTTTTTATTTTTCTTACGAAGTATTTCACTAAAAGTAAGCCAAGTTCGTGCTTTTATAAAACATCTCGCGAAGTACACTTAAAATATACGTGGGATTTACCATTAGCATATAAACATTTAGTATGTACACCTAATTTACCTGGGAAGGTCGACACGTGGACCGTAGAACAGAAAAACGACGTATTTGAAAAACGTATTAAGACTAAACTTCAGTTATTGCAAATATTCTAAAATTTTAAATTGTGTGAACATTTTTACTTTTCGTGCTTCACCAAGAGAAATCTAACTAGTTCTCTAAAGAAAACAAGAACCGAATTGCTCGAAAGAATCTAGACGAACTAAAACTATCCTCATTTTCGTACGACGTTTTCTTAACAATTTCTTAAGATGAACCACGTGAAAAAAAGAGTTGATATAAGCCCTAAGCTCATCTTTAGTAACTTTTTGCCAGGCTTTCCAGTGAACTATCAATGTGGCGCTCCTACGTCGCAGGTTGTACGAGTGATAAATTACGATTTAAATTGCAGTGCCCGTTCCGGTTAGTAATCTCGACTCGGCTGCCATGGCGCGCTGCGCATTAGTTTCTCCCGATCGATAGAATCTTCTGGAAGGTAGGGGGCCCTTACAAATTTCCCATGGGAAGTTTGGCCACAAACACGTGGCACATCTAGCCGTTACATCAGGTGCCCAGGAGAACCCATGCGGAAGAGGGCAATAAGCAATAATCCTGGATATATTGGTCGTAAGGAGGGGAGATAAACAATAAACCGAAACTCAAATACGTGCACACAGCCAATTCACACCAATGTTGTGTAGAGCGGAAAACAATAAATTGAGAGTAGCAGAGAGATAGGAGGATTACCATACTTCAAAACATTTGATTTCATCTATTGGGAAAACAGCTATAAAATTTAACAAACACACCTGGCGAAAAAAAAAAAAAACGGACGCTGGCCTGAATAGGCTGCGGGTTTAAATACCATAAAAGTCCGTTTTAGTTGATTTAACGAAGCTGTGTACTTTCCCCAGGAAAATGTTTTAGACTCTAGGAATCATTTTTGTTTTTCGATGACGACACTACAAGAAAATATTTGTAATATACGTCGCTTCTTCGCCCTCGCGCTTGTACCGAGCCCCAACCGCGTTTTTGATTGGCGCAGACGTAGGCAAAGCTTTAGGGTATACTATCCTAGAACTACTTGCGTCTCAATTCAGGGATAAAAATAGAGCGAACGCGCCATGGAGGACGAAGACAAAAAAAGACGTATTCCTTTTATCCCTTTATTACGTGTAACTTTCCTGCAAGCCAGATTCATCGAGTTCTCAGTTAAATTGAGGCTCAATTGATTCTTTAGCTCGATAAACTGATCTAATCTCAATCTAGTACCTGCATCGTCGAGTAGAAGGACAGGATGGCTTTTGAAGCGCAGGTAGTTACCAAGTGACGTGGAACTTCTACTTTATAATGATTGTGAACGGGGGATGTTTACGGTAGGAAAAAGTGCGCATATTTTGCAATCGACTAAAATTGGCAAATTTGAAGCTTGCGTAGACTAGACCCCATTTTGAAGTGTTGACATCCACATTGTATGTTACGGTATTATATGTTATCCTAACTTATTCTATGATCTGTACTGTGCAGTATCATTTAATATTATGTATTGTATGGCACATGATATGGTGTTGGACAGCCTCGAGGGTTCAGAGTTTTGTGTTGTGTTCATTGGAATTACTAAACATCAGATACCGCATGTCAACGCTCTATCCCGAAATGTCAACCGCTGTCCGGGTGAACGCTTACGGCGTGAACCTGGCGCCGCGATCAAGTGTTTTCGTACTTCAGACAACCCCGCACTTTAATGCAAACGCTCACGTGGTTCAGCTTTGCGTTAATTTATTTAATGTTGCGTATGGACGATGTACATTTAAAGGTGGAATAATGCCGCGTGCTTGACCGAGAAAGAACGCTTTTTCGTAATTCTAGAAGATTCGAGTGTAAAATATAAGAAGGCCTACACGACTTTGCCGAGTCAGCCTCGCCCTAACTCACTCCCGAACATTCTAGGGCGAATATTGGAGAGTGCCGTAGATAAGCAGCCGAGCGCGGCCTTGTCGACTCACTTAAGGCTTATTCACACGATGCATCTTTTCAACGCGCCACCGTTTAGTGAAACAGAGATTTCGCGAAATCGGCCCGTTCTCACGTGGAGTTGACGCGCGAAACCTGTGACGCATTGACTGGCGAGAATTTTGCCAAACCTTGACATCTGCACCGGGATTACAAAGCGTTTAGCATCAAAATGATATGAAGTACGCACAGTGTGAAGAGACAGTCTATTTTACTAATGCCACTCAATAAACTTTGTCAGATTCGGCTCACCGGGTTTACAAGTCCTGCCAAACTCGGTAAAGACCGCGAACGTCAAAGAACAGGCGGGTGATCTCGAAGCGTTTCGGATATTTTTGCACCGCTAATGAAGAAAGTTATCTCCAGCCATCATGTTTATATGCGGTGCTTGCACTCGTCGCGACGGCTAATGAATCTGCCCTGCGCCCCCAACCCGTACTGCTAAAGCGCCGTTCACACACCTGCAACCAAGTAGGAACAAGACTCCTCGCCCGTACGCACCGCTTCTCCGCTTGTCGTTCGCCATGTTTGCTTTTTTTTTTTTTTCGGCTTTGGCTCCGATACGGAATCGGCCAAAAATCAAACTCCTCCAAAAGCTCGCTCCTCCTTGAAAGTCAGACGTCATAGCCAAGTCGAGCGGCCGTCGGCAGCGTCCGCGTTTCTCCTTCGGGTGATTGACAGGCCTCAGTGAGGTTTCAGCTAAATATTGCTCCAGAAGTGAGGAACACGCGCCGCTTTTTTTGAGAGGGGCGCCACTTTTTCGGTGGCATTCAGACGGGGAATCTGTTTCCCGAAACCTAGTTTCTCGACACAAGATTCGCCAACAAGGTGCATCGTGCGAATAGACCTTTCGACTCTCCAGACTACGACGCGGTCTCTCTCGTATACTGTTGCTCCAGCCAGCGGTCACGCCGACCCTGCGACGTCAACTGTTGCTGTTTCGACGCTTGCCCTTTCTTTTGATTCTGGCACAAGTTCAGCTTGATTTTCAGCTCATGGTTGTCAAGGCATTTAGTCCCGCGGGAGTAGGTATTATGTAGTAACGGTCAAGGTTGTGTCGTATGGTAATTTAATGTTTGATATGGTATAGTATAGAAGGCACGGCAGGTCATCACATCTGGTATGGCAGTTGTATACAATGATCCGTTATTATATCGTATTATATTTAATTATTCGCTGTAAAAAGAAAATATATGTCACATTATGAGATAGTAGGGTGCGCTATTGCAGATAATGCATTTTACTCTAGTGTCTAGTTTGGTATATATGGAAAAAGTACCCTGCGGTAAAGAATGGTGCTGTTTTATATTGTGGTCGAAATTCGTAGAAAAGGAACTGGAAGCGAGAGGCCAGGTTCCTACAACGAAGGAGTTCCTTTGACAACCATACTCTCGCGTCCAATGTAAATACAATTAAAGTGGGTCGCAGTTCAGGTTTTCACTGACCACAGGTCGTCGATAGTCTATCGTTTTTGCAAGCAGAAAACACTTACCAACTGTTTTTATTATTGTAGCTCTATAATGTATAAAATGTAGCATTTAAGGAGTGTTAGTTGATATTGATTTAGAAAACATCAAGCAGTAGTTTTTTTTATCGTCTTTTGTCTGAAAAACATAATGCTTATTAAATTCCCTGCTCAATATAGCCAGGAAATGACGCAACGTGATCCGACGTCTTGTGACGCCCGGTTGCTTGACGTCATGGTACCACGTGACACCAGAAAGACACTGCGGCGTTACGATATCACCTGCCATGATGTTACATGACGTCAGGTCACGCGACGTCAATTTCTGCTCTAAATTTAGCGTGGAACTTTATATCACAGATTCAAGTTGTGGTGTCACGGGGTACCCCGACGTCACGTGACGTCAATGATTCCCCTAAATTTAGCGTGGAATTGAAGTCGCACGACCATGCATTTGGTGAGGCCAAGTCACGTGATCTGACGCCATCAGGTGACACAATTAAGACACCGCTGCGTTGCGGCGTCAAATGACTTGACCTCACACGACGTAGGGCCACATGACGTAACTTTCCGCGCTATATATAGCGGGAAAATTGACATCACGGTTTCAGGTTGTTGTATTACGAGACATTATGATGCCACGTGCCTTTTAAATTTTCCGCTAAGTTTAACGGGCAAATGTACGCACGGACGGACCGACAAACGGACGCACACATTTCCAGGATTATAGAAGCTTAAAAAGGACGCGCCCTTCCTGCGCAGCGGGAACGTGTGTCTGCCCTGTTCGATCGCGTCGGAATCCCCGTTGCCGGTTTTTTCCCTTCGAGCGCGGGGTGAAAGCGGGCAGCCCCCCCTCCTGGCCGATAGAAGGGTGCATGAGCCCGCAGCGGATCTCGGGATGATTCGTTGCCCCGGACAACCGTTGGCCTCACGCCGCTCCTCCCCTTCCATGCCCCCCGACAACCGCGGTCTGTGTCTGGGCGCAACGTCCCCTAGACAACAAGGCTTCAACGCTTTAATTTTGATGTCACCTACTGTAGGCCAGCGCGGGGGAACGACCCGAGTGCTGCGTCAGCGTTCAGCTCAGACTCGTATCCGCGCTCATTGAATGCGTGGGCCAACAAAGCCCTGACGCAGCACTCTTGTTCAAGCTCTCCTCTGCAATGGCCTCGGAGAGATGACGTAGAAAATCGACACCTGTGGCCTTGTTATGTGAAGGGCTCTGTAACCGCGATGTGTCTGTGTTTGGGGGGAGGCGAAAAAGACAACCCCTCGCGTCAGGCCGCTGATAATCGCAGCCTGAAAATCCCCGCGGGCACCGCTCCGGGCGGCCGTGACTTTCCCCCGGTTTGGCGAAGACAGCAGTATTTGTTTTGACCCGTCTGGTTTGTTTTGGGGATGAAGGGCTTAGGCAGCGGTGATTCATTTCGTTTCATTAAAGCGTTCGGTGGGCGAGCGCGGTGATGGGATTGGAATGACGAGGGGCGCGCGACGAAGCTGCTGGGCTCGTTCGATTTCCCTACACCGGCGCACACCGGTGCAGAAAGGTGTAGCGTGGTGGCGAAGTAACTAGAGAGGTTTGATTCTGGTACGAGTGCAAATCATGGCTACCTTCGCAAATCAAATAAATTAGTACGGGAGCACCGAGTGTAGCTTGGTGATTGAGGAGTAGAGACATCAAACATATTTGGAAGCATTTACCATTTTTTACCACCTGAGACTGGGTGGAAGAAACACGACGACGTCTCAATTTGAGACGTCGTCGTGTTTCTTCCACCCAGTCTCAGGTGGTAAAAAATGGTAAACTTACACCAGCTCGCCTGCGCCCTGACTGTATTTTCATATATGGAAAGGCGTCCTCATTACGTCTGAGTGTTTATATAAAAAATAAACATGTAGCGTTGAGCAGACACGTAGCCATCATTTAGTTTCGGGGGAGGGGGGCCCGCCCAAGACAAAATGCTGTATGGGGGGAGGGGGAAAGGAGCCCCACCAAAATGGAAAATTTCGGGAGAGGGGGGGGGGGCGGGCCCCATGCCCCCCCTCCTCCCCCCCTGGCTATGTACCGGCCGTTGAGACTACATAAATACTTAATGCATTATATTAAAGTACTTCACAACCAGCCTCGACGAGATGGGTTTCTCAGAACCTTCAGTCTCGAGACCTGCTCCTCAGCATCCGCTTCGGGCTGGCAGTTGACTCCAATAACGCCCTAGAGAGGAAGCGCATGCGGCCAAGCGGCGCCTTTTTTTTTTCTTTTTAGAGCGCAGCTCTTAGGGGCCCGTTTCCAGCCTGAGCGGCGTCGCCGTTGGCGTCGCCGTCGGCGTCGCCGTCGGCGTCGGCGTAACCGCGCCCCTCCCTCTCCTCCTCCTCCTCCTCCCCCTCCCCTCCTCCTCCTCTTCCTCCCCCTCCTTCTCCTCCTCCCCTCATTGTGTAGTATGGTCCGGGTGGGTCACGTGACCTCGGCGGGAGGGGGTCACATGACCCGTTTCCAGCCTCTGCGGCGTCGGCGTTGGCGTCGGCGTCGCCCCTCCTCCTCCTCCCCCTCCGCTCCTCCTCCTCCCCCCTCCCCCCCCGCCAAGGTCACGTGACCCCAGGGGGTGACTCCCCTCCCCCCGCCGAAGTCACGTGACGGCCCGCCCAAGGTCATGTGATCCCGTCCCCTCGAGGTCACGTGACCCCCCGGACCTCTGCCCTCCTCCTCCTCCCCCTCCTCCTCCTCCCCTCATTGTCTAGTATGGTTCGGGGGGGGGGGTCACGTGACCTCGGGGGGAGGGGGTCATCTGACTTCAGCGGGGGGTCACGTGGCCTCGGGAGGGTCACGTGACTACCCCCTCCCCTCCCCCCCCCGAGATCACGTGGCCCCCGCGAGGGGAAGAGGAGAACGCAGGGGAGCAGGGAGGATGAGCAGGGCGGACAAATCCGAATTTTCATTTCTCCGAGAAATTATTTTAAAAGACTCTTATCTCTTATCCCTCGGCCGGCTTCGGCTTTCCTGCTGCACGGTTGAAAAACCCTGCAGCAGAAAAATAATAGAACAAAGAGAAGCTAAAAGCTGCTAAACTGCGTACATTTCTTAAAAGTAGCGCACGGTGCGTCGATGCACAAGGCACGTGCAACGTGCAGACTTTGGAAAGATCATGGCGGCACAGTGCACATTCAAACTAGATTTCAGATGCCATGTTACACTGGCCATGTTCTTCCCAGAATTGGTGCACGGCACGTGTCTCGAGCATTTCCACAACAATCAATGCAGCCACTTTTGTCAGGATGGAGGGGCTTTAGCAGCTGCTGCTAAACGTGCTGCACGAGCAGAGGGTCAGCACCGCCGGCGCCGTGATCCAGCATGAGTGATATCACAAAGACGACGACGACGAGACGTAATCAGGCAGTTCTTTTTTCACAAAATGAGCGAGTCAGATGAAGCAGCTTCTGCTAAACGCACTGCCCGAGCAGAGGCTCAGCGCCGCCGGCGCCAAGATCCTGCAGTGCGTGCCGCCGAAGCTGAAGCTAAACGGCGCCGTCGACAAGACCCGGAAGTGCGCGACGCCGAGGCAGAGGCTCATCGCCGCCGCCGAGAGCAGCCAGAAGTGAGCGCTGCTGAAGCTCAATCTAAGCGCCGCCGTCGAGAGGACCCTGAAGTGCGCGACGCCGAAGCAGAAGCTCATCGCCGCCGTCGAGAGCAGCCATGAGTGAGCGCCGCCGAGGCGGAAGCCAGAAGCCGCTATCGAGAGGACCCGGAAGTGCGCGACGCCGAAGCAGAAGCTCATCGCCGTCGCCGAGAGCACCCAGAAGTAAGCGCTGCTGAAGCTGAATCTAAGCGCCGCCGTCGAGAGGACCCGGAAGTGCGCGAAGCCGAGGCAGAGGCTCATCGCCGCCGCCGAGAGCAGCCAGGAGTGAGCGCCGCCGAAGCGGAAGCCAGAAGCCGCTATCGAGAGGACCCGGAAGTGCGCGACGCCGAGGCAGAGGCTCATCGCCGCCGCCGAGAGCAGCCAGAACTGAGCGCTGCTGAAGCTCAATCTAAGCGCCGCCGTCGAGAGGACCCGGAAGTGCGCGACGCCGAGGCTGAGGCTCATCGCCGCCGCCGAGAGCAGCCAGGAGTGAGCGCCGCCGAAGCGGAAGCCAGAAGCCGCTATCGAGAGGACCCGGAAGTGCGCGACGCCGAGGCAGAGGCTCATCGCCGCCGCCGAGAGCAGCCAGGAGTGAGCGCCGCCACAGCGGAAGCCAAGCAAAAGGCAAGGATCGCTAAGCCTGACGGTGCAACAAAAATTTTCCAACGGCTGTTTAGAGACAACCCGTTTGGGAGCGTATGTTCAGTCTGTGATCGGCTCTGGTTCCAAAACGACTTGCAACCGCTACCGGACAGATGTCACGAGACCCTAGAGCAATCATTTCCAAACTCGGACCTAACCCAATTCAAACTGCGCTCGACCTGCATACAATCAGTGCACAAGGGTCATATTCCTCATCTTTCCTCAAGTAACGGTTATGTATATCCCCCGAAGCCAGCCCACCTCCCACAATTGAACGCGGTGAGTGAGAGACTCATATCTCCACGAATTCCTTTCATGCAACTGCGACGGCTGATGCACGGTGCAGGTCAACATGGCATTAAGGGACCAGTAGTGAACGTCTGTGTTGATGTGGACGACATGGTGACAATGTTGCCTCGTGCCATCGAACAAGACCGAGCCCTCAAAGTACATTTGAAGCGGCGCATGCTTGCGAAGACGACCTACCTGGCAGGGGCAGTAAAAAAATGTGATCTGCTGCCGTGGCTTAAGCTGCTGTGTGATAGCACGCTGTACAAGCATTATAATATAAAGTGCGATTTTGCCCGTTTGGGGGATATCGTAGAAGTGGACGAACACGACGAGATCGAGTTGCTCCCGCAATGCTCAGACCTCAACGATCCGATCCAAGTGGCTACAGCCATGACTCTGGCTCAGCACACTCTCGTATGGGACGAAGACAAGTTTCTAGCGATTGCGCCAGGTGAGGGAAAAAGGCCCGTGAGCATACTTTATGACGAACACTCAGAGGAGCTTTCGTTCCCACAGATCTATCTCGGTGAGCCGCGCCGAGTAGATGCCAGCGCAAAACCGACAGTCTTCACACACGCCATGAGTGAGATCCGCAGATCAGACCGTCGAGGGGCCACCCCGCAGCACGTACTCTACATGGCCATGAAAGTGTTTAGGCACCGAGTAGCCGGTGACATGTGTGTGGCCTTCCGTAACATAAAGGCACTGGAAACACTAACGAAGCAACAGTTGCTCGACAAGGATTTTGTGCAGCAAGCGGTCGAGCACGACATGGCTTTCATGCATGGTATTCCCAACACCGTGCAGTACTGGACAAAACGCAAGAAAGACCTCTTTGCTATGATACGGCAGTTGGGTAAGCCGACCGCGTTCCTCAGTCTTTCTGCCTCGGAAATGCACTGGCCCGACCTTTTGCAGTTGCTTCAACGCCTTCGGTTGAAGCCCGGCGAGATCGAAGTACCACTGGAGCAAATGAACAGCATTTATCGAGCACAGCTAGTAAATGACGATCCCGTGGTGTGTGCCATATATTTCGACCGATTGGTGCGTGTCATTCTCAACATTCTCCGCAACACCCGTGTATCGCCTTTTAGGCCGTACATAGTCGTCGACTACTTTAAGCGGATCGAATTTCAGCACCGCGGGTCGGCACACGCGCACATTCTCCTTTGGCTTCATAACGCGCCCAACGAGGAGCTCTCGATGCTCATGCCCCAGACTCTTGAAATAGCCAACGTTCTGCTTTCCATCGACAACGGATGCTTGAAGCGGGAGCGGACTCAGGTGCACCAACACACGCATACCTGCTACAAGCACAACACCACCAGATGCCGCTTTAACGCGCCTTTTATGCCCATCGATGAATGTATGGTCGTAGTGCCTTTCCCCACTGTGGACAATGAAGCGCAGAAGAAGAAAATCGAGAGCCTCCTAAACAAGTACGAGGCCATGCATCAGGCCCTGGAAACGACAAATTATGACTCCATGGAGCAGTTTTGGGAACATCACGGTGTCGCGGACAAGGCGGAGTACATTTCTGTTCTCCGAGCAGGCACTCCTCGTGCCACCATCATGCTACCCCGTACTGTGCAGCAAAAGTGGGTGAATTACTTTAACCCATGGGTTGCATCAATTCTCGATTCTAACATGGATCTTCAGATCGTCCTCGACACGTACGCGTGTGCTGCCTACGTGGTGGAATATGTAAACAAGGCCAACCGAGGTATGTCGAACCTCAATCGAGCAGTGCAAGAAATTGTGAAGGAGAAGGGGGATATTTCCTATTCTCAGGCACTGAGACATCTAGGTGTGAAAATGTTGAATGCCATTGAACTGTCCGCACAGGAGGCCGCCTGGTGTTTGCTCAACCAGGATATGTCGGAGGCGAGTCGCAAAGTTGTCTTCGTGAACTCTGCATGGCCCGAGGAAAGGACGCGCATTCGGAAGTCTAACGCTCAGATGGCGCAGGAAGGCTTAGTAGAATCAAGCACTGATGTATGGAAACGGACGATGATCGAGCGCTACGAAGACCGCATTCCCGAATTGGAACCTGTTACTCAAGCAGAGTTCGCTACCGAGTACAACATATATACCTACAAAAAGAGGAATCAGCGACGGATACTTCGCTACCGCGGTTACTCCGTAGACGATTCAGTCAACTTCAAGCGAGAACATGTCCTGCTTTTCTATCCATTCCGCAAAGAAGTTGACATCTTAGACCAAAACTGTTTCGAGCGTCTGTATGAGCAAAACATCGACGTCATTCTAGAGAACAAGGCACGGTACCACAGTGACGTAGACATTGAGCAAATTCGTGCCGTTTGTAATTCCATGCTCCAGTCAAATGACGGGGAACATTGTGCCACTTCTGAGCTCCCAGATGTGAGACTGCACCCGATGGCCATGGAAAACGACGACTCCGATCTCCTAGACATCGGTATGGTCCAATCCAATGCCCCGTTTAAGCAGTGCCCCGCCGTGTGCACGCGCCAAGACGTCATGAGCAGAGATCAGTACCTGGACACAATGCGCAAGACGAATGAGGAGCAGTACGAGATCGTCCGAGAAGTCGTGCATAGACTCACTATACCGGACTCTCCGCCACTACAAATCTTCTTCACGGGAGTGGCTGGATGTGGGAAGACATTTGTACTGCGTCTCATCATGGACGTCTACAACAGATATTGCAACCCTGCTGGTTCAGATAATGTAAACGCCTATGTTGCCTGTGCTACAACTGGAAAAGCGGCGGTCGCGCTTGGTGGAATAACTGTACATGCAGCGTTCAGACTTACCATCAATAGGGATGGCGGACTCCGGGACAACGAGTTGAACACGTTCCGCTATGCGTTCAGGAACGTCAGGTGCGTGATTATCGATGAGGTTAGCATGATGTCCGCCGACATCCTTCAGAAAGTGGACTCGCGACTCCGCATCATCACTTGCAAATATCTAGAGCCTTTCGGCGGGTTAGACATCATCCTCTGCGGAGACCTGCGCCAGCTTCCCCCCGTTCGTGCCGCCGAGGTTTTCAAGCGCGTCAAGACGAACAGTGTGTTTAACACGGAAATCGCATGGCACCATTTGTCATACTTTGTCCTCACGAAGGTCGTAAGGCAAAGCGATCTCAGGTTTTCCACCATACTTACCAAAATTGGAGACGGTGCAGAATTGGGTTCCGAAGAAATCGCATTGATCCAGAGTCGGTTCGTCACGCAACAACAAGCAGAAACGTGTTGTCCCGGTGGCATCCGCTTGTACTACTCCAACAAGGAATCGGACTACTACAATACGAACACGGCCATTGCAACCGAAGATAATTGTGTGGCATGTCCGGCACGGGACACAATCGTTGGATTCAGGTCTATGCAGGAGAAGACAGAGGCAATGCGCAAGGCCGAAACGCTGCCCAAGGCCGAACTCGGAAACCTGCCAGCTAATATAATGCTATGCATTGGAAAACCATATATGCTCACACTCAATGTCGATGTTTCCGATGGTCTGGTCAATGGCTCTGTTGGAATACTGCAGTACATACAATACGATACGCTCCGAGAGCCGGAACGCATCTGGCTGCATTTCGGTGAGCTTGGTTCCAAAATTGCGATTGGAACCGTGGCGGCCGCAAAATCCCGGCAGTTACGGGCACTCGACAGAAATATTCAGCAAAATTGGACACCTATCGAAAGACGCACAGTCACTTGCGTCATTGATAAGAAGTCAAGGATATCCCTGAGGAGATGCCAGCTACCCGTTGTGCAAGCAAGTGCTATCACCATTCACAAATCACAGGGAGGCACGTATGAAAACGTGGTGTACTCGTATGCCAAAAGTCATCCACAGAAATTGGTATACGTGGCACTGAGTCGTGCTACAGACATCAACGGGCTCTACCTCACCAATGTGGACAATGACTTTACGTTCTACCACGGCAAGCCCAATCCCGACAGGGTACTACTTGATGAGTTTCGTCGGCTGCAGTCACACAAACTCCAAACTGTCACTGCTAAGTGCTACGCAATGATTAAGCAACCGCACTTGTTCTCGGTCGCCGCACTTAATGTTCGCTCTCTGCCGGCGCATTCCAAGGACGTGCACCACGACCCCGTCCTACGCCATGCATCTGTACTTTGCCTCTCGGAAACGTGGATGGATTCAAAACAGGCGGTAGAAATCATGGACTACCAGTACTGCTGCGGCGTCAGTAGAGAGCACAACAGAGCGGCAGGGGTGGCCATCTACGTGCGTAAGGGTCTGTCTGCCGTACCCATCGAGATATTTGGAACGTCAGACGAAGTTGGAGAACTTTGTGGCGCCAAGTTCGACAACGGCTTGGTAGTGGTGGCTCTGTATATCTCGCCTACAGCACTCACCAAAGATATCGTGCATTTTCTGCGACTTGCGTTAAGCACACGTGGGTCCACACCCATGTTAGTAGTGGGGGACTTTAATGCAGACTTAAAGAAGGATAAGAACTTCATACCACTTATGCAGGAAAACCTCCCATTTCTCTCCCTCGTAACAGCTCACACCGCTGTGACGACCTCTCGAAACACGTGCATAGACCTCGTCTTTCAAAATGAGCCTTTGGTCCATCACCTGGAACACATATCCTGCCACTTCTCAGATCACAAGGCTTCCTTCATAACAATCAAGGACTGGGATAAGAGTGCTATTTAAAGCACCAGTATAGGAGGAGCTTGCTCTATATTTGTATATATTGTAGGGATTTTGGACGCCGAACTTTGGCGACGATATGCACTGCACGCTAGGAAGAAAGGAGGAGAAGAACGAAAGCTGGGAAATTGTTCCCTCCGACGGTCTTGCGTACCTTGAGAGGTGTTAGGCGGGCCACTCGGAGGAGCATCTACCAGCTTCGTTATCAGTTGGAGCGTGCAAGTCGTACAAGACGAAGAGGAGGAGGAGGACGGTGAGGTTGAGGAGGAGGAGGAGAGGAGATGCCAGATACGTGTTGTGCAAGCAAGTGGTCTCATCAATCGTAAATCACATTGGAGCTTCCAGATCTGACAAGTATATTCCCTTTCTCCGTACAAGCGGTGAGCAAAAATACCACAATATATTACATAGTTCAGTGCGGTATATCGCAAAATTGAGATACCTCAAAAGAGGAGGAGGAGCACAGGAGGAGGAGAAGGGGACGACGAGAGAGTACGGATGAGGAGGAGGGGCATACCCTCCCCTCCGTTCCCTCTCGCCCCCGCCCCCCCCCCCCCCCTTGCTTGGAGCACATTTGGAACTTAGGGAATGTCATAGCTCGGGGCCTCTTCCTTCCTTTGCTACTGGAACTACACACTCTAAGTACCTAGAGCTTGAATATTTTTCATTCGAATTTAACATGGCCGACAGCATTGTTAAGACGTTCGACGAAAACATTGTAAACGTCATTAACACAGTTCAGACCGGCTTCCCTACATTTATTATAGGTGTGTTCCAAGCATGTGACGACTTTCATGACCCTCTTTCATCATCAAGTATTGAAGTTCATCTTGCGTCAGATCTAAACAAATCACAACACCATGTTAGGGGTAAGTCCATTATCAAGTTTAAGATGGTGTGCCTGCCTGTAGCTTCTCTAAAGTGTCTTTTTTTACGCTTGTTTCACTTATTATAAGTGTTTTCTGTTTTATATTATACTCGGCCGAGTGCCCATCTTCCAGTGTCCATCACACTTTTAGTCTGGTGATCACGTCACCTTGAAACCCTTGTAAGCTTAGAAGTGAAAAGTTTTGCTGCTTACACACAGCAGACAAAAAAAGGTAGGCAGCATTTTAACTTCTAACTGTCTAAGCGTGGATGCCAAGCATAAACCCTGGGAACATTTGCCCACTGCTTAACTACATGCTTTTTTTTTTTCATGTCCTGGTTGGCTGCTACACTGGAGAGGCTGCTGAACATCATGCCACGGCGGCTGATCATGGCGGTTTAGTTAAATTAATAATGGGGTTTTCATCCAGGACGTAAATTGGAAACTCGCGGAGCAAACTTTAAGGTACATTGGTATAACAATTGCGTACGTTGGCTTTGTACGTTATTAGCGTAAACCTTGGCCGGATATGCAACGCAGTTTCCAATATACACCACGGTTTTTCCCCAATCAATAAAATTTCAACCCTCCAAATTATTTGTCCTGACTCTATATTTCAGAGCACAGCTCTTACGCGACCCTTTCCGGCTTGAGCGGC
This sequence comes from Ixodes scapularis, assembly GCF_016920785.2. Classification (NCBI taxonomy): domain Eukaryota; kingdom Metazoa; phylum Arthropoda; class Arachnida; order Ixodida; family Ixodidae; genus Ixodes; species Ixodes scapularis. Next base: position 89,483,573 of record NW_024609837.1, on the reverse strand, counting down.
AAGGAGGAAAGCAGTACGAAGGTGGAGGACGGGGGGAGGAGAGACGAGGAGGCGGAGGCGAGGGGAGGGGAGGAGCTTGAAGGACGAGGAGGTGGTAAAGGAGAGGGAGGGGGAGCAGGAGGGGAGGAGGACTAGCAGGCATGATCACGAGGGAGGAGGAGGAATATACCCTCCACTCCTCCTCCTCAAGAGCTGCGCTCCAATTCGGCGTTAGAGGAAGTTGTAAACGGCTTTCACTTTTTAGACCGTTTAAAAGGGGGTGTACCTGTTAGCAGTTTCCGTAAAATTAAGGTCGGTTCTTCCTCTTGAGATTTCGTGAGTCAGATGGCAGAAGTCGCAGTGTTGGAATCCAAGTGGGCGGGCTTGACCCGGTCGATGGACGCCACTTGTTCCTTGCATTTGATTAGCATAGTGAACGTCTTGGTGCCACGACAAACTACCGTAAAAGGTCCACGGTTAGGTACAGTTCGAGAGGCGCTTGACACCGTTGTGCCGGATGAATCCATTTGTGCACTTTGCCACGTGGGGGCTGACGAAGGTACTTTGTGTTGAAGGAATTCTTGTAGCAGCGGGGCGTAGGTCGTACATTTGGAGCCGCAACCGGTGAGCCTAGTCTTCGGTCCTGAAAGCTGGGGGACTGGAGGCTTGTTGGAGAAATTCTCCTGGTATTGGGGGAGAGACGTTCCATAGACCAGCTCTGCGGCACTGCAGTTCAAGACAGTTTTAAACTTTGTGCAGATACCGAGCATTATAAAAGGCCCCGACGGGGTCTCCGTCCATGACGTGCTCTCCCTACTGAAAAAAAGTATATGAATCTATATAAGAACTGATATGAAATATCCAAAAAGTGATATGCGACATATGAAACTGATATGAAATACCCAAAAATTGATATGCGACATATAAGAACTGATATGCAACATATGCCAACTGATATGAATGTGTCCAATAAACATATTAGAAATAAATTCATATATTTATTTTCAGTATACGATGGTGTCGCGCGGGAAAGCAAACGCGTGGCTTGGAACCGCAGTGGAGCGGCTTGATTTACTGGCTTTCAAATAATTACGGCATGAGCGTTTACTTTTTATTAAGAGATTCGTCGCCTGAGCCGTTTTAAATACTCTCAGAGGTATGACATTACTTAAAAAAATCTAACACGCTGAAAATATTATTTATTGCGTAGGTGGTCACCGAAAAACTCCGTACTTACAAAACGACCTGTATGAAAGGCGGAAACGCAGAGCTCCGAAGTAGTTATTGGGTGTGCTGTTGTATTCATGTTTGTTGTGCCGTGTATGCGTATGCACTCAATGTATTTGTTCAACTGAAGCTAGTGGTATGCGTAATGTATCTACGGTGCCGTGCGTAAATAAATATATTTTTGTAGCACATGAATTGGGCGGTACCTAGCGCCACCTAGCCTTGTGTAACTGATATGCGGCATATGAAACAAATATGAAATAATAAGTTCTGATATGAAAGGTGTCCAATAAACATATCAGAAAATAATTGATATAATTTTTTTCAGTAGAATTTTCCTGTGTTTCGATGGCGGCTTTCAATTGCCGATGAAAGCGCTATACCATTCCATTAAACATCGGGTGATGGGCGGTGGTGTGAATGTGATGTGCGCCCAGTAAGTCAGACAGGTTCCGAAACGATGCAGATTCAAACTGTCGTCCGCAGTCTGTGGTGATGATTTGCGGTACCCCGGAGCGACTCACCCACATATCGATAAGTGTCCTAGCGACCGTCTGTGCCGTGATTTCTTTCATAGGGGCGACCTCCGACCATCGCGTAAACCTGTCGACACATGTCAGGAGGTATCGGTAATCGTGCGATAAAGGGAGTGGGCCCACATTGTTGTCATGAATGTTAGTGAGCAAAGTGAGCGTCAGGCGGATTGAAGGAGGTCAAGGGTATTATCGCGTGACGGTGAATATTTCTGCGTTGACAGTCAACGCATGTTTTTGCCCATTCGCGCACGTCAATGTTTATACGCGGCCGGACGAACCGGGAACTGACGAGTCGTTAGGTGGCTAGTATGCCAGAGTGGGCCAATTTGTGGGTGACATCAAAAACCTTACCCTGAAACGAGAGGGGAATGAAAGGGCGAGAATAACCATTTGACAAGTCGCTGACCACGGTTTCAGAACAACCATGCTTGGGGACATCCTAAAAAACGTGTCCGAGATGATGTACGTAAGCGTTGCAGCTGCGCATCGTCTTTTTGAGCAGCTATCAATTACGCAGAGTCAAACAAAGCACCTTTGGAGAGGCAGAGGTTGATGCGCGTTCGAGAGAAAGTGGCTGGTACAGCATTGTTGGAGCCTTTAACGAAGCAAATGTCGGTAATAAATACAGTTACGTAGAGCATTTGCAGAACCTCTCGTGGTGTGTGCATGTGCCGTGCTGGTGGACGACAAGGCGTACGTGAGCGGTTTGTGGTCTGTAAGTACAAAAAATTGACTGCCTTCAATGAAGTGCCGGAAGTGTCGTATGGCAAGATAAATGGCGAGCAGCTCCCGACCAGAAGTGCTGTAGCACGTTTCTGTAGTACTGAGGCCTTTTGAGAAGAATGAGAGAGGATGACATGGTGTCCCCAGCGAGCTGCTACAGGACAGCTCCAACTGCTTGCCCGATGCGTCGACGATGAGAGAGATAGGAGCGTTACTTCTCGGATACATTAGCATGGTGACGGTTGCGATGGCTTCCTTGAAATTAGAGAAAGCGTCGTCTGCTGCGTACGCTTGTTGTAGAGGTGTCATTTTTGGTTTCGATATCTGGAGCAGATAGTACGAAGGCTGGGAAATATAAGCGCAGCGGGGAATAAACCGACGGTAAAAGATGACCAGTGCCAAGAACTCCAATAGCTTAGTAGCCGTTGTAGGCCGTGGAAAAGTGCGAATAACGGTCTCTTTGCCAGGCAATGTTTGTACTCCTAATGCCCGTGTCCCACTAAAGCGACATACAGAAACAAAAGACGACAAGCCTCAAACCAGAGTCTTTCGCGTTTGAGAGGCTTCGTAGAATAAAGGAAGCTATGCTCAAACACGAGCATCATGCACGCGAGCGTATCTTTGGCAGGCTTGCAATCTCTCGTGCTTACTTCACGAGCACCGAACGACTAAATGCCTGTCAAAGATACCATCGCAAGCATGCTGCATGGGTTTGAGGCTTGTCGCTGTCTTTTGTCTCTGTCTGTCGCTCTAGTGGGACATGGGCATTAAGCATCTACGTGATGGCTAAAAGATTGCAGTTCCATGACTCCAAATTCGCACTTCCTCACATTTACAAAGAGATCATATGACGTCAGGCGCGTAAAAAGCTGTCGAAGGTGACTGGCATATTCATCAGGCGTCGAGCTGAAACCAGGATGTCGTCCACATACGCGAAGCAAAAAGGCAGTCCACGAAGGACTTGGTCTACAAACTTTCGAAGTGTTGGAGCAGCGTTGCGGAGGTCGGATGGCATCCGCAAGAATTCGAAGAGTCCAAGTGGCGGCCTCGCTATGGAGCAACCCGCCGAAATCTCTTAGATGGGGTATGGGATAACGTTCAGGTATCCTAGACTGGTTGACTCCACATGGCCGCCAGTCTCCTGTCTTCTTCGGCACCACGTGAAGCGCTGACGACCAGGGACTCGAAGGAGGAGGAATAAACGTCTTTATTTGCCTGCAGAGCTGGGTCAAGCCTAGCCGGTGCGGCCCACACCATCCGACGCCCCAGCGCAGGGGGCCCGAGGTCAATGGGAGTACACAGCCCAGTTCAAGCATATTGCCACACGCTGGACGCACCGGCGGATGGTACAAGCTATCACATTAAGATAAGCGCGTGACATTGAACAGTGCCACACGCCAGACGTACGGGCCGGTCGCACGAGCGTCTGGCGCTCGTGCCATCGGGTGACTGTGACCTTTTGTTTTTTGGGACATTCTTTTCATCTACTCCGCTGGGGCTTGACACTGAAGTGAAGAAGTTAAAGTTTTTTTGTTTTTCCATGGGGCCGAACTCTTTTGGTGTTGTACATAAAGTCGTGACATTAAGTGGTGGAGGTGCGGGGTAATGTCCTCCACATGCTCACGTCTAGGACATCCTCGAACAGCCGTGTCCCCAGCCCAGTTAGGGACGGCCACATTGAAGGAAGCGCGTCGTTAAGCACCGACGTTCGCTTAAGCCTACGACCGCAAAGCCTACCAGCGGAGTTTGGGCTTCTCTCGGACAGGGCTTCGGCAAGAATCCAGATACGAGGAATTACGTTCATCGCCAGTTTTGTCGTTCTCAGGGAGTGTTCAAGAAAAGTAATACTCGGAATAGACTTCCTCGGAGAGAACGGCGCAATCAATAGACCTACGTAGGCAAATGATTACATTCTCCACGGCACGATGAGTTGAAGAGGAGAAATCAACACTATAGCGTTCTCCACTCCGAGTAACGAATGACCACGTTTGTCTCCCGCCATGTAGCAGCATGTTCGTCACAATAAGAACCGACGAGACCGCCTCTTCAGGAATCGCCAAAGCAAACTCTTCTCTTCTGCTGGAACGGGAAATCTGCATAGCCAGGTGTCTCGTTCATCTCCACAACGGACAAACTGAGTTATTACTTACGAACTTTCGCTCCGAACACCAGCATATTTCTCGTAAAACTACCATCGCCTATCTTGAGGACGTCGCTGATGTCAGTGGGTCCTTCTCACTACCCTACTAAAGAAAAATTATATGAATTTATTTCTGATATGTTTATTGGACACCTTTTTCGTATCAAAACTTATTATTTCATATCAGTTTCATATGCCACATATCAGTTACACTGGACTAGGTGTCGCTAAGTACCGCCGAATTCATGTGCTACAAAAAAGATTTTTATTTGCTCAAGCCAAAATGTAGATACATTACTACATTATGCATACCACTAGCATCGGCTGAACATAAACATTGAGCGCATACACATACACGGCACAACAAATATGAATACAATTCAGCACACCCACTAACTACGTCTGAGCTAAGCGTTTTCGTTTGAGCTAAGCGTTTTATACAGGTCCTTTTCTAAGTACAGAGTTTTTCGTTAACCACCTAAGCAATAAATGTTATTATCATCATGTTGGATTTTTTTTTCAGTGATGTCGTACCTCTGAAAGTATTTTCAATGGCTCAGGGGATGAATCTCTCAATAAAAAGTAAACGCTAATGCCGTAATTATTTGAAAGCCAGTAAATCAAGCCGCTTCACTGCGGTTCCAAGCCACGTGTTTGCTTTCCCGCGCGGCGCGTCCTATACTGAAAAAAAGTATATGAATTTATTTCTGATATGTTTATTGGACACATTCGTACCAGTTGGCATGTGTTGCATATCAGTTCTTATATGTCGCATATCAGTTTTTGGGTATTTCACATCAGTTTCATATATTACAAATCAGTTTCTGGATATTTCATACAGTTTCTTATGTCGCATATCAGTTTTGGGAAATTTAATTTTGATATCAGTTCCATATATTGAATATCAGTATCTTGATATTTCATATGAGTTTCATATGTCGCATATCGGTTTTTGGATATTCCATTCCAGTTCTTACATAGATTCATATAATTTTTTCAGTAGTGTAGAAGCTTCATTGCTAGGCAAGATATATAACGACAACCTCCACAAAAACATTTGGCGTTAACCGTGAACTCCCAGAAAAAGAAAAGGAACATCTGCTGGATCTTTCACGTAAGTATAATCACTGTTTTTTTATCATCATCGAAGGTGCGCCGCACTACTGTCGCCAAACTTCGGATCATCACGGATGAAGCAACAACACCGAAACGACAGCCGCCGTACAGGGTCTCTCACAAGGAACGAGAAACGATACGGCAACAGGTCGAAGAAATGCTCCATGACGACGTTATACAGCCATCAAAAAGTCCCTGGGCATCACTAGCTGTGCTTGTGAGAAAAAAATATGGTACACTACGATTTAGCGTAGACTGCTGTAAGCTAAACACGGTCACCTAAAAGGACGTATACCCGCAGCCCCACATAGATGATACTCTGAACGGGGTGCGTGGTGCGATGTACTTCTCATCGATAGATCTCAAAACAGGCTATTGGCGGATCGAGGTTGATGAAAGAGGCCGAGAGAAGACCGCTTTCATTACGCCCGATGGTCTTTATGAGTATAAGGTCCTTCCGTTTGGACTATGCTCGGCGCCGGCCACATTCTAGCGGATGATGGACAGTGTTCTTGCCAACCTCAAGTGGCAAATACGCCTTGTGTACTTGGACGATGTTGTAGTGTTTTCCACGAGCTTTGAAGAACACCTAAATCGACTAGAAGCTATACTGCAAGCCATAAGGACCGCTGGCTTCACACATAAGCTGGGAAAGTGGCACTTCGCATTCAAAGAGCTCAAATTCCTCGGCCACGTCGTGAGCGCAGAAGGCGTTCTGCCCGACCCTTAGAAAACTTCTGCCGTCGCATTGTTCCCCCCTCCCACCGACAAGACAGTACGACAGTTTCTGGAACTGTGGACCTATTATAGACGCTTTGTGGAGCAATTTTTCAAAATCGCCGAACCGCTCACTCGACTCACGCGTGACGATGTCCCCTTTACGTTGACGGAAGAGCAGCAGTGTGCCTTTGAAGAGCTTCAACGTCGCCTGCAATCGGCACCAGGGGTGCTATGTTGCGCTTTTTGGACTCCCAGGAGACTAGGGAGAAGGAAGTGACGTCAACGACACAGCAAACGCAGATTGGGTGTTGATTTCGTTTTCTTCTTTCAACATCCAATCTGCGTTTGCTGTGTCGTTGTCGTCACTTCCTTCTCCCTAGTCTCCTGGAAGTCCAAAAAACGCAACATAGCACCCCAGTTCTCGCGCAGGTCGACGAGCTCGCAGAAACTGAGATCCACACTGATACTAGAAACGTTGGCCTCGGAGCCGTTTTAGTCCAGTGGCAAGATGGAGTCGAACGGGTGATTGCGTATGCCAGCCGCTCACTGTCCAAAGCAGAAACTAAATACTCGACCACGGAACAAGAATGTCCCAAAAAACATCTCACAGTCACCCGATGGCACGAGCGCCAGACACTCCTGCGACCGGCCCGTGCGTCTGGCGTGTGGCACTGCCCGATGTCACGTGCTTATCTTAATGTGATAGCTTGTGCCATCCTCCGGTGCGTCTAGCGTGTAGCAGTATGTTCCAATTCGTGTTTGGCTATCTGAAGTCGGTCCGGTGGCAGACGGCGGACAGGAGGGCCTGTAGTCTTAGTATGATGGGTGATACTGTGCTGGATTTCCTGTGAAACAGTGTGTGGCCCAAGCACCGACGGGAACTCGTCCGTGATGCGCTTTCACTAAAAGTCCACCTCCACACGTGGGAGGAAAGGACGCAGTGACGGTGTCTTTCATACTAACACTTGGACACGGAGCTGCGTCTCGGTATCGATGAGCTGGCATTGCCGCAGGTCGACAGTGAGCCCAAATCGTCCGGTGTAGGAGGTACTACGCTAACCTCGGCACCGTATCTACTAGGTACAGCACCTAGGTTAAGCGGTCCGTCACGTTAAAAAAAACGGCTGGATGACAAAGGGCTCTAGACGTTTGCCGCCTTCCATGAGTGCCCCTGCCGTTTTCCGATTGTTGAGAGCATGGTTGTCTGCGAAATCGGGCGTCGTTCCCATAACGACTTTGATACCAGCACTGACGTTGTTTAGTAGATGTGCCAGGCGAGCGAGGGCTTTGCTGTTCGACGTTGTTTCGAGCGCTTGCGGTAGCGTCTTCCGACCGTAGCGTCCCTCTTTGAGAGTGGTGCCGCATGTTTTGAAACTCGCAACTGAGGCCGTCAATTTTCTTTTCCATACGTGCGTAGGCCGCAACCGCAGATCGAGACTTTCACGCTAGAAGTCGTTGTCGGGAGCAGGTAGATGGGACCTGGACTGAGCCGTCTCGTGGTGAACCGACGAAACACCAGGCGAGTAGACGCCCATCGTCTCGTCCGCTTTGCGAGCCAGTGTCAGAATGGTGTCCGTGGTTTTTATGGTTAAGACTATCCGGACTTGCTGAGGAAGAGGCTGGAGAAAAGGTTCACGCATGATGGATGCATCTATTATCATCGCCTAGCCTCCGGGGAGCTGCTTGATTCGTCGATGGATTGCCATGGGTTTTCTATTGCCCAACTCTTCCAATGCCAGTAGCTGCTGAAGACGTCGGGGTTCAGACTCTGCTGTATGCCGTATCAGTTCCGTGCGCAATGTCTCGTAAGGTTGGTTCTCTGGTGGGGAGCGTAAGATGTCGCGGACTACGGCCACCGACGACTGCGAAAGAGCGGCGACTACGTAGTGGAACTTCGTAAGTTATGCTGTTATTCGATGCTTCCGGAATATGGATTCGACGGTTAAGAACCAGAGCTCAGAGTCTGAAGACCAAAACTCTGGAATCTTATTCGGGGCCGTGGTGGCTTTTCCCGTGGGCTTGACCGAAGAAGTCGCGTTGCCTTGAACACCCATCGTTGGAAAAAGGCGGCGGTATGAGCAGCTCGCCTTAAGGCTTAAACCTGGGGTAAAGAATGTTGTCGATGTTACTTATTTCCGGTCACCAATATGCAGCGTTGAGACTACATAAATATTTTAGTACATTATTTTTAAGTACTTCAGTTAGAACAATCGACCCCGACGAGATCGGTTCCTCATAACCTTCACTCTCGAAATCTGCTCTTCTTCCTCTGCTTCGTTCTGGCCGTTCGCTATTAGCACTACCAGCAATGTTTATCTTCAAGGCTCTATAACGCATGCGAGGACGCTACTTGGCTCGTTCGATTTTGATATGTTTGGAAGGAATTTAACACTGGTTGAAGTCTTCTAATGTACAGTCGTTTAATGTTTTCTAAAGAAAAATGCAGTGTCTAATAATTTCCCAACTAAGCTTAGCGGGGAAATTTAGGTAAGTTTATGGACGTTTCACGACGTCGTCACGTGACTTGACATCAAGGTTTCAAGTCATGGAGCCGCGCGATCCTCCAACGCCACGTGATGTGAAAAACATTCTATGCTCTAAGACGTAGAGTTATGTTCTTTAAGTCAATTCAAGTTTTGTTTAGAACCCCTTGCGGTAGTCTCGTGTATTTTTCTCCGCATTTGGGGTGGTGTTCTTTCAATACAGGATTTAAAATAATAGGTATTCGTAAATGAAACTGGGCGGTGCAGCACTCGGTGCATAGCGTCGCAGCCAACGTCACTGAACTTCTTGAAACCCAAAATGCCGCTTGGTCGATCGTGCACACGAACCCCGTAGGACGGCGCTCAACGAAACGAAGTGTACAAGCTGAGCGCGCGGCTGGCGTGGTCTCGCCAGGCTTCGCTAGAGTTCCTGTATAGGCTCCCTACGGGAGCCAGAGTTGCGCATTTGTTTTCCCCGCGCCGCCACGCCGCTATTCGCCGAGATCCATCACGTGAGGAGCAAAGCATCCGTTGGCGTGCAAGAAAGCCACCTTTACGGTCGCTCCGCCGACGTTTCTCTTGCCCCGGCGTATGTTTCCCTGCTTTCCGCCTCCTTTTCCTCCTCTCCTGTTTTCCATGCGCGGCGGCGCCCGCGGCGCCGCTATTTGCCAAATTTAGTCACGTGAGGAGCAAAACATCCAGCTCGTGCGGGAAAGCCGGCGCTACGACCACGCGCCGAGGCTGAATGCGCAACTCTGCTACCGTAGGTAGCATATACGGGAACTCTAGGCTTCGCTTTCTGACTGTGACATCTGGTGGTAGAAGTTATACTCTCTGGTGACGGAAGTCAAACATGCACGTAGATGAGCCAAGCAGTTTGCAGCTGTTCCCATGGATGATTCTTCTAAAGCAGCTGGGTGGGGAATAAAAAGCAAGAGAATTTAAATCGTGAGATAAATCATGATATAAATCGTGATTTTAATTGAGCCATTTTTACTAGGATTATTTAATGAAAACTTTACCGCGAAATTAATCCCCAAAATATTTTTATTTACAATTTATCTATCATGTCATGCTCTGAGCATTTGTTTCTATTTAAAGGGTAACTGCAAAGAAAAAAAGTGTATTTTAAACAGACTAATTGGGACAATCATGTCACAAAACAAATGTTGTGCCAAAAACAAAATTTTTGACAGTAATATTTATTGCGCGAGACTCATTCTAGTTTGCGGCTATTTCGTACGTTTTAAATCGCGCGCCATAAAGTTGGTATTTTCATAGAGTTACTATAATGTACGCTAGAGGTTCAACTGGCGCTATTGTGCTGTTGCAAATTGAAGCAGACAGCAAACAGTCCGAAATTGACTTCCGGTAATGCATTTCTACGGAAAAAGCGAGTGCATTTCCTCTCTGCGCTCGATGTTAAGAGCAAATGTCACGAATAATTCGTACCTACTAGGCACATTGGAACAATTCCCAGACACGCAGTTGAAATAATTGGTCAGTTACGGCGTTTCTATTTTAAAATCGTGGCATAAAAAACGGAGCTAAAACCGCTTCGTACATGTATTTATGTCAACGAGTTAGAGGGGCTTAGAGCGATAAACCGGGGTTCCGGTCTGCACTCGAAAGTGACCCCCATAAGGCGGCTGCCGTTGTACGCAAATTTGACCACTCGTCACATGACCAAACCAAAGACGTGACGTCACAGGAAAGATGGCAGCGCCCATGCAGCGGCTGGCCCCAGCTGTGCCTGAGCTTGTCGGATGCTTTGTTGGTTGTCGTTCGTCTCGGCGAGTTGATTTTAGACGTGGAAGCCGTCGTATGAGGTTGTATGAGGCCGGTCGAAAGCGGCTTCAGTGTTTAGCGTGGTGTCTGACATAAATATAACGTGAAAATACGGAGGAACGGTGTGCATTTCGCTAGTGACCGACGGGGATATTGCCAAGAAAGAGATGATCGGCCCTACGTTGCTCGGACCTCGGATTGATTCGGACACCGCTAGGATCAAATTTAAAGGGAAGATGGGGCACTTCTACTTTTGAGAAACAACGCTTGAATTGCGTTCATTTGGCCTTTAGAACAGCAGATATCACAATTATATTTCAATGCGACGCGCCGGAGAGCCATAAGAGCAATTTGAAAATAGGGCTGAAGCCCCGCCTCCGTAGCCTTGGCAAGCCAAAAGATCCGTCGATGACGTCACGTACAGCGACTATCTTTCGCGTTTTTCTCGCGTTTAAAAATACTTGCGCGGCAAATGGTTTTGGTATTCGGGTTCACGAGGTAAAAATACACTAGAATTCACTTCTAACTCATTTTTTTTCAAGAAGCTCCGTAGCTTCCCTTTAAGGCGACGTTTCTGTGCTGTCGTTGACCATCGGAACCTTCGAGATCGGCAGTAAAGCGTGTGCAATATATTTGGATACACAGTTTAGCGACGGAAATTGCATGAGTCGTGCTTGGCAGTGTGCAATCGTGGTGCCACTTCGTTCAAATGACCGAAGGCTCACTTTGGTGTTGTGGTGCACCGGAGAGCTGCCTTGCCGCTTGTAGTTCCCGTGCCGTGCTAAATGATACTGTGCTGCGCCCCAAATTGTTCCGGTGTAGACGTGCACTTTCACGGAGCACAGGTGTGCGGCGCGCCGAAGAACTGCCTTCAAGCTGGTAGCTTCTGTGCCGTGCTTAAGGTGATGCTGTGCTGCCTACTAGATTATTCTGGCGTAGACGTGCACTTTCACGGAGTACAGGTGTTGCAGTTGGTATTGATTCCGCTTGTCTCTCGTACGTTTCGTCGACACCAAAGTTTCATCAACACTCGTTACGCGAATTGCAAGCTGTATGGACATTTCATCGCGCGTGTTACCAACCCAGTCTACCTGTTCACGCCGCTTTGCGACGACGGTCTGCAGCGGCTCATTACCAGAAAAGTGGTCCCACACCGATTTCAGTTCAGCTCGTCCACGGCAGTTGCCAGACCCCGAGCAGAGGAATTATTCGGACAGAATGCCACTAATGCAATGCAGCTTCTTTAGTGGTCAGGATAGACTCTTTTCTGCCTGTTTTGTCATATTGTCATGGATACTTGCTCCAGTCCATGGATGCTTGCTCCAGGCCATGCTCAGCTGTCATTGTCTGTTCTGGTGAGATGCTGCGCACTTTACCCATAGCCCTGCACTCTGTGTGGACCCTGGCGGCTCCTCAGCCGAGTTGCCCGATAACAAGACATGGGTGGCACATTATCCCAAGTCTTAAACCCCCGGCGAGCCGTGAACCAAGTCATATCCCGAGCCCGGCAGAAAAACCGCAAGATGAGCGAGTACCACAAGGACGAAACTCGGAAATACACCACGAAGAACTTGAAATCCAAGCCAGTCGCTGCTACCAGCAAGAACCACCGGATTTAGGTCTTTTCCCAGAAAAACCGAAGCTGACTAAGGCAACAATCACAAATCTTTAGCAGCAAACCGCGTCCGCTCCCAGCATCGTTTGCATGCCCGTGGCACCTCGCACTCTGATGCCCTTTCACGCAAGGTGCATAATACGTCGAGGGTTGGATTGAACAATATGACCGTGTCGCCCGCCACAGTAGGTAGATGGACAGCCATCTCCTGCCGAACCTATACTTCTCGTGGAAGAAACTGCGAGGCACTGGTTTGAGAACTACGAATCCTCCTTAACGTCGTAGGAAGTTTGCAAGATCGAGCTGAAGTGCACGTTCATCTGCCAACATTGACGAGAGAGAGCTGAATTCCTGATTCTGTCCAGGACACGGCCCCAACGAGAGCGTCACCACCTTCGCGGAGAATGTTTTGCTTCTGATCGAACACCCACGCCAACCCTGATGCTACAGAAGACAAGAAGCTGAGAATCCCATGCCCCTCATGTGAGGGACAAAACCTTCGGCAGCCTTGTCCGCAACCCCACGACAACAGTCGAAGGGTTCGTATCAATGAGGCTTCCAACATTGAATGTACACCGCAGGCCGGAGCCTGTCACTATATCAACAACTCCCCAGCGTCTCGACACTCGAGTCGTCCAGCTGCAACTTCGATGCCAGCCCCCCAGGCATTCGTGACATCATCCACAACGGTGTTCGGGAGGAGATAAGGAAGCTAGTTCCTGCAATCAGTTGCCGGCTTTTATTTTGATCGCCAAGATTGTTTCAGAAGAAGTTCGACAGGCATTTCAACTGGAAACTTCTTCGAGCGAAGCGGCATCTGACCAACCGAGGGCGACTTATGCCAGAAAGTCACAACGATTACCACCGGCTACCTCTTACTATTCAATGCCAATTCGAGGAGACACCCCAACGCCGAAGCATTTCCGACATCGGGAAGAACCAGTGTAGGTCCGCGCTGAACAATGTACACTGATGAAAATAGAGGTACTGCGAATGGCCGACCTAAAACCACTCTGCTACCATTGCATGAGGCCGACTATGTCTGCTGGAGGTGCCCGTACCAATGAATTGGCCTGCAAGGGTTCGTGCCGAACGACCGTCGACCACGCCTCGACCAGCGTCCGCGGAAGGTTGAGGATTATCTTCGGCGGTCTTTGTCCCTGTTGTCGCCATTACCCCGAAGCTCGTGATCTACTTCATCTGACCGGGAGACAAGCACAACAAAGCAGGTGAGCGGCAATGAAAGGAGTGTTGATCTGGTGTCGGTCGTCGTCCAAGGAAAATACCTAATAATTTGCTGACACTAATTTTCTGCGTCCACGCCACGAAGCACTCAATTTCCAACTTTGAGGGAGAATGCCGCTCAGTGACTTAAAGAAATCGAATGGTTGGTTGCTCTCAAAAGTGAACTGCAAGCATCACGAGACTTCACTCTGCCACACAAGACTTACACAAGTTGCAGTGGTCGTTGAGATGCAGAATAAATCGCCAGTACGAAATGGAAGCGAAATGGCTTGGATAGCAAACAAACATTGTTGCCAGCTATCAAGTCAACGGTACAGCAAAAGGCACAGCCACATAACCAATACATGCCCGAGCTTGCTGTATTGATGCAGAAAGCTACCAGGAAAATTTTGCGGATTAGAAGCCAGCTCTGCAGCTTCAGTGCATCATATGTCAGTGACCGCACACGACGTATGATTACAAGACGGCATCTCTCGGTCAAAGCTGCCACTCGACCAAACTGAACACCGACGTGCCAGGAGCGTCATCCGACAACAAGGATCACAGGTACTACGACTGGACCCCTGACACGAGACTGTCGCAGGAAGAACTCGTTCTGGAACCATTAACTAAGAATCAATAATTATGTAATCCAGTGGGAATAAACATATTTGATACACTAACCAGATAAACATATTTCCGCTTGCCTTTACACTTTGAGAGTTTATACACCAAGAATTGTGTTCACCGCACGCGCAGGTCCTTTTGAGGACACTCGCATCTCTGACCCTTCAATATTAATTAATGGGACATACCAGGCTGGCAGACTTGTTGCATTGGGCTGCACTTATTCCACTTCTCCTGAGCATGTGGCACATCCGAAAACCAATCCCAGTGATGTGAAAATGATATTTATTAATTTATTCCCTCCAGAGGCCTTCGGACGCATTGCAGAGAGGATACTTAAAACTACACATGATAATAACATTAAAGCACACTCCTGTAACTTGTTAATTGCAAAAACAAACACACCTCTCAGCATATATTTTAATAGTATGTGTTGATGCATTGTTATATAGCAGGACACTTCCTATATGTACGGCACAATATACCCTTTCCAGATCCCAATCAAGCAACAAAACTGTTACCATTTTTTTCGGCGTAAAGCACACAAATGAGCCCCAGTTCACGTTGAATGCTAATGCAGCATTCGAGTCCAATAGGTGCTGAGCCGAGTTCACTGTGATGGCGGACATAACATTCTTGTCGAACAAATGACCTAAGTATGAAAGCCTGGGGTAATTAGAGTAGTAGCTACTGTAATTTGTTTCATCACAATTTGGCAAACGGCAAAGGCTACACTCTTGGTGAGCCAATATGCACGTTGGAGAGATGCACATGACAACATGTCATTCAGAGTGCTCATCTGCACAGATTTGTCACACGCCTTCGCTCTGTCTCTGATTGGTTCGAGGGGGCGGTGGCGGTTGCCCTTTTCCAGGTTACAATGATACGAAGTATAGGCAACCCACACCTTTAAAAAAAAGTCTATTAAAAAGACCGAAAGGAATGGTCAACATTTTTCAACAAGACTGCTCTTCAGGCAAGGGATGAACACAAACATGAATCATCTCATCCAGGTAATTAGAACAAGTAAATAATTGACCGACTAATACAATGCACTGTTGATGAAAAAAGTATTGCTGCAATAAATCCTACGAAAGAGAAAAAGGTGCACTTAATCTATGCATAAACCAAAACAGTTGTTCTTATTGCAAGTGGAATAGCTTTGAAGCAGATGCCTGCAACGATTTATTCATCCCCACACTCAATAAAACGTCATTCTCGTAGCTAAAAATAAGTGTGCACTTCGCACTCACCAAAAAAGGAAGAAAAGCGATCGAATGTAGAATCTTCGATTAGCACAAAGGGTTAAAGATCGCATGCGCTTCCTCGCTAAAAGCTGCTATGGTAATTCGGTGACGCAGGGCTGAAACAACTTCTCCTAGGCCCTAACGCGACGTGTACATTTCGCGTCAATTCTCAGACATTCCAACGTTCAAACAAAGCTAAGAAAATGCGAAAATTTTAAGCTAAAAACACTCAAAGTTCTATCGATCCTCGAACAGATCCCGAATCCGAGCACCGGTACGGCGATACGGCTGATGCTGTCTCACGGGTGTTAATATCCAGATGAAACAAAGCGATCTTGCAAAATAGGGGTATAAAATCTCATTCCTTCATATTTTCACATTATACCTCCGTCAGCGAGCACGAAAAAGCCCGAAATCGTCGAAAAGCAGCTGCACATCACGGCTGCCGCACCGAACAAACTCGCATCCGCCAGCTCTGGGCGCTGCCATCTTACCTGTGACGTCACGGATCTTGGGAGGTCACGTGATGAGTGGTCACCTTTTCTTAAAACATGGCGCCACCCGGGGGGGGGGGGGGGGTGCCACTTCCGAACTGCCGGTTTATCACTCTAAGCCCCTCTACCTCGTTGATTTATGTGCACTGTCGGGCACTGTGTGCGCGAACACGGCGTCAGCGCTTTCTAGCATGGGGGATATACGTGCCGAACGAACGAAGGACATGT
This sequence comes from Ixodes scapularis, assembly GCF_016920785.2. NCBI lineage: Eukaryota > Metazoa > Arthropoda > Arachnida > Ixodida > Ixodidae > Ixodes > Ixodes scapularis. Next base: position 89,467,426 of record NW_024609837.1, on the reverse strand, counting down.
GGAAAACCAAGAGAGACGGCAAGAACTACGCAGTAACACTGGATAAGTAACTCCTAGTGCTTGCAGACGATCAAAATAAATTTAAAGTCACGTAATATAGTCCGATTTGCAATAAATCAGTACTGCTTTATTTTTTCTGCTAATGAATATATGCGAAGATGCTTGTTCTGTGTTCAAATCATCACACGCACGATCCAAATCTTTGCAAATAGGGAGAAGCCAAAGAACAGGTGCGCGATAAAAACTGCCCAACATAGGAAATAATAAGAAAACACACCTTTCGTAGCCCACGTACTTTATTCTTTACGTTTCGAACTTTTTTTTTTTTGTATTTTTTTATCCACTTGTAAAGATGCACGACGGGGTCATTTTCATATACTGAGAGGAAAGGCATATTACCAATATATAAGCACGAACGGAATGCTGACGAACTTTGAGCACACTCTACCTTCTTTTTTATAGCTATTTTGTTTAGAATCGTCGCTCGTTTCTACATACCTGCCATGGAACAGAGGTTTCGGCCTGAAATATAGCGAAGTTTAACATCGTTCAGTGGTAAGGAAAAAATGCTGTAACTCAAGCAATTACACTTTCACAATATTAATAAAGGTACATACTATCCGGTACAACCGAAATAACAAAAGCTATTAATGTTATTTTCCGGCGACGAGACAAAATTCACGCGCGTTTTCCCATAAGAGTACACACGGAGACCGGAAAAGTAGACTGCATGCTGTCTGCTTCAATTTGCAAACGAACGTCCCATAGACATTAGCGCCAGCTGAGCCTCTACCGTTTAATTAATATCTGTATGGGTATTTTACGTCACGGAGTGACGTATAGCAGCCACTCCGTGCGCGTCAAAAGAGCGGGAGTTTTAAAGGTGAAAAAGTGGTGACTCCGACTAAATTACGTCCTGCGGCGTAAATATTGCTACAAAAAATTTGTTTGTTTTTTCGCGGAAGATTTGTTTTGTGTCAGGCTTGTCCTAAATAGGCTGTATAAAAAAAAACACTTTTTTTCTTTGCAGTTACCCTTTAAGTCAAATAATCACAAAGGAAGAAAGATTTCTCTCAGGCTGAACATGAGCAAAACGCAGTGTTTTTCTGAGAAATTCGAGCATTGATATTTCTGTCTTTCATTCCGGTCGTCAGTTAAGTAAAGCAGATCAGAACGGGAAATAGCGAGCAAACCGAACTTTTTAGCTAACTAAAGAAATCAAGCTGTTTTTAATATTAGTTGGCTGGTTTACGTCAATAAGACATTAATAAAAAAAATTCAATCTCCTATAATTCTTTTTTCTTGGGTTATTATCACATACCGTGTGGCCTGAATAATTAAACTGCTACGTTTAAAAGGACATCTTGCGATAAATAATGACTTTTTTTGGGCTACAATAATTCAAATCACACTGTTTTCTGTCTGGGCGTTTTTATACACATGCTGGCATTATATACAACTAAATAAATAATCTGACTCGAGGAAATAAATCTAAATTCGATGAAGTAAATTCATTTATTTGACTTTTTGAAAGTAGTGATTTCACTCCAGCCTGGGGCTCTAAACTCGTTAAACACGACGCATGGGCCGAAGTTCACAGAACGCACTGGTTGGACGATCAGGGCGAGGACTTGGCGCTTGTGTCGCCGGAGTCCAATGGGCGCGCTCTGCCAAATTTTCGCTCCTACTTTGTATTAGACGTGTTTCGGGACCCTGCTGGTAAGGTAGGAATTCCAAGCTTAACCGCTTCTTATTTCACTGCAGGACACACAAAAAACGATTTTTTTTCGCTTAGTTTGTAATAGGTTTTCTAACAATTTGGATCAAAATATATTTCAAAAAAGAAAAAAAAGCGGCGGAAAGACGGGCATTTTAGTTTAATAAGAAAACAAAAATACACCTCCCATTGCTATACATATTGATCTATTTTATATCGTGAGCTCACTCCCAGTGACGCTCACGATATTTTTTCGCAGCTTTACCGTTTGAAAAACATAAATATGTGCAGGCTACTGGTAAGAAGCAAAAAAGCGCGGTTGTGTTGCAAGCTTATGGCCAGCGTTGATACCCTATAAGAGGTCGTGCCCCGAGCGCGAACAATCGCCGAGTGCTTGGCTCAGCGGTGCGTATGTGCGACACCCAATAGCTGCTCGGAGATCGGGTTCAATCGTGTGCCGGTAGTTGCAAGCGGCAACAACGGAAAAAAACACCCACCGTTTTTCGTTTCTCTGCACTGGAATGTGCCTCTACGAAGCATTGGTGTGCTCAACAGTCCGGAAATTACTACAAGACGCCAGCCAACAGTGCCAGTAACGAACAAAGCCTGTATGAGACGTATTTATCGCTCCTCTTATTCTCATATTGCTCTTCGCTCACCGGCGGATTGAGTATACGGGCTCGGAATAAAATGATCGTGGCAGTTTTTGCCGGCGCATTTAAGTAGATCAAAATTCTCAATTCCATTTTCTCGTCTAAAAAACAAAAAAAAAAAAAGTTAGCGTTGAGTGTTGCCCCGAACGTTTTATATGGCACTGTGCTTTCGTAAGTTGATATTCATTAGAAACCATGGTTGGCTGCCGCACGGGATGTTTATTCCAGTCTGGTCGTTTTCGGTGGGAAATGTTTCTGTAATGAGCCGCACCTATTTCTTTTAAGGGACATGCTTGTTATGAGCCGCACCTGTTCTAAAGTCACTGGACCCTAGAAAACTGGAGCCACTGCCTTCCCCGCCTGCTAGCCGGACACAAACAGATGCTAGCATACAGATGACCAAACCTCGCAGAGTAATTGCCTAATCGGTTTCATTTGCTAAGGTAATCGCCATTTTGATCCATTCAAATATTTGAAGCTATGAGAGGGTCGTTTCGAACCAGTCGCCCCAAGATCGCTATGGATCATCCTTGTACCGAAAGCGTCTTTGTCACTGTGCATGCAATCAACTTATCAATCATGCTCATTTCCACCTATGACAGTCGTATTATTATTCGCGCGTTTTTAAAGACAGGAAGATTGTTTTTTAATGCCGCCAAGCACCAACACCGCATGTGGTGGTGGTGCGAACATGTGCGTTTCTTTCGCCTGTGAGTGGATAACGAAATCTATGTATAAAATGGACATCTATATGAAGCTGCCCGTCCCCAACGAATTTAGGTCGGCTCGCCAAGAATAAAAAGGTCAAAAAGAAATTGCTCATTTTATAAACCGAAATGGCGACCATACGGGGAGCTTGGCGCAACTTGTCAAGGATCCAGAGACATTAGTTCCAAACTTCATGCCGGAGAGCGACCTTGCAGGCCCCGAACTTCGGGCGGGCCATGTTTCTCGCTTTGCGTTTGCGAAATAATATACATCCTACACTAAGGCCGCATTCACACTGGCGGCAGAAGCGCATTCGCTAAACCGTTGCGAACGCGGTTGCTCGAAGAAGCAGCACAAATTCGCGCGCGTTTGATGACGAACCCGAGCGGATACGCTTAGCGGTTGGCATTCGAACGTCAGCGTGATTGCAGCAAAAAATCGAACCAACTAGAAGGTTCTTTGTCCATTGTACATTATGTGTAACCACCGAATTCACTCTAATCGGGATCCTTTATGGCAAGAGCGACGTCTTAAGACATCTGCTTCCAAAGCCTGGGAAGAAGACAGCACGGAGGACGATCGCCTTGCTCGCGTCTGGGGCGCACGCGGAGCGATACGCGACCAGCACATCCAGGCACCTCGGACTAGACAGCAACACGCAGCTACGCCTTGCTCGTAAACCGAAAATGAAGGAACGAAGTTTTCGTCGGCCGCTACGTTCTGCCGGGGAGATAGAGAAAAACAAGGGGAAAATTACCAGACAACGGAATCACGCGCAGCGCGGCGCCATACTATTTTCTCTGCTTCGCACGCCGCACCACGCCGCTTCACGGCCGCGCAAGCCGTGCTTTCCTGAATTTTGCAAAAACGAATCCCGGACCAAAGCTCTCCCATTTTTTCACAGACCCGGACAAAAGCTCACCAGGAGAAAATTTGATGTTTGCCTTAACACGAGTGCGGGCTGCATAGGTGCATACGTGCGACACTAAAATGCTACTATAAAATAAATCTCACAGGGGCATAGTTTGTTGATTAGAGTGGAAACAAGGTTATTTAGCGATTGGTTAGAAGCGAATGAAGACCCTTACTATTTCTAGCAGTCTTGATGGATCTCACTGTACCTGCAACCTCTCGAAAATACTTTTCAGGTGGTTCTGCAGGCGCAGAATGGTTTTTCGCATCCGATTCTCTGGGAATTCACCTCTCCGGGCTTGTGTCAATGAAGTGGCAACGAGCGCCTGATTTTGCTATAGGCATTCAATCAGCCTCCAGACGCGTGAATGGGCGTGGCCGACGAGCTTTTGGAACCCGGTATTCATCCTTCGCAGGTCCTGTTCGCCCGGTCTTTATCTTGGAGAGTGGCGTCGTACATATTCCACCGTTTCGGGAAAAACTGCGGTCGTCGTCGGCGAACACTCAGGAAAAGGGGGGGATTCGCTCTGGGTGCCGCCGCAGAAGGAGCAGAAGTATAACGGAAGGGACCGTTGACATACGTGTAATCAAAGTAGTCCAGTAGGTCCCGATCAGAGTTGGGCAGTATCGAGATACAAATGTATCGCGATAGTATTTCAGAAATACATTTTGTATCAGTATTTCTGTATCGCGATACCTTTTTTTCACCAGTATCTGTATTCCTGTATCGAAATACATTTTGAATGTTTCTTTGGATCGCGGTACAATCAGGGTGAAATGTATTTCGTTATATTTTTTGTGCACCCCCCCCCCCCCCCCCGGAAAAACAATACAAATCCGAAAGATTTTTTTTTTTTTTTTTTACATCTGAGGACATTAGGGTCAAGGAGATGCTGAGGCATTGTTACCACGCTGACCAAAGTTCCTTCCGATTCTCCAAACTATTTTTTTATGCGTCCTCTTCTCTCTTCTGAGAAATGTTGCATCGTCGTGGACTCGAACCAGGTGGCGTGCCAGGAGTGGAGTCAGAGCATCTTGTGCCGCAGGTCCTTAGGTAGTGGTTTCTTGAGTCATTTTTTGCTGGCATCCAAAGCCCGCTGCTAACCGTCTTTTTCGCCTTAGCGTACAGAGTACACACAGCCGGCAAAGCTGATTCACAGTCCGTTGCAGCACAAGCCTGGCGGTGGTTGACTTGAAATAGTAGGATGACTCACGCAGTGAAGTTTAACATATATTCGAATGTGTCTGCGGCTGCGCCCGTAATATTGCACGGCTCAATGGTACGTCATCAGCCGACGTGAAAGTGACCCGCTGCTCTGGTGATCCGAAACCCAGGACTGAGGTCAGACGTGGCCTCGCTTTGCCGACCCAGACTTCGTACACCTACGACTCGTCTTGAGCGCGCTGTTTCTCGGACAGCTCGTACCTCTGCCGGCAATATCAGGTCGCAGTCCACGAGGTCTCTATCTGGAGTATGCAAGACGAAACTTGAGGACTGCAATCCATGCGTCGGTGGAAGGACCTTCACAACAGGGATGCCACCGTATCGTTTTATCAACCGTAACAGAAGACATGTGTTCCAGGATGCTTCATGTGGTCCACTATTCTCGAAAATTCCAAAGGACATTGCCTGCATGATCTTGAACGAGGTAACCTACAACGAAAGCACGTATTGTCCTTTCATACAACAGCGCGGTAAAGTTTCATGTTCAAGGCCACACCTACAGACAGAGAATACCAGTTCATTCCACCGTGACGTCATGTGATAAATGTTGACAGGGACGTCCTTATTGGACAGGGGCATGGTGACCTTTTGATAGAATTTAGGATGACATTGAATTTATATAGAGGTCGAAATCTTTTCGCATCCCTCGTCAGACAGACAGGATGTCAGGGAAGGGACCGCGGTCAGTCTTTGATAGAACGTTTTTCTGAGCCCACTGGAGACTACTCGTCGTCCGCAATCACTAGCTTCAAGGCAAAGTGCCAAGCCTACGGGAAAGCAATTTCAAAATCAACAACTTTCACTTCCAACTTCAAGCTTCATCTCATTTGGTGTCTCAAACAAATTTGAAAATGTATTGCAGTATCAGTATTTCTGTATTTGTATTTCTGCCCTCCCTAAGATGTATTCCAGTATTTGTATTTCCAAATACATTTTGCCTCTATTTAAAATGTATTTCCGATACGCATCGCGATACACTTTTACAGATATATTTCAGTATCAGTATTTTAGCTACTATTTTAATGTATCCCAGTATTTGTATTTCCAAATACATTTTTGAGTATTTCTGCCCAACCCTGGTCGCGATGTCACCGGTAGACCCAGGTGTAGGTTAATTTTTCGGGCACAAGCTGTGGTGGAAGGAACACCAGCCGATCCAAAATGCCGCACAGATTTCTAAATTGGTCATCTGTCTTGTAGTTGCCCCAAAGGCCCAACTCCCGTTCCTTCAAAATATTTTTTTTAATTCTCGACATAATGGTTTGTATATTCGAGTTTTGCTTTACTTCCCTTTCACGTCACCCTGAAATAATTCTTGATTTGAAATACACTTACGACGAACAATGACGGAAAGAATTTAATTTTCCTAGCCATTCACTTCAAATATTACTCGGCACCCCCCAAAAACCCATCCATTAGTAATGGACTAACCTTCATGTGCGTCGTAGTACTAGCCTTTATGTGCGCGTTTAGCGCGACATAAGCACAATGAAAAAAGCTAGGCCACCGAAGGGTGATTTCGCTTCTTCGAAGGGATACGGCCCATTCGTCACATGTCGATTCGTCATAGGGCAACTGGTAACAGGCCCGTTCGTCACAGCGGAACATTGGTCATAGGGTGGTTCGTCACTCTGGCAGTTTGTCACACAGTGACTTCAAGATTGTTAAACGTTTTTTTTTTCTATCTTGTTTTCTTAGGAAAGTTACGAAAGGGGGCCACTTAATTAAATCCGTACAAGGCCAGTGAGGTTGACTACGGGAAACAAATTATGTCCCAATGACCCCAAGTTAACGCAGCATGCAGATTTTGGCCTCCATGTTGTCCTTATCGGGGTCACCTTTCTTACAAAAGAACATCGAGAACATAAAGTTCACAATAAAAAAAAGCCCACCGAACGCGATTCTTTTTTTGTGTGTGTGTGCCCCGTTTTAGGGCTTATTATGCCGGTTGTCATTCGATTATAAAAATATCACTCTCGATTTCTAAATGGAGGTAGTTACTACTAAGAAAGGTGGCGATATGCTTCTTCACGAAGGACATTCCTACACTTGCATTAAGGTTTACGAAACTGCGTTGTATTGGGCCTGCCGGCGAAGAGAAGTTTGTAAAACTAAATTAGTCACCGATCACGCCAAGACTCGTGTAATCTCTTATTCAGGAGACCATACGCATGCATTTGACAACACCAAGATTAATGTGCTTGGGTTCGTGATCAGATGAAGGAAAAAGCTGGTATGTACCAAAATCTGTTCCTGCTCTTATATTTCCAAAACAAGCTCACTAATGTCCTTTATTCCATTGGAAGGCCGTCTAGCACCACACCAAATACTTCTAGCTGCGGTTGCCTGTGTCAGTGACGGAATCCCGGACAAAAGCTCACCGGACAAAAGCTCACCGGGCAGAAGCTCACCGGACAAAAGCTCACCGGACAAAAGCTCACCCATTTTTTCACAGACCCGGACAAAACCTCACCAGAAGAAAATTTCATGTTGGTCTTAACAGGAGATCTCGATGCACATGTAAGCCCTCGCAAATATTTCTAAGACGATTCTGCAGGCGCAGAGGAGTTTTTCGCACCCGCTTTACTGTGGGCTCTCCTCTCCGGGCTTTTGTCAATGCCGTGGCAACGAGCGCCTGATTTTGCAACTCCAGTCGCCGTCGGCGCAGAGTCAGGCGAAGGGAAGAATTCGCTCTGGGTGCCGCCGCAGATGGAACAGAAGCATAACGGAAGCGGCCGTTGGCATACGTGCAATCAAAATAGTCCAGCAGGTAGCCAATGTCACCGGTAGACTTTTCCCTGGTGGTTAGTTCTTGTGGAACAAGCCGTGGTGGAAGGAACCCGAGCCAATCTAATATCCCGCACAATTTTCTAAATTGGTCATCTGTCTTGTACTTTTCTGAAAGGCCCAACTCCCGTTCTTTCAAAGTATTCTTAAAAATTCGCAACTCAATGGTGGATGAGGTACAAGTTCTCCTAAAAATGGTCGAATGTCCATTGCGTCCGCACTTTATTTCAGCCCGTGTTTCGCCCGGGTAGGAAAAGAAAAAAGAAGAAATCGAGCTGAGCTTTTGCCCGGGTCTGTCAAAAAACGGGTGAGCTTTTCTCCGGTGAGCTTTTGCCCGGTGAGCTTCTGTCCGGTGAGCTTTTGTCCGGTGAGCTTTTGTCCGATTACCTCAGTGAATACACTGCTTTGCAGATTCCCGCACCGCCAACACTTCGGCGCACCATCCGCAATTCAAAGGCAACGGTCGAATTTCGAGTACAGCGTATCATCTTGCAGAACCGATATACGATCGAATGCCCACAGAGTTCAAAGTAAAGTGTATTGCAGCGCAAAATCACAGTGCGCGACATATTATGATAATAATGACTGTTTTACCTGCATGCAGACCACTGCCAAAGGAGACTCCTTTCTCCTCCACGATAGCGGAGAGGGCGACGGCGAAAGAATCCTGATCTTTGCTACCGAGCGCAACTTGAGCTGTCTGGCTCAGGCGACTACGTGGTTTGCGGACGGGACCTTTAAAGTGACCCCGGCACAGTTCTACTTACTGTACACGGAGCATGCCAGAGTAAACGGCGTGGTAAAGCCAATGGTTTACAGGTTGCTGCCCAACAAATCTGAAGCTACCTTGAAAAGTTGAGCATTCAAGAGCTCTGATAAACGTATGAAACGAAACGCTCGGTGGTCCTATTATTGGATATGTGTTCGAAAACTTCAAGATATGTTCGCTCATTTTACGGTTTTTCGACGTCGTTCTGAGTCACATGGGGGGCCAACTGCCTTGAGGTGGCTTACACGGACTTCAACGATACAGGGATGCTTTTTTCACTTATCCCAGTCGGTGTCTAGGAAGGTGTGCTCCAGTGGTCACAAGAGTCGCTACAATTCAGATGACGAGTTTGCTGTTCTGGTATGCGGAATTCTATTTATATGTCTCATTGTTGTCTTCAGGTAAGCCAATTGGTTACTTTATTTCTTGTTGATTTTCAAATGGGAATGCATCCAGCATTTGGCCTTCTTGCCAATCGCCGACATTCTCGAGGTTTTCCCCACCGATGCCTCACTCGTGGCGAACTACTTCGAGGACGCGTATATCGGGAGACCCCGTCGAAACGGCTTGTCATCGGCCACCTCCCCTCCTCGGGTTTGGTCACTCAGAGAATCAACACTAGCAGAAAGGTCAACAAGGACGAACAATAGCATCGAAGCGTGGCTCCGGGGACTGCACGTAAGAACTTACCTAATCCTCTGAGAACTTGGGCGTTTTCTGTAGTACATTTTTGCATTTGTGGCTCAAAATTTCAGTACGGTGCCCACTCAAAAAGCTTTCTCCACGAGTGTGTGTGTTCTTTTTTATTTTTATCCTTAACAGAGATGAAGCTGGCTCAAGCAGAGGGCGGCACGACATCTTCGAGGGTGTCCAAGAAGCACGACGACAGCAGCCGGCGTCCTCCAATTATTGTGAGCCGCTACAATGGTCGCAATCCTCTAGAAACCCTAAGGGTGGCAGCTCGGCATCTCGTTTTTTAATTTTTTTTTTGTATTTCGCTTCATGAATCTATTGTTTTCTAAGTACAACAATGACTTGTTTGGATGTTCGCTCTCTTTAGTAAATTTAAATATACCGTACTAATTGTTATTGCATGCACAGCCAGGTGAATATATGCTGGGCAAATTCAAATATCCGGTTCGCACAGTGACAAACGTTCCTAGGGACAAATTCCCTTATGACGAATGTTCCGCTGTGACGAACGGGCCTATTACCAGTTGGCCTATGACGAATGCGCACATGACAAACGGGCCTGCTATGCCTTATCGGTTGACACCTTTGCATGGGGTGGGGTACCAGTTCTCCTAAAACTGGTGCAATGTCCATCGCGTCCGCACTTTATCCTAGCCCGTGTTTCGCCCGGATAGCAAAAAAAAAAGAAAATGAAGTGAGCTTTTGTCCGGGTTTGTTGAAAAAAACGGGGGAGGTTTTGTCCGGTGAGCGTTTGCCCGGTGAGTTTTTGCCCGGTGTGTTTTTGCCCGGTTACCGCAAAAACGACGGTCTCTTCCCGATGTGCTAACGTGAAGCCGTGTGAGCACCACCGCGATACTCTGCTCCAGAATCGGAGCATATACGTATGTATATGCTCCGATCCGCAACCCGCTCTACAAGCGGGTTGCGGGGAGTGTTGCCGGACGGCGGGAACGGTCTACAAAAACTCTCTAGAGTTATTTCCCCGCTACATTTAGCCTACATTTAGCCTTCACCCGAATAAGTTCTTAGGATTTCAGGCTCTCCGACGTAACCAAAATTCACTATCCGATTTAGAAAACAAAATTTGGTGTTTCAGTGCACAGTCCGGTATGGTCCTAAAATAACTATAAAATACTAAAAGCACGCACCACACCGAGACTCGGGGTAAGCAAATGACGACACATACGTACACAAAAAGTGTCGCAATATTTTACTTCCTCAAAATAAGCGTCTTTTGCATACATGCATTCTTGGGCTTTGTTGTGTCTGACTCTCACCCGCTCGTTTGCTGCCTGACTTTTTGGTTACTGAAACCAGCCGCGTTGTACAATGCGGAAGTATCTTACTGGACCTATCGTAATCGTGGCTTCTTAAATGTTCTTACTGATATTTAAGAAAGCGAAACACCCGCAAAGTTCCCTCTATATCTTCGATTCGTAACTAAGTTTATTATGGTTGGATGAAGCACAACTATAACTCCTCAATTCAGTTCTCCGATAAACAGGACTGCAATAAGCTCTTTTCAAACAATCAGTGGAGGATATCGTGCGACCTTACTTCCGGATAAGGCTTGGCAACGCAGACTCGAACTACGCCAACATCATCTGTAATCAGCCTGCACGAACATCGAAGAAACCAGTACACAAAAGCGAGAACCTGACTTCGTTTCGTAGCGTCCCCAATCTTCGGTAACAGAAGTACTCTCAGGCTAACGGAGCGAACCTGTCACGACGGTGCAAGAAAAAATAACCGGACTCCCTTTTTCTTTCTTTCTATGTGCGTCGGTTATCTAAAAAGAGGAATCGAGCTCCAATGATGATGACAACACTAACGAAAAAACAAAAAAAAAAAACACGTACACCCTTTTGACGTAGAAATACGAGAAGGGACGCCCCTCGAAAATCAGGGAAAACTAGAACAATGGCTTCGTCTTCTTCCCCCAGCTCTGGACATCTATCTCTGTCGACGTGAACGCTCCCTCGTGTCCTTAAGTTTCCTGTGCATCCTTTACTTTTAGTAACGTCCGCTTTTATTACTTCTAAATATTTTCTTTTCTAGGGGGAGGAGTAGGGACCTCAGTTGTTGCGAAGGGCACGGTCCATCCGTCTTACTCGCTTGACGTTGGCCTCTCTCTCTCTCGCTTTAGTTTGTGACTCCGTCTTTCTCGTGACTTGTACATTGCTGGGCCTTCCTTTGGAAAGCGAGTACCCCATCTCCTAAGGCACTTCACTTGGGTTTTGCGCTTTTGTTCGTCGCCTGCCTTTTTGTTTTTTGTTTTCGGCTTCCAGTCTTATCAATCGGACGCTTCTAGCAACCAAAATGGATGCGGAAGTGGATCAAGACAGGAGCCCAGACACTGCTACATTCCGCCTCACCGTTACTTGCAAAAGAGCGAACGCTATGGCCAATCTCGAGCCAATCAAATTGGCGGAGGCAAATCACGTGACAAATCTTAACAAAGAAACAGGGGCGAGAACGTAACCCAAGCAGTTGGAGAAGAGGGGAAGGAGGAACTGCACTCTTACCCTGGCCTTCAGTTTTGTTTTCGCAGACGTCGCTTTGTTCCCCTGGAAGGTTAGCCCGTCAATACAAATTAGTACAAAAACGGCTTTCCTCACTTTCCCGGTCGTGGCTTTTAAAGCGCTGCCGGCAACTATAGTGAGATAGAGTATAGTCAGGTGTGACCCTTCGACGTGCTGATTGGCTTACTGAAAGTGTAGCTTTTTCCACTTTTCAATTTACGGTGAGACGATGTATAGAGGTCAAGTCACGCCTTGTTAGCCGAACAGCGGGCGTTTCGATGCATTGCGAAAACCAGTACACAAGGAAGCCACGTAAAATGTCTTGAAATGTGCGCACTATTTCATTGGAACCACGAAAACATAATCGGTCTTTATGAACAAAGGATTTTCTTCCGGCGGCTAGTTGGCCCTTACAACAAGATACAGAACACCGCCTTTGAAGTTGGGATGGGCTTTATATACACTAATGCGCAGTGTCGCTGGTCTACTACTCTTACCCTCCTGCTGGGCAGCAGGGATTGCAATGCCAGGTGGAACACTACTAAGTTAGCTGGCAACTTGGAACAACAAAACAATTGCTAGTTTTTATGGAGGTTCTGGCCTCCTGATTCGCTCCAAGTTTTGTTATTGTATAATACCTTTCATTAGGAAGATTGTGACCATTCCCGGGTTGTTCATGTCATAGGCGCTGGGCAGGGTTCCACAGCGCGCCACAGTGGGTTGATCACTAGCGCAACCGTGGCTAAGTGAGGCAAGGCTGGGAAGGCTAATTTCGGCAGCGCCGACGACATATGGTTGCAAGAGGTCATTTGTATTAACAACACCGAGTGTTGTCTTGTCGCGCTATAGTGACAACTGCTTTGAAAATACGTTAAACGCTCAGTATATTAAGGCGCGTGTGTGCGTGGTTGTAGCATTAGAGAGTTTTAATAGGTGCCTTCCTCGACAGGTTGAATCAATCCAAAATAAAAAGCGAAACCTTCACCATTCCCCCCCCCCCCCCCCCTCCCCAACTTTCAATGGCTGCATCTTACTGCGCCTTATTTCGCTTCTTTTTTTTTCTCAAGAGAACTCTGCATGATGAGCTGACCTAATTTTCGGGGTCAATTCTTCTCCTGGGACCTCGTCGTTGCATTGAAGACGAGAGAGGTATGTGTGGAACGTTTTTTACATGCGATCATGGTTGTAGTTTGTACGGTGTCGCAAGCAGTTGCTGGTCGCAAGGTGATGCTCGTTCAAAGGGAGAACCGCAGAAGGCAGAATCGTTGAGCAGCCGTCTTGGAGAGCTACGCGATCACGCTGAAGACGCAAAAACACTCCACACTGCGACCGGCGAAGCGAAAAAAAAAACTCACTTACTCCCGTAACTACGCTCAAACTCCGCAAACGTTCGCAAGACGTCGTTCGAGCGAACTGTGTCCGCTAAGCAGAAAACAAATACCTCCGACTTGAATAACAATACCAACAATGTAGAAGTAGACGTTTCGTCTCCTATACGGGAGACATCATCAGCGCAGGCTAGGAACACACGACTAGCTGCCAGCAACCAAACGCTTGCTTTTCTTTCCCTTCATCCATAGCGCTGATTCTGCCGACTTCGTCCATGGTATACGGGAGACATCGTCGGCTCTCGTTTCAACTTTTGTCCTCCGTCGTAGATGTGAAGTTAAATGACAAGTTATTTCAGGATATCGCTATAGACGTTGGGGAGGGGGCCGCGGTTAGAATTACAGGCAGATGGGTCACTGCGAATACACCGTGATTCCAGAAATCTTCTGGGGCCCCACCGTTGTTCACGTGCCAGTGTCACAGCGTTCGCGAGGTCAAAAGGGTGACCAGTCGTCCACAATGGTCCACCAGTTCAGTCTTTGATCTTGTGGCGTGTGTTGCCTTCTCCACGTCTCTTCTGTCCTCTTTGAGTCGGGTACTCCGTTTGCGGGCAGTTTCTCCGATGTTACACTTGTCACAGTCCTGGCAGTTCTTTGTGTGCAGTACCACTTTGAGATTCAGGAGGGGTTGGGTCCTTTGGCTTTGAAATGAGGTCACGTAATTGTATATGTGGTTTGAACGTTGTTCGTATACCTAAAGGGAGGAAGGACCGGCGAATAGATTCTAGGACGCCTTTTACATAAGGGCTAGTGACCACGCCACCTTTGTAATTATTAGTCACTTTGTTCTTCCCTGCTGCATCTGTTTGCGTGTGTTTTCAATAAACTGGTGGACCATTGTTGGGCGACTGGTCACACTTTTGACCTCGCGAACGCTGTGACCCTGGCATGTGAACAACGTCGGGGCCCCAGAAGATTTCAGGAATTATGGTGTATTCGCAGTGACCCATCCGCCTGTAATTCTAACCGCGGCCCCTCCCAGACGTCTACACCGACATCCTGAAATAACTTGTCATTTAACTTCACATCTACGACGGAGGAAAAAGTTGAAGCGAGAGCCGACGATGTCTCTCGACGATAACGATGTCTCCCGTATGCCATGGACAAAGAAGTCGGCAGAACCAGCGCTACGGATGAAGAGAAGGAAAAGCAAGCGTTTGGTTGCTGACAGCTAGTCGGGTGTTCCCAGGGGATACGGCCCATTCGTCACATGTCGATTCGTCATAGGGCAACTGGTGACAGGCCCGTTCGTCACAGCGGAACATTGGTCATAGGGTGATTCGTCACGCTGGCAGTTCGTAACACAATGACTTCAAGATTGATAAACTTTTTTTTTCTATCTTGTTTTTTTGGGAAAGTTACAAAAGGGGGCCACTAATTAAATCCGTACAAGGCCAGTGACGTTGACTACGGGAAACAAAAGCATGTCCCAATGACCCCAAGTTAAGGCAGCATGCAGCTTTTAGCCTCCATGTTGTCTTATCTGGGTCACCTTTCTTACAAAAGAACTTCGAGAACATAAAGTTCACAATAGAAAAAAAACCCACCAAACGCGATTCTTTTTTTTTTCTTTTTTTGTGCCCCGTTTCAGGGTTTATTATGCCGGTTGCCCTCCGATTATAAAAATATCTCTTGATTTCTAAATGGAGGTAGCTAGTTACTACTAAGAGATGTGGCGATATGCTTCTTCACGAAGGACATTCCTACACTTGCATTAAGGTTTACGGAACTACGTTGTACTGGGCCTGCCGGCGAAGAGGAGTTTGTAAAATTAAAATAGTCACCGATCACGCTAAGACCCGTGTAATCTCTGATTCAGGAGACGTACCATACGCATGTATTTGACAACACCAAGATAAACGTGCTTGGGTTCGTCATCAGATGAAGAAAAAAGGTGGTATGTACCAAAATCTGTTCCTGCTCTTATATTCCCAAAAGAAGTCACTAATGTCCTTTATTCCAGTGGAAGGCCGTCTAGCACCACACCAAATACTTCTGGCTGCGGTTGCCTGTGTCAGTTACGACACTGCTTTGCAGATTCCCGCACCGCCAACACTTCGGCGCACCATCCGCAAGCAAAGGCAGCGCTGGAATTTCGAGTACAGCGTATCATCTTGCAGAGCCGACATACAATCGAATGCCCACAGAGTTCAAAGCAAAGTGTAGTGCAGCGCAAAATCACAGTGCGCGACATATTATTATATAATGACGGTTTTACCTGCCTGCAGACCACAGCCAAAGGAGACTCCTTTCTCCTCCACTATAGCGGAGAGGGCGACGGCGAAAGAATCCTGATCTTTGCTACCGAGCGCAACTTGAGTTGCGCTCTTGAGTTGAGTTGCGACTTGAGCAACTTGAGTTGCGCTCTTGTCTTGCTCAGCCGACTATGGTTCGCGGACGGGACCTTTAAAGTGACCCCGGCACAGTTCTATATACTAACTGTACACGGAGCATGCCACAGTCAATGGCGTGGTAAAGCCAATGGTTTACGGCTTGCTGCCCAACAAATCTGAAGCTACCCACAAAAGGTGAGCATTCAAGAGCTCGGTGGTCCTATTATTGGATATGTGTTCAAACATTTCAAAATATGTTCGCTCGTTTTAAGGTTTTTTGACGTCGTTCTGAGTCACATGGGGGGCCAACTGCCTTGAGGTGGCTTACATGGACTTCAAGATAGCGACCATCAACGATACAGGGATGCTTTTTTCACTTATCACAGTCGGTGCATAGGAAGGTGTGCTCCAGTGGTCACCAGAGTCGCTACAATTCAGATGACGAGTTTGCTGTTCTGGTATGCGGCATTCTATTTATTTGTCTTAGTGTTGTCTTCAGGTAAGCCAATTGGTTAAGTTATTTCTTGTTGATTTTCAAATGGGAATGCATCCAGCATTGGCGTTCTTGCTGATCGCCGACATTCCCGAGGCCTTCAAGGAACTTCTCGAGGTTTTCCCCACCGATGCCTCACTCGTGGCGGAGTACTTCGAGGACGTGTATATCGGGAGACCCCGTCGAAACGGCTTGTCGTCGGCCACCTCCCCTCCTCTGGTTTGGTCAGTCAGAGAATCAACACTAGCAGAAAGGCCAATAAGGACGAACAACAGCATCGAAGCGTGGCTCCGGGGACTGCACGTAAGAACTTACCTAATCCTCTGAGAACTTGGGCGTTTTCTGTAGTACATTTTTGCATTTGTGGCTCAAAATTTCAGTACGGTGCCCACTCAAAAAGCTTTCTCCACGAGTGTGTGTGTTCTTTTTTATTTTTATCCTTAACAGAGATGAAGCTGGCTCAAGCAGAGGGCGGCACGACATCTTCGAGGGTGTCCAAGAAGCACGACGACAGCAGCCGGCGTCTTCAAATCATTGTGATCCGCTACAGTGGTCGCAATCGTCTAGAAACACTGAAGAATGCATCAGCTCGGAATATCGATTTTTATCTTTTTTTGATTTGCTCAATAAATCTGTTGCTTTCTAAGTACAACGATGACTTGTCTGGATGTTCCGTCTCTCTAGAAAAAGTAAATATACCGTACTAATTTATATGTTGGGCAAATTCAAATATCCGGTTCGCACAGTGACAAACGTTCCTAGGGACGAATTCCCCTATGACAAATGTTCCGCTGTGACGAACGGGCCTATTACCAGTTGGCCTATGACGAATGCGCACATGATAAACGGGCCTACACCCGTTCCCAGGCCGCACTGATGATGACTCCCGCATAGGAGGCGAAACGTCTACTTATAAATTGTTGGTATTGTTATGCGAGTCGGAGGTATTCATTTTTGATCATGAATCCCGGATTTGGGGACATTTTTGCATTTAAGCAGAAAACATTGAATATTTCGTGCAGGAGAAGTTTCTTCCACAACGAACTCACATTTTATTTTTGTTTTCAGGCGTTCAGTTTGAGATGAAAAACCAACTAGCTCAACTTTTTATTTCGCCGCAAGTCGAGAGATTGTTTTCAATTCAGGGAGTCATCGCATCGAGTTCAAAAACTACGCAATGCTTCGAATGCATTAATTTCAAATATCGAGGCAAATAGCACATTCAGAAATCCATCTCAAATAGTGTAGTGCGAACACAATGCTTATTTTAACGTTCACAATATATATATATATATATATATATATATATATATATATATATATTGTACGTGGTCTCCAAGGAGGATATAAACGAATATGTGCAGATGAATGAACCGTACTTAATCCAATGAATCAAAGAATTAAAGTTTTTCAGGAACCCGCCGAAAGCCAAAAAACGATGGAGCCAGGATTTGAACTCTGGGCCTCCCAATGTCCGGTCGGGTGTGCTAACCTCTACACCACTCCACTTTTTTTTTTTTCTTTATTGCCGGTTTCGTACAATCACAAAACAAAGCTCTACAAAAAGTTAAAAAATTCATGTCCGCCGTTCAACAGCAAACATAACATGGCTAAAAGGGATTTAATTGTGCCGCTCTTTCCAGCACAGTTTCCCAATCAGGCACACAGTTCTGGGCCTTCCACACCTCTACCACTTGCTGCGTTATTTCAAAAAAAAAAAATTCGTGCACCTGTCTTACATTAACGTCTGCGTGTCGCACGGCCATGCGGGATTTCCAAATACTATAGTGCCCCAAAAGCATTATCAAGTTGTACGGCACACTTTCATCATTGCCAACGGCTAGGTACTTAATACCATGTGAATCCAATGGAAGCGCCTTCTTCAATGTACGTTGTAGAATGTCCCAAAAGAAAACCCCATCCTAGCACTAAAAAAAAAAATGCTCTACCGTCTCTGGTTTCTTGCACAGAAAGCAGTTCACACCCCACACTACAAATAAACCCCTTTCATCCAACCATGCTTTAACCAGTAAGACCCCGGTATGCAGGTTAAAGAAAAACGTGTTCACACATGGCTGTATTGACATTCTTTTCACGCGCTGAAGCACATCCTGGCCCAGGCCCACACTATACAATGACCTGTACAAAGGCACAGGGAGGACAACATCAAGAAGGTCCTTATACACTTTTTTCCGCGGGACTACGCTTAGATATTCTAAAGAAAAACGAGTGCACAAAAAGTGCGTCGCTTGAACAACCTCGCGCCAGTAGCCGTGAATGCCACCGGTGGGGACATGCTCGGAAGAAACAACAAACTGAGGCAAGGCTCCGCTTAAGCGCAGCTGACACATGGTGCGAAGAAAATCACCGTTCTCCTCACGCACAAAAATAAACCTGTTTACAACCTGCCTCAGAAATAAATGAGCTAACGACAGTCCTCAGGAGCAGACAGGCCGAAAAAGGTTCATTCGGCTAGTCCGCTTCCAGGTCGACCCCCAGATGAAAACAGCAAAAATTCTATGCAGTTTTTGGACATTAACGCGCGAACAGTGCAAAACCTGCAGGATGTACCAGAGCTTGCTGACAAAAAATAAATTACAAACCGTGACACGTGCAAATAGCGACAAGTCTCCACCTTTCCATCTCTCAGCTTTGTCGCACAGCTCGACTGCCTGCTCTCTCCAGTAAGGGTCGCTATCACGGTAGTTGGCTAGTGGAACTCCTAGGTACTTTGTAGGCGTTGGGACCCAGCTGATATTTTCAAATACACTAGGCACAGAGTCCCACTCTTCACGCCAGAAACCGAAACATTTTGCCAGTTTACCGAACTGCCACTATATTTGCAAAAATGTTTTACTGCCTTTACTGCCTCACTTATGCTATTCTTATCCACACAGAAAATGGGAATGTCATCAGCATACGCCAGACAACGTGCTTCACACGACTGTAGTTGAAAACCGCAAATGAGTGGGCTCTTTAGTATACTCATACAAAATGATTCGATGAAAATACAGCACAGAAGGGGTGACAAAGGGCACCCTTGGCGCACCGCACGACGGACAGAAATACGTTCAGATACAGATTCGTTAGTAATCAGATTAGTGGTGCACCCTTTGTATGCCATGCGTACACCCTCGAGAATAGCAGAACCGACCTTCACATGCTCCAAGATGGCAAAAAGAAGTTCGTGTGACACCTGGTCAAAAGCTTTCTCCAGGTCTATCTGGAGTAGCGCCACGACACGTTGCATACAATCACAGCACTCGAGCACACTCCTAGCGACGTGAATATTTGTCAAGATTGAGCGCCCTTTTATTCCGCACGTCTGGTGGGGTCCAACTATATCTTTTATTACCAACTGAAAACGCATGGCCAATATTTTCATAAATATTTTATAATCTACATCTGTCAAACAAATGGGACGGTAGGCAGATACTTGCCTCCTTTTAACTACGTCATCGGTTTTCCGAATCAAAACTGTATGTGAACGGGAAAAGGATAGGAGAAGAATTTCCTGTTCATAAGCTTCGCAAAATAGCTGGCACAGCGGGGGGCTGATCTTACTCTTAAAAGCCTTATAGAAGGCCGCACTTCGACCATCTGGGCCCGGCGACTTCCCTGGATTCAATTCGTCGATTGCCCGCTCGACCACACCCACGGTGATTTCTGCTTCTAAACCTGATACTATGTTGTCGTCTAAACGCGGCAATAAACACAGATACTCACATCTAAACTTATCAAGGTCGACAGGCCGATAAGAAAAAAGAGCTTTATAAAAATCACAAGAAAAAAAAACGGTTTCTATTTCCGCTTGGTCACTAGTCACTGCCCCGCAACACTCAATTTCCCCTATCACGTTGCGGCTAGCATATTTCTTTTCCATTCCGAGTGCCCTTTTTGTTGGCGCTTCACCCCTCAACATCTTTCCCGCTCGCGCCCGTATCAGTGCCCCGTGATACCGTTCTTTGTCGATGGCCTCAAGTTGCGCTTTTACGGTGCAGATATCATCTTTGAAGAACCCAGGCGTCCGGCTTTCTTTGCCAAGCAAAATCTGAAGGGTGTTTCGCAGCATTTCTTCTCGTTTTCTTTCGCAATTCTGGATCACGCTTCCCCTTTCCGTAGCTCTCATTTTAACATCCTGCTTAAAAAGGTCCCATTTTGAAGCATAGCTAAGTTAATCACATTCATTGAACTTTTCCAAGCAATCCTTGACTGCTTCAACGAACGTTTGATCATTTAAAAGTTTACTATTCAGCTTCCACAGCTCCCAACAAAAAGCTTTTCTCTTTTCCTTAACTCTACCCAGCGTGAAAGACACTAGACAATGGTCGCTAAAAGAGAGAGGCATGACAGAGTAGCTAAAGCAAACAGTCATCAACTCTGATGAAATATAAAACCTATCCAAGCGGGCATGGCTATGTCCTTGAAAATGGGTGAATCGGACATTTATCGTGTCCCCCAAAACGTCACCTACATCTTCCAACCCATATTCGTTGACGATTTCATTTAAAATACTCGTACTCGCATCTCTGAAAGACGTAGCGCTTGCTTTGTCTCGCGCAGAACATACACAGTTGAAATCGCCGAGAAATATTATTATACGGCCACTATCACCATAGGTACGAATGAACTCAAAAAAACAGTTTTCTTTCTTCTGCTTTGTTATGCGCATAAACGCAAATGATACGCCACGCTACACTCGAAACAAAAAGGCCACAGACAATCAACCGGCCGGAGTCACAGGTCGTAACTGTTTGAACCGCTGCCCCCAAACTCTGCCGTAAAAGCCAAAGACACCCAGCCGACGTTCCTAGAGCGTGGCTGACGCAGAGATCGTAGCGTGCCCTGCAGGGCTCCACCATACGCTCGGTCTGTTCCGCGCACTCTACCTTGGTCTCTTGCAAGGCTACAATGTCAAGGTCCTGATCTACGACAAGGCCATAGAACTGCCGTTGCCTTCGACGGTCCGCGAGCCCTCGAACGTTGAGGGTCGCCAGTCTTACAGGTCTTTCAATATAGCCCATTATTTAGCGGGACCAGACCATGCGTACGGCTCTTACCTACATAGGTCGTCGCGTTACAGGGCGGGGGCTGTTACGGTGGTTCACTGAGGCAGCTTTCCGCGGCCCTTCGGGGACGAAGACCGCGGCTGGCTGTCTACGCCCTTCCATCCCGCCACCATCCTCCACTTGCGCTCCAGCTGGCGTAGCCTTCGTTCCTGGGGGGCCTCCGTGACATCTCTACACCACTCCACCTTGGCTTTCTGGCGTTTCCTACCCGTCTTATTAATGCACAAGAAACGAAATGTATCCAATCGAAGGTGTTCTGGAAGCACACGCCGCCGCGTGGAACGCGGTACGACGCTTAGTGTCACGTGGTACGTGCTCGTTTGTGCTCCAGAAATCCTCCCACTGTTTGTCTCGTCCCGTGTGCATGTAGTATTCTTTGTTTGTGAGCTTTTAGAGACACGGTATGATCATCTGCGAGAATCAAGAGACACGTTATTGAATGTACAACACGGGCACTTCACACCATCGTACGTGGTCTCCGAGGAGGATATAAACGAATATGTGCAGATGAATGAACCGTACTTAATCCAATGAATCAAAGAATCAAAGTTTTTCAGGAACCCGCCGAAAGCCAAAAAAATATACGGTATATATATATACAGGGCGTTCTTTTTTATTCTTACACATTTGTTTAAAATAAACCGTGAAAGCTACACTAATGCGGTTTGTGCAGGTGGGTTATACGGCCAGGCGGACATGATCTGGGGGGCTAATCTTTGCGATAAGCCGGCTAATTAATTAAAATGTGTTACTTCACTTTTTAATTACTGAAAATAAACATATGGTTTCAAGTTGAAACTTGCTGAGCATCATCAAAAACCTCTAAATCAACTATTTTTAGCAGGATATAACGCCGGGGCAGCATTTTACGGCGTTTTGTAAAAACGCTTCATTTGGGCCCGTTTCTAAATTTCGGTTTCTTATTGGAGCGCATCTTTGCGTCCGCGGCCCTGCTACCCGGCGGTCGCAGCGCGAAGCCATCCCCTCGCCTCCCTCGTAGAACGGAGGGAAGTAGGGCGCACGTGTGTTGCGCGTCTCAGCCACTGGGGAGCAGGACCGCGGGCGCGGTGATGCGCTCCGATAAGAAACCGAAATCTAGAAACGCGTCCAAATGGAGCGCTTTTACAGAATGCCGTAAAATGCTTCCCCGGCGTTACATCTTTCCAAAAATAGTTGATTTAGTGGTTTTCGATGATGCTCTACAAGTTTCTAATTAAAACCTTATGTTTATTTTCAGTAATTAAAAAGTTAATTAACGAATTTTAATTAATTAGCCGACTTATCGCAAAGATTAGCCACCCACATAATGTCCGCCTGGCCGTAGAACCCATCTGCACAAACCGCTTTAGTGTAGCTTTCATGGTTTTTTTTTAAACAAATGTGTAAGAATAAAAAAAAACACCCTGTATATATACCGTATATATATATATATATATAAATATATATATATATATATATATATATATATATATATATATATATATATATATATATATAGATGCAGGGTGCCGGTAAAAAACAAACCAGGAGGATTTTACTCGACCTTTCGACCTAAGGCAGGTTTTCGTCAGGAATACGGTTACAAGAAAAATGTGGTTCTATTATACAGTTTTGAGAGGGAAGAGAGTTCGCATACAAAGTGCGTAGGGAGAACAGATAGGGGTACACCACTTAGAATCCCACACTAAAGAAGGGATGAACTCTAAGTCGGGGCAACCGCACACAAATATCAAAAAAAAAAGCGAGGACGAGAGTAGGTGAAAAAATTGTAAGGGTGCAGGCGAGCTGGTGGAAGTTAACCATAGTTTTGTTTAACCCGAGACTGGGGTATTTCGGAAAAGGGACGAGAAGAAAAGAGGCCAGTTGAGACGTCGCCTCCTTGTGGCCTCTTTTCTTCTCGTCCCTTTTCCGAAATACCCCAGTCTCGGGTTAAACAAAACTATGGAGAGTAGGTGACCGACCAAATCACACTTCGCAAAAAAAAAAAAAAAAAGAAATGTATTTTTTATATTTTTTTCTCTCTTTTTGCGCACAGAGAACATAAAGTAAGGATCGAAATCTAAGGTTGATCGAAAATTGAGTGTTCAACTTTTCAAAGCGTGAAAGGTTCAGAACAAATGTCCGTGCACGTAAGTAATGTTCAGAAAGCTCTCCTCATGCATGACGACAAAAATATTTTATACCCGTCCCGCTGGCCCCGAAAGTATCCGCAGAGGACAGATATAGATTCGCACTAAATCTTGCATTCTGATGTATTATCCAGCGAAACAGCGCAAGGAAGGAAGCAGCGAATAAAAATTACAAATCAACAGAGACTGACTTACACATCTCTATTCTGATGACGAGAACAAGGAGAATGCAAGCTTCATCCCTCGGGCTCACACTTGACCGAGTGCTTTGAGGTGATTCTAATAATAATAATAATAATAATAATAATAGTAATAATAATGCATTTTATTTCCCATTCTGGTTGGTAAAAAAAGGGAGGGCGCAAGGACAAAAAGCTGTGGTTGCAGCTTGACGAGGTCCTGGCTCCCTAACACACTTCGGCGGGAAAGCAGCATTGGAAACACAACGAAAACAAACAAAAATGGGCACTAAAACACAATCACGAGAATTCACATTGTTGCACTCAGCTTGAATGCATCAAAACAAATATTTTTGAAGTAGAAACAAGTTTCACCACAGATACAAAAACTCCAGGCACTAAAGGTAAAAATTATGCTGTCTGCATTATGATTTCGCCAACATCCGATTTGATGTCCCATAGATGCTGATACCATTGGCTTCGAGTTTATTAAGTAAAGATGGTAATGGTTATTTTAATGATGTAAAGCCGTAATTCGAACGGGGTATTGAAACGCTCCGAATTTCGCCGTGCCGTGTGACATATTTATGGTCTAGTTTTGCTAAGCCCAACAGTGCGAAGAGGAAAAAAATGTTATGTTTTAATGTCATATTATACATCACTAGCAGGCGAAATTTTTACAAGTGGTCAATAGGAATGACGTTATGTTTAAAAAAGAGCTCCCGAGAAGGGTGCAAGAAGGGTACTTTTGCGATAATTCGAGGAACCCTCTTTTGGGTTAGCAGTAGTTTTGTTATATTTTGTATCGTTGTCTGGCCCCAAACTAAATGGGAAAACACGTAGTGAGTGTAAATCAAAGAATAATATAAAAGTAATTTAACACCTGTTGGAAAGATATCGCGATTCTTGCAAAGGAGACCAATAGATTTACGAACTTTTTAATGTATATAATCAACGTGCTCATTCCATGACACCGATTCAGTGAAATAAACGCCCAATATTTTTACCGACTTTACCACTTGATGTGTTAAAGACCCTAAAGGTATTTGAAGCAAATTAGGTACTTGTCTATTTCGTGGTCGAAATAACACATATTTTGTCTTTTCCGCGTTTATTTTTAGCCCGTTTGCTTTCGTCCAAAAATCGATGTTTGAAAAGACTCTTATTGCCGTGCTGTCTTTTCATCCGCTGTGTGTCACTTAATAAAAATAGTTGTGTCGTCAGCATAAGAAACAAGGTTTTCCTGTGGTACCACTATTTTCTATATCATTAATAAAATTAATAAATAAGAGTGGCCCGAGCACACTACCCTGAGTTACTCCGGTTTCAATTTTTTGAGTGGTTGAAATATAGTTGTTAATGGTAACGAATTGTGTACGGTACTGCAGGTAAGATCTAAATAAACTCAGAGATGTTCCACGAATAACATAGCGCTCTAACTTTTCCAGCAATATTGTGTGATCAATTAAGTCAAACACTTTCGAAAAATCGATATATATACCCAAAATAAGTTCCTTGTTTTCAAAGCTTTCAATGATCTGCTGTTTTTGTACTAAGAGCGCTGATTCCGTTGACCGGTTCTTACGAAAGCCATGCTGACTATTAGACATAACAGAATGTCTCTCTAAGTAGGAATAGAGTCTCTGATGAATTATTTTTTAAAGAACCCTGAGAAAATGGATAACAATCAAATAGGTTTATAATTTTTAAACATATTTTTTATCGCCACCTTCATACAAAGTGACCACCTTAGCGCGCTGCATTGCTTTAGGAAAAACACAGGAAGAAAGCGATAGATTAAATATCAATGCCGCGCGCGCCGCTAGCCAAGTAGGCAGCGCGCGCGTGGCCTAACGGTTATCGCGCTTGCCTTCCACGCAGAAGGCCAGGGCCAACATTTTTGTTGACACTGTAATGTGATGTTCTGGTGAATTCGAGAACCGTCTTGGCTGATTCGAGGTTAGAATGTTCTACGCGTCGAATCTTCTACGCCGATCGATCCAGAAACCTACATGGGATTCCGCAAGGCGAACGGAGTCAGTTTCGCCTCAGCGTTCGACTCTGCTACGCCGACTTCGACGCCCGCGACGCTCTGCTATTATGTTTTGTACCCTTTATTTTTGGCACAAGTTCGCCACATTAAACGTTTATTTCTTCCTGTTTATTTCTTGTTTTTTGGTCACCACCCGTGGCATTTTTGGTGGATGTGCTGGGTAACCGCATGCCCGTGCAGCGCTCCCCTCCGAGTTCCCGCAGTGCAAGTCCGAACACAAGCCCCCAAGAACCCAACAAGACCAGACCGAGATCCGATTAAGTCGCCGGAACCTTGGCCTACCCCCGGAGTTAGGACCCTTGCCACCTAGGACCAGGCAAACAAGGAGGACGACGATGGCCAACCAGTCGGAGACCCCGGCCGCTCCAGCCGTCGTTTACCTGCCCGTCGTACCGCGGACGGCTGCTCCATTCCACGGCGAGCAATACGAAGGCGTCGAAGACTGGGTTGACCAGTATGAACGCGTTGCCCGCCACAATTGCTGGACCGACGAGCAGCGCCTGCACGACGTCTATTTTTCGCTTGAGGGTACCGCCAAGCACTGGTACGAGAATTATGAGTCCTCTTTGGCGCCGTGGGACATGTTCAAGACCGATCTCAAGGCTACGTTCAGCAACTACTACCGCCGTGAGAGAGCCGAGGACCTACTTCGAACCAGAACCCAGGGCCCCAACGAGAGCGTCACCGGCTTCGTAGAGGACGTTCTGCGCCTGAGTGCCCGCGCCGACCCTCGGGCTACCGAAGAGGAGAAGCTACGAATTCACATGCGCGGGGTGAGAGACGACATTTTCGGAGGCCTCGTCCACAACCCGCCGACAACCGTCCATGCCTTCGTCACCGGGGCAACAAACATCGAGCGCGCCCTCCAAGCGCGCGCTTTCCACTACCAGCGGCATCCAAGCGTCACTGCAACCGGTCTGCTTAGTGTTACGGACATCCGCGAAATCATCCGGGAGGAAATCCGCCGGTTGCTGCCAGCCGCAAACCGACCAGCGACGCTCTCCATCGCCGAGGTTGTGCGGGAAGAAGTTCAGAGAGCCATTCAACCAGAGGCTCCCGTCGCCGTGGCAGCCACCGAGGAGCCCACGTTGACTTACGCCGCAGTGGCCCGACGGCCACCGCCTCCTTCTCGCACCTTTTTCGCGCCGCCTCGACGTCAGTCTCCTGCGCCGCAACACGATAGACGCCACGACGACCAGGTCCAGTACACCTGCCAGGAGCCCCGCCTACCTCGGAAGACCGACGTGTGGCGAACGCCTGACCGACGCCCTCTGTGTTTCCACTGCGGGGAAGCAGATCACAGCTACCGCCGATGCCCATACCGACGACTTGGGCTGCGCGGGTTCCACCCGAACGACCCGCGCCCCCGTTATGGTGAACGACCTCGGGAGAACGACGATTACCTGCGACGACCTCAGTCCCCCCAGCATGCGTCCCGCCGAGAGTTCCGGTCACCTTCGCCACGACGGCCAGCTTACCCGATGCACCGACCCCGATGTGAAAGCCTGTCGCCCCTCGCTCCTTGCCGGGGAAACTAGGCGCGGCAACCCCTGGAGGTGGAGTTGCCGAAGACGACCGACGCCAAGATCCTCCACGAACGTCGAAAGCCCCCACTCAAACACCACCAGAGACCGAAGTGACGCTCCTGCAACGGTGAAGAACAACTTACACGTCGTTATCCACGGCCACGACGCGTCGGCCCTCTTCGACACCGGAGCAGACTACTCCGTCCTGAGTGGGAGGCTCTCCCAACGCCTTCGGAAAGTTACGACGCCATGGGATGGCCCACAGATACGGACCGCCAGTGGGCACCTAATCACACCAGTCGGGATTTGCACTGCTCGCGTCGAGATCCACGGTGAGACGTGCCCTGTCAAGTTCGTCGTTATGCAAGACTGCTCGAGAGACGTTATCCTAGGAATGGACTTTCTTTGCGAATATGGCGTCGTCATCGACCTCGGAGAAAACCGGGTGACGATACGAAAACCTGCTCCAGCGCTGGAGGAACCCAAAGCGACGTCATACGCGGTCCGAGTCCTCGTAAATCACGTGAACTTACCGCCGCGGTCCAGTGTGTTCGCACCCATCGGGATCGACGGGGCTTTCTGCGGCGACGTTCTGCTCGAGGGAAGCCTCCAGTTGCTTCTAGGAAGAGGGATCGGCGTGGCAAGAGGCATCGTGGAGCTCCAAGACGGACACACTGTTGCACTCGTAACAAACTTCCGACAGGAGGCTCAGCACCTTACGAAAGGATTCGCCGTGGGTCACGCCGAGGAACTCATGGACTCAGCCGCAATTGCTGGAATAGCAGAAGACATCTCTTCGGGGCCACACGAGGCAACGCCGCATTCGCAGTTTGACATCGAACTAGTCCTGCCTATCCCACAACGACGACAACTCAGTGACCTTCTCGCCGAATTCAGTGAGTGCTTCTCCACGTCGTCAAAGGTGCGCCAAACGACGGTTGCGAAACATCGAATTATTACTGATGACGACGCACTTCCTGCTCATCGGTCGCCGTATCGTGTATTGGTGAAAGAGAGAGAAGTCGTCCAGAAGCAGGTCCAAGAAATGCTCGACGACGACATCGTCCAGCCCTCAAAGAGTCCGTGGGCTTCACCGGTAGTCCTGGTGAAAAAGAAAGACGGGACTCTTCGGTTCTGCGTGGACTATCGTCGACTAAACGCCGTAATAAAAAAGGACGTCTACCCGGTGCCACGCATCGACGACACTCTGGACCGGCTGCGCCACGCCCGACTCTTTTCGTCGATGGACCTGAAGAGTGGGCACTGGCAGATCGAGGTCGACGAACGGGATCGTGAGAAGACTGCCTTCGTCACGCCGGACGGACTGTACGAATTTAAAGTGATGCCATTCGGACTGTGCACAGCACCGGCGACGTTCCAGCGGGTAATGGACACCGTTCTTTCCGGCCTGAAATGGAAAAGCTGCCTCGTCTATCTCGACGACATCGTGGTATTCGTAAGCGACTTCGACGAGCACCTGAAACGTTTGCGAGCCGTGCTACAGGCTATCCAGAATGCTGGACTGACACTAAAGCCGTCAAAATGTCGGTTCGCTTACGGCGAGCTCAAACTCCTGGGTCATGTCGCGAGTGCTCAAGGTGTAAGCCCTGATCCTGCAAAGACACCCGCTGTTGCTAAATTCCCGAACCCATCAGACGAGAAAGCCGTCAGAAGATTTCTTGGGCTGTGCGCTTACTACAGACGTTTCGTTCGCGATTTTGCAAAGATTTCTGCACCGCTCACGCATCTGACGAAGGACGACGTGAACTTCCAGTGGGGGGAGGAGCAAGAACAAGCGTTAAACGAACTGAAGGAAAGACTCCATTCGCCCCCTATCCTCGGACACTTCGATCCATCGGCGGAAACGGAAGTTCACACGGACGCCAGCAACGACGGACTCGGCGCGGTACTCGTCCAGAGGCAAGACGGAGCAGAGAGGGTGATCGCTTACGCAAGCAGGGCACTGTCCAAGGCAGAGAAAAATTACTCAACGACCGACAAGGAAAGTCTCGCTGTCATCTGGGCGTTAACCAAGTTCCGTCCGTACCTGTACGGGATCCCGTTCGGCGTTGTCACGGGCTACCACGCTCTCTGTTGGCTCGCCAACCTCAAGGACCCGTCAGGACGCTTCGCTCGCTGGAGCCTTCGACTTCAAGAATACGACGTAACCATTGTGCATAAGTCCGGCCGCAAGCACAACGACGCCGACTGTTTGTCTAGGGCCCCAGTCGAATCTCCTACCAAAAGCACTGACGACGACCATGACACCCGTTTTCTCGGCGCAGTCACAGATACCGACATGGGAGAACTTCAACGAGACGACCCGGAACTTCGCGCTGTGATCGACCACCTCGAAGGTCAAGGAAGTTCAGTTCGCGCGTCTTGGCCCGAGACTGGTCAAGCTTCATTCTGCGGCGAGGCGTGCTCTTCAAGAAGAACTTTGGAACGAGCAACCCTGGCTAGCTGCTGGTTGTTCCGGCCAGCCTGCGAGAAGAAATCTTTCAAGCATGCCACGACGACCCGACGGCGGGATACCTTGGTTACAGCAGGACTCTTGCCGGGATACGCGAAAAGTACTGCTCGCCCAAGCTTGCGAAGACAGTGCACCACTACACCCGATCTTGCCACGAGTGTCAACAACGGAAGAAGCCACCGACGAGACCGGCAGGACTTCTTCAGCCTATTGCGCCACCGACTGCCCCATTCCAGCAAATCGGTATGCATTTACTCGGACCTTTCCCACCGTCGCCGCAAGGAAACCGATGGATCATCGTCGCAACCGATTATCTCACGCGTTACGCCGAGACAAAAGCCCTTCCATCAGGAACGGCTGTTGAAGTCGCGAAGTTTTTGATCAAGTCCATCGTCCTCCGGCACGCCGCTCCCGAAGTCCTGATCTCAGACCATGGATCATCATTCATGGCCCAGCTGACGCAAGAAGTCCTTCGTCTCAGCCACAGCAGCCATCGTCGCACCACGGCGTACCACCCGCACACCAACGGGCTAACGGAGAGACTCAACAAGACCATCGCCGACATGATCTCCACGTACGTCGACGTGGAGCACAAGACATGGGACGAGGTGTTGCCATACGTCACATTTGCCTACAACACGGCCGTACAAGAGACCACCGGAGTGACACCCTTTCAACTGGAGCATGGGCGCAAGGTAACGACAATGCTGGACGCTATGTTACCCCACGAACCGGCTGTTGACGCAAGCGACGACGCCCAGGTGGTTGCCCAAAGGGCAGAAGAAGTCCTTCAGCTCGCCAGACTCCGGATTAAGGCTAAACAACGTGTCGACACTGGCCGCTACAACCTTCGTCGTCGGGACGTCCACTTCCAGCCCGGAGACAGGGTGTGGGTGTGGACACCGATTCGATGCCGCGGTCTAAGCGAGAAACTCCTGAAACGTTACTTTGGACCTTACAAAGTGCTTCGTCGACTCGGGGATCTGAACTACGAGGTGATGCCCGACGGAACACGGACTTCGTCACGCCGCCCTCCACAACCGGAAGTCCACGTCGTGCGACTGAAGTCGTACTACGCTCGATAGGACTGTGGACCTTATGTGTTCCAAATGACTCTTTAGTTTCTTTTTATTTGCTTTGTTTTGTTTTGGGGTTGCATCGGGACGATGCACTTTTTAAAGGGGGAGTAATGCCGCGCGCGCAGCTAGCCAAGTAGGCAGCGCGCGCGTGGCCTAACGGTTATCGCGCTTGCCTTCCACGCAGAAGGCCAGGGTTCGGTTCCTGGCCGCGGCTACACAGTTTTGTTGACACTGTAATGTAATGTTCTGATGAATTCGAGAACCGCCTTGGCTGATTCGAGGTTAGAATGTTCTACGCGTCGAACCTTCTACACCGAACGATCCAGAAACCTACGGGGTACATGGGATTCTGCAAGGCGAGCGGAGTCAGTTTCGCCTCAGCGTTCGACTCTTCTACTACGCCGACTTCGACGCCCGCGACGCTCTGTTATTATCTTTTGTACTCTTTCATTTTTGGCACAAGTTCGCCACATTTAACGTTTGTTTCTTCCTGTTTATTTATTGTTTTTTTGGTCACCACCCGTGACAATATATACGTTAACACAAGTGTCATAATATCGACGACATACTTAATCGGTCTGATATTGAAATCATTTACGTCTTGACTTTTGCAGTTTTTTAGGTTTTTAAAAACCGCGAGCACTTCA
Source organism: Ixodes scapularis (assembly GCF_016920785.2). Taxonomy (NCBI): domain Eukaryota; kingdom Metazoa; phylum Arthropoda; class Arachnida; order Ixodida; family Ixodidae; genus Ixodes; species Ixodes scapularis. The sequence continues at coordinate 89,436,071 of NW_024609837.1, read as the reverse complement.
CACTCCGTTTCTGCTAGGGTTATAAGCGTCGCATGCGGAGATCTAAAGAACTGGCTCGCCTCGCTTTTTCTGCTGGGCAGGGAGTGTTTGCACAGGCCGGCGCAGAGCGTGCGAAATCTCAGAGCCAATTATTGCCACCACAGCTTTCTGTTCTTGCCGCTAGGTGCCGTCGATTTCGCTGGAGTCGCCAATACGGTATATGCATATTGTAGCGTCATACTCAAACATTATTCGCCTGGGTTAGGGCCTTCAATTATCATTCCTAAATAGTCGTCTAGTTTTAATTGTATACCTTTAGGGAGATGACAATAATTCATGCACAGAGGGTCCTACCGGATATTGACGGTACTTTTTTTGTAATAGGTAAGTCCTCTGTCTTCATATTGTTACTTTTAACACATTTAACTAGGGATGCCGCGAACTTTTGTTGAGCCGAAGGTACGATGATCGAATGAAGCGGTCCGAAAGGTTTGAAAGATTTCGCAATTTTCCAACTTTCCATATCGAGAAATTCGACGGAAGTCAAATTTACGAACTTGTTAACCTAAAAGTTTGACGCTTTTCGAAATATCGAACTTCGCACCTCCAAAAATCCCATGTTTTTCGAACCTTCGAACTTATTACACAAAAAATTTCGATCGTTTTCGAACTTTCGAGCTTATTACGCTGCAAAATCGACGCTTGTCGAACTTTCGACCTTGGCACACTAAAAAATGCGATGATTTTCGAACTTCCGATTTTTTGCACTAGATATTTCGAAGCTTTTCGAACTTTTGAAACCAAAGTATTGAAAATGATCGAATTTCTTAGCGTAGGACACGCTAAGAAATTCGATAATTTTCAGACTTTCGTTTGCGAACTTTCAAGCTTATCACGCTGCAAAATCGACTTTGGCACACTAAGAAACGCGATGATTTTTGAACTTCCGATTTTTCGCACTAAATATTTCGAAGCTTTTCGAACTTTTGAACGCCTTACGCTAAGAAATTCGATAATTTTCAGACTTTCGAACTTATTTATCTAAAGTAATCGAAAATTTTCGAACTTTCAAAGTCAAAAGTTCGAAGAATTTTGAACTTCTAGGGTAAAATTTCGAAGTTCGTCTAACTTCGAAAATCTGGCGGGCGGTATCATTTCGATTCAAGCAGGAAGGTACATTCGTAATTTTTTTTTTTGAATTTTTACATGCGGTGCCGCATTTCTGGCGAAAGAAAATGCCGTTGATTTCAATGTTCTGGCATGCCTAGCTTGAAAGAAATTAATTACCGAATGATCGAGGAAGGACGACGGGTTTTTGGCAATTCTCGTTTGTGCCATATTTGAAGCGCCCTATAGCCGAAACTATTTTGGTAGAGATGTTATACTTTTTAAGAATGATCTATGTCAAGCCTAGGTAATTGTCGTCTTAAGATATGATTATTGTTGTTCAAGATGAGCTTCGAAGGAATGTCCAAACATGTATCTGCGGGCAATTATTCCCTAAACTAAGTAATTGTTTTCGTCTGAATTGTTTGAGGCACTGCATTGAAATTAACCCCACAAACAGCACATATCATTGCCGTCTGCAGAATAGAAAATAGTGTATGTACTGTTTTTATTTTCACGCTGAGGAATAAATTAACTAATGGGGAAGATTTCTAATACTATTCAAGTTCTGCACGTCATTAAAGAGCAAAGCAATTTTTTTCTAATTCTACTTTTCTGGGCGTATTTTTTCAGCCTATACTCGATTTTGGTAGGATAAGCTTGTTTCAGATTTCTGGGCCTCTGAATATGCAAGAATACAACACTTTCGGTGGGTTCTTGACAGTTTTTTGTTTCCAGCTTTTCACCCCCGCATTCATTGTTCTTTTTTTTACCAATGGCACAGTTATTTAGGTTGAAAAAGCATAGCTTTGAACTTCTGAACCACTAAGCATTTGACGAGTAGGGCCTTCTGACAACGAGTTTCTAACAATGACCATCTACGCGATCTTTTATGCAGCGAAGAGCGACAGTAGCAGTATGTACTGGGCTTGGCAGCAGCGAACCAACATGGCGCCAAAACTGTTCTTCGTTCTCGTGCAGCTGCTGACCATGGCATCCCCGTGGCCAGTCGACTACCATTCTACAAGTCACTTCGTCCGAGGAAACAACCACGCTACAGCGCTGATTGTAAACGTACACTTGCCACGTGTGAACTTGCTGTCCTTAAACTTCACGTCGTATCGACAACCACTCCGCGTGAGCCCCAGAGTTGCATCGTCACAAGTCACCAGACCATCTTCGACTACAGCGCCAGCGCCTCCGGGGTATAAAAGAGCGACTGAGGCCAGCACCCATCACTGGGCTTGGCAGCAGCAAACCAACATGACGCCTGAACTGTTCTTCGTTCTCGTGCAGGTTGGTCAAATTGATTCTGACTCTCACAAAAGCAATAACATCTGTCTTTTACTGCTGCCAAGCCCCCAGGCATGTTCTGATTTCATTTCCGCTATAAACTTCCTAATCAAGTTGGCCTTGTCTGGCGACGTAGAACTGAACCCTGGGCCTACAACTGAGGAATTGCTTTCGCAGATTCTCGAGAGTCAAAACACGATGGCTCAAGACGTAGCGGACATCAAAACATGGAAATCGTCATTCGATCAAGCGCTTGCAAAACTTGATAATCGCTTAGATTCTATCGAACGAACGATTGAAAACCTGAGCATGGAAGTAAAGAAAATACAAGACTGCGAGGAGAAAATAACAGGTCTAACATCTTCCGTATCGCATATTGAACTGAAACTGAACGATCTTGAAAACAGATCACGACGTAACAACCTAACAATTTATGGTATTACTGAGGTAGCACAAGAGACCTTTTACGGTTTAAAAGAGTATGTAAGTGTGAACATCTTCAAAAGCATGCTAGGCGTCACGGTAACTTCCATCGAACGCATGCATAGGCTAGGGAAAAATCAAAGAAACAAAGTGCGACCAGTTATAGTGCGGTTTTTTGACTACAATGATAAGATGACCCTCTTGAAAAATGTTACGAAGCTAAAAGGTACTAATATCGCTATTGGCGAAGATTACTCTGTTCGTGTACAGTCATTGCGTCGTAACTTATGGGAAAGCTCCCAAGCCGAGAGAGCTAACAAACAAAAGGTTAAACTCGTCTATGATAAGTTCCTTATCAACGGTGACGCCTATGTTTGGAACTGTGATACTGCTCAGCGTGAAAGGCTGCATGCAGCTTCTTCATTTTCCCAACCTTGACGTCAACTTACAGGGCCAAGTAGTTTTAAGCTGATTAACGTAAATGCTCGTAGCCTTTTGAACAAGCTTGACGATCTTGACATTGTGTTGGCTGAGCATGACCCCGACGTACTGGTCATCACTGAAACATGGCTTCATAGCTCTATCAGCGACTCTGACATTGTTCCCAGCGGATTTAAAATCATTCGAAAAGACCGGTGCTCTCGAGGTGGAGGGGTCGCAATAATGTTAAAAGATACGCTGAACTTTACGGTCATCAATGATGTTGATGGAACCGAGTCTTGTTGGGCTAGAATAAACTCATTTTCCCCTCCCATTATTGTAGGTGGTGCTTATCGTCCCCCTAATGCTGACTTGTCGTTTTCACAAAAATTTATACTCACACCTCACGCCCCTTGTAAAAAAAAATAAGCACGTTATTATTGCAGGTGACTTTAACCTTCCCAATATTAGCCGGGAAAATCTTTCTCCTTTGAACCACAACTGTACTGATTCTGTCTTGTTAACTGAAATGTCGTTCAATCTAAACCTGTATCAAACCGTCACTACAGCCACACGTGTTCAAGGTTCATCGTCAAATACTCTTGATCTCGTGTTTGTTTCAAGTGATGTCGCGAAGCGCACCTTTTCATGTGAGGTCTCGGAAGGCATCTCAGATCATCGCATTGTTGCTTTTGAATATAATCCCTCTAGTGTAGGTTGTGCTAGTCCTGCTCGTAGGAGCACACGCAGAGTGTACGATATTAAGAACGCGCTCGACGAAAGTGTTCTTCACCAATTTGAAATTAAACATGACGTTTTTCTTAGTCTGTACTCTTCGCCAAAAAATAATGTTAACGAAATGTGGTTGTATTTCAAAAACGTAGTTCATGGGTGTTTGAATCTTTATGTGCCTAAGAGAACTCTCCGCTCCAAAAATCCTAACAAACCGTGGTTAACGCGTAATAATATTCACTTAAAACGCAGAATTTACAGATGGCGCAAAAATAAACACAATCTTCTACTAGGAGAATATGCTGACAAGATGAAGGAGCAAAAGCAGGTGTTAAACAATTCTATACGCAAATCCAAGTATAACTTTTTTAACGTCTCACTACCTCGCTTTTTAATAACAGACCCAAGGAAATTCTGGCGATAAATTTCTCCAAAGAAGGAACAGCTAGATAAAATAATTGTTGACGGAGTAGACGTAACTGCGGGCAAAGAAATGTCCACCGCCTTTAACCAGTACTTTTCCAGTGTGTTTTCGCAAGACAACGGTGTCGAACCGAGCTCGCCAGATTTCCAGTTTGCACAGTCACTGCCTAATATTGCCGTCTCTGAGGAAGGAGTGTTCGCTTCTCTGCTCAGTCTAGATACTAAAAAAAGTTCTGGTCCTGACGATATACCGAATGCATTTTTAATGAGATACGCGGAATGGTGTTCTAAATATTTATACTGTTTATTCGAAAAATTGCTACGAGAAGGTTCAGTGCCAGATGATTGGAAATGCGCAAGAGTCGTTCCCATCCACAAATCGGGGAGCACCGATGACACTACTAATTATAGACCGATTTCTCTGCTCTGCACGGTCAACAAACTGCTTTTGAGCATATAGTACATAATCATATTTCGTCTTTTCTCGAAACAACCAACGTTATTTGTTCTGAACAACATGGATTCAGGCGTAAGCTCTCTACGACTACGCAACTTACGGAAACGGTTCATTATTTTTCGGAAATTATTAACAAAAGGGGGCAAACGGATGTAATATTTTTAGATTTTTCGAAGGCCTTCGACCGTGTGTCACACCCCAAACTTCTTGTAAAACTATCTAAATTATTACCAAATGGCAAAGTGCTTCGGTGGATTAAAGACTACCTATGCAATAGGAAAGAGCTTGTTGAGGTAAAGAAAGAACGATCATCATTACTGCCGGTGCATTCAGGCGTTCCCCAGGGATCCGTGTTAGGCCCTCTTCTTTTCCTCGTTTATATAAACGACGTAGTAAAAGATAACATAAACATAAATTTTCGCCTATTTGCCGACGATCTGGTTATATTTTCTGAAATTAAAAATGACGCAGATCAAGCTAATCTCAATTCGAGCCTGAAAAAAAATCAGTGACTGGTGCCAGACATGGCAAATGCAGTTAAACCTTGAAAAATGTGTTTCGATGACAATAACGCGTAAAAAGTCTTCGTTGGTCTTTTCATACAGTTTAAATAACTCTGCTCTGCAACAGGTTTCTTCATTCAAATATCTTGGAGTCACTATATCTTCTGATCTCAGATGGAATGCCCACATTGACTCGCTGTGTCAGAAGGCGATGTTCAAACTGTGGTATCTGAAACGTAACTTAAGACACTCTACATCTGCAACAAAATTAATAGCCTACAAATCTCTCATCAGGCCACTTTTAGAATATGCTGACATTATTTGGGATCCACACACATTATTGAACATAAATAAACTCGAAAGAGTACAAAAGAGGGCACTAAGATTCATTTACAACAAATACAAAAGATTCGATTCTGTGAGTGCCCTATACAACATAGCCGGTATCCAGCCCCTCCAAACGCGTAGAAAAATTAACAGACTCACTTTCCTATACACACTGATAAACGATGGCTTTAGAATAGACAGGTCACGCTATGTCACTCTAAAATCTGCGAGAAGCACACGTAGCTACCATGCCTTATCACTTACAGACTATCAATGCCATAACGACTGCTTCAAGTTTTCTTTTTTTCCTAAAACCATTACTGAATGGAATGAGCTGCCTTTTCACATCGTAAACACGACTTCCACCCAATCATTTAAAGCCTCGCTCTTTTCATTCTTTAAATAACCTCGAGGCTACTTGTTGCTTATTGTTTTGATTTTGTTGTGACTGCTGTCTGTTAGCCAATCTTTCAACGCACTGCCCCTGAAATATTTTGGCAGCTATATATCTCGAACTGAAGTCGTGTTGGTCGTTTGTGTATATAACATCGTTCAATGTCTTGTTCGCTTTCTAGCGTAAACGGTAAAATGTACACGGTAAAGTGTAACGATGCTCACTGTTTCGTATCATTGTTGTGTAATATTTCGGTTGTGGGTTTCTCGGTTTCTGCTCTTTACTATGTTCGTTGCACTGGCCTTGTTCCATATTGTACGTTTCAGTCATTGTTTACAAGCCCGTCCTACAACGCCCTCCTTGAGAAGGCAGTAGTATCTGTAAATAAATAAATAAAAATAAATAAAAAAATAATTTTAGTTTAAAATAAGCTCGACCACGCCCTCTTTCCCCGTGTTGTTTCCTTTAACAGTCCGAAATACCTGGCTGGGGGGAGGGGGTGGGGGGGGGGGGAACCGTAGCCTCCCCCCCCCCTTCCCGTTTGTCCTCTTCAGACGCCACTGGTATGGTACAACTCTCCTCGACCTCGAGTTGTGTCGGCTTCTGTGCCTTTTGCTCGGAGTTTCTTCCGTCCCATAAAATAAACTTCCATAACAATTACAAATTAAAAAAAAAAAATGTCAAGTTGGAGGCGAGCTGGTGCATATTGATCATGATGCAAAACCCTGAAACAGGGAATGAAATTTGAAAAAAAAATTGTAAGAAGACAGAGAAAAGGGGACAGGACAACGTCTCAAACTCGGCTCAGTCGAGCTTGAAATATTGTACTGAGCTGAGTTTTCAGATGAGTTGAGTTTGAGACGTTGTCCTGAGCTGAGTTTGAGATGTTGTCCTGTCCCCTTCTTACTGTCTTCTTACACTTTTTCTTTCAAATTTCATTCCCAGTCTCAGGGTTTTGCATCATGTACAAACTAAACTTACTATATGCCAGCGTCATTTTGGCGGCGTTCGATCTGATTACTACCAGCGTGAGAGGGGCTAGGAAGGCAGTTTGCCAGATAGCTTCAAGGTTTTTCTGAGCCTCAACCACCTGCCTACCCCTGGCCGTTTCGAACTGGATTGGTATCGTTAAGCAGTGCGTTCGTGTGATCACTACCGCGCGATGCACGTTAACCCCCCCCCCCCCCCCCCCCGCTCCCCCCGTGCTGGCGGCCACAGGTCACACGTCACTCTGTACTGGCAAATTTTCCAGCCCATCCCGGACACCCTTCGTCTCATTTAATTGCCTGACCAACTTCGCGCAGACTAAATATCACAACCGGGCTTTTCTAGACCTGATTTTGTGAAAACCATTGAGGCGTGAAAACGTTATTCGAAACCAAAACTGTGGAGGAACATAACAAACCGGACTTCGAACTTTACGCACTTGGACTTTATAAAAAAATAAAAACCTTCGAGTTTTTTTTTGTTTTGTTTTCAAATTTAGCTTTAAAAGACAACCGAAACTTTTGGAACTTTTTGTAGAAATAAATTCGAAATGGTCGAATTTAAGAACTTTACGTCTGCGAAAAATCGAAACTTCCGAAATTTTCGAATTTCAGATAAAAAAATCGATATCTTCGATTTTTCGAACTTGAGATTCAAATAAATTCGAAGTATCCGATTTTTTCCACCTTTAGATCTTTTAAAATTCAAAACTTTGGAATTTTCTCGACCTTCAAGTTAGGAAAGTTCGAACTCTTTGAATTTCTCGAACCTCATGTAAAAAAAAAAGCATTCGAAATAATCGAACCCGAACTTTTAGAAACCGTGAAAGCTTCGAACTTTTAGAAATCGAAACTCCGCGGTGTTTTAGAGTTGCGAACTTCTCGAAATCGAACCTCGGTACGGTCGAAAATATCAAAATTTTTCGAATGCGAACCTCAGTTCGGTTAAAAATATCGAAACCTTTCGATATCGAACCTAGGGTGGTTCGCGGCATCCCTACTTTTAACGTCAGCCAAATTCTACGAGGAAGTCCTCACGAAGAACCGCCACAATGACCTCACCGTGGCATCATGTGACGGCATGAAGTGGTTTGACTCGATAAAGTCACGCGACAGCCTGACGTCACGTGACACCATGACGTCACGCGACACCCGAAGTCACGTGAAACCGCGACGTCACACCAGATTATGCTACCTTGCGACGCCGTGGTGTCACGAGGTATCATTGCACCACGCGATATCACGACGTCACCTGACATCACGGTGGCTTGGGACGTCACTGACATGTGCCCTCGTGACGTCCCGCATGTCACACGCTTATCGTAGCGTGTGTCCAGCCCATTTCCAACATATTCTGAGCATGACATCAAACTTCTCGTACGTCAATGCACCGAGTTTCTTTGGAGACATGACGAAAGAAGCGATCTGCGGACACGCCTCTTTCGAAGTGTTTCTGCTTCCAACGTACGTGTTCTTCGAACATTTCTGCAGAGAGTTTTGGCATGCCAAATGTGACAGTACCGCCACTTAAATGAAAAAAACACGCATCAGGCAGTGTCTTCAGACTATCTTTTGAAGGATGCTATAGCAGTATGACTCCGGCTTTAGGCTAGGGCGTAAACACCCTAAATATTACGCCCCATTTTCGGGTACAACCTCGCCACGCTTAAATTTAGGGATTTCAGAATAACGGCTCGTTCCCAACCCCCCCCCCCCCCCCCCCCCCCCGTATTCGCCCGCGTGATTCCTCATTGGGGAATTCAGGTACGCCTAAATCAAACCCCCTGGGTCCCCAGGGTCGGCGAGAAAGGCCAAGGCAATCGCTCCCTGTGCCTCGCTAGAAATCCATTTGGGAATCTTACGGGAGGCGTGGTGTTTGGACAAGTCGATTGTTTCCTCCCCACTTCCTCCCCTTTTTCCCCCCCGAAGTTCCCCGAAACCTGCAGCTGGCCTAAGACGCGGGGCGCGGCTCGGTCGCACAACTCACTGTCGTACGAGGCACCGCCCAACGTATGAAACTTTAATGTTGTCTTCGGTGATTGCGGCCGCCGTCGCCGCTGCCGCACATTACGAGCTTCGTCGACGCGGGCGCGGTCAAAACACCGGCTGAGTAATGGTAGATTTTCTTGTATTGCTTTAAGTGTTTCTTTTCTTTAATATAGAGTAATCAACCGATGTCGGCGACTTCATGAGTCTGAATAGTAGGTTGTTCTGATCCCCTAAACACGGACGACCGAGATAGATGATTGAATCGCTGTTCATGTGACTGACGTCACACAAACACTGACACGCGGCGTATAAAATGGTCTGGCGGGTTTTGTACCGGGTGTTTGAGAGGAAAGAGTTTTCCAGTCCCGCGTAGATGAAGTACTCATTCCAGAAGGCTACAACTCTTTGAGAATGTGACTCTACCGGTTGGGATCGAAGGCGGAAGTTTGAGAACATGACGTTACCTGGACTAAGAGATAAAAAAGAACGACCTAAATTTCTCCATGAGCCAATATTCAGTTAAGTCTAAGTTACATCATCAAAACAAAAATAACGTTGTGGGCGAGTGTCGAATTTGTATCGCCACTTGACAGCAAGACATAAAACATTGTTTTTGTTTTTTGATACCAGATATTATTTCTTGAGATAAGTGGTACAGGCGTCCACATTGTATTTTTTATCGATATTTGTCTTTCGTGGAGGTGGGCTGGTTCAAAAGTTTCCTCCTTCTCTTTCATCTCTTGATCCAGATGACGTCCATTCCTAGCAGCACACTTCCCCGGATCATACTTGGGCCAGCTTGGCGCAAGCTTGGACAAGGCTTGAGCCAAGTTGGCTCTGTACTTCGTTTCAGCTTCGGTCCGAGCGCGGCCGATGTTTTGAGCCGAAGGGCCGATCAAACAGCAAAAGAGGCACAACGTCATGCCGCGCTCTCTGCAGCTGATAGGACCAGCCGGTATTCGCCGTCTCTCTGCGCGTGCTCCTCCGCCGGCCGCTGCGCTTTTTGCGCTGTTTGATTGGCCCTTCGGCTCGTAACATCGGCCGCGCTCAGACCGAAGCTGAAGCGAAGTATAGCTCCCGCCAATCTGGCCCAAACCTGGGCCGAGGAAGTGTGCTACATGGGATGTTTTCAAACGTCCCTGTTCTAACACCACCACTGGCGTCCCATCTGTCCCATTGGTCACGAAGCTTCAGCCTACTGCAAAGCGTAGTTTATTTAGCCGGTCCAAGGAATACGGATCACTTTTCTCGCAAACACCCAATCTAGACGTCCACGTGTTTTTATGTCTATTTGAAGGCCTTATATTTGACATGCGCTCTGAAGTCTCCCCTACCGAAAAACCCAGAATAATTTTTCGCTATCTAGATTATAGAACTGGAAATCTATCTGGATTCTATCTACGACTCAGGCTTTTAAAAAGTATTCCTTTGTCTACAATCTAGATTTCAGTTTTCCAGAAACAGATTGCTTTTTGCACAATCCAAATGGTGAAAAGATTTACTCCGTTTTTGGGTAGGGTCGACATCAGAATGGGAGCTAGTAGTAAATTTGCTTTAGCGTCACGTGACTGAAAGACCCGGATTTGATGGCACAAAGTACACATGAAAAATTAGACGAATAGTGATTTCCTTTGGCCATAGTTCCGTTATTCACAATGGGCCTATTGTCAAAGATGAATTCACTGTTAACTATCAGGAAACATTGAAATTGGGTAGCGTACTTTAAATAAGAAAAATGAATGTACTCAGGCTTAGCATATACATAACAGATTCCCAAAAGCAGGTTTTCGACGCTAGACTTTGGATTGCGATAAAATTCAAGTTGAGATTTTCGCCTGCCCGCAAGGGGTGATTGCCGTTTCCAAAACGTCTGAATTCGGAGTCATGATACGTGAATTACATCAGGATTACAAGACGGAAAAGTTGCCGCGACGCAACTCTGTTTGGAATTTCAAGATTTCAACAAACAATTAAGTTATAATAAAACACCTAAAACGACTAAAGATTCGCATTTATACCACAAATCTTAGGAAAAACTTAAATCATCAAATTATCCTAATGAGCTTGACGTACATATGCACATTTCTCAGCGAGTTCAACGTAACGAAAATACTGTGAGACAAAATGGACCAACGAGCGCGAATGACATAACCGCATCATGAAAATATATATTTGGAGCTGAGTATGAACTATCCCCACTTCTTATTTTTTACTCTGCTAAAGGAAAGATTGCAAACAGCATGGGACATTCCATCGTAACCGGGGACGCGGAACGATAAAAGGTGGACAAAACAACAAGTCTCAAAGTAAGCATCTATTTTGTTTCAACACGAACGCCCTTATGTGTACGTTAAGACCATCACTATAAATAAAAAACACCTCCACTCTACTAGGTCACCGAAAACCGGACACCCCGACTGATCCGGATGATTCAGGCTCCCCCCCCCCCCTCCTTTTACACAAAACAACCATACTGACGACTTCTTTTGAGGGTTTACCAGACTCACGCGATAACAAGGAGCTCAGGCACAGCCCTCAATATTCTTTGAAAACCAAAAAAAAAAAAAGAAAGACGTTAGAGACAAAAAAATCACTTCATTTTACTTGATTAAAGATTAAAACAGCGGAAGGACACGGACAAGAACAAGAAGGTAGACAAACAAGGCGCTGACTTACAACTGAAGTTTATTCGTTCTAACAGCGAGTATAAATACTGTATTGTCACAACAAACAAACATGAATAAAAAGCTTGACCTGGATGCCACGTGCTCACTAGCCATCGCTATGCACTGTCACTGTGTGTCTAAATAGAAACGTTCCTTATCCGATAAAGATAGTGACGGAGTGCTGACACAGTTTTGCCCCAATCTTCCAATTTCGCGCGCCTCAATGATTTCCCGAGTGAGTTTGTCTTTATTTTTCCTAACCACTTCACACTTGTCAAAGACGGGAGCGCGGCAACAGTCTCGGCAGTGCAGGCCAAGGTGACCTGACACAACTCTAAACACGTTATACTTGTGCTCCCGCAGCCAATCATTGAGGCATCGCCCCGTTTGCCCGACGTATCTCCTGCCACACGAGAGGGGAATCGAGTACACTACTCCCTCCACACAGTCTACGAATTGGTCCTTGTGTTTTTTGGTGCAACCCCGCTTTTCTTTAGAACAGGAGTTCACTTTTCTGCACAGCCCAGATAGCTTCTCTGGAGCCGAAAAAACCACATCAACTCCAACCCTACGGCCAACTTTCTTAAGGTTGTGAGATACCTTATGGAGGTATGGTAAAACAGTTACTTTGACAAGTGTGAAGTGGTTAGGAAAAATAAAGACAAACTCACTCGGGAAATCATTGAGGCGCGCGAAATTGGAAGATTGGGGCAAAACTGTGTCAGCACTCCGTCACTATCTTTATCGGATAAGGAACGTTTCTATTTAGACACACAGTGACAGTGCATAGCGATGGCTAGTGAGCACGTGGCATCCAGGTCAAGCTTTTTATTCATGTTTGTTTGTTGTGACAATACAGTATTTATACTCGCTGTTAGAACGAATAAGCTTCAGTTGTAAGTCAGCGCCTTGTTTGTCTACCTTCTTGTTCTTGTCCGTGTCCTTCCGCTGTTTTAATCTTTAATCATGAAATACCAACTAGCCCAAACTTCTACTTTATTCATTTTACTATTTACCGCGAAGAACGGGATGCTTACACCGTTGCCAGAGGTAAAAATACGCATGGTCACTCTCAGAACTCTCCTAACATTTTCATTCCCTTTGTGCAAAACCTGCTTATCCGCCCCTCCCCCCCCCCCCCCCCCCCCCCTCTCAGGCTGACAGCCATTACAGTCTGCAATGTTTAGCGATTTCTGAGTACTGTGCCTCATCTTCTACTGCCCTTTTTAGAGCGCAGCTCTTAGGCGCCCGTTTCCGGCTTGAGCGGCGGCCGTCGCCATCGGCATAACCGCACGTAACCCTCGTAACTCTGGTGAGGGTTACAAGGGTTACTCTCACGAGATTTACCCTCTCGAGGATCACGATGGTTACCCCCGTGAGAGTAGCCCTGGTAACCTTCGTAACACTCACGAGGGTTACGAGGGTTAGTTACCCTACAAGAGTTATCCTAAAAGAGTCACGAAGGTTATGAGGGTTACCCTTACGAGAGTTATGAGAGTCACCCTCACGAGGGTCACGAGAGTTACCCTCACGAGGGTCACGAGAGTTACCCTCGCAAGGGTTACTAGGGTTACCCTCACGAGGGTTACCCTTACGAGGGTCAGGGTGGTTACCCTCACGAGGGTTACCCTTATGAGGGTCAGGGTGGTGACCCTCACGAGGGTCACGAGGGTTACCCTCACCAGGGTTACCCTACCAAGTTTCACGATGGTTACCTTCACGAGGGTTACGAGGGTTACCCTCACGAGGGTTACCCTCGTGACCCTCGTGGTTACCCTCGTGAGGGTTACCCTGACGAGGGCCATTAGGGTTACCCCCTGAGGTCATGTGACCCCCTGAGGTCACGTGACCCCCCTCAGGTCACGTGACCCCCTGATGTCACACAACCCCTGATGTCATGTGACCCCCTGAGGTCACGGGATCCCCCTCAGGTCACGTTACCCCCTCAGGTTACGTGACCCCTGAGGTCACGAGACCCCCTTATGTCATGTGACCCCCCTGAGGTCACGTGACCTCAGGGAGTCACCTATCCCTCACTACGCTTCCATCCTATGCCTCAGCACCCTTCCATCCTCCTCCTCAAGAGCTGCGCTCTAATCCGGCGTTACAGGGAGTTGTAAACGGCTTTCATTTTTATGTATCAAGAGCCTTTAATTCAAACATCACAAATTTGCCCAAGATAAGACAACCCACACCGAAAGGTTATGTCGCACACCAGTTCTACCTGAGAAGTTACATCTGGGTTTTAAGTTTTTTTTTTTTTTGTTTTTTTTTTATCTGGCACCCCTGAAAACCACACAAAAAGAGGGTTGACCTCTCTAGTTAGCGCTGAGTTTTGAAAACTAAATTTACACTGAACCTCTTTGCTGCTGATTTAAAGGTATAAAAGATTCCATGGTTGTAAGGCAGACACACAAGGTAACCGAGAAAAGCTCACCGGACGAACGCTCACTGGACAGAAGCTAACCGGACAAAATCTCAAGGGACAAAAGCTCACCAATTTTTTCATTCCCCGGATAAAAGCTCATCTTTTTTTGCTACCCGGGAGACACACGGGTTGAGATAAAGAGCGGACGCGATGGACATTGCACCGTTTTTAGGAGAACTGGCACCCCATTCCATGGAAAGGTGTCGACTGATAAGCCATAACAGGCAGATAAGCAACGATTTAGGACCACATTTTTAGGTCACCGAAACTGAGCTGTGCTGATAAGACCAAGCTTGCTTGACTCAAGGTATGCCGGAGCACCCTTGTGTCACGCCCAAGAAACTTCGTGAACCGAAGGTTTTGAACGCCAAGAGTGACCGAAGAAACGAAGTCATCCTTCGTGACCTCGCCTTTTCATTGTGCTTATGTCACGCTAAACGTGCACATAAAGGTTAGGCTGTCTCTTAATTAATAATGCTTTGTTTTTCTTGGGGTTCTGGGTAATATTTAAAATGAAATGCTAAGAAAATGAAATTTTCCTGTCATTAAGCGTCAGAGTTATATTTAAAATAAAGGATTATCACAGGGTGATGTAAAAGGGAAACTGAAGCAAAACTGTAGTATACGCATCATTGAGTTTTGACATTTTAAATATATTTTCAAGGAAAGAGAAATGGCCTTTCGGACAAGTACAAGACAGATGACCAATTTAGAAAGCTGTGCGGAATTTTGGATAGGCTGGCGTTCCTTCCACTACAACTTGTGCCCGAAGGACTAACCTACATTAGAGAAAGGTCTACGGGTGACATCGGGGACCTGCTGAACTACTTTGAATGAACGTATGTCAACGGCCCCTTCCGTTATGCTTCTGCCTCTTCTGCGGCGGCACCCAGAGCGAATTCTTCCCTTTGGCTTACTGTGCGCCGACGAAGACCGGAGTTTCCCTCAGAGCGGCGGAATATAATAGACGCCACAATTCAAGATATAGACCGGACGAATAACACCTGCGAAGGATGGAACACCGGGTTCGAGAATCCCGCCGGCCACGCCCATCCAAGTGTCTGGAGGCTGATTGAATTCCACAGCGAAATCAGGCGCTCGGTACCACGGCATTGGCACATGCCCGGCGAGGTGAACCCCCGGAGAGAAGCGGGTACAAAAAAGCACCCTGCGCCTGCAGAATCGTTTGAAAAATATTTTCAAGGGGTTCCAGGTACACCCAGATCTACCAAGGCTGCTAGAGCCATTAAGGAACTGCATTCGCTTTTAACCAATCGATAAATGAAATTGTTTCTATTCTTGTGGACAAACCATGCTCCGGTCAGATTTAATTTATCGTCGAATTTTAGTGTCGCACGCATACACCCAAGTTGTCCGCATTCATGTTAAGACCAGCATAAAAGTTTCCCCTTTTGAGCTTTTGTCGAGGTTGTGAGAAAATTGGTGAGCTTTTGACTGTGAGCTTCTGTCCGCTGAGCTTTTGTCCGGGATTGCACAGACAACATTCTTTACAACCGGTTTTTCTAGAGGAGCCAAACTGAACCTTCCCAACACGTTGAGCACAACTCTAACAGTTTCATTTCATTTCATTTCATTTATTGTTCTCTCAGGGCCCGAAGGCATTACAGAGAGGAGTGGTTTTTTTTTAAACGGAAACATATGAGTATAACGATATATAAGGCAAGACATAAAACAAAAGTTATTGAACATAAAAAAAACTTAGTAATGGCAATGTTAAAATCAGTAGCATCAGTTATCGACACTATGGGTGCAGGAAGGCGATTCCAATCTATTGAGGTCTGAGGGAGAAAGGAGGCATTGAAAGAAGAGGTGTTACACAGGGGGACGCCCACTTTTAGATGGTGATTAGTTCGTAGCGAAATGTAAGATGGTTCTAAGAATAATGTTTGAAGTTGCATCCCGGCAATGGCCCGCTTCCAAGAGACGCAACTTGGGCAACTCAACTGCCTGTCCGACTCAATGCATGCAATACTTTTTTCAGGCGTTATCAACCACAGACGCAATTTCACCCCTTTTAACTATGTTCGAATGACAGCTGTCTGATGCGAACAATGTTTTTGCCGATTCCTTGCCGTACCTCCAGCACTGTTACCAACACGCTCGTTTTGTACTTAATAAGTAGTGCATTTCGCCCTTAAGGGTACTTCAGTCCGTGTACGTCAAATCTTGGCCCCTGTCTACTGTTACACTTCTTAACCGCCTCTACCCCCCAACCCTTCCTCGAAAACACAAATCAAAATGTCGTCTACATGGCGACGGACAACGACAGGTCCACTCACAAAGGACCGCACAAACGTGTCAACGTGAACATCCATCTCGTTAAAAAAAAATTCGGACAACAATGGCAGAATTGATGACCAGATACACACTCTCTCTTTGTGAATAAAAGGAGAACACTCAAAGTCAACAACAACAACATGCAAAGAAAATAAAAATTTGCAGGAAACAAACCCTGTGTAAAATAGCCTGTATGAGCCCAAAGAAGACGTTACCTCTGGGGATGCAAAGTTTTTCAAACTGATGTGATGAAGACGACGGACAATTATTTCATCTAGGCAATAATTAAAAACGAACAAAAAGCGCCAAAAAAAGACAGGGACACAGACGAAGGGAAACAGGAAACTCAGTTGAGAGTGCGCCTTGTCCTGTTTCCCTTTGTCTGTGTCACTGTATCTTTTCGGCGCTTTTTGTTTGCAATGAACCTACTGGCCCAAATCTCCACTTTATTGCAGTAATTAAAGTCGAGGAAGGAAAAGAAGTTATTCATTAAATGAAAGTCGACGAAGGAAAAGATGTTATTCAGGAAATGGTTGTTAGTCCTGCGGAGTGCATGTGTATGTTCCTTGTGTCTCTCCCTCTCTGTCTTGTATATTTCTTCCTCTGTTCAGCTGGCATATCCCATAAGCATGAATAACCAACCTGCTCAGCTTCATGCAATGACATCTATATAAAACTCTAGATTGGTAAAAAAAAACAACTAAATCAATCCCAGTGAGAGACTGAAACTTAGCTAGATTATCATCACACCACCTTCTGACCCCCAATAACAGCTCCGACTTATCCACAGAGTAGTACAAGGCTTTGATGTCTAAAGTCGTCTGTGTGCCTTACTACCTCTAAATCTCCCATAGCTTTAAATGAATGGCAAAGAGGTTCGGTGTAAATTTATTTTTCAAAGCTCAGCACAAATTAAAAACGTTAACCCCCTTTTCGGGTGGTCCTCAGGGGTCTCAGAGAAAAACATAGAAATTCATATGTAACTGTTCAGGTAGTTGTAATATACGGCGTTCCGTTGCGGTGTGGGTTGTCTTACGTTGGGCAAAGTGGTCATTGCTTAAATGAAAGGCTCTTGAGACATAAAAGGGCAGTAAAAGATAAGGCACAGTGCTCGAAAATCGCTAAACATGTTGTAGACCGTAATGACTGTCAACTTCAGTGAACGAATACCCAGGTTTTGCACACAGAGAAAGAAAATGGTAGGAGATTGTGCGTATTTTGACCCCAAGCAAGGGTGTGAGCAAACCGTCCTTGGCATTGTATAGTAAAATGAAGCGTCTTTTGTGTCTCTGAGGTCTTGCCTTGTGGGTTTTCCAAGACCAGTTGTCTGTGCTTGAGTTGCCTATTATAGGGCTGTGCGGCTGACGTTTCGCCGCGCATACGCAGCGCCACTCCTCCCCCTGGCGAAGCGCGCCCATACTTCTTAGCAGCACGAGGAGCCGACGACGCGGGAGGCGGTTGCGCTTGTCGTGCTTGCCTGCCACTTTGTAAAGTAATGTACCAAATGCAAAAGGCACCCAAATGCCATAGCATCCTATTAAACAGAAAGGTATCTGTCTCGTGAAAAGTGTTTTATTGGTTCCTCAGAGGTTATTCAAGAAAGATCACCAGAAGCATGAATCGCTAGCTGTGCGGAGGACAGGGTTAGTTATTGTCTCTCTATCTCGTCGTATGATTCAGTAATGCAGCTTCGCTTACTTGTCACGTTAATAGGGACTTTTCGTAGATCATACGCCAGAGCATGCAGTTTGCGTGGCCTGGGAAAGCCGTCACTTTCAGGGCGAACTGAACTGGCGCCCATGGGGCCCGTAATTCAATGGTGACGTTCTAAGATAAGTCCCTAATATAATTACTATTATGGTTCCCCATGGTTGTCCACAATAGAAACCCGAATATGTTGTGACCATTTTTTCAACAACTTTAAATTAGAGTACCAAGCTCACTTTGCTTACCCGCCAATTTTGTCCCCTGATGTTAACTAGAGAATGCGGGTAAGCGGCAGTCTTGAGAAAAAATTGGGCCGATAATCGTAGCCCCTATTGCGTACTTACTTATACGCATATTTGAAAGAAAAAATTAATTACTGTATTCTTTTCTTCTTTTTTTTTCTACATTATTAAAATGATGTATTTTGTGGGTACTCTGGCGGCTCCCCAGCCCAGCTACCCGACTCCGGGGCACAGGTGGCGAACTTTTCCTGCGTGGCGGCGACGTCACGCCGGCCACGCGAACATCGTACCTAGATAAGGCGGATGACAGGCGCGGGCAGTCGCTGCCTGAACTCAGGCGCCGCTGGTAACAAGGTTAATCGTCTTGTCCATGTCCAATCAAATATGGTTTCTTGTTGTTGAAACTGTTGACTCCGTATTACCCCTCGGGGAAGGGTATGCAGCAAGAAAAACCGACCACAAGTTAGCCCACAATAGGCATAATTACTTTCCAAGGGCCTCTCGAAATTAGCCACCGAAAAGTCGCTGGGTCGATCAATTTGAGCGTGGTGGCAACGATATTCCTAATGTAATAGATACAATGGTTTTCCGTGGCTGTCGACAAAATAAACCCGTATATGCAGTTAATGTTGTTTTAAACAAGTTCATATTTGAAAACCCAGCTCACTTTGTTTACCTGCAAATTTCGATGAATCAGTGGAGACTCTGTCAAGAAAAATAGACCCATCAACCGTAAAAGAGACAGGAAGAGGTATCTCTCTTCCACGGTTAATATTTTTAGTTTTTTTTCGCCCCTGTCTCAGGCAATTCAACCAAATTGTTAATATACACCCCCAGCCCTGCGCTCTCACTGAAGTTTTACTGAGTTCGTTCCCGATTCTTACGAGATAAGGCGAGTAAGCAGCGAAAGACCTGATGGCAAGTGAGGAACATGCCGTATTGCGCACTAACGGAGAGCCTAGTTGAAAGGAAATTTATACTGACGGCTCTACTCTAGCTTTTTCTTATCTATTATCAAAATGATGTAGTTAACCTAAAACAAGCATAATTACTTTCCAAGGAACCCCAAAATATTTGACTCTAGGACATTTTTCGGTCGACCAATAAGGCTGTGTTGGCAATGTTAGAGGTATCAATTGAAAGTAATATAAAGAGGACGAGGACAGGGCACGTCGAAGGCCTATATAACTGAGCATTCAGGACTGAAATTTAAAATTAAATAATCTTTTGCAGAGAGAGTGAAGTAATATTGGCGATCCTTTCCTGGCACAAAGACTGAAGATTTATCAAATTTAATTGTTCCTAAGCAGCAAACAAATCAAATAGTGTCGCAAAAAATCTTAGTAGTCAACCACAACAGTGTTCAAAATTATAATACTGCAGTCACATAAAAATAGGTTAAAAAAGGCGACGCTTTACGACGCAAATGCAAGTCGATTGGAGATCACTCTCTCACTAATAACTAGTAACTAATAAGTGGGTTACTGAAGCACGTACATCATGAATTGCGATTCTACCGCTACGACGGCAGCGGCAGATGTGCCCCAGCACAGCAGGGTGTCGCAGCATATTGTCACGAACGAAGAGCTAATAAAACACAGAATAACTCAGAAAACTAAACGTTTAATGGGGTGAACTTGCGCCCAAAAGAAAAAAGAAGACGATAGCAACAGAGCGTCGCGGGCGTCGAAGTCGGCGAGACAACAGGGTCGAACGGTGAGGCGAAACTGACTGGCTCGCCAAACGGAGCCCTTTATGTGCACGCGGGGGCTTCTGGAATGATCGAGGTTCGACGCGCAGAACATTCGGACCTAGAACAAGCAACAGGATTCTCGAATTTACCAGAGCACTAAATTGCAGGAATATACAAAAGATGCGTCGCTCGCAGGAATCGAACCATGGCTTTTCGCGTGGAAGGCAGGCACAATTACCTTTAGGCCACTCGCGCGCTGCCTACTTGGCCAGCTGCGCGCGAGGCAATGTAGACTTTATTACAGAAAGGGGGCGAGAGAGAAAATAGAAAAGGGTTAGGGGGCGCTTTCCACCTTGCTGGGTCGGTAGAAAGAGTGAAAGTCCCGGATGAGAGGCTTGCCGGATGTTGGGTGTTTGCAGTGCCCGAACTTCGTTCGTCTTTCTTCTCTGTTCTAAACTCGCAAACTTAATTAGAGGAATACGGGCTTCGATGGCGACAGTCCCCCAGTCATCGGGACACCATAGCTCGGTCATAGGGTGCACGAATAACTACAGAAAGCGTCTATTCCTTACCGAGGATTTATGTAGCTTGCAAAGAATCCGGCAAGGCGAGAGCTTTCCACATGACCCCGGTCTCCGGCGGCAGTGGATTGCGTCCGTAAGCCGAAAAAACGTTTACTCAACCGCATCCTCTCGACTGTGTTCGGAACATCTTGTGAATAGAGCATTCATTGAACCCTGTACCGCCGATGAACATGGGGTACACTCGAAAGGTGCGTGCGAGTTTTCTCGGAATAATTGATCTTTCAGCTTCTAAAATGTTGTAACTGAATTCATCTTAATATTGATATTTTGCAGTAGTCACATTGATTCGATTTTATCATCCACAACCCTTAGTTGACAGCTTATTTCCGCCGCCGGGTGTGGCTGGAAATCGTTGAAATTTAGTTCTATCGGTTCTCCTGAATCGCGATCTCCTGGGGTGGTACCAGAGAGCCGGCAAAAGCGCTCCTCGGAGTGTCGCTGGTGAGTTGTTTCCCCTGATTGGGCGCTTTGAAGCGCTGGATAGTTGCTGCAGGGTACCTCTCGTGTGTTCCGATCTGCGTTTTCTAGCCCATTGTGCACGTTTTTTTCTTCGAGTCATGGCATTTGCCAGTGCGGCGACGGGGGGAACAGCGGCAGCGAAAGCGCCAGCGATAGAGATCGGAGGTGAGTACTCAAAATGCAGCATCAAAAAGTAAAATAATTTGTGGCTGCTTTGAGGCTTTCTGCAGTTCGATATGAGTACATTCATATATACTCATATCATTCATTCATCCACAAGGGAATATAAGAACACGGACCTGCAAGATAAAAGCAGCGCAGCAAAATGAACGGCAGCACCTACGGGTGTTTCCAAAAGTTAATTGAAGTTCCGTGTCGCGTATCGTCGGTTGATTACTAAAAACGGCTACGTTTAATTAGGAGCTTTGCAAGCAAAAAAATGATGAATTGCTCATCAGTTCCAGTCATGCGAAAAGCGATGGAGCTTAAAAAAATCGGAGCCACACTCGCCTTGCCGGATTCCATGCAAGCTCCAGAGGTAATCGGACAATATTTGAGGCTTTCTGTCGTTATTCGTGCACCTTATCACCCAGCAATGGTGTCCCGATGTCTGGGGGACTGTCGCCATTGAAGCCCGTGGATTTAATTAAGTTTGCGAGTTTAAAACAAAGAAGAAAGCGCGAACGAAGTTCGGGCACTGAATACACCCAACACCGGCTAAGTGTCTCATCAAGAACTTTCAGTCTTTCTACTGAACCAGCGAGAATAAAAGAGCCGGTAGCCCTTTCCCCTTTTCTCTCTCGCTGTCAAAATGGCGCTACCCACGACAAAACAGTCTAATGTAGGAGTTTTTTTATTTTTTATTTTGTTTTTTGATTCGTTCAAAATATTTGGGAACAGGTGAGCGGTGGCCTTATTGACGTTCGGTTTTGTTTTTTTATTAGAACTTGACCCAGAGTTGCGATCAGGCTGTGCATGCATCGTCATCAGAAAACTGGATCGCATTTAAAAATCAGCTGAATTCTATCCTCATAAACTTCGTTCCAAGAATCAAAATTCCGAACAAACCTTTACGTCCGTGGTTTTCTAAAATCTTAAGTCTGTTTTGAACTAAAAGAAACGCTTGTACAACAGGGCTGTGGAAAAGAACACTAATTTGTCTCGGGACTTGTATAATTACCATTCATCTATATGTGCTTTCGAAATTAAAAAAGCGAAAACAACATTCTACAGAGATGACCTAAATGGCCTTCTGAAGTCAAATTCAAAAAAATTCTGGAGTTGCATAAATCTACCCAAAACAAGTTGTAATCATAACTTTACGGATGCGGAGGGAAATAGATGCACTGACCTTGAAACTGCCAACAATTTTAATGAATGTTTTAGTGAAGCTTTTACCAACGAATCGTTTCCGTTACCTTCTTGTGAATTGACCTATGAGCACGCTTTCTTGGAAAAGATCACTGTTTGTTCACGTGGTGTAAGTAAACTCATCGAAGACCTTCCTTATCGTTCCTCGCCAGGCATAGATGGCATTAACACTAAACTATTGAAACTTACGCAGCCATTCTCTAGCGACATACTAGCTTTACTGTACCAGCAATCCCTCGAAGATGGGCATTTGCCGAGTGATTGGAAGCATGCAAAAATAATTCCGGTTCACTAGTCTGGTGACACGTCACGCTTAAATAACTACAGGCCTATAACGTTAACGAGCATCCCTTGTAAAATATTAGTGCATATCATATATAGTCATATTATTAATTTTGTCTTGGAGAACAACATTCTTTTTGAGGGACAACACGGCTTCAGAAAAGGCAAATCGCGTGAGACTCAACTTTTCGAGCTTGTAACCGATCTTTATGATAACGTTCATTCGCTCCAACAGACCGACTTGATATTTCTAGACTTTTCCCGGGCTTTTGATTGTGTACCGCATCAGCGGTTATTACAAAAACTTGAAACGTTGAATATAGACCCCTCACTGATATTTTGGATTAGACAATTCCTTACAAACAGAACTCAATCCGTTGTAATTTCTGATCAGTTGTCATCGTCCACTGACGTTAAGTCTGGCGTGCCCCAGGGCTCTGTTCTGGGATTCCTTCTCTTCCTTATATATATAAACGAACTCCCTGTTAGCATTTCTTCAACGATTCGACCCTTCGCAGACGATTGTGCATTGTATAAAGAGATAGTACATATAGGCGACACCTCGACACTTCAAACCGATCTGAGCTCTATTGCTTCGTGGTGCGACAAGTGGCAAATGCGAATTAACATAGATAAAACCAAATATATGACCGTGACAACAAAGAAAACATCAATTAATTGCAGCTACTCTATCAACGGTGTCCCTCTGGAAAAGGTAAATAGATATAAGTATCTGGGTGTTTTTATTTCCGATAGTCTTAATTGGTATGACCATATTAACTACTTAGTTGGGAAAGCAAATCGTTCTTTAGGATTCATCAGGCGGAAGTTGTTTTTAGCTCCTCCCGAAACTCGGTTGCTAGCTTTTATGTCCTTTGTCAGATCGCAGCTCGAATACGCCACCATCATATGGTCTCCCCACCAGGACTACCTGATTGACCAAATTGAAAGAATTCAAAACAAAGCCGCGCGCTTTATATTTAGTGACTATTCACCTTACACGAGCGTTTCGGCACTGAAACAAAGGGCTAATTTACCTTTATTAAAATTCAGGCACAAAGTCTCCCGTCTACCTTCATTCTCAATATTTATTACTGGGTGATTTCAGATAAGATCGACCAAAGGATGGCTAGTCGACATCTTCAAATCAACTGATGTTTTTATATGTTATTGTCTAGTGTCTGGCATGAACGAATCCAAACTTAGTTTTGACTAGAAAAAATACTTGGGGACAGGAAAAATCGTAAGGCATGAGGTGGTGGACAGTTGCATTAACGCGCACTGATGGAGGGGGCCCGTTTGAGAGTGAATAACTAAAGCGATAACATTAGGAGAACTCTAATACGTTTTAGGCGCAAACTATGGGTATAGCTTGCTTGTAATATAAAATAATCATATTTATTTAAAATTTATTTATTTTTCTAAAAATTGACAAACATGCCTGCTCGAACGACAAATGGCAAAATTTGGAGGTCTGTATCTCATGAAATAATTTAATCATTATGATATAATTTGCAGATATTATTCTACTAATACATAGCTAATATTTAAAAATAACTAAGGTATCTGTGTGATACAATAGTTAGGATATATTTAGTCAAACATGAAAAAAAAATCAAACAAAGAAAAATTCCGATGCGAATATAAAAAAAAAAAACACCACCCTCGATTTTTTTAAATTTAGGTAACCTGTTATACTCTATTTCGGCATTCATTTCCATTAAAACATGTTGGATCATTTTATTGAGAAAGAATATACAACTCCCCAAAGTAGGGTCCTTTTTCAAAGCCTACACTTAGCAGTGTTTTATACAAGAACTGACTCTGAGTTCCAGTTTCAAGAAACCAACACACATCTTTTATATATTTTTATTCAGATGAGGCCAATGATAACTAAAGAAATCGTTCACACACTTAAATTAAGGAGAAACTACTGTGTACAAAGAGGTATCATATTACGGACTAGTGATCCGAGAAAAGATCATGCAGCCATCGGCCACTAGGAACTTTGTTTACTTTATTCTCCTGCGACACTATATGCTATTCCCTCTTCCGCTCTACCTTCATCTCTCTCTCTCTCTCATATATATCCCTGATATATATCCAGAACAAAAACATGTTCAAGCATTCCCTTTCTGCGTGATAGTGTTCTGTGGCTAGCAAAAATCATTTCCTCGCTGAGCTCACGATTATGGCAAAATAGTTGCCGGAAACCGCAGACGACACTCGTCGCTAGTTCTGGCAAAACGGCCGATACAATCTGTTTTTCGCATTTCCCCGCTCGCTGTCAAGGACAAGGGGGTTCGCTTCAACCAGCAAAACATGGCCGCCGACGCCTGTTTACTGAGCAGTCATGCCTGTCGCCGTCTCACTCGCTGGCGTCACGGGCGATAATATCAGGCACAAAGGGGCACACCAACCGGCAGCATTATCCCCAAATACTCGAGCCTCGCGTAAATACATAGAGTGTAAACGCTGTCGCCATGTTATCGTAGTAAGACCGCCCCCCCCCTCCCCCAACGGGGGACTGCAGTACGCGACGGCGTACTAACACAACGGCGACGATATCGACATCGCGGGCTCCGAATTTTCCCATAGTTCTACTCCACGGGCATTTCTCGAAACGCTTGATATTGTGTACGCCCGCCTGGAAGGATTTCAGGCGCGTAGTTAAGATAAGGCGGTTCTCCGCGGCAAAAGAAAGCAATTTCACAAAAGCTTAAAAGCGGCGGCGACGCGTGTGCGGTGAACGCTTGTAGTTTTGGTGTAGACAGGGTGTCTGTGTTCTCGTTGTTGACACCAGCCGGCGATAAGGCACTGCAGGCGGTAGCTCAGTACAGCAAGGGCTAATCCGAGTGACCATCAACGTAACCCCACCGCCAACCCCTCGCGAACCGGTCGCCGACATGGCTCAGGCTGTGTCATGAACCACGTGGTAGAAGCTCGGGTGCTTTCATATCAGCGCGTGGATGGACGACAGTGCGATTCCGGAAAGTCTTTTTCGAAGGCCGCTGACCACAATTTTTTGTCTGGAGACTTTCCCTCTTTCTTCCTTTGACGTGGATCAAGCTTTGCCGACAGCCTCAGTTGTGACCTCTCTTTTCAAATGTACGTTTGCAGTGAGTGAGCTCCTCAGCCTCGGACTTGTCACATGTGCATTCAGTACTTCTTTCACTTGGCAATTATATGCCATCAGTTGGGGTTTAATTTCTATTATTTATGTATACATTATGAAGACGTCCTGGAGCTCCGAACGAGTGTTTTGTGCAGATTACTTTTGCAAACACAAAAAGACTATACCAAAGCAGCGGAATTTTCGAAGTGTTGGCGAGTTGGACCTAAACTCGTTGAAGCAAATTCTTCCGCCTGACTTTTCCACCAAAGTGAGTGCGACGGACTACCTGTGCTACCATTGCTTCATGCACATCACTAAGGAGATCTCGATGCGAAGCTCAGAGCAGTGCCCTGACATATTTGTGCCAGCTGAAGAAGCAATTGAAGATCTAAATCGCAGCATACTACCTACAGATGTGTCGCCGCTGAGACAACCAAGCGTCGTAAGAAGTCGGGACAGGCCTGCCTATGTCAAGAGAGAGCAGACAGAACTGGAGCAGGTTGCTGTCAAGAATATACGCTCAAGGCTACGTATTGCGTACGACAGGGACGCACCATTGGGGTCGTCCGAACCAACATGCTCCACATGCACTGAGTGGGTGGACAACTTTCGGCAGGCCTTTGAAACCGCCACCTCTCTCCGGGAACGTTGTCAACTGCTTACACTCCTGCCGTCAACACTGACGAAGAATGAGGTTCAAAAGATGATTCCACAGGCCTCAATGTACCTCATCAGTAAATCCCGAAAACTCAAGGAAAAGCATGGCGTGTGGTATGAGCCGGATCCTTACACGAGGTGCAAGGTGAGCCCTGAGAACCTGCCTGCTGCCCTAGAGTACTTCACGAAAGACGAGCTACAATGTTCGCGCCAAAGTCCCAACCAGAAGGACGTCATCTCTGTCAAGCTCAACGGAGAGAAAACGTTCGTGCCAAAGCGCGTCATGACACGCTCAATACGAGAGGCCTTCCGTATATACAAAGACAAGCATCCCGATTCCGGCGTTGGGCTAACGAAATTTTATTCGTTGCGCCCTAGATGGGTCCAATGTATTCCACACCAGGAAGTGTGCGTTTGTGTGCGCTGCGCCAATTATTATCTTTGTATTGCCGCTCTAGAGAACGTTTCAGGCTCAACATTCAACACTGGTGAAATGAACTCGGCATTTCTGTGCGACCCAGCAACAGAACTGTGCCTTCAAGGAGACTGTGATCACTGCCCAAAAGGCCAGTTTCTTACACTCCAGGAACTTGATATCCCGGAGGATGAAGAGATGGTGCTTGCAACATGGGAGTCCGGCGACCTTGTGAAAAAAACTTTGGAACCTGAGACTTTCCTAAAAGTCATCCGAGTGACGGTTGGAAGTTGGGTACTTCACAACCATATCCGGCATACGCAAGGTAAAGCGATCTACGATGAAAAACAGTGCATGCAACGCGGGAGCATTGTCTTTCATTTTGACTTTGCTGAAAACTGGACCATCGTGCTTCCTGACGAAGTGCAAGCATATCACTGGAAAAAAAAACAAGTTTCGATATTTACATGTGTAGTGACGACAAGAAAATCTACAAACAGCTTTGCCATCATCAGTGAGGACCTGTGTCACGACGCCGCTCACGCTTGCTTGGCTCTAGAAAACGTGAAGGAGTGGGTTGAAGACAACGTTGCGGTATACTCGTACGTGACGTACGTAAGTGACGGCGCCGCCAGTCATTTCAAGAATCGCTACCAGCTTCCCCAATTTGCAAAGGACGATTGCCCACAAGCCCAGTGGTTATTTTCTGCATCTGGACATGGGAAAAATGCATGTGACGGAGTTGGCGGAATCGTGAAGCACCGGGCCACGCTGAACAACCTGAGAGAACGTTCAGTAAGCGCAATTCAGACGGCCAGGACAATGGTGAGCGTTCTATCAAAGAAACTGAAAGGCGTGCATCTTGTATATCTGGACGAAAATGAGGTTGTTCGGTATCATGAACAAAAAAAAGAAGAGTGGCTGACGGTGCGCGCCTTCCCTGGCATTTAGTCTTGGCACGCGTGGCGGCTCAGCAAGTCATCAACAGAAGGGACCTGTGACGTATATGTAGCACGGACAGTCGGATCTGCTTGGAAGCAACTTTATTAAATGGGTACAGCGAGGAAAACCTTAGCGTAAAGTGCCGAATTTGATTTCCCAAGGACTGCTCATTTTGAATGCAGGGACATCTTATTTATCACATTTTTCTTCACGGGGTATTTAACCTACTGTTTTTGTTGGTGGTTACTAATAATTTTTATCTGATCACTATAAAAAAAAAATCCCAAAATGTTATCCTCGAGCAGGATAAAATATATCGGCTTGCCACGATTCATTCATACACCGAGAGCATCGAAGCTGCTCCAGTTAGGCACTATGGCATCCGTCACCTGAAATTGTTTGTAATCGTAAATACACAGCCAACCTAAATATCTTACTATTATATCTTTGGTTTTGTGTGTGGAAGTAAAGTTCTTTATTTTACTCTAGATGTAAAATATACCGGAAGGTACAACTTCACACTGCATCATCTTTTCTCAAATCATTAGTCTCTAATATGATACCACTTTGTACGCTTATGTAAAATGCTGTATATAGTTTCTCCTCCCTTTTACTGTGTGACCGATCGCTCTTTTTATCAATGACCTCATCTGAATAAATGTATATAAAAGATTTGTGCAAGTTTCATGAAACTGGAACTCAGAGTCACTTCTTGTATAGGACACTGCTAAGTGTAGGCTTTGAAAAAGGACCCTACTTTGGGGAGTTGTTTCTTCTTTCACAGTGCAATGATGCAACGTGTTTTTAATAGAAATGAATGCCGAAATAGAGTATAACAGGGTACCCAAATTTTAAAAAAATCGAAGGTGGTGTTTTTTTTTTATTCGCATTGGAATTTTTCTTTGTTTGATTTTTTTCCCATGTTTGCCTAAATATATTGTAACTATTGTTTCACTCAGATACCTTATTTATTTTTTTCGATAATAGCCATATATTAGTAAAATAATGTCTGCAAGTTATGTAATAATGATTAAATTATTTCATGAGATACAGATTTCCAAAGTTTGCCATTTGTCGTTCGAGCAGGCATGTTTGGCAATTTTTAGAAAACTAAATAAATTTTTAATAAATATTATTACTTTATATTACAAGCAAGTTGTACCCATAGTTTTTTTGTAAAAAGTTTTAAAATTCTCCTAATTTTATTGTTTTAATTATTCACTTTCAAACTTGCCCCCTCCATCAGTGCGCATTATTGCAACTGTCCACCTCTCCCTGCCTTACGATTTTTCTTGTCTCCAAATTTTTTTTCTGGTCAAAACTAAGTGTGGATTCGTTTATACCAGACACTAGACAATGTCATATAAAAATATCAGTTGATTTAAAAATGTCGACCAGCCACCCTTTGGTCGATCTTATCTGAAATCACCCTACTATAATGTTAGCCTTAAGGAACTCTTATTACCCCCCCCTCATCGCATCTTTCCCAGACATGATCACCCTCACAAAATTCGTTTATCAAATTGTCGCACTAACCAGTTTCGCAACTCGCCATTACAGCTTGCCATTGCAGAATGGAACTCTTTGCCCCACCACGTTGTAGATATCATAGACAAAAATGAATTCAAATCATCATGTGAACGTTTGTTTCACTTTTCCATGGAATGAATCGCGGGATGGCGTCTTTCTTGTTTTTCATGTGCAAAGATGGTCTTTTCTCTCTCTTTTTGTAGCCTGGTTGGCACGTTGTTTCCTGTTTGTGTAAGAGTGTATTCGTTTCGAGTGGGTGTATTGCATTGTTTCTTGTTTATTAAGCAAATATGTACAATATGTATCGTTTCAATATTTTTGTCGAAAACCTTGTACTCTCCCCTCATACAAAGCCCGAAAGGGCGCTTTGAGGTAAATTAAATAAATAAATAAATAAAATTAACTTCATTCGGATGAATTAGAACAGGCGCGGCATGCTTCCGGCAGCCGGGAACTCCAAGTTTCTAAGATCACTGACGTGAGTTCAAGGAGTGCATGCGACAGCGCACCTGTGCGCGAAAAGGCAATTGAGACAATATTGGATCCTCATCTTCGTCCGAATAGCCCTGACTTTGAAGAGCAAGCGAAACCGCGAAGAAAAAGTGCATTTGTCTTGAGGAGGATGTTACAGTCGACGCTGTCTTGCACCTGCGAGACGCACTCCGCAGACGACACATGTTCTTATGCCTGGACTATTATTCCTCCACTCTGGAGACGTGACACACAAGCAACCTTTGTTGAGAAAGTTCCGCTACGTAAAAAAACATGATCACAGTTTTCCAACATCCAGAATACCTCTACGCGGTCCTCGCCATTGCTACTGGCAGCACGATGGGATGAGCGAACGGCTAATTACGGCGAATTTACGCCATGGCGAGGCGCCCCTGGTATCGCTTTATAGCAAAGAATGCACGTACCGGTAATATTTCATACTTATTTTATGAAAGCTTTACAGGATGCGCCGAAAATATTATAATTTACAATACAAATTAGTATACACGGAAAAAGCGACGAAACAGGTAAAGAAAACCCATTTTTGAGAGGTGCGGAAATATTTACATACTACTTCAGATAAAAATGCACAAAATGTAAAAATATTGTGTCTTTAAATTACTTTTACGAATATAGAAATAAGTATACGTTTAGCCATTATTGTTGTTGCGTTAATGATGCAGAAGCTGAACTATATATTTTGTTTAATGTGGAAACATTGCGTGCCAATATTTAAAAGCTACGTCTCTCATTTCTTTTAAGGAAGTGACTATTTCGACGTCCACCGTTAAAATATCTATAAATTCACTAGGACGTTTCTGACGTCATTTCCTCATAACATCAAAGTAGTGGTTTTATTATTTCGACGTCCACCATCGATGCAGCCGCCGCACTAGCGTTTCGTGGTTCCGTGTGTCTTTCTGTTTAGTTTCTGATGGTGTTGTCAGTGTTATGTTGACGTGTGGACGGAGTCATGCGTCGCGTGCGTAAGACGTTTCGTTCCTAGTTAGCTGTGAAAATGGTATAAATATCTTCAGCGTGTGTGTGGGACTGGCGGACTGGCTCGAAAGTTGATCCTTTCGGACGCGGCACGGTCGGTGGAGTTGTTCTGAGCTCGCCGGCCATTTCAGCACGCGTCTCACTTAAAATTTAAAATATACAACAATGGCGAGCTGAATATTCCTTCGTATTATTGACTGCATGTAAAAAATGTAACTGCGTACACTACGTAGCACTAAAAATTCGGCACGATTTTCGTGCCTCCATATCGTGCGAACGCGTTCTCGCAAGGTTGCCGTCTGGCTTGGCATTTGGCTCTCACCATGCTTTTACTCGTGTTTTCTGAGTTTCTTTTTTAGTTTAGACTTTTTTATGGTGCGTATTCACGAGTGGGTTAACCAAGAAACGGTCGGGATGCTAGACAAAAGCAATGAAGTTTGTGAATGAAAATATGGCCGCTTTAATGTTTCTTGACCGATGCGAGTGGACGAAGTTTCTGGCGGTTGTACGAAATACACGAATTTTTCAATCAACTAAATTTTATGACACGAGACTCAGCTCTTTTCTTTGTATAAAACACGGGAAATAAACACTAAAAACAACGCTGTTGCATTATGCAATGTTGGGCACAGCAAAGCAAGCATTTGCATGCGGCCTGACAGCTGACGTACTACTCTCATAAGTTGTTTTGCGATCCGCCATTCCAGATCACTCAAGAGATAATAAACTGCAGTGTACTGTATTTTTTTTTTGTAATGCGTGTTGATTCGCGACGCCGCATGCAAATAAACTATTTGTTTGACCTCCATTTTTGATCAAGCTTCTATTACGAACTCCAAAGCTCCAAATTTCCAAGTGTAAGATGTCAAAATATGTTTTTTTGACGTGGGACTTCAAAATAATTTTGAGTATATCTACAAGTTTTTGGAAGTGGGGAGTCGCGGACGTTAAAATAATATCTAAAATAGTTTTGAAAGTGGACGTCTAGATATTCACTGCTCTTTTTTTTCGGACTTTCCTCAAGCGTCCGCAGTCTCTTGAACTACCCTCTGATGGCAAAATATTTAGTAACATTTGGTCTCCACGAGAGAAAAAAACGACAACAAGCCTTCCCCAAATTGAGATAGCTTGTCTTCGTTATAGGGGCTTCTACGCACGACTTTGGCTCCAAAGTGACATCATCTACAGCCGAAAAATGCTCTGCAGCGTTACTTCTCAATCGTAGGGTGTAGGAAGTCGTGCTATCTCTAGCTTAGATATTTGTATTTCATTGCGACACCAATTAAACCCTCCCCCCCCCCCTCCACCCACCCCGCTCATCAACAATCCCTTGGCTTTTTGCTTACGAAGGACTCTCGGTGGACGTTACCGCTGCCGACAGTTCAGGACTGTACACACAACCCCTTCACGTAAAACGTAAAGCCTCCACACGAGATGCAGTGCCACTGCGAAAGTAATGCTAGGGATGTAGTGCGACAGATAACAAACCAGCTTACTTTATCTTAGTATCGATGCGTATACCATACAACGGAATACAGATACAAGTTGATAACTACAACGTTTTTATTCTTGGGTGTTTCGACGTCAGTTAATACAAGAATGGTATGGAGCGTGTATTGTATTTTCCTGTAAAATATGTGTTATATGAAAGGCATTTCCTTGAGAGATGCACTCATATGCGGAAACCGGATGTTTCACAAAACGTAGGCCAACTCGTTCTTGTTGAAAGTACGCTTAGCACAGAAAAAAAGAGTGATATAGTAACAACTCATCCCGGCCAAAGGGCAAATTTATGAAGAGAACAGTGTTTGATACAGTTAGGTTAATAGTTACATTTATTAATTGACTTCGTAATTAAATCTATCTAAAGTATCATTTCAATTAGGAACTTGGTGGCCATCATCGCAACCTATTAAGTCAACCTACAATGTAAAGATAAACTTAATACGCAACAATGGTGCGGTTCTAAAAAAATAAAAAAATAAAAGGACACTGAATTTGGACGCGTTTTCAAAAGGGTGTAGGAGGCAGAGCAAAAGAAACACAAATATAACACTAAGCTAGGGACTCCAGGGCTTATTACACCCTATAATAGAGCAGCATCGCTGTACAACTTTTGTCGGCTCTAAAGATATTTCTAGTCGACGTCGTGAGGCAAAGCCCACATAATGAAG
This sequence comes from Ixodes scapularis, assembly GCF_016920785.2. Taxonomy (NCBI): domain Eukaryota; kingdom Metazoa; phylum Arthropoda; class Arachnida; order Ixodida; family Ixodidae; genus Ixodes; species Ixodes scapularis. The sequence continues at coordinate 89,402,984 of NW_024609837.1, read as the reverse complement.
ACAAGCTAACTCAAATTGAGTAATAATTCGTTGTCGTTTTTCCCGTTTGGAGGTCATATGTTACTGAGTGTTTTCCCATCACAAGTTAGTTCAAGGGACTGCAGACAATTAGGGAGAGTTTCAAAGAAATAAAACAAAAACTTTTTTTTTCATATTGACGTGTAATTTTGTCATATTTAGAGAAATACAATAATAGCTAAGCATGTCATTTGTAAATATTTGCATAATACAATAAATATTCTAAGTGTAATACATTTTTCGTCTGTTCATATAAAGCATGCTAGATCATTGGTGAATCTGTCCCCAAGAAATATTTAGTTGACGTGTTTGATATCTTCTTTGCAGATGAATTTATTTTGTAATTTTTATTAGTTTTTCTACATGCAAACTTTACATAAAATAAGTAAGAAAAATTATTGCTACGCACATGCTTGGCCGTGAAATTGAAGGCTGTGCGATGTATCAAAGTGAAACCTTGGCAATTTGCAGTCTGGAGCTTTAAAATTTTATATATCTGCAAGAAAGCTAGCTGCGGCGTTAATATGTAGCTGACAGCAGATCCCAAGAACATGGGAATCACATTTATTTTTACGCAACTTAAAAAAAAACCTGATCCATCAGTATAATGCAATTATTGCAAACGAGCAAGCGAGCTGGACAAGAATGACGAAAATTTTCGTCACCTGAGCCATCGTTGTAGGATTTGATGTGAAGCACCCAGCATCTGTCAAACTATACCAATTAGTTTCCAAAGAACCAAACTTTACACCCACAGTTAGAAGCAGAAGGCAAAAACAACGAGTCCATACATACCCAGGAGCCGGGAAAAAATATATATCTCATTCAGTTGGACCCCGCCAAGAAAACATTCATCGTTCGAGGGTAGGCGTTTGGACTGTGCATGATAGGGACTCGCTTCTCAGACTATGAAGCATTTGCTCATGTCCTGCTCTCCACCCTATGAAATGCCTATAGCAACATACATCTTTGAACTAGAGGTTTCGTTGAGTTGCCTTGTATTGCGCTTTATTGTCAATTTTCATGATAAAAAAACACTGATACCATACAAAAGTAATCTTAACACACACAAAAAAAAAACACAAAATGATATTTTTTTGTTTTGTTTTTTACGCAGCATACATCAAAGTTTAGGAAACAAGAAGAACGAACAGCTAAATCTTTTGATCACGAGAAGTTCCGGTTTCGGAAAATTCATGCGCCAACTTCTGTACTCAACTGCCAAAAGTTGGGGTTCGACGCCTCATCCTAGTTCCGCATCAATCCTAGGCCCCCTCCTCGGACGCACACGTGCCGTTTCCATCACCAAACATTCGAGAAACGGAAAGCAAAAACCGCTCTTGCCAAAAGGAGAAGCCACCTTAACGCTTCGCGTCGTCTTATGATGGACCGCAGCAGAAGCTGCGAGCCATCCCAGCAATCCAGCGCCGTGAATATGTCACGTGGCTATGCGCCCCACCACAGATGTCACGTGACACTGACGCAGCATTGGATAGCCTCTGATGTCTCGTAGCGTGAAAAAATCAGTCGTTGTATGATTAAACGGCGTCAGGTTAGCGCGCCAAAATTCATGGCAACATCCTTACCGTCTGAAGCCTGTGCGGAAAACAAGTCGTCTGCTTCCAGCGCAGGAGATAAGGTGACGTGAAGACGATGCCAATCTCTGATTGGCTTTGATTGAAATGATAGTGGGTAGACCTCAATGCTAGATGCCTTGAGGTCTATCCACTATAAATTTTTTTTCACTCAGTCAATAAGAACTCGGCGTTGTGACATCATCGCAACCCCCGTGCAGGAAGCGGACGAACTTGCGCTCCGCATAGCCTGGAGTATTTGACGTGCATCACACACTGCAGAAACACGACCTCCCGCAACACCGCCTAGAATAACGCGACTCTGTTGAAATTCTGACCTCATCACACAGCGAGATCGAGCAAAGACGCAGACTGGATACCGAAACTGCGGTAGCGCTCGGTTGGGCGTCGTGCCGAATCAACGCGTCGAAGGACGCTCCGTATCGCGCTCGGGTCGAATTGCTGCGTCTGCACCTTACACGACTGTGATAAGGTTTCGTCCGGGAAGGGGAGGGTTTTCGCGGCTCTCCATAATTCTAGGTGGTGTTATGATAGTACAGTACCACTGGCCGGGCTCTCCAAGGGGCATCCCGCAGTTAGCGATACCCGATCCCACGCCGGTACTATGATCATTTCAGCCGGAAACAGGAAGTGGTGGGGGTTCTGTGAAGGATCCCCTGGGTTCTGCAACACAAACTTTCGATACCCTGTGCTCCGAGCCGCAGAGCGTTAACACACCCGGCCACCCGTGCAGCCTTCTCGTAGTGTTCGCGAGCGGTCCATCATAAAATGGGATATCGCAAAAAGAAAAAGACGCTTCCCTCGCTTCTTCGTTATGTTCTTACGTGGCGCGTCTTTCTCCCCCGAGTCCCCAGGGAGAGGCCATCAATCATGCAGAAGAAGTCCGTCCTGCCTGGACGGTCTTGGCGAGACGGGGAAAGGGGCGTGTCGTTCCCACAACAAAGGGCGTACGGGGCGCGAACAAAAGAGCAAGGTCCTGGCCGCGAGCATTACATATTTATTTTTTTTATATTTTTGTGAAGGACATTGACGGGAGCAATATTTCCGGACTGGGAGCAGGGGCCCCCACCACCGGTTCAAGGAACGCCGGTGCCGCTCCAATCGATAAGAATAAGTGAAGACGTCGGAGGCGGACATGTGCGTTACGCGTTACTTGTAACTAGCTTTTTTTTCGTTTCTTTTTTTCTTCTTTATTTGGGTTCGGGTGACGAAATAATGAATTCATTACGTTTTGGTTTCATTTTGTTTTGAGAGGCACAGAAGAAGCGAGAGGGCTGATACAGGCATACAACTCCTCTACAGGACGAGTTAGGGACGCTGAAATTTACTATATTTACCGGACGTTCCTGAGAAAAGATAACCATGTGTTTCGATCTGGGTAAATTAACCACCCACCGCAAATAGCTCAAACCCCCTGAGAGTGTGGCGCTAATGGTTGGGATATATTGTGAAAGTTTGAGAACATGACGGTTACCCGGATAAAGAGGCAATTGAAAAAGACGAAATAGTTTTATGACCCGACGTCCGCCCAAGCCTAATATGACCAAAACAAGAACCGAGTGGGCGTGGGCACAAAAAGAGTGGGCGCAGTGATTGTCGAGCGAACATGTCGCCTACCTTCTGCTGGCTCTTCCTACAGGCGCTGTCATACTTCAACGGATGCTTCAACGGGGAACGCAACATCACCAGCCACCTGGCATCTACAATGACGCTCAGTAATTTCGTGCCGGCCGCCAGTCACCTTCACGTGCTGAAGTCCACCACGGTCATCGCAGCGCTTGGATCGATTTCCGCTTCCGCGGTTACGTCACCTGTGAGACACCTACAAGGGGAGCTGCCACAGCCTTTCATCTTCTGTGGGCGCGGCGATTGTCGAGCGAACATGACGTCTAACTTCTGCTGGCTCTTCCTACAAGTTGGTTATTCATTCGGATCATTTAGATGTAATGATATCACGAGTGTAGTTGCGCCATGCCCACGGTCTTTGTGTGTTATCGCGCATGGCTGTTTGTTAGTATGTACGCTTCTTCTGCGTGGAGATGTGGATTCAAACCCGGGGCCTACAACTGAAGAAAAGTTTAAGACAATCATTGATGACCGAACCACGATTAAAAATAAAATATCCTCACTCAGGGCTCGACACAAACGTAATGACAAGAAAAAAAAGGAAAACCTAACGTCTACATGTACGGGTATCAAGAAAACTCTGACCGAAAAAAAAAAAAAAAAGACAATGCAAATTTATTATCTGAAAGAAACTGTAACAACTCTTGAGCAAATTATTATGAAACAAAATGCAAAAAATACTGATCTTGAGGACAAGAGTCGCCGTTCTAACCCTCTAGTCCACGGCATTCCCGAAATGTCTATCGAATCTGATGGTCAATTAAAAAAAAAGTACTCGTTGACCTTTTTCAAGATAAACTGGGCGTTGCGTGCTCGTCCATGGCGCGTGCTAATAGGTTTGGTAAACGTGGTTCCAAAAGACCAATTATTTTATACTTTCAGCATTACAATGAGAAAACAGAGGTTCTGCGCAATGCTAAAAAACTGAAAGGCTCGAAGGTGTTTATAAACAATGATTACTCACAGGCTACACTTATGAAAAGAAAAAAAATGTTATGGGAGAGTGCCAGGCACGATAGAAATGAAGGCGCCCGTGTTTACCTTTTTAATGATAAGCTTCACGTGATTGACGACGTATCTGTACGGGACAAAAACAAAAATGTACGGAAGTATTTCAACCCATATAACCGCCCTCCCTTTTCTGACTGGCTTGCACCCAGACTTGTACGTAATCCGTTACAAGTAACGAAATTACTTGTAATCCCTTACATTTATCGGTAATTTAGTAACGGAATAATTACATATTTTCTAGAGTAATTTTAAAATAATTCCCTTACATTTTTTACGTAACGAATTCCTTGCAATCCGTTACAATTTGTTTTCAGGACCAACCCCCCTCTAAAGAAAGGGTTGTTTTTATTTTGGTAAAGTCGAGCGAAGTGTCACTGTCACGCGAATTGACCAACGCAAAAGGAGGCTTGACACTCTTTGGTTCCCCCAAAGCCCCCCTTTTTTTTTTGCAACACCAAGCCCCTGAATCTATTTTTTAGGCCCTAACAACATTGTAAAAAAATCCAAACAAGTATTCCTAAAAAAAAAGAAGAAAGAAAAAGGGAGGGAGCGCAAGTCCTAACATCAACTAAAAGAGATGTGATGATATGTGAAGGTGTTATTGCCACAAGCATCCTGGTTTATTTCTGCACACTTATCATCTTTTCGGGAACAGGATTTGTTTTTTGCTTCTTTCACCTTATTTGACACTGTTTTAAAAGCTACTTACTTTTTTGTAGTCCAACTTCTAGGGTTGGCCAACTTTATTTGTGAATTCCAGCCAGGTTATCTGCGTCTCAGTCACCATTTTTGTGAGTCACCTTTTTGCGAGCACTTGGAAAATTGTAATGGTCTTCTTTTTTTCTTCTTTCTGTTCTTTTACTGCCTGACGCATCTCATCTCAAGCAGATATTTTTACAAATAAAACATAATGGCGGCTGACGTAGACTTGGTATTCTGGGCTTGTGGGGAGAGTGAAACTCGTGAGCCATGGTGTGGCTTAATTAGTACTCTACCCTTCACTGCCCGTGGCATCAGCGGAAGTCTGTCTGGACAACACCGGAGTAAACTGCAGTCGGTCCGTGGTCCGTGCGCTTTTGATCGGCACTAAGGAAGGTACACGCAGCAAACGTGAGTTTACATTTCCTTGTTTTCACCAACGTTATAATTAATTGTTGTTCTGAGTGTCCTGGTTTTTTTTTTTTGCTTGATTACTTATATTTATATTTTGGAAACTCTTATTCACCAACGTCTCAACCGAGTTTAAACCTGTTCAGAACCAAAGAAAACAATATCCAGCCAAGTCTTATTTATTATTTTATTATCACCTTAATGTTACCAACTCTACTAAAACTCGAATATCAGGCAATGGCTGCAACGATGAAGCTTTGCTCTATTTTCGAGCTAAATAGTACTTCCATTGCTTCGCTGAAAAAGCTCATTGCAAAGCATTAAATATTCGTGAGGCACAATATGGCACAAAGGGTGATCAGCGTAGCAGTCGACATCTTCAGTAAGAAATAACGCAATATGTCTGACGAGACCTTCGAGAGTCACTTGCTACTCAAAATACTCAAGGTCAATGAATGGAACAGTTGGCAACAATAAGAACTTGAATAACCTTCTTCCCTTTGTTTCTTAATTGAGGAAAATATTGTTAAAAGTAACGCCACGAAAGTAACGAATTACTTTTGGGGGTAACGGTCAGTTACTTTTATGAGAAGGTAATTTTAATTGTAAAAAATTACAATTTAGCCTTGAGTAATTGTAACTGTAATTCCTTACTATTCTTCAGTAACGTGTACAAGTCTGCTTGCACCTAATCGTAAACAGTTTCGACTTTTGAACTTATATGCACGAAGTGTCGTCAACAAATCGCATGCACTTGAATCTATCCTTCTTGTGCATGACCCACATGCTTGTGTTATAACCGAAACCTGGTTCACTGATTACATCAGTGACGGAGAGGTTTTTCCAGATCAGTGCAATGTATTTCGCTAAGGTCGTGACGGAAGGGGTGGCGAACTGGCTGTTTTACTCAAACCAGACATCGAAGCGGTTCTGGAAACCCAAATAGAAAATGGCGAAAGCTTGTTTTTAGGCGTTTCCTGCTGGGGCAACACAGTTATCCTTGGAGCTGTTTATTGACCCCCCTCGGGTGCTCCTGACTAGTTATCTCGACCGAGCTGCCCGCAATATGACGGAGGCTTATTGCGGAAAAGGCGCCGTGTAACCGAGCTTTCGGTTGCACGTCAAAAGATCCCCAGGTGGTCGAAATTAATCCTCAGTCCTCCGCTGAGGCGTGCCAGATGCCCGTCGTAGGTTTGGCACGTAAAACCCCCAAATTTGACTTTTGACTTTTTGACTCCTGACTAGTTGTGCAAATTATTTGACCATTTGTTTCAATTTAGCAGCAATGAAATAATCCTGGCTGGTGACTTTAATTGTTGATTGTTGTCCGTTGGTTGGGCGAATACTTGTAATTCATCTTCTCAAAGAGAAATTATGTTTGGTATGATGTTCGCCTTTGATATGAAGCAATTAGTACAGGATCCAACCAGTGTATGTGGTACCGGTCACTCCATTCTTGAACTTGCTTTCGTAAACAATTCGCTTATTGATTGCACCATATCTGTTGAACAAGGTACGTCTGATCACTATTCGGTCCTCTTGACATGTTTGCTTAAGCGCTTTTTACATAAAAAAGAGTTATGTATTCGCCTTTCAAAGACCTTTAACAAGCTGACGATACTAGCATACTCGACTATCTTGACATAAACCTTGATCATTTCCTTGGTAAAAGTGTTGATGCCCTCTGGTTAAAATTTATGTACTTCTGTGAGTACTGCCTTGACAAATTTGTAGCTACGAAATAAGAGCGCCTTAATCGTGATAATCCGTGGATTAATAAAAAAATTATACATCTCAAATGCAGAATAAAACGAGCGAAAAAAAGCAAGGCCGATTAACTGTGATGCCACTAATTTGCAGAACAATCTTCGTAGCCTAATTACTGAGGATAGGGACAACTACTTCTTTTATACGCTTCTAAAATTTCTAAAACAGGACGCTCAAAAGTTTTGGCGCTACGTGACTGAAACAAATAAACCCGTTGAGCAAATAATGGTGAAAGGCACAGTCTCTACTGACCCTGCAGCATGCCATTTGAATGAATATTTTCAGTCGTTTTTTCCGATCACTTTAATCATTATTATGTCCTTTCTACCGTATCAAACTGTCATTCTGAGGTCATAACGTATCACAGCAAAGTTGTTTTGTTGTCACTCAAAACGAAAACATGTGCTGGTCCTGATAAGATTCCAAACAGGTTTTTTACGACGCTACGCTGACTCCCTAGCCCGTTTCCTTCTCATTATTTTTTGTACATCAAACTCGAACAGCTCGCTGCCAGAATACTGGCGTACTGCACAAAAGAGGTGATTGCCTAGCAGTTGAGAACGACCGTTCCATTTCCGTAACTTCTTCGTGTAAATTGGTAGAGCATATAATATGTTGTCAAATCAATGAGCTGCTGGATAGCTGTAATGTTCTAACACAGTTTCAACGTGGCTTTCGCAAAGGCTTATCAACTACGACCCAACTCGTTACTACCATCCATGAGTTTGCGCAAATTCTCGACACGGGGAGTCAAATTGATGTGCTTTCCTAGGACTTCAGGAAAGCTTTCGATACGGTGCCTCATGAACAACTGCTTTTTAAACTTGAGCAACCTGGTCTTCCCCATGGTTTTCTTAACTGGATTGCTGCATACTTATCACATCGCACACAGTCTGTGTCCGTCGGAGTCCGTCTCTTTCCAGTTTTGCCTGTAATGTCAGGGGTCCCCCAAGGGAACGTTTTAGGTCCTCTTTTGTTACTGGTGTACATAAACAATATTGTTTCAATGATTGACACAGGTGTCTATATAAGTCTTTTTGCCGACGATTGCATTATTTTCACAGAAATAAAGTCGAGCTCGGATCAGTTATTCCTCGACCGTAGTTTGCGGTCAGTTGTATCAGGGTGGATACCTGGAAAATGAAGCTTGATTCTGGTGAACGAACACTTTTACGTATTGCCAAAAAAAGCAACCCTTTAAAAACATTTACGAGATCGCGGACACTCCGGCTACTGTGGAGTGGGAATGTAAATATCTTGGGTTAATTATATCAGACACACTTTCATGGTCTCCTCATATAAACCATATTTGCGCCTCGGCATCCAGGAAGTTGGGCTTCATTAGAGGAAAGCTGAAAGACGCTCCGATTCAAGTTGAAGGGATACTACAACGAAATTTCGGCGCTCATTGTTTCGTCTATATGTGTTCAAAGGAGCAGTATCACATCGAGCATACCAATATCTTGTTAGAAAAAGTCACGAAAAGGAATTTTAAAACGAAACGAATTAAACGACTAGCAAAGAGCACCTGGGGGATGTCGCTAACGCCTCGCTTGTAATGCCCGTCTAGGAACCTTCACGGCTAGTGACGGTGAGTGTCTCGCCTCCAGACACGACGAAGGAACAAGGGAAGGAGGAACTCCCCTCTTCCCGAGAATGACTTTTGTGTGTCACGGAAGTCGCTATTGTCCCCCTACAAGATTATAGAAGATTAACCCGTCACTCAAAATTCGTACAAAAGCAGCCGTTTCGGTGTCTGGAACGACTAGTCCGTCCTCTCGATGTCAGCCTCGCCGTAGCTTTGCTCGTCCCTAAACGACCTATGTCACGATTTCGGTGGATGTCACGTGGTCTCCGCTGGGCCTTCTCCAAGTGCTTGCCAAAGTGGGCCGTTTATAACGAAAAATACAGCCACCAGGCTCAAAATAAAAGGTGCGATTGTCATTTACGGATAATGTGGATCATTTTCAACCTATTTTTGAACACGATGGGAATATTTCAAATGTCGTTGAAGTATCCCTTTAAGATTGTATAAACCTTCGTACTTCATTTTGTCTTATTGCATGGTTGCATTCCATGCTGCTTGATGGTTGCTGTTCTCCACCCCCTTTCTTATATATCCTCTATATTTGCTGGTGTATTTTTGTAAACCTTTTTAATGTCGCGTTATTTGTTTGTTGTTGTATGTGCGAACGCATATGTTATAGAGACTTTTTAGTGTTGTGTCGTTTACCCGCAGTCTCGGGGTTTTTAACCATGACCAACCGCATATGTTGTACCCCACTCCTACTTGGGCCTTCAATGGCCTGTAGTATGCTCTAAATAAAATTAAAATAAAATGACTTTGTGAACGCTTATGGACTTTATATGAGCAAAAAACACTTGTGCCAGCAAGAAAGATAATGATGTTTTTTTTGCAGACAAGATTTTTTACTGAACTAGGAGCATTCCTTGTTTTGACGATAGTAGTCTCGGCTCGTAGAGAAATTTCATGTCAATTATCTTTTAATGCAGGTAACATCATATTCTAAAAACTTTCTCGTTTTATCCGAACCGGTAGCGTCACATTCCCACTGAGAATGAGCCTTCTGCGATGCCTAGTTTATTTATCCGGTCCGAAGGACACAATTTCGTTTTCTCGAGACGTCCCTGCACTTCTTTTTATCATAATCCCAGCGCAGTCGGGGGGCTGGGAAAATTACAGCCACATACACACAAAACAACGGCAAAATTTCACAGCTCATTCGCTGTCCTTGATTCGTTTATCCGTTGATAGCAAACATACAAAAATATTACGAACGCCCTGACAGTGCGCTTTTGGTACCGCATGATGGGCTTTCTTGGGTCGCAGCGTCGTGGCGCTCGAACTTAAGGTAAAAATATACATATATATATATATATATAAACGATAAGTAAGTTTATCATAAAGTAAGAAGTTGTTTAAAGGAACAGCAACGGTCGAGCTCGGCCTGCCTTACGGCATTTGCTGTCGCTTAAAATTAATGGGATTCTATTTTAGCCGCCGAGGGCGCTGCCACGCCCAACTCCCAGTACCACCTTAACCACCCTGAACAGCTGTCCTGACCACAGCAATGGAGACCGCATGCCAATGTACTCATATAAAATACCGGTAGTCCCCTGATTAAATTTTATTTGGATCATAATCAGATAGTTTATTTAGTGGTATTAGTGATGGGGCGAGGCAGCTTGGAGAGAATGCGGTAGCAATCTAACCCCGTACTGTTTCTGCTGCAGATTTTTACGTCCTTTCTGCTGCCGGTGGACTTCTTCAGCCGGACCAGCTTCCCAGGATGCCTGCCTCGACCACCGACTTCGTTCCTGATTTGTGACCTGTTCAGCGAACATTATTTAGTTTACCTGAACTTTTCTGCTTCGATTCCTCTTGAAGGCCGACGACCAGACTCGAGATTCTACAAGGCAGAAGATCCTCCTTACCATGGGGAAGGAGAAACCGGCAGCGATGGACAGGGTAGAACGGGGAGAGGAGGAAGCGGGGCAAAAGTGGAAAGCGCGAACTGGTCGTCGGCCTTTAAACGGTACGTCATCTCACCGCCATCGACATCGACGGAACCTTCAAGACAACCCCGCCCCACCCCCTCCCACGCCTTGGCACCGAAATCGCCAGTGCGCGAGGCAGCTTGGAGAGAATGCGGTCGCAATCTAACCCCGTACTGTTTCTGCTGCAGATTTTTACGTCCTTTCTGCTGCCGGTGGACTTCTTCAGCCGGACCAGCTTCCCAGGATGCCTGCCTCGACCACCGACTTCGTTCCTGATTTGTGACCTGCTCAGCGAACATTATTTAGTTTACCACCCGACGACCAGACTCGAGATTCTACAAGGCAGAAGATCCTCCTTACCATGGGGAAGGAGAAACCGGCAGCGATGGACAGGGTAGAACGGGGAGAGGAGGAAGCGGGGCAAAAGTGGAAAGCGCGAACTGGTCGTCGGCCTTTAAACGGTACGTCATCTCATCGCCATCGACATCGACGGAACCTTCAAGACAACCCCGCCCCACCCCCTCCCACCCCTTGGCACCGAAATCGCCAGTGCGCGAGGCAGCTTGGAGAGAATGCGGTCGCAATCTAACCCCGTACTGTTTCTGCTGCAGATTTTTACGTCCTTTCTGCTGCCGGTGGACTTCTTCAGCCGGACCAGCTTCCCAGGATGCCTGCCTCGACCACCGACTTCGTTCCTGATTTGTGACCTGTTCAGCGAACATTATTTAGTTTACCTGAACTTTTCTGCTTCGATTCCTCTTAAAGGCCGACGACCAGACTCGAGATTCTACAAGGCAGAAGATCCTCCTTACCATGGGGAAGGAGAAACCGGCAGCGATGGACAGGGTAGAACGGGGAGAGGAGGAAGCGGGGCAAAAGTGGAAAGCGCGAACTGGTCGTCGGCCTTTAAACGGTACGTCATCTCATCGCCATCGACATCGACGGAACCTTCAAGACAACCCCGCCCCACCCCCTCCCACCCCTTGGCACCGAAATCGCCAGTGCGCGAGGCAGCTTGGAGAGAATGCGGTCGCAATCTAACCCCGTACTGTTTCTGCTGCAGATTTTTACGTCCTTCCTGCTGCCGGTGGACGTCTTCAGCCGGACCAGCTTCCCAGGATGCCTGCCTCGACCACCGACTTCGTTCCTGATTTGTGACCTGTTCAGCGAACATTATTTAGTTTACCTGAACTTTTCTGCTTCGATTCCTCTTAAACGGTACGTCATCTCATCGCCATCGACATCGACGGAACCTTCACGACAACCCCACCCCACCCCCTCCCACCCCTTGGCACCGAAATCGCCAGTGCGCGAGGCAGCTTGGAGAGAATCCGGTCGCAATCTAACCCCTGTGCTGTTTCTGCCGCAGAGGGGTAAACTACAAAATTTTTCAAAAGTGAAATCGGATTATCATTGCACTGCAGTAATGCCTCGCCCAGAAGTACAGTGTTGTATTAGCTGATTGCTTTGATGCAATCTGCTCTTTGGTGCTACTTATGAGCGGAGATGTCGAGCTTAACCTTCGCCCTCGCACGACTTCCGTAGCTGAAAACCCGAGTAAGGACAACCAGAGCAAGTCAGGTCAAGCCAGCTTAATCAGCTCCATTGATAAAGTAAGAAAAAGCCAGCAGTCAGTTTGAAAAGAAACTAGCTGACGTGAATAAAAAACTCGTCAATGTAGAAACGAAAGCGTTGAAGCTCGACGAATGGCAGAGCGAACTTCAAGCCACGCAGCGCGTTGCCGATGAAGCCAGGAAAGAAAATACTCTCCTGCGCTCGCGCCTTGACGAATTAGAAGATAGAAACAGGCGAGATAACTTAATCTTTCACGCAATTGAGGATTCCGATCGTGAAACATGGGCTCAATCGGAGGAGAAGATAAAAACGGCGTTGTCTCGAGCCACGAACTTGCAGATGAACGTGGAATGTATTGCTCGGGCGCGCAGAATAGGTGCCTTCTCTTCTAGCCGTTGTCGTCCGCTAATTGTAAAATTTGCAAACCTAAAGGCTCGTGATATTTTGAATTCAAAATCAGTACTAAAAAATAGCTGCGTTTTTGTAAACGAGGACTTTTTGCCGGCAAGCCGTCACGCACTCGACGTAAGCTAATCGAATTCGCGAACGGTACGTATCCTAATGTTGCATTTACTTTGCGTTAGAACAAGCTTTAAGTCAACAAAAAGGTCTTCGTTTATTGTTTGGAAACTGACTCCGCCGTTCAGCTTGGGGGTCATCAGGAGGCCGTGGCGAGCGCTTGGACTAATAGGTCATCTTCTAGCTTTGCACAAACATCGTCATAGCAGATTAACAGCCATCGTCCGCCTTTTGAACAAGCTTCGATTATTTTTACTAATATGCGGAGTGTCATAAAAAAACCCATGACTCACTTAATGCCGTTTTAGAATCATCATATGCTGATTTAGTTATTCTCACAGAAACGCGGCTCTCTGCTAAAATATGTGAGAGCAAAATTTTCTCGTGTGGTAAGCGTTTCAATTTGTACCGCTATGATAAGGAATTCAGATCCGGTGGAGGTGTGTCAATTGCTGTATATGAAAATATGATATCTTTCTGTGCGAACATTTCAATAAACCTTGAGTTTCTTTGTGCATGCGTTAATGCAAGCCGTAAACGTATTTTTTTTTTTGTGTTTGTTATAGAGCGCCGAATTATTCTGCTACCTTCCTCAATGAGCTACACGACGTTCTTAATTTGATTTTTCCAGGTTTCCTGACTCTCCCGTCTTTCTCTTGGGAAATTTTAATTATCCTAGTATTGCGTGGACTGGTGTGTCCCCCTCTGTTGCCCCAAATCCCTCAGAATGTCTCGATTTTCTAAATGTATGCGTTGATTTCAACTTAACTCCGCTTGTCACAAAGCCTACACGTGTTACAGCCAGAACTGCCAGTTAGCTTGACCTTGTATTAACTTCCTCACCCGATCCTGTGTCTGACATTCCTCATCCTCCTGAGCTCAGCGATCATTGTACGTTACATATCACCTTAAATTTACCTGTAGTTACTCCCCCGAAAGTAATCAAATTCAGTTGAGATTATAAGAAAGCGAATTTTGACGCCATTAACAATGAACTCGCTCTCTTTGTGGATGGCTACATCGATCCTTTTTCACAACGGTCAGTTCAAGAAAATTGGAACCATCTTAAAAATATTGTTAAATCACTCACGGATACACACATTCCGCTTCGATCGATAACATCCCACACTAATTGTCCTTGGTTCAGTGTCCAACTCAAGCGGCTTTCCAATAAACAAAATCGCTTCTTTAGGGCAGCTAAGTCCTCTAACAAACCGGATTGCTGCTCAGCCTATCACGACGCTCTTGTGGAGCACAAATCTGCTATTCGAAGCGCCAAACATTCTTTCTTTAATATCACCTTGCCGACATTACTAGCCAGTGCCACTAGTCCTAAAAAATTTTGGAACACTGTTAACAGTAAAGGCAAGTCGTCTATTTCGCTTTGTGTTGACGGTTGTGCGATCCCCAGTGATCTATTTGCGGAGATCCTGAACAATGTTTTTGCGGACTCATTTTAAAGTCTTGTTAATCCGCCATCTAGCTTACTCCAGGAATATAATTTTATACCTATGGACCGACCCCATTGTTATTGACCCCACTGGTATTGTTATACTAATAGAAAATTTAACACTGTTGTCTTCAGCTGGTCCTGATAATATTAACGCCAAGTTTTGAAAAAACTTAATTATGCATTCATCTATTATATTTTCTAAACTATTTTCTCAGTTGCTCGAACTTGGCATTTTACTTGACGAGTGGAAGGTAGCCAGGGTGATTCCATTGCACAAAAGAGGTGATAAGCATTCCCTCCTTAACTATCGTCCAATCTCGCTTACCAGCATACCATGTAAATTACTAGAGCATATAATATACTCGCAACTGATTAGTTTTCTGGAATAATTTTTTTTTAAACAAGGGCCAACATGGTTTCCACAAATTTCATTCTTGTGAGACGCAGCTTTTTTCATTTACTAGCGATCTTCAATTTTATCCTTGATTGTGGGTCCCAAGTTGACTGTGTTTTTCGAGATTTAAGCAAGGCTTTTGATAAAGGTCCTCGACAGTTACTTCTATTAAAACTTAACAAATTAAGTATTGATCCTAACGTAGTAGCCTGGATAGCCTGTTTTTTAACTAACCAATATCAGTTTGTTACTGCTAATGAGAACGCGTCTCTCCTCACTTCCTTCACATCCGGTGTTCCTCAAGGGTCCGTATTAGACCCACTACTGTTTCTCATTTATATTAATGACCTACCTAATTGCGTCTCATCATTAAATGATCTTTTCGCTGACGACTGTGTAATATATACTAAATCTTCTAACGACTCTGATGCTCTAAAGCTCCAGACAGATATCAATGCTGTTTACCACTGGTGTGAATATTGAAATATGGAACTTAACATTACTAAATGTAAAGTTATAAGAATATCACGTAATAGTCCTAATGTGCCCTTCTATTATCTCAACAACGTTTCTTTGACCCGTGTTTCTTCTTAAAATTATTTGGGCGTTCACATTACTTGTAACCTCTCATGGAAACTGCATGTTGAATATGTAATCAATAACGCTAGCCGCATGCTAGGCTACCTGAAAAGAAACTTTGCTCTCGCACCGTCAGCCTTATAATTAACGCTGTATAAATCTATCGTTTGCTCCAAATTAAAGTATGCTTTTTCTATCCGGGACCCCAGTCAGTCTAATCTAATTAATGTTCTGGATGCGGTCCAAAACCGTTCTGCCCGTTTTATTCTAGGTGACTATCACCGTACTGCCAGTACGGTGATCCATGAAAATCACCTTTCCCTGGCTAACCTCTCTCTCCGACGCAAAGTTGCTCGTTTGTGTCTCGTTCACAAGATCTAGCAAGCCAACCCGTACAAAGCAACGCCGTTTCATCCCACCGTTTTAAATTTCACCTCGCATCGATCATCACCTAAAAGTTGGAATTTGTAAATGTAATACCAACGCATTTCTACTATCATTCGTCCCTAAAACGTCCGACTTCTGTACTTTATATTATTGATACCCAAATGTTTAAAAATGCTATAAACACACTTTACTGTCCTGAGCCGCCATGATACCTTATGTGCTATGCCCTTTTCTTTCTTTTTGTGTGTTATTTTGTTAGTCCCACACGCCTCTTTAATGCTGCTTGACCTTGGGGTATTTAAATAAATAAAAAATAAATAAATAAATAAAAAATTGCTTTTTGAGAAAACAAAGAAAAGAAATCGTAGAAGAATCTGGAGTTGGGCAAGTTGGTACAACTTAGATTAAAAAAGCGCCAGAAAACAAGGACAACAGAAAGAATAGACGAAACGATGCGCTACTGTCAACTGAATTTTTATTCGGAAAGACAAACATATATATACACACCTAAGCAACCGTTTGCTTTAATCAAACTTCTCGTGAGATGAATTAAAATTTCTTATCTGAAAAAAGGACTGAGGAAGTGCTGATACATGCATCGCCCTTCATCTGACTTTAAAATCCTCGAAGATTTCTCTTTCTGTTTTTGTTTTATATCTTCCCAAAACCTGCGTTTCATCGAGTGCAGGAGAACATGGGCACCGATCACAATGAACGGCCAAGTTTCCCGAGGGTGCTTGCCTAACAGAAAGGTCATGCTCCCTGGCCCTTTCGTTGACGGACATCCCCGTCTGCCCAATATACGTTCTCCCGCCATGACGTTGGTATCTCGTAAACCGCCCCTGTTTCGCATTGTACATATTTTTTGGCATGCTTTTTTCTGCATGCTTCCGCCTTGCGTGACTTGTTATTCACCCTTGGACATAATCTGGATAACTTCGACGGTGCTGTAAACACTACAGAAACGCCGAAACGTCCGGCTATCTTTTTGAGATTGTGGGACAATCTGTGAATGTACGGCAAAACCGCCACTTTCTGTTTATTTTGCGTGATGCCTTCCGATTCACTTTCTTTTTTTTTCCACTTTGAGACGAGACTTTCGGCGATTTCCACAAGATAATTTTCTGGATACCCCGCGTTTTGTAGGCGGCAGACTTGGGTGAGGAAGCTTGAACCAACAGCGTGTTCACATGATTTTTCTAGCGCTGCGAGCATCAATGAAGTTGCCACTCCTCTCTTTACCAGCTTCGAGTGTGCAGAATCGAAGGGAAGCACACCTCTTTTTGATCTTGGCTCATATTTCCAGCAGACATGATTTTCCTCAAACTTCAAATTTAAACCCAAAAAGTGGAGGTGCCCATTTTTTATTTCTTCATGCGTGAAAGTCAACCGATTGGCATTGTTCGAGAACACTTCTAACACGCGTTTTATAGACTCTTCATTTGCACTCATGGGCCGATTCACTAAAACCAAGATATCGTCCACATACCCGAAGATTCTAAAGCCCCCCGTTTCCACTAGCTCCCTGCTGCTGATCCCTCCGTCACAATCCGCCAAAAATATGGGATATTTATTTATTTATTTGGTGATGCCAGCATTCTGTAGAAGGCCCAGGCAGGAGGTGTACAAAAACAATATTCAAGAACAAGCGGAAGCAGTACAAACAAACAGACAAAGTTACTACTCAACAAAGTGCGAGAGTAGGGCTTCACTAAAAGTATCTATGGATCTCAAGTTTACAAGACTTTCAAGAAGCTTATTCCACTCACACGTGGTTCTAGGAAAAAAGGATACTTTAAACAAAGTGGTTCGACACAATGGTTCGACAAGTGTTAGTTTGTGTTTGCCTCGCGTGGGCCTTGTTTCGTTAAACGAAGTGTAATCACAGAGATGCAGTCGCAAATTACCTTGTATCATATTATAAAGAAACTACAGCCGTTATTTTTTTCTCCGGGTTGCTAAATCACTCAATCCCGATCTCGGATACAAATCTGAAACGGATGACATAAAACCATAACGGTTGTACACAAACCACAATGCTTTTTTTTGCACCGAAAACTCCGGTATAACTTTCCCTATCCGGAATATGGAACCGGAAATTTGTTACTGGAAACCCGAAATCCAGATTGCAGACAAAGGAATAATTTCTGAAAACCTAAATTCCAGATAGAGTCCAGATAGAATCCAGATAGATTTCCGGTTCCATAATCCGGACAGCGAAAAGTTATACCGGATTTTTCGGTAGGGATATAGTTTCTAACATATCGATTGACACCTTTGTATGAGGGTCCCATGCAATACATGCATATTCTAGCATTGTTCTTATGATGGTTTTATAAGCAGTCAGTTTCGTTTCAGGTGAACAGAGGTTAATATTTCGTTTCAAAAACCAGAGCTTCCGCATTGCTTTACGAGCTATAAACTCAATATCTGCACTCCATGACAAATCAGAGGTAATTAAATCTCCGAGGTATTGATATTGGTTAACAGTATCGAGTGGTACTTTATTGATAAAATATATAAAAAGCAAAGGGTTGTTCTTCCGCGTCACGTTCAATTGAACGCACTTTTTACAGTTCAGAACCATATTCCATTTTATGCACCATGCATGAACCAAAGGTAGACAATAATTTAATTTTTCTTGATCAGACGGGTTGTTTACCTTCGCAAATAAAACACAATTGTCAGCAAAGAATCGACTTTGTATATTCGGGTGTTGTATCTTTAAATCGTTAATAAAAATTAACAAAAGCGGCCCAAAGTCCCGAGCCCTGGGGCACGCCCGAGAAAACGGGTGACTCGGGGGTAAAAACAGAGTCAATACTAACACACTGCGCACGGTTAGTAAGATAGGAATCGAGCCATCGTAATATGTTCTCGTTACTGATGATGAAGCGTAACTTATGCAGTAGTTTGTCATGCGAGACAAGATCAAACGCTTTCGCAAAATCTAAAAAGATAACATCTGTCTGTCCGCCGATATCAATGACAACCGCAAGTTCGTGTGTTGTACGAACAAGTTGTGTTACAGTGGAAAAACCCCGTCTGAATCCATGCTGTTCCTCCTGAAAAAACATACTGTCTTCAAAAAAATGTTATAAGATGTTTGAATACGAAGTGTTCAAGAACTTTACTGGCTGTACACAAAAGTGAAACAGGTCTGTAGTTTTCGACGCATTGACTGTCACCCGATTTAAATATTGGTATCGGCCTTGCCTTTTTCCATTCATCAGGCACGTCTCCCGTATCGAGACTGTGGCAATAAATCAAATGCAAAAACTTTGTCGACCATTCAGCATATCTGAACAAAAAAACATTCGGAATGTCGTCGGGACCGTGGCTCTTCCTAACGTCAAGGTTAAGGAGGGCCGCAAAAACTCCCTCTTCAGGAATGCTGATGTCCGGAATCGCTATTCTAGAACTCTCATAACTTGGAACTATTCCCGTTTCCACAGTAAAATAGACGTAAAGTACTCGTTGAAAGCGTTTGAAATTAACTGCTTGTTATTTGTTAGGATATTGCACAGTTTCATGTCCGAGAAAGAACATTTCTTTCGTTTCAAAAACCTCCAAAACTTTCGAGGATCACTAAGCAGATAGTTATGCAAGTTGACGTTAAAAAAACGGTGTTTAGCATTTTTAACAGACGACCTCATCTGTCTGCGCAAAGACGGTAAAGACGAAATGTTATCCTGTTACCAAATTTACGAACTCGCCGTATTTTACACTTCAAATATAGAATGTCACGTGTAATCCATGGGTTAAACTTTTTCACTCTCCTAATACGCAATGGAACAAACTTCTGAATGCAGTGCTGAACTATACCCCTAAACCGTAATCACAACTCATTGGTAGTATTTGTAACAGGATCATACATATTGTAAAAAAGCGAATAACTTTCCTGCAGAACGTCTAAAATATCGACATCATCCGCATTGTTAAAGTCACGGTACCGCTTAATGTCTATAGTATTTGATAACTGACAAGCCAACGTTAGAGTGCATACTACTAAAGAGTGATCAGAGATACCTTCGACTATTGCGCACTGGGAACCTTGTCGTGCAATCTTAGAGGAAACAAAAACCATGTCAAGAAGGCTTTCACTGGCATTAGTAACACGTGTCGAACTACGAACGACTTGAGTCATATTGCATGAAGAAGCGACGTCAACCAACAAATGAAAGTGCTGACACTTTTGCAGTGGTTGCATATGATCCCAATCAATATGTGGTAAATAAAAGTCACCCGCTAGTATAACATGACTGTAACGATGGTAAGATGCAGATATAAAGTCTTGTAGTGCCAGCAGGTGTGAAACGTCGGCATGAGGCGGCCGATAAAAAGCACCTACACGGATTGACGTCGTTGAAAAAAGAAGTTTTACCCAAATCATTTCAGCATCGAAAGTACAGCTCACAATAGAGCATGATATGCTATCTTTCACAGCGATAGCCACACCCCCGCCTCTCGAACAACGATCTTTTCGAAAAATTTTGTAACCAGAAGGAAACACCTCATCATTGGTCACTTGCTCATTAAGCCAAGTCTCTGTGACGACGACCACTTCTGGTTCGTATGTCAGAAAAACGGCCTCTAGCGCCGTTGCTTTGTTTAGCAGATTACGAGCATTCAAATTTAGGAGCCTAAAGAGGAGGATGCTCCATTTGACTGCGGAGGCATACTATCACGGCCTGGGGTGTCACTGCTCGGTCTTCGAATGCCAATAAATGGCCTGAACAGCGAGCGCGCGGGCCACAACTCAGCATTTCGAATCTTATCGAAACCATTTTCACCTACTGACACATGAAAGGAAGAGTAGCTCTCGTGCTTCGTGGTTAACTTCGTACAAACACAGAACTGTGGACGAACTGCACTGTTCACATATGTATTGGGTCCCGGGTTGCCCCGGTCTTGTGTGACATATTTTTGGCGGAATGTGACAGAGGGATCAGCATGGAGCTAGTGGAAACTGGGGGCTTTAGAATCTTCAGGTATGTGGACGATTTCTTGGTTTTAGTGAATCGGCCCATGAGTGCAAATGAAGAGTCCATAAAACGCGCGTTAGAAGTAATCTCGAACAATGCCAATGGGTTGACTTTCACGCAAGAAGGAATGAAAAATGGTCACCTCCAGTTTTTGGATTTGAATTTGAAGTTTCAGAAAAATCATGTCTGCCGGAAATTTGAGCAAGATCCAAAAGAAGTGTGCTTCCCGTCGATTCTGCACACTCGAAGTTGGTAAAGAGAGGAGTGGCAACTTCATTAATGCTCGCAGCGCTAGAAAAATCATGTAAACACGCTGTTGGTTCAAGCTTCCTCACCCAAGTCTGCCGCCTACAAAACGCGGGGTATCCAGAAGGACGTCTTGTGGAAATCGCAGAAAGCCTCGTGTGGAAAAAAAGAGAAAGTGAATCGGAAGGCATCACGCAGAATAAGCAGAAAGTGGCGGTTTTGCCGTACATTCACAGATTGTCCCACAATCTCAAAAAGATAACCGGACGTTTCGGCGTTCCTGTAGTGTTTACAGCACCGGCGAAGTTATTCAGATTATGTCCAAGGGTGAACAACAAGTCACGCAAGGCGAAGCATGCAGAAAAAAGCATGCCAACAAATATGTAGAATGTGATACAGCGGTTGTTTACGATATACCAACGGCATGGCGGGAGAACGTATATTGAGCAGATGGGGAGGTCCGTCAACGAAAGGGCCAGGGAGCATGACCTTTCTGTTAGGCAAGCACCCTCGGGAAACTTGGCCGTTCATTGTGATTGGTGCCCATGTTCTCCTGCACTCGATGAAACGCAGATTTCGGGAAGATATAAAACAAGAACAGAAAGAGAATTCTTCGAGGATTTTAAAGTCAGGGTGAAGGGCGATGCATGTATCAGCACTTCCTCAGTCCTTTTTTCAGATAAGAAATTTCAATTCATCTCACGAGAAGTTTGATTACAAGCAAATGGTTGCTTGGGTGTGTATATATATGTTTGTTTTTCCGAATAAAAATTCAGTTGACAGTAGCGCATCGTTTCGTCTATTCTTTCTGTTGTCCTTTTTTTCTGGCGCTTTTCTAATCAAAGAAAAGGAGTGTTCCACCTACACCTACCTGCGGGCAAGCAATCCCAATCAACCCCGGAGCGAAGACATTACAACACGATGAGGTTAGGGTGCGTCCTTAGGAGGAGTTCAAGCGCTGTAGAGGGGTTGGGGTTGCGGCCACCTCAGCGAGCTGCGGTGGGAGGCTCTTAGAAACTACGCCTCGTATGTGGGCCTTGACACTCTTGCCCCGCCGTGGCATACCATTTATGGGGCCGACTAGGCGGAGTGCAAGTTTGGCTGCTTGTCGCGCAGGGCTCGCGGTGACGTCAGAACGCTGAACTCCGATTGGCTCTGATTGGAACGATAGTGGGTAGACCTCAACGCTATCTGCCTTCCGGTCTACCAACTATCCTTCCGATCAGAGCGGAAGAGTGTTCGGCGTTCTGACTTCACCGTAAGCCCTGCCGTGAAGTAGCCAAACTTGCGCTCCGCGCTACGGCTTTCGCGCTGCACATGTAGCCTCGATATTGACGTCATGGGAATTATAACAGGGCTCTTTGGATACGGAGCGATGATAAACCCACGGAGTCTATAGACCTTTCCAATGACGGCCTTCTGGCGACACCATCTAGAACAGCGAAGGCCTCCGAACGCCCCCCTTTTCCTCCAGTGAACGGCATCATATTCGGGTGGCAACAACGTAGCGATTGGTCGCGAGCGCAACTCCGCGCGTTCTTCGACGCGTTGATTGCGAGCACTCGGATCCAAACTGCGTCTTGCTCGATCTCCTGTGATGACGCCGAAATTTGAATGCACAGCCGTTGGTTATTATAGGTGGTGTTGGTTTGGACGCTGCCATCCTTGTCTATACTGGGCGGTGAAGCGCGTTCTGAGAATGAGCAGAAGCACTCTTCCATAAAATATGAGAAGCCGCGCATGCGTACACGGCCCAGTGACCCACCATTCTTTCACCCTGGGGATGAACGCTGCATGCAAATGTTTATAGACAAAACAGAGCACACAACGAAACATGTAGCACACGTGAGATCGTGCATAAAATATGCGCGATTGAGAATGCCGAGCGCAAGTTCGTCTTCTTTTGTTTTTGCAGGGGTTCTGGGGCTGTCAGGACACCGGGCTCCGATTGAAGGATACTGGGTAGACCTCGAGGCAGCTTGCTTTGGGCACAACACAACCCCTGCAAAAGAAGCTGACGAACTTGCTCTGCGCATAGGTTATGGTGCCTGGAACGCGTGTCCGACTGCACTCTAAGAAATACCTGAGCGTCTACTTACCAGCATAAAATCCAAAGAGCCAATCTCTGCGATCTACGAAATCAGCTCAGTGAATGTTGAGGCGGAACACCTGTTTAGAGCTTAAAATTAAGTCTGCGCAGTCCCATTACGCAATGCAAGCAAGACGCTTTGCATTGCATAATGCCACAGCGCAGACTTCATTTTAGGGTCTTAACAGATGTTCCGCCTCATCTTTCGCTCAGCTGATTTCGTAGATCCCAGAGATGGGCTTTTCGAGTGTTAAGTAGACACGTAGGCATTTCTCAGAGTGCGGTCTGTTTGGCGCGTCCAAAAGGAAAGTGTCACGCTGTCACCGGTCGCAATCCTGGCGGTGTCCCAGCAGCAGTGATGGATGTGGCAGGCGAAAGTTCTGACGTTGGTCGCTCTCCACAGTGGCAGTTTGGGGAAGCTTCGGCAGCCAGAAGTTGGGACGCCGCGACGACAGCGACACTCGTGTTCGCTCGTGCTTTTCGACAGCATTTCTACGACAACCACCTGGACAGCGACATACGACAGCAGTACACCCCGGTATTTTTTACGTCTTTTGTTGCCACTTCGGACCGCTTTGATGCATGGGCGGGACAGGACGAGTGAAACTGGTGTTCAGGCACCATAGTAAGGCTCACACTTGAACTCAGACTCAAACTCTTTATTTCTCACCATTTGGAGAGGGGAGACAAAAAAATGAATGTCGTTTACAACTCCCTGTACGCCGAATTAGAGCGCAGCTCTTGAGGAGGAGGAGGGAAGGGTACTAGGGGAGGGTACACTCCTTCCCCTCCTCTTCCCCTCCTCTTCACCTCGTCATCCGGCCTCCTCACCTCCTCCTCATCCCTCCTCCTCCCCTCTTCCCTTCTCCTCCTTTCCCTACTCCTCTGACCTCCTTCCCCCTCCTCACCTCCCGCTCGTCCTACCCCTCCTCTCCTCCTTGCCCTCCTCCTCCCTCCTCTTCCTTCCCGCGCGGTGCATTATGGGAAATGTCCCATAATGCACCTCGCGGGACCTTCGTGACGTCACTCATGAATACACCGCGCGGGACCCTCGTGACGTACCTCGTGACACGAGGGTCCCGCGCTGTGCATTACGGAACATTTCCCATAATGCACCACGCGGTTACGCCGACGCCTCTTAAGCCGGAACGGGTGCCTAAGAGCTGCGCTCTAAAAAAGCAGCTGAGTTGTTGCCTGGCGAGTCTCTGCCTCCCCACACCAGCGAAAACAGGGCACCACGTACATATACATAACGTTTTTCACACGCACACTCATAACGCAGAAATCAAGAACATTGGGTGGGGGAGAAAAGTAATTGATTTACCCAAACTTACAAATTCGAAGGGAATCCTCTCTCAGAAACATGGAAAGTACATTTATTAGGGTTTCCGTCAAAAAACTTCATCCAATTCAGTCAGACGATTTAAAGAAACGAGGTACTGCATATTTCAACATTTGATTACCGTAGTTCGTTCTGGAGTGCGGCACTTACCATGTGTCTACAGACCAAGTTTCATAGGCAACCTTCCTCGTTTGAAGGTTAAAAAATTGGCATGACTGCATGAATTGACAAGCAAGCTACTTGCTTTTATGGAACCCAAGTATGCTAACATTCAACGCACTGACGAAGAAACTTTGTTGCGGTGCAATTGAAGGAACAAAAAGCGAGCGTTTTCTCTCAATCTTCCTTTTTGAAAAACTTGATGATATAGCACGGAGGCCGCAGCGTTGGCATAGTACCCCAAGTGGCGATATTTGAATGCGGGTTTAGACCCGAACATAGCGTGAGCGTACGATTTCGGGCTCGTGATGATCAATTGCTAGACAAGCATTCGGGCACTTGCTCGTGTCTAATCACTACAATGCCAAAATATCCGAACCTAATGCCGGGAACTCAGCGCGTGTCTTGTGCTTTGCAAACCCCAGAACGTGGCTACGATAAACATGCGCCAGATCACGTGGCCGCTTATTCCATCTGCGAGCTAAGAAAGTAAACGCTGCTCGTTTTTTTTAATATATTGTTTTTCCGACTATGCTTAGGCATGGGGAGAGAAACTAACGCCTCTTTCATAGGGTATAAACGTCAGGAATTCATATTAAGCGGTAGTTGCGCAAAGTTCATAAATACTTGCACCGCCCATTTAAAGAGAAGCTGAAGCGGTTTTGAATTTGATTAAAACACTCGATTTTTTTTTTATTCTGAGTTCAGGTTTCCCGCATATCTAAAAAAAAGGAAACCATTTTATGGCCATATTACCTAAAGAGACGCATTTGAAGTCGCGTTAAAAGCACGCCCCTCCGCGGCAGAGGGAAACGTGGGTAAAAGGAGAAGGGAAAACATGACGTCGCGAAAGGTTCTTCGCGCGTGCTCCTCCGCTGGCAGACTCAGCGTTATGCGTCGCGGATACCGAGCTAGATGGTGATTTGTGCTTCTGAAGGACACCAGCTGAACGCGAGAAGGTACACACACACACGCCGACACACACACGCACACGCACACACGTACATACACATAGACACACACACACACACATATATATCTATATATATATATATGTAGAGAGAGAGAGAGAGAGACAGAGAGATAAAGTGCAAATATCATGCTAGACTAGCAACCATTTACTGAACGTCTTTGTATTCCACACCCATTAGCTTCATATCTCAGAACGTGTAGGTGTGGAAGATCTTCAGTAAATAGTTGCTAGCCCAGCTGCTTCGAGCATCTTTCTAGAGAAGAAACAGGCACCTTAGGCGAATCCGAGGAGCTTACGTGAAGCGAAAACGAAGAGAGGTAAAGATTGCCAGTGGATCGTTTTGCGAAACATGCAAATAGAATCGCGCCTGGTCATTCTATGACGTCACGGCTTGACCAACCAATGACGTTCGGCGGCAACGAGCGGCTGCATGTCTTTTCATGTGTTTTGCACGTTTAGTGTCGTTTTGAGGACAAATGATTGTGATGTTTCGATCCTTCGTGAAACGCTAAAAAGAAGCATTAACTCGCTGCTTTTCAAATTATTTCAGCTTCTTTTTAAAGAGCACGGAGATAGGTGCGTCAGGCATCTTATTGTGGCTTCTCGGTCATTGAAATTGCCGCATTTCCCGATAAGACAACCGAAGGACGAACCGCGAAGCTAGCCGGGAGCGCGAACATAATGTGCGACGCGAGGCGTTTTTCGAGCGGTTGCGAACATGGACGAAGCAGAGCGCATGACGGAACGTGTGGTACGCGCACGAGGTCATGCATAAAATATACGCGCTTTAGTGAACCCGAAGCTTCAACCTTTAAATGCATTCGGTTGTAACGAAGCGAAAGTTAAAATTCGAGGGGCCTCGAGGATCTTTGTATCGGAGTACCGGAGCGTGTCTTTTTAAAAACAACTCTGCGCGTCAAACAAAACCGAAGAATAAAGAAAGAAAGAAAAGTTCATATAGATTTTTGGGACTCTCTTCCGCTTGGTAAAAGCTTGGGGAGCAAAGAGCCAACTTTAGTTCAAGAGGCGAGCGGCGCGCTTACGATCGTCCGTGCAAAATGCAATTCGGACCACCCGAACGAGCTCTTTACTTTTAATATATATTTTTCGCGCTCCTACGTAGCACTCAGAGAGACCAAGGTTCCGTGAAACGTCGCCTTGGTCTTCCGCTCGAAGGAGATCGTAAAACTATCAAAGAAAACGAGGGAACCGAGGAAATAAAGCGACATTCACGCGACCCCTTCCCGCCTACAGTTCAGATGCGACAAAAAGGAGAATTAGTCTCCGCCTTCTCCTCACACCGCGTGCCCGACTCCGCTTGTTCGTAAAACAAATGTGATCGGTGAAAAAAAAAAAAAAAAAAGAGGTAAGAAGAAAATAAAGGTTTACGAGAAATAAGATTGCCGGAATGGGAAAAGTGCTCAGTCTCAAAGAAAAAAAAAAAGAAAAAAAAAAAAACCCTCCTTCCCCTAGTGGCCCCTCAGCTTCCAAGAATGCAACCAGCGAAGCAGCGGAAGTGCAGAGGTTGTCGTTTTCGGGCCCTCGGCCGTTCAGCCGCTATACCCCGTGGCACCGAACGATGGACCACAGATGGCGCTATAAGTAGCGTCGAAGCCAAGTCAATACAGTCTTAGAGACACATGACCTCGCGAAGGAGCCCAAGGACGCGCGGAGCGCGCTGTCACGTGACACATGTTAACAGCGCTGGATCCGCTGGGACGGCTCGTAAGGTCCGCGTCGATCCATCGTAAGATGGAAGAAAGTGTGGAGGGAAATGGCTGTGTGTTGCTTCACGCCGGTCGCCCTTCTCACAGGCACCCCCTTTTGCTTTTGTATTTCTCTCGTAACCATCTTCAGCT
The DNA here is from genome assembly GCF_016920785.2 of Ixodes scapularis. Classification (NCBI taxonomy): domain Eukaryota; kingdom Metazoa; phylum Arthropoda; class Arachnida; order Ixodida; family Ixodidae; genus Ixodes; species Ixodes scapularis. The sequence continues at coordinate 89,375,778 of NW_024609837.1, read as the reverse complement.
TACAAGCACACACACACACACACACACGTGCACACTAATGAAAGAGAGGCGTGTACAGAAGGATGCAGGTAGAGGCGTTCATACGCACGCACACAATACGCGAAACCAAACAGACGTACGCTGGCTCGCCGGTACGCTCATAGACGCCAACGAACGCACGGATGACAGGGATGCTTCCGTCTGCCCTCCGTTCAGCGTCCTACGACGAACTGCAGCGGATGCAAGAAGCCAGCCCCAACCAATAACCAGTGTCCGCGAAAGTATCACGTGAGATCAGGCGCTTCGCGCGTTCAGAACATCACGTGAAACTAGCGCAGCGTTTTATTGGCTTCGATGGCGGTAGTTAACGTCCTCAGCGGTTCCATAGCGGGGCCAAAACGGAGCACAACTGCTAACACCCACGAACGCCGGTACATACATTCGGTACACATACACGAGATCGAGAACCCACAAAACGTATACGTCGGACAAAGCCATGTGTAAAGATTCGCTTAGAAGTCTCGGACTTGTATATTTTCTTTACGTTTCGTCGTAACTTTTTTAAATTTTATTTATTCCTTTAGATTACGTTTGACGGTAGCCGGTAGAAAACGGAGGCGTTAGGGCAGTCGGGAAAGGGGAGCTGTGTTTTCTCCTCGAACTGCTCCACTGCCTCTGCTTTTTTTGTTTTTTTTCTCTCTTTTGTTTCATGCTTCACTTTTAGGAAGGAGCGCAGCTGAGGCTACGAGCCCCTCAAAGCCAATGGGACGTCGTGTTTTTGTCACGTTACTTTCGGGAGGGGCCACAGAGACGCCCGGTGCGCGTATAGTCACGTAATAAAACTTCCTAACATCGGATTGGCTGAGGCAGCTCGTAGCGCCCCTTGTGGTTCGGCGGAAGGAAGAGACAGAGTACGCTGCGTGTTCGGTTGTCGTTTCATTTTGAGCGCCGAGAAATTGCAAGTTTCGCAGCGCGTTCGCTGAAGCGTGGCGACCCGACTTCCAGACACCGGGGAGCAAACGCGTGGGGCCGAGCCGGCGCCGGTGCTGCGGGGGAGAAAGCGGGGGGCAGAAAAACGCTGATGTAGGGTATAATAGGGAAAATCGGTCGTTTTCCTTCGATACGGCGTCGTGAACACACTTTTCCCCTCTCGAAGTGTGACGGGTGCGTGTGTTTTGCCGAGCTGTCATAACAGTGTTTAAAGTGGGGGATCAGAATTCCCATGGAAGGAGAGAGAGAGGGGGGGGTGGAAACTTGGATCTTTCCACGGACGTTAAGCTTTCCGATGGTCGATGAAGGTGGCACGACGGGAGCATTGCTTAGATTGCGCTTTCGCAATCTAAGCAATGCTTCGTCCGAGCGCAGCCGAAGGCTGAGGGACGGTTCGCAACATCGAGAAGAGCATTTCTACGCACCACAAAGTAGTCCGCAAAAGTTTCTTTTTTTTTTTTAGTAACTGCTTTGTGCGTAAACATTGCACAATATTCCAAATGTGTACTCTCAGAATGATTCACAACTAAAGGAATTAAATATGTGAGGTTTATGTTTTTATTAATGTATGCAAATGCATGTGGTTTAGTGAAAACATGTATCTAGCCCCAGCCTTGTATAGGTACAAGGCTGGGGCTAGATAAGAGGCGGAAAAATGACGCGGGCGCCTTACCGCAACCGCTAGCCTTGTACCTGCTCCAGGAGTGGCAACTTTAGTGCGCTACTACTCGTCTCACGCGCTCAAAGTCTTTCTGAAAATGACTGATTTAGTGGTTTTCAATAACACTCAGCAACTTTCTAATTGGAAGCATACGTCTATTTCCCCTAAGTCAAAAGTTAATTAACAAGTTTTAATTAATTATCTGTCTAATTAGTAGGTTGTTGGCAATTCCTGACGTCCGCCGTGGCTGGTAGTTTGTTCCCGAAGAGAGTTTCTGCTTTTTTCAATCGCCCTAATTTTTAGGACTTTTGAAAGTCTTCGCAAAAGCACCCGGTATATATATATATATATATATATATATATATATATATATATATATATATATATATATATATATATATATATATATATATATGTATATATCGCCGCGCGCGCAGCTGGGCGAGTAGCCAGCGTAGCCTAACAGTTATCGCGCTCTCCTTCCACGCAGAAAGCCAGGGTTTTATTCCTGGCCGTTTGTAGCCATTTTTGTGATGTTCTGGTGAATTCAAGAACCGTGTTCTTGAATTCGAGATTAGAATGTTCTACACGCCAAACTTCTACGCCGTAATTGTAAATATATCAGCTTGAACTTTAGAAATAACTAGAACACAAAGACAGAAAGGACAGGATATGACACACAGCTGAGTACCAACAATGTTTTAGTCTAAACTTCTTCCTTGAGCTTTTGCTCCTTCCTTTTGAGTCCCAAGTGGAGCACAATAAACCTATTATTAAATTACCCTATTCCACTAATAGAGATCACTCCCGATATTTACACTTATGCAAAAAATAAATACAAATCATTTGCACAGTATTCCTAGCAAATTATTGTTTTTGAACTAACCCGATACATGCTCGTGCTGTCGTTGTTTGGGGCGTGACATTCCGTAGGTATTGTCTTTCTTTTTTGTGTATGGTGATTGATGGCGTGCTGACACAATCCTTGGTGTTCTCCTCGATGACGAGCGCCTCGAGCATTTCGCGTCCATGAGGATTGTTGTTTCTTGCAAGAATGGTGGTACTGTTCAAAGCTACACTGCACTGACATGTAATCCAATGAGCTGCCAGATGTCCTGCCGCTGTTCCCTTTAGAGACGCTGCATGCTCACGGGCCCTGTCGGTGATACATCGGCCTGTTTGGCCGATGTAGCATTTCCCGCAAGACAGGGAATGTGGTACACCACTCCTGTTGTGCGTGGGAGATATTGCGTTCTGTGGGCCGTGTTGCAGGATTTTTTCTTTCTTTTTCGGTTCATTTTAACAACAACAGCACGAGCTTATGGTGGGTTACTTCAAAAACAATAATTTGCTAGGAATACTGTGCAAATGATATATATATATTTTTTGTATAAGTGTAAATATCGGGAGTGACCTTTATTAGTGGAATAGGGTAATTTAATAATAGGTTTATTGTGCTCCACTTGGGACTTAAAGGGAAGGAGCAAAAGCGCAAGGAAGGAGTTTACACTAAAATATCGTTGATAGTGAGCTGTGTGTCATATCCTGCCCTCTGTGTCTTTGTGTTCTAGTTATTTCTAAAGTTCAAGCTGATATATTTACAAGTATGTACCAACAAGCTCAAATCTCAACCGTTATTCAGTTCCCTTCTAGGCCGATTGTTCCAGAAGCCCACGCGTTTAGAAAAGGGGCTTCGCGTGGCAAGCCGGAGTCAGTCTCGCCCCAGGGTACGATCCTGCTGTTACGCCGCCATCGACGCCCGCGACGCTCTACTGTTATCTTCTGTTTCCTTTTTTTGTTTTGGGCACAAGTTCGCCCCATTAAAGGTTTAGTTTCTTCAGTTATTATCGCATCATCAATTGTTATTCGGGACAATATGCCCATTTACTCTTTGCCACTTTGTTTTGACGAGGAATGTAGAAAAGGGGGTTCTTGATTTCGGTTCTTTTCAGAGCCCTCGCCGTTTCCATATTTTCACGTATTCACTGGACACGCCAATCTCAAAACATAGTGAACAAAAAAAAAACAAAAACGAACGGTGTTTGCGGCTACTAGTGTAGTGGCATCAGGACAGGCGTTACTGCCGATGGGGCGGTTCTACATTTGAGAAAATAGACTTTAATTGTGTTCATTTGGCCGTTAGAATAACAGATATCACAATTATATTTCAATGCGACGCGCCGGAGAGCTATAAGAGCAATTTCAAAATAGGGCTGAAGTCCCGCCTCCCTAGCCTTGGGAAGGCGAAATATCCGTCGATGACGTCACGGACAGCGACTGTCTTTCGCGTTTTCTTGCGTTTAACAATTCTTGCGCAGCAAATGGTTTGGGTACTCGGGTTCATAAGGTAAAAATCCACTAGAATTCACTTCTAACTCATTTTTTTTTTTCAAGAAGCTCCGTAGCTTCCCTTTAACGCGGGCGTGCGAACTGTCAGAAAATAGAATATCGATCCAGGGGTTATCGAGCCAACGTCACATTGAGTTTGGAGCAGGAAGAAAAAAGAAAAAAAACAAAGAAACACTCCGTAAAGGTCTCAAAGGACTGGGGTATCTTCTCCCTAAATCCTCCCCCTGATTATAGGGGATTACGAAGTTCTCTCGTTCAGCGTTGCACCCCCGTCTGTATAGTGATAGGGGCGAAATAAAATTACCGAGGACAGGCAAAAAAATACAGTCCAGTACCGAAAATAGGAGACAAGCAAGCCCCGAGGGGTTGTTGGTGTCCCCCATTAGATTCTGGGAAGGCTTCAAAAAACATCCCTCGAAAATAGGGATCGACCCGAGATAGGGAAGACGGCCCCGAGGAGTGTTGAGGAAGGAAAGTCAGCGGAGATGGAAATTTGAGGTCTATTTCACATTGATACTATCGGAAACATTATAACTTCCTGGGATAAACACTGCCCTGCTTTCTCATCTGCTATATTGGAATATTAGAAAAATATCTATTTGGAATTATGTTTTTTTTTTTTTTTTTTAAAGCATGAAATGCTGTCTTATTGTACGGCGCGCCACCCTCCCCCCCCCCCCCTCTCCCCCCCGGCCCACACACACGCCTATCTAGTATTTTTGTGTTTTCTTTTTTCTGTATTTTTTTTTTAGCGCGAAAAAAATTAAGTGTCTCGGAATGCTCAGTTTACGCACAAATCGCTCGGTGTTAAAACCAGATGCCTAAATTTCAAAACTAACCTCTATTTTCTTGAGAAGTGTTAAGGGATTTCCTCAAAGTTTCCTAGGGAAACTTGGGCCCGTTCCCTGTAGCTTGCGGTAGCTGACGCCACTGATCTCCATGAACTCGCCGCTTCGTCGGGCTCCTACCTCCCGTTGAAACTTTAAGAAAAGCATATAGAATATTTGAACTTGGTAACTTTTAGTTCTTAAAGTCTGGCATCTGGTCCGGACCGCTAGCGCTACATCTAGGCGAAGACTAAAGTTTGGGCAATGCCTAGTTTATTTTTGCAACACAGAACCACGTTGATTGTCAACCGGCAGTCAACGTGGCTCTGCATTTCTGCGTGTCAGCAGCGTAGCAGACACATCGCGACTGCACTGTTGTGCGTTGTGAACAGAAGACTACAATTATCGCCGATGTGACAGTGTGTTCGCGTGTCAGTGATGAGACAACAAGATGGGATGACGTAAACTGTCGGGAATCGATGCCGCCGGTCGGGCCGTGATCACGAAGGGGGGGGGGGGGGGGGGGGGGCGGTGTGTCCCAGGTAGACATTCCGATTTACATTAAATAGTTTAAGACCATTTGAAGAATTATGATGCAATCGATTGACCTGCGGATAGTCATGCCACGCTAGTGTGAACCGTAGCTCCTATCGTACAGTGGCCATTGTGAATGTCGTCTGCGATGTCCTGTTGTCTCCAACTTGAGAGCCATTGCGCTCTGGGAAAAGGACTGAACAGTATGGAAATATGACGGAAAGTGCGTATATTTATCATTTGAAATTTTAGAGTTAGAAAAAATAATAAGTAAAATCGAAAGAAGCTACCCTTTATCTTGCTGTTTAAACATACTACGGTTCCTGGAGAAACTGCCCTACAAGTGGTGCGCTGGGATGAGCGCTAGAAGTTTTCAAGCAGGCCACCAGCATAGCTCCATACACTTAATACCTGCCGCAAGTCGTAGCTTTGCCTGCATTCAAGTTGATCGAAAGCCGCTTTCCCTCCCCGTGAAGCTTCGCTTCACCCTCAAGACAAAAGAGTCAAAGGGTGTATTCTTACACCCTTTGTCCCATATAATACACCCCAAAACTTCAATTCGACGTACAGCGCCCTACAGTCGAATAGACAGCCTGAAATTTTACAAGGGGCTTGATAGCCGTGACGTACAAATTTTTAAAATAGCTAATGTACATTTAACTGACTAAAAAAAATAATCGGGGTTTCCTTGGCCCTACTGTAGAAACTCGGTGTTTTCCTTATGTGGCCTGTAATACGTACTTTAGCTATTTAAAATGTTGTACCACACGGCTATCAAACCCCTCGTAAAATTTTGGGCCGTCTGTTCGACTGCAGGGCGCTGTACCTCGAAATGAAATTTTGGGGTGTATTATATGGGACAAAGGGTGTAACGATACACCCTTTAACATCCTTTTTTCTTGAGAGTGCTCCACCAGAGTGAATACCCCCCCCCCCCTCCCAAACACACATTATTTCAAGGCGACAATTGCAGCGACACGCGAAGAGCACAAATAGAAAAACAAACACTACAACAGAAATGCTAGCTACGACGTGCCGTGCAGGGAAAACAAACCCATGGCTTGGAATTGGATTGGAGCAGCTTGATTTATTGGTCTTCAAATAATTAGGGTATGAGCGTTTACGTTTTACTGAGAGATTCATCTCCTGAGCCGTTCAAAATACTCTAAGGGGAATGACATTGCTGTAAAAAAATGAATGAATTCTGTAGATGATAATCGAAGTGGTAAATACTTTATTTATCGACGCGCTTGCTTCAACGCAGAAGGAGTACTGATAAATTTTGTTTAAGTTCAGTAACACAAACAAACCTATAGTATTGAGACGTTATAAAGCGAGCGGCACAATTCTGAAGTAATTTTAGGTCGGATACAAGGCATTTAAGATGGGGGTGCCAAACTGACGATGCATAGTTTAGTTTCGAACGTACTAATGTGACATATGCAAGTCGCTTCACAGATTGGGACGCGAGACGAAGTTTACGATCAAGAGACCAACAGAATCGCTTGATTCGGAAATCATAGTATTAATATGTTTTTTTGTTTTTTTTTAAGAAACGCTGTGAGTGAAGCGAACGCCAAGATACTTGTAAGTCGACACGGACACAGTATTAAAGGGGCACTGACACCCCAACGGTCGTATTTTTTATTGTCTAAAACGATGTAAGTTGTAGTCATAGACACGCAAAAGAAAAAACCATTGCAAAAAAAAAAAAAAAAACTTCACCACGTGCGCGCGGGCCTTTTTATTTTTGGCGTTTTCCTCTCCCACCCCTCGCCTCCTCGCTTCATTTGATTCGTGACGTCAAATATCATGAAACTTAAAAGCTTTGTAGGTGACATTTCTATAACATTTAATAACGGCAATCGTAAAACATGTTTTTTAAATCAATTACGAACGCACTACGGCGCTCCTTCTTGAAATACCAAAAATCAAAGTCCGGTGTGATGTCGCCTTCTGGAATAGTATCCTCCCTCGGAAAACGTGCCGCCTAAGCAGGCGGCACCGCCCCCTGCACGGAATAAAAACGGTCTTTCTCGGTTCACCGGCGCCCTCGTCTCCCGCTCCTTTCCTCCTCGCATCGGGTCGCGATGGCAACAGCACGGAGTCATGAAAGAAAGTCGACCCTCGAGACTGCGCAATATTTGACGTCAACGCACAGGCGCAGATCGCGCGGGAACTTAAAATTCAGCATTTGGAAATTGTTTTTTTTACTTCAGAAATACTGAATTTACAAGTTTTGGTACGAGTTCCAAATGTTTAAATTTTTTTGGAATTTTTACCGAACTGTAAGGAAGCCTGACTTATGCAAGTACCTAGAGATTTTATCCGCACCGTCTCGCTTACCAGTCTTTTGGATCATTGCTCTCCTTGGGAATGATTTCTGTCTCGGACCATATCGCAGTGCAGTCGTTACACTTCTGGACATGCTTTGCGATTTCTGAGTTCGGTGCATTGTTCTTCACGTTTCTTCTGCGTTCACTTAATCTGACGTGAATGCATCGTGGTGTCTTTGCTAAATACTTAAACCTGCATTCTAGTGGTATCTCATACACAACACCCTTCTCGCAGTTAACCGATTTTTCGCGATGGTTCTTTTTGCAGTTGTTCGCACCTTTTTGAAAGGGCGTCAATCTACTGAGTTTAAAATCCGAGCCCGTGTCTACCCCAAACTTTTTCGCGCAAGCCTTCAAGTTGTCCAAAATTTAATGAAAATATGGGATCACAACAAATCTGGTCCTTTCACCTTGTTCCTTTTCTCTCCTTTCCTTGATAACCATTTCTAACTGCCGTTTCATAAAAGTGCCTTTATACCCTACAGTGATCAAGCTTTTTAACTGTCTTTCAACCGAATCCGTGATGAAATAAACACACGATCTGTTTAGCGCTTTTCTGACCAATGACTTTACCACCCCAGCTTTTACGATCTTCGAATGACAGCTAATCCTTGGCAACACCGGTTTAGAATTTTCTTTTCCCTATTCCCAACCTATCTCTTGATTCACATAAATACGTAAGTCTAGGAACTCTAAGACCCCTCCTTCCGGTTTTTCCGTGGTAAACTTCAATTCAGGAGCCGCTGATCTTATCTCACGTTCCAGGCTGCCTGTTAGATTATCCGTTACCATGCAAATATGATGTCGCCCCCATATCTTATTACTAACGCCACACCCGGGGACTTTTCCGGTAGAGAGTTTCCTAACGATCCTCGAGGTTTATCTGAAGTCGACGGTAATCGAATCCGGAGGAAGGAAGTACGTTCAAAAAGACGGTGTTTGTATAGGTTCGTCGGTCGCACCCATTTTAGTGAAAGTTTAGATAGAGTAGTGCATAGTATACTGCAGGAGAAGTCCCCGGGTATGGCGTTAGTAAGGGAACATGTCCACGAATGTAACGACTGCAGTGCGATTTGGTCGGAGACAGAAATCATTCACAAGGAGGGGAATGATGCAAAAAGACTACTAAAGGAGACGGTACGGATAAAGTCTTTAGGTAATTGCATAAGTCAGGCGTCGTCGCAGTTCGGTAAACAGTCCGAAAGTTTTTTTTTTTTATATATTTTTCTTTCTATTTTGGATGTGTGTACGTACACCTTTGCCCCGTTTTAGATGCAGTGTGCGTCATCCCTTCATCCGTGGCATAAATCTTTTTTTTTTTTGTGTAGAGACCTTTTTTTTCCTGAATGAAGGAGGTACTGATTTTTTTTTTTTGTTAAATTTATGGGGAGTTTGTAGAGTTAACTTTGTGAATCGACATGAATGACATGTGAATCGACAGGCTTTGGCATTTGGACTGTCTAGAGCAGGTGTGGCCAAGCTGCGGCTCGCGAGCCGCATGCGGTGCCTCGCGTTTCTAGGTACGGCTCGCCCCCCCCCCCCCCCCCCTCTCTTTCTCTCTGTCTCTCTCTACCCCGCGCCTTCCCCGCCTCCCTCCCGGTCACACGAGTATTTCCAAAAGAAGAGGAACGCGTTTGAAATTAATCGACAGGTTGCTGTTTGGTGGCCTTGTGCTACTGCTACCTTATGTATAGTTGGACTGCTTATGACGTGGATAGTTGTAAAATAGTTGAAGTTTCTTTTATTGCTCTAAAAAAAAGTTTAGAGCCTCCCCCCCCCCCCCCCCCCCTAGTTTTCTGCCTTACCTCTCCCAGGCTGCTCTTGGAAATTTAGTGGCTTTTTTTTGCGACTCTTAGGGCGGGTCAGCCTGGCCACTCCTGGTCTAGAGGTTGTCCCCTTGTGTTGGTGGTGGATGATTGGAGGGTTTGGCGTTTGAACTGGTTAAAGATTGCCCCTTTTGTGTTGGTGGTGGCTGATTGTGGGCTATATAAGGAGGCGGACTAAATAAACATGGTAGCTGAGTTTGAAACGTCGTCCTGTCCTTTTATGTTCCTTCGACTTATCTGTTCACTTCTGCCCCAGTCTCAGGTTATTCAACATGGTGAACCTAAGACGAACGCCACGTTCAATGTAATCGACGTGGCGATTGACGAAAAAGACAGCATAATCCCGTCTCTCTGAGTGTTGAGCAAACACACACGTCGTTCTTGTCTGTTATGTTTTCTATTATTACATGACATCGCTTTAAATATTCAGGAGTATTATATCAACAAACTCTCCGGTTTAGGTTTTGGAGATTTTTTAAAAAACCTATTTTACAGACGCCAGGTGAAGTGTATGAAAATCGCTGCAAAGCAGTGAGATTGTTTTCTGGCTTTCCATAGTAATTAATTTTTGTTTAAATATATGACAGTAAAATAAGGGCTCTGTCGAGCTTTCAGATTTTGTTGTTTACTGTTGACCGTATGCATCTTCAATTGTGGTTGGTGGCGTAGATTATTAAAACTGTCATCTTCTTGCCTCGTTTAACCGCCTTGGTCTCGTCTGCATACATTGAACTGCGTGCGCTTCATGAAAAACGCAGACGGACACTGCAACGTGCATAAAAGAATAAAAAAAGTTCAGAAAAAAATTTGGCACAACTTCTTGAAAAGATTAGGGCCCAGTTCAATAATTACAGATGGCTTCACGTGGCGCTATAATGTCCACATGTTTCTTCACAATGTCACCGATTGTTTTGTCAAAAGTTTTGTCCAAAGCAACAAATAAAAATAAGAAACATTGTGAACACTGTTCATGTTTGCGTTCACGTCACGCACACGTCACGCACGAATCGAAGGTTTATCGCTGCACGCGCAGCGGAACGCAGCAACGCGTTGACATCGCATCTGTCGAGCGATGCGCCGTCGCTTTTTTGTATGGTGTCTGTGTCGGTCGGGTCACTGGTTTCGTTTTCTTGCCGCTACCAAGATGGCGGAATCAGTTCTCGGCGCGCAACCAGATGGCATTCTGCATATAGCCATTTCAAGCCTATCCTGCAAGGTGCAGTGGCCAAAGGTCAATAAAAGCTACCTCAATTGTATTTAAAAATATTCAAAGAACAATGTCAATATTCGTCACTAATGGCCAGTTTGAAGCAAGTTAAGCCGAATTCATTAATAGATACAAAAACTCAACATTGTTTAAGCCAAAATAGCCACTTGAAGCCAGGCTCATTCATAAACACTGATATAGTGCATATTTGACGATTATACTCCTGAGTAAAGGCCGGATTTTTAGGCACTAAAAAAGCACGTTTTAGGCGCCAAAAATACGCGGCAAAACCAACGTTTTAGGCACTAAAAAGAATAAAAGGGGCGCAATAAATTTTTAGATGAATGCTAATAATTTCAAGCGAAGACGTGAGCGAACTGTAAACACGACAGGAAATCCGAAAATGTCATTGGTATGAGGCCACAATGGCAGTAACAGTTCAATTCAATTCACTTCAATTCTTTATTTTTATCTCATAACAAGTTCTACACATTGACATTAGACGTCGAATTGCCCCGTAATACCTCTGGGCTAATGGCGATCAATTGGCTTAATTTCACAAGCGCATTGCTTACATACACGTTCAGGTGCGAAAGCCACTTAAGCGTCGCATATTGTGAAACAGGCAGGAGAAACAATACTTGAAATATGGTAATACTGATTTATAAAAGCGCAAAGTTATGCTTGTCTGACGCAATTAAATTACAATAAAGCAACAAAATAATAAATGCAAGATAGGCAAGGTATGTTAGAAATTAACACGTTGTTACGTGAGAACTTACGTACAAACTTTAGCAATTTTCTACAGGTACCTTAATTATACAGGCAAGACCTCTCACCACTGCCAAATACACATACGCTCATTCGAAATATAAATATTAAGAATTGTGTTTGGACAGAACGCGGAACCTAGTTTAAGAATCACTATGAAAATTATAGAAACAATAGGTAACAACCAGCATCTCCAGATTTTCGGGTTCAAAGTTGTGCCTCTTGTCGCTGAGAATGAGTTTGTACGCGGAGAACGAACACTCGACGTAGACAGATGTGATTGGTGCGTACTTATACTTGGGAAAATTCAATGGGTTAATTGACACTGGGATCCTACAGTGCTCACCAGCAAGGACTTGTGAAGCTTCTTTAAGGACAGAAAACCCCTTGTTTTTGGTCAAGACCGATTGCAGCTTCGCACGTGCCTTTTCGGCGACGGGTCCTTCGGGAACGGTTGGCAGAACACGGTCACTCCGTCTATTCTGTAACATGGTGAGTTAAGTGTCCACTGTCAGATCAACGTCAGATCAACGAAACGATTCCGTTTCGAAATGGCTGAAAAGGGCAGCGGAGAAAGCCAGACCGTGCACGTTGAAAGACCAGACCAGAAGGGAAGGGTGCCTCCTATTGGTCGGGTCTATTCACCTTGAGCCAATTTCTCCCCTGGTCTTCCCCATCACTTTCTTTTTCGTTTTCTTTTTCTTCCCCATCACTTTCTTTGCCCCTGACGGTATCATAGTTCCCCTAGGGAGTAGAGTTGTGCGTCCACCGCCAAGTCCTGCGGGAAAGCCACCCGTAAAGCATGCAGAAGCCGTCGCTTCGGTTGCACCGGCGCAAAGGGACGGGAGGGGGGGGGGGGGGGGGGAGTGTTAAAAAGAGGACCAGGTTCAAACCCATAGAATTCAGAACAGTAAATATTTCCAGGTAGAATGAATAAAGGTATCAAATCGCACTCGAATGCGAAACTTGACGCTACATAGTGCTTACTTAGGCGCCAATTTGAGAAAAAAAGGCCTTTATAGGCATTTATCGGAGTTTAGGCACCAACACCCAAAATAGGCATTTATAGGCACTAAAAAACCATCATAAAAGCCATCCTTGATCTCCAATTCGTGCTCATATATCGAAATGGGGCGATAGGAATGCAAGGAAAAAAATTGGCATTTGCCTAAAATCCGGTCTCTACTCATGAGTCATAAATAGCCATTGGTAGCCCATCTGGTATAATATATAAGCTACTAGGCAACATTACTCACTGGAAGCCATTCCAATTAGAAAACATTGAAACAAGTCAATACTGTCATTACGAGTTCCTAAAAGTCATTTATAGCCATTTCAAGCCAAACTAATAAAACAGTATATTGTTATAGCCAGTACTAGCCACCTGAAGCCATTTTCATTCATAATCACTGAAATAGCACAGAATTGTCAACAATATTCCCGAATAGCTAGCTATTTGTATCCATTTCAAGCCAATTTGGTAAAAAAAAAATAGATGCTACTAGCCAAAATATCCACATGAAGCCATTCACGTTTGGAGACACAGAAGTGGCTAAAATTACCAATACTTGTACCCTATGGCCATTTGTAGCCAATTCAAGCCAACCAGGTAAGGGATAGATGCTTGTTGTCAATTCAAGCTAACTAAGTCGAAAATATATGCCTATAGCCAATAATAGCGAGTTGAAGTCATTCAAATCCATACACGCTCTGATTGAATAAAATGTCAACTATAGTTGCTGATAAAGAGCCATTAAGAAGCCAATCAAATAAAAATAGTTGCTTATAGCCTATAATAGCCATTTGAAGTCGTTTTTATGCATAAACACCGAAATACCACTGAAATGTCAAACCTATTCACGAATAGCCATTCATAGCCAATGAAGCCAACGTATAAAGCAATGTAACAGGTTCCTATTCTCACCACCAGGGTGCGCTGGTCTTTACCTTGTAAAATGTGTCTTCGCCATATTAAATCTGTTCTTTGTGTGCTGTTCCTCTGCGTGAGAGCTTCTGTTCTTTGGCGCTTCGGCGCGACACAACAATGGCGACGAGGCTCGGATGGAAGATCGAACGAACCGAGTAACAACGTGGCAAACAGCACAATGCCGAAGTTCACGGAGTTCAAGCCGGAGGAGGACGACGTCGAAGAATATCTCAAACGCTTCGAGATTTTCCTTCGAGTGAACGCTGTCAAGACGGAAGACAAGGCCGTGACCCTGCTGAACTATATCGGAAAAGCGTCGTACCAGGTTCTGAAAACTTTGCTCGTCCCAGACTCGCCGGTATCGAGATCGTACGACGTACTTTCCGAGGTGCTGAAACGCCACTACGTGCCCAAGCGCTTAGTGATTGCAGAACGCACGAAGTTCCATTGGAGAAATCAAAAGGTCGGCGAGAGCCTAGCGGACATCTCCTTGGCTATCAAGAAGCTTGCCCAGACATGCGCGTTCAAGGACTACCTCGACCAGGCTCTGCGGGTCCGGCTCGTGGCGGGGTGTCGCGACCCTGAGGTACAGCGGAAACTCATCCAGCTCGACGACGATCACTTCGACGAAGTTCTAAAGGTGGGTTTGGCCAAAGAACTTTCTCTGCGCAAAACGGACGAGATAAGACAGCCCGGCGTTCCGAACTCAATGGACGTGCACCGCGTTCAAGGTGATGGTGAAGGACACTCCGGGTGCCCACCTTCCGCCACTGCATCGCCACAGATCCAGTATCAGCGTACGGCAGGCCCTTGTTTTAGATGCGCTAGTACTGTGCAAGCTTCCGAGAAGTGTCCGTTTTCGAAAGCAAAGTGTTTCAAATGCGGGAAGCAGGGGCACACTAAGGCGGTGTGTAGGGCCAAGCCTAAGCCTACTTCGAACACCAAGCGCGGACCTTGGAGCGTAACCTGTATGCGGAAGAATGGCGCGTCTGCGGCATTCCAGAAGGTATTAGAAATGGAAGAAAACCGGTGAAGATGGAAATCGACACTGGTTCAGCAGTTACTTTGATGTCAGAAAGAATGTATGTGAATTTCTTTTCTCGCGTGCCCCTTGAGGCGAGTGGCATGCGTCTCCGAACGCACACCGGGGCTCTAGTGTCAACCAAGGGTGTAGCGAGCGTTAATGTAAAAAACGGGGAGCTACCAAGCGAAAAGTTACCTTTGATTGTGCTAAAATCCGCGAATGCCCAGCTGCCAGCTCTTCAAGGCAGAGACTGGATCGAGCAGTTAGAAATTAACTGCACACTAAACTTTTTTACACCCCTTAGGGGTGTAAAGCACTTGTCCCAGGACGAGCACCCTTTGAGGGTGCAAAAGAGCACCCCTCTGCCAAAGCACCCTATAGGGGTGTGAAGTAGTATAGGGTGCAACGTGCAATGCAACCCAATCCAAGGGTGCTGATGCTGATTTTAATGGGTGCTGAGGATGATTCATTCTAATCGAAATAAACTTTTGTAAAAGAAAACTTTTCTCCTTTAAACAGATGATCTCGTTACAGATGCGCACTTAGCCAAGCCGACACTTTGTACAGGCAGGCTGGCACTAAAAGTGGACTATTATCTTACATTAGTTGATTAACTTTTTCAATTACTGGTTCGACAGCTGTTACGAAATTGAAGACAATCACCTCCTTAAATCAGTAAATTTTTTTATAAATCCTGAAATGAGCACATAGACCAAAAAAGAGAAAATATAATTTCACCAAAGGCAGCGGTATTGTAGCGGTCCAGAAAGTATTGTATCCCACAACCCGTTTTGTGTGCAACAATCTTTCACAATCGTTTTTTTCTGAGGTTTGTGCTCATTTCACGAAAAATAAGCTGGTCTGAGAAGGTGACTGCCCCCATTTTCACAATATGTGCTGGTGCTATCGAACCAGTAACTAAAAAGCTAATTCATGAATTTTATGCAATAAGTCCACTTTTAACTGTCATCTTGACTGTATAAAGTGTCTGCCAGGACAACTATAACTCAACCGTAAAAAGACAATTTGCATAAAACAAAAGTTTTATTTTACAAGAATCTGTTCCGATGAGAATGAATCACCCTGTGTCTCAGCACCTGTCAAACAGGGTTCAGTATACCAAGCATGGCAACCAGAAAACCACGAAGTATGCAGACCAGATAAGTGAAGAAATAAGGAGATGCAAAAGTGCAGTGCCAGCACAGGACCTTGTTACAGAAACTGGATTCCTGATTTGATGTGTGCAATGCATCGGCACATATGCTACTTGAAGCAGCCGTGCATAGATGCACTGTCCGATAATGAAGGCAAGATGTGAATGGCAAAAAAGGTAATGTTTCAATGTGAAGCTTATGTGCAAACGGAAGTTACAGGAAAATCTTGAGTAATTTAAGTTTTACTTCCGACAAAATTTGGAAGGAAAATAAGAAAATATCACAGAATTTGTTCCATGCCTTAAGCTTCTGAATTTATTAATTGCTCGATGGTCTTAATACTCGTATATTAGAATAGATCAGTGGGAGACATTCTTAAACATCATTTTAAAGAAGGAGTCTGCCACCAATCTCAATGTGTCCAATTGTCAAACTGCCAACACTGAAGTGTGATATGCATCACATGCATAATCAGCACTTGCTCATGCAAGCTAAGCAATGTGAGAAAGTGTATGGTACAAACATAAACAAGGAGCTTAGCTTGTTCAATCCCGATACTTGATCCTTGCATCCTGCTCTGGCTCGTCGGTCATTTCCCTTGCATATGAGGTGGTTACGAGTTGTCATACTTGGCATGCCGTAGTACCTTTACACTTTCGCCCAAGGCATGGCGAGTGGCATCAGCTGCATACAAACAGCATGTGATTGAGCTGCAAGTAAATACAATTTGTTATAAAATGAGTAAAAAAACTAAAAGAAAAACTAAATTAATAACTATTTATTGAGCTATTATGTGACCACAAAAAATAATGAGGTATGTCCTCCACACACATATCCAAATACAATACTTGAGGCATTCTATCAAATATCACAGCATATATAGGCCTAGATGCTAGTGAAAATCGAGACAAAATTGGGGGGTTTGAGTCAAAAGCCAAACTAAATGGATAATCATTTATTGAACTATTATGTGAGCACAACAAAATAACCAGCTATGTCCTCCATACAAATAACCAAATATATTTTCTTTAAATATCACAGTGCAGGCTTAAGATGCTAGCAAAAATAAGAAAAAAAAAATCAATACAGATTACCTCAGTACATCACAATGGTTCTTGATAAAATGACTAGAACAGAAGAACAATTTAGACGCCTTCCGTTTCGAGAGTATACTTTTTGTTCCATTGCACATGAGACTTTCACTTAGGACCCTAAAGTTGCATAAAAATCAAGCTACACTTCTTTTAGTTTAGGGCTTAAAACATTAAAACAAGCTACCATATTTTCCAGACTATACTTCACAATCGGCTGTATACTGCGCAAGGGTAAATTTCGGCTCAAAAGAAAAAGTATTTTCCTAGATAGTCCGCACTCGGTGTATAGTCCTCGGGGAAAACTTCAGGCTAGAGAACTCCACAAAAGAGATATCTGCGGATGAATGTCAGGGGGCTTTGTGTAATCTGCTCGTCAGCCAATCGCAGAGTTCCTCAAGATTTAGCTTGACCTAAGTTGGTTGCTTGCGGGCTCCCAAGCAAACAACATGTCAGATGCAAGGTATCGCAAGCCTGGGAAACAGACTAACGGTAAGAGGTTGTCTTGATTACGTTATCCCAGCGTAAAATATACAAAACACGGCAATCTGGCCTAACCAGTTTTGTAATAATGAACAATCTTGAAACAAAAATAGTAGAGTCCACACCTGTAGATAGACTGTACGGTGTAAAATATCAACTTTTAGACATGTATAGTTTGTGCACTATAGTCTGGAAAGTATAGTACATTTATTTTAGTTTCGAGTTAGAAGGTTAAATGGGCGCTATACTGAATTTTGACTTCACAAAACAAGGCACCAGAAGCACACAGTGAGATGCTACAGACCCCAAAACATCACTCATGCTGCAGTATCTCAACTGGATGGGCATATTTTCGAAAAAGGGAAGAAGAGCATACAAATGTCGCAAGCTTTGTTAATCATGCTCATATTTTCCAAAAAGTACTGCCATCCGTACAAGATACCGTCATATGAGTTATGTTCTAAGGTTTGCAGCATCCCACCTAGTGCTCCTCCCTGTTTTCGTGCCATCCAAATCTCGGTTCAGCATCCCTTTGGTACTAGAACGGTTGTTTGTCGGCCTCATTGATTCTACGCTCTTGCGACCTTGTTTAGGAATTTCATCAGAACTGGCCTCGGAGTAGTGCTGCTGAGGCCGACAAACAACCATCCTAGTACAGCAACTGTGTTTGCTGCCTTTTTCGAGTACGTATATTAAAAAGCCAGTAAGCCACCATGATGGCAGCGATGTCGTCCTCTGCATTCTTCACGGACAAAAACCGCTGCCTATCGACAGCGAGGTACAAAAAGTCAGCCCCCTCGGCGTCATTGCCAGAGTACACGACGCACGGCATTGCCGGAATGTCTTGCTCCTGTGTTAGCAAACAAAATCAATGCAATGTAAGGCAGGAACCATGCGTGATAGTCTTCTCTAAATCATCACAGTTAGTATATCACTATCTACCAGCGAGCTGGTCCAATGTTATTTGCTATAGTCACTTGATCTATGTTAAATACGTAATACGCCCACCCTCTGCAGGCCTGATTACACTTGTACAGAATGCCTTTTTCGAGTAGGAATATTAAAAAGCCAGTAAGCCACCATGATGGCAGCGATGTCGTCCTCTGCATTCTTCACGGACAAAAACCGCTGCCTATCGACAGCGAGGTACAAAAAGTCAGCCCCCTCGGCGTCATTGCCAGAGTACACGACGCACGGCATTGCCGGAATGTCTTGCTCCTGTGTTAGCAAACAAAATCAATGCAATGTAAGGCAGGAACCATGCGTGATAGTCTTCTCTAAATCATCACAGTTAGTATATCACTATCTACCGGCGAGCTGGTCCATTGTTATTTGCTATAGTCACTTGATCTATGTTAAATACGTAATACCCCCACCCTCTGCAGGCCTGATTACACTTGTACAGAATGCAACTTAGACAAGTGGCAGTGAATCATGCTTTCCCAGCACTGAAAAATATGCAAGATCATCAGTGCGACAGGGACACCTGCATTATCTCTGCGATTAGTAAAATTTCAGCAATGCTAGCCAGAAGTCTGGTTCCACATAGAGACGTAAACGTTGCTTTGGCTTGCTCATTGCGAAAAAGCCAGAATCAGTCAACAGGAGTCCACATTCTCCTTGTGTGGTCTCCTGATGTGCAATTACTTCATCTCCCATGTACATTTGGGCCAAAATATTTTGCTTTAGATGGTTAGAAATTTCGTGGAAACTACTTTTGGCCATGATATTTCCAACCATCAGTGTGTCAGCAAAGACAGCCACTGGATCCTTTGTACCTTTCTTGAAGAGTGTGCCGTGCAGTGATTAGAAAGCTTGTTTGACGAAGTTGTAGTCAAACATGTGAAGCAGTGCCATCAGCATCGTATTGGCTCCCCTGAGACCATGCGACTCCTAAACATCACCTCCAACTGCATAACTTTGCTAAACCCTGATCTAGATGAAGGCTAAACTATGTACAAGCATGGAACATGGCTCTATCTGTTGTGCAAAAAAGGTGCTAGTTTGTAATGTACCGCAAGCTTGGCTGCCATTAAAAAAAATGGAAAACTTTAATAAGATGAATACATTCACAATTGCATATGTGCCCCAATGTTGCCTAAACATTTGCTCAGAAAGATTGTGCGCAAGGGAGTTCATAAAAGCGCTAGGTTACATTTTGCAACCTATGCTAGAAAAGATAGTTGAGAGCTTACCTTCTCTCCAACAAACAGATGTGACAGTGCCATGGTTTCCTTGACATTGTAAACCACTATCATCGTAGCCGCTACTGCCAAGATGTCTGAAAAATAGTAGCACCGTTCCAGTATAAGGTTAGTAGAAATTCTCTACAGTTTTCATGCCGTTGGCGCCGTGGAGGGCTCGCCTTCCACGGCGCTTGCCCACATGATTTGCAAGGTCAATCGAAGTTGGAGCTTCGGGTACTAAAAGGAGTGTGGAGCTGGATGTAGTGCTGTACAAGCATACTTCTTGTAAGCGTCTAAAGCGCACTGGCGAAGACTCTTGGCTCCTGTCGGTATCAGCGGCAGCAGAAGACGACCAAGACCATGCTAATGTTCCGAGCATGCCTGCTTACAGCGCCCGGCGAGTCGAAAGCACAAATTGGCGAGCATTTGTTGCATTAGTCCCACAACCACCTGTTGCACAAAAATAAGGAGCTTGGTTCTAAGCAAAGTTTCCTGCAATCACACAGGTGTAATTGCAGCCACTACACAGCTGTGACAACTGCTAAGTGTGCCTTTACTGCTGAGAGCTACTGTGGTGCGCCCCCTGTTCCACCGCTTCATGGCGGGTGTGTTGATGATTTGATGTTTTCGTTGCTTAATGATTCCATACTTTATATTTATAACTTCAGATGTTCCTTGTTTATCTGCAATATTAAATAAAAAGTACCTTAATAAATAACTGGTGCAGCTCCCTGATTATAATATTCATTTTGCTTTAAAAAAGACAAAGCGGCGGGTCTGACCCATCGTAGTTGCTTCATGAGGCATCGCCAATGCGTCGCAAGTCACGTGCATTCGACATTATGTGATGCCACTGCAGCACAAGCAGCTGGTTCTACCTTGTTCAATTAAAAAATAATGCACTAGTAACATATTTCTCTCCTTATTGCCTAGGTTGCCCAAACTACCAATACAGGGATTCTAAGGATTCCTTTTATCTGAAGAAGCTGAAATGGAAGGTCATAAAATTCAACAAAAAAAATGCTCCTTCATCGTCTTTTGCCCAGTACAAACTGACATGTCTAGCTAATTGCTTCAGAGAGCTCAACGACGTTACAACGCACAAAATGAAGGCAACTGCATAACAACTCCATAGGGAGTGGATTATTCTGTCCGTCTTGTTTTTCTGTATTATTGTTCTGTCCTGTGTGCATTCAATTTTGTTATCCTCTGCCTGCATTCCCCCAGAGCAGCTTCTCAGCCGCTAATACATATTATAGCTTTTTGGATGCAATTATTTTAAGGATATGAACCTCAGCTTTCCCAGTGCCACAGAGGCATTGCCAGCGCCTGTCCTACTCAAAAGATAACGAAAGCCCATCCCCCTCTCCGCTACCCTCCTCTCCCCAAAGTCTTCCATTTTGCTGGGGCCTCTTGTCCCCCATCCCCCTCATACAGCATTTTGTCATGGGCGCCGCGGAATCAAGATTTTGGCCACGTGCCTGGCTTGCACCCATTTTTTTGTTTGTTCATTACTGTAGGATTTAACTGTAAGCACAGTGTTAATGCAGAGTAAAAGATAGCAGCATACTCTTGTT
Organism: Ixodes scapularis; assembly: GCF_016920785.2. Taxonomy (NCBI): domain Eukaryota; kingdom Metazoa; phylum Arthropoda; class Arachnida; order Ixodida; family Ixodidae; genus Ixodes; species Ixodes scapularis. The sequence goes on along the minus strand of NW_024609837.1, from coordinate 89,354,856 downwards.
GGCTAGTGCTGATGATTGGACCAGTTGGTAGACAATTATTAAAAATAAATTGTGAAGAATTGGGGAATAGAGCATACGGACATGACACAGCACTGTGTTCATCTCCTCCTCCGTGTCTGTGCGACTCCCATTGTTTGTTTCTGATAATAATTCATTTTTAATGATTTTCTGTTTGGTATCATCTGTATGGGGGTTCACTGTAACGACCCACCTGCCATTGCATTCACTTTGGGGGCAGGTCCCCCTTCCTTATGGTGCCTTCGTCCAGGAAGTGCAGGGTGGAAATCACTCTCTCTTGTGGTACAGTTCTCCAGAATTCCATAGGTTGCAAGCTGCCAGCCAAACTGAGTCAGGCCTGCCAGCCCTGCGGGAAATGTCAATTCCACTCTTTTAGACGTAGACACCCACGTTTTGAGTGTACCTGAAAACGCTTCAACAGAGAGGAAACGCAATATTTAGCCCTTTTTGAATGCATCTTTTTCTTTTGCTGGGAACATACATAACACCACACACTAGTGTACATTCAGTGGTGTGGCTTAATTTATGATGAGCATTTTTTATATAACTTGAAGCATTTGGCGAAAACGTACAATATCATAGGTCGGACATAAATTGTTCCTGTAAACTATGCTACACATTTACAGATTACCTGATATCATGAAAGCAACAGAGCAGGGAAGGCTGTACTGCATAAATTACACATGATTTATAACCAATTAAGAGTTGGTATTTTTTTCATTTATTACTATTGGTTATTATTTTTGACAGAAAGAATAACTGGGCGAGTCGGTACGTTGGTAGTCTTTCAACACCATCGAATATTCAGGCTCTTTCGCATTTTTTTATACTTTTGCTTTTTCTAGCTGCTCTGCTTTTGAAGCGGCTTTCGCCGCCCCGTAAAAACGCAACATTCAAACTCACTTTATTTACATCGCACAATCGTAAACTTCAAAAGCGTGCCGCTTCGGCATACGCGAAGAGACCGCGCGTTTCTGCGGCACAGGCATAATAAGCATAGGCAAAAAATCATGCTGCTGGCTCTTGTTACGTTTTTTCTCGCTCCCGCTTTACGAAACGAATCGGTGGCGAGCGGCTGTTGAGACCACACGGCAGAACTAGCATGACCTGTGATTGCTTGAACTGCCGTCAGACTGCACTTGAACGCTCCGCAAAATGCGTCATCAGACGAACGTCGTAGAACGGCGCCCAGAACAGGCTCTCGGCTCCGCCGCACACGAATCTTTCTCACCCTGCGGAGCAAGCCATAGGTTTTGAACAACGTACGCTCTTTTTAAATAACGAAATAACACCGGCCAGAAAAATCGTTAGAATCAAGCGTAGCTTAGCAAGCACATGGTACACGGCAACGTTTCAAAACAGCGACGCAGTTCGCAGAAACAGAAGTACTCACCGGCGTTTGCAACAGTGTTGATGGACTGTCCGCAACTTGCGTTGGTAAGACGCAGCGTCTCCCAGCTCTCAGTCATCCCTTGCTACGCTTGAACACGTTATTCGTAAGGAAGATATCTAAAATATCGGCTAAAACGTAAAAAGGAAGCGATCCTCGAAGCCTGCGTAACCCCCAACGGCTGCCAACGGCAGCTGAGTGCAAGAGCGATGGGCCTTGCGCAGTCTTCAAAAGGCTCTTCTTTTTTTTTTTTTTTTTTGAAAACGAAACTAAGCAAATAAGTATTATACTACTATTAATAGTGTCACTATAATGTTGTAGAAAGTTAACAAAAATTTAGTCTATCTTAGGTTTTATCTAAGTTTTAGGTTTTCTTTTTAAACACGAAACCGAAACTATAGCTCAAGCACGTTTCGTTTGTCGTATTAATTTCCGTGCGTGCGTGCGTGTGTGCGTGCATGCTCCCGTGCTCGTGTGCGCGTGTGGATACGTCCGCGTGGTTGTTTGTGCGTGCGTCTGCGTGCGTTTGCGCGTGTACATGCTTGCGTACGCGCGTGCGCGCGTGTATGTGTGTGTGTGCGCGCGCAAGCATATCTGTTTATGCATTCTATTGAACTACGCAAGCAAGAAGGCCAATAGACCGATCTCACCAAGCGTTCCACGCATGCGTGACGCCGCCATAGCTGTAGTTCGTAGGAGGCAGACGACAATTCACGAGATGGCTCATGCCGCCTCGTGCTCTGCTCGCGCAGACCTCTAGCAGGGTTGTCGCGTGTGCAGAAAGACTACAGCTCCCACGATGCAAGTCGGCAGCGGTGGCGTACTCAAACTAGCTGTGGGATCGGTCTATTGGATGTCCCTGAGCACTGCGAAAAACAATGAATGATTTTATTTTTATTGTTATTATTGAACTATGCCAGCGTGAAATCCAGTGATTCTTCCTTAACTCTGCAGTAAATACTAGTTGATTGATTGACTGATTGAGCTTTATTTTTGCTGGTCGTAATTTGAAATAGATGCCGATCGGATTTTCGGAGTAACAGATTTTGGTTGATTAGTCATAAATAAAAATAAAATGAATAAAAGAATATACTGTGGTTTATCAATTCATTTAATGTAGCTGAGCCTAGTTATATAAACTGAAGACGACATACAGATATCTATCGCTTCCTTTTTCTTTCTAAACTATGCTGATAAAAATAAAGAACACCCTTGACCCAATAACTGAGCACCCCTCCAACATCCTTCCAGCTCTCAGCACCCCTCACAATGAATCAGAAGGGTGCTCGCGCAAAAGCACCCTCGCGCTCGTCGTGAGGGGTGCTAACCCTGCAAGAAAAAGGGTGCTAGACGGCTAAGTGAAGGGTGCAAACCCCCTGCAGCACCCCTAAAGGGTGCTGTAGCACCCTTAAAGGGTGTAAAAAAGTTAAGTGTGTGGTCGGGTGTGGGTCGTATCGAGAACGAGACGATGACAGACTCATTGAAAAGGTCGTTCCCTAGCGTCTTCGAAGGTCCAGTGGGGCCGATAAAGGATTTTCAGGCAAGGATTGTACTGAAAAAAAACTCTCAACCTGTGTTTTGTAAACACAGAGTGGTGCCATACGCATTCAGAGAGCAAGTAAAGAGTGAGCTTGAGAAAATGGTGGCGCAGGGCATTCTGAGGCCTGTAAAAAGTAGTGAATGGGCAACACCCCTTGTTCTGGTTCTCAAGCCAGGGGGTAAAGTTCGCATCTGTGGTGGCTACAGTGTGTCCGTAAACCCACAGGTGACGGTGGATCACTACCCATTACCGTGGGTAGATGAGGTGTTCAACAACTTTCGGGGCTGTGGCATCTTCGCTATTTTGGACCTAAAGACTGAATACTTGCAGTTAGCCCTTGACGAAGCGTCGCGGAAACTGCTCACAGTGAGCAATCACTTAGGATTGTTTGAGTTTTTACGTATGCCTTCGGAGTCTCGAGCGCACCAGCAATTTTCCACAGTGTAATGGATAAGATTTTGTTGGGCCTAACCAAGGTAGCGTGCTAGCTTGATGATGTACTGGTGGTTGGCGTAGACCAAAATGACTGCAACCAGAGAGTCTTGGAAGTGTTGAAACGTTTTCAGGAACATGGACTTTGTGTGAATCAGGACAAGTGTCAATTTTTTGTACGCAAAGTGCGTTACTTCGGATACTTGTTGAGTGACCAGGCTTTGAAGCCATGCCCTGAGACGGTAGAGGCTATCAAAAAAGGCACCCGCACCGAGTAACGTGACGGAGGTTAAGGCATTTGTGGGGCTGCTAGCTTTTTATGCTCGCTTTTTCCCAGACTTAGCTGCCACACTGGGACATTTGTATGAACTCTTGAAGAAAGACGAGAAGTGGCATTGGTCGGAAGAATGCCAACAGGCTATAGACCGAAGCAAAGATCAGTTTTGCAGTGCTGGGGTAATTGTCCTCTACGACCCTAGTCTACCACTTCGAGTGACGGCCAACGCATCCAGCTACGGCCTCGGAGCAGTCTTAACACAAGACATGGGAAACGGGCACTACAGACCAGAGGAGTTTGTGTCTAGGACGCTTACTGTGGCTGAAAGGAACTACGCACAAGTGGAAAGAAAGGCCTTGGCACTCATATTTGCGGTCAAGAAATTCCACCGGTATCTCTTTGGGCGTTTGTTCACACTGGTAACTGACCACTACCCGTTAACGTCGATCCTGGCTTAAGTATTCTACCACTGCCATAGCTGCTGCGAGGATTCAGAGGTGACGCTTGTTACTTGCAGAGTACAACTTCAAGATCCTGTGCCGCAAGGGCGGGGAGCTCGGGGATGCTGATGCCCTATCGAGACTTCCTCTGAAGACAACTGTAGGAGAGGAATGTATGTTGAAATATTTTTCACCCACAGAGCAACCACTTCTTTCAAGTTCCGATGGGGGGAAAGAGACCCTCAGCGACCCCTTGCTGCAACGTGTCCTTGAACACACCAAGAGAGGTTGGCCAACATCCGTGCAAGATCCAGGGTTGCAACCCTTCGTGCACAGGCGGGAGACGCTGTCAACGGACCAACATTGCCTATTCTGGGGGATTAGAGGCGTGATTCCACAGACATTACACGCTGCTGTCCTCAAAAGCCTGCATGAAGAACATCCAGGAATGGTGCGTATGAAACAACTTGCGAGAGGGCATGTGTGGTGGCCCGGAATCGACGCCATGATCGAGAACAAGGTGCAGTCATGCGAGACTTGCCAAGCGGTCCAAAACGACGTTCTTCTAGTACCACTCCAGCCATGGAAGATGACCTCGCGGGTCTTTGAACGCGTTCATTTGGACTTTGCAACCAAGTCGGGAACCAACCTGTTTGTTTTGGTTGACAGGTTTTTGTCACAAATTCAGGCTTTTCTTGGTTTTGTTTTTCATTTTTATTATCTTTTTTTTTTTCGGACCACTTTAAGTGTCGGTACGGTCCGGGAACGGGGAGTGCCGTGCCGCTTTTAATCTCCAGTTCGTCCCGTCGTATTATCCTTTCTACGTCCCCAACGGGTTTGCTCGTTTTCGGGGTAGGTATTTGTGGACGGGCGACTCAGATTAGGCTTCACCCCGGGGGCAAAGTTAATTTGTGTCTTGGCCTTCGCGGACGGAGGGGTGCGTTTGCGGACTCTGGTGCCGATTTGACACGCGAAGGCGACGCCGGGATACAAAGATGTCTAAGCTGGCTGGCGCGCCTTTTGAAGGCGGCGACTTTCTTCAGTCTGGCGCCTGTCGTTGTTGTCGGGTTCTACGTATCGACGATAATTGATGTTTTGGACTCGTACGGGGGAAATGGATGGCCTGTATGTTTTCCCATTTGGGTCGGCGCCGGATACCTTTGCTTTTCTGGGAAGTGGACTGACCCGAAAGGCGGGAAGACGGGAGGTTGGTCGGTAGACGAACCTATAAAAAGGGGTTCTGGAACAAAGGAGGTAGTCGAGCCCCGGAGCTGGCCGGGGTGCTGCTCGACGCAGTCACTCCCTGCACGTGAGTTTTTGAACGTTTAATTTTTCGGCTTCTGCCCTGCCTGTCGGGCAAGTGTTTGAGTTGGTTGTGCTGAAGCGTGCGTGGCTGTGTGGTGCGCGGTGTCGACCTCATCAAGCTTCTAACCGGACCGCCTGACTCCGAGACATCGTTCTTCGGCCGACATCTCCAGACAACGGACTGCTCTGGACTCAGCACCTACCGGAAAGCTAAGCTGTTTTTTGTTTGTTTTGTCTACTTCATCCTCCGGCTCTGAAGTACGAACTGTTGAACTTTGGGACATTTTTATACGTAGCGCTACTTTCTGTCGCGTCTGTTTTGGGGGATTGTCCCTTTTGGGTAGCGGTAACGTTCGAGTTCCGTCTCGGTTTGCCCTTGTTTTTGGTTAGTGTTGGGATTTCGTCGCGGTTTTGTCGGCTCGATCCTGTTTTACGAGTGTCGTGACTTTTTTTTAGTATTAGTTTCTGGCCCGCGGGACCCCATTGCGTTTAACTGGAGCGAGGTTTGTGTAGAGTGCTCTTTTGCCGTCCGCGGCGTAGTATTTCACTTTATTAAATTTTTAATCTTTTGTTTGCTTATCCTCCCTGTGTCATCGTCTCTCTTTCCTGATTTTACACCTGGCGTGGACCTAGCGCTAGTCACCGGTCGAACTTAGCTCTTTTGTTCTTTTTCCGTAATTTCTCGTTTATCCTCAGAGTGGATCATTGCTTTATTTTTATTAATTTAACCACCCACTCCGTGACAGTTTTCTAAATGGGTTAAGGTCCTGTCCATGTCTTCCACAACCGCACCCCAGACAGTCGAGAAACTTATGGCTGCCTTCGCACAATTTGGACTACCCGAAGAAGTGGTGACTGATGGAGGCCCCTAGTTTCGAAGTGAAGAGTCCAAGAACTTCTTGAAGGATCAAGGAGTGGTGCACACCACGACGCCACCCTACGACCCGGCTTCGAATGGCGCCGCGGAGAGGGCTGTGGAAACAGTCAAGCGAGCGCTGCTCAAGCAGGTACTTGAAGACGACCTCCAAGGGAAGAGAAGGAATATCCAGGAGAAGTTGTCGTGCTTCCTACTTGCCTACCGGACGACACCACACACCAGTACTGGCAAGGCCCCTGCAGAGCTATTCCTGGGACGCCTTCCGCGGACCCGACTGTCGCAGCTCAAGCCAGGTGCAACGTCCCTTCCACGACGAGAGAAGCAAAACAAAAAAAAAGGAGCTGGCTGACAAGCGCAGAGGTCCAACGAAACTCTTTCAAGTGGGCGACAGAATTTGGGTCAGAAATGTGAGGGGGAAGAGAGTAAACTGGACTAAAGGAATTTTAAAGAAAGTAATCAGTCCGGTTACATACCTGGTGCGGGTGGCTAACCAGATTCGTTATGTGCATGCTGATCACTTGCGCTTTCGAAGTGAGGGCTCGTCCCGATCAGCCTCTTCGGAGAGCGGATCGAGTGACACTGAGAGTGTTGACAAACCGGGGAATGTGAGGTGCCTATGCCACTGAATGCTGACAGTGGCGTAGCTGCTCAGGAATTTCGACGGTCGAGCAGAGCTCGACGCCCTCCAAATAGACTCCTGTACTAGAGTTCCTTTATGTCTGTTTGGAGCAGTGTTCTGTATGTATAAAGCAATGTAACAGGTTCCTATTCTTACCACCAGGGTGCGCTGGTCTTTGCCCTGCAAAATGTGTCTTCGCCATATTAAATTTGTTCATTGTGTGCTGTTCCTCTACGTGGGAGCTTCTTTTCTTTGTCGCTTCGGCGCGACACAACAGCTGATAAAGAGCCATTTGAAGCCAATCTAATAAAAATAGTTGATTATAGCCTATAATAGCCATTTGAAGTCATTTTTAATCATAAACACCGAAATACCACAGAAATGTCAAACCTATTCACGAAGAGCCATTCATAGCCAATGAAGCCAATCTGGTACACCAACTCGTACAACAGAGACTCTTAAACAATAAGCCTACTCATTAAAAAAAGATTTGCATATACACTGACGCGCTATGAAGTGACCAGAAGTTCGACCAACTGACAGCGAGATGTAGACAGGGGCGTGCTAAAGTGGCACAATGCTGTTGTATAATGTCTGTAAACGAGGAAAAGGTGCGACGCGGCATGGTGAACAAATATCAATAAAGGTGAATTGTCTCGTAGCGCGGATAGAAACATGAAAATTGATTTTACTAATAAGCCATAAAGAATCAATGGCACCATCAATGATCTTTTGCAGAAATACCAAGTCACGGACATTTTTCTGTGGGATAACAGCTTCAACGAAAAACTAGGTAGTAAGCATTCATAGTCAATATACACGCGCCGTCCTGTCCATTAATCGTAAGCATTTTGAACAAATCTTTTTCCACACAATCTATGATCGAAGTCTGAGTTACAGATATGAAATTCCAAATCACAGAAGCAAACTTCAGCCTTCAAACTACTAAGGAATTAAAAAAGATGTATTGAACAAAATGCTTGGTCGAACGTGATATAACTCCTAGAACTTCCATTGAAGAGCCGACAACAAAAGAGATATTATTTTTAAAAGTTATTCTGCAGTGAATAAACATACCACGATCCCTTACCATTGACACTCCTTCAATCTGTTTTCCCTCAAGATGAAGTGTTATTAATGATCATACGACGTCTGCAAAAAAATATCACTTTTTTTTAAAGAAATAATCAATACATTTTTTTACACTACTGTGCTATATTAGACATACCATGTTGTAACAAATCACAATTTAAAGGGCAATGGGCACACTTGAACAACTTGATGTCGTCAGCAAATAGAAGCAGTTCAACGTTCTTTACACATGACGTTATGTCATTTATAAAAATTGAAAAGAGTAGAAAACACAAAAATGTTTCCTGTGGTACGCTTGATATTGAGACAAACTCTTTGGAATAACTGTCAGCGACCCGAACATTATTTGATGGAAAAGACAGATAACTCTTAAACCAGTTACACAATTCTGGACAGACACCATACAGACGTAATTTGCGCAAATGCAACACGCGACTCACTTTGTCGAAGGCTTTTGAAAAGCAAAATATATGTAATATACTTGTTTTTTATTTAAAAGCAACGGCACACAGTCATCTAAAAAAGGTACACAAATTTGTTTAAACAAACCTACCTTTTAAAAAAACGTGCTACAAAGGCGTTCATTTTTGACGGAAAATAAAGTAATCCTTGTACTCACAATCTTACACCAAATAACTTCAGTCAAGAGGTGCGGCAAAACCCAATCGTTAAAAAACAAAAACGTTCTCTCATCTGATCTGCTACTCACAACAATCTCAAAAACCTTGGAAAAACACAAAGCAGGGAAACTGGATGGTGGTTCGCAACTATAGATTCGTCACCGCTTAAGATAGGAACAACAACTGCTTTTTTCGAGAACGAAGGGAAAACGCCTGAACAAAGTGACACGCTAAAATTGCGTTTCACAATACAGTTTCCTGTATTACTCTCAACGGTATTTGGTACAACTCCAGACTTCAAAGCATAGTCCCCAAATCTGGTCTTAGTGGAATTAAGCTCTTTCAAGACCAACGCGCTTGCGTCGTTGGGTTTCTTAGTATTATAAACAAATTCTGAGGTTGAGTATAAGAGTTCACCAACCTCAAAAAAGTGGCGTATAGTCATGTGAAAACGCACCTTTGTATTCCGGGACTTAATCCGGTCATTTTTCTGAGTTCTGAAAGACCGATACTAATAAGTGCCTGATAAGTTGAAAATGTTAAATAGCTCGTCAACGAGATTAAAACAACTACTTTGTGGCCACTTAACTTTACACAAAATTCACCGCCATGTCCTAAAATATTCATTACACCTCAAAAATGCATATCAGTAAAAAAAAACAGTAAACATTGTATAGGGGATTAGAAGGACACCATGATTTAGTCTGTTAGAAAGGACTTGTACTTCACTTTGAAAGTAGATTGTATTTATAGTATTTTACTTCAAGTACATTGTGCTCGGTGTACTACTTGAACTGGATAACCTTTTTATTTACTTTGTACTCCAAGTACTTTTTAGATGTACTTCACCCAGAGATGTCAGTAAAATGACATTATTTTTTGGAGTAGTGAGTAATGTAATGAATTACCTTTCTAGGCTAGTAATTTAGTAATCTAATGAATTACTTTCAGACAGAATTTTCGAGAAAATTACTGATTACTTTTGAAGTTACTTTTGTTCTAAATTAGAAAATTCGTTTGCAAGCTTTAAGAAAGGAGAGAAAAATAATTTTGTATGGTGAAATGTTGTGAAAGAGCATCAGAGGAAATAATTGGCCACCTGAGCGCAAAGCCTTGTGCGAAGAGCTGGACAGACGCACAAAAGAGGTCTGGAAAGGCGAAGGAGACAAGCTTGCGTGTAGACATCGCTGGAAGGCAACGGCTTGCGATCTCCGGGCACAACGGATTCACGACGTCGTGTCATCACAACGAGACCATACTTCGTTCACCCCTAAGCTGACGGGGCTGTGGGACCTGCAAGCTAACCAGAACAAATCAAACACCTGCTTTTAATCACGTGTCCCCTCCCTTTCCCTGCTCCTGGGTATGAACGAGAGCGTGGGTACTTGGCGAACGATAGATGTTTGACTGCCCCAACAAACACGTAGCTTCTACCGTTCATCCTTAAGCTGACAGTGCGTCAGCTTAGGGATGAACGGCTCATAGGCACAAAGGCGTCGGGCACATCACCAGTGCGTTAAAGCGTAACTTCAAACCTGAGAGGACAGGACAAACAGTTCTCAAGCTTTGTACTTTCGTCAAGCAAGGTCAAACCGTAAGCTTTGACCATTGTGAAGAGCAAACGACTGGAATGAATAGTTAATTCCAAATGCCTTGTCAAATCACCAGAACGTTTCGTGCGTCCTTGAGCAAAGCAGGTGCCGCTCGCGGTATGCCTCGCTGCCTTGCCTTGGGAAGTTTATTCGGGAATAAGCCTACATGCAGATGTCGCCCCCCGTTTGTCGGGAAATTACACAATAGACCCTTTCCGAAATTCAGTGCCATCTGGAGGCTGAAATGGCGGTTTAACTTTTGCCATACGAATGGCGGCAATGAACCCGTAGCCTGCAGTATTTTATCGGGCACCGTCACTTTTGCATGTCAACGGCAGACGAGAATAAACTTTTTGCTATACAGGTTTTTCTGGATCATCTCTTCCAGTGTCGATTTACACAACGATGCAACCAGTCAGAACGAAGCGCCAAGTCAAGGGGTTTCGAAGTCGATTTTGTGCCACTAACAGGTTCACTGGGCTAGAATTAGAGAAATGAACACTTACGCAGCGCTTGCATTCGATTCCGGTTTCGCAACGTGCTAACGTCTAGAATGTATAGGCCTCGAATCCTCAGCTTAGAAGTATCTTCAACATGTTCCTTCATCAGTAATTAGAAAGCCGCCATTCGTATGGCATATATACCATTTTTCAGATGGTGATGATAGTGATCAAAGTGGCCAGACTGAATTTCGGAAAGGGTCTATTTAGAAAGCTCGCGCCACTCCTCAACTGGCGACGCATATGCTTAGCAATTATCCAAGCCCTTTGTGCGGCAATGCGCAAAAACTTGGGCTCTTCGGGTGTTTCAGAAAAATGTTCTTTGAAAGGAATGATCGAGAATAGGTCAACTATACTGGGCGACAACCTTTCTTGGCAATGCAGTGGAGGACATAGGCGTACAGGCACGCTTTGTGTCTCCCAGTTTGAGCGCTGAATAAAGCTGTGCGCGGGTTCTCCTCCTCTTCACTGCATTGCCAAGAAAAGTTATTGCCGAGTATAGTGCTCTCCGGAGAATAGAATTAGATAAGGATAGATAAATGGGCGAGTTGGTGCGAGTTCATGTTGAAAAAACAGCGCGACTGGGATGACGACACAAAGAGACAAAGAGAACACAAGACAAAGCGCTGAATATCAACTGGTTTGTTATTACAACATAAGGAAGAACGACAATGAAATGAAAAACATCGAGTCAAATGTTCGCTTGCTTGCTGGGTGCCTCGTGGAATATGTCCCTTTCTTCTTTTTTTATCCGATTGTAGACTGGTTTTCTTCTTTCTTTCCTCGAGAGCTTTTGTTACCCTGAATCCAAAAACTTCATCTCGCTGGGAGTCAGAGTCACCGAAGGTTGGCTCACACACAAACTGTTGTTCTTCGTGATGTTGTAGGCTTCTACCATCTCTCGACATGTTTGGTCGTGGTGTTGAAATAATATACTGGTGTTTTCTAAGGGTGGTTCGCAACCTCAATCTCTGCAATGTATCGCTAGATGTGAATTAGCGGTGCCTTTCAAGGAGCTGTGGTGCTCTCTTAGTCGGATGTTTAAGCACCGGCCAGTCTGCCCGATATAACAGCGCCCACAAGAGAAGGGAATGCGGTAAACCACGCCTTTTACACACGACACGAACCTTATCCCATGCTTTACCTTACTTGTGTTGTATTCTGATCTTGCTTTCCCCTCCCTGCGTGCACGTACAGCGGAATATAATCTACTTAGTTTGTTTTGGGCTGAAAAAACAACGTTCACCTCGTATCTGGACGCGACTTTTTTAAGTCCGTGTGAAATGCGGTGAAAATAAGGAATGACTGAAACATTCTTTTTTTTTCTTTTTTAACTGGTTCTTCCAGCAGGAAATTAGAACTAATCTTTACGATTTTCATTAAACTATCGCATGCTGGTGTAATAATCGAGTCTGGGTATCCTGAATCCCTAATTCTTTGAATCTGGGAAGTGAAGCGAACGCCCATTGTGTGAACACAAGATTTTGTTAAAGCGGATTTCAAACAGGAATACACTATTCCTTTTTTTACGAGTTTTGAATGTGCTGACTGGTAGTTTAGCAAACTCTTTGATGTCTTAGGATGGTACAACCAGCTAACGCGTTCTATTTTAAATTCAACGAGGAGATCTAAAATCTAAATTCGACTCTCTTTTCGGGTTTCATAAGTGAACCTAAGGCCTTGGCCAAGGTCATGGAATACTTTAAAGACGTAATCTAGTGTTTTTTCGCAATCGGAGTCTTCAACAAATACCAAAAAATGATCAAAATGCCTGAAGATTTTAATGGTGTGATTTTTCAATTTTTGAACTAGAGCTCTACCTATCTTCCCGAGGAAAATATCGCTTAGTGCAGGCGCTACTCTCGACCCTATACAAACACCTGACTTTTGAACGAACACTTTTTCCTCCCTTCCTATAAAAGTAGATTTTAAATACAGAGACAATAGTTCATGGAACGCTTCACACGTTATTCCGCATCGCGTTCTAAACTTGTATAGGATCGAGAGTAGCGCCTGTACTAAGCGATATTTTCCTCGGGAAGATAGGTAGAGCTCTAGTTCAAAAATTAGAAAATCACACCATTAAGATCTTTAGGTATGTTAATGATCTTTTGGTATTTGTTGAAGACTCCGATTGCGAAAAAACACTAGATTGCATCCTTAAAGTATTCCATGAGCTTGGCCAAGGCCTTAGGTTCACTTATGAGACCCCAAAAGAGAGAGTCGAATTTAGTTTTTAAATCTCCTCGTTGAATTTAAAATAGAACAGATTTGCTGGTTGTATCATCCTAGGACATCAAAGAGTTTGCTAAACTACCAGTCAGCACATTAGAAACTTGTAAAAAGAGGAATAGTGTATTCCTGTTTGAAATCCGCCTTAACAAAATCTTGTGTTCACACAATAGGCGTTAGCTTCACTTCCCAGATTCAAAGGATTAGGGATTCAGGATACCCAGACTCGATTATTACACCAGCATGCGATAGTTTAATGAACTTCGTCAAGATTAGTTCTAATTTCCTGCTGGAAGAACCAGTTAAAAAAGAAAAAAAGAAAGTTTCAGTCATTCCTTATCTTCACCGTATTTCACGCGGACTTAAAAGAGTCGCGTCCAGATACGAGGTGAACGTTGTTTTTTCAGCCCAAAACAAACTAAGTAGATTATATTCCGCTGTACGTGCACGCAGGGAGGGGAAAGCAAGATCAGAATACAACAAAAGTAAGGTAAAGCATGGGATAAGGTTCGTGTCGTGTGTAAAAGGCGTGGTTTACCGCATTCCCTTCTCTTGTGGGCGCTGTTATGTCGGGCAGACTGGCCGGTGCTTAAACATCCGACTAAGAGAGCACTACAGCTCCTTGAAAGGCACCGCTAATTCACATCTAGCGATACATTGCAGAGATTGCGGCTGTGAGCCGCGCTTAGAAAATATCAGTGTATTATTTCAACACCACGACCACACATGTCGAGAGATGGTAGAAGCCTACAACATCACGAAGAACAACAGTTCGTGTGTGAGCCAACCTTCGTTGACTCTGACTCCCAGCTAGATGAAGTTTTTGGATTCAGGGTAACAAAAGCTCCTAAGGAAAGAAAGAAGAAAACCAGTCTACAATCGGATGAAAAAAGAAGAAAGGGACATATTCCGCGACATGCCAAGCAAGCAAGCGAACATTTGACTCCATGTTTTTCATTTCATTGTCGTTCTTCCTTCTGCTGTATTAACAAACCAGTTGATTGTCAGCGCTTTGTCCTGTGTTCTCTTCGTCTCTTTTTCTCCTCGTCCCATTCGCGCTAGAATTAGATTGCGTCCGAGGCGGAAGGGAAGCGTTTCACGTGACGACTCTTTGTAAGAACGAGGTGCCATTGCCCGACTTAACAACCTGACATGGACTAGAACTTCTAAATAAGGGAGATGGAAACATATCACCCTTTTACTGAAAACCTTCACCCTTGAATGAACAGCAAAACTGGTGAGTCGACTGCCTTTCTGAGTCAAATCTAAAGAAGCTATTGATCATGTTTAACACTTAAGGACGTGTGCGCCAGCAAAACGACTGTTCAGTATGGTTCGCTTTGAGGCACATAAGGTTGTTGCGGAGTAACAGGAAGATCTGAGTTTTGGTACATGTAGACCAAATCAGCTCTTTGACGTGACACCACTGCGATGGGGCTGCTGTCGGCACTGCGCATGCTCGGCGGCTCCCCTCTACCGGATCTGGCTCCTGCACACGCGCTGTGTCGGCAAGCGATGGCTTGTTCTGTAAACAGTGCATTGGTGAATACGGTAAATAAAATGAGCGCGGATTACTGCCTCAAGTTATTCAAAAGTAATGTCAAAGTAATTTGAAAGTAATTGCACTACTTTTGGAAAGGTATTGTACTGTAATGTCATTATCTTTAGTATGCGGTAATATGTAATGTAATTTAATTACTTTTCGAAAGTAATTTTGCTATCTCTGACTTTCCCCAACACTGCTGAAATCACGGAACTCTAAATGTAACGAAACGTATAGCGATAATGCTCTCAAGAAAGCTGGGAGCATAGTGGAGAGTGCATGAAACGGGTAGCAACGTTATGAAGCGTCGGAAGTCACTAACATCCTTAATCCGCCACCGCCACTCAGTATTTCAATCGTGCCAACTAGTGTTCTTTCAGAATTCAGTAATGACTAAAAACAAGTAAGGCGCCCTGACCTCTTGCCTTCCATTACAACCATGCGACATACCCAATTTCCGAAGCTATGCCAAAAGATTTTTTTTTCTTGTTAAATGTCATTTTTGGGCTAATTATAATTTCGTTGGGAACTAGAAGAAAAGTGCAATTCGTAACCTAATCTCGAACAAACCAGATTGACTTTCCGGTAACGTTCACGCGGAACACTATACTCCGGAAGCCCACTTACAAACACAAAATGAGATGAAGCTACGTTGTTGGAAATTTATATTCACACACACAAACACACACACAAAAAGAAACAGAAAACAGTTTTTTGTACGAATGTGAAGAAGAAACCTTCGGGAAAAAAAATAGATTTCTGGCGAAAATTCGATCCCGTATAAAAGATGTACCGCGTCATTTCTACGTGACATGAAAAAAGGCATCACATAAAAAAAATATAAAAAAAATTCTCGAGACGAGGTTCGTTCCAAGGAGCTCTTGGGGATGTTGAACACGCCGCTGCGTGTCTCGAAAATATTGATCCATAAGCAACTAATGTACTCCTCCGAAGAAGCGTACGGAAGGGAAAACACGTCTCCGGCGCCTCGGAAAATTAAGGTCCGCTCGAAGCTTCGCAAACGATTCCGCACAAAAACAGGACAGAAAGAAGAGCTACCGATGCAAGACAAAGGAATAGAGAGGGAGAAGGTGCTGTGAAGTGGAGAAGGGAACTTTATTGCATTAGAGGGGTAGACTTAATCTTAGAGTACGGGAATGGTTCCTTATGAGAAAGTGGGGTGGCTCGAGAAGTAGGGAAATTAAAACAGACAAAAAGAGGGGATGTTCGCATCGTAGGCGGCGCCATTTTGCGGATCGATTAGTCAAGACTCCCAGATAGGGATGCGGCGAACTTTGTCCGAAGCTGGAGTTCGAATGGTTTGGCGAAACTTCGACCTTTCTTTTTTTTTTGCCAAATTTCAACTAAGTTAGCTTTACGAAGAGGATGGACCAATTTGTACAGAAGGATTAACTATTTTTATGGAAAAGAAATATTTTACGAGGAAGTTAATTTTATATTTTATCGACTGATTACCCAATGTTCGCATGGAATGTATAAAAAAGAAGCGTGTCTATTTTTAATGTAAATAATGGGAAGAACAGAAAACCCAACCCTCTTAATTCCAACTAATTTTAATGATTACTTCTAACAATTTAGTCAGTTCAATAATGCGAAACAATATAATAGCATACCCAATTAGCCGCCTCGGTGGCTCCGAGGCGAGAGCGCCGGCCTACGGATCCCCACGTGTCCGGTTCGAATCCCAGCCGGGGTGCCCGCAATCTGGCGGAGGCTTATTGCGGAGAAGGCGCCGTGTAACCGAGCTTTCGGCTACACGTCAAAAGATCCCCAGGTGGTCCAAATTAATCCTCAGTCCTCCACTGGGGCGTGCCAGATGCCCGTTGTTGGTTTGGCACGTAAAACCCCCAAATCTGACTTTATTATACCCAATTCACACAAAACACATTGCACCGTTCCTCCACCAGGTCGTGTCAGCTTTTTCTCACGTCGTCTTAAAAGCCGACGTATACTTCACGCTTTCTACTTTTATGCGCGCCTCCCCCATTCCCATATCGTCTCCACTGTTCACCTTCCGCCCACACGGCTCACCTCGCAGATTCGGAAAGGAGGACGCTAAGAGGTTTATCTTCCGTGCAGAAAGCCGAGGTTGCACGTCGGGATTCAATGGTTAAACGCTAAGAAAACGAGGTCGAAGCGGAATAATTGTGCCTGGAACGCGCCAGCGACTGGTGTGTTTACCGCGTCCACATACGTGGTCCCCAGATTTCCGCCTGATGATGTCATAAACGTGTCATGCTGTCGCCGGCTGCCATCCCGGCGGTGTCACAACAACAGTGGCCGATGTGGCAGACGCCTGTTCAGCTGCAGGTCGCTCCTCTGCTTGACAGTCGACGGTAGCCTCGTCAGCCGAAAGCTGGAACGCCGTGACAACAGCGACCCCCGCGTTCGCTCATGCTTTCGCTGAAACTTCTACAACCAACCGCCAGGATTGCGACATCTGACAGTATGGCTCTCCGGCTTTTCTGACGTTAATTTTGCCGCACCGGGACCGCTGTCGATTGGTGGGCGGAGTAGGACGCTAAGCACACCACTCGGAGATCCGTTCTAGGCACTCTTGCACACGTTACTAAGGAAAAGTAACCGATTACAATTACTATTACTCTTGGCTAAAAAGTATTTGATTAGATTACTTGATTACTCAACAACCAAAGTAATTGGATATTACTTTAAGAAGTAACCTTTACTTTTCTGATTAATTTATTGTGTGAAGACTTGCATCTTTAGCGCTTATAACGATACACTTCTTCAACCTATATTTCACAATTTCACAAGTACTGAAGAAGAAAAAACAGGTTCCCTCTTCGTGGTCGTTGCATCTTTATGCGAACAGAAGCATAGAATTCGCTTGAAGAAGTTTAATGATTTGGGTGTTCGCCAGTTGGGGGAGGGGGAGGGGGCGGAGGTGGTTTTAGATCTTGTTAAGCTTAAGCAAGAGCTCTCGCTCAAAGTTTGCGTCGCTCATTTTTCCACGTTGTCTTGTGAATGTCTGCTTGTATACGCTGAAAACCCTCTCAACAGACGCCCTGGATGGGAAGGCAGTGTTGAATCTGAGGAACACTTTCTGAAGGCGAGGGAAGTTTTCAGGTGGTCCGTTGTATTGTCCTAGGAAGTCAAGTACCTGAGCACTTCCTAACTGTCATTAGTCGTCCCCGGCACAGAAATGATGACTAAATTTACGTCGGGGGAGAGTACGCAGCCATCTTGGCGTCTCGACTCTGTGCGTACAAAGGGGTTGACCTCGTTCCCTACAGCTCCGCAAAATCTTCCTTTTTTGCGTTTAAAAAAAGGAAACAAATTTTATTTTTGTCATTTCAGAAAAAACGGCGTGTGCGGGGAAAAAGAGGGTGGGGGATGCGGGTGCCGTGGAAAAATGACAGACTTGTGCCTATCTCAGATACTCTACTCAAGATACTGTATTTCAAGTACTTCTTGAGGTATCTTGGTGTCTTGCAAATACTTTCGGTCGAGAGTATTTGATATTGTATTTTAATTACATGTCTGAGTATCTTGTATTCGTTATCTTAAATACATTTTTGGCATTCCGCCATTTTCCGAGTCTTTTGGTATGAAGTGGCGTGGGCGTGCACGAGCAAACGGGAACATTGTTTCGAGTATCTAAATCCTGTTGCTAGCTCCGGTACACTACGGTTGCTTAGATTGAGCTCGTGAAAAGATAGATTTTGTGCCGACTGGTACTCATGTTTCACCCCGAAGTTCGTGCAGTGAAGGGACGACGACCTGCGGCACTGCGCATCGAACACCCTACGCCCCATGCGAAAAAGGAGTTGTTTACAAGATCCCTTTGTCATGTGGCAAAAGCTACATAGGACAAACAGGGAGGTGCATCAACGACCGCACCAGAGAACATGCAGCCTCTGTGACCGCACTAGCGTCGGCGGGCCACCTTTCGGCACATTGCCGGGTCTGCAAATGGGCTCCTGATTTCACAAGCGTTACCGTCTTAGCAAAAACACCGAAAGCAGCTTGGAAGGGAGCTCCTTGAAGCGTTGGCCATTGAGGAGGGGGAGGGAGAATGCGTGAGTGTTGCCTCCATTGCGCTCTTGCCCAAAGAAAAAATGTGTCTGAGGAGAGCGGCACCTCGGATGAACCAAGTTGGGACCCTGTGACTCCAAGATCCGACCGAGTAAAACGAGGGTGACACCACCGGAAGTATAAAAGACAAAAAGAAGGAAGTTTTTCAAGATCCGAAAGTCTAAGAAGAGAAAAACTCCACGGATCTGTCTAAGCTCTTACTGAAGAAGAAGGTACCTTTTTAAGATGGGGAAAGTCGAAGAAGGGGAGAACTCCACGGTTCGTGAGGGGAAAAAAAGGAAGTTTACGTCTAAGCTCTTACTGAAGAAGATGAAGCTACCCGTTAAGGATTGGGTTGAGGAGAAGGAAGTTTATTAAAAGGGTTGATAGTCCAGCAGTTTGTTTCTTTCTCTCTTCGTCGCTCTTCATTACGTTCAGCTGGTAGGAGGAGAACGCTGATAGGTGTATCTTCTTTGTAGAAAACCCAGATTATACGTCGCCCTCTTACGGTAAAACACTAAGTACGTCGTATTTTAAGGGTAGAAAGCTAACTTGCAGCTGATCTCTTTTTAATGAAGATAAACACATTCATAAAAACCTAAAGAAAACGAACGCTTGCTATCTTGGTGTTTCAACCTAAAAGATATATATGTATATATATAATTGAATTTTAAATGAAATATTACCAACTTGACCAAATGGTCACTTTAATTTCGTTTTTAATTTTCAAGCATGCGCCCAAAGCGTCGAACTTTTACACGGATTTCTGTCGAACTTTACGTCAGAAGTTCGAAAGATGCGAAACTGGTAAAAATCGAGCCCCTTCTCCAGTTGCGCAACGTCTCCACTCCTAGACCGAAACGGCGCCGGTCGGTCGGCCGGCAATTATATGGTAATGACCGCGTAAAGATCCCGCTGGTCCACTGGAATGAAGTGGACGGCACACACATCCACCCCCGCGTGAGGGCGACGTCCGCGAGGAATTGAAACAAAAGCGCCGGAATGAAGAGGTCAGAAGGCGAGGCTCTCGTCTTGTATACTCCTCTCAGAGTAGCTTGGCAAACGGCGAAGGCTACGGTCCAAGTGAACCAATCAGCGCGTCGAGAGGGGACACGAAACTGTACTCCATCCCACTAGTGGCGTGCAGTGCTGCCAAAGCACCGAGCGAAAGAAAGATGAAAGCTTGGTCCGTACGAATTTCGATCGACGGGTTAATAATTTTCGATGGGAAGAAAAGCATCGTCTGGAACGCCCTAAAGAAGGTTCGGGCAAAAGGGGAGTTCCTCGTTTTTGTCCTCTCTAGCAGCTTGGGTTGTACTATCATCCCTGTACTTTTGGTAAGGGCTGTCACGTGCCTCCCCTCCGTCACTGCGATTGGCTCGGAAAGGCGGTAGCATTCACTCTTTTGCCAAGCTACGGTGAAATCAAGTATTAGAAACAAAGACTCGGTGAACTGACAATGGTGGTAAAGAATATATTGCTTCCAAACGGGCCTCATCGACTGCTGAGCTTCTTCGCGAAAAACTACATTGCGTTTGGCAAAGATGGCGGAATGTTCATAGCTCCAGCGAGCGCGTATCGTTCATCGTTAAGTGTTCACTTATTTTCGCTAGTACCAGAGCGAGTACAATGAAGAGTCTCGCAAGATATGCCCTGAGCTATTAATTAATTATGTATGATGTAAAAAAAATAATATAAATGGGACGAAATTGTTGTTGCAGCCACGCTGATTCTCGAAGAAATATGTTAGCATTTCACGCAGAGGCTACGTAAAACATACCATGAGGATTGCAGCCTCTCGGCATTTTTCCGCAGGGTGAACATTCCCGAAACTCCTCTTCTTCCTGGTACAGGCGGATCAGGTCACTTAGCGTGTGCATGCTCGATAGCAGGCTCTGTCATTTTCCGATGCTCGTAAAATGACAGAGCCATTTGTCTTGATGTGGATGCATGTTGTGCATACAAAGTCGACGACATCGTGCGCTTGCGGAACGGTTCCATGGTACAACGTCTGCTCGTCAAGAACGGCGTGGGAGGCCGAAAACCGGAACCGCAGCCCGTGTGCGTGCACAGGTGTCCCGAGCCGATGGCAGGAGCTTCGAGGAAGTTCCAAGCGCACCCGCACGCCGGCCGCATGACGCAACACCTGGCAACCGAGGTGCAGTGGGAACACTGATCTCGATGACGGATCTGTGGAATCTTGATTACTAGTAAACACAAATTTTAACATATTTCGTAAAGACCGAGCGTAAATGCGGCCACCTGTAAATGCGGCCGCCTGTTGGCCATCTTACATCACCCTCTCTAGCGCCCTCAAGGCTAGACAGAATTACCTGTGTAGCCTTGAGTCATACCCTCTTCTTTTGCCTTACCTATATTTTGTCGTATATTACAAGTTGAAATGTTTTACTATTTTTTTCGTTCCGCATACCGGATATTGAACCCACGTGATTAAGAACGATATTAAAGACAAAACGTCTATAAGCGTGTGTCAACTTCTACCTAAACGCACTAACCTCGAAGACATCAGGCCCCACTCGACTCATCGCTTTCCCCCTCAGTATCTCCTCACAGCCATGCGTTATTGGATGATTTGAAACGGAAAAAATGTTAGTATCATTCTCTTTAAACGCAGAGAATGATATAGAGGAACCTGGTGGGACCGTAACCAGGCTACCATTGGTGGGATGTGCGTTTTGTATCAATAATTGTGAGTAAACTCCGCCACAATTCTCACACTTATCATATAGCTATGGCAAACAACGGCTTGTCCTGGTATAAGTTCTGCCGCATAATCGTTATAAAAATGGTGGCCTGAAGGTTTATGCTCTATCTCGGTTTTATGAGGCGTGCATGTTCGTCCCTTCTTCGCGTACCTGGCGCGTTTGTTGTCTCTAGAATAGGTCCACCTTTTCTGTTTGCTCCCGATCTCAACCAGTACCGATGCATGCTAGGCCTCTTCGTAATCGCGCGTCCTCTGCGCGTTCGAACCAGTTTCGGCGGTAACGCGTTACAAGTTTCGGCGCAACCGTTAGCGCGTTACTTTTTTTCTCTAACGTTGTGATGTACTCGTTACTTTTTCAAAACACGTACGGGTAGCGTATTTACGTTACGTAATTCAAGTAACGGGAAACGTAGTTACATTACTGGGTACCTATTAATCTTTCGAAAACCTGAAAAAAAGGCACTTAATTTTTTTTTTGCGTGTGGTTCTATACTTGGTTTTTCCTTGCGTCGAGACGCAGTCGACTCTATAGCTGAGGGGATCAATGAGAGTGAAAAGAGCACCATCGTGGTGTTCTTCATGTAGGTGTGACATCATCGCTGCACCAATCATGAACAAAAGAGGCCCAGTGACACCTTTTACGCTGTTTGATTCCTCCCAATAGCTCGTAGCGTCAGCCGCGCCTGAACGCACGCATAAAGGAAGTATGGGCGCCAATTGATTAACTGCTGCACTCATCCCACATCCAATTGTGCTTCTCTGTTACCCGCGCACAGAATATCACTAAAAAACAACGCCTACGCCCTTTGTTCTAGTGTCGACAAACGATGGTGAAAAGAAAAAATGAAGAAAAAAAAAACTCGCTGTTACCGTCAATGTGTAAATTAAAATAACGTGTCTTACTTTTTATCGGTAACGGTAACGCTAACGCGTTTCTTTTATTTTGAAGTAACGTAGGTCAGCAACGCGTACCTTTCATATTCAGGTAACAATTATTTCGTTATTTTGTTTTCGGTAGCGCCTGCTACACTTGTTGGGAGGCGCCCAGGACGCGTTTGGTTCCTCGCAGTTTCTTGGCTCGGACCCATAAAAAATGGCTCCGACTAGGAAAAGGGGGTTTGTCACTGGGAAACTCATATGCTCGTTTATATTGTGCAGTTGACCCGTGGATCGAAACTTAAATAAAATTATAATATCCCGGGCCGCATCTTGTACGGCGTTGTCTAGCCTCAGCTCCGAAACACAAAACACCTACGAACGCCACACTACATAAAGATATCTTCAATGAGGAACATTGGCCAAGCTTTACTAGCCCGCATGATGAGTTATATTCTCGCGCCCCCCATCGCTTCACTAAATCATAAATATGTTGGACGTCGCTCTGTGTCAGTGGCGTGGCAACTGCAACCCGATGCCGTCACCGCAGCCAAAGTTATTTCATGAAACGTTCGTAAATTAGGTTTGTCATTTTTATATTTTCCCCCGCTTTACTTTAGAATAATTGAGTTTGTAGAAAATTTAACGCGAGTAGTGCTTGGAACACTTAGGTGCTTGTGCCTTTAACGATATCATTCATGATTTTTGTTTTTGTTGCTTAATTCGCACATTCTAATCTCAAGCAGCTTCGAACAGAGCCACATAAGCTATTTGAAGAAGAGGAAAAAAAAATATCGACACTATTTGAATCAACGCAGCTTCGCCGCTCTTACGCACTTGCGCTGATGCTTATTTGTCGAGCAATATAAAATCTTGCCTGATCTGCGAAAATCCTTTTTTTTTTTTTTTTTTTGTTTGCAAGCCGATATGTATGTCAACACACCTAATGCAATTCCTAGAGTTCCACCCTCAAAAAGAAGCAGATAAAAACATTTTCGATCATACAGGAAACGTCAAGCGCACAGCACACTTCATTTCCCTTTCTAAACACAATCGGAACTTCTCCTTACAACAAAAGAACGCAACGTTCACTTCCGAAGTGCTTTCTTCCGTAACGCCAAACGAAAGAGGCGGAAGAAAGTGCGAGCGCGAGAGAGTCAAACCAAACTGCACGCTCCGCTCCTGAAAGACAAAGAGCGACTCGCCAAAGCGGACTCCCCCTCCCCCTTTATTTAACGCTAAACTACTCGAGCAGCAAAGGGAAGCAACCAACCGACAGCAGCCAAGCCAAGCCAGGGCTTTGGCCAAAAGAAGACGATTAAAAACAAAGGCAAGCAAGAAATCGAAACTAATCACGCCGTCCCGTCTCGCAGGGCGAGAACTCCCGAGACGACCCTCCGGAGCTACTCCCCTCCTTTCCCCCTCCCCCAATCCCCAATCCTTCTCACCCTCTCCTGTTCCTCTTTTCCCTTTTCCAGTTTCAATCAAGAGAGGGAACACTCAGTTTCAGCTTACAACGGACCGTGGTGGACGACATGAGCCATTGCAGCTAATCGGATGCCAGCTGGGCGTCACGTGGCATTCGGCAGGAGCGCCGCAGCGCTGCGCTGGACCTAGCGTAGTAACATGATGCGATTCACGACAGCGTTGGATTGGCCGCGATTGTTCGCAGCAGCGTAGTGTGCGGTCAATTGTAAGGTAAAATGGGGTATAGAATGCTTTCACCCCTAAGCTGAGGGTATAGTGGTAGCTACGCGCTCACGGGACAAATCAGCAGCCTCCCTTTAATCAGTTGAGATACCCTACTCCCTAGTCGTGGGTGAAAGCTGATCACACGCCTGCCTTTTACTACAGGCTTTCAGGCCTCTTGGGGCTGCTTAGAACCGTTAGCGTTGCTACGCAGCCGGCCGTAAGCAGTCACAAGAGGCTTAAAATCGGTGTTCAGGCGTCTTCCGTCGCAAGCATTCGCAAATCTGTGAACAAGGCTTAAGAGCAAGAGTGCGATCACGTGGGAAAAGTGGACGTACGAGCGGTCGAACGAGCACGTAGCTTCTACCACGCTGTCAGCTTGGAGAAGAACAGAGTGCCAATGTCTCTTTCCCCAATTCCTTCCCTGAGACAATCTCTTCCCCAGTCTTTCCCCACAACAGCCACGCAGAGATTCCACCTCGCGCCGCCAGGGGGAGACTGCGGCGGCCGACGGAGCCATCCTGGATTGATCGATGTGGGGGGAAGCAAGTCCCGCTCTTCGCGCCAACGACTCCATTGTTCCGGTCTCCCCCCGGCCCCTAGGAAAAGGGTGGGGGCTTAAACTCCCAGTTGGAACGGGCAGGCTAACAAACGCCCCCCCACACACTTTCCCTTTTGCCATATCCCCCATCGCTTCTGCTCATGACGCGATGGCGGCAGCGGCGGTGACCGGTTTCCATGTGGATGAGGGGCTACGCTCTGATTCACGCGGCTCTGGCACCGCAACTTTCTTCTTCCCTCCGGGTTCTCAGCAACGTTCGGGGCTGGTTGTTTTGCGCGGTAACGAAGCACAAAAAACAAATGGAGATAAGCGGGTTTGGGTTTATTTGGACGCTTACTTAGCTGGGGTCCACGTGCCCCGCCGTGCAGCGTCATTCCGGACGTTAGGTAGGGAAGAGGCGATGAACAACGGGAAACCGGAACTCACGTAGGGATACGCGCAGAAAAAGCATCCTGTTGGCGATTGTGCCATCCCGGGAATGAGCTGGGATGAGATGTCTATTCGTTCAAAGTTTTCGCTCAAACTTTGACTTTGTCTACAACACTAGTCGCCGCATTAGAGTTCGTAAATGCATTCGAGAGACGCTGAAGATCATGTAAGAACCGAAAGTTAAATGATTGAAAAGGTTTACTCCGACTTAACATAACAAATTAATAACAAAAGGTACAGACGTTTCGCCACCTATGCAGGTGGCATCTTCAGTATACACTGACACAAATGAGGTGAGGTCGACCAGTCTACTTATCACACACGTCCCCGTAAACGTCCGGCAGGGGGCCACGGTTGGTGTTGCACACCGATGAGTCACGGCGAATGCACCAGGACTCGACGAATTTTCTTTGCCCCCACCTTTGTTCTCGGGCCAGCGTCGTCGCATTGTCCAGGTCGAAAGTGTGTCCTGTCGTCCAGCAGTGTTCGACAAGTTCCGTCTTGGACCGCGTGGCATGGGTGGCCTTGGCAACGTCCCTTTTGTGTTCTTTCAATGCCACCTGCATAGGTGGCGAAACGTCTGTACCTTTTGTTATTAATTTGTTATGTTAAGTCGGAGTAAACCTTTTCAATCATGAATTCACCCGGCTTTTGGAACATTTTTGCACGAAAGTTAAATATCAGTCGCAGCATCCGTAAAGTTTTCTTTCCCGCAGTGCCAACGTGCATAGGGGAGAAGTCAGGCTACAGGAGGTAGAGAACGGCACTCATTAAAATTAATCGAGTTACTTCTAATCAATTTCTATTTGAAGTAATTTTGTAAGTTTTAATTAGGAAGTCATCACAAGAGTCATCTGATTACTTTTGGAAGTACTAAAGTTACTTGTAACCGGTTACTAATTTCCCTTTCCCCTTTCTAAGGCGTCGTTTATTCGTACATGTTTTCTACCAAGCAATCTTCAAACATAGGCTCTGACAGGAGGTTGGTTTACAAATTAGTAATTAAGAATATCAGTAGTTTATATTTCGTCTATTTTCACTCAATCATGAACTGTACAAAGTGTCCTTTTTTTTTCTACCTGAGGAAAATTCGGTCCTTTCAAAAATATCAAGTAATCGGAGATTTAGCGCTTTCTTTTTCAAGTAGCGGCCAATTATTTTTCGGCTCGAGTAAACGAGAAATCTAACTAAATAGTTTTTAAGCAAGAGCGACCGTAATTGTGATCCATTACTTTTTTTCAAGTAACGTCTGCAAGACTGCTTTGAAATGTACGTGTCGTCGTCTCCCCGTTGACTTCTGCTCGCTGCCGTTTTTGTCTCTTAGGTTGTTAAACGTCCTAAGCATGCGTAGAAGTGTTCTTTTTTTTTTTTCGTACCATTAAACATCGCGAATGCGTTAACAGCCCAATGACTCGGTATTTTTTTTTGGGGGGGGGGGGGGGGAGAAGGGGGGGGATTTGCGCAGGAAAGGTGTGGACTCCTCTTGAGCGGATCGTCCTGTTCGCCTGCCCTTATTCTTGTCTATTGTAAGCGTTCTTAAATTTATAAATACTGAATCCCATGATCGTGGACGACTGTGCAGCGTCTCACGTTTGTCAAAAGAGTGTTGATGCACGTTCTAAGAATTCAGAAAGCGTCCCACAGGCCTGTAGACCAAGATGGCAAAGCGCAGGGGTTCAGTATTTTGAATTTAAAATTGTCTATTCGCGACACCAGCGAACTATAGGGGTCGACACTACCGGGTGAATATGGCGGCCTAAAACTGGTCATTTCGTCCCATGTGCCTGTTCAGCGCACAACACTTGGGTTTCAACAGCCAAGCATTTGCCTCAGAATGGTATGCCACGATTTTTTTAGGCATTTGAGCGCGTTGGGGTGTCTGATTTGCGATAGGGATAACATGGAAGACAAACAGGGTGATTTCAGATAAGATCGAACAGGGGGTGGCTGGTCGACCTTTTTAATTTGCTTCATAATTTTATATGTTGTTTCCCGATGTCCGAAATAAACATTTTCACCCAGAAAAAAAATTGTCGAATGCCAAAAATCGTACATAACATAGAGGTGGAAAGTCGCATTTGCTTGCATAGCCGGAGGGGGCAATTTCGGTGAATAATAACTAAAGTTATACTTCCTAGGTGAGTATAATAATGTTTTAGTACAATCTATATATACGTAGCAATACGAAAAAAAAATATTGTTATTCTTTAGTATGTTTTAAAAAACGAATAAAAAATATCAATTTTGGCTCTTTGGCCGTTTTTCCCCCAACTTTGCAGGCCTGTATCTTAGGAAATAATTTAGCCAGAAACGTGATATTTTAAGTAAATACACTACTTATAAATTTAAGTACATTTACTAAAATTCAAATTTATTTAAGCGCGGGTTGGAGAGATTTTGGCAAGCAAACACGAGACAAGCACCAAAATAAAAATATTTTAAGGGCGATTTAAAAAAAAAGGCCGTTCTCGATTTTTTTCAAACTCTGACCAGTCATTCTCATTTATTTGGGGGTTACTATAGATTAAAAACATGTTGCATTATATTGATGGTGTAATAGATACAGCACCTCTACCGAGCCCCTTCTGCGAAGCTCTGCACGGTGTGCGCCCCCGTGGTGCGACGCAGTTATTGCGACTCCTTACTTTGAGAGAAAAGTTTCTTTTTTTTTTTTGTTATTCGAGTAAGCAAGTAATAGTTCTTCCACATCTTTTGCACGTTATAATAAATTGCGCATTATATAGAATAAATTACACAACAGATACAGGGTGATTTCAGATACGATCGAAAAGGGGGTGGCTGGTCGACCTTTTTAATCTGCTTCTTAATTGTATATGTTATTTAACAATGTCCGAAAAAAAAAATGAAGATTATTTTCAGTCTGAAAAAAAAAAATCGTCGGACGCGGAATGTCGTACATTACGTAGAAGAGGAAAGTCGCATTTGCTTGCGTAGCCGGAGGGGTAAACTTTGGTGATTAATAACGGAAATTATACTTTTTAGCTGAGTTTCACAATTTTTAGGGACAATCTATGCGTACTTAGCAGTACGAAAGAAATACTGTTATTGTTTATTATGTTTAAAAAAAATTATAAAAAACATCAATTTCGGCTGTTTGACTGTTTTCCCCCAACTTTGCCAGCCTGTATCTTAGAAAATACTGTAGTCAGAAGAGTCATATTTTAATTCCATACGCTACGTACAAATGAAAGTAGATTAACCGAAATCCAAATCTGTATATGCGTTGGTTGGGGAGATTTTGGCAAGCAAACACGAAACAAGCACCAAAATAAAAACATTTCAAATGCGACTTTAAAAAAAAACAAAAAAAAAACGTGTTTTATTTTTTTTAACTTTACCCAGTCATTCAACTTTATTTAGCGGTTAATATGCATTAAACACATGTTGCATTATACTGATGGTGCAATGGATACAGCTTCTCTACCAAGCCCCTTATCGTATATATATATATATATATATACGATAAGGGGCTTGGTAGAGAAGCTGTATCCATTGCACCATCAGTATAATGCAACATGTTTTTAATGCATATTAACCGCTAAATAAAGTTGAATGACTGGGTAGAGTTAAAAAAAAATAAAACACGTTTTTTTCGTTTTTTTTTTTAAGTCGCATTTGAAATATTTTTATTTTGTTGCTTGTTTCGTGTTTGCTTCCCCTTCAGATATAGATATATTTCTCGTCAGGAAGAGATATATATATCTATATCTCTTCCTGACGAAGGCCGGACTCCGGTCGAAACGTCGAAGATTAAATCGTCCGTTGTTGCTGTTTTTCACTAAGGGTTTTTTTCTTCTCAGTTTTATATATATATATATATATCCGATAAGGGGCTATATATATATATATATATATATATATATATATATATATATATATATATATATATATATATATATATATATATATATATATATATATATATATATATATATATATATGAAAACGTGGCATCGGGGTCTTCGGAGCAGAAGTGCTCCACATGCACCGAGTAGGCGGCCAACATTCGCCGCGCCTTTGCGACCACAGCCTCTCCCCGGGAACGCTGTCAATTGCTGACCATCCTGCCATCAACCTTGACAATAAATGAAGTCCAGAAAATCATCCCAGAGGCATCGATATACTTCGTTAATAGGTCCGGGAAGCGGAGGGAGGACCACGGCGTGTGGTATGTGCCCGATCCCTGTACAAGTTGTAAGGTGAGCCCTGAAAACATATCTGCAGCGGTTGAGTACTACATGAAAGACGAGTTCGAGTGTTCTAGGCAGAGTCCCAATCAGAAGGACGTCATTTGCGTTGTGCTCGATGTACCCGAAAACGCTCAAGCCGAAACGTTTTATGACACGGTCAATCAGAGAAGCGTTTCGTGAGTATAAAAGTGACCATCCCGACTCCGTCATCGGATTGACGAAGTTTTACTCTTTGCGACCACGATGGGTTAAATGCAATCCCCAGCAAGAAGCGTGCGTTTGTGTGTACTGCGCAAACTATAACCTCTGTGTCGCCTCTCTACAAAACACTGCTGGCTCACAACTTGATGCAGCGGAATTGAACTCGGCATTCATTTGCAACCCGCCATCGCGCCAGTGCCTTTTAGGCGAATGTGACCATTGTCCCAAAGGCCAGTCTCTCACACTTGAAAAACTCAACATTTCCGAGGTTGAAGAGATAGTTTTGGCAGCATGGGAGTCAGGCGAGCTCGTGAAAAAGACTTTAGATCCGGTCACTTTTTTGGAACAGCTTCGTCTGTCGGTCTCAAGGTGGATCATTCACAACCATATCAGACAGACGCAAGGCAAAGCCATCTATGAAGAAAAGCAGTGCGCGCAGCGTGGTAGCATTGTCTTCCACTTCGACTTTGCTGAAAACTGGACTGTTATCCTTCCTGACGAGATTCAAGCGTACAACTGAAAAAAAAAACAGGTCTCAATATTTACGTGTGTGGTGACGACTAGAAAGTCGACATACACTTTTGTCGTCATCAGCGACGACTTGCATCATGACTCCGCTCATGCCTGTCTTGCTGTACAAAAAGTGAGAGAGTGGCTCGATGACAACCTTGCGGTGTACTCTCATTTGACTTACGTAAGTGACGGTGCCGCCAGTCACTTCAAAAATCGCTTCCAACTTCATGAATTCCAAAAAAAAATTATTTTTCCCAAGGTCCAATAGCCACTGGGCACGGAAAAAACGCGTGTTACGGAGTTGGAGGACTCGTCAAACACCAAGCAACGCTTCACAACTTGAGACAGCTCCCAGGAAAGGCCATACAGCCTGCGAAATGCATGATGAACAGCCTTTTGCAAAAACTAAAAGGAGTGAGTGAACTCCACAATTCTTGACGAAGACGAGGTTGTTGAATCCCGTGACGCAAAAATGAAGGGTGGGTGGGAGTGCGCGCCTTTCCTGGTATTTAGTCGTGGCATGTGTGGCTATGAAAAACATCAGAAGCTTCGACCTGTGACTTGGACGTGGCACGGACTGTCGGGTCCCCTTGGAAGAAACTCTAAGTGCACACCGTCAGAAAATGTTTGTGTCAAAATCTGTCAATCTTGAAACTTATGAAGGCAGAACTCTGTTGTATTTGATGTGTAATTTATTATATTTAATGCTCAATTTATTATAACGTGCCAAAGATGTGACAAACTATTACTTGCTATGCTCGAATGAATACAGAAATACTTTTCTCTCAAAGTAAGAAGTCGCAATAACTGCGTCGCACCACAGGTGTACACCGCGCCGAGCTTCGCGGAAGGGGCTCGGTAGAGGTGCTGTATCTATTACACCATCAATATATTGCAACATGTTTTTAATTGATATTAATCCCCAAATAGAGTAGAATGACTGGTCAGAGTTTAAAAAAAGTCGAGAACGGGATTTTGTTTTTAATTGCCCTTAAACTATTTTTATTTTGGCGCTTGTCTTGTGTTTGCTTGCCAAAATCTCCCCAACCCGCTCTTCAATAAATTTGAATTTTAGTGAATATACTTACATTTATAAGTAGTGTATTTACTTAAAATATCACGTTTCTGACTAAACTATTTCCTAAGATACAGACCTGCAAAGCTGGGGGAAAAATGGTCAAGGAGCCGAAATTGATGTTTCTTATTTATTTTTTAAAACATACTAAACAATAAAAAAAAATGTTTTCGTATTGCTAAGTACATATGGATTGTGCTAAAATATGATGAAACTCATCTAAGAAGTATAACTTCAGTTATTAATCACCAAAGTTCACCCCCGGCTATGCAAGCAAATGCGACATTCCACCTCTACGTGATGTACGATTTTTTGCGTCCGACAACTTTTTTTCTTGGTGAAAATAATTCTGATTTTGTTTATTTTGGACATCGGGAAATAACATATAAAATTACGAAGCAAATTAAAAAGGTCGAGCAGCCTCCCCCTGTTCGATCTTCTCTGAAATCACCCAACAGACAACACTGGCTTTTGACTCGTAACAAAACGTAATGTTCCTGTATTACTCTCAGCTAATCAAACATTGAGCAGATTATGTTGAAAACTGGGACGAGGGTAGCCTCGTGTCGGTGTCTGTCAGAAGAAACATAAGACCAGGTATGTGAAGTGTAGCGAGGGCTTGGTTTACAAGATTCATTTATCGTGTGGCAAAGTATACATGGGCCAATCGGGGCGTTGTATAAATGATAAACTCAGGGAGCATGCACTCTCAGTTAAATCGTCACCCTCGGGAAATCGGGCTGTGCACTGTGACAGATGTGGGTTTGTCCCGAAGTTTGACAACACCATTATCTTGGCCCAAAACCGAAATAAAATGACAAGGGAGATATCCGAAGCGTTTTTCATTGCTGAGTGCGTTGAAGGAACGTGTGTCAGAGCTCCATCGATAGCCCTGTTTGGCTCTGAGGTGGCGTTTTTAAAATCTTTCGTAAAGTAGATAGCAGACAGACAAGCACTGATTGGATGATGTCGCATTTCTGGCGTACATGTCGTGACTTCACGGTGTATATATATATGTGTTGTCCGAGAATAAACTTCAGTTGCATGTAGCGCTCTGAGTTGTTCGTTTCTTTTACTTGTCCGTTGTTTTTAGCGCTTTTACCCTCGGAAATATTGCCACGCGCGTCGGCGAGTGTCCGCGTGCGTGGCCGAGTGTCAACGCCAACTGAGTATCTTGGTGTTCCATTGCAACATTATAAACGATCAAATGAATACTGGTCGACGGTGATTCAAGAGACGCGAGAGAAAGCGGGTAAATGGGGTGGGTGGGATATGTCAATTTTTACGCGTGCCACTGTCTGCAACATTTTCTTAATTGCAAAATTTTGGTATGTACTTCAAGTTTTGGCTTGCGCTAGAGTAAATGTACAAAAATTACACCGTGTTTTTGCTGTATTCACTTGGCGGTCTGCGTGGGAAAGAGTATGTCGCGATAGTCTGTTTCGCTGCGTCAAGAAAGGCGGGCTGTCCGTATCACATATATTTGTTAAGCAAGTTGTATCGCGGTTTTTGTTTTTTAGAGAGCAAACTAATCCTTTTCTTCGTGCTGTCATTCAGACTAGACTCGCGGAGGAAATTCCTTCGTTCGTTGTTTCTACGTGTTACAAAAGGCAAAGGCGAATTAGTAGTTTTCTTCGCGAGGTGATTGACGCTTGACGGTTTTTGACTGTACGGTTCTCTTTTGAATACTTGTCAGCTGTCACCCGGAAACGCCTTACGCGAAATAGTATAGATGCTGTCCTTCCTGTTCCTGTTTACCGTTCTATGTTTCATGCTGGCCCAGGGCAGGACGTGTTATCTAGAGTTAAGAAAATGTCTATCCCACCTTCTGTTAAAACCTTCTTCTTTAAGTTACACACAAACACTCTCCCAGTAAAAACTTGGCTTCATGAGAAAAAACTGTTCGTCCCTTGGGGCGTTGACTGTCTGCTCTGCAAAAAGCCCGAAACTACAGGACATGTATTTTTACACTGCTGGGACGCCTTTCTTTTTTGGGATGTTCTCCAGAGAACTATTAAAAAAGATTTTACTTTAACACCGCATGGTATCAGGTTCCTTCCTGTTCACAAAGACAGCGAAATTCCGGTTGACCTTCTTATGCTTCTGGGCCTGCATGCAATATGGTGCAGTAGAATGGCTGTAAGGCATGCTGATGTGGACGCGCGTCCCGTTCGATTGTATTTTACGGAATCTGTTAGCCGCCTGAAATCTGTGTACCCCACGTTAGAGTGTCCGCCCGACTGGGTGCGAATATTGGACGCTCTAGAGAACCTGAAAGAATTTTAACATTCATGCTCAAGCCCTATGCGTTGTGCACGTGTTTTTATCATTGTAATTATCATTGATTGTTGAGTTTGTGTTCACTGTCAAAATTGGCAATAAAAAATGAAGAAAAAAAAAGCGTGCGTGGCCGAGTGGTTACCGCGCTTGACTGTCGCGCGGAAAGTCTAGGTTCGATTCCAGTCGGTGGAATTTTCTTTTACTTATTCTTTCAACATTGCGTTCTCGGCAGTTCGAGAACATTCTCGACTGATCGAGTTCCGAATGTTCTAGTCGCCGAACGTTTTACGCTAATTCTTCCAGAAGCCGACGCGCGTACATAAGGGGCTCCGCGTGGCGCTTTGCAGTCGGTCTCGCCCCAGCGTTCGACTCTGCTGTCACGCCGACTTCGACGCCCGCGACGCTCTGCTTTCTTCTGTTCACTTTTAGGAGCGAAGCACCTTAGGGGCTAGCCATGTCTGTATGTCCGTCCGATGTCCGGCGTCGGGGGCTCGTGCTACTGCTCGTGAGCTCACGTGCTCACGAGCACGTGAGCACGTGCTGCCGTGCTCCTGTAGGGCGCAAAAAAAAGAAGAAAAACAACCGCATCTCCACGTGGTGAATGGTGTTGATTGGGGCGAAGCTTTGGTGGTGCTTGTCTGCGTAGACGGTGAGCCGCAGCATGCCGAGCATTTCGTTCGTTTTCATTCATGTCAGAAAGAGAATGTGTGGTATAGCGGCAAGATGTTTTGGTGGCGCCCTCCTATGGTTCCCCTTTGTGACGTCATTACCTTGCGAACAACAAGATCGATGATGTTTGTAAATAGCACGGTGGAAGCCTGAAATCTTTGCGCTCTCAAAGCAACACTGCCAACACCGTCGAAACTAAAGTTCTTTCATTCCTCTTATTTCCGCCGATGGCATACCCTTTCCGACGTCATAGTCAGCTTTTGGGCCAATCGTGGATGGCCGACCACAGCGACGCTTTCGGTCGCGCACGTCGCCAATATACGCATTTGAGCATTTGACCGCAGCGTCACATGGATGAAAACGAACGAAAGGCTCGGCATGTTGCGGCTCAGCGCCTACGAAGACAAGCACCACCAGAGCTTCGCCCCAATCAACATCATTCATCACGTGAAGATGTGTTTTTTTTTATTTTTTGTCTCAAGTTCGCCCGTTAAATGTCTAGTTTCTTTAGTTATTATCGCCTCATCACTTGTCATTCGTGGCAATATGGATCACCAACTAGCCCAAGTTCATACCATTCTGCAAGTCGAAAGCCGGTGTTGTCTGTTTGTCTTTCATGTCCCGCTTTCGTTATCGTAAACCTGATTTCTTTATTCACTACATCTCTAACGTGTGGCGATATGTTGGCGTGAGCGAGCTCTCAGAGGCTTGACCCTTTTCGGGGAAGCAATAAAACGACGGTGGTGCTTATGAACTTTGTTTAAACACAAGGCCTGGTTCACGCGGTTGCGTAGGTTGCGTCTAGATCGACATTGGCTACACATTGACACGAAGTAGCAACAGGGTGATTGGGATAGCTGACACATGGCACCAACCGCCGGTAAGGTTTAATTACAGAAGTCGCAGGACCGGAAAAAGAATCGCGAGCGGACTTTTCCTGTCCAGTTCAGTGTTTTCTCGCTAGGTGAGGTCCGTCACGCTGGAGTCGCGAATAGTAGGCTAGGACTTGTGGGCACTTCTGAGCATAGGTCGGCATTTTAAGCTGTCCTCACTCAAACTCACGATCACTATTTTTTCCTCAATCAGAACTCACGCCCACTCACGATCACGATTTATTCAAAATAGGATCATCACCCGGACTCACCCTCACGGCTCAACGCAAAACCAAAACTCACTCGCCGTCATCATCACGGTCGTCACGCTCACAGATCATCACGGTCATCACGCTCACAGGTCATCACGAATCATCAGACTCACAGGTCATCACACTCACAGTTCCTCACGGTCCTCACACTCACAGGTCATCACACTCACAGATCCTCACGGTCCTCGTACTCACAGGTCATCACGGTCCTCACGGCACTCACACTCTCAGCTCCTCACGGTCCTCACTGTTACAGGTCATCATGCTCATCACACTCACAGGTCCTCACACTCACAGCTCCTCACGGTCCTCACACGCGCAGGTCCTTGCGGTCCTCACACTCACACAGGTCCTCACGGTCCTCACACAGGTCTTCACGCTCATCACATTCACAGGTCCTCACACTCACAGGTCATCACGCTTGCCGGTTGCTTTCTTTGTGCTTTTCTTTTGTTTCTCTCAAGCCTTTGGTTTGTCTTCGCGTGAGTCGTGCGGCGGGAAAACTTCTGAGCCACTAATCCAATTTGAAAGAAATGTACTATGTTAATGTTTAAGCTCCGCACATTTCTACCAAATTTCGTAAACCTGGATGAATTACGAAAGAAACTAAATGCAAGCTGACTAAAGTGGGTGCGTTTAACTTTCGCCTGCTGACAAGGGCGGCGGGAAAACAGAAACGCGCCTTCCGACAGGTTACACAGACAATGTCGCAGTCAGGGATGGGCAGTATTTCAAATACAAGTATTTAAAATACGTATTTCAAATACTTTGTGTATTTTGCATTTGTATATAATTACAAATTGGGTAATGTATTTGACGTGTGTATTTAAATACTAAAACGTGGGTATTTCAAATACAATTGTAATTAAATACAATTTTGTGAGCGAACATACATCCCTCAAATTTATTGTCACTGTTCAGAGCAGGAAGAAAACTACGTTCTGCACCAAATGCAGTGTCTCTCAATCGAGCTCAAGCGTTTATTGACTTTGTGATTAAGGTGCTAGTCTAGGGCAAGAATAGTGACGAAATCGACGTTCACAGGCACACTGGCTAAATAAGTGCCTGTGACAACTTGTGATGCTTTCCAGCCTGATTTCCATGCATATTTTTGCCTGCAACATTCTAAATGCGCGGGTCGTCCAGATTTTCGTAACTGGTGTGAGTTGCAACAATAACAAATTCTCTAGCTAGTGCTGCGCCTCTTGGTCCTCTCGGTTCTTTGTTGGTCTACACCAAAATGTAATCGACAAAAAAAAAAAAAAAAAAAAAAAAAAGCTGCTTGAAGCTCTGTACTTTTTTGACGTACTAAGTCCAAGATGATAACA
This sequence comes from Ixodes scapularis, assembly GCF_016920785.2. NCBI lineage: Eukaryota > Metazoa > Arthropoda > Arachnida > Ixodida > Ixodidae > Ixodes > Ixodes scapularis. Next base: position 89,318,621 of record NW_024609837.1, on the reverse strand, counting down.
ATTTTTTGTGATTATATTTCTATTACGTTAGTAGAGCCTCGCACACTAACTCCCGAGTGTGCGATGCAAAATGAAAATGAGATACCCAGAAACCCGTTGCAGGTGCTCTGAAGTCGCTGACGCAAATTTTGACGAATGTATTTGGAAAAGTATTTGGAGGAGACCAAATACATTTAGTTGTATTTGTATCTTGTACTTAAATGCTTTTTTTTGGAAATGTAATTAGATTTGTAATTAAATACATTTTTGACGAAGTATTTTGTCAAATAATATAATCAAAATTTTTTGTGATTATATTTCTATTACGTTAGTAGAGCCTCGCACACTAACTCCCGAGTGTGCGATGCAATATGAAAATGAGATACCCAGAAACCCGTTGCAGGTGCTCTGAAGTCGCTGACGCAAATTTTGACGAATGTATTTGGAAAAAGTATTTGGGGGAGACCAAATACATTTAGTTGTATTTGTATCTTGTACTTAAATGCTTTTTTAGAAATGTAATTAGATTTGTAATTAAATACATTTTTGACGAAGTATTTTGTAATTGTATTTCGATACATCTTTGCATGTATTTTGCCCATCCGTGGTCACAGTGATTAGAACATCGCCTCGCTGTGCATACCTCGCTCATTTGTACACAGATAAACAATTACTACATATATCACCTCCGTTTCTTTTTTTGTGCCACCCACAGGTACTTCTACGGAAGTTTATGCAGAATGTATATATAGTAAACATATGGGCATCGACCCATATTTTTTTTGTGTGTGTGTGTGTGGGGGGGGGGGGGGAGAACGGTTATATTAGGTAGGGTGGTTGCACGTGACGACGGTTTGAAATCTCACCATTATCCCTGTTGACAGTGGTGTCTGTCAGTCGTATGCTATTCTATGAACAGAGGCCGCGGTGGCCGAGTTTTCTTCTCACTTGAGTTGCTTCTGATTTTGTTGATCGACCGTGCTTCAGGCTCGACCGTGCTTCAGGCTCAATAGCATTCGCCGAAGAACTTGCGAAGAAAATGCCACCCAGGAAAAAAAGCACGAAGACACAACGCACCAGCTTGGTGGACTGTGCACTGGTCGCGGAAACCAGGCCCTGCGGAGTATACACCAAATGCAAACTATCTAAAAAAAATCATTTTTAGGTTCAAATTGGCTTCCGCGGACTAAACGCCTCGACACTGCCTGTTATTATGCATTGTATATTCACCGCTGTTTGTTGCGGCTTGAGACTGCCTTCCTGTAATGATGCAGAGGGGTCAACTGAACCTTGAAATAAACATATTTAAGCACATCTAGACACGATGTTCCTTAAAGCCAGATGGTCAGGGAAAAGGTGTGCCATTACCTAATTTGCCTACAGCACACCAATGATCACAATCAAAACTCACCGAGTCAATGGGCAGTTTTCCACCGCATTATCGCCGTGTAATCACCCATTTGGTCCATTAAAAACCTTGAGGCTGTAGCCACCAGCACACCCATTCTAGATCTGGAAAGCTTATGCTGTAGACGAAATTCCCATATCATCACATTTTTAGCAAACTGAATGGTCCCACCTGTTGCACTTTTAGCTTTGGAAGTAAACCAGTTCACAATACCACCAGTGGCATACATCGTGCCAAGCATTAGTGCCGCGTGTGGCAGCAAAATGTCCTAACTAGGGAAGCAAACTTAATCGATCGTGTTGATTAAGGCACCTAGATACGGGAGAAATTATCAATCAATCAAAGAAGGACCCTCGAAAGGGAGTTTTCTCACCGAACGAACATTACTTTTTATTGGGCGTTCCGCAATGTAAGGCCGAAGGCATTCACTCCGTGATCGGTAAAGAAGCATTTGCTGAGTAGTCGGTCGTGCGTGATAAAAACAACAACAAAAACAAAGGTGGATTAGAAACGCGATAGATTCGCCTTTGCACGGAGTACTTAAACTTAAAATCGTGTCAACATAAAGCAACTATGGCCCGCCATGCTAGCAGCTATCTTAAATTTTACCCGTGTAGTCGTCACACCCGTGCACCAAACGAAAGCGTTGCTGCAAGCACCTCCGCCGTCAACTTTGAGTCGCTGTTGAGTCTGAAGAACTGCTCTATGAGGTCCATATCCAACCACTGAGCACATACACAAGCACAGGAAATAAAACTCGGTTCCAAGCACAAGCGAAGAATCCTGGGCGGAAAGCCCTGAATGCCAAATGATCTGCGTCGGGCGACGGCGACTGACTGCGGTTGCGCTCCTTCGACGTCTGCATCGCTGCGGTGGTGGTCGTAGCTTGTCGTAACAGATCGTGTCAGCTTTGTTGCTCGTACCGGAACACTAGAGCCGCGTAATATTCTTGCTGCTGAAGTTTATAAGCCTACGTTCGTGGCCAACGCATTTACACAAAGCCAACGCCCAGCTAACCTATACCCCTCTTTCTCTTTCGGCGACCGGCCGCCAGGGAGGTGACATCGTCGCTGAAACTCCTCAATCGCCTACGTCGTCTTTGCCATAGGGCAGCTGACCGCTTCTACGTGCGCGAGCTCTCGCTGGAAGCGTAATCCTATTTATATAGTGCCCATCCGTGTGTACTGTAGCGAATATTTCAGGCCCAACATATCAATAGTTTATTGTTATCAACCAGGAAAAGCAATATCTGTAAACACCCCCCGACAAAGAAAGAAAACGAGAGCTAGCCGTTCGCTTTGACCAATAGACCGATGTCACCAACCGTAAAGAGCGCGCGCGACGCAGCTATAGTTCTACTTCACAGAAGGCAGCGGTAGTGCTCGAGACGGCTCGTCTCGTGCACTACCGTGGCGTTTACCCTCGTGCGGAAAGATCACAGTTCCCGCAATTCATTGCGACAGAGGAGGCATTGCGAGACTGGCGATGAGGTCGGTCTATTATCCCAAGCCCGGTTCACAAATCTGGGTTTCGAGCGACAGAAACGACAAAAACAACACGAACGACATGACAAAGGGGACGATTATGTTCGTATTACAGAGCGTGGCAGATAATGCAATGAGAAGCTTTGTCAAGCAATCATGTGTCACGGTTGTCCCGGTGTCATGTCGTTCGTGTCGTTTCTGTCTTTCCTGTAGCTCGGAAGGCAGATGTGTGAACCGGCCTTTACGAGCCTACTCTGATGATACGCTTGAACGTCACGGAAAATCGGTCTCCTCGCCTTTTCGAGGTGTCGCCACGGGTACGAATACTGGCGGGTTTTTTTTGTTCGGCACACAAGCGTCACTACAGGTTATGACTCTGTCAGCATTGCCTGAATCCTATTCTAATTGTAAAATAAAATATCGAAGGTGTCTTCCCGGGCACAATGTCCGCCCATATCAAAATCGAACTTGGCGGTTTTTTTTAAATGCAATATTTAGCATTATTTCGCGCATTAAGTTCCCGGAAATTAGCAGCACATTCGGGAAATTGAAGTTGAGGTTTTTTTTTTCATAACTCGCGGAAATGATGACAAACGGTTTCTCCGGACATTTAGTTGCAAATTCACAAGATATATTATAATTTATGTTGCATAATTATCAAATTCGCGGCCTTTCTGTAACCATCGGTTCAAGACAGATTCTCTGTCCCTCGGTTAACAAGTGTTCATTCAACGCAGTAGCGCACTTCAACGAACCGCTGATCAATCTTGCCGTCCGCTACACCATTGTAAAAATTCATTACGGGCTTGAATCATCGCGATATGTGTCATATGCCTTCCAACGATAAGAAGTGTTTCAGAATTGAATTGTAAAAAGTTGGTTATCAGATATATTATTTTTGTTTTACAAGAAATTCTTGCCTCACTCTGAGCACCTATGCATCAGACCATTAACAACGTAAAAAAGAAACATGAATAAACAACGGCCAAGGGGAGCACAGCGTCACGCACGAAGCCCGAGAAGCCCGGGCAATTGGCGCCTCGGAGTCGCGTCCAGCCGGCGCGCCGGCAACCCGGCCGGGGCCGTGGGGCAGGCGCCGCGACGTTGCGGCCACTGCGCGCCTCCGTCAGCGAAGGCACACGGCACACGGCGAATTTTGCGAATCCCGATGAGCCAGTAGATTTATTGGAGTAAGACACATGGCAGCGTCTCACAGGCGTCCATTCTAGATGCCACCTGTCTCTATGCGACGCTCTAATTGGCCCACTGAGTCGTAGCTTCCACAGTTTGCTAAGTGTGCCCATAGGCAACCAGCAATGCAGCTTGGAAGTTGGCACGACACGTTGCGCCATCTAGGGACTGAAAAATAAAACAACTTGGATAGTCCAGGATGGCCTGGGGACCTGGGTCACCTGGGTCGCGAGGACTGTGGGCGGGCGCATTTAGAAACCACGTGTGAACTTGGCATTTTGAATCGGCGTGAGCCTTTTTGGAACTGTTTTTTCATAAAATTAAGTCTCAACTTCACGTCTCTATGACCTTTCCGGGTTCCTGTGACATCTCCAATAAGCCTACAGTTTTCCCCAAAAATAAACGCCGCTACTGCTGCGTGAAAGACTGCCACGGTCGTGCAGGTGACCCAAGCGTCAGACTTTACCGCTTCCCTTTAAGACCTTGGGAAGCGACACGGCGACAAAGTGGATTACTGGAGTGCGATGCATCAAGTAAGTGAATTTTACATTAATTGTTGAAGTGAACGAAAATAGATGTGTAGGCTTGGAAAGTGGTCTGACAGACTCTTTTTGCCAAATAACGTATTTATACTAGTTTTTTTACGAGTCTCTGAGACAACCATTTAGAGAAATACAGTAGAAAAAATTGGGCCGATTGTTGCTTCGCTTTGACGTCGAGAATCAGGCGTTCAGGTCTTCAAGCGAGATGCCCTTCGACCTGTTCCCGGCACTCGTAGTTGTAGGCGTGCATTTGGTTGCGACCGCGCGCGCCGTTCGGCACGCGCGGTTGCAACCAAAACCTTTTAAGCATGCAAGTTTTTAAATAGTGGATTTTCGTAGACCAAATTTTTGTTTGTTTCGGCTACCAAATTTAATGCTGAGTCTGGTAACAAATGTGACGGCGTGCGGAAAACAGGATGCTCACTTTTTTTCTGGGAAAAGCTCATGCGAAGCGTAAATATCCTTCTCATATCCTGTCGCCAGACTTGTGCACTGTTCTCTAGCACGGAGAGTTTGGTTCTAATTACCCACATTTTATTGTAGTGTCGTGGGGGCGCCGGGAGAAGAAGAGGACGGTCGAGCGAGGCGCGAGCGGGGGCCAGCCGGCGAGGAAAGAGGAAGAGCGTGCTGCACGAGGCTGGGGCCGGGCAGGAACGATAGAGCCGTTCTGGCTGGTCCCGGCCACCCTAGGCCACCCAGCGTACGCAGTGCGTGGGAAGGACGATCCACAGGCGTGGACACAGACTCCGACTGCCAGCTATGAACGACGGGCGACAACTAGGGTCGGCGGGTCCGGACTGCCGGCTCTCGAAGACGGGCAACCGGGATGTACAGTAAACCTATTCGCTGCCTTCTCGTTGCGTTGTGTCATTTCCTGGGAGACGAGCGAATCACAGACCGATTGGGCGGCGATTATTATAGAGCGACGCCGCAAGCGCACTTAGACAGTTCAAACAGGTGTCCAAATGACAGCTTCAGATTATGCTCTCAACACTTGGACCTATCAAGGCTCCCGATGGTCTTAAAGAACCGCATAAAATAAACAGGGACATGGCGCGCACGTGCACACGGGGACTTCTGAAATCGGGTTCGCCGCCGCTCGCCACGGCCCGACGGGCAGACCAGCCACTGGCCGACCCATTAAGAGAGACCCCTCCGCTTGTGGCGCCGAATGCAGCACTCTCGTGGCGCCGCCTGGCCATTGCCGGCTGGCTGTCCTGCACTTGCGCCATCTTGCCCCAAACAACACTTAAAAGCATGATATCGCACAATGTGAAAGACCTCACTCGAAGCTTCGATCGATCATGACACCGCCTTTGTCGCACTTCCTGAGTGATGACTCATTGCGAAAGGTACGTTGAGGTGCGCGGAGAAATGAAATTCCGGGTGCTGATGAGGATCATGCGAGTCATTTAATTTTATTGCAGCTGTGCGAACGTTATAGTTGACGCAATCATAAAATTCTGTGCCCACTGACACCAACTTGACAACAGGAACCGAAATACACACGAACCTTTCTATGCCACAGAGAGAGGAGCGCTAGCCGTCTGGAGCGCTTCCCCAACTCCGACGTTACCGCGCCGCCTCGAGGCGCCGTCAGTCCGTTGGCGTCTCGCAGTCTGCCGTGAAGCGAAGAGCGAACGCCGAGGAGAGACGAAAGCGACCCCCCCCCCCCCCCCCCCCTTCCTCATACCCCCTCTGCCCTCTACAGCTGGTTGAGACATTGCGGAGGGCGCTGGCAAGGAGGAGCCTGCAAGAACAAGCACCCCCCCCCCCCCTCCTCCGCCCTCTACAGGAGCCGGCGCGTTCACATGGCGAAGGAGCAGGCGAGCGACACCCAAACCAACTCTGAAGGCCCGAACCCCACGCAGTACTTGCGAAGCGAGAGTCTCCTCGCCCACTAAGACGGCCCGGGAGCTCACGTGACCAACCCAGCTAAGAATATACCAGCGCTCACCGCGACTCATCCTGGCCATGGTCCTCAGGCTCACGCCATCACGCAGACTAATGCGATCACCGGACTCATATCCACCCAAAGACTCACGTCTTGATTCAGGCTCATGCTCATGAGCCTCGAAACTCACAATCACACTCAAGAGACCTCCAAACTCACACTCATGAGTACTTCACTTAGCGCTGAAGCTCACACTCACACTCAAGAGTTTTAAGAACTAACAGTCACACTCACGGTCAAACTCACGTTCATGAGTTCGCAGGGCTCACACTCGCACTCACACTCATTAGTTCTCGGAACTCGCGATCACACTCGCGATCAGACTCACGCTCATCAGTTCTCAGGACTCACGCTCACACTCACACTCATAAGTTCACGTACCTCACGATCACACTCACACTCACAATCACAATTTTTCGAGACTCGCGGCCTCACTCACGATCACCTCAAATCTGATGGTGAGCGTGAGTGATCGTGAGTGATCGCACTCATGAGTGAGAATGCCGAGGTATGCTTCTGAGGCATCTGCGCCATGCCGGTGGGGATAACTGGGCTTACGCCGCATGTGCTTGGCAAAAGAGATTCCCTAAGCATGCAATATGTTGACCACCGCTAAGCTGAGAGTAAGATAGATAGGAAAGAGCCGAGTATTTTCTGGTCATTTAATGAAGCGCAAAAAATACAAGGACGAGGAAGTAAACAGACAAACGCGAACTCGCAACGGGTTTTTATTTGTGAAAACAATCATATATACAGGGTGTCACAAAAGAAAATTTACACGGTCTTTTTTACCGCAAAAATAAACTAGGCGTCGCAGAACGCTCATTCTCCGCCCAAAGGTAGACCTAGAGGTCACAATCAGGTGCCAAAGTTTCAGCCCGATCCAATAACGTAATCAAAAGTTATAACTGATTTTCTGAAAATTTCAATGGGAAAATGGCGGCCGACGTAGCTTTCGAACACATGGGGCTCTATGGCACCAGAAAGCGAAAACGGGCAAAAATGGGCTCCATTTTCCCATTGAAATTTTCAGAAAATCACTTATAACTTTTGATTAAGTTATCGGATCGGGCTGAAACTTTGGCATCTGATTGTGACCTCTAGCTCTACCTTTGGGCGGAGAATGAGCGTTCGGCGACACCTAGTATATTTTTGCGGTAAAAAAGACCGTGTAAATTTTCTTTTGTGACACCCTGTATATAGCTTCGAACTAACACAAACTCTCTCCTAAGTTCTGTTTAACCTTCGTAACAAAAAATAATACTCATTCCCCGATCAGGAAAGGGACGAGTCACTTATGCATTTTTTGCTCTTTGCCTGGATTTCAAAGGCCTCATGCAGTTCTCTGAAATCCCTATCCGGATATCTAGCCAGAAACCTGGTGTCGCCAAATGACGGGGCACATCTGCATGAGGCTTGTGAAATCCAGGTAAAGGGCGAAAAATGCATAACCGACACGTCCCTTTCCTTATCGGGGAATGAGTATTCCTTTTTGTTACGAGGGTTAAACACAACTTAGGAGAGAGTTTGTGTTAGTTCGAAGCTATATATATGATTGTTTTCACAAATAACGAGTGCGCTCTTGTTTGTATCCTTCCTCGTCCTTGTATTTTTTGCGCTTCTTTAGGTGATCATGAACCAACTGGCCCAAATCATTACCTTAACGTATTTTCTGGTCCAGTCATATGTTGATCTTCAGGTACGTTATCGGGCTCCAGTCCACACCCAGCTGCGGAAAGGATGGTCAGCGAGTACCTTTGTCATGGCCGATAACGCGACATGCTTTGCAGATCCCAATTTTAGCCTGCCTTTTTCGAAACGATTTTAATCTCTCGGGAATATCCAACCGATTTCGCTATTTATGTCTTCACATAAAAAAGCGGGACTCTAATATTTGCGTTCCGCATTCAATGGTCAGCACACATTGACTGAAGCGCACAAATTAAAAGAAAGCTAAGAAGTTGCGCTTCATTTCAATTGATTTATTGTTTCCCTAAGGGCCCTCGTGTGAGTGCATTACACAAGGAGGAGGCCACGTAAGAAATTTTGTAAACACAAAGAACAAATGAACAGAAACAATACACCCTACCGTGAAGAAAAACGGAAAAATAGCTACACTGGAAACCTAATCGGCAGAACGCCAATGGAAGATGATGATGCTTTTAAAAACCACAGGGTCAGTGATTAACACGAGAGATTTATGGAAGACTGTTCCACTCCACAGTTGTTACTAATGCGCTTATATAATAAATGTTCCCTGCACCCGCGTAGTGGCGTTGACACTCCAGTGCATAGGGTGAGGCACGCAATTTCTTTAAGCTCGCCCGCTAAGAATGGAAAAAACGAGTCATCATCATCATCATCATTGTCGTCGTCGTCGTCATCATCATCATCATCATTATCATCATCATCATCATGATCATCATCATGATCATCATGTCATCACCACGACAATTGTCTGGCGAAGATGCCCGACCACATACCAGTACGGAAATTTTGCGATGTAACGCTAATAAATAAACATGCTCTAAATGCCTAATTCGGGTCAGTTTTGAAGTCGTGCGGTGAAAACAATCGAGAGTTTTAGAATAGGTGACTCCAAGCTTTGCGTTTCCCAAACAAGTGGGAGCGCCGAACTGCGCATGCGCAGAACGGATGCGCGTGCGCGGTGCGACAATAAATGCTATTTAATAGCGAGTTCGTTTCACACGCACTGGCACCGTTCGAGTTCTCTCCCAGAATGCATCGCACTCACAGAGTGTTGCACGGAAAACTGGACTCAAACGAACTCGCCAAATGCACCGAGTGCAGAAGACTGACGCTGCCGCCATCTATGTTGTAGAAAAGGTACCGACTTCAAACCGAAACTAGCGCCTTTCTGTTCGGAGTGATGCGTGGGAATGCGAGAATGCAATCGCTACCAACGTTTATCTACAGACGTTGGTCGCTGCAACCTGTAGTTTATAGTTGCGATGACTTCAAGCAGCTAGGCTGCCGTAGAGATAATTACAGACGGCGTAAATTTCCGCAACCAGCTGTCTACAAAGCAGCTGGTTGCGATCTTTCAATTCTTATAACCGTTTACACTGAAGAAAACGGATGATGCTGTCCGAGCAGAAGCTTGATCCGTTTGAGCATGGTATTATGCGTGAACCACTGAAAGGGTACGGCTTAAAACTAGCCTGTGGGAATATCCAGCAAAACTGGGACTTTCGATATGGATCGTCAGGATTAGATATTAGCCTTGGAGAGGGCGTCGAGAACGAGAGCTTTCTCGAACAAAATACGACGGGGCAAGTTAGCTGACGTAGGTAAATGTTAAACATGATGATGTTGCCCAATCCTCGGGTAAAGTCTCCATCTTTAGCTTTCTCTGATGCTTATTGGGCAGTCAGAGGTTTCTGCTGGGGGAGTTTTGTCGACAAATGTTCAATTTTTCACCCGCACACGTATGGTGATAGACATCTGGGGGCCGCTGCTGCGTTTGTTCTGAGCATTTCTTTACACACTTGTGTATTTCAGCGTTTGTGCGACAACAGAGCGATTTAAAACCTGCAAATAAATCACGGGTTGTCAATTGCTTCCTTCCTGAAATAGCAGACGCTCACAATTCAAGTTCGCGTTTAATTTCGTTGCCCGCGGGACGCGATTTCTATCAGAAAATCTTCTTTATTTTTTCCGTTCGGTTCCGCGACATCGTAGCAGACGAACCCTCGTCGTCTGCTCCAGCTCCTCGCCGGCCCCATCGGAGCGAGGCATGAAGAGATTGCATTTTGGCGCACTCCCGATTTTCTCGGTGCAGCGAGTGCATGCACGCGTGGGGTGTCAGCGCTGAAACGAACTCGGAGAGTGCAACCACTCGTGGAGTGCCGGCCGAAACGAACCCGTTCCACGCTGCGAGTGGGCACGCGTGGGCACGAGTGCCGTGAAACGAACTCGCTATAAGGAACCCGAAGCCATGGGTGCCCCCTATTCTCGATTTCTTTATTGTGTGGGTGCATGTAGTGGTTCTTGCATAAACTGAGACAGAAAAGGATATGCAAGATGCATCGTCGGTCTGCTAGCAGGCTCGTCGGGATAAGAAGGGGTAAGACATAATAAACAGGTGATGCAAATTACGTGCCGAGTGAGAGCGCGAGGGTAAAGTTCACTTGACACTGAATAACGCAAACTCGGCACAAGGGGCGAGGAATAAAACTTTCAAAAAAGAGTCGTTATCGCTTATCCTGACTTTGTTCTTTCTGAGCCAACTCAAATTAAGTATGTGTGTACATGATGAACAACATTAGTGGCAGACTTTCTGGCAAACACTTCCATACACTCTGTGCGGCGCGACCGGCGCGCCGCCGCTTGGTCTTTACCGAAGGTAGGCAGTTAGAACCCCAGCGAAACGAAACCATGTACGCCGCGTACATGGTACGCATTGAATTCGGAGCGGTGCGGCAGCGGTGGGTTGCTGAATTGCTGCGTCGTCAAGTGCTCCAATAGTTATGCGTCGTGTCTCGTGGGAATAAAGTTCCATGGTTTTCAACTGGCCGACGACTTGTGGGACAGCGACAACTATAGAACTGTGCCTTTCGACGCCAGACATGTGGTTTCCCCATCATGTCTGCTACTGCGTCGGCTCGGCTGACATATTCTACACTAGAAAACAGTCAAAGTACAGGCTAGCTGGTGGAAGTCAACCATTTTGTCGTTTACCCTCAAACCTGTCTGTTTTTTCTGTTACTTCTGCTCTTCAAAAAAAAACCCCACTCTCAGGGTAAACGACGAAATGGTTGATATTCTACACTGCTACTTTGCGCTCTGCAATTTTGTTTATCCGTTAGCATTTTGACGCAAGTTTTGACGAAAAGCCGGAGGTGTCTTTCATTTTTCAGCGCAGTGGAGAGAGGCAGAAAGAGGGGGATATAGCTTTGAGAAACCTTTATTTGCTGCGATTCTTCAGAAAAAGAAAATAAGAATATCTTTGAGTTTCTATAAAATTCCCAGGAAACAGCTCGTTCCCAACCAATAGTTTTCTCAGTTTTGTGCACTCGGTGCGACTGTTGCCATTGATACTGACACCGGTTCCAAACAAAGTATAAAGGCCTCAACCGTACCAAAAGTGAAACGCGAAAAAAAAATATATCCACACATATTTAACGTCGTAAAATATGGCTTTTGAACTCGATCACAGTTCACGAGTTGTTTAACGAAAGTGACTTTTTCCTTTGGTCTGAAAGCACGCAAGGTGGTGGTATAATTTCATAAAAAAGCGGGCAAGCTTGTGTAAGACGAGACCTATATATACTGACTGATGCAAGACCAACCTTACATGTACACCCGTGAGGGATATGAAGGTGAACAGCCCTCTTCTTGTTTTTGAGGCTCCTGCAAGTTTTGGAACAAGCTCTGTTCCAAAAGAAAGGCAGAACGCAAAATTGAGACCTTAGGCCACGTACCATTTCAGACGTTGAGAGTGAATACAGCATTAGGGAGCCGTAAAACAGGCAAGAAACCAGGTAAGGTGTTCTCCTTCATATTGCGGGCGGGTGGACAAGTAGATCTGTATGTGTCTGTCTCTCTCAGTCACACCCATTGTCGGTCTGTGTGCGCGTGCACCCACGCATACATTTTTTTATTTGTTTATTTCGCATCTTGAGGTGCTTGCATGAGACGCCACGTAATTAACGACAGAAGTGGCAAATAGATACAAAGCCCGCCTCTCCAATTAGCGCAGAAGAGCACCGCATTTCGCTCGTGTTCAATGAACTATACATTTTTATTTGCCTGATGCTGTTTTTTGGTCAAAAGCAAAATAAATTTACATGGACGGTATAACTACAAACAAACAATAACAAACAAGTATTTACTGCACTAGTTTTGTAGAAAATGATCTTTGTGAAAAATGTGTTTTTATGGAAAATTATTATAGGGATATTGGTGTGGCTTAAATCACGTTTTAAATCATCTTGATTTTTTTCGCCACCCTGAACTCAATGAATTTGGGGTAGATTAATTTCAGAATATAAATACCTCAAACGCTTTTGTAAAAAGATGCAGCAATCATTTTAGAAACCAGGAGGGTTTCTGGTCGGAAGCCAGCATGCAATGTGATTAATACGTGTAAAATGTTTTTTCATATATATTAATATGAGAAGTGGATAACACCTAAAGAAGGGAAGGGCAGGAAGGAAGACAAAGAAGTTAACCTGGAATATTTTGTCCCGGTTTGCTACTTTGTTTTGGGGAGAAAAGGGAGGGGATTAAAGGAGAGAAAAGGGAACAGCTAAAGGACCTTCTTAGCTCTGCCCCAGCACTCATGCAACATCAGCCTCAACGTATCGGCTCAAAGAGTCAAAGTTCCGTCTGTAACCGCTTCCGCCGCCGCAGCAACGCACGCGAAAAGGCGCCGCAGGCTGCTGAACACGTCCCACTGTAGAACTCCAGCTCCTCCGCTAGCGGCGCCACGCGCGTTTCTCAAAGCGCCCCATATTGTGCCCGCGCGGAGCGTATACATGAACCCGTTATTAATCATGGGCAAACCGTCCTCCACACGAACCCGCTATTAACCATGGGCTCTTGCGTCTAGTCGTCTAGAGCAAGGGTATTCAAACCCCTGCCCCACAAACCAGATCCGGACAAGGGAAGTCTTCCGACGGGCCCGCGGCTAGCCGCAGTCATTCCAATGACGCCCGGCCCACGGCGCGCTTCCGGTAGACCCGCTGCTAGCTCTGAAACAAAAAAGTGCGCGCAAAAAACGGCGCAGCGACGCTCTTTAAGGAGCAAACGAAAATACCAGAATGAACGTAAAAAACTGCATCGTAATGCAGGTCCTCTAGCCATATTAATAAGTAAACATTGTCATCAACACCGTTACCATATTTAGTTTCCTGCTCAATGTTTGTGCAAGGTCTTTTCAATATGGCTTGATCGGGCTGAGCCAGTTCAGCAGTGCAGCAACCGGCGCATCCGATCCAACCGGAAGTTGCAAGGCCGCTGCACTGGCACTTTTGATTCATCCCAGTACTGAACGAGGTCAGCTTCAGCTCCCCATAACCCCGCACCGGTTTTGAGGTCAGTTCAGCGTCCGTGCAGAATCAGGCGACGAGAGCAGACGAAACTCGCGGTGCTTTTTATCTGAGCTCTCTCTCTCTCAAAGGCCTGCTATATTTAACAATAACGCCGAGACAGAGTTTACATTATCTCTTATTGATGAAAATAATGCGCCCCTGGTAGACGCGGAATCGAGATTACCTAACGAAGGGTAGGAATTAGCTGGAATATCATATTTTAAAAGTTCCTTATGCACCTTCTCGCGCAGATTTGTTCCCTCCCGCAAGAGTTGAAATAGTGGCAGACGTTATTTTTTTCTTTATGACGCTACATGCTACATGCTGATATTCTTAAATGTCCCAAGACACGTATTGCACTATCGGGAGCCCCCGACTTCAGCAGTTCTTCAATGTGGGACGTGGACCCCGCTACATTGGAAAGGTCTGCGATTTTGAGCATTGGCACTAGATGCGCATAATACTGGATGCTTTGTCCGCTGGTGTCTGGCCGCCTACTAACGTGCCTGGAACAAAGCGCCGAGAATTGTCATTGGCTCGGTAGTTCCGCGCGGACCTTCCTTGGCAGTGAGAATAAACGCTTGAACTTGACGCCAAAGTGCCGATCGATAACTGTTTTGACCAAGGCGACGCTCCCGTCAGACCCTCGTCTAGGAATCGAGCGCTACCGCGCAATGCCGCCAGTAGCTCCCGACGCGAAATCATATTAATGCCGGAAACCTATTGTCGAAATGCGAAACTCGAGAAACTTAGAATTAATCTACTATTGCTGAATGAACGTAAATTTTATCCTAGCGCGCGCAGTCGAAGGACACGAATGCTGATGGAAATAAAAGGACACAAACGGCGACCATTCAAAGTGCAGACATAAACGCGTTCCGCGTTGAAAACGTTTTTAGTGAATTCAAATGAAGAAACATTCACAAAAAAAAAAATGTTTCGTTTATGTACTTTAAAACAAAAAAAAAAAACGTAAACGGGCTCATTAAACCATGAAGAGTTTAATATATCATACAACATAGCGTGGAGAAACAATATCCAACGGGTGCAGACGATACACTGCGCTTCCGCTTTGGAAGTTGATCACAGCGATAGTCCTAAAGCGGTGGCTGCACTGGTTCTGCCCCTCCGCTGCCATACTCCAGCGCTCCACCGAACAAAAAATAAAAAAATAAACGCGAACGACGGAGTGACACTTTCTCGAGTTCTTCGTGTCACTCAACGGTTGTCCGCCGAAGCTTTTGAACAGAACGGGATCTCATTCGAGAATAGTGACGGTGCTGAGTGGCCGATCCTTTCGATAAATTAAATTCGCGCCTTTTTGCTTCCGTCTTTCACCATATCAGGCGCTAACCTGGAAGTTGACAATGCAGCATGTACGTTTAAGATGCCCAGTGATGACATGCAAAATAAAGCAACCTCATCTCGACAGTCCAGTAATAGAACGATTTTCAGGGAAGTGTGCCACTGATACAATATTGATGTGTGTCATCACGGGACATTTACAACCTCTGTTCTGCATCGTAAACATAACAAAGGCTCGGGGATCGTTGCCGGATGTTGTGCTAAAGCTAACCAAGCCGACGCCAATTCCATCTGCTGAAAGGGCAGGCTACTTGGCACCGTCACTACCTTCGAAGCGTACCACAAGCTCCACAACAGCTTCCACTGACGGCGGTTGAGTGGTGCGACGATCGGAGAGGCTGTCGTTCCGTCGTTCGCGTTTCTTTTGCTCAGGACTGTGCATTGCGCTTAGTGTCCTCTGTGAAGACTATAGACACCATTCGAAATACTGCCCTCTACTGAATGCCGTGAAATCCCTGCACTATGGCGGACTCAAACCTAAAGGTCACGGCACACTGGAAAAGAACACAACAACAAAAAAAGGTGATGAGGGCAGTGACGTTGTACTTTCGACGCGGTTTGATTGGTTCGTCGGCTCGTAGTATTGGACCGCGCTCCGACGCTCTCTATCTTATGGAATCACTTGCACGTTCCTCGATTCAGCTGTTGCGCCATTGTGCAGTGGTTCCGACCTTCTAATAATCTGCACGTGACTTTCGAATAGGGTCTTTTGCATATTGATATGCAATGATATATGATATCAATCGTTTGATTATTCTCGTTAATTGTTCGCATGGCGGGAATGAACCAAAGTTCCCATGCGCTTTCAGTTATGCCTGGTTCGTTTCTTTGGCCACAACTGTTGCGTAATGTCGTAATAGCTAAATATAAATTCCACTTTCAAGTAAATGCATTAATCTACCTTAGGTGATTTGTTTTTATCATGACCAATCTAGCAATAATTTCTATGCTCCAATGCTTACATAGGTGTATTGTTTATTCCGGTTTTCCTCGTCGATTTTTACTTCTTTTCCCAGCCCAAGAGATTGCGACAACTCTCTAATCCGGCCCCTTAGCCGAAAAGTTTAGAGCCCCTTGGTATAAAGGTTTCGGTTGCAAGTCTAACATTAATTTTATCGCATCTTATTTGCCAATTAAACCGTACATCCACCAATAACGTCCCGCTTTCCTTTCTTGGGTACGCTTCCATAGTCGCCATGAAACGATAATATGAATTTTGGGCGGAAAGGAGTGTATTAATAATGGGATCTTATTATGCGCATGCCGCTTTGTGGGTTGAAAGAAAACTGCCACACGAAGGTAGAAAATCAAGAGCCCCTGCTTTTCGAAACAAAATTTGTAAAGTATAGCAGATAATTTCTTACCTTTTTTTCCTTCGAAATCTCGCCGCCTTTTCACTGTGATACATGCCCGGAACCCAGTGTTGGTGGTAACGCGTTCCAAGTAACGGCGTTATCGGTAACCCGTTACTTTTTTGTGTGACCTAGTAACGCCCTTTTTACCTTTTCAGAACAGTAATGGATAACGGAGCTCACGCTTATTTCGAGTAACGGCTAATGTGGTTAGGCTACTCATATCATCTTGTCCCCAAGACTTGAAAGAAGTACTCTTGAATTGTTTTTAGTGTTTCGAACTTCGTTTCCCCTCAGGTCCAGACACAGCCGACGCTACTGTCGTATTGAGACCAATAGGACAACTTGAAAAGGGCACAATGGCGGTGTTCCTCATGTGTCTGCATTTGTCTCCCTGCCTTCCGACTGTGACATGGGCGTCTAAGTATGCCCTAGCAACAGTCGGTTTTTTAAACCCGCCCCCTTTCCCCCCCCCCCCCCCCCCTCCGAAACGTATACACACTACTTTCTCTGCCTGTCACGAACGACAGGCAGGCAGACGGTTAGTGCAGTACGAAGGGAACGTTTACCAAGGGCGAGTTTGTGCCCGAAACAGAAGTAGAAGTAGGCAGCGTCGCGGACGTCGCTACCTCCTGTACCGAAAACAGAAATACAAGAAGGTAGCGTCGCAGCGCAAGAGCATGACCGGCTCCGGAATGCCACGCGGAGAATCCTTTGTAGCCGCGTGGGTGTCTGGGACATTCGGCGTTGATCGTTCGGCTCGTAGGGAATTCGTAACTCGATCAGACGACAACGTTCTCGAACTTACGAAAACGTTAAGTTAAAAGAATATTCATAAGAGGAGTCCGCTCTTTGGAATCGAACCTGAAGCATCCGCGCGACAGCCGAGCATTCGGCCACGCGCTCGCTAGCTCAGTGAAGTACGTGGTATTACTCCCCCTCATTTAAAATGCATCGTATAGATGCAACGTTCTGGGAAACAAAACAGCAAACCAAACCAAAAGAATGGCAAACTACGGAGACTTGTAAAACACTGTCCTATCGAGCGTAGTACGGAAACACAGTTCACATTCCAATCAAGCGTAGTCCAAAGTCCTAACAAGCGTAGCACGACCTAAGGCGCACGATGTGGACGAATTCCGGTCGTGGAGGGCGGAATGATACCGTCCGTGTTCCGTCGGGCATCGCCTCTTTGCTCAGATCCCCGTGTCCAGAAAGTACCTTGAAGGGTCTGAGGTACCGTTTTAACTGCTTCTCGCTGAGAGCGTGGCGGCGAATCGGTGTCCACACACGTACCCTGTCTCCCGGTTGGAAGTGGACGTCGCGGGAACGAAGGTTGTACAGGTGAGCGTTAACAGTTTGCTGGTCCAGAAGGCGGAGCCTGGCTCGCAGCCGAGACTCCTCTGCTCATTGGGTTATCAACTGGGCAACGCCGGTTCCTTCATCTTCTGGGTCGTGTGGCAACATTGCTTCGGGCAATGTTGCAACCATTCTGCCAAGCACCAGCTGGAATGGTGTCATTCCGGTGGTTTCTTGAACTGCAGTGTTGAAGGCAATAGTGACGTATGGAAACACCTCATACCATGTCCTGTGCGTAACGTCAATGTACAGCGATCATGTCGGCGATGGTCTGGTTGAACCGCTCCGCGAGTCCGTTGGTTTGTGGATGATATGCCGTGGGTCGACGGTGTTCGGTATGGCTCAGACGAAGTATCACGTTGGTCAACTGCGCAATGAACGACAAACCCCAATCTCTAATGACTACTTAAGGAGCGCCATGTCGAACGACAACTGTTTCGACAAAGAACTTGGTGACTTCCACGGCTGTTCCCAACGGAAGAACTTTTTTCTTGGCGTACCGGGTTAGATAATCGGTGGCTACGATTATCCAGCAGTTTCCGAACGTCAACGGTAGAAAAAGACGAGGTAGGTTCATTCCGATCTGCTGAAAAGTTGCGGTCCGGAGAGCAAACGGCTGCAGGAGAATCGCCGGCTTCGTCGGTGGTTTCTTGCTTCACTGGCACTCGTGGCACGATCGTGTGCAGAGGTAAACGGCCTTCGGAAGTTTAGGCCTGTAATACCTCTCACGAATTCGGGCCGGCGTACGGCTGTAGCCAAGGTGTCCGGGCGTCGAGTTGTCATGGCAGGCTTGGACGATCTCCTCTTTAAGGTCGTTAGCGATTACCAGCAGCCATGGCGAGTTGTTGCCTCCAAAGTTGTCCTTGTAATGTATACCTTGTCGAATGACGGAGGTCGGCAGTGCTCTCAAGAAGATGCGGGAAATAGTACCCCCTCATCCTTTGAGGTGCTCAATTAGCGCACACAGCTCAAGATCGTCTCTATGACGTCGTGCCATGTCGCTAGTGTAGTGTTTAATGCTCGAGGGAAGCACTCGTCGTCATCGTTGCCGCTACTGCCGGAAGGTGTCTCTTCAGGGGCTCTCGACAGGCAGTCGGTCTCGCTGTGGTTGCGGCCTGGCTTGTCGACCACAGTCACGTTGAACTCCTGTAGTCGGAGATTTAATTGGGCGAGGCGTCCTCGAGGGTCCTCGAGGTACGAAAGCTAACTCAGCGAGAAGTTTGGAACGGGCTCCCATACAAGTATGGGTGAAACTTCGTGATTGCCCAGACGACCGCAAGACATTCTATTTTAGTAGTGGAATAATTCCTTTCCACCTTGGACAATGTCTGACTTCCGCGGGCGATGACTCGCCCGGTGGCTTCTAGCACTTGAACCAGGACCGCGCCATGTCTTGCGTCACTTTCGTTCTTGTGAATCTCAGTTTCCGCATCCTGATCGAAGTGTCCAAGAACAGGAGGAGTCTGGAGTAACCGCTACAGGTAATCGAATGCCTTCGGCTGCTCCTCGGTCCATTGGACTTTCTCGGCGTCCTTCGTAAGGTTTGTTTGGGATGCGGAAATCCTCGTGAAATTGCGAACAAAGTGCCGATAGTACGCACATGGTCCAAGGAAACTTCGCAAGGTCTTCTTGTCTGTCGGCGCTGGAGATGCCGCGACAGCCCGAGTCTTCTCTGGGTCTGGGCGAACGCCATCATTGCTAAGCACGTAGTCTGGAATTTTAGTTCGTCATAAGCAAACAGATATTTCGATGGCTTGAGGTTGAATCCGGAGGGTTTGTGTGGTTTGGAGAACAGCTCGGGGTCGTCGCAAGCGCTCATCAGCGTCGTTTAAAAACACTACGACGTCGTCAAGGAAGACGCGAAAGCTGTGCCATTTCAGTCCTGCGGTACGGTGTCCATGACATGCTGGAACGTTACTAATGCCGTGCATAGTCCGAAGGGCATCACCTTCAACTCGTACAGTGCCTCCGGCGTGACAAAGGTTGTATTATCTCGGCCCCGTACGTCAACTTCTATCTGCCAGCAGCTGCTCTTCAGGTCCGTACATGCCTTGCCCTTTTTTTATTATTTGTACATGCCTTGCCCTTTTTTTTTATTGGTTCTAGTGACCGGTGATACAAAAATTCGTGTTTTCTTTACGGCTATACTCCCCTTCCAGATGTTTTCTATTATTGTTTGAACATGCTGTCTTTATGCGGCTGAATGTTCTGCTCGTATCGCTCCCGTTACTGTATTATGCTCATATTTCTAAAATGTAACGTGTAATTAAAGTAATCCGTTACCAATATTTTGTAACGAAATTACTATACCAATTACTTCCGAAAAAAGTAACGTGGCTATTGCAAAATTACTTGAAAAAGTAACAGATTACAAGTAATCCATTACTTATAAGTTATAACGGATTACTTGGGAAGTGCTTGGGAAGCAATCCGTTATTTATAACGGATTACTTCCCAAGTATGTTAACAATATACCTCTGAGAGTCTGTTGAACGGCTCAGGGGATGAATCACTTAGTAAAAAGTAAACGCTTATGCCCTAATTCTCTGAAAGCCAATAAAGCAAACCGCTCCACTGCGGTTCCAAGTCATGTGTTTGATTCTCCGCACGGCACGTCGTAGCTAGTTTTTCTATTGTCGTATTTGTCTTTTTATTTGTACTGTTCGCGTGAGGCTGCAATTTTCGTCTTGAATTATTCTCTGTAGGCGGACATTCACTCAGCTGGAAGCGATGCTTTAAGGGCAGAGAAATCGCTTTTCGATCAACTTGAATGCAGTCAAAGCCGCGACTTGCGGCAGGTGTTAATTATACGGAGCTACGCCGTGGTGACCTCGAAAACTTCTAGCGCTCATCCTAGCTCGCCACTTGGAGGACAGTTTCTCCTGGAACCGCAGTATATTTAAACAGCAAAATAAAGGATAGCTTCTTTTTTTTTCGATTTTACCTACCGCCCTCCCTTAATGCTAAAATTCGAAGGTGTAGATATACGTATTTTCCGTCATATTTCCATACTGTTCACTACTGTCCCCAGAGCGCAATCGCTTTCAGGGGGGAGACGACAGGACATCGCAGACGACAGCCACCTTGGCCATTGTGCAGTTCAGACCAGCGTTCCAACATGACTATCCGCAGGTCGATCGGTTGCATGGTAATTTCCTAAGTGGTCTTAAATCCTTTAATGTAGAGCGGAATGTCGTCCTGCGACACCCGCGCCTTCCGATCACGGCCCAACCGGCGGCATCAATGGCCGACAGCTTACGCCATCTCATCTTGTTTGTACACCACTAACACGCGAACACACGGTCACATCGGCAGTAATTCCAGTCATCTGTTCACAACACAGAACACTGACATCGCGATGTTGCTGCTATGTTGCTGAGACGCAGAAATACAAAACCACGTTGATTACCGGTTGGCACTTGGCATCAAAAAACAGAACCGAACTCAGCATGGCAGGCACCCAGGCAGGAGGCAGCAAAACCTGCCAGTCTTGGACGCAGTTTGCGCGATTTTTATAACGTCGCCAACGTGCACACTTTGTTCAGCTTGGTTCCGCGTAGGTTTCATATTCCGGAGATGGCCATCTTTGCCCAGTGCTGCTGGCATTGCTCCCGAACTTCGCTGTTTCTAGTGGCTAAGTTTGCTCGTTTGACAAAATTATAGGTAAAAATATCAATGCAACCGAACTGTTCTGCATGCTTGGACTGGGAGACGGAATTACAGGCGGCCTTCGCTGCCCGCTTGAGCTTACTCAACTCAACAACATCGGTTGAACAGCGCGCGCGACGTGCTCAAAAAACGAAACCGAAAGAAGATAACGCGGGAGGGCGATACGTTTCTCCAGTCTGCCTGGAGAAGAAGAAAAGTGTCTCGTTCCTCCCTTCTTCTTTGTCCGCTCGGGGACGCGTCAGTAGAAATGAGGAAAACGCGCCGTTTCTACCACAGTGAAATCATACCCAGTGGTCCCTCTCAACGCCACTTCTGGTGATCGCGCATACACATACACAAGCCGGATGGCGACAACTGAATCTGTAAAATCAAGAAAAAAAAAAACAAGGTGAAAAGAATCTCAATAAAATAAATTGTGTACGTTAGTGCTATTGTTTTCAGAAAACATAATAATCCCGGTTATAAGAATATAACAATACAGAAAGAAAAAAATTAAGCTATCGTTAGCTTTAGAAGTTCATTGCCCTAAACCGAAGTCATGCTTTTCAACTTCTCCGGTCGCGTTGTCGGCATTGTCGGTGTTGCTGTTTGGCGAATGTCTGTTTAAAAGTGTATTTCCCCGTCTATTGAATCTTCACTTGGTGTTTTAGTGCCACCTGAGATACTGAATTGCGCTAATAATGTAATAATGCGCTCTAAATGGGCCTCCTCAGGCAGGAAGCCAGAAAGCCGTTGACTCATTTGACCATTCGGGATTCCAGGATTCCGCTTCAAATTCATTACTGGTGGGTGCAAAAATTTCTTAAATTGTTCGAACTGTTTCTCACATTCAGGGTGTCGAACCGAAATGTTTTTTTGTTCCGGTTTTCGTTCCGATTCAGGTAAAACGGTTCAGCTCCGGTTCACCTCCGGAGTGAAAAAATAAAGGTCCAAACCCGCATCGAAGGTTTCACACCATTTTACTGAAAAAATCTAAACTATCGTGGCAAAGGCGCTAATGAGGAGTGAACCTGGGGTTCGCTAATTTGTAAAATCATAAAAGAGAAATTGGCATCAAAGTATAGGCACATAAAAATAATCTGCAGCACTATAAAAAGTGAATTTACCAGTCGCAGGGTTGGGCAGTATCGCGATACAAATGTATCGCGATAGTATTTCGGAAATACATTTCGTATCTGTATTTCTGTATCGCGATACATTTTTTCACCAGTATCTGTATTCCTGTATCGAAATACATTTTTGGACGTTTCTTTGTATCGCGATACAATCACGTTGAAGTGTATTTCGTTACATTTCTTGAGAAATACTCCCCCACCCCCCCCCCCCCCATCGAAAAAAAAACAAAAAAAAAAACAAGTTGGAACGCATTTTTTTTTTACTTCTAAGGGCACCAGAGTCAAGGAGATGCTGGGGTATTGTTACTATGCTGACCAATTAGTTCCTTTTGATTCTGCAAACTATTTTTCTATTAATCCTCTTCTCTCTTCTGAGAAGTGTTGCGTAGTGGGAAACTCGAACCAGGTGGCGTGCCAGAAGTGGAGTCAGAGCATCTTCTGCCGCAGGTCTTTAGGTAGGGATTTCTTGAGTGATTGTTTCCTGGCATCCAATGCCCGCTGCTAACCGTCTCTCTTGCCTTAGCGTACAGAGTACACCCTGCCGGCAAAGCTGAGTCACATTCCGTGGCAGCACGAGCCAGGCGGTGGCTGACTTGAAATAGTAGGAAGACTCATGCTGTGAAGTTCAACACATATCCGTATGCATCTGCGGCTGCGCCCGTAATATTGCACGGCTCAAGGATACGTCATCAGCCGACGTGAACATGACCCGCTGGTCTGGTGATCCGAAACCCAGAAGGAGGCCGGAAGTGGCATCGCTGTGCCATCCCAGACTACGTACTCCCGCGACTAGTCTCGAGACCGCCATTTCTTGGACAGCTCGCACCTGTGCCGACAATATCAGCTCGTAATCCACGAGGTCTCATTTTGGATAATGCTAGGCAAAACTTGAGGACTGCAATCCGTGCGTCCGTGGCAGAGGGTGGGTAGTAAGGACCTTCAGAACAGGATACTACCGTATCGTTTTTTCAACTGTAAAACAGAAGATAAGACATGTATTCCAAGATTCTTCAGGTGGTCCACTATTCGCAAAGATTCCAAATGACATTGCATGCATGATCTTCAGCTAGGTAGCCTACAACGAAAGTGCGCATACAGCAGCGTGGTAAAGCTTCATGTTCAAGGCCACACCTACAGATAAAGAATTCTAGTTCATTCCGCCGTGACATAATGTGATCAATGTTGACAGGATTCCCTCGTTAGACAGACAGGATGTCATGGAAGGGACCACAGTCAGCAATTGTTGGAACGTTTTTTTGGGCCCATTGAAGACTCCTTGTCGTCCGAAAACACTACCTTCAAGGCAAAGTGCCAAGCCTACAGGAAAGTAATTTCGGGATAAAAAAAGTTCCACTTCAAACTTCAAGCTTCATCTCAGTTATCGTCTCAAAAAATTTAGAAAATGTATGGCAGTATTAGTATTTCTGTATTTGTATTTCTGCCCTCCCTAAAATGTATTCCTGTATTTGTATTTCCAAATACTTTTTGCCTCTATTTAAAATGTATTTCCGATACGTATCGCGATACATTTTTACAGATGTATCTTAGTATCAGTATTTTAGCTATTATTTCAATGTATCCCAGTATTTGTATTTCCAAATACATTTTTGAGTATTTCTGCCCAACCCTGACCAGTCGTTATATTTTCATACAGGCTAAGCAAGTTGGCTGTGTACATAGAACATAATTCTGAATTGACTGGTCAGACGAATGAACTTCGAGAATATTAACGGGAAGGTACCTCTAAAAAGTATAACTCGAACATGCCAGTTTTTCTGGACTCATACCTATCTTCTCTCTCTCTCCTCTGGATACTCTGTGGGTATGGCTGCATCTCGAACCTGTCGTGTTCAACATGCGTCAAGCCCTCCCCCCCCCTCCCCCCCCCCCTCCCCCCCGTCAAGCTCCAGACGTAATTTATCACCGCTTGACACGTCATGGAATAAGACCCGCAGTATTTCTCTAATATAGAAGTATAACGTGTGTCTCACTTCGTCCATTCACTGTAGGCTGCTAATTTCTTGTTCCGGTATGATGGTTCCTCGGAGAATTCAAGAAAATACAACAAAGACCATGGACGTGTGGAGGGAAACTGCAAGGGCGGACAGCAAGGCAAAGGCCATCAGTAACCCCGGGGGATAAGAAAACACAAGAGGCAGCTCACCATCTGGGGCCGCAACAAGAAAATCAGAGACCGTATGCTGGGAAATTCGTCTACAGGCAGCTTCACCCTTTGGTGGTATCATCATTTTCTGGACAAATTCGTACACGAGGTGAACGTTACAGGAACTATACTTAGTTTCACCTTCAGTCCGAGCGCAGTGGATGCTACGCGTTGTCCCAGCCAATCCAGCGCCGGGGGAGTATCGCGTGATCTCGAGCTCTGCGTGTCGCTCCGCCCAACCACAAGGTCACGTGATACTCTCCCGGCGCTGGATTGGCTGGGATGGCTCGTAGCGTCCGCTGCGCTCGGACTGAATGTGAAACGAAGTATAGGTTCATTCATCCTTCCTCAGACTACAGGACGTTACAAAACTTACGGCACCAGCGAGCGAACCGGAATATTTGGCTGAGGGACGTGACAACATATCGTGGGATAAACACTCCTGCGGAGAGCTCTCACAATCCTTGTTTCGTTGCTCTGATTTGCTCAAAGGGGCCGCAGCGTTTTTCTTTTGTCAAATTAGTCTGAAACGGAGTGTCGCTGTAGTGTGGCCACTGAAATTGACATTGAAATATAATAATTTTCATGAGGGTTCTGAGATCTATCCTATGTTATCTTTATGCAATTATGACTGTTGCAGCCAAAGGGGATCACTTGACAATAATCTGCTGCTCGTCATATGACGAACTACGTAAATGGCTGGGTAAGTGGAGTAGTTGCAGTTTTGGATATTGCCGCGCGCGTAGCTGCAGTGGCCAAGTGGGATTCCACTTCCGGACACCGCAGCGGACGGACGCGGAATGTCGAGCTCCGATGGAGCGGCGATAACGGCCCAGACGGGCCGTGGTGATAAGGCATCTACTGCTGAGTTGGAATATGTTGTTCATCTGCCACCCCTGCCTGCTGGATACATAGCGACGAACGCAGTGTTTCTACATTGTGACGTAAAAAAACGGCCCTACCGGATACAAGACTTCCGAGGTGAACTCGAAAAGTTGGACGTTCTGAAAGACTTGGCGTCGGCAGGCGCGTACCAGATGAATCATGTCTGGATGTTGAGACTGCACTCATTAGCTGCGAAACAAAAGCTGGTGGCAGCAAAAGAGCTAACTGTCAAGGAAGGGAGGTGCCTCGTGTTTGACCCAGCAAAGAACGAAGTCAAGATAAAGCTCCATTGGGTTCCATATGATGTTCCCAACTTTAAGGTGCAAAAGGAGCTTGAAAGGTTCGGCAAGGTATCCAGCATTACTCGGGAATGCTTCCGCGAACGAGGCTTCGAGAATGTCGAATCCAACACGAGGCTTGTGCAGCTGACCCTCAAAGGCGGTACGACGGTTGACGACATCCCCCACGAGATACGGCTGGAAGGCTGCAAAGTTCTAGTCCTGGTACCAGGGAGGGCCCCTTTGTGCCTCCGATGCAGGCGAACAGGCCATATCCGGCGGGACTGTCGCACTCCTCGATGCGCCGGCTGCCATCGTTTTGGGCACGCAACGGAAGACTGCGCGGCGACGTACGCTTCTGTTGCTCGAGACCTCAAGGATCAAGAGGAGTCCGAGATGTTCATGGACGCGACCGAAGCAGAGGAAATCATGCAAGCCGTTTCGCAGTCAACTCTGAGTGACGAAAGAAGAAAGAAGTCAAGCACAATGGCAAGCAACGACGGACGAGTAACGGCGTCTCAAGGGAGACCCTCAAAGATGTCGGCGTCCGGAAAGGAAAACGAAGGGGCATGTGAGGCCTCCGGCTCAGGAAGGACAAGACCGCGGGAGACACCAAGCTGCGATGAGGAGAGCGGCGATCAAGTGGAGCAGCCAGGCACAACCATGGGACAAGACGACCCTATGACCGCGAGCAACCTGGCAGGCAAAAGACAGCTGGCCCCACCTCCCGACCCGGACTTTCACGATGAAACGGAACAAAGTTCAGTGCCGTGGGAACAGCAGGGCTCCAAGAAACCCCGGCGAGTACATAAACCCCGAGTGCCCACAGACGATCGCAACGCAAAGAATACGCAGCGGGTGTTGAATAGCAAATCGTTCATGAGAATGCAGTCTTTGTTTGGACACGCTTAAACGTATGAATGCACCTTTAGAGCCTCTTCGCTTTGCGACCTTAAATGTGCGTGGATTGAACATGCGTAAAAAACAGTGTCAACTCCAGCGCCTAGTATATGAACAAGAGTTAGATATCTTGGCTGTACAAGAAACAAAAATGGAAAATAGTCAGCACATAGAACAAGCGCTAAAACCATTTCTTCGCTCCTACGAGGTGTGTGTAAGCCACTCCGTCAGAAGGTCTGCTGGGTGTTTTCTATTTCTTAAAAAGTCCAGACACATCAGTGTTGCGAACGTTTTCACAGATGATCAGGGCAGGCTTATTATTTGCGATTTAAAATGGCAAAATCAAGATTTGCGGGCAATATGCCTTTATGCGCCAAATAAGATAAATGAGAGAGTTATGTTTTTTCAGAATTTAGAACGCTATTTACAGTGCGGCAAACTCGTGGTTTTAGGGGATTTCAATTGTGTATGCAGTCTAGCCGATAGGGTAACTCCCAAGAAGCATTACGATCGGAGTGCTGCATTACTAAACGAATTAATAGGCGAATATAATCTAGAGGACGTAGCCCACCTCGAAAACGCGGGGAAAGAATTCCGTTTTACACATTTTCAGCGCTCGTCCCACGCGCGATTGGATAGAGTTTATGTTTCCTCCGAGATGAGCAATCTCGTATCGGGCTATCAAGTAAAACCGCTTTTTTTTAGCGATCACTGTCTTGTCAGTGTTACGTTAGGTTGCGGCAGGAAGAGGACATCAAAAATGCAATGGGAATTATGGAAATTAAATAGCAGTTTGCTGATGGACTATAATTTTTGTAAGGGAGTAAAGGAAGCATTTCAAGCGGAATGCACAGGTAATGGCCCTAGTTGCATAGAAAATTGGGAGTACTTCAAGGACGATATTAAGTTACGGGCAATAGAAAGGGCGTCTGTCTTAAAGGTACAAAAAACAAATGAGGAAAAAGTACTGTCGCAATATTTGAGTAACCTTCTTTAAAATGAGCAAGAATCCCCCGGTTCCAATCATTCAGCAATAAAAGAGATACAAGCCAAACTAGACAGCCTCCACCAAGAGCGTTATCGTGGTGCGATAATCAGAGCGAGAGCGGAAAAATTTCTTTTAGGGGAACAACCCACTAGTCGTGCCTTGGCTGACGAGAGGAAATATGCCTTAGAAAAAAAAATATCCGTCCTTGAGCACCGGGGTGTTATCTGCGATACTAAAGATACCATCGAACATGCTTTCGTTGAGCATTACGAGCAACATTTTGGAGGGCACGGCTTGCCGACTACGATGACAGACATTCGGATGTTGCTTCGGGAAGCGCCTGAGCTGTCGAATGAAGGAAAATATTGGCTCGAAGAACCGGTGACCCTGATAGAAGTAGAGAACGCTATTGACGGTTTAGCGGCAAACAAGACGCCTGGCCCAGATGGTCTGGGAGCAGAGTTTTACCAAAAATTTAAAAAAGAACTGTCCCCTTTTCTTCTTAAAGTTATACACGAAGCGTATGACCTTAAAGCGTTGCCCCCATCGTTTCTTCGATCCCACACTGTGCTTATTCCCAAATCAGACGACGATAGTGTGCGACAGCGAGTAACTGGGTATCGACCCATAGCGCTATCTAATGTTGACTATAAAATTTTTGCAAGGATTCTAGCTAAACGACTTCAACATGTAATTTCTGGATTGGTCGGAGAACATCAAACCTGTGGCATTAAAGGCAGATCTATTCAGACGAATATTCACGTAGCCCGAACAATCTTAGAAAGTTCTTCTGCGGAAAGAAGCCCTGTTGCAATGCTCCAAATAGATTTAGCCAAGGCATTTGATAAAGTGTGTCATGATGTATTGTGGGAGGTTTTAGAACGAGCTAACGTGGGCAAGATTATCATCGAAGGCGTTAAAATGGCATATAAAGGATGCACGACTAGATTAATTATAAATAATTCATTATCCCCTATAATTAAAGTCCTTTCTTCTGTACGGCAAGGCTGCCCCATGTCGCCGCTTTTGTTTTCCCTTTATTTAGAACCCTTGTGTTCGAGTATTATCCGATCGAGTCAAGTTCAGGGTTTGCGAATGGGGGAAGTAGAAACTAAGGTTTTAGCGTATGCAGATGATATTGCTGTTTTTTGTAGTAACAAAGAAAGCGTTACTAGCGTATTAGAGCACTGTAAATATTTTTGTAATGCAACAGGCGCCTCAGTAAATATCGATAAATGTGTTGGCACCTGGCACGGCGACTGGGATACAACCCCTCAGAATTTTAAAGGTGTTAAATGGAGTACCTCACCCAGCAAGTATCTAGGGGCCCCACTACAATACATGCGAACTAATACAGAGTATTGGGCTAGCGTTGCTGAGGAGCTGAGAGAACGGGCCACCAAATGGTGCGGTCGAGATTTGTCTATTTTTACTAGAGCAACTGTATGCAATGTATTCCTTGTTGCCAAGCTGTGGTATGTACTGCAGGTCATGCATTGTGCTCGCACCAGTATACAAAAAATGCATAGAGTGTTTGCCGTTTTTATATGGAAAAGTACTGTTGAACCAATGAGACGAGACAACCTTTTTCTTAGAGTTTCTAAGGGAGGACTTGGACTTTCACATCTGTTTGTCCGACAAGTTGTTGCGCGCTTCTTCTTCCTGCGAAATCAAAAACACCCCTTTTTACAAGTCATGTTTCAAACTAGAATAGCACCCCACTTACCGTCTCTTCTTGTCTCTTCCGCTAGTGGCACCCCCGCTTATCTGGTTGGGTTTGTAAAGGAAGTTGTGCACGCGTGTGAATTTTTGATGGTACGTTACTCGCGGGAGTACTTGTTTACTGTCTCCAGAAAAAAGCTGACCAGGGATCTGATTGATAGCCTCTTTCCTGCTCCATTGTATAGATCTTTGTTTACTGACATGCCTGGAGGCGATGTTCTGGTCCGCCTGAAAAAGATGTGCATCCCCCCAGCCGCAAAATCGTTCTTTTTCCGGCTGCATAGCGACACGTTGCCTGTAAAAGTGTGGTTAGATGGGAGGGGAATATTTGTACCATGGGGTGTGAACTGCCTACTGTGCAAACAGCCGGAAACAATTGAGCATGTGTTTATTAATTGCTGGGATGCTGTTATGTTCTGGGACGTCCTGAAGCGCACTATAAAAAAGACATAGAAATAACAACACATACCATTCGTTTTCTCCCTATTGAGAAAGATAAAAGTGTCCCACTTGATATGATTATGGTGCTTGGTTTGTTTTCGTTATGGAAATCTCGTATGGATGTAAGACACGCAGCGGCGAAACCAAAGTCAGCGCCGCAATACTTCACTGAGCTTGTTTGCCAAGTGAAGAGTGTTTTTGAATTTACCGACAATACGCCAGACTGGGCGGACCTGTTGCATGACCTGTTATGTATGAAGGAATTTTAATTCAGTATCTGCCCACAAGATCTGGGTAGACTGATTTTATGCACTGAATAAAGAAAAAAAAAAAAAGCTGCAGTGGCTAAGTGGGCAGCACGGCAGTGGCCTAACGGTTATTGTGCTTGCCTCCCACGCGAAGAGCCAGGGTTCGATTCCTTGGCGCGACACGTCTTTTGTTTACTCTTTCAATTCACTTTTCTGGTAAATTCGAGAACTCTGTTACATTTTCGGGGTTAGAATGTTTTACGCGTGAACCTTCTACGCCGATTGTTCGAGAAGCCCACGCGTGTACGATAGAGGCTCCGCGTGGCTAGCCGCAGTCAGTCTCGACCAGAGCTCGATCCTGCGGTTTCGCCGACATTGACGCCCGCGACGCTCTGCTTCCTTCTCTTCCCTTTTTGTTTTGGGCGCAAGTTCGCCCCATTAAACGTCTAGTTTCTTCAGTTATCATCGCCTCATCAGTTGTCATTCTTGACAATATTGCGGAAAAAACAGTGGCTGGGAGGGCTTTCCTCATGATCGTATGTTTCCGTCAGGGATGTCTTGGTAGCTTCTGGGATACCTCTGACACATAGTAATTTCCGGCATCTATGAGACACTCGAAAAGGAGACCCTTAGGCGGTTGTAACCTGCGATCCAGGTTGCAAACTGGGAGGATGACTTAGATTACGTCTTGCTAGTACAAGTAACCTCTCATCATTTGGCATGCAAAGTGTGGAGCAGTCATGGCAATTGGAACTTCAGCCTCCTGATTACCGGAAGTGTTGCCACCAGACCGACAACCACAGGTGGTTGTCGTGCCAGTAGACCTTGTTCTAAAGTCACCGGAAGATAACAACAATAACCAGTTGCTGCCATTATGTTGTGTTAGCCAGTGGTCAAGAACAAGGCTATTTCTGTCTTGAGCTTGAACCAAGTGTTCCTTTGCCACGGAATGGCATGCATAACCTAGCTCAGTGAACACCCGATATTTAATCAGTGTTTCTAGTTTGTGCAAAATCACAAAAAGAGCACAAAAAAGTAGTGCTATGAAAAAGTAAAGTGTTAATTCCTCATACCGGAGATTCTATTCCGCTGGAGTCTCTGCTGTCAAAAGCCTACCTGAAGTCTGACTGGACGATCTCGCACGGAGTTTGGTTGTCGAGGCTGGTGATGCGTGCATGGATAACAGCCGCAAGGGCCGATGCGCCGCTCCTGCCGGGGCGCAAACCGTTTGGGGGGGGGGGGGGGGGGGGGGGCTAAGTCATGTCATATAACACCTGAGACTGTGGTGGAAGAAATTGGAAACGTTTTAGTAGAAGGAACAGACTAAGTGTCTAGGCGCTAAGTGTCGCTTGTTAATGATTCTCTCCGTTGTTCGGCAAACGATGGAGGTCAGAGATCATTTGGCATGACTGGATGCCACACTTGGGGTAGGGGGAAGGTGCACCATGTCTCTTCTAGAAAGGCGTTACTGATGCAACTTTTCAGGATTTAGGAACAGAGCCATGGGAGAGAAAATCATTGAGGAGGCGAGCGGGGACGGGGGAGATACGGCCAGCGCAGGCAAGTGGGGTGGAGGCCGTCTGATCCAGGGCGTTGAGAGGAGTTGACACGGGCAAGGGCCTCGTAGGTTTCACTTGAAAGTATGACTGCGGAGTATAGTGTGGTTGTTGGTATGGGGCATCGACTGACAGAGTTGTGGGTTCGGTGGGACAAAGGTATGGTGCGGTAGGGTCGGCTAATGCAGCATCCTGAGAAAAGTGGCAACGGAAAAGCTCTGCTCTGTCTTCAAGGTTAAAATAGGGCCTGCCGTGATGTGTGAAGACCAGCACAGAGAAAATTCTCGTTGATGGTGAAAATATGCCCTAATGCGTATGGGCTGGCGGGTTGCTTTTTGCTGTAGGTAATCGTTATTGGAGATAAAGATGGGATGCTTCACTTCTACATGTGCTTGCTGGGCTTGGTTAAAATGAGTGAGGTTTTAAGTTTTTTTCTGCATTCTTGATTAGCCATTGTTTACGTCTGATTAAGCCTGCAATCTCCTGTGTCATTCATGGAAAGCTGCCGCGCATCCTGTTGGTCCTTAGGTGAACGCATTTGTTCTGAGTTGATAATATGTCGAGCCAGAGGTCGTAGGACTCGTCAGCAGATGGGTGATCAAACACTGTGGACCAGGAAGTTTGGTGGATGAGCTGATGGAGATGAGGGGTATCGGTTTTTATGACTGCTAATACCTCTTGGCTTGATGACCTCGCTTATGGACTGAGCAGTGGATATTGGTGAGGAGAGCACTGTGATCACTTCCTGGTAGGCTGGAGTTGACTGTGCAGCGGTGGGATAAGGTGGGATTATTGGTGAGGGCGAGGTCGAGGAAGGTAGCGTTGCCATTTTGAGAAATGTAGGATGGGGCGTCACAAAGTAGGGTGAGGCCAGCAGTTTCCAGTACGTCTTCCATGTCATCGAGTGGATCTGATTGGATTGAGTAACTGGGTCGGACCAGATTATGTGGCTTTTGAAGTCGCCAGAGATGAACAGTGCAGTGAACCTGCTGAGGTCGATGCGGTGTAGGCTCCCTTGGAGGAGGGCGTACAATTGTTCACGGAGAGAGGGTCGACAATGGTAGACACCAGAATAAGCTTTCCATGTTTGCGAAAGATCTCGACACGATGGCTTCTAGACCCGGAGGATTGAGGTGGTCGAGATATTGGCAGGGCAGGTATTTTGGCGATGCAAGAAGGATGCCGCCTCCAGTTGAGACGCCGTCTTGCTGGAATACAACAAATTGCATGAGATCGATTCATTGCCCATTAATTGCACATCGAAGATTGGGGCGTGCAGCCATGTCTCGCACACAGTCGATATTGTATTTGGGAAAGATGACTTCAGAGCTCTAAAGCCAGGTAGCTTCTTCTTTAGGAAGCAAACGTTGAAAAACCAAACGTGATTGGTGTCTGCGGACTCCAATCAAGCACTCCTACTCGCACGACAACTACGCCAAGCGAGGAGCTGTCGTGCGAACGGTGAACGCTGCCAATGTTGTCGCTCGCCGGAGGCGAGTCGGAGAACTGCTTGCTAGAGATGGTGATGATGGTGGGGTACGCAAAGGCTCCGTGCTGCTTGGAGGGTGGAAGGAGATCATCGGCCAGGGGTGGGAGCTGACACGCCGCACAAAGCCACTCAGTTGATAATGAGGAGAGGCGTCTATACAGAGCGAGAGATACGTCTTCGCATTTCCGGTAGAGCCACAAATCACAAACGTCGCATTGGAGAGCGCAGACGTTGTCGAACACAGGCCGGGAACAGCGGGGACTGGTTGGATGTGGGCCGGGGTTGGAAGGTACATCTCCAGCAATCAGCAATAACAGAATTAGGTGAGGTTTATGGGAAGGGTGACTAGTGAAGAACGCTCAGTCACTAGGCTTAGCGCCGGGCCAGCCCAGGAGGTCCCTTCTGCGGACTGCGATGTTTCATGATGATGCTGCAGTCAGAAAGTGGCGTTCCAGCTGCTTGCGGTTTGTCGATGATCGATGATATTTTTTTACGAAGGGCCAGTAGCCCCGCTAGGCAGATCAAAAGATGGAGAGTAGTAAAGGCGCGCTGTCATCGAATCTAACAGCTAAACATTGTGCTGAAGAAATTGACTGGCTAGATCCGACACACCTTCTTGAAAACTGACCAGGTATGTCGAACGTTCATCTCGGAGAAAGGGGGAGAGGGGGGAGGGGGGCGGGGATCGGTCTGTTTAATGAAATTTCGGGTTTTTACGTGCCAAACCAACGACGGGCATCTGGCACGCCCCAGCAGAGGACTGAGGATTAGTTTGGACCACCTGGGGATCTTTTGGCGTGCAACCGAAAGCTCGGTTATACGGCGCCTCCTCCGCAATAAGCCTCCGTCAGATTGCGGGCACTTTGGCCGGGATTCGAGCCCGCCCGGTATGTTTAATGAACCTCCAAACACAGCTTTGCTCTTAACCAGATTAGCCTTTGGTTACTGTTAAGGCAACTGGTTTGCAATCACCCTGGTTATGTGAAACGATGTAGCGTCTGTTATTTTTTTTTTTTTGATGATGTGTGAATAGCTGTTTTGAAATGCCTTCACCGCGACTTTACCTCTACCTGTTTAGACTATGTTGATTGATCGTCTTTTATAACATTTTGTCCACATAGCTTGAAGGCTAACATTCGAGCTGTTTGTACTACCGTGTCTGTTCGCTGAGACCCGTTACAACCGCATAATTTCATGTCCTGTTTGTAACCTTTTCGTATCAATTGTATTATGTAGAGCGCAAATAAACAATTGCCTGCTTGAAATAACTCTTGTGTGAATAAATTACCTGCAATTGTCGTCCCGTGGTGAGCCCGTCGCAATAAAGAAAAGGCGCAACGCAAGCGGACGAGAAAAGCAGTAAACAAAATACCATGGGGACCAGCACCTTGAAGGTGGGCGCGGCGAAAGCTGTTGGACAATGCGTCTCACAAATCCCCTCCTGTTTTTCGTTCAAGCCGTGTTTTTCGTCAGTCCCGAGCACTCTTCAAACGAGGGGCCCACGGGTCTAACAAGGCGGACGCAGCAAGACATCATGCTTCTTCCCAAGAATATTCTACAAGCTAGGTCACCGGCAGCAACCACGTGAGCCTCGGCTGGATTCAAACGCTTACGGCGCAGCGTGCACCACGTTTTTCTACGTCACCCATCCACGAGATTAAAAATTCGGCTGCACGACGGCCCCCGATTAGTGGGCGGAGCAAAAGCTGTGGGACAATGCGTCTCACAAATCCCCTCCTGTTTTTCGTTCAGGTAAGAGACAACCGTCCGGTTCTCAATTACCGTAGCGACAACGTCTCCTCTGCTTCTGCCGTGTCCACAATCACTGCTTGTTATGTTTGGTACAGCGTACGACTGTCTTGTTGACTTCTTCTCCTTATGTGGAGATTTTGAGCCAAACCCTGGGTCAACCACTGAAGAAATGCTTAGGATAATACTGAAGGACGTTCGTGAACTAAAAAGTAATTTTGACACCGTAACACAACGACTAAATGAAACAACTAAGCTTACCTCCATGGATAGTAAGGTAGACTGTCTTTCGTCAAGCGTCTCTCGTTACACGCGTAAAGTTGACAAAGTTCAAAGAACAGTACACTGTCTTCTCATAAGACTAGACGATTTGGAAAACCGAAGTAGGAGGAATAACCTCATCGTTTATAGTGTTAGCGAACCCACTGGGGAACAGCAACCACTGGAGCACATAATTGTCGATAATATACTTGCAGGCTTTCTAGAAGTACTTGACGTTGCCATTAAACGCATACATAGAGTAGAAAAAGTGGTCACTGGTAAATTCCGTTCAGTCATTTTTAAACTGGTTAACGAAAGTGACGATACTCTGATCTTAAAAAGCTGTAAAAAATAGAAGAACACAGCGTACAACACCTCGAAAGACTTTTCGCCTCGTGTATAGGCAATTCGAAAAAAAGCTCTGGGAAGGTGCAAAGGAACACAAGATAAACGGGGACAAGGTTTTTCTCTAATTCGATAAGATACGAATCAACGGAAATCCATTTCAAGGGGACGATACTCTGAACAACGGAGTTTCAGTTCCTGCACAATGACGCCGATTTCCAACCAATGATCGTTCTGATCAGTCCATCTATCAAACGAACATCGTAATACCAACACAGCAATCTAATCTAAAACCGTTTTGCTTGCTGAATCTCAACGCCAGAAGCCTTGTCAACAAAAGTGAAGAGTTTGAAAGTCTTCCTGTCACCTATAGCCCAGACGTCACGGTCGTCACCGAGACGGGGCTTCACAAAATCGTTACCGACTTCACAAAATCGTGGTGACACCAAGTTCGCACGAAATAGTTCGCCAAGACCGAAACTCAAAGGGACGAGGCGTTGCTATGGTGTTAAAGAAAATTTTAGGGTATACCATAATTTCCCACAACACGGGTATTGAAATGGTCTGCATAATAGTTCACTTGTGTGAACCTAGCATACTCACTTGTGCGTTCTATAGACCTCTTAATGCTGATATTTCTGTTCTAGAGAAATTGCACGACTTCATGTGCGAGCAAAGCAAGCGCTATGCTCACATTATAATGTGTGGCGGGTTTAATTTGCCCGGGATAAATTGGGACTTGCTGCGTGTTTTACCTCCCTGTGTGCACTCAGATTTACTCGTAGATACTGCTTTTTCTTGCGATTTAAAGCAGATTGTTAATAAACCAACCCGTGTCAAATCAAGCTCCAGCTCAGTTCTTCATCTTGTTTTTCGTGTTGAAAATGTGAGTAAATACTAACTTACAGCCGATATATTACCAGGAATCTCAGATCACAATCTGGTGCTCTTAAAAAGTCAGATGCTGCACGCAACATCGCGTGAAGTTAAAAAGCCTTACCTCGATTTCAATAGTTCTCATGATGGAAGCATCTTGGACGCTCTTGAACTAGAGTACGACAACTTTATTAAAATGCAAAACAATAATCTTATTACTGTAGACCAGCTATGGTTGCGCTTAAAAAATACGGTTCATAAATATATCCAGATGTATGTACCGCAGAATATAAAAAGGCCCAATAACCGAGCCCATGGAAAACACTCGAAATACTTCGGTTAAAACGTCGTGCACGTGTACCCAAACTGGGCACAGCATATTACTGCCCATACCTACGGACCTACGCACAAAACTATAATTATCTAAACACCATTTCTACAATGTTAAAAGTCACAACTTTCTCTGTAATAACCTGAGAACATTTTGGAAGCATCTTAGACACGGAAAAGATCCGGTAAAAAGAAATGACCGCATCTCCACGTGGTGAATGGTGATGATTGGAGCGATGCTCTGGTGGTGCTGACGATACTGATTTTATTGTTCATAGGTTGTGCTGATGGTGCTGATTTTTTTTATTGCTCATAGGTAGTGCTGAGTTCCGGGTTGCGTTTCGACTTCATTATTACTGCTTTATGGTCGGTGTAATGCACAGCCAGTGGTTCTTTTAGCGGATCAGCTTGGATCCGCTAGAAGCCGTGGGAACGCATCTCTACCGCTTAAGTCAACGGCCCATGTCAGAAAGAAAATGTGTGGTATGGAACGGGGTTATATACGCATTTGAGCATTTGACCGCAGGGCCTTCTCGTCACTAAATGCTGAGCCAATTCATGCGAAGTTTAGCGCGATTATATACGCATTTGACCGCAGCGCCCTCTCTTGTATAGACATTGAGCAGCTACATGCAACGTATCATCCATCACAAAAACCCCAGCTCTTGAGTTACTACCACATCTCAGAGCCCCCTACTCGTCCCGCAGTCGTGGCCGAATGGTTAAGGACTAGAAATCCATTGGGGTCTCCCCAATGGATTTTCGTTCGAATCCTGTCGACTGCGCAAACATTTTTTACGTTTTATGTCAGCACGGCCGCCGGCCGTATGGACGCACGGACGGACGGACAAGACTAGACCCTAAGGAGCTTCGCCCCTAAAAACTAACGCAGAACAACGTAGAAATTACAGACCCCTACTGCGTTGCGACAGATTTTAATGATTACTTCGCTTCCGTGTTTCTTCGCACTAACGGCCAAGCTAGCGAGTTTCTAGGCACTGATATTGAAGTACGAGACCTGTTCATCAGCGAGGTAGGAATCTTCTCTTCTTTTCTTCACTTAGACACAAAGACATAGGTAGGGCCAGACGATATACCGAACGCATTTCTTTACAGCTATGCGCAGTGGTGTGCAAAATACCTCCATATCGTTTTAACGAAAGCTTACAAAAAGCAGAAGTGCCCGAAGGCTGGAAAATTGCTAGACTAAAACCTGTCCATAAAGCGGGTGATAAGTGGCTCGTATCTAACTGTCGGTCAATACCCCTGTGCAGTGCAAGTAAAGTAATGGAACATTTTGTTTTTAAACACCTGAGCTCGCTTTTAAAGAGCAACACCTTTTTTTGGGTAGCCAGCACGCTTTTTGACGTTGCTTTTCTGCAGTCGCACAGTTACTCCACACGAGCACCAAAATTTTGTCGATTCTGGACAAGGGCGGACAAATCGGTGCCTTTTTTGAATTTCGAAAAAGCTTTTGACCGTTTTTTTTTCACTTTACCTTAATGTCAAAACTTTGTCATTTAGTAAAAAGCGAGCAAATTCTTCGGTGGCTCGACTCGTACTTATTCTATAGCCAGCAATAAGTTCAAATAGACAGGACCAACTCGCGTCTAGCACCAGTTCTTTCAGGATAGCTAGGTTCGACATTGTACATGTACCTTTTTTTAGTACACGGAAGTGACGTCATCACGTCTGATTGGTTGGAAACAAAAGTGACGTAATTTCCCTAGAAAAATGTGGGCGGAGTCGGCAAAACTGGGCGGAGTCGGCTACCGGACGTGACAACAAAATGACGTTTCGTTTTGTACCGAGTACGTTCCAAAAGGTACCCTCTCGGAACTAGGTGTCATTGGCAGCATGTGTTCGGCGGCGAGGCGTCGCCGTCTCGTCAATTCGTCTTTTTCTTTAATAGAGCTTTTTTTTTTCGCCAGAAAGGCTGTATCGGGAACACCGCGATGCATTCGAGCTCCCGGAGGAGATCTTCTGGAAGCAATACCGCCTGCCCAAGATCGTGGTGCGGTGGTTGTGCGACGAACTTCGCGAGGAACCGGAGGTGGGGAGAGTGCGTACCTCGTGGACGGTCATGACTGTGGAGCTTCAAGTGTTGTGTGCACTGCGCTTCTACGGCAGGGGGAGCTTCCAAGGCACGGTGGCGAGCGCCGAACACGTAGCGCGGGACCAAAAGACAGTCAGCGTTGCGGTCCGCGCCGTGTCCGTCGCTATCGTGCGTCGTCTCGGGGTCCAGCGTGGCTGGATGCACTTCCCCGAGACGCCGAGCGAGAGGTTCGACGCGGAGAAGGGCTTCAGGCTGTTCGGCAGGGTACCCGGCGTCATCAGTTGCGTGGACGGGACCATGGTCTCCATCGTCGGCCCGTCCAAGAACGACCCCACCGTCACAAAGGCGGCGTACTGGTGCCGCAAGTACTTCTACGCCCTCAACGTGATGGTGGTAAGTACACTCATGTTACGTTGTCAAAACGCGCCCCAAATCTCTAGAAAAAAAAAATGTATTGCCGATACGGTTTAAGTATGCCGTTTTATGACTGCGGGCTGTGGGGTCTCACGACTGCGCGAGCGTGTGTTCTACGTAGCATGTGAGCCGTGAGACGCTTCTCCCAAAAATAATACTTGTCTGTTAAAACGTGCAAGCTTCCGCAAAAAAAAGAAAAAAACATTATTTTTGTTTCAAGGTAGTTAGTTGTACCTTGCATCCAGGAAGGTGTGTTGACATGCATGTGTCAGACAAAATAACTTAAAAGGTTCTGAAATTGCGACTGCTTTGTGAACCGTAAGTACAATCTACTACTTGTGGATTCAGGTAATTACATGTCAATATCTCTCTCACTTTCAGGTGTGTGACGCCGACTGCCGGATAATGTGCATCGACCCACGGTATCCCGGGTCGGTGCACGACACCTTCGTGTGGCAATTTTCATGGCTCCGAAGCCAACTCGAACAAGGGCAGGTGCCACGCGACGGCCGGTTCCTGCTTGGTGAGCATACTAAGTTCATTCCTTACGCACACGGTGGCTCCCACTGCTTGAAAGCCACGATACCACA
This sequence comes from Ixodes scapularis, assembly GCF_016920785.2. Lineage (NCBI taxonomy): Eukaryota > Metazoa > Arthropoda > Arachnida > Ixodida > Ixodidae > Ixodes > Ixodes scapularis. Next base: position 89,278,856 of record NW_024609837.1, on the reverse strand, counting down.
CGTACTGTGCTTGTTGTGAGGCACACAGACACAGTTGGTGGAACTCCTTGAAATGAGACAACACCCAAAGTTTGGCCATTAATCTCTGTTTATGTCCACATAACTCTCACACTCTGCAGGCTACGAAAGCCACACTACACCGATCTCACGACAGTGATAGACTATGCAAGGCATGCGACGGCAGTGCGAGTCGCTGTCCAGTTCGGCCCACTCACTGTTACTGTCTGCCTGTACCCTCTTGCTGGTTGGTTTTTGCATGAAGTTGGAGCTCTTTCACTGATACCTGGGGGCTCGCCTGGTCGCTTTGACGGTCGTCAGTTTGTACGGAATGGGATCAATTCCTCCTTGGCCACTTGGGGCTCGCCAAATCTGTCCTCGGGTCGTCTCTGTCCCACACACTGGATTCTTTTCCCTGACCCTTCTTCTTCGGTCTGCCTATATAGGTCCTCCTATTAGACCCTCCGTGTCCCAACAGGACCTGACTCCTTTCCAACCTAACCACCCCCTCTCTTTTCCCCATCTCCAACTCCACCGAGGATTAGGAAAGAGGTTCGTCGAACTGGCGCCTTATCCCCTTGCTTGCCAAAGACAAGGCCAGCGTGTTCTGCTCTGCCCGTGCCTAAGGTCACGGTCACACTCCCAAAAGCAACAGAGCTTTTATCTGTCGGATGCAAGGGCCTAATAATGCACTTGCATACAACACAGCACCCCTAAGGAATCGTGCACACATCCCATACAACCCACCAGGAAAACACATAGTTACATGAAATAACAGGGAGTTTGCAGGCAAGCTGGTGCTAATTAATCATAATGTAAACTGATACTGTAGTGCAGAAATATTAACACACTTTTAAGTAACACTTAACTTACATTATAATTGACATAGTTGCACACAGCTGTTTTCTTGCCTTTTATTTTAAAAAGTAAAGAATGTAATATGTTCCATCCTCTACATGTGCAGGTGACAGCGGCTATCCCTTGGAGCCTTGGCTCATCACCCCTGTCCCCGGGAACCACGCGACCTCCACCGCTTGCGGCCGGTTTAATAAGGCGCATTCCTCAATCAGGTCTGTTGTGGAGCGCTGCATCGGGCTCTTGAAAAACAGATTCTGGTGTCTGCAAAGGCACCGGGTTCTGTATTACCACCCTTCAACAGCCACCGCCATTATTTCGGCATGTGCAGTGCTCCACAACATCTGCCTTGCATCGAGCGAGCCAGAACCGGAGTCAGACTCCGACCCTGAAGAGCCAAAGTTGGAGTCTGAGCCGAGCTCGGACGGTTCTGAGCCGAGCTCGGAGAGGTCAGCGTCGGCTCCCGAGAGGCTGGCTCCGGCCGGCCCTCCGGTCGGCCTTCCGGTCGGCCTCTCGGACAGGGGGAAGGCTCTGAGGCAGCGCCTTGTCGCCCGGTTCGGAACCCGCCGCAGACGTGCCCGTGCGGAGCGCCACACGCAAGGGGTCCGCCGCCACGACGGTAGTCCCGACCACCAGGGACACCTTCGGGAAGCCCCTCAGCGCCGTCGCTGCGGTGGTGCCCAGCACGGACGCCGCCAGCGACAGGGAACCTCTCGCCACCACGACTGAGGTCCTGACCACCAAGGACCCCGTCACATCCCTGCCCTCAGTGAAGCCCTCCCCGTGGAAGCCGTAAACTGCACACTTCGCTTCCTGCTCCACAGTCATGGCCGTCCACAAGCTACATACTCCCTTCAGCTCCTACACCTTGTGAAGTTCGTCGCACAGCCAGCGTGCTGCCAAGGATACGTGTCGAGTGCATCGCGGTGAAATCGATAGAGCCTTTTTTTTTATTTTTATGAGCAGAAGGCACGAGACGCAGTCGACAGTGACAGAAAAGGTTCGGAGGTTTAGTTGCCAGACCAACAGGTCATCTGGATTGCCCCTGCAAAGAACTCAGAAGTAATTTAGACTACCTCTAGAAAGAAATGCTTGCTTTTGCAGAGATTGCTTTCTTAGTTGCTGATTGAACCCAGGGATATTGTTGTCATGGACATTGTTTCATTTTACAAATACTTCAAAGCGTCTTGCCTTCTGCTCCATTTTATTATCTCCTTTATGGTACTTCATCAAAGTTAGGTGATTGTGTTATCTCAAGACAGTGCACATGTAGTTTGTTTTGAAAATTGCTTTATTTCTTAAAGAAAAACCTGTGACTTCATGAATAAAAGTGTGATAACATGGAATGTAATATTTCATTCTTGGAAGTAAAGCTGAGCATCGACTGGAACCATGTAAGCTCTTGGGCAATCTTAAGTGTATATCACAGATATCTTGTGGAACATTCTGGTCTTATTTGAGCACAATAGTTAAATTTAGAAAGGAAAAAAAAATATATATATTCTCTGACTAGCATACCAACATATAAACACTGGACCACTTTGAAAGAATTATCACAGATGTTGCGCCAAACATTCTTATTTGAGTACAGCAATAGAAAGTTCTCGAAAGATAAAAAAATTGTTTCTGACTAAAGCAGCCGTCACTCGCGCGCTCCCCGTTGGTTCCGCCGACCCCTCCGCTTCCCCCGGCACACCCGGCTCCTCGTGGTTCGACATTTTGGTTTGAAGAAGGCGCGTAGCGCACATCCCGCATAATATTGGAAAAACTTTCTCTCCAATTAATTCTTAAATGTATTGCAAAAGGATACAAAAAAGCGGTTTGTTTTAACAACGCCCAAAAGGTTTTGATTGTTTTTCAATACTTTTACCTGTACTAGAACAGATGCGACGGCCAGCGACGCACAGGACTGGTTGCCGTTCCTTCGCTAAACGCAGGAACTGCTCCCCGCGTCGTAGTAAATCCTACCCCGTATCCCGCGCGTAGGGATGCCTCAGGGAATGCGTAGCTACTTCCGCTCGTCGGTGGTTGGCTCCGGACGTCGCTGAAACGGGTGACGGGTGTCAAGTTTGCGATGACGTAGCGGCGTCAAAGTGGGCAGAGCCGCCACGTGAGTGTTGCTAGGATACGCTCCTCCTTTGCATTACGTCACTTCCATGTACCTTTTCTCAAATGTCCAACCTAGCGATCCAGGACTCCCTCAAGGCTCCGCATTGGGCCCACTTCTCTTTTTAATTTATTTAAGTGACTTTTCATACAACTCACCTGTTCACTGCCGTTTTAGCGCAGACAATTGCATCACGCATTTAAATATTCAGTCAACAGATGACCAGGTAACTCTAAACTATTTCCTAGCAGCCGTATTCAGAGGTGTTAATCTTGGCAGATGAGTTCAAATACCGCTAAGAGCCCACATATGACTATTACACGCAAAAAAAAACCTCTCAGGTACAAATATAAAATTAATAAAACTGAGATTAGCCTAATTACGCAGTTTAAGTACCTAGGAATAATTATAACTTCTAATCTAAGTTGGAAGAACCACATTAATGGCATTGTCTTGGCGGCTACAAAAAGGTTACGGTTGTTACGACACCGACTTAAAAATGGCACTAGCAAAACAAAGTTGGTAGCCAACACATTCCTTGTAAGACCGCTACTAGAGTATGGGGACGTTGTCTGGGACCCCCACTGAAAAACAGATACCGAATGCATCCCTATCGAAAAGACCATCAGGAAAATCCTGATGGTCTGATGGTCTGATGGAGTCGAATTTTGGGACGTCTGATGGTTTGATGGTCTGATGGTCTGTTGGCCTGATGGTTTGATGGTCTGTTGGCCTGATGGTTTGATGGTCTGTTGGCCTGATGGTTTGATGGTCTGTTGGCCTGATGGTTTGATGGTCTGATGGTTTGATGGTCTCTCTGTTTGGTCTGATGGTCGAATGACCTGTCGTATTTTGAGATGCCTATTTTTTTACGGTTTGATAATGATGGTTTTATGGCTAATTTGAAACAGTTCGAGTTGGCCACAACTTAAAAAACACAACAATATGTGAATGCATAATCTGGAAACTTAATTATGCCATTCCTGGAGCATGACGAGAAGCATATCCCACTTAGAATTTAATTATATTGTCCACTGCACACTGGTAATCGCCAGCCCGACATTTGAGTACGGCAAATGCAGCTACTAATAAGAATAAAGTCAAACAAGCTGCATTGCTCTGATATTTTTATTATGAAGTTATGAAATCATACATTGTTTCGCTGGGTGGAATGGCTAGGTGGTACAGAAAACCAGAAACATTTGAGGAAGTACTATTGTGACCAATATTAGTTGAAGAGCCATGACGCATGGCGTGTGGTACTATCAGAGCCACCTGTCGGATTTTCAGTGAACCTGTGTTTGCTGAGGTTTAGGCAGGTTGCTTTTTGCACTCGTTGTGCCACTATGAGCTGAAAATTGACATGGAACGGCATAGTGGTGCAACGAGCACAAGAAGTGATTTGTTTCTACCTCAGCGCATACCAAGGTTTGCTGAACAATCTGAGAGACAACTCTCATCGCGTGCCACGTGCTGTGGCGTTTCAGCTCATATTGGCTGCGATAGTACATTTGTTCCATTTCAATAGTATTGGCAATATATAAATTACGCTAAATTAATATGAAGAAAAGGGTAAAAAGGCTACAACATGGGGTGCAAGCGATGGCAGACCTGCAACAGCATGGGCAGTCCGTGGTGGGGCCACGCATCGGGGGAGGACAGGCAGCGAAGGGATGAGCCTGGACATATCAAGGGCAATTCGGAGATCAGCAATGAGTCCAAACACAGGACGACCATTGACATACGTGAAAAGCAGAGTGGGCCTACAGACGACTAAGGGGCAGTAAGAGTGACGAGCTTCATTGTAATTTTGTGACCATACAACTTTTTGGAGAGTGAGCGAGCACGGCCTGATGGGATGGCAGTAGCGACCAAGCAACCCACAGCCTTTTTCAAGTGGTCAGCTGATTAACAGACTACTTTAAATTTGTTTGCATAAACATTTAGATATATTAACCTCTAAATAATTTATCTATACCATCATTTAAAATAATTGCTCGTAAACTTGAGACCCAAAATAGTATATTACTTAATTAAGGAAGTTAGAGTATAGATGCACATACCTTTGTAGTGATTTCTCTTGAGATTGGACAGCTTTTCTGACAGGTACCACCGTATCTTCTGGTGCCGGGCTGCCCTTTCAGCCTGGCGGTACCTTTCTCCCTCAGGTGTAGTCAAAAGCAGCCTGGAATATTGAAAATCCAGGGTAATTATTTTTTGCAGTGCTCAGACTTAAAACAATATAGAACGTCATAAATACAGGCTGGAGGGTCATAGTTTGAGAAGACCAAGGGTAAATTAGCCTAAAAAAAAGCAATTAAGTGGCAGCTGGCACCTAACAAACCTTCAACGTTTCTTAGTATTTACAGTGTTCAGAAATTACCATGAAAACAAAAGTACCGCAGTATCCTGACTTCTGTTCCACTCCCAATAGACAGCTCACCCTGGCTTCTGTTAGATTCTTTTAAGCACAAAACAGGTAGCCCATGCCTATAAATCTCACTGCTAGGCTAGTGACCTTGTAAGAAATAGGAGCTACAACTGTAGATAAGTAGACAATGTACGTTGGAAACTGCTTATACTTGTTTATCATCCCTCACTGTGGTAACAGCTTAGACACGCCACAGAATTAAAAAAATAGCACCATGAGCACCAGAAAGAACAATGCAGTTCTATATAAAAACAATCTTTTACATTCCTTGAAAGATCTTCCATTCATGGCCTGGCTCTAAATTTAAAGGTAATTAAACAGTCTTTCAATGTGCACCTGGTGGAGGCCTCTGAACTTCGTTGGGAGGTAATCTAGCAGTGTTGGGGATCTTGGACGTAGTCGTGACATGGCGAAAACCGCTATGTAGCTGCACTACACATCGGAGCAGCGCCGCTGTTTGGAGGTATACTCAACTGTTGGAGTAATCTCGCCCTGAACGCGATGACCTTGACATTACTTATCTCACACATAGGCGCTTAGACGGCTTAGTCCGCTTTGGTCCACGTAAAGCCCACAGGTGTTTCAAATGGCTAGGCTGTAACACGTCTACACCACCACTATACATGGCTTGCACGTGACGTCATTCAAAGGGCGCTCCGATGACCACCAGAGAGGAGGTCGAGAAGAACCTCCGCTCTTATCAGGGCCCCGTTTTGTGCCGCCCGGATTTGCCCCAGTCGTCGCTATTCTCCCCCCAGAAGATTAGAGAAGATTAGCCCGTCACTCAAAATTCTTACAAAAGCAGCTTCCCTCTCCTCCTCTTACATGGAGGCCAAAAATATGCGACGTGACGTCAGTGCAACCTATGTATGCACCCGAACGGCACAGCTCGTGGCCATGCCAGCTTTGCCGGATAGCCCACGACGCATCGAGCTATTCGCTGACTTCTCTTCGAGCACTTGCTCGAGTTTGTTGCTTAGAACGAAAAATTAAATTATCTGTTCAAAATACAATTGTGCGATTATTTACGGTTATTATCTGTTATGATTGACTCATTCTTGGCGGGGTACCCCCATCACACGTCCAGGTGTTAGCAGACAACCTACTAGAGTAAAATCTCGGTGATACTAACTGGTACGAATTTCGGAATAAAACAAATTAACAAATTCCCCGGCCGAAGTGCATTGTATACGACGTGAAAATTTTTGGGTGTTCCGAATTCCTCTACGCGCTGCGACGGCTGATACGAATGCGTGCTCCACAACTGATAGTGGCAAGGAGGCCACGATCGGCGACTGTAAGCTTTCAAGGCTCCGGGCGGCTGATTGCCTGCTGCTGCCAGGGATCAGCCGCACTTTACCCAAAAACTGGAGCTCAAAATTACATGCATGTTACAATCGGACCCAAAAACCAAAACTAAACAAAATGCTAAAAAAAACTGTGCAAAGTGGCCAGCCCCATTACCATTAACACATGTTTCAAATCGAATCCAATCTGAATCCAAAATCGCTTTTTTGTTTTTGCGATCTCGTGGAATGGTGTTTCAGCCTTGGAAAAGCAAAAAAGATTTTACTATAAGGTTACCTCTAAAAACAAAGTAGCTGCGTTGGCAAAAACAGAAAACCGAGTGATGTTGGTGGTGTCTTCGGTGTGGTCCACGGTGACATGCGAGCTTGGTTGGAAAGACAAAGAAACCGAATTTTTGCTGGCAAGTTTTTGATGTAGGGCTTCAACAGCACATAGTGTGGGCACTTTCCGAGCATGTGCATTTGATAAAATGTTTTCCACAAAGTGTATGTTGTTCAGCCGTCATTATTTTATCTGCGAAGTAGAATCAACATTTATCTGCGCAGTAGACTCGACATTAATTCATTTTTCCAACATTCGTGGCTTGATTATAACCGTGTGTTACTATCGGGGGCATGTTAGAATCGTGTAAATTGCATACAAGATATTTTCTGCCATAAATAAATGCACATTCATGCATTCCTTGTGTCTCAAAATACAAATTTTGTTTCGCTTCCGTTGATACGAATTTAGCACGAAATATTTTACGCAACTCCGCGAGATTCATATCAAGATTTTAAAAACGGTTGCTTAATGAGAGAGCCTGCACCTTGCGCTGAGTGAGTGGGCAAACGCCTTCTCTTGCCTCGCTGCCTTTGCCTTGTTGGAGAGGGTGCCGGTCACCGACCTCTCCAAAAGCACTTCCACTCAGCCTATGGAAGCAGCAGTGATCTTGCAAAACATGGAGTCGCACTCTGCTTTCCGCATGTTGGCCGCATTCCTGGTTGACGTGCACACCTTGCCCGACATGGATCTGTTATGAACAAAAGAGAGAAACAGCCTCACATATACGAGTTGTTGACGTAGAGTGGTACTGTATACTCCAAGATGCATTGAAAATGCACTAAAATAATTACATTAATGAAATTTAGGCCTTTAAATTTAAGACAGCACTACACATGAATTCCTATCTTCATGGGCGTCTGCGAAGCTGATGGGCCTACAAAGCTTCATGGCATTTGCATGAAACAGCTACGTAATCCCTTAGTTGCATCAGGTGAGCATGACAATAGAATGTTTTCCAGGCCCTGGCTGTAACTACAATTAAGAGCCTGGCTACAATAATGTTTTAATGACTCCTTGTTGCAATCGATTCAATCTACTGTGCTTACATTATCTCAGGAGTGGCCAAACTGAGGCTCGCGAGCTGCACGCGGCTCTTTGCGGGTCCAAGTGCAGCTCGCGGCTCCCTGGAAAACGTGTTCCCTAGACGAAAAGGGTTCTAGAATTTAGAAAGAGCTACAAGTCTTGGCAGCCTGGCAACACACTACATATATACACCTGGAATGCTTTTTGCCACATAGATGCGTCGAGTGACCCTGTTTCCTTTATTGTTCTAGAAAGACTTTCAACCGTATACGCATAACAGTTGTCAGGGGCAGTGACTGGCTAGTGAATCATGTATTAATTTTTGCTTAGCAGTGGAAAGGACCTTCTGATGCATAGTGTCATTTGTTGTTATCGCCCATTATACTTGTCCTCTATGGAAATAACTGTTCCCTCCATATTGTTTCTTGTTAAAAGTAGCCCCCCCCCCCCTTTCTTTTTTCCAGCGACTCTAAACTTTCGTAGTTTTGTCTGCGGCTCTAACTCCATGTCACTCTGGCCACCCCTGCACTATCCTAAGCTCTTTTAATGTATATTATACACTGAATAAAAGTGAAAATTTTTTTTTTATTTTACCATTCCTTCCTTTTCTGGAGGCCGATGTTAGGATCCACGATCTCATTCTTTGCAAGGATGTCCTCGTCAGCAACTGAAAAAAACAATTTCACATTAAAGAGGTACAGAAACCAAATTCCAGCGCTCATTTTATCGCTTTAATGAGTTGCATGTTGCAACATAACCTCAAAAATACCAGTCCTTTGCTGAAGGGCACAAGCAAACTAATTTTGAAGCTAATCAAACAATCTTTCAATGTGCACCTGGTGGATCCATGTCGAGCCTATTGGGGAGGTAATGTAGCAACGTTGGGGAACTTGCTACGTAGTCATGACGTAGGAAGGACATTCCTCGGTCATTCTGCTCAGCAACAGAGCGCTGCAGCCACAACAGTAGAGTAGAGAGCTCTTTGCCGTTTATGCCTTCTTTCTCAGCATTATTGTTTCCACCCTTTATGAATGAATATCCTCTATGCAAGATATAAGCGATGTGTTGCATATTGTCACGGGTGGTGACCAAACAAAAAACAGGAAATAAACAGAAAGAAATAAACGTTTAATGTGGCGAACTTGTGCCAAACAAATAAAGAAGGTAACAGAAGAAAGCAGAGCGTCGCGGGCGTCGAAGTCGGCGTGTCAGCGGAATCGAGCGCTAGGGCGAGACTGACTCGACAAGGTAGCGGGCGGCCTCTTATCTAGAGTGTGTCACTATCTCGAAGATTCGGCGAAAGCGGCTCGAGCGTCGCGTGATCGGGCGAGAATGAACACGCACTTTCTAGAAAACAAAAGCAGGAATAAATGATAGAAGTTACGTGCGGTACATGAATAAACGAGAACTTTCTGGGGGTCCGTGACCGAGCGTTGCTTTCTCAGCCCTGCGCGCGGCATTATCCCCCCCTTTAAAAGTGCATCGTCCCGATGCAGCACAAAAACGGAAAACAAAAAAACAAAAAACAAAAAAACAAAAGGACAGCAGAATTGCTAGCCGGAGTTCACAGTCCACAGTTCACTCGTCGACGAGAGTGGAGAGTCCTATCGTTCGTAATACGGCTTCAGCCGGACGACATGCACCACCTCGGGTCGCGGCTGACGTCTTGCAGATGGGCGCGTTCCGTCGGGTAGAACTTCGTAGTTCAGATCGCCGAGGCGTCGGATGATCTTGTAGGGCCCAAAGTAGCGCTTCAGCAATTTCTCACTGAGGCCGCGGCGACGGATGGGCGTCCATACCCACACCCTATCTCCGGGCTGGAAGTGGACGTCCCTGCGACGAAGGTTGTAGCGGCCGGCGTCGACGCGTTGCTGGTCTTGAATCAGGAGTCGGGCGAGCTGGCGAACTTCTTCGGCGCGTTGAGCAACCGCCTGGGCGTCGTCGCTCTCGTTGTCAGATGGCTCATGGGGCAGCATGGCGTCCAGCATGGTCGTTACCTTCCGACCATGTACCAGCTGGAAAGGGGTGAATCCAGTGGTCTCTTGAACCGCCGTATTGTAGGCGAACGTGACGTAGGGCAGCACCTCGTCCCACGTCTTGTGCTCTACGTCGACGTACATAGAGATCATATCGGCGATTGTCTTGTTGAGTCGCTCCGTCAGCCCGTTGGTCTGCGGGTGGTACGCAGTTGTACGACGATGGCTGGTATGACTGAGTCGGAGGATTTCTTGGGTCAGTTGTGCCATGAACGATGATCCGCGATCTGTAATCACAACTTCTGGAGCGCCGTGCCGGAGGACGATGGACTCAATGAAAAACTTGGCAACTTCCACAGCAGTCCCCGAAGGAAGAGCTTTCGTTTCGGCGTACCGTGTGAGATAATCTGTGGCGACGATGATCCAGCGGTTCCCCGACGTCGAAGGCGGAAAAGGACCAAGTAGATCCATTCCGATCTGCTGGAAGGGTGCAGTTGGAGGAGAAATAGGCTGCAGGAGTCCGGCCGGCCTCGTCGGCGGTTTCTTGCGTCGCTGGCACTCGTGGCATGATCGTGTGTATAGGTGGACGGTCTTGGGGAGCTTCGGCCAGTAATACTTTTCACGAATACGGGCCAGTGTCCGGCTGTAACCAAGGTGTCCAGATGTCGGGTCGTCGTGGCAGGCTTGGAAGATCTCCTCTCGAAGGTCATTCGGGATTACCAGCAACCACGGTGTGTTGTTGTCGCCGAAGTTCTCTTTGTAGAGTACACCTTGTCGGATGACGAAGGTCGGCAGTACTCGTGAGAAGACACGTGGCACGGTACTCCTGCCCCCTTCCAGGTGCTCGATTAATGCGCGCAGCTCAGGATCGTCCCGTTGACGTCGTGCCATATCGTCGGTGTTCACTGCTCCTAGGAAGCACTCGTCGTCATTGTCGTCGCTGCAGCCGGAAGGTGTTTCGACGGGGGCTCTGGACAGGCAGTCGGCGTCGCTGTGCTTGCGGCCTGACTTATAGACCACTGTCATGTTGAACTCCTGTAGTCGAAGACTCCATCGAGCGAGGCGTCCTGACGGGTCCTTCAGGTTCGCAAGCCAGCAGAGCGAGTGGTGGTCCGTGACTACACGGAACGGGCTCCCGTACAAGTACGGACGAAACTTCGTTATTGCCCAGACGACCGCAAGGCATTCTTTCTCAGTCGTGGAGTAATTTTTCTCCGCCTTGGACAATGTCCGACTTGCGTAGGCGATGACTCGCTCGATGCCTTCTTGCACTTGGACTAGTACTGCGCCCAGTCCCACGTTACTTGCGTCCGTGTGAATTTCTGTTTCCGCATCCTGGTCGAAATGTCCAAGTACAGGAGGAGTCTGGAGTCGTCGTTTCAGTTCGTCGAATGCCTGCTGTTGCTCCTCGGCCCATTCGAACTTCTCGGCGTCTTTCGTGAGATTCGTAAGTGGTGCGGAAATCCTTGCGAAATCCCGAACGAAGCGTCGATAATAGGCACAAAGTCCAAGGAATCTTCGCACGGCCTTCTTATCTGTCGGCACTGGAAATGCCGCGACGGCGCGAGTCTTTTCGGGGTCTGGGCGGACGCCTTCGTTACTAACGACGTGGCCAAGGAACTTCAGTTCGTCATAGGCGAACCGGCATTTTGACGGCTTGAGTGTGAGTCCGGCGGTCTGAATGGCTTGAAGAACAGCTCGGAGTCGTCTCAAGTGCTCGTCGAAGTCAGCTGAAAATACTACGACGTCGTCAAGGTAGACGAGACAACTCTGCCACTTCAGCCCTGCCAGTACGGTGTCCATGACACGCTGGAAAGTTGCTGGCGCCGTGCATAGTCCGAAGGGCATCACCTTGAACTCGTACAGTCCATCCGGCGTGACGAAGGCTGTCTTCTCTCGGTCCCGTTCGTCGACCTCGATTTGCCAGTAGCCGCTCTTCAGGTCCATCGATGAAAAGTATCGAGAGTGGCGCAGCCGGTCTAGAGTGTCGTCGATGCGGGGGAGTGGGTAGACGTCTTTCTTCGTAACCGTGTTGAGCTGCCGGTAGTCCACGCAGAACCGAAGAGTTCCGTCCTTTTTCTTAACCAGCACGACTGGAGAGGCCCATGGACTGCTTGAAGGTTGAATTATGTCGTCATTCAGCATCTCTTGAACTTGCTGATGGATCACCTCCCTTTCCTTAGCGGAGACTCTGTACGGCGATCGATGCACAGGGCGCGCGTCGTCCTCGGTAACGATGCGGTGCTTGGCAACCGCGGTCTGGCGCACCTTCGATGACGTCGCAAAGCAGTCGCGGTATTCGGCGAGGAGGTTAACCAGCTGACGCCGTTTAGGGTCCGGAAGCTTAGGGTCAATGTCGAGCTGCGCTGGCGACGTACTGTCTTGCTGGGGCGGCGAGAATTCGTCAGCAATCGCGGTGATTTCGGCGGGGTTTCGGAGTTTCTCGACGTGGCCCACGGCTGCACCTTTCGTGAGGTGTTGCGTTTCGTATCGGAAGTTCGTCACGAGGGCCACAGTCCGCCCATCCTGAAGTTCAGCTACTCCCCTTGCGACGCCTATGCCTCTTCCCAGGAGCAATTGGAGGCTTCCCTCGAGAAGAACTTCGCCACAGGAAGCTTCATCGATCCCGACAAGTACGAAAACACTCGACCGCGGTGGTAGGTTTACGTGGTTTGCGAGGACTCGGACCGTGGGTGACGTCGCTTGGGGTTCCTCCGCTGGTGGAGCTGGTTTTCGTAGCGTCAGCCGGTTTGTTCCGAGGTCGATGACGGCGTCATACTCGCAGAGAAAGTCCATTCCGAGGATAACGTCCCTCGAACAGTCTTGCAGAACGACGAACTTGACAGGGCACGTTTCACCGTGGATCTCGACGCGAGCAGTGCATCTCCCGACTGGTGTGATGAGATGTCCTCCGGCGGTTCGTATTTGGGGTCCTTCCCACGGCGTCATGACTTTTCGAAGGCGGCGGGAGAGCCTCCCACTCAAGACTGAGTAGTCTGCCCCGGTGTCCACAAGTGCCGATGCGTCGTGGCCGTCGATTATAACGTTTAGGTTGTTCGACACAGATGCAGGGACGTCGTTGTGATCCGTAGCGCCGAGAGAGTGGGAGCGCTCCGTCGTTCTTGGAGGCTCTTTACTACGTTCGTCTTCGGCAACGCCACCTCCAGGCGTTGCCGCACTTAGTTTTCCCGGCGACGCAGGGGAGACACGCTTTCTCGGCGGGGTCGTGACACTGGGGACGCTGAACATCGTGGCGATGGGGAGCGGGCTCCACGGCGGAGAGACGACACTGGGGAGGGCGAGCGTCGGAGGTACTCCTCAATGTCGCGAGGGCGTTCGCCGTACCTCGGGCGTGGGTCGTTCGGGTGGAAACCGCGCAGCCCAAGTCGACGGTAGGGGCAGCTGCGGTAGATGTGGTCGGCTTCCCCGCAGTGGTAGCAGAGCGGGCGTCGATCAGCCGTCCTCCACACGTCGGTCTTTCGCGGCGCAGCTTGTTCTGGGTGGACGTGCGCCCGATCTTGTTGGCGTCGGGAATACTCCGGCGCTGGAGGCTCACGTCGGGGTGGCGCCGTATACTGGTGAGCTGGGGGCGATGGTCGTCGGGTAACTGCGGCGTAACTCAGCGTGGGCGGTTCGGGAGTGGCGCCGACGAGAACTTCTGGCTGCAGCGCCTGATGAATTTCGTCCCGGACAATCTCGGCGACTGAGGCCGTAGCCGGGCTTGTGGCAGCAGGTAGCAGCTTCCTGATTTCCTCCCGCACGACGTCCCGGATGATGTCGCGGATGTCCGGGATGCTGCAGCTGGACGTCGAGAGGGCAGCGAAGCCGGGAAGTCTCTGGTAGTGCGAGGCCCGTGCGTGAAGGGCACGTTCGATGTTGGTGGCTTCAGTGATGAAACCTTGGACAGTGGTAGGCGGGCTCCGCACGAGGCCCCCGAAGATGTTTTCTTTCACGCCCCGCATTAGGATCTTCAGCTTCTTTTCTTCTGGGGCGTCAGGATCCGCGCGGCTGCTCAGTCGAAGAACATCTTCGACAAAGCTAACGACGCTCTCATTAGGGCCCTGAACCCTCGCTTGAAGGAGGTCTTCGGCGCGTTCTCTTCGGTGTTGGTTGGTAAATGTTCTTCCCAACTCAGCCTTGCATTGCTCCCAGGTGGTGATTGATGCTTCATGGTTCTCGAACCAGTTCCGCGCGGTTGCTTCCAAGGCAAAGTAAACATTCTGGAGGCACTGTTCCGGTGTCCACCCATTATGGCGAGCCACTCGTTCGTACTGTTGCACCCAGTCGTCGATGTCTTCGTGGCTTTCGCCGTGGAAGGGAGCTGGTGTCCGAGGAGCGACGGGTAGGTAGACGACGGCAGGAGCGGCGGGGCTCTGCGACTGGTTGGCCATCGGCGTCTTCTTCGGCTTGGGCTTGTCCAGCAGCAAACCGTATTCCGGATCTTCTCCCTTGGTGCGGCGGCTGGCCCGAGTTTCAGGTTCCGCGCTGAGTGGTCTTCTCACTGGGCCGGAAATCGGACTTGCACTGCGGTCCCTGGGAGGGGAACGCTGCACGGGCATGCGGTACCCCGCACCTCCACCAAATGTCACGGGTGGTGACCAAGCAAAAAACAGGAAATAAACAGAAAGAAATAAACGTTTAATGTGGCGAACTTGTGCCAAACAAATAAAGAAGGTAACAGAAGAAAGCAGAGCGTCGCGGGCGTCGAAGTCGGCGTGTCAGCGGAATCGAGCGCTAGGGCGAGACTGACTCGACAAGGTAGCGGGCGGCCTCTTATCTAGAGTGTGTCACTATCTCGAAGATTCGGCGAAAGCGGCTCGAGCGTCGCGTGATCGGGCGAGAATGAACACGCACTTTCTAGAAAACAAAAGCAGGAATAAATGATAGAAGTTACGTGCGGTACATGAATAAACGAGAACTTTCTGGGGGTCCGTGACCGAGCGTTGCTTTCTCAGCCCTGCGCGCGGCAATATGACATGTTCGGCTCTATCACCGCACAGCAAACTTCTTTCATATACTGCAGGTTCATTAAAAAATTTACCTTTTTAATGCTAAAGCATGGGTTCTGTTAGTACGGTAAACATACGAGTACCCAGAGGTCAGGCCATAAATGACTTACGTGTTAGGCTGTAGGGCCCTACAGCACCTTCCGCATCAACAGCCGAGCCGCAGGTAGTCCTGCAATTGATAGAGCAGGGTAAGTCAGAGAAAGGTGTTTCTAGCAGCTCTGCCGGTGTGCCCCTAGCAGCATTACTCACGCACATTGGGGTGTAGGCAGAAAGCATGGCATTCCTCATCAACAAATCATGACAACACATTGTTGCCGGCATCAAACTGGCTATTTTTCTTTTTTTTATGATTTAGTTGATTCTTTGTCTTTCTTGTCACTCCCGACTGCTTTACTGGCCTTTGTGAAATAAAGAAGGCTTGGTAAACTGCAAAGCCTTGTCTGAGTGGTGAAACAGAGCAATCCCAAGGAAGTATAAATGTTAAGGACTCGAAATGACATTACGCAGTGTTGGGATTCCCAAGCTGCTTTCCACACTCACATTTTGTGCACGACCAGCTCTCTTTCTGCATCAGTTGGATTGGTCAGTTGTGTGCCTGTTTCGGTCGCTGCTAGCCATATGTGGCTGGCGCTGCTTTTGAGAGCCTAGCAAAATCGTCACTTTCAGCTTTTGTCCTGACATAAACCGCATCTAAAAATTTAATTAGCGCTAAGATTTAGCTTTTGGACACTCCCAGAAAAAATAGGCTGTACCACATTACATAGACAGGTAATGATATTCTGGTGACAAAATTTCCACAAAAACTGCTTTGCGTTAGAGGGCACAAGGGCTGACGTTCCTGGGAGGAGCAGCTTTGTGTGAACTTGCAGATGCTTCAGCTGCCTGTTTGCGCCTGGTCAGTTCAGTTGCCATTTCCTCTTGGGTTTCTAGTAGGTACAGTCGGGGACAAAAGTCTCCAGGACACGCAAGCTGCGACTGAAACGCATTCCTCTGCCATCTGCCGGCAGGTCGCCTGGTTTCGAGATCACAGAAGGGCGCACGTGCGTCCTATTGTACCTGCCAACGTGTGCGCTTTCCTGCTCTGCTGCGGCGCGGCGCCTAACTCGGAATCGGGCACGTGGTACCACTTCGGAGATAGTGCTTACTGACATGGCACCTATAAAGCAAGAAGTCACAGCAGCTCAATTAAGCGATAAGCTGAACTGGTTATAAAGCAAGGTGCGCTGACACGACGAAATGCAACGCAATGCCCCAGGCAGTATCTCGAGTTTTTGGAATGTATAGCAGACGCTCGTCAGCCGCCAGCGCTATCTCCGAGGCAGTACAGTCGCCGGCCATATGAGCTCCTCCGGCCGAACGCCGACCGGAGCAGCGAAAATCCCGCATGCGGCGCGTCGAGCATTGCAGCGGTCTGGGATCCGGGCTATTGGGACCGAACCATTCCTTCATCAAAGGGGTGGACTCAGGAAGTTTGATAGCATTCCGCGTATTGGAAAATGAATCTGAAGCACGGCCGATTACAATCCCGTTTCCGGTTGTAGGTAAACGCAGACGGCTTATCGAAATTCTTTGCTGCATAATATCTCTGACGTGTTATGTGCTACTCTTTTATTTGCAAAACCGTTTTGTCATTTTAAATATTTCCTACCCGAAGAGTAATCCTAGGCACAAGCTTTCTTACAATCTTTCTTTAACATAGACTAGACAATGACATGCGATTTTGAAATAATTTATTAAAACCATAGGGGATATGCTATAGATAACAAAAAGAAAAGGATTTGTGTCGAAGCAGAATAAAGATTCAGGCACTTTTCATTAACGCGTTTTATCGAAGAGACTCTGTTGTTCTGCGCTCAGTAGCGTGTTGCTTCGCCAAGGGTAATTATCTACACGATGACTTTGCAGACGGCTTAATGGTCGGCCACTTCTCGCTTGCCGAAGGATGATTGTTGTCATGCTTAATATCATATCAAACGTAGGGTCTTTACATTTGTAAGCATCGATCGAACACTGCTGCTTTATCTACACCTAAAGCAAGCTCCAGTCTATCAGCAGTTATAACATCCCCTCCGAACACTTGGGGCCAACACCCGAAGACGGCAACTCTAATCGGCCATGATTTCGTGATTCAAACTTCTAAAGGCTGAAATTCCGATAAAAGCTATGCGTCCACCCCTTTGATAACGGAATGGTTCGGCCCCAATAGCCCGGCTCCCAAAACGCGGCAACGCTCGACGCGCCACATGCGGGATTTTCGCTGATCGGGTCGGCGTTCGGCCGGGGGAGCTCATATGGCCGGCGACTGTACCATGTGCCCGATTTCTAGTTAGGTGCTGTGCCGCAGAAGAGCAGGAAACGCACATGTTTGCAGGCAGAGTAGGACGTGCATGCGCTTTTGTGTGATCTCGAAACCAGGCGACCCGCCGGCAGGTGGCAGAGCAATGGGTTTCAGCCGCAGCTAGCACGTCCTGGGGACTTTTGTCCCCGACTGTACATTTGTGATCATGAATAAATAAATTGGTCAGGAAGCAATGGCAGCTGATGCAACATCAATGCAAGCCATGTATTATATGACTCGCATGAATTGACATTGAATCAGCCACAATTGCGCGCCTAAGTTTGTGCTGCGGAGCACAAGAGTTTGGCGCTCTGTTCATTAAATGGACAGAAGCGCCACCAAAGGACTGACACTCAAGCGTGCTCTTTTTGCACCGCGTATTTCTCGAAGTGCAAGTCATTTCTTCGCGCTGACAGAAACGTCGCCGAGACGAGGAGTGCAGTGGATCGCTGCCTCATTTCAGTTGAAGAATGCTTAACCCAGCGAGTAAAATGACTTGATTTCAAAGCCAGGACCATTACGGAAAAGGTTTGTTCCCGAATCTCACCTGAAAACGAATTACCCATCGAACAGTAGCGTTATGATGGTACAGCGACAGAAAAGTTGTCGAGATGAGAGGACAGTCCGATCGTTGCCCTTTATAGAATGCACAGCCCTGCGAATAAAGATACTTAGATTGGAAAGCGAAAACGTTGCGGAAAACGTTTGTCCATGCATCTCGCATGAAAACTAATTAATGTGCTATTTATTGAACGGTGGTGTGCCAGTAGTGGAGTAGCACATCGACAGGTTCCGTCTCGCGCTGGAAGACGGAAGCACAAGATATCTGACAAGTTTGAGAGTTTCTTGATTTGACAAGCGAGTTCAAGAATGTTGTCTTTCATTTGAATCTAAACAGCATGCATGGTCAATAAATAAATCGGTCAAAGTAACATTCAGCATATCTGGTCGAAGCGAGTCTTCAAACCTTTCACAAATATTAAAAAATTCGTAAAAATTTCCTAGCGTCGCTGCGCATTACTTTTCTTTTTTTTTTTTTTGGGGGGGGGGGGCTTTTACTTCACCATTTTACAGAGCCCTTAATTCATTTATCTTCAGAATAATTTTGGCATCCGCGAGATGCTGGGTTCGTCATAAAACTGTGGTCGGAAGTGGCTCATACAGCTCGCCGACAGCTTCGGTGTGTTGCGCTACTGTACGCTATGCTTCGTTTAGTTGCTGCGCTCGGAGTGTGAAACTCGGAACGGTGGAGTACGAGTAAATTAGCGCGGACTTAAGGCACAGGAGCAATGGCGGCTTGTAGGGTGCCATATGATGTCACGTGCAAGGCAGTTCACTCCACACGCTCAACTGAAGTATTAGCCCATGCATTCATCTGCCTAGCTTGGTGCCCCATATAAGCAGTCTACAATATTCACTTTTAATTACAGTCGCAATAAAAAAGAAAGAAAACGGCGATTGCTTGTGGCTACGTCGCACTTTGGGATGGTAAAAAATACACACTCACCCGTCAGTTCAAGGATCTCGGCGTCGTAATAGCCTCCTCGAGTGTTCGCGTCGCCGTCCCAAGACACCTTGTACGCCGTCCTACGCTCGAAGTCGACCACATTCAAAGGATTGCAGTTTTTAAATAAAGCCCTGTGGACGTCGCTTATTTCTCCGTTCTCGCAAAATCGAGTGAAACCTACTGAAATATCTAAAACCTCGAAAACACTCCACGAGGAAGGGTGAGGCTGCCGAGGCAACAAAGCGCACGAAACAACTGGATTTGGATTTGGATTCGAAGCTTTTGAAGACGCAGTTGCTCGAACGGATATAAGCGGCGAACGTTTTTCAAAATATAAAGTATACATTAAAATTAACGGGTCGTCGAGTGTCGAACACTGTGTATGAACTTCAATGAGAACATTTTTGAGAGAAATCTGTCAAGTGTCAACACTGCGTGTAAAGAAACTGGCGCCGCAAGTAGCCGATGCGTCGGCAGAAGCCGATACATTAAAGACTAACTCATAATTTACGCGCACCTCGACAGTCCTCCGCCCGTGGCGCAGGGGTAGCGCGTCGGCATACGGAACGAGAGGTCGCTGGTTCCATTCCCCCCGGGAAAAGGAAGAGAACTTTTTTTTTGTTTGTGTTTTTTTATTTTTATTATATCTATGATGGTGGCGGTGGTGTTGAAAACTTTAATTCAGTCTAAAACCCTTGCGAAGCTGCTTCGTTAATGACCGCCCTGGTCCAAAAGGGTTCTAGTGCAGCTGAATACTGAATAATGCAGGACCTTTCGTGTCGCCGGTTTTAGCACCTTTCGTGACTCGACGTGTTTCCGCTCAAGAACTTTTAAGGTCGTCTGAACGACGAGACATATAAGGCTTTTCCTTAATAAAAAAAATCACATCAACCCATTGACCACGCGGCTGCGGCCCATCATATATCATACGCGGGATTCAACGACAGCTTTTTTTATCGCGACATAGCCTCAAATTGCCCAATGCATGAATGAGCGGCCCAAAGCCTCCTCGACTTTGGGCCGCTCATTCAGCGAGGCGGTGGCGCATTCCCCCGACTATTTAACCTTCGAGCAAAGTAAAGCAAAGCAATGGCCGCGCGGTCTGTTTGGAAGCTGAACTTCATTGCCGCCGCGACCGTCCGATGCGCACAACGGTTGCGGGGCTCGGGGGGCGCCGTGTCTATAAAAATTGATGTGTCGACGAAAAGTCTGTCCACCTTCCTTTGGTAATGAAAGGCGTAGATGAAGCATATGCTAAACGATGAACCCTACCGTGAGTACGGGTTTCCACGGTGCGTGATTGCAGACGAACGCACAGTTGCCGGTGAATCGGGGACTCAGTGAGTAAAGACAAATCGCGTGACATAGTTGTGTCAGCACCTCGCGAGCCCGCGACTCATCACATGCTGACAAATATGTCGCGACCCATATATCAATTGTTATTAAACGCCTCTGACGGCGCCGTCAGAAAACCGCGAGCAACAATTAATCAAGCACTTTTGATAAACATTGTGCGCAAAGAAAGTCCCGACGGCCGGGAAATAAGGCGCTTTTGATGGAACCGAAGTGAAACATAAAACTTCTGACGACCATTAGACCACCTATGACAGCCCATCAAGAGTGTCCAACAGACCATTAGGCGCCGTCAGGAACTTCTGACGGACCATCTAAACGCATCTGATGGTCCATCAGGACAGTCGGATGGTGCGTCAAGAATGGGCTGATGGTCCATCAGACTTTCTTGATGGTCCATCAGACCTTCTTGATGGTCCATCAGACCTTCTTGATGGTCCATCAGACCTTCTTGATGGTCCATCAGGAAGCCTGATGGGCCATCAAAGAAGTCTAATGGTCCATCAGGACAGTCGGATGGTGCGTCAAGAATGGGCTGATGGTCCATCAGACTTTCTTGATGGTCCATCAGACCTTCTTGATGGTTCATCAGGAAGCCTGATGGGCCATCAAAGAAGTCTAATGGTCCATCAGGAAAGTCAGACGGTCCGTCAGGAATGGGCTGATGGTCCATCAGACTTCTTTGATGGTCCATCGGGAAACCTGATGGACCATCAGAAAAGTCTGATGGACCATCAAGAAACTCTGATGGTCCATCAGGAAAACCTGATGGTCTTTTCGATCGGGATCGAACGCGTACAGAGGAAGGCGCTTTGTTTCATTTATCACGCCCATGGTAGAAACGTCTCGGTGACTGAACTTTTGAATCGCCGCTAGCTTCATCTACTAAAGCTACTTTTTATCATAGTGAATACCCAGACAGAACTGAATTTTCTCGACTATATGCAGTTTAACAAAGCATGACCGGCTCGAAATAAACGCAATAAAGCCTTACTGATGCCTCAGTGCAGGACAAACACATGTCGTTTTTTTTGTTTTGTTTTTCGAGAACGATAATTAAATGGAGCGATCTTCCGCGTGACGTGGTTGGTACAACATCCGAGGATGTCTTTTTATCTTCTATTGGCACGTACCTGTGAGTGAAGTGTGCTTGTTTTGCTTGTGTTTTCTTTTATCTCTTCTAGAAGAATTTCACAGCAACACCCCGCTTTTTTGTCATATCTAACCGGCGATTGTGGCGCCTTATGTCTATGTTTATGTCCCCTACCAGGAAAGGGCAGTATTTCAAATACAAGTATTTGAAATACGTATCTCAAATACTTTCTGTATTTTGCATTTGTATTTAATTACAAATTGGGTAATGTATTTGACGTTTGTATTTAAATACTACAACGTGGGTATTTCAAATACAATTGTAATTAAATACAATTTTGTGGGCGAAAATACATCCCTCAACTTTATTGTCACGACAATTGTTGTTTTTATCCATGTGGTAGTAAGATGTAATCTCCATCCTTTATTCGGCCATGGGGCTTTTTTCCTTTTCTCCTCCGGCTTTATTTTAAAGGCACTGTCCAGACAGAGCAGGAAGCGAACTACGTTCTGCACCGAATGCTGTGCCTCTCAATCAAGCACAAGCGTTTATTGACTTTGTGATTACGGTGCTAGTCCTGGGCAACAATAGTGACGAAATCGACGCTCACAGGCAGACTGGCTAAATAAGTGCCTGTGACAACTTGTGATGCTTTCCAGCCTGATTTCCATCCATATTTTTGCCTGGAACATTCTAAATGCGCGGGTCGTCCAGACTTTCGTAAAAAAATTCTCTAGCTAGTACTGCGCGTCTTGGTCGTCTCGGTTCATTGTACGTCTATACCAAAATGTAATCGACAAAAAAGCTGGTTGAAGCTCTGTACTTTTTTCACCTATTACGTCCAAGCTGATTACATTTTTTGTGATTATATTTCTATTACGTTACTAGAGGCTCGCACACTAACCCCTAGTGTGCGATGCAAAATTAAAATAAGTTACCCAGAAACCCGTTGCAGGTGCCCTGATGTCGCTGACGCAAGTTTTTAGGAATGTATTTGGAAAAGTATTTGGAGGACACCAAATACAGTTGGTTGTATTTGTATCTTGTATTTAAATGTTTTTCGGAAATGTAATTAGATTTGTAATCAAATAGAATTTCGACGAAGCATTTTGTATTTGTATTTCGATACATATTTGTGTGTATTTTGCCCATCCCTGTCGCCTGCTAAGGACTTTGTTTGATCATACAGTTGTTATCTTCACTGCTGAGTGTAGCAGTTTTCTTTTACACGCATACTATCAACTGTATGTACTCTATGTATACATAGAGGCGTCGAAGGTCGGCGGTGTAGCACGATCAAGCGTAAGAGCGAGACAAGCTCCGGACCGCCACGCGGATCATCGTTTGTAATGATTTAAAAGGTTAAAAAGCGCAACACAACAGGGACAATAAAGACACAAAGACGACAGGACGGGCGCTATCCTGTCGCCCGTCCTGTCGTCTTTGTGTCTTTATTGTCCTTGTTGTGTTGCGCTTTTTATCATTTTAAAACAGTATGAACCAACTCGCCCAAACAAAAGTTTTAATTCATCTTTTGTAGCCGCGTAGGTGTGGAACATACGGCGTAGAACGTTCGGCGCTTAGAACATTTCTGACTCGATCGGATGACAAGGATCTCGAACTTACGAGAACCTTAAGATGAAAGAATAATCGTGTCGTTCTTAAGATGACTTGAACGGCGAAAGCA
Organism: Ixodes scapularis; assembly: GCF_016920785.2. Taxonomy (NCBI): domain Eukaryota; kingdom Metazoa; phylum Arthropoda; class Arachnida; order Ixodida; family Ixodidae; genus Ixodes; species Ixodes scapularis. The sequence continues at coordinate 89,255,848 of NW_024609837.1, read as the reverse complement.
CAAGTTCCGTTGTTGACGTGATAGTGAACCTCCGAAGACAGCGCGCTCTCTGACGACCCACTTTTGGCGCCGCTTCATTGGTGCCTTTCGTTTTCGTACCTTTCGGGACGCCGACGTGTGTTCGTACTTTTCGTGTTATTGACGTGTTTTCGCTTAAGGACTTTGAAGGTCAACTGAACGGCGAGACAAATAAGGCGTTCGCCTTAATGAACAAAGAGAGTCCACTCCCTGGAATTGAACCTGGAGCTTCCGCGCAAGAGCCAAGCGCGATAACCACTAGGCCAGGCACGCGCTCGCTCGGCTACGCAAGTGGCAATATCGTCGCTTTACCGAGCATAAACACGAAAAGGCCTAGTGATTTGGACTTTTGACGCTGCTTGATTGGGCCGATTAGCTCGGAGCGTCGGCCGCGTCTAAGCTGTAACGATGTATCATGTGCCATTTATCTCGGCCACTCATCCATCAGCCCACCATCTTGCTTTTAATAGTTTTGAAGCACCAGTCATTAATTTGTACCCTAATTCCACATGCTCGCAAAATATTGCTTTACCTTTTCCTCGCGTAAAGAAGTCCCTATTGATATAAAAAAAAAGAAGACCTCTCACGGCCTTTGTCCAAACGTCAGTAAAAGCCTTCGCAAAAAAAAAAAAAAAAATGCTGTTATTTTAGCTTTATGAAAAAGGAAATGCCGTTACCGTATGTTTATAGATATAAGGTAACGCAAAAGTAATTTATTTTTCATCGTTAGGGTTAACGGTGACGTGTTCCTTTTAATCGGGAGTTTTCGCAGATCGTTTCCGCTGTCCGCAACCCTCTCCGCAACAGGCTACGAGAGCTGGGACCCTGCAGTCAAGGCTAGCGTCGCGCATGCGAAGTAGTGGCGTGTTCATTCCGGAGAGCGTAGCGGAGAGGGGAAAGCGGCCGACGAAAACTCCCCGTTTTGAGGAAGCGGAGGTCTCTAACTCCTTCCTTTGTTTCGAAATTAACGAGGAACGAATTTGGTTACATATTTTCGGAAAGCCGACAGCAGTGGCGGTACCCAAGCAAGTCAGCCGAACCCATCTTACGCAATGAACTCGAGCGCTGCGTCACTCAGACGTATGCACTCGTCTAAAATTAATTTCTCAACGAATATTCGGGCTCGCGTTCGTTGCCTATGAGTGCCGTGACGGCACGTACCATCACGTGCGAATGACAAGTTCCACAGTGTACTTGAACTGCACGCTGGAAGCTTGAAGGCATAGCATCCGGTGCCCGAGTACGTCAAGACCACGTGATTTTCTCTAATTTCGCTTTTGAGATAAAAAAAAAAAAATTGTGAAATATTCTGTAAGCAACACTCTGTGTAGTGCTTTTTCTTGACTCCAGTTCGCGTCCGTATTATGTTCTCGTTATTGCTGAAGCGCTGTACAGGTGTAAATGAAACGCTGCGTAGGGAGCCCTTTCCTTGCTTTCATTCTAGGTGCTTACTTTCATGCCGTATTCTGTTGGGAGCTCCGATGCTGCCTGGTATAATGACTAGTCTTTACGATCTAAATGAAGGGTAGCCTCCCGAAACTTAAAAATTCTACGAGGCCAAGATCTTTTCGTTTAATGTAATTATTGATTGAAGAGATCGGTCCAAGTTATATCTCTTCGTGACTAGTGTAGTTTGACTATGTTTAGAAACCCGACCGCTCGATCTTCTCGTCTCAGGTGTCCGATGGAAGCCCTTCGACTCATTACATATGCGACCGAAAAATATCTGTTTTGAGTTGTTTAATCACACCCCCATCACTCAGGTATAAGTTTTTTCCTGATAAAAGCAGTGCGGTATACTCCGTTTATTCCGTCAGCTGCCAGGCAGGTGGGAGCTACGCACTCGCCAATGAAGCGCCCCTTTGATCATCTGACCCCGCTCTCTGCGCGTGGGTGTGGACGCGCGAGGGCAATGACGCGACTAGAAATAGGCGCAAGACTGGCCCAACGAGACTGTCGCTTTTACTGCACTGTTATGGTAGGGGTAAACAAGATATAGCAATATACCTTTACTTTGCTCGATCAATGAGTTCTTTTCGCTGCGGAGGTATTTAATAATAAAGTAGCGCTGCCCTTTCTACTGGATCATTATGCAGACCTAGGTACGATATTGTTATTCTCGTATATACTAATAGCTCTGCACTAACTCAATGAGTGGACCTTAGCATGCAGAATCTATTATGGAAGCTAAACGAGGATCGAACGTTTTAGATATTCTAACTTCATCGAGAAGAAAAACATTTAAAACTACTTTCTACTCGTGACGAAGCGCACTTAGGTGTTGGTTTTTGTTATTCAGATGCAACTTTGTTTTCTTGATTAATGGGATAATATGGTCTGATGACAAACATATATGCATAGGGACTACTTAAGTCTGAACGAACCTCTTTTTATGAGGTGACTCCTACATGCATACTGTCGTCACTGCACGTTTATTGACTTGCCGGAAAATAGATAGGTAAAAGGCGGAGCGATTCGTCTAACAAGAAACAAAGATATCTTAATTATTATTTTTTTTTCACAATGACTTTATACGTTGTGTAGGGTTCGTAGTTACAAGTATCCTCATAACAGCTTGCGAACAACATATACCCAAAACTGAGGGGCTCATACGTCTAAGCAAATCGTGCTCAATAATACAACATGCCGTTCTCTGTTTAGAACATTTTTGTTCGTTATCCCGTTAGCTTTTTACCAATCGTCCGCATGTTTTAGGCTTAATTATAATCAAGGTGAGAACGGCAGAAGGGAGCTTCAGTTGCCCCGTCTCCAGCGCGAGCTTTCTACCTTCGACGATGCTTCGGCGTCTCGCGTGCCACGAGCGCGCGTGCGCAGCCAAAGCACGGCTGAAGTCACGAAGCGCGCGCTGAAGGCTGCGCCTTCAAAAGACATGCCCTCCCGTTTTCATTCCGTCAACGACTATTAGCAGCGAGGTATTTTGGTGGCGCACTCCCATGGTTCTCTCTCGTGAGGTATTTACCTTGCGAACAACAAGCTCGGTGGTGCTTCCAATAAGCATATTGGAGGCTTGCAATCATTCTGCTCTCAAAGCAACACTGCCAACACCGCCAAAGTTCAAGTTCTCGCATGCCTCTTATGTAAGTCGATGAAAAATCATTTGCTGACATCATAGTCCGCATTCGGCCAATTGTGGAAGGCCGAACACAACGTTGCTTTCGATCGCGCACGCCGCCAACAGGCGACCCAAATTTCTGAGCTGCACTCGCTCTCGCGCTTTGACGCAGGACGTGTCAACACCTCATCAAATACAAGGCCGGATAGTACTCGCTCTTTTACGTCATGCAAAGAAGGCTGGCACCCGGCACAGCTCGAGCGCGAGCCCCAGCCGAACGCTAGCGCAGCCCTCTTGTCCAGCTTTTGACTCACGCGAACTGTACATGACGTAAAGAATCAGGCAGTATATCCTTCTGATTGGGGAGGTGTTGAAGCTGTGCGGTTGATCTAAAATCAGGATGACCTCAGAAACAATCGTATCAGCAAAGGGGGAGGTTTAACTAGGGAACCGCCGTTGCGCATGCGCAGTGAGAGTCGTGCACCTATTTTACAACTCGTTTATGTCCAATGTGGGAATTTGGTATGAAGGAAAATGTGACTTTATTGGAAGTAAAAGTACCAATACGTATAACCACAGCATCTGAAAAACCGTATTTTGCTGTGCCGTGAATGTGCCAACATTAACGTGAAATGCTTGCGCCATCAGTAACTTGCAGGAATGACGGATTGGCCGCTTACGCATTTCCTAAGATGCACCAGTAAGACGAATGGGCTATCACTGTATACATTGATTTAAAAAAATATCTTCTAAATATTTATTAAAAAAAATAAAAAAAACTTTTTGTTGCATTCTGAAACTGACTTTGGCTTTGAAACTTGAACCCTAAGCTCTACTTTTGAAGTTATCAGCAACGAAACCGTGCTTTTGGATTTGGAAGACTGCACTTAAGAAAGGTTTACTTAGGTTTCGAATTTTCTAATGTTCACTCTTGAAACGCTGATATTGATTTTTGAGCTATTTACTTTTCAAAGTTTGGCTGACTTATAGTCGTAAAGCAATTTATACTTTGACTTCACTGTTTAAGCGTTTACTTATTTTGTAAATATGACCTTTACTTTGCTTGAGATGTCTCAGATCTTGACATCGAATGACATTGGCTACCACCATTTCCTGCGCACGAATTACGCGACTGGATACGAGACCTCTCCAAACGCTGAGCCAGCACTCGTGTTCAATACACGCTCAAAGTGCGTTCCCAAAACTATATGGCAGACCCTGATAATGGAAGCAGTGGCTGTTCGATGCCGCACATTTTCGAAGAGGAAGGTTAACTGAGGAGAAAAAGAAGACGGTTGAGCGCTTGAATTTTTTATTGCGGAGGTCTTCACCCTTCAGTTGACGAAAGCAAGACCAACATCGTAAAAGCTTCGTAAATAAAACGACGGAAAAAAATAGGCGTCCGGAAAGCGGAGTTTTTTTAAGCACAGTGTATGGGACTAAGTGGAAGAAAGTCCTGGCGACGCTGCTAATTTCATATACAACAGACAGTATGAAGACAATCTCTGAGGCGTTTTTCTTATTTGTACAATGGTCCCGTCTCACTGGTCATCAAAAGCTGACTACAGACATGTTGGGAACATTCACATGCATGAAGCAAACATTCTTCGAATATGATCGACTTTTGTACACAGATAATTTTGTCGTGATGTCAGCAGCGAATAGCGTTGCTGTTGCGTGACGTATGAGCAGTGGGGCTGCGGTTTTTAGGGGGAGAAGGGGGACAATACAGTTTTCTCATTCTCTTCCATTGTATACCTAGCGCGGAAAAGTTCCACACCAGGTGGCGGAAAGGTGCCACCCTCACACGGATCTTAATTTTCATAAATACCCTAATAAAAGGATTAGCCTTAATAGCGTTCCGTTAGCTGTTGGGATAAAAAGCTTTGGATAGGGGGTGCCTCCTGCCGCTCCATTAAAAGGGTTTAGCCGTATCCAGCCATCCACCCGGTATACACTGTAAACAATTTGGAGCGTCTACTCTTCCGCAAGGCACTCGAATGAGCCAGTCTCCGAAATCTCCGAAGAAAGCTGGGCGAATAATCAAGCTGAAAATATGATCTATGCTCATTTTCACCGCAAAAACCGCAAGAAAAAAAATAAAATAAAGAACTCTGGTTGCTCGCGTGTCATTACTAGTTTTCCCCTTTATGTAGAAAATTAGGATTTATGTTGGTGGAATTTTAGATTATATGTATATGTTATCTTTTCAAGACGTACACGCTTCAAACAACAAAAAAAAATGTTGCTTTTTCCTCCGACAACCAAATCTAATGAGATCTACCTTGTGCGGTTTATGAACAAGGCGCCAAAGCTACTTTTCTTTTTCTCGACGTGAAAACGAGTAGTGAATAATAATAGTGTACGCTTTGTCACCGAGAAAAGCGAAACCTCGTGCTCAGGGCACTAGCACAGGCTCTTGAGGGCGAAACGTACAGTCGCCCAATTTTTTAATAATATCACGCGAGCGTCGACCGCCGGGACGGGCAGTGCCGTGCCGCGGAGAAATGCAGCGTCACGGGAGAAAATAAGCGCGTGCTCTTAAAGCCCTTTCTGGGGAGTGTCGTCTGCAGCTATTCCACTGATTGCACACAACCCCTTCTCCGTTGCGTTAAAAAAAAAAAAAAAAACACTAAGCGGAAATTCTGTTTATACTCCGTTTCACTTTGTGTTGTACCTCAGCCGACGCTTCGAGCCATCTTGGCCAGTCCATCACTAAAGGCTCTGTTAAGGCTCTGTTATACTCCGACGTAACGCGTGCGCGCGTGCGAGCGCGTACAGCGACTTCACGTTGGCGTCGTGGCGTATCCGACGCGACCGGCGACGTTCGACGCAGCCTGACCACCTCGACGTCAAAATGGAGCATGCCGTATTCCGCGGTGGCCGCGCCAGCGACGCCGGACCAAGATGCATCACGCGCTGGCTCCCGGCAGCCCTCGCGCGGGAAGCGCGGCGAATACGACGGGAGAACCACTCACTATGTTTGGCGTTATGTTTGGAGACTCGGACTCGGTCGTCGAGAAGCTCATCGAGGGAATTCGTCCTCACCCTTGTGTCTTCGACACTACGAAGCTTGAGTACCGTACACCGTGCGCATGTCAAAGATGTACCGTATGTACATTGACAGCCTACGCTTGCGGCGCAGGTGGTCCACCAACAGTGCTAGCGCGGGTTTTCGTCGTCCACGCCATCGCTCGAACTTGGCGCTCAAGAAGCGCGAGCATTTTCGTCTGCTATTTGAAACGAAAAGGAACCGGAAGTGGCGCACTCTCGCAGGAAACGTGCCCTCGTAGTCAGACGCCGGCGGCCCACCGACGCACAGCCGCGGGAGTCGCCAGGGCCACCGAGTGTAAGAGGGCGAATTTTTGACGCGCGCAGCGTGACTGACGTGAAGTAGCCGACTTCGGCCAGCGTTCGCCTGCGCGCGCGTTACGTCGGAGTATAACAGAGCCTTAAAGGGGCACTCAAGTGGTTTTTGAGTTCGTGTTTTGATGATGACAGCTGAATTTAGACGCCCTAAGTATCCCTAAGAACAAAAAAGTATAGTCATACGGTGATTATTTCTTTAATAAAAACGTAATTGAAGGCCGCCAAACCTCGTATCCATCCGAAAACGAAACCACTCTCATTGGTCCTCGCACGCTTATCAAAAGCATCTCGGACCAATGGTGTTGGGCGACGTTCCGTCGCGCAGTGATCCCGAGGTAGACGCATCGGCCGAAACTCTTTGTCATTCGAGCTTCGATCAGAGCGGAGTTTTCTACGCTCGAGGATCTGACGCCGTTAGAGGTTGAAATTCTTCGGCGGACAGCCGACCTGGGGATGATTTCCTATGACGCCACTTCGACGTGCGATGTGGACGACTTCGGAGTCATGTTCGGGTTCCGAGGACGACGAAGCGCATACCCTTTCGGGCGTTCTTCGATTTGCGGTTGGGGCAAGTCCTAACCAAACCAACGTTTGACATCGCAGCGTTACCTCTTGTACGTGATGTCAAACGATGTCGCCACGTTGACTTTTGCCTCGGGAGGACGGGGAGAAGGCTGGTTCAGACTAGTGCAACGAGCGCGTACCTACGACTGCGTCCGTTGCAACCGGAGCGACCGCAACGACCGCTCTGCGCCGCGCGTACACACACCTGCAACCGCTACAACATGCGCAGCGGGTCGTCAGCACGGCGACCGCTTCTCTACGCCGCCGTTAGCTGTTTCAGCGGCCAATCTAAAAAGGGGACGCACTGCTACTGAATGCCGTAACAGAATATAGACAGACAGTTTTCTATAGCCTAAAGCTTTATTATTATTTTTTCTTGATTGGCTTGCAGAGTACAGTGGATGAAAAAAAAAAAAAATAAAAAGATGCAGTCCGCCGTCTTGGACGATCGACTCTAATACACGACATTGCGAGAGTACAAATATCGCCACACACCTTTTCTACGATTATAAAAGACGACGTAATCTTAGCAGCGATATAGCAACGTAGAAATATGATTTCGTGATCAGATAGACGTTGCGAGCGTTCAGGACTGCTAACCCTAATCACTTTTCTCCGGTGATTAAAACGCGTGAAAATTTGCATCCTTTATACGGTACGCGCCAGTGATACCTTGAACTTGAGCACACGCATGAAATGCGCCAAATAAGAAATCCGGGCGATGTTTGAGGACACAAATGCTTAGAAAGCCCAACTGTAGTCAAAGTAAACAAACACGACGGCACGGGCGTTTCTGCTGTCTTGAGAGTGCCGCCACGACATCGCCGCACGCGTAGGTGGATCTTCCCTTCTAGTACGTGCTGGGTTATCATAGCGACACAAGACAAAATTCACAGTCAAGGATAGCGCTTTTACGCGGACCGATGAGCTTTCACCACGCCGTCCATGCCGACGATCACCACCGACGCCATGTTTGCGGATAGAAGGAGCCGGCCGGCCCGCGACCGGCACGACCGGCCTGCAACGCGCGGAGATACATGCGCTTCCGCGCACCCCGAGGGAACGTGAAATTCACCCCCCGCGGAGGAAGGCAAGGAGAAAACGTAGTCCCTTGTTTGTGAAACGATAATTGCAGTATCACGTATTCTAAACTAGAAATATTTTACGTCTTGTGAAATTATCATGCACAACATATTTAAATGAACTGAAAATTGTTGCTTTGGCGAAACTTTACAAAGACCGCCAAAAATTTTCAAACATACGATAATTTCATTTGTCATCGCAAGTACAGAAAAGGGTCCGCACGTATTTTATTCCTGCGTGATTAATAGGCGGTCGTGCCTTCTAAAACGGAAGATACTCATTCACTGACACTTCCTTAACGCCATCGCACCAAAAAGTAGCTTCTCCAAAAACCGCTTGAGTGCCCCTTTAAGAGCGTGTCACTTGGCCTTTCTGTTGGGCACAACTGCAGGGGGAAGCACGATGTCACGTGGCAGGGTGACAGCGCTGGATTGGTGTTGATGGCTCGTAGCATTGGCTGCGGTCTAGAGTTTAATGCATCATTGCATTCAGCTTGTCGCGTCATCGAACTTTTCTTCTTTTTTTTTTGGTGCTGGCAAAGTAAACGCAAACAAAAAATGAAAAAAAAAAAAAACTAAATTAGAGATCAGGCGCGGTTTCTTTCACGCCAGAGCAGTATCACGGTATCACTCAAGCAAGCGCTCTTCAGATCTTTGCTTAAGGCGGTCAGCTATGCCAGCAAATAAAGAACAGGGGCTGTGTGCGGTCAACAGAATAGCCTAGCAGACGACGCTGGCACCGGAGAGAGCTTTGTGCACGCACGAGTCTAATCTCTCTCGCGACGCCGCATTTCTCCGCGGCACAGCGCTGGCCGTCGCGGCGGTCGACGCTCGCGTGATATCAGCCTCGTCCTCCTTCCTCTATAGACTGCAGCGACTGGTTACTTCGAGTGCTTGCGGGCAAGTGAATGCTCCGGGTTTCTTACGCCCCAGTCACACTGCTCACGCACCCTTCAAAGGACACGGTGTTCGACGCTGACAGGATGACAGAAATGTCTGCTGACGCGCCACCCGCATTTTCGTGGCACGTGTTAGAGCGCAGCTCTTAGGCGCCCGTTTCCAGCTTGAGCGGCGTCGCCGTCGGCGTCGGCGTAACCTCGCGGCGCTTGACTGGACGCGTGGCGTTACTAGTGACGTCACTGATGACGTCTTCAGTGACGATGACGATGTCGATGACGTCATCTTCATCGTCACGTCACCTCTCAGGGGTCACGTGACCCCCGTGAGGTCACATGACCCCGGTGACGTCGCGTGACCCCCGTGAGGTCACTTGACCCTCGTGAGGCGACGGCGCGCCGCCGCACGGAGGGAGGAGAAGCAGACAGGATGAGGAGGTGAGGAGGAGGGAGGAAGGATATACCTTTCCCCCAGTACCCTTCCCCTCCTCCTCCTCAAAAGCTGCGCTCTAATTCGGCGTTACAGAGAGCTATAAACGCCTTTCATTTTTTGCTTCATACACATGACCGTTTAGAACATGTCTGCAGACACTTTTTCTGTGTCTAACTTTAATAGGACGTCACGCAAAATATGAACGCGCCTCAGCCAGTGTCTGCACACTGTCTTTTGTATCACAAAAAATCAAATTGGACGTTTTAGTGATTTATACAGCGTAAGGTCGGTCTGCCAGTAGGGGCGACACTGGTTTACAACACTGTAGATGAGCAATTTCGCCAGTGCACTGCGACTGCTAACTTGGGGTCTTTAACGTGCACCACGCAGTAGTGATACACGACCGCACGCCGGTACGATCCTCATCCAGATCGAAACGAGCAGGGGTGGGACACGAACCCAGGATCCCTGGGTTCTGCAGCGCAAGCTTTCGCTCCACGCGCGTCGAGCTGGGTGTGCGCTTCAGCCCACTCGGCCACCGATTTTTTTTTTTTCTTTATTACCTGATTTTTTACACAACACACTTACATTTACATTACACAAACATGGTTACATGACAACTATATACAAATGAAAAAGTATGAAGCCGTCATTCATTCACTGGCCTGAGGTTGACACATCAAAACTCTTTTAACATATTTCTAGCGGTTCAATTTTTGATTACCAATCAGGTATGGTGGCTTGTGTTTTAACGCTTTTGACGTACGCCACAACACTTTGACGAAAGTACATCCTCGCAGGCTGAGCATCGGCATCATTATGGAGCCTCGCCTTGCGGGAGAGCCATACACTGTGAAGGCCCAGGAGCATTATCAAATCAAAAGGCACCCCCCTTTCATTTCCTGTTGCAAGAAGCGAATGCCATGCTGATCTAAAGGAAAATCGTTGTGTATTGCCCCCCCCCCCCCCCCCTTGTATCAGATTACCAGTTTCACCGCGGGTTTAGAGCGTAGTATCCAACCAAGCAGATGAAATTTTTTGGACACGCGCCGAGTGGACGAGAGGACGAGTTACGGCCCATTGGCTTCCCCGCAGGCCCTCAAGGCCACAGCATTGTAGATCGATGAATGACGTCAGAGATGAAGTGACTGAGCAGATCTTGATCAATGACTCCTCGTCGGGCCACGACAGCGTCGCACCACTGCCAGCCCTTATTGAGCTGGGGCCGCGTATAGTCGATCCTCACGACGGACTGCTCCGCGGACGGATTGATCACGTGACGACATGTGCGCGGTTCGTCCGTCTCCCGAGCGCATCCACACGAGGGGGATGACGAGCGGACGGAGGGAACTTGTTCGTCACCCCACAGTGCCCCAAAACTCCAACATCACACCGTGGCACTGTTGTGCAAGACAAAAATCGACGTTTGCTACCGCCATCAAGAATTATTCGCCGTTGATACGTACAGATCAAAGACAGAACACCGTGATAGGTTTCGCGCGAAGCGTCACTAGCTTTATTTACCCAAGGCATGAGAGTGACTAAGGCGTGGTCCTGCTCGAGAAGGCATCGGCGTACAGAAGCGACGTAGTTCTGGACTCGCGGAAGAGCTTTTCGAGATGCCTTCGCACACTCACCGCTCGCGCACAACACTTGAGTACACCACAGCAGCCTTGTACGTAGTTTAACTACTCTACTCAAGTTACTGTAGTTTAACTATTTTTCTGAGCGGTTTAGTAACTTTCAATTACATTTTTATTCCGGTAATTAATAGTGCAGTTTAATTGCTTTTTCTGAGTAACGTCTACTCAAATTACAAATTACTTTCAATTTTAGTGGTTGTATTGCCTATGAACAAACATTCCTGCACAAAAGAGGTAAAATGTCGGAAGATCAGCTGATATTTGCAAGGGAAAGCATGTGACGTAGGAAAGGGGGGGGGGGGCGGAAGATACTGGGTGGGAGAGTCCGAAACCCCCCAAAATTTTCCTGAGCCTCCCCCCCCCCCCCCTTTGCCACAACACTGCTACGGAGCGCAAGGAGCGAACAGGCACGACGCAAGACAGGCCGAGAAACTGCAGGATTAGCGCCGAATACTGGCATTTCTTTGTGTTTTGAAGCTCAATAAGACTTGACCCATTTGAACAAAGGGCTGGTCCCCCCTTGTTCACAACGTAGAAACTCTCGCCCACCACGGGAGGTGCACACACTGCATTTTCCCTCAAAGGAGGCAACAAAATGCAGCACCCGCTCTGAAACTCATCTGTTGCTCCCGTAGTTTGTGCTGTACTCGAAGAACCCCGTGCTATAGGGCAACGCAAAGCGGACCTTTTTGCGTTGCCTTTCCTCCAAAAACATAGAATATGTAGGTCTTTAAAAATTTGAAGATCGTTCGATAAACCTTAGTAATTCCCCCAATGATTTTGTATAAAAATATTAAACAAGCAGTGTTCGGAAGTATTCCAAGTACTGTGGGGATTGTGATCCCTCAACATTCTGTCGCGTCAGCGTTTTGGCGCGCCGTGGCGGCCGCGCTGGCGTAGCGAGAGGTGGCGCTGCTTACCACTGTGAGTGGCTTCCTCCTCTCCCCCTTTGGGCGATTTCCGTAACGAACCCCCACACAGAGGAGATCGACGTGTCGCTCCTTGATTGACCACTTCGCCCCCGCCGTTATCTTAAAACCAGCGGACAGCAGTATCGCTGCTCTCTTCTTCCTGGGATTCGGCGGCGGCGACAACGGGGACCCGTCCGGCGCACCGGTGAGCGTTTACCCCGTCCTTTGTATCTTTGTGAACGACCGTTCGGCCGTGGGCGATCTCCACACCGACGGCGTTCACCAGCTTTAGCCGCTGTGTTTTCTTGTTTGTTTCGTTGTAAATAAACAGAGTTAATCACCGTTACCAACGTGACTGGTGTCTCATTGCGCTCGACGAGCAGCATGCCACGCGAGTGCGAACCCGCTTCGCGGTAGAGCGTTGCCTTTCCCAAAGGCCCTAAGGAGAACCACAGTACATGCACGGCCGGACTGGAAGCGCGCGCTCTCTTTCTCTTCTTACGGCCTTTGCGATCGCCCCGGAGTCAATGGCATTTTTTCTCCCTATGTAGTTCACTTGTTTACCGCCAGGGGCACAACCACCTCACCCCACTTCACCCCACTCGGAGAGTTCCTTCGAGCTGCTTTGCGTTGGTGTTCGAGCTGCGTAGGTTGTTGTTTTGGCAACGGTTCCTCAGAATACTTCTGATTAACCATGCAAAGGCGGTCACGGACAGAAACGAAAAATAAGCTGGATATTTGCACAAGCCCTCGAGGAAGCACTCTAGGCTGTAATATGCACTGTGCGAAAATTCTACAGACTACTATACCCTCGTCTAGAGCAGCTGACCGACTTCATGTGCGGCCTATGAGATGATGATGCAGACCACGGCAATAGATAGATTGGGCCTGCTTACATTTCACGAGAGTTTACGAATTAGTTATCATTTAAAGTTCCTCCACGTAGAAGGGATCCGTCTCCTCCTGTTCTTGAGTTGCAACAGAAGTCTTGGAGGTAAATACGCGTATAGTCCTTCCGCCATCGCATTCGCTGTCTCTACTTACTACATTTACTCCCGAATCTCTCCGAGATGTTGGCAAATATTCGCCGTTTTGGGCTCATCAGAAGCGCATTAGATAGTGGCTTAGGGTCTAAACGTAAGGATCAGGCGTCAAAGGCTATAAAAATCTCGGCCGCAAGTTGAGTGACCGTTGAGATACTTTGTCAGACGCGCTTTGTGCAAACGGCAAAAGGTGGCTCAGGGGTGAGGTGACAGCGCCCCCCGCGAATTGCGGCGGGAGGTGGCGATTGCCCCAATCGCAAAGGCCGTAAGAAGAGAAAAAGAGCCCTGGCTTCCAGTCCGGCCGTGGTACATGCTGCTTAAATTAGTACTGTTCAGAAAACTTGTGCTTTACTTAAAGTACATTCTCTGGACGGTGTCACGGACAGTGACACGGACAGCGCTACGTCCGTGTCACTTCTTTGTCTACAGCGCTACGTCCGTGTCACTTCTTTGTCTACAGCGCTACGTCCGTGTCACTTCTTTGTCTGGTCCTCGTCTTTCCGCGCTGTTTTTAATTTCCGAAGCATCTACGTGTACTTTCCGAGGAAAGTAAAAGTCCCGACTTCAATGTAGATTCCCCGAATTCGAAAACGAAAAATGGCATATCGCCTTTTGAAAACACGCTCTTTCAAGACGTCAACTGGTCATTTCTCTGAGTAAAGTAATAGCGGCTATAAGACTAACACAAATAAGTGGCTTATAAGTTGATTGTGTGAAATAGCTCGTCAGCGAGAGTAAGACAACTGTGCTGACTTGACTTTACAGAATATTTGCTACCATTTAGTAAAAAAACTGGTGCACCTCCGATTACCCCTGAAGCTACGCGTACCAGTTTAAAAAAAAATAAGAAAAGAAAACTGTATAGGGAATGAAAGAGCATCATGAAAGATTCTCTTAAAAGTTCTGGCACTTTACCTTGAAATATATTGCATTTATAGTACGTTACTTCAAGTGAATTACACCTTGTTTACTTACTACTTTACTTGAAGTACATAACCTCTAAATTGATTTGTACTTTACTTCATGTACTTTTTTGAATGCTTTACGCAACACTGTAAAGAAGCAAACACTGTCTAAAAACCAAGCTCAGGCAGTGCTAAACCACAAAGTAGAAATGACACACTTGCAGTACATATTTGACCAAACAAACAAGTAAGTAAAAAACAATTAGGCACGCAGAAGCAGAACCAGCTATTAAAGCTTTGTTTCAAAAAACAATTCGATCCATATAACTTCAAAAGTAATTTCGCACTTTTTTGTACCGTAATTAGTCATTTTCTCACTTACTATTCATTCGAGTAATTTCTACTTTACTCAAATTACTTTTGAAGTCAATACTGGGTAACTTAACTTAATTACTTTTTTTTAGTAACTTGTACATGTCTGCACCACAGTCACGAGAAAGGTATCGCTCGGAAAAAGGTTGATTGTACGTGCAACGATAAGCGCGGCGTGCTAGACGAGTTTGGATGGAAGCTTCTTGACACGGAGTCGGAGTATAGTACCGGGCCCCGGTACTATACTCCGGATCCGTGTCAAGAAGCTTTGCGTTGCGTCAGCCGAACAAAGTTTCTGCAGTTTCTTTCACGTGTGGTACCAAGAATCGCGCGACAAAAGGAAGCAGCGAACGCGCAAAACACAACGGTACACCATTTTTGTTTTACTCGTCCAAAAAAAAGGTAACCTTGTATTGTCGCCAGACTGAACGCGTTTCAAGTCGATCTCACGCCAAAGATCTGCGAGTGAAAAGGCGCTCGACTTTATGAATCCGCACGTCCGCGGACGAGGAGCGGGTCGCAGGAGTCGGCGACGTGATGGTCACGTTATTGCACCATCTGCGGAAGAAAAGTCGCCATTCGTTTTGTCGCGTAAAATCGGCCTTTACCGGATTACGAGACCACGGGAGTTTACTGGGATCATGTGACGGACTACTTGGTTATACACCAGAAAATTAAAGGTAGCGGGAAAGACGAGGACAAGTGGAAGAACACAGGCACTGACAGCCGCTGACTCACAACTGATATTACTCACAACTGATATTTAGTGAAGAATCGAAGGAATCAAAAAGAAAGCTGAAGTGCAAAGACATATACGAATTGAGAAATAAGACTAACGAAGACGAAAGAAAGGAACAATTATTTTTTACTTTAACAAAAAAACGGTTGTCTCGCTCTACACGTAAGAGATTGCTTATGTACTAC
Organism: Ixodes scapularis; assembly: GCF_016920785.2. Classification (NCBI taxonomy): domain Eukaryota; kingdom Metazoa; phylum Arthropoda; class Arachnida; order Ixodida; family Ixodidae; genus Ixodes; species Ixodes scapularis. The sequence continues at coordinate 89,240,615 of NW_024609837.1, read as the reverse complement.
TCCCTTATTCCACCGAACAAAAATCCTAAGGCAGTTCAGCGATCAAAGAACAAGATTGATTTCCAGAGTCCTGTTACACCTTTCTTTTTCTTTATTTCATTTTATTGGAGGAGATTTTTATCCCAATTTTTTTTTACATTTTTTTTTTCTTTTTTTTTTCTTTTTTCGTGTGTTTCATTGGTGTAAATGTTCAATTTTTTACCCCTTTTAATTTTTATTTTTTAGTTCTTAATTATGAAGTAAAAAATAATTGTTCCTTCCTTTCGTCTTGGTGAGTCTTATTTCTCATTTTGTGTATGTCTCTTCTTCTGCTTTATCTTCGTTTGATTCTTCACTAAATGTCAGTTGTGAGTTAGCGCCTGTCTCTGTCTGTGTCCTTCCACTTCTCCTCGTCTTTAGCGCTACCTTTGATTTTGCCACGGGATTTCTTGAAGCTGTCTTATCTATTTAACTCGGTACCTCAGCGCTTCCTGTACAAAGTTTTGAGCGAGTGTACCATTCTTCTTACCTTCTCTATTCATTGCTGCTACACGTTGTTTTTTAATTGCCTCGTAAATTTACTTATCATTGTTATTTGTGTGTTGAACGCAACAATATTAAAGGGGCCAGGAAACGAATCTTGGGCCGGGATAAATGATTTTAAATTGGGACTTTACTAATCGCATATCGTTCAGTCGGCCAAAATAAAGAGGGTAGAAAGTCAACAGCCAGCTTTCGGTACGAACATTTGAAAATATAACGAATTTTTTGTACCTTCTTTCCTTCGAAAGCTCTCCACCTTTTCACTATGAAACATCCGGGGTTCCCAAAGCGCGTCAGCAACGCCAACCTGGCGTCAGTCGAGCCCAGCTGATGACGGACACGAGAACTGCGTCACTCGGACGTATGCGCACGTCAAGAATCAATCCGTCGACGAATATTCGGATTCGCGTTCGTGGCCAATCAGTGCCCTGACGGAGCTTACCGTCACTGGGGAATGACAAGTTCTATGGTGTGCATAAAAAGCACTGTGGAAGCTAGGAGTCATCGCACCGGTGCCGAAGAATGGCACGACGACGTGATTTCACAATTCGCATTTGAGTTGAACATTAAAGCTATGGAGGAAGAAGTGGGAAAATTGTTTCATGACCCCTTTAAGACAGAGATTTGTGTAGTGAGTAAATCAGGTGAGCTCGAAGCTATCCCAAAGAAGAAAAGATAAAAACGGACGCCAGCAGGAGCGGTTGTCTCTAATGACTGAAGCTAGCTTGTTTGTGAACAAATGTTGCGTATGAACGACGAGGACGGAGATTGCGCACTATAACTGTCAGTTACGGCTCGATGTTGAGGGATGAGTTCGAGGTTGTCTTCATTTATGCCACCGCAGAAAACCCAGGTTGGCATTTCTTTTCTTCAAGTTCCCGAGCCGCGTCGCGATCTCCAGCTGAACCTGCCGCGACCCTTAGTTCGGAAAAGCCGGTTCTATATTATATTTCTCCTTTTTATGTAACTACAATTTGTCATTTTCTAACATAGTGAGTCTAAGTGGACAAATTCAATCTAGGTATATTTTTGTATTTTAAGGTAGGTTATCTGGAGCCAGTTTCAAACTCCCTATTAAGACAAAGTTCACACTGTCCCCCTCCCCCCCCCCCCCCCTCTCGCTCTGTCGCCCGATGGTCACATTTTAAAGGCATTTGACAAGGTATAACTACAGTTATGGGCAGATTAAAGCAAAGTAAAACGTCACTGCTGTATTTCAAAGTAACTATTCGCCCTCAAGGTCGATCCAGAACGTAAGAATAAGTTTGCCTGTGCTCGAGTCCTTTCGTAAGGCCATATAATTGACATTGTACGCAATAAACACAAACACCCAATCGCACCCTCTATCTGTCCTCGCCGCCACTGCCTCTTGTAAGCGAAGTACAAAGCACCCACTCACTCCAAAAAGACACCCTCTAAAAATTATCCGGAACACTCGTGTTCGCTCATTTTATTCCTTCCTTCTAACACGGCTAAAAAACGTATCGATTCAAGAAATAATCCTTCCCTGCACCAAGGCGTCCGTTGGTAATAAGAAGGCAGCAGCGTATCCACCCGCCTGACACGTGATTGAACGCCACTCAGAATATATATATACGGCGTTCATCAGATCAAAAACATCCCGTGCGGGGAACGACGTAGGGAAAAAACACGCACAAAAATAGAGGAGAATATGGGGAAGAAGCAAGACGGGGAGCGGACGGCAGCTCGTGTGCCCCAAAGGCCTGAGCCTCGGGACAAAGAAACGTTATAAACTGAATCCCAGATAGGTGGAAAAAACCCCGGCATAAATGGGCGCAATCCATCACGAGTTTTCCCCTTTCCCCTCTTCGGCCGGAATATTATTATGGCTTTCAGTTCTACAACGCGTCCTGCCGGAAGCAATCGGGATCAGGGAAGAGGCTGGCGCTGTCGCGTTGACCGGGGAAGAAAACTTGGGGGAGAAGGGGAAGTGTAGGAAAGGTAGAGGGGAAAAGAGGGATTTTTTCTTTCCCTGACACGGGATGCTGTATTCGCCCGGGCTTTACGAGGAGCGGCGAGCGATAGGATGGACCCCCCTCTTCGACTACTTCGCCAAAAGTTAATGCGGGGGCCTTTAATAATCTATAATGGAATTTGTTACAACCCGCTTTGATGTAGAGCGTATCCCTTTTTTGTTTTTATTTTTCGTTTCACTATTATTCTAATGTTCGGGAATTTGTGTACTTAAAAACTTTGACTGGGCGCGGCGTAGCTCTAAACCCTTACGGTACGACGGCTGATGGTCTGGTATGAATATATGTGCCTCGCTGCATACACTATATTCAGTGAAGTGCGCAGAAAATATCTCGATAACTGTTCGACGGACGAAATATAAAGCGTTCGCTGGTTAGATTATCTCACGTTCAATGTGATTCTTCATGTAGTTTATTTTACTAAGCAACGCGCTGCAGACTTACGTCGCCTCAAATTTCAGGACGTATCTCACTGAACGATTTTTCTTTAAAAAAAATTAAACTATCGATAACACGGTCGTGTGTGATTACGTTATGTTTAAGAAAATACGTATTGTCATTAACGTATTAAATTTTTTCTTTTCTTAATTTTGAGAAAGGTGAACTCTTTTGCTATTGATGAAATAAGGTCTTATTCAAAATTATGGACCCAATGCAATCTTATGTCGGTACAGCGAATGCGCTGAAGCGACAGCAGCGCCACCGTATTGGCGTGACGTCAGAGAGTAGAGTTTGTGAATAAACTTGAATCGTCGACATCGGAAATTTCCCTCCGAAGATTGCAGCAAATGACCCTCCCAAGTATTTTACGGGAAAGTAATCCTCATCATAAATACCTTGTTTTCTTTCTTGTTGACAAACAAATTAAACTCCTGCACGGCAAGGTGTTCGGATAAAGCTAGATATGTTTTGCGATCAACTTATCTAACCCAATTTTTTTTTCGTGTTTCGGTTCAGTTCTAGTGTAAAACAACGGTTTAGTCCGCTTTAAACTGGATATATATTGGACTTAATAACGAACAATATTTTAGAAATGTAGAACCGAAACTATGGAATATTTTTTATTGAAAAAAACTAAAATTCAAGGAGCGCGAAGTTTAAAACTGCCCATCAACTGCGTAGAATAGGAGAGCTTGTTTTCATATTTACACGTGAGGACGTAGGGGTGAAAATGTGGCATCTGATATAAGAAGCAGCGCTCCATCAAGCACGCCCAGAAAGGGTAACATCTTTTTGCCCATAAAATCATCGAATCGGTCACGAGTGCTTCACCAAATAGTGGTGAGGCTGCTTCGCTCGGATACGATAATCATCTCATCCTCTGGTCTTTGTAGAGCAGGCTGTCGTTTGGCTCATGCTACGAGTCGACTGCGCCTCACCCAGATGCCAGCTTCTTCGGCGAACGGTCCCCGTATCTCTTGGACAAGCCAGCGTGCGTTCTGAGTTTTTCGGGAACTTTTCCACGATTTGGCCTCCGCTCAACTTTGCCATCGGATGGTCATCGACGTCATCAGAATCTTCACACAGGAAGGACGAACGGGACAGAGGAAAATTGGAACTCCCTTCGCTTGGCTCTGGCCCAAAGTCTCAAACGTGTCTCCCAGTATACCCGGTGGTGCGGGGTAACGCCGACTAGGTTTGACCAGAGTAAAATGGGCAACTCCCTCGCGGCGGAAGAGGCGCGTGTGGGGAAGCGGATGTATTTAGTGGTTTGCTTGATCCCCCAAAAGGTCATTCTGGTAATATCACACACCACCTGGTGATAGTTACAACATTGCAGAGGGGAAGCAGATCGACTCAGAAGGGAGAAGGGAGGAGTCATACTTCTTGTGTTTTGTTTATAGGCTACCCTTTAAGAAACAAATGCTGGAGTCGGGTGAATCAGGCGCACATGCACTCTTTTCCTGAAAGATGCACCCTCTGTTACCCAGCCAGTGTACTTGTACACCGATATTGAGCATCCTCCTCTCCCTTAAAAACCTCAAGGTCTATCAGTGCACCCAGCCTAGTACACCGCCACGCTAGCCACGCTCCCCGATCAGTTTGTGGTTGGATTCCCCCTTGGGGTCACTTTTGGGTTGGGCAGTTTCTGAGGAAGTATGGAGCTGTCCTGTTCACTCGGTACTGACAGTAAGTAGACGCTATGTTTGTTTTAGGCCAATCGGATCTCCGGGTAGAGTCACGTGACTACAGTCTCCAAGGTAGAGATAAGACAGAGGACGGCACCTGCCTGCAGGCCAAGGCCACGGATAGCATCTACTGCCTCATTAACTTTGGGTGGAACTTTCAGGAGGATATACGAGTAAGTGACAAATCCTCTTGTCGTGTTCACTGTTGGGATGCCCATGAAGATAAGCCTTTGCGAGGGCACCCTGGGGCACCCCCCTATTGACCTTGAAAGAGCTGCTATTTTCCTACTCCACTGTTTACCTTCCTCTCCCTAAGCTGAAAGTGTGGAAGAAGGTGCGCAGTCGCCGGACCAATCAACCGGAGGCTTTTTTTATCCCTTGACTCCGCTGTCTGGGCGCGGGTAACGGCAGGAGAGTGATAAGGTGGTAAAGGTTTCACGGATGACGTACTAGCTCTTTCTGATCCCGGAATGTCTGCTTCCTGGCCTAGTTTCTTGTGTGTTGTGCTGCGAGCAGCGGGACGGCCGGAGATTTCGTCCGCGACATTGTATTCGAGTGTACCAAGGCTTCCAGTGTTTGAAAACCCCTACACGTGTATCGGCAATAAGAGATGTCTTCAGAAAAGCCCAAGAAATTTCTGTGATCCGTTTAGTGTATGGTTGAGCAAATTACTGATTCTGCCTCATCGTGTTGAATCTTCACGAACCCCTTGCTTTTCGTTTTTGTGTTTGTGTGGTTGTTCTGCAGTTCCCGTGTCGACATATATCTCGGATTACATATTTCAAGTCCGGTATTTTCATCGTAAGTGCGCTGCAACCTACTCCTTTCAACAATTGACCATTCCGTCCCGGATTACCTCTAGAATTTGGCAGTGTCTATTTCCTAGCAGCCGGGAGATTGATTTTTCGAAATTTTATCGGCAGTTGCCTGCCATTAGCTGGCTACAAACATGCGACAAATGCACGTAGAATACTGACTTTCTTATTCTCCCGGCGTTTTGTGAAAACACGTCTCATGTGCACCTCGAAAGGCTCGAGTCCACCAGGGATAGCCACAACATTTTTTTGCCGCATGCAGTTCCGCAGATTACGGTCCCGTCTAAGAAGTGTGCTGATGCGATCGTCACTAAGCAGTTAGACACTGCGCGTTAGTTCAGCACTTTGAACGGCCACGTTCTAGTTCGGTATAGTCTGTGAATTTAGAAACAGCCGAGTATCTGAATGGCCTGTCCAGCACAAGTCGCACCACTTGCTACCCCACCGGTCGAAATATATGTTCGTCGTCTCTTGTCCCGAATTCGTATTATATTTTTTGTCAAATCAAGTTTACGAAAAAGTTGTGCAGTTAATTTGGCATCATCTAATTGTGTGCTGTTTGTTCAGTGGCTTGCGGTAGGAGCTAGAATGCACAAACGGCGAGCAGCCCATACGCACCACGCTGTACATGGCTACAGTGCGTGCGTGGGGTTGGGGAGGTATCGCGCGCAGCGTGTGAGTAGACAAATTTAAAACTCCCCTACCGTTCTGACCTTCCACTCACTGCCTGCTAGGCCACGTGGTCTGTAGTGCCGCCGACTGCACATCCTAGAGCGTATCGCTAACCACTGCACTGCAGCTGGGGAGCAGTAATTTGAATTCCAGAATTTGAAGCACTTGCTTGTGTCTCGTAGTGCTGCCTCTCGCGGAAGCAATATGTATATTTGTGTTTCCGATTGTTTTGCGCTCTATGGTTTTGCTTTTGGGCGGAGACTTAGAGGCAAATTCTGGCACTGGAATAACTGAGCATCTGGCAGCCATAATGGAAGACCGAGCGGCATTAGCAGCAAGCTTACAATATATTGAGGAAAAACTGGAGCAGTTCGCTTCAGGAAGGAGCAAGAGACTTGATTCGATCAAGGAACAATTAACGACGTTCACTTGGTCGGCACGGAAGATTGATTGATCTGAGTCATCTAAAGAAATATCAAATAAGCAGGCCAAAATCTTGACTGGTAAGGTAGTTAACGTAGAAAATCGTAGCCGACGTAAGACTTTAATCTTCTATGGAAATCACGGGGAAGATAATGAGACAATTTAAAAGTAACTTTACTAGTAAAGAATGTGACTAATGTAACCAGTGTTGTACGTATACACACTTAGATACAAGAATGGCTGAACAAATCACGTCCAGTTATCGTTAAATATCAGGACATAGTGCCTCCCAGAGAGTTCAATCAAGTCGATGCCGACTCGTTGCCAAGGGGGTGTTTGGCTTGGGCGTATGTTTACTACAACGAAAAATCCAGTTCATGAGAAACTAACGGAGACTGTAAAGTGCATACGTGTATTTCCGTGTCTGAAGATTACTCGCGACGAATCCAGATTAAAAAGAAAAAGAACTGCCGATGCAGTAAGTTAAGTTATTAAAACGCCCGAGGACTAAATTTTTCTGCGGTACGATAAGCTGATTATTAATGGTGAGGCGTATATTTGGCTACAAGAAAATAATGCAAGAACTAAGTTATCCCAGGCTCGACATGAGAACCCACGATGACATTTGATTTATCAATAACGTCAGCATGAAGTAATAAAATAGATTTTATTGAAGAGACATTGCCTGCTTATTCTCCAGACATCATGGTTGTCACTGAGAAGTGGCTGCAGCGGAAAACTTCTGATCTGTACCCCCCACAGCATAACATTCTTAGGAAAGACAGGCTTTGAAGAGGTACTAGTGTAGCTATATTTTATAAAACATCCGTACCGCTTATGTCTGTCTCTGTCTCAATTGACCATCAGTTTTTGTTATACAAGATTAATGTACGGAAAGGGTCTCTTCCATGGACTGTAAAGTATGTAGACCAACATAAATAGCGACCTAAATATTTTTTATTCAGCATGTTAAAAGTTTAAGTGTTTTTATTATCTCCTTAGATGTTAATCTACAATGTGTTGACCGGAAAAGCTCAATCTGACTAACCCGGATCGTGTGCATAGGGAATCTTTGGTTAATCTCAGCTTTTACAGAAATTTGTTTCCAATAGTGAACTTTTCTACCAGAGGCGTGTCACTATTAGATCTTGTTTTCATTAGCGACAGTATGACCTGCCAATATTTAAAAGGAGACAACCATAAAATGGTGCTTGATTTAATATTTTTGGAAAAAAATCCGATTTCTCGACCCGATGTTTTATACTTTTTAGATTTTTTAAAAAGCTGATAATGTTTACAATATATTTTTTATTATTTTTTCTCGACAGAAAGAAGCGACTCTCCGTTAAACGTGCCTCGCACACTAAAGCTTATGGTAAAGTTTTAAAATTGCAGTAAGTAATCGTGTATGAAATTGTGAGCCCCACTGGAGTACAGTAACAAGTGTTCGTCATCTGTGAATCAATAAAAATTTTGCGTATAAAGCGTGGAATTGCCCGAGCGAGGAGGACGTCCAAGTTCAATGGGACTGAATAATGTCGTCACCTTCTTTCAAAACTGAATACCCTACTTAAAAACAAAATTTTGGGAACTATTAGAATTCTTGTAATACCCTTCGTTCCCTCAAAATAAAAGCAACCAAAAAGTTTTGTCGTTATATTTCTCCTAAGGATAATTTATTTGTACCGAATACCATATGCGCAAATCAGTTTCATTCTTTTTTCAAGTAAATCTTTACTGATGGCGGTCGTGTCTTCCAAGTTTTTGAGTCATCACACACACACAGAAAAACAATCATTACTTGTTATTGTTTCCATGCCCAAAAGTGCTTTCAAAATTACTTATGATTGCTTTTCGACCGTACTTTTGCTACTAAGTTCTGGTGATGTTGAGATGAACCCGGAACCTCTTCCTCGTTCCGAGGCTCTTCTGGATGTATAGTGTTTGCCCGACGAGCCCTCCGAACAGATGGCTGTATTATTCAATCATTTAAAGGATCTTCAGGCGCGGTCGATTCCGTCTGCAAGGAGTCAGACTGACTTGGCGGCTGACGTAAAAGCATTCAAGGCTGGACAGAAAAGCATTGAAACTAAGATAAGATGTGTTAGAAAAGATTGGACGAATCAGAAGAGAAAACAAATTCGCTCGATTAGTTTGGTCAAGATATCGCTAGCGTTCAAGACAGTAAAAACCTTCAAAGCTCAGCATGACTCGTTGCATTTGCGTCTTGACGAACTGAAAGACCTGGCGCGACGGGATAATTTTATTTTTCGTGGCATTCCTGACTCACTTGAAGCGTGGGAGCAATCTGAGACAAAAGTTTAAACGTTCTAGCAGGAGTAATTGACACCTTTCCCGAGAATTCAATTGAGCGAGGTCATCACTTAGGGCCCATATTTGCCGAATAAATCTCGCCCTATCATAGTTAGACTATCTGGCTACAAGATAAGAGACAGGATACTTTCCGCGCGTGCAAAACTGAAAGAAAAAAACGTTGCCGTAAGCGAAGGTACCTCGCCCGCCACGCGCTACGCTCGAAAGAAACTTGTCGACTTGGCTAAAAATCAACCCGGGGTACCTCCCTTTTAGCTAAGATACAACAAGCTTGTCTTAAACGAAAAGCAATACATCTACGCTGCCGAAACTGATAACGTGGTAGAACGTATGCCCAAAGCAACACAAGACAACCCACAGCCCAGTTGTTCAAAACACGCAATGACCCAGCCAGCGGGACGCGAGGGGCAGTAAATGCTCCTTACCTCATGCATCGATTTTCTTTTTTTGCAATATTCGAAGTGTTATGAATAAAGCGATTCTTTAACTTCTGTCATCGATACATGCATTGCTGATTTCATCGTACTAACCGAGACCTGGCTGCATCCGCAATTTCGTGGTCAAAACGTTTTCCTATCTGTTCGGCATTTCTTGATTTATCGCTGCGACCACACACAGCGACATGGTGGCGGTGGTTTGCTGGCAATTTCGAAAAACTTTCCAGCCCAGTGTATTTTTATTCTTTGCGACCTTGAGATTGTTTGGGCTGTCAATGGATTAAGTAATATGAAAATCATTCTTGGTGTTTGTTATCGACCTCCCACGTTTTCCTCCGATTTTGTACATGAACTTCATGATGTAATTATTACAATTTCTTCTCGATACTCCATGCTTCCTTCATTTCTGCTTGGATATTTTAACATTCCGAATATATCATGGACCAGTGAACCGCCCAGTATACACCCCGTCTCCTGTTTAGCCAATGAATTCTTGAACTTGTGCTTTGCATTTTTGTTTACACAGAATATTAAGCAACCCACGAGGACAACAGAATCTGTCGTGAACACCCTTGATCTTTTTTTGACATCCCAGCCTGATCTTGTGTCCGAGATTAGTTGCTTTCCTGGCTTAAGAGATCACTGTTTGCTTACTTTCCAGATTTGTTTGTCGCGACCAAAGAACCTTAAAAAGACTAAAACTATTCGTAACTATACAAAGGCAAATTTTGAATCATTTAATTAAGAACTGTCCATTTTTATCGATAATGTTTTCAATAGCTTTGATAATCGCACTGCACAAAATATTTGGGATATTTTTGTAGCTTAAGTGAGTGATTTTGATTATAAAAGCATTCCAACTTTTACCATCATATCTAATAGTATTCTCCGTGGTATAGACGGAACCTCAAGCGTTTATAAAACAAAAAGAAGCGCTCATATAGATCAGCTAAACTATGTTGTAATAGTGCCCGCTGGGGTGCTTACAAACATGCCTCCGACCAATATTTAGCTGCACCAAAAAATGCTAGGGAAGAATTTTTTCAAAGCACTTTGCCACCAATGTCGCAAACGACATTAGAAAATTTTGGCGTGTTATACAACCAAAAGATGAGGATACGATAACTTTAGCTGACAGCACTGGAAACGTAATTCCTTCTAGCCAGTGAGCATTGGTGCTGAATGAAGTGTTTCATGCAACTTTTCTGCAACTTCTGGTGTCCCGATACCCCATGCTTATTTCTTTAACTATCTTGTCACGTCTCCCATACTCATTGAAGCTGTTGGTGTAGAGAGTCTCATTAGATCACCTAAACCTTCTTCGTCTCTTGAATCCAATTAAATTAATACCAAGTTTTGAAAAGAACACCGCGTCTATTCTTGTATTATACTTTCTCAGATTTTTCAGCAGTCTCTTGGCAACGGTTATCTTCATAGACAATGGAAGCCCGGGAAGGTGATACCACTCCATTAGTCAGGGAGCAAGTTGTTTCCTTTCAATTACGAACCGATTTCACTAACCAGCATTCCTTGTAAACTTCTTGAGCACATTCTGTTTTCGCATCTCGTTACATTTCTTAAATCTAACTGCGTTTTCACACCTTCACAGCATGGCTTCCGCAAAACTTACTCCAGTGAAACTCAATTGGTATCATTAATGCATAAACTAAACCTTATTCTTGACCATTCCTCATTAGCCGATTGAATTTTTTTAGATTTCTCTAAAGCATTTCACACGGTATGCCACAAACATTTACTATATAAACTGCGCCAACCTAACCTTGATCAAGAACTTCTCGCATGGATTAAATGTTTTCTTCTTGACCGTTCACAGTTTGTTTCAGCTAGCAACTCTTACTCGCAGCCAACTGGTGTTCACTCCGGTGTGCCGCAGGGTTCTGCTCTTGGTCCTCTCCTTTTCCTTATCTACATAAGTGATCTACCTTGTTGTGTTTATTTTAACATTCTCATGTTTGCCGATGACTGCGTGATTTTTCGTGAAATAACTTGTGATGACGATATAACTAACCTTGATTCGGACCTTAATGCCATCTCTGAATCGTGCAAAGCATGGTTCATATATGGCATTCTTAATCTTAATAAATGCAAATATATGCGCGTATCTACAAAAGCAAAAAGTTTTCCCACACTACTTTCTAACTCACAGTCCCCTTGATGCCATTACTTCTTACAAATACCTTGGCATTCATATTGCAGCCGATCTCACCTGGACCACTCACAGCCCGTATGTTATTAACAACGCTAAAAGAATGCTTGGATACATCGGACGTAACTTCTTAAAATCCTCTTCGTCCTTAAAAGTTTTGTCACATAAAACACTAATCCGTACAAAACTTGAATATGCTTCATCTGTTGGGATTCTTACCAAGAAAACTTAATAGGTTCACTTGAAAAAGTTCAAAATAATTTAGTTCGTGTTATCGAGCTAAAGTTTTGCCAGCTTATGCTGGCAAAACTGCCAGCATAAGCTATATGAAATCTAACCTCAACTTACCAACTCTAGCATGTCGCCGTAAATTATTTCGAGTATGTCTATTTCACAAGATCTTTCATCGCCCATATCCGCGTCACGATCTTATTTTACTTCCCCGTATATTTAATAGGTCGGATCATGCTCTTAAGGTTAGAATTCCATTCTGCAAACAAACTTATGAAATGTATTCCACTCCCCTCTATAATAATATAAATAAGTAAATAAATAAAGAAATAAACGAAGTGAATCGAATCGACGATATATGTGTAACTGAAGAGAAATCTTATAATTTAGTATTGAAGAAATTGGATACTGAGAAAATGGCGGGTTCGCATAGGCCACATAACGCTGTACTGGAGCGTTATGCTGAATGAGTCTAAATATTTACGATCTTGTCTAGAGTCTTGCTTGAGCGGAGGTGGTCAGGCTGACCCTGCCTGAGACCCGCGAACAAAACCACTAAATTTTCAAGAACCACATGGAAGAGGAAAGCCAGAAAAGTGGTTGTGGGGGGGGGGGACCTTTTCCTTGAACAATAAATGAAACTTGAACAACTTTAGATCTATGCCAGTCAAAATCCTTCCAGCAGTACGTAAAGTAGCAGTACCACCATACTACCTGACCGAAACCTGTCTTTCAGTTTAAAACGCGTTCCATCTGCTTTTTGTGGGAAGTGCTCGCATGACCAGAAGGGAAGCAGGGGGTTAACACGCAAAGAGCCGCATGCGGATCGCGAACCGCAGCTAGGCCATTCCTGCTCTTCAACATGCAGTTTTACCAGGCGACTTGAAGAGAAAAAGATCATTCCATCACATACGGAGGGAGATTCGAATGCAGCTTCAATCTTAAGGCCCATTTCTTTATCGTGCACAATGTGTAAATTATTAGAACATATTGTCTCCAAATGAGAAATGATGAGGCGGAGAATAAATGAAGAAACTAAACGTTTCACGGTGCGAACTTGAGCCAAAAAAAAAAGGAAAACAGCAGATAACGAGAGAGCGTCGCGGGTGTCGAAATCGGCGTAACAATCGCGCATTGGGGCGAGACTGACTGCGCTCGCCATGAGGAGCACCCATGGGGGTTCCTGAAACATTCAGCATAGAACTTTCGGCGCATAGATCATTCGGAACTTGATCAGACGACAAGGCTCTCGAACTTGCGAGCACGCAAAGTTGAAAGAATAAATAGAAGAACATTTCGCCGACAGGAATCGAACCCAAACCTTCCGCGCAACAGTCAAGCGGGGTAACCACTCGGCAACTCACGCCCTCGCTTGGCGACGCGCGTGGCAATATATAGTTCACACATATTTCATCTCACCTGGATAAGCATATTCTTATTCTTAACAACCTGCACGGATTTAGGGGGTTGCTCTCCATCAAAATAAAGCTAATTGAATTCACCAAGAAATTGACCTAACAATTAATGAGAAGGGGAAAACCGATGTAATAATTTCAGAGTTTGCTAATGCTTTTTGGCGAGTTACCTCATTCCAAATTGTTAGCTAAACTTCACAGCATAATTAAGAACACCTAATTTGTCAATCAAATAACTGCTTACCTAACAGATAACATGTCTATTACAGCCAACATAATTCGAACGAACTTTTCGTGTCTTCTAGTGTATCCCAAGAGACAGTGCTTGGGTCGTTTTTGCTTTTGTTTTACACAAATACAACAACGATTGCCACTTATGTTTTCTCCGAATGTTTGCAGATAATTCTCTCATATATAAAAAATGCGTAAAACCAACGAAAATGAAAAACTGCAGAAAAAACTTATTGCCATGGAAGGCTAGAAAAAATTACGAAAATAAATAAACTATAATAAAACTGATATGACGACTAGATTATGTAAAAAAATCTATTTCGATTTCATAATATACTACAGGGTGATTCAATGAGAGGCCAGGCTCTTTAAATCGACCGCAAAATTCGGTTCCTTGACCTATCGTGCTACGGCTTTGTGCAGCGTTTCCCACAGATGGTGCATTTTTTTTTTTTTTGTAAAATTAGCAAAGAGCGAACTTACCAAGAGGAAAAAGTAAAGAAAGAAAAAGGCTTAGCTCCTATGGAAACGCAGCGACGCCACCGGTCTTCAAACAACAGGGCGCCGTTTCGCACGGAAGACAAGAGATGGCGCAACGAACGAGCATACGGCGCTGAGAGCCTGCGTCTTTAGCAGACGAACTTTTCGACTCAAAAGCGGCGCGCGTTCCGCAGGCGGCAACAGTCACAGAAAAAAACAAAACAAAAAAAAAAGAACAGGCGCGGTAACAACAAGGAACTGCAGTTTCTTGTCTGCTAAAGGCGCCGGCTCTCGGCGTCGTATGCAATGTTCGTTATCAGCAGTTGGCGCCGCGACCGCTTGCGTCATCTCTTGTCTCCCGTGCGAAACGGCGCCCTGTTGTTTGAAGACCAGTGGCTTCGCTGCGTTTCCATAAGAGCTAAGCCTTTTTCTTTCTTTACTTTTTCCTCAGGCAAGTTCGCTCTTTGCAAATGTAAAAAAAAAATATATATATATATATATGCACCATCTGTTTGCAACTCTGCGCAAAGTCATAGCGTGATAGCTTAAGAAACCGAATTTTGCGGTCGATTTAGAGAGCCTGGCCTCTCCTTGAATCACCCTGTATATATACGAATCGTAAGCGGCGTAGGTGAGCACGATATCTAGGATTTTTGTTTAACGCTGAACTAAACTGGAACAAATATTTAGAAAAAAAAACAGTCAACAAAGTCAGATGCACTTGTTTTGCACTGCGAAGGAAACAAAAATTTGCTTATTGTGAAACTGAGTTCCTTGGCAACAAATGTTTGGTCGAACCTGTCTTAAATTACGCGATCTCAGTTTTGTGCCCGTTCACCAAGAATAAAATTAGCAATGTAGAAGTTATAAAGAATTAGCTTCTCCGTGTGTTTTTAACATTTATAATAAGGTTTCATCACCCATCGATTTAGCAAAAAAAGCTTAATTTCCGTAATTAGAGTTAAAAGTTCTAATTTGAGAGATTGAGAACTTTTTTTATACTATAATGAACAGTTCCATTCACATGTTTAGCTTTGATTATTTAAAAACACTAGTATCCGGGTCCTCACGGTTAAATATTTTCCGAGCTTTAGAACAATGCAGGTTGAACGACTGTTTTAGATGATTTCTTACCTGGGACAATTCAAGAGTGGAATCATTTAGCAAATGACTTCATGACTTTTAACTTACTTCTTTAACCTTGAAGAGGCTATGCGGAGCGCAAGTTCGTCTGATTCTTGCTTAGGTCTTGTAGTGACGCCAGAACGCCGAGCTCCGATCGGATTTGATTGCAAGAATAGTTGGTAGACCTCAGTGCTAGATGCATTTAGGTATATCTACTATCCTTTCAATCGGAGTCAATCACAGCTCGGCGTTGTGGGGTCACCGCAACACTTAAGCAAGAAGCAGTCGAACTTAAGCTCCACAGTGAGTTACACTTTGAATAGGTTTTTTTTTTTTTGGTATGCTGCTGTTTCGCCTAGTCTTTGTATTTTTGAAACAAAACCATTTCTATAACAGCTCGTTCAGTGGAGCTGGTATCATTTCAATCACGCGTCGCGATACTGAAACCAATCACGCGTCGCGATGCTTCGCGTGATTGGTTTCAGCCGGTGATAGTTATCCTACAAAGAGGAGAAGCACCGTGACGATGCACTTTTGGCGATCTTTGATTGGCTCCATTGAATTGTATCGTTGATTGCGGTCGGTTCTAAAGAAAAACGAAGTATAGACCTTTGCATCCCTTATCACTTCGGCAAAAAATGCTGAGTCACTGAGCGTTGGAGGCGAGCGCAGCGTCCGATATAGAGCACACCAGGAGCCCTAAACTCGTCAAACACAAAGTTGGAGCCGAAAGTTCGCGGAGCGCGCTGATTGGACGTCCGCGACAAAAACGCGAAGTCATCGTCGTGGTTGCCCAATCGGTGCGCTTCGTCAACGCGAAGTCATCGTTCATTGTGTTTGACGAGTTTAGGGCCCCAGGAGGCCCTAAGCTGGACGCTTGGCGAAAACGACAGCGAGAAATCTGACGGCCGCGATTGGCCAACGCCACACTTGACCTTGGTGCAGGCCAATCATAGCCGCCGAATTTTTCGCCGACTTTTCCGCCAAGTGTCCAGATTAGGGCCCCAGATCAGCGCATTCTCAGAGGGCGTTACACAGCCCAGCAGACAAAGATGGCAGCGCGCAGAAGGCGATTTTCGCAAAGGTGTATAGAGTTGAAGCGTCGGATCCTTGGAGTGCAACGATTGTCAGTCGTGACTCCATGTATGAGCGCACCAAAAGTAGACACATCCTGTTCGCTTTACCGCATGAAAAGGAAGCGAAACGTCACGGCGCGCGCTTATCCTATATAAATTATTTTTACCTTTTATTAAAACGTGTTGACTTCTTGTTGACTGTGATTACTTTCCTTTGACTTTGATTTCCTGTTGACACGGTGAACAGAAAGTTGTTGATTTTGTGTTAAAGCTTTTCTGAAGCTTTTTTTTCCGCCTGAGTCAAAAGAAAAGCTGTTGACCTTCACTTAGCATTACGTAGATTTTTTTTACTGACTTCATGTTAACAGTGTTATCAAAAAAAGACTGCATATGCTCTGTTTACCCCGTGTTGAAAATGTTCAGTTGACTCTCTGTAGCCAGTGTCAATGGGAAAGCTACATACAGACTTTCTGTTGAAGTATGCTCATCTAGTCAAGATGAACACAGTTTATCTTGAATATATATCAAGAGTCACTAAGTTTCTCCATAGTCTCTGACAAGGTGAGAACGGTAAAGAGGGGCTTCAGTTGTCCCGCCTTCAGCGCGAGCCTTCTACTCTTGACAACGCTTCGCCTTCTCGCGCACCTCGAGTGCGCGCGCGCAGTCAAAGCAAGACGGAAGGCATGGGGCTCTTGCTAGAGACCAGGCGTTGGTAAGACACGCCCTGCCGCTCTCACTTTGTGACTTTAGTGACTTTTTTGACCCTAATAATCTAGTCAACTGCTGCAGAAAAGCAAATTAGCCATCTTTAAGTGGAGCAACTTTCTTGACTCGCTTCTTCCTGAGTAGTGCTATGCAGAGAAGGGATGACATATTTTCTAGAAGCCGACATTTTGGATATTGTTTTAGCAACTACGCGGAATTATTATTAATTGTATCAATGCTTTTAGTGTGAGATAGGGTCCACAAACTTTGAAACACTGTTTTCTTTTAGACCGACTGCCGCGAAGTCAGATACCCTGGAAAACAAACGCGTGAACTTGGTCACTGATGCTTTTCACTGTCACCAAATGTTGCACTAAAGATTGGAACGATAGAGGTAAACATAGGCAGGTATGGCAAAACAACAAACCTGTCAAGAATAAGATCACGGACCTTTCATTGTTCGGTGTATAAAAGCGATCTCCGTTGAACAACGTAGCTTCGCTCTAAGGGTTTGATTTTTTATTGTAATCTTATAAATTACTTCCAGTTGTAATTGATCTAATTCATTCATAATATTTGAATTATGTAATGTAATTCATTGATGCGATGCCGTGCCTCGTTTATCACTACCCCGATTGGGCCTGGTAGTATTATTCGTAAAATTCATAAAATAAATTGAGTGCGCATGGAATTGCTTGGTTTTTAATATCGATGATTCAGGATTTCTATCGCGATTTCTGTTTGTTTCTTTTAATTTGGAACTGTTGCAGGGAACATGACCTAAATAAGATGCTCAATATCCGTATTATTGGGCAGGAGATCGAACTACAGGGTATGCTTTATCGAGCTTGTTGTCCATACAGCCGGGTGTTTACTGACACAGCATAACAATGATCTCGCCTAGCACGGTCTGGGCATGAGCGCGTCGCTGTGACTAGTCCTTTGATGTTACGAGACCTTCGAATCGTCGTCTTCGATATCTCTTATCAAACACAAACAAGACAATTCGGTTTGTTGTCCCCACCGCTGAAGCGTAACGCTAGGCGCGGGACTGTCTGATCTCCTCCCCGATAGATAATTACGTTTCATGTGGAAAGCAATTGTGATCTTATTTTGACGATGATAGCCGCGTTGTAGCCAAAGTGTTTGCAGTGGATATTGGGGGTGTGAATTCCGCAAGGTCGCCGTGGCTCGGAAAAGTAGCAGATAAATTTAGTGGGGAAAACGTCTCATCAAAACGTCCTTGTGGTAACGTGACGTCGCGTAGCACCACGAGATCACGACACGTCACGCAACACCGTGACGTCTTGAGAAAACGTATCCCTTTGAAATCCCGTGACTTTATGGTTAGTGTGCAGTGCGACTGTGCCTGTACCGTCTTTTACGGACTGTAGTTCACGCTGTTAATTAAGTCGGCTGGAAAAATAATTTTAGAATAGGCCGCATCAGGTGCATTGTCTGCACCTGATT
Organism: Ixodes scapularis; assembly: GCF_016920785.2. NCBI lineage: Eukaryota > Metazoa > Arthropoda > Arachnida > Ixodida > Ixodidae > Ixodes > Ixodes scapularis. The sequence goes on along the minus strand of NW_024609837.1, from coordinate 89,222,389 downwards.
TCTTGTTGGCATGTAGGGCATACTCCTACATAGCAACAATTAACAAATACCAGCTGTTTTCTGTTCTTTTATTTAGCTGTCAGAGAAGTTTGTGTTGCACATAAATCATAATTAACATTCCCCGCTATTAAGAAACTTTGTCACGTCACATCTCGACATAATGACGAAACGTCATAATGACGAGATGGCACAGCAATATCGCCAAAAACACAACAGATAAGCCTCTTCAATTCATTGTAAGCCAGGTATTGCTGCGAAACCCTCTTGCAGTCACATCATCCTTGCTGACCGACAACGCAGTGATCGCAAGATCGCCGCACGTGCTCCGCCAACCGGAAACACCTCACCGGTCTGGGACGGATGCGACGTCATTCCGGTTGCAGCACCCCTGCCAAGTTCTGCATAATCGATGCCGCAAACACAGCTTTCTTCAGAGGTCATGGCAACATCGCCAAGAACATATCCGATATCCCTCTTCTATTCATTGTAAACCAGGTATTGATTTGGAACGCGCTGGCGGGCACATCATCCTTGCAGACCGACAACGCAGCGATTGCAAGATTTCCACACCTGCTGCACCAACCGGAACCACCTCACCTGCCTGTGACGAACGTTACGTCATTTTGGTTGGCGGCGGCCCCTGCCAAGTTCTACATAAGCGATATCCCAACCACGTATTCCTTCAGGGGGCAAGGCCATATTGCCAAGAACACAACTGATATGTTTCTGCTGTTCATTGTAAACCGCGTGTTGCTGTGGAACGCGCTGGCAGCCAGGTCTTCCTTGATGACCGACAACGGAACGATTGTAAGATGGCCGCACGTGGTGCACCCACCAAAACCACCTCACCGGTCAGAGACGGATGGGACGTCACTTTGGTTGGCACCTCCCCCTGCCAAGTTCTACATAAGCGATGCCCAGCCATGGCTTCCTTCAGAGGGCACGGCCACATTGCCAAGAGCAGAACTGATATGTCTTTCTATCCATTGTAAACCAGGTTAGTACGTACTGCCACTACGGTGGCCTAAAAACCAGTAATAGATTTGTTGTTGTCGTGCCGTCACCTAAAGTGTTTTGGAGCAATATCGGAAAAAAATATAAGGCTGCTTATTAACCTGCTGCTATTACTGCTATCTGTTGACGTAGAACAGAACCCTGAACCTACCATTGACGGATCCCTTTAGAATTTGTTGAATGGACAGGCCGTCATAACCGATGAAATTAGGGAAGTCAATGGGAGCCAAACTCGACTGGAAATCAAATTTGTTAAATTTTCGGAAATAAAACGGTTAGAGGAAGAATTGCAGTCCCCGAAATCCTATGAAGACATCGTTCATACTTTTAAGAACAGACTGGAAGAGAGGCAAGAGCAATTCGTAGACCCAGAGGAAGGAAGTTAGAGAGATAACCTTATTGCTTTCGGCGTTCCTGAAAAGATAAATGAGTCGAAAAGAGAAATAAATCAAAACGTGCGTAGTTTGGCGAAAAAAGCTGACCAGCTTGAACATATCGTGTTGTCATACAGCCCAGATGCCCTTGCTGTCACCGAGACTTGCCTGCGCAATGACGTAGTTGGTAGCGAGATTGTTCTACCGAATTATAAAATATTTTGTGAGGATAGAGGATCCCGTGGCGGTGGCGTGTAGTCGAAGTGAAGCATGACACTGAGTGTTGTTATTCTGTTGAGCCAAATACCCTATTATTAAAGTCTCTTTTACCGGTTGAAATGGTATAATAACTTCATTACTGTAGCTGCGGTGTATCGTCCACCCGGCGCAAATATATCTTTTACCAAATATTTATAGCATTATGTTGAAGCCAATATAAAGCACGCATCAAATGCAATATTGGAGGGTGATTTTAAGGTGCCAGACATCAACTGGGAGAATCTAGGCCCAGGAGGGAACGATGTACAACACTCCAAAATTCTTCTGGACCTTGCTTTCAACTTTAATTCGACGCAAGTTGTCAGGAAAATACAAGACACGGCAGAACAACTGACACCACTAGAGATCGGATATCTGTACTAAAATATATAGCAAATTATAATGTTTCTGTGTACAACGGCGTACCAGACCGTGACTTAGTCTCTTTGATTTGCCATTTAAACAAAAAAGCACCGTCAAAAGAACCTTTCGAAAACCTTCTAAGGAACGTCGAGAATGCGAGTGATGTCAATATCCTAGACTACCGTGAAATGGCTTTGAGTGGTTTTAACCAGAACACGCCGGTAAACAAAACATGTAAAGATTTTAAGCGTATAATTAACCATTGTATTAAGTACTACGTTCCCCTGAAATCAACTAAAAAGAAGCACAACACAATGGTTACAAAAGAAATTTGGCATTTAAAATGGTGGATAAAGCGAAAGTGAAGGAAGAAGCCAGTTAATAGGCAGGAAGTTGAACGACATTCTAAAATATCAAAGGAACGCCTACGCATTTCAAAACAACATTTTGTTTTTGTTACTATATTGAATTTCATTAGGTCATATCCAAAGGAGTTTTTGGCGGTATCTCTCTGCAACGAAGAAGCCCTTACCTAGCCTAGAAGTTGATGGGCAAGTTATCAATAATCCAAAAAGCACAGCTAATGTATTTAACAATTTCGCCCAGTCGGTTTTCATTGCTAGCACGCCCTGTCTTCTTGTTGAATACTTAGTTGATGATGATGCTAGAGACAGTGCACGCACCATGGCATACATTTTCATTTCAGAAGAAGGAATATTTTCTCTTTTTGGTTACAAATTAAAGTTAACAAATCTGGGGGGCCCGATAAATACCAAACGTATTCTTAAAACAATACCCCTTGGGGGTTAGAAATACTTATTGCTAAAATTTCGAGCCTTTTTATTACAAAGATCGGTTACTTCCGACCGACGCTGCGCAATGGGCGTCCTTTTACTTTAAAGCTGATAATAAATCATCGCTTGCAATTATCCATCCAATATATCCAATATATCCATTTCTATAACAAGCACTTGTAATATGATGGAGCGTGTGGTATCAAAATTATTATACGAGTATTTGGAATACAATAAATTTCCCTACATCAACCAACATGGCTTTCGACATAGGCCTTTCACAGTTACTCAACTAAGTCAATCCATTTACGACTTTTCCAAATGTACCGATAAAGAGGAGAAACCGACGCAATATTTCTAGATATGTCAAAAGCCTTTTTCGAGTTCCATACAGTTACCTTACTAATAAAATGAAGATGATTGGGGCCAGTTTAGAATTGGTTAATTGGATAACAGCTTATATGGCGGAAACAACACGCTTTGTCAAAATAAATATCAACGCTTCTAATATTTTGTCGGTATCATTGGGCGTGCCACAGGGCTCCGTTTCATGCACGGTATCGTTTTTATCATACATAGATGACATAGCGGAAAACATTGACGATTCCATCGCACTGCGGTTATATGCGGATAACTGTTTCATCTAGACTAATGCAAAAAAAGAAAGACGTTTTAAATTCTCTGTAATGCCAAATTAGAGCACAGTTCTTGGGGAGGAGGAGGGGAGGATATGTCCCTGCTCCCTCTCCGTACCCTTCGTTCCTCCTCTCCTACTCCCCTCCCATTTAGATGGAAATTTGCGCTAAGGTAACCCAAAACTTCCTCGCTAAATATGTCCGCTAAATGTAGCGGGAGATTCGCAAACATTTTCCCGCGAAATCTAGCGGGAAAATTTGTGAAAATTGCCCCCCTAAATTTAGCGCGGAAACTGAAGTGGTGTTGAGGTCACGTGACGTTACTTTTCCCGCTGAATTTAGCGGAAATATTTCCGCTAAATTTAGCGTAACGGAACGCTGCGTGATACGCGATGCGACACCATAATGACGTCACAAATGGCGTCATGTGTGACGTCACGACGAAAGAAGTTTCAGGCTAAATTTAGCGTAAAAAGTTCCGGCCACATTTAGCGAAAAATGTTCCCGCCATTTTCAGTGGGAAAGTTTTACTCTCGTGACGTCACACGTGCCGTCGCGTGAGACGTTATAATGGGAAGGTCACATAATTCAACGCGCGATTACGCCTACGGCGAATCCGACGCCGACACCGCTCAAGCCGTAAACGGGCGCCTAAGAGCTGCGCTCTAATACTCGGAAAGGTCGAGTTAACCTAGAAAGCACACTTCACAAAATCTGGTTGTAACGCCAAAAATAGGTAGTGGCGAATAGTACTTTAAAAAAGCGTGCTATTGCAGCTAATAAAAATAATAAGCTGCCTTATCTATACACAGTGAATGTATTAAACTTGAAAGAAGTGGCTAGTTAAAAAACCTAGGAGTAACAACTAAAAAAAAATATATAAAATGGGGAAAATACGTCGACCACATCTGCTGTTCTGAGAAACGCACACGAGGATATGTGAAACAAAATTTAAAATCTGCAGTAACGAGTATTAAGTCGTTGATTTATAAAACTTTCGTACGACCGATACTAGAATATGCAAGCATAATATGGAACCCTTATACAAAATACCACATACGAAGGCTAGAAAAGGTTCAAAGACTTGCCCATATTGCTATATTCTCTCCAGTATAAACGAACTGACTCTGTTAGTGAAATGTTAAAACAACTTGACCTTACACCTCTTTCCGGTAGGCGTTGGAACGCTAGACTTATGTAAATATTTATGTTGTATCATGGTCTATTTAAGATTGAACATAAAAAATACCTGAAGCCTCGAATAATTCCTGCATTAGGAAATAGTCACTGCAAAATAATCGAGCCCATTCAGAGTAGAACAACGTGTTTCATTCACAATAAATGAATGGAACGTTCTTCCCCAGGAAATTGTTAATTCAGATTCTCTTGTAGGTTTTCTTCACCAGCTAGAGCGCTTTTATAAGTGTGTTTCTGTGATTAGCATGCAGTTCGTGAAACTTCTATAAAACCTGATAATTGAGAACTGTGATTTTAGAGTACATATATTGGTTTGAAAGAGCAATCATAGGAGTGGCGGGGGTTTATGAAGTGTAAATTCACGTTCTTTTATAATATTTGAATGAATATGTCACTTGGCTTGTGTTGTTAATGATTGCCGCTGTTTATCCTTAGATTGTTATCTCTGTCGAGATTCCTTCTCGTGTAATGACCACAAGATGGGTTACAGCATTGTTAAATAAATGAATAAATGAGCGATATAGGAAAAACAAATCCTTGAGCTGTCCACATGAGAAGGTCGGCCGCATGGTGTCAAAAGTTCAGATTTCAACATGAAAATATTTTCCCCAAAAGAGCAGCGAAGTTTGCAGGGCCACGGCTGTCGCCCCAGTTCGTCTGCAGGAAACCCAAAGCTGCTCGTCGCACTGCAAACACATCGGCCGAATGACAGGCCGCACACACTGTCTGAGGTATGGCTATTTCTTGTATGAAGGTCTTAATGGTCATACAAACAATGTTTGGAGACAGGTCCAGATGGAGCTTACATACGCACGGAGCAGACATGCTTCGATCATGCCTGACGCGTGTCCTCGGATAATGTTTTCACCACGTCTTTTGTATGGCGTGTGTGGGCAGTGTGACTGCGATTTTTGGGTCATCGTAGATGGGAGATAGATCAGCTGAACTTAGCGGTAAAGCGTCCCCTCAAAACGTCACGGTGCTACGTCCTGTCACCTGAAATAATATTTAAAAAGTGCAACGAGACACGGGCGAGGAATTTAGACAGAGACAGAGCGCTAACTTGCAACAGAACTTTATTTCCGCAGTCATCTAGTATATATAACCAGTGTCAACAAAAAAACAAAGCAAAGAAGGAATACAGATACACGCGGTTAAAAGGCAAAAATAGTGTTCCATCGATCATCGACAGCAACAGAAACTGCTCTCCCTCGGTAGAGCAACAGCAGTTCTTTGTCTGTCAATGACATAGAGGGAGTGCTGACACACTACAGTTCCAATCTACACAATACTTTTTCGGGCCTCAAGTAACTCCCGCGTAATCTTGTCTCTCTCTTTGTGTAGAACGTTGCAGTCAGTGAAGACGGGGATACAACCACAAGCCCTGCAGTGCACATTTCTCTGTCTATCTTCTTGTCCGTGTTTCTTTGCTCTTTTTAAATATTACGAATCACTAACTAGCCCAACTTTCCAGCCCTGTTGGGTGACACCACAAAATCAGGTGACCTTACTGTTAATGTGCAGCCTGATTGCGTGTATATCCTTGCGCCTTCAGAGTGTCTAGCGCCTTGCAGGACACAAAGAACACCGCCAATTTGTTTCTTGAATTTATTTAAAGATTCGAGACGGCTTGAAGTGTTCACACTTGGAACTCTTGATCCTGCCATCTTCTTCGGGCGTAATGCAAGTCAGAGTGTACTTCCGAGCCTCCCAAAAACACAGGCACGTCCCAAATCTTTTCCGCTCGAGTCACACCCGGCACGGCCGCACTTTATCCCCGCCGCGGGGAAGAGCGAGCACCGACGAATTAGGCGACAAAAAGACCAGGCACAAGGGGTCCGTCGTCGTGATTTATCTGCACGAGTGGCGGCGGGCGTGACCAGCGGCAGGCGACAAAGCGGGCAGCGCCAAATCCGAGCAAGCCACCGGGTGGGTCTAAGCCCCGAAAACGAATTCTTTTCAGGGTACGTCCGGTCGAATGTCGACATACATCTTGAGTCGGCCCGGCACCTCGAGCGGCACTCTGGAGCACTCAGCTGGCTGCTCGGCTTTATGTCGCTTATTGGCACTCCGCGTAATGCGTATTGCCCGTACACTCAGCGGCACTGTTAGCACGAAAAAGCCATAGGGGGTTTACTGAGTTTTTTTCAGACTTCGTATCCGCGTTGTCGGTTGCGCGTTACCTTATTTTTAACGCGGTAACGTACTCCTTAAGTTTTTAAAGCGGTAATACAGAACGTATTTACGTGACTTATTTTGAGTAATGAGAAATTTAGTTACGTTGCTAATTACAACTTTCCACGTCTTCAAAAAAACTGCGCTTCGATTTTCTCTCGTGTGTTTCTAGGCGCCAAGACACGAATTTTCGCCCACATCCTGCATACCTTGAAAATTTTTCCTTTTTTATTTCCGCAAGAACACTCTCTATATACGAATACCCAAACGCCCACGCCCGGTGTCTCTTTGCCGAAAAATGCTGTCACCGTTAAACTAACGCAAAAATCAAAAGTGCTGCAAAATTTGCGTGCGTTATTTTTATTTGTAACTGTAGCGGGTTTCTTTATTTTGTCAGAACGTAGGTCGGTAACGCTTTCTTTTTTGTAGGCAGAGAGTAACGTATTTTTTATTGTTTTTCTTTGTTAACGCCTACAACACAGGTGTTGCCCTACACTCGGCGATATTGTGAGTACGAAGAAGCAATCGCCGGCTTTCAGCGCTTTTCACTTCGTGTTAAAAAGCTGTCATAATTTTTTCATTAGAGATGGAGGGTGTTCGGTTGGAATACAAATATATGCGGTCGAGTTTCATGCCCGCCATTAACCTCCTGAAGTAGAATTTGCAACAGTGCCAAAACCACGTTCGCACTAGCTGTATCGCTTTGTGTACAGAGGGCGACACTGTTAGCGCGAGCAAGCAATCACCGGTTTTTCTTGTTTTTCTCTTGACACCAATGGATGTCATCCTAGTTATTAATGCTACGGAGAGCTCATTTAGTTCTAATAGTTAAGCGATAAAAATTCGTTATCGCTAATATTATTTAGAAGTAAAATGCGAAAATGCACCGATGTCGTGTTCGCGCTAACAGTGTCGCGATATGTACAATCAAACTACTCATTGAAGGTCTTCGGTAGGTCTTAGGTTCACGTCTACAAACTATATTTTGTGCTCTTACTAAGTAAAAAAACATGTAGTCATTAACAGCGTAAGTTACCCTGATATAGTGTGTTTTTTGTGAAGGGCCTAAATGAATCATATAGTTTTTATTACCCTTTAACTCGAATTGTTTGGTTTTGCGCAATATTTACCACGTAGACGCAATTTAGGGGGAGGTGGCGGCCCGCTCTTAGCCGCCCACAGATCAGTAGCCCTGTTCATCCCTGCTGGACTGGCTTGGCTGCTCGGCTGAACAGGCTCCAAGGTCTCCCTGTCGAGACGTCCGGTGCTTCTAGTCTGGCGTCTGTCACCTCGTGCGAGCAGACGCACTTCAGGGCGTCGTCTGCTGTTCCAGCACCGCCTAACGTCGTCTGCAACGGCCTTAAGATGAGGCCATGAAAGCCGCGCGTCGGCTCTCGTTATCGCCTGTGCCAGTCGACTCTTCCGCCACGCCTAAGGCTGTCTGCAACACTCGCAAGACGCGACCATTAAAGCGGCCTTCTAGTGGTTCATCGTGCCCCAAGCACTCTCCAAAACAAACGGCTGTCAGCGTCTGTCGAAGTGCGTTAAAAAGCGACCGCGAGTGCTGAACTAATCAATGAAAACATATGCAGTCGTTGTAGCTTTTCTCTTGCTATTTTTTTTTTTTCGCGTGGCATTTATAAGCAAGGGTGGTGAACGTCATGATGCACACATAAATGCTACCGAAAAATATTCCCTTGGGTAGGTCAGGTGCGGAGCGAAACTTGGGCTACTTTCCTTTCGAAGCGACATGGCGGGAGCGTACCTGGTCCACTTTGATGGGAGGCGAACGCCCGATTGCTTCCAGCCAAATAGCTCGCAAATTCTTACAGATGTAGATATATTCAAGGTATTGAAGCCATGGACGCAATGACGACAGTAGCACAATTCAAGGAGCAGCTGGGCTGATTTAAGGGGAACTCGCATCTTCATTCAGCATCAACACGCGCAAACGAACAAATCAAGCCAGATCAAACAAATAATTTACCTGGGACGCTAGGCGTAGGCCAGTCCCACTACGAATACAAGCACCCCGCACAGCTTTGCCGAAGGCACGTACTTGCGGCAGTTGTTTGCTGCAAACTACGTTGGTTGAGGAGGACTTCCTCTAAACACCCCGGTGAACTGAAATCGGCTCGCACTCAATATAATAAGCGAGCTCAACGAGCTATGCTTGTTGATTAAATCGCAAACGCCAGCAGTCGTGTATTCTATCGTTTGAAGCGGAAAGGGAAAATCCATATTCGAGATAGGTTTGAAAACAATAATGACTGTACAGACACCATGGACACCAACGCTTAGAACCGACTTTAGGCAGTGGAGTGAAAATATCAACAACCACGCTTGCTCGGTCCAAACAAAACACTGTTTTGTGTGACCCGCTCTTGCATTCACAAACGACGTCATGAACCGGCTCGCCTAGCTGTATGTGCTTTCGAAGGATGGCGCAAAGTGGGACGCGAGAGAATAGAGAGCTGCGTTACAGAGAGTGTTCAACTTCTCGATCAGGATCACGTGGTCTATGAGACGCGTTTGTAATACGAGCTGCGAGGGAGGAACGAACGTGTTGATTGTCTGGAAACATCTCTGCCTTTCCGCCTACTTTCCTCCTCGCCACTCGACGACGCAGCGCATGCGCACTTGCGACCAAGGGCCTATGTTGCGCTTTCTGGACTCCCACGGCGACTATAACATAGAACATAGCTTTATTGATAGAACAATCATTTTTCAAAATACAATAGCGAACCGGAATAAGCCTCACCGGGCTTTTGTACCTGGCTCGGTAGGTGACGAAATTATATCAAATTAAATCAAATCAGTTTATTTTCTGCCACAAAAATACATTCGTGACAAGGGCGCTGGAAAAAAAGCGGCACGTTAGCAGCTTGACGAGTCCCAGCGCCCCAATACAAAGCAGCAGCGGAACTGACATGAATACAAAAAAAGAGCACAGTATATAAAAATCACAAAAAAACAACAACAAAAAAACATCTACCTAAGTACACATATTTAGAGCTATCTGAAACATAAATAGTGATTTTATATTACAAAAAGTCTTGTATTGTACGACTGTTTACAGAGTATACATCAATTCCATGAGAAAAAAGAAAGTTTAACACTAGCGGTAATTGGTAGCGGTATCTCTGAGTGCCGAAATTTGTTCTAAATACAGGAAGACGCCAGGAGGGCCTATGACGCGATGCGTAAATGGACTCGTTTTTTTCAAGTTTAGCAAGGTCTAAGATTATGTTAACATTTTTTCTTACACACTGTTGGCAATTTAAAATCAATCTAGAGGAACACATATTATATATATATCAATGATTTTATGTTTTTCAAAAAGAGGAAGAGAGTGATAATGACGAGGTACATTTTCAATTATATCTAACAGCCTTTTTCTGTAAAAGACGCAATTTGTCTAAATTGCTCTTAGTAGTTGTTCCCCCCACTAAATGACAATAGCAGATCATAGAATGAAAAAGGGGAATTGTAAATTAACCTTTTGATGTTTACGGGAAGTATATGCCTGTATTTATTCATAATTCCAACAACTTTAGAAAGTTTTTTATGAATGTATGTTACGTGATTATTCCATGACATATGACTAGAAAATATAACACCGAGAGTCTTAGCGGTATCAACACGTTCTATTGTGCATGACCCAAAATACAAATCACGTGATATTTGAACATACGATCCCGGGCATTTAAATAGGACAACCTTTAGTTTTAGTGGTATTAAGAATGACAGAGTTAATATTTATCCAATTTTCTTAAATTTACCTAGAAAAACGTTTGCTATGGAGGTAAGTATGTCTTCTTTGAAACTAGAAAAAATATGCTAGTATCATCGGCGTACATTGTAAATTTAGCAGTATTTTCGATGCTTACTATATCATTCACGTATACGAGAAACAATAGAGGCCCTACAATACTACCCTGAGGAACCCCGGAGTATATTCGTTCAGTAGTAAATACATAATTTCTGATGATGTAGCTTTATTTCCAACAATGAGGTACAGTGTTGGTGGGGGCTTGGGAAAAAAGCCGCTGAAACAGCTTGACTGGTTCCGAGCACCCAGAAATCAGCAGCGGAAAAAAAAAAGAAGTTAACAGAAAAATCACATCATACATCAACAAGATGTTCAAAACAGAAAAGTCACAATAGCAGTACTACATACATAACAAAAAATGAACATATAAACAAGCCACTCACATTTGATCAGTTTGGCTGAGAATTATTATGTTCCTAAGGTTATCTGCAGATATAGTTTCAAGCTCGATGAGTTGCGCACAAAAATAGTTGAGGGTGGTTGGAAGAGTAAACGCCGTGGTTTGAAGGCCGTAATTAGTTCTAAAAAATGGAACTACCCAAGGTTCTGTGATTCTTGTTGGATATGCATACACTTTTTCTTTTAAGTCAGCTAAGTTCACAAGATGCCGTACATTCATACTCATTTAAGCTTTATATTTAACACATAGGCGATATCGATACAAGTTAAAAATTGTAACTATATCGAGTTGGCTAAATAATTTTTCCGTTGGAAATTCCGGTGAAACATTGCAAATGCTTCGTAGTGTCTTTTTTTGTAATAAAAATATCTTTTGTAGATTTGTATGATTGGTTGTTCCCCAAATTAAATGGCCGTAATTAATTTGTGAGTAAAATAGCGAGTTATATATTAGCAACTTTATTTTAAGAGGAAAAATATCTTTGTGACGATACGCCAGTCCAACAACGCTAGACAGTTTTGATGAAACATAATTTACTTGAGCATCCCATGACATGTTCTCTGAAAAAAAGACACCTAAAGTTTTAAATGCTGGTACCACTTCTATTTTAGAAGAATTGAACATTATATCCTTGTCTATGTTAACAATTTTACCCTTCGGACGAAACAAAACAGCCTTTGTCTTATTCACATTTATTTTTAACCCATTATACCTACTCCATGTATTTAACTTTTCTAGCGTGACGTTTGCGTTCTCAATGAGCTCTGCGTGGCTATCCCGATTAAACAGCATGCTCGTGTCGTCTGCGTAGATAATAAATTTTGTTGAATTGCTTATATATACAATATCATTTATATAAAGATTAAATAAAAAAGGAACCAAAATGCTTCCTTGAGGAACCCCGGATTTGATTGGCTTTGCATCGGACAAGTGACCAATGATGTCGACATACTGTTGATGGAAAGACAAGTAGGATTGAATAAGAAGCGAAACCTGACCCCGATAGCCATATACTTTGAGTTTTTTAATTAGAAGGTTATGATCGAAAAAATCAAAAGCCTTCGTGAAGTCAATAAGTAAGCCGAGAATTAGTTGTTTTTTTTATTTTCAAAACCTCGTGAATGTATTCTTTGAGTGAGAAGGGCGAGTTCAGTAGATCGTTCCTTGCGGAAACCGAACTGAGATGGGGTGATTAAGTTATGACTATCTGCAAATAATGACATTAGAAGGAGCCGCATTTTTTCTAGTCCTTTAGAGAACGCTGGCAAAATAGAAATTGGTCTATAACTACCAAGATAGTTTTTATCGCCATTTTTATATATGGATGATACTCTTGCGAGCTGTTTTCGTTTTGGGAATATGCCGTTTTGAAAACAAAGATTGAAGATATGCGTCAGACAAGCGGAGATAAGATATATGACGTGTTTGACCGGCTTTATCTGTATATTGTCGGGGTTACAGCTTTGTATACCGTCGGGGTCACAGCTTTTACTGCTATTTAATGATTGAAATGTAGATATTACCGCTGTGTCAGTAACCGGGGTAAGAAAGAACGACGAACAATTTCTAAACTGTATATACTTGCAAACATCATCCTTGGGGATTTCATTACTTAAGTTGACAAAATATTCATTGAACTGTTCGCCAGTTCCTTTCCGGCTAGCTGCTGACCATTGTACGTTATATTTTCCAAGTGCTTTGGACGGTCCATACATTTCGACACGGAATTAAGCTTTTTTCATATCATATCGGTTCTATTTCCACAGGCTAGAAAGAAGTTATAAAAATATTTTGATCTAGCATTACGGATTTCTTTGTTTAATTGGTTTCGAAAACGTTTAAAGGCTTATCGATATCTTTCGTTTTTATGAATTTTCGATAAAGCTCGTTGTTTATGCGCATTTTCGCCAGTAATTCTTTCGTAATCCATGGTTTACGTGCTTTTCTGGGCGAACTTATGGTTTTATAAGGAAAACAACTTACATAGAGCTTTGGAAATATGCTCAGGAGCATAATATAAGCCTTTTCTGTGTCTGTCTCGAGAAAAACATCGCTCCAGTCAAAATTAGATAGTTTTTGTCTAAAATCATTTAGACTGTCCGGCGTAATATTCTGATACGTTGTCAACGTTTTGGTTTTGTAATGTTAGTTTTTTTTTAATACACAAGAAAATACCTAAATGATCACTTATGTCAGTAATTACCACGCCGGATCTGGTTTGCGACTCGTCAAAATTCGTAATAAATAAGTCAAGTAAACTCGATGACTTGGTAGTGATCCTTGTAGCCAAAGAGATTACGTTCATGCATCTGCATGCTTTAATTAACTCGTTCATCTCTCTTTCACATGGTGATTCGAGTAACATATTTATGTTAAAGTCACCTCCCAAGATTCCGTTGTATTTATTATCATTGGCAAAATCAAGAAAAAAACTCTAAATAAGTAAAGAAAGATGGAAGGTTTACGCCCGGTGGGCGATAAAAAACAGCGATGATGTTTCGACTGATCAATAAAGAAAAAAAAACTCGTAATCTTTGTGAACGCAGCAATAATCATTGAGAAATTTACCCGAAATGGTCTCGTTAAGCAATAGGGCCATGCCCCCTCCCCGACTAGCAGTGCGGTTTAGGAAGTAAGTATTGTACTACGATAGTTTAAGAACATCACTAGGCGAATTGTACTACGATAGTTTAAGAACATCACTAGAACTAAGTCTCTGATGACATAATTACATCAAAACTACATTTAAACTGATCAAAAAGCAAGTGAATTTCGTCCGATTTATTTCGTGCGGATCAAACATTAAGGTGAAAACATTTCAGAGAGCTGCTGTACTCGTTTCCTAGGAAGGAGTTTACATTTGACGGCATAAAATAGTGGTCGTCTGCCGCATAATGTTTGTTGCTAGACAATGTGCAAGTATGCTTAGTCATTTAAAAAAATGTTTCAAGAGTTAACACACGGGGAAAAAATTACACCAATTTTTCGACATCATCCGAAGACTTCATTACATGCACTGGTTCCCGGTCTTTCTTGCGCACGAGGACATTTCCGTTTCTGAACCAAACATATTTGTAGTTTCCTTGGCCCACTCTTTCGCTTCCCAAAGAAGCGCTCTGTCATGCTTTGTCAGATTTTCCTGAATGTAGAAATCACTTTTCGCTTTCTTCAGCAGTGCACGTTTTTCTAGCCATTTATCTCTGGTCTGCTGGTGAACAAAGCGCACAATGATGCCTGGGGTCTTATCAGGTCTAAACGCTAGTCTATGAATATTGGCCACCTCATTTGTTGTCACATCCGGCACTTCAAGCATTTTGGCAACCTCATTCAGCTTTGCCAGCAAATCTTCGTTGGCATTCATACGGATTCCATGAATTTCAAGATTTTGCTTTCTGTTCCTCCACTCGAAGTTGTTTACTTCATGTTTTAGCCTTTTAATTTCAGCATCAGCGTCAGTTTTTTCCAAGCCTTCTAGTCTTCTTTTTGTTGGTTTGATACCTTTTCCTTGTTCCCCAACCTGCTTTAGTACCGCGTCATAGTTATCTGACATTGCTTGCACGGATTTCTCGATTCCATCCACAGTTTCTTTGAGGCTGAGTAGATTCTCTAGTTTAGCGTTGATGGATGCGAACATGGCGGCTACATCATGTTCCTTATCTTCTTTGGCACCCTGAGTGCTTCGTGTCACTGTCTTACACGTTTTACATCGTCATGATTTGCGCAGAGCGTTGCCCTTTGACTTATAAGTTTCATCCGAAACGCCAGAGCAACTGCGACGGTAGTAATTATCGCACTCTGTGCAAGTCAGTTTGGCCTCAGTGTTTGAAACCTCTTCTGCACATTTGGAACAAGTGTGTTCCATGTGGTATCTAAACAAAAGAAACCACGGCAGCAGCAGCAGCAGCAGCAGCAGCAGCAGCAGCAGCAGCAGCAGCAGTAGCAGCAGTAGCACCAACAGCACGGACGGGTAAAAAATAAACAGGTAGAATTTGACCAACCTCTAACAGTCGTAGATATGGTTTAGCACACGTTCGTACGTGCTGCCGCGGCTGCAGTGTGCCGCTGGAGCAAAGACCGGGCTTTTTAAGGCAGCGGTTGATGACGTGAAGTTTCCGGTATAGTCCTGCACTAGTCACGGCTCACAGCTTCGATGACGGGCGCTGCTGAGCTGCTGCGAGGACGGCGACGATGACTGTCGCACCACGATGACAGGCACTGCTACCAAATTAATGATGACGGCCGCAGCTTCCTTGACTGGCGGACTTTTCCAGCTGTAACAGTCGTAGATATGGTTTAGCACACGTTCGTACGTGCTGCCGCTGCTGCAGTGTGCCGCTGGAGCGAAGACCGGGCTTTTTAAGGCAGCGGTTGATGACGTGAAGTTTCCGGTATAGTCCTGCACTAATCACGGCTCACAGCTTCGATGACGGGCGCAGCTGAGCTGCTGCGAGGACGGCGACGATGACTGTCGCACCACGATGACAGGCACTGCTACCAAAGTAATGATGACGGCCGCAGCTTCCTTGACTGGCGGACTTTTTCAGCTGCAACAGTCGTAGATATGGTTAAGCACACGTTCGTACGTGCTGCCGCTGCTGCAGTGTGCCGCTGCAGCGAAGAACGGGCTTTTTAAGGCAGCGGTTGATGACGTGAAGTTTCCGGTATAGTCCTGCACTATTCACGGCTCACAGCTTCGATGACGGGCGCTGCTGAGCTGCTGCGAGGACGGCGACGATGACTGTCGCACCACGATGACAGGCACTGCTACCAAAGTAATGATGACGGCCGCAGCTTCCTTGACTGGCGGACTTTTCCAGCTGTAACAGTCGTAGATATGGCTTAGCACATGTTCGTACGTGCTGCCGCTGCTGCAGTGTGCCGCTGGAGCGAAAACCGGGCTTTTTAAGGCAGCGGTTGATGACGTGAAGTTCCCGGTATAGTCCTGCACTATTCACGGCTCACAGCTTCGATGACGGGCGCTGCTGAGCTGCTGCGAGGACGGCGACGATGACTGTCGCACCACGATGACAGGCTCTGCTACCAAAGTAATGATGACGGCCGCAGCTTGCTTGACTGGCGGACTTTTCCAGCTGTAACAGCCGTAGATATGGTTTAGCACACGTTCGTACGTGCTGCCGCTGCTGCAGTGTGCCGCTGGAGCGAAGAACGGGCTTTTTAAGGCAGCGGTTGATGACGTGAAGTTTCCGGTATAGTCCTGCACTAATCACGACTCACAGCTTCGATGACGGGCGCTGCTGAGCTGCTGCGAGGACGGCGACGATGACTGTCACACCACGATGACAGGCACTGCTACCAATGTAATGATGACGGCCGCAGCTTCCTTGACTGGCGGACTTTTCCAGCTGTAACAGCCGTAGATATGGTTTAGCACACGTTCGTACGGGCTGCCGCTGCTGCAGTGTCCCGCTGGAGTGAAGACCGGGCTTTTTAAGGCAGCGGTTGATGACGTGAAGTTTCCGGTATAGTCCTGCACTAATCACGGCTCACAGCTTCGATGACAGGCGCTGCTGAGCTGCTGCGAGGACGGCGACGATGACTGTCGCACCACGATGACAGGCACTGCTACCAAAGTAATGATGACGGCCGCAGCTTCCTTGACTGGCGGACTTTTCCAGCTGTAACAGCCGTAGATATGGTTTAGCACATGTTCGTACGGGCTGCCGCTGCTGCAGTGTGCCGCTGGAGTGAAGACCGGGCTTTTTAAGGCAGCGGTTGATGACGTAAAGTTACCGGTATAGTCCTGCACTAATCACGGCTCACAGCTTCGATGACGGGCGCTGCTGAGCTGCTGCGAGGACGGCGACAATGACTGTCGCACCACGATGACAGGCACTGCTACCAAAGTTATGATGACGGCCGCAGCTTGCTTGACTGGCGGACTTTTCCAGCTGTAACAGCCGTAGATATGGTTTAGCACACGTTCGTACGTGCTGCCGCTGCTGCAGTGTGCCGCTGGAGCGAAGAACGGGCTTTTTAAGGCAGCGGTTGATGACGTGAAGTTTCCGGTATAGTCCTGCACTAATCACGACTCACAGCTTCGATGACGGGCGCTGCTGAGCTGCTGCGAGGACGGCGACGATGACTGTCGCACCACGATGACAAGCACTGCTACCAATGTAATGATGACGGCCGCAGCTTCCTTGACTGGCGGACTTTTCCAGCTGTAACAGCCGTAGATATGGTTTAGCACACGTTCGTACGGGCTGCCGCTGCTGCAGTGTGCCGCTGGAGTGAAGACCGGGCTTTTTAAGGCAGCGGTTGATGACGTGAAGTTTCCGGTATAGTCCTGCACTAATCACGGCTCACAGCTTCGATGACAGGCGCTGCTGAGCTGCTGCGAGGACGGCGACGATGACTGTCGCACCACGATGACAGGCACTGCTACCAAAGTAATGATGACGGCCGCAGCTTCCTTGACTGGCGGACTTTTTCAGCTGTAACAGTCGTAGATATGGTTTAGCACATGTTCGTACGTGCTGCCGCTGCTGCAGTGTGCCGCTGGAGCGAAGACCGGGCTTTTTAAGGCAGCGGTTGATGACGTAAAGTTTCCGGTATAGTCCTGCACTAATCACGGCTCACAGCTTCGATGACGGGCGCTGCTGAGCTGCTGCGAGGACGGCGACGATGACTGTCGCACCACGATGACAGGCACTGCTACCAAAGTAATGATCACGGCCGCAGCTTCCTTGACTGGCGGACTTTTCCAGCTGTAACAGCCGTAGATATGGTTTAGCACATGTTCGTACGTGCTGCCGCTGCTGCAGTGTGCCGCTGGAGCGAAGACCGGGCTTTTTAAGGCAGCGGTTGATGACGCAAAGTTTCCGGTATAGTCCTGCCCTAATCACGGCTCACAGCTTCGATGACGGGCGCTGCTGAGCTGCTGCAAGGACGGCGACGATGACTGTCGCACCACGATGACAGGCACTGCTACCAAAGTAATGATGACGGCCGCAGCTTCCTTGACTGGCGGACTTTTCCAGCTGTAACAGTCGTAGATATGGTTTAGCACACGTTCGTACGGGGTGCCGCTGCTGCAGTGTGCCGCTGGAGTGAAGACCGGGCTTTTTAAGGCAGCGGTTGATGACGTAAAGTTTCCGGTATAGTCCTGCACTAATCACGGCTCACAGCTTCGATGACGGGCGCTGCTGAGCTGCTGCGAGGACGGCGACGATGACTGTCGCACCACGATGACAGGCACTGCTACCAAAGTAATGATGACGGCCGCAGCTTCCTTGACTGGCGGACTTTTCCAGCTGTAACAGTCGTAGATATGGTTTAGCACATGTTCGTACGTGCTGCCGCTGCTGCAGTGTGCCACTGGAGCGAAGACCGGGCTTTTTAAGGCAGCGGTTGATGACGTGAAGTTCCCGGTATAGTCCTGCACTAATCACGGCTCACAACTTCGATGACGGGCGCTGCTGAGCTGCTGCGAGGACGGCGACGATGACTGTCGCACCACGATGACAGGCACTGCTACCAAAGTAATGATCACGGCCGCAGCTTCCTTGACTGGCGGACTTTTCCAGCTCTAACAGCCGTAGATATGGTTTAGCACACGTTTGTACGTGCTGCCGCTGCTGCAGTGTGCCGCTGGAGCGAAGACCGGGCTTTTTAAGGCAGCGGTTGATGACGTGAAGTTCCCGGTATAGTCCTGCACTATTCACGGCTCACAGCTTCGATGACGGGCGCTGCTGAGCTGCTGCGTGGACGGCGACGATGACTGTCGCACCACGATGACAGGCACTGCTACCAAAGTAATGATGACGGCCGCAGCTTCCTTGACTGGCGGACTTTTCCAGCTGTAACAGCCGTAGATATGGTTTAGCACACGTTCGTACGTGCTGCCGCTGCTGCAGTGTGCCGCTGGAGCGAAGACCGGGCTTTTTAAGCCAGCGGTTGATAACGTGAAGTTTCCGGTATAGTCCTGCACTAATCACGGCTCACAGCTTCGATGACGGGCGCTGCTGAGCTGCTGCGAGGGCGGCGACGATGACTGTCGCACCGCGATGACAGGCACTGCTACCAAAGTAATGATGACGGCCGCAGCTTCCTTGACTGGCGGACTTTTCCAGCTGTAACAGTCGTAGATATGGTTTAGCACATGTTCGTACGTGCTGCCGCTGCTGCAGTGTGCCGCTGGAGCGAAGACCGGGCTTTTTAAGGCAGCGGTTGATGACGTGAAGTTCCCGGTATAGTCCTGCACTAATCACGGCTCACAGCTTCAATGACGGGCGCTGCTGAGCTGCTGCGAGGACGGCGACGATGACTGTCGCACCACGATGACAGGCACTGCTACCAAAGTAATGATGACGGCCGCAGCTTCCTTGACTGGCGGACTTTTCCAGCTGTAACAGCCGTAGATATGGTTTAGCACACGTTCGTACGTGCTGCCGCTGCTGCAGTGTGCCGCTGGAGCGAAGACCGGGCTTTTTAAGGCAGCGGTTGATGACGTGAAGTTCCCGGTATAGTCCTGCACTATTCACGGCTCACAGCTTCGATGACGGGCGCTGCTGAGCTGCTGCGAGGACGGCGACGATGACTGTCGCACCACGATGACAGGCACTGCTACCAATCTAATGATGACGGCCGCAGCTTCCTTGACTGGCGGACTTTTCCAGCTGTAACAGTCGTAGATATGGTTTAGCACACGTTCGTACGGGCTGCCGCTGCTGCTGTGTGCCGCTGGAGCGAAGCCCGGGCTTTTTAAGCCAGCGGTTGATAACGTGAAGTTTCCGGTATAGTCCTGCACTAATCACGGCTCACAGCTTCGATGACGGGCGCTGCTGAGCTGCTGCGAGGGCGGCGACGATAACTGTCGCACCACGATGACAGGCACTGCTACCAAAGTAATGATGACGGCCGCAGCTTCCTTGACTGGCGGACGTTTCCAGCTTAACAGTCGTAGATATGGTTTAGCACACGTTCGTACATGCTGCCGCTGCTGCAGTGTGCCGCTGGAGCGAAGACCGGGCTTTTTAAGGCAGCGGTTGATGACGTGAAGTTTCCGGTATAGTCCTGCACTAATCACGGCTCACAGCTCCGATGACGGGCGCTGCTGAGCTGCTGCGAGGCCGGCGACGATGACTGTCGCACCACGATGACAGGCACTGCGACCAAAAGTAATGATGACGGCTGCAGCTTCCTTGTCTGGCGGACGTTTCCAGCTGTAACAGTCGTAGATATGGTTTAGCACACGTTCGTACGTGCTGCCGCTGCTGCAGTGTGCCGCTGGAGCGAAGACCCGGCTTTTTAAGGCTGCGGTTGATGACGTGAAGTTTCCGGTATAGTCCTGCACTAATCACGGCTCACAGCTTCGATGACAGGCGCTGCTGAGCTGCTGCGAGGACGGCGACGATGACTGTCGCACCACGATGACAGGCACTGCTACCAATGTAATGATGACGGCCGCAGCTTCCTTGACTGGCGGACTATTCCAGCTGTAACAGTCGTAGATATGGTTTAGCACACGTTCGTACGGGCTGCCGCTGCTGCAGTGTGCCACTGGAGCGAAGACCGGGCTTTTTAAGGTAGCGGTTGATGACGTGAAGTTTCCGGTATAGTCCTGCACTAATCACGGCTCACAGCTTCGATGACGGGCGCTGCTGAGCTGCTGCGAGGACAGCGACGATTACTGTCGCACCACGATGACAGGCACTGCTACCAAAGTTTTGATGACGGCCGCAGCTTCCTTGACTGGCGGACTTTCCCAGCTGTAACAGTCGTAGATATGGTTTTGCAGACGTTCGTACGAGCTGCCGCTGCTGCTGTGTTAGATAATGAAATGAAATATTAGATTATGAAGAAAATTAATTGAAAGCACTTTACAATCTATGGCACACGCGTTCTCTGAAACCTCGGTGCGTATAAACCCAAACCACAAAGATACACACACCAAACAAATACCTTGGACACACTGCAACCGCAATTTTAAAAAGGGAAAAAATGAAAAAAAAAAAAACAATGCACTTTAAAATTTTACTTTATTCCTCTAAGTTCCGTAACGCATTCCTAAGTTTTTTTTTTTTCGACGTTATAAAGAGCATTGATTCTGGTACGCGGTTAAATACATGCGGCACATAATACACTCTCACAAGCTCACCATAGCGAGTTCGAATACGCGGCGCCTCAAAACGAAGAGATGGTCTCATTGGCCGCTGTTGAATATAAGGGGCTTTGAAAGTGGAGCTCAAGAAATGACGCAGCACGATGGTTTCCCTAGAAAGCCCCTCAAAAGACGACAGGTGAAGTTCCTAAAATATCTCGGCACTTGAGACATCTGGCATGTCAAGAGCGACACTTTTCAATATACATTTCAATAACGATTTAAATCTTGCGCGCCAGAACAACGTACATCCCATAAAATGTGTTATGCCGTACCGTAAATAACTATATCCCAAAGCCTGTGCTATCAGTTTCCTAACAGAGAAAGGCAGAAACGTTTTAACATTGTATTGTATGCACGAAACGCTTCTTAACTTTTTGCACAAATACGTCAAGTGTGTACACCAAGATATCTATCTTGGTGTACACTATCGAAGTATATTCCGAGGTATTTTACAGATTTGACACATTCAATAATTTCGCAATCACAAGATCTGCAGCTTGAAGCACGTAGCGCTACAGGAAGTGGGAGTTCAATCCGTTTAAGGGAATTTTTAAAGCAAACCAGTTTTGCCTTTGACGCATTCACCTTAATCACGTTCGCAGTGAAGATGTTGATTGGCGATAAGGTAATCTGCATGACATGACACTAACACCGTGTCGTCCGCGTATTGAAATACTTTACATTGTGAAGCCAGCACTAGGTATATCATTTATATATAAATTAAAAAGTAAAGGAGGCAGCACTAGGGAGAAGGAAGTGACGTCAACAACGAAGCAACTGTAGATTGGATGCTGATTGGGGAGAGTCGCTGATGACGAATTTGCGCAGAAGAAAACAAAGCTCACTTTTTCTCTGCTTTCTTCTGCGGATATTCGTCAACAGCGACTCTCTCCAGTCAACATCCATTCCCCGTTGGATATGTTGTTGACGTCACCTCCGTCTCCCTAGTCGCCGTGGGAGTCCAAAAAGCGCAACATAGCGCCCCAATATTCGCTCTAGGCTTTCGCCATTCAATTGCAAACGCTGCCCACTGTTTGAGATAAACACTCTCTACACTCGAGGTACTCTACGAGAGCAGTGCAGCGCGTCGTCCGATTATCTCCGCAACCAAAACGAGAAGCCAGGAGGGATTTAAATTCCTCTTTTCTTGTTAAGTTTATTTTTATTATATAAATTATCGCACTTTGAAAATTATGCATTAGTTTCCGAAGATCGTCTGCTAAGCTCGGCGCCCGCGCGCTTGACGTTTCCGATACCTGTCGGCGGCAGATACGTCGGATCTCGGAGGCCATGGCCCGGTCAGGACGTCGTCTGCAAATGCTGCGTGAGAGGTCCCCAAAAGGGGTTTTTATTTTATTTTTACTCGAACAAAGTAAGTTGGTGAAAAGACGGTGAGAGTGCAGGCGAGCTGGTGGTAGCTAATCATGTCGAATTACACCTGAGACTGCGGTGGAGGAAATCGGAAGAAATTTCAGTAGAAGGAACAGACACAGAGAACGTCTCAAATTTGAGACGTTCTGTGTGTTTGTTCCTTCTACTGAAAGTTCTTCCGATTTCTTCCACCGCAGTCTCAGGTGTAATACGACATGAAAGTAAGTTCGTCCTTTGATATTTCCACTCGAAGCTTCCGACAGCTAGCGGCACCTCTATTGTAAATTTCAGCGCGGTGCGTTGAGAAACCGATTTAAGGGGCGGGGGATCCGGTCAGAACGCTGAGCTGCGATTGGCTGATTCACGAAAACAAAAAATAGCGAGAAGACCTCGAGGCATTTAGCATTGAGGTCTACCCTCTATACTTTCAATCAAAGCCAATGAGAGCTCGGTGTTCTTATGACGTCACTCCAACTCCTGCGCAAGAAGCAGACGACTTTCTCTCCGCATTCAGTTGACTTGGTTTTCAAAGCATCTGTATGACGATTTAGCTGCCGACGTGTCCTAGAAAAGCACAGTCTGCAAAATGTCAGCTTTGCTAAGACATGGCTTCTACGGGTCTTTCTGAAGTTTCCTTTTTGAGTTCTTTCTTCTACCCACTGTTTTTATTGTTTATTTGTTGAAGAATAATGATGGTGAGCACTAAGAACGTCTTAGAGCCGTTATTTACAAATACTAGCATTACGAGTGACCAGAAGGGAGTATTCTATTTGGACAGACGCGGATCAACACTGCACTCGTAGACGCTGTAAAACAGTCGAAAAATGATGCGTATCTGTTTTTTTTGTTTTTTTTTGTGGGTTTAGGCAACGTGTCTCAAGATCTTAGAAAAGAAACCTAACATCTCGATGGCCTTATTATAGATCAGACTTTTGCTCGCTACTTGAAAAATATTATGGATCACTATTACAAATTACCGAGCCTTAAATGTAATGGATCACCGCTACAAATTGTTTTCGCTCAAAAGTAATGGATTACTTTTCTGGTAACGTTACAAATTACTTTCTCGTAACTTTTCTCGTGCACTTATCCAGAAAACAATAGAAACAATTTTGATATTTTTCAAAAATATTCTGCAACACTACTTTTCATTTCTCATATGGTAGTGTGACGATTTGTTGTGGTCGTCAAGAGAAAAGGGCTCCGAGCTCAGGAAAAATACGTCAACCTCCGAGATTCCATGCGGAACTTCTTTTTTCTTTATTATTTTGATCTCCTTCTCTCGCGCTCGCACGCGCGGCACCGGAGCTCGCACAAGCCGCGCGAGTTGACTTTTGCGGCTCGTCACATGCCGGGGTTTTAGAAACTGTCGACCCGACAGCGCGCTTTCATGAGACAAAAACAAAACATTATTGAACATATACCGCGCTCTGAGATATGCACGGGAGTGAATAAATATGTACATACGAAATGCTAAATGAGAAGACACGCTATAAACAAGTGCACACACTATAAATTCCAGAAGTTCAGTCATCGGGTAGAGGCACTTCGATTCGCGGATAGGGGTAGACAGTGTCATCAGTGACCGCTTTGATCCTTCTGTAGTCGACGCACATTCGTGTTTATCCGTCCCTTTTCGTGACTAAAACCAAGGGACTGCGCGATGGTTATACAATCTTGGCATCGATGAGATCCTTGATCATCGCCTTGACGACATCACGCTGCGCCGGCGACAGTCGATGTGGTCTCTGGGAGATAGGTCTCGCATTACCTTGTCGGAATGAAGTGCTGCTCAAGCCGACAGTTTCCAACGTCAGTGCGGGTTTGCGCGAAGCAAGCCATGTTTTTCGCAAAAAGCTCTTCAGGTGCCAGCGTTGAACCAATTTTGAACGTGACACCCTCAAGCGATAGCGGTTGATGTTAAGAGCCGACGATTTCCAAAGAGTTTGGGCGATCTAGGTCCCCCGACGAAGGCAGGCTTGAGCAACTTAAGATGGACGCAGTTTCGTCGTCGCTAAGCTCGATGTCTTCGACACTTGTGAGCCCCCTAGCAACTCTGACAGTAGCATCAGAGAATAGAGCCACCGGTCGAGACGACGGGTTGGCCAGGAGTACGTAGAACGTGCTCTCGGTCTTATCCACAACCATGGGTTCAACTAGAAGGCAGTGGCGGTCGTACAGCAATTTTGTGCCGCCTCCTCTATGTTTGTTGATTGTCCTTGGACAGGATTCTTCAGCCGTGCTTGAACAAACTTTCGGGACCGCGGAGGTATCAGTTGCTCCGTAACCAAGCTGACCTTATGACCTGTCGTAGGCGGAGGAATCGAGAAGCTACTTGCACCGCAATCGATCATGGCCTTGCATGCTGTCAGGAAATCGTCACCAAGGAGCAACTTTTCTTCCTCCAGATGTGGGACCACGATGAATGCCTGGTTCAGCGTCTGCCCGTCAGGTGTCACTGTGGCAGTCGCTTCGCCTAGGTTTGTGAGGGACTGACCACTTGCTCCCTGGAGACGGATGGAAGAAGGTTGAATTAAAAGGTGCAACTGGTCGGCGATTGAAACTTTGATGAGACTTCTCATTGCCCCTGAATCCAAGAAAGCTGTGAGAGATTGTCCGTTCAGTTGAACCTGAATTGTTTTGGCGCCCACTGCTGCGCCACATGGGATGCGCCGAACTACTGATTACCTCTCGCAGGCGTCAGTGGCATCAGCTTGTCGTTTCCCTGCGTCGGTGCTGCAGTGGAGTCGAAGCGCTGTTGCCAATCCAAAAAATCTGGTGTGAGCTCCTGCCGACACCGCGTGACGAAGTGGCCCCTGTTTTACAATTGAGGCACAGCGGACGAACTTCCGGGTGACGAAACGAAGAACGCCGAAAATTCTGGGAAGCTTTTGACGGGCGCTGAGGCGACACGTGCTGCTTCTCTTGCTTCTCGCGTGGAGAAAGAGGCTGCTGACAATGACCGTCGTCCGCTTTCTGACGAGGCGGCGATCAGTACTGCTTCAAGATAGGGGAGGAGGACGCTTTCTTGGTTACCTTCGCAACCTGAGCTGGCTCTGCAGCTACCGTCAATGCCGGTGTCTTTGGTTGGCTGAAGACTACCTGGTCGAAGCGGAGGAATGAGTCCAGCAACTCATCCAAAGAAGCAAAGAGTCTATCGAAGTAGTGCTTTCGTGGTTTGTCAGACAATGTTGCCAGGATAACCCAGCATTTCTCCGCCTCCGTCTCTGGGTAGTTGCACTCGTCGATGAGCTCCAGTTTGCGGAAGGCGAAGTCTGTGCAGGACTCTCCCGAACGCTGACTTGCGCAAAACATCTTCTGTTTCGCTGCAACTTCGTTGTCCAGGTTGTAACGACGACGGAAAGCGGTCTTCATTTGCTCCCATGTCATTACCTTGGTTGTTTTCAGGTGGTACCTCACCCACATGAAGTCCTTAGATGGTAGCTTGGATACAATCAATGGGATGGCCTCACTTGGTGCGACTTTAAACGTCTGGAACCAGAAATCCATCTGGTGAAACCAGGCGATGACGTCCTTGCCTAGCTGAGGACCCGAGCTGACAGCCACGTTGCTCAGCGACTTTGTCGGCCGGTCTGATGCGACTGCAGTGTCTGCGGCTGACTCAGCTTGAACAGGAGTTTTTTCCTTGGGCGCCTTCAGCCTCCTTTTCTTGGCGGACTCGCTCTCGGAAAGGACTTCGTTAGAGATTGCGCTGCACTGCGATTCTGCCAACGAAGTTCTCCTCATCTTTGCCTCGAGCTGATCAAGACGATCCACGACAGGCGCCAGCAGTCCGCAGATCAAATTCTCTGTTGCCTGTAACTGCCTGTTGGTGGCGTCGTCGCAAGGGCGCGATATGTCCTCCAGCCGGTCGATCGGTTGCGCGGAGGTCGCGTTCTTGAGCTCAGCTAGCTGTAGGCGTAGCCGCTCCACCTCGGCTTTCAGGATCTCCGTGTCGCTGACGACTGATTGGTATGCGGCGTCCTTGGCGTCGTCATCCAACCTTCGGAAAGCTTCGATGGAACGTTCCGCCATCTTGGAGTTACCTTGAAACCTTGGCCGTCCAGGGGTGCTATGTTGCGCTTTTTGGACTCCCAGGAGACTAGGGAGAGGGAAGTGACGTCAACGACTAGAGCAAACGCAGATTGGGTGTTGATTTCGTTTTCTTCTGTCAACATCCAATCTGCGTTTGCTCTAGTCGTTGACGTCACTTCCCTCTTCCAAGTCTCCTGGGAGTCCAAAAAGCGCAACATAGCACCCCTGGGGTGCTATGTTGCGCTTTTTGGTTGGTGGAGACCTGGTCGAAGTGAGCGCCGTCCCCACATAGGTTGTTAGCGTGAATTTTCTGAAGACCCGGGTCCCCGTTCGGGCGCCATGTGTGACGATCTGTTGTGGTCGTCAAGAGAAAAGGGCTCCGAGCTCAAGAAAGACACGTCAACCTCCGAGATTCCATGCAGAAATTCTTTTTTCTTTATTATTTTGATCTCCTTCTCTCGCGCTCGCACGCGCGGCACCGGAGCTCGCACGAGCCGCGCGAGTCGTCTTTTGCGGCTCGTCACAGGTAGTCCTCGTAAAAAATAAAATATTTATTTTAAACAAACTCTTTCTTTTAAACACAATATTTTATACAATATTACACAAATATTATACAAATACAATATTAAATGCAAAAGATAGGTACACTCCGTTCGCCTGTAAGCTGACAAGGCACGGAAATCTGCAACCACACCTGCCATCCCGCTAGATTACGGCCTCCAGAAATGATTACTGGAATTGAGCGAACAACGCTAGCGGTGCGCATGCTCAGTAGCAGCGTCTACCTCCGCTACGAGATTCCGAGCTAAAGAAGCGATCTACAAAAGCTCCCTTTTGAGTCGGGTGTTTCGTCTGTTATTCACAAGAAACGGGAAAACTTGGTTCTAACATTACAATGTATAGACGCTTTGCAGCAGTTGTGCCTGGGCGCCGCCACAACCGACCTTCAGTTCTTGTTTCGTCTTATTATATTTTCTTCACTTGATCATTACTACAGCAGGGCAGGTTATTGCCATTTTAGGTTCTACAGTGTCCTTCTCCACAGCATCGGCCTTCCTGGAGGCTTGTCATGGCCCGCTTTAGTGGCTCGGCATCTGGGAAAGACAAGAGAAGGTTTGCAATGGCGGCTGTAATTTAGCGCGTGTGGAAAGCGTCTATAGCCAATGCAGAATGCGGGTGTCCCAGCTTATCTTGATGTGTTTCCGTAGGTTAGAGTTTGTTGTTCTCGCTGATGAGAATGTGTACTTTTTTATAAAGCAAAGTATGCGCTGAAACTCTAGGTTTTCGTTCTCCTTAAGGCCACGGTCCCACTGAATGTGGCAGTTTAGATACTTTTTGGCAGGTCATTACTCATCTCCTTTTAAATACTGTTTTCTGGGATTGATGTCTTTCGAAAGGCAATGCAATCCTCTTTCATTTGATATTATGTATGTGTTGGTTTTTACTGTTCATGCGCGTTTGTAGCGTTGCGAACATGATGGCGCAGACCCTCACTTGCTCCGCGAGTTCATGTTTTATGAACGATCCATTAAAAATAGCACGATTCCAATATAGCAGTTTTGTTAAGATGATGTCGAAGCAGAATGTAGCGATACACTTTTTTGGTATTTGCACTACTTTGTTTTTTTCATCCCTCCAAATATTGCCCTAAAATTGACATTTTTCAGCATAAATATGTTTTTAATGACTAGCGCTAGGGCAATGAAATTAGCTACAGATGTAGTGCTTATAATTGGTAATAGGCAAAAAAAATTAATGTGTAAAATTTTTTTGTTTAGATATTTTATATCAAACGTAGCACTTTTTTGTGGTTCGAGTCATGGTACTTCAAATGCCGCTGAGGAAATAATTAAACTATGATAAAATCTTTTATAACATTTAGACCTAGAATGGTTGCACAAGAGGTGGACGATGGCTTTTTTTCATTTTCAAAGTCATAACGCTCTAGGCGCCCTTCAAACTTATCTCTTTTTGACGCATATCTTTTTTGGACATCAAGCAGATTTATTGGCACCTAATAACATTTATTGTTTGGAATAGATATACATTGCGATGTATTACATTTTCACAATGATCTCGCTTTGGTTTCTTAATAGGTGTAGAGCTTAGTTAATTTTAAAAACAATTAAAAACTGTTTGGGTGTTTTGTTGCGCTACCTGTCGGGTGGCAGACAAACTGCTGATTTCTAGTGTTCAAAAAATTTCCGAGGGCGGTGTAGGCGTCTGTATCATCATCAATCTCCGCGTCTTTTTACCTTCACAAATAAAAAATATATGGAAGATTTACTATCGATAAATGAATATTTTAAGTACTGGGTCAGGTTAATAAACCTAAGACAAATAATTACACACGCGTAGCGTGATATAATGTGTTCATTATTCGATATGATTGAAATCAATAAACAATAAAGACGAAGGTGAAAATGATACACCCGAGGTCACTTCATGCCTAGAGTCACTAAATAAGCTTTAAAGTATCGGCACTCCGTTCCCCAAAATATTTTTGGGCGCCGCCATTTTGGGTCTTGTTCAGAGCAAACGCAACTGCCGATCGTCATGATTCAAAAGTACGACTTCCTCAGCATTAGATGCGGTGCTAGGAAGCCGATGCAATATTGCAATGCTCTGTCGCGGGTTGTTTAAACATTTGTGAGGGGCAGAAAAGCGTTTCCTGTGATTTTAGATAAAGCTTCAGGTAACTGGCAACCATGATTTTAATCCACAATATGGCCAAGTGTCGTTACTCTGAACTAGAGCACTGCACGGGCCGGAATTTCTAGGCCCGGCCCGACCCGGCCCGGTAGAGACACGGCCCGGGCCCGGCCCGAGCCCGACAGAATTTTTAATTTCTAGGCCCGGCCCGACCCGGCCCGGAAGAGACAGGGCCCGGGCCCGGCCCGAGCCCGACAGAATTTCAATTTCTAGTCCCCGCCCGACCCGGCCCGATGGCTGCAACCCGAAACAACCCATTCCCGTTTGAACCCGTCCCGTTTCCACCCGTTCATGAAACGAGCTCCCCATTTGAACCCCGTCCTGTTTCGACCCATTCTTTAAACGCCCTTCCCATATAAACTCGTCCCGTTTCGACCAGTTCCCTAAACGCCCTTCTCGTTTGAATTCGTCCTGTTTCGACCCATTCCCTAAACGCCCTTCTTATCTGAACCAGTTTCCGAAACACCCTTTGCGTTTGAACGCGTCCTGTTTCAACCTACTTTTATAAAGCCCTGCACATCGCAACCTCTTCGCAAAAAGTCTCCATCGTTCTAAGCCCGGTCTGCGCACTTTTTCTGCTTAAGAATATGTTCTCAAGTAGCTTTACATGTCAACGCGTTCTTAAAATATACAGCCCTTTCAGGCAAGATTAAGTTTAATATATTCCTACTCAACCCCTTAAAACGTTTTTTTCAAGATGGTTCCCAAAACGTGCAAGCGCGGAACGGACTATGTACACTGGGCGACGCTGATACCGCGAACAGGACGTTGGCTCTTTTTTCGAATTTTACATCGAAATGGTATTAGTAGGCACCAAAGTATACCGCTTAGGTCCTTGGCCCAGATGAGCACTTCTAAAAACACAAATAGTTTTGAAAACAGCGTTTTGATTCTATGAGATAAACATAAAAACACGACGATCGCTTGTTCGCGCTAATATAGTGTCGCGCTCTGTGCATTAAGGGAGTGTTAGAATAACGTACTCAAGCACTTTGGGCAAGCTAAAATTAGCATCGCCATAAGTTTTACATCGCAACGCTATTTTTCCGGTACCCAAAGCGCTTACGTACGTTTTTCTAAATCTTCCTAATAGTGAACTAGATATTTTTGAGAGCGATGAATCAGACAGACTGACAAGGAAACAGCTCACCCTCAAAACAAGCACTCTAAGCTTTCATTCACACAAAAGAAAGGACCACTTACACAGCGCTGAAGTGGTTTTTTCTCTTGTGTGAATGAAAGCTTAGAGTGCTTGTTTTGAGGGTGCGCTGTTTTCTTGTCAGTCATGAACAACCAACTCGCCCGAACCTCCGTTTTAACAGGAATCAGACAGGTTGACAAGCATATGACTGGGACTTTATTTGGTTTACAATTTATAAGACGGAACCCTCGCTCACACGGAAAAAGCTTGAAGGCTTTCTAGCTTCAAGACGTCTTTTAGTTATTATTTTTAACGACGCTGTAGTGAATTTGCACTTCGCTTTTTTTGTATTCAATGAACCTAAAAGATTCATGAGCAAATTTCTTGCTATCAGCAACAATTTATGATTTACGGCACAAGATTGCCCAGGCACGGCCCGGGCCGGCCCGGGCCGGCGCGGCCCGAGAACTTTTTTGTTCAAGCCCGAGCCCGGCCCGGGCCCGAGGAAATACGTGCTACCCGGCCCGAGCCCGGCCCGCGGGCCGGGCTGGGCTTGGGCTTTCGGGCTGGCCCGGGCCCGTGCAGTGCTCTACTCTGAACCGTAGCTAATTTACTGGCACAAGCGGGAACAATGAGGAAGAGGCAGGGTGTCAAAAGGTAGTGGCTTGTGAAATCCACGGGTCTTACGTCATGGCCCCTCCAGGTATTACAAGCCTCTTGAACAAGAGCATGAATTGTGTCATTAAATAAGCTACGCGTCAGAGTAGCGACACTTGGCCATATTGTGGCTTAAAATCATGGTTGCCAGTTATTTGAAGCTTCATCTGAAATCACAAGAAACGCTTTTCCGGCCTCCATTTCAAACAGTGTGCGACAAAGCAAAGCAACATTAAATGAGCTTCCTAACACCGAATCTAATGATGAGGATGGCGCTATTTTGAACCATGACGATCGGCAGTTGCGCCTGCTAGAGCCACTAAATGAGCTGCGCTTAGAGTATCAGCACTCCGTTCCCCAACATTGTTGTGAGCACCGCCATTTTGGCTCGTATGCAGAGCAGACGCAACTGCCAATCGTCATAATTCAAAAGTGCGACTTCCTCAGAACTAGATTCGGTGTTAGAAAGGTCATTTAATATTGCTTTGCTCTGCCGCGAGCTGTTTAAACATTTGTGCAGGGCGGAAAAGCGCTTCCTGTGATTTCAGATAAAGCTTCAGATAACTGTCAACTATAATTTTAAGACACAATATGGCGAAGTGTCGTTACTCTGAAGCGTAGCTTATTTAGTGGCACTAGCGCCTGCTCTGCACAAACACCAGAATGGCGGCGTTCACAACACTGTCGGGGAAGAGAGTGCCGATACTCTAAGCGCAGCTAATTTATTTGCTCTAGTTCCCGCGAAACTCCTTTTCCCTGACTGAAACTGAAAGTAAATATGAATAATACACCATTATTATAGCTTATTTAGCTATCACCAACTACACATAATGAGAAAAAAATTGGGTTGTGTGTGTGTTTATACAGCCTAGAACTTGGTCTGCCTCACAGGGGCGACGAGTCTCCCAGCTGTAGATGAGAAATTTAGCCAGTACGGTACAGCCGCTAGCCTGGGGTCTTTAACGTGCATCACGCAGTAGTGAGACACGACCGCACGCCGGTACGATGCTCATCCAGATCGAAACGGGCAGGGGTGGGGCTCGAACCCAGGATCCCTGGGTTCTGCAGCGCGAGCTTTCACTCCACGTGCTCTGAGCTGGTGTGCGCTAGACCACTCGGCCACCGATCCCCCCCACATAATGAGAGGAGGAAGCGGCCGAGTAGGAGAAACGCGGGTTTTATGTGCGACCGTTCTAACCGTCTCAAAAGAGAGAACGCACGAGCTTGCACTGGTTTAAAAAAGGCATCCAAAGAAAAGAGGCGGCACGCTGTGCTTTTTGTTATTATGCGTCTAATTGCAAATTGTTGTGTATGTTTATACAGCCGTAAGTTAGTCCGCCTTAGTGGGCGTCTGGTGTCTCAGCTGTAGATGAGCAATTTAGCCAGTGCGGTACAACCGCAAACCTGGGGTCTTTAACGTGCCTACCACGCAGTCGTGATACACGACCGCACGCCGGTACGATGCTCTTCCAGATCGAAACGGGCAGGGGCGGGATGGCTTCTGCAGCACGAGCTTTCGCTCCAAGTGCTCCGAGCTGGTGTGCGCTAGACCATGCACTCGGCCACCGACCCCCCCCCCCCCCCCCCCCTTGTGCGTCTAATTTATGTACAGGTGTAAGTATTTGAAGTTCGACGATGGACGTCGATCGTCTCGAGATAATGTAACGTAATAACATTATATAAATAATAAACTTGTTGAAGGACTGAACGACTAAATTTTTCAATTCTTGGATTGTAATACGGCGATAGCCTATTGTACGTACTTACTGTTGATGAAGAGCAATATGAGGTGACGATGTAATGATTAAATGATGAGGCTCTATAAGGACGACGACATTACTGGGTGTCGAACCACAGCGTACAGTGCTAGACTTGTTTCAAGTATCGTGTACCCAAAGACTTTCTCACCCGCAACAGAATATGGTAAAATCAATGAGGATGCTGCTTTACAACTGTACGTGGAACAGGAAAACTGCACTGTGCAGAAGTGCGGCTTATTCGTTAATAGGAGGGACTGATTTCTAGCAGTATTTCCTGATTGACTACTTCGAACAAATGGCGTCGTTCACGTAAAGTGTCCCCGTTCCAAAAGATTCTTGAAGCATACTTGAACCGCAAAAAAGTATGAGGCGAAAAATGAGAAAAAGGAGCCTGGTGTGAAAGGTCCGAATGACCACCATAGCTTCTACTATCAAATGCAAGGGCAGTTACACAATACACGAAGAGAGTTTTGTGATTTAGTTATATTTATACTCAAGGGCATTGATATCCAACGTATTCAGAGGGATGACACCTTCTGGTCAACCAACATAGAGCCTTTTCTACTCAAGTTTTACATGGAAGGCCCGACTTCCGCTGAAATTCCTTACGTAGACGAGTTGTCCGACCGAATAAACTGCAATTACTCCCGATCTGGGAATCTCTCGATCTTCGTTCGTAAGCCATAGTATCACAAGATCGAGGGGTGCGGCTCTTCGTCCGCCGAATATTGCTTCGGCGGGTGTTTTTACCGTGTAAGATGAGACCGTCGCTTGCTGCTGGAACAACAACCTGGCGATTCTTCAGTGAACTGCTTCTTCCGTAAGCTTCAAAAGGACTTTTTTTTGTTTTGTTTCGCACACCATCTGCTCTGCATGCCCGTTAGTTGCAGGATGGTATGGTGCACTAATGTGATGCCTGATGCCGGTTTTTTTTCTTCAAAAACTTGTTTATTTTGTTTGAAGCAAGATTTGGCGCGTTATCAGAGAAAAGTATTTTCGGTAGGGCAAAAGTAGGTAAAAGAGACCGTAGAACGTCAATGACGTGTTTGAACGTTGTGGCAGGCATCGTGTAAACTTCCAGCCACTTACATCGCCCATGACTCCGCAGATGCGGATACGTTTCGCCACCCACCGATTGAATAGTGGATTGTTTTAGTTACTGTTTATGATGGCGTTGGACTCAAGGAAGACTTCGAGTCTTTCCAGAAAGTTAGCCCAGGTGCCAGGACTTTTGTCGAAAGCGGTAAGTGTTCGAAACATCGACAACGTCAAAAAAGTATTGTGCTTGACACTGGACACTTACCATTCGCTGAGAAGAAACTTGATTTTTCGTCTGCCCCGAGTCGTCCGATATCAGGTCATCACCGCAACATCATCTCCCGACAAAAACGCATGTCCATAGTTAGCAATCACGTGAACTTATAAATTCCCGAACGCTCATATCTTGCTGTCGCTAAACGCCGTTCATTCATAGCGTCTTCATTGCAAATAAGCGTCTTCCTCTTTCTTCTGATGGTTTTTATCATATTCCTCCTAAGCTGTACTTACAACATTATGTGTGTCGGTACTTCCAAAAATATTACAACGGCGTTTGTTTTCTGGGAACTATAATGTAACAACCTTTGCAACATCTTCCGGACCCCGTGAAACACAATATTTCGTGACGTTATTTTAGTCGTCATTAAAATGGTGAGGTATAAATCGCGAAGCAGTTTACTTGACGTCCGCTTCCACTGGTGTCTTGAAAGATTGAGTCTACCGAGCGTGCATTCCTGCAGAAAAAATTTTTATTGATAGAATATTAACACGTCAATCAACATTTGATTTCTTCTTGGTAAGATTTATTGCGAAAGCCCGTTACAACCGCCGAACCGCATCTCCCTATATCAGAGAACAATTTATACCCAGCCTGACATTCTCGCATACATCCGTTTGCTGGGCCACGCTACTTGAGCTAGCCGAGCACAGCTGGCAGCGGCGCGAGCAAGGCCACGAGGGGAACGTGATGGTGCTCGAGCCATCCCACTGTGAACCAATGTTTCGGCCACCTTACGGGTGCGTGTCGCTATCTATTGGTTGAACTAACGCCTTGTTCAAGATGGCTGCCGTGGGACCGCAGCCTTAATGCCCTGAATTTTGAACATCTTATTAAGAGATGGATATGAAGACGACGGACACTGCATGACTGAAAACTCGACCAGTCAAAAAAACTGGCGGTTACGGGTTATCGATCGTTCATCGGTTGTCACTTCCATAGCTATATTAGTAAAAACAAAGGGAGGGGGGGGCATAGAGCGCGAGAGAAGCGGTGGTCATTGGTCTCACAAAACAACAGGGGATCACATCACTTTTATGCGTTCTCTGTCTCTCTCTCTGTCAGCACTCTTAGATAAGCTAACTCCCCCCCCCCCCTCCCCTTTTATGTTGGCAGTTGACTGTAAAGTGAGAAGTGGACTCGACCACCCTGCCCAGACAAGTAAACCAAAAGAAGTATCGTCCGTACTTTCGAAGACTCTTAGCCTCGCGCCGGGCGCTTGTCAGCCGTGCCTCAAGAGCATGGTAGAATAAAGTAACACACATCAAAGGCAAAGAGTATCTGACCCCCTCGCTCGAGGCTACATGGTCTGTTACGCGGGTTGTGAGCCCGCAAATCGAGGAGGTACGAACCCTCGTTTGATGTCTGTGGCGGTGGGGGGAGACATTGAATAAGTTGGAAAGGGTGAAACGGTGTAAAAGACAAAAACAAATACGAAGAGCTTTCTCCGGTCCGGGAGAAAAAGAAAAACACAATGGAAGGCGACGGAGGGCTTACTCGGCGTTGTCTTACTTTATCTTTGTCTTTCGTATATTTGCACATACCTTGCCCGTTTTTCCAGTGGTTATAGTAACCGGTCATTCAATGATTTGTGTTTTCTTTATGGCTATTCTCCCCTTCCTGACGTTTTCTATTTTGCTTTATGGTGCTGTATGTTCTGCTCGTATTGCTTCAGTTACTGTATAAGGCCAATACTTCTAAAAGTAACGAGTAATTACAGTAATCAGTTTACAATATTTTGTAACAAAATTAGATAAAAAATTACTTTCGAAAAAAAGTAACGAGTTTCAAGTAATCCGCTACTTGCAACGGGTTATTTCCCAAGTCTGGCCAGTATTGTGTTGGTATCGGGTGGTTCGCTGCCTATGAGATTCCTCCGTCAAAAGTGCCCCATTAGAAAGCACGAGTATTGGTCCGCCGCTTTGGAGCTAAACGACGATTGCAGAGATCATCTAATGGCCTATGGAAAAGAATGAATAAAAAAAAAACGCCTTGCCACGGCCAAGTAAAGTCCGGTGTCCTTGCCAACTGATACAAAAACTTGGGCAGCAACATGTTTCCCTGAGAAGGACATCTGTACTAACGCAGGTGCATGCTTCTCGCGCTCCAGCTCGAGAAGACTGAATTGAATATCATGGTTGCGCTTTAATTTACAAAAATTAAACTTATTCTGACTCATTGATGGCGCATGAATATCTGCCAACCGCCTATAGTGATGAGAAGTCAACAGTTCTGCATGTTTCATCAAGATCTCCAAGTACACTACACTACCATATTAGCTCTCCTCGTAATGTGGTGATTGTTGAGTGACCCACGTGCGACGTGGCTGGCACGAGACACGTCCGGACGGCTCGAAAGGAAGGCACGAGATAAAGGCGTTTTTCTGCCTGGGAGCCTGGACTGGATGGTCGCTCATTTCACAGCTGTTGTGGGCACCCCAACCTAGGACATGGTGTCAGAAGTGGCCACGTCACGCCAGAACTGAGGACCGATGGCAGAAGCCGCCAGACAGAATCCGTCAGTATTCTTCGCCTCCCTCCAGCAGCCGCCGCCACTGCATTTCAATAATTCGTCGGAGTGGCCGGGCTGGATACAGCACTTCGATGACTACCGCTACGCGCCTCGTATCAACGAGCGAAGTGAAGAGGCGCAAGTCCGTACCCTGCCATACTCCATGGGCAAACAGGCAAGAGACATTTTTGCAACGTTTGACCTAGCAGAAGCAGACGCAAAGAAGCTTAAATCGCACGGACCGCCGAAAACGCGAGAAGCAACCCAGAGGCTTCAACAAACGACACCGAGCGACAGAGCTACGTACGTTGAAAGTGGGAGATAAAGTGTGGGTAAACGACAGGAACTCGGAAGCCACAGTGGTAGCGCGAGCTGCCAAACCTCGGTCTTACTTGCTGGAAACAGATTCTGGAAGACAGCTGAGACGAAACAGAAGAGCTTTACACTTTCTTCCTTCTGGTTCCTCCCACCAGAACGGCGGTTCGTACGACTTTCCCGTTGGAGATGGGGAAGATACCGACAGTTCGGACAAAAGTCTAGACGGCAGTACGCGAAGTAACATTGTTGCAGGACCTGCTTCAGGCGCTGCAAGGGTACCTAAGGCTTATGTGACCAGGTCAGGACGAATTGTGCGTAAGCCTGCCAGGCTGGGTTTTGAAGATAAATGTGGGATTTAAACTTTAACAGAGGTTTTGTCAAATACTTAGCACCATATACGTTTGTTCTCCGAGTTGTTGTTCGACAGATAATGTGCTATTTAAACTTCGCCAGGTTCTCTGTATATAGTGTAAATTACTCTGTGATGTGTTTCAACTTCGCCAGATGTTTTGTATAAACTTTTTTTTATTTGTGATGTGTTTAAACTCGGCTAGCTCTTTTGTATATGTTGTAAATTACCCTGCTTTGAAAAAAAGGGAGATGTGGCGATTGTTGAGTGACCCACGTGCGATGTGACTGCGGCTGGCGTGCGGACGGCTCGAAAGGAATGCACGAGATAAAGACGTTCTTTCTGCCTGGGAGCCTGGACTGGATGTTCGCTCATTTCACAGCTGTTGTGGGCACCCCAACCTAAGAAACTCGACAAGTAAGAAAAATATATCAGTATAAAGAAGAAGAAAAAATAACATCACACCGTTCGTAGTCATGGGACTACATATTTGAGAGAAGCCAGGGTTCGTCTGTACAGTTCTGAGTAAATATACAAAACCCAAAGCATGCAGCGATGTTTTTTTTGTTTTCTTAATTTTTTAGTATTAGGGGACAGAGGAACACTTAACTTTTCATTTTACCAACACCAAAACGGCTGGGCGCCATCCTGCCACGTGTTTATCTTATCGATAACTACATTTTCGGGGCACACGTGTCGCCAGCAGCACTTCGCGCCATGATCACGTCTTCATTCATTTTAAGAATGACATGATGGCGAAAAGTAAAAAAGGAAGGGCCACGAATGAACCCAGGAGTAGCGTATAACCTTCAATACGGGGACATGTTACTTTAAAAGGAGCCGCTGCCGCCGGAAGCCTAAGCAAACAGGGGGCAGCGATCGCGCAATCCCCTGTATTCCAACAACAAACACACACCGCTGCCTCAAAAACCAAACATACACATAAATGTCTCCTTTGCGGACAGAGGGCGGGAAAACGACGGTGGACGTATGGGGGAATAGGCTTAGCCGAAAACAAATTCGTCAGGGATCGGGAGAAGGTGGAGGGTTGCGGCTTCGATGCAGCGAGACGCAGTAAGACCCTAGAAACTCATAAAAAAAAAGAAAAAAAGGGAAGTAACAACGGGACATTCGCAGCACGTACGCGCTGGACGGCAGGCACGTTCGTGCTTCGGGATTTACAACTGACAGTCGATAAAGCGCCGTCGACAATGGGCGCCACCTCCGAGAGAGAAAAAAGAAGAAACTCTGGTTGAGAACACATTCGCCACACACACCAAAAAGAAAAAGGAAGAGAAATGCATATTTGGTCGATCGATTTTTCTTCGGAGCTCGATTGTTCGGAGGTTTTTTGTTTACGCAAGCTGTGGCGTTTTAAATCCGCGCGTCGCTTTGCATTCCGAGAGCGAGCAGTTTTTTGCGGAGCTGTCAGCTCTTTGTGAGACCGCGTCGCCTTCTCGTGCCTTGTCCCCACCCTGAGCTGGACTACGATGTTCCGCTACATGACTTGTTCGCGACTCCTGATTGGCGCAGACGGACTGTTGTCGTAGTGACGCGCCGCGTTCTAGGCTCCTCATTGGTTGACCTTTCCTCAGGGCGTGGTGACCCGATCGCACTACAGCACGCTACTGGACCAGCTGGGTTTTGTAGCCTCGACTGTGGTCCAACCTTAGTAATCCCAGGTGTATGGATGGGGGGTCCCGTAAAATATGGGTCCAGCTTTGGGTGTGCGGCTTCCTGTCACGCGTTGCAGCTCTCCAGAGCCTTCTCTGCCTGTTTCGCAAATAGAATCTGGAACGTTTTTATTTCGGAAGCCTGCCTTTGGGACGAAAAATGGCAGGCTTGTTCTTCGGAGTACGACTCAGGCATCAAGATATCGTTCGCCCGGACGCTGTGTAAGACGTAAGCTGTAACTAAATAAAAGGAGATCCGGCAATGCTACGAACTAGAATCGTTCTCAACTCGAACCAAAAGAGATACTGAACATCCGATTGCGCAAAAAAGCCTGCTTTTTTCACAATTTGTTCGAGCAAGTCATTTCTCGGTAATGTATAAGACTTCACCGTGTCGTTTAACACCTCATAATGTGATGCAGGAAAGGAAAAAAAAACTTTTAGTATAAAACTTCCTCTTGTTATCTCTGCGCCCTTTCAGCAAGTTTCGCGCCGTTGAAAAAATCCCAGTTACTTTTCGCGACTTGAATGCTGCATACTTAATCCCCGTTCCTCCATTTCACAATTTTGCCGCAAGGTTGCGCCAGTTTTCGCCGCAGATTTGGATAGGCGGCACTTCCCAACTTCTTTACTGCACGTCTTTTTCGCTGGGTGACGTGGCATCCTCTGGAGTTACGAATCCATCGTTTCGGCTCTGGTCAAGATGCAGCCGACGATACGCGGTAATGGGACCAAAAAGCAGCGTCAAAAGCGCAAGTCACTGGACTTCTCCTGTTTATGATTGGTTCAGCGATGCTAGAACACGTACAGAAATCTGACGAACGCCATGATGGTGACCTTTTGATGCTGTCTGATTGGTGCCACCAGCTCGTAGCGTCGACGGCGTCTGGACTCAAACTGAATAAAAAAAAACATTATTTTCTTTAACCGCAAAAATAAACCACGCATCGCCGAACCCCCATTACCCGCCCAAACATAGCGCTGGCGGTCCAAACTACACGCCAAAAATTTCACCATCAGCCGTTATCTTATTCTGAAGATATGTGACTTTTTTTTTTTTCTTGTTCTTAGCTTTAATGTGAAAATGCACGGGGCTTATTTTCGCCCGGCTTAGGAAACTGGCGCCATAGAGTTCGATGTATTCGACAACTCTCTCGGCTGAAAATATCTTGTTAAAATTTCCGATATTCACATATAACTTTTGAATAAAATAACGGCTAGTGCTGAAACGTTGACATCTGGTTCGGACCGCTAGCGCTGTATCTGGGCGGAGAATGAGAGTACAGTTGTTCGTAGCATATTTTTGCGATGAAAAAAACAAAGAAAAAAAAATGTAATGGGTTGGGTGTCACCTTTAATATTTCACTCCGCGTTCTCTGAACTCGCTGCGCGTCCCAGTAGAAAGGAATGGTATTGCGGAGAAAAACCTCTCACTGAAATGGTTTATAGCTTCCGCGTCTTTCTGCAAATGATGTTATTTGGTCACAAACAGGGCTGAGTTTTTGTGGTGCTTTGCTGCAGGATACGTCACAAAGCGAAAACACATTAATGAGTCGTGTACAGGTTACTAAAAAAAGTACTCGATTACAATTGCTCTTGCTTTAAATAAATTCAATTAGATTACTAGCTCAGTCGCGAATAAAATGTATTGGCCATTACTTGAAAAAGTAAGCGTTACTTTT
The DNA here is from genome assembly GCF_016920785.2 of Ixodes scapularis. NCBI lineage: Eukaryota > Metazoa > Arthropoda > Arachnida > Ixodida > Ixodidae > Ixodes > Ixodes scapularis. The sequence continues at coordinate 89,181,697 of NW_024609837.1, read as the reverse complement.
CCGATCACTTCATATTTTTAGAACGACAGATTTTTCTTCCGGTTTGAAAACGGGTCTTTTGTACCGTAAAGTATCGCGTGAGTACCAGCGAATTATAAACTACTTACTTCCTTGAGCCACCAATTTTGGTAAATCATCCTCCGGTCAGAGACTTGGTTCGAGGATCCTCGGTAGAAAGATTGTACAAACAAAGGGCGCCATAAAGAATGGGAGGGAGAAATAGTGACCGTTACGAGTAATTTTAGTACTTCCAAAATGAATTAGATTAGATTAAAGTGGGGCAAGATGAGACGAAAAATGTAATTTCAATCATAATTTGTACTTTCGCTTTAAAATTAAAAAAAAAAACTCAGTATGGGGATATTCTAAGATGATTTGACTCTACGTTTTGTAAATTTAATTGGAGCTGGTGAAACATTAAATAAGACTACAATATCTGAAAGTCACGCTATGTCTCATTTGGCCCACCCTGTGGGGCAAAATTAAACAACGTAATAGGGTAGAATAAGGACAATGTTTGACGAAATACTCGAAAAAGTAAAAAAAAAGAGTTTCAAAATACCTGCTTCATAAAGTATTTAAAATATTGCTCAAGTTACTTTTACTGTAAAGTATTTTGAGTAGAATACAAATGCATTGAAATATAATTCAATTACTTTTGAAGATACTTCCACATTGCGTAATTTGTATCGACGCCAGTGACAAACACAATTATACAGTCGCGCAAATCGGGTCTACCAGAATGGTTTATTAGCACGCAACAGCACAAGACGGCAAATACTAAACGAACAAAAAAACAACAACATCGTAAGGTTATTTTATGCAGTCCAGCTGTAAGGAGAAGAATATCCCTGATGCATGTTACAAAACATTTCTGGGACAAAGTATAATATAAAAAGAGGTCGTGACCTCACAGATTATCACGTCGTGCGACGCATCTCAGACGCGGCGTTTAACTACAATCCATATTCTCTATATGAGGACTTCACTATAAACAAACTTGGGACGGGGAAATGAGCAGAGGTCGGCATTTTAGGTCGCCCTCACTCATCCTCACCCTCACAGCCACACTCCCTCAAGCCCCTTACTCATCCCCGCCCTCAAGGCTAAACTCACCTTCAGCCCCTCACTCACCCTCATCCTCACAGTCACACTCACCTTCAGCTCTTCAGTCACACTCACTTTCCGCCCTTCAGTCACCCTCACTCAACCTCATGGATCTCACGTGCTCATGGCCCTCACGCCGCTCACGCACTGAGCGCCCTCACGGCCCTCACGCACTCATGACCCTCATGCCCCTCACCGCCCTCGCGCCCCTCACTCACTCATGGCCCTCACGCCCCTCACGCACTCCCTGCCCTCACGCCACTCACCGCCCTAACGGCCCTCACGCACTCACGGTTCTCACAGCCTTCACGGCCCTCACTCACCCTTACACTCATGAATTTTCCTTGTTCAGAAGCTCACTCACCCTCATCTAACCTGGGAAGATGAGGGTGATTGAGGGTGAGTGAGTGCCCTCATGAGTGAGGTTTGTTAAAGTATGGAAATGAGTGAATGGATAACAAAGATAGCCCACATTATAGCCAAGGCACTGGTCGCACCTACTTCAAGCAAGTTGCGTTCAGAAAGGCACTCAACGTTAGGGGAACAGATTGTTGGTGTTATGACTGGTCATCCCGCTCGAAGTTCGTTTCCTGTCCTATGCTCTGCGCATCAATGTTCGCTTACAAATATTGTTCGCGAGAGCCAGAACTGCAGAACTGAACACAAAAATAGAAGAAGAAAAAAAATAATAACTCGACGTTTTGCCATAACGGGGTTCAATATACAAGCAAACAAAACAAAAACTTATTTTTGTGTTTACTTTCGTTTTTTTGTGTTTTGGATTTTCTTCTTTTTTTTTTTTTACACTGAAGTCCGCATCTTTGACGTGGGTCGTTTCCCGTTCTGCGTTGAGCCTCAGTGTGGAAATCTTTACTTCCATAAAATCACCCATTTTGTTTGAGGATTTTTTTAGGAAAACTTCAGGAATCAAAGGGTACCTTTTGGATGACGAAGGCAAAACCTTCATAGTACAAACTTTGGGGTCAAACATGAGTTGCAATCGGCGCAAAAGCGATGTTTTCGCGAGCTCAATCTAAGTCACCGTAGCTTATCGGAGCTAGCAACAGCATTTGGTTGCTCGAATGTTCACGTTTGCTCGTGCCACGCCCTCAATACTTCATACCGAAAAGCTCGGAAAACGACAAACTGTCAAAAATGTATTTTAAATAATGAGTACAAGATACTCAGAAATGTAATTAAAATACAGTATCAGATGCTCTCGATGAAAAGTATTTCCAAGGCACTAAGATATTTCAAAAAGTACTTGAAATCCAGTATCTTGAGTAGAGTATTTGATATAGGCACATTTCTGAATAAGACACACCTAAAAGAAACGTATTTGCGTTCAGGTTTTGCATTAAAAACACTTGAAACGCATAGTGTGAGCTCCAACGCACTCCTCGTAAACCCACTCTTTGTATTTCATGATCTCGATCAATACTGAATGAGGGGCTGCTTGGCTCATAAGTTCTTTGCAAAGCGTGCACTGCCAGTCATGTGTGGTGTGCTTCACATGGTCTGTAGAACACTCAGACACTAATAATCATTGTGTTCAAATTCAGGTGTTGTTGTTGTGGTTGTTTTTTGCTTTTTTTTTGTATACGGGGAGGGGGGGGGGGAGGGGAAGGGAGGCGGTATAGTGGTACGCCGGTCTTTGATTGCTTTTGCCAACACCAGCTTTACCTTTTGGGAAGATGACGTTAGAGCAGTGCTGCTCTCCGACCTGCTAGTTCCATTTTTCTATACTACGTTATGTAAACAATAAATGTTCTTGAAGTTGAAACGCCGGAAAGAACGCTCCTTTTGCTAACCAGCCGCGCTTTTTTTTAGATCCACTTTTTTACATTGTTTGAGTCATTTGGGTCGCCTTTGAAGCGCATCCTTCGGTACACCAAAAAGTGTGGCAGCATTGCGAAGGGAGTGACGCTGCTGCTTGAAACTTTCAAGAGCTTTTCTCATGTCACATTCGAGCAATCAAACCCTTTTTTTTCTTTTATACGTTCGAATAATTGTAGACACACAGAAAAAAAACAATATGGCCCAGAAACAACCAGGAGGCTCGTGTGTTATTAACATGCGCGATATAGAATGCCAGATTGCCGTGTTTTGCCCCGCGCGTATCTTGTTGCGTAAATAAGTATTTCTGTGAAAAAAAAACACAAATCGCTCGAGTTTGGTCCGTATGAAGCTAATAAAGCATAGCAATAAAATTAAAGCTTACCTTGGCAGAATCGTTTATTCTAACCGGAGCGCACATATCGAAGCGAAACCTCGCGCTCAATTTTCCCCTCTTTTGGCGGGAGGTAGACTCGTCAACCTCAACTCTGCATTTTGTTCTATGGAACACTCTCGCACACAGCTCTGATTTTTTCACACTTAAAGTGTGGAGGTCAAGGCACCTTTCGGTATAGTTTGAACGTACTCCAATTTCTAGTCTTAGAGATGTATTGCGCTAAAGAAAAACTGTCGTAATTTTCTCCGCGTTTCATTTTACCTGAGCTTAGCCTGTTGTAGTAATTACTTCCTAATAAATGCATTCAATGGTTTCTTCTAAACTATGTGAAAAATTGATCGAATTACAAGCCATTTGATTATTGTAATATGTGTACCACTCTGATATAGACATTTTGTTCATGAAAGGCATATTCCGCTAATTAAGTTGAGAATAACCCATGCCGTTTTCACGTCGAGAAACGTAGTAAGAAATGGACGCATCTCCAAGTAGTGAAAGATGTTGATTGGGGCAAAGCTCTGGTGGTACTGATTTTATTGTTCATAGGTAGTGCTGGTGGTGCTGAAGTTTTTTTTATTGCTCATAGGTAGCGCTGAGTTGCGGGTTGCGTTTTGACTTCATTATTACTGCTTTAGGGTCGGTTAAATGCAGAGCCGGTGGTTCTTCTAGCGAATCAGCTTGGATCCGCTAGAAGCCGTGGGAACGCATCTCCACCGCTTAAGTCAACGGTCTATGTCAGAAAGAGGAGAATGTGTGGTATGGAATTGAGCATTTGACCGCAGCGCCCTCTCGTCTATAAACTTTGAGCCAATGCATGCAAAGTTTAACGCGATTATATGCGCACTTGACCGCAGCGCCCTCTCCTGTAGAGAGACGTTGAGTGGCTACATGAAACCTCGGAGTTTAGCGTAGTGGTTAGGACGTTTGCGTCGTAAGCAAGCGGTCCTGTGTTCAAACCCGTGCGGGCGTACGTTTTTTTTTTTTTTTTTTTTTCTCTTGTTTTTTTTTTTTTTTTTAAAGTGGGCCAATTCCGGAGGCAGTGCGATCGATGTGAGCACGGACGCCGGACAAGGCTAGACCCTATGGAGTTTCGCCCTAAAAAGTCCGGCTCCTCGAGGACCATTAGTAATTTCCCCTTTAGGTGGTGAATTAAGAAATGTCTAGGTGAATTGTACAGTAGATGTATTATCTTATCAAGACGTGCACGTTACAAACGCCAAAAGCATCGATTTTTCCTCCAACAAAATCTCGTAAGAACTACTTCGCGTCGCGAATGAACAATACGCAAAACTCGATTTTTCCTTGAGTTGAGTTTGAGACCCCTGGTGTAAGGGGTCTCAAACTCATTTGAGTACGGGGGCCAGACATCCCATCCCTTAAAGGTAGAGGGTCAATGTAAGGTGGAGGAGGAAGAGGAAGGGTGTTATGGAAAAGGGACTTCACGCGCTTGCTTGTCGCATCTGTAGGTTTCATTTGTTTTTAGGACTGCATTAGGCTCTTAACAGAATAAGTAAAATGACACTGCCTCGTCATTTGAGTTTGAATAATTTCACTCGGAAATTATTCAAACTCAAGATGTTTCTAAAAAACAAATATTTCTTCATCCATATATATTGCTTTCTTGGCGATTTGTATTTAAGCAGCATGATAATATACTTGAATATTTATGGTTTTGTTTTTGAAGGCGAGAGTTCCAAGCTCATAGCTTTATCTTCGTTTGTCGCTTCTGCTTGGCCTGAGTTCATGCAGCTGGGGTGACAAAAAGCTGGGAAGCAAAAATTAAAACGGAAGATGTGAATGTGTTATAAGAACAAAACTACGTACAAGCAAAAATGAATCGGTGACAGATTATTACGCGGCATGCGATTTCTAGTGCTCGAGACATGGGAAAAAAGGCTCGCAGCCGGTTACTTGCCGGTTACTTGAGGGCCGCGTCCCAGCGAGTCGCGGGCCGCGTGTTTGGGACCCTTGCCTTACACAGTTTTTTTTCGTATCAGAACGAGCCCGTCTTTCTCCTTTGTCCCTTTGCCAAGCGTGATTTTTTTTTCCCGGTCTCTAATTCACCTTCAGTACTCCGCCTGTTCTGAATTCAGCGATGATCGTCCGCTGTTTTGTCTATGGAGGCAATGTGAAGACGACCGAAGCACTTTCGGCAAGCGTCAGACGTCTATTCAAAGAACAGAGCCACCTGCGACTTGGCAGTAGCAACTGGGACAACTGCGTACCACTCCGCCCACAGAAAGATGACGCGCACGTAGAGCAACCCACGCCCCGCGCACGCGCGTGAGCGAGATGTGGAAAGGATAATAAGTAAGGGAGATGGTCCTAAATCGTTTCCTTTCTCCTATCCCGAGTTATTTGACATTTCTTGCACACTCAACAATCCTTCGCCAGATTGCCATCACACGGAGCCCTGTCTTATCTTAGATAGTTTAGAAAGTTGAATACTCGAAAGCACTCTAGCGGGATCCCCAAACGGACACCTCGATGACAGTCAGAGTTGATAATAGAAATCAGAATTATTAGATCGAGATGCCTAGCATGATTTATGTGATAAATTAGACGCTATAATCAGCCACAGTTATTTAAAGACAATGTTTATTTTAAGACTGATTTAGATAAGGCTTTCCAATAATAATATAAAAATATCAAAAACGTGTTTCTGCTGCGGTAGTACTTGTTATTTGATTTTTACACTTAGGGCTTACCTTGACATAAAGCAAGAAATAGTCACTTGCCTTACGCAAATCATTATTCGCTTTTAAATGGCTCAGGAAACCAATTTTGGGCCGAGATAAACCAATTTATATTGGGATTTTACTAATAGCGCATCGTTCATTGGACCAAAAGAAAAAAAGTGGAAGTCTAAAGCCTGACTTTCGGTGCAAAAATGTGAAAGCACAGTGGACTATTTCGTATCTCCTCCCCTTCGGAAGCTCTCTGCGTTTCAACTGTGATATATCCGCGGTCCCCAAAGCGCGTTACCGGGTTTAAACGCACGTCACACGGCACCGGACCTCACTTCTTCCCTTCGCCCCTAAGCTGACAAATTTGGTGGAAGCTACACGCTTGCCGGACCAATCAATCACCTCCCTTTCATCACCTGACCTCATTCTTTGCGCCTGGGTACGCGCGAGAGAGTGATCACGTAGCAAACGTGTGACTGTCCCAACGAGCAAGTAGCTTCCACAGCACTGTCAGCTTCGGTGTGAACGTGGTGTGGAAAGCAACTTTTGTCTGAATTTTGAGCGACGGGCTTACCTTCTAGGGGAACAATGGCTGCGTCCGGGTACACAAACGAGAATCCGAGCAAGAGGGGACTCCCCCCTTTCCGTCTTCTTGAACTGTTTGGTACAATGCGCGAGTTATGAGTTGACGAGGAAAGCTGAATAGGAAATAGTTGAAAAATCGTTTCACGACTCCTTTAAATAAAGCTTCCAAGCACACCGCTCGTAGTGCAGTTCACTTGGAGCCTAGATTTAAACAGCTGCCACTCCGTCGTCGCGATAAAACGGATGGCCACTTACTGTGGGTTCCGCTCCTTCCAAGCTCTCAGTCAAACAGGTGCGCCTCAAACAAGCAGCAAATCGGAGCGCACCTCGATGATAAGATGGCATCTTGGCGATACCGATAGCAGTCGGGATACGCGCTCCTGTCCCCATACTCTTACAGCGAGAGCCCATGCTGGCACGCTGGCGCCGTCTATGATGTTACCCTGGAAATGCATTACACTAGAGCGAATTAATGTTTTGCGGTATTTGCCTGATCAAATGCAAAGGATTATTATAATATACGCAAAAGCTTACTGGCGCTAGTGTGTTGTTGCCAATTGAAGCAGAGAGCAACCAGCCGAACATTGATTTCCCACTATTCAATTCTGAGGGAAAAGTGAACGCGTTTTCTCGCCGCGTTTCATTAAAGAGAAAATTATCACGAATAATTTGGGCATACATGACGGCTTTCAACACTTCTCAGCCTTGAAAACGAAACTATAAATCAGTAAGGGCGTTTTTTTTTGTTTTTTTTTTCAAATTCATGACATTAATTACAATGCTAAAACTGCTTTACACATGCACTTATGTGCACTGACGGACAAAGCCAGCAAGGACACGGCGTCCGAGTACGAGTGTTTTTCGGCATCCGTTCATCATTTCAAATTCGGGCACTCGCGCCTCATCCAGAAACTTTCTGTGGCCGGCCGAATTTTTATCTGGTTACAAAATATAACCTTTTAGGCCGCCGCATACGAGCCTCTGCTACTGCAAAATCTTGGACTCCAGCCCTCTTCGAAGAATGTGATATCAAGTCAAATATTTTAATGCGCTCTTTTCCTGACTTTTTCTTCATTTTCTTTTGTTTGTGTTCAGGGCGATTGTGATAATTCGTTTAAAATAAATATTTAGTACGTGCGTAAATATTAGCCTTGCCATCGGAATGTTAAGTTCAAGAGAACGGTCATCCTCTCTTAAATAGTTTATCCCCCGCAGTTCTTCCATTACTTACTATAAAGAAGTCATTGTTACACGCGCTTCACAAAAGTAATAAGTGAAAAAATTTTGAAAGCATTTTGCAAACCGTGCCGAAAGCGCGCCATCCTTCATGGATGCCGATTTCATATGTTGCGAGGAAGTATTTTCGATGTTGTTAAATTTAAAAGCAAAAACCGCTTGTGGTCCTGATAAGATTCCCAACGCGTTTTTGCGTCGATATGCTGAAATGCCGACACTTTTTTTAACAGTTATTTTTTGTGTTTCCTTTTCCTCGAGCACACTGCCAAATGATTGATTAATGGCGGGAGTAGTGCCTTTGTTAAAAGAGGGAGACCCACTTGCGTTAGGCAACTACTGGGCTGTTTCGCTGACATGCACCATCTTGTAAACTACTAGAACATATCATCGCTAACCAAATTGCAGAGTTCCTGAACGCGAATAACATACTCTCGCCTCATCAGCACGGATTTAGAAAGGAGTTCTCTGTGGTTACCCAGCTTGTTTCCACTGTTCATGAATTTGCATCTATTCTAGACAGATCAGGCCAAGTCGATGTTTTTATTTTCTTGACTTTAGCAAGGCGTTCGACTTGGTTCCCACTCGGAAGGCTAGTTAGTAAACTTGAACGTGTAGGGCTTCATCCCTTTCTTGTTAGATTGGTATGCTCTTACTTAGAGCGTCGTAAACAATTTGTCGAAATCAACAATACCTGCTGAGAGATATTAGACGTAACATCTGGAGTACCACCAAGGAGGGTTCTTGGTTCTTTGCTGTTTTTAAATTATGTAAACGACATAGTTTCCGCCCCATACCAGTCTGTGAACATACGTTTATTCGCAGATGATAGCGTGTTGTTTAAATAAATATCTTCGCCTGGCGATCAACAATTAATGAGCGCAAGCCTCAATGACTTTCAAAGTTGGTTGGGACATAAAGTTGGGACTCAAAGTTACATTAAAAAAACTGTTTATCTGCAAATCACGTATAAAACTACAAGTACTTCAGAGTGACCATAAATAAGAACTTAAATTGGACGACCCGTATAAAAAGTAAATCCCCAGCAGCCTTCAGGAAGTTGAGTTTTTTAAGCCATAAGCTGAAATTCGCTACTCCAAATGTGAAATTACTGGTTTACAATTCGCTCGTTAGATCTAAACTAGAATATGGTAGTATTACTTCGGACCCTCATCCGAAATCTAATTTTGCAATATTGGAACGAGTTCGAGGACGTGCTGTAAGGTTTATGTGTAGTAAATTTAAGAGAACTGATTCGCCCTTACTTTTGATGCAAACCGACAAAACAGGAACTGTAGAGCACCTTCGAAGTATAACTCGTTTGAAGTTTCTGCACTCTCTTTTCATACGAAAGTTGTCCGTGGATCCAGATTACTCCTTAAAGCCGCTTTCTACAAGACAAACTAGGCACCATCATGAACATTCCTTAACACCGTACTTTGCACGCACTAACCTGTTTAAATCTTTTGTTTTTTCCTCGTGCAATTGAAGAATGGAATTCTCTTCCTTGTTCAGTTATTTCATCTTCGGATTTTGCTTCATCATTAGAAGAGGTATTGTAGTGGTGGTTTTTGTATTTCGATGTGTTTCGGTCTTTATATATTTAATGATTACATGCTTCGGTATAGTGCTTCTTGGCTTCATACTTGTTTTGCTGTATCGTACCGCCTTTTTTATATTTTCTGCCGATTTGTATGCCTTATTTCTTGTTTTGTTGGTTTGTTTTTTGAACGGGTTTTTGCGTTCGTACTCTGCCCATCCTGCTGGGACCATGCCTGGTCTGCAGCATTTAATAAATTAAAAAAATAACATTATTGTAATTCAAACAGTTTTTTTTTTGTTGTTTTCTAGCTTATTTATGTCCGTAGCAGAATACTGGAAAGGATGGTAAACGTCTAAACGAGAATAAATCCGCCTTATAAGGCAAATCGGCCTCAGAAATCCCCCAAAAAATAATTTTGAGAAAAAACAAAAAAAACTTTACCCAGCACATTATTGATTCTTGTGGTTCACTGATCGATTGGCAAATCTTGTATTTTTTATATTTTTAAATTCTGCTCTTTTGAACTTTGTTGTTTCTCAGGAATTAGTGTGAGCTCCCTCAGAATCATTTTTTCTGCAGATATAATACACATCTTAGACACTACAATTTTTGCCGTAGTATTCGGAGGTATTTTATTTAATTTATACAGTAACACCCATTTGTTTACACTCAAGAATAACCTGTAGCCTTCGATTAATTGCGATACTATACGGAATGCCCATACATTAAAAAGTTTATTCGACTGCGGATACCGCAGTTTACACGTCATCATCTTTACAATTTGGCACAAGAATAGCGGTATATCATGAAATAGAGTAGTAGCATGGCAAATTGTTCAAAGATAAACGTTTTGCGTTGTTGCCATATTGGTATATGAAATACATGGGCTTCTAAGAAAGCGCTTCCGTAACCCGCCAAAAGATGGCGCAAGCAATCGATGGCACAAATCTCTGGGGATGGCATATTAACGGCATTAGCGCACACGTATGAGGAAGAGAGAAGGGACAGAAAAGAGCGCTACTCACAACTGTATTTACAGAGACGAGATGGGTGCTATGTACAAAAGTCAGGAGTTTGTATTGGCTCCTGTGTAGCCCCAGTCCTCAGTGACATTTATCTGGGAGCAGTAGACTGTGCCATTGAAAGGGAGCTTGGAAGTCGAGGAGTTAACAAGGTAGCCCGCTATGTGGATGACTTCCTGGTTGTTCTTCAAGATAACACCGATGTGCACACACAGGTGACCAATATTTTGGCGACCTTCACTGAGTATGGAGGGGGCCTCAGGTTCACGTATGAGGTCCCTCAAGAAAACGTTCTCCAGTTTTTAGACCTTTCGCTTCACTTAGGTGATACGCATGTGTGCTGGACGTACTCTCCACGCTCTAAGAAACGAATTTTGGATTTCAGTTCGGCTCACTCTAAGATCGTCAAGAGGGGCATTGCTCTGACATGTTTGGGATCCGCGCTCCAGAAATCATGTTGCCACACAATGGAAGCCAGCTTCTCGATGCAGGTTGAAAGACTCAGAAAAGCCAGCTATCCGTTACCACTACTGGCTAATGTAGCGGACACCTTGTTGAAAAGGGCAAAAGGCCTCCAAGCCAACAAACAAGATGTAGGAAAGACAAGACCGGTGGTAATCCCGTACCTTCACAAGACGTCACACAATTTAAAGAACGTGGCAGGTCGGTATGGGGTCCGAGTGGTATTTTCAGCCCCGCAAAAAATGAGCAAAATTTGCTCCATAGTCAACTCGCAAGCCGAAGGTGCCACAAGACAGAGGTGCACAAAAAAACATGCTAAACCTTTTGTTCCGTGCACTTCAGGCGTGGTATACAAGATTCCACTCTCCTGCGGCAAGGTCTACGTAGGGCAAACAGGCAGGTGTCTTAACGACCGACTTCGCGAGCATGATTATTCTTTGAGAGCCACAGTGGGAGGCCATCTTGCAACACATTGCAAGGAGTGCAATTGTAATCCGCTGTTCGGGGAAACCATAACCCTAGAGAGGCACAAGGATAAAATGACCCGCGAAGTGGTAGAAGCCTTCTACATCATATCCGCAGCTACTAAATGCATTAGTGTTGCATCGGTAGCCTTGACGAGCAAGGAAACAGACTTTTTAAGAAGGACAATGCAGAACTCGCATGAGTCACGGGTGCCGCGAGACATCAGGCACGACGACCCAACGGCAGCCGACCATGGATGATGTGTTCGTCTCCCCCCTGACACGGGTGACCAGGCGCGAGCGAAGACTGAGGCAAACACACCCAGCACCACGACAACGAAGGCACAGCCAAAAAAAGGTTTTAGGGTTTAATCAAAGAACCAGTGCATTAAGCCTGTGCGCGCGAGGGAACACCCGACTTTGTGTTTTATATTCCTGTTTTATATTTCTGCTTCCTCTTCTTCCTTTTTCATCTTTATGGGGAGCTGGACGATGTTCTTTCTTTTCTTCATCTCTGTAAATACAGTTGTGAGTAGCGCTCTTTTCTGTCCCTTCTCTCTTCCTCATACGTGTGCGCTAATGCCGTTAATATGTCTAACTACCAACTAGCCCAGTTATCAACCCTTTTACTCTGGGGATGGGCCCTTTTCAAAATGGGGCATATATGTGCCAAACTAAGATATTGGAACGGGCTAGTTGGATATGCATGATATAAAAATTAAAAAGCGCAAAGTTTAGACAAAGGACAGAACATGTAGGCAGAACAAGCGCCAAGTCACAACTGGCGTTTAATAGAAAAGAAGAGACGGAAGTAGCATATAAATACACCGAAAAAAGAAGAAAGACGATATATAATAAAAGGAGAAAATTGAAAGGAATAAACAAAAAGGAAAAAAAAAGAAAAGAAAGGGAAGAGCGTAACAAAATAATTCCGGGGGATATATTGAAATTAAGAAAACGACTATAGCTTAAAGAAAAAAGAAGTTGAAAAGAATAGAAATTCCCGCTGAATCAACCTCAAGTTGGCAACTGAAGGTAAAATAATTCTTTTTCAGTTAATGCCACCAATGGTAGAGTGTACTAGAAGGAACGAGTGGGACGAGCTACAGGCTCCGCTCATGCTTTCAGTTCTACCTCAAAATGGGGAAAGCGATCACGTGGAACCAAGCCATGTCGATCGCAGCGCCACCTTCGCTGCGATCGAGCAACGACGCACGTCAAGCTCATATGGGTAATATAGCCCCTTAGGGCCTATATTGTATTTTTTATGATTTTGACGCCAGAGGTAACGTCAAAGCACCACGAGACGACGACGTTACGACGTCATCGCCAAAGACGTTACGGGACTCCAAGATGGTGTTATATGGCTTTCGTGACATCGCTTCGCGTTGAGGACGATGCCGTTTGGCGACATCAGGTCGCTGTTGTAACGCGGTCGTGACGTCGCGTTGGGGACGACGCCGTTACGCGACATCAAGTCGCCGTTGTGACGCTGTCGTGACATCGCGTCGTGTCGACGACGACGCCGTTACGCGACATCAAGTCGCCGTTGTGACGCGGTCGTGACATCGCGTCGCGTCGACGACGACGCCGTTACGCGACATCAAGTCGCCGTTGTGACGCTGTCGTGACATCGCGTCGCGTCGACGACGACGCCGTTACGCGACATCAAGTCGCCGTTGTGACGCGGTCGTGACATCGCGTCGCGTCGACGACGACGCCGTTACGCGACATCAAGTCGCCGTTGTGACGCTGTCGTGACATCGCGTCGCGTCGACGACGACGCCGTTACGCGACATCAAGTCGCCGTTGTGACGCGGTCGTGACATCGCGTCGCGTCGACGACGACGCCGTTACGCGACATCAAGTCGCCGTTGTGACGCTGTCGTGACATCGCGTCGCGTCGACGACGACGCCGTTACGCGACATCAAGTCGCCGTTGTGACGCGGTCGTGACATCGCGTCGCGTCGACGACGACGCCGTTACGCGACATCAAGTCGCCGTTGTGACGCTGTCGTGACATCGCGTCGCGTCGACGACGACGCCGTTACGCGACATCAAGTCGCCGTTGTGACGCGGTCGTGACATCGCGTCGCGTCGACGACGACGCCGTTACGCGACATCAAGTCGCCGTTGTGACGCTGTCGTGACATCGCGTCGCGTCGACGACGACGCCGTTACGCGACATCAAGTCGCCGTTGTGACGCGGTCGTGACATCGCGTCGCGTTGAGGACGACGCCGTTACGCGACATCAAGTCGCCGTTGTGACGCTGTCGTGACATCGCGTCGTGTCGACGACGACGCCGTTACGCGACATCAAGTCGCCGTTGTGACGCGGTCGTGACATCGCGTCGCGTCGACGACGACGCCGTTACGCGACATCAAGTCGCCGTTGTGACGCTGTCGTGACATCGCGTCGCGTCGACGACGACGCCGTTACGCGACATCAAGTCGCCGTTGTGACGCTGTCGTGACATCGCGTCGCGTCGACGACGACGCCGTTACGCGACATCAAGTCGCCGTTGTGACGCTGTCGTGACATCGCGTCGCGTCGACGACGACGCCATTACGCGACATCAAGTCGCCGTTGTGACGCGGTCGTGACATCGCGTCGCGTCGACGACGACGCCGTTACGCGACATCAAGTCGCCGTTGTGACGCTGTCGTGACATCGCGACGCGTCGACGACGACGCCGTTACGCGACATCAAGTCGCCGTTGTGACGCGGTCGTGACATCGCGTCGCGTCGACGACGACGCCGTTACGCGACATCAAGTCGCCGTTGTGACGCTGTCGTGACATCGCGTCGCGTCGACGACGACGCCGTTACGCGACATCAAGTCGCCGTTGTGACGCGGTCGTGACATCGCGTCGCGTTGAGGACGACGCCGTTACGCGACATCAAGTCGCCGTTGTGACGCTGTCGTGACATCGCGTCGTGTCGACGACGACGCCGTTACGCGACATCAAGTCGCCGTTGTGACGCGGTCGTGACATCGCGTCGCGTCGACGACGACGCCGTTACGCGACATCAAGTCGCCGTTGTGACGCTGTCGTGACATCGCGTCGCGTCGACGACGACGCCGTTACGCGACATCAAGTCGCCGTTGTGACGCGGTCGTGACATCGCGTCGCGTTGAGGACGACGCCGTTACGCGACATCAAGTCGCCGTTGTGACGCTGTCGTGACATCGCGTCGTGTCGACGACGACGCCGTTACGCGACATCAAGTCGCCGTTGTGACGCGGTCATGACATCGCGTCGCGTCGACGACGACGCCGTTACGCAACATCAAGTCGCCGTTGTGACGCTGTCGTGACATCGCGTCGCGTCGACGACGACGCCGTTACGCGACATCAAGTCGCCGTTGTGACGCGGTCGTGACATCGCGTCGCGTTGAGGACGACGCCGTTACGCGACATCAAGTCGCCGTTGTGACGCGGTCGTGACATCGCGTCGCGTTGAGGACGACGCCGTTACGCGACATCAAGTCGCCGTTGTGACGCGGTCGTGACATCGCGTCGCGTTGAGGACGACGCCGTTACGCGACATCAAGTCGCCGTTGTGACGCGGTCGTGACATCGCGTCGCGTCGACGACGACGCCGCTACGCGACATCAAGTCGCCGTTGTGACGCGGTCGTGACATCGCGTCGCGTTGAGGACGACGCCGTTACGCGACATCAAGTCGCCGTTGTGACGCGGTCGTGACATCGCGTCGCGTCGACGACGGCGCCGTTACGCGACATCAAGTCGCCGTTGTGACGCGGTCGTGACATCGCGTCGCGTTGAGGACGACGCCGTTACGCGACATCAAGTCGCCGTTGTGACGCGGTCGTGACATCGCGTCGCGTCGACGACGACGCCGTTACGCGACATCAAGTCGCCGTTGTGACGCGGTCGTGACATCGCGTCGCGTTGAGGACGACGCCGTTACGCGACATCAAGTCGCCGTTGTGACGCGGTCGTGACATCGCGTCGCGTCGACGACGACGCCGTTACGCGACATCAAGTCGCCGTTGTGACGCGGTCGTGACATCGCGTCGCGTTGAGGACGACGCCGTTACGCGACATCAAGTCGCCTTTTTAACGTGGTCATGACGTCGCGTGCCACATCGAGCACGATGTGGACGTGGTCGTCGATGCCGACGTTGACGTCGACACCCCACGCATCGTCAAATATTGAAATGATGTCACGTTAACGTCGTTCCGACGTCACCATGAGCGTCAACGTCACGACGAAGCCTTGGTGGCGTGTAACGTCGTCGCCTTCGCCAGCATCAACGTCGACGCGCAGTCACGACGAAGTCTGGACGTCGTTTAACGTCGTCGACGATGACGTCGACGTCTTGAAGCTGTCGGGGCTTCTTCGTGACGTAGAGTGGCGTCATGTCGACAACGACGTCAGCGAACTGGCACCAAGCTTCCTTATGACGTTGGATTGACAAGGACGCCGTCATCTTGACGTCGCGTTACGTTGTCGTCGTCGTCATCAACGTCAATGTTGACATCGTCGTAGTTTTCAACGGAATATGACGTCAGAAGGCAGTCTTGATGTTGGTTAGCGCCAGTTGTCAACGTCGATGACGACGTTGACGTCAAGGCGTCGTCCTGATGTCGCATGGCGTTGCGACGACAAGTCAGGTCGCGGTGACTTTATGACGTGACGCTTGACGTCTAGGTTGTAGAAAAAATATAGTCCGGCGTTCTATCGTTTCTATGACCTTGACCAGTGTGCCGGTCGAGCTTGGCGTTGGAACGAAACGCGTTTTTCATAAAAAGCGGCTAATCCGAACACTTCGCTCGTAGTGCCCGAGAGGCTGCTACGAGCGAAGTTGCTTGAATTAGCCGTTTTTGTTTCACATGCGGAGGTACCAAAAAAGCACTCCGGTGGCCCCACTCGTTCTTTCTAGTACACTCTACGGACGGTGCACTCACACAAGCGTCTTCCTTTTCCTTAATGGTTAAGGCCTCGTATGTTTCTCGTGAAGTTTTGTCTCGGAACCGACGTAGGATTTTGGTTTTTGTCAGGATCGGTTGGCATTTACAGTCTCTAACAAGTGATGCGATATGTTTGGTGCTGAAAATGTAACAGGGATATTTTCAGCTCTGAACAAGCTGAAGAAGCCGTGTCCAAATATAAATAATGCTCAAGATCGACAAGTTTAGTGCACCATCAAACACAAGCAAAAGTATGTACCTTGCCAAAGTCAGGTAATTTATGAAAAACCATTCACTTGTAGCAAGATATACGTCGGTCAGACAGGCCGCTGCGTCAACACCAGGTTGCAGAAACACACCAGTTACTCAAATCAACTCCAGCAAGGCATCTCGCAGTACATGTTAGAGGCTGTGACTGCCAACCGATCCTTACAAAAACCAATATCCTAGGACGGTTCCGAGATAAAACTTCCAGAGAAATATGCAAGGCCTTAACCATCAAGGAAAAGGAAGACGCTTGTGTGAGTGGACCATCGGTGGCATTAACTGAAAAATAATTATTTTACCTTCGGTTGTCAACTTGAGGTTGATTCAGCGGAATTTCTAGTCTTTTCAACTTCTTCTTTCTTTAAGCTATGGTCTTTTTTCTTAATTTCAATATATTCCCCGGAATTAATTTAGTGACGCTGTTCCTTTTCTTTTCGTTTCTTTCCTTTTTGTTTATACCGTTCAATTTTCTCCTTTTATTATAAATCTTCTTTCTTCCTTTTTTCGGTGTATTTATATGCTGCTTCCTTCTCTTCTTTTCTATTAAAACGCCAGTTGTGAGTTAGCGCTTGTTCTGTCTACATGTTCTGTCCTTTGCCTTTTTTGTAACCTTTGCGCTACTTAAGTTTTATAAAATGTGCCAAAAGAAGGAACTACCTTTGGAAAACCAGAACAGGCTGCAAAAACAACACCGTAACACTGGATGAGTAACTCCCTGTGCATGTAGACGATCAAAATAGATTGAAGGCCCCTTAAGATATTTCGATCTGCAATAAATAAGTACGGCTCTATGCTTGTTTTGCGTTCAAAACCACATCCGCATGCCCGAAAGTTTTGAAAATAGGGAACGCTATAGAACATGTTTGTCCCGATAAAAGCTACCCGGCGTAGGGAATAATAAAAATGGCACACCTTTCTTAGCCCGCGTGCTTTAAACTTTACGTTTTGAATGTTGTTAACCAGTCGTAAAGACTCTCGACAGGGTCATTGGCACACAGTGACAAGAAGGGAATTTTAGAAATATACATGCGCCACCAGAATACCGGCGAGGTTTTAACACACTTTACTTTTTTTTTCGATTGTTATTTTGCTTGGAATCTCCTTGTTTCTACACATCTGCTGCCTGAACCGTATGTGTCACCTGAGCAGAGGTTTGGGCCTTAAATATCACGAAATTTATCATCAGACACCGGTGAAGAAAATACTGTAACTGAAGAAATTACACATTTACAATGATAATAAACGTACAGGCTAGTCGGTACGACACAAATAACAAGTGATCCTGCGAAGAGAAAATGCACACGCGCATCCCACGGGAATGCAAAGGAGCACCGCAAAAGTAAACTGGTTTCTGTCTGCTTCGGTTTGCATCCCGGAAGTCGCAGAGACACTAACGCCAGTTGAACCTCTAGCCTACATTATGACAACCATATGGCTAAATATATTCACTGCCTACGGGTAATGGTCGTTTATAACATTTTCAAATACTTTTGAAGCAAAAAAAAAAAAACCAAAAAATGGTGCACATAAAAAGGAAATATATGAAAAAACCGAGTTATTTCATAGATGCCAACAGTATGCTCACCCGCCGTAAGAGATTTTAAGAGGATTGAAGGTACACGGTTGTAAGCGCAAGCAGGTCGCAGATGTGAGAACCAGACCTAAGTTAGGCAGTTTTTTGTTGTAAAAATGTACCCCGAGCGAAGTCATCGGAGCAATAAAGCGAAAATCTAAGAACGAAGCTACTCGCGGAGCTCGCAGAGATGAGGAACCCATCGGCCACAGTCAAGGGGGCCATGTCCTCCCCGAGGCCAAGCCTAACGACATCGTTCCAGCAAACCCCAAGGCCCTCCTGGGCGCCCATCTCCCCTACCCCAACCCGCATTTCTGCACGCCAATGCCGCACGAGACGTGGCTCGTCGCCCCCGCCCTTTCCACCATCTAGGAGGCGTGCATGGCGCCTAGGGGGCCAACATCGCGTCGTCAGTCATCGGTCGGCCGCCGCCGCGTTCGCCAAATGGCCCGCCCACAACAGGGAGGTCCGATGCCATACTTTCTTTGTACCTATCCTGACAGTGCAGAGGAAGCTACCCGCACGCCCGACCAGTCAATCGCCTCCCTCTCATCATCTGATTCCTCTTTCTGCGCGTGGATTATGGACAAGAATGTGGTCACGCGGTAATAGATAGATATATGACAGGTTCAACGAGCACGTATACCGTCCACCGCTCTATCAGCTGAAGAGTGAACCGAGAATACAACGTTAAACCCCGAGCTGACAGTGCTGAGGAAGCTGCGCGTTTGCTGTGCCAAACAGCACCCTCGTTTTCATACCTCCGCCGTTCCCCGCACGTTGGTATGGGTGGGAGCGTGATCAAGCGGCGAAAGCTAGAAGTATGATACGTTCAACGCGCACGTAGGATCCACTGCACTGCCAGCTTAGGTTTCAAGGGAACACTGGTTTGCTTCTATACTCCTTTTCGCCTCACAAAGAACTGCAAGGAACGCTACGAGCCGTCAGAGCCAGCCCAGCGCTGGGGACGTTTACCACGTGACTAAGCGCCCAGTGCGTAGCTGTGTCCCCTCTCGAAGCCCACGTGACACTCACGCGGCATTGAATTGGCCCCGATTGTTGTTAGCGTCCTACCGGCTCCGTCCTAAGATGAAACGGAGGAAAACGATGTCTGCCCGAGGTGCAAAGACAGAAAAGAGGAAGCAAGAAGGACTCTCGGTGATCACGGGGTGGAAGAAAAATTGAACCGCCAACGCTCAACGATGGCCGCGTGTACAGCGGGCTTCATCGGCGCCGGCCGCAGCCGTGATGGAGAGTTGGTGGCGGGTCATTTGTGAGCGGCTGCCCCGCGTACGCTGTAACAGGGCAATAAAAATCTGCCCGAGATGCGTCGAGGCGTCATATCTGGAGCGTCCGCCAAGCGCTGGGTCGAGCCGCCGGGAAGTCGGGACAGTGTCAATGCCAGCGCGATGATAAAATTAAAACAAACATGAATAAAAGAACAGGAAGAACAAGTCTGAACGACATTTTGCCGCTTTAAAAGTTCCAGATGGCTATACGAATAGAAACCGAAAAGGAAGAGGAGGAGATGATAGGGCGCGGGGATGAGAGTCATCGAGCAAAGGGTGGGGTGCTGCCGTCACGTAAACATTGGCACAAAAATGAAAGCGTGAGAGAGATCAGACGTGCAACAGGAAAGGAGAAGGAAAATACGCGACGTTTCGGGCGGACGCCCTTCGGCAGACTAGGGTCGGAAGTATTATTGGGTAGACGTAAATCTAGCTACCTTCTTCTCCACCCTCCGCTCGAATGCCAAACGCCGGTTTGGCGTTCCACTGCTGTTCACTGTGCGTGTTCGAATAGTGCGCTGCAGTCGGCCACAGGTTAAAGACGGACTTACAGAAAAATTAATTTACCGCAATCTCCTCACCACCCTTCCCGTTTCCTCCTTTCCACTTGGTATCTGGACGAAAGAAAGTCTCCTTTTGTCTTATCCAGCCCCAAGGTGCAGCAACGAAACGTGTCCCTCCAATGACTAGGAGAAGGGGAAAGGAAACGGTGGCGAGGAGAATCTTCCTACTTCGCGCAAAAGCTTTTTGTAGGTCAGACTTAGAGAGTAAAGTGGAACCTCCTCCCAACTCTTTCCACTTGACTCTTAACCTGTCACCGACCGTAGAGACGATCAGACAGCTTTGTGTCTACCCACTGAGTAAGCAAACGCAGGAGAGGTGGCGACCTCATCTCCAGCGTTTGCTTCGTTAAAGTAAAAAGAGTTGGGAGGAGCTTCCACTTCACTCTTAGCCTGTCACCGACTATAGAGACAATCAGACAGCTTTGTGTCTACCCATTGAGCGAATCGAACGCAGGAGAGATGGCGACCTCATCTCCAGCGTTTGCTTCGTTAATGTGGAAAGAGTTGGGAAAAGCTTCCACTACACTCTTAGCCTGTCACCGACTATAGAGACAATCAGACAGCTTTGTGTCTGCAAAAATGTTCCAAAAGCCGGGATTCATGATTAAAAACAAATACCTCCGACTTGCATAACAATACCAACATTTATCAGACGTTTGGTCTCCTATACGGGAGACATCATCAGTGCGGCCTGGGAACACCCGACTAGCTACCAAAAATCAAAAAGAAGCGTTGGATTTCTGGTAGCTAGTCGGGTGTTCCCAGGCCGCACTGATGATGTCTCCCGTATAGGAGACGAAACGTCTGATAAATGTTGGTATTGTTATGCAAGTCAGAGGTATTTGTTTTTAAGCTTTGTGTCTACCCACTGAGCAAAGCGAACGCTGGAGAGGAGGCGACCTCATCTCCAGCGTTTGCTTCGTTAAAGTCAAAAGAGTTGGGAGGAGCTTCCACTTCCCTCTTAGCCTGTCACCGACTATAGAGACAATAAGACTGCTTTGTGTCTACCCATTGAGCGAAGCGAACGCAGGAGAGGAGGTGACCTCATCTCCAGCATTTGCTTCGTTAAAGTGAAAAGAGTTGAGAGGAGCTTCCACTTCCCTCTTAGCCTGCCACCGACTATAGAGACAATGAGACAGCTTTGTGTATACCCACTGAGCGAAGCGAACGCTGGAGAGGAGGCGACCTCATTTCCAGCGTTTGCTTCGTTAAAGTGAAAGGAGTTGGGAGGAGCTTCCACTTCCCTTTTAGCCTGTCACCGACTATAGAGAAAATCAAACAGATTTGTGTGTACCCACTGAGCGAAGCGAACGCAGGAGAGGAGGCGACTTCATCTCCAGCGTTTGCTTCGTTAAAGTGAAAAGAGTTGGGAGGAGCTTCCACTTCTCTCTTAGCCTGTCACCGACTATAGAGACAATCAGACAGCTTTGCGTCTACCCATTGAGCGAAGCGAACGCTGGAGAGATGGCGACCGCATCTCAAGCGTTTGCTTCGTAAAATGAAAAGAGTTGGGAGGGGCTTCCACTTCACTCTTAACCTCTCACTGGCTATAGGGACCATCAGACAGCTTTTTATCTCCCCATTGAGCGAAGAGAACGCCACCTCATCTCCAACGTTTGCTTCGTTTAAGTGGAAAGAGTTGGGAGGAGCTTCCACTTCTCTCTTAGCCTGTCACCGACTATAGAGACAATCAGACAGCTTTGTGTTTACCCATTGAGCGAAGCGAACGCTGGAGAGATCGCGACCTCATCTCCAGCGTTTGCTTTGTTAAAGTGAAATGAGTTAGAAGGAGCTTCCACTTCACTCTTCACTTGTCACCGACTGTCGAGACAATCAGACAGCTTTGTGTCTACCTATTGAGCGAAGCGAACGCTGGAGAGATGGCGTCCTCATCTCCAGCGTTTGCTTCGTTAAAGTGAAAAGAGTTGGGAGGTGGTTCCACTTCACTTTTCACTTGTCACCGACTATAGAGACAATCAGACAGCTTTGTGTCTACCCATCGAGCGAAGCGAACGCAGGAGAGATGGCCACCTCGTCTCCAACGTTTGCTTCGTTAAAGTGACAAGAGTTGGGAGGAGCTTCCACTTCACTCTTCACTTGTCACCGACTGTCGAGACAATCAGACAGCTTTGTGTCTACCCATTGAGCGAAGCGAACGCTGGATAAATAGCGACCTCATCTCCTCCCTTTGCTTCGTTCAAGTGAAAAGAGTTGGGAGGAGCTTCCCTTCACTCTTAACTTGTCACCGACTATAGAGACTATCAGACAGCTTTGGGTCTACCCATTGAGCTAGCGAACGCGGGAGAGGAGGCGACCTCACCTCCAGCGTTTGCTTCGTTTAAGTGGAAAGAGTTGGGAGGAGCTTCCACTTCACTCTTCACTTGTCACCGACTGTCGAGACAATCAGACACCTTTGTGTCTACCCATTGAGCGAAGCGAACCCTGGAGAGATGGCGACCTCATCTCCTGCCTTTGCTTCGTTAAAGTGAAAAGAGTTGGGAGGAGCTTCCACTTCACTCTTCACTTGTCACCGACTATAGGTACAATCAGACAGCTTTGTGTCTACCCTTGAGCGAAGCGAACGCTGGAGAGATGGCCACCTCATCTCCAACGTTTGCTTCGTTTAAGTGGAAAGAGTTGGGAGGAGCTTCCACTTCACTCTTCACTTGTCACCGACTGTCGAGACAATCAGACACCTTTGTGTCTACCCATCGAGCGAAGCGAACGCTGGAGAGATGGGGACCTCATCTCCAGCGTTTGCGTCGTTAAAGTGAAAAGAGTTGGGAGGAGCTTCCACTTCACTCTTCACTTGTCACCGACTGTCGAGACAATCAGACAGCTTTGTGTCTACCCATTGAGCTAGCGAACGCTGGACATATGGCGAGCGCATCTCCAGCGTTTGCTTCGTTAAAGTGAAAAGAGTCGGGCGGAGCTTCCACTTCACTCTTAACGTTTCACCGACTATAGAGACAATCGGAAAGCTTTGTTTCTACCCATCGAGCGAAGCGAACGCTGGAGAGATGGCGACCTCATCTCCAGCGTTTGCTTCGTTAAAGTGAAAAGAGTTGGGAGGAACTTCCACTTCACTCTTAACCTGTCACCGACTGTCGAGACAATCAGACAGCTTTGGTCTACCCATTGAGCGAAGAGAACGCAACCTCATCTCCAGCGTTTGCTTCGTTTAAGTGAAAAGAGTTGGGAGGAACTTCCACTTCACTCTTAACCTGTCACCGACGATAGAGACAATCAGACACCTTTGTGTTTACCCACTGAGCCAAGCGAACACTGGAGAGATGGCGACCTCATCTTCAGCGTTTGCTTCTTTAAAGTGAAAAGGGTTGGGAGGAGCTTCCACTTCACTCTTAACCTGTCACTGACTATAGAGACAATCCGACAGCTTTGTGTCTACCCACTGAGCGAAGCGAACGCTGGAGAGATGGCGACCTCATCTACAGCGTTTGCTTCGTTAAAGTGAAAAGGGTTGGAAGGAGCTTCCACTTCACTCTTAACCTGTCACCGACGATAGAGACAATCAGACAGCTTTCTGTTTACCCACTGAGCGAAGCGAACGCTGGAGAGATGGCGGCGACCTCATCTCCAGCGTTTGCTTCGTTAAAGTGAAAAGGGTTGGGAGGAGCTTCCATTTCACTCTTAACCTGTCACCGACGATAGAGACAATCAGACAGCTTTGTGTTTACCCACTGAGCCAAGCGAACACTGGAGAGATGACGACCTCATCTCCAGCGTTTGCTTCTTTAAAGTGAAAAGGGTTGGGAGGAGCTTCCACTTCACTCTTAACCTGTCACCGACTATAGAGACAATCAGACAGCTTTGTGTCTACCCACTGAGCGAAGCGAACGCTGGAGAGATGGCGACCTCATCTCCAGCGTTTGCTTCGTTAAAGTGAAAAGGGTTGGGAGGAGCTTCCACTTCACCCTTAAGCTGTCACCTACGATAAAGACAATCAGACAGCTTTGTGTTTACCCACTGAGCCAAGCGAACACTGGAGAGATGGCGACCTCAACTCCAGCGTTTGCTTCGTTAAAGTGAAAAGGGTTGGGAGGAGCTTCCACTTCGCTCTTAACCTGTCACCGACTATAGAGACAATCGCACAGCTTTGTGTCTACCCATTGAGCGAAGAGAACGCCACCTCATCTCCAGCGTTTGCTTCGTTAAAGTGAAAAGAGTTGGGAGGGGCTTCGACTTTACTCTTAACCTGTCACCAACTATAGAGACACTCAGACAGCTTTGTGTCTACCCATTGAGCGAAGCGAACACTGGAGACATGGCGACCTCATCTCCAGCGTTTGCTTCCTCAAAGTGAAAAGAGTTGGGAGGAGTTTCCACTTCACTCTTAACCTGTCACCGACTATAGAGACAATCAGACAGCTTTGTGTCCAACCATTGAGCGAAGAGAACGCCACCTCATCTCCAGCGTTTGCTTCGTTAAAGTGAAAAGAGTTGGGAGGGGCTTCGACTTTACTCTTAACCTGTCACCAACTATAGAGACACTCAGACAGCTTTGTGTCTACCCATTGAGCGAAGCGAATACTGGAGAGATGGCGACCTCATCTCCAGCGTTTGCTTCGTTAAAGTGAAAAGGGTTGGGAGGAGCTTCCACTTCACTCTTAACCTGTCACCGACTATAGAGACAATCGCACAGCTTTGTGTCTACCCATTGAGCGAAGAGAACGCCACCTCATCTCCAGCGTTTGCTTCGTTAAAGTGAAAAGAGTTGGGAGGGGCTTCGACTTCACTCTTAACCTGTCACCAACTATAGAGACACTCAGACAGCTTTGTGTCTACCCATTGAGCGAAGCGAACACTGGAGAGATGGCGACCTCATCTCCAGCGTTTGCTTCCTCAAAGTGAAAAGAGTTGGGAGGAGTTTCCACTTCACTCTTAACCTGTCACCGACTATAGAGGCAATCCGACAGCTTTGTGTCTACCCATTGAGCGAAGCGAACGCTGGAGAGATGGCGAGCTCATCTCCAGCGTTTGCTTCGTTAAAGTTAAAAGAGTAGGGAGGAGCTTCCCTTCACTCTTAACTTGTCACCGACTATAGAGACAATCAGACAGCTTTGTGTCCAACCATTGAGCGAGCGAACGCTGGAAAGATGGCGACCTCATCTCCATCGTTCGCTTCGGTAAAGTGAAAAGAGTCAAGAGGAGCTTCCACTTCAATCTTATCTTGTCACCGACTATAGAGACAATCACACAGCTTTGTGTCTATCCATTGAGCGAAGAGAACGCCACCTCATCTCCAGCGTTTGCTTCGTTAAAGTGGAAAGAGTTGGGAGGGGCTTCCACTTCACTCTTAGCCTGTCACCGGCTATAGAGACAGTCAGACAGCTTTTTATCTACCCACTGAGCCAAGCGAACACTGGAGAGATGGCGACCTCATCTCCAGCGTTTGCTTCGTTAAAGTGAAAAGAGTTGGGAGGAACTTCCACTTCACTCTTAACCTGTCACCGACTGTCGAGAGAATCAGACAGCTTTGGTCTACCCATTGAGCGAACAGAACGCCATCTCCTCTCCAGCGTTTGCTTCGTTAAAGTGAAAAGAGTTGGGAGGAACTTCCACTTCACTCTTAACCTGTCACCGATTATAGAGACACTCAGACAGCTTTGTGTCTACCCATTGAGCGAAGTGAACACTGGAAAGATGGCGACCTCATCTCCAGCGTTTGCTTCATTTAAGTGAAAAGAGTTGGGAGGAGTTTCCACTTCACTCTTAACCTGTCACCGACTATAGAGACAATCAGACAGCTTTGTGTCTACCCATTGAGCGAAGCGAACGCTGGAGAGATGGCGACCTCATCTCCAGCGTTTGCTTCGTTAAAGTGAAAAGAGTTGGGAGGAACTTCCACTTCACCCTTAACCTGTCACCGACTGTCGAGACAATCAGACAGCTTTGGTCTACCCATTGAGCGAAGAGAACGCAAACTCATCTCCAGCGTTTGCTTCGTTTAAGTGAAAAGAGTTGGGAGGAACTTCCACTTCACTCTTAACCTGTCACCGACTGTCGAGACAATCAGACAGCTTTGTGTCTACCCACTGAGCGAAGCGAACGCTGGAGAAATGGCGACCTCATCTCCAGCGTTTGCTTCATTAAAGTGAAAAGAGTTGGGAGGAGCTTCAACTTCACTCTTAACCTGTCACCGACTATAGAGACAATCAGACAACTTTGTGTCTACTCATTGAGCGAAGCGAACGCTGGAGAGATGGCGACCACATCTCCAGCGTTTGCTTCGTTAAAATGAAAAGAGTTGGGAGGAGTTTCCACTTCACCCTTAACCTGTCACTGACTATAGAGACAATTAGACAGCTTTGTGTCTACTCATTGAGCGAAGCGAACGGTGGAGAGATGGCGACCTCATCTCCAGTGTTTGCTTCGTTAAAGTGAAAAGAGTTGGGAGGAGTTTTGCACTCCACTCTTAACCTGTCACCGACTAAAGAGACAATCAGACAGCTTTGTGTCTACCCATTGAGCGAAGCGAACGCTGGAGAGATGGCGACCTCATCTCCAGCGTTTGCTTTGATATAGTGAAAAGAGTTGGGTAGAACTTCCACTTCACTCTTAACCTGTCACCGACTATAGAGACAATCAGACAGCTTTGTGTCTACCCAATGAGCGAAGCGAACGCTGGAGAGATGGCGACCTCATCTCCAGCGTTTGCTTCGTTAAAGTGAAAAGAGTTGGGAGGAGCTTCCACTTCACTCTTAACCTGTTACTTAACCTGTCACCTTTAGAGCGGAGCTGTAAAGGGCTAGGGTCCCCAGGATCATGTCCGTGTACGTCGACACAAACCTACCTGGACAGCTACCGCCATCTATAAGCGACGGTGGCAAGCACACAACCGGTATGGTTTCCCCCGTCTCTCGTAGATGGCGGCAACCTTTCCAGCTATAATAGAAGAATGGATAGTTGGGCGCGTTGGTGGGAATTCATCGTAGGAAGCAGCGTGAAAAACAGACGACGACGAAGAGGCATATAGTGTATCAAGTACAGCTCCGCTGGTCTTCCTTTTTCACTAGAGTGGAAAGGCTGAACGATTTTTTTTCTGTGCGCGATTGGTTTAGCCAATGATAACAAACCTACAAAGAAGACGAGCGCCATGACGATGCAGTTTTTGCGCTACTCTTTTTGCTTCATCGGATTGCGTCGTTGCTGTGCTTCAGGTAAGGCCAAATGAACTAGAAAAAACATACACATGAAATAAACACCATTCACACGTTTCTTTGTGTGTGTTTGTTTTTCTAGTTCAGCTGGCCTTATCTGATGTATGAACCAACTAGCTCAGCTCGAGCCTGTTGGCCGTGCTGTAGGTAGAGTTCCGGTAGAGGCTCCCTACGGGAGACAGATTTGCGTGGTTTTCCCCGTGGCGCCGTCTTTCTTGCACGGCATCTCTTCCTGCTCCTCACGTTACTGAATCTGGCGAATAGCGGCGCCACGTCTTCGTGGCACGCGGATCGCTCAAAAGCAGGAGAACGCTGGGGCGCGTGAAACGTCTACTTTCCTGCGCGGCATTTATCCTGCTCCTCACGTGATCGAATCTTGGCGAATAGCGTCGCGGCGGTGCGTGGAAAACAGACGTGCAACTGTGGCTCCCGTATTGAGCCTAGACAGGAACTCCAGCGTTGGGCGGACGAACTGGTGGTATAGTTTCGTATTTTTTAAAGATATTTCGATCATTTTTGGTATATTTCGTCTCGCACCTCACCGAATAAAAAGGTGCTAAAACGACAAATATTGGTCTCGTGACGGTTGCTAAACCAATTAAGAGAATGTTTCAAACCCCATATTTTTTTTCTTTTCTTGGAAGGCGTCGTGCACAGGATACTGAGTACGTTGCGGATGTTGGTTTGGACGGAAACTAGGTGAGGACAACGGTATAAGACATCCAGCTTGGTCGTTACATCACTTTTGTAGTGGCTCGAGGGAATGGCCGGAATCGCGATCGAAGGTATTTGGCGGCCGAAATCCTTTGGGCAGTCGTTTTAGGGTAGTTAGAACGCGTCTCCAACTTGTGTAATTTATTTAGTGTCCTATTCCCGTCACAAAAACCTGAATTCTGTGACTTCGTAGTCGCGGTCCTAGCGGTTGGGGGTGCAAGGCCTGGGCGAAAGCACGAGAGAAACCGAGTTTTGCTGCCGTCCCTAGTCCTGGCTGTGCGAGTTTCCACAGATTGTCAAGCTGCAGACCGACTTACAGCAGAATAGGCATCTGCCACGTCAATTACAACTTGCGTGACACCATGAAGATAGCAACCGGCGACAGTATGACACTTTTATGACGCCATTGAGCCGAATTCGAGGTACCATTTTTTTTTTAATTTGTAAACGCAACACTCGGAGATGCGTTCTAGTTACCGTAGCCATACCACGGACGACGATATCAATGCCAACCGCCCAGGTAGCACGCCAGAGGAATGCCCAACTTGGGCAAAGGTCTGGAAACATAAGAGCCCAACTTTGGCGCAGTTAGGTTTTCGCACCATGACACTCATCAGTGCCAAAGTACGGTGCCTAACTATAGCCTTAGTTGGGCGATCCTAGGGCATGCCAAAGTTTGGCTCTTCTCTGGTACGCCAGAGGAGTGCCAAAGTTGGTGCCATACTTGAGCCATAACTGCCATAGTAAATCCTAATCTGGGAATTCGGGGCATGCCAAGGTTTGGCGTTTCTATGGTCCGCCAGAGGAGCGCCAATGTTGGTGCCATACTTGAGCCCATAACTGCCATAGTAAATCCTAATCTGGAAATTGGGGGCATGCCAAAGTTTGGCTCTTCTCTGGTCCGCCAGAGGAGCGCCAAAGTTGGCGCCATACTTGAGCCATAACTAGGGCTCCGTGTTTTCGGATAAATTCGAAAACTCCGAAAAACACCCGCAGGTAAAATTTTTGTCAATTCGGATTTATCCGATAAACTCCGAATTGTTATGTACCCATGCCACCCCTCCCCCCCCCCCCCCCCTTTTTTTCCACAACAACAAAAAAAAGTATATATATATATATATATATATATATATATTTTTTTTTTTTTTACAATTTGAGCAGCGCAGGATCAATGGTCCTGGGAAAGAGACACCATAATTATCTTTCAAGCCTCGGACCGCTGTCAGAAAGGGGTCTTACGGCTTGTCTCGCCAAGGTTGGTTCAGGGAAACAGGTCATCGTACCATTCGTGTCACGACAAAAGCCACTCTTTTGGCTTCCAGTTTGGGCCATGGGATTTGGGTTTTAAAGAAAGGAGAGGGTATGTTTCTGGGGGTAACAGTGAAAACTATGGACCATAGAGATTGTATAAAATAGGGAAGAGGGACAATTGAAACTTCTCTATTGCATCCTTAACCACTCTACCTCGCGCGGCCGCGGGATAGATTGCTGGGATGACTACAAGCCTCCTTGCGGCTACCTCCGGCAGTTTATTGATTTTAAGGTATCGACGTTTATTGAAGCCACACTTGGGTGCGACTTTTCTCGTGGGACAAATTAGTGTTGGCACTGACACCAACGCCAAATTCAACTGAAGAAATCTTAATTAATACAAGCGCGTTTTATTTTTTATCTGGCATACGTTTACATCCGGTTATTATTTATTATTTTTAATTAAGAAACACTGCGAAATTAATCTCCGAATCTCGGAGAATTGGGGATTTACAAAAAATCAACTCCGATAAACACCGAATTTTCGCGCAAAAATAAACTCCGAAAAACACCCTCCGAATCTCACGAAAAATAAACTCCGAAGACACGGAGCCCTAGCCATAACTGCCACAGTAAATCCTAATCTTGGAATTCGGCGCATGCCAAGGTTTGGCGTTTCTCTGGTCCGCCAGAGGAGCGCCAAGGTTGGTGCCATACTTGAGCCATAACTGCCATAGTTAGTCTTAATCTGGGAATTCGGATCATGCCAAGGTTTGGCGTTTCTCTGGTCCGCCAGAGGAGCGCCAAAGTTGGTGCCATACTTCAGCCATAACTGCCAGAGCAACGCCTAATTTGGGTATTTCGGACACGCCAAAGTTTGGCGTTTCTTTGGTACGCCACAGGAGTGCCGAAGTGTGCCCTACTTGAGCCTTAACTACCAAAGCAACGCCTAATTTCGGTATTTCGGCCACGCCGAGTTTGGCTTTTCTCTGGTTCGCCACAAAAGTGCCATATTTAAGCCATAACTGCCAGAGCAACGCCAAATTTGGGTATTTCGGATATGCGAAAGTTTGGCGTTACTGTGACCCGCCAGTGGAGCGCCAAAGTTGGTGCCATACTTGAGCCGTAACTGCCATAGTAAATCCTGATCTGGGAATTCGGGGCACGCCAAGGTTTGGCGTTTCTCTGGTCCGCCAGAGGAGTGCCAAAGGTGGTGCCATAATTCAGCCATAACTGCCAAAGCAACTCGTAATTTGGGTATTTCGGACACGCCAGACTTTGGCGTTTCCCTGGTACGCCACAGGGGTGCCGAAGTGTGCCATACTTTAGCCATAACTACCAAAGCAACGCCTAATTTCGGTATTTCGGCCACGCCGAGTTTGGCTTCTTTTCTGGTGCGCCACAGTTGGGCCAAAGTAAGTGCCACACTTGAGCCATAACTCCCGCAGTAAATCTTAATTTGGCGATTCGGGGCATGCCGAAGTTTGGCTCTTCTCTGGCTACCCACTGAATTTGCAAATAAGTACCATAAATGGCAAAGAAAGCTGAGACGCCTGCTCAAGTTTCCAATATGTCTGGTGTGTCACAGAAATGCCCTTTCACGCGTCCCAGAAGAGATTTAAACTAAATAAGCGTTGGAAACACGTTGGTAAGATGTCATCACCTCCGCTCCCAAGGCGCACGGCAATACTTTGCAGTATCATGCCAGTGCCGGCCGAAAGTCGGTTCCAATATCGCTCAAATGTCCAGTTTTGCACCACCGTTTGATATCCGGCAGGTATTGCCGTACAGCTGTTTTGCCCCGGCCTAGCGTTCGCGCAATATTGTGCGAATACTGTACGATGCGTCTGCTTTGTATTGGCCGAACGTCGTGCAAGTATGTGTACGTCGCATATCATTTGTTGCATATCCAATCACATTTACGGACAAACATATTTTTTTCGATCGCTCCCTAAAGTTTATTAAACCACTATAGAATAGTTTATTTCGGACATACATGTGTGATAGATATGTCTGGGGGGCTGCAGCAAAAGAAGGCAAAAAAGCCCTCTGACGAGGCCGCTAGCCCCCCCCCCCCCCCCTCCCTGAAAAATAGCAGTCAACAGAGACAGCATACAATAATTTAGCAACAAAATTGAAATAAACATACGCATCAGTAAAACATTGCAATCAATATCATCAATATAAACATAAGCAATGCGTCATAATAAAAGTAAAAAAAGAAACAAACTAATAAAAAAAATATCATGAAACAAAAACCAGAGAATACTGTATTCATTGACATTAACATCGTCATTATCAACAAAATCATCCAACGCACGTCTGATATTAACACATCACAACACTTCATAACACCATGAAAGAAGGACATAATAAAGGCACTATATTTGCAATAAGAACACATAAAAGCCACATTAAATAATCTAAGGTAGACGATCAGCTTCAAGGAAATATGCTCCAACTTTTTTCCTCAACGGATGGATTGTTCTACACTGCTGTGCTATTTGCACAATGCTTGGGTGTTTATTTAGTAGGTTAGGAATTTCGTAATCTAGTTTTTGAGTTCCATAGTTAGTTCTAACACTTGGTTTTGTATAATTGGTACTCCTAAGATCGTATTCCGCAGGTTTATGAAGATAAGTATCGAGGAAATGTGCCTCATCATGCTTGATCTGATCAAAAATTACGATTGCCAATTTATGAGAGAGGACACGTTCTATTGGTAGTAACTTATATTTTTCGAATGAGGATGCTGTATGTTCGATGTAGCCTAAATTGTCAATAATTCTTACAGCCTTCTTTTGTAAAAGGAATATTTTCTCAGTGTTAGTTTTCGTTGTTGTGCCCCACACTAAAAGACAATATTGGAAACGAGAATATACAAGAGCGTAATACAGGCTTAGTTTGAACCAGTTTGGTAGTAATTCCCTTAGCTTGTGCAGCAATCCAATTGAACGTGAGATGTTACATCTTAAGTTATTTACATGATTAGTCCAACCTAAAAACTCCTCAAACCATACTCCAAGAAATTTGTGTGCCCTAGTAGACTCTATTGTTGAATTTAGAAAGTGGATATGTGGTTTATAGTGTAATGGTTTGTTCTTTGATCTAAATATCACATATTTTGTTTTATTTGTGTTTAATTCTAGCTGATTTGACTCTAACCATACAGATAGTTCATAAAGCCTGCTATTT
This sequence comes from Ixodes scapularis, assembly GCF_016920785.2. NCBI lineage: Eukaryota > Metazoa > Arthropoda > Arachnida > Ixodida > Ixodidae > Ixodes > Ixodes scapularis. Next base: position 89,149,387 of record NW_024609837.1, on the reverse strand, counting down.
GCAGTTTTTCCAAGCTCTTGCAGATTATCTCCGGAAAAGAACACGTTAGTATCATCAGCACACAATATAATATAGGAAGTAAACGGCACGTTAACAATATCATTTATATATATTAGAAATAACAAAGGTCCAAGGATGGAACCTTGTGGAACACCGAACTGTATGCGGGAAATCTACGATCTAAAACCATTCAGGACAGTAAATTGAGTTCTATCTATTAAATAGTTTTTGATAAGGTTAAGGGCGATACCCCTTACTCCATACCGTGGTAACTTTCCTATAAGAATGTCATGTTTTATAGAATCGAACACTTTGCGAAAATCTAAAAATATACCGAGTGTGTAAAGGCGAGACTCAATATTACTTATTATTTTTTCCTTTATGTTCAACAAAGCCGATTCTGTGGATTTTCCTTTCTGGAATCCATATTGACAAGGCGTTATGATGTGTTTGTCAAAAATATATTTAGAAAACCCACAGTTTATCACGTTTTCAGCGACTTTTGAAAATAATGGCAGTATCGAAATTGGCCGATAGTTATTTAGATTACTAAGCTCACCTCCTTCATGTATGACACACACCCTAGCTATTTTCATTTTATGAGGAAATATGCGTGTTTCAAGAATACTATTACATATATGAGCAAAAGGATAACATATCAGGTCGTTTATTGCTTTGATGGGAGCTAAAGTCAGGTCGTCAAAGCCTGACGTGGTGTTGTTTTTTAATGAGATAATTATGTTTCTGATCTCGATGTCAGTGGTTGGTGCCATAAAAATAGAGTTCGTTTGATTCATATTAATAAAAGTTTTATAGAGATCGCTGTGAGTTACTGAAAAAGCACTAGCGCCAGCAGTCAAAAAATGGGAATTAAACTTTTCAGCCAATGACTCGTGCGAATAGGTCTTACCTTCAATTGTTGGTTCGTTTGGAATGACTTTGGGAACTGACGATAACAGGTCTTTAGCTATACTCTATATTTTTTCAGGGCTATCTTGGACAGATAAAAATTTATTTGTGTGATACCTGATTTTTGCTTTCTTTAGAGCTGCAGCTAGTTTATTGCGCACTTTTCTGTACACCGCTAGGACTTCAAAGTCATTAGTTCTTATGAACTTATCGAAGAGCTCGTTTCTCTTTGTTATTCTCTTGTATAATTCGGTGGTAATTGATGGTTTCTTTGATTTATAGTGCTTCTTGTAATGAACTAGAGGGAACGCTGTGTCATAATGCCCTCTTATCTTGGCTACAAAGTTGTCGTATGCCTTATCAGAGTCCAGTTCGGATAAAACGTCGTCCCAGTTATCGCTTGAAACGAAAGTGTAAAATTTCTTAGTATTTTAGTTACTCGTGTTGTGGTATGCTATGCTCTCACGTGGGTTTGATCTCTTGTTTCCTGAGTAGTCGTAGTGTATAAAACAGAATATAGGAAAATGGTCACTTAAATCAACTGAAAATACACCCGCATACGCGTCATCAGTTTGGCAGTTGGTAATACAAAGATCAATTAACGTTTCTGTATGTGATGTTATCCTAGTAGGCAAATTAATCAAGTTTTCAAAACCGGAAGACTGCATTATCTCAAGAAGTTCAACCTTTGAGGGATCTTCAGACAACAGATCTACGTTTAAGTCGCCTACTATGACAATTTTCAAGTTATTGGATGTAATATAATCTACTAAATGTGTAATAAAATCAAGAAAAACTTGCAATGATCCACATGATGGTCTGTATATTGCAACCACAACCATTTTACGGCATTTGGCAACTAACGATTCATAATTATAGTTGACACACGTGAACTCTGAAACAATTTCATATGTTAGGCCGTCACGAAAATATAGCGACACCCTACCCCCATTCCGACTTTCACGATAAATTCCCTCGCAGGTATAATTGTTGAAGCTAACAGCATCGCCAACCCCAGTAAACCACGTTTCCGTAAATGCCAAGAACCCAAAGTTATGATTCAGCATATTCATGAACAGTTCAGTTTCGTCATTTTTATTTCTAAGGCTTCTTGCATTTAGGTGAAATAAGGACATTTTTCGCTTGTTATCTAGTACGTTATTTCTCATAAGTTTATTGAATGTTTCACAGTTGTAATAACAGCAATCAGTGGATGACTATTCCATTAGTAAGGAAGTAAAAAAGAAGAAAAAAAGTTTTCAATCTTCAACGTATCTTTGTCAGTTCGTCTTCGCTGTTTATCCTGATAGCACTATCACCGGTCTTCTTTCTCACATATATCCGTCCGTTCTTCTGCCATGTGTACTGATAGCCCTTTTCTTTGGCCTCCGTCTTCGCCAGCCACAGTAGCCTTTTGTTCTGTGCCGTCAGATTTTCATAGAATTGCGCCCCGTTTCCCCGAAGCTGACCTCTTTTCTGAAGCCAACGGTCTCTTGTTACACACACTGTATTCTCGACATATTTACAAAGGTCACACTTTTCTCACTCTGTAAAACGAAAAGCAAATTATAAAATACAATTAACACTGTCCTCATGTCAAGCAAAACTCATCACACAAAAAACCGCCGAGATTGAGAGGAAAGCAGGACTACTATCAGAAGCATGCTTGCAGTGTACTTACTAATAAAAGAGCGATATCATGTAATCCTTAATAGATGTATGATCCAACTCAGGCACCCCACAAACACACTCGAGAAAGAAGGTTGCGCACATTCAACTGACGTCTCGTCGTCGGCGAAGAGCAGTTTTTGCCGAAGCGTGTCCAACAAACACATCACAAAAATTCCACGAACTCCGGTGAAAAAAATTGCTGTTACCGAAAAATTGGCACGGACGTATTCCGACCGTTTACGACGAAAAAACACGGCCGCGTCTGCAACGCACGAAAGCAACAGAACACTGCAGAGCGCAGTTTGAAATCCGGACCTACGTGGCCCGCCTATTTCTATAACTAGGCAAACGGCGAAAACAACAGCCCCAGAGATCCCATCAGCGTGACAGAGAAAGTCACGTGACAAATTTTCGTCCAAACGTTTTTGTCCTAGGCGGCCTACGTAGAGAGGTCACGCCGGGTCACGCGAATCGCTCCACCCTTTCGATTTGCTTAAAGCGGCTCTCGCGCTCGCTGACAGCCACACGAAGACACAAAAGCAGGTGGGGAGGATTTGCAAAAGGCGAGGCCACTTCTGCCGGTGACCTTGTAGCCTTGCCTATACACCTTCCCAAAAAACGCTCCTAGGTCGCCGCCATGTTGCTGATGCTGATGCGGCTGGTGCGACTCTCGCGCCCTCTATCAGATAGAAATTTTCTGCCACTCTCTGGGACTGTGAAGACCCGCTCAGCGCGATTCTCTACCTACGTTTTTGCGGTTTTGCATTCGACGTTTTCTCGCCCCTCTTGAAAGTTGCCACTTATTTTTTTATGCGTGCTCCGTACCCTTTTGGTGTTTTCTTCCATTGTGAGAAATAAGGCTGGTAAGTGCCTGCCATTCAAGCTTTTCTGCTCAACATTCACGGGAAACGAACGAGGTGAAGGACGTCGAACGACCCTCGACGCCATTTTGCGAACATTGTTCTCCCCCCTCCAAGAAATAATTCGCATAGAATCCTCAGTCATCTCCAAAAACAGTTGTCCGGGTTGGGGTGAGAAACGGGTCAGTCGCGTTTGTTTCTTTGCCATGGTGTGGTTGTGAAAAAAGGAAGCTCTCCCCAAAACGTGCCCCAAAAACGAAGTCATCTCGGATTCCTGTCGTCGACTCTGACTGTGTTATTTGAGATCTTTCTCAAATAAATTCTTTTCAGATAACGCTGCATCGTGTGGTACGTACGAAATATTGTTCGAATGTTAACACTTCCTCAGTTTTATGTCCGTGTCCTGTCCATTGGTAAACAGGTTATTTGTGAGCGTGAAATATGCATGACTTTCGGCCCTCTTCTGCTGTAATTTATTTTTGACAGCAAAGCCCTTTGTCGTTTCACATGCGGCGAATCCCGCGGCGCCGTCAAAACTTATCGTATGAAAAAAACAAATTACTAGAACTATACCTTCCAGTCGCATTCGTTCTGTCGCGCGCGTACCCAACAAAAATAGTTTACAGTTTGTTTGTTTTTTGCTTTTTTTTGTTTTTCCAAGTGTGGCACTTTCTCAATGTCCTCGGGAAAATACATGTACAATGAAACACAAAATACAGCGGGAAAACAGGAAAATTTAGCCACCAGCAGCGTTTGAAACTGCGTCAACGCAGGCTCCGCCTATTGAAATCACAGTCCACTCGGTTAGGGTTAGGAGGGACGCCGGTGAGAGTCTAGCGTCAAACTCAGTGACTGGGCTCGAAAACGGTTTGTTGCCCCTGGGGTCGAGTGTTTTTTGGAAAGGTGTATACTTCGTTTCAGCTTCCGTCCGAGCGCAGCCAAAGCTACGTGTGGCCGGAGCCAATCGCACGCCGGCAACAGGTCACGCGATCTCGCCTGCACTTTTGTATCACTCCGCTGCGCCGCTGGACGCCCGCGCCGCCCGCGCCGCCCGCGCTCGCCGAGTATTTCTTCTGCTACGGGCGTATCAACGGCATCGTCTGCTACAGCTTTAAAAAGTGCCCATTCACGCTCGCAAATTTATTGACAGGGGATGTCAGTTCGTAGGCTGGCCGCTGGCGTCTGTGTCCGAGCTTTCCAACTGTCTGGCATTTCGGCCTAGTTTCGAGATGTAAGTACACAATGCAAGGTGCCCGATGACCCGGCTGTTGATGTTTCTTTGTGTTGTCTGGATATACCAGGGCTCGAGGCGCAGTTCTTTCACCAGCTTTTCGGCGTTCAGTGTGATCGGCAGGTAAAGGGGTGCCATGATTTCGCTGTGTATCAGTGAATTGTAGTGGCCCGGACGCTTTTCGTGTTTACAATCCATTCATAATACGACGCGGCCGGAGTCTCCTGGCGAATTTGAAAGTAGACATTCATCACTACCTCTCGCGCCTGACGCCCAACCGTGCTTTTGCGAAAGGAAGTTTGTGTGTGTAAGTGTTGTTAAAGCGACTCTATGAGGGAACCAGCGAAGCACATGATTCGGCTATTAAATCGCACAGAAAAACCGAGCGCAGCAGCCGTGTTGCCAGCTGATGTACGTGTTTTCACCAAACCACATGCATTTACATATATTAATGAATACATAAACTTCAGATATTTAGTTCCTTTAGTTGCAAATCATACTCATCAGTACACATCTGGAATATTGTGCAATGTCTACACACAAAACATGTTATCTAAAACAAATACTTTTGCGGACTACTTTGAGGTGCGTAGGAATGCTCCTCTCTAAGTTGCGAACCGTCCCTCAGCCTTTGGTTGCGCTCGGACGGAAGCTGAAACGAAGTATAGTCTGTCAGCGTTCGACTTCCATTCTGGGCCTCAGATAGATAATCTCCTTTCTTGGTGCTTATGTTTTGCGGCCTTGTCGCCATCCGATAGGCCTCAATTACTTCTCTCTCGACTCGCTCGCTGTGGCCTCCTTTCTCCCGTGAATGACGATCGGGTGCTTGGAATCCGAAGCAGCTCTTTCGGCGTCCATTTGATGCTCTCGGAGTCGGTTGTTGAAGCATCGCCCCGTTTGCCCGATGTACCTGGCCCTGCAGGACAGGGGGATCGCGTACACTTCCTCCGCTCCCTCTCCTTGCCGCAAGATTTCCCTTACCGGTACTCCCACGGAGCAGCGGGCTTTGAGCTTAAAGTTGAAAATAAATGTTGTTAAAGTTAAAAGATTGTCCTGTCTGTATCGTCCCTTTTGTTTCTCCACTTTCTAAATGTTTACAAAGTACCAACACGCTAAAATAGTACAAGTTCCGGGATTTCATTTTCATTCCCCAAGTGTGATACGGGTCGTTTTCGCTCTTTGTTATCGCTAGAATTTGACAGTACTCAATCACAATGCAAGACACGCAAAGAGCCACGCTCGCTTTTGCAATGCGCCGCCTAATAATGATATCTCTTGTGAAGACGTGCGCACATCAGTCTCGCGCAGTGCTAGCTCAATGGCAGCACTTTCTGTTAAAGCGGATTCACACCGGGGATGTAAGCAGTCGCGCGATCCGACTAAATCGCATCGCAAAAAAAATAAATAAAAAGGAATTAGATGGTCAATCTGGCGTGCGCGATGAGCGAGTCCAACGCCTTCGTTGGCGAGTCGCTTTTCAGGAACTCTCGCTCCGAACGCCGTTCATTGGCTCGGCCTTTCCGCGTCTAGAGCGCATCGCCAAAAGTCGGGTCAGGAAGCGACTGCTCAAATCCCGTCGCTTTTTGCCCGCGATGGTCGTTTTTGCGATGAAAGTTATCGCTCGACTATATCGCATCGCCGGCGTGGACGCGCCTTAATGTCGAACCAGTCTCACGGCGCGTCCCGATATTGCCGTGTGTACAATCAGCACGGAATGAAACCCGAACGCCGGAACGCGTGGCCGTCGATACAGGCTGCTCCACCTGGAGGGCCCCTGAGAACTAATGAAAATGCACCTGGGTGCGAGGGTGCGGGTCCTACTAAGATATCCTCAACCCTCGCGCTGGGCGTCTGGGACTTTCGCGTTTCGCCGGTGGCGCGCTGTAACCGCCGTCACCCGGGGTGCTCTTCTCTCGCCGCACTGTCGCCCGGTCGACACCGGGCGGCCGCTTAACCTGGCTGTAGCTGTTTGCGATAGGCCCTGCTCAGACCATAGAGATCATACATACTAGCTCTAGAGGAAAAGGTCCGCCATTTTCCCATACATTCTGGCTGCCGCAAGCGGCGAAGCATGCAGGCAGACCCTCGGGGTCCCAAACACGGTTACATCATCAGAGCAGTTTCGTGAACTTCAACAATCCACGAACTTACCGGTGGAAAGATATTCGCGTTCCTTTCGAAGCTTTCTTTTTGCATAGCGCGCAGATGTACGGCCTCGCGTTAACGCTAAACTAACCCATATACCAGGCTTCGCCGGTGGAGCGCGGGTGGGCGCGGCTGAGGAATACGAAACTGCGCAACCACCAGATTTCCGAGATTTCGACAGAAGGAAAGTTAATGCAGCGTAATGACTTTATTGCTTTTTATAAGCGTCAGAATAGCTCAGAATTTAGTTTACAACGTTAAATTATCCCTGTTTATATTGCTGAGAGTTTTCACTCTTCGCGTTTACCATGGCAACGTTGCTTTCTTTCTCTCGTGTTCTGTCGCTCTCTTTTGCGATCGTTCACTCGGGACCCCGGGTGTCGGCGCACGGGATTTGCCGCTCCTCCTCACCCACCTTTATCCCCCTGGCTCAGACAGGGTAATGAATTTATTCCACTCCGGAATTGATGCGCCTGGCATATCGGTGGTTACCGAAGAAAACCTTAGCATGCAATTTCCCGATTTTTTTAAGAATCGAATGATAACCTCGCGCGAAAAAATGCGCATTGCTCATAAAACCGAGGCATCCGCGTCGGTTTGTTGCAGCATTTGTTTTTATAAAGAATATGGGTGTGCAAATAAACAAAATTTATTTCGCGTTTACGACGTTTCACTATTTCTCAGAAACCGCGCGTGACACGTTGTTTCCGGTGACACGTCATCGAGCACTACGGTTCTTCTGTGCACGAAATGCTTTAACTTTAATTTCGCCCTTGCGATACACAAAGTGATAATGAATGACAGCGCTGAAGAGATATCGCTGGGAATCGGATACACAAAGCGAGTGACAGTGCTTTTTGTATCGAATGTGACGGCGCTTACAGCGCGCCACCGGCGAAGCGCAGAACTCCCAGACGAGCCGCGTGACGATCGAGCTCATCTTAGTAGGACCCGCACTCTCGAACCCCGGTGCATTTCCATTAGTTCTCAGGGGCCCTCCAGGTGGAGCAGCCTGTATCAACGGCCACGCGTTCCGGCGTTCGGGTTTCATTTCGTGCTGATTGTACCTACGCGCGAGTACAATATCCGGCACAATTTGCGTTTGCAAAGCCTGGTCCAGCCGCGTCAAAACATTCAGCCAACCTTTGTACTGGAGAAATCAAGAGACGCCCAAAATAAGATTAAGTTGCCAGCCGAATAAAACTTGATTTCTATTTAATTAAGATAAAGACCACCCGCGTACATCAAATGCCTCATCAGCCGAACTCCAAGGCAGTAAACCTAGTTATGGCACTTGTTTGGCAACTTCGGTCCGTCGCTGCCAGATGACAGCTGAACTATCGGCAAGCGAAGCCTAAGTTCGGCACTCGTTTGGCGACTTGGGCCCAAAGATGCCAGATGTCAAACGAACTACAAGGTAGTAAGCCTAACTCTGTCATATCTGTGGTGATTTTGGCCCGAATGTGCCAGATGTTTGGCGATTTTGGCCCAAAAATGCCAAAGATCTGCCGAACTACCGGGCAATAAGCCTAAATCTGGCATTTGTTAGGCTATTTAGGCCCAAAGATGCCAGATGACAGACGAACTACCAGGCAGTGAAGCCTAAGTTTGGCACTTGTTTGGCGAATTAGGGCCAAAATACTCAGACTGTTACCAAGGGAGGTCAGCTTTGGCTCTACTTTGGCTTCTTCGGGCATTTTAATGCCCTAATCCCCCAGACGCAAGCGAAGTTTTGGCCCAAACTCGGTGCTGCCTGGGCGCGGATCTCTTTTCTTGTTGCTGTTTTTCTAAGTAGTATGTTATCATAACCGAAGTTCTCTGCTTTTCCTGTGTTACACATTCCGCGGAAGAAGTGTTGGCGGCAATGCGTTACAAGTGACGGGATTACCGATAACGCGGCTCTTTTTTCGGCAACGCGTATCGTACTCGTTAATTTTTCAAAACAGTAACAGGTAACGTACTTACGTTATCTATTTTGAGTAACGCGTAACGTAGTTACGCTACTCATTACATAATCTTCCCAAAATAACAAAAAAAAACGCTTCAATCTTTTTCTTGATTTTAGGTGCCAAACAATGGGAATTTGTGAGTGTTCGGCGTTTTCTGTTTACGTTTTTCGCTAGTGTTTAGGGGAAACCGTAAAAAAAAGATAAGTAAATTGTCTTCAGTTTTTGTATGGACTAAACGTATTTGAAATATGGCGCTTACGCACAATGTTCAGACAGTAAAACGTGTGCATTCCTAATAAACATTGTTACGCGAAAGTAACCTGCTTCACTTTTTGTTGGTAATGGAAACACGTTCCTGTTTTTTGCAAGTGTAAGCAAACAAGCAAGAATACAAAACGAGTTGTAAGTCAGCGCGTGAGTTTGTCCTTTTGTGTGTCGGTGGGTGTGATTGACCTTGTGCTGTTAACCTTACAATATGAATCAGGAACTGGCCCAAGCGATCATTTTATCAAGCACAAATCGGTTTCCAATATGCATACATAGAAACATACTCGAATTGGTTTCAGTACATTTCACCAGTAAGGACAACGAGAAATGTCACAAAAAGAAAAAAAAATCGATTTGAAATTGGGTGCTCTGCTCAACTCACAATGAATTTATAGTTTATGCTTCAGTGAAAACGTGAGGCAAAAGCCGAAATATGTAAATTCCTCGTTGACTTTAACGAGAAAACTCAGATTTGGGTATAATAATCACGCAGCTGCTGAATTTACAGAATATTATGTCGCGAGAAGCAAATCCGCTATATTTAGCCGAATGTAGCGCAAATCGTGAGCTCTAAAAAAACTCGCAAATGAACTCCCAGCCGCAAGCGCGGCTCAAATTTAACTGCCTGTTTTGTGACTTCCAACTTCATCCGATAAGATTAGGATATATTTTATATTTTCTTAAAAAAAATGAACTCTAAAAAAACATTTAAAAAGGGCGAAGTTAAGTTACAATTATTCGACTTTGACACTGATGGAGTTCGTCACTTGTTCAAGTAATACATTTTTTGGAAACCCACGAGGTTAGTGCAAAGCAACGAGGTAGAGGGGCTTAGAGCGATAAACCGGGGTTCCGGTCTGCACTCGAAAGTGACCCCCATAAGGCGGCTGCCATTGTACGCAAATTTGACCACTCGTCACATGACCGAACCAAATGCGTGACGTCACAGGAAAGATGGCGGCGCCCATGCAGCGGCTGGCCCCAGCTTGGCCGGAGCTTGTCGGATGCTTTGTTGGTTGTCGTTCGTCTCGGCGAGTTGATTTCAGGCGCAGAAGCCGTCATATGTAGCCGGTCTACAGCGACTTCAGAATTCAGCGTGGTGTCTGACGTAGGTACAAGCAGTGGCGGATCCAAGGGGGGGGGGGGGGGGGGGGGCGGTGGGGGCGATCGCCCCTCCCCCCCCCCCCCCCTAAACGCCTCGCCAGGCAACCCCCCCCCCCCCCCCCCCTCCCGGGGGTCCTTCGTCAGCTCGAAGAAAAAACGTAAGCAATCGACGCGAGAAACAAAAGATTAAAACAGCGGTGGGTGGACGCGCCTGCTGGGCGCTTCCAAAGTGGGGTTTATCTCCGTCAAGGTCACGGTACGTCTTCCCGAGAGGGACGGCGCCAGGAGTTTCGAAGTGGAGAGACAGTGGGGAGGCGCGCCAAATATCAGGGTCCTCGACTGCAGGCACACTTCCAAACAAGGCCAGCACGTCGAGCAAGGGGGGAAAATACCTTCAACATATCTAGTCCCCTTTCTCTCTCTCTCTCTCTTTCTGTCTCCCTCTCTCTTTGGGGGTTGTCTGCGAAAAATTAGTGCCCTGAAAGCTCCCAAACGCAGACGTCAAGCAGCCTTCCTCAAGGGTAGCGGATTATCCTTCCTCTCTAGCGGCCGCCTTTTTATCACTTTTCGTTTGATGTTTCTTCGTGGTTCTGGGCTTGCCTTTGGCATGTCTTTTTTGGCTTGCTTTGAGATGCTGTCGCCCACGGGCTTAATAAAGGTATCTTATTGGCACGGTGTGCTCATTGCCAAGGGAAGTGCGGAGGGGACGTACCGGGAGGAGTCGTTCCAGAGGGGGGGAGGGGGATGCAGCTTGTACGACCAGGTGACCAATTGCTTTTTTTCTCAACTGAGAGAGGAAGCAAATGCTCTGGGTGCAGTGTAGTCTGGGTCTGAGCTTCTCCTGAAGTCGCTCCGGACTTCCCCACGACCTTGGCTTAAACATAAGCCCGCTTTCGTCCTCGCCTCCATCCCTCACTGGGGATCAGCGCCGCAGCGCGGAATACAGAAAGAAGCCGACGAGCGCCAGAAGGGGGAGATGTTTTCTCTAATGGGCTTCATACTGCCTGCGGTACGACTTCTCGTGGCGGGAAGCTAATGAAAGAAAGATAAACGGTACGAGCACTCTAAAGGCTGGAGGCTGCTTACACGGGGTCCTCAAGCCGACGCTGTAGGCATTTATTTGTATACAATGCCGTTTCAACTTAGGGTGACGGGACATATTTTAGGAAAGGCGCCCGCTACCCCTTGGCGCTGTCTTTTCCAGTTAAACGCGGCTTCTGTGGATTGACGGCAGAGCTTTCGCGCGGCTTTGCAGGAGCGAATATGTATGTTTCGAACGGACTTGAGGAAAACGAGCCCTTTCAAAGATGCGGCCATATATAAATTAAATAGACAGTGCCTGTGCCCGTTCGAGTGAACACCGATTCCCAAACATCCATGCTGCAGTCGTGATCGGCCTTTAGCCCAGTTGAGATTCGCCGACCTTACAACCGCTCTGCCCTATGATATCTCTGCACCTGTCCTCTCGACCCTGACGAATGAGCTAACTACCCAGAAACAAGTAAGTGTTCCTTTGATACACAAAATATCCAGACGAAATGCAATTGAATATAATTTGGAAGGATCCATTGCTGGTTTAAGGTCTTGTCTAAGTTCAAAAGTTATAGTTGCCGAAATGCAACATCCTTTCAAAATTATTCAACAATTATTCGCTTTCGTTCTCTCGAGTTGCATCCAGAACACGCGAAAACACGAGTTTGGGTTGGCAATTCCGCATGTCCTACGCTCTGGACATTCCAAGTATACGGCGAACAACCGACGAACTTGCATGGCAGCGTTCGTTTCGCTCTCTGCGACAATGGTGTTTTGACGCGGCGAGCAGCGTCGAAGCCGCCGGGCCACTTTTGTCGCTTGTTCGAAACGTACTCGCTCCGCTGATTCAAGCCGCTCTTCCCGTTGCCGCAGCAGTTGAGCACTAGGTCCAACCAGAATGTCTGCCAAGGCAATGTCTTTAAGCTGCCCTAAATCGACTGCTCACGTAGTGTCGGTCTGAAACCCAAGTTTCAGAAAGGATAGCGTCACCACAATTTTCGAGATACCTCTAGCGTGGTCACCCGAAAGGTTTTAATTCAAAGAGTTCATCCCCGACAGGTAAACCGATACAAAAGCTCTCAAGATCTATATGATGCTATCAGAGTTTAGTAAAAACGATAACTCCACAAAAAATATAAACACTCCCCCCTCCTCCCCCCCCCCCCCCCCCGCTGTTTTACACCGAGGAACCGCCTCCCCCTAAAATGGAGGTCTGGATCCGCCCCTGGGTGCAAGGTGAAAACACGGAGGAACGGTGTGCATTTCGCTGGTGACCGACGGCGATATTGCCACGGAAGAGACAATCTGCCTTACGTTGCTCACACCTCGAATTGATTCGGATTAGGGATGCCGCGAACTTTTTTCGAATCGAAGTTTCGATGATCGAATCAAGCGGTCCGAAAGGTTCGAAAGATTTCGATTTTTCGAATTGTCTATATCGTAAAATTCGACGGAGGTCGAATTTTCGAACTTGTTAAGCTAAGAAGTTCGACGCTTTTCGAACCGTCGAACTTATTACGCTAAAAAATTCGATATTTTTCGAACTTTCGAACTTATTGCGCTGCAAGGTTCGATGCTTGTCGAACTTTCGAACTTGACTGACCAAAAAATTCGATAAATTTCGAACTTTCGAACTTATTTATCAAGAAAATTCGAAAGGTTTCGAACTTTCGAATTCTGAAAAGTCAGAAGTTCGACGAACTTCGAACTTATAGGGTAAAAGTTCGACGTTCGTCGAACTTCGAAAGACCGGCGGACGGTTTCATTTGATTTCAAGTAGTGGGCCTGGGGTACATTCGTAATTTTTTTTTCTCGAACTTTTACACGCGTTGCTGCGTTCCTTACGAAAGACAATGTCATTTATTTCAATGTTCTGGCATGCTTAGGTTTAAAGAAATAAATCCCCGAAGGGGCGAGGACGGACGACGGGTTTTTGACGATTATCGTTTGTGCCAGATTTGAAGCACGCTGCAGCCGGAGCTATTTATGGTAGATATGTTATACTTTTTTTTAAGAATGATCTATGTATAGCGTAGGTAAGTGCCGTTTTAAGATGTGATTATTGTTATTCAACGTGAGTTTCGAAGAAATGTCCAAACATGTATCTGCATGCAATTATGACCTAAACTTGATATTTATTTTCGTCTAAGTTGTTTGAGGTATCGCATTTAAATTAACACCACAGACAGTACATATCATTGCCATCTGCTGAATACAAAATAATATATTTATTGTTTTTTCATGTTAAGGAATAAATTAACTCATGGCAGAAGATTTCTAGTAGTGTTCAAGTTCAGCACGTCATTAAAAGAAAACTTTTTTTTTTTTTTCGCTTCACGTTCCTGGGACGTGTTTCTTTTAGCCTGTACACATTTTGGTAAAAGAAACTTGTTTCGAAGTTCTCAACCTCTGCATATGCAAGAATAGAACACTTCCGACGAATTCTTGATAGGTTTTTTTTTTCTCCTGCTTTTTATTCCCGCATTTATTCTTTTTTTTTTCTTTTGTTACTATCGGCACAGGTGTTTAGGTCGAAAAGACAGCTTTTAACTTCCGAACCACTAAGCATGTGACGAGCAGTGCCTTCTGACAACGAGTTTCTAACAATGACCATCTACGCAACCTTTTATGCAGTGAAGAGCGACAGTAGCTATACATATGCATAAATAATTTCAGATTAAAATAAGCTCGACCACGCCCTCTTTCCCCGTATTGTTTTCTTTAACAGTCCGAAATACCTGCAAGGGAGAGAAGGAGGCTGAAGCCCCCCCCCCCCCCCCCCCCGCTACCCTCTTTCCCCCCGTTTTTCTTCTTCCGACGCCACTTGTATGGTAGAACGCTCCTCGACCTCGAGTTGTGTCGGCTTTTGTGCTTTTTGCGAGGCGATTCCTCCGTCCCAGAAAATAAACCTCCAGTACAATTATAAACTTCACCGGATCGGATTACTACCAGCGTGCAAGGGGTGGCGAGCTAGTTTGCCAGGTCGCTTCAAGGTTTCTCTGAGCCTCAACCTCCTGCTCGCCCCTGGCCGTTTCGAACTGGATGAGTCTCGTAAAACAGTGTGTTCGTGCAATCACTACTGCGTGATAAAGACCCCCCGGGGGCTGGCGGTCACAATTCTGCACTGGCAAATATTCTAGCACGTCCGGGACACTCGTCGTCTCATTTAATTGCCTTACCAACTTCGCAGAATCTAGATATCACACCCTAACTTTTCTAAACTTGATTTTGTGAAAACAAGTGAGTCGTGAAAACGTTATTTGAAACTGAAACTGTAGAAAAACTTGAAAATCGGACTTCAAACTTTGAAAACTTGGATTAAAAAAAATTCAAAATCTTCAAAGTTTTTTTTTTTTTTTAACTTAGCGTTAAAAGAGAATCGAAACTTTCGAACTTTTCGAACTTTATGCCAAAAGAAATTCGATATCTTCGAATTGTTCGAACTTCATGTCTATAAAAATTCGAAGCGTTCGAAGTTTTCGAATTTTTTTTACAAAGAATATCGAAATCTTCGAATTTATCGAACCTGAAGTAAAAAAATATTCGAAATATTCGAATTCGAAACTTTAGAAACCGTGAAAGCTTCGAAATTTTCGAATTCGAAACTCCGCTGTGGACAAAAGTTGCGAATTTTTCAAAATCGAACCTCGGTCGGTACGAAAATATCGAAATTTTTCGAAATCGAACCTCAGTTCGCTTCGCAAATATCGAAACCTTTCGAAATCGAACCTAGGGTGGTTCGCGACATCCCTAATTCGGATACCGCTAGGATAAAATTTAAGGCGACGTTTCTGTGCTCTCGTTGACCGTCGGAACCTTCGAGATCTGCAGCAAAGCGTGTGCAATGTATGGATACACTACAGTTTAGCGACGGAAATTGTGTGAGTCGTGCTTGGCAGTGTGCAATCGTGGTGTCGCTTCGTTCAAATGCGCGAAGGCTCACTTTGGTTGTGCGGTGCACCGCAGAGCTGCCTTGCCGCTTGTAGTTCCCGTGCCGTGCTAAGTGATACTGTGCTGCTTCCCAAATTGTTTCGGCGTAGACGTGCTCTTTTACGGAGCACAGGTGTGCGGCGCGCCGAAGAGCTGCCTTCAAGCTGGTAGTTCCTGTGCCGTGCTTTAGGTGATGCTGTGCTGCCTACTAAATTGTTCTGGCGTAGACGTGCACCTTCAATGAGCACAGGTGTTGCAGTTGGTATTGAGTCCGCTGGTCTGTCGCACGTTTCGTCGACACCAAAGTTTCAACACTCGTTACGCGAATTGCAAGCTGTGTGGACATTTCATCGCGTGCGTTACCTACCCAGTCCACCCATTCACGCCGCTTTGCGACGGCAGTCTGCAGCGGCTCATTACCAGAAAAGTGGTCTCACATCGATTTCAGTTCAGCTCGTCCACGGCAGTCGCCAGACCCCAAAGGAGAGGATTTATTCGGACAGAATGCCACTAAAGCAGTGCAGCTTCTTTAGTGGTCAGGATAGACTCTTTTCTGTCTGTTTTGTTATATTGTATCGGATGCTTGCTCCAGTCCTATTTTCTATCAATATTTACTATTCTGGAAAGTTCCAGGCCATGCTCAGCTGTCATTGTATGTTCTGGTGGAGGTGCTGCGCACTTTACCCATAGCCCTTCACTCTGTGTCTACCCTGGCGGCTCCTCAGCCGAGTTTCCCGATAAAAAGACACGGGTGGCACATTATCCCGAGTCTTAAAACCCCGGCGAGCCGTGAACCAAGTCCTATCCCGAGCCCGGCAGCAAAATTGCAAGACGAGCGAGTACCACAAGGGCGAAACTCGGAAATACACCACGAAGAACTTGAAATCCAAGCCAGGCGCTGCTACCAGCAAGAACCAACGGAATTAGGTCTTTTGCCAGAAAAACCGAAGCTGACTAAGCCAACAATGACAATGCTGTCGCAGCAAACCACGGTCGCTGCCACCATCGTTTGCATGCCCGTCGCACCTCGCACTCCGATGCCCTTTCACGCAAGGTGCACAAGACGTCGAGGGCTGGATTGAACAATATGACCGTGTCGCCCGCCACAGTGGGTAGATGGACAACCAGCTCCTGCAGAACGTATACTTCTCGTGGAAGAAACTGTGAGGCACTGGTTTGAGAACCACGAATCCTCCTTAACGTCGTGGGAAGTTTGCAAGACCGAGCTGAAGTGCATGTTCATCAGCCAACATTGACAAGAGAGAGCCGAATTCCCGATTCTGTCTAGGACACGGCCCCAACGAGAGCGTCGCCACCTTCGTGGAGGATGTTTTGCTTGTGATCGAGCACCCACGCCAACCCTGATGCTACAGAAGACAAGAAGCTAAGAATCCCATGTTCCTCGTGTGAGGGACACCTTCAGCAGCCTTGTCCGCAACCCCACGACAACAGTCGAAGGGTTCATATCAATGCAGCTTCCAACATTGAATGCACACTGCAGGCCCGAGCACGTCACTATTAAAAACTCCCCAGCGTCGCGACACTCAAGTCGTCCAGCTGCAACTTCGACGCCAGCCCCCCAGGCATCCGTGACATCATTCACAACGGTGTCCGGGAGGAGATAAGGAAGCTAGTTCCTGCCATCAGTTGTCCGGCTTTAATTCTGATCGCCGAGATTTTTTCAGAAGTTTGACAGGCGTTTCAACTGGAGACGTCTTCGAGCGAAGCGGCATCTGACGAAACGAGGGCGACTTATGCCACAAAGTCACAACGACCACCACCGGCTACTTTTTACTATTGAATGCCAATTCAACGAGACACCCCAACGCCGAAGCATTCCCGCCATCGGGAAGAACCAGTGTAGGTCCGCGCTAAAAAAAGTACACCAAGGAAAACGGAGGTATTACGAATGGCCGACCGAAAACCACTCTGCGTCCATTGCATGAGGCCGACCATGTCTACTGGAGGTGCCCGTACCAATGAATTGGCCTGCAAAGGTTCGTGCCGAATGACCCTCGACCACGTCTCGACGAGCGTCCGCGGAAGATTGAGGATCATCTTTGGCGGTCTTTGTCCCTAATGTCGACATTACCCCGAAGCTCGTGATCTACTTCATCTGGACGGGAGGTAAGCACGACAAAGCAGATGAGCGGCAATGCAAGGAGAGTTGATCTGGTGTCGGTTGTCGTCCAAGGACAATACCTAATAAATTGCTGACACTAATTGTCTGTGTCCACGCCACGAAGCACACGATTTCCAACTTTGAGGGAGAATGCCGCTCAGTGACTTAAAGAAATAGAATGGTTGGTTGCTCTCAAAAGGGGACTGCAAGCATCACCAGACTTCACTTTGCCACATGAGACTTATACCCCTGTCAGACGGGCTAGTTTAGTGTCACTACAAGCGAGTGCACTTCGCCCTTAGTGTCATTTCTGTAGTGTGCCACACGGCTCCTTCCTGAGGAACACACTTGGCTTGGAGTGAGTTTGACGAACTCACTTTGCTCGATCGAGCGCGCGGAATCAGTAGGAGTGTTTCAACTGTAAAACATAACAACACAGAAACCAAAAGCGTTTCGTAAGTTTTATTTTATAAAGAAAAAGAAATTCGTGAAAGAGACGACATGTAGAAGAGTGGCATTGCAAAAAAAGTTGTGGGTGGACTTAAAGTTTAGGCTTACCTGAATCAAGATTAGTGCAGCGGTGAATTGATGAAAGACGACGACAAAGTCAGTCATTGATGGCTGTCTTGGTTAGCAGAGAATGATAGACTCTACTTTTGTTTCAGCATATAATTATTCGAGACAACACGATAATTATGATCTGATTAGGCAGTGTCAGGGCCTCCTCGTAGGCTTCCGTGGAACGAAGCGGAACGCCAAAGTTGGATATGCTTTGTTCTTTATATTGGCTTGCGATGATCGATCAGAATTATCCAATTGGCGTAAAAATCGTTTATTAAAGCAACGCTGTTTCAGAGCACAGCTCCTAGGCACCCGTTTCTGAGTTAAGCGGCGTCGGCGTAACCGCGCGTTGCATTAAGGGCTGTTTCCCAAAATGACGTCACACGTGACGTCACGTGTGTCGTCACGTGTGACGTCACGAGGGTAAACTTTTCCCGCAAAATTTTTCGGTAAAAGTTTTTGCTCAGTTTGGCGGAAAACTTTTTCGCTAAATTTAGAGGAAAAAACTTACGCGTTTGACGTCACATTTAAAATTTCAGATGACGTGTCATGTGACGTCACACGTCAATTCAGCGGGAAAATTTCCCGGCTAAATTTAGCAAGAAATTAACGAATTTTTTACGCTAAGTGGGATGGGAATATTAGAGGAGGATGGGAGGGTACGGAGGAGGAGCAGCTGGCATGCCCTCCCCTTCGTACCCTTCCTTCCTCCTCTCAAGAGCTGCGCACCAATTCGGCATTACAGAGAATCGTAAACGTCTAATTTTTTTAACGTGTCTTTATTAAGGGCTATCGGTGGCCGAGTGGGCTAGCGCCCACCAAATCGGAGTACGTGGAGAGAAAGCTCGCGCTGGAGAACCCAGTGATCCTGAGCTCAATCCCCAGCCCTGCCTGAAGAACACACTTCCAATGAAGTGAGTTCGGAGAGCACACTACGCTCGCTCCTGTAGACCGAGTGTGTAATCTCGATAGCAGTGTTCAAGGAGTTAAAATAATAGAAGTTAACGCTGCCTAAAATTAGTATTATTTTGATAGGAGTAATATTAGATGCGCACTTGTTTTCTGTTGGCAGGAAAGTAGTGCATTGTAGAAAAACAAGCGGCTAATCTAGTTTCCAGCCTTGGCCCCCTGCGCGACAGCCAGGAGGCACCTGCGAGACTCCACTAGGAATCTGAAGGTGGCGGGAGAGACGCGGAAAGGCTTGCTTGAAATAGAACTCGCCCGAATGGGGCAAGGTGTCTTCGAACCACCGTTCGTTCCCCTGGAAAGTCCACCGTTCTCGACTGATCACGGGTAGGTTGTCGGTCATGAGAGCGGCTATGGTGAAGGCATTGGATAGCAGCTGCTTATCGATGTCACTTGACATTCTTGCCTGTGCGTCGGCATCCAGGTCCAGCTGCCTCTCATCTGAAAGGCGTTGGGCTCTCACGGAGAAAAATGCCCCAATCACGCGCTTCCACTGTCAAACATCGCGGATATCGCTTTCCAGCTCGTCCTCCACACACTCCATGATGTTTCGTTGTGGCGAGTGGCCACCGTGCGAGTGGCCAAGTCGGCTCGCGCACACCAGCTCGGAGCACGCGGAGCGAAAGCTCGCGCTGCAGAACCCAGGCATCCTGAGTGCAATCCCTACTTCTGCTCGTTTCGATCTACACTCCGTTTTGCCTCATGTTGTACCGCAGACAAGGCTAGAAGCGCGAGCTCATAGCGTTGGGAGCTACTCTTAACGCACGAGAGCTTGTGCCGCCGAGATGTGCCCTGAGCAAGAAGCTCGCGCTTGTAGCCTTTCCTGCGGTACATTATAAGGTGAGCATTGTACCGGCGTGTGGACGTGTATCACTAGCTTGTAATGACTGATCGTAATGATCAAGTTGCATTTAAATTTAGATTAAAGCTCGTGACTTAGCGCAACAATGTGTGGTAACGCGTTTCTAATAAAACGACGAAGTTATTTATGAAAAAAAGCGTATGCACTGTAATATTTTACGTGCCCATTACTTACCCATCGTCATTGCCATCATTTTGAAGTGACACTAAGTTTTCCCGTGTAGCACCAACACACTTGGAGTGTGTTTCGGCGGGTTGAAGTGCACTCGCTTGTAGTGACACTAAACTAGCCCGTCCGACAGGGGTATTACACAAGTTGTAGTGGTCGCGGGATGCAGAATAAATCTCCATTACGAAATGGAAGTGAAGTGGCTTGGATAGCAAACAAACATTGCTGCCAGCTATCAAGTCAACGGTACAGCAAAAGGCACAGCCACATAACCAATACATGCCCGACCTTGCTGCATGATGCAGAAAACTACCAGGAAACTTTTGCGGATTAGAAGCCAGCCCTGCAGCTTCAGTGCATCAGATGTCAGTAGGCGCACATGACGTATGATTACAAGACGGCATCAGTCGGTTAAAGTTGCTACTCGACCAAACTGAACACCGACGTGCCAGGAACGTCATCCCACAACAAGGCCCACAGGTATTACGATTGAACGCCTGACAGGAGACTCTCGCAGAAAGAACTCGTTCTAGAACCATTAACTAAGAATCCATAATTATGTAATGCAGTGGAAATAAACATTTGACACACTAACCAGATAAACTATTTCCGCTTGCCTTTATGCCGTGAGAGTTTATACACCACACGCGCAGGTCCTTTTGAGGACACTCGCATCTCGGACCCTTCAATATTAATTGGTGGGACATACCAGACTGGCAGACTTGTTGCATTGGGCTGCACTCATTCCACTTTTCCTGAACACACCTCTGAGCATATACTTTAATCGTATGTGTTGATGCATTGCTATATAGCAGGACACTTCCTTAACGTATACCCTTTGCAGAAACCCATCAAGCAACACAACTGTTGCCATTTTTTTCCGGCGTAAAGCACACAAATGGGCCCCAGTTCACGTCAAATGCTAATGCAGCATTCGAGTCCAATGGGCGCTGAGCCGAGTTCACAGTGATGGCGGACGTAACATTCTTGTCGAACAAATGACCACAGTATGAAAGCCTGGGGTAATTAGAGTAGTAACTACTGTAATTCGTTTCATCACAATTTGGCAAACGGCAAAGGCTACACTCTCGGTGAGCCAATATGCACGTTGGAAAGAGGCACATGACAACATGTCATTCAGAGTGCTCGTCTGCACAGATTTGTCACACACCTTCGCTCCGTCTCTCTGATTGGCTCGAAGGGGCTGTGGCGGTTGTCCTTTTCCAGGTTACAATGATACGAAGCATAGACAACCCACACTTTTCAAAAAAAGGCTGTTGAAGAGACCGAAAGGAATGGTCAACATTTTTCAACAAGACTGCTCTTCAGGCAAGGGATAAACACAGATATGAAACATCTTATCTAGGTAATTAGACCAAGTAAATAATTGACTGACTAATACAATGCAGTTTTGATGAAAATAAGTATTGCTGCAATAAATCCTACGAAAGAGAAAAAGGTGCAGTTAATCTATGCATACACCAAAACAGTTGTTGTTATTGCAAGTCGAATAGCTTTAAAGCAGGTGCCTGCAACGATTTATTCATCCCCACACTCAATAAAACGTCATCCTCGTAGCTGAAAATAAGTGTGCACTTCGCACTCACCAAGAAAGGAAGAAAGGCGATCGAATGTAGAATCGCCGATTAGCCCAAAGGGCGCAGGAGCTTCCTCGCTAAAAGTTGCTATGGCTATTCGGTGACTCAGGCCTGAAACAACTTCTCCTAGGCCCAACGCGACGGATACCTTTCGCGTCGATTCATAGCCATTTCAATGTTCAAACAAAGCTAAGAGAACGCGAAAATTTCATGCTAAAAGCACTCGAAGTTCTATCGATCCTCGAACACATCCCGGAATCCGAGCACCGGTACGGCGATACGGCTGATGCTGTCT
Source organism: Ixodes scapularis (assembly GCF_016920785.2). Classification (NCBI taxonomy): domain Eukaryota; kingdom Metazoa; phylum Arthropoda; class Arachnida; order Ixodida; family Ixodidae; genus Ixodes; species Ixodes scapularis. The sequence goes on along the minus strand of NW_024609837.1, from coordinate 89,127,717 downwards.
CACAGGTGTTAATATCCATATGATCCAGAGCGATCTTGCGCAAAAAGGGTATAAAGTCTCATTCCTTCATATTTTCACAATATACCTGCGTCAGCGAGCACGAAAAAGCCCGAAATCGTCGGAAAGCCGCTGCACATCACGGCTGCCGCGCACCGAACAAACTCGCATCCGCCAGCTCTGGGCGCTGCCGTCTTACCTGCGACGTCACGGCTCATGTGAAGTCACGTGACGAGTGGTCACATTTGCGTAAAACATGGCGGCAACCGGGGGCGTGCCACTTCGGAACTTCCGGTTTATCACTCTAAGCCCCTCTACCTTGTTGGTGCAAAGGTTGCTTCACACACACTTGCAACTGTTTACGATCGAGTGCGCCACATCCGGTTTTAAGCCCCTTGTGACTGCTTACATAACCGGCTACGTGAAGGCCCGTGCACACATTGACGACACCTTTGGACCAAGTGCCTTAAAACCTCTTGAAATCACGTACGACGTGTGAGCACGCTAGCACGCTGGCACCAAATATGCGGTCACTTTGGAACTGCATTTCATTAAAGTGGAGGTTTTGTGGTATTTGAGATGTTCAATGTACGTACTACCCGTGGCAAATGGCCGTTTTTAGGGTTCCGTTTTTTCGGTATGTGCGGATAAACACCGAAAATTAACCCCCAAGGCGGTTATTCTTAAATTGATGAAAATCGAAAACGCCCAAATTTAGGTTGCCGTATAATAATAAATAAATAAACGAAAGTTTCACAGGGGGGAACCTGTCGCACTTACCTAGGTTTCAATGCACACGGTTGTAAGAAGTCGCAAGTGTGTGAACGGGCCTTTTACAGCATAGCAGATTGTGAGCAGCCAGAAGAAGCTCAAAGCTGGGGTCACACTGCTTATATCTTATGCAAAAGACGGTGTTTGCTGCAGTCGCAACGAGGTACTATTCTGCGGACGCGCTGGAAGCCTGTTCGAAGCATTGTTTCGTACATATGAACGCTTCAAAGATGTCTGTTGGCAGTTTTTGTATGACCTATGAGACGGGTCCGTCACACGAGGAAGAGACGCGGCTGTTCAAAGTTTCAGGGAATCGTCTTTGCACGTCCGATACGCTACGAGGGGCCCTCCGGAACAAACAGCGCCATGCGCTGCCACACAAGACTCGTATACGCAGAGGGCCCATCGTACCGTCGTGGATGTGTAGAGATAGTTCCTTAAAACTATCGAATAGAGAGGTTTAGGGAACCGTTTTTGTACGTCCGATATGGTACGGTGGGGCCTCATGCATGAACTGCAAATATGAGAGCCTTCTGTGATAGCGCATACGCAGTTCGTACCCGAAGGCCTTTTGTGCTCTATCGGATGCGCAAAAATTGTTACCTACAACTCCTTAATGTTAAAAAAAAAAAAAAAGATATTTCCATAAAACAAAAACTTTTTTCTTTTTTTCCGGTGCATTTGGCAAATGCTTTCTTCGAGTTTTTTACAGTTAAAAAAATGAAACTACAATCCATCTCAAGTGTTTCGAGATGTCAATGGCGAAAGGTATGCCACGACGAGACTAGAAAATGCACGGCAGCCTTCGCTACCATCCTTGTTGGGCTGCGAGTCCGAGACGACGACCTGCTTAAGAGGCGAGGGAAACGGGAGGAGATGGAGGAAGACCTCAAGTGGCTCTCATCAAAAGTAAACGATCCACCGCGTGTTTTCCTTCGTCGCTGCCCCATCCTGTTTTCCTGCTCTGGGTCCTTTGGCAGCAATGGCGACGCTGGTGTTCCTCGCCTCGGCTAAGTGGACAGATCGGGTGACGTAGGACGACGGGGCCGGAGACACTTCGATTTTTACCGGGCACGCTGGAAACTTTGTCAGCCCTGTCCCAACGGATCGATGCCCCGAGTGCCATCTCTCTTAGCTTCTCCTGCCTTCTTCCGTTGTGACATCTCGCTTTTTTTTTCTTTTAAGTTGTTACCCCTGTTTCCCTTCGTTTTCGGAAGCTGCCTCTTATGGTTGCTTTTTCCTTGGGCAATCGGCTCCTCTGGTACCCAGAATATTCTCTCTGGGCGCGTGTCTCTAAACTTTCTGTTATTTATGTGCATGACTTTCTTCCTGTCTTCCTTTTTTCCGTTCTCGGTCAAATCAAGGCCATCTTCCAAGCCTTCGTTGCGACTTAATTTTTCAGTAGAGACCCATTTCTTCTTCGTTCTCGAAGGCTTTTCTCTGTGGTTCTCTTTTCGGCACACCCGTTTTCTGAAAATTCAGGGATTGTCCTTGTACCAGTGTGGACCTTGACTGCTGTTCTAATGCATCTTTCTGGTTTCATCTGTTCTCTTAGAACTCAAAGCAAGGTTATTTTGTCAACATTCTCCTCCAAACATGACAAACACTACATTGTCCCACAGCCATGTTTTCAGCTCCTGCGTTTTTTTTCCTTAGTGGTCACTCGTTTGTTCTTTCTATTCATGTTTTTTTTTTATGTCTGGCTTTTTTTTTGTTTGTGCACCCGCCCCTCGGTGACTCCGAGGCGGAGCGCCAGCCGATGGATCCCAGGGTGACGGGCTCGAATCCCGGCCAAGGTACCCGCAATATGACGGAAGCTTATTGCGGAGAAGGCGCCGTGTAACCGAGCTTTCGGTTGCACGTCAAACGATTCCCAGGTGGTCCAAATTAATCTTCAATCCTCCGCTGGGGCATGTCAGATGCCGTGGTTGGTTCGGCACCTAAAGGCCCCAAATTTTATTTCCCTTTGAGCACTATTGACACTCCTCCTTAAAAATTTATTCTGTACGCGTGTTTGTATTGAAAGTGGACTTCCTTTGTGACTTTCTCTCTCCCTCTGTCCTGACGGTATTCAAATCAAGGTGATCTTCCCAACCTTCTCCTCAAAAGTTGCATAAGGTTTGACGGCGTCTTTGACTAGTGAGATTTTATTCAAACTCGCTGTTGAGTGGTGCTTTAGGAGTAACCTGTCAACTTTCTGTATGTGACCAAAAAGAAGTATTCGATTGCATATACAACTGCACCCAATCAAAAAGTATGCAACGAAATTTAAATATCAACGCCATTCAGAGAAGTGTAAGAGGCTATTGAAGGAAACGAGATAGACGCAGATGCTAGCCTGTATGGCTGTATCGATTAGACCAACTTATTGCATTGCTGCAGTTTTACTAAAAGACAGTTTCTTTACCTCTTTGTAGCCCGAGTTACGAGCTACACCCGTAAAAGCCGGTTGTAGCGCAGTCGGTCGTGGTCAAACGCAAGAGTGAGAATCAGCCCTTAATCTTCAGAAATCCTCTGCTGGTAGAAGAGGTTTTGATAAGAGCCTAATTTTTTTTTTTTAACTTACTTAAAGTTACACTTGACAGCTGAATTTTTCATAGGACTTTGTGCTATAACTTCAGAAAGACTAACAGTAACCGAATTGTCAATAAAACACACCTTCTTAGCCCTTTTGTGTCCTTAACTGACTGTCGACGTTTAGACTAAAAAAGGAATGGAAACTTAGCATTTTAACTTCTTGAAATTTATGACTGACATCCACATAAACTTGGTTAACGTTGGGCGCAAATGTACCAGCTCGCCCAACGTACCATATCACTACAGCTTATCGCAACTAACGTTTATAAAAAAAACTACCCGGTTCTTGAGCCTCTAAATGTGTTAACTTGTAACCGACTGCTTTTTCAGTTCCAAAGCCTCAACTAGCGATGTTTAGATAAGAAGCTTAGCTTCTAAATCTGCTAGAAGCTTCCATTTGTAGCGGGTAGTTTGCTAAGCGCCTCCGTTTCTCAGCTTCTTTGACTTGACATCTGGCAGCCGACGGTTTAATAAACGTCTATTGGCTTCTTGAATTCATGGACAGATCGACTGGAAACACAAGTTTTACTAAGAGTACAGATTCATAACATCTTGGAAGTCCCAATGCTGAGCGCAAGTTCGTCTGTTTCTTACACAGGTGTTGCGGGGATGTCAGAACGCTAAGCTCTCATTGGCTGATTGAAAAGAAAAAGGAGTAAACCTCCAGGCATTTTAGGGTGACCACCCGTCCCGCGACTCACGGGACTGTCCCGCATTGAGGGCTCGTGTCCCGCGTCCCGCGAGAAATTCGAAAATCATCAAAATGTCCCGCATTTGACACTGTCGTAAAATTTACTCCGCAACCCATGGAGCTGCCATGGGTCATGGGAACCCATGGAGCCTCCGTGGAAAAGCGTCCCGCGCTTTTGACGGCCCAGGTAAGGCTTGCGGAAAGCGCGGAGAAATGTGGATATATCTGTATAATACGTCATGGATTTCCTCCTCGCACTGATTGCAAGGGGAAGGAGGGGCTTCGGTTCTATATTGAAAGCGATGTTGCGACTACTTGGCGCATCAATCTGAAATATGATTTTGATATTTGTAATGATTAAAGCCAAATAAAGACAATTTAAATGTGTTTTCTTCACTCAAATATAACATCACTTCAGTTCCCTTTCAAAATCCTTGTTGTCACATCTCGCAGCCGGAGATTTTATAAGAGACTATCTACTTCTTAAACTCCTGGAAGACTTAACTGGTATGCGAAGCATGACCAACTCTATAATGGGCGACCAGCTCACCTTCTCTTGCCCCAGCGCGCCGCTTTTTGTTTTGCTTGTTCAGTTCTTTTAGTTCGCCTAGTTCCCGCCGCACGCGCTGGCGCTGCTTAGAATCTCAATACAATACAATACAATAAACTTTATTTTTCCAGAAGTACTGGAGGGGTCCCCAGACAAAAAGCTGCTAAAAGCAGCTTGACTGGGTCTGGGTCCCCCTTATACATGGCAGCAGCTCGGACAACAAACATATAAAACGCTTTACCATGGTGATAAGAAAAATAAAACAAGGTCACATAACATTGGAGTAGCAGAAGAACAAAATTAGCTACGAATAGATAAAACAGTAGGTACGTAAGTCTTTTTTGCCAATTGTGTAGATGTTTATGTTGTTCGTGGAACATTTATTTAACACGTACGGTACTTTGTAATGCAATGATTGGAGGTTGTAATTTTTGCGGCACCGAGGAAGGAGACAAGTGTCGACACGGCGTGTGTTTAGATTACTTTCACGTCTCTCAAGTTCAGAAATAAAACACAAAAATCTATGAGTGTTGGCGATGAGAAACAAAGGGTACAAAGTAAACGATAATTATATACGCGTTCTACGGGAAGTATTTTATATCTAGAAAATAATGGTTCTGTGTGGTCTGTATATGAAACACCCGCGATAAAACGTAAAACTTTTTTTTGCAATAATAGTATATTTTGAAGGTTTGTCTTAGTTGTCGTAGCCCATACAAGATTACAGTAATTTAAATTGGACTCAAATAGTGCGTAGTAAAGTTTTAACTTAATACTGATTGGTAGAACATGACGACAGCGGGCAATAATGCCAACAACTCAAGTTTAGCAATTAGATAGTTAACATGGCAGTCCCACATCATATACTCGGAAAAAAGTGCTCCTAAAATTTTATGTTGGCTAACTAATTCAATTTGTGAATCACCAAGTTTGATTTCACTTTTAACTAGAACTGGTTTATTAATAGATCTAAATAAAATGGCTTTAGATTTTTGGGTGTTTACTTTAAGGCCATTAACTTTGGACTACGTGTCAAATTTACTTAAGATATTATTCGCTTTACATATCAGAACATCAGCATCAGTAGCAGAAACAAAGAGGCTCGTATCATCAGCATAAATGACAAACTGAACTTGGTGATCGATGTTAACAATATCATTTATGTATACATTAAATAGAAGAGGCCCAAGTATGCTTCCTTGCGGCACGCCACCAATAACATTATGAAAGGAAGAGTAATGACCGTCAATTACTACGCACTGTTTCCTATATTGTAGATATGATGTAAGTGAAGCAAGGGGTACTCCGGGGACACCATAGTTGCCAAATTTTTCAAGAAGAATGTGGTGATTGAGAACATCGAACGCTTTACTGAAGTCTATAAATGCACCTAACGTAAGAAGCCTTTTTTCAATATTTTGCAATATAATTTCTTTTTGAAGTAATACAGCGGCTTCAGTGGATTTACCTTGTCGAAAACCAAATTGACAGTCCGATAGTATAGAATGTTCTGTAAAAAACGAATTTAGACGTGCGAGTATAATTTTTTCAAGTGCCTTAGAGAAGATAGGTAATACTGATATAGGCCTGTAATTATTCGGGACGTTCTTATCGCCTCCTTTATATATAGCAGAAACTTTTGCCAACTTCATGTTTGCTGGAAATTGTCCAGATGATAATGCCAAATTATATATGCGTGCTAAGCATGGGGCGATTATATCTATTACATATTTAGCCGGCTTTATTTGTAATTGATCAACGTCACTACTTTTGCTGTTTTTTAGTCCTAAGAATATATTACATATCTCAATTTCGTCAGTTGGATTTAGGAAAAAAGTATCGTTATTATGCCTCACAAATGAAAGGGCACTAGGATTAAAAGCAGTGGGTTGTTCAACCGAAAAGTGAGTGTTAAAGCATTCCGCCAGACTTTCATCGGACATAACTTGACCGTCTATTTTTAATTCACCGATAGAGGGGGACACCTTTGTACGATTTATGACTTCATTTATTATTTTCCAAACCACATCGGGGCGCTCTCTAGTGACATTATGGAACATAAGCTTATAGTATGAAGATTTTGCTTTTCTAAGTTCAGAAGTTAGATTATTCCTAAATTTCTTAAAAGATGAGAGCCTGTTTGGGTCCCTTGTTTTTAGGAAAGCCGTGTATAGGAGGTCTTTTCTATGCATCATTTTAATGCGTATGGCGGTCACCCAGGGTTTCCTTATCTTTTTGTTTACGGTTACGGTTTTTTACGGAAAATGCAAATGATAAAGTTCTTTAAAAACGTCCAGGAAAGTATTATAAGAGACATCGACGTTTAAGCTAGAATAAACAAAGCTCCAGTCGCAGTTAAGAACTGCATCCCTAAATGCCAGGAGGCAGTCATCGGACATTTTACGGAAGGTGGCGGTACTTTTTACTTTTTTCGGTATTTCATAATTTTGTATCGACAAGAAAATGGGAATGTGGTCACTGGTACTGCAGCTTATAGTGCCAGATACCTTAACTTTGGTTACAACGTTCGTAATAAAAAGATCAATCGCGTTTGACGTGGTTTGGGTGATTCTAGTAGCAGACGTAATTACATTTACAAAGCCGTTAGAGTTGAGTGTACTACTGAGAGAATTTGAATAGAAGGAGTCATCTAATATGTTAACATTGAAATCGCCGCCTAGAACAAGGCGATAGTTATTTACCGAGACATAGTCAAAGAAGCGCTCAAAAAACAAATGAAGTTTCCAAAATCTGCCGAAGGGGGCGGTATATAACAGTAAAAATAGTGTTACCACATTTTAGAGTTAGTATCTCATAATCGCTTGATATTTGAGAAAACGCATGAAGCAACTCACATTTAATAGAACACTTTACGTGAATAGAAACACCACCACCACGTTTACCTGTTCGGTTCAAATAGAAGTGATTATAACCTGGTACAATGAGCATGTCAGCTTCATGCTGATACCAGGTTTCCGTAAACATTATTATGTCAAAAGAAACACCACACTGATTTAAATGTAATATGATACTGTCATGTTTATTTGTTACGGAACAGGCATTTAGGTGATAGATTAGAGTGTTATCTTTCGATGACAAGCAATGACCAAGGTCTACAGGTAAAACTAACTCCCTGTATTCCATTGCAAAAAAAAAAAAAAGAAACAAAAAGAGACCGGGTAGATAAGCTAACTAATCCTCTCGATGTCAGCTTCGTTTTTGATTGGAACGAGTGGGGAACCATCGGCTTGACGAGCAAATATTTTTCCATTGCTCACCCAGACATGTTTCCAGTTCGACCGCCGCTTCTTAGCAATCGCTTTGCCAAGAATACGTTTTAATGACGGGCAAAGGTGCTTGTTCACAAATATCGGCGTATTTGTGTCGAGGCCTACATCCGAGTTTATAAGGCGCTTCTTTTTTGCCTTCTGAAGTATTGCGTCGCGCTTGCTGCGGTTTACAAGCTGTAGGACTATGTTTGTAGTCTCAGTGTCCCGCGTGGGTACACGATGACAGATGGCAATATCCGCTCGAGTAATTTGTTCCCCAATCGACTCTCCCAGTTTTCGAATCACATCCACTTTCTTAGCTGCTTAGTACGCTCGGGAAGCCTGGGGAGGCTAGTACAGGCTGTCTTTTGGCACGTGCACGCCTAGACGCGTGGTTTTTTGGGCTGTAAAATAGCTCAACGTTAATGGTAAAGTGGAACTCAACGACGGGCTGTGATGGTCTTCTGCTGTGTGCCGCTGTGCAAGTCGAGCACGCGGACTTCGACGGCCCTAGTGAAAAAAGTCATTTGTATAAGAAATTTCTCGTGTCCAATAAACACATATGAATCATACAAGATATACAAGAACATATAAGAACCACATGAGAACCATATGAGAACTATATAAGAGCTATATAAGATATATAAGAACCACATAAGAAACATATAAGATACTTCTCCCAAGTTTCTTATATGGAGCTTGTATGTTCTTATATATCTTATATAGATCTTATATACTTCTTATATCCTTCTTATATGATACTTATATGTTCTTGTATATCTTTATGATTCATATGTGTTTATTGGACACAAGAAATTTCTCATAGAAATAAGAATTTTCAATAGGGGGGTCGCTTTCCACGAGTTACCCGGTGACGGAGATCCGGAACGACTGGCTGAAGAAAAATATCTTGCCAAGCAGAAGGCAAATCAGTTACCCACCAAACTATGTAGCATAGAGAGAAAATAGATTCTCTTCATGATCATAACACAAAATAGGTCGTGGTACATATAAGTTTACAGCGTCATCCTTTACACGCCGTGTTGCGAATGTTGGATGTTGTATTATAACCTTCCTCATTTAGAGCGTTTTGTTAAATATGTAGTGATGCTGATACACCTACGTACCGGATCAGCCGTCATTCATCGGAAGGAATGATGTTCACGTGTTAATGTTGCGAGCTCGCGAATTTCAGATGACGCGGAACTTGCTGACAGGGTGTGTATTTTAATTATGAGCATGTTAGACGTCGTTTGTTTATCTGATACTGCTTACTGTATTCGTTACTGTTTTCGAGTTAGTGCGTCACTACTAAAAAAAGTTAGTTGTCTGTGTCCTAGTGAAAATAAAAGAATAATAGTAAATATACAGCTTGTCTCTGTCTCTCCTATTTTAACCATTGTTATGAGTCTGCCCATATTAATGGTCTATTTTAAACATTTTATGCTTTGGCCTTTCTTACAGAATTATTTCAAGAGATTGAATATACGTTTTCTTTATGTATACAATATAGTATGTTCATTATTGGCCTGGCAAAAAATTTATGAGCGGAGAAGCACTATATCCTAAAACCAAAACTAATATATTTTTATTGAAATTTGGAGTATTTCTGGGTGTGCATTCTTCACAAAAGGTACCAAACTGAAGCCGATCGCATTAAGTGAGAAAAAAGACGGTTCGTGTGGCCTCGCTATAGGACTCGAAGATATACTGATAAGCAAACACTCCCATTGGTCTCCGTAGGCTTCACATGAACTTAGCTCTTCTCAAATAAAAAAAAAAAACTTAATAGACCGGCAATAGAAAGCGCTGTCGCTTTACTTTGTTTACAGAACATGTCAAGAAAGCTATGCGGTTGTCGACAAAAAAGGTTACAAGCAAACTCGTGGGTTTTATAAACACAACCGCCGCCCGTCGCGTATGACCGCGCGCGCATTTGGAGGTGATACGCGGCGGCGCCTGGCGGATTTCGCTGTCCCCAGCCGTGGTCACGTGGTATTTATCGGTACACGCGCTCCTGTAGAGACGGGAGAGCTGACTTGGTCGCCCTTTATAGAGTTGGTCGTGATACGAAGTTACCCTCAAAGGACAGCTTCATAAGCTGCCGGAGTCGTCATTTGGCTGCCGAGGTTTACATAAGAAACTTGTCGTACTTACCTCCTGCAATCACCAACTGGCATTCAAACATTCCGATGGGTGACGTAACGTCTTCAAAAACAAAACAAAAAAACAAAAGAAAAAACAGATAAACTTAAGTATCTTTACATAAAGTTGGCTCCCAGTCTGAGACTTTCTAGAATTGCTGTCGCACTGCCCCTACGTCATACAAAGGACGCCGTGTTTCCCGCAGACATGATGACATAATTATCTGCGGAAACGCCTGCAGCATGCCCGAAGCACGCAGGAGCGGATCCAGAACTCCATTGTGGGGGAGGGGGGGGGGGGCGGAAGATTTTTAAGGATACTATTCTCCCATAGTTTCTTGTGCACGGGGGCTCCACCCATGTCAAATTGCCCTCCGAGAAGGGGGGAGGGAGGGGGGTCCACTTTGTTTGGGAAGGGCGGCCGCCCACGTCGCCCCGCCCCTCCCCCTTGGTTCTGCCACTGGAAGCACGTTGGCTTTATCCATATGTATGCTTCGAACATGCTTGAACAGAGATTTTGTATGGTCAATGTGAGAAACCATCGTGTGAGGAGCAAACACAGCTGAGACAGTGTCTGGGGGCTGTATTTTGCATTGTGTATTACCTGTGAGACCACGGCTTATGGATTCCTACTTTAAGTTCCCCAATGCCGTACTCTCATCGATATTTGTTGAAGGTTATGAAAAGTAGGCTCTGTAAAGGTTGAAGGTTAGGAAAAGTAGGTAAAAAAAAAACACTAATTAGAGCCCCTCTGCGTCCCGAAAACAGAGTTCCACTTGCACCACCCGTAAACAGGCCTGCTCCTGGGTCAGCGAGAACTAAGAGCCAAACACCACCAGCACCTTCTGAGGAGGGGAGGGGAGGAGTGATCAGTCGGTTGCGCCCCGAAAAAGCCATCAGCGTCCAGGAAGGAACGGCGTGCCCTTGCCTAATGAGGCACATTGTGCGTGCTCGCACATCTCACAGCCGTGTAGCCCCCCTCCCCCCCCCCCCCCCCCCCCCCGCCTTTCCCCTCCCAATTAGGGACTCTCGCCTTGAGATTGACGAAGCGGAGAAGCCTCCCCTTTGATGCCAGCCACAGGCGCGCAGTCCCCTGTTACGCCGATGACGACCGCTCGGGGGCACCACTGCTCTAGCACGCCGAATCATTGCGACGCGTGTCGCTGCCGCTGTCGGCGACATCTGCCGGTCCACTTTGCTGCGTGCGTTCTTCTCGCTCTTCATAGCTTCTTCGTATATGTCTCCACGGATGAAATGAGGAAGGCACAGATGAGCAGGAATATAGCAAAAGTGGAACGAAAGATGGAGGAGCGGTATTTTCCGCCATGTTTTCTTTATGTATGAAGACAGAGATACAGATAGAAGAGGGAGCGACAGAAAAGGTGCTTGAGCAGCAGCTCGTACTTCGAAATGACTTTGGCGAAATCGCTTTAAGTATAATATCTGGCTTAAGCGGAAGAGATTAAGGACGCGGGGTGTGTGGTCCGCTGCAAACGTTGCGTTCAACTACAGAAACAAAGATTGCTCCCGCTGCTGCCTTTGAATTTTGCAACATCTCGGTGCACGTGGTTTGGATGAAGGAAGATGGGGCTTTCTACGCTGGTCGTTAGTGGACGTTGAAATTACATCGCATTATGATGTCATATTAAAGACTGTGTTTATAAAAGGAAGATTTAAAAAAAACAAAATGTTATTTGACGCTATTTGGTCCCAAGGCAAGAGTGTAGTTTGCTTTAGCAAAACGGTCAGACGTTTAATGGGCTTCTTTTCCGTTCATTCATGGCGCATGTGGCCATCGTGAATATGCTCTGGGCTTGACCTTGGCGTGGCACGAAGCTTATACTTTTTACGTTATAAACAAAATAGGATTTTCTCGGCAACTTAAGTGCTTGGCTCGTTCGAGAACATTATACGGACTTCCTTTCCGCGACCTGATTGCCGCCTCCAGGAGTCTGAGAGAACGAATTCCAGACGCCACTACGACAGGGTTTGAAACACAACGGACTGGTCGTCCGCTGCCTTGTTTCACACAAATATGCTGAACGCGCAGGAAAATAAATAAAAAAGAAAAGATTTCACGTTACAATATCCCCGCTAAATGTAGCGGAGAAACAGGTTACGTGTCGTCACATGACGCCATGTGACGTCACAACATTCGTGCTACTTTAACGAGAAACTTTTACCGCTATGTTTAGCGGGGAAAACTTCGCACGACTTCCTTTAACGTCATGAGTTTCCCTCTAAATTAAGCGGGGAACTTTTTGCGCTGTATTTAACGGGGACACGCTTCACAGTGTCACATGACACTGAGATTACTCGTTAAATTTAGCGAAAAGCGTTTCCGCCAATTTCAGCGGGCCGGCCACGCCATACACCTAACACGGTACGCACACCGGGACTGGCTGCGAAACTTCGCCAATATAACGGCTGTGGCCGTAATATGAAGATATTGCATGTCTGGATGCTTCTTAAAGCGATACTTAACCAAACATTTTAGTGTTCATAATAAGTGGCGCACGATGTCTCCACAAGCCAGCAGCCGCCGGTGTGAGCGAGCAGTGCACACGCAACGAAATTGACGTCGTAGTCTTCCATTCCCGCCTAAAGCGGCGGTGCAACGATATTCAATAGGAATGCTTTTGATTTTACTCGAGCTTACTGGCACTAATGGGACTCAAGGATACTCGCATCACGCAACGCCGATAGCCATGAAATTCTTTTGTTGCACTGTAAATTCAAGGACAAAAGCGAGCGTTTTCATTCAATCTCTCCTTTGCGAAACTTGTTGAAGTAACTGGGTGATCGCAGTATCCTCCAGAGACGATATTTTCATGCGGCTCTAAGATTGGACCCCAGCATTGCTTGGGCACTCGATTTGGGCTCTCGAAAATCGATAGATCCAGAAGCATTTGGGTAGTGGCCCGCGTTCAATCGCTGCAGTAACGACAATAACCGAGCCATAACAATGTCCGGAACTCAGCGCGTGTTCTGTGCCTTGCCATCCCCAGCGCGTGGCCTTGACCAACATTGGCGGCATATAATCGGCTCCAGATTGCGTGGTTGCTTCTTCTGGCTTCGAGTCAAGTGCGAGTTTAGGGGGCGAACGCGGCTCGTCTTTCCTTAATTTTTTTTCTGCGACTTCGATTGCGTGTGGGGAAAACCGAACGCGTGCTTCACAGGTCATTATAACGTCAGAGATCCGTTTTAAACGGTATTTGCGCAAAGTACACGAGCTTACTGGCACTAGTGGGACTCAAGGATACTCGCACGCAACTCCGCTGGCCAAGAAACTCCTTTGTTGCGGTGTAATTGCAAGGACAAAAGCGATCCTTTTCATTCAATCTCTCCTTTGCAAAATTTCATGACGTAACGTGGGGATTGCAGTACACCAGTACACCCATACGACGATATTTGAATGCGGTTCATAGATTGGACCCGAGCATTGCGTGGGCACTCGATTTGGGCTCGTGATAATTACTAGCTCGAAAAGCATTCGGGTAGTGGCCCGTGTTCAGTCGCTGCAACGACGACAATAGCCGAGCCATAACAATGTCTGGAACTCAGCGCGTGCCCTGTGATTTGCCAACCCCAGCGCGTGGCTATGATCTACATTGGCTACGTTTACATGAATGGGATCGTAGCGCATCGAATCGAGCAGAGACCATTCACACGCAGCCTGTCTTCTTACTTCTTTCTCTTCTACCCCTTACAAAAAATTTATATCTGGCCAGATCTGAAGATTTCAGATATGGCCATATAAAAAATTGGCCACATATAACCTGATATAGTATATCTGCCAGATATAGCCTGAAAATCAGGTATGGAAATTCGAGATCTGGCCAGGCAGTTCAAAAGGACACAAGCCTGAAATCAGCACTCTATATCTTTTTAATGTCTACAATTCTCCCAAGTGCCCCGGCCTGCACTCGAGGAGTTATGGAAACGGTGATCCTTCAGCAGCCTAGTGATCGCTAGTTTTAACCAATTCCATGGTTACACAGTTTCGAGTGTAATTCGTAGTCACCCTCAACAAGCGTCCCAAAGGGCTCAAGTACCTGTCATATCACTTTTATATTTTCTCGTCAATGGCAGCGTTTATGATATTGTGCATTCTGTCCAACCTTCAACCAAGCTGAGCCGCCGAAATCTCTTACCATATTATCATTCTCGTGATTGTTGTTTTACCAAGAATTACTTAAAAGCCGAGAAATCACAACAACCAAAACCAGGATTTAGCTCGGATTCAGCGGAGCTGTTTATGACATTTTTTGCGTTTCTAACTTAATATCAGCGTCTTAGAAGCTGTATGAGAATGATAATAATGTAAGAGATATGTCTGCAGCTCATCCAGGTTGAAGGGTGGACGGAATGCACAGTACTAACATTGGTGGGGACATTTTAAAAGTGGTATGGCAGGTATTTGGGTTCTGTACGGCACGTGTTCAAGGTGACTCCGAATCACAGTCAAATCCGTGTAACCATAGAATTGCCCGAAATTTTCGATCGCTAGGCAGCCGAAGAAACACCGTCTCCATGATTGCTGGAGTGGAGGCCGAGGCGCTTGGGGGATTTAGCAAATTGTCTATTCGGGCGTAATGTCAACACTTTGAAATAATTAAGCTACATTGAAATCTTCGTGAAAACTAGCACAAATGATCTCAAACTTAAGCTTGTCAAAGCTGAAGTTTGGGATCATTTATGCTAATATTTAGCTCGCGAACAATGAGTCATTTAGAGTTTGCTAACAAAGAATTTTTTTACTTTTTTTACTTTTTTAATATATTGAAAACCGGCCGGCCAGATAAGTCTGTATATACGCCAGATATGTCTGTATATACGCCATATCAGGCTTAATATATGCCAAATAAGTCTGTATATGCGCCAGATAAGTCTGTATATACGCCATATCAGGCTGTATATATGCCAGATAAGTCTGTATATACGCCAGATATGGCTGTATATAGGCCTTATATAATCATATAATGTTTGATATGGCCAGATATGGCCCAGATATAAGATTTCCATACGGGACCCAACTGCTACCAATCAAAATCGTGAAATCCCAACTCGATGCGCTACGGTCGCATCCATGTAAATGCAGCCATTGGCGGCATATAATCGGCTCCAGATCACGTGGCCGCTTGTTCTGGCTGCGAGTTGAGGGGGTGAACGCTGCTCGTTTTTCTTTAATTTTTTTTCTGGGACTCCTATTGCGTGGGGTGAAAAACGAACGCGTGTTTCATGGGTCATTAGCGTCAGGGATCCGTTCTAAGCGGTATTTGCGCAAAGTACAAAAATTGTTGCATCGCCCCTTTAAGTTGACATTGAAATATATAGGCCCCGGGCAGGGCGCTGCTAGGAAAACTCAGCTGGGAAACTGCCTTAGAGTCTGCTTTGAAAAAAATGAAAGCCGTTTACAATTCCCTGTAACGCCGGTTAGAGCGCAGCTCTTGAGGAGGAAGATGGAAGCGCACTGAGGGATAGGCGACTCCTTGAGGTCACGTGACCTCAGGGGGTCACGTAACCTCAGGGGGTCACGTGACCTCAGGGGGTCACGTGACCTCAGGGGGTCACGTGACCTCAGGGGGTCACGTGACCTCAGGGGCTCACGTGAGCTTTGGGGGTCACGTGACCTCGGGGGTCACGTGTCCTGAAGGGGTCACATGACCTTAGGGGGGTCACGTGACCTCAGGGGGTCACGTGATCTCAGAGGGTCACGTGACCTCGGGGTGTCACTTGACCTGGGTGGGTAACGTGACCCTCTTAAGGTCACGTGACCCCCTGAATTCACGTCTTCTGGGGGTCACGTGACCTCAGGTGGGTCACGTGACCTCAATGGGGTCACGTGACCTCAGGGGGTCACGTGACCTAGGGGTGTCACGTGACCTAGGGGTGTCACGTGACCTGGGTGGGTCACGTGACCTTGGGGGGGGGGGGGTCACGTGACCTCGCGGTTACGCCGACGGCGACGGCGACGCCGCTCAAGCCGGAAACGGGCCCCTAAGAGCTGCGCTCTAAAAGTGGCTACGATCCGCACTCGAGTACCGAACTAATGGTGATTGTAACGCCGCCATTTTTCCCGCAGCGGATACCCCGGGAACTGCACGCCTCCACGTATCAGTTCTGATCGAGTCGCGAAAGGGCCGGTGGTGCCATCTCGCAGTGCCATTTAAGAGTAGCAATATAAATAAACTTTTATGCTTTGACTAGTGGCTCAATGGGGGCGCTGTAATAGTATTTAGTTTGGTCTCGGTGGACGTGAGCGGTCTGGGTTTCAAGGCTGAGTTTCGCAACAGAGTGTCATAGTAACGCTGGGTCTGGGAAAAGGAAGAATAAAGGCAGGTTTTTCATCTGCAGAATTGAAAGCAACGTGCGTGTTAGACCACTTATTTGCCTACCTTTTACTCCAGACCCCACTGTGGAGATGAAAATCCTGTCTTTATTTCCCATTTCCTTGGAGCCCAGACATTTTACAGTCATCTAAAGGGTACGGAAACGAAATGACGTGAGCGCGAGCTCTCTAGCCGTCGCATCAAAGTTGGCCAGCAAGAAGCGCAATGCGTATCGCGTTCGGGACGTCAATACTCAATAGTTCTCCCATGGTCAAGGGTACCGTAGTTTTGAGCCTTGCCGCTTGGTAGCTTTAACGCGTTACAATCTCGCGCGTTGCCCATAGCAGTCTGCCCAGCTACGGGGCTGAAGGTAGCCTCCAACGACACAAAAATACTTGTTGCAGACACGAAAAGAAGACTGGAGGACTGGTGGCAGAAGATCCGCCTCAGGGAGCTTTAAGATACTTACGCTCCCAGGCTTGGGCACAAACCTTGTTTGAGTCCTACCCGCTTCTAAGGGAAATAGCCGCATCATCAAAATCATGATCATCATCACCTCGCCTAATAGTAATATCCGAGGACTGCACGCCATGTGGCCTATACATAGCTAGCCCGTAACATTATTTGCGGTCACGCCGGTATTTTATGTGCCACGAGAATTCGCTTCACCGTGTCAGTTTGACACCGCAGAAGTAGTGGCTCGACGGAACAAGTAAGTAGAAATAACCTTCAGTACCAAGGAACGGCCTATGGTTGGCCTGACTGAGATCCCCACATACTCAGATCAAGCTCCCACCTCACGTCTGCAAAGAATGGAGATCTCGATGATGTGGAATGCACATGGCATAGTAATAGTACTCTTTATTAGAGAGTTTTAGTAGATCGTTCCCATGACTCCGATAACGATACCCGATACTCCGCCACCGCCTCCCTTGTGCATGCATACTATCGTTATCGGGGCTATCGGAGGTATCGGAACGATTTACTAAAACTCTCTATTGGCTCAGGAGAGCCGTGGCACCGCGGAAAGGCGACAGCCCACACCATAGAGGCTCGCGGTTCCACGCCTACTGATGATGATTATGAGATGATATATACAAAGGGAGGACGACGACGTATAGATGACAGAGAGGCGCCGACGATGCTGAAATGGAGCCCGCGGGCAAGGGTGCGGGCCGATGTTGCGGGTGATGAGGGCCGAGTGCCCTGCAGTGGGCTGCTCGCCGGGCCGGTCCTCCGTCCAGCTGGCAGAAGCGTCATGCCAAGCTCTCCAGGGCGGTGTCCGTAGACTTCACTGAGCGTTGGGGCTCGGAAAGCCCTAGCGGCCCGGTGGTAATGAAGACGACATGCATGATGAGGACGACCTGCTCTTCTGAACGACCGCTCAAGTTTTGGAGGTTCGGCTGCGGTTCAGGCGAGCAGTCCAACGAACCAAAGCGACCCTCGGCGGGCCGTCCGATGCAGGTTCTTAATGTCAAAGCCCTGTCAGTTGACGGTGCGGCTGCTCGCTTCGGTGAAGGCAGCGGCTACAGGGGGCGGCCCAGTCGAGGCAGCCGGCTGCCACTCCCGATGCACTCATGTCCAGGGCTAGAACGTAGGGCCGCGGTCACCCGGTACAGCCTTACAGCACAAGTACTGTAGAGCTGAGACGGCAGCCAATGCCACAACCACGAGAAATGAAGGTCACTACTTTGAAGCGTTGTTCCGCAGAACGATTGAGCGCTTGTAGCTTTGGCTGCAGTCACAGCTTATGAGCATTCTCCGCTAAGTCACATTCTGGACTAAGACCGGCTAACATAGCCGCCCAGGACACCCAAGGCAGCAGGAGCGCGCCACATTTGCTTTTGCTTGTTTAGTACTTTCTTTAGTTCGCTGAACCGCCACCGTGGTTTTCGGCTCTGTAGCTCACCAAACTAGCAGACGCTTTCGCGTGTGTAACCGCGTGTGTCCGCTCCACGACCGACGACGTTTTGAGGATAATCGGCTGTATTTTAAGGATTTTTCTCATCGTTATTGCGATTGTACGTTCGGTAAAGAGCTACAAGCTTGTCTAGATCGCATTCTTCTCTGGTCAAACGATAACAAACTTCCCCTAAGCTAAACCAAATACGCTACCATGCACATCACTGCCTCGCGCCAACCTTCGACCCCTCCAACACTTTTCCAAAACCGAGTGGAGATCCCAAGAAGAACGAATATCCACCTCCTCGATGTCATCATCGACCAGCATTTCAATTTCCATCGCTTTGTCCAAAGCGCCGTGTCCGGGAAAAGGTTACTCCTTAGCTTCGTCATTCGGTCCACAAGAAGAGCCAGTTCCGATATGCCCAGATTGCTGTTCACAGCACTGGGTAGCTAAACTCGTGGAGCAAAACATTCTTCGACTTTTGACGTAGCGGGGGGAGTGACCAAAAGAACGCCGCAAAGTTTCCTCCTCCCTGCGCGCGCTCAACTTCGCAACTTTTGACGAAAAATCCCCGGCGATCCCTAGGCGGTGCACGAGAGCACGAGACAGCGCGGGAGGCGAGCGTTCACGCCGCTCGCTGTACGTTGTCTTCGAGCCCTCTAGCGCCGACAATCCCGTCATGCCTCGCCCAGGCGAGGAGCGAGAGCAGACGACGAGAGTTCGTCTGCTACGATGAGGCATTAGCACAGCGGAACTGAAAGAAAAAGTTGGTTTTCTGCTCGAAATCGCGTCCCGCGGGCCACAAACTCAAGCGCAAGCTTGAATTGTAAGCGTCTGATATTTCACGAAGGGAGGAATCGACGGCCCGTGTTTTATTCGCAAAATTTGAGTCGTTTTGTAGCCGTACAGACGCTGAAACCTACCAGTGTGTAATGAAAGGCCCAGGACAACCACAGAGGCCGCGAGATCTAGCATCAGTTGTGTATGGGTAAAAAGTGGAACATTTTTCGACAAAGCTCCCACAGCAGAAACCTGTGACGCATTCACTCAGCGTCCGGGAAGGCTAAACATGGAGACGTTGCCCGAGACTCAAGCAAAGTCATATTTGAACGGCAGCTATCTTGTCCCGTCATATTTTGTTTTGAAAAAGCTCTCGTTCTCAATACCCCCACTAGGGAAATAAAAAGTCTTACGAAACGTATTGCTAGATGCTCCAAAGAACTAGATTTAAGCCGTATCCTTTCAGTGGTTCACTCATAATACTATGCTTAAAACGAAGCAAGCTCTTGCGCGTATAGTGCCATAAATTTCCTCAAGTGTATGCTGTTTTGTAGTCAGTTGGCTTCGGAAACTTAAGCCGTCTCTAGATATCTCTGACAGCCGAGTTGCTTAAGTGGAAGTCATCGCAAATGTAAGTTCCACGTTGCAGCAACCAATGTTTATATAGATAAACGATGACAGCGACTGGCACTCTCGCATTCCCACCCATCACGTCGAACAAAAAGGTGCTAGTTTCGGTTAGGGGTAGGTACTTTTCTACAACATCTATGGCGACAGCATCAGTCTGCACTCGGTGCATTCGGCAGGTTCGTTCGGGGCCTGTTTTCCGTGCAGCACTTGGCGGGTGTAATGCATTAGAACGCTCACAGTGCAAGTCTGAATCGCGAATCGAGAGCCCGTCACTGGCCTCACCGGCGGCCATTGCTTGACGACAGGCAAAACGCCGCGTCCTGTCTTGTTCTCCCTTCGTTTTCGTCCTTGTTGCTTTGGCCTATTACACCATATGAGGCAATACACGCAAGTCTAAGGGAGAAACACGCAAAGATTGGAAGCTTGTACGCGGTGCTCGAGGGCGAGCATTTATGACGTGCTGCAATGATTACCCTACTAAAAAAAACCATTTGGCGCCTATATGAAATAAACGGGTCCATACCGGTAACAGTTTAACCATACTGGTCACCAGTTTGTCAAAGGGGTCGCCCGTATGGCTCAAAGGGGTCCCCCGTATGAGCCATAACGGTCACCAATTTGTACAAACAGGTCACTCCTTTGGCAAACGGGTCGCTCGTCTGGGCAAATGCGCGACTCGTTTGGGCAAAGTTGTCGCACGTTTGCTCAAACCGGTGACCATGTTGCAAACTGTACCGGTTTAATCAAACGGCTCTCCGGAGCCCGTTTGATATTGAACGTACAGATCAGCGGCGTGGGCACGCCTAGCGTTTAAGCCGTGGCAGCCAATGTTTCCGGAAGGCTGGGAGCGCCGGCTCATCGATTTCAGATCGTCCGCGTAATGCAAGTAATTATATTTATATTTGAATTGCGCTGATTTTCGATTATACTGCAACTAAAACTAACACCTTTTTTTGTTTTACGTAAACGCGCGATGTTGGTAAGCCGATATTTTTGACAGAACTTTAAAACTTTGTCCATCTTTGTTGCCTCAGTTTACTTATTCAGCTCGAATCTCTCTCGCAGAAGACGCGACCGCGTGAAAGAATGTACGTCTAGACTCCGATTCACTTTAATTCAGGACGCAGCGAAGGTAGCACGCGTGCACGCGGCTGCAAGAACATCGAGCATTGCGAGAGCACGCCCGCCGTTGCAGCACTCAAACTACGAGCTCGCGCTGGGTACTTTCTTCGCTCGGGCGCAAGCCGAGCTTCTGGCCGCCCCGCCGCCATTTCCAAGGTTCGAGCGTGCTAAAATGTGTGCGTGCATGCGTGCGTGCGTGCGTGTGCGCGCGTTTGTTTTTTCGAGGCTACAAAAACACATCACACTGGAATGCCTGGGGAGAGGGAGAGGGGCTGTCCGGTGGTCCCAGCGCCTTGACCTCGCCCCCTCCCTCCTCTCTTGTCACCCCTGTCACGTGACCCACAGCAGCGCGCGAGCTACACGGTGATAAGCATCGAGATCCGGAACGGCGCGCCTTGCAGCCGCTTTTTTCTTTGTCTGCTTGTTGACAATGGACCTCTTGGCGAATATGTGCTGCCACCTAGACACGCGACTGGGGTCCAGGCTAAGTGGCGAGAAAACAACGCGCGCGCGAGGCCTCTCCCACCCGTTGCACTCCCACAACGTCAGCTACATCCTGTTCACCCATTGAGACGCTGTGACCTAGATACGGCTCCCCCAAACTCGCCTTTGTCCCCATCGTGCGTAATCTTCCGCCCCGAAGTCGACACAACGAAACCATCTTCCCTCTCTGCTCGGCCAGAAGGAAGAGAGAGAGGGTACTGGAACCAGTTACTCTCGAACCGATGTTTCTGCAAAAGGTCCGTTGATGCTCGAAGTTCGCTCGTTCTACCTGCTTCAATCTGTCGCCTAACCCTGCGGTCTTATTGGGATGTCCCTCGACAACGTATTGGATGTGCACCAAAGCTATCAGTGTTTGAAAAGTCCCCGTGTATATCGGCATCGAGCGACTCTTCAAAGAAGTCGCCAATTCTCGCGGTGTGGTTGGGTTCGGCAAATGACAGCTTGTGCGCCGCATCGTGTTGAAACTTCCAAGGAGCCGTTCCCTCTCGTTTGTGTTTGTGTGGTTGTCCTGCTTTGACCGTGGCGACAAATATCACGGATTATATCTTTCAAGTCCGCTATTGTTATGGTAAGTGCACTGCAACCTACGTGTTGGCAACGATTGACCGTTCTTCTACGCGTACTCTTCCAGATTATCCATAGAAGTATGCAGCGCCTATTCGCGCGGCAGCCGGGAGAATAATTTCCCCGAAAGTCTACCTGTATAGTCTTCACAGATCGCTTGCACGTTTGTACTTGTCTGCAGAAGAGGTAATAAACTTCGAGGAGAATTGAAAACAATCTTTTGTGTCAGTTTTCCTGTTCATTTACAAGCACCTAGGCGAGCGCATTTGTTCTACGTGTTTTCTCCATGTTATAAATACGTTTATGAGTTTCGGGACGTCTTAAATATGTTGAAGATAACCAACCTCCCTGACGATACCCATTTAGGGCTAGCGAATAATTTGCCAATTCGAATGGCACGTTCAAACGTGTGGTCACGTGCCAGGTCGAACGGGTACTCGTGTAATACGGGCGCCCGTATCAAACGGGCATCTGTATCAAACGGGTACCGTTTCGAACGGGTACCGTTTCAAACGGGTACCCGTATCCCATAATCACGTTTGATCCAAACGGATCGACAAGTTTGATTCAAACGGGCGACCAGCTTGCCACCCGTTTGAATTTCAAATGTTTTTTTTTTTTTCAGTAGGGTATGTCGGGTTCTTGGAGATTAAATTGACATTCGTCAAGCGTTTGAACATCGATTAAAAAAAAAGATTGGCCGTAGCACGATTGACTTACCGACGTCGCTTGCTTCGGTTGCTAAATAAATGGCACGTTCAGCGACTGAACGGCACGCTCCGAGTTTCAGTTTGTCCCGGAAGCCCTCACAGCAGTTCAAAGAAAGCTTTCACCATGAAGCACTATGTTCAAGCGGTCAAAACGATGCGAATGTCCCCAGTAAAGACATTCTAACTTATCGCTTGTGGAGCTCTGATGACTCCGAAATCACGGATGACTCCACAATAACTTTCGGTAGCCCTTGTCTCATTAAACACATCACAGTTAACGCCCAACAAAGTCGCCTTGGACCCTCAACCACACAACATTTAGTTAAACAAGATTGGTATTCTAACGCGTTAACAGTTAATATTGCCCACAATATTAACTGTTATTTCCGGAAACACGATAGAAGTTTCATGGTAGAGAACAAGCAACTAACGTAATAAAATTGAGTTTTCCCGTTTCTCCTATAGCATGCATAAGATCGTGTCAAGCGATGACTGCCGGTGGTGCCGCTCGACCCCAGCAATACAGGCCTCTATCCGCGATCTAGCCTCCTAAGACATCAGTGGTGCCAGTGCTATTAGACATAAATCGTTTATTTGCATCGGTACGCCCATACCAGTCGGGACGAGGCGCAAAACCGTACATCCGGCCAATATTGAAGCCGGTTTTCGGCCGATATTGCATCGACACTCGCCAAGAAGCAACGTGCTGTTTCGGCGACTTGTTTGTGTTATTTATTTGTTAATTCATATTATTGGGTCCCGGGCCACTGTGTACACCCCAAAAAAAAGAAATGTACTGTGGTAATTACACCTTGACGAGAAGCAGGCACGTAGCCAGAATTTTGTTTAAAGAGGCGGTGCAACGATTTTATGATTAAAATAATTTGCATCTCGTCATTTTTACGTTGTTTATCGTGTCCCAGAGAATAGAGAAAGCACTTTCTTCAATAAAAATGTCGCGATTCCGCTGCTTAATCGCAAAGCAAAGGTCGAGCTTTTCCCCCCGCCTGCAGCCCCAAGTGGCAGCCGAAGGAACTACGGCGGAAAGATTACGTGACCTCGCTCGGCTCTAAGCCGCAGCATAACGCCCGCTAATGCACGCAGAGAGAGGGAGGGGAAGCGTCCTCCGGGATAGCACAAGGGAAGCTACACGGCACTCCGAATGACGTCACTGGGAGTGCGACCAGGTGTGACCCTGAAGGCTGGGAGTGAGTTGAGGGGTGCCCGAAATACCAATCTTTATCTTTTTTTTACGCAAAAACTAGGACACGCAGGCGAAATCGGTTTTCTGTTCTTTACTTCAGAAGTGTCTGGGGGCAACTTCCAGAAATCTTTGACCGAAGTCCGAAAATCATTGCACCGCCCCTTTAAGAGGGGGGGAGGGGGGGGGGGGGGGCGTCGATGACGAAGTGCTCTATGAGGGGGAGGGAGGAGAGGAGGCCCCAGCAAAATGGAAGATTTCGGGGGGGGGGGGGGGCGGGCCTTATTGCCCCCCCCCCCCTTGGCTACGTGCCTGACGAGAGAGGTGCATTGTAGTTTTACATCTTTACAAAAAGGTGTAGTACATTATTACACGTTTTAAGAAACGTGTTTAAAAAATGACTCATTTTTAAAGGTGTGAGGTTTACATTTTTTTGTAAGGTCTATTGCTACACTTATTAGGGTGTTAGTTATGGGACACCCCACTTAAATGTATAGCCTGACGAGAAGGGGTATTGTAGTTTTACATCTTTATAAAAAGGTGTTGTGCATTTCACACGTTTTAAGAAACGTGTTTAAAAAATCACATTTTTAAAGGTGTGAGGTTTACATTTCTTTTATAAGGTTCATCGCTACACTTATTAGGGTGTTAGTTATGGGACACCCCACTTACATGTATAAAGGTGTGAACATGTTTAATGGGTGTATATACCTTTAACGGAAGACAATCTTTTTCATGTAATTACATCGCGTGCCGATGAAACGATCTGTCGATGACACGTCGTTCGATGAACTGATTTGACCGCCAACGAGTGACGACTGCCAGTAGAATTTCGGGGAAATAATTCTGCCGGCTGCCGAGAAACTCGACCCTACCCAAGAATTACCCCGGTTGTTGTTTCTTTCCCAACATTCTCAATTGTATACCACCTTATTAATATCTTTTCGAATATTACAGAAAAAAAACAAAAAACGATGGCAGCCGCAAGAACTCTGACAGCCCGGCTCACAGTCATGTGGGAGACTGACAGGCGCTCGTCAGTCGCCACCATGCCTTGAAGCTACCGGTTCCGAAGAACCGGAGCGCGCTGAGAACTTGTGGTTCCACGGTCCGAGGCGGCGAACGAAGCTCGTGGCAGAGTCAACGCACAACGGCTTTCGATAGCCGGTACTGTCGCCGAAAGTCGTCGTCGGGGAGTTGAAAGGCGTCCCCGGTGGTCTCGGTAGCGACGCCGACGGTGGCGGAAAATAAGCTTGGTCGCAGCGTACGGCACCGCCATGTTGACAAAGTTTAACTTCGCCTCGATCCGAGGCGAAGATCTCGAGCTCAAACCACGGCTCTCGCAAAGTTCGGAAACGTCACTTTGACGTCAGCGACAACTTCGACAAACGAGGTTTCTTTTTTACACAAACTTCGGAGGGATTTTGAGCGTCAGCAGGTCGCCTAGGGACAATCTGCGAAGCATCAATTTTAGCTTGGCGCAGGGATGTAGGGACAAATGGGCGCTAAGTCATCGGCGAAGCCGTTCAATCAGCGGGCTCCTCGCGCCCCTCACGCGCCGCACGCGCGCCTCGATGAACTTTGCTACATTCTGCCTCTCTCAAAGAAATGAGCGTTCCAATGATTGACACCTCGCTCGGCGCTACGTCAGCGTCGCGAGAGTCCAATTAGCGCGTTCTGCAAACTTCGGGCACAAAGTTGTGCTTGACGAGTTTAGCGACCCTGGTGTTGCCCATCCTGGAGTTTTGCTGATCGGTGTGGGATTCGGCAACCAAGCTACTTGTTGCCTCCCTCGAGTCGGTGCAACGTAGTGTAGGAGACAGCCTGCTATCATCATCGAAGGGACCATCTAGCCAGGTGCACGGGCTCGCGTGTTTCACCTTATGTTGTACCGCAGAGAAGGCTAGAAGCGCGACCTCATAGCGTTGGGAGCTGCTCTTTATTCACGAGAGCTTGTGCCGCCGAGATGAGCACCAGAGCAGGGAGCTCGCGCTTGTAGCCTTTCCTGCGGTATATCATAAGGTGAAACAGAGTATAGAAGGAACGAGTGGGACGAGCTACAGGCTCCGCTCATGCTTTCAGTTGCACCTCAAAATGTGGAAAGCGATCAGGCGGACCCAAGCCACTTCGATCGCAGCGCCACCTTCGTAGGTTGCATAACAAATATAGCCCGGCGTTCTATTGTTTCCATGACCTCGACCAGTGGGCCGGTCGATCTTGGCGTTGGAACGCAACGCGTTGTTCATAAAAACCGGCTAATCCAAACCGCTTCGCTCTTTGTGCCCGAGAGGGCGCTACGAGCGGAGCGGCTTAGATTAGCCGGTTTTTTTCACATGCGGAGGTACCTAAATAGCACTCCGGTCGCCCCACTCGCTCCTTCTAGTACATTCTAGCTCGGGCGTCCGGCACCGTATGTCCTGGCGGCCGGACATGCTTAGTTTCGGCTCTTCGAAATTAATATATCTACCACCTGAACCAGGTTACAACACCATAGCAACATTTCGCAAAACTCTTTTCCGGACATGTATATAATTCGCTGAAGCTGTATCAGTGCAAATATTTACAACGTGAAGGCATCTAAACAAAAATATAAGATCTTTGACGAGTTGTCTGGCACTCAGGCAGAACAACTACATCTCGTTAAGAGTCGTTTATGTACAAAGTAAACTGAGCGAACGACATACCGATCATAAAAGAAATCGAAGGAAACGCTGCTTGACATTTTCAATTATCTCTTGGTGCGTGCGCCCAATAGACTCTTTGCTGGCGATTGTGTGATATATGGTCACGAATGACAATTGATGAGGCAATTAAAACTGAAGAAACTAAACGTTTAATGGAGCGAACTTGCGCCCAAAACAAAAGAAGGAAACATAAGCTAACAGCACAGCGTCGCGGGCGTCGATGGCGGCGTAACAGCAGGACTGTACGCTGAGGCGAGACTGATTTTAGATCGCCACGCGGAGCCCCTTATATGTACACGCGCTGGCTTCTTTTACAATCGACCTAGAAAGTTCGGCGACTAGAACATTCGTACCTCGAAAAAGCAACAAAATTCTCGAATGTGCAAGAACATTAAATTGCAAGAATAAAGAAAAGACGCGTCACCCCCAGGAATCGAACCCTGGCTCTTTTCGTGCGAAGCAAGCACGACAACCGTTAGGCCACGGCCGCGCTGCCTACTTGGCCAGCTGCGCGCGCGGCATTACTCCCCCCTTTAAAATGTGCATCGCCCCGATGCAACGCAAAACAAAACAACACATATAAAGCAACGGCAAACTAAGGAGTCTTTTGGCACAGATGAGGTACACAGTCCTATCGAGCGTAGTACGGCTTTAGACGAACGACGTGGGCAACTTCAGGTCGTGGTGGACGGCGTGATGATGTTTTTAGCATCACCTTGTAGTTCAGCACCCCGAGGCGACGAAGAACCTTGTATGGTTCAAAGTACCGTTTCAGCAGTTTCTCACTTAAACCGCGGCGACGGATGGGCGTCTACACCCACACCCTATCTCCGGGCTGGACGTGGACGTCCCTGCGACAAAGGTTGTAGCGGCCCGCGTCGACGCGTTGCTGGTCTTGAATCAGGAGTCGGGCAAGCTGGCCGACTTCTTGGACCCGTTGAGCAACCACCTGGGCGTCGTAGCTCTCACTGTCGGCTGGCTCATGGGGCAGCATCGCGTCCAGCATGGTAGTTACTTTCCGACCATGTAGCAGCTGGAAGGGTGTGAATCCAGTCGTCTCTTGAACCGCCGTACTGTAGGCGAACGTGACGTAGGGCAATACCTCGTCCCACGTCTTGTGCTCTACGTCGACGTACATAAAGATCATGTCGGCGATTGTCTTGTTGAGTCGCTCCGTCAACCCGTTGGTCACCGGGTGGTACGCAGTTGTACGACAATGGTTGGTGTGACTGAGTCGGAGGATTTCTCGGGTCAGTTGTGCCATGAACGAGAATCCACTGTCTGAAATCAGAACTTTTGGAGCGGCGTGCTGGAGGACGATGAACTCCATGAAAAACTTGGCGACTTCTACCGCAGCCCCTGAAGGAAGGGCTTTCGTTTCGGCGTACCGCGTGAAATAATCTGTGGCGGCAATTGTCCACCGGTTTCCCAGGAACGACGGGGGTAAAGGACCATGTAGATTCATTCCGATCTGCTGGAACGGTGCAGTTGGCGGAAGAATTGGCTGCAGGAGGCCTGCCGGCTTCGTTGGCGGTTTCTTGCGCCGCTGGCACTCGTGGCAGGATTGGGTGTAGAGGTTTATGGTTTTGGGGAGCTTGGGCCAGTAATACGTTTCACGAATACGGGCCAGTGTCCGGCTGTACCCAAGGTGTCCGGACGTCGGGTCGTCGTGACATGCTTGAAAGATCTCCCCTCGAAGGTCGGTCGGAATTGCCAGCAGCCACGGCGAGTTGTTGCCCCCGAAGTTCTCTTTGTAGAGTACGCCTTGTCGAATAGCGAAGGTCGGAAGGGTTCGTGAGAAAATACAAGGCACGGTACTCCGGCGCCCTTCCAGGTACTCAATTAATGCGCGCAGCTCAGGATCGTCTCATTCACGACGTGACAGGTCGTCGGTCGTCACTGCTCCTAGGAAGCACTCGTCGTCATTGTCGTCGCTGCTGCCGGCAGGTGTTTCGACAGGAGCCCTGGACAGGCAGTCGGCGTCGCTGCGCTTCTGGCCTGACTTGTAGACT
This sequence comes from Ixodes scapularis, assembly GCF_016920785.2. Taxonomy (NCBI): domain Eukaryota; kingdom Metazoa; phylum Arthropoda; class Arachnida; order Ixodida; family Ixodidae; genus Ixodes; species Ixodes scapularis. Next base: position 89,099,273 of record NW_024609837.1, on the reverse strand, counting down.
ACAGTCATGTTGAACACTTGTAGTCGGAGACTTCATCGGGCGAGGCACCCTGAAGGGTCCTTGAGGTTCGCAAGCCAGCAAAGCCAGTGATGGTCTGTGACTACGCGGAAAGGGCTCCCATACAAGTACGGGCGGAACTTCGTGATTGCTCATACGACCACACGACCTTCTTTTTCAGTCGCGGAGTAATTTCTCTCCAATTTGGAGAGCGTTCGAATTGCGTAGGCGATGACTCGCTCGGTGCCTTCTTGCACTCGAACCAGCACAGCTCCAAGTCCTGTATTACTAGCGTCCGTGTTAATCTCGGTTTCCGCATTCTGATCAAAATGTCCAAGGACAGGAGGAGTCTGGAGTCTTCACATCAGCTCGTTGAAAGCCTGCTGCTGCTTCTCGGCCCATTCGAACTTCTCGGCGTCCTTCGTGAGGTTTCTGAGCGGTGCAGAAATCATTACGAAGTTCCGAACGAAGCGGCGATAGTAGGTACAAAGTTCAAGGTATCTTTGCACGGCCTCCTTGTCTGTCGGGGCTGGAAATGCCGCGACGGCGCGTGTCTTCTCGGTGTCTAGGCCGACGCCTTCGTTACTAATCACGTGGCCTAGGAACTTCAATTCGTCTTAGGCGAACCGGCACTTTGACTCCTTGAGGGTGAGCCCGGTGGTCTGTATGGCTTGGAGAACAGCTCGGAGTCGTCGCAAGTGCTAGTCGAAGTCAGTTGAAAATACTACGACGTCGTCAAGGCAGACGAGACAGCTTCAGTCCTGGCAGTACGGTGTCAATGACTCGCTGGAAAGTTGCTGGCGCCGTGTATATTCCGAAGGGAATCACTCGTACAGTCCATCCTGCGTGACGAAGGCTGTCTTCTCACGGTCCCGTTCGTCGACTTCGATCTGCCAGTAGCCGCTCTTCAGGTCCATTGATGAGAAACATCAAGAGTGGCGCAGCCGGTCTAGAGTGTAGTCGATGCGGGGGAGTGGGTACACGTCTTTATTCGCCAACGCGTTCAGCTGCCGGTAGTCCACGCAGAACCTAAGCTTTCCGCCCTTCTTCTTAACCAGCACGACTGGAGAGGCCCACGGACTGCTTGAAGGCTGGATTATGTTGTCTTTCAGCATCCCTTGAATTTGTTCCTGGATCACCTCCCTTTCTTTAACGGAGACTCTATACGGCAATCGATGCACAGGGCGTGCGTCATCCTCGGCAACGATGCGGTGCTTCGCAACGGCGGTTTGGCGCACCTTCGACAACGTCGCAAAGCAGTCGCGGAATTCGGCGAGGAGGAGAATCAGCTGTCGTCGTTTTGAGCATGGAAGCTTTGGGTCATTGTCGAGTTGCGCTGGCGACGTGCTGTCTTGCTGAAATGGCGAGGATTCGCGGCGATTTCGGTGGAGTTTTGGAGTTCTTCGTGAGGTTTTGCTGTTCATTTCGGAAGTTCGTCACGAGGAACACAGTCCGCCCACCCGGAAGTTCAGCTACTCCTCTTGCAATGCCAGTTCCTCTTCCCAGGAGTAACTGGAGGCTTCCCTCAAGAAGAACTCCGCCGCAGGAATCTTCATCGATCCCGACAAGCACGGAAACACTCGACCGCGCTGGTAAGTTTACGTGGTTTACGAGGACTCGTACCGCGTATGACGTCGCTTTGGGTTCCTCTGGTGGGGGAGCAGGTTTTCGTAACGTCAGCCGGTTTGTTCCGAGGTTGATGACGGCGCCATACTCGCAGAAAAGTCCATTCCGAGGATAACGTCCCTCGCACTGTTTTGCAGAATGACGAAGTTGGCGGGGCCCGTCTCGCCGTGGATTTCGACGTGAGCAGTGCATCTCCCGACTAGTTTGATGAGGTGCCCACCGGCGGTTCGTATTTGAGGGCCTTCCCACGGCGTTGTCACTTTTCGCAGGCGGCGAGAGAGCACTCAAGACTGAGTAGTCTGCTCCGGTGTCCACCAGTGCCGATGCGTCGTGGCCGTCGATAATAATGCTTAGGTTGTTGGACACCGATGTTTGGGCGTGGGGACAGGCTCTCTCCGCGGGGACGTGGCGCGGGAGACGACGAATGTCTGAGCGACGGTGAGTGGGATTCACGATGGAGGGGCGGCGTAGAGGATGGCGATCGTCGGAGGTACTCTTCGATGTCGCGAGGGCGTTCGCCGTACCTTGAGCGAGGCTCGTTCGGGTGGAACCCGCGCAACCCCAGTTGTCTGTAGGGGCATCGACGGTAAATGTGGCCGGCTTCACCGCAGTGATAGCAGAGCGGTCTTTCGTGGCGCTGCTTGTTCTTTGTGGACGTGCGCCCGATCTTCCTGGCCTCGGAAAAACTGCGGCGCTGGAGGTTCACTTCGAGGTGGCGTCGTCTACAGTTGAGCAGGGGTCGGTGCTCGTCGTGTAGCTGCGGCAAAGCTCAGCGGCGGTGGTTCAGGAGCGGCGCTAACGAGAACTTGTGACTACAGCGCCTGCTGAACTTCTTCACGGACAATCCTGGCGATTGAGGGCGAATCCGGGCTTGTGGCAGCAGGAAGAAGCTTACTGATTTCCACCCGTACGACGTCCCGGATGATCTCGCAGAGGTCCTGGCCGTTGCAGCTGGAAGTCGAGAGGGCAGCGACGCCGGAAAGTTGCTGGTAATGGGAGGCCAGTGCTTGAAGGGCACGTTCGATGTTTGTGGCTTCTTTGACGAAATATTCAACGGTGGTTGGGGGATTGCGGACAAGGCCTCCGAAGATGTCGTCCTTTACCTCGCACCTCCACCGAAATGTTACGAATGACAATTGATGAGGCAATTATAACTGAAAAAAACTAAATGTTTAATAGGGCGAACTTCTGCCCAAAGCAAAAAAAAAGGAAGCAGAAGATAACAGTAGAGCGTCGCGGGCGTCGATGTCGGCGTAACAGAAGGATAGTTCACTGGGACGAGACTGACTTCGGATCGCCACACGTACACGCGTTGGCTTCGGGAACGACCAACCTAGAAATTTCGGCGACTAGAACATTCGTACTTCGAACAAGCAATAGAGTTCTCGAATGTACTAGAGCATTAAATTTCACAAATAAATAAAAGACGCGTCACCCCCAAGAATCGAACCCTGGCTCTTCGCGTGGGAAGGAAGCACGATAACCTTTAGGCCACGGCCGCGCTGCCTGCTTGGCCAGCTGCGTGCGCGGAAATATAACTAAATTAGTACACTAAGATATCAGTCCAAATTAAACAAAAATCAAGAAAACTATGGCTCATGATGCCGGGAATGTTGAATGATCTTAAATCCGAAAAAGGTAATTATTTTGTCAGTAACCAGAAAAAAGCATTTGCTAAATTTTTAATACTGTATTAATGAGCATGAACTCGCTAAGCTAACTGAACACAAGCACTTAGAATTGAGGTTTACTTCAGCCTTACGTTGGAATTCACATATAGATAAAGTGTCAGCTAAAACTAATAATGCGCTATGGTGTTATGAGGAAACGTCTCGAGTGCTTCACCGTAGATAAAAAAAATATATTGCCTATAACTATAAGACCTTGGTAATACCGGCCATTGTGTATGCCAAATTATAAAGGATTCATGTACCTTTATAAATTTAACTAAGCAAGAAAATATCCAACGGTTAGCTTCTAGGTTTATATTTAACAGATATCAGCGCGACCATTTGCTACTGGGGGTTGGTACCAGGCTGAACTGCTAAACGTTGTTTCCAGAACAAGTTTTCAAGAACTGAAACTTATACATCATGATTGAAAACCTGAGACTGTGGTTTGAAGAACAGAAAATCGTGGAGCAGAACGAAAAAGGGACAGACAACGTCTCAAACTCAGCTAAAAACTTTATTGCCTCTACGTCTTATATACACCTCCCCTGGACGTCGAAGGTCACCACCACCACACCGGTTGATCACTGAACTACTAACAATAGACCGGATGACAATACACCGAACCGCAACCAATACAAAAAAGCGTTATACAACGCTTACAACAATACAGCGTATACAAACAGAAACTCAAGGTCGTCACCACCACACCCGGAAGGACTTCGACGCAGACAATGTAACACCAGCACTTGGAAACATAAAAAGACCGTCTCTAACTTACACCCCTTTCCCCTGAACTGAACCATGAATCAGACACAGTTGCCAACAATGCCCCCCATTACGATCCCGAACCCAACAATGCAAACAACTGCGAAACAGTCAACTCCCCTTTTACGTTCACCCCACACTAGGTCTTTACTTGTCTCTTGTCTCTGCCTCTTCTACTTTTAAGTTTCTGTATCTACCCCAGTCTCGGGTTAAGTTCCATCATGGTAAACTTTTTTGACTGACTTCCAATTTGCAGTGACTCTTGGCTAATGCCATTTCACGATGTTTTTATGCGAACAGTTTCTCACACCACACGTCCCATCTCCTCACGCTCTTTGTGTACGATTTCTGTCTCTGACCAGTTCGGTGTACATGCATTACACTCCTGGAGATGCCTCGCTAGTTCAGAGTTTGAAGCGTTAACCCGCGCATTCCGTTTATGTTCTGTCAACCTATCGTTAATGCATCTTGCAGTCTGACCAACATATTTAAAGCCGCATTCCGAAGGAATTTCATACACTACTCCACTGACACATGGAACAGATCTGTCGCGATGCATTCTTTTACATTATTTCTGTCCTGCCTCAAAAGGGGTCAGTTTAGCTAATCTGAAATCACATGTGAAAACGGTGTTAACACCCAAATCTCTCCGCACATGCCTTCAAGTTATGCGAAATGGCGTAAAAATATAGAATGGCAGCCTTTCGGTTCTTGATATTTCGCTTATCTTGCTTGTCTTCGATCTGTAGAGCAAGCTGTCGTTTCATGAAGGATTCTTGATAGCCGGCCCTCTTCAGTCTTCCCCATTGTCGTTTAAAAGACTGCTCCATGTAATGAATGCATGACCTTTGTAGAGCGTTCTGGGTCAGAGACTTCACTACCCCTGCCTTTACAATTTTAGAATGACAACTCTGCTTCGATAAGGCGGGTTTTGGTGCCTGCTTCCTATATTCCCAACACAGCCCACTGCCCACATGAATGCGTAAATCCAAACATTTCATGACATTTTCCCCCGGCTTTTTCACAGCGAAACGCAGCTCCGGGGCCGCTGAACTTACTACAATTTGTAGAGTATCCGAAAGGTTATCTTGAAAAGTGCACACAATTATATTGTCTACGTTTCTCCGGACAAAACCTACATCTGGGGGCAAGTCTCTCATATTCCCAACCACAACACTGTATAGGGTGTTGAGATAAAACTCGGCCAAAAGCGGCGCGACCGACGATCCTATACAGACACCCTCCTGCTGTGCGTACATCCGTTCATCATACTCAATAATTGTTGACTGCAGGTATCGGTCCAGAACTATGAAAAATCCATCTACCGACACTCCCGACTCTGACTGAAATTTCATTAGATTTAGCTCTAACAGTTCCTTTACCGCCGACATCAGTCTTTGCTTTTCAAGAGAATATTATTGAACATTGAACATTGTTTTTATTTGTCACGTAAGATTACAAAAACCCAGTAACAAGCCGGGTGAAGCCTCAGGGGCTTGTGTGCCTGGCTCGGCAGTTGACGAGGTGAACAACAAAGAGAAAAAAAACAAAAACATTTGCACTCTAACCGAACAATATAATCCTTAAAGTACAAATATAACTGGACCATAGGTAGATTAACAATAATAACACTGAGATCTCAGAAATGCATACATGTCGCGTAAGATAAAAAAAAAACACAAAAAAAAACAAAAAAAAAGGAAGACAACAGGAACATTCATTTTACTGTTCGAGGTTTCTAAGCGATATTTTTAGCTTTTGTTTTGACGTTGAATTCATTATATCATCAGGCAGGCCGTTAAAAACTTGTGGTACATAATACATCCGTGTTTGTTCACCATATTTGGTCCTGATACGGGGTATATCAAATCTAAGTGATGGCCTTATTGGACGCTGTTGAATGTAGGGAGTTTTGAAATCGGAGGTCCAGAAATGTCGGAGGACCACCGTTTCTCTAAAAAGCCCCATGAAGGACGGCAGTTTGAGTTTATGAAACATATCGTCACTCGTGATATCTTGCCTATCGAAAGAAACACTTTTCAAAACACTTTTTAGTAAGGAATTAATTATATTGCGCCAAGAAAGAGAGCACCCTGAAAACAGGGTTATATCATATCTTAAATAACTATACGAAAGAGCATGCGCTCTTGCGTATAGTTAAGAACTGTCTTAAACTTTAGCTATGAGGTTGCTGGCGTAGAATTGACTGAAGTAGACAGTTACAAATATTTAGGAGTGATTTTGTCTTCTGACCTCGGGTGGAAAAAGCATGTGGAGTATGTTAAAAAGCGGGCAACTAACAAATTGTGGTACCTGAAGAGAACGCTGGGTAAAACTCCCCCTTCCGTTAAAATTCTTGCGTATAAGACAATTATTAGACCTGTGTTAGAATACGCGTCTGCAGTGTGGAGCCCATGGCAGAGCTCTCTGGTCAGAGAACTTGAAGATATTCAATCGCTAGCAGTGCGTATAGTTTTTTTTCAGATTTCAGACGAACTACGTCTGTGACCGAACTTAAAAGGAGAGCCAATATAAGCCCCCTGTCAAACAGAAGAGAGAGCCAAAGGTTGAAGCTGTTCTTTCAGATTTTCAAGAACTGTATAAAAATTGATGGCTCCGTTTACTTAAAACCAAAAAGTTTTTACTCGGAACGCTTGCATCACTCAAAGACCGTAGCCCCTATGAAAGCTCGAATAAATAGCTATAAACAATCTTTTTTTGTGCATACAATTGATTTGCGGAACAGCCTTCCCGGTGATGTTGTCGATATTGATTCACTCTGTTCTTTCGAAAAAGCCGTAGATAATATTTTTCAGTGCTAAGATTGCTTTTATTGCTCTTATGAAATTATTTTTACTGTCTTTATTTTTTATTACTGCTGTTACATTTACTGCTACACTGTTATTGTTATTACTAGTATTACATTTGGTTACTGTATTGTTTCTCTTCTTTCGAATATGTCGTAGATATTATTTTTTGGTGCTAAGATTGCTTTTTGTTTAGAACTGTTGTGTTTATAATGTGCATGTGCGACACTGTATCCCCCCACTCCTGCATTGGCCCTATATTGGGCTGGCAGTATTGATAAATAAATAAATAAATAAAGTTTTACGAACGGAGAAAGGAAGAAACATTTGTAATATTATAGAGAGAGCATGACACGCTTCTTAATATTTTGCATAAGTGTGCCATGTGTGTGTTCCAGGCCAAATCGCTGTCAAAATATATTCCGAGATATTTGACCGTTTGTACATATTCAAGACTTTCACAATTGCACGATCTGCATTTTGAATTATTTAGTGCTATCGGAACTGAAAGTTCGACTTGCTTAAGCGGGTTTCTAAAACATACTAGTTTGGTCTTTGCAGCATTCACTTTTATAAGATTAGATTGAAACCAGTCCATAGTGTTAACAAGATCATTTTGGAGTTTTTGAAACGCTTTCGATACATCTAAGAACACAGCGCAAGTGAAAAGACTCTTATCGAAGCCCGTGTGCAAGCAGTCACTGAAATCTCCCAACGAAACCTGCGTTCCCCGCTCCGCGAAAAAGCCGTACTGATTATCAGACAATAAACTAAAACGTTCCACAAAACTAGTCATTGTTCTTAAAATATGTTTTTCTAGTACCTGCGCAAGGCAGGACAATATTGATATGGGGCGATAGTTCTTAAAGTCATTAGTTGCGCCTCGTTTGTACAGTGGTCTAACAACAGCAGTTTTCATTGCTTAGGACATTCTCCCGACTCAATGATGGCGTTAAACATTTCTAGAAGTACAGTGCTAATCACACTTGTCTATAACGCGCGAGCGTGCGGCTTTCTCCGGGGAGCGCTGGACTGGTGGCATTCGCGGAAACTAAGATAGTTACGTGGCGCAACATGGAACGGTCCACTCGAGGGGTGTCCTGCCCAATCTATCAACTTGATAAGCAATAAAAGTAAAGTGCTTTATAATATGTTTTTGTTTTTTGATGACGACATCGTTGATACGGCTTCACGCTTTAGTTTGTATATTGTTAGAGCAATGATGTTTGTAAAAAGCGTGCCAGAAGCCTTCAACGTTCGCCAACAGCTGATAGAGCGGGCAGGACATCCCTCGAGTGAGCAGTTCCATGTTGTGCCACGTGACTAGCTTGGTTTCCGCGAATGCCACCAGCCTAGCGCTCCCCGGAGAAAGCCGCACGCTCGCGCGTTATAGAAAAGTGTGATTAGCACTGTACACGTTTTAGCTTTTCAAAATTTCTTCGCAAATCACGTATATGAATTCCGTCAAATCCTGGAGATTTTTTTATCTTTAAAAGAAAACAAAAGGTCACGCAGCTCCTGTTCTGATAACGAAGGTAGAAAAGCCGAAGCTTGATTGTAGCCTTGCAATGTTCCAACTGAAATATCGCTGTCTTGAACCGTGTCGCCTCCACGAGCAAAAAAATGCTGAAATCATCAATAGTTTTCTGTGTCACGGGTGCAAAAGACTTTTCGATCATTTCGTCAATTCAGCGCTTTTATGTTGCACCCCGAATCTGATTTGCCAGCTCCCAAGTTTTGGCTGTGTCGAAGCGGTTCTTCTCAAACTGGCTCTTTAAGGTACCTGCGCTTAGCCGATCGAGTCAGGGCACATGCTTTGTTCCTGGCGATTTTAAACTCGTCTTTACGCGCAATATTGGTCGGCGCGCGTTTACATCGTTTCCAAAGATAATCTTTATAATTTATAGCGGCCAACACCTCTGGTGTGAGCCATACATAGTCCGGATTACGCCTTTTAATAACTACTGTTTTTTTATACGTGGCCGAGAATGGCGAAAATAATTCTACGAACTTATCGTACACTTTTGACCCTTCGATCGAAGTTAAAAGGCCACCCCAGTCATAGTTGCCAACCATTTGATCAAATTTTGCTACATCGGTTATTGTTATTGTTTTCTTAGTTTCATCAGCTCTCTTTTCCTTGTTTTTTTACATATTCTGGCACGCTATAAAATAGTGATCTGCTAATTTGTCCGATATAACCGCAGCTTTCACAGTACTCTCAAAAACACGAAGATTTATACGGTCGATACATGAAGACACTAAACTGGTGCCCAAAAATTCATCTCGGGTCGGAGCCTGTATAGCGCTTTCGATGCCGTAAGTTGACATCAAATTGGAATAACCACATACAGTTGGGCGTGAGGAATCTAGCGTATTTATATTGAAGTCGCCGACCAGACACAGCTTGCTTATCGGACTAAATTCCGCTAGGGCTTTATCAAGTTCTTTCAAAAACAAGTTCACATTATTTGCTGAGGGTCTAAATTTTGAAATCAGAAAGACGGAAAAATCATGACGGCTAATCTGCAGACTCATGTGCTCGGAATGGGCCATCGTTGTCGTAATCGGAGTCGTGCACCAACCATCCTTGACGTAAACGGATATTCCTCCTCCCCTACCAGATGCTCGGAGAGCCGTACAACGTTCATATCCGGGAATACAAAACAGAGTTTCTATGTCATCACTAATGTTAATTTCGGTTATAGTGAATGCATGCATAACCGCGTCAAGCTCTCGCACAATAACCATACATTGATCCCAGTACTTCCGAATACTCATTATTTTAACGTGAAAAAAACCAAAAGTAGAGTAAGAGCGTTCTTCGAAATTATTTTTAAGCAACAAACAGTTTGAGAACTGAAGAAATTCCATGGCAACACCTAAACAAATTTGTCCAAGTCTGCAACACGGTTAATGCGCAACAGTGAGGACGCCCCAGCCCCAGAATTTCTAGGTTTGCAATACGACTATATTGTTCTTCGCTGTTGAGGTCTTCCCTCAGAGTTTGAATCCTTTCCTCCCTTGAATTTACCGTTACTTGAAGCTCCGCCTGTTTTTTTCCAAGCTCAGTTATTTTTTCTTCATTGGTGGTCGTGCATTTGAGCACGGTATTGTACTTGGCTGACAAACTGTCCACTTTGGTTTCCAGCTCTTGCATATGCGTTTCCATCCTTTCCACTGTTAACTTTAGCGTTAAGAGCTCGTTTCATTTCATTTCATTTATTTATCCCTTAAATGCCCACGTGGGGCTTTACATAAGGGGGGCGGGCAGTATTTCTAAGATTTAAGCACACGGTACAAACAAGAAAAACAAACAAAAGATAGCAAAAACGTCAATTACGAGCCGTAAAAGGTGGCAATTGCATCTCTAAATTTTGAAGTGTCCGATATGGTTACTATTGAATCTGGTAGTTTATTCCAATTGGTAACGGAAAGCTGCAGGGGAGAAAATTTAAAGGTATTGGTCTTGGGAGTGGATAAAAATAGTTTGCAGGAATTATCTAAGCGACGGGAGATATGAGTAGCGGGTATACAGTACAAAGTTTTCTGGAAAGGAAGATGGTAGTAAAATTTATGAAGAATAGTTAAGGCGGATACAGTCCTACGCGTTTTGAGAGAGGGAAGACCAAGTTTAGCTTTAAAAGTGGTGATACTAGTAGGGAAGGTATAATTTCGATGAATAAACCGTGCTGCGCGGTTTTGGACTGCTTCTAACATATCTTCTAAAAATAACTGATGGGGATTCCAGACAGATGAGGCGTACTCTAACTGGGGACGGACAAGTGAGGTGTATTCTAATAATTTAGTTTCCTTGGAAGCAAGGGAGAGATTGCGTCGCAGAAAGCCTAGAGTCTGGTTAGCTTTGTTAATAATATGGATTATATGATTTTCCCATGAGAGATTGCTTGTTAAGTTAACACCGAGGTACTTGTAAGTTGGTACATTTTCTATCGTATTATCGGAAAGGGAGTATTGAAAGTTTATTGTGTTATGTTTCGCAGTAAAGGTCATTTGTTTGGTTTTATTTACATTGATTGGCATCTGCCACCTTTCACACCAAGATTCAATGGCACATAGATCAGCTTGAAGCTGCGCACAGTCAGAGCGATTGGTTACTTTAGAATACACAACACAGTCGTCAGCATATAACCTAATTGAAGACTTAATTAGCGAAGGTAAATCATTCACATAAATGAGAAATAACAAAGGACCCAGCACGGTTCCCTGAGGTACTCCAGATTTGACCACTATAGATGACGAGCAAGTATTGTTAAGGGTGACATATTGTGTTCGGTTTGAGAGGAAGTTAGCTATCCAATTAATCAGAGTGTCATCAATTTGAAGCGATCGTAGTATTAATAATAAACGTTGGTGAGGAACCTTGTCGAACGCTTTAGAGAAATCTATAATAATAGCATGCGTTCCTGCACGAAGATGTAGGTTTTTATGAATGTCTGTTACGAATTCGAAAAGTTGGGTATCACAGGAGAGAGACCGCCGGAAACCGTGCTGGTTTAGAAAAAGTAGACCATTATCAGCCATGTAGTTCATAATATTTGAGTAAATGATATGCTCCATCAACTTACTTGCAACACAAGTCAGAGAAATAGGCCTATAATTGCTGAGGCAGTCTTTGTCACCGCTTTTATATATTGGGCAAACCCTAGCATGCTTCCAGTCAAGGGGTATGTCACCGGATTCAAAGACTCTTGGGATATTCTACATAAAAGAATACTAGAAACTGATTTGGTTAATTTGAGCAGTTTAGTTGATATATCGTCCGGGCCTGGGGCAGAATTATTGGGAAGGTTGTCGATCAGTTTCTCGATGCCAGGCGGGGTAATAGAAATAGAGTCCACACTGGCTACGGTTGTATATTGAGGGATGTTGTCGGGTAATGGAAAAGACTCTTCAGTGAAGACGTCGCCAAAATAAGAGTTGAGGCTCTCGCAGCTTTCTCTTTCCGAGAGTTCATTTCCGTCTGAGTCAACAATGCGGGGGGATGGTCTAATTTGCTTAGGTTTTATAGTTGACCAGAATTTTTTGGGGTTTCTTTTCAGTAAATTAAAGAGGTCGATATTAAAGAACTTATGCTTAGCCTTCTTAATTTCGTACTTACATCTCGAAGCGCATTCTCGGTATTTAGACCACGCTGATGGGGTTCTAATTTGTTTTGCGCGGCTGTAGAGCCTTTGCTTTTTTGCTCAGGAGCCGCTTGAGACTTACGGAGAACCAAGGACGTTCAGTACATGACCTAATATGAACTCTCGGAACAAAGGTATGCAAGGCTTCCATTAACGCGCTCCTGACCAGGGTCCAATTTTCGTCAACATTTCTATACTGAAAGCCATCCAGGAAGGTATGCATGAAACGGGATAGATGCAGGAGGAGAGCATTCTGGTCGGCTCGTGGATAGCTGAACACAGTCTTAGTTAAAGGGCATGACTTACTGGTGGGTATTGACAGTTGGACGTGAATAGAAGAGTGATCACTGAGAGGCTCGAGGAGTTCGACAGCTGTGACACACTCAGGGTTGGTAGTAAGAAAGAGATCGAGAATTGCAGAAGCGCGAGTTCGTTCATTAATCATTTGGGACAGTGAGTACGCGCTGCACAAGTCAACAAAACCTCGGGCCTGAGCAGGAAGGCAGCGCCACGAGTCAAACGGCATGCGAGCAGGTACAACAGGCCATGGGATGTCAGGGTAGTTAAAGTCTCCAGTGAGTATAAATACGTCTGTGGGATACATCTGCGCGAGTGATTCCAAACTTTTCTCAAGAAAGGATGGGAATCCAAGAAGATCGGGCGGCCTGAAACAGGCAGTGACCAGTACAAAGAACGAGGACATTTTTATTCGAACCCACAATGCTTCACAATCATGTAATACTTCGCTTTTTTGAACATGCAATGTATTTTTAACCGCTATAAAGACGCCTCCTCCCCTACGTCCCATTCTGTCTCTGCGAAAGATTGAATACGAATCACTCAAAAGTAGTTCAGAATTATCAATGTTTCGAGTCAACCAAGATTCCGTTATAACCACGATATCAGCCGAACATGAATCGACAGCCGATTGCAACTCTTCTTGTTTAGAGAATACGCTTCTTGCGTTTGCGATAAAAAAAGAAAGGCAGGAAGATAGGTCTCGTCGAGATAATGTCTTCTTTTTTTTATGCCGTGGTTGCTATGCTGAAACAGCTTTCACAGAATTTGTTTCCCTGTCAAACGCATACCGATTTCTTCCGATGAAAAGTTTATCGTACCGTAACCGAAACTCCTGTCCTTGGTTTTTTGCAAAGGCTAACAATGCTCGCCTTGCCATGCGTACATCCGGAGATAAATCCTCGCTCAACCGAAACATAGATCCCTTTAGTGTGGGTCCCTTGGATAGGACGAGTTCTTTATCTTTGAAAGAGTTAAATTTGGCAATTATGGGCCAGGGAGGAGTACCCTCGGCACGATACATTCCGAGTCTGTGTGCTCGTTCAATGGTGGATGGTGCGAGGGTAACACCAAGCCTGGAGTGGCAGAAACTTATTACTTTTTCTTCCGATTCCCGCCATGTCTCATTAGGGGTGTCGGGGATGTTATAGAACAGAATGTTGTTCCGTCGAGACTGGTTTTCTAAATTGTCGCATTTTTCCGCGAGGCGTTGCAGTGAGGTTGTGTTACTAAGTATCGTGTCCGAAATCTTATCAACATCGCTTTTCAACTGTGTAAGGCCAGCAAATTCTAGCTTTATGCCAACGATCTCCGATTTTAAAGATTCAAGAACACCGTCGGTCTGGTTTTGCCTTTGTTGCAACTGCTTGATTTCATTTAAAATCAGCTTTTGACCCTCCGTTAACCTATTTAATACCGGCATCACATCATTCAAAGATACAGCAACCTCGGGAACGATATCGTCAGGTCCCGGATTCGTTTCTACGTCCCCTGATAACAACAATATTTTCTTTAAAAATGCAGATATTCGAAACTTCAAAGACATCACACGGTCAAATACGCTAGGTGGGCACGACACCGCAATGACAAGAACGTTATTGTCGCGATAAGAGCAAGGCCAAGAAGAACAAACCTGGGAAACGACGTGACATGAGTACCGCACTCCGCAGTCGGTGTCGCGCCGAAATGGCTGTGCGTCCAGGCTGCGCTTAAATACGCCCCTCTCGTCGCCGCACGAAGAACAACGTTGCCAGCCGACCGTTGAACATGCCGATGAAGTTGACGCAAACACCGGTCGAGGCCATTCTTTTTCGGCCAGTTGCGGAAGAATCCCCGAAAAAAGGTCCTCGCTCCGGGGAACATGGTTCGAGACTTGGTCCAGTGGAGTCACCGATGGGCCCGACAGGAACGTAACGAGAAGAGCACCGGCCACCTGGGAAACGATACGACATGAGTACCGCATTCCGCAGTCGGTGTCGCGCCTTAGCAGGGAGGGTCAGGAGGGTATCAACAGTTGATTTGATTGCCAATAAAGCGTCAAGCTTCTGCCCAAATCCCTGTAACTGAGCCGCGAAGTAAAAGCTCGCTCTGAGCTCCGCTTCTATTTTCCTGCGTGCGGCAGGTTTTACAACGCCACTTTTCACGTTTATCAGCTCCCATGCCTGCGTAAGAGGCCTCCGTAATTCCCGCGCAAGACTGGCCAAACTTATATTCGTTTCTGCACACCGAGCATGTGATACATTTCACATCGGCAGCAATCTCTGCAAGACACGCAAAACAACATTTGACACCGACATTGCGGCAGTAGTAAAATGAAAAACACATCAGTCGGTGGCAGGAACAATGACAGTTCTAGTCAAGCTTAAAAATGCACTCTCACCTGGTTACGACAAGAGAAAGATTCGGTGAGCAATATTTTAGCGCAACCTCGCCACCGACTGCGACGGCGGCCACGATGAAGCTTGGTTTTATGTTGTCCTCTTGGGTGGTGCGTTGAGCATGTGCTGCCGAGGATTCCTTCCCAGCGACGATCAGGGGGCGTGACGGAAACCCGCCGATGGGCCGATGTTTACGCTGTGCCACGTCGCACGGTAGCAGCGTGGTCCCCCGCAAAGCCGGAGCGTCACCTCGCAGAATCTGGTTACGACAAGAGCACGATTCGGTGAGCAATATTTCAGCGCAACCTCGCCACCGACTGCCATAGATCCTTTATGTCCATTGAGAAAACTGAACTCTTCCTACCGTGATTGCTATTCATGACATTATTAAGCTCTCCTGAACCTTACAATGACGAAGCATTGTAAGGTTTGCCTCGGCCTAGAGCGTCACCTATAACAAACTCTCCTTCTTTTCCTTTTTTCCTTGGCCAGTTGAGATTGTTATAACTAGCCCCTCTTTATTCTCACGACGTTCGGAGAGTACGCTGTGCGAGTGCACCTGACCGTCAAGGGTTCAAGTCTCGCGCCACGACGATGAGATCATCCGGAAAACTGCGCGTCTTGTTACAGTGCGAGTGCTACGCTACTGAAAAAAAAATAGTTTTGGCTTAACAGAAGATGGAACGAAGTATACTTCGCCACTGACACCGGGTCCAACAAAAGGACCTCCCAAGGGTGACTGGCGATCCTGGCCTGCGACTACGGTATCCTGACGAGCCTGATACGCCTGACAAGTAAATCGTTTTCAACAAAGAGGAGGTCTCCCTGGCGTGGAAGGTCGGAAGGACGCGTAGCTCAACTACGTGAACAAGCATCGTCGCTCGTACAGTTACAGCTAGAAGCGGGAACGTGCTCCAATGAACGGATTATCAGTGTCTGCGTTTGTGCGCGGGGGAGTCTAGCTTTGGCAAGGGAGTATGCGCTGACGACGAGGCGACCTTGGGAACAGGCGTCCAGCTGCGAGGTCATTCCAGTGACGCCTCCGGTGGAACCGCCAAACCGCTTGAGGCAGAACTCACTAAAGGCAGACAACATGAAAACAACAACAACCCTGGGAGTATCCCAGTCTTTCACGGTTGCAGCTGAAGGCGCGGCACCTGCGTGCACTACAGGATTAGGTCAATACCCGACCAAGGCTTGTTAAAGGGATTGTCCGGTCGAAACCGGAAGTACTTAAGTTTTTGCGCTCGTTACGTCAAGGGAGCCTTCATGTAGACAAACAACATTTTTAGTTTGACATATGATCTCCCGTTATTAACTAAACCTTTCATGAGCGTATGTATGAAACTGCACCCCGAATTTCGCCAGTGTTAATGGCTGACATCCGCAGCTGCTCCGTGACGTCACAAAACTCAAAGGTTTGTCGGATGGTCGGGATAACAAGCGTTGCTTGATGGATGTCTTGTATATTGTTTCGAATTATATAGTGTCCTAGGCCAGTCGTTCTCAAATGGGGGTCCGCGAAAGCCTTCTAGGGATCCGCGAAGCCCCGCCTCATCAGTCAAGCCCGGCAATAAAAAATGGTAATTTTTTTTTTCTTTTTTTTTCAGGTTGAAAATAAATGCTTCAATTTTCAGGCGACTTCTTTCGTCTGAACGTCAATAAGAGAGGTCTACTTCACATGAGCCCTTAGTTATATCCATTTATTTAATCGTTATTATATTTAACTTACACCTTTCTTCTCCTCTCACCACGAACGGGGTCCTTCATCATCTCCGCCGAACCAAAAGGGGTCCGCGAAACATCGATGGTTGAGAATCACCGTCCTAGGCTGTACCCTACTGAAATACGGTTCTTTTATTGCAGTTCCCAAGCGTGTGCAAAAAACGTCACGCCTTTTAGCAGGATATTACTCGAAAACAGCCATAAGCATCGAGCAAACGTATGCCGTTTCGCGCAAACACAACTGCGACGGCCACCGATCGAATAAGGAGCGCTTGCAGAGCAAAGGATGCAGATTTAGCCTCTGAAGCGACAACTGGGTACACGAAGCGGTATCTAGGTACACATATCGGCGGATCCAATGGATCGGTGATGAGGCTGCGGGTCTTTCCCTCAGAGGCGATGACCGCGGGTCGAAGGCAATCGGCGAATCGTTCAAATGCGTCACTTGACTTGGACGAGCTTGGTGAATTGTAGCCACGCTCTATTTACACACGCGGGTCAAACAGACTTTGGATGCACGGGTGCTAAATACAACTTCTGGTATCATTTCCAGGTGGTCTGGCTGTTGGTTTTGGTGTCGCTGCATAAACAAATTGATTGATCCGATTTGGGCGAGGAGTGGATGGACGTAGTTTGATATCGTTGGCACAGCATCACACCTCAGCTTACGAACCTTCTCT
This sequence comes from Ixodes scapularis, assembly GCF_016920785.2. Classification (NCBI taxonomy): domain Eukaryota; kingdom Metazoa; phylum Arthropoda; class Arachnida; order Ixodida; family Ixodidae; genus Ixodes; species Ixodes scapularis. The sequence goes on along the minus strand of NW_024609837.1, from coordinate 89,082,178 downwards.
CCGCTTAGAGGTCAGTTTGTAGCTCTCTTCTGTGAGATGATTGCTGCATAAGCGGGATCTCGATCTTGACGGGAACCCAGTCCGTACGCACGGCGACGATTCATTTTGCTCGTCACTGCACGTCTCGCAGAAAAGTGTGGAACGCCATGTCTTGGGTTTGCATGTGCTGCCCGGTGGTTTTGACACCCAACCGCGCAACAAAAATCTCACCCAACCACGAAACAAGTCGAGCACAACAACAAAAACGAAGCACGCTGAGGCGTTCACTCGCAGGTAAACGACGAGACAGAAATGCTCGCCTGCTCGCTTTGTGTTGTGTGACGTAAGAGCTCCCATGTTGCCACCGAAAACAGCGTTTACGCTAGAGTGCGATTGGAACAGTATAAATTCAATTACTCGTGCAGAGGAGCATATAAAATTCAGATATTGCACGTACGATGCGTCGCGAGGCAATAACAATGATGTTCAATTGTTTTCTCGAATACAAAATTTGACCGGACAATCTCTTTAAGCATCTCTCCCTGCGTTCGTGCGCGCCGGTGTTATGTTTTGGCTGCTCGTCGCTACGTTGTCCCAAGGACGCCTGTGATGCTGTTTCTACGGCTGCCGAGTATAGGTGCGTGGGAACGGAATGTGGGAAGGCCACTTCATCTGCCGGCGTCTTATTTATTTCTGCTCTCGAACTTCTGTGATGAGCAAAATTAGCACTAGATTTCGAAAGTAGTTAGTAATTTGAGTAGAAGTTACCTGAAAAACGTACGTAAATTAAACTACTATTAACCCCAATAAAGTTGCAATTGAAAGTTACCAAGTTACTCGGAAAATTAGTTAAACTACAGTAGTTTAAGTAGAGAAGTTGAACAACATCCAAATCTGCAGATTGCGTAACCCAAAGAACCAACATAATGTAAGACTTTTTAAACACAAATTTAAATACTGAAGCAAAAAAATTCAAGCTTGCCCCGTATGTTACGCTTACTCGATCAATTCTAGAATATGCTTGTGTTTGCGTTTTATAAAAGCACTCACAAACTAATTGACATAATAGAAGCAATAGAAAATCTAAATGCTGTATTCGACTTCAATAACTGTCATCCGCGTCGAAAGGCTCGTTCACACAGATGCGTCAACTGCGTAGCGCTGCGTTGCGTCGTGCAGCACAACCCCTCCCCATTAGATGGTCGAAAAGGTCGCGATAGCAACAGCTCGACGCAAGCAGTCTTAACGCGGTCAAACGCAGTCAAACGCAACTGTGTGAATGGACCTAAGACGGGGTCACACAGCTGATACCTCATTCAAAAGACAGTCTGCATACAAGATTCGAACGCTAGTCACCGAGATCCGTGCTTCGAATGCCGCATGGCAATGTGTTCAAGGAGGAAACTTGGCACCCAGCATTCGAACCACGCATATTGCGGTGACTCGTGTTGCCAGACTGGTTTTGTATGATGTATAAGCAGTGAATAAAAGACAAACTAGACTGGTTATTACTATCTACCCGACGAAAAAGCATGAGTCTACAATTTTTACGTAGATTTTTTCACGACCAAACAACAAACAATAGACCATTTGCTATATCCCCCAAGTGCCCCGGCCCCCGCTAAAAGAATCATCGGAACGGTGTTCCTTCAGCCCCTTAGTGATCGGTAATTCCGACTCTACCCTTGGTTACACAGGTTCTGAGCGTAAATCGGAGTCACCCTGAGCAAGCGCCTGATAGATCCCAATGACCTGTCATATCGCTTGTAAAATTTCTCCTCAATGTCAGCGTTTTTGGCTGAAGGGTGCATGCTGTCCACCCTTCAACCTGGATGGGCTGCAGAAATCTCTTACATTATTATCATGCTGATATTAAGTTAGAAACGCTAAAAATGCTATAAACAGCCCCACGGACTCCGAGCTAAATCCTGGTTTTAGTTGTTGTGAATTATCGGCTTTTTAAGCAATTCCTGCTCAAAGAACAATTACGAGAATGATAATATTGTAAGAGATTTCTGCAGCTCAGGGCCAAATTGAAAGGTGGACCGCATGCGCAGTATCAGAAATGCTGACGTTGACGAGCAAATTTAAAAGTAACATGACAGGTCCTTGGGGCATATCAGGTGCTTGTTCAGGGTGACCTCGAATTACGCTCAAAAACTGTGTAACCATGGAATTGGTCCAAAATTAGCGATCACTAGGGAGTTGAAGGAACACCGTTCCCATGATTCCTTGAGTGCGGGCCGGGGCGCTTGGGAATACTGCAAATGGTCTATTCACGAGCAGGACTACTTGATTAGACCGCACTATCTGTCTTAGAGATTAGAGAACCCGTTCAAAGTTGAACATGTGTCGCACTGTCACTCAGCATTCTTTGTTCGAACTACAAGAGAGTAGAACATGGTGTGAACAAGAGGCGGATCCAGAACTCCGTTTTTTTTCGGGGGGGGGGGGGGGGGGGGCGGCAAATTTGTAAGGATACTATTCGCCCATTCTTTCGTGTGCACCGGGGGGTCCACTCATGTCAAATTCAGTCTCAAATTGCCCTCCTAGAAGGGGGGAGGGGGAGGGTCGACTTTGTTTGGGGGGGGGGGGGGAGGGCGGCCGCCCCGTCGCCCCCCCCCCCCTTGAATCCGCCTTTGGGTGTGATCCTCACTAGTTGCTGTACTATATTCCCATGTCAATTCCTAAACACTTTATCTACCCTTCTTATTTCTACAGTGCAATAAAGTCCGCCGCGGGATCTAGGGTAAATAAATAAATAAAGAAAGAAAGGAGAACTGTTCGAGAAATTGAAGTTTTGCATTATCAAAACACAAAGCTTATTTATACGCTTGCACTTTGTCGAAAGATAGCTCAAAAACACCTTGCTCTATTACTAAAGTAGAAGAGGCCTCTACGCATTTTTTGTTTGTTTTTTACCGAGGGTATAATGCCACCGCGAAGATGCAAACCGCAGAGAACCGTGACTGAAGATTTTTTAAAGCAAGGACGTTTTTCTTCTTAAAGCAATCCCGGATGGCCTTCTACGATCTATCCGATCGGGCTAGATTCTGGGTTTTCCAAAAGCGCATCAAGATTCTCTCGCTTCGCTGCTCTTTATTCATGAGATTACCCCGTACACCCATTGAGCGACCCGAAAGAGACGAAGAAGACAAAAAAAAAATTGAACTACGATAAAAACAAAAGATCTTTGGCATTTGCATCGCGCTCACAAAAGCGAAAAAAGTGGTATACGTCAGAAAACAAAACGACGGAAACACGCAAACTTGAGTACGCACGGCGTGAAGGCTCTGACTTTTTTTCGCCGCATTCCAATAATCAAGGCGCGTGGCGTTTCATGGTTGGCAACCATGAAATTACCGTTCGCTGCTCCGACCCATCCGGTTCAGCACCACTTTTCCACACCATTAGTTTCAGCACCAAAAAGAGTCTATGCACTTTACTTATTTTTTGTTCTTCCTCGGCGCCTATGCTCTAGCGGTATATAGCGCCAACTTGCTTCACAAAGGAGAAAATACGTTTTCACTAATTGCGCTCAACTCCTAATAAACCATTCATTGATTTTTCCCGCCGCTGTCTCTCCTTTGCCGGCACAATGCTCGGTTCACCTCTAAGCTGACCCCGCGGTGGGAGATACGCGCTCCGAGAACCAGTCATGTGTGTCGATCTTTGATCACGTGATTACGCCCCCACCAACACTTACGTGCAGAGAGCGAAGTCACGTGATGAAAGGGGGGGACGGATGATTGGTCTGGCGTAGCTACCGCTGCACCCTCAGCTGAGGGGTGAACGGTGTGTACCAGGGATGTGATTTTGCGAAGGGACCTCTGCTGGGCGAGTTTAGGAACGGGTCGTGTTAAATGGGGCGTGCCTGGAAAATGCGGGATACGGTCTGTCGGCAGTTTTATATCGACGATCGTGACTGTGGTATCTCGTAGTTGCGAAGGGTTTTTCCACCCCTCTTTATAATTAGTCGACTTTGACGGTCCTTTCGGTTCGTCTGCTACGCCGTCACGGAGATCAATTATGTTCCCCTTGCCGAAAGCGAGCGGATTAGATTAGGCTTTTATTCTCAATTAATCGGGTTGTTCGTCCATTGTATCACGCAGGCGTAAAACTCGTGAGAGGGTTGAACGTATGGATGCAAGTATGGGAGGGCGGACATAAGAGAGTTCTAGTCGACCACCAAACATTTTGAAACGAGTCACGTTTTCGCACATGGTGCGCGAAAATAAAACATGTGTCTGTGCAAAAACTTGCGAAAAAGTTAAACCTAAAAAGACTGGACACACTAATTACTCATTAGGTTTTTTACCGTATCATCGCACTCGCCTCTAAATGTAAAATAAAAATGAAGGTATGCTGCGTCAAAGAAAGAGTATGAGATGATTGAGGAGGGCAAACAACGGAATGTGTCTATTATCGGCGACGAGTGCGGCAAAAAGCATCGCTTTGATCGGCCTTCCACGATAGGCCAAACGCTCACTAGAACGTCTGGAATAGGAGTATTCCTGTCCTAAAACAATGGAACTAAGAGCAAAGTCAGATTCTCATCTCTGACGATATTGATTTAGGAACCTGAGGACTAGGCTTCAAGCCCGCCTTTTACGCGCCGTCGAACTTGTCGCTCCCTTCTAATAATATTGGTCGTGACGTCGCCGTTAGGAAACATAGGAGGGCGGCACCGAAACATTTCGTCGGGAATAGTCGGTGGCAGGTTAGCGCTTTGAGGTAACGCAGCAGAAACCCGGGGGAAGAAAACGAGCGTGTGCTGAAAGCGAAGCATATATCTTCGGTTTTTCTTTTTGGGCTTCCCATATTTCATGAAGAGAAGCCGCGAAAGCTACACTAAGGCGGTTTGTGAAGGTGACTTATACGGCCAGGGGGGGCGTAATGCAAAGGGCTAATTGTCGCGATAAGTCGAATAAGAAAACTACACTTCTTTTTATTATTTTTCTAAATAAATAGAAATAGGCATATGGTTCCAATTAGAAATTAGCCGAGCGTCATCCAAAGTTAAATACATCATTTGAAGAACGAGTTTTAGCGCCTCGGATTCGGAGTAGTGCGCTGAAGGCACCACTCCAGCAGATGGCGGTGAGAAACCAGGGATGATGAAAGACGTGAAAACCGAGCGGGCTCGTTATCTCATCGGTAGCCTTGCTCGTGCTCTACGAGTGGTAACCACACTTGAGAAGTAATCAGTTACAAGTAACGGATAACATGTAATCCGTTGACTTTTCAGGTACTTGTAATAAATTACCACGTTCCTTCTTTGCGGCAGTAATTTGTAAACTAAATTCGTGACAAAAAATATTGATAACTGATTACCTGAATTGCTTGTTACTTGTTTTCAAAAATGAACAGAATACGGAAACTGGAGCCATATTAGCAGGCGATTCGGAAGCATGTAGGTAGGAAGTACAAAAAAAAACAAAAAAACATAGCGAGGAGCAGAATAACCCAAAAGAAGACACGATGTTTTTTTTTTTTTTTTTTTTTTTTTTTAAACCGGTCATTAGAGGTGCAGAACCACTATAAAAACGTGCGAAGAATGTACAGATATTCAAAGAAAACAACGCCGAGTAGGTTCTGCCTCTTTCCATCGCCTTTCGTCGTGTTTTCTTCTTCTCTTGGGCAGGAGAAAGCTCTTCGCGCTTATTCGTGTAGACTTTTACACCGCTTAATACGGCCGTTTCAAAGGGGAGCTTACGTACATCGGGTCCTTTACCTTTCAATTTCCCAGCGGAGGTAGACGTGGCTACTGAGCAAGGGGCCTCGCTAGTTTTGTCTGCAGAATTTCAGGGATCATTTCCGGTCGCCGTAAGCTAGCGGAATGGCCCGTCTGGTTGTAGCCTTCGCTGCCTTGCCAGCTCAGAGGCGAACGGAGGGAACCGATGTTCTATCTCTTAAATACAATATTGTTTGTTTTACAATGACTACCATAATGCGGCCGTCTATGAAAGGAAAATTATTGTTTCAGAACAGTTTTAACCTCGAAATTGTTTCTATTATTTTCTTCGAAAGTGTACGGGCAAAAAGAACATGAATAGAATTTGTAACGCAACGAGCAGAAGTAAATCGTTACTTTTCAGCGAAAGTAGTTTTATAGCGGTAATTCGTGAAATTTGGGGCTCGGTGATTTGTAACTGTAATCCACTGGATTTTTTAAGTAACCGGCAAAACTGTGGTGGTAGATTTAGGGCACAAAGATATGGTTCCCGCGTGCTTCGTGCCTTTCTAAATTTGACTGATTTACTGGTTTTGGATTATATTCAGCACGTTTCTAATTGGAACCGGATTTTATTTTCATTAAGTAAAATGTAATTAACATATTTTGTTAATTAAAATACGTATTGTGATGTTTATGAGCCTATAGTATGTCCTCATGGCCGTATAACGTAGCTGCAGAAACCGCATTACTCTAGCTTTCACTGGTTTTTTAAAGAGAAATTGAAGCTGTTCTTTATTCGAGGAAGAGGACAGATCAATTACCTTCATTCTTCCCCCAGGGTCCCGAATATCATTTCGAAATTATTTTCTCATTTGGTGCACGGAGGCTGCAGGAATTATTTTCTAAAATACCGCCGAAGCCCCTCCTTCCCGGAGCGTGACTTCATACTACGAGTTTCCGGGATCTCTGCTCTCTCGCATTTTCAGCGCCTGTCAAAGCTATGCACGCGCACACTTGCTATTTTCAAAGAGGTCAGAAAGCGACGTCACGGCTGGTCTCAGTATGGAAAAGATACACCTGACAAGCCTGCGTTTAGTTACACCTCCGTTGAAAACGAACGTGATTTCAGATTCACGTGATAAAGAAACGTCAAAATTAGCCTATAATTTTTTTCAATAACTGTTTCAGCTTTCCTTTAAAATTTGTATAGCCTAAGTAAAGCAGCCGGTATATGACATTATTAGATCGGTCAAGACATATCACAATTACTGAAGATGGAAGGAGACCAGTAGGTGGCTCTATAATTTAAGAAGGACTCCTACGAAAGTATTTCATTAAAAATACAAACAAACGAGAAAACAGTGTTTTAAATGACTCATTTCAGACACGTATTTTCATTTTTCACTTTCCACAAAAACACTGCACAGTAATTACGACGTTAGGCGCCAGTTCGAGAGAAACTCACCACCACCTCTGGGACTTGCCCACAGAACAGTGGTCCGCCCTAGTTCGCCCATTACTACTGGATTGGCTTGGCTGCTGGGCTGAATACGTTCGCAAGTACCTCTAGCGACTCCCCGTTCGTGTCGTTTGCGTCTGACACCGCCTGCTGGACGTGCGGGCTGACACGCGGCAGCGTACGGTGTCGTCTGCTATTACAACACACTCTATTAGAGACCATTGTACCAGCTAAGTAAGACATGGCCGTCTGTCTGTGCTGGAAAAAGCGGTGGAGAAACTGCATCGTGACGTCGCCGGTAGGAGGAGCACCATCTTTACCGCCAACAAACTACATCGGAAGACAACTGCACCGTGACGTGTGCGATGACGTCGCCAAACTGTGGCGATTCAGTTGAAACTAAATCGGTTTTTTTCTCCCTACAGGGAATTTCGTAGAATCGCCGAGTAGGCTATCGCACACCAGCTCGGAGCACGTGGAGCGAAAGCTCGCAGTGCAGAGCGCAGGGACCCTGGGTTCAATCCCCCGCCCCTGCCTGTTTCGATCTGGATGAGCATCATATCGGCGTGCGGTCGTGTATGACTACTGCGTGGTGCACGATGAAGACCCCAGGTTAGCGGTTGTACTGCACTGGCTAAATTGCTCATCTACATTGGGTAACAATGTCGTCATGTTCAGTCAGACTAACCTCCTGCTGTATAAACAACAAACGAAAAATTTGACTTTTTGGCTTTTTGACTGCGTTAGTGCAACTTCTCTCGTGATGCACGACAAAAAAAAAAGTTCCTTCGGGGATTAAAATTTCGGTGAAGTAGAAAGCAAAAAAGAAGAAAAGAGAATATTTCCCTCAAGTTGGGTTCCTTGTAGAAGAGGAGGAAAAAGAAAGTCAGTTGTTAGTCCCACGGTGTGTATGGTCGTTTCCTTATGTGTATGTCTATTCTAGTTCAGCTGGCCTTACCTGAAGTAGTTGCTTTAAAATAAAGTATATCTCTCCCTCTCTCTCCCTGAAGTATGAACGAACTAGTTCAACTTAAGCCTGTAATCGTTGCTTGCTTGGATTTTCGCTCAGCAAATCGCTTAGATAGGGTGCACTCAATTGAAAACACAATCGTGTTGAATCCTGTAAGAGTATTTAGAATATTTATCGATCATGCCGCTGAACTTGCATCGCTCGAAGAACTTTCTTTTTGTGAGCGCCCTCTCTGCTTGAGTTTGTTCGAAACACAGGCACTTCGATCCGAGGCAATCGATGATAGCGTTGGTGCCATCACCAAGTACGCGACTCACAGAGCACCGGTGAACACCAGTGTTTTCGTCGCTCCCGACGGTTCCCTGGGAGCCGCCAGCAGCGTAGAAGCGTAGAGCTGCGAAAACTTGTTGTTCGACCGTCAGCACACGGGGGCCCATCACGACAACACTGGAGCTTTCCGCGAACCTGGGGTGCTATGTTGCGTTTTTTGGACTCCCAGGAGAGTAGGGAGAAGGACGTCAACGACACAGCAAACGCAGATTGGATGTTGACAGAAGAAAACGAAAGCAACACCCAGTCTGCGTTTGCTGTGTCGTTGACGTCACTTCCTTCTCCCTAGTCTCCTGGGGGTCCAAAAAGCGCAACATAGCACCCCTGGTTGCACAGCCAGCGACTCACCCCTTTGGTCAGCCGGAATTCGCCCACAAACCTGGCATCGCTCGTCTCGAAAGCATCCCGGTAATCTCTAAAAACTCGATCCGCTAGCGAACCCAACAGTAGAAATGCACATGTTAGGGTCGCCATCTTTTACGATGCAGATTGATCTCCGGCTCCCTCTCGGCCACTCAGTCAACTGCATCGTCAAAGTGCATGGTGACGACACTTTGGCGTCACCGCCAACTGCATTCATTTTACGAGCATAGCTCGAACTGCATAGGGAAAAACTACATTTCAACGTCACGTCACGTGACCCGAGAGAATAGCCAATCAGTGCTCAATGCAGTTTTCGACATCCTTTAGTTTGCGTTCCAGCATAGATAGACAGGAAAGCGGCTCTTCCGCGTCCGCCAGGTAGGTAAAGATGGGAGCTGAACGCGGCAAATACTGGGCGCAGACACCGCGGTTCTCAGAGAAACAGCGAGAAGGAAAACGACGCAAGTGTGCAGAAAGAAAGGAGACGAAAGTTTAGCCTCGTTCGTCTGACCGCGGCGAGTTGAAGTTGCTGGAGCGCTTGCCAGCTTTATTTATTTTTGTACGATGCACCATTCCAATTTGTTTTTGTGCAAAGTAAGCTAGAAGAAGGTACAGACCTTGCAGGTGATGTTTTGCTGCTTATTTCTGCACATTAAAGCGTCTCCAGCGATTTGAGCCCAACGAGACCACCAACTGAGATCGCCGATGTCCGCGACATGCTATTTGGGCCTAGCTGAAGCGGCCCACATAACGTGGGATCTTTTTCTCTAGACTATTAGATGCGGAGCATCTCTTGCTCGGGTCTATGTCCCGCGGCGTCGTAGTCCGCACTCACACTACGCATGCGCAACTCTCCTCCTTCCCTCTCTCCAACAGCTGCGCGTTACTCTCTCCGCTCTCTCTCTCTACCAGCTGCGTGCACTTCGCGTGCGTTCGCTTCTACTCACACCGCTCGCGCATGCGCAACTCTCCTCCTCTAGTCTCCTCTCCTTCAAGTGTGAATATAAGCAGCGGTCGCGCACCAGTCACCTAGCTGTGTTTGGAGATTTGTGTTTGTCCTTTGTCCCTCTTGTTCCCCTTCTCCAGGGAATATTTTCGCCGTTCTTGTCCAGCTCGCTTGCACCTTTGCATTTAATTGCATTATAATAATAGCTTTAGTTTTGTCTTTATTTATTATTAGATTATCTGATGTAGACCAAGCCTCCAGTCTTCTCAAAATGTCGTTTGCTACTTCTACAATATCGCTGCAATTCCGAGACTATTTAAAGATATTGGTATCATTAGCGTAAATGATAAATTTAGCTTGTGGTGTAATATTAACGATGTCCTTTACGTATATATTAAAAAGAAGCGGACCGAGTATACTTCCTTGGAGTACTCCCGATCTTATAGGTTTTAAATCAGAAGCGTGACACCCGATATGCACATATTGACGCCTGTTTTCTAGATATGACTTAATAAGTACTGACGCATGCCTTCTAATACCATACATATAACGTTTCTGAAGAAGCAAATCCAGGTTAATAAAGTGAAATGCCTCAGTAAAATCTATAAATATAGCTAACACTATATCTACGTCTTCAAAATCACACAAAATGATTTAGCTATTTTTATTTTTATAAATATGATTTAGCTATGTTTATTTTTACGAAATGCAGTAGCTTCAAGTTTCTGTTTTTGCCTATTAGTATTTATTTTACTGCAAAGTCGTTTATGGCTAAGGTTCCGTGGATTTGTCGTGTGCGTCAACAAAAACTCAGAGAGGGCTCGCACCGCCCTCTCTTTGTCGTCGTTCCAGGCCTCCGCTTGTGTGCCTAGTTTCCTTGCCTTCCGCCAGGTGGCGGTCCTGTCGCGCATGTCCGGTTTCCTCCGGCTCCTCGGGGCGGTAATCGTCCTCGACATGTGTGTGTGTGTGCACCTTTTGTTCCGATGACCAACGATCAAGGCAATAAATCTGTTCGACCCTTTGTTCAAAATTCTGTGTCGCGTCTGCGTCGTGTGCTAAACAGCTTCGCTGGTCATCCACCTTCACAGAGTGGAATTGCTCATGATTCTTTCGACTAGACTGACTTTAAATGGCTACCGATGACTATTAATGAAATATTTGGCACGTCTGTCCCATTTCGGTGCTTAAGAATGAGTAGGGCTTCAAGCGACTATTATTGGCTATATGCTTCCAATTTGAGATTAATTTGATTCAAATGACTACACATGGCTATTTGTGACTGTGTTTATAGTTATGAGCGACTTTTGTGCTTACTAGCTGGGATTGCTCTAAGTGGCTGTTGTTGGCTATTAGCATCTATTTCTGACCAGATCTGCTTCAGTTGGGTATCAATGGCTATTAGTGAGTATAATTGTCAACTCTGTGCTATTTCAGTGTTTATGGATAAAAATGGCTACAAGTGGCTATTATTGGCTATAAGCATTTATTTTTATTACATCGGCTAGAAATGGCTACAAATGGATAATAGTGACTATTGTTGATAGTTATGAGTGATTTTTGTGTTTACTAATTGGAATGGCTTTAAGTGCCTATTGTTGGCAATTAGCATTTATTTTTGACCAGAATGGCTTCAAATGGCTAAAAATGGCTATTAGTGAGTATAATTGACAATTCTGTGATCTCTGTATTTATAAACTCAAATTTCAAAAGTGGCTAATATTGGCTGTGTGCAATAATATTTTTATTAGATTGGCTAGAAATAGCTACAAATGGCTATTAAGGAATAGTGTTGATTGTTATGAGCGATACTTATGTATTTACTAACTAGAATGACTTAAAGTGGCCATTTTGGCTATTAGCATCTACTTTTGACATGATTGGCTTCAAATGGCTAACAATGGCTATTTGTGAGTATAACTGACATAAATTGTCTAGCTCAGTGTTTATAGATGCAAATGGCCACAAGTGACTGTTATTGACCGTAAGCATTTATTTCTTATTAGATTGGCATGAAATGACACAAATGACTATTAGGAGCTAGGTTTATGGTTATGGGCTATTTTTGTGTTTAGAAACTTGAAGGGCTTAAAGTGGCTTGCAATGGCCATTAGTGAGTATAATTGACAATTCTGTGCTATTTCAGCATTTATGTAAGAGGATGTCTTCAGTTCGCTATCAGTGGCAATAAACATGTATATTTATTAGATTGGCAACAAAAACGGCTATGAGTGGCTATTAGCAGCAAGTATTGACGATTATGAGCTATTTCAGTTAACAAAATGAACTCACTTCAATTGCATCTGATTGGAGATTAGCATTTCTTTTTGACTTAGATTGGCTTTAAATGCCTACCAATGACACCTGGTGTCAGGTGTCATTGGTAGGCATTTGACGAATTGTGCTATTTGAATGTTTATGCATAACAATGGCCTCAAGAGGCTAATATTGACTATGAGCATGTACTTTCTACTTAGATCGGTTTGAGATGACATCAAATAGTTTCCCCTCTCCAAATGGAGAGAAATAAAAAGTTTGGGAACTACAAAGAATACATATGCAAACAAGTTTTGCGACTTGTTCGCATATGAAACACATCACCAACTTGCTGGAACGCATTAATTAATACAAAAGTGTCATTACTAAGTATTTCTCAATTTTTGATAGGTAACTATGCATTTTTGACGATAGTGTAAGGGTGGAAGACAGTGGTGCACATGCCTGATATTAATTTAATTTTCTGCACCGAGTTGACCACTCCTCGCTAAGAGATGGCACCAATTCTGTCTCTCGCGAACCCCGCGTATTTTTTATTTAGTTTCCTGTATTTGTCCCAACGGCATTCGGTCCGAGTTTCGTGGCGTTGACATTAGTGTCGCAACAATCGGGGTGATGTGAATAGCGTCGCCACCGACAACACCGGTTCGGCGGTAGAGGAATCTCATTAATTAAAAAAAAAAAAAGAAAATAGAACTTTTTTTTTAACAATAATTTCAACACAACGTCTTCACACGTCATAAAAATAAGACATAATGATTTATTACCCTTCTGTTTCTTTGTTTCTCTTTCTGTCTAAAAAAAACAACCGACGGGGCGGCGGTTGCACGAGCTGTCCAATTGACTCTTGGGCGCCCTGAGCCTGGGCCCTCGGCGCCGCTGCTCCCCTCTCCCGAAATGTGAACTTGGTGGCGGCTGTCGCTGCGCCGGGTCTCGCTTACCCGACGATCGTGCGAGCGTGGTCAGAGTGGTTTTGGTCTTCGGAGTTCCGCGCACCTATCAAACTCGCTGGACATTTCTGGTGCAAACTTTCAGACTTTGTTGAGTGGAGCATTTGACGCAGTCAGGCCCAAATAATGCACGAACAAGACGTTTTTTTAACAAGCAACAGGTCAGTTTGTTTTTTCTATTCGTACCAGGGTGTCGAACCGGAACCGAACCGAACCGAAAACCGGAACCGAACCGGTATTTTTTCTGGAACTGAACCCGAACCGTTATATTGTTATCGCGATGAACCCGAACCGGAACTGAACCGGAAAAAAATAACGGTTACCGGCTCATGTCAAAACGGTTCGGCCACGCGCTGTTGACAATGAATGTGCTATTAATGCCATTTGTTTTTTAAGTGCCGTCAACTGACACACACCTCGCTTACATATTTTTCTTCTCCACTCAGTCTTAGGAATATAAATGCTGCATCCATGAATCTTGACATAGGAACCAGTATTGCGCTGGTCGCGGCTTGCAAGGAAGAAAAAGAGTTGGAAGGCTGTGCAAAAAAAAAAAAAAAAAAAAAATCGCCTCACGGGATTTCATTTTCCTACAATCTCGTAAATCCTAAATGCTGCTGTGTGCTCATTTCATAACAGGTTTCTAGAACGCGCGAGTTCTTGAAGCTTGCTTCCATCGGAATGAGAAAAGAAAAGGCTGTGGAGTTTGATAATAATGCATCCGGTTTCGTATAGGCACTTAGAAGCTCACATATTTGTGAGACAGCGAACTCTTCTATTTTAATATTTATCCTATTACGTCCTTCTGGCGTTGCGTTCGGTGAAGTGTTTTTCATATTCCGTATTTTGTTTAATGAAAACTCCTTTAAGGGTCTAATTTGAGTTACCGAAGGCTAGTTCAAATAAAGAAAGCTGTATTTTCTCCCCACTGTTCCTTCAATTGCTTACACGCCGAGGTGGCGGGATAGTTAGCGAGTTCTACTTGTAAGTGGGTTTGTAAGGAGGTCGCGGATTTTACAGCTACTGCGTCGGACCCAATTAGATGAAGTCCGAATGCGTAAACGTCGGTGAGGTAACCTTTGAGTGCACATAAAGAAACCATTTCTGGTAGAAATCCCTGAGCCTTACACTACGATGTAACCCGTTTCGTATATGCTGATTTCAGATGTTTTATTTGTAATTTATTTTGATGTTGCAATTTGTCATTTATAATTTCCGAACAATAAATTTACCTGAACCTGAACCATAACCGAACCCGTATTTTTTTCGGTTCGACACACTGATTAGTACTCAATTTGTTAATCGAATTTAACATTGGACGTTTTCTGCCCATAGCACTTACTTAGTCTGCGGGTTGACCGTACTAAAGGCGGTCTTGTTTTTGATATCGAGAAAAAACAAATGCTTCGTAATATCCTCTACCAAAGAAATCCAAGAACTACTACGGTTTTAAGTTGTAGAGCTGGTACACTCAGCTCCACTTCACTGTATGCGCTACTGCATGCTCAAAATGTAATGTTTAATCTTGAAAATGGTCTCGGGTGGTCCTCGAACAGACAAAGGATAAAAATAAAAAAAAACAGAATTCGGCCATTTATATCTTAATTCGAGGTTTAATTTCTTTCTTCGTCCTTATATTTTTTTTTTCTTTTTTACAGATCGACGTTCGTTTGGAGTCCTGACGATTGAAATAAGTTAAAAATTCTAAATATCATGACCACATGTAATTACATGTCCGGACATGGAGCGAGCATTCGAACGTTTTCTGACCTGGACGATTCGTGCTTGTCGCCCTTTCCATCTTGCTTGCGTGAGAAGTTTTATATGTGTAAAAACGAAGCTAATGACTGCGAAAGGCTACCTGACATGGTTATTTTATTAAATGAGTGAACAACTTATTTACTTTCAGTAACCAACTGAAAAAAAAAATTGGAAAGTTGGATACGAAATATTGTGGGGAAATGTGCATATTTTTGTAAAGATATTTGTTAGTGGTAATTGTATTATTTATGTTGGTCCACGAGAGCCAGGGCGCCATAGAAAGAGAAGTAGCCCATTGCCATGGACGTCTGTTGCGCAGCGTCAAATAATGAAGTGGTGATGAGATAGACTACAAATAGGTATTGACGATGCTTGAATGTATCTCGTAAGCGAGGGTACCTTAGTGATTGTTTCTGTCTCATTTTTTCGCTTCTGCATGTGCAGTGTGCTGCTTAATTTGTTTGAGCGTGGCTAATGTGGAATGCACATGCCTCGCAATATTGAGGTTGCAAATCTCGATTCCTTACTCGACGCCTGGCACGAACACACACGTCTACTCACCTTATACAGCTGAAAGCGAAATCGCACAGCTCAGGCATACATCACATTATTAGAGTGCTACTGGGACCGGGTGTGGCTGCACAAGAGCTTCGCTCCAACACAACCCGAAGCGATCGTAGACAACCGCACTAGAAAAATTGAGGGCGCCATGTTCGATACTTTATGAATTAGCATGAAACCGGTTTCAAAGCAGGCAACTACAATAAAAATATATTTTAAAAAAAAGTTTTGAAAAGGCAACCATTCATTTTAATAATAGAGTGATTAGTTTTTAATTTGATTTTATAATTTATTGAATAGAAAATCCATTGTTTACTTGTTCCAAGTCCCCACGGACGAGGGATTCGGCGCTGCTGAACAAAAGTCGACTCTAGTGTCTGTATGGAAATGTTTGGGGGTCGACCAAAGCGTAAAGTACAATCTCTTGATAACCTTGAAGACCATAATAACTATCTGTATAGTTTGTTTCTGAAACGTAAAAAAGAGTCGAATAAAAGACCACCGTGGCACGTAAGAACAATTTTAGTCAATCAACTCTCCGACCAGTGAGAGCCCAGAAACGGAATGGGGTCTGCAGCGTGCTATAGACGTTTTTTGTTTCCTGTCATTTTCAGTAACGTGGATTCTGTATTTCGTGTGCAGGACGAAAAAAAAAAAAATATTAAAACCTTTTAACCTGGAATATGCGAGACAGTATAGGTGAGGCAAAAACAAGAATCTGTGACAATCACAGATTTTTCGTGAACACCCTCCAGCGGCGTGGAGAGATCAAAACGATGTTGTACCGCATACCAGAAGTGACGATATTCAAGATTCATTCATTCATTCATTCATTCATTCATTTGTTTAATTTCTGTGCTGATGAACAGCTTGACGCCTTGGTAATGATGCACAACAAAATGCTCACAGGTTAGTTACAAAAGTCTTAAAAGCTACGAAATTTGGGTTAGAAACATCAATATCTGCTTCCCTGAGGTTATTGTAGAAGTGTTGAATACGGGTCATGGGACTGGTTTGGATGGTGTGATTAACATGGAAAGTTGGAGAAACCCGCAAAACTCGACTCGGAACGTGAATATTAATAGCAGATGTGAGATCTGGGCAATCAATTTATGAATACATTTATACAGGAAAACAAGATCGCGCTCACGCCGTCTGGAACTCAAAGTAGGGCATTTGCATCGTTCCAAGAGTCTTGCATAAGCATAATAAACAGTACGGCCAATGTAACGATCGCAAACAAATCGAAAAAAAAAAAAACGCTTTTGAACATTTTCAATCATCTCTTGCCTCGCAGAACTTATACGATTCCAGACTACAGGGGAAAACTCAAACTTGCTCCGGATTAACGAGAAATATAACCGACGAATACCGGTTCATGTGGAGAACTCACCCGTGATTCTAGAAATTACTCCCAGCTTACGCAAAGAGCCATTTATAAGGTTGTTAACATGTACAGTAAAGTATAACGACGAATCTATGTATACACCAAGATCACGCGTGCACTCGACTTTTCGCAGAGGATCACTGCCAATCTGGTAAGAAAAGTTAATTTTTTCTACCTTTCTACACAAAGACATAATAACAGTTTTAGAAGGATTGAGCGTTAGCAATTTCTGACGACGCCAATTGCACACACGCTTAACATCCTCCATAAGTTGTTCACAGTCTTTCAGGGACATGATCTGCCTAAATAACTTGACATCATCTGCATATTGCAAGATGACAGACTTGCGAACAATTGAGCTTAAATCATCAATAAAAACATCGAAAGAGATCGGCCCAAGTATGGAGCCTTGCGGCACACCCGAAGAAGAAACATAAGGCCGGGAATGATGTCCAAGAACACGAACAAAATTGTGTCTATTAGACAAATATTCTAGAAACAGGGAACAAAGGGAGGTACCCACGCAGTAGGATTCTAGTTTGTGTTCAAGGAGCGAATGGTCTACTAGGTCAAAAGCCTTAGAGAGATCAAAATATACAACGTTGACCCCTCCACGTTGACATACAGTAGGCGAAACAAAATTGAAAAAAGACACCAGATTTGTTTCAACAGACCTTCCACGCATGAAGCCGATGAAGCCGTGTTGTGAAGGGCTCACCTTATTCTTAAAAAAGTTTTAAATGCGCTCAAATAAAACGATTTTATAGACCTTAGCAAAGGGAAATAATAACGAGACAGGTCGTAATTTTTTACGTCATTCGTTCTGCCATTATTATGTACTGGCACAGTAATAGGGTACTTCCACAGGGAAGGAAATGCAAGGCTCTGCAACGACAAGTTAAAAATATACGTAAAGACGGCCGCAAAAATAGAGGAGCATCCTTTAACAATGAAGCTTGGAATGCCGTCAAACGCAACTGATAACTTTGGCTTCAGTTTCCTGATAGAAAGTTCCATACCAGTAATTTCAAAAGATAGAATTGACAGGTGATCACTGGCATTATCGCTGACG
The DNA here is from genome assembly GCF_016920785.2 of Ixodes scapularis. Lineage (NCBI taxonomy): Eukaryota > Metazoa > Arthropoda > Arachnida > Ixodida > Ixodidae > Ixodes > Ixodes scapularis. The sequence goes on along the minus strand of NW_024609837.1, from coordinate 89,064,449 downwards.
CCATGCACAGGCAGTCCAGTTTGGCCGCAAGGATAAGCCGAAGAAAAATAACTCGCGAATGCATTTGATACATCTTCGGGCTCAGACAGCATATCACCTAACGAGTCAGCTATGTTTATTGATGACGAAGTTGTAGTTGTGCGATCCTTTACATATCGCCAGAAAAGCATTGGGTCACGATTTAAACTGCTCTCTACTGACTCTTGGTGGAATATTTTATCGCGCTTCAACAATGCCTTAGCTAGCGCACGCGACTCAGGAAATTTTAGGTACCAAAAAGCGGAATTCGCAACCTTATATTTCCTATGATAATGGAATTTTTTTTCTTAGAACTGATCTAAGCTCCTTGGAGTACCAGTGCGGATAACGACTTGTGTAATGACGCTTTTTGGGAACGAACTTTTCAAGTGCATCTACGATATAGTTTGTGAACACTTCGAAGGCACGATTTACATTGGTCATACTATACATGGAAGCCCAATCTGCATTATCTAAATGTTGATAAAGGCTAAAGTAATCGCCTCTTGAGAAAGCAAGCGACTCACGGTTTTTTTGCTTTACTTTCCCCACAGAAATCATAAAGGATACAAAAAAAGGAGCGTGTCAAACATCCGGTAAAAAAAGCGGATTGGAAACAGACATCAGGCTGTCGATAGGAAAGTTGGCCAAGGCCAGATCGAGCACATGTCCTGCTGAGTTATGAATACCGTTCATTTGGGTAAATCCGAGAAGGTTAAGAAATGAAAAAAGGGCATTCGATTTAAATAATTCATTATGAGCAGGCAGTGCAGGATGTACCAAATTCCAGTTTATTTCAGGAATATTCATATCACCAAGTATGAGTATGCGATGTTGATCCACATCCAAGTTATCCCCTAGCATAACATATTCGTCAGAAAACTTAGATCCGTCGACATTGGGAGAAAATCAAAAATGCCTGTAAGTAAGCTATTGTTATCACGAAGACGTATTTCAATTCAAACGGACTTGCACTCGAATTGGAGATCGAACCAGCGAATAGCCCGTAAATGTTTCTTAACTGCTATTAGTGCTCCACCACCGAATTTAACGGAAAGATTTTCGTAATCTCGATGCCGATCAAACACTGTGTATTCGGGAGGGAAATAGTCCAGGGATGCAAATGAGCTATTTAACCAAGTTTCACTTAAAGAAATGATATCGTAATCACCTAGCGCAACGTTATTGAAAAAAATAGGAGCCTTCGTACGCAGGCCGCGGACGTTTTGATAAAACACTTAAAAATTCATTTGACAAGCTAGTTCGGCGTTGCTGTGCCACGAACATCATTGCGCCCTGCAACATCGAGAAATGGCCTAAAAAGGGAGCCCATTGGCCAAACTTCTGCATTGTTCACTCTGTCGAAGTCATCCTCGTTTAGAGCCATGCGAAATGTCGAGTAGCTTTCGTGTCTAGTTTTGGACTTGGTGCATGTAAAAGATGTTCCTTCCAAAACTGCCGCTAGCACCTCCCCACCATCACTAGACGTAGTGTCAGGATTGAGACGTGATACAAAAAGCGCCTTGAGCCTTGGTGCTCTAGGGGCTGACGATAGCTTACTGCTTGCGCAGGAACCTGAGGATGGCTTCATTCTATTTTTCCGTTGGATGAGCGTAAAGCCATCGGCATGTGTAAACGCCTTCGGCAAGGTCACTGCGGGTGGCAGTACGGAGGACCCAGCAGCCACAGCAGATGCAGATGTATTACGCAGATGGGCGCAAGTAAAACTGCTTCAGGACGCCTCCGAGTGGTTGATGAAACGTACCGGCCTGGTGAATCTTTCACAAGAACCTCTGCGAAGCTTGCGGACTCAGGACCCGGTTGTGCAGACGGCGTTGTAGTCGGCCGTGGCTCAACGTTTTGGGCAGTATACGACGTAGCACTTCCGTGTTTCTTGACAGATGCAGAAGCAGAGACCCGTTTTCCGCCTTGACCGAGACAAATTCTTTGACGAGAGAATCAACCTTGTCATGCAGTGCCACCAACAAGTCTTTCAGACGGCCACACGGGCTGCAGTTTTCCACAACAGTGCTCACCGATGCCACGTCACAATCATCAGGAGGGCGTTGTTCCATGATAGCACTAACTTCATCGGAACCATTGCGCCTCGTGCAGGATTTACAGTTGTAAGTGCTGACACCACTCTGCATAAAGTAATCGTAATCATCTCCCACAATGTCGATCCACTTTCAGTGAAAGCCGGTACCGCAAGGCCCCGAACTTCGCAGGAATTGCATCCGGCCGATGAACGCTTTGGAGCTCACCGAGCACACGTCCTTCGAGTTGGGCATGTTGCCAGCAAGGGAGCGCGTGAGCATGCGACTGTCCTCATTCAGTGCGCAGCGCTGAATGAGGACAATGGCATGCGCTCTTGTGGAAAAAGTGTATACCTCCACCTAAAAGGCGTCAGAGGCCGTAAATGTTTTACAAAAAATTAATTAGAATGCGGGAAAAGATACGTGTACCAAATAAACGCGTTTTTTGTGTTCTTTAGGAAAGATGCAAATTGTAGGAAGCGTGAGTGCAAAGGCGAGCTGGTGAATCGCCATCCTGCAGTCCCAGACTTTAGTTCTTGTATACCATTGCGCAAAATACAACACTCGATAGCTGCGCTCGCGGCATACTGGTGCTCCCCCGATGTCTGATGGCGCCACGACCGTGATTGGTTCGTCCATGTCACGTGACATTCGCTTTCGCACCAACGGCTGTGTGAAGCCGCCATCTTATTGCCTAAAGTCTCGAGCCGGAGGGTCACCGGCCTGCTGCCACCGTAACGCATGCTTCTAGTGACATTTTCAGATGTAGCTTCAAGCCGCATGGTCACATTGCTTATATGTCACAGAAAATACACGTTGATCCCCTCAAGCATGACGCCAGAAGTATCTACGGACTCGCCTCGAACATCGTCGAAGCATGCTGGCTACATGCATATGTATGCTTGGAACCTCTCCGCTAGCACTGTTTGTATCACAAATGTGACAGGACAAAGGAGCACACCTTGGAAAGTGTCTGCACACTGTCTCCGGTGTAATGTATTCGAAGTGTGACCGCAGCGAGAGTGAACTTCTACAAAAAAAAAGTTTGCATAAAAAATAGGGCGACACATTTACCTTATGAGACAAACTTTGGTTTAAAATACATTCTGAAACATTGTCATTTTTCGGCACGTTGAACCGAAATAAAGTTTCGTATTCGCTCCTATGAACACTAGGAACCCAAAGATATTTTTGAGTGTAAGAAAAGTGCAAGTGGACCATTATGTTTACTTTACTCGGGAAAAAAATATTACGCTGTTTTCTGCCGAAATTACGCTGTGAGACTCATTCTCAGGGAGGAGCGGACACAAAGTGAGTCGTGAGACTCATTTTGAATAAGGAACGGCATCAAAACGAATCGTAAGACTCAATTTTGCATGAGAAGTGAGAAACGTCGTCCCGAAAGATAGGCGTCCAATAGGAGCTCGTAGCGAGAGTAAGAATAAGTTTTTGAACGTCCGCACTAATGTTTGTTTTTAGTTTTTTGTTGTTGTTGTTTTTTTTTTTTGCTGGGGTAAATTTTTTTTTGGTGGCACAGGTGTCTCGTTTAGGCTATCTAAACATTGTTGGATGCCCCATTAAAGCAAATCGGCATACGAGAAACATCTAATACACCAAGAGATAGATGGAGCTGCATGTGTAATTGTAAAAGTTCCGAATAAAAGTAGCCCGCAAAGCTCGAGCTGAATGAACGCGTTCCTTTTAAAGCTCAATCACGAGTGAATTACCTTGGATGCCTCAATGTCCTTCTGTTTAGGGTGATGCCACCCTTTGTAGTACCCGATGCCGACAGCAACCGCTCACGGGGAAAATACAAAGAAATAAACGAAATCAAAATGTCGCCGTAATACAGTAAACGCCACAAACGCGTGCAGGGCCACGCTCTTTCACGCGCGTTTGAACAAAAAATAAAAATAAACGTGTGGGACAAACTGGCGAGATGCCACCACCCTAAGCAAAGCGCACATGAAGGCACCCTAGAATTACCTTTCGATCTAATAACAAGTAAAAGTACTTTTCTTTTTCAGGGGTGAAAGATTGATTGTGAGGTCGATTTTATGTTCCATGTCAAATACATTGAGCGCTATCGGTGTTGAACCGAACGGCACGCTACCGAGATACCGGCGGGGTTCCCGTCACAAGTACTTCACTCTTAATTAAGGCACGACCACATTGGCGTCGCGGAGGCCTGCGGCGCGGCGGTCGGCGCTGCCGTTTGCCGACCCAAACCAGTTTTCGGCTTCAACGGCGCGACGTACGGCGCCGCAGAGTCAACCGCTCCGTGCGCGGTTCAAAGCCGGGCGCCGCACGCCGCAGAAGAGAGGAGCCAATGGGAAGTGGCGTAGATAGTGACGTCGCGATGCCATGGCAACGCTCAAGCCGGTCCTCGGCTGGTCTTTCACGTTCCGAAGGACGTGTTTCGCGTCGTCTGCTCTTCCTATTTTCCCCCCGTGCCTTCCCCAACGGAGCGGTTCCTTGAAACTGTGCGACTGTTTCCCTTTTTATATGACAAGACGCAGCCAGACTACCTAGATAAGGACGCTAAGAACAACCGCTGGGAAATTATAGGAGAGGAATTCGGAATTACAGGTGAGTTTGTCCGTGGCACTTGTTGCATGTCGTCTGTGTTGTGACGGATGTCGTGTTGATTTGGTGACACTTTCGAAAGTAGCCTTCATCTCTGGCGCGCCGCCGGGGCAGCAAAGCCCCGGCGGCGCGCCAGACCTGTCCTGTCCCGCGGTGTTTCGGTAGAACCAACTCGGCCGGACCCAAAACCTGCGCCTCCTTCCCTTCAGAGCGCGGCGACGTCGCAAGATCAACGAACAGGCTAGGATAATCACATTCACGCTGATCACCAGGTCATTATGGATTCCTACCATGTGTGGCAGCGAGTGCGGAACGGAAGAATGTAACGAAGAGCAGACGACGAAAGAGCGGGAAATCCGACGGGAGGCGCGATCGCGGGAACCAGTGCTGTCACGTGACGCCTGCAAAACGGAGGCCAATGTGGACTCCTCGCGTTGGGACGCCGGACGGCGGTGCCGCCCGGCGGCGCCGCCCGGTGGCGCCGTTCACGCTAGTGTGGTCGGGCCTTTAAGCGCGATTCAAACCGACGTGTTCCTGTGCGCGCGTCGACCGTGCGCTTCCCGGAAATTGCATATTTCGAGACCTCGTGCTGGTTCCTTGCGCCTTCCGGGCGCGCATAAGAAAGTTGGGGCATTTCAACTTTTCTTAAACGTGCACGAGAACGCGCTGTGACGTAGTAGGGCGCTCCTGTCTCCCGGCCAATCGGTGGAGGGCACCAGTTCCGGCTTCGCGTTTTTTCGCCGTCTGGCGCAGATGCCCTCCGCTCACCCGAAAGCGCACCGTCCTAACCGACATGCATGATTTTGACTCAAAAAGCGCCCCGGAAGCAAAAAAGAAAAAACATCACGAAATACGCAATTTCCGGAAAGCGCACGGCCTGCGCGCGCGCAAATACGCGTTCGTTTGGATCGCGCTTTATGGGCACGGAAGTGGACGCGGCTAGAGGCGGGGTTTCAAAATCCAGCTTAAAAATCGTGTCTATCAGAGCGCAAAAAAAAAAAAAAAAGCTACGATCGATGAATATGCCACATCTTCTTTCATCTGAAGTGCAGACGCAACCGACGCTACGAGCTAATGGGGACAATGAGGCGTCGTCGAAACACACCATCACGGCATTGGTCGTGTTTCGTCGTGTGTTCTATCGTCGCTGAACCAATTGTAAACAAAAAAAGGCCCAGTGACTCGCGCTTTCGGCGTGGCTTGATCGATCCAATCGGCTGGCTTCGTCGGCTGCGTCTGCACATAAACTGAAACGGAGTATGGAACACTTCGCCTCTACACAACTGGTATCAATTTGGTCAGCATTTAGAGTCCCCGACAACTCAAGAAACGCACCATTGGGCGAGCCTGGGCTATTATCGCACCACAGCCAACGCTCCCCAGGGATACACGCGCCGTCCGAAGAGGCCATTCGGAGTTCGTTGCCACGGTGATGGCGATGAAAGCAGACGGCCTTTTCGCTGCGGAAGAACACTGCCGCGCAGGGATACGCGGCGACACGAGGCGATCATGCTTTTCAATGGGCGGAACGCGAACAAAGAGACTTCGAAAGAAGGACTTGACGCAGAAAGCTGGTTTTTGCAGCGCCTCATAATTTGACGAGCCTTACACGTAAAGCGCGTTTTTTTTTTTTTGCCTTTTTACCATCCCGCGCCCTGTTTTCTTTTTTTTTTTTTATCCGTTACATAGGTCTAAAGTATCAAACTGCCTCAGTGCGCTTAACGACTGCAACAACACCGGTCAGACCATTAATAGTAAATATGATTACCATTCTTTATAGTACCAGTTACTTCGTCATCTAATGTCCTCTAAACCCGGTAAAAGTACAAATCGTTTTGCGTGAAGGTCATCCGCTTTAAGAGAAAGAATACTAAGTGTGAAATAACAAAGGCCTCCTCTACCACTCGTCCAGACAAGCCAGAGCACATACAATGAAAGGTGTCCAGTAAAAACTTAATTATGTGGCTCGTAAATAGTTTAAGAAGCGCCGAGGGATCTGTGAAAACAACAACAAAAGAAGAAGTGCTTCCGATAAACGTAGTTGGGCTTCCTGGCGCCGAGCCGCGTCCCCCGAATTGACCTTTCGGCTGGACTGGAGAGTGGGCTCGCTTCGGCGTCGTTCGCCCCGAACCTGAGAGCGCGGTGGAAGATAGGGACTCGCGGGACCAGTCGTACGCGTACATTTTCCGCCACGTGATCACAGTCGCGTCCCCATACCCGCGATCAGAAAGACGAGGTTAAGTAAAGAAGTCTGACTGGTCTGACGAGTGCGGAGCTTCCACCCCGCTGTCGTCCTAGAGCAGATGGTCGGAGCATAACGATCCGCGGGGCGAGCCTCGCGGCAAATCTCAGTGGCTAATTAGCGTTGGAGCACTAATTGCATTTCCGGCAAAAAACGCAAAAAAAAAAGAAACGATAGAAGAAAGCGGCCATGCGGGTACACGGCCGCGAGGATTGTTTTGAACGATGCATACGCACTCCACACATACACAGACGAGACAGGAGCTAGAAGAGCGAATAAATTCGCGCTGAAAGTGGCAGCAGCAAGTCCCCGGAAAAGAGGTCGAGGAGGTGATGAGGTAGAGTCTGCCTTCATCTGAGAGTCTCTGCAAAGGTTAGCGTCTATAATCGCGCACGTCTCTACTATTTACTCAGCCTTTCCCGGGGTCCTAATCTGGACACTTGGCGGAAAAGTCGGCGAGAAATTCGGCGGTTATGATTGGCCGGCGCCAAGGTCAAGTGTGGCGTTGGCCAATCGCGGCCGCCTGATTTCTCGCCGTCGTTTTCGCCAAGCGTCCAGCTTAGGGCCCCTGGATAGCAATCAGTCTTGCAGGAGGTTCCCGCCATTTCATTGCAAATGCCGTCCATCGCTTGAGTTGCGTCGCCTCTTTTAACTTTAGGCTCTCTATTGAGGTAACTTAATTTTGACGCCATCTGTGTGAGCGGTAGGAGAGTTCAATTGCGATTAGAAGCCACGTGGTACCTAGAACGTTCGTCTTTATTTGCTTCTCTTTATTAAAGCATGAAATGCTTTTCAACGCTTACCCTCAACCTCAAAATCGTGTCCGTCCGACAATCCGTCCATCTGGACATTTTCCTCTAAATGTAGCGCGAAATTGATAGCACGAGGCCTAAACAGTAATTAACTTTCTGAGCTATATTTAGCAGGAAAATTAATGCCACGCGACCTGACGTCCCGGGCAACGTTACTAGAACACTCTGTTGAGAAACTCGCCGTCGAAGCCTGGGCCGCTGGCGTCCACCGAGACCGAGCTAAATACGAAAACAGCGCCACTCTTTATCATTTGTCTGTACTGTGGTCACCTTGAGCTTTTAGGAAGCATGTTTTTTGCGTAAAAACAAACGCAAAAGACTTGTTTTGTACGAAATTTATTGGAGTTTAGTTCAAAATGAAGGGCGCGTGATTTTTTTTTTTTTTTTAATATTTAGTATGCAAGGTTCTGCGGCACAATTAATATTGTTTTTAGACAACCATGCCTCAGCAGTGCTTTCAGGTAGGTGCATTTGAACTTCGGTCGTAAGTCGCGGCGCGTCCGCTGGGGAGACGGGGGAGACGGGGGTGTCACCCCTGTAGCCTCTTCCGTTGTATCTGTTTCGGCGCTAAAATGACTGATTAAAGCCAAAATAGATGTCACGTGCACTTCCTCGAATGGCCGCTGCGGGAGAAATGGTGGCGTTGTGTTCGTAATTAGCTCGGTTCTCGAGGACAGATCGGGGCCACTTTTTCAGAGCAGGCTCTATGGCAGTTTCCCAACTGAGAGGTCTAGTAACGTTGGTGCCGGGGCATACAGACCATTTTGATTTGTCCGCTATTTTTAGCGAATTTACTGCAAACGTACTCGAAGCTGGAGCATTCATTAATTAAGAGTATGAATTCGTGAAACCTCTTTAGTCCAAAGAAAGAAACTGAAAACGGGTTTTGTTTATAAAAATGTATTGTAAAAGCTTGGTCTGCTGGGCAAGTTGGTAGTGGACATTCATATTAAAAATAGCGCAAAAGAGACGGGACAAAAAGCCGAAGAAGCACACAGGACAAACGCTAACTGGCAACTAAACTTTATTGAAAGCTTCCAACTTTGCTATCGCCATGCACGCGCTTAGTCTCGTTCAACGAAAACAGGGCGTACCGCCAAATCCGCACAATCATACCGCCCACCGCCTGTTCCAAAATGTCAGCAAAACAGCTACATCACCCCGCCGCACAATCCGAACGAGAAAAGAATAGAAAAAACGCCGCGTTAATATTGTCAAGTTTGATAGCGTTAATGAAACTGTACTCTTTCTGCTGCATATACACCGATGCTACGCTTATGCAAACGTCTTTGCCACAATCATGTATTTTTGGCGCCTCCAGCAACTCTCGTTCCCTCCTTCCTTTGTTACGTCCCTCCACCTGCGCACCGTCCAGCGTGGGGGAACAACCACAAGTTCTACAATGCCCCGGTCTGTGGGAACCGTAATTGTTGCCGAAAGAAGCCCCATGCTCTCGAAGTCGATCATTTAAGCAACGTCCCGTCTGCCCTATGTAAACACGACCACACGTTAAAGGAATCCTGTAAACCACCTCAGTGGCACAAGGCACAAACTTTGTCACGTGTTTCTTGCTACAAACAGGTTTCTTCCCTTTCGGCCCGCTCACCATAGCGCACAATTTCGACAATCTGCACGGGGCAGTGAAGACAACGTCCACGTCGAACTTTGATGCTTTTCAGATTGTGCGACACCTTATGAATGTAAGGCAGCACTACAAAATGCTTTGGTTTCCCCTTAGGTACAACGGAAGAGCACTTCAACTTCTTTAGAAGGGATTCCGCAACTGCCTGGATTAAAACCGAGGGAAACCCGGAGTGTTCCAAGCGAAGTATCTGGAGCTCAAAACTGCCACTAATTACATGCGGACAGGACTTCAACACTATCAAACTTGACAATATTAACGCGGCGTTTTTTCTATTCTTTCCTCGTTCGGATTGTGCGGCGGGGTGATGTAGCTGTTTTGCTGACATTTTGGAACAGGCTGTGGGCGGTATGATTGTGCGGATTTGGCGGTACGCCCTGTTTCTGTTGAACGAGACTAAGCGCGTGCATGGCGATAGCAAAGTTGGAAGCTTTCAATAAAGTTTAGTTGCCAGTTAGCGCTTGTCCTGTGTGCTTGTTCGTCTTTTTGTCCCGTCTCTTTTGCGCTATTTTTAATATGGTTGTTTATAGAAAAATTGTCGCTACGCAGTTTGTCTCAAAATCATCCGAAAATAGTTGTGGGCTATTCTGGCGTTTACTAAAATTGGGAAATGTGTGAAATGGGAAAAAAAAAAGAATGTGCCTACATATTACTTACTTATAATAGCTTTTGTGTACCCGTAACACATAGTGAGAGTATAGTTTTTTTTGTCTTGATTTACTGAGGTGTGCTAATTTTTCCACAATTTTAGCGATAGTTTCCACCAACATAGGCACCTTTGTAGTAAATTCAAGCGCGATAAGTTAACAAACCGATTTACGCGCTCAGTTCGAAGCGCGTTCAATACATTTCGCCCACGCCTTACATTCCCTGAATATGACGAGCAAAAAAGCAAACGCGTTCAGGAATAGGCTGCTTAGAGTGTTCAAACAATTTCACTCTTGGGAATGAAAGCAGAGGTTCTGCAGCTAAGTGCTTTTAAAAGTGGTTGTTCGCGAAGATTGAGACAGACAAACCAGAGACAAGAAGAAACGTATTTCTTGTTTGCAAAAAAAAAAAAAAAAGAAAGAAACGGCGAGAAAAATGTTGGTGCGAGCACGACCAGTGACGGAAAGGGCGCTCAAAAATTCGTCATCGTCGGATGACTGATGGCAGTCGACTTTAGCCACGGCGAGAGCGGACAAGTGTTGCTGGTTGTTCCAGACAGAACGAAGAAGTCCACAACGACCGTAGTGAAAGCAGCACTGATCTGCGCCGGGCAGCGCGATGACGAAGCAAGATGCGGGCGGGAACCGCAGGGGACACGGAACTGGTAGCAGCGCGCAAAAACACAGGAATGCACATGACGAGCTTTGAAGAGCTCGTCTTGTGCACGTGTTTGCGCGCGCTGATACCAGTTGTAATCATGAAACAACTGGCCTGCTTCGCCCACGCTGGAAACAGAACGATGACGAATGGGGCTAGTCGCGGGAGTGCATAAAACTGGCAGAGCAATGGTGGTCATCGGATGGTTGTTCTTGGCCGGTGGTATGGGAGGCACGCGGACCAGGGGCCCCAATCTCGACACTTGGCGAAAAAGTCGGCAAGAAATCTGGCGGCAGTGATTGGCCAACGCCGTATTTGACCTTAGCGCCGGCCAATCAAAGCAGCCGGATTTCGCGCTGACTTTTTCGCCAAGTGTCCAATCAGGGCCCTAGCTGACTGAGTCACGTCGCGGCGGTTGGCGGTGGCTCGCTGGCGGTAATGGCTGCCTACGGGAAGACGAGCGAGGCTGCGAGGACATAGCCCGACGCTGATTATCGTTTGAAGTTACTCGCAGAGCTTGACTAGGGCCTTTAAACTCGTCAAACAGAAAGTTGGGGCCGACGTTGGCGGAGCGCACCATTTGGCCTCTCACGACGATGACTTCGCGCTTTTTTCGCCGGCGTCCTATCGGCGCGCTCCGCGTACTTTCTACTCCAACTTTGTGTGTGACCAGTTTGGGGCCCTAGGAGGGAACTCTCGGACTTTCCGAGCCCCTCTTTCGAGCTGCTCTGCTGAGAGCAGGGCACGCGAAAACGAGACTGCCGAACCATGGAGAAGAAGGCGCTCTCGAAGGTGCTGGGAAACGATGCCTTCCAAAAACTGGCCGCAAAGAGATTATTTGCGGGTGGCACATGGGCAACGAATCGCGAGATCTCGTAGTCCTTTAACGTAGTCTAGGACGGACTTGCCTGGCTGCTGGACCCAACGACGAACCCGGTGGCGTTCTGCGACGACAAATTGTCTTGTGTTCTCTTCGTCTCTTTGTGCCCTCGTTCCAGTCCCGCTGTTTTTCAACAGGTCCCAGGGATCTGTCTGAGCAGACTCCCGAAACCCGAGACGTTTCTTAACGACCGCGGAGGAACCACTCCCACCTCTCGGCCGCCCTGCCCACGCAAATGCTCCCTCCAAAACGCGGACAGTCTCAAAGAAAGCTAAAAAAACTATCCCGACGCAACTCTGAAACGTTTTAACAAAATAAAACACCTTAATAAATAAGCATGATTTCTATATACTTAACTGCTCACAATAACAGAAAACATAGTACAAAACAAAATCGAAGAAAACACCAGACATCCTGATGCAGGCGAAGTGCTGTGTGAAAACAGTGACGACGTGATCGTACGAGGACAGCGCCGGGGATGGGGCCGCTATCTTCGGTGGTTTTCGCGGCGGCAGCGCACGGAACTGTTGCGAACAGGTGCAAAGGAGGCGGCCACGAAAGCAGAATCCGCTCACCGTCAAGTCAGCAGGCCCCTGCGACGTTCAGGTGTGAAGTCCGACGCTCCAGAAGTCCGGAGAAAACTCTCAAACATTAGTTGTCATTGCGGCCACGCAACGACTGGACGACCCGGCGCCGGGAGTTCCTCCAATGCTACGCCGGACCGAGCCCCGAAAAACTAAAGCCGGAAGCTACCGGCGTATAGTAACGAGGCATCAGAAAACTACGAATCCTCGTCGCCAATCGGGTGTATCGACCTAGGTACAAGCAAGCGGCTGCATTCGAACAACAACCTCTTAACATGTCAACAGATGTTTATATAGAAAACAATACTAGCGACACGCGCCATGCAAGGTTGACAGACGCAATACAAAAACGGAAAATACGATACAACAGTGACCTATGCACCAATTCGGTGGCCCGCTAAATTTAGCGGGAAAATTTATGTCGTGTGGCTTAGACGCCGATCCAGTTTCCACGCTAAATTTAGGGGTGAAATTGACGCTACGTGACTTGACGTCACGCGACCTATACAATGGATCAGGTGGCCGCTAAATTGGGCAGCAAAAATACACGTCTCGTGACGCACCGATTTCCTCAGCAACTCCCCAGAATGCATATCATGTATTATAGAACTTCAAAGGTAAAGGTCGCTGCAATGTTCCTTTTTCTTTAATATCGTCCTTGCTTTTGTTTAGAAGAAATATTAATACACTAATGTTGCAGTCCCACTGCTAATACATCGTACAAAAGAAAGTCTGTAGACGCAGTCTAAGGCGTGTTTTGTTTCCTTGTATGACGGCCCCGTCCCATTGGTCAGTCAAAAACTTACTTATTTTCGAAACGTACGCGTGAAATAAATGTATTTCGCGCGTTTTCGAAGAAATTTGGTTGCAATAAAACAAACGTGATTGGAATATGCTTGATGCGCGCCCGCAGATAGTTATGTCGTCTTGTCTGCAGCCAACATCCTGTCTTTGTACGGAGTATCAGCGGTGCGTCTACACCTTAAAAGTCCATAGCCTATGCGTTGCTATGCAGCAATATGCATAATTGCGCGAACATATCCCGTAGTTGTATAGTCCATGAATGGTATACTGTATGTGCAGTTTGAGCGCTCACACCCTAAAAAAAGAACGCGGTTGGTAGCTGTCATATTGTTTATGTACATACGTCAGTGGCGGACGACTAAAGCAGAAGGTGTATGAAGGTATAAGATTATTGCACTTTAGTTATTACAGGTATAGTAAAGCGTGCAGGAAATTACGTCATGACTGTTTACGACTGGTATATTTTATAACCCTGCTCCCTCTAACAGATGGCTTGAAGCGGGGGTGTTACATATTCTTTTGACCATTATTCAGAGCACAGCCAACGCTGCAAGCCCATTTAGACAATCAATGACAGTCAAAAGCGCAACTTGATGGCGTTCGTCGTCGGGTGCTATCAATCGGATCAACTAATCAAGCCCTGTGAATGAGCCATCAATGTGCGCTTTTGGTCTGCGTTTGTGTGTTTCCGTTCGAACCTGCCATTTTTCACTTTGGCATATGGTGATACAAAGTATGGTGAATTATATTTTGCCTAAATATTTTTTTATTAAAGTATTAACCTTCTTATCGATCTGTAGACGTGTGCCTGTTAGCTAAAATACCCTTGAGCTTTTATTTCCAATTGTGACTACCACGAATGCCGAGAAAATAAAATCTGCAATCTCATTCTCATCTGTGATTGTAGAGATCTGCTTTCTATTGTTCATTGTCAGGAGGAACAACAATAGAAAACTATAGCTTAATTTGATACTTATTTGTGATTGTTTCGATAAGTCCTTCCTTTCTTTGTTTCACGGCTAAAAACAAAAAAAAAAAGATTCGTGAATCTCATTTTTGACTGTGATTGTATATATCTGTTTTCTGTTGTTCGTTGTCATGTGGAACAAACAATGCAAAACTATTGTTGAATTTTATGCTCACCTGTGATTGCTTAACTTTTTTCCTCACTGATTTTGATCAGGGGTAGAAAAATAATAAAAAAAGATACGTTCAATTTGATTCTCATCTGTGATTGTTTAGATTTCTTTTTTATTGCGTGCCTATTCGCCTTGGCAGCGCCACGAACGGCGTCGCTGATATTACGTTGCGTGAAGACTTGGTGACTGCTCTTTCATTTTCCACTGCGAGAGCCGAGTCCCTATACCTTCCAGCCGCCCTGTTTTTCGATCTCATGCTAAAGTAAAGTTTCCGTAACTTGATATATGAAAACCGGCACATCAGAGCTTTAGCACCATCATGCAGTAAAAGACACGTTGTTTAAATAGCCAGCTACATCATAGTTTTCATTTAATGCTCGTCAAAATATTATGCAAACGAAATAATCAACCATCCGCGTTTAGTCCTATTTCAACCTATTCTTTTTTTTTATATTCCGCCTATTGAAAGAGACAGCAAGAGAGGCCAAGTGCGTATCTGATCGCGCCACACCGCCACCTCCTTCCGCAAAAAAAAAAAGTGTGTTTAGTATGGTCAGATTTACTGTTACATTGCAACAAAGTGTTTTCTTTATAGAGGTTCGCGCGAACACGGCGTCTAAAGACAGCAATGGCAGACGTCATCTTCGGAATGTCATCTGCCGTTATAAAGCTTACTTTTTTACTAAACATTTTCAGTCTATTTTCGCCTCTAACATAGTGGGTTCATGTTTCCCCCCGGCTCCCCCCCCCCCCCCCCCTCATTGGTGGAATAAAGCCTAATATGTAACCTGTTGCACATCGACGACGGAGCCATAGAGCGCGCGGCCGCAGGAAGAAGGAGAGGAGGAGCGCGCCGAACGGTGACCAATATGGTAGCGCAGAGCAGAAAGGGCAGACCTAGACAGCGAGCGCTTGGGTCATGAGCGGCCGCTCTCCGAACCACGCTTGTTTTTGTGTTTTCGTCACCGTCGTTCTCGTACTCCGGGAGAAACGGGCGCGGCGATTCGAAAGGGCGCAGGGAGAAACGGGAAAGGGTGGACGTTGAGTTTCTCCTCTCCACGATAGCGACAAGAAAAGAGAGAGAGAAAAAAAAAAGATTGTTTCTGCGTTTGGCCGCTCGCTCTTTTGTGGCGCTAGCGGGCAAGGTTCTCTCCGCTCCCGGTCTCCGCCCCTCCTTTCCCATTTACGGCGGCCGTCTTTCCACGCGACGCGCCAGGCTTTCTCCGTATAGAGGAGGCTATGCCTGTTGTTATAGATAATAGGGAGTTTTCGTAGATCGTTTTCGCCGTCCCGCAAGGCTCTCCGCAACCCGCTACGATACCAGAAACTCTACAGTTAAGGCCATCGGCGCGCAGGCGCAGTAGCGGCTTCTTCGTTGCGGAGGGCTTAGCGGAGGGGGAAACGCGGTCTACGAAAACTCCCTAGTAGCGAGTTTTAGTAGACCGTGTTTCCCGCTCCGCTAAGCCCCTCCGCTACCCGGAACTCTACAGCCAAAGCCATCGGCGCGCAGGCGCAGTGGCGGTTTCTTCGTAGCGGAGGGCTAGCGGAGCGGGAAACACGGTCTACTAAAACTCCCTAATGTCACGCGCGTCGGCGAGCGACCGCGTGCGTGGCGGAGTGGTTACCGCGCTTGACTGCCGCGCGGTCTTCACGCGTGGCGTCAAGGCAGAAAGTTTCGGAGGCCTGGTCCGCAACCCCCCGAGGACCGTCGATGCTTTTGTGAGGGAAGCCACCAACATCGAGCGCGCACTGACAGCCCGAGCAAGCCACTACCACCGGTTCGCCGGCACGCCTGCTGCTCCAACTGTCGCTGCTTCCCTTCTGGACCTGAATACCAGCGGTGCCGACGGGTGGTTCCCCTTTCGACCCATTTCCAATACAACCTACCCGTTCGTACCTTCCCGTTTCGACCCGGCTCAAAACGACTTTCTCGTTTCATCCTTTCCCACTCTCCCGAAACAACCTTCCCGCTTCGGCCATCGTTCGGTTCGTTTTTATTGTTCGTTAACAGTTGATTAGGTTCAAGTGTCCAGTGTCTGTTCTCCTTGCTCGCATCACTTCTCCCTCTCCCGAAACAACCTCGGAGACATGGCACCGTACGATAAACGCTGTGTCAGGGACGGCTCACCCGTACATTTACAACTTCATCGACCTCAAACGGGATGAGGCCTTGACAAGGATATCGCTGCAGCAGCTTGCAAATGATGGTGCCATGCGGGCCAGGTGACCGCCACGAACTATCACAATTAAAGCGTCACCTTTCTGATGGCGCGATTTTCCTGCTCGACTTCCTCAACCAAGGCGATAGCATTTTGTGGTTTATGATTTCTGCGTGTGTACGCAACGGTTCTGTTTTTGAACTTGTAAGAAAATGAAGTCGCAATCATATACCCGTCAGCCTGTCTGATTTATCACGTTTAAAAATATCCCGTTCACTATAAGGAAGTTTTAGAATAACGCACGCAAGCGCTTTGGGTAACCTAAAAATAGCGTCGCGATATAAAAACTTAGGCAATGCTAATTTTTGCTTACTCAAAGTGCTTGCCTGCGTTACTCTAAGACTTTATTAGGGAGTTTTCGTAGACCGTGTTTCCCCTTTCGCTAAGCCCTCTGCAACGAAGAAGCCGTGACTGCGCCTGCGCGCCGATGGCCTTGACTGTAGAGTTCTGGCTATCGTAGCGGGTTGCGGAGGAGCGCCGCGTGGCGTCAAAAACGATCTACAAAAGCTCCCTGCTATCGTACAGAGCGCGAAACCGGTAGAGCGAACAAGCGATTGTTGGTTTTAGTTGTTTGTCTAAAAAAAATCAGAAGACTGCCATCAATATTATTAGTGTGTTTAAAAGTGCTCATCTGGGCCACTAACCTAAGCGGTAAAATGTGGTACCTTCTAATACCATTTCGAAGTAAAATTCGAAAAATCGCCAACATCGTGCTCGTGGTAACGTTGTCGCGCAGTGTACATAGTCCAAATTGTAGTTATACATTTTGGGGACTATCTTGAAAGAAAAATTTTAAGTGGTTCAAGTAGAAATATATCTCGTTGAAGCTTGTCTGAAAGTATTGCATATTTTAAGAATACGTTTACAAGCAAAAATATTTCACAACATAACATTAATTTCTCGCCTGAACCTTTGCATTAATTGCATTAACATGATTTCGGGACATATTCTTAAGCAGAAAAACTGCACAAACCAGAATTAGAACGATGAACACTTTTCGCGGAGAGGTTGAAATATGCGGGGCTTTATACCAAGGGGTTCAAAAGGGAGGAATTCAAACGTAAAATATGTCTTGGCTACGGGTTCAAATATTAAGGGTGTTTCGGAAACGAGTTGAAACGGGACAGGTTCAAACGGGAAGGTCGTTTCGGGAATGGGTCGAAACGGGACGGTCTCAAATGGGAATGGGTTGTTTCGGGCTTAACCCGTGCCGATAGCCTTTTACATCGTCCATGAAGTCGTCCGGCAAGAACTCCGCAAGGTACTTCCCGCTCCGGATCGCCCGTCCTCACTGTCGCTTGCCGAGGTCGTCCGAGAGGAAGTTCACCGAGCCTTCCAACCTGAGGTTCCGATCAACACGACGACGCCAGAGGTACCGACTTTGAGCTACGCCGCCATGCCCAACGACCTAATCACGCTAATCACCAGGCCACGGCGCCACCCCGACGAGACCCTCCGATGCCACAGTATCCTCGACGCCAGGAAGGACAAGTCCAGGACGTCCGCCCGGAGCAACCCTCGTCGAGGAAGACCGACGTGTGGCGAACGGCCGACCGACGCCCGCTCTGCCACCACTGCCGGGAAGCCGACCACATCCACCGCAGCTGCCCCTACCGTCGACTTGGGCTGCGTGGTTTCCACCCGAACGACCCAAGCCCGAGGTACGACCAACGCCCTCGCAATATCGAGGAGTACCTCCGATGCTCGCCCTCATCAGTGCCGTCTCTCCGCCGTGAATCTCGCTCGCCATCGCCACGACGTTCAGCACCTCCAGCGCCACGATCCCGCCGAGAGAGCCTGTCTCCCCTGAGTCGCCGGGAAAAAACTAGGAGCGGCAACGCTTGGAGGTGGCGTTGCCGAAGACGACCGAAGTAAAGAGCGTTCAAGAACGACGGAGCGCTCCCACTCTCCCGACGCTGTGCATTGCAACGACGCTCCTGCTTCGGCGCCCAACAACCTAAACGTTATTATCGCCGGTCATGACGCATCAGCACTCGTGGACACCGGAGCAGATTACTCAGTCTTGAGTGGGAGGCTCTCTCGACGCCTGCGAAAAGTGACAACGCCGTGGAAAGGCCCTCAAATACGAACCGCCGGTGGGCACCTCATCACCCCAGTCGGGAGATGCACTGCTCGCGTCGATATCCACGGTGAGACGTGCGCTGTCAAGTTCGTCGTTCTGCAAGACTGTTCGAGGGACGTTATCCTCGGAATGGACTTTCTCTGCGAGTATGGCGCCGTCATTGACCTCGGGGCAAACTAGTTGACGCAGCGAAAGCCTATTCTGCCGCCGGTGGAGGCCAACACGACATCATCCGCGACCCGAGTTATAGCCGACCATGTGAATGTGCCGCCGTGGTTGAGTGTTTTTGTCACCATTTATAGCCGACGCAGCTATGCACGGTGAAGCTCTTCTGGAAGACAGCGTCCAACTGCTACTTAAAAAAAGAATTGGCGTCGCACGAGGCGTAACGGATCTCCAAGAAGGACGTACAACTGTTCTCGTGGCAAACTTTCGAGAGGAGCCGCAGCACCTAACGAAGGGTGCCACCATGGGCTACGTCGAGGAGCTTCAGCGCCAGCCGTGGTCACCGCAATCTCCGAGGAAACCTCGTCGTCACAGCAGAAGAGCACGTCGACGCCGCCGCTCGACATCAACACCGAGCTCCCAGTTCCAAAGCGCCGGCAACTAGTTGATCTCCTCGCCGCATACAGTAACTGTTTCGCCACATCGTCGAGAGTTCGCCAAAACACCAATGGCGAAACATCGCATTATTACTGACGACGACGCACTCCCGCTCCACCAGTCGCCTTATCGAGTCTCCTTAAAGGAAAGGAAGGTGATTCAAGATCAAGTCCAGGAAATGCTCGACGACGACATCATTCAACCCTCAAGAAGTCCGTGGGCGTTCCCAGTCGTCCTTGTAAAGAAGAAGGACGGGACCCTGCGATTCTGCGTGGACTATCGTCGACTGAACGCTGTGACGAAGAAGGATGTCTATCCGCTCCCCCGCATCGACTAGGCGTTAGACCGATTGCGCCACTCCCGATATTTTTTGTCGATGGACCTGATGAGTGATTACTGGCAGATTGAAGTCCACGAACACGACGGGAGAAAACTGCCGTCGTCACTTCCGACGGACTGTACGAATTCAAAGTGATGCCGTTCGGACTTTGTACAGCATCAGCACCTTCCAGCGTGTCATGGACACTGTGCTGGCAGGTCTGAAATGGCAGAGCTGCCTCGTCTACCTGGAAGATGAAGTGGTATTTTCGCGGGATTTCGACGAACAGCTGAGACGACTTCAAGCCGTGCTTCAAGCCATAAAGACCGCCGGCCTGTCACTCAAGCCAACAAAGTGTCGAATCGCCCATGGCGAACTTAAGTTCCTTGGCCACGTCGTGAACAACAAAGGTGTTTTCCCTGACCCCGAGAAGACCCGCGCAGTAGCTGTATTTACGCCGCCGTCTGACAAGAAGGCCGTGAGAAGATTCCTCGGACTCTGTGCCTACTACAGACGATTTTTTCGGGACTTCGCCAAGCTGTCTGCACCCCTGACGAGCCTCACGAGGGACGCCGTGAAGTTTGAATGGGCAGAAGAACACCAGCGGTCATTCGATGAGCTCAAACAGACGCCCCGATTCTTGGTCGTTTAGATCAGTTCGCTGAAACAGATTATCTCACGCGGTACGCCGAGACGAAAGCCCTTCCATCAGGTACGGCTGTTGAAGTCGCCAAGTTTTTCATCGAGTCCATTCTCCTCCGACACGGCGCCCCTGAAGTCCTCATTAGATACGGTGGATCTTCGTTCATGGCCCAGCTGACGCAAGAGATCCTTCGTATCAGTGGCATCGGTCACCGTCGAACCAGTGGGTGCCATCCGCAGACAAATGGACCAACAGAACGGCTAAACAAAACTATTGCCGACATGATCGCCATGTATGTCGACGTAGAGCACAAGACATCGGACGACGTGTTATCCTACGTCACGTTTGCTTACAACACGGCGGTGCAAGAGACCACAGGAGTAACCTCGTTTCAGCTGGTGCATGGCAGAAAAGTAACGACCATGCTCGACGCGATGCTACCCCACGAACCAGCTGACGACGGGATCCCCGACGCCCAGGCGGTTGCTCAACGAGCCGAAGAAGTTCGCCAGCTCGCCCGACTCCGAATTCAAGATCAACAACGTGTCAACGGTACCCGGTACAACCTTCGCCGGATCGACGTTCGCTTCAACACCGGAGACCGTGTGGGGGTTGGACCCCAATACGACTACGCGGTCTAAGCGAGAAACTCCCGAAGCGCTACTTCGGAACCTGCAAAGTACTTCGTCGACTTGGGGATCTGAACTACGAGGTGATGCCCGACGGAACACGGACTTGATCACGCCGCCCTCCACGACCGGAACTCGTCCACGTCGTGCGCCTCAAGCCGTATTAAGCGCGTTAAGACTGCGAACTGTGATCTTGTGCAACGCTTGAGAGGATTGTTTTTTTGCCAGCCTCCGTATTTTTTTCATTCTTTTTTTTTTTTTTTTGTCTTGCCTCTAGTTGCCTTTCACGTGGCATCGAGACGATGCCTTTTTAAAGGGGGTAATGCCACGCGCGTCGGCGAGCGACCGCGTGCGTGGCCGAGTGGTTACCGCGCTTGACTGTCGCGCGGAAAGCCTGGGTTCGATCCCAGTCGGTGGAATGTTCTTTTGTTTATTCATTTGACATTGCGTTATCGTGAGTTCGAGAACATTCTTGACTGATCGAGTTCCTAATTTTCTCGTTGCCGAACGTTCTACGCCGATTGTTCCAGAAGCCAACGCGCTTACATAAGGGGCTCCGCGGGGCGCTTTGCAGTCAATCTCGCCCAGAGCTCGATCCTGCGGTTTCGCCGACATCGACGGCCGCGACGCTCTCCTGCTTTCTTCTGTTTCCTTTGTCTTTTATTAATTTGGACACAAGTTCGCCCCATTAAACGGTTAGTTTACTTCAGTTTTCGTCGCCTCATCACTTGCCATTCGTGACAATATAGAAGCCATTGAGAATTATTAAGGGGACCCAGACGTAAAAACAATCAGTGGGCTCAGACGGCTTGTCGCCAGAAGTGCTGAAATCCTGCTCATTCGCCATGTCCCGCTACCTTCACATAATCTTTTTAAAGTTTCTAGAAGAAGATGTAGTTTCAAGCAAAAATTAATTGGCATTTGTTACGCCAATTAACAAGCATGTATCAAGAAAAAGTGTAGAAAACTATCGCCCCATATCCCTCAGTTGTGTATGTTGCAAGGTTTTAGAACACATCGTATATAGCAACTGTGTAACACATCTAGATACTAACTTTTTCTTTCCTCCAGGTCAGCACGGTTTTCCAAAAGGTCTATCGTGCTTGACTCAGCTTGTGGAACTTTGCCATGATCTTGTTACAACAGCTGAGAGTGGAAGTGAAACGCATGCTATTTTTCTTGATTTCCGGAAGGCATTTTTATTCTGTGTCCTATCCTTTGTTTTGTATAAGCTCATTGAGTCTTGATAGCAGCGCCTACCGATGGATAAAAGACTCTGATTCTTGATAACAGTGTTTACCAATGGATAGAAAATTATGTTTTCGAGAGAAAGCAATGTGTAGTTATGAACGGTGCCCAATCTGAATTTCTCGCTGTAGCATCTGGCGTTCCGCAGAGGTCAGTTTGGGGGCCTCTTTATTCCATCTGTTTTTACAAATGACATAGTTGTAGGGATTGACTCGCCCGTGGGGTTGTTAGCAGATCATTGTGTTGTATATTGCAAAGTAGAACATTTACGTGATTCTGCTCTTATAAAATCTGATTTAGATAAAATATGCAGTTAATATCGGACGTGGTAATTAAGTCTCGATGCTGACAAGTGTGTCCACGTCACTTTAGGGAAAGAACGCGACAGCATCTTATTGTGTTATTTTATTAATTATCGACATTTACGTAGAAACATGGGTGTGAAGAATATTGGAGCCATTTTATCAAGAGATCTTTTTTTTTTTTAATGCTCACGTAACGCAATCTGTAAAAAAGGCTGGTGGAATGTTAAATTTGATTAACCAAAATCTACGCCGTGCTCCCAAAAAGCTAAAAGAAACTGCTTACTGCTGCTCGATAAGACCGACGCTTGATTTGCGTGTTTTCTGTGGGACCCGCACCAAGCGCACCTTGAAATTAAAAAAGAAAAAATTCCAAAACCGTGCTGCAAGGCTTGTACCGGGAACGTACAATAGGACATCCAGTGTGAGAGAAGTTGAACGTGAGATCTGTTGGGAACTATTGGATTTAAGGAGAGAAAAATTTTGTCGAAAAATTTTTCTCAAGTTTTTCAGTCACTTGGATAGAATTGATAAGTATAAATATCTTGAATTACCGAACTATTTTTCAACGCGAATAGATCGTTGTATTAAGATCAAAAATACTTTGCCCAGTTGATTATTAAAAAAATATTAATTTTTCCCTCGTACAATAATAGATTGGAATTTATTGCCTGCATCAGCATACACTACAGATGACGTTGGATATTTTTTTAGTATCCTAAATTTTAACATTCAAGAGGTTGTGTTTTACTTAACAGTATTTATTTTATGTTGCCATTACATTTATTTTCGTGGTTATGTGTTTATTTGTTTTTTCCCTGCTGTAATGCTTCGGGGCTGCAGGTTTCTGTAAATAAAGGAACAAATAAAACGCGGCAACGCTAGCTAAAGTCGGACGCGCGGTTGTGGAGGCCGACGCTGATAGCGGAAAGCAGTCGCCGAGTGAACCCTTGGCGGTTTCGACGAGGCTTGGTGCACGACCAGTACTGAGATTAAAGAAAATGTAACTTTATTGTGCGATTATTTATACAGCCGGAAGTTAGCCAGCACAAATGGACGTCTGGTGTCTCAGCTTAAGTGATAAACTTAGCCAGTGCAGTACAACCGCTAACATGTCGTATTTTACGTGCACCACGCTATATACACCACGACAGCATACGAGGCTCATCCAGATCCAAATGGGTAGGAGTGCGAAGTGACCCTTTCCGAAAGTCAGCCTACCGACCCTGTGCAGAGCCACACCCGATGCTCTAACGGTGGTACTACACAGCTTCTGCACACCCGAAAAGGCGAACGTCTTCGAAAGCATCAACCAGAAAGGGGAAAAGGTTACATCACCTTCGATTCACGAAATCGAGAGTGCTTGATATATCTCCTATCACAGCCATTATAAGGTGCAACCCCACCCCTGGTTAGTGTGATTCTGAACCAACAGATGGCGGTGGGATCGCCTTCCAGGCCTGTACATCAATACGAGAAATCGTGTGTGGTGGCGCTTCGATACAGTTGGATATTCTTCAATATCCAGAATTTGACATCCCTGGTCCCTTGTTTGGTTTTCTCCGCAAGAGCTTTCTTTGGAACGCGCACGGCTGCGCCAGTTCTCGTGCAAGGGGGCCAGTTGCCACGCTCCGAGCTCACGTCTCCAGCAAATGTAGGCAGAACAAAACGCGAAAATCGTCCTGAGCCAAATGGCGAGACACAACAGTGGCACAACAGAACCACCGACGCGTTGAAAAATATAAAATTGCCTGTGCGCCGTTATCGGAGATTTCATAGGACAATTACACATATTTCAATGTGATCAGATTTATACTGATACGAATGAAGGTGACGAGAGGACGAACAGTGAACTGAAAAATAAAGGCTTAATCGGCCAACTTGTTCCAAACAAAAAAAAGTAAGGAAAGAGCGTCAAGGCAGCAGAAAAGCAGGCGGCGATTCGGCAGCGTAATAAAGAGCGAGAGCGAGACTGACTCGACAAGGTCGCTGGCAGCTGCTTATCTAGAGTGCGTCACGTCACCATCTCGAAAGTTCGACAAAGAAGGTTCGAGCGTCGCGCGTTCAGGGCGAGGATGAACTGGCACTTTTGAGGACAAGAAAACAGGGCGAAAGTTCCGTCTGCTGCAAGAATAAACGCGAATCTTCCAGAAGTCCGTGACCGAGCGTTGCTTTCTCGGCTCTGCGGGCGGCAATATGACGGGCCGGCCCTTTTTTCGTGCAGGTGTTTGGATCTTTGTGGATTTCCAGCAAAACCTGATGACGTCATAGTCTGGTTTCCAAAATTCTAGCTTGAGGAATTAACTATAGTCGGATGCAACCTGAGAACAATCTTTTAGCTCCACCCACAAGCGCATTGCGCCCATCTGAAGTGCCTCCGCCGTCGAGAAAGTAGTTCGCTAGCAACGTTGCTTTTTCTTCCTCCAGAAAACGTGTCTTAAACTACTCCAATATTTATTTAATTCATTCAGGACATTTAAATAAGTTAGAATACGTTTTTGTCAACGAAATAGCTGTTTAGTAAAGAAAGAAAGTCATGTCCAATGTACCGTCTTCCCAATTCATTTTCTGTCCAAGATACTGTCTAACATACCGTCTAACATACCTCTCAGCAGTGCTAAGCCTCGCGCCCGCTTCGAAATTTTTGTTGGCGATAGCGTCGCTGGATTCTCACGTTGTCGCGCAAAAACTGCTGCAAACGCAAGCCGATACCATTAAGATTTCATGGCGTAACCTCGGGCACGTAAAACACGGTGCAAAAAAGCAGAATAATTGTCACGAGAAACTAGCGTCGCGTTGCTAAAGCCAGCAGCCATGTTGAGCTTTTTTTTTTCAAAAGGATCGCGATTGGTCCACGGAATCGTGACGTCATGAAAACGATTGGCTGGCGTTTCTCGGCGTAGGATTACATTTCCCCCTGAGATTCATTTCCGGTTTTTTCTTAGCTTGCAACCGACTATACCTAAAAGAAAAGACTATTTTTGGGGCGGTCAGGTGTCTCATTTAGGTAGCTGGGTGTTTATTTTGACCCAAACCATGAGACTGGAAAACACAAAAAATGACACTAAGGTTTAGATGTTTAGTTTGATAAACCCAAAGTAGGACTGGTGCGGGGGTCATAATAAAAAATGCCGAGGTTAAAAATAAACTCACAGCAATAAAGAATAATTATTAATTTTAATACAAATTCGGTGATAAATTCAATGACTGACCAGGCAAAGATTCTGGGTCTGTTGATAGCTTTTGCACATAGTTTAAGCAACTTGCAGGGTGTCACAAAAGAGAAAAATACAGGGTTTCTTTTTACCGTAAGAATAAACTAGGCATCGCCGAACGCTCATTCTCCGCCCATAGGTAGCGCTAGAGGTACAACCAGATGTCAAAGTTTCAGCCCAATGCGATACCTTCTTCAAAAATTATAAGTGATTTTCTGAAAAGTTCATTGGGAAAATAGCGGCCGACGGAGTTTTCGAATACATGGAGCTCTAAGGGCACCAGAAACGAAAAACAGGCCAAAAATGGGCTCCATTTTTCCCATTGGAATTTTCAGAAAATCACTTATAACTTTTGGATAAGGTGTCCGTTCGGGATGAAACTTCGGCATCTGGTTGTGACCTAGCGCTACCTTTGGGCGGAGAATGAGGGTTAGGCAATGCGTAGTATATTTTTGCGGTAAAAAAAAAAAACCCTGTAAATTGTTTTGTGACATCCTGTGCCAGTCTTAATTTGGTAATTCATGCGCGCAAGCAGTGGTGTGCAAAAATGAAAACGATGCAAACGGGTAGGCTTTGACGGTGTATAAAATATAGTGTAAGCACGCACATGGTACGCTAATTAAGAATGAAACAGCCCTACGTTTTACACTAGCGTTTAGCGTGTGGAAAGTTAAGGGTGCATCAAAAGCTAAAGCTTGTACACATATACTGCTCAGGCCATTAAGTTTGAATGCTCATAGTAATTTATTGCCCTCAGATTTGGTGTAAGTTGTCTCCTGATTGCTTACAACAGAAGGAAGGAAACATTCTAACTCTGGGTTGGTAGGAAAACTCCACCTGCTGATGGCCACCAATCATCTCGTCGCCGATTTTGAGTATTCAGTGCATGCCAACGGTCGCGTGTTAGAACGAGTTTTTCCCACGTGATTTCATATGATCGCAATTGTTTTTGACAAACAACAATGTTTAGTCAGGCAAGCGGCCATATGTGAAGCTTAGAATATTTTCTATTGGTTGTGGCACACGTAGCAAATTGCATAGGTTTTTTTTTTTTGGAATTTGCGAAAAAGAATGCTCTTGGGTTACCTTGGTCTCTAATAATTCATGAAGCGCACAATAGAGCACGAACTGAATCGCTGTGGTAGACGAAAACAATAATGATAAAAAATCGTGTAATTACGCGAAAACTGAGGGCATTGCACATATACACAAGGTAAGCTTTGTTTCACTACATACATTACCAATAAAGTATTTAGTTTTATCCTGCGAGCGAAGCGGAACATACAAGTGCGAGCATACTGTCCTGAACTACACTTCCAGTGAACAAGCGCACCATCCAAAGCACCGAGCTCGCTTTTATAGCGTTTGAGGTGCTCAAACCTTTGAAAACACAATTATAATCAAATCTATTATTTCAATTATTTTTATTAAGTGCGCCTATGCGTTTTCTTCTTTTTTTTTTACTTTTACGTTCACGTGCCATTTTCTTAGTTATATAATATTTTGCAGAAATCTGACAACTATAGTCTGTTTCATTATAGGCAAGAGCCACATAATTAAAGATGTAGACAAAAAAATAAAAATAAAAAAACGCGAACACACATTAAAAATGGGATGTAACGGCGCATTCAAAATTAGTCGTTAGTTTTTTAGAGAGCAGCAATTTCGTAGGACGACATTGTTACCCGATGAAGGTTATAAAAAGTGCAGTGCAACTGTCAGCTCGGGGTCTTTAACGTGCATTACGCGTATATGTGGTACACGATCGCACGACGGTAGGATGCAGATGGGCGACTAAAACCAGGGTCCCTGCTAAAGCCCCTTGATAAAGGTGTTTTTTACAAGTACCGCCAACCATTATTGTGAAAACGCGCAAGACACGTGCCACGAGCGGGCGCTCCGCCGCCATTCGCTTTCAAGGGCCAGTCATTATTAGCCCCGTGCGCGACCGAAAGCGTCGCTGTGGTCGGCGTTCCACGATTGGCCGAACGCTGACTATGACGTAGGAAAGGGGATTTATCATCGACGGAAATAAGAGGAATGAAAGAACTTTAATTTTGACGGTGTCGGCAGTGTTCCTTTGAAAGCGCAATGATTTCAAGCTTCCACCATGCTATTTACAAACACCATCGAACTTGTTGTTTGCAAGGTAATGACGTCACAAGGGGGAACCATAGGAGGGCGCCACCAAAACATCTCGCCGCTAATATACCCGTGCCCACGGTGCACACGCTACCACGGGCAACTCGAATTCCATTTACAACGAATGACATTTGAAGGATCGGACAATCAGCGCGCGACACTCCAAGCGTGCCACGCGCGACAGATCGCAAGCCGATTCGTTGATCACATGAATGTCATTCGTTATAAATGACATTCGAGTTGCCCGTGTGGCGCGCGTTCCACACGGGCAACTCGAATGTATTAGTGCTGCGTCGCCATTTGTGTCAAAGGGCCGGTCGAGACACGGGCCTCGTGCACTGTCACCTTCGAGGTTATTTGAAAGACCAACGCAAATACATCGAGGGGATTTAGTCCCTACACGCTCTGCAGCGGGAGCTCCGTGCTTTGAACGGAGCTCGCACTCGAGCATTTCCCCGCGTGCTCTTATCTGTGGTGCCGCAACACATTCGGCCAACGATCCCCACCGCACTTTATTTATCCCATGAGCTAGACCAAATGGGCTACACTTAGAGTATCGGCAATTCTTCCCCCGATATTGTTTTGGGCCCCGCCATGTTGGTGGTTAGTAACAAATCAAATGCAACTGCCAGTCGTCAAGATTCAAAAGTGCGACTTCCTCAGCAATAGTTTCGGTGTCAGGAAGCTGACGTAATATTGCTTTGCTTTGTCTCCAACTGTTTAAACATTTGTGGAGGACGGAAAAGCGTTTCCTGTGATTTCAGATAAAGCTTCAGATAACTGACAACCATCATTTTAACCATCCATATCTGTATGAAGCGAAGCTTATTTGGTGGGTCTAGTTTAGCCCGACCGCATAGACACATAAAGAGAACGAACAGCTTAACTTCGCGCTCTTGGCGTTGCTTCAGTGGCTTCATCAGCCCTTTACGTTGGTTCCGCTCCGAACTAATATAAAGCAAAGCAAATATTCAGATCTTAGGGTTTCACAAGCCAAACCAACAAAAAGCACTTAACACGCGAAAAAAAAAAATAATTATTGCAGGTTTATTTTGACTAACCGTAGATCTTTTGACGTGCAACCGAAATCTCACATTGGCCTCCGTCGGATTGCAGGCACCTCGGCCGATATTTAAACCCGACAAATATAGATTCATCGGCCAGCCCGTTGGCTGAGAGGAACTGAGACGTTTTAATGTCATTGCCACTTCAGAGCCACCGAGGTGGTTTTTGAAACAAAATATAGTCGAACCATTCCGACAAGCATAGTTTGATTGCGAAAATGATTTTTGCAATTGATAAAAACATTAAAATGTTTTCGCATACGTGGCGGAATCTGAAATTTCAGAATGCATTTCATGGCACTTATTTCATTTGGATCGCGTTGGGCATGTGTATCGACGCACAGTAAAACGCGCACAAAAGTAGCTGTGGTGCACCCGCAGCCTCGTGCTTGTTCTCACATCTCTGGCTCGCTCACTGCGGGCATCCAGGCATCTGACAGCCTGACATCTGGCGCTTTTTCTGTCTTTCACGTGGCGTTCCAAGCGGCACACGACGGAAAATGCACATCAAGCTGTTCTTGAACACGTGCCGCCATCTGTACTTTATATTAAGAAACTGCAATTCGCCTTAACTGAATGGGAAAAGTTTGAGGGCTTATAACATTCTTAACGTGTAATATATCGATATGGAAGTTCAGGAAAATCTAATATCGAAGGATGCTTCATAATTTAATGTCTCGTTATTTAGATTAGTTGATGTGATTCCGTTTTTATAGCGCCATAAAATATGACAATTTTAAACTTTATTTTTTATTCTAAAATATACATTATCTGTACAGTTTGTTGCTTACTTTTTTATTTTATTACATCTAACCGAACGCTCATGTAAAATATTGTGGACGATGTGACGTTATAACTCGAGAAATAATTTTTTCAATATTAGAGACTGTGGTCTATTAAAAGCCAAATAATTAACTAACAACTAAAAATAATTGTGATATCAAGACATTAAAGCATTGTTGAAAAACTGTTCTTTACTTTGACACTAACTTTATAATTGCAAGATACATAGAATGAAAGTTATAAGCCGTCGGAAAAGCACCAAAAAGTCATGGACGGTGAGGTTGCACCTTAAACGAGCAGTGCAACAATTTTTGTACTTTGCGCAAGTACCGCTTAAAACGGATCCCTAACGTTAATGACCTATGAAACACGCGTTCGTTTTTCACCCCACGCAGTAGAAGTCCCAGAAAAAAATTAAAGAAAAATGAGCAGCGTTCACCCCCTCAACTCCCAGCCAGAACAAGCGGCCACGTGATCTGGAGCCGATTATAAGCCGCCAATGTAGATCATAGCCACGCGCTGGGGTTGGCAAAGCGCAGGACACGCGCTGAGTTCCAGACATTGTTATGGCTCGGCTGTTGTCGTGGTTGCAGCGATTGGACACGGGTCACAACCCGAATGCTTCTCGCGCTAGCAATTGTCACGAGCTCAAGTCGAGTGCCCACGCAATGCTCGGGTCCAATCCATGAACCGCATTCAAATATCGTCACTTGGGTCTACTGCGATCCCCGAGTTACGTCATCAAATTTTGCAAAGGAGAGATTAAATGAAAATGATCGCTTTTGTCCTTGAAATTACACCGCAACAAAGGAGTTCCTTGGCCAATGGCGTTGCGTGTGAGTATCCTTGAGTCCCAGGTGTGACAGTAAGCTCGTGTAGAGAGAAAAAACATTCCAATTGAATATCGTTGCACAGCTCCTTTAAAGCGGCAATATTGGAGCTTTTAGAACTGCCGCAATGTGACTGTGACCTTTGAAAACGGTCTATTAATCCCAGGATCCCCATGTTCTGCAGCGCGAGCTTTCGCTCAACGAGCTTCTAGCTGGTGTGCGCTAAAGTAACTGAATCCTGGAAAAGTAGCACCAAGCTCCCCGTATGGTTGCCATTTTGGTCCGTGAAATGAACCATTTCTCCTTGAACCCTCCGTTCTTAGCGGGCGAATTTAAATTCGCTGGCGACGGGTAACTTTATACAGACGTCTTTTGTATACCGAGGTTTTGCTAACCAAACACCAGCGAAACAAGCGTACGTCTTCGTACCACAACCACATGCTGTGTCGGTGCTTGGAGGCACTGAAAAAATAAGTTTACTTTTTTGATATACGCAAGAAGAACAATATAATTGTAAGCGATCCGTGGAGATGGTTTAAAGGTTAAAAGGAGTGAACAAAACAGGACGAAAAAGATACGCGTACGACACTCGTACGTGTGTCTTTTTCGTACTGCTTTGTTTGCGCCATTTAACGTTTTAATTGACATGTACCAACTAGCCCAAACAAACAATTTATTGCGTGGAGGGCGTGATTGAGAGTTTGATCATATACGCAGTGTTAAAGACGCTTGTGCTGGCGGGGAACGGTTCCTGTACGATGAAGCTCCATGATCATTTTGGCGCTACTGGTTGAGAACGCCCGTCTCGAAGCTTCGAAGATTTGAATGGGCCGAGATGGCGATTTCAATGACAGAATTCAGTGACTTTAGTGTGCGCCGACTGGACTACCAATCCCTCTAGACTAGAGAGTTTTAGTAGATCGTACGCTGCGGAAAGCGGGCTCAGTGTGCTTGTGCTCAATCCATCATTTGAAGTGACGCCACGAGCTCCAGCCAGCAAAGCAGAGCTTAGCGTATGGTCTATTGAAAGTGGGTAATTTTAGAAGATTACAAGCTAGAGCTCCGCTTTGCTAGCGGGAGATCGTGCCGTCACTTCTAAAGAAGGATTGAGCACCAACACCCTGGGCCCGCTTCCTTCTGCGTGCGGAAATCGTGCCCAGTGTCTCAAGCAGTCTCTAGTGTCTAGTGTTTCTAGCGCTCTCTTGTGTTTCCAGCAGTCTCTAGTGTCTCTAACAGACACTAGAAAGATTTGTAGAGCGTACGCTGCGGAGAGCGGGCGCAGGCGAGATGCTACCATTAGCGCAGCGAAGCTTTAGCACAGGGTCTACTAAAAGTCCCTGCTAGAGTGTTTTAGTAGATCGTATACTGCGGAAAGCGGGCCCAGTGGGCGCGTGCTCAATCCGTGCTTCGGTATATCGGCACGAGCTCCCAGGAGCAAAACGAAGCTCTTTCGTATGGTCTACCATTGGCGACTCCAACAAAACTGACGGCACCTAGCGGCTATAATAGAAAGCCACGGCGGCCGGTTCGTTCTCCCGCCTTCTTGAGCAAATGAGATATTCACAGCGCCTGGTGGTCAAAAGACGCGGCCGTGAGAATGGGTTTAAAAACACGTTATCAAAATCGTTAATACTCCGCTCATCCTTAAGCTAAGACTACCTCCGCCTTCAGCACGTTCTTTCTGCTTTTTCTAATAGAATTGTGAACACGCAGGCACGTACAACAAGTGCCGTTACTAAGGTCAGCGGCACCCGGGTGTGTGAAGTCTTGCGGCGGTGGCACGCCGCAACACCCCATTTCATCCCTTTCAGTACCTAGCTGCACCCCCTTTGCGCTGCCCTC
Source organism: Ixodes scapularis (assembly GCF_016920785.2). Classification (NCBI taxonomy): domain Eukaryota; kingdom Metazoa; phylum Arthropoda; class Arachnida; order Ixodida; family Ixodidae; genus Ixodes; species Ixodes scapularis. Next base: position 89,032,479 of record NW_024609837.1, on the reverse strand, counting down.
GGGGTGGTCCGCCCCATCCCCCCCCTCCCCCCCCCCCCCCTTGTGACGCCACTGAGCGCAACCAAAGCACTGTGGAAGCCAGCAAGCGCGCTGAGGGCGGCGCTTCTATATACTCCGTTCGCCTTTAAAGGGCCCCTGAAAAAAATGAAAGCCGCTTACAACTCCCTGTAACGCCGAATTAGAGCGCAGCTCTTGAGGAGGAGGAGGGAAGGGCACTGGGGGGGGGGGGGTTAAACTAACCAGGGGGGGTCACGTTACCTTGGGGGTCACGTGACCCCCAATGCCGATGATGTCATCACTGACGTCACTGATGACGTCATCAGTGACGATGACGATGCGGGTACCGATGACGTCATTAGTGACGTCACTGATGACTTCACCAGTGATGATGACGATGACGATGCGAATGTCGGTGACGTCATCAGTGACGGCGCTGATGACGTCATCAGTGATGATGACGATGACGATGCGGATGCCGGTGACGACATCAGTGACGTCACTGATGACGTCATCTGTGATGATGACGATGACAATGCGGATGCCGGTGACGTCATCAGTGATGATGACGATGACGATGTGGATGCCGGTGACGTCATCAGTGATGATGACGATGACGATGTGGATGCCGGTGACGTCATCAGTGATGATGACGATGACGTTGTGGATGCCGGTGACGTCATCAGTGATGATGACGATGACGATGCGGATGCCGGTGACGTCATCAGTGATGATGACGATGACGATGTGGATGCCGGTGACGTCATCAGTGATGATGACGATGACGATGTGGATGCCGGTGACGTCATCAGTGATGATGACGATGACGATGCGGATGCCGGTGACGTCATCAGTGATGACGATGACGATGTGGATGCCGGTGACGTCATCAGTGATGATGACGATGACGATGTGGATGCCGGTGACGTCATCAGTGATGATGACGATGACGATGTGGATGCCGGTGACGTCATCAGTGACGATGACGTCATCGGGGGGTCACGCGACATCGGCGGGGGTCACGTGACCTCGAGGAGGGGGCCACGTGACCTCAGGAGAGTCACGTGACTTCGGGGGGTCACGTGACCCCCCACGAGGTCACGTGACCTTGGTGGGGGGCTCGCGCGGTGCATTATGGGACATTTCCCATGATGCACCGCGCGGTTACGCCGACGCCGACGGCGACGGCGACGGCGACGCCGACGGCGACGCCGCTCAAGCCGGAAACGGGCCCCTAAGAGCTGCGCTCTAAAAGTGAAAGCCGTTTACAACTCCCTGTAACGCCGAATTGGAGCGCAGCTCTTGAGGAGGAGGAGGGAAGGGTACTGGGGGGTGGGTCAAGTGACCTCGGGGGGCGGGGGGGTCACGTGACCTTGGGGGTCACGTGACCTTGGGGCGTCACGTGACGTCGGGGGGGGGGGGGGGGTCACGTGACCTGGGGCCACGTGACGATACCGATGACGTCATCAGTAGCGTCACTGATGACGCCATCAGTGATGATGATGACGATGCGGATGCCGGTGACGTCATCAGTGACGTCACTGATGACGTCACCGGCATCCGCATCGTCATCGTCATCATCACTGATGACGATGCGGATGCCGGGGACGTCATCAGTGATGATGACGATGACGATGCGGATGCCGGTGACGTCATCAGTGGCTATGACGTCAACGGGGGGTCACGTGACCTCGGGGGGTATCCCCAGGTCACGTGACCCCAGGGGGGTCACTTGACCTGGGTAACCATCGTGACCCTCGTGAGGGTAACCCTAGTAACCCTTGTGAGGGCAACTCTCGTGACCCTCGTGAGGGTAACTCTCGTGACCCTCGTGAGGGTAACTCTCGTGACCCTCGTGAGGGTAACTCTCATAACCCTCGTGACCATCGTGAGGGTAACCCTCGTGAAGGTTACCCTCACGAGGGTTACTAACCCTCGTAACCCTCGTGAGGGTTACGAGGGTAAGTAACCCTCGTGAGGGTAACTCTCATAACTCTCGTGACCCTCGTGAGGGTAACCCTCGTGAAGGTTACCCTCACGAGGGTTACTGATCCTCGTAACCCTCAAAAGGGTTACCTTCACGAGGGTTACCCTCACGAGGGTTACTAACCCTCGTAAACCTCGTGAGGGTTACAAGGGTAAGTAACCCTCGTGAGGGTTACAAGGGTAAGTAACCCTCGTGAGGGTAACCCTCGTGAAGGTAACCCTTTTGAGGGTAACTAACCCTCGTAACCCTCGTGAGGGTAACAAGGGTAAGTAACCCTCGTGGCCCTCGTGATCCTCGTGAGGGTAACCCTCATGAGATTAACCCTCGTAACCCTCGTAACCCTCACGAGGGTTACGAGGGTTGCGGTTACGCCGACGCCGACGCCGACGGCGACGGCGACGGCGACGCCGCTCAAGCCGGGAACGGGCCCCTAAGAGCTGCGCTCTAAAACAATGCTTTTTAGAGCGCAGCTCTTAGGGGCCCGTTTCCGGCTTGAGCGGCGTCGGCGTCGCCGTCGGCGTCGCCGTCGCCGTCGGCGTTGGCGTCGGCGTCGGCGTAACCGCGCGGTGCATCATGGGAAATGTCCCATAATGCACCGCGCGAGTCCCCCACCGGGGTCACGTGACCGTGGGGGGCACGTGACCCCACCGAGGTCACGTGACCCCCTCCTCGAGGTCACGTGACCCCCTCCTCGAGGTCACGTGACCCCCGCCGATGTCGCGTGACCCCCCGATGACGTCATCGACACTGATGACGTCACCGGTATCCACATCGTCATCATCAGCGATGATGACGATGACGATGCGGATGCCGGTGACGTCATCAGTGATGATGACGATGTGGATGCCGGTGACGTCATCAGTGATGATGACGATGTGGATGCCGGTGACGTCATCAGTGACGATGACGATGTGGATGCCGGTGACGTCATCAGTGGTGATGACGATGACGATGTGGATGCCGGTGACGTCATCAGTGATGATGACGTCATCAGTGATGATGACGATGACGATGCGGATGCCGGTGACGTCATCAGTGATGATGACGATGACGATGTGGATGCCGGTGACGTCATCAGTGATAATGACGATGACGATGTGGATGCCGGTGACGTTACCGAAATCCGCATCGTCATCGTCATCATCACTGATGACGTCATCAGTGACGTCACTGATGTCGTCACCGGCATCCGCATCGTCATCATCACTGATGACGTCGTCAGCGACGTCACTGATGACGTCACCGACAGTCGCATCGTCATCATCACTGGTGAAGTCATCATCACTGATGACGTCACCGGCATCCGCATCGTCATCGTCAGTGATGACATCATCAGTGACGTCAGTGATGACATCATCGGCATTGGGGGTCACGTGACCCCTAAGGTCACGTGACCCCCCAAGGTCACGTGACCCCCCCCCCTGGTTAGTCTAACCCCCCCCCAGCGCCCTTCCCTCCTCCTCCTCAAGAGCTGCGCTCCAATTCGGCGTTACAGGGAGTTGTAAGCGGCTTTCACTTTTTTTAACAGTGTGGTTAAGGGGTGTTCACACGAGGAAGAAATCCCGGGGATTTCTCGCCGGCGTGCGCGCATCACGAGACGAGAAACGCGAGGCTTTTGCACACCGCAAAGCCTGACATTTTCGTCGCGGGATGTGCGTGCCGTGGAGAAATCCCCGGGATTTTCCCCTCGTGTGAATACCACGCGTGTAAAAAAGAAAAAAAAGCTATTTTACACGAAAAAAGAAAAAGAAAACATTTTTTAGAGCAGTATTGACGGCGCGAGACACGATTTAGTCGGCAGTCACCTCCTTTTCCCTTGTTTTCTCTCTCGGTACACTCTCGGCATTTCGGACGCGTGGAGGGCCGGTGGATCGGCTTGGCATTCACAACCGAAATGATCATTCCGGAATGACCCGCGACGTCATGGACATCGCGCGCAGATATGAGAATAAATCGATCGCCATTAAAACTAGTGCAAAAAATGTTTTTTCGCCTAAAATTTTTTTTTGTTACGCGTGTCCCAATCAGACTGTTTAAAAAAGTATTTTTTTTCAGGGGTTCTTTAAAGGGGCACTGACACCCCAAAGCTCGTATTTAGTTTTATTGTCTAGAACGATGCAAGTTGCAGTCATAAACATAAAAAAAACCGCATCGCAAAAAAAAATTTTCCCGCGCGCGCGCGCGCCTTTTTATTTTTGGCGTTTGATTTTCCCGCCTCTCGCCTCCTCGCTTCTTTTGATCGATGACGTCAAGAATTATGAAATTTAGAAGCTTTGTAGGCGACATCTCTATAACATTTAATTACGGCAATCCTAAAACATGTTTTTTAACACAATTGCGAACGCACTACGGCCCTTCTTTTTGAAATAACAAAAATCGGGTGTTCGTTGTGGTGCCGTCTCCTGGATTTGTATCCTCCAACGAAAAACAGGCGACACCGCTCAAAACCGGTCCGCCGCAACGCCGCCGCTCGCTCCTTTCCTCCTCGCTTTGGGTCGCCATGGCAACAGCAGGGAGTGGTGAAAGAAAGTCGACTCTCAGGTCTCCGCAATTTTTGACGTCAAGGCACCGGCGCCGATCGCGCGGGAACTTCGAATTCGGCATTTGGAAATTGTTTTTTTACTTCACAAATACTGAATTCCCAAATTTCAAATTTTGAGGGTAATGTCCCGGCATCGTTTTCAATCGTTTCGGATAATAAAAAAAAATATGATTTTGATGGTTCAGTGCCCCTTTAAGCTGAGACTAGAAGCTCCGCCTTTAGCGCGAGCTCGCTGGCTTCCACAGTGCTTTGGTTGCGCTTGCCTGCGCGTTTAAACTAATGTTAACAGTGGCAGAAAGCTCGCGCTGAAGGCGGAGCTTCTAGTCTCAGCTGAAGGGTGAACGGAGTATAAATACAGTATAAATATGGTATCACGATCAACATGAGTGCGAACACCACTCCGCGTGGCCCACATAAAGCCCCTCTATCCTGGGAAAGTGCAGCCATTCATTGTTATAGAAATGCTCGAGACACGTGCCGCGCGCCACTACTGGGAAGAACATGGCGTGTGAAATCTAGCTCAGTGCTGTGCTGTTCCGCCATGATCTTCAGGAGGGCTGCACGCTGCACGTGTCTCGTCCATCGACGCACCTTGCGCTACTTTTAAAACATGGAGAGGTTTTAGGCCCGCGTAGAGTGTCCTACGGGAGCCAGTGTTGCGCGTCTATTTTCCACGTGTCGGCGCCGCTATTCGCCGAATTCAGCCACGTGAGGAGCAGGATCAACATGCCGTGCAGGAAAGACGGCGCTACGGGGATGAACGCGCAACTCTGGCTCCCGAAGGGAGCCCATAGACGCTTTAAACACGCGCTAGTTTGAGGCGTCATTGCCGACCTTCTCTTGTCTTTGCGAGATGTCGAGCCACTGAAGCGAGAGTTGACCAGCCTCCACAAAGGCCTATGCTGGGGAGCACTACACCGTAGCACCTGAGGTGGAAATAACTTGTCCTGCTGTGGGAACGTTGAAGTGAAGCGAACGGAATAAGAGGAAACAAAAACTGAAGGTCGGTTATGGCGGCGCCCATGCCCGGCTGCTTGAAAGCGTCTATAACAGAAAGTCTAGGCCCGCGGTGCTATTAGTTCCCCCTGGCAAATGCTGTTCAAAGTATGAGTGCTCCTTGCGGTCAAGACATATCGTCTCTAGCGATCGCCGCACCACTCTGCACTTCTGGGTCGTCAGCGCGAACAAAAACGACGACTACGTAGAAGAAACAGACGGAACGTCCTCGTCGTTTTTTGTTTTTTTTTCGCGCTGTTTTCGACAATGAAGGGCATCATCCACGCTCGCACCGCGCTAACTTCTTCCCTGTGCGCATTGGAGGTTCCGGCGTTTGGCTCTCGCATTCGAGAGGGTTGGACGAGTGCAGAGGAGACAAAAACAGCTAGCTTTTGGTTTAATCAGTCCAACCAGAGCTCGGCGTTTGGACTTCAGGCGCGTTCTCGTATCCTCCTCTCTGTCAATTTCTCGGCGCGTTCCTGCTGTCCGTCGGCTGCTACACACGATGCACACACAAGATGGGCTCTGTTATTAGCCATTTTGCGGGGCGCCAGTGTCTTGTCGCACACTTTTCTTAATGGGCAGCACACAACAAAAAATGATAGCCCAATCTGATTCTCATTTGTGATTTCTATAGGTTAGTTTTTGTTGATTCTTGTCCCGAGTAACAAATGCTAAAAAGCAATACGTTCAATCTGATTATCATCCGCGATTATCTGAATTTGTTATTCAGTGTTCGTTGTCAAGGGCAACAAAGTGCCCTGAACCCGACTCGATGTCAACCATTTTGTGCCACCTCGTCAAGGCTAGCTTTTGCAGTGTTGCAACTATTGAAAGCTAGAGCCACTCTAAATGGCAGCGTAGCTGCCAGAGTAGCGACACGACGCAAAATTATCTAGATGCACGACGTCAGATACGCTGATAGTGATCTCCATTTTGGGCCTGGGAGGTTGCCATGGTAACCGTGCTTCTAGCGACGCCGGGCGGCAACCTTTGTAGTCTAGTTGATATCTCCATTGGTTCATTGAAAAGGGGTATAAGACGCTTGGCATCGCGGTACGGCAAGAACCTCTGGAAGAACGGTGCCTGTTTTTTTTTTCTGAAAAGTGAGACGATTTGCATCCCGGGGACTGTCGGGCGACGAGAGCTGCTATGGTATCGTACGTGCACGGATAAGGCGAGTGGTTTTCGGCGCCGCCGGGATGGCGGCCGCTTCGTGGGACGAACGTACCGTCCTAGTACTTTCGGACTTCGCTCCGATGGAACAAAATCCGATTACGCCGGCCACGACAGGACGATTGGCTCGGAACATGACTGCTGCTCGACTGCCCCATAGTGTGCAAGTAGATGTTTAGCATCATACTTCTTCAAGACCCGATCATCCCTTCAAGAGTAGATTTTCTCACCGACTGGTGAGGAGCGACGTCGACGGGGTTCATCTAAGAAGGACGGCATGGTGGTCTCTCGGGAATTGTTGACGCCATCATAAGAGACGGACGCCGGATATGAGGTGTTCTTGCCGACAGGCCAATGGTCGTTCGGAAGTTCACCGGTATTCAAAAAGTCAATATCTTCATCTGGTGTAGCACACATATTCGTGTTAAAGGGGCCACGAAATTATTTTTAAGCTTCTTCTTCCTTACCTGTAATCCTCGACTCAAAAGAGAACTGTGAAATCACTCAGTCGTGACATGCTAGGGCACCAGTGCGATGACCCCAAGCTTTCACCGTGCTTTTTAAGCACACCGTAGAACTTGGCATTCGCAAGTGATGATAAGTTTTGTCAGGACACTCATTGGCCAAGAACTCGAATTCAAATATCCATGGACGAATTGATTGCTGACGAGCGCATACATCCGAGCGACGCAGCTTTCGTGTCCAATGCGTGAGTTGGGGTCGGCTGACGTCATTTTGGCCTTTGTAGGCATTGTAAAGAGGGTATTTAGAACCATACACACATGATGATAACGTCATAGCACACTGACGTTAAGGAGCACAAAACGGGCCCAGCTTCAGAAAATAAATATTACACTCGTAAAAAATAAATACGTCTGTAACTTGTTAATTACAAAGGCAAACACATTTCTGAGCATCTAGGTTTAATAGTATGTGCTAATGCATTGCTATATAGCAGGACGTTTCATATACGTCACTTGAGCAAACGCCATTTTTTCACTTGAAAAACAAACCAAAAAACACTGCGATAAAATGCAAGCTACTGCAACGAAAGAAAGTTATATCAAAATCTTCAGAACCGCCAATTCGTAAAATTGGCGATTAGTAAAAAAAGGTTAAAGATCGCAGGAGTTTCCTCGCTAAAAAATGCTGTGATTATTCAGTAACCCAGGGCTGAAACAATTTCCCCTAGGCCCTACACACGCCGTATACCTTTCGTTATGATTCTCAGAAATTCAGACTTTCAAAGAAAGCTAGAAAAATTCAAAATTTTATCCTAAAAGGTATGTGGAGCGCAAGTTCGTCTGCTTCTTTTGCAGGGGATGTGGTGAAGTCAGAAAGACGCCGAGCTCTAATTGGTTTCTGAATGAAGAATAGTGGGTAGACCTAAAAGCAAGCTGCCTTGAGGCCTATTCTTTATTCAGAACCAATCAGAGCTCAGCGTTCTGACGTCACCACAACCCCTACTAAAAGAAGCAGACAAACTTGCGCTCCGCACCTCGTAAAATCGTTGATTCGTATACTTGGGAGTTGTGTGAATATTTATACAGTGTGTAGTTGGCCAGCCATTTCAAAGTTGCGACGAGTCACTCGCTGTAGATGAGTAATTTAGCCAATGCAGTATAACCGCTAGCCTTGGGTCTATAGGTCTTTAATGTGCATCACGCAGTAGTGATACTGCCGCGCGCAGACTTGCAGAAGGTTCTCGTTTATTCTTGCTGCGAACATAACTTCTATCGTTTCTGTTGTTCTAGAAAGTGCGTGTTCATTCTCGCCCCGAGCGCGCTACGCTCGAACCTTCCCCGCCGAATCTTCGAGATAGTGACTCATTCTAGATAAGAGGCCGCCCGCGATCTTGTCGAGTCAGTTTCACCCCAGCGTTCGACTCTGCTGCTACGCCGACTTCGACGCCCGCGACGCTCTGTTATTATCTTTTGTTCCCTTTTATTTTTGGCACAAGTTCGCCACATTAAACGTTTCTTTATTACTGTTTATTTCTTGTTTATTGGTCACCACCCGTGACAATACACAACCGCAGGCCGGTACGATGCTCATCCAGAGAGAAACGGGCAGGGGTGGAGATTGAACCCAGGTTCCCTGGTTGATTAGTACAAAACGTAAACATCACAGGAGCTTCCTCACTAAAAGTTTGTGATCATGCGGTTACCCGGGGCAAACACAAATTCCCAAGGCCCAACATGCGACGCATAGATTTTGCATCGATTCTCAGACACTCGAACGTTCAAATAAAGCTATGAGAATCCGAAAATCGCATGCTAAAGGCCTTGTCGATCCTCAAACAGATCCGGAAAGCCGAGCACCACTAATACCCCTGTTACACGGGCACACTTAACCGCGGTTAACTCAGCTTAACTGCTGTTACGCGGCACCACTGATACCGCACTATACTCTCAAACAGACATTTCAGAAGAAGTGAAGAGCGCGCGTGCACTGCTTCCATGGATGATCAAGATGCTCAAGCGCACGTTCGCCCATAGCTCTGACTGCATCGCCGCAGAATGTTGTCGGCAAGTATTGTGCGCTAATTGTGGTTTAGCGTAACTGCAGTTAAGTGTGCCCGTGTAACAGGGGTATAAGGTGATATTACTGATGCTGTCACACAGGTACTAATATCCAGAGCGATCTTGCACAGAAAGGGTGTGAAGTATCATTATTTCAGATCTTCACGTTATACCTACGTTAGGAAGCACGAAGAAGCCCTAAATCGTCGGCAAGCTGCGGCACATCACGACTCCGCGCACCGAACAAACTCGCATCCACCAGCTCTGGACGCTGCCATCTTACCGATGACATCACGGCTCTTGAAAGGTCACGTGACGAGTCGTCACTCGGTTGCTAAGGAAACCGAGCCAGCTCAGCTCGTTGCTATGGTACCGCGTGTGACCAATCACGGTGAGAGGCGGCACAGGGAAAAGCGTGGCGCTACTCTGGCAGCTACGCTGCCATATCGAGTGGCTCTATTGAAAGCTAGATGTGCGAGCGCACGAGAATGAGACGCAAAAGAAAGTCACGTGCTCTAGCAGTTGTGCTGCAGCACTGCGGAAGCTACGCTATCCTTAAGAATGTAGTACAAAAAAGGTGACGCCGAGTATGGACGTCGCTAGTTGCTCTGAAATTACCATCCCATCCTTTTTTACAGCGGAGCTGTTAAGGGCTAGGTTCCCCAGGATCGTGTCCGGTATCTCGACACAAACCTGCCTGGACAGCTACCGCCATCTATAAGCGACGCGCCAACCACACAACCAGAATGGTTTCCGCCGTCGCTTGTAGATGGCGGTAACCTTTCCAGCTATCATAGAAGAATGGATAGTTGGGCGGGTTGGTGGGAATTCATCGTAGGAAACAGCGCGAAAAACAAACGACGACGAAGAAGAAGCACACAGTGTATCGAGTACAGCTCTGCTGGTCTTCCTTCTTCACGAGAGTGGAAAGGCTGAACGATTTTTTTACGTTTCCCTGCCATTTGACTACATTCAATTAATATGATATTTATATTTTCCTTAGTTTAGCATCAGAAAAATATCTACTTTTTTAACTGCGCAAAAGAACTGCAGCTTCTGACGGCGATGTTTTCATAGTAATGTTTTAGCGTCCATGCTTTTTTTTATATAATTTACCTTAATGTAGGTTGGTTCCAGGTGACTCACGCAATATATACTACAGGTATAAAGCCTTAGTATTACTGCTCATATATCACACAAAAATAAGTTTTTTTTTCCAGCAGACATGTTGATAGAGCTACCTGTCAACATGACTGCTGAGCAAATAAAGAATATTATTATTAATATTATTAAGTACTTCTGTGAACTGATTGGGTGTGTATTTATCTGCATTAATGTTTGTCTTCCCTTATTTTGTGTTTTTGTCTTCGTGTCGCTTTTCATGCCTTCTCACGCCTCAGTGGTTTCCTCGTGTTTCAACAAAAAAGCTACTGGCTGTTTTGGAACACGCAATAAACAATATTATTATTATTATTATTAATTTTATTTTTATTATATCGTTATTAATATCATTGTTGTTATTTCGTTACGGTGAAAGTATTCGTTTGGATTCCTTGAGGAGAACAACATAATCTCGCCGCATCAATAGGGGTTCGGAGCTAGTCGTTGTACCGCTAATATTCTTGAGACTTTTTCTTACATGATACACTCGTCCCTTGACAAAATCATGTATATTTGCGCCGTCTTTACTGATGTTGCTAAAGCATTCGACACCGTTAACCACACCATCCTTTTTCTCTCGAATCGTTGCCACGTTGTAGCAATAGGTAACGTTCACAGTTCTCATATGTCCTTAAATTCCGGAGCTACACAGGGCTCCATTTTGTCTCCACTATTATTTAACTTCTTTGTAAACGATATTTCAACAGCATTGACTACTTTCAACATATTGCCGCCTGCAGGGCCGAGAAAGCAACGCTCGGTCAAGGCCTTATAGAAAATTCGCGTATATTCGGGCTCCGGCTGTAACTTTCATCCTGATTTCTTGTTCTCGAAAGTGCCAGCTCACCCTCGCCCCAAGCGCGTGGCGCTCGAACCTTCTTTGCCGAACTTTCGACGCACTGTACTGTCGTGAGCAAAAGTCTGGATAACACGGGAGCGCCGACCGAATTGCATCGCCGCGCTCCCTGACGGCGCGGCGCCTGGTGCCGAGACCCGCGCAATGCGCACGCGCGTCCTTTCTTATCTGCTGGCCCACTCGTTCGCTCGCTTCAACGCGATGCGCTCCTGAGCGATTAAATGGGCGCTAGGTGCCGCCCCGAGAACCAAGATTCCGAGAGCCTCGCTCACCGCTCGGGACGAGCTCGCGTGCTCCGTGGGACGCGCCGTTCGCGCATACCTTTCCCGCGACTCGGCGACGCGTTAAAAACTGTCGCTTCCCTCCATTCGTTATCTTTAAGCTTTCCATCCTAAATTTGCCCCGGCTACATTGCAAACAGCTGCTGCTCAATTTTTTTGTGCACGCGTTGTAAAGGGTCAAGAAGTCAAGAAAACAACGAGAAAAAAAACATGGTACTGGCCATAAATTCTCAGCATGGTTGTTCGCGAAATGACCTTAAAATGTTCCGTTTGACAGCAGCTGTGATGACTTGTAACGGAAGTCATAAAATAAAGCGGCTATGCAACAATTTCCGGACAATGGCCAAATAATTATAGGAGTTGTTCTCCGACACTTCTAAAGTAAAGAACAGAAAAGCGATTTCGTCTGTGTGCCCTAATTGTAATTTTAAACAATAGCAAAGCTTCAAGTTTCCGGCACCCCTCAACTCTCTAAATGACGTGCTCAGTGACGTCGACGTGAGGAGGCACCGGTTTCCGTGCACTCTCCCCAAGGATGTTTACTCTTTCTCTCTCTACTGCTCTTCGTGAGGCGTTGAGCTGCAGCGATCCCCGCGTCACCGTCACGGCGCCTTTCCCATGGCAGCCGCGCACGGCTGCACGGGGGGGGGGGGGGGGGGGGGGGAGTATTTCCATTTCTGCTTTGCGATTACACAACAGAATTGCAACATTTTGCAGGAAGGTGATGTTTTTTCAATTCTTTCTGACGCTATCAACAATATAAAAGTTACAAGCCACCCAAACTGAACCAGCGCCTCTTTTTCCTTCCGTTTTGTTTCTTGTTTTTTCTTGGGAGGGGGTTGAATAAATATTTCTTTCTTATTTGGCGTTTTCTTCTTGCTCGTCATTCACCACTTTACCGCGCGTGCATGATCACTCGGAAGGAAGCCCAAGGCTGCCTCGAGTACGGGAATACAAGTTCTACAATTCATTGCGGCTGCATTAACATAAGCGACAGTTTTTAACGCGTCGCCGAGTCGCGGGAAAGATATGCGCGAACGCCGCGTGCCACGGAGCACGCGAGCTCGTCCCGAGCGGTGAGCGAGGCTCTCGGAATCTTGGTTCCCGGGGCGGCACCTAGCGCCCATTTAATCGTTCAGGAGCACATCAAGTTGAAGCGAGCGAACAAGTGGGCCAGCAGATAAGACAGGACGCGCGTGCGCATTGCGCAGGTCTCGGCACCAGGCGCGGCGCCGTCATGGAGCGCGGTGATGCAATTCGGTCGGCGCTCCCGTGTTATCCAGACTTTTGCTCGCGACATATACATAAGCAGCTGCACTGCGACCTTGTCGAGTCAGTCTCGCTCTCACTCTCTGTTACGCTGCCGAATCGCCGCCTGCTTTTCTGCTGCCTCGACGCTCTTAGTTTACTTTTCTTGTTTTGGTTTGGCACAAGTTCGAGGGTTAACCCTTTATTTTTCAGTTCACTGTTCGTCCACTAGTGACTTTCATTCGTGACAATATTGCAATACGTGGGTGACACTCATATTTTCATGGCATCTAACATACCAGCGTCCAGTAGTAATGCTCCAAGGAGATGTAACGAAACTAATGAACTGCTTCTTAGCAAATAAGCTTCATCTAACTGCTTTCGAAATCCATTAAAACACGAAAGTGTGACTTCTCCACTTTTCTTACATAACTCCAGTTGCTCATGAGATAATTGCAAGCCTCTTGAATACGTTGACTCAGTAAAATACGTAGGCCTTCACTTTGACTGTGATCTTTCGTGGAACGCTCATATGTCATATATTCCAACGACTGAGAACTGTCTCTTGTTCGGCTTATCATATATAAGCATTTCTACCATTGCCGCCTAAAAAGAAAATTACGCACGCGTTAGCCTTTAGTATATTCATATACGGTATCACTGTATTTTTTAACTGTCCTCAGTTCTGGCATCAAAGAGTTGATCGTATTTTGAATTTTTGTTTTTCAAAAGTGTCGCATATAACAGACTTTCTATCCCGTGATAACCTCTTTGCCTCGCTCGAGTTACCTTGTTTTCACTCTCTATTTCTGCAAACTGTTATCTAGTGACACTTTTGGGGAAGTGAGTTCAAGGTGTCGTTAAATCCACTTCGTGATCTGAGATCTGCTCCACGTGTTCAAACTTAACGGGTAAGAACTCATTACGGTGAAAGTATTCGTTCATTCTATATCCCAAAAATCTCGAATGAAGTCTCAGATTCTTGGCTTCTGCGTGCTTCAAACAAGACATTAAACAAATTTCTAAGGAGCTCAGTCTCCGACGTGCATAGAGAGTAAACGTTGCTGCTTTTTACTCTTATTTCTTTATTCTTACATTTCCTCGTGTCATTCCTTTTTTTATACGAAAACACCTAAAGTGTTCTCGTTTCATTTTTGTATATGGGCGCAAAAAGTGACAGGGGAATTTATTGCGTGAAACCTGTCATTTCATCTTATGCGTTTTGTTTTTTGCCGGAACACACGCAGAGTGAATTTGCCAGACTTAGCAAGATACATCAGTGTCTTCAATCCGGTCCTTCCTGTGTTTTTTGCCTTTTTGCGTAATTTTGTTTCTGAATGTATGTGCTAGTCAATGTCTTTTTTTAATGATTCATCTCCAAGCTACATAAGACTCGACTACAACAGTAACTCGGACTTCCCGCATGTTCTGTGATGAAACATTGAATTGTGTGTGTGTGTGTGTTTGTTTGTTTGTTCGTGTGTGTGTGTGTGTGTGTGTGTGTGTGTTTTCCTCTGTGCGAATATCCTGTCTACCACAGAAATTGCTGGATCTGGTCCCACAAGCCTCTTCTGCTTTGACCAGACCCGACACTCAAGTGGTTATATTTGCAATGTTGATTCGAAAAATCATTATTATTATCACTAATATTATTATTATTATTAGTAGTAGTAGTAATAGTAGTTGTAGTACTAGTGTTAGTATCATCCGCGTACTCGCCACAAGTATCTTCGAAGCAAGTCTGCCCCATATACCTGTGTGTGCTTCGAAGATGTCTGCAGGGAGCTTTTGCATGACCCAAGTGATAAGACCGTCATACGAGGCAGATACACGCTTGAAACAGAGCCTGCAGACTGCCATTTGTATACTGCACTAAGAGTGTGAACGCCGCAGCCTTACGCCCGCAGCCAGTTTCATCGAACGAAGGCTCATAAATATGTCTTCCCCTTGCCATTCTTCGACATCTCTATCAGCTTTTCGGGACGGGAAGCCGAGGCACTCTGCGGTCGTGTTTCGCTTGTTTTGCCCGGCCACCGTCGTCCGTCTCTTCGACGTCCGGAATTGATCCTACTCCGGAGATGGTACGCGCTCTTCTTCCGGACTGCGGCTTCTTGGGATCGATCCTCTGGGTTCGATTCGCGTTTTCGAGCGCCGCATCTTCCTTGTTGCTTATCCGACGTGTCTCCCAGCCTCCGGTGTTCTTGGTTTCTGCGGTAACGCTTCGTGTTACTTTACGATGGACCCCGGTGGACGGTGCGAGCGGTTCCAAACCAATCCAGCGCCGCGAACCTTTATCACGTGAGCGCTCGCCGCACGCGTCGCTGAGTCTCACTCAAAGGTTACGTGTCTTTCAGACCTTAGATAGACTGATTGTCTGAACTATATTCGCTTTTTGAGTACTGTGCGTTTGTGGTTGCTCATAGGCGGGGTCACACTGCTCATACCTTATGGAAAAAAACAGTCTGCGAACACGAATGACCGTAGTATCCGTGGTTCGAATACAGCGTGCCAAATTTTCAACTTAAACTAATTGCCATGCGGCATTCGAAGCATTGATCTCGCTGTGACTCGCGTTCGAATTTGTATGCAGACTGTCCTTTCTATGAAAGACGTGTGACCCCGGCTTGTCCATTTCATTTTGCGTAATTGCAATGCCATTGCTTTCTTCGGTTGCTCGATACGTAAATCTGCTTCAATTCAGGATGAACTCCAGCGGACGCTACCAACCATTGCAGCTAATCGAACGCTGCGAAAACATCCCCCACGTGACCCCGCACGTTGCTGTACCCCTACCGAAGGTCACGAGACAATGCGGAATACTACAATACTGGACCACTTTCTACTGATTTATTACAATACGCAGCGCATATAAGACAGACACGACAAAAAAGAGACGTACAAGAGACGAGTGCTCGTCTAATATCTATTTATCCTCGTTTTTTTTTTTTTTTTTATGCGCTTCGTTTTGTAGCGAGTCACGCGACACTTACGGCCCGGGGCATGCGATTGTCTGAGATGGCTCGTAGAACCCGCTGCGGTTCATCCTATGGTAAGAGAGAATGCAAGGAAACGAAAGAAAAAAAAAAAAAACGAAGAAAACGGGTTTTGTTTGGTGTGGTCTTCGAGAGGAGCACGAACCACTCTGATGACCGCTCAAAGAAGTAAGCCAGCTGTCGAGGATGCTCTTGTGCTTGAGTAACGATCTTGTGGATGGAGAATCGGCTGAACCTGAGAAACGAAGGGAAACGCCGCAACGGGCGAAGCACCGCCTATCGGAGATGGGGGTCGGAAGGGACAAGAAGGGGAGAAAGAAGGCGTTGAATGCTTTTATTATTTTTTGTGGGACAACTTGTGAATGTAAGGCAAGACAACAGGCCTACCTACCCTCTTGGGAGCCCTTTCGCACACTGCGCTGCTGTCTTTGTTTTTTTATTTGGAGGCGGTTTGGGGGCGGGGGGGGGGGGGGGGGGAGGGGGGTGAATGGTATCAGGCTTCCCAGAAATAGAAACGGTTCTTCGTGCTGTCTAGCAAATTATAATTGGCGCAATGTACAAGGAGGTATTCCAATTTTAACAGATTTACACTTGAAAGCACATTGAACACCAGAAGACAAATGTACAAGGGCCTAGATAGTTCGCGTATGTCATAAAATAGAATTTTGTGACATAGAATTTTGTGATTCTAGTTGCTAGTCACCGCTCTGTTCTATCCGGTGTGTCTCTTCCCTTGATGTCCTTTTACGCTGTGCATTTTTCATCATGTACAAATAGAATTTCACCGAACAAAAATTATATCGCTATAATGAAACCTTCGAACTATTTTTTTTTTTTTTTTTTTTGTTAGGAGCGGTTTTAAAACATGCTTTTACTTCGCAGCCGACGTATCGAAATGAAAGTATGTTTCGGAGTCGGTCCAATTTTATCATGATTATCACAACCTGAATATTGGACTGCAACTTTCCTTTTTTTCAGTGGCCCAGTGTGGTAACTTACCACGGCTCGCAACGAGGTATGTTAATGTTGCAGAACACAGGGATCATGTGTTTAATCCGATATCGCCGCTTGTTAGTTCTGGATGAGCCTCGTACATGCGTGTGGTCCTGTATTCACTACTGCGTAGTGCCTCTTCGAGACCCCAGGCTAGTTCACTCAACAAAATTCTCATTTACAGCGGAGACACCGGACGTGCTCATTAAACTCACTGGATCCTGGGAAAGTAGCACAAGGCTTCCCGTGTGGTTCCCATCTTCGTTCATGGAATAAGCAGTCACTGATTGACCATTCTTGGTGAGCGGAGGACTTGGAACGAAAAAAGTGTACTGAGGTCCACCGTCAAAAACTGTCCCGTTTGCTTCCGGAACGCGCGCAACGACCCAACAGTGCGGCAGCCGTGCATAATCTGTCCTCCAAACAACTGTCTGAAGTCCACGTGAGTCTTTTGTCGAAAGTTCTGCATTTTGCTGTGGTGCCGCCAGGGGTTCCTAAACGGGATATCATTGTAGAGGTCGAAGAACGATTGCGGCATATTCGTGACGTATCCGGCGTCAACTTGGCCCGAAGCCGGATCGTAAGCACTTTGGCAAACGCTAAGAACGTCCGCGCTAACCTGAGTGGAGGGGAACGCGCGGCTTTAGCTGATTTAAAATCAGATACTTCCGTCATAATCCTTGAGGCACATAAGGGAAAGGGCACTGTTCTGTTAGACCGAAGCGATTATAAAGAAAAATGTACAAGATTCTAAGTGACCCTGTAAAATTGAACGTTGATCCTACAGCGCGATCAGAAAGACAACTTGTGGATCATTTGCGCAGGCTTAAGACGAAGGGAAGGCTCGATGAGGTTCTTTATCGCCGCCTTTTTTCGTCCAATGGGTTCACCCCCAAGATCTACGGGCTACCAAGGGTGCACAAGGAAGGCTGTCCTCTACGACCGATTGTTGCGTTTATTGGATCGCCTACCTACGATCGCTCGAAATTTCTGGTAGAGTTGCTGAGGCCGCTGACTGAGGAGAACACGGTGTCTGTTGTGAACTCTCGGGATTTTGTAACAGCTGTACGTAAGCAAGAGCTTGAGGATGGCGACCTAATGGCTTCCTTTGACGTCGCATCTTTGTTCACAAATGTGCCAATTGGGTTGGCTGTTGATGTCGGGGAAAAACGTTCGCACGTTAGGATCCCGCACGCCTTTACTGGTAGAGGATATTGTGATTTTGTTGCGGTTTTGTTTAAACCAGACTTACTTTACTTTCGACAACGTGGTGTACCACCAGTTTGAAGGTTGTCGATGGGAAGCCCGGTGTCCGTTACGGTGGCCAATTTGGAAATAGAGCATGTGGAGAAGTTGGTCATGGACGCATTGCCTTTCCCCTTGAAAATGTACTGCCGTTATGTTGATGACACTTTTGTAATCCTGAAAAAGGTAAACTTGCATGATTTTCACTTGGCGCTGAACAGTATTCATACGGCTATCCAGTTCACGTGTGAAACTGAGAGGGACGGTGTGCTTCCGTTTTTGGACGTATTGGTGCGCCGAGTGGGTGGTGGTGCCGTAGAGACTGAAGTGTACCGTAAACCATGTGACAGCAGAAATGTTTTGTCTTTTGATTCTCATCACCCGGCGGAACACAAGCGCGCCGTGGTACGGACACTGTTGCCGCGTTGCGATGTGTTCTCTTCAAACGATGACCTACGGTCCCAAGAACTGACAAGGATATCCACTTCCTTGGGCAGGCGCAATTATCCAGGATCCTTCATAAGTGACACGCGTAAGCGCGTGCGGCGGTGCAGAGTAGACACTAGAGGCAAAAGGAAGTCCGTAGTGTGTATTCTTTATGTCCGGGAAACCTCAGACTCGATTAGAAGAGCTTTGACCCCTTTGGGCATCCGGACTGTGTTTAAGACTGCGTACACTTTGGCGAACGCGTTTACTAAGCCGAAAGACATTACGCCCACCAACGCCTAGACAGGTGTGGTGTACAAGGTGAACTGTGTCGAGTGCGACGCCACGTACATTGGAGAAACCGGCAGAGGGAGGAGCACTCGGCTTAAAAGGGCCCTGCAATTATGTTTAAGCGTCTACCTTTTTTGCGGTTTCCACGTCTCTTGGGGTTCGGGCAAGCCAGCGGGCACGGAGAGGGTAACTAAATATCAGTGAGTCATATTTTAACCGGACGACGCGGAAACCTCCTCTACCTACGAGGGCGACCCGCGTTGCCGAAAGCGCGCAATATGTGACATCTTTGGTCCTGGGCTTAGTACTGGTCAGAGCTGCTAAAAGCTTTTTTTTTTTAAGTCAAGATACAAAATATAAGTGTCGCGAACCGTTTCAATAATGTATGAAATTAGTTTTTGTTCAGTATTTTAGATCAGAAAAAAAAAATGCAGCTTTTAAAGTACGAAAACAAGAAAAGACCCGTCGACAAACCCGCCACCAAGCGGCAGAAAAAACGGCACATACTAGAAAGGGCTAGTGAGATACTAGTACACCATTTCCGACGAACGGCGAATGTGGAAAGGTCCCGGATGTACGCGGCGGCCCTGCGGTCGTATACCGGCTCGAGGATCCGACCGGTTCCGAGCGTTCCGAATGCTTTCGACACGGGCTTGGCTGGCGATTTGGCCGTTTGGCGGTATGGCAGCGCAAAGTGGCTCCCGTTCTGAACTGATCTTTACCCCGTGTTTGCTGTCGTTTGTGGCCAACGAAGTGTAATGCAAAATTAGGTTTTAACGGCGCAGCAAATGCAATGCGAGCCGCCCTGGCCGCCACCTTCGTACAGCCTATCCAACCAACACGTGCTTTAGTGGCGCCCTCTCGAGCCGTCGACACGGAGTGCGGCAGCCGTGAGCGCTCGCTGTGCTCACTACCCCTCCTCTAGTTCACTGCCACTCAAGCCAGGACCTACGACGTCATGAAGGAGGTTATTTTTTGCCTGTTTTGTAATTCTCATTTGCCTCTAACTTTTAAAATAAAGCAAAATTTGAGAAAAGAAAAGTTTCTTTAAGTTACTACGTTCAGTGCGCCCAGGTTCGGTGCATATTAAAAAAACAGTCAAAAAGTTGTTGCAGGGCCTCTATAAGGAGCACAGAAGGGATGCGGTGAAGGCCACGCACGCCACGAGAAGAAAGTCTGAGCTCGTCGACCACAGCTGGACGACGGGCCATGCGTTCGACTTGGACAATGCGGCGACCTTGGCTCGTGAGCAGCGTTAGGGCCCGAAGAATTTCGTGGAATTGTGGTTTGTCCGCCGGGACCCCAAGGCGTGCAGCACAAACCGGGGCCCCCTACCGAGCGTTTACGGGGACTTGTTAGGTTAGATTCGACTGGTTTTCACTCTCCCCACCACCGGGCCAGTTCAACACAGACGTTTCGCCACCCGGACAGGTGGCGGAACGTCGGTGTTGTTGTTATATATTTTTGTTGTTGTGTTAAGCCAGTATAAAGTTTTTTTCATTATGACTATACCCTGGCTTTTGGAGCATATTTGCATCCATCTAAATTCGCTGGTTATGGGTAGCTTTAAAGAGACGTTTCTTTTTTTTATAGTTGCTATCTACACTCCAGGCGAAGCAAGCGTACATCTTAGTAGCGCTACCTCGTGCCGAGGCGGTGCTTGGAGGCATTAAAATATACGTTTCATGTCTTGAAATACGTAAGAAGAGCAATGTTATTGCGAGAAATTTGTGGAGATTTGCACGATTGCTATGTAGATTGCATGCACAGTGCCAAGGACGCTTATATTGGCAATAAACTCTATCAGCACCATACATGATGCTCCATGGCGATCTTAGCACAACTGGTTCAGCACGACCCTTCCCAAACTTGAAATATCTGAATGGACCGAAATGACGGTTGCCATGGCAACTGAGACCGATGAGCAAATCACGTTACGTGGTTATGTAATCTATAGGTTTGTATTTGTAAGTGCCTGCGCTAGCAGGTTGCTCGTTTTGGGGTTTTATAATTTTTTTTTTTAATTCGGGGGGTAAAAATCGGGTGCTATTTTTCAAGCTGATAATCGGGAGAAATCGTTTTTTTTTTTTTTTGTGTGTGGAAACAATACGAGATTCGGGGTGTTTCTGGTTAAATTTAGAAATGTACTAGGTAATTAAACATGAGGAAAATACATAGAAAGGGAGGACGGACAACGAAGACAAAAAAAAAAAAGAAGAAAACATTCGTTTCTTTTGTTTCTTATTTTTTTTTATTGAAGTTACGTGGCGTGCCGAGGTGAATCCACCGGCACAGCGGGGGGACAGAAATGTCCCTCCGAGGCCCCACAGCTTATTGTCGCTTCCTCAGCCGGCCTCCATAGAATGTCACGGTGAGTTAGGCGCGCTCGTTGGGCGGTTGTTTCAGAGTCGTGTAGCGTCCACAGTGCCGCACGCAGCTTGCGAAATGAACTATAGGTCACCGTTGTCCCGAAATACGGTAGGTAGCATGTGTGCGCCGCAAACTCCGTGAGGTGTAAAAATAAATACGTTGGTTATGTGGTTTTGGATTTTGGGTGAGAAATTGGGTCTAACCCGATTCTTCTAAAACCGGGGTGTAAAAATCGGGTAAAATCGGGTTTTACCCGAAAACAAAGAACCGTACGGATATGGCGCAAGTTTCCCAGCATCCAGTGACTTAAGTGCAGACTGACTTTCCTCCATCTAAACAAAGACGCAACACTGTTATTATTACATGACAACATAGCCCCGTGCTAGTTGTAATTTTGTGTCATGCCAAGTGTCTTCTTGCCAAAGAAAATGAATATTCTCGTGCGAAATGTCTGCTGCCAATAGTACTTGCTCAGCAGCAAGACCACCGCACTGGCCACTGATGGAACGTGAGAACGTCAGTGCAAGCCAGGCGATGCATATGGTAGATAAAATTGATTACATTTTACACGCTACTTCTAAATGCTATACACAGCCCGGAGCCAGACGCAACCCCTTCAGCACCCCTTCAAACTTCTCACAAAGGGAATGAGTCTTCGCTGTCCAACTTCACAATCCTCCGTTCTCGTTATTTCTGCCCGCGCGGGGAGAGACAAAAACGTGTCCCGGATCAATGTGTGCATGCCCCAGAGAGCGCGTCATCGCGCGCCTCTGAGCCGTGAAATATGGCGGTGCCCGCGGCACCTCATTAATCAACACTCCTAACCACACACATACGTCTGTGCGTATAAAAGTCCCCGAGGAGGGAGCGAATGTGCATTTGTGCTCGACTGCTGGATAGGTTTTTATTTGATTTCGACAACTGTTTCGGCATTCGGTCTAGTGCAAATCGTTGAGTAAGGAGTTGGCGTTATGGTGTCCGTGACTCGCTTTGCTATTCGGAGTATATCTGTGTGCGTTGATACCAGGCTAGACAGATATGGCGGTTTTCGGGACTGGAGTCGACAATGGGATTTTACCGAGTTGCGAAATTCGCTGAGTTGCTGAGTTGCGAAACCGAAGTACCGCACCTAAAAAAATTGCGCGACGATCACACAATGTGATGCATGTAGACAGCGCCAGCTTTGCTGCTTATACGACTATATGACGATCACGATCGATTGATATTTGCGCCGATCGTGCGTCGTGCGGTGATCTGATATTGAAACGACGTTGCGTTGACTTAGCGTCCATGCGTTGTTCAGGAATAAACGATTTTAAGGTCGTGATGCGTTTTTCTACCAAATTTAGTGGGGAAACTGAACTGCAGCACAGGTCATGTGACGTCATTTTTCCCGCTAAATTTAGCGGGGAAACCTTTACACTCACGCCGTCGAAGAGCCGGGTAACCGGCCAGTAAAAGCTAACGCTGTAAAATTATCCCTAGATTTCTGCTCGATGACGTGGAAAAACTGCTAGGTTGTCGCCGGCCGCGATTCTGGCGGTGGCACAGCAGCGGTGGTGGACCTTGCACACGACTGTTTCGCTGCCGGTAAATCTCCAGCTCGACAGTCCACGGAAGCTTCGGCTGCTAGGAGTTGGGAAGTTGAGAGCCCAGGTTAAAGACGGCGTCCGTCTTAAACCACGGGGGTCGTTTGCAATTTATTTGGGGGCGCGTCCTGCTGAGATGGGTCGCTAGTGCGCAGGCGCCGCGTCGTCGCGCTTCGAGGAGGAAAGCAGCCGGAAATTTGGAGACACTTGCAGATGACGCTTTCGTCACCTGCTCGCAGCTCATATTGGTAACGCGCTCCATAAACCACGTGACAACGATAGAGCAGTTGGAAACTTTCTTTCAACTCATCTTTCTATTGGGACGCTGCAACAACAGCGACACTCCCGTTCGCATCCTGTAGATTTTTCTTCCAGGGATTTCTACTCCCGGCCACGAGGATTGCGATCTCCTAAGCATGACAGGGCGGCTTCTGTGTCGTCATTCGTTTCCACTCCGGAACCACTTTCGATCTATGGGCAGGCTAGGACGCCAGACACGGCAGTCGAAGTCACGTTCCAGGCATCGTAGTAGAACTAATTTCGTATTCCTGGATAAGTCCTGGAGTTGGCGGCCGCGTGTCTTTGCACTTCCTTCGCTTTATTTTTGGGAGATCTGTCTTTTTGAACCTTAGAGGGAGCTCTTTTTAGTCTAAATCGGTCCACGTTTGATCCAGGGACAGGGATGAAAAGGAGGTTGCGTTTCTCTCCAAGAAACGGACCATCTACTTTCGTCCGTCCTTACGCCAGTTCCTTTTCAGCGCGCATAAAGCTTCCAGATTCGCGCCTGCCCAACATATTTCTATTTCTTTGGCGCCGACGCCACCACCGCGAGAGAAAAGGTATTTGGGGAGGCTCGGGAGCTGTGGCTGAGTCCATTCAGCCCAATCCCCGCCGGAATGCAAATATCTAAACTCTTTCCCTTTATTCCCCCGCCCTTCCGATTCCCTTTGCAGACATATCGTGCTCGTTCGAATTCCAGGGGAGGCCGCCGTGGAATTCCTAAAGGAAAAAACTCAATTTCTCTCTCGATGGCTTTCTCTCCATACCATTCAGACGAATATCGTCATCTTCCTAGACCACACTGCTTACCTTTTTTCTTCCTACTTTTTTTGGAGGAGGTTAGGAAGTACCTACGATCGTTGGCCACGTCTAGTGGAGAAGACCTATTGCAGGCTAAAACGAATGTCTTTGACGACACTCTCTTTCTCTCTGACTCTCTCCGCTCCATTCAGATGAATACCGTCATCGTCTTATACTGCATTGCTTGTTTTTTATTCACATTTTGGAGGCGATTTGGAAGTCCCTCCGATCGTCGGTGACGTTAATAGGAGAATACTTAGAACGCACAAAAACGGATGTCTTTAACGTCGTGCTCTCTTCCTCTCTCTCTCTCTCTCTCTCTCTTGGACTTTCTCCCCATGCAATTCAGTGGAATACCTTCATCGTCCTATACAGCGTTATATGTCTTCCTTTTAATTTTCACAAAGAATAATTATCTCCCTACCATTTCTAATCACTTTGATTGAAGACGTATCATATGCATGAACACTTTTTTGTAATATCTGGCGCTGATAGATGCATGTTGGAATTGCGCAAGCTTGAAGAAATGTTGGATTGTGAACGTCGTTGTCAGGTAAATAACTAGCTGTCGATCTTGTAGATATTTATAATCCGTAGTTTACACCAAAAGTTGTGTGCCAAAAAGCACGCTGGGTACTGTGGAATGCATAAAATCCATAACTCGGAAAAAAAAAAAAAACTTTCAAAACCATTGCTCGGATAGCAAACCTTAACTTGCGTCACGTTAGCAACATGGGTTTGTGTATAACGTTAACGATAGCTAAAATAATTACGCACACGTTCATTCCATCAAATGCAATTAGATGCTGAAGCTTTACAGGAAAGTCATTAGTGAAAACAATAGTTCAATCTCTCCAGCCAGTTTGACTACGCCACCGCTGCCGCGGTGCATCGAGGAAACTTTAGTTTTTTTTTTGCACGCGCGACAACCCCGCGGGAGCTCTACGCGTGCAGAGTACGAGACAACACGAGCCCGCTCGTGTACTCCCGGCTGCCTCCTATGAACTAAAGTTATGGCGGCGTCACGCGTGCTCTGAACGTTTAGTGAGATCGTTCTATTAGGTAAGAAAAAAAGGTATGGTTATAAAATGGTTGTAATATGCGGTGCGCACATCGAAGACGAAGTCAAGGACGGCGTCTAGGACGACCCATTGAACGACCTCAAGAACGATGTCTAGGGTGAACTCTGGGACGATCTCTAGGACGACGTCGAGGACGTCAAGTACGGCTTCTAAGACGACGTCAAGGAGACCTTCTAGGACGAAGTCGAGGACGACGTCAAGGACGACGTTTAGGATGACGTCTAGGATGACGACCTAGAGGACGACGTCAAACACGATGTCCATGACTACATCTAGGCGACCTCATAAACGACCTCTTGGACTATGTCAAGGACGGCGTCAAAGATGCCAGGTCCTGTCAGCCCGAGCTACCGGCGCTTACGAGCTTACGTGACCGGCGCTTACGTGAGCGGAGCTTATGCAACAGGTGCTTACGTGACCTTGATTACGTGACCTTGCGCTCCAGCCAAGAGAGCATTACGTGACCATGATTGCGTGGCCTTGAGGACATGACCAAGTGGACATGACTTTGAGGACGAGGACATGACCTTGAGCTTGGTTGGGCCTATGGAGCCACCTCATCAAGAGGGTGCACGGTACCCATTTCCCTTCCATTTTGAAGATTCGTGGAGAATAGCTCAATGATTCCTACTCTAACTTTCCACCAAGATATGCTACGTTGCAGAAGAGTTGGAAGTTGGGTGAGTTCGTCTGATGACATCGTGAACAGAACAGCGCACAAAAAAGACAAGGACAGAGATTCACCACTTGTGTGCTGTGCTTGTTCTTTATCTCTGTACTTTTCTTTTTGTGCGCTGTTCTGTTCCCCATGAAATATGCTACGTTGTTACGAATGAGTGAATTAAAGAACTTTTTTGGCAACAGCTCATAGTCCAGTTCGTTTTGTGGCTGGTTTTGCCACTCTTTAATACTAGTTGCCGTTTGAGTAGGACGAGTGTCTGTTTTGCCTTCCGTCAGTCTTCCTGCCGTTGGCGCCAAGCCGAAGACGTGATCGACGTAATTTTGAAATTGCTTCCAAAGGAGGTCTGCAAGTCCGGCGGTGGTGCGTCCCAGCTCCCCTATGCGTACGGCAAGTCGGACGGTAGCTGTGTCCATTTGAGGATATGTGGCGAGTTTTGTGCTCTCAGGCATTCCCAGTACATGTGCCTGTTGTCCGGAGGATGTGTGTCACATACATGGCATTTGGGGCTTTTGGGTCATGTCGCAGGCAAGTGGATTTGTTCGGGCTTTTCTAATGTACGTGGCTTGTGTGCGTGACGCGCTGTATGGTGGGTTGGCGAATTTGCGTTGCTCCTCTATTATCTCTTTAAGGTAAGCCCTGCTTTATTTCCCGTGTTCTGCTCCTTCTTCTCGGGTCATGTAGGTCTCCGGCCAGTTGATCGGGACGCTCGGTTCTGCCCTGCCATGAGGCAGGGCCTGGGCCCTTTCGTTCGCTTAAAGTTTCTGGTGACCCGGTACCCACTCGATGTAGATTCTTAGGTTGGGGGATTTAACATCTTTTGGGTAAAGAGTCCTAAGACGTGCTCGGGTAGGTCGTTTGTGGCGTATGCCCTGACCGCGTTCTGGCTCTCCGTTCTGGCTCTCCGTTCTGACTGTAATATCATTTGTTTTATGTGCGTGGAATGTTTCGGCCTCGGCGATCGCATGTATTTCGGCTGCCATCGCTAACGGGACGTTGGCGTGACCACTGACCACGTGGCGTTTGGGTCCCACCAATGCAGTAGTGTCATTTCCTGACATGAAGCACGGCGTTCGTGTAGTAGATCTCGTGGCCAGCTTTTTAGGTCTGTTGCTCTGTTCTTTCTTTTTTTTTAATCTTTTTCCGGGATCATGTGCTTGGGAAAAGGACGCACCGTAGTTCGTGATATGGATTCATAACATGGTGCTGGAGTGGTTATCTCTGAGAGCTATTCGGTTGCGTATCCCAAACTGCTGAGGATTCTTCTAATCTGTTGGGATGTGGTTAGTCTGGGTCTCTTCGCCTCTCGTTGGATGTCGGAGTTTTCTTTTAGACTGTTGTGGAGTGTTGTAGCATTCTAGAGTTCGGTTGCTGCGTACTTGTGAGTTCCCAGCTCTAATCTGTGACATTTTCTCCGCACTCTTTTTATTTTTCACTTTATTTTTTTGTTTGAGTTAGTTTTGTGTATGGATATGCATACATGAAGCTGGAGCTAATGCACAATATTGTCGGTGGAAGAATAAAAGTTCAGTGAAAGCTCTCCAACCCCTTTCCACTTTAGCAGGGGGAACTCTGGAGAGAAGGTTGCCTCCTCTCTAGCTTTCGCTTTGCTGAAGTGGAAAGAAGTGGGAGGAGTTTCCCTCGAAATCTTAACAGGTCAAGGACAACAGCTTTCGGATTATTTTCGCCGTCGCTAAGAAAATTAATTACGAAGTGCTCCAAAGTTCACTTTAAAGTTGTTGTTGTTGTTGTTTCTTCAAAAAACAACAACAACGTTATCTTTTTTTTTTTATTACGAAGCGTGCAAGACGTTTTATTTCTGAAGATACTATTTTCCTCCAACTTTGCGGCCTTTAGCCCCTTGGCAGTGAACAGGAAGCCCCTCGGTCGGCTACTCGTCAGCTGGACTGGTGGTTACAAAGGGCAACATTGCGCAGGTCATGCCACGGAACGATTGGACCGAAGCGCTGTGTCGGAGTTCGCCGGAGCAGTGAAAAGTTCGAGCGCGAGATTGGGTTCAACGATCGCTGCCGCCGGCTTTCTCCGAGCTGGCAGAAGTTGGCGAAGGATGGCGCTACCTGTCCAAACGCGCTCGATTTCCCGGCCGCGTATTCGGAAAAGCTTGCGGAGTAAAGGTCCGTTCACACACTGGCTACTCCTTATACCCTTGTGTCTAAAGAATTCTTAAAATATTTTAGGTCGAGAGAACGCGCTGGCACACTGGCGCCATCTGTCTGGTGACCCTGAAACTGCATTTCTCTAGACTAAAGGTTTTACGTTATTTGCGATGTGAAACGTGCGTACTACCTATGAAAAATGGTCGTTTATAACATTAACAAAAATGTATCAACCCCACCCCCCCTCTCAAGAAAAAAATAATAAGGCGCGAATATTAGTAAATATACGGGACCGCCACGTGTTCCCCTGCTAGCCGACAGGTGTCGCTTTGTTCCCCCACCATAAGAGATTTTAAGAGGTTTTGAAGGCTCGTTCTCACGCTTCGCAACCGACTACGACTCAGTGAGACAAGACCGGTTTTTTTTATCATCTTGCGATGGCGTAGAACCAGATGCGCTGCTGCGAAACAGGTCCTAATCCGTCGCAAAAGGCTTACTGCTCTTGTCTCAGCCGGTCCTACTCGGTTGCAAGTGTGTGAAGAGCCTTAAAGGGGGGGGGGGGGGGGGGGGAGGGGTGCAACGATTTCCGGACTTCGGTCAAAAATTTCTGGAAGTTGTTCTCTTACACTTCTGAAGTGAAGGAAAGAAAACCGATTTCGCCTGCGTGTCCTAGTTGCAGTGCAAATATCTAAAAAATAATATATATATATATATATATATATATATATATATATATATATATATATATATATATATATATATATATATATATATATATATATATATATATGTATTGGCGTTTTTGGCTCCTCTCGAGTCTCAACTCACTCCTAGTGTCCTAGAAGTGGGATCAGGGTTACGCCTGATCCCCCTCCTAGTGACATTATTCGGCGTGCCGTGTAGCTTCCCGCGTGCTCTCTCGGAGGACGCTTCCTCTCCCTCTCTCTGCTGAAATTAACTTGCGTTACGCTGCAGCTTAGAGCCGAGCGAGGTCACGTAATCTTTTTGCCGTAGTTCCTTCGGCTGCCACTCGCGGCTACAGGTGGGGGAAAAAGCTGGAGTTTTGCTTTGCGATTATGCAGCGGAATCCCGACATTTCTTTTTTAATAAAGAAGACGTTTTCTGTATTCTCCGGGACGCGATAAACAACGTAAAAAGGACGAGATCCCAATTCTTTTATTCTTAAAATCGTTGCACCGCCTCTTTAAAGCGCCGTTCACACATACGCAACCAAGCAAGCCCGAGAGAGACCAGACCGGGATTTAAGCCTCTTGCGACGTCTTAGGACCGGATGCGCTGCAGCGGAGCTGGTCCTAAGACGTCGCAAGAGGCTTAACAACCGGTCCGGTCTTTCTCGGTCTTACTCGGTTGCATATGTGTGAACGGCGCTAAAAGCACACGCGCGCACGAACACGCGTCAGCGACTCACGCGCTAGACTTTAGCCGCCTCCCAGATGTTCTTACGCTTGTCGGATAAGCCAACCTAGCAGCCGGCTAAAGGCTAGCGCGTGATTAATTGAGGAGTGTTTACCTAAGCCTTGGGCTCCCCGTGCTCTTTCTCTGCCCCCCCCCTCCCTCCCTTCCCCCCCCCCCCCCCCCCGTAAACCAGGCGATATGACCTCCAAGGAAACGGTCCACTCAGTGTCGACATTAGCCTGTTGATTTAATCCCCAAGCTTTCCAAATACCCTGCCCGGTCGATATAAATATTTACAAGTGCGGCCAATGGGCGCGGCCATATTGCTTTGTAGAGCGTCTGAGAGTAGAGCTACGCTGCCTGGATCGCGTCTTCGACTGGTGTGTTTAGCGTCCTATCCCACCCATACATCAAAAATGGTCCCAATGTGGCAAAAAATGACGTCACAGAAGCCGGAGTGTCATGCTGTTGCCTGTCGCGATCCTGGTGGTTGGCCGTAGAAATGCTGGCGAAAAGCACGAGTGAACGCGAGTGTCGCTGTCGTCAGGGCGTCCCTAGGCGTCCCAGGCGTCCCAACTTCCGGCTGCTCTAGCTTCCGTGAACTGTCACAGTGGAGAGCGACCTGCAGCAGAACAGGCATCTGCCATATTTACCACAGCTATTGGAACGCCACCAGGTTCGCGACCGGAGACAGCATGACACTTCTATGACGTCACCAGGCGGAAATCGAGGGACCACTTTTCTGGACCCGGTAAACACACAAGTAGGAGACGCGTTCCAGGCACCATAGTACAGCCTTGCAGAAGCGAACCCAGCGTTGCCAGACTGGCTCCCAGGCAAAATATTTCTATCCATGATGGCCAGACAATCTTTTCTGTTTTAACCTGGCTACTAGCAAACGTTTTTAGGGAGTATTCACTGGCGGCCACAGCTGAATCCGCAGCTGATAAGGGAGTGCTGACGACGAGCTTCCATAATTCCTTTGAAGCGTGCATTCTACGCCATACAAAATGCCGGCCTTAGCCGCTCATAAATTTGAGCTCGTTCCTGAGCTTATTTTTAAGAAGAGAGGGTAAAGCAACATTGCCGAACCACTGCAAAAATTTTCTGGTGAACATCTTGCTTGGCAAGTGTCACACTAGACCTAAATACCCTGAATATGAAGCGTGCTCCGAAGGACGATGGAACCTCCTCGGAGGAAACCTGTTTGTCAAACCGAGGAGGGTTCAGGTACGAAGGATACACTGTAAAAACAATACCGTCAAATTACTGGAATTGCCAGTTAAGTTTTGATGCCGGTACGATTTCCGTTGTGTTGCATCACGGTCACAGCATTAACTAGGTATTACGCGCATGAAGGACTTCCGTCATCACGCATAACATGCAGCTCAGTGATTGAGAGTTACAGCTTTCTGCCGCTGCAAGTTACAGACAACACGTAAACTAATTTTTTAAAGCGGGAAGAATTCAAATTAAATATCTAGTGCCCAGGGAATGTGACTAGGCAGTGGGCCCAAGTTACTTTCTGGAGTGAATGCCAGCTGTGCGTCTGAGAGATTAGCAGCTGCTTAAACACTGTGTTGAAAATTTCAAGGAAGTGCACACAAGATACAGTATTAAGTAAAACATGTTCATACCTTTATTCTTAAGAAATAATTAGGGAGTCATGTCCAGCTTTCATGTGGAAGGCAACCTCTAATTTCCTGAGCAATGAATTCTATGTGAAGAATTACCAGAACCTGAAAAACAAAACAAAAAATGTGGAATGTGGTTAGGTCTTGAACAGAATGTGATGACAGAATAAACTACCCGATTTCCGCAAACTATGAGTTACATGTAAGCGCATTGAAGGAGCCTCAGCTGAACTCTGTCGGGCACTAAGCAGTGAAACCAAGTTGCGACTTATGATATGAAACCATTTTAACGAGGGAAGTTTGAAAAATGCCTTTGAAGACAGAATTGCCGCGCTCAATGAGTAACTTCAAGCCTGTTGTCAGGAGTTAACTTCGGAAGTTACTGCCAACTGTGCCTCCCAAACATAATTAAACACTGTGTTAGTAGGGTTGTGCGAACAATCGGAATTTCGAGCAGTAGTTTTGAATTCTACACAATTCTATATTCGCTTTGAGAAGAACTGCGCAATTCGTGTTTTTCGCAGTGTTGGTTGCGGTGGGCTAGTCCCATTGAGTGCGCTTCTTACCGAGCACCGTTGCACTGTGGAGAAGCAATACCCGCGGAAGCGAGCTCCGTGTGTGTCGCTTCGCTGCATTACATCAATGCTCGGTAAGAAGCGCACTCGACAGGATAACCCCCCACTATAAACACTAGGGAAAGTACAAATATCGCAATTGCGTGATTGGAAGAAAAGCATAGTACATTGAAGGTGGGATGGTGCACGCGTGCCGGCTGTATTTGAAAATAAATGGAAACTTTGTGAATGTGTATATCTACTTCGTCGTAAAAGTTTCAAAATTAAACTGACTGTTATGCAAGAGTATAGTATATTAGGCAGATATGCCCTTACAACCTGCGTTCCTCATGCGCGATTGATTCTTTTAGAGCGCAGCTCTTAGGCGCCCGTTTCCGGCTTGAGCGGCGTCGGCGTAATCGCGCGTTGCACAATGGGAAGTTTCCCATAATGACGTCACGGGGGTTACCCTCGTGACGGTTACTCTCACGAGGGTTACGAGGGTTATCCTCACGAGGGTTCCGAGCGTTAGCCTCAAAAGTGTTACCCTCACGAGTGTCACACTCACGAGGGTCACCCTCACAAGGGTTACGAGGGCAATGAGAGTTACCCTCCCGAGGGTCACGAGGGTTACCCTCACGAAGGTCACCCCCCTGAGGTCACGTGACCTCAGGGAGTCACCTATCCTTCAGTATCCTTCCATCCTATCCCTCAGAACCCTTCCATCCACCTCCTCAAGAGCTGCGCTTCAATCCGGCGTTACAGGGAATTGCAAACGGCTTTCATTTTTTAACTCAAATTAAAGAAAGATTATTTATATAGCAAGATTTGTAAATTCACTCAATTGGGCACCTCTATAGGATTCATTTTATGTCAAATCCATCGTTTACTTGCCATTCCAAGACATCAAAACTTCTGAAGTCACAGTTCATAAATATAGATAGAATATACTTGGCTTATAAGCGAGTGGAACCTTCACGAGTTAAACTGGGTTTTCGTCTAAGCATTATGCAGTGATAGTAAAAAGTGTGGAAAAACTATTTGATATTCAACTCTAAAAGATTCGACCAACACCTCTATTCGCTTCGAACTCAAAATCTACTATTCGCTAAAGACTACGTTGTAGTAAAAAGATTTCATGCAAGTGCACGTAAGATGCAGTACGAAGTGAAGCATGTTCATACCTTCATTTTTGAGAAATAATTATTAGTGGGCCACGTCCAGCTTTCATGTGGAAGGCAACCCAACTTCCACAGAAATCAAGTCCACATGAAGAACTACAAAACCTGGCAAAATGTGGAATGTGATTAGGTTATGAACAGAATGCGATGACGGAATATACCTCCCAATTTCTACAAACTACGAGTTATGTGTAAGCACATTGCAGGAGCCTCATCTTAACTCTGGCGGGCACTAAACAGTGAAACCACCTTGTGACTTATGATACGAAACCATTTTAACGAGGGAAGTTTGAAAAATGCCTTAGAAGCCGGAATTGCCGCGTCCAATGAGTTTCTTCAAGCCTGTTGTCACGAGTTAATTTCAAAAGTTTCTGCCAACTGTGCCTTCTAGAGATAATTAAACACCGTGTTAGTAAGAAATTTCAAGCAAGTGCACATAAGCTGCAGTACGAAGTAAAACATGTTGATACCTTTATTCGTGAAATAATTACTGGGCCACGTCCAGCTTTCAGGTGGAAAGCAATCTCTAACTTCCCGAGCAACCAAGTTCATATGGAGAACTACAGAGCCTGGAAAACAAAACAAAACAAAATGTGGTATGTGATTAGGTTCTGAACAGAATGTGATGACAGAACGAACCTCCCAATTGCTGCAACCATGACTTACATATAAGCAGTGCTTGAGGTTTCCCACAAGTTGAGGGGGGTCCCTACAAGAAAGGGGGAGGGCGGGGGGGGGGGGGGGGTTCTGACGAAATGTATTAGATGCACGTAAAATAAAACCCACTGCTGACTCTGTCCTTGCCGTCGCTGCAATCCTCAAATTGCTAATCCCCAAATGTCACATCCCTGAAAACAAGCAATTTTATTGCAAGATATGATTTTGATTTCATTAATGCTGGGGCTGCAGAGGAGGGTCTCAGACCATCCGCTAAAATCAGTGGAGAGTTCGAGACCCCCTGAGACCACCCAGACTTTATGTTCCGCAGATAAGTGCAGTGCAGGAACCTCAGCTTAATTCTAGCAGACTCTAGACAGTGAAACCAACTTGTGACTTATGCTAAGAAACCATTTTAGCAAGGGAAGTTTGCAAAATGCCTTCGAAGGTGGAGTTGCCGCATTCAATGAGTTTCTTGAAGCCTGCTGTCACAAGTTAATTTCAGACGTTACTGCCAAGTGCAGCTCCCATAGATAAACAGGTGCTTGGACACTGTGTTAGTAAGACATTTCAAGGAAGGGCATACAATATGCAGTAGGGAGTAAAACACGTGCATACCTTTATTCTTGAGCATTAATTAGTGGGTCACGTCCAGCTTTCATGTGGAAGGCAATCTTCATAACCTCCACAGCAATCAAGTCCATATGAACAACTACAGAACCTGGAAAAAAATGTGGAATGTGGTTAGGTTTTGAATAAAATGCGATGACAAACTAAACCTTCCGATATCTGCAAACTATGAGTTACATGTAAGTGCATTGCAGGTGCCAGTGTGATTTAAGAAAGCTGTATACCCAAATGAAATTACTTGAAAGGGGCATGGACACAGAAATTAGGCAAGTTAGAGTATTTGTTACATGACAGCACCATAGGTTATTGGACATACATGAAACATTCCAGAATATTTAAAACTCCAAGAATTACAAAATTTGTTTTTTAATGTTCGTTGTTTATATCTGGTGACCAGGATACCTTGACACAACACCTACTGTGGCGACGGCAGCTCGTCCATAAACCACGTTACTCTGATTGAGACTTTGAACGCGCTCTCTTTCGTTGTTCTCCGCCCGCGTTCGCCACGCCACGCATGTCCGTTACTCAGGCTCTGTACCTGTTTCTTCCTCTGCCGTCTCCCTCCAAAAGTGACGTTGAATTCTAAGGAGCAAGCTGTGCCTGATATTCCAACTGCCCAAAACTTGGGAGGGAAAAGTGGGGTAAAGGAGCACGTAGGGGCGAGGGACGCCTGGGCGCCTTCTGATCCACGCCAGGAAGCGCATACAAGAGATCAACGACTGGCACCGCCTCGCCGCTTGGGACTGACTAGGGACACTAAAGAGACAAGGCAGATGTCGTCACCGACGCCTGAAAACATGGCTGGCTCGCTGAATAGGTGGATCCGAGAGTCCCGCAACCAATTAGAATATTTGTGTGAAACGAATTTGTTCTTTGATAAACAAATCTAGCAGTTTTATAGCAACATGTAATGGGCTTCAGTAACACAATTAGATCTTATTTTTTCTATTCCTGAAAAGTCTAGAACCAGTTGAATGCTAAAACAATTTTTACAGCTGTTTATGTTTTACACACGCGAAATTAATGCTTAATCTATTTAGCATGTTGTTATTGCAGCTACGAATTCTTGTTCCCCCCCCCCCCCCCCATAATGCATTCTACGAGAATGCCCTTGAGGGTAATGAACTTAAACTGAAGTATATCCCATGAAACATAGTGTGGATTTTTATGGTGTTTCAACAGCCAAAACAGAGCCACAAGTGATCCTACTCGTCAATATAATTAGGATAAAATCCATGGTGACTAAAATTGTAGTTTGACTTGTTGGTACATCACAAAGGAAACAGAAAAAACAGGTACTGACAGAAGTGACTCGGGAAACAAAAGGTTCACACTCAGTGGAGGTTTGCTACCAGGAATTAAAAATAAAACACAAAACATAGAAGATAACATAAATCATATGGCACCACCTGCTTCACATGAATATCGGTTTGTGTACTGATCAAAGAAGGGAAGCGAAAAAAAAAAGTTGGAAGAAGAGACACCTCTATGTACTTTGTGTGGTGGGAACAACATATGACCCGCTTTTGCATAGCCCATGCAGGTCAAGCAAAGCCCTATATCAAAGACAGCCCTTGGTGTCGTGTGAACATTTGGCAGTACAGTTACCAGATGCAATTGCATGACAGAGCTCAATAAGATCAGATTACTGCAGGCTATCAGGATAGAATCACAAGGGAATGTGGAAGCTGGTGAAATTTCGGCTCGTCACAACGAGAACTGCTTCCTCAACCGGTCCATGTCTTTGTTAAAAAAAGGGTCTTGATTAGCTTCAACCAATAAACAAAAGCAAGCATGCTCAACATTCAGATGAGGTAGGTGGCACAGGTACTTGTTGTGTAGTACGTACCATAGAAATAAACCAGAGATGCAAATGGTGAACTGTGAGCTTATAAATAATCTGTCACTTCCGTAATTTTTGTTTTCTTTTTGAAAATCAAATTATTTACAATCTTTCTTATCTGAGCCACTTATATACAATTGAAAATGCAGGGAATCAGATTTGTAGACATATGGAGAAAAGCTATTTCCCTTGTACCGAACCATACTCCAAGTACACATCTTGGCTAATAGAGTAGCCTACAACTGAAATAAAGTAGTGCTGTATCCTGCATGCCAAAAGGTGTACAAGGGCGCTTGCCCAGTGAGATGCAGATGGGCGCTGTGGGAAGCTGTTCGAGTTCAACATTGGAGATGCGTGTTGCATTCTAAAAGTAAACAATGATGCAGTTGAACTCCAAAACATATCATTATCTGAGAATGTTTCAAAGGCAAGAACGCACAAGTGGCTAATGTTTCCATGCATTAACAGACAAAATGTAATCACCAGTCGCGAAAATTACAAAAGAACTGCTAGTAGCAGCTATTTTAGCAAAAACATGGCTTTTCTAGCACACATTTCATTTCATTTATTTCAAACTGCAAACTTAAGGACATGGCGTCCTGAAACCAAGAGCACACGCAACGAAAACGGCCCAACCAAGTACTGGGGCAGGTTACCACTAGCAGACAAAGTTGCTTGAACGACAGCAAGCTGAAGTATTCAAATAACGAACCTGCAGCAAAAAGATGTCCGAGTGCTCCATCATGGCTGTGGTAGCGTGCCTCGAATGACTGGCGTGAGATAGCGGTTTTTGTAGAGGCATCGTAGCTGAAGACCAGTTTTGTCATGCTCCTAACGCTCCCAACTTGAAATCCACCAAGATGGGTCCCAGGAGCCACTGTTTTCCCGTGGTTGGCTCGAGAACGATCGATTCCGTGGCGTCCTGTCGTTCGTCCAGCATATGGCCCCGTCATTGCTGGCGATGCTCAGAAGTACAATCTGCAGCAAAAAGATGCATGAGTGCTTTATCACGGCTGTGGTACCGTGTCCCCCATATTTGAGCTTTTGGAGCAGGCGATTCCGGTTTATGAGATTGTAAAAAGCGATGCAAGAACGATAGAAATTCCCGCATTTCCTCACAGTGTCATAAAAACTATTATAACAGCAATTATACACACAATTATTCGCACAAAAAGATTGTTGTTGGAAGTGTTGTAATAAAAGGGGATAGAAAGCAAAAAACACAGAACTTTGGCAAGGGCCTCATTGCCTTTAAATCTCGATGCAATTACTAAATCAGTCCCATCTTCGACAACCGCAAAGCAAAAAAGCTATTTTAACATAGCGAATAAACCACACGTCACAACAAGCATTTTTTCCTGAAATGAAAATAATGAGAGGAAGATTCATTCGAGTTTTCCTCAAGTAATCGGTGCCACCGGAACAAGGATCGACACCGCTCTTCCTCCCACGCAAGGCATCAATAATCGTTCCAGCCAATGAGAAGCTACTACAAATGGGAAACTAAGGGTTGGACACTCTTCTCGGAAAGTGGCCACACTTTGCTTGAGCACATATTTTAATAGTCGCTTTTACGTAGGCAAATATAAGCGAATAACTCGGGGTTCATCACTTTTATGAAAGACCAAAACTGTTTTCGTCTATGGAAGCTCACCACGGGGCGGAAGGGGTTTGTGTACCTCAGTCCTATTTATTATCGAGCGGTAATACATCATATCTGCTGAAAGTATTTAATCAATCAGAGCGACCAAAGCGGGTGGCATGTCGCCATCTGCTTCCAGCCAGCATCTAATTAAGAGCTTCAAGTAAGATTGTGTTTAACTTCTACATCAAGGCATGTGTTTATGGGCGCCATTAAATTGCAAAATATCGATGTTGGTTATGGGGCTACTGGTGGTTTTTCAACGCAAATCCGGTTATAAACAGATGCTTGAAGATTTTACGCGAAGAATAAAATAACACTTTTCTATAGACACCATTTTTGTTCCGATAGGTTAGGCATTTTTTACACGCAGAAAACTGTATACTCCGCCATATTTAACACCGCCATTAAGTTGCAAACGCATTCCATGGTTTAAGTTGAACGCAATCTTACTTGAGACTCTCTGGGATCTAATGACGTCGGTGGTGCCATCTCGTGGTATGTTATGCACGCACGGCCGCCTTTCGTGCGGTAGGCCTACCTCACTGATCTCTAATATAGGGGCCTGGAAGGCGCTTAGCCTCGCTCCGAGTCGGGCGCGACTGAGGCCATCGGAAGTTCGATGCTTGCCCCGGAAGTCGAGTGTTTGCTGGGTTTTATAGTGCATTTAGTTAATGTTTTGTTTCACGCTTTCTTGCATTTTTACGTGGTTCTTAATAATCCCTTTTTGTAATCAATCTTGAGAATGACGCATTTCAGCTTGAGGCATCTACACTTAATGAACTAGAATCTCGAAATTCTCACACATCAAATGGCTTCCAAGAAGACTTCTCGGGCCTGCATGAACTGTTATTGCGCAACAAGCAGGCTCTCTTGATATAACAAAAGCAAATCAAGCGCCTTGGACACTGTTTGGACCACCGCTCGTAAGAGTGAGAAAGCCTGTCAAGCACTCACTTCCGGGACAAGCCGCTTACTTCCGGTGGCTTCGTACCTGTTCGCTCAATGCGCCATCCAGCCCTCTCGTGGAAATTAGTGGCCCACCTCGAAAGGAACTGCCATATACAAGAACATTTGTTACACATAAACTCACTGATCTCTATGACAATTGTTCGATCGCGCATCCCCCCTCCGCGAGCGCGGCCACCAGACGGCAATCTTGCATGTCGAAAAATCGCGTTTTTGGAGCGTTGCGGAAGCTCGCCGCAGCGTGCTGAAGTCCCGTTTTCTATTCGTTCGTCGTCATCCGCCAAAAACGTTTTTTAAAACCCTGTGTAAGCCGGATCCTTGCTGATGAGAACACGTGGAAATTTTTATGGAAGCGCAGTGCCGCAAGAAAAAGGCACAACTCGTCGAAAGCAAGTTTCGACGGTCTTGCGGCATGATCAAAGCTTCTTTAGCATGCCGAAGCGCCGAGTCTGTGCCTTCGCACGCTGGGATACCGATCAAGAATCGGTGCTGAGGCAAAGTTTTGAGGGTAAGTCGCGCATAGATGTCTTTGCATCATATATCGGCCAACGAGTTCTGGATCGTCCAGATGTTCAGGCGAGTTACTCTCAATAAAGGGGGCAAAGCCATCTATACAGTTGCTCTTATGCACTATTAACCATGGCTGTGTTCCAAATCTACTCTAATAGATCACATAGCAGCACAAACAGAGCAACGCTGTAGATTGCATAGCAGCACAAATAGAGCAACGCTGTAGAGCAAGGAGGGTTTTCGAAGGCAAAAGTACAAGACGGCGAGAATGAAAATCTTTGAAGCGCGGTCCATATGGTCGTGTGCAGTCTGTTGACCAATCACAATTAGGCGAGCGGTGCTCAAACGTCAAGTGAAATTAAGTAGGTTCATAATAAGACACCGCTAATCACTGATGAGGAGCTTTTGTGCGCGGTATTCTCTGAACTGTCTAACCACGAAAAACAGACGTACCTTCCCCCCTCTTCCGTCGCCACTTAGTTACAAATACAGACGTCAGAGTAAAGTTAAACGCTACTCCAGAGGCGCATACAATTACAGGCACATTGCACTCGCAAAACAGATCTACACGGTGTCGATTCTTGACCGGCATCCAAGCGTGCAAAGGCATAGAGACGCAGCGCTTCGGCGTGCCAAGGAAGCTTTGAACAAGACGCGAGACTGGCGAAACTTGCTTTCGACGAGTTGTGCCTTTTATCTGCGGCACTGTGCTTCCGTAAAAATTGTCACGTGTTTACAACGGCAAGTCTCACGCCTTACATTTGGTTTTAAAGAACTTCTTCGGTGAATGACAACGAACGAGTAGAAACCGTGTCTTCAGCACGCTGCCGCCAGCCTCCGCAACGCTCCAAAATCGCGCTTTCTCAACACGCAAGATTGCCGTCCGGTGGCCGCACTCGGGCTGCAGCGATCAAGCAAGGTTACGCGATCCAGCAATGGTCCTAACCATCAGTGTGTAAACTAGAGAAAACACGACATGCTCTCTTAAAATCAGTACGCGAGAGCGCTCATTATAATTAATCAACGAGCGCGGTGCAGTGTTTCATGTTAAAAATCTGATTTCTCCGGTTCTTACCGCGCCCGAAAGCGAAAGGGTGACGGCGCCCCAACGCAAAAAAGGTACGAACAGAAAGAGTTCGGGAGAGCCCTCTCAGCCCAGAGCAAACCCAACACCCACGGCGATGAGCCCTGTACCTGCACACGTCCATCGAGTCGAGTCCAATGCGTGGATAGGTTTCCCTCGTGCCACTGAGTCGGGAAGCTAAAGCAAACAATTTAGCGGGTTTTCTGACTCAGCCCGCGCTATTGCGTTAAGTTACGCGTCTTTGATTCCTTCTGCACTTCGGTTATCTCGCAAGGCGCATGCGAAAATGAGCTAGCTTACCTTCTTGGTCCGGTTGAATGGTGACAGATGATCGCGGCGACAACGAAGAGAGCTTCCGCCCTCACCGCCTATGGTGGTTCACGCGCGAGCGAGCGTATACGGACCGGGCGCTGCAAGTAACCATCACGTGACGGACGGTCGCTCCTCCGCTCGGATGTCTTCGTCCGCGAGCTGAGTGCGCGAGCTTTCGGGCGGGTCTCCCTCCGCCGTTCAAAGAGATTTTCGCATTCGCACGAATGGCACGTAACATGAGACATCTGCCAGCAAGAAAACTATCCCTAGAACAAACGTGGCGAGTGGTATGTGTTTTTACTTGTAAGAAAAGGGAACATAGACCTCAACTAAGAAATATGTGAAGCCGTACGTTTACGAACTCGTGCCGTCGTGTCGCCTCTATACGGCGTTTTGCCCGTGCGCGCCTCTCACGGCGCTTTCCAGTTTTGAAAAAGGCTGTTAACTTACGTTTCTTTTTTATTTATTTTTTTACAGTGGAGTCGGGGAGGTGTCAAAATCACGCAGTTTGTTTCCTTGCGCCGGCGCGCTAGTATATCATGACGACGATAGGTGACGCGCTCATCGATTCTGAGATGCCAATTGCAGACGCCGCGTTGCGACTCTTGAAGTACTAGTGCGGGTGGTAGTTCTTCCCTGGAAGATTTTCTCATGTGTCCAGACTGCCGCGAAAGCCAGACGACAAACTGATTGGTTTGCTTACGCAGTTTTTAAAACGTTGGTTACTACCAAACGTTTTGTACATTCTTCTTTTAAAGCGTTAATGACTACCAAACTTTTTGAAAATTCATTCTGCTTTCAAAACGTTACTACCGTTTTCTTTTAGTTCATGAAAATAAAGACACATTGAAATGTGCAATGTTTCAATATGTTTAATGGTTTTATTTTAAGTCTCAATATTAACACTCCGCGTGATTATCTTCAGAGGCAGATTGTTCTTGTCAG
This sequence comes from Ixodes scapularis, assembly GCF_016920785.2. Classification (NCBI taxonomy): domain Eukaryota; kingdom Metazoa; phylum Arthropoda; class Arachnida; order Ixodida; family Ixodidae; genus Ixodes; species Ixodes scapularis. Next base: position 88,991,468 of record NW_024609837.1, on the reverse strand, counting down.
ATATAAGATGACCTACTACCTTTTGTTAAGGGGCCCTGTTATAAATGAACGTAAAATAAATGAGCTGTATTTCCTCCAGCGCCAGATTTATAGCTTCGGACGGCAGCGAGAGGGAGTTAGAAGCGGCCTCTACCAACTTGGATTACGGATTTGGCGGAGGAATAAGCCATAGCCCTGGCGTGCAACAACAGGTAGGGGAGGCATCACAACCATCACAGACTCGCGGCCAGCCTGCAGAAACCACCAGAGGGAAAGAGTGGCTGCAGCAGCCCTCAAGATATTGGCAAAGGTCAAAGACCTCCCCAAAATCCAAATCGGCTGGGATCCGGGGCACGAGGACCTGACGGAAAACGAGGCGGCTTACCACGCGGCCCGAGGACACACTTTCCGGACCTCCGTGCCTGTCGGTCGGGCCATCTTGAGACCAGACCAAGGCATTCCTGGATCAGGTACGAATATCTTGGAGTACTACAGACTTGGAAAGAGGGGCTAACAACCTACGCACCAGAACCTGATAGAAAAAGGAGGCGGTCTCATCGAGGCAGGTACAGACCGCATGGAACACTCTTCCGCATGATCCAACCAACCTGCTACGAGCACCACTGCAAGAAATGTAAGGTACCCAGCAACCTATACCATATGATGAGGGAATGCCAGGGTAACAGAGCACTACCGCCCATCCAAGGACCAACTCCAGAACAGCGGGAAGAGCAGCTGACCATGCGCGGACCCTGCAACACTGACGACTGGGTCAAGTTGGTCGACCGAGCCCGGCGGACGGCGAAGGACCATGGCTTCCTGGACTAAGGAGGCCAACTACCTGGGGACGAAAGGAACGTGTGTGTTTAAATCAATAAAATATATTCCTCCGCCCTTTGCTTTACTGTCTAACACGACACGGGCGAATATTTCAACAAATGATCAGCGCATTATAACCCCAGGTATATTTGGCTTTACGCTAGCCACATGCCCAAAAGCAGAAATTGCATGAAATAACTGCATTTCTTTTTAACGTGAAGCGTTATTTGGCTAGTGGCTCCGCATTTTGCGAAGCAGCATTTCGTGAAGCCGTAATCTCTGGCGGCCCATAAGGGAACGAGTGCAGTGCTGCATTATGCGACGAAACAAACCGACACACCAATTCACTTTCTCCGCTAAATTTAGCGGGGAAGTTGAAGTGGTGTATTGGTCTGTGGCATCCCATAATGCAGCGCGCGCAGTGTTGCATTATGGGGCATCACGGACATACACAGAAATTCAGTTTCCATGCTAAATTTAGCACGGAAATTGACGTCACGTGACATGATGTTGCATGACCTACACGGCAATTTAATTCCTCTTCTGAATTTACCGGGAAAATTAACGTCACGTGACCTATTAACCAATTCAGTTTCCCACTAAATTTAGCAAGAAAATTGACGTCACGTGACCTGATGTTACTTGATGCAGGAACGTTTCACGTATGCAAAACAATTGCCTAGCAATTCGTCATACAATTTTTATTTCAGTTGTATAATGAGGTGTATTGCCATTTTTGTTCTATTGTATCAAACCATTAAGCCTGATATTGATTTAGTAGGTATTGTTTATGTCGCGAGTACGTCTTTTTAGGCTTCCTTTTCATCGCTTAGCTATTTATATGAATTAAACAAAATTAAATAAAATACGAAGTTTGTCGTTGTTTTTCACCCCAGTCAATAAGGACCTGCAAGGTCCAGAATCGTTTACTTTTTGATCCTCCAATCGCCACACTAGTCAGTGACCATCAAGAGATTGACCATCCGTGCGAGATAAGCAATTCCAAGCTATCAGATGAGCTTGAGTATATCCTTTGTGCAGACTCAATCGGCACTCGTCACAAGCAATTAAAGTAGTTGTATTTGACTACTTTTTGGAGTAATTTTCCAATAACTTGTACGCATTTACTAGAAAGTAATCAGAATATTAAAGTGAATACTTTTGAAAGTACTAAACTACTTGTATCTCTTACTACTTTTTCTCCCCTTTCTACGGGCGCCTTTGTTTATACAAGTTTTGAACACAGAAATCCTCAAAACAAGTCCCTGACAGGAGAATGGTTGACCAACGTTAGTGGATGAAGGAGATAAGCAGCTTCAAATTTGGTGGTTCTAGTTCAGTAATAGACAAAACTAAAAAAAAAACCGTTTTCAAACAGGCAGAAAAATTTTGTTCCTTTGAAAATTCAAATTAATCAGAAAATTAACGGTTAGATTTTCAAGTAACGGTGACTCATTTTTCTTCCCAAGTAATCACGTAATCTAATTGAATACTTCGTTATATAAACGTAATGGCAATCGCAATTGATTACATAACGTGTTTATGACTTGTCCCCCTCTACCGTGTTCCTTTCTGTCCACTCCTGAACATCTTGCATGCAGCTGTAAATAAATCATTGAAATGTTGGTGCGCGTATACGACGGTCTTTTGCACGATTAAAAGCATAAAGTAAAATATAGCGGCTCAATGGTACGACGGAGATCAATGACTAAGCTTTAAGCGACAACGTCCATCGTCGCAACGAGAATGCAGCACATACCATCCTTATCGAGTGAGTTATTAGTCTGTACGAATATATATATAGTGAGACGTGGCTCATCTCAATATGAGACATTTGATCAACGCAGTTTAACTCCTCACCGGAGGTGCTTACCGTGAACGACGTTGTAATGATTAAAAGAGAGCAGTTACAATGTAAATGTTGATTTAAATTATTTAAGGCGTCTATCCATAGCGACACACACTTATACCTGAAAGACCAGTCGACAACACCAACGGCGCGCTATACGCACAGTCTTCGTACACGTACTAAGCAAGGATCCAGAATGGCGGTACGGATATGAATGAATTTGAGAGCCACGGCGCGAAGATTGGGTGTTCCGGTACTCTGGAAACCTATGCAGGGACTCTATGGCCGCCAGTGAATACCCCTTATTTCAACAGCCTACTTTCGAACGCGTCATAAATCTTTGCCCTTTGGTCGGATACCTGAAACGGAAGTTCTCGGAAAACCGCCAAACGAAACTACTCCTTCGAGGCAATCTCAAGACCATTAGACACGATGAGCCGATACTAAAACGGGGACACTTAAGGCGACACATGCACACCCACAAACAAACAAAAAAATAATAATATTCCATAATGATCTTGTAACGGTATTCTTGCGCAACTCTAGACACGGCCAGGTTACATTAGTAGGCGTTGCGTAACCCGGACCGTTGCTGTAATTGACTTTCTGAGATGCCGGAAGCAAATTTTTTTGTTTGTTCCGATGCATGCACTATTACCGGGAGGCAGTTCTCGAGCCAGTTAACTATAGAGCGCAATTTTTTCGTCTGTCCGTAGCCTGTGGAAAGCGTTAAAACTTTAGAGTCATAAAAAATTTTGAAAAAGAAGAAAAGAAAACACACATTGACGAGCGACCTCCTATTCTGGCTGTTCTGCGCATTCCATCGTTATTTACTTTTTCTCTTTCTAAGTGAAACCCACGGAAGGCTTTCAGTCCGCGGTGACCATAAATGGTGCCCCAAATTACGTACTTCCTCCACTAAATTTCTACAAATGTTTTTCTTTTTTAGGAGCCCGAACGCGACCCGTTTCTCCGTCCCTATTCAAACGTGGGCGCCATCTCTGCTTCATGTCACCGAAACTTGGCAAACGGCGAAGCTGTAGGGTCGGAGTGAGTCAGTCAACGCATCAAAGGGAGACACGTCAACGCTCTCTGTCCAACTACAGTCTGACGCAGCGCTGTCGAAGCTAATCTTTTAGGGAGAGAAACGTGATGTCTGGAACACACTAAAATAGGTTTCGTGTTGTAGAGGACTTTCTCCTTCACCTCTTCTTCGACTGGTCGGGTTACGCTTTGGCCTCTGTACTTTTGGCAAGGGCAGTCACGTGCTTCGACTGCGCCGTTCCGATTGGATCGAAGGGGCCGTAGCCTTCAGTCTTTTCCAAGCCACGGCGAAACGAAGTGTAGTAGTTGGTGCGCCAATTGTCCAAGTTCCTCAATGCTGGGTGCATGCCCTGATCACGTATTGGGCGCGAAGAGTGCGTCAGCGTTCGCCAAGAAACGGCGTCCGTAAATCATTGAGATTTAAAAAATAATTCATCGTTAAATACTTTATTCATTCATTAATTTTCTTTGGGGAGGGGGGGGGGGGGACGCGGCGCAGTATTTAAATAAAGTGTGTCTTTTTGAGTGAATGTGTGTTGTACGCGAATTCTGCGGTCTTCACGGGTTCATCTTTCAGGTCAACGAGGCTTATTGGAAGAACACGAAAGGGGCCTGCAAGAAAACGAAGAATTAAGCAGCTGACTGGAAGGCCAGAAAGGTCAGGTGACTGGGAGGCAAGAAACTCATAACTATTCAACGGCATCTGTTCGTCGGAAATAGAAACTCAATGTCGATTCTCAGTCAAGACCACACGTGCAGTTTAAGACCAAAGTGAGGCTCGATCGAACTCGTGAGCGATCATCGTACCACAGCTGCGATTGCGCGATTACATTAAATGCCTCTAATTGGTTCGAGCCTTGGAAACGCGCTCACTGTCTCTGTTTCGATGTGAATGCTTCGTCGAAATGCTTCCTACGTGATCACCCTCGTTAGCCAAAACACCGTCCCACCGTATCATCAAACGCTCGAAGTGGACTTGCCGCAAGCTTTGCAGCGTAACCATTGAGACGGGAACGGTTCCCGAGTTTCCAGAACGGCACTTGGATCACGCCACCGATGGGCCTCTTTACCGCCGACTATGAAGCAATACAAGCATGAAAATCTCTCATTACAAAAAAGTTGGCAGTGGCTTTTACGTTGAAAGTCCTATAATGCATGCTCTGCATTATAAGCATTGGAGGGAGGAGGGAATCGGTGTATCGGGTGACGTATATTTTCCCCCTAAATTAAGCGGGGAAACTGAATGGCCCTATAGGTCACGTGACGTCGATTTCCCCCTCTAAATTTAGCGGGGAATCTGGATTTGTCTTTAGGCCAAAGGAGGGGAATTTCCGCGCTAAATTTAGCGGGCGACTGAATTGGCGTATAGGACGCGAGATGTCGATTTCGTGCTAAACTTAGCGAAGAAACTCAGTTGATGTTTTGGTCACAAAGCAAGAACTTTACCTTTACATTTAGGAAGGGGGAACTTAGTTGACGTAAAGGTCACGTGTTGTATTTCCCCAACGTGTATATGTCGTGACGCCGCTTTCCCGCTAAATTTAGCGGGGAAACTGAATTGGTCTGTATTTCACGTGACGTCAGGTCACGTGACCTCATTTTTGCCGCTACTTCTGAGAAACTGAGTTCGTGCATGGTGTAGGCTTCGTGATATAAACTTCCGTTCTAAATTTAGCGCAAAACGCACGGATGGACGGACAGTCGGACGGACAACATTTTGGGATTAAGGGGTAGCGTTAAAAATGCTTTAAAATAAACTTGAGTCTACAATATCGTCAAGCATTCTGAGGCTGATGCGAATATCGGGCAGGGGAAAGAGCGGAGATGTTCCGCTGTTGAAAGGTCTGCTTAAAAGAAAACTGATGTGGTTAGTAATAAAAATTAAAAAAAAAAAGTAACGTGTAAAGCGATCAATTACATTCTGGTAATTTTTCAATTATTTTTGTGATGCAGGTATTGATTACTGTAATAAGTTACATTGTTTAACGAAGTAACTGTAATTGGTTAATTTTTCCAGTAACGCATACAAGACTGGGTAAAGGGTGCTACAGTAAAGTGAAGCAAACACTCTTTTTGAAAAGTGCTTGGCTTTCAAACACAGCTCGATTGTAGGTTCTTTTGGCGACTATGTGGAATGAATATTTACAGCTCCTGGCAATTTCTTTACTTAAAGGTACATTTCTTTGTCTTAGATATATTATGCTTTATATAAAATATTAACGAGAGCGAGGTAACGAAGTTGAAACCGTCTTAACTACGGTGCCGCTTGACCTAGTGCGTCTCTATTTGCCTTTTTCTGTGCATTTGAGAACTTGATCCTGCGTTTTTTGCTTGTAAAATTGCTGCTACAATGCTCCCATGAGGGCTGCTAAGATTCACCTGCAGTTGACGGGTATTCCTCTAACACCTTGAGGGTGCTATCTTTGGGACAAGGTTATTTACACCCTTAACGTTTCGCTAAGGTGGTTCGTGAGATCTTCTATTTATAGTCAGAACTCAATTTACGATTGCTCTATTAAAAACGAGATCAGTGTGGCGACACGCACGTTTTTATGCGATTCGGGGCAGAAACCTAAGGGCACCATCGGAAGTGCGACAGCCAATCGTGAGTGATCATTTCCCACAGGTGAATAGCAGTTTTTGATGTGCAGACATGTACATTCTGTTGAACTAAAGTAGCGAAATGCCGTCGTTCCTCACTCAAAAAAGTAACTAAAAACGTTACTTTCTACTGCGATTAAAAAGGAACGCGTTACAGCAGGTACACGTATCAGAGCGCGTTGGATGGAGTACAGTTCACACGGAAAGAATAAGAACACCGAAAATATAGGGAGTATTCACTGGCGGCCATATCCCTGTGCGCTGCTGCTGAGCGCGTGCTGACGGCGAGCTTCAGCAGTCCTTTTGGAGCGTGCATTTAGCACCATAAAGGTTGCCGGTCTTAGCAGGCTATTAATGTGAGCACGTTCTGAGCATGCGCTCTAAACATCGCCCACAAATATGGCGTCCAGTGAATACCTCCTATACGAGGGACAGACACACACAGTTCTTTCAACGAGCAACTACATTTAAATGATGCCCATTACACTATGATGAACCGCGTTGGCCACAGAGAAAATTAAGTGAAGACGAAAATACTAGATGATATTAGAAAAAGAAAAAAAAAGTAAAGATAGATTAATTTAACTTCCTGAAGAAAACATCCCCTCCAGTTTCTTCTTCTTTTTAGTCTTCTTCTTCTTCCTTTTCAGGAAGTTAAATTCGGCTATCTTTGAGATAAGGAAAGAGGGACATTTAAGACAAACAGGCAAGACAGGCTTTCGTGTCTTGTCTGTTTGTCTTAAATGTCCCCCTTTCCTTATCGTAAATTAATAACCATCACGCTCAACCATCTTTACTTTTTTCTTTTTCTAGTATCTTCTAGTATTTTCGCCTTCACTTAATATTCTCTCTGACCAAAGCGGTTCATCATAGTGTCATGGGCATCATTTAAATGCAGTTGCTCGCTGAAAGAACTGTGCGTGTCTGTCCCTCGTACATTTTCTGTGTTTTTATTTTTTCCGTGTGAACGTTACAGCAGCTTTTAAGTAACGTTTTATTTTCTCGTTACTTCGAATGCCTCATTTTTTTTGATCAAGCAGTGACCGCTTCCAATATTCGTCGTCCTTAACAAATCATTGCTTTTTACAGCTTTGATTTACGGATGACTCTGGCTATACCGACATATCGTGTGCGCAACATTCTATGGCCTCTCTAGCGTTTTGTCGTCGTGCAAATCAAAGGGGCGAGCTGGGGTGAGAACTAGGTCGGACACCCGGGCTGTACACGGTCTCCTCCAGAACATGCTATATACCGCAACCTATTACTTCATAAAAAAATAACGGATATACGTTACTCGTTCCTTCTCCTAAGACGTAAATATGTCTACTTTTTTGCCGAAAAAGTTCGTAACTACAAGTAGCGCGTTGTTTGTAACACGTTACAAACGAGTCTGCGGGAGTGCAGCTTCAAAGAATGGGTGCTGCGGACAATCACCCGTTTCAAAAACAGAAAATCAAATACAATAGGGCCGACCTAGCGCGGACGATGCCGATCGTCCCTCGCGGAACGTGGACCTTCCGCTCGGACCACTAACGACCGTTCTCACCTCGTTTTTATCGCTGCGCTCGAGGGCTGGACTCATTGCCGGTCGTCGGAAAGTCGTTTCCTGCTTTCACACCTCCGCGTTTTCGTTTGTGCCATTGATGGCGGCCTTTGATTGACGAGGGTGGCGGAGACACCGGAGAGCCCGCACCAACGCTTCGCTTTCGTGCTGCTTCTTCGATCGGCGGGTGTGACGTCAAAGAAGGAAAGGAGAAAGGGAGAGAGAAAGCAATAAGAGCTGGTAAATTTGATGTGTTTGAACGAGTGGGTGATGGCAGGACCGTGCGTTAGAGTAACGGCTGGTCCACGCTAAAGTCACGGGATCCTGGGAAAGTAGCGCCAAGCTCTCCGTCGCCATTTTGGTCCATGGAATGAGCAGTTTTTCTTTAACCTCCCCACTCTTGGTGTCGTTAATCTCCCCAGTCTTGGTGAGCCGATTAAAAATTTTGGTTACAGGTTTTTCTGTTTTTTTTTTTTAAAGACGTTTTCTGCACCGTGGTATTGTTACCTCACGCCGGCAAAGCAAGTGCTCATCTTCGCACCAACCACTACATGCGGCGCCGGCGTTTGGCGGCATAGAAAACTTATTTATCTGTCTTGGAATACGTTAGAAGAACAATGCCATTGTATTGTTCTTTTAAAGTATCCATGGAAATAAACATGATTGACAAACTGATTTCATACACAGTGCCAAAGGCGCTTACGGGGGTGTTCATTGTGCGCCATATTTGAGAAGCTCTTTAGAGCGCATGCTCAGAACGAGCTCACATTAATAGGCCGCCGAGACCGGCAGTCTTGATGATGGGGCATGCATTATGCAAAAGAACTGTGGAAGCTTTCCTTCAGCACGCGCTCAGCAGTCACGCACACAGCTATGGCCGCCAGTGAAAACTTGCTAGCTCTCGCTGAAGAACCCAGATATCATGGGTTCAATCCCCACCCCTGCCCGTTTCATCTAGATGAGCATCGTATCGCCGCGCGGTCGTGTATCACTACTGCGTGGGGCACGTTATAGATCCCAGGCTAGCAGATGTACCACACTGGCTAAATTGCTCATCTACAGCTGACAGACAAGTCGCCCGTTGAGGCAGACTAAGTTCAGGCTGTATAAACCACAACCAACTCTATTTTTTACGATCACGTCACCCGAAGCGCGACTAGGAGCGCTGTCCCCTGGTGCTTCCGATATAATTTCGCGCCGTCCCAAACAGATGGCGCCATAACTCAGCTGCTGAATCGTGCCCGCCCGTTATAAAGGTAGCAGCAGCAGTATCATCATCATCATTATAATCATCATCATCATAATCATCGAGGCGTGCTAGTGGAGTGTACTAGAATACGGGGTAGTGTGGGGAGCGGAGCGGCTCGCGTGAGGCGTGTCGGCAGGGGCCAGTATGGTGATGGTTGCGTGGGGTGCACCACATGCACGCGCACGTGCGGCGGCACGTGCGTACTGCAACGACTTTCTGCTGCCCTAATGACTGCAGCGCCGCGACTGTTGTCTGCACGTACAGCCTCACAAGCTCCCATCGCCGCGCCGGTCCAAACGCTACCCCGTATTCTAGTGCACTGCAGTGTCAGAAATGTTTGGGACAACGCTACTAGAACAACTCAGTTGGGAAACTGTCATAGAGCCTGGTTTGAACAAGTGGCTCCGATCCGTACTCAGAAACCGAACTAAAGGCGATCGTATAACGCCGTCATTTTTCCCCCAGCGGCCACGCCTGACATTGCACGGCTGCACGTGTTAATTAAGGTCGAGGCCATGCTGTAAGATACACTCTTTAGGTGAGGACACGGCGGGGCTGAATGCGCGGTGCGAGGAATCAGATAGCGTTTGTTCGACGGGCATCCGAAAGGCTGCATCATTCCGCGGCCACCGTGCCCGCGGCTGACAGTGTCGCCGGCGGCCATACGGCGAAACTGTTTGAGAGTGAAAAACATTATCTCCTTGCCATGACACCCTGGTAAATCTTGGTCTTTCTGCACGTGCGATAAGCTCACTGGAGCTCTGCGCATGTGGAGCATGAGGCGGCACGTGCCGTCTTGTGCACTGCTGCCTGCCTTCTGCGTCTTACACCGTGCCTACGGGTCGGCGAGTCATCTCCTGGCGCCGCTTGAAACCATAGTGAGAGGGAGAAAGAGAGGGAGTGAAAAACGAACTTTATCTGCACTTCGCGAGGAGCGCGCTGTCCTCACCTGAAGAGTATTATCTTACACCGTGGTCGAGGCTCGCATAGAGTGCCTTCATACACACGCGCGCTTTTGCTTGAGTGGTGACATCTCAGCCATTTTTCCGCCCAATCGTTCTTTTATGCATTTTTAAGTGAGCGCAATCCGGTGTCACTCAGCTCAAGCGCGTAGCTTTGGCTAATGCTAGACGCCATTTTACCGCCCAAGTCACGCGCCGAGTGCGCGAGAGCGTCACGCGCCGGCACATTCAAGGAAACGATGGATGTCTTCACCCTGAGACAGACAGACATGTAGGCACTCTAGGCTCGCATAAGCTCGCAAAGCCGTTGGCGCCATCTCGCAGTGCCATTTCGCTGTAGCTATATAAATCAACTTTCATGCCTTGACTCTCCGCTAGAGGGTGGCGCTGTTATCGTATTTAGTTTGGTTTCGGTGGACGCAAGCGGTTCGGGTTTCAAGGGTGACTTTCCCAAGTAACTGTTTTAGTAACGTTGGCTTAGGGTAATCGGCTTCTACAGCGTCCGGGGCGGTTGCGAATTGTCTATGAATGGTTTGCTTTCACCCATTACTTAGCACCAATTCACCGAATGAATGACACTACACTCAAAGCATTTCTAAAGATAAAAGTAAATAAAAACAGCTCAGTTCTTTTTTACTCTGCAGGGTGTCGTAAAAAATCGAATAAATAATAGAGTTAACGGAGTGCCATAACCTTTTTCACGAAGGTGACTTTAGGTGGTGCATTTAGTATATACAACTTTTGTGAGTGTAAGTTTTTGGAATAAAGTAGAAGCAAAAAAAAACCTGTGTTTCCCCTATGCCCGAGAGAAAAAAAAAACAAAAAAACGTCGGATTGGCGCTGCTGCTGGTGATTTTGAATTTGATCCGAGCGACACAGACTCGAATCGACTTCAATAACTTAACAAAAATATATTTTTGCCTAATATTTGCGTTACTATTTTAGCGATCTTTATTGGTGTGTTTCGCAAATATTCAGGCAAATCGAGGACTATAGAAAAAAAACGCCGCAGTGCCCCTTTAAACGGTAACTGACACGGTTTTGCAAGTGAGAAAAAAAACATTTAAATCGTCTTCATTTGGCCTTCAAGATCACGACTATCAAATTATATTTCAGATTGATGCGCCAAGTAGACACAAGGGCAATTCCAAAGTAGCGCTAAAGCTCATCTTCCCGGCGTGTATGGTGGAAATAGAGAATCATTATGTTACATACAGATATCTCAGCCTTTCCGCACCTTTCGCATGCCTTACCAGAGCGATCAAAAACGCTGCACACTTTCCCTCAAAAGCCGCAAGTGCTTGTGATATACAGCTTCACAAAACAAATATACGCTAGATTTCACTTCTATACTCCGTTTCACCTTATGTTGTACAGCAGAGAAGGCAAGAAGCGTGAGCTCATAGCGTTGGCAGCTGCTCTTGACGCACGAGAGCTTGTGCCGCCGAGATGTGCCCTAGAGCAAGGAGCTCGCGCTTGTAGCCTTTCCTGCGGTACATCATAAGGTGAAACAGAGTATAGCTTGGTATAGCTCGTTTTTTTTTTTTTTTCAAGAACCCGTTTAGCGTCTCTTTAAAGGAACGGTGCAACGATACTCAATTGGAATGCTTTTCACTTTACACGAGCTTACTGGCATAAGTCCGACTCAAGAATACTCGCACGCAACACCACTGGCCAAGAAACTTCTTTGTTGCGGTGTAATTTCAAGGACAAAAGCGATCCTTTTCATTCAATCTCTCCTTTGTAAAATTTGATGACGTAACGTGGGGATCGCAGTACACTCCAATGGCGGTATTTGAATGCGGTTTATAGATTGGACCCTAGCATGGCGTGGACACTCGATTTGGGCTCGTGATAATTACTCGCTCGAGAAGCATTCGGGTAGTGGCCCGTGTCCAATCGCTGCAACGACGACAATAGCCGAGCCATAACAATGTCTGGAACTCAGCGCGTGTCCTGTGCTTTGCCAACCCCAGCGCGTGGCTATGATCAACAGTGGCTACGTTTACATGAATGCGATCGTAGTGCATCGAATCGAGCAGGGACCAATGACACGCAGCCTGTCTTCTTACTTCTTCCTCTTCCACCCAACTGCTACCAATCAAAATCGTGAAATCTCGACTCGATGCGCTACGGTCGCATCCATGTAAATGCAGCCATTGGCGGCATATAATCGGCTCCAGATCGCGTGGCCGCTTGTTCTGGCTGCGAGTTGAGGGATGAACGATGCTCGTTTTTCTTTAATTTTTTTTCTGTGACTTCTATTGGTGTGGGGAGAAAAACGAACGCCTGTTTCATGGGTCATTAACATCAGGGATCCCTTCTAAGCGGTATTCGCGCAAAGTACAAAAATTGTTGCATCGCCCCTTCAATTAATGGAGTGGCATGGCACAGAAAATACGAAGCACAAATGTGCCGGTGACTTACGGTCGTATCTAGACTTCAGCCTACATAGGCTTAGTAGCGCAAGCAAACGGTGCTGTGTGAACTACGTCACTGGATTTCAGGAAAGTAGCGCAATTGCCTTCATTGCGTGCTTGCCCGACACAAACGCATACAAACATGCAAACGACCCAAACCGCGTAAAGTGATTGGCTGATAATAAAACATTTATTGGCACTAAACCCAGTAAAACGTAAAACACAAAAGGAAACTGGTAGAGACAACCGGTCCATGTTACCATGTCCAATCGCCATTTCGGTCCATTCAAAACTTCGAAGCTTCAAAAAGTTCGTCCTCAACCAGCCGCACCAAGATCGCTATGAAACTTCATCGTACAGAAAGCATTCCTCGCTAATATAAGCGTCTCTTGGCACTTTATGTGCAATGCACTTATCAATCGATCACCAAAGATCTCTTTCAATTATATTGATTTTCTCGCGTATTTTAAGGCAAAGATATTATTTTTTATCAACTCCAAATATCGACGCTGCGTGTGATATCGCAGTGCGAAAATGTCTGCATGTTTCGCCGGCGCGTGAGTAACGAAATCTAGGTATACGAGAAATGTCTTTATAAATCGACTGCCATCGCGAACTCCGATCGCCTCACAAAGGCTGGAGAGGTCTAGGAGACACTGGTCATTCCATGAGCAAAATGGCGACCATACGGGATGCTTGGCGCCACTTTCCAGGGATCCAGTTGCTTTACTCTGAACCGGCCTTATTTCTGAAAGGACAATGAACAAAATGCTTGTATAGCGTCAGTCATATTGAGGATGATTGTGGAAAAATATTGTACTGGAGCATGATCTTCAAACTTGCTGTTGAGCAAGGCCTTTCTCTGGCCGTTCCATAAGTGTGTACAGCAACAGTCAACCCTAACGTCACCGCGCTGCGGTGCCGCTGCCGGCGCATGCTCAGTCGCTCCGCGAGAATCTGGTTTCTGCACATGCGGAATGCTTAGACGTTGTCTTGGTGTGTTTGTAAATATCGCGTTGGGCCTATATGTAAATACTACAGTTGGCGACGAGCCACTGTGCACACGACAACCCTGGGAGCGCAAATATGCGATCGCCACGGATTTTGTTGTTTGTTCGAATCGAAGGGCTGTCACCTTAAGGCTCATTTTATTTCCGTGCTCGGGTAGGCATGAAGCAGAGGTGACACTGCTAACACATCATACAAAAGACAATCTGCACACATTGTCTGACGCGTGGATTTTCCTCTTGTGACGATCTTGTTACGTTGGAAATACAAAAACTGCCAGCAGGCAAAGCATACAAATGTATGACGCAAACTAGCTTCCAATCCGTTTAAGGCGTCTGAGCATCTTGTTCTGTTATCAAGTCTGCTGCCACCACCGCGTTTTCTGTGTGACGAACGAGCAGTTTGACTGCGGCTTTATGCCCTGCTTGGACTGCAGGTGAATATACACCCATGACACCAATCGGGAAAACACGCCGACGGGCCTTTCCCTAGCACACCGAGAAAACAGCCGCCTTTGGCAGCTATCACATCCTACGCATTGTTTCGCGCCAGTTGCTTAATTATTCTGCTCTCTTTAACCTACTGCGCCAATCGATGGCTCGGCTTTTCATTCGCGCTAATTGATAAAGAAAAGCCCGCTCCCTCTCTCTTTCTTGAGATCTCCTCCAGGACGGGAGTCCCCAGCCGCGAGGAGTTCGGCTTCTCCGGTGAAGCGGTCGCGAAATCGGGTAAGGTCCGGCCTCCGAGACCGCCTCAATTATTGACACGACCCCGTGAATAATGGATGCACGAGCCCGGCAGGCCACAGAGCGGCCGCGCAAGAGCGGCCTTCAAGGCTCCGCCGCCGTCGTGAGAGATATTGCGGACGGTCTTCGGTGGGCTTGGCTCTACGGAGACCGGGCACGTGTTGGGATATCTTCAAGGCATAACACCATGAACCCTAGGCACCTGTTGTTTTTCCCCTGTCTTTGCAATAATTTTACCAAGAATCCGGGGCACCTGTTCGGCCTGTTTTCGTGCACGTCACAAACAAGTGCCCTTCGGCAACTAGACGCAACGGGCGGCGGCGCCTTTTTTCACTCAACACGTTCCCCTAGTGAAGAGCGTTGCCAAGGGGGGGGGGGGGGGGGGGGGAGTTTGTGCTGCTAAAGTCCCATAAGCTCCCCCCCCCCCCCCCCCTGCCCTCTGAATATGCCATTGCTTACCGCCAAATATCACCAGTCAGCTTTTCGCCACCGTCCTCGGCGTCAGGGCACGTCGCGCCCACTCTGTTCGGATTGCAATTACAATTACAATTTCTAAGTGAGACCTAAAAACAAAGGTGAGTAGTTGTGAATTCCCTTGTTATTAACACATCCAAAACAAAGGCAGTTTTATTTCAGTGTCCAGGACCACGCATTAGGTTGTCGCGCGATTTGTTTTTGGGGGATTGTGCGATAGAGTGCGTCGATAGTATAAAGACGTTGGGAGTAATATTTTCTTGTCACATGTCCTGGAATAATCATGTTGCCTATATTCATAAAAAGCTATGCAAAGTTGTCGGAATACTGAATGAATTCAGGCACATACTTCCGGTAAATATTAAAAAACTAATTTACAATGCTCTGTTTTACCCTGTGCTCTGCTACTCCCACCTGGTATGGGGTTCGACTACAAAGGGCAACATTGACAAATTACGCCAATTACAGAAAAAGACACTCAGGATAATCGAAAATGTTCCGCGTGACTATCATTGCCTTCCTCTTTGTGAAAAACATAAAGTCATTGATATAACCAATTTGTATGCACATAGACTGATAGCTAATTATCAACGATCCGTAAGAGAAAATGTCATTTCTTTAGATCTTGGTAATCTAGAAGCAAACGAGTCTGTATATCCATCGCGACGTAGGCCCCCCTGGCGTATTCCCTTTTCAAGGACAAATTTTGGTCTACAAAGATATCGCCACCAGTTACCACTTTTATTAAACACCCTGTTTTCCCGTGATATTGAAATGCACACCATTAGTCATTGTTCCATTCAAGAAGCTTTATAATAAGTAACCACCACTTTTTTGTATACTATTGATTGCGAAGTTGAATTCTTTGTTTTTCTCGTGTTTATCCTCTGTATATGTGTATGCCTATGTATGTGTGCACATATTCGTTCTTTTTGTCTGTATGTGCCGGTGCCGCCCTTACCTTGTTCTGGGGCGCTGGGACTCGTCAAGCTGCAGGCCTGCAGCTTTTTTTTCCAGCGCCCCTGTCACAAATGTACCGTTTGTGGCAAAAATAAACGAATTTGAATTTGAATTTGAAAAAGAAAGAAAATGAACTGTTTCTCGAAACCTGCACCACCTGACGGTATAACACGTTTAATCCAATTGAAAATAGAAACTGCGGCTGTCTTTTGCCAAAAGTTTCTTTAGTCTTAAATTCAATTAAAAAGAAAAACCGGGGGGCAGCTGAATCTCGGCATTGGAACGAACTTGGAACAATCTTGCAGGTATTTTTGACAATTTAAGTTTCTTCTTTTTTTTTCTTGGGTCGCTGTCACGAGCCGTGTCATCTCAAACAACGAGCGCGAGAGGGTCACGTTTGTGTACTGATTCCAAAAGGGCAGGTTGTTCAAATAGGAAAATTCGGCCCTGGATTTGCCTAATGTTTCTTTCTTTTTTTCCCCCGTTAGCAAGTCCTGTTACGCAGTCCGAACGGGCAGGAGTTCTTTATTTTTTTTCTGGCGCCTTTTAATTAAGGACAGAACAAAAGGAACATCGAGAAAGAAAGGAAGTGAGAAAGAGTGAAAAAAAGAGTGCACTCTAAGAAATCTGCAACATCCACCTCCAGCAACGCTCTTGGGAAGACCAATCGCTCCAAGCTAAGGCAAATGGTGAGTTTAAATATATGTCGAAACATTAAAAAGAAAACCAAAAAAAAACTGCACTGTAGCTTTCAAGATGGTGAAACGGTAGGTGCAATGTTACAGCCCTGACTATTTTTTAGGTGGAAACATATTATCAGCCTTGTAGTTCGCCGAGCTGTCTTCATAGATTGCAGCGATTGGTTCCCCCATGTGCTTTTGGGTAAACCAGACGCACCAGATTTCTTAGAGTGTAGTTTAGATACGGCTGCGTTCGTATCTTTGTAAAAGCAGTCTGTATATACCGACCAGAGAAACGTGTATTTAATATTTTCCGGACTACCCCCAGGCAACATTTCTTCTCTACTATTTATTTTTGTCAATGACGCGACTATTCGGCAGCGACACTCTCATGCTGAGTCAAAAGTGGCAGTATGTTGGCGTTCGCCGGTTAGGTAGCTGGCGTCATCCTAACGCAGAACCATCACATCGTTTCGCAAATATGAAACGGGCTTTAGCCAGTTAGGGGAAGTTTGACATTAGCCCATTCAAAACTTTTCTTCTCCACAGACAAGCCGCTCCCTGAGCGCTCTAGCTACTACGGTATCTTTCGCGTCAAAAAAGCGCAGAAAACGAGAGCGCGAGATAGCGTCCATTTGTTTGTCCGGGCGGGGTCCATTGTTCTCGAACCCCCAGCAGCCCGCACGCACGTCTGCCACGCGCGGGAAAACGAGCTGAAGAAAAACATACAAAGTAACGAAAAAAAAATGCGGGAAACACTAGCGCGAAGCACAATCCCGAAACAAACTCCCAGAAGCGAGACACAAAGGCGAAGCCCGTAAAGCCGATGGCGTAAGCCGGGGTAGATGGATCCAAAACCCGACGGCGCGCTGTCCCCAATGACATGCCCCGGTCGCGTCCGGCTACGCGAACGAAACAATGCATCGTATAAGACAAATAAGAATGCGAAGATCGTGGGAAGCGTAATGGTATACCGGAGTTACAGCAATGGTCGATAACGACTAAATGACTCTCTCGAGCGCTGCCGCACTTGGAAACGAATGGAAAAAAGAAAAGGAAAAGGTTGTACGCGAATCTCGGAATGGTCCGTGTAAGAGAGCCAACGCAGTGTCCCAATTTGGCGACAACGCCGGCGAATGACGTCCTGGTTAGTGGATCTCCCAGCCGCCACAAACGGAAAACACGCTGAAGCTCGAGGATAGGTGGCGCTGCGTGAGTCTCATTCTGATGACATTTGGGGGAGGGGGGGCACGCAGGACGTGTCTTTTAGGTAGTATTCAGTGTCCTTGAGGCACTTCGACGAGAGCCGTGCGCTTCTCCTGGTACCTTGACGGAACCGGTCACACGTCTTGGCCTCGCGTTCTTGCAACTCAATGTGCGTGCGTGCATCGGTTGCGCAACTTCAAGAGTTGCGTATGCGAAGCCGATGTCTTTTTTTTTGTCGTGACGACGCTAATAGTAGGCAGTGTTGGTGCACGCCTTGACACCGTGTCTGCGGCACACATCCGGTAACCAGGTAAAGAAGGTCTTGTCCTTGTGCCAGAATAATAACGGAAGTCGTCTTGGAAGAAAGTCAAAAAGAAAGGAAGGAAGCTTGGTTCCTGATACGAAAGGAGTTGGTCAATGCCCCAAAAATTAAGCACGATTAGTTGGTTCTTTATATTAAACATAAATAGCAGGACGGATAGACGAGGGTGCCACAATATCTTTCTGTTTGGGGTGATGTCATTCTTATAACCCATTCGCGAGCACACGCCACGCGCGGAAGGTCGTGAATTGATTTGCCGCAGAGAATAAAGTCCCCTTAGGTAAAGGTATCTTTACCATCGTGTGAATGGGGTATTAGTTGTTCCCGATGCCGACAACACGCTCTCGCAGTGAAAATGCAAAGAAATGGTCAAAAAGAAAATGCCGTCGTAGCACTGTCAATGAAAAGAGCTCGTGCTGAGAGGCGCTTTTTCACGTGCTGCTGAGCCAAAAAGAAATAAAAGCATTCCGATCAAAATGGTTTATATGTACAGACAAAATCGTCTATAAACGCTTTCAGCGCGCGCCGAATTTAGGCGCCATTGCCGACCTTCTCTTGTGTTACCGAGATGCCGAGCATCTAAAGCGGGCGTTGATAGGTCTGCACAAAGGCCAATGCTGGGGAGGAGGACACAGTAACACCTAAGATGGCAATGATCTGTCCTGCTGTGGTAATAATAAAGTGAAGCGAACGAAATAAGAGGGCATAAAAACTGAAAGCCAGTTATGGAGGTGCCCGTGCACAGGTGCCTGAAAGCGTTTATATGTACGGACGACTTGGGCATGGCAAAAAGTGGATGTTTGCCCATGCCCCTGTCGTCTGTCCATATAGACGAATAAACTGTAAGGTGTCTTCATGTCTGCCTGTCTGGGGGCGAAGACATCCAGTGTTGCCCTGAATGTGCCAGCGCGTGACGCTCTCGCGCACTCGGTGCCTGACTTCGGCGGTATAATGGCGTCTATGCATTAGCCAAAGCTACGCGCTCGAGCTGAGTGACACCAAAATTGCGCGCGCGTCAAAATGCGTAAAATACGATTGGGCAGAAAAATGGCTGAGATGTCACCACTCAAGCAAAAGCACGCGTGTGTAGGAAGGCACTCTAATAAATGAATTCTTCTTTTTCTCCTCCACATATCATCACCTTAAGGAAAGAGCGCATGCCATCATCCTATAGGGCACACTAAAGTCACTAAGTCCTGGGAATGTAGCGCACTTGCCTTCGCTTGCTACTAGAAGCGCACAAATAAATACTGACACACACATGACCAAACCTCGCACGGTGATTGCTTAACCTGTTTCAGTTGCTATGGCCAATCGCCATTTCGGCCCCTTCAAATATTTGAAGCTTCTAAAGAGTCGCTATGAAGAAGTCGCATCAAGATCGCTATAGAGCATCACCGCACTGAAAGCGCTCCTCGTCATTATTAGTCTCTTTGGTGACTCGCATCTATCCAATATCAATCAGGCTTATTTCGAGATATTTCTCATTCGTATTCTTGTACTTATTTAAAAACAAGAACCTTACATGTTCAATGCCGCCAAGGAATGGGGGCTGCATATGGTGGGCGGCGCGAAAATGTGTGCTCGCTTCACCGGTCTGTGGATACCAAAATCTTATTATTCAAGCAGCGTATTTTTAAAGCTATCAGCGGATTCAAATCGGCTTACGAAGAATGGAAAGGTGAAGGAGAAATCACTCATTTCACGAACCGAGATGGCGACCATAAGGAGAGCTTGGCGCTGTTTTCCCAGGTTCCAGTTACTACACAAGAAAATGGTTAGCGCGCGCCCCGTCTTCTTCGTGTGCTTGTTTCTCCTTCGCGCTATTTCTCAAATAGCATAAAGTGGGCACCAAATGGTGGGCTGACGGGGGCCCCAGGTGGGCAGTCCACGTGGGTCACACGTCACTTTTGCAACCCGAGCCCAAGTCTGATATACTTGAGCTGCTCACCGGGCTTCCCTCGTGGGACCAACGGGAACGCGACAGAACAGCACACGACAAAACAGCGCGCGACAAAACAGCACGGTCAAAACAGCACGCATGTAAGAAGGCTGTAATAGGTAGCGTTTTATGAAAACAAAACCGAACGTAAAAAAAAAAGGGTTCGACATTGCATGGCGTTATTTAACAGCTAGTGGAGAAGCAATAAAAAAATGTACGCTGGCGGCGACGGGATCGCACTCAAGTCAGTGTCCCGAGTGCTGCTGCTGTGTGATCGCTAAAAACAAATAAAGTTAGCAGTAGTTACTACAACTTAACTACGCTAATCTCTGAAGAGATTGGGTAGTTAGAGGGGATACCTTCGGTTTCGATGTTGGCTGAGTGGTCTGGTCTTTTTTGAAGTAGCAGGGAAAGGGGAAAAGTTGTTGGGAAAAAGATATCCATAAGTTCAAGTTATGAACTGCCTGGTTTGTGGCGGTCCGGTGAGGTTCCGTAGTTCTCGTCGCTTAGTAGTTACCACATAAGCGTAAAACGTACCCCGTCCCCCGTCTCCCCCTCAAAAAAAAAACAACAAAAAAACAAACAACGGGAGATGCGCCTATTACAGATGCATTGGTAGAACCGGTAAGATAAGGTGACTTTAATGTGGAGAGTCTCCAAGGTGTGCCATGGGCACCGATTCTGCGGGGTTCATTCGCCGTGAATAAAGTCTCCTAGAAACACGCGGCTGGAGCTTGCAAGCGAGAAGTTCTACGTTTTGAGTTAAATTCACAGATTATTGCCGACGAGGGCCTTGATCGAGTGGAAACCGGTGAAGCAGTAACATGCTGCAGCCTCAATGCTGTGGCCTTACACTGCAGCATGGGCTGAACACACCGTTGCCGCACACGCTTTTTTTTTTTTTTCTTTTAGGGGCGAAGCTTCTTAGGGTCAAACCTTGTCCGTCCGGTGTCCGTGCTCACATCGATATCCATTGGGGAGGCCCCAATGAATTTCTAGTCCATTGCCTTAACCACTCGGCCACGACTGCGGGACGAGTAGGGGGCTCCGAGATGTGGTAGTAACTCAAGAGTTGGGGTTGTCATGGATGAAACGTTGCATGTAGCCGCTCAGAATCTATACAGGAGAGGGCGCTGCGATCAAATGCGTATATAATCGCGTTAAACTTTGCATGCATTGGCTCAACGTTCATAGACGAAAGGGCGCTGCGGTCAAATGTTGAAATGCGTTCCATACCACACATTCTCTTTCTGGCATGGATGAAAACGAACATCATCAGCACCGCCAGAGCTTCGCCCCAATCAACATCATTCACCACGTGGAGATACGGTCATTTTAACAACTGACGACAGCACATTGCCGTGCGATTGAATTATTTATTGTGGACAATATCACCAGCAAACTTGCGCGTCAAAATGAGCAAAACGGCTCAAAAAAATTGCGGTGGCTTAGCTCGGCTATGCGTATATACGTAGCGTGAGCTTATGCGCAAAAAATGAGAGGCGCTATCAAGCGGCTCCGATGAAGCGTCAGACTTGCCTACTGCTCAACGGAGGCGCACAGCTGGGCACGCGGTGCCGCCAGTGCGTCTGCCGTGGCTATGACGTCACTCCTCTGGAATCCGCAGACCGGCGAGGCGGGCGCGGCGGCGGTGGCTCCGGCGCGCCAGCTGTGCGCAGTGTGACGTCACTGCTCCTCGCGCATGCGCAGCACGGAGCACGGCTCAATATGCGAACCACGCGAAACTGCTCAACCTCGGCCAGTGTAGCTCACGCTACAAAATAGCCAGTATATGCACCAGCGGGGGCTTCGGTACTGCCCAGGGAACCGCCATGCGCGCATCCAGTATACTCCCCACTCCGAACTTGCTTCCAGAAGAAGAGATTAAAAAAATTGGCCGTCGACGAGTCGGCTGTCGACGAATTGGCCTAGAACCTGAATTTTTTTAAACTGCCTTATTTGAGACGTACATTTTTTAACTTCAAGCGCTATATTTAGGGTTCACCCTGTAGTGGGCGCTACTGAAGTGATGGTGTTTTTCTTATTGCTCACCAGAGGACACCATCATTTATAGAGGACTATATAAGGAGCGGCGCGTGAGATTAAAGGGCTTTTTTTGGTTGTGGTCACGAGCTGAGCTGCTGTCACTTGGCCTTCGTCCGTTCCGAACGTTCCGAACATGGTGTCAGAAGCTGGTTAACGCCGTCACTATGGCGGAAGGTGAACCCCGTATCCAAGTGGTTCGCGTCGGAGCGTCGGGACTTCATCCTCCGGCTCCATTTACTTTCACCAGCCCGGCGGAATGGCCGACATGGATCGCGACTTATCAGGACTACGTCTTCGCAGCCGGTCTCGATACTGCCAGCGACGAGGCGCAGGTACGCACGCTCTTGTACTGCATGGGACCGCAAGCTCGAAGCGTCCTGTCGTCGTTGGGAGCGCCAACTCCAGAGACCCTGTCGTTCGCGGTCGTCAAAGAGAAGTTGGCCGGGCACTTCGTGCATCCCGTCAACGAAATATACTAGAGTCGCCGGTTCCACCGTCGGACGCAAGAGCAAGGCGAGTCTGTCGACGACTTCTTCACGTCGCTTCGTAACCTGGTCAAGCGCTGCGGTTACAACAGTGCGGACGTCGAAGACCGCCTGGTACGTGACAAATTCGTCGTGGGGTTGCGGGATGAGAAGCTCTCTGACCAGTTGTGTCGTTCTACGAGGCTCTCTGCGGAAGAAGCGCTCTGTCAGGCCCGTTTTCATGAGGACGCCGAAAAAGAGCGGCTGTCACGCTCCAGCGTTGCCCGCGGGAATACCACCCCCGAAAACCTGAACGTCGACACCGCGAGACGCAAGAAGATAGCGACCAGTCAATCGGCACGCTATCATGGCAAATCTGAGCAGTCCGCCAGTTCAACTTGTGAGTATTGCGGACGTCACCCTCACCTGCGGAAAGATTGCCCAGCGCGGAAATCGTCTTGCCATTTCTGCAAGAAGCAGGGCCATTTTGCAGAAGTTTGCAAAGCTAAGAAGAGAAAAGAACTCTTGGGCTCCGTGGAGCTTCACGCAGTCAGCACACGGCATGCAAGATACACCGAGGTGCGCGTGAATGGTCATCTTTCCAAGTTCAAAATTGACTCGGGTGCGGAGGTCACCGTTGTTTCACCCTCTTTTCCGGGGCTTCCTATTGTCCTGGACGAAGCCGACGGCGAGGTGTCGGGTACCGGCAACCTACGTCTGAACGTTCTGGGGACTTTCAAGGCTACCTTGGAGTGGCGTGGCAAGTTCACGGTCCAGCGTCTCTACGTCGTGCAAAATCAGCACACGTCTCTTCTCGGACTGCCTGCCATTGAAGCTCTGGGCGTTATTCAGTTCCTGGACTCGACGGAATACGTTCCATCAACTCAAGCCAAGATTTTTCAAGGCTTGGGGGAACTCCAAGAGGAGTATCACATCCGTCTCCAGCCGAACGTTCGTCCATTTTCTCTGAGCGTTCCAAGACGGATTCCAATCCCTCTGCTAGGTGTCGTGAAAAAGGAACTGGATGACATGGAGGCCCAAGGTGTCATTCGAAAAATCGACACGCCAACTCAGTGGTGTTCCGGTCTAGTCGTTGTTCCCAAACCATCAGGCGGGTACAGACTATGCGTGGACTTGACAAAGCTGAATCAAGTGATTCAGCGAGAACGTTACGTCTTGCCCACTGTCGAATACATACTGGGTCAGTTGGGTGAAGCTCAGATATTTTCCAAGCTCGATGCTAGGTCCAGCTTCCATCAGGTGAAACTTAGTCGTGACAGTGAAGAGCTCACGACGTTCATCACTCCCTTCGGCCGGTATTGCTACAAGCGTCTTCCATTTGGCATCGCATCGGCACCGGAGTACTTTCAACGCCTGATGTCAAGACTTCTTGAAGGTCTCTCGGGTGTCGTCAACATGATTGACGACATTCTAATTTTTGGGAGGGATCGTCGCGAACACGATCAACGTCTGGCCGATGTCTTGAGTCGCCTGGAACAAGCTGGGGTTACACTGAACGAGAAAAAGTGTGAATTCGGCGTCACCTCTGTCAAGTTCCTAGGCGTTGTAGTGGATGCCGAAGGAATTTCGCCAGATCCAGACAAGATCAAAGCCATCAAGAATTTGATGCCACCAGAAGATATCAGCGGTGTACGCCGGTTGCTTGGGATGGCTAATCACATCGGACGGTTCATTCCACACCTTGCTGACGTTACCACACCAATTCGCTCTCTGTTAAACAAGAACAGCGTCTGGATGTGGGGTCCTAGCCAAGAGGAGGCTTTCGCCCGCCTCAAGTCACTGCTTAGCTCTGAAACACGCATGGCAAAGTACCACCCGCGCTACCCTACCGTAGTATCTGCAGATGCCAGTTCTTATGGTTTGGGAGCCGTGCTGCTTCAAGAGCAACCTTCGGGGACTCGGCGGGCTGTCGCCTTTGCTTCCAGATCCCTCACTCCCACGGAGGGTCGCTACAGTCAAACGGAGAAGGAGTCTCTAGCCGTAACGTGGGCCGTCTTACGGTTCGACCAGTATATTCGTGGTCTGAACTTCGAGGTCGAGACAGATCACCTTCCTCTTGTCGCCCTTCTCGGAGGAAAGGACCTGGAGCTTTTGCCACCGCGGGTGCAACGCATGCGAATCAAGCTGATGCGTTATCAGTACAACATGAAGTATGTACCGGGAAAGCTATTGGCGACTGCCGACACACTCTCACGAGCACCTTGTGACGCGCCAGCTTCGAAAGAAGTAGGGAGTGTGGAACTCTTCATTGGCGAAGTCTTCAAAGACCTGCCGCCAGCGGTGGCGAGTCGACTGGAAGACGTTCGCCAGCACCAAACGCAAGATGGGGAGTGTTCCAGGGTAGTAACTTACTGTGGAAGAGGTTGGCCCAGCAAAAACAAAGTGCCAGCTCACATTGCTCCGTATTGGAAGGAGAGAGAACGATTGAGCGTCTACAAAGGCGTACTACTTCTAGATCGCCGCATCGTCATTTCGTCCGCTCTCCGACAGAGTATCCTGGCCTTACTGCACGAAGGGCACCAGGGCGTTCGCCGCTGTCAAGAACGCGCCAGAGAAAGCGTTTGGTGGCCGAACTGCAATTTACACATCGAACATCTTGTAGCCGAGTGTGCCAAATGCGCCGAAACTCGTGTGGTACACTCTGAGCCGATGATGCAGACTCCAACGCCAGAAAGACCGTGGCAGCGCCTCGGGATAGACCTTTTCCAGCTAAAAGGACGTGATTACGTTCTTATTGTAGACTACTACTCCAGGTTTCCTGAGGTCATCTCTCTCGGATCTACATCTGCGCAAGCAGTCATCTCGGCTGTCAAGAGTTGCATAGCTCGCTATGGGATCCCGGACGTCGTGCGGTCAGATAACGGACCGCAGTTTGCATCTCACGAGTTTGCAAACTTTGCTCAGGCGTACGGATTTCGCCATGAGACTAGCAGCCCGCGGTACCCCCAGAGTAACGGCGAAGTAGAGCGTATGGTGCGTACCGTGAAGGACTTGTTCGCAAAAAGTTCTGATCCGTACCTGGCCCTCCTAGCGTACCGAGACACACCTGGTGTCAATGGCGTGTCTCCTGCACAGTTGTTAATGAGGAGAAAACTCCAAACTCGACTTCCTCGTTTACCCGAACGACTTGAGCCAGCATTGCCCAGCCATCAAAACTTTAAGGCGAGAGATGCCGCAAACAAGTTACAGCAGGCAAAGAACTACAATCGCCGGCATAGTTCAAGTCCTCTGACTCCCTTGAAGTTGGGGGAGGACGTGTGGGTTAAGGACGTCAATTGCCGAGGCCGTATACTCAGCCCCGCTCAGCGACCACGGTCATATGTGGTGGAAACGCCCAGGGGCACTCTGCAGCGAAACCGTCAGCATCTTGTCCCCTTCTCAAACGGCCAAGCAGAAGAAGAACCGTCGGCTAGTTCACAGCAGTCTATGCCTGTTGAGGGTCAACGAGTACCATCGCAAGAGCCTCAGCAAGAAGGACTTCGGCTGAGACGCACACGTTGCGGTCGTGAGATTCGACCGCCAAGGCGATTGGACTTATAGATCTTAAGAGGGGAGATGTAGTGGGCGCTACTGAAGTGATGGTGTTTTTTCTTATTGCTCACCAGAGGACACCATCATTTATAGAGGACTATATAAGGAGCGGCGCGTGAGATTAAAAGGCTTTTTTTGGTTGTGGTCACGAGCTGAGCTGCTGTCACTTGGCCGTCGTCCGTTCCGAACGTTCCGAACGTTTCCGGGCTAAACCGAATATAGCCGATAAAAGTACGCCGAATTCATTTTTCCAAATTCGGTCTTAACTGAAAAAGTTCAGTACTTTCGAGGGCGTTTGGAGTGGTGTGTGTGTGTGTGGGGGGGGGGGGGGGGGGGAGGGGTTAGAATGCGAGTCATAACTAGGGTTTCGTGTTTTCGGATAAATTCGGAAAACACCCGAAGGTGAAAGTTACGTCTATTCGAATTTATCTGATAAACTCTGAATTTCGGTGTGCCAATCCCCCCCCCTCTACACACAATTATTTCTTACAATTAATTTTCAAATTTTGGTCATGACAACAGGTCATTCATTGTACTATCAGGTCAAGACAAAAGCCACTGTTTATGTTTCCGGTTTGGGTCATACTATTTGTGCCTCAGAGGAAGGAGAGGTTGTGTTTTTGTAACCGTGAAAGCTATTGACCATAGAAATTACATAAAGTGGGGAAGAGGACAGTTGAAACTTCTCCATTTCATCCTTTTCCACCCTACCTCTTGCGGCCGCGCGGTAGGTTGATGGAATGGCATGGAATGAATACAGGCTTCCTAGCGACTACCTCCAGTATCGATGTTAAGATATCGACATTTATCGAAATAACACTTGTGTGGCTTTTTTGTTCTAGGACAAATTGGTGTTGCCAGTAGTAATGGCACCAACGCCAAATCCAACTGAAGAAAATATTAATTGATGCGATCACGTTTTTTTTTTTTTTCTTTTTTGTCCAGCATACGTTTACATTTGGATATTATTTGTTTATTTTTAATAAGAAACACTGCGAAATTGAGCTCCGAATTTCGGAGAATTCGGAATCAAACAAAAATAAACTCCGATAAACTACGAATAGTCGGCAAAAAATAAACTCAGAAAAACACCCTCCGCACTTGACGAAAACTAAACTCCGAAAACACGGAACCCTACTCATTACTGGCCATATGACCACTTCCTTTCGCAGTTTCAACTTGTCTGCGAGATCGGTTCAACTTTCGACAAAAGCTCCGGGGGCGCAGGCGTGTTCAGGACGAAATCTGGGTTTTTCACCTGATAGGGATTTGTGCCGAATTCTTTGTTAAAAGAAGAGAGCTTAATCGTGAAATGAAACAACGGAAATCCAGAGCGTCCGTAAATGCCGCGCATTGTTTAACACCCCTAGCTTCCGTCTACTAGAGGAGGGCATAAATACGATTGTTTTATTGTCATTTCTGCGGTCGGCGCGAATTTATCATCTCTCGCAGTCGTGAAAACGGGGAAAAAACGCACCAAGTACAATGCTTTCTAGTTTCTTCATTTTGATATTTTCTTCTCGGACCGAGGTGGTACTGAAGCTCATGCTCGTCCTGTGTACAAATACGAGCACGCGACGATACTGTCAGATCACGATAAGGCCCCAGTGCATCTTACAGAACAGGTCGCGTCGGCTGCCAAAGACGGCAGCAAATAAGAAGATCAGTACCTGGCACTCAATATATATTTTACACAAACGCTTTTAATTACTGCATTTTTGTTAGTATACTGGTTTTAGTCAGTAAACCTAATATAACTCAGAAGTGTTTGAGTCTACAAATATTCACCGTCATAAACCGGAAACTTTTGTTAGTAATAAAAACCGAAAAAGTGCGCGGAGTTTCTAAGAATGCAAACCGAAAACGCCGAACCCCAGCTATAATGTCAATGTGATGTTTTGACGCTGTGCTGTTTTGACGTCGTGCTATTTTGACGCCGTGCTGTTTTGCCGCGTGCTCTTCTGTCGCTGTGCCGTTTTGACGCTGTGCTGTTTTGTCGCGTGCTATTTTGACGCGTGCTGTTTTGTCGCGTGCTGTTATGTCGTGTGCTGTTCTGTCATGGTACCAGGCCCTAAGGAGCTACGCCCCTGAAATAGTAACACCAGCTCTTCAGTTAGTACCACATCTCAGAGCCCCCTACTCCTCCCGCAGTCGTGGCCGAGTGGTTAAGGCGATGGACTAGAAATCCATTGGGGTCTCCCCGCACGGGTTCGAATCCTGTCGACTGCGCAAACATTTTTTTTTTTTCTTTTTTTAAGAAGACAGATGGGATGGCAATTGATGTGAGCACGGGCGCCGGACGGATGGACAAGGCTAGACCCTAAGGAGCTCCGCCCCTAAAAGATGAAGGAAAAAGGTGGCAACGGCGCGTCTTCCTCGCTTCTACTGACGCGCCCCCAAGCGGACACGAGAAGAAGGGAGGAACGAGACATTTTCTCCTTCTCAAAACATACGGGACAAAGCTTTCGCCCTCCCGACTCGTCTTCTTTCGGTTTCGTTCTTCGAGCACGTCGCGCACGTTGTTTAATAAATGTTGTTGAGTTGATTGAGCTTCAGCGGCAGCGAAGGCCGCCTGTAATTCCGTCTTCTAGTCCAAATGTGCAGAACATTTCGGTTGCATTGACGTTTTTCCCACTAATCTTATCAAACTAGATAAACGAACCGCCAGAAACAGCGAAGTTCCGGAGCAGTGCCAGCAGCGCTACGTGCACTGGGCAAGATGGCCGTCTCCGGATTGCGAAACCTACGCGGAACTGCGGAACCTACGCGGAACTGCGGAACCGCGCGGAACTGTGTCGAAGTTTTCGGCGTTACCGAAATCTCAGGAACTGCGTCCAAGACAGGCAGGTTTTGCTGCCGGCTGCCTGGGTGCTTTCCATGCTGAGTTCCGTTCTGAATTACGATGCCGAGTGCAACCGGCAATCAACCTGGTTCTGTATTTCTGCGTGTGAGCAACCTAGCACCAACATCGTGATGGCAGTGTTTTGCGTTGTGAACAGAAAACTGGAATTATCACCGATGTGACCGTGTGTTCGCGTATCAGTGGTGTAAAAACAAGATGAGATGACGTAAACTGTCGGGCACTTGTGGGGCCGTGATTGGAGGGGACGGTGTGTCGCAAGTTGACATACCGCTTTACATTAAAGAGTTTAAGACCACTTGAGAAATTAGGTGTAATCGATCGACGTGTGGATAGCCATATGTGGGAACGCTGGTCGGAACAGTAAGCTCTTTTCGCACAGTGGCCAATGTGACTGTCGGTTGTCCCCTCCCCGAGAGCGATAGCGCTCTGGGGGAAGGACTGAACAGCACGAAAATATGATGAAATGTACGTATATTTACAGTGCGGAATTTCAGCATTAAAAAAATAGATAAAATCGAGAAAAAAAAGCTATCCTTTATTTTGCTGTTTAAATATTCTACGGTTCCTGGAAACACTGCCCTTTAAGTGACGCGCTGGGATGAGCACTAGACGTTTTCGAGCTTGCCACGGCGTAGCTCCGTACACTTCACACCTGCCGCAAGTCGCGGCTTTGTTTGCATTTAAGTCGATCGAAAAGCGATTTCTCTGCCCGTGAAGCATCACTTCCAGCTGAGTGAGTATCCGCTCTGCAGAGATTAATTCAAGAAGATAATTGCAGCCGCGCGCGAAAAGCAGAAATAGAAGAACAAACACTACCATGGGAATACAGGCTACGACGTGCCGTGCGGGGAAACAAACTCACGGCTTGGAACCGCATTGAACCGGCTTGATTTATTGGCTTTCAAATAATTACGGCATAATCGAGCGTTTTCTCTTTATTAAGAGATTCATTCCCCGATACATTCAAAATACTCTCAGAGGTATGGCATTGATGAAAAAAAAAAATCAACATGCTGGGAATGTTTTTGATTGCTTAGGCAGTCACCGAGAAATTCCGTACGTTGAAAACGACCGGTATAAAAAACGGAAACGCAGATCTCGGTGTAGTGATGTGGTTGTAGTGTGCCGTTGTATGTGGATGCGTTCAAAGCCTGTTCAACTGATGCTTGTAGTATGCGTAGTGTCGCAGTGTGTCTACATGTGAGTATAAAGTTGAACAGAACTGTGCGCTGCCTTTTCCGAATGTTAATGCGTTCCGAAATAGTACCGGTCGCTTAGATACAACAGTGAACCGCAAAGCTTCCGATATAGGCAACCTCTTAAGCTTCAACTCACATCATTCTGTCGAACATAAAAGGGCTGTCGTAAAAACTCTATTACATCGGTCCGAACACATTTCTTCTAATCCTCAATTGCGCGCTTCTGAGGACGCTGTTTTGTTGACCTGTTGATGAAGCGGAATTATCCGAAACGTTTTATTGACAACACGCGCAAACAGATGGGACAAAGAAGCCAGGATAATGAAAGACTTAGGACAGGGCAAGTAACAATACCCTACTTGAAAGGCACTTCTGCGTCTATTCGCAGGGCCCTCGCCCCTTTGAATATCCGCACAGCTTTCAAACCCCATCGTAAACTACGTGACCTCATTTCTACCCTATTGAAAATTCCATCAAGGTACGTAATTTGGGACACTGACTGCCAGTCAGCAGCCTTGGTGGAACGTGATGGACCATCAGACGTCATCTGATGGTACATCAGATGACATCTGACTGCCACTGCCAAGGGATTTTCATCAACAAGGGCAGCATTTATATAAGAGGAAGCACTGCACTCGCTTAAACGAACACAAAAGGGACGTGGCGAAGGCCACGCATGCGACAAGAGTGAAGACGGAACTCGTAGACCATTGTTGGAATACGGGTCACTGTTTCGACTTTGAGAATGCGTCCACTCTGGCGCGCGAACAAAGGTGGGGTCCACGCAGGCTCGTGGAATCATGGTTCCTCCGAAGTGACTCATCAGCTTGCAACTACAACCGCGGCCCCCTCCCCGATGTGTACGCGGACTTGCTTAAATAGGACTGTTGAAGTTTTTTCCCTCATACCTGCTTAAAGGTTTCACTGACGATGTTTCCCGCATGGGAGAAGAAACGTTTGATTAAATTGTCAATCTTGTTGGGTAAAGTCGGAGCAGTTTTTTTGATCATAAGAGTGAAGCTATACGCACCCATAAATATCGCCAAATGCCTCGATAAAACAAAATGTTCAAGAAAAAAAACGGAGAGCCACCGCGGATTGAACCCGCGATCACTTGCGTACAAATCGGACACCTTAACCCCTATGCTATGCCATCGCTTTTGTAAACTCGATTTGACTATTCGTTTTATACGAGATACTTCGGCTGCAAATGCAGTTAAGCCTTCAGCATGCTATGCAAAGGACTCGTACATCCCTCGCCGTACTTCAGCTCTACTCACCTGCCATGTAGAGTACTTTCGCGTCGTAGAACGATCCTTTGGTTCGCGCGTCTCCGGCCCAGTAGACCTGGTACACTTTGTCGTCTTCAACTACACCGCTAAAGTCCCTTACATCGACGGAACTCACAACAGGGTGGGTCTTGTCGAATAGAAATTCTACTAAAACATAAGACATTGTAGAGCCCGAGCAGGATCGACAGGTTGGAGCAAGCGGGCAAACAAAACGAGTCGAGAGCGATCGTTCATGAAAGCTCGGCGAAGCCTCTATGGGTGAAGCGAAGTGGCCTGTTCGGCGTTTCGGCGGACTTCTGATCAAGGTTGTCGGTCGGCTGCGTGTCATATCTCTAACATCAGCGGTTTTATGGGCTCACGTCCCGAAATCGTTTTCTTGTGCATAGATTATTTTTCGTATTCATAGACTTGACGAAATAGTGGTATCCGAACGAACTTTACGTCCTTTGACCGTACGTCTGTCTGCACGTCAAAGCTTTTTGACGTACAGTCAGAGACAATCGATCTACAATCAGAATCGCCACCAAGACATCTTGATGGCATTTCGCGGCGGCCGACTGCCACAAGGAAACCATCAGAAAGCCGACAAGCGGAGTCTCACTGAAGTTTGACTGTCGGTCTGAGTAATGTGTTGGCCAATCAGACATGCTTGACGTACAGTCAGGCACAGTGAGCGGTCCACTAAAAAAACATTGACTGCCAAACAGGGTTACATTGATGGATTTTTGCTTCGGGTAAACCTAAAGATTACACCCCCCCCCCCCCCCCGAGTCCCAGTGCGGTGTTGTGTATAAAGTGAATTGTCTAAAGTGTTAACCATGTTCAATTAACCTGAGACCGGAAGAAGACAAGAAACATCAAAACGTAGAAGGGATACAAAATAGAGAGGACGTTGTCTCATCTCGTTGAGACGTCGTCCTGTCTATTTTCTGTCCCTTCTACGTTTTGATGTTTCTTCTCTACCCCAGTCTCAGGTTAATTCAACATGGTTAATGTTCACCAGCTCGCCTGCGGCCTTACGATTTTTTCTAGACTGTGACGCATCCTACATTGCGGACGCGCTGCACTCGCCTAAACGAACGAGACGTGGCGTAGGCCACGCATGCGACAAGAGCGAAGTCGGAACTCGAGACCATTGTTAGAATACGGGTCAGTTTCGACTTTGAGAGTGCGTCCACTCTGGCGCGTGAACAAAGGTGCGTTTCATGCAGGTTTGTGGAATCATGGTTCATCTGAAAAGACTCATCGGCTTCAACTGCGGCCCCCTCCCTGATGTGTACGCGGATTTGCTTAAATAGGACTGTTGAAGTTTTTTTCGCTCATTCCTGCTTGAAGGTTTCACTGATGATGTTTCTCGCATGGGAGACGAAACGTTTGAATAAATTGATCATAATGTAGAAAACCTGAGACTGTGGTAAACGCAAGGAAACGAAGTCGAAGAAGAAAGACAGGGGAAAAGAACGCCTCAAACTCAGCTGCTGCGTTTATTTCCTCAAAGTCTTATATACCCACAATCTAACCATAGAACACCGACGTCACAAGGTCATCCTTTGTTCTCTATACAATCCTACCCACACTGGTCTTCACCTCAACCGTACACGGTGACCTCACCGTGTACGGTGGAGGTTTCACTCCACCGTACACCGTACACGGCGACGTCGGTTGTCGATGGTTAGATTGTGGGTATATAAGGCTTTGAAGAAATAAACGCAGTAGCTGAGTTTGAGACGTTTTTTTCCCCTGTCTTTCTTCTTCGACTCCGTTTCCTTGCTTTTACCACAGTCTCAGGTTTTCTACATTATGATCAACATCCACCAGCTTGCCTGCGCACTCCCAGTTTTTTCATTGATTAAATTGGTCATCTTAATAAATAAAATCAACGCCGTTTTTTTTTTATTAGTTTAATAGAGGTTGTCGAAGATTCATAAGCGCAATGGTGGCGTGAGAAAAAAGTTTTTTTTTTTTTTTTTTGTAGAGCATGAAATGGGCGGTACCTAACCGCACCTAGCCTAGCTACTTGAAATTACTCTGCTTGACCCTGCCATCTGGCGGCAAGCGATTTAACCATCTTTCACGCTACGCGATAAACAGCAGCTTCGAGTTTGTTCTTTTGAGAAAGGCTTTTGGTTTCGGGGATTGGTTTGCCATTCCTCCGTGATGTGCGGTTGACGAAGGAATTGTGACTCGAGGAACAGCAAAGGTAAGACGTAAAGTGCGCAAAGTAACTGGGTATCGGTTGTCTCCGTTTAACATCGCAGTGCTGACGACGAGGAGACTGACCCCCGAATTGATAGATGTGACTTGCTCTGAAGTCGAGCTTCAACTTGCTCAAGTCCGTCTTGCGACGAGCGAGCGCGCTTCATAAACGCACCTTAACTTGAACCGATCTAGAACGGAGCTTGAAGCGAACTTGAAGTGCCCGAATTTCAAGACTGGGTTGGACCTACCTTGAGCGCGACTTCGTAGTCATTTCAACATGGCGGCTTGCTGATGTGATGTCGCATATGGGATCGCCGCGTTCAATATTTGTGTCCTGTAATTCCGGTGTTGCCCTCGGTGACGGGTATTTTTCGCCGAGAGAATTGGCCATTCCTCCGTGATCGAGTGCATCCATGTGCGACAACGAACGGAAACAGCGCGGGAGCTGCTCGGCAGCGACTTGGCGGCGTGATCCGAACGGCGACAACAGGCGGCTGCTGCTGATACTCAAGCTACAGTTGCTCGTCACGCTGCGACTTTTGCTGGCAGGATATTTCTAGCTGTCAACATTTCACAACGGACGGCGTGCGGTGCAATCGGGAGAGTGACGCGTCTCACCGTAAGGCATCTGTCGCTCGGACGGTTCGGACTCGTCCACTTTCCCGGCGCCCCGAAATCATCCGCCTCCTTCGAGTAACCGGGTTCACGCACGCGTGTATCAAGAGCCCGGACCACGGTGGCGATTATGCAGACATTTATGAGAACTTCAAAGCAGTTGCCTGCATAAACTATCAGGTGGGTTCCCCCGTTTACCGAAAATAAACAAGCCTCCAGAGCTTCTGGCGCGAAGAACCTGAGCAAGCATGTGTGGTGTGCACGCACGTTTACTGATGCAAGCTCTTGACCCCTAATACGTAACGTTCCCTGTATGCATACTAGCAGTTGTTAAAAACAAAAAGCGCGGACAAATTACAGGGACCCAGAAAAAGGGAAATAGGACAAGACGCCTCGTCCTGTTTCCCTTCGTCTGTGTCCCTGCATTTATCCGGCGCGTTTTTTTTTTTTTTTTTTGCAATGAACCAACTGGCCCAAATCTCCACTTTATTGCAGCAGTTATTCCCACTTCTGTGTTGTTTGTACTGGATTACTTATATAAAAAATACATGTACTATGTACATGCCCCTTGCGTCAGTAAAATAAATATGGAAATTCAGGAATGATTTCTAATTTCGTGCTGCCAAGCATTTCAAGTTCTCTGAAGGGTCAAATAGCTGCTTAGAACAAAATCGGTCTTATAGCTGCCGAAAACTCACTCTGATCCATGTACAGATTCTACATTTTACAGATGCCACACATTTGAACAATTTCTTTTTCAAAACGTTTTCACATGTTGTTTCATTAATGTAGTTGTTCAGTAGCTGTTCACCACAAAACATTATACTTCTCAAATTACATCTCACGTAAAGTTTGTCGAAAGGCTTCGCTGAAAGAAAGCCTATCTTCTTAAGATTTCTGCCACATTTGACAAATGGATGTGCCGAAAGCATTGTTTAGCACTGTGCTGAGAAGCGTTTACCAACTTTCCCCGAAACAGTATCTAATGAAAGAATGGCCACCGGTTAAAATTTTTTTTTGCTTTAAAAGATTTATTACTATGCACAGGTTTGCACCAAGCTCGATTCGAGGGCACATCACTTTTGTGTCCACTCCACAATCAAAATATTATTGCCTCTTAAAGAAAGCAATAGATCACAATTCTTCCACTGCAATAAAGGCGAGACAAAATGAGTTGACCTTTTTTATGATTGTTCACTCGCACTAAACTTCACACCCATGCACATATTATCTGCATGCAACCTCCATATTGAAGATGTTGGGATGATAATTTGTCAAATTCTTGAAAACATCATATATTGTCTCTCTGTCTCGTAACATTTATTAACTCGTTCAGGTACAACACTGCCCAGATAAAGACTCGCAACACTGCTGAAAGAAAAAGACGATCCCCATGCCTCGTTGGGTAGTTGAAATCATCACTACGTGCTCAGCATCACATAACCTAAGGAAAACGAGCCATCCTTGCTGTCCGCCAGTCATACCAGCCAGGGGACAATGTTGAGAAGATCAGGGCAATTGCCAGCTGAAAGGGGTAGAAAAACAAGCAGGCCGAAGCAAGCCAGAGTGGTACTGTATAGGCATGGTGCCTGGAATGGCATCTCCGACTGGTGTGTCTACCGCGTCCAAAAAAGAGGTCCCTCAATTTGTGCCGGGTGTGTCATACAAGTGTCATGCTGTCGCCGGTCGCAATCCTGGCGGTGTCCCAGCAGCGGTGGTTGATGTGGCAGACGCCTGTTCTACTGCAGGTCGCTGTCCAGTTCAACAGTCCATCGAGGCTCCAGCAGCCGGTGGTTGGGACGCCGTGACGACAGCGACACTCGCATTCG
This sequence comes from Ixodes scapularis, assembly GCF_016920785.2. Taxonomy (NCBI): domain Eukaryota; kingdom Metazoa; phylum Arthropoda; class Arachnida; order Ixodida; family Ixodidae; genus Ixodes; species Ixodes scapularis. The sequence continues at coordinate 88,955,605 of NW_024609837.1, read as the reverse complement.
CCTCGTGGTACTCGCAGCTGCTCTTTAACGTTTCAATGGCCAACCGCCAGGATCGCAACATACAATAGCGTGACACTTCGGCTTCTGTGACGTCATTTGTTGCCACTTTGGGACCACTTTTGATGTATGGGCAGCAAATAACGCTAAACACACCAGTCGAAGACTCGCTCCAGGCACCATACTCGTCGGGTAGTTGAAATTATCACTCTGTGCACAGCATCACGTAACCTAGGGAGAATGAGCCATCCTTGCTGCTCTGCCAGTCATGCCAGCCAGGATGCAATGGTGAGAAAATCAGTGCAACTGCCACCTGAAAGGGGTAGAGAAACAAGCACACTAAAGCCAAAGTGGTACTGTATAGGATCCCGCTTCCTCGTGGCATAAATGAAATGGGGATAATGTGTATGTTGCATGGTGTGCACATTTTCAAACTTTTGAGCACATAGTGAGCCACAGTTCATTAATCACAATCATTCATATAATCCCTAACTGAAATGCTTTGTCTAACTGATGTTTATGGCTAAATTGAAAACAAATATGATGTGATTTATACTTTGCTTGGGCTTGGGCATAATGACCTAAACCTAAAACAGTGGAAATAAGATAAAGATGAAGGAAGGTATGCAAAGCGACCATCCATTTCATGTGTGGACCTCCCGCCATCCTTGTCTTGTTTGCAATTTCGTGATCTCCTAATTCATTATGGGATCACGCTTTTTTTTCTTACTTTACAAGTTATCTTCTCCTTGATTCCTGTATTTCCAAGTGCCATGCCTTGTGAATGCTGTGTCCTGCGGTTTCTTGCCCCAGTGAAAATACCCGTTTTTTCTTGATTGTGTTTAGAACTAATGTGAACCCTGTGCTAAAAATATGGTGGAACGTATTGCTTCCTCTGTTTCAGTTTTATTACTAGTTGCACCCTCAGAAATGCATGAGCTTCAATATTGCTGTCCCACTACCGAAATAAAAGAATTTTAATGGCTGCAACCTGTGTATTAGCCTCCTTGTTTGTCTTGTCATCATGAAACACTGCCGACATAAAACCTGCAAAAAGGGAATGGCTCAAGGTGTTGACAAACAAACATACAGACCAGAGCTGCTTATTTAGATACACATCCCAACATGCAGCTCTGACGGGCAAACACAAAATAATTTTCTAGACGTGGCACTGCACATCTAGTGGCCCTGAAAGACTCGAGTTTTATTTACAGATAGCTGACATGCTAAATTATAAATCATTCTGACCAACCTCGTATAGCCTACACCAAATGATGCACATACATTTGGCAGTTGAGGAAAATGGAAGGAGTCCAGGCTTGTGCTTATATCTAGGAAACAACTGTGCTGGTGAACAAATTATCTTCCGGTGGTCCACATTGAGTGCATTTCAGTCATCAGTTTAAAATTGTGCACAAATAGAAATGAACAGAGGAGAGAAAAGAGACGAGCACGAAATCACAATTCGATGTATTGAAGAAAGAAAAAAGAACAGCCTGTAGTAACAGCTCCAGCCGAGGCCACACCGGCCTCAGCTCGAGCTGTTACTACAGGCTGTTCTTTTTTATTCCTTGAATACATCGAATTGTGAGTTTGTGCTTGTCTCTTCTCTCTCCTCTGTTCTTTTCTATTTGTGCACAAATTTAACCATGTTCTATCATTACCCACTCGCCCAACTAGCCACCTTAACTCAGTCATGAGGTTTTCTAGTTTATGCAAATTTTCATAATCACTAAACAGCCTTCTCAGGGTGCTTATATATTTCCAAGCTTAGACGTCGTGCAAGTGGTAAGCTTGTGAATGCAAACTAGTATATCACAAACTTCATGGATGTGTGGCGCAGAAGAAAAACAATGTGACGAGGACACGAGAGGAGGGCCATGGTCGTAACAAAAACAGCTCGGGTTATAAATGACTTCCTATTAAACAATTACAGTGGTGCGAGCATTTACTGCCGTAGCCAAAGATGGTCAAGCAGCCAAATAAACACGGCACTGAAGAGTACAGCGACGAACTGGTTGATGGTTGCATGGTTGTCGCTGAACTCGACAAACGACCAGGGTGTCACAGTTGTCTTGAAACAGTCTGGCATATGTTTTTATGAACAGGTAGAATATCTGGCACTATTGAACATGTCCCAATCTCTGGAACAGTGTGTCGCATGCAGAATTGGGCAGCCACAATTTTTCAATCAGTGAACCAACTGCAGCTCTGAGACATGCTCGCACAGGCGAAAGAGCGATGAGCGGTCTTCCACATTCAGGCGACGGTAGGCCGTAAAAGCAAATTTCTGCAGTCACGTCAGCGGGAAGAGATGCTTTCTGCTACAGGTCCACTCGTTCGCAGCATTGCTGACATTGATGTGGTGCTCCCAGGCATCATAGTCACTCATTTATAAGAAGACAATGGGTACCGACCTGTAATGCTCGATAGACAAGTAACAGGAAGTCGCCTAAGCCCTAAAGTGCCCTTTTACAACACCACATACATGCAGCTGCATTCAACAGCTTGTGCGCTTTACTCATGTCCTTGTTGCTTCGTCTTCCTCCTGCTCAACAGAGGGTTCCCCTTCCTACCAGTGCACCGTTGGCTGCAGCAGCACACTTACTCGCTGTGGACGGGGGGCCCATCACTGTGGACAGGGGGCACAACATAACCATGCTCGTTTGCGTGCCTGGAAATTATGTCCAGCCCAGACCGCATCCACTGGCTGAAAAAGCAGTTCCCTTCCTAAAAAAAGAAAAGTTTATGTAAGGCACTTATAAGAAATATACAAGATGTAACCACAAAGCTAATATTTCCTAAGGTGCTACTCCTGCTCCTAGACATCATCTTTAGGGAGGAGACTTCTGTAAACCATATAAAATGGTTTGACTTCAGTTCATGACTGTCACAAATGAGAGAGTGCCAGCGTCGAGACTATTTACAGCCGATACGATCAAATAGAAATTAGAAAAATTTAAGCTTTAAAGAGAGCTTTTTTTTGATTACAGAAGGTTAACAACCCTGCCTCTGCGCACCAAACATCAGTGACAGTTCCACCGCCTCATGCACAACACGTTCTGGGCCTGAGCTTTTGCCCGCGAAAGCGCGACGAGGTAAACATAGCTGCAAAAACTATGATGAACGGTAGCTACTTCCTGGTTTCGATCACCGAAAGCACAGGCACCGCGCCCAACGCTTTACGTAGTGGCGCCCATTAAACAAGCATTTGTAGAAACATGTAAGCAACACAAAATAACGTTTAAAACAGCCGAAAGAGCGCTTAGGCCAGGCCGCATAGATTACAGTTTACATATTCGAGTATTATGCCGCATAGTTTGCATTAAGGAAATGCTGTAAAAACACTTACCTGCCTTGAGCACCGCTTCAATTCGTAGTCATTTTCCTTCCGCATCGGGAGTTCCAAGCGCTTTATCATTATTAGAGACCCGTAGAAAGATCCTATGAGGTTTTTGAACTTCCTCGTTGAGGCGTGTGGACACGGCACCGGAGTCGGGCACTCACTCGAATACCTTTTCATTCTTGTTGAACCCAGATAAGCATTCGTTTCTCGTCTTCAGTGAATCATAGTTCAAGCTTCTACCGAGTTTTCATAATGAAGGAGACGTCGAAACTCACATAACGACAAATATGTCCACAAGCGAGGGACGCCAACGAGCAAAACGAAAAGAAACAGGCCAGGAGCCATCGCTCGATTGAGCCAACGTTGCTCGACGGAAAAGCGCATTTGTCTATAAAACGCGTACAACGCTAGTTTCGAAACCTGCGAAACAGCATCTTTCACGATTTGCGTTTTGTAAAGGCAAGCTATGAAGAAAAGTTTAAGAAGCAACTTCTTTTTGACGAGTGAAACCCTTTTTAAGAGAAAAATTGCAACCTAATCTCGCTCCCAGGCGGGAAGCAGCGCGAGCGCTCGCGACTTGAACGGGACTTGACGAAGGAAGTTCGCGGGAGCGTCTCTGAAACGTAAAAGCCAGCTTGGGCGTTTTTAAGTCGAACTTGGTGTTGAGGCGGACTTGAGCAAGTCGAAGTTCAGCTTCAGTTGAAGTCACATCTATGAATTTGGGGGTAAACAACTGCTTTTGTTTTTGTGCCTGCAGGAAGGATCTGGCTTCGGGGGTGTAGGACCGTTCGTAACATCCCTATTCGTCATAGGCCAACTGGTAACATAGCAATTGGTCACATAGGACAATTCGTCATAGGGGAACTCGTCACAGGAGAATTCGTCATATGTAATTTAAAAAAAAGGCACTGAAATGAAAGTTCAAAGTTCATTTATTTGCTGAAATTCTGACTATAATGCAAGACCTTTGATACACAGTGAGTCGCGAAACCGACTACTGTCATATTCATTTACACCGGGCTGGTTCCCATCATTGCCAATGTATAACAGGTGCTGCCGCAGCTGGGTGCAATGAAAGTCATTACCTAATTAATAAGTGAATACCAAGTGCGTCATGATTACACTTGAAAACAAAATGTTTATTAGCCGAGTAGTAGGCATTTTAAAACGCAATATTTCGGGCTGCTGCCCTCAACATTTCCAGGCGGTTGCGACTGTCGTAGCGGCTGACGACAATCTGAAGGCGCTTGTTGCAGTCAGCGTGCTTTTTCGACACCCTTGAAGACGTAGTGCCGCCCTCAGCTTGAGCGAGTTTCATTTCCGTCAAGGACTGCTCCCTCTTGACACATCTCAGAAAGGCCCAGATGTTGGGGGAGCTGCAGCCCACATTGCTCTTAATGAAAGAAAAAAGAAACCACGCGCAAACTGTTATTACTGTATAGTCTCACTGAGTACACAACTAACCGCAGAAAGCACGAGCACAGCTTTACTATGAAGCATATGTTTACGTAGAACAACATATGGGTGACGGAAGACATAAAACGCGGTCATGTATGCAGTCATCATATTTTGGAGAAATCCCAGAGGCGTCTCGATTCATCTCTTTCTCTACATTCCCGAGCAGTGGTGATGATACGAAATTTGAATTTTTTTTTTCTTTGTAATTTCGTGACAATATATTTTAAGTTTGCGCCCCCAATTAGTACGTAGAAAGGTTTAGTTATTTTACGTCGAAACACCAACTGCACCGCCCATCCAACGAAATAATGTAATTCGCGTTTGTTGCTACAAACAACTTAGAAGATATTAGAATAACAGCATCGAGGCTTGGCACCGAGGACCTGCAGTCCTCGGTGCCAAGCCTCGATGCTGTTATTTGTTCTTGGCATTTCCGCCAACGTCGATTCCCTCACTGACCAAACTGTCGCAAGGAAGATGGCTGTAGACATGGCCGTTCCGACGGGGCCTGCCGATGTAGACATCTTCAAAGTAGTCCGCCACGTTTGCAGCCTCCGAGGGGAAAACCTTGACCAAGTCCTGGAATGCCTCTGGGATGTCGGAAATTGGCAAGAAGGCCAATGCAGGCAGCGTTCTCATCTGTAAGTGCACAGGAAGTATTTTTTTTTGTCTGAAACGCAGTTTATATATCTATAAATATAAAAAAAGAACAGAAAAAAAAAGAACGAAATAATTTTGCATACCTTAACAGCAAACTCTTCATCCGCATCGTATCGACTCTGAAGGCCGCTAGAGCATACCTTCCTGTATACCGACTGGGATAAATGGAAGAAGCATTCCTGAATCCTTGCGCTAGGGGCCATGGCTTTTATGGCGTTGATGGCAGCGATCTCGAAGTCAGTGTAGACCTCCTCAACGCAGTGGGTTTCAACGCGGCTCAGCAGCACACCGAAGAACCTTGAACAAGAAATAATAATAACAATTCTGTGTAGTGAGTATTACAAATAAAAGAAACAATTAGGTAGACAAAATCACAATAATGGCACACCGAGGGATCCGTTTTTGTAACTTTTAGGGCTTACGTTCTGTAGGTGGTTTCAGACTTGTAGGGCAGCAAGCCGTAAACCATGGGCGCTACTACACCGTTGACGACTGCATGCACAGTGTAAAGCTGGTAGAACTGTTCAGGGGTGACCTTGAAGGTTCCGTCTGCGAACCAGGTGGTTGCCCGGGCCAAATAGCTCAGGTTGCGCTCAGTTGCAAAGATGAGAAGTCTCTCGCTGTCGCCGTCGCCACTGTCGTGCAGGAGAAACGAATCACCTTTGGCTGTGACCTGCATGAAGTTGGAACAGTTATTACGAAATCAAATACATAACGCAGGAAAGCACTTTACCTTAAACTCTGCGGGAATTCGAATGTCTGCCCTGCAGGATGGTACACTTTACACGAAATTCGCGCGCTGCCTCTGTTTCCGAATCGTGCGCCGTAGTGTGGACGCAGCAGGAATCTGCGAGGCAGTGTCGTCCGTTACGGAGGAGGCTGCATCCAAAAGCATCTTGTGTTGTGCTAGGCGTCCTTCCACTGCAAGCAAGAAGCACATATAAAAATTTGTTCTTGTTATGCAAAACTGGGAATATAAAAACAACTTTTTGCAACTTACCTGCTCTTAGCTTCATCTCATGACGTACTCTGAGAACACTTAGCTCCGTTGGGTCACCGGCGTGCGTGCGGTTGCTCGAGTAGGATAGTATACGAGTTATGGCTAGGTCAGTTACAACTTTAGTTTTACAAAGTGTCCTTTGCCGGCAGGCCCAGTAGAGCGTCGATTCGTTAGACTTAATACGAGTGTAAGAATGTCCGTCGGTGGAGGAGCATAGCTCCACCCCTCTCTGTCGTGATCAACTCCATTTCAAAAGCGAGAGTAAGATTCCATGCAAAAATGACGTTTCTTTTATACCCTGGTACATCCGCCATCCGAAAAAAGAAAAGCAGCTACAAAATTCCTGAATCTGGGCGAATCGGGTGACACGCGTGCAACAACAAAGCAAACAATGACGACGTGGCAATACTTTTAGACAAACCCTTTTTGTTTGTTCTTTCTTTCTTTCTATATATAACTTAGGTTCTTTGCGAGGTTTCTTTATTTTCTACTACTTCTAGTTTCGTTCCGAATGTCGGACCTTCGGACTGATACCCGGAACTGCAGCACCTGTTACAGAATCTTCGCCTCCGATCAACCTTGGTGACCTTGTACGGGTTTGGCACGGTCAACCAAATTTTTCAAGAAACCCAACTAGAAAGAACCATATGAAAAATGTTGGGTTACTGTGAGACAGGTGGCCCGAGTTACGAATTATCCTATGGCGAATGTTCCGCTGTGACGAATGGGCCTATTGCCAGTTGCCCTATGACGAATCGGCATGTGCCGAACGGGCCGCATCCCCTGGCTTCGGAAAGAAACAAAGTTCACGGAAAGCTCGCTTTGCGCTTTTATTTGCTGCTTCTCTCGTCCCGTACAAGAGACGTAGCGTCCTCGTTAAGCCATATTGAGCTCTATTTGCTGAATTCGGGGCCGCCATAATGAGATGCAGGCGACGGAGGAACTTTGCTTCCCTGCTTCAGGGACGAAAGTTTCTCCCTTTCTAAAGGAACATAGGGATCAAGACCGTTCCTCCCCTTAGGTAGGACTATCAATACCCTTTTTTCTAAGAGCACACGGAAGCTTTATATGGGCTGCCCAAGTTGGTCATGCCCACGATTTGCCCCCATGGCGCCCCCACCTCCGTACTTGGCCCCCGCAGAGCCGAGATAGGACCCACGGGTTTTATAAATGGGCAGCCCGAATCGGACACGTCCGCGCTAAGCCGCCGTGAAGCCCACATCATTGTCTTTGGCCTCCGTAGAGCCAGGCTGGGTATTACGGGGTTCTATATGGGCTGCCGAAGTTGGGCATGCCTACGCCTTGCTGCCAACGAGCTCCCATTTTCGGTAAGCTGGCCCCCACGGAGCCGAGGTGGGATTCGCGATGGTTTTACATGGGCAGCCCAGCTCGGGCACGCCCACGCTTAGTCGCCGTGGAGCCCACCTCGGCTACCTCAGTTTTATTTTGGCCATGCGTGGCCGAGGTGGGACCCACGAGGGCCTTGAATCCCGGACAAAAGCTCACCGGACAAAAGTTCACCGGACAGAAGCTCACCGGACAAAAGCTCACCGGACAAAAGTTCATCCATTTTTTAACAGACCCGGACAAAAGCTCACCAGAAGAAAATTTCATGTTGGTGTTATAGAGAACCCAAGTTTAGAGAGAAAGGCGATGAGGCTCCTATTTGCGCATCCGGCCACCGCGAAGCGGCGTGTACGGATAAGTCAGGTGAGTTAACATTTTTGTAATGAGCCGCCGCCGCAGTCTGCCGCCGGCGAAGCGGCGGGAGCGCAGCAGGGGGCTTGAATTAACACGCGCACTAGTGATACACGCGCGAAGTAGAAAAGCCTTTTTTAAATAGCGTCCTCTTTTCGATAAACAGCATATTTCTAGACTGAGGCTCTGCTTTCTATAAACCGTGCTTTGATAAAGCGTGCCCGTTCTCTAAAACATGTTTCGACGAAATGGCATTCGATCAACCGTAGTAAACCCTTGCGTGGGATGGGGTACAAGTTCACCTAAAAATGGTCCAATGTTCATCACGTCCGCATTTTATTTCAGACCGTGTTTCGCCCGGGTAACCAGAAAAAAAAATTAGGTGGGCTTTTGTGCGGGTCTGTGAAAAAACGGGTGAGCTTTTGTCCGGTGAGCATTTGTCCAGTGAGCTTCTGTCGGTGAGCTTTTGTCCGGTTACCGAGGGCCTTATATAGGGCGGTGGAGAAAAGCTCACCGGAGAAGAGCTCATCGGAGAAAAGCTCACCGGAGATAAGCTCACCGGAGAAAAGCTCACCGTAAAACCGGCACATGCGGAGAAAAGCTCCCCGGCCTTTGAGCGGATGCGGAGAAAAACTCACTGATTTTTTTTTTAACTTAGCGGATTCTGCGTCAAACGTTGCAACTTAACATAATTCGCACTTGTCATTTCATTAAAAATATGTCCACTTTTTGTAATATTCTTGAAGTTCATTGGGCATATTTACTAATTAATCATAAATTAGTAATCAATCATTTTGTACATTAATGAATCCGTAAGGGTATAAAATCATAACATCTTACACCGGTAAAAAAGACAGCAATTTATTGACAACTGGCAGTGTGCCGTCGGTAGCTCTATCAATAAAGAGGTTTGTTCTTTGTGAGCTAGTATGAATATTGGTGTGTGAACAATTTCAGTTCCAAATATTGTGTGGTTCCTAATAGATAAGTAGGTGTTTTTTGAAGTAATCAGTGTAGGCTACGCTGTTTTCGTTCTGTTAATTTCACTAAAAAAACTTTAGTTACGAGGACAGCTTCGTCCTGTCGTGTTTGTTGTCTTCACCCCGTCGTCGTCGTTTGAGCGGTCTTCATAATGTAAAACGTTTACCAACTCGCCCGATTCGCTACCTTACAGAACACTAGTTCTTATATAGGTCAAGAGTAACAACGGTGCCAGTGTGCAGCTCTGAAGGTCATGGGTGGCTCGCCGTAGAAGGGCACTATCACAGAAAGGCAACGTGTGGAAACACCAGCACGAACGGCTAGAAAACGTGCTTCTCCGTGAAAGAAAAAAGACTCGATATCCTACGGACTGTTTTATCCTGTTTTCAAAAGTTAACAAAAACTTCAAAAAGAATTTCAGCCACCGCGTTGTTGCGCATGCACTTTCGGATTTTCGACATTTACAGTTTTGATTTTTAGGTTTTAGGCGGACATTGTTAAGTTTTCGAACTTTTCCTGTTCTTTAATTTCATAAAGTTTTGAGTTGGGCTTTCGTGGCCTACAGAGTAAGCCACAAAAAACACTCGTTCGCAATTATTAATTTGGGAGCAATATACCCAACAAGCTTAACAAACAATACAAAAAAGGACATTTTCTTTTTTACAAAGCTGACGAATTTTAATGATAATAAAATTATATATGTTAATCATGATCCAACACCCTACATATAAAAAAGAAGAAACAAAAATTGTGAGCTTTTCTCCGCATCCGCCGGTTTCACGGTGACCACCATGTCTCTCTTGATGCACTAAATAAGAAAACAATACGCACAATAATCACTTCTAACTTTTAAACTTTTTTCTCCTGCATAGAACTGCCTGTTTCGTTTTTTTGCCTTTAAAATGTTTGTGTTAACGTTTCCTGTCTGCCGATCTGCCGATAGGGGCAGGGGCTTTGTCAAGCTGCACATTTTGCAGCTTTTTTCCCTGTCTCCGTCACCCATATGTAAAAATGGGAGTAGATAAAATGAATTGAATTTATCTCCGGTGAGCTTATCTCCGGTGAGCTTTCCTCCGGTGAGCTTTTCTCCGGTGAGCTTTTCTCCGGGATTCCTTATAGACCTTTGTCCGGAAGTGCTCTTTTTAGCCTCGACCGCCAGGAGCAAAAGCGAACAATAATCTCGAACCCAGACGCTCACGGGGAGGGGGGGCTGCGTCGGCCTGCACCGCCGCTTCCCGTTGAAGGCTTCTTCGGTGGTGTGCCGACTGCAGTTTCGCCGGCATCGGCCCTGTTTACCACTGTATGTGAGTATAGTGCCCGTAATGTGAGAGCCGTGTGTCCATACGCCACTTTGCCGCTGTTGGTTTCCATCTAGCCGAGCCAGAAAACATCTCGCGACGAGTTGACCGCGCCGCGAGTGACGAAGAAGCAAACATGGCGACGGTTTGTGCGATTGCTTTGGTGGCTCCGGTGTTGAGTGTCTTCAACGTCCTCGTGAAAAGATTCCCCTGCCCTTCGAAGTTATCGCAGGCACCACGAGTGGCACGAAAGATGTGGAATCATCGTCTCAACTACAAATAAGCAGGCCTGCACGAGCAACAACGACGCCGAGCAGGCGCTCGGCACAGTTGTGTCGTTAGATGTTCTACAACGCCGAGATATTTTTCATTTATCATTTGGAATGGCTTCAAGAGTGGGAAATTAATCTATTTCGCAGATTGTTAACGCCGAGGTGAGTGCCCTCCGTTGCAGTGCCGTTGTCGCGCAAAGTGCAGAGAAAACCCGGTGGCGATGGCGGCGGTGCTCTTTGATCGCTTTGATCTTGCGCCGTCGGGTTCATGGAGTCCGGAGTAAAGGTACGTACGTGCGTCTGCTGGATCGGTGTTTTGGACTGCCACAAAACTCTTTCTCGCGGGCATTTACCTTGTGAAGCTTAGTAGCTCATTACATTTCGTCGTCGACTGCGCTCATTTGACTACGACGGACGAGCCTGCGTGATGTGAATTTCACTGCCTAAGATCCTTGGTGTACTATAACGAGGGCTAATAAAATATCACCGCGAACTTCTGAACAAACGAGTCGAAGTTTCGTCTGTTATCATAACTGATCGCCTGTCACAATATTAATCAGTAGCGTTCCTAGACTCCGTCCCCACAGGCACCCTGCTTCGTTGCCCGATAGTTAGTGTCTCCTGGTACCTCGTAGAATTCCAGCTCCCACTTCAAGTAAGTACCATCCTTTAGAACTGGCAATTAATAGTTTCGAACCCAGACGCTCGCAGCGTGTGTGTGTGTGTGTGTGGGGGGGGGGGGGGGGGGGGGGGACGCGTGTTAACACACTCGGAGACCTCGTTTTCGCCGCTTCGCGGCGGCAGACAAGGCGGCACATTACAAAAGAAAGCTAATCCGAGCTGTCTATGGAACTAGACCCATTCGCTAGTCCTTCGATGAAACGTCGTGGTCTCGTTTTCATTCGCTAGAACGGCGTTCGATCAAGTGAACGCCTCCCACTTATTTCGGCTCGGCAGAGTCGCGCTGCCGCAGAAAGGCAAGCAGATCGCGAAAATCGGTCTCAAGCGTGCCACGAATGTAATGTCGTATACAAGAAGCCGACAATCAAGCATTTGAAAGCTACAAGAAAGTGGCAGCGAAATATTTACTACGCAATGAACCCGGACTGAAACGGGGATGTCAAGGGTCAGCAGACACCGAGAACATTTAAGACAAAAAAGGTTTTCTCTTGTTTTCTCGATCGAGATGGGTTCTCGAATGTTCACGACATCTTATCTGTTGAAGAACGGGCCGCGGAGGCTTCTGGTGAAGACATCTTTCACGATGTGCCGATGCATTCGGACAGCCTGCCGCCAACGCAGCCCCCCCCTCCTGCCTGCCAGTTCTCTCCGCGTGATGGCGCGAGCGTAGATAAACATGGCGGCGCCCTGGAATTGGCGCGGACACTGGTCTATATGGGCCGTCCAAGTTGGGCATGCCAGCGCTTTGCCGTCGTGGAGCCCACATCTTCGCAACTTGGTTCCCGCACGGCAACTTGATCCTCGCCTTTGTTAAACCCACAGGGGTTGTACACGGGCAGCCAAACTCGGGCGTTTCCACACTTTGCCTCTATCTCCGCTAACTCTGCCTTCGCGTTGCCGAAATGGGACACACGGAGGAATTGCATGGGCAGCCCAAGTTGGGCATGCCCATACTTTGCATCACTGTAGCCCACATCTTTGCTAACTCTACCCCCGCATAGACGTATTGGGACCCACTACGGTACTGCACTGGCAGTCCAAACGGGGCATGCCCTCGCGTAGCCGATGAGAGTCCCGCGATTGTGTTGAATGGGCAGCCAAAGTTGGGCATTCCCGCACTGTGCCGAAATTCGCCGTTGTATATCCGTGTCGGAACCCGCCGTGGCACCACGTTGGCAGCCAATATAAGGCATGCCCACGCTTCACCGTCGTAGGACCAAACGTGTGTTTCTTACGGGCTGCTCTAGACCCATTGCCCACGTGGGCACCACGTGGGCTCCACCTCCTGTGCTACCTCGGTTTAATTTATTTGTTAATGCAACCGGCATGGAATAGTTTCATTCTGTTATGCGTTTTCGAGCTGTTCTCTGCAACGAATTTGGTTTGCTTTGCTTGTGGCGAACATTGGTAGCTTTTCTTCGCCATTCTTTTCTAAGACCTTAAACCACCAGTAAAAGGATTGTGCTGTACATAGACGTAGACTATGGGAGGACATGGGGGTTCGTGCCCCCCCCCCCCCCCGGTGAAATCGGGGGGGGGGGGGGGGGGGGCTGTTTACGTGCCATGTAGCGAGCTTCTAGTTGTGGCATGTAAACAAAATTAGGCACACAGCGACGGACACATGGCGACATACATACGCCGTAAAATGTACCCTCTAAAATAAACTAGTGAGAATTCCCGATGTAAAAATAATTGCGGAAAAGCCCCCCCCCCCCCCCCCCCCCCCCCCCCGGAGAACTTCTCAGCTTGCCCCGCCTGCTGTATACTGTAAAGTTATGTGTCCAAAGAATCGCGCCCTTTATGACTTTGCTATGGTCTTGTTTTAACTTGAATTTATGCACAGCACTGGATATTTGACTGAACATATACATGGGCAAAATATTCTCATTAATACCTGTGTCCCACTAGAGCGACATACAGAAGCAAAACACTAAGACAAGCCTTAAACCAGAGTCTTTCGCGATTTGAGACGCTTTACAGAGTAACGGAGGCTATGCTCAAACACGAGCATCATGCACGCGAGGGTATCTTTGTCAGGCTTGCAATCGATCGTGCTTACTTCGCGAGCACCGAACGACTAAACGCCTGCCAAAGGTACCATCGCGAGCATGCTGCATGGGTTTGAGGCTTGTCGCTGTCTTTTGTCTCTGTCTGTCGCTCTAGTGGGACACGGGCTTAAGAAAACACTCCCAATCAACCAATACCTGTGTCTGGCTCCGTCGCTGCCCACCTTATATCAAGGTTCAGAGTACAAAAATGCGATATTAAAACTTCAGTCTGTGAGAGTTAATTGCTCCGTAGTTATTTGAAAGAGCTGAAAAGCGCGAACTAGATAAGGAAACAGTCCCTTTTAAAGTAAATATTTCGCTACAATTATTGCGTTCTCACATGTCGATTTAATTTTTTTTGTGCGTGTGTGGTTCGCTATATATTGTTAATCTTAGTTTATGGCGCACTTTACGTATTGCCTATTTTCCTGTACATAAGTTATCACGATCTTGCTGTTTCCTTTGCCGCTGTTACTTTCTTGTGAAACGGCAGGGGGGGGGGGGGAGGGGGGGGGGGAGACACATGTCAAGCTGCTCGATCATCTTTTCCCCTTGCTTTTCCTCCTATTTTATGTTGAATTGGAAAATGAATGAATTTGAAAGTGAAATTTGAAAGAGGATGACGCGTACAGCAATTGCAGTCTTATTGTATGTTGCAGTGTTTTACTAAAATTTAAAATCAGCCTATCTAAAACTATAAGTTGTTTCGTAAGTCTTATTTTTGTAATGCACGTCTAATATATTCGTAATATTACAAATATACCGTAAATCTTTTTGCGTACAAACGCACTCGAATGTCACGTTTTATGTGAGTCGGGCAATGCTCTTTAAGGAAACGTAACAGGTCTGTTTTCTTGCAAATTCCTCGGAACAACGTCGTTCTAACCAAGTGACTTCTGTTTTCTCTTTAACTACGAGTGCATTCATTTAGCCAAGAAAGAGAGCCGGAATGTAGAAACTGCTTTCAACTTGCCTCAATTCTAACGCGCAGTACCCACGAACACCGCCTTATTCGGCCTTGCCTCTCACTGTGGCTCACAAGAAACCTGAGCCCGACCCTTTCTAGCGTTTTCCAGCGCTTTACGAGCTCTGGATATGATTACACGACGCGCGGGATTTAAGGCCCGTTCACACTCTTGCGACCTCTTAAACCTAGGTTCCTTACAACTTCTTAAACCAGAAAACACACTGGCGCCCTCTATTGGTAAGCAGTGTAAACTCGGCGGTCCGGCATATTTTTTTTTATTTCTCGCGCATTATCCTTTTTTTCTTGGCTCGAAAAACTTTTGTCAATGTTATAAACGAGCCTTTCTATGGGTATTACGCACATTTGACCTCGGAAATCCCGCAAAACCTTCGCTCTTGTGAAATGCAGTTCCAGGGTGACCGCATAGATGGCGCCACAATGCCAGTTTGTTCCCTCATTTTAAAAAACATTTAACAAGTTTTAAGAGAACTCGTCTCTCTCAGTCGTACTCGGTCGCACTCGGTCGCAAGAGTGCGAACGGGCCTTTAGTCTGTCAAACAGGCAAAGTCCCGGTTGCCTCCACGAACCTCCCCCCCCCCCCCCCCCTCCCCTGCACATGCGGAAGGGCAGCACACAAAGTTCACGCGAATCTCTGTGTCATGAAGTATGCAGCGCCACTCGTTGGCAACTGCAACGCGTACATTTTTAAATAGGTTTTAGACTCCACGGGCTCGCAGAGAACAAACATTATACGTCGCGCTCTGCCTCCAAAGTTGAGACAAAGGTAAAGAGGCTCACTAGAGGAGGAGCGTCCGTTTTAAATCTTAGATTTATTCGTCCCTCTTTGTAAAAAAAAAGTGAAAAGAAAAAGTACAAAAAGTGCACAATTAAGCAACACCACCCAGATAACAAAGCCTTTTTGCTGAATGCTTGAAACAAGTGGTGCATCATAGTTCGGTTGGTACTCCCGATTTGGATGATTACATTCAAGTATCAGTCAAACCCTGACTTAGCGCTCGCGTCCAATCTATGACATGGACTTCTTCGTGGGACGCCGAATATTTAGCGACAATTCCTCGCCGCCTGTACTTGTCTTTGCTTGGAGAACCGTGGTAAAAAATGTCCGGTTAATCGAGCTTGTTTTCCTCTTTATGTAGACAATTACGATAAACAAAGGTGCATTTCAGCATCACTTCTTTGCTTGACAACCAGATATTGTAAGAAGTACTTCGAGCGGCGTATGAACAATACGCGCATCTATTTTTCTCGAAGTAAAAACGAGTGTATGGGGTATTGAACAAAGCCCTCCCCTCTAGCAACAACAGCTGAAGCAAACCTCGTCTCAACGACAAAAAAAGACGATTGAACGAATTCAGACAGAACAAACATATCAACGAAAAACATGCGAAATTAAATACACACTCAAACTGCTGAAGTTGACATACTGCTACAAATAGAGACATCTTCGAGTCAAATATTCACTGATTAAAAAAACTATTTGTAACCTTAGCGAGGGCATGCCAAGGCATCTGACTTCCGTAGGTTGTAGTGGAGTGCAACATTGTCCAAACACCGGAATAGCGAATGAATGGCAAACGAGGAACCTTTTATTTCAGAGAAGAAAACAAAATACTATCTAGGTTGTTCAAAACTATTTTGTAAGCTGATCAAGTTTATAAGACCAGATGTTTCTTACTTGAGCAATAATTTATTTTCGAATAGCGGCGCGGTGTGACTGTCATTCCACCGATTGCGCTTGACACGAATACCTTTTTCAGGCGTACTCGAAAGAACATTAATATTACAAGGAAGCTGAACAGGTTCTCGAAAAAAAAAAAAAAAAAAAAAACGGATTGGAGATGCATTCTAGAGTATTTTTATCCCGAGAATCTAAATGCTACGTTCGTTTTTCCTGAAGATGTAATTAAATGCGAGATAATGCGGAAAACCTCAGACCAGTCGTTACGTCCTAAAATAATCTTTGGGCCGCCAAGCGCGTGTCGCTCGAGTGGGCAGCGCATGCAATTGCAAGCTTGCAGGTGTATTCGCCCGCACTGATACCACTCTTGACGTCTTGCTCAGACCCTTTTTTTTTTTTTTAAATTGCGAATTTGTGCGGCAATGGCTTTGATAGACAATGAGTATTTGCGGGAGTGGTACTGAAAACTTCTTTTATAGCGTAACGCTCCGGGAAGGAGGAGCTTCAGCGGTACTTTGAAAATGATTTTCTGCGGCCTCCGTGCACCAAATTGAAAAATACTTTTGATATTCGTAATCTTGAAGGCCAAATGAAAACGATTTAAGTGTTTACTGAACTACAAAGCAGCTCTAGTTATCCTATAGAGAAGTTATTTTTTTATGATACCACGAAGTTGTAATTTTAACAAAGATCTGCCAACATGTTACATGATGCAACAATACCCTGCCTTTACAACGAGTGCCTCTTAAATCCATCCCCTCTCGTCCGTTTAAAGGTTTTCTTCCTTTGTTTATTAAAGCAATAGTAACATACGTCAGTTAAAAATATGTATGTTCCACGTGTACCATATAATGGTTTCACCCTCTTCCTCTGTTGAATTAATCGACTTAAAGCTATTTCAGGAATCTCGTACAACATTCTTATAAAACCGTTATAATACAATTAACTGAGACATTCAAAATAAATACAGGTTTTTCCTGAATAATATATATAGCTCTTTGCTGCGTACCCGAAACAAGCTGTTTGCTCGGATATTTAGGTTTTTGTATTTCCATTCTTTAGTCGTTACAGATTTGTATTGCTGGTACCTATTTTATTTACAAAATTTTAGCGCTACTGTAATCATTCGCATACAATAGTTTATATTGCATTATTGAGAGGGCATGGAAATTTAAAATATGCTATGTGTTTTTGTTTAGAGCGCCGCTCTGAGGCGCCTGTTTCCGGCTTGAGCGGTGTCGGCGTCGACGTCGGCGTCGCCGTCGCCGTCGCCGTCGGCGTGAGCGCGGTGCATTATGGGAAACGTTCCGTGATGTACCGTGGGGACGTTTCTGCATGGTGCCAAAACGTCACCGTATCGAAGCGTCGCCGCGGTGCATTATGGGACGTTTCCCATAATGCACCGCGCGGACGTTTCGGCACGGTTTCGAAACGTCACCATGCCGAAACGTCACCGCTGTGCATTTTGGGACGTTTCCCATAATGCACCGCGGTGACGTTTCGGCACCGCGCCGAAACGTCGCGTGACGACGCGCAATTCGAGCGTGAAAGAAGGAGGAGAGGAAGTGGAGAGGGTACGGATGACGAGGAGGGGCATACCCTCCCCTCCTCCTCCTCCTCAAGAGCTGCGCTCTAAATCGGCGTTACAGGGAGTTGTAAATGTCTTTCATTTTTTACCGTCTCAGAACACAGAATACACAGACGACGATGTTCATCTAAAGTATACTGTGCGTGATTGGTTTAGTCGGTGGTAGTGAACCCCCAAAACGATAAGCGTCGTGATAATGCACTTTTGGCGCCAGTTTATTGGCTAGTTAGGTCGTAACGCTGCGGCTGCGTTGGTTACGTGGAGTGAAACAAGCTGTATTGTTTCGAACGAGAAAGTACAAGTTATGGTGAATTTGGCTGGTAGATCCGGGACGCTTTCCAAAGTCCGTGAGGGAGGCCGAAGATCCGCTCCAGTGGGACCCGCTCCAAACTGCAAAGCAAACGATGGACTCGTTTTTTCTTTTTTTTTAAATTGATTCGCCAGAGGCGGTTTGCCGTTCAAAGTGGCCGCTGCTCCAACTTGACAAGCCGAATTGAGCTTTCCGGGGACCAATCACTACTGGCATTGTTCAGCCGGTCCACCAGAGCGGATAGCAGCGGTCGCGACGCAAGACGGGTGCATTATTATCGGTACCACGGAGCCCGTGTCTCAAGCAGCGATTAGGATGGTGGCGTTGGCCACCGTCCCATTTACATTTTCGGCCGCCTCGGAGCGGCTGGGCACGCATAGTGATCACCATCGGTGGCGCTCAGATTGCTGGGCGGTCTTTAATAAACACACAGGGGTACCAAACCATCACTTGCACGGTCGTTGCCTAGTATGGTACCATTTTTGGAGCATGATAAAATGCCGGCGGCATCCAGTGTAAATAAGCCCAGGGTTATTATAGTGTACGCTAGAGGTCCAACTGGCGCTAGTGTGCGGTTTACAAGTAAAGCAGCCGGCAACCAATCTTTATGCGAAAAAGTAAGTGCATTTTCTCCGTCCGCCTAATTATATGAGAATATATCACCGGTAATTCGTACGTACAAGATGGCTTGGATCATTTCTTGGTCGCGCAGAAGAAAAGATTGGTCAGTTACGGCGTTTTTCTTTAAAATTTTTGACATTAAAAACGGTGCTAAAATGGCTTCGTAGTTGCATTTATCTACACGTTCCGACACTGTTGGAGGGAACACGGCATCCGCGCTTTTCTGCGGGGATTTATGTGCCGAAGCATACAGAACATCTAGAAAAACAAGAGAGACGTCCAGAATTAGGCACAAACGCTTAATCAGCACCTAACTTTGTATGTAGGCGATCAAAATAAAGTAAAGCCGGGTAATGAGTGCGATTCGCAATAAATGACATTCGTTCCATTCACTATGTTGCTTATGTATGGGTGCAAATAAGTTGATTTTAGCTTTAAAAACTCACATATGCATACTGGAAAACGTTTATTAAAGGGAAAACCAGAAACCACTTCCCGCCACATAAATTTAGCATAATCATAAAAAGAGACGCACCTCTTCTAGTGCGCGTAATTTACAGATTTACTGGTTTTAACCGCTCGTAAATTGGGGTGATTTTAGTGACATATCGATCTCGCAGGTAATTCATATTAGCTTCATCGAGATGGTGACGCTCTTTGAATAAGGCTTACGTTATTTTCGACTTTTATTCTTGTTTAGATTCGTCACTCTTCTTTGCACATTTGCTATGGAACATACGACTGGCCAGGAATTTTAGGAAGTCGAACATCGCTATTTGGTTGAGATAATACTGTAACTAAAGCCATTTCACTTTAATACTGTAAATAAAGTCACCTACTATTCGCTACGACCTAAGTAACAAAGACAATTCCTGTTATGCCCCAGGGAAAAGAAACAGGTCACGCGTTTTTGCCCATAGGAATGCCCAGGAGCACCACAAAAGTGGACTGGTAGCTGCGTAAATTTAAAATCGGAAATCCGACAAGTGCCAGTTGCACCTCCAACGTACATCGTAATAACTGTATGCAAAAAGGTGGCCAATCAGTTGCGGTAAAAGGAACACGCGGACCCATGCCTCTGCTTTCTTCTGATTTTCATTGTTTTTCTCCTTCTCTCAGGATTAGAGATGTCAGCCCTCACAACTTGCAAGGCTACAGTCCCGCCTCAGTTTCCCCTGATCAGCGTGAGGTGTTCGAGGCGTCACAATCCCGCGTAAACAACCGACGTAACCCAAGAGACCCGACTCGACGGTCCGGCCGGTCCAACAACCTTGCCAACCTCGTTGCGCATCCGTGCCGCCAAGTGAAAAGAAATGACGTAGCGCGCTTCTGACGGCTAGCGCCAAGCTCCGTCATATTCCAGGAATCAAGGTCGTCGGGGTTGGAAACGCTTCATGGGGCGGGCAGCGAAAAATGACTGACAGGACCCTCATCTGCCAGCTGAAGATGCACGCTCCAAAAGGGGCCATTTCGGAGCGCTCCAAATCTGCGAACGGAATTCACAATCAGTTGCTTCGAAGCAGTCTTGTCCACGTGACTCAAAGAAACGTATACATTACTATTACAATTACCTTTGGTTTAAAAGTATTTATTAATATGACTCGATTAGTTGAGAAGAATAGTTACTGGACGCTATTTTTCCGTTTACTTCAAAGTTCCAAAAGGACAGATTTTCTCGCGGTTTTAAAAATGGGTTTTTCGTACTGTCCATTATTTCGGATAAATATCACCGAACTATAAACTACTCATCTTTTTAATTCATAGATTTTGGTGAGCCATCCTCTTGTAGGAGACTGGTTGTAAGGATTTCTTGGTAGGAAACTTTTACAAAAGCCGTCATCAAAAACGAAAAGTAAAAAATGGTAACTCTGACAAGTACTTCTAAAATGAATGATATTAGCCTCGTAATTACTTCCTGATCAATGCATTTCAATTATTACAACCTTACTTCAAAAAGAAATCGATTAGAAGAAACTTCGTTACTTCTGATGTCTACCGTACAAGTCTGCTCCGAAGTCACATTCCGAAACGTTTGTAACAGGGTGTACACCCTTGTTTGTCGTCGTATCTCCAGATATGAAAATGGTAAAGCAAACAAATAGAAATCATCTGAAGTAGGCTACATCTTGGAGTAACCACACTTCAACCCCTTTGTTGCTGGATAAAATTGTTGTCACTTATCGGAAAGCATAAACTGAAATCCCCCCCAAAAAAAACGATTTATATTTTCGTCCCCACGAAACGTTAAAGAGCAGTCCGTGTCAGAATAAAACACTATCGGTATAGGTTTGTATGGTTATACCCACAGAAGCTTCAGTGGGCGTCTAGTGCCTCAGCATTAGATGTGCAATTTAGCGAGAGCGGTACAACCGTGAGCATGGGGTCTAGACTCTAACGTGCACTACGCTGTAGTCTGCATGCCGGTACGATGCTCATCCCACTCGAAACGGGCAGGGGCGGGTAAATAAAACACTACTGCCTGGATTTCCTGCGAGAGCATGTATCTAAAGCTCAGGACGTAGCCGGATGTTGCAGATATGTACACCATTAAATCCCTCCTATGGAAAGCGGTCACTGAACGGTTTCGATGGGAGGTATTTCGATAGGATGGTCGCTGACATTTTAAGAAGCCCTGCACTCTAAAAATGTTTGTGCGCCTACTTTCACGCACACCACTCGGAGAGCCAATCGCCGCAACTTACGGAGGAAGCTCAGGAAATGACGATGCCGAAACATATGTTTAGACCATAAAACGCAGTGTGAGTTGTGGCACAAGAAATGCAAGCGGGACGTTTTGCATTGCTTAATGTCACAACTCAGACTGTGTTTTTTGGTCTAAACATATGTTTCCGCATCGTCATTCGCTGAGTTGCCTCCGCAAGTTACGGTGATTGGCTCTCCGAGTGGAGTGCGTGAAAGTAGATGCGCACAGACATTTTTTCGAGTGTGGGGGTTGCGAGTCCCGCGCATCTCATTATCAGTCCGCGGCCAATAAGTGTGCGGCATTATCCGAGAAGAGCGGGCAAGAACCAATCACGAAAAGGAAAGCGCGGTCGTAACTAGCCACACCCTGCGTTTCTTAACCCGTCGGCAACGTTAGTAGAGGAGTTCAGTTTGAAAACTCGCCTCTCGGCATGGCGCCATTGGCTACGAATGGCGTCATGCCGAGAGGCGCCCGCTTCACCTGAGCGCGCGAGAGGTGGCGCTGTGGTCGCCCTAGGATCGACTCTCGACACTGGCAGGCTAAAAGGGGAGGTGTGACCATCGCTCGAGCTTGACAACATCAGTCGTCATTACTCGCACGTCATCGATGGTCATGAATCGCCCTTCATCATCGACCCTAGTTGAGAATTCGTGGTTTATCGGGTGGAGAGCTTCACGCTCCGCAGAGAACCCATCTCACTGCGACCGCAGCGCCACTGTTCGTCCAGTTACCGCAGCGGTCCCCGCTCCTCCGGGGAATGCTGCTCGAGTTCCCAGACTGACCCCTCGACGTCCGCAGGTACGGCCTCTGGGCGCCGCTATCTTGTTGCTCATGTAGGCAGAGAGTAGAATATTCGAGCACTGCTGAGGCTTACCCATGGTTTCCAGACTGGCGCTCATACAAACCGTTTTCCATCCACGGTGGCCAAACTAGCTCTCGAGGCGCGGCGGCTTGCAAACCTATAGAGAAGATTTCGAAATCGAATAGCTTTTCCTATTATTTATGTCATGCGTGTTGAGGGCCATAATACAAAAAACCGAAAGTTCAAAGACCCAACTGTTTGCATTTCAAATCTCTCGTAAGCCCCAAGCATCACGCCGACCTATCATCCGAATTTTGCGTAGCCCGTGGGTTCCGTTCAAAGCCTCTACGTCCCTCCCTTCTTTGGATCCGAGCGCCCGTCCACTACCTTCATTGTTCGCCGAACACACACACACGCACACACATTGACGCGCACGCACCCGCTGTGCGCCCATGCAGGCCATACACACCCGATCCTGTCGGCGATATAATTAATCGTCTGGGGCGCTACGTGCGGACGGAAACGGGCATGCAGGCGCTATCTCGAAGAGGACAGGCCTGTTCAATCCCCGTTAACTAACAAATAACTGACAAGAAAAAAAAAAAAGAAGAGGTGAAGTGGGAGATACGAGCACGGTTACCGATCTCAAAAACGTTTTATCACTCGTTCTCTCGCGTCCTTTTTTTCTCTCTCTCTCGGCGTTTTAACGTCGTTCGTGTGAACGCGCGCGAGTTTCCGTTCTCGCGATTGTCAGCAGGAGTGTGTACGCGTGGGGCGTGTGTGCTCGCGCGTAAGTTGGCTGCTTGTGCGTGTCTATATAAGGCCGTCTGTAAACGCTGGTGTGTTGGGTGCACCACCGCCTTTGAGTATATACTTATGTAACTGCTTGTGCATTTGTGTGCGCTTGCCCGGTTGAGTTTTGGTATGCGTGTGGGCAGAGCGCAAAATTTTAAATATGTTGAGTTTTTACTTTTATTGAACATAAACATATAAACCTAATGAGGAGTGCCCTAGATTGTGTTTTTTAGGGGACAACATAGAAGCATTGGCATCTGTGCGTTTGTTGTAGTCTTGTACTGCTCACTCGAAATAAAAGTAACCAGTTACAATTACAGCTGAGTAATGCAGATTCTTAGGTGTGTTGGTACTGAAACTATAAGGACATGATAGGCGCTTAAAGACAGGGACGAGAGTAAGAACGCGCGTATTTTCTGCCGCCCGCTGACGTGCGGCAGTAAGTACGAGGGACAGACGGGAACATGTCTAAATGATAGATTACGCGAACACAACCAAAAAGTGAGCTGTCAGCGTGACGATCATTTGTCAATATCCTGCCATGACTGTGGGTGCAAACCTGAATTTAAGTTGGTAACTGTTATTAGAAAACATTGAGACAAGAGGGTAAGAAAAATCATAGAGGCAGACCTAAAAAAAAAAACTACGGGGATCGATGTGTCAGCGTGGCGTCGGTCGATTTGGGCGACAAGGAGACAGTTCTTGAGAAAACTAGCGGGGCATGGGAATGGTTAAATGACGAGATTATGCAGAGTATTTCTTCCCTTGTTTTTCTGAGAATTAAACAGGTGAAATTAGCCCATTGTGTTGTCTCGTTTTTAGTATCGTCCATGTCTTGAAGCGCTAACATATTCTCAAAGTTACAATTCCAGTTATTCTCGCTTAAAAACGCTTTCAATTATATTACTTTCTTACTTCTGAAGAAAAGTACTTGGCCGTTATATAAAAAAGTATCCGTCACTTTTCCGATTACTTCTGATGTTCAGGACGACAAATTTGCTGCCGGTCTGCTCTTTCGTATTAACCATTATTGAATAAGGATCACCGAATTATTAAACAGTTATGAATTCAACAATGTTCGGTAATCCACACTCCTGTCGCCAACTCGTGTCAATGAGAGCACGTGGAGCGAAAGCTCGCACTGCAGAACCCAGGGATGCTGGGTTCAATTTCCACCCCTGCCCGTTTCGATCAGGATGAGCATCGTACCACCGTGCGGTCGTGTATCACTACTGCGAGGTGCACGTTAAAGACCCCAGGCTAGCGGTTCTACTGCACTGGCTAAATTGCTCATCTACAGCGAGTGACTGGTCGCAACTTTGAAATGGCTGACAAACTACCCGCTGTATAAATATCCCCACAACTCCAATTATTGTCATTGTTTCAATGGCTCCTTGCAGAAAACTTGTTGAAAAAAAGGGCGCCATTAAAAATGTGAAAGAAAAATAGAACGGTTACGATTAACTTTAGTACTTTAGAGGGTAATGCTATTACTCTTGATTATTCCCTAATATATGTATTCGAACGAATATCAGATTGCCGCAAAACGTAATGAATTAGAAATAATTTGATTACCTGTAATGAGCATCGCACAAATAAAGTTTGTTGTCTCTAATAGGAAACAATTTTCTCGGGTATCTATCGCCATATTTAACCTCAACTAGGTATATTGCATCCTTATGTCGTTTTCAGCTGAATGAATGCTACTTCGAGTCAATTGACTTCATTAGGGGTGTGCGAATATTCGTCATATTCGAATGACGAATCGAATATTACCATATTCGATTCGGTAATCGAATCGATTCATAATTTTTCAAAGTTTTGAGTATTTTTCGAATAATTTCCGAATATTCGGTATTCTGTCGCGCAGCGAGATTCTCTTCACAGGCGTCCCACAGCGCGCCGGCGGGCCCGAAATACGTGCGCGCAAGATGTTCTTTGATGATAATCAATGTCTAGAAGAAGAGGGTACCTCTTCTTCTAGACATTGATTATCATCATCGGCAACAGCAGTTTGCTGTTGCCGATGATGATGCCTCCATTAGGGACCACTGTGTTAAGCATAACCCGCGTGTAAGCGATTTGCCGAGAGACGAGACAGCGACGTCGACCCGCTTCGCCGCTGCTCGGTCAGTCGCGCGATAAGGTAAGGCGCATGAAAGTGGCGTGAGCAAGCGACCAAGGCGATCAGGAGGTTTTCTAGAAATCCAAACACCGAGTGACGCGACGAGCGACAGTGAGAAATCTCCGTCGCTCGCAGCTGACTCTCGTGGCTGTCGCTCGTCTCGTCGCTCACTAAATCGCTTACATGCGTTTCAGCGTTTAGGGACCGCTTTCGCTCGAGACTGCTCGTGCACGCTTTCGGAATGCGTGTCATGGTGATGTTTCAGAAGTCGTTGCAACGGTACCGCCGCTCTGTATGAGCGAAGTAGAAGTGGTTGAGGCGAGAAGATGTTCGAAGACGAAGTGCAGTAGACTGTGGAAGTTTATCGGCCGCTCTAGTGAAACCAATTGAAGAAGCCACAACAGCTGCTTGTGTCGAAATACTCGAGTCTTTCTTAACACTTTCCATGGTTGTTCCACTCCTTCAGTGTATGAAGATGTTTCTTCTTTAGGGCGCAAGGGGAACAAAACAATACGTATGCCCAGAATCTTCCCAGATCAGTGAAAACAAGGTTCCTGGACGTAAGCACACAGGCACATTACGCCCTTGCCACCTTCCTTGATCCTCGATTCAAGGACATCTGCTACAACAAGAAATAAAAATAGAATGTTGAGTTCTTACTAAGTACAATGCTTCAGGATGTACCGGGCTCAAGCGAACTGTGATTTTATATTCATCATTCGCGTGAACCGTAATATTATGATTATAATAGTTCAGTATCTTTTGTTTCTATCTAATTAGATATCGTTAAACTCCATCCATTATCGTCTAGTCGCGTTTTTACAATAATTTTAAGAAACATTTTGGGACAATAAAAATAATTTTATAATCTTTTCGCACTTCTTTAGTAGCTTTTTACTTACTATTCGGAAACTATTCGAAAATTATTCGATTCGTATTCGTATTCTATTCGGCGCCACAATTATTCGATTCATATTTGATTCGGTTTCAAATATCACTATTCGCACACCCCTAGACTTCATAGATGCGTAAAAAGAAAAAATGACAACAATAAATTTCATACAGTGTAGCATGGCCACGTATGAGATTGGACAGCTTTGTCAGTACTTCTGAGAACCGCACAAGCTCAAAGTCACAGGGCATGTAAGCGGTCTGTGAAACAATGCCTACTAAAAAAAAAGAACTTAAAGTGAATAGATCCTTTTTTAATAATACAAACTCAATCTATCCGCCCTAAGCATCGGAGAAAGCACAAGATTACGCCCATGTGTGGCTTTTTGCCTGTGTTAAAATGCGAGAACAAACACCGAGACGGCCCTTTTCCCGAGATATCTTGAGGAAAGGGGCCAGTCGCGGTTCTTGCACGCATTTTTAAGAGCGGGAAGTTTACGCGTGCATAAAATGCGTAGTCTGAGTTTACGCCATGCAAAAGACTATCTAAAAATTCAATTTAAAAAGTGTACGAAAGTAGATTTTGCCGCTATAAATGCTAAAGTGGATAAAACGCCGGAGTCCCTTTTTGGGGAAAACGCCGGAGTACCCCTTTAAAAGGGTACTCCGTCGTTTTCTTCGCCGTCCCCGATTTGCCTGAAAAATACGCTAAAAACACCAATAGAAATCGCTGAAATGGTATCCTAAAGAGTTGGTCAAAATAGTTTTTTTTTTTTTTTTTCGAGAAGTCATTTAATTTGCAATTTCAAACCTCACCGTCTTTTTTTTTTTAACTGAACGTTTTTACTGGCAACAACGAAAAAGTGACGGTGGCGGCAGGCAGGGGTTCACTCTTTGGTCTGTAGAATTTTGTTTCCAACTGATTCTTAGCGTTTCATGGTGTCAAATGAATGCTTTAGAGGCTCGCTCCAGTCCCCGCGCACCAACACAAACAAAATGCTTGGCATTGATTCCATAAGTGTGACGTCATGGGTCCAAACATACCGTTGCTAGGGTCGTTGCTATGGACAAATACATGTGGCTAGGTTTCCCTACGAAATCCCGGCCGTTCAAAAATCAGGAGCAAGATTTAAACTTCTAAAAATCACAGATATAGAAAGCTTGAATTTCATATATGTTTCGTTACAAGTGTGCCAGTAATCGCTTGTTTCTGAAATATTTACGACCGCAACTTCCGGTCCTCAAGATGCCTGCAGCAGACGACGAATGCAAAAAGTATGCCGTCTGCCACACGCCGGCAGGCCAAGCCGGCGCCGTCGTTTGAATCGGGTGAATAGGACGATATTTTGATATTGCATTTGCTCTAAGTATAATGATGTTCCGTAACTTGAAGGAATTCATAGTGGGGTGCGATGCAAAATGAGATTTATCGAAAGTCCGGGCGTCGATCGAGATGATCGTCTGCTAAAAGATCGCATTCGACCCGTGAGAAAAGCACTTCAGGCGATCGGTCGAAATCCCAAATTTTGTTTGTGGACTCGCGCTATGTGAGGGTGCGTCGTACCTGGTTGTAACTATTGCTGCAATGGTTAATGAAAAATCGCGATAGACATGGAATTCTTTAATAACATGACAACCTCAATAATAATAATAATAAACAAATTACCTTAACGGCGTTCGATTTGTTTCTCATACTGGCCTGCACTACGCCGGTGATGCACCTCAGGACGTCGTCGCAAATGATCTGCATGACATGGTTTTATTTTACGGCATTTTCACCCCTCTGAACTAAGCTCGGTTCTTCACAGAAAAATAAAATCGCATTGCGGATGCCTCTACGACCACGGCAATGCACTTGTTTACCGACGCAATTCAATGAAGACGCCCGCTGCAACAGAGGCCAGCAAATCTATCGTGTCGTCGGCTACGAAAGCAAAGCGGAGTGTAATACTTCAGAAATGGCTTTCATTGTTGCAGTACGACACTGAGACGACAAGAACATTTTCATAATTAGGTATCAAGAAGTTAGGTTGCGTACAAAAAAATGATTTAATTACTTGTAAGCAAAAATCTAGCCTCATGTGGAGTCTCCATGCATTAGTCCATAGCAACGTCCCTAGCAACGGTTTGTTTGGACCCAGACGCCATGCTGTGACGTCATCACTTACGGGGTCAATTGTTTATTGCTTAGACTGCCATCTCGACTGGCAACCCTGCTTGCCAATTACGTCTTGGTACTAAAATGTGCGTGGATATTTAAATTTTGTTTTTGCATAATCTTCAATTGCCGATTTCGCAACAACTATTTCGCATTCCATGATACTAAATATCATAGCGAAAAGGTAAAGGCCGAAGATACACAACATTTAGGTAATCGGGGTAGCTAAAATATCACCGGAGTACCCATTTAAGCACCTGTGTGAGCCATTCCAATTATTTCTTATAAAAACCATACGAACAAAAACCTCAAATTAATTCGTTATTTCAATGGAAACTACATTTTTAGGCGGTTTAACACAACTTGTCTTACCTTATACTCGTTTTTTCGACATAAAACACAAATATTATCGTCTGAAGTGCACCAAGTTCCTTTAATAAAAGTGCCGCAAGTAATTAAACCACACTGGAATGGAATCAAGCGTCATCTGACAGGCAAACTCTTTCATTTTTTTTTTCATTTTATTAACTGAAAGGTTTTATCATAGTTTCCGAGCGCATACTTCGATACAAATCAAGGCCGAAGAGCATTCCGATTTGTACTCTCTTCACAAAAAAATATAATTCTTTTGTATGGCAATATGGAATATGCTTCATATTGATCATATGTCTTTTCTTTCGATAGCGTGGAAACGTAAAGTTCTCATAGTACTGCTTGCGAGCATATGCAAGCATTTAATCAGATTGTACGCGCCGTTAATACGCGCCGTTAATCCATTGATCGCAGACCCACTAACTTCGAGGCTGCATTGAAGAAACTGTCGCGTGCCCTGCCCATTCTGAAGAAGCTAATATATCTTCTCTTCTTTTTTTCTTTACTTTTTTTTTACCTTTTCTCGCTTTCTTTCATCTACCTTTCTATCTTCCCCGCGCCGTTCTCAGCATCTGACCCGATTTGTTTCTTCGCGGAAAGACCGGCGCCCTTGCGCAATACTCCTGCATTTCAGCAGAATTCTGCTCCGTTAATGCGTTCACTGAAATGCATCGATAGAACCGTTCTTCCCGGGAACAAGGGGATAATCGATAGCTGGCATTGGGGAAGAACCAGGTAGGACGCATGATCGTATAGTTTCTACAGCCTCATTTCTTTCTGTTAGGCCCGCAGTCCTTCGTTGCCAGACAACTTCAAAAAAAGTATTTTCTATTTTTTTCTGGCGGAACTAAATTATGCAGGGAATCACAGATTCGCGGCATTGTGACGTCACGGTGTCGCGTGATGTCATGCTCACATGTCGTAGAAATTTCTCCGCGAAATTTAGCGGAATAATTTATTCGTCCACTTTAGCGGGGAATATCTACGTCGTGACATTGTGACATCACAGTGCCACGCGACGTTGCCAAATGACGTCACCATTTTTCCGCTAGTTTTAATGTAACGCGATATCATGATGCAACGTGTCGTCACAGTGTCATGTCATGGCATGGCGTTACGTGACGGTGCAGCATCACATAAGCACGGTCCGATAAAGTAAACGGGAAAATTAAACGCGTTCCCTTCGTAGAACCGCATTCCTTTCGTAGAACACGGTAAAGAATCGGGAATATTTTAGCTTGCAATTATTGTTTTTTTAAGCATATCTCGTTCATATATTTGCAGTAGGCGCATTCATCCTGCCCCTACATTAAAACTTGTCCGTCAGTGGCAACAAATGACCTTCACAGAAGCCCGAGTGTCATGCAGTCGGATGTAGCGATCCTTGCGGTTACTCGGAGAAATGCTGTCGGAAAGCACGACCAGACGCGAGCGTCGCTGCCGTCGCGGTGTCCGAACACCGGTGTGCCCAAACATACGTGAACTATAAACTACCGGGTGATTCAAGGAGACGGCAGGCTCTTTAAATCGACCGAAAAATTCGATTTCCTAACCTATCGCACTACGACTTTGTGCAGCGTTGTCCACAGATGGTGCACTTTTTTTTTTTTTTGTAAAATTTGCAAAGAGCGAACTTACCTGAGGAAAAAGTAAAGAAAGAAAAAGGCTTAGCTCCTATGGAAACGCACCGACGCCACCGGTCTTCAAACAACACGACGCCGTTTCGCACGGGAGACAAGAGATAGCGCAACGAACGCCGCCAACGAACGAGCATACGGCGCCGAGAGCCAGCGTCTTTAGCAGATAATCTTTTCGACTCAAAGCCGGAGCGCGTTCCGCGGGCGGCGACAGTCGCAGAAACAAAAACAGGCGCGGTAATAACAAGGAACTGTAGTTCCTTGTCTGCTAAATACGCCGGCTCTCGGCGTCGTCAGCTCGTTCGTTGGCGGCAGTTGGCGTCGCGACCGCTTGCGCCATCTCTTGTCTCCCGTGGGAAACGGCGCCGCGTTGTTTGAAGACCGGTGGCGTCGGTGCGTTTCCATAGGAGCTAAGCCTTTTTCTTTCTTTACTTTTTCCTCAGGTAAGTTCGCTCTTTGCCAATTTTACAAAAAAAAAATGCACCATCTGTGGGCAACGCTGCACAAAGTCGTAGCGCGATAGGTTAACAAACCGAACTTTCCGGTCGATTTAAAGAGCCTACCGTCTCCTTGAATCACCCGGTAGAAAGCGACCTGCAGCAGAGCAGGTACAGTGCCCTAGAAGTTGGGTAGTGGGCTCACCGCCCTACCTCTCCGGTGTATTGCGCTGAAGCGGCCGATGCCGAAAGCGCCGGAGGCGCAGCAGTAGATTCCTCCTGAAGCTTCTCCCGCCCGCAACCGGCGATTGGTCCGCCCGCTGCCCGAGATTGATAAGAGCGATAAAAGCCGCCTGGCCGACCTGGTCTGGCCAATGCCCGCTGGAAAGTTTCAGGAGGAAACGCGTAGAGCGCCACCGCCGCGTCGACATCGAACGGATCAGGCCGAGCTGTCCCGTGAGCCCACTACCACTCTTTAGGCCACTGTAGAGCAGGCGTCTGCCGCATGCACCACCGCTGCTGGGACGCCGCCAGAATCGCGACCGGTGACAGCGTGACTTAATTGACTCAATCTCACTCTAGGATAAAGGCTCTGTACCTTGGCGTTCGAAAGCGTACCCGCGTTTAAAGTCGCTCTGTCTCGTCGCGTGACATGATCCCCCGGAGTAACTCGGATCCATTCGAGTAAGATCTGGAACAGAGCCATACAGAGTCTAGCATGGCACGTCTGTGACCTCATCAGGCATTGCGGCCAGACATGCCGGTCGTATTTCGCGTCCGCGTGTTAGCTGGTCCTCTACATAGCTTGCACGTGACGTCACTCTGCCCTTCTTTCTCGTCCTTTCTCCCAATATGTCTGAGGAAGTGACGCGAGCGCAAGGGATGTATCGGCAACCCCTAATCAGCAAGACCGTAGTGTCGAATTTGTGACGTCCCACACAAGAGGCGCGAAGCCGGGGACGGGGGGAGGCGTGTGGAACACGAGTGCCGCTAAAGCGTTCCACTTTTGCAGAAACTTGTATTTGCAATAGTTTCAGATAGTTTTAAACAATTACTATGGTTTCGGGTAAACAATAGTAATGGTTACTAGTAATTTTCTCGCGTCAAAAAGTAATCGAATTACTCTTGTGATTCCTATTATCGTCAAGAGGGACGAGAATATCGTAATTCTTGTCCAGTTCGCTCGCACATCTCCATTAATTCCATTATCATCATAACCTTTAGATGCAGACCGTTCACCCTTGTTGGTGTTAGACTGGTGGCAGCGGCTAAAACCTGTTTATTCTACTGGCGTCGAACTTCTGGGTACCTCAGTTTAAAAGTGCGTTTTTTTTTGTGTTTTTTTGTTTTTAATATTTAAGCGTTGTCGCGGGGAAGCGTCTGTACAAAGATTTGGTTGATACGGTGTTGCCGATACCATTGTACCGTTCCTTATATAGTGAGGGTCCAGGTAAGGATGTCCTTAAAAGACTTAAAAGAATGCCGGTACGGCCGTCCGTTAAAACTTTTTTTTTTTTCCAACTTTACAGCGGAACGCTCTCAGTAAAGCCCTGACTTTAGGAGAAAGGCATTTTCGTTCCCTGGTCTGTTGACTGCCTATTGTGCAGACAACCAGAAACTGTCGAACATATCTTCTTAGACTGTTGGGATGCTATCTTTTTATTGGATATTCTACAACGTACTTTAAAAAGGGGTCTCCCATTAACTGCGTACGGGATTCGCTTCCTTCCAACAGACAATGGGGGGGGGGGGGGGGGAATGCCTTACGACATGTCTCAGTGATGCTGTTGGGCCTCCACTGTCTATGGTGGAGTAGAATAGATGTACGAAATGCTGAAGTGAACCCTCGTCAAGCCAGGGAATATTTTAGAGAAAATGTCATTCAGTTAAAAGAGATGTTTGGAATGCTCAGTGAACAGCCTGAATGGCTGCCTGTTCTGGAAAGGCTGGTTGTCGTGAAATAATTTTAAATCACGTACGCCTGCCGGGGACTGGCCGCCGTTATTCTTTTACTTTTCAAGCTTGGAAATGTGTGTCAATCTGTGGCAATAAAGAAAAAAAAAATCTGGGTAGCTCAGTTGGTTGAGTGCTCCACTGGAAATGGAGAGGTCCCGGGTTCGATACCAGGACCAGGCGGATTTGTGCGGTCGCGCAGCAGTCACCAAGCTGTGTTGGGATTTTTGTGTTTGTCCTTTGTCCCTCTTGTTCTCCTTCTCCAGGGATTACTATTATAATTTTATTACTTCTCGCGTTGTGCAAGTGTGCACGAAAGACCAATACTAAAAAAATGGAGGATTTAATTATTACATCTAAACTGCAGTCATTCTCTGTATTCTCGAAAACCACCCATGCACCAATCTGTAAAAGGAAGCACAGAAGCACGCGTCAAGCTGTACCTGACAGCTTTTTTCCCTGATCGTCACCATCTTATGGTGGGAATTAAACATTATTATAAATGAATCTTTACTGGTAACGCCCGGCCAGTCCAGCGTTGAATTTCCTCTGTCCATATTTGAGCCAATAGTGGTAGGCCAAGGCAGCCGCACTATCAAACTCCTCCAGCGTCATGTCGAATGCACTCAGGCGAAGGCTGCAGGACTGAAAAATGTCTGACATAAAACAAATATAAAAATATGTACAGCGGTTGTTGTCTTTGAAGTCTATTATGCACGAATTGCAGTTTTTAAGGTGCGAGCGTTATAAGATGGTTTCTAAAGCATTAAACCCTCGATTCTGGGAGTGAAGCTCCTTACTTTTTTGCATAAATTAGCCCGGTACATTGAGAGAGGAAACTGGGTGCACAGCTCACGTGACGTCAATTTGCCTGCTAGATTTAGTGGTGAAACTGCGTTGGTGCGTCTGACACGTGTCGCCACGTTAGGTTCATTTTCCCGCCAAATTTAATGGCTTAATTCAGTTGGTCTGTAGGTCACGTCAATCAACTTTTCCGCCAACTTTGGTAGGGACACTTATAGCGAGTTCGCTTCACTGCCGTCGTGCCCACGCGTGCCCACTCGCAGCGTGGAATGGGTTCGTTCCGGCCGGCACTCCACGAGTGGCTGCACCCTCCGAGTTTGTTTCGGGGTCGGCACTCCACGTGCGCATGCACCGAGAGGATCGAACGAGCGTCAGAACACAATCTCTTCATGCATCGCTGAAGCTAGGTGTAAGAGACGGTGGGAGCTACGACGAAGTTCGTCTGCTACTGGTCTGCTACGAGCTGCCATTGCAGTCCAACTTTCGGGGACACGGCCAGTTTAGTTCCAGATTTTAGCGACACATGGCGTATCCACCTTTACGCATTTTCAAAATGTAGTTTCGCGCGTCGATCACAACCTCGCCCTTCTTTCCTCTGCCTCCCCTCACGGTCCTGCTACGGTCCGCCAATGACCTCCTCTCCTTGCGCCTCCCGTGTGCTCCTGCGGCCGCGTGCTGCGTCATGTGCATGAAACGTTAGAGCGATAAAAAAAAAAAAGAAATAAAAAAGTCCGCTTATCGCGGACAATAGGTGCAACATCATGGAACAAAAAGAAAGGGTACAAAAGACGCGCGGAAAGGATAAACGCTTCGCTGAGAAGCCAGATTCATTGTGGAGGTCTATTTGACTGTTTTCTCTGACCATGTTAGGAAGGTACAGAAAAAACACGTTCAAAAGTCAATCGCGGAGGGTATTCAGTTGTAGGGCTACGCCGTTTGTGCGCTGCTTGTCCTGGCACTGTGGATTGTCCAGTTCTCACCGTTCATCCTCCTTCATTGTCTCTCCCCAAGCTGATTCCTTGGCGTTTATTTCGTGTGCCTTAGAGAAAAAACAGAAATGAATATGCAGGGGCAAAATGAATTCAGCGTACCCGATAAGCTGACGTGGAGGCATAAAATAATAAAATATGAGAAAGAACCAACGTAGCTTTATGAAAGAAATGTAAGGGCGTTAAGGGCGCAAACGAGCTGGTGTACATTGAACATTATTAGGGAGAGAGAAAAAATAAGAGACTCAGGCTGAGGTAACGACACACTGACTCAGAAGTCTCAGACACAGCTGAAATTTTATTTTCCAAAACCTGGATAAACTAAAAAAAAGAAATGAATAAGGGAAGGAAAACCTCTTTCCACAAATGTACATTCCGACTGTATAAGCATTGTATACCGTTGTGGGATGTGACATCAATGAAACAAGGAGAAAAATATTACCCCAAACTTTTGATAAAGGAATCGCTCGCAATACTGCGTCACGGAAACATTATTAATAAGCCTTGGTTTTGTTTCCCTTACAAAAATAAACAATGAGTTTCAATTGAGCTTCTAATGTGTTTTATAGAGTCAAATTAAATTCAAAAGAAACTCAACGTTAAATAAGTTTTATTATTACGAAACGATTATTTATTGTTTTGATTTTACTCATTACACACTCAAATGAATGTTATCATTACCCACACAATATCTATTCTTTTAAATTTACTCATTACAGATTCAAGTGAGGTTTATTGTTACCCAATCAATATCAATTCTTTTGAGATTACTCATTACACAATCAAATGAGGGTTATCACGAAGAACACAACATTCATTGTTTTGAGTTTACTGATTACAAATCGCAATGAGTTTTATCGTTACCGACTCAGTATCCATTCTTTCGAGTTTACTCATTACAAATTCTAGTGAGTTTTATCGTTACCCAGTCAATCTCCATTCTTTTTGAGTTTATAAATGTACTGATTACTCATGCGAATGAGTATTATCATTAAGAATTCAATATCCGTTCTTTTGAGGTTATCCATAGACACTCGAGTGAGTTCTACCATAAAGCACCCAATAGAACTCAGCTGATCCACAGCGGAGGAATTCGATAAAGGAAAAGGTGAAGATGATCATGAATGCAGATTGCCTGCTATTCAGGAGACATTCTTCTCAAATAAAGTCATGTTCAAAATTGCAATCCAATAACTTCTCATGTTTATTAACCATTCATTAACCCTTCTCTGAAATCAAAACATATTCAATTATTCCCATTCTCAACTAGCGCACTGTCTCGGGCGATCAAAATGACACAGCGATAGACATAATCACTCAATATACAGCATCTGCTCCCAAACTTCCCTACGGGCGCAATCCACTAAAATATAAAATATATCCTGCCACGACCCCGCCCCCTCCTCCATTCGCATTTGGCTACACCACAAGTCTTATCATCTCAGTGCATAAGCAGTAACATATTGAAATTGACTCTGAAATTTTGTTTCTCAGGTAATACAGGTAATTAACACCTAAAAAATTTAAACCCATTGGAAAAAAAAAAAGAAACAAGCCAGCAGTTGTCTTGCGACACTCCGCTAGATCAGTCACGACACCCCTGGGGTTCGCGCCTCACAGTTTGGGAAGGACCGCTGTTTAATATAACAGATACAAAGTGCGGCTTAGAACATTTTTCAAGAGATTAACAAGTAGAAACTGTTGACCTAATACCGTGCAAAAATTTAAACCAACTCTCATACAATCTCACAGAAACATAATCCCAAGCTTCCACAGAATAAAAACCAGTAAGAACAAGACGAAATACACACCAGGCTAAGTAATTAACTCTGAGCTCTCATTTTGTTTTAATTCAATGCACATGAAAATGAAAGAGGAATAGGAATGCCAACAGGCATACCTTCTGGTCTTATAGGAGGTTGGACTACTCCCATAGGGACCTTATCGGACAATTCGGAATTTTTATCAGTCAAACGAAATGTTTTGTTGGTCAAACAGGAATGTCTAGGCCAATTGTGCATGTATATTTGAGCAATAGAAACCAATCAGACGTATGTCTGTCAGAACGATGTAAATGCATATTGGACGCAACAATTGAGAATCAGATCAATGGGAACATGTTTCTGTGCTTTTGGAAAGTTGTTTTTGGACGAAGCTGACATATTTTTCAGACATCCAGCTGAGGTAAATATAGTCCCTGTCAGAAAAACACCGGCCCATTTGATGCATGTGTTGCCTGGGCTGTATGATGCAAATATCAGTTCCACGTCCAAAGAATGTGTCCACACGAGAATTCGAGCATGTATAAAACAGGATTGGGCAGAAATACTAAAAAATGTGTTTGGAAATACAAATACTGGAATACTTTAAAATAGTAGCTAAAATACTGATACTGAAATATATCTGTAAAAGTGTATCGCGATACGTATCGGAAATACATTTTAAATAGAGGCAAAAAGTATTTGAAAATACAAATACAGGAATACATTTTAGGGAGGGCAGAAATACAAATACAGAAATACTGATACTGCAATACATTTTTCAAATTTATTTTAGACCAAATTAGATGAAGGTTGGAGTTGGAAGTGGAAGTATTTTTTTATCCTGAAATTACTTTCCTGTAGGCTTGGCACTTTGCCTTGAAGGTTGTGATTTCGGACGGCGAGGAGTCTTCAATGGGCTCAGAAAAACGTTCCATCAAGGACTGACCATGGTCTCTTCTTTGACATCCTGTCTGTCTGACGAGGGATGCGAAAAGACTTCGACCTCTAAATAAATTCTCCGTCATCCTAAGTCCCATCAAAACGTCACCACGCCCCTGTCAAATAAGGACGCACCTGTCAACATTTATCACATGACGTCACGGCGGAATGAACTGGTATTCTTTATCTGTAGGTGGTGGCCTTGAGCATGAAACTTTAACACGCTGCTGTATGAAAGGACAATACATACTTTCGTTGTAGGTTACCTCGTTGAAGATCATTCAAGATTTTCGAGAATGGTGGACCACCTGAAGCATCCTGGAACACACATCTTATCTTCTGTTACGGTTGAAAAAACGTTACAGTGGCATCCCTGTTGTGAAGGTCCTTCCTGCAGACCATCCGCCACCGACACATGGATTGCAGTCATCAAGTTTGGCCTAGCATCACCCAAACAGAGACCTCATGGATTGCGACCTGCTATTGCCGGCACAGGGGCGAGCTATCCGAGAAACAGCGCGCTCGAGACGAGTCGCAGGTGTACGAAGTCTGGGTCGGCACAGCGAGGCCACGTCTGACTTCCTTCCTATGTTATAACGTACCCTTGAGCCGTGCAATATTACGGGCGCAGCCGCAGACGCATTCCAATATCTGTTGAACTTCACTGCGCGAGTTATCCTATTATTTCAAGTCAACCACCGCCAGGCTCGTGCTGCAACGGACTGTGACTCAGCTTTGCCGAATGGGTGTACTGTGTACGCTAAGGCAAGAGAGACGGTTAGCAGCGGGCTTTGGATGCCCGCAAACAATGACTCAAGAAACCCCAACCTAAGGACCTGCGGCACAAGATGCTCTGACTCCACTCCTGGCACGCCTCCTGGTTTGAGTCCCCGACTGCACAACAGTTCCAAGAAGAGAGAAGAGGACGCATAGAAAAATAGTTTGGAAAATCGGAAGGAACTTTGGTCAGCATGGTAACAATGCCCCAGCATCTCCTTTACCCTGGTGCCCTCAGAAGTAAAAAGAAACAAAACGCGCTCGAATTTTTCTTTCTTTTTTTTTTTTTTTTGGGGGGGGGGGGGGGAGTATTTCTCAAGATATATTACGAAATACATTTCAACTTGATTGTATCGCGATACAAAGGAATATTCAAAATGCATTTCGATACAGAAATACAGAAAATGGTGAAAAAAATATATCGCGATACAGAATTACAGATACGAATGTATTCCTAAAATACTATCGCGATACATTTGTATCGCGATGCTG
Source organism: Ixodes scapularis (assembly GCF_016920785.2). Lineage (NCBI taxonomy): Eukaryota > Metazoa > Arthropoda > Arachnida > Ixodida > Ixodidae > Ixodes > Ixodes scapularis. The sequence goes on along the minus strand of NW_024609837.1, from coordinate 88,917,343 downwards.
CCCAACCCTGGTACAAAAGTACTTTAGTCAAGTTAATTATGCGACAGTGCTACCCTTATGTTTGAATATTTTCGGATAGCAAAAATGGTTTCAACCCAGGTTACATAACACACCATCGTTGTACATCAATGGAATTATGAATAATCAAAGAGTTTTGTAGCTCGAAATTATTGCTAGAATCAAACACTCAGATACAATCACAATTCAGAGGAAAATACCCTATTGCAATACTTGCTTTCCCGAAGGAATTTTAGGACCACACTCTAAATAAAACTTAGGAGCATGGTGCGGTAAAATAATTTACTAATAAAATACTGTAAGCTGAGTTTAAACTAAAAGTAATCTCCACAAAAAATAAAAAATAAAAAAATAAATCTACTTCCTACTGCATTGCACACGAAACAAATAGCGCGTCGGTGCTAGTTGTGGTTGACACAACTAGCACCGGTGCTTATAATAGTAACTGTATTCACTCTCTTTTATTCTTAAGTTTCTGAAGACATATTTACGGCGCCCCTCTATCTCAATTTGGTCATTTTCTTTTTCGGTATTGCAACCCTTACTGGTTTCGGTTTCGTATTGTAAGGATCCCGTCCTCGAGGCCTCATCGGTACCGACACCAATCTTGTCTTTTTTTTTTTTTAATTTGTTGACATTTGAACAAAGATTGACCGAAATGAATGATACGAGGTGGGCACGGAAGGTATTCAAGTATTTATACATGAAAAGTTTAAACACAAAATGGACAAAGCGAACCCGAAAGCTTACATTTACATACATACACACTGGTGATGGGGCCCAGCAGACTACTTCAGTGGAAAAGGGGGAGAAAGAGGCAGAGAGGAAAATGTGGGAGTGAAGAATCCAGGAGAAATCAGCTCTAACAGTGTGCAGGTCACGAAAGCAGGACATAAGATAGGAAATGTGTTTGACAATTCACTGGGAAGTGCTTTGCTGTTCGAGGCGAGAACGGGAGTTTTGAGGGCGAGGACGTATAGGGCTAAATTTTAGGAGATGGGCACATTATGTGGAGTGCCTGCCATAATGAGAGTGAATGAAAGTGCACGAGGCTTCGTCCTGCCCTCCCTGAAGGGGTAACAGATCTGGCCGGGGCCCTGGGGTTTGCTGGTGACGATGGAGGGACGGAGGAGAAGAGGATTACAGTGACAAAGAGACGATTAGAAGATTAGTGGAAATTATCTAGAGAAAATTAAATGATGGACTACTAACTAGCATAGCCGGGGACAGGCGATACAGAGGAAAATTGGGACCCCCACCCGCGTGGCTCTGGCCCAAAGTGTCAACCCTGTCCCCCAGTGGGTCCGGTGCAGGGGTAACGCCGACAAGGTTTGTCCAGAGGAAAATTGGCGACTCGCTCGCCGGGGTGAAGAGGCAGGGGGTGATGTCTTTAGTTTTTTTGCCCGATCCCCCAAAGGTCATTCTGGTAATATCCCACACTACCTGGTGATAGTTAGGGGGTAGGAAATTGGCTTAGAAGGGCGGGAGGAATCAAATGTTTGTCTATTTTAGACTTAGGCTAGGTAGCGCAAGCTACCGCCCGCTACAAAGGGTATAGCCAGTAACATCCATCAGAGCCGTAAATGTAAAAAGTTTGACCATTCGTTGGGAAGTATACGAGAAAAATGAGGAGGCGCCATTGGCCGAAAGCGGGCTGGGCGTGTTCCATGGCGTCTTCAAAAATTTGAATGTGACCAACCAGAAGACGGAAATAATACCCTGGCGGTGGTCGCGAGAAACAAAACTGATAACTGCATCGGAGTAACTCTCGGTGACTGAAAATATGGTACACGTGATGTTTCAATCACGCTCATCCAAAATGATGGTGGAAGAGTGAGACTAGCGGAACGATAGACATAATCCTTACGCCAAGCGCCGGGGGCCGGGAATCTGGCGTCGGAGCGATCACACTCTGTCCGAGCAAAACAGAGTTGAAGGGCGCATTCTTTTCTTTCATTTTTCTGCATGGTCATGATCAAAACATCACGTGCATCCTATTTTCAACCACGAAGCGCTACTACACTTCACTCTTACGCGCTTATTAAAACCATATACGAACATAGACCTCTGATCAGAGCTGTTTTTCACTACCACCGCTAGGGGATTCTTTTCGGCTTCTGGTTGGTCGAGAGAGCACGCCAAGCCCTCTTGCAGAGTGTGGTGCACGCCCTGGTTCTGACCGCGCCTCTCATTCACCAAACTCTCTAAATACACGGCTCTGACATCCATCAGAGACATCCATCCATCCATCCATCCTTTTCTTTTCCCGGCATGGTTGCGTTTGTCGTGCGCTGGGTACATGGGTGTGGCGGGATGAAAATGCCTTTAGACATGGAAACGTGCTAATTTAATCAAGTTTATCTGTCGGCGAAATTTCCTCTTGTGATGATTATGTTCAAGAAGTGAGCGAAAGACCAACGACGCGACAGAACGAGCAACTCAACGCAGTTGGAAACCATGCTTCTTTGTTTGCATTGATCGCGAGTAGACGCGTTGATCGAGAAGTGAACATTAGGGAGTTTCAGAATAACGTCGTCGCTGCTGTGCATGTGCAGACCCAAAGCAAGCATTCGGACTCGAGCTTTGGGACCCGTTATTTCTCGAAAACAGCGTGGGTACCACAAAAGGCGGCGCCCACGACATCTCCGTTGACCGCGTCGCCGTCGCCCGCTGAGGACCTGCGTGAGTCGCACTTGGCGACCGCGGTCGGTAAGCTCGAAGCGTATTAAAAACGCCACGGATCGCTGGATTCAGAGCTCAAAGCTATCGAAGCCCGTGTACTTACGATCGCATTGGATATGTAAACGTGCCTGGGTAGTGGATCGTATGGGCTTCGTAAGTACACCCGCCGGCAATATGAAGGTGAACACCTTACCTGGTTTCTTGCCTGTTTTACGGCTCCCTGAAGCTATTGAGGAGTTTCAGCGACGGTGTCACCACCCTGGCGGCCGGTCGCCGAAAGAGAAAGAGGAGGGTTGGCTCGCTGGGCGTTGGATTTGTGTAAATCCGTCTGCCGCGAACGCAGGCTTATAAACTTCGGCAGCAAAAATATTACGCGGCTCTAGTGTTCCGGTACGAGCTACAGAGGTGACACGATCTGCTACGACTAGCTACGACCACCCGCCGCAGCGATGCAGGCGTCGAAGGTACCTGTGTACTACGCAGTCGGTCGCCGTCTCCCGACGCGGGTCGTTTGGCATTCAGGGCTTTCCGCCCCGGGTTCTTCGTTCGTACTTGGAACCGGAAATTATTTCCTGTTTGTGTATGTGCTCAGGGGCATGATATGGACCTCATAGAGCAGTTTTTCAAACTCAACAGTGACTCAAAGTTGACGGCGGAGGGGCTTGCAGCAACACTTTCGGTCGGTGCAAGGGTGTGACGACAACACGGATAAATTTTAAGATTGCTGCTAGCAAGGTTGGCCATAGTCGCTTTATGTTGACATGATATTAAGTGCAAGTGCTCCGTGCAAAGGCGAATCTATTGCGTATCTAATCCGCCTTTTTGTTGTTATTTTTATCAGGCACGACCGACTGGACTACGAGCAAAGGCTTCTGTACCGATCACGGAGTGAATGTCTTCGGCCTTACATTGCGGAATGCCCAATAAAAGGTCATGTTCGTTCAGCAAGAAAACTTCCCTTTCGAGTGACCTTTTTTGATTGATAATTGCTCCCGTATCTAGGTGCTTTAATCAACACGATCGATTAGGTTTGCTTCCCTAGTTAAGACATTTTGCTGTCACATGCGGCACTAATGCTTGGCACGATGTATGCCACTGGTGGTATTGTGAATTGGTTTTGTTCCAAAGCTAAAAGTGTAACAGCTAGGGGGGACCATTCAGTTTGCTAAAAATGTGATGATATGGGAATTTCGTTGCATAACTAGCGTTTTACATTTAAGATTGATAAGAAACATGATCATGTGATGATGCTTGTCTACAGCATAAGCTTTGCCGACCCAGAATGAGTGTGCTGTAGGCTACCGCCTCAAGGTTTTAATGGACCAAATTAGTGATTTCACGGCAATAAATATTGTGGTGGAAAACTGCCCATTGACTAGGTGAGTTTTGATCATGTCCATTGGTGTGCTGTTGGCAAATTAGGTAATGTCACACCTTTTCCCTGACCATCTGGCTTCAAGGGACATCGCATCTAGAAGTGCTTAAATATGTTTATTTCAAGGTTCAGTTGACCCCTCTGCGTCATTACCGGAAGGCAGTCTCAAGCCACAGCAAATATCAGTGAATATACATTGCATAATAACAGGCACCAGTGTCCAGGCGTATAGTGCGCAGAAGCCAGCTTGAGCCTAACAATGTTTTTGTTTTGTTTAGATAGGTTGCATTTGGTTTATAATCCGCAGGGCTTGATTTCCGCGCCCAGTGCATAGTCCGCCAAGCCGGTGTGTTTTGTATTCGTGCTTTTTCCTGGGTGGCATTTTCTTCAGAAGTTCTTCGGCGAACGCTATTGAGCCTGAAGAACTGCTCCTGAGGCCCATATCCAGCCACTGAGCACACACACAAGCACAGAAAATAACACTCGGTGTCAAATACAAACGAAGCACCAGGGCGGAAGGCCGTGAATGCCAAACGAGCAGTGTCGGGTGGCGGCGACTGACTGCGCGCCCCTTCGACGCCTGCATCGCTGCGGTGGGTGGTCGTAGCTAGTCGTAGCGAGATCTTAACTTCAAGCAAGCAATCTTGCCACACCATAGTCAACATATGTGTGCAAGTGTTCGACGACGTGGGCTCTCTCACGTTGGTGCAGTTGTCATCAAGAAAGGTACATATCAACAATGTTTGAGCGTTTGAGGCTGAAACTATGACGCATACTTTATCTAAACCTAAATTTATCGGTCTACGGCTACAAACATTTTCGTTGACGTTGCTGAGATGATGTAACCATTCAGGCCTCCCATTAAATGGTGTTGCAAACTCTTCGGTTGTGTATGAAAACCTATTTCTGCCCTAATAAAAGACATTTCCAAAGGGACACGTGTCTTCTGCTGATACATATCTTCCAATTCACAATGCAGAGGCAAAAAGAAAATCAACTGTGTACATCTACCACTTAGCATAAGCACCTTTTGCCATTCATTCTTGAGCACACTCAAATATCAGCTTAGGTTGCTCTTGTTCTAGAAGCTTTGCCCTGTATTATAAAAAGAAAAAAGTTAAAAAAGCTTTAGCTTTGTTCTTCTTCTGGCATTTAATAGACTTGTTTGTCAGCAGATCACACACCGCGGATATCACCGTGGCTCATACAACTCGAATGACCGATGAGACTATTGCTATTACAATAAAGCTTTACACAAGAGCCAAAAGGAGGCTTGTAGGGGTGCACAAGCACATCGAAATGAGATTGGCGCTTTTGGGACTTGTTTGCATTATGCGTAAGAACAGGACGATGGGCGACCAGCTGATCGCAATATAGCACCAAGGATACCGATGTTTCGATATATAGAACGCAGGATAAAGACCTCAATCGTCCCTTGTATGCTGTAGCTGCCATACTTTCCATTCTACCGATTTTTAGCACAATTAACTAGAACAACCGAAGAGTTCGCAACACCGTTTAATGCGAGGCCTGAATGGTTACGTCATCTAAGTAACGTCAACGAAAATGATTGTAGCCGCAGACCGATAAGCTTAGTTTTAGATAAAGTACACGTCATAGCTTCAACGCGCTAACATTTTTAAAATGTACCTTTCTTTGGACCCGCGTACATTCGGTTCATCTTGGTGACAGGTGCACCAGCGTGAGAGCTCACGTCGAACACTTGCACACATATCTTGACTATGCCAAGATTTCTTGCCTTCGACTGGCTTGAACACTTCATTTGTAGCATCACGATAGGTATTGGTTGAACCCATGATCGTCTTGCACACGACAACAAACAGAGAACGACACGGTTTGTTTTATTTATACGCTACCGGTCTACGGGCATCGCAAATCTATCCCCCTCTTTGCCGCCATTTTGGATCGATCGGAGCACCCCCTATATTCGCTGAAACTCCTCAATATTAACTCTCAATGTCTCAAATGGTACGTGACTTGGTGTCTAAACTTCGCGTTCGAGGTTCCAGCCCTCTTCTGGAACAGAGCTTGTTCCAAAACTTGCAGGAGCGTCAAAAACAAGAAGAGGGCTGTTCACCTTCATATCGGTCACAGGTGTACAACAGAGCAGCTTGGCAGTGAAAAAAAAAAAAAAAGCATGCGGCATTAAGTACACAACAACTTTAAAAATGTTACTCTAGACAATAACTTGTTTAATTTTCAAGATATAACGTTCTAACTTCCAAATAAAAGCTGTCGCGACATCTTGGTGGCGTTTTAAGCGCGAGACGCTTGCATTTTGGGGGTTCACCGGCAGAGAAACGCTATTCTAAAACTCTTCGCCAAAATCCTCGCTATTTCGCCGTCTGTAACACGCGGAAAAGTAGCGCCCGGTGTTCTAAGCCTCCCTATTTTCTCGGCACACCTTTGCTCGTTGAGCTAGATTATTTTTCCTCTTTTTTAGCTAGTTGGGTTTACTTTTTCTGTCCTTATGTTTGGATCTGTGCGTAGCATAATGAAAAGTTGCCACTCATTCTCTGTATGGTCCGAAAAAGTGTAGCTTAGGTCAACAGAGCACTTATAATAATAATAAAGTTTATTTCCCATTTGATAAAGGAATGGAGGAAACAGAGGGAAAAAGCTGTTCAATAGCTTTACGGAGCCCCCTGCTCCCTTACAGTTCCACATGAACGATTCAAATACAAAGTTACAGCAAAAATATCAACATTGTATACAAAAATAGATTATAACCTATCGCAGAAAACTAATATATTCAATTCAAATAAGAAAATGAATCTTGCATTGTGACAGACATTATATCAACGTTTTTGTTTAAGAGGAAATTTAATAAAGTAGGTAGCATATAATTTACAGACTGCATGGAATAGTTGTTATGGCAAAGAGGCACAGCCCAACGTGCCGCCGAACGAGTTGGATAGGAGGTAACATGTTCCCTTAGTTTAGAAAGTTTGGCCAAAATATCCACGTTTTTTTTTTCTACCTTAAAGCGGACCACAAGTTTATACGTATGCATATCGAAAACACGCAAAACATTATATTTTTCAAACAAACCCTCGGAGCTTGAAAGATAAAAACACATTAGCAATGAGGCGAACAAACTTTTTTTGCAATAGATATATTTTTTGTAAATTTGAACTCATGGTTGTACCTCATACCAGGTGGCAGTAGTTTAAGTGGGATGTAAGTAGAGTTTGATATATAAGTAGTTTAACATTGTTCGGGAAAATAAGACGGTTTCGTGAGACTAATCCGATGACCCTGGACAATCTAGGAAGTATATAGCTTACATGGTCGTCCCAAGACAAATACTGGTTAAAAATAACGCCAAGACTTTTGAAACTCTCCACTATCTCTATAACATTAGAATTTATTACAAGACTTTTTGATATAAAAACGCTTTTCTTTTTGGTTCGAACGAAAATTGCTTTGGTTTTACTACTATTAATTTTAAGCCCGTTGTCGGATGTACAAATTTGCAACCCTGCTAAAGTATCATTTGCGCGGTTGATAAGTTCATCACTAGTCTTAGCCGAAAATAAAAGGGTTATATCGTCTGCATATATAACAAATTTAGCAAGGAAATCTATGTTAACAATATCATTAACATAAATGTTAAATAGCAAAGGTCGGAAAATACTCTCCTGTGGTACACCAGAGAAAACAGACTTTGCGTTAAATGAAAACCCATTTAAATAGACAAACTGCTTAAGATTACTCAAATATGACTGAAGCAATGTAAGTGCTTGGCCCCGAATTCCATAAAGATAAAGTTTTTTTAGCAGTAAGTTATGGTTTAGATAATCGAAGGCTTTCGTAAAATCAATAAATATGGCTAAAGCTATCTGGTTTGCCTCAAAACTCTATAGAATAAATTATTTTTGTTCTAGTAATGCTAGATCTGTCGAACGATGCTTCATGAACCCAAACTGATCATTAGTATTTACGCGATACTTATTAAAAACATTTACAGACGAATGTGAATAAGTTTTTCCAAACCTTTAAAGAAACCGGTAAGATAGTAATAGGTCTATAATTATTTATGTCGTTCTTGTTTCCCTTTTTATAAAGCACAGACACTCTAGCTTTGTGCATAAGCTGCGGAAACACCCCAGTGTAAAAACATAAATGAAAAATGTAAGTGAGGAAGGAGTGATCGGTGGCAAAACCTATTTCACCGGCCTAATCTGCATACCATCGGCATCACAGCTATGGCTATTTTTTAATTCCATAAAGACAAAATTAACCGTATCAGTAACTTCTGTATCAGTAACAATCAGTAAGTGAATTCCTAATGCTACTTTCAGTCCGTTGCTTTAGAAAGCAGTGTACTGATGTCGTCTAACTATAAATTGATTACACTGATCCTACTTCATTACATTTCAGAAGTTAGACTTCCTCGAAATTCGGTTCATCCAGAGCCAATATTCCTTTGCAGTCAAAATGGTTCGAGAGGATAGCCATCTTTTGTTTTGAAGTTATGGAAGTGAACTGGATGGTACTGTTAGGACAAACTTCGGTCCCCTGACTTTCTATAATTGAACTGGGTTTACATTTCTCTGTTAAAATTTTTGATAAAGCAGTTGTTCCTTTTCGCCTTTTCTTTTCTTTCATTTTGCAATTTTGATGTGATCAAGCCGAGGGCCGCAGTTATTCCCAAACGAAGCAGCAGCAGTGTGTTCCCAGCTTGCGTCACTTTGATTCATTTAAAAACACGCCACGAAATGAATGCCCCTGTTCATACTCCGTTGGAAGCTGGACTGACTTCAAAATGCAGTTCGACACAGTGTTCGAGCGGTATGGGACGTGTGTTGAATGACCTATGCGGTTGTCACAGGTTCCTGGTTGGTCAACCCGAAACGCTCCAAGTCCCACTTCCTTCTTCTCGTCTTCCTCTTCCCATCGGTTTGAAGCTCGGCCGGCATTAGTCTCACCCGAGCTCATTCCTTTGGCACTCGAGTAAACATGTGCGAGGATTGCAATTGAACCGTCCCCCCCCCCCTCCCCTCCCCCCTGAATCACCCTTAAACAAAAGAAAATGACAAAAAAGACTAAATTTGTGACAGCGGTGTTCGAGACAAACCGCCGACTTTCAATTACCTGCCTGAAACTTTGCAAACATTTCAGTGTGGCTGCAGCTGTGAGGGTGAGTGGATCCAATATGAAAACTAGACCCTGAAGTGACGCCGTTAGGATACCGAACATAATTATGGTGAGTTAGAAATTAACCCACTAGTGTACTTCCTAAATGTTTGGGCCCGCGTTTCGACTAAAAACTTTTAACCCAGTTAATTTGTCACATTAATTGTCAGGCATGATATCTTGAAAAGAATGAAACTGCAGATGTTCCAAACTGGCTGAGGTACAGCAGCCTTGCAGTGCACCGAGGTTTAGACTGAAAATACTTTTGTGTAGCGTCCACAAGGTGTAGCTCTTACCTGAAGTTTTATGAGCTAGTTTCTTCAATGGTTGAACTTTCAGCGTGCCAGCTGGATAGTGTCTAATTGTGTTTTTATAGCGCAAGCAATATTTTAATCCTGGCGGCAGGAAGGTTCGGCTAGCAGTTGTCATGGTTGGACAACGGTGTGCATGCTTGGTTTCTCTAAAGCGGCCAATGAAGCGAAATAACAGCATTTGTGGATTGTCTAGGCATTTAATTTTTTTTTTTGTTGTTTGTTTCACACTACATGTGCTCCCAGTACAAGGGGTGGCCTTCCAGGCGCTGACAACCAGCATGTCGTCTCTGCTGGGCTGTCGAAGGGAATTTAAAGGGTAAATATAGCAGCTGCAGCCTTTTCGATTCTTTCCCTGCTACACTTGAGTCCTGCGAATTTCTCTGCACGCTTGATCTTTTTGTTTTCATGGTACTGTCAACATTTGTTATAGTCCGTTGTAACTATAGAGTAGCAGAAGCCCCTCCCATAATTCTCTTCGCTCGCCATGATTGACGGTGACCTCTTGGCTCTTCTCTCTAGTGTTTGCTTATTAAAAAGAGTAAAGGGCTTTGAGGGAGGGGCTTCTGCTATTCTAAAATGGCAACAGAGTATAGCGCGACCTCGGTTAATTTTATCATTTCGAAGGGTCCTAGCGCGCACCCATCCATTTTATGGGAAGGACTCTGCAACATATTTTGAACCGAGGAAATGACCCCACGAATGGGAAAGCACGGGCCTTCTGCTACAAAATTAACCGAATCAAACTTTGTTTTGAAGATCAGACCGTAAAAAGTCGATTCCTGTCTTATAAAAGGCGAGTAACAAAAATCCTGCGCTAGTCTCGCCACGTTGGGAAGCTAATGCTATGACCCCCATCTTGATTTCTTTAACCCTTTGCCTACCGCAAACATTTTGAAAAAAAAAAAAACGGTTTGAAAATAGCGATTTTTTTCATGTGTCCTATAAATTTATATGCCATGGCCAAAAATAAATGCCAAATATTAATTATATGAGAAATCTTTGAACAGACTGCAAAAAAAAAAAAAAGAAACTAAAGTTCCACTTCACTGCATTACCACAGACAGTTCACATCACCTTGCACATGGACGTTCAGGAAAGGCATAGCACTACTGCAGACAGTTCGGATCAAATTGGACGCAAAGTGAACTCAAGAAGTGGAGGGGCTGGAGGGAGATTTTCTGTATTGATTCTAGTTCATGCCGAAACGCCGAAACGCCGACACGATGTCCTCATCGAAATCGAAGTCGTCTGAGCTTAAATCGAATAACTCAGTTGCATTGCTCTCGCTGTTCGATGAAAGATTCATTTCCTCGCCTTCTGAATCTGAAGAGACGTCACAATATCTTCGTTTTCGCCCAATTTTAAGGTAAGATCGTCACTGCGAACGAAGCAACCAGAAGTTGACGTCGCCATTTTAAATCCCCTGTTGCCTGCGTTGGAACAATTTTCTGCCAAATCAGAAATTTACCAGGTTTATATTTTCCGTGAAGCGCCATCTATCCATGGCAAAGCTCACTAGAAACACATGGACTAGCCAAGTTCGTCCATGAACTAGCCAAGTTCATGGACATGGTCATGGTTCATGGACAATACAAATGGACTAGCCATGTTCGTATTGGAGCCCGAATCAACGTGGACGAGCCCAGCTCGTCTTGGGGGGGACTGGTAGAAACAGTGTGGACGAACTCAGGTTGTCCATGGTTAATGCTTGTTATGGCTGTTTTCACATCTGGTTCATCTGCTATTTTCACTGTTCCTTGGCCAAAAGTCAGTGGCAGGTCGCCATAGGCATCCAGAAGAAAGCGGTCGCATATGCAGAAATTTCTAGCAGGTTAGTAGCACAGTGGCGCTTCGTCGCAACAAAGGAAAAACTCTACAGTATTGTTGGTGCAAAACATTAAGCCTCACGACTAGCAGCAACTTAATCGTGGATATACTGCACCGTACGGCGTTTATTTGAGCTCTACTCCACACAAAACATTACAGGAGCACTTAGGTATCCCTTAGACATTCCTAACTCATGTTTTTTCCCTCTATTTTTAGGAATGGCAATGTTTCGCATTCAATCCACGTAGGGATACCCAAATGCCCCTGTAATATTTTTTTTACGTTACATCATATGGCGTCAAACATCATGGTAGGTCATGTCGTCACGTGAAGTGTGATGTCATCGAACCGAGGACATATTTTTATGAACATCTTTCGGGTACATCAACGCCTACGCCGTCTTTTTCCGTAGTGTGACAAGCTTCTTTTTGAGGGAAGAGTAAAGCGCGATCCAAACCAACGCTTCTTGTTGCGCCTGTAGGTCATGCGGCTGCGGATGTGACGCATTTCGTGGCGTTTTCGCTGTTTCCGGGCGCGCTTTCTGAGTCAGAACCGTGCGCTTTGGTTTGGACGGGTGAAACTTCGGGCGAGCGCGCACGCGCGCACGCAGGCACGAGCGCACAAGCGAAGTGCAACTGCGACAGACTGGCCGGCCAGACGGCGAGAGAAAGAGAGAGATCGCGTTGTCATGTTGGAAGAGAATAAAAACGGGGAGGAGAGGGCAGCCAGACGGCGAGAAACGCGGAGCCGGAACTAGCTTGCCCTCCACCGATTGGCCGGGACACAGGAGCGCCCTACTACGTCACCGCACGTTTTTGTGCGCGTTGAGAAAGAAGTTGAAATCAACCAACTTTCTTGTGAGCGCCCGGAAGGAGCGAAGAAGCGGCGCGACGTCACGAAAATACGTCACATCCGCAGCCGCACGACCTACAGGCGCAAAAAGAAGCGTTGGTTTGGATCGCGCTTAAGGCCGCATTCCGAAGCGGCTGAGATAGCAATGCAGCTAGCATGCCCGGCTCTCACCCAGCAGCACCGGGTTCGAATCAGAGCCGCGGAAGCACATTTTATTCTTTCTTTTATTCCTCGGTTGGCATTTGGTACCACTCGGTTAACGCCGCCAAACGCCGCATTTTCCGCTCCATGGACCATATAATGCTTTCGCATTAAAAAGGCACATCCAGTCAGGAATGTCCCTTTTCGTGTGATAGAGTCGCACAGCTGCCCACCACTTCTGAAATCACAACTGAAGTATGAGGGAGCACCAGTGATCAGCAAATCAGGTTCACGCCATTCATAGGTGAATGATTCATTTGGGTGTACTGAAGATTTGTGTGGCATTGTCTTTCGTTGTTTCATTGGCGCGTCTCGCCGTTGATCGAAGTCCTTCACCTCGTTAGCTCTAACCGGCAGGATGGACAGCTCAGCAGACTCGTCGGCTGAATCTTCCGTGTGTAGTTAAGCGTTGCCCTTGTGCAGCTTCAAGTAGGGATGCATGCGAACAGTGCAAAAAACACATGCCTTTTGCCCAAGCTTCTAACTTCATTGCTGGTCGCGGCAAATTAGCCGAGTGACGTGCGACCATGTTTGCCGTAAGAGGTTTGTTAGACACTTTGGATGATGTGGTAATATTCCGCTGTAAGTCACACAAAAGTTGTGACAATTATGTTTTGTTAATACGGATTTCTATTCGGGCTTTGTCTTACGCAATATTTTATCGTGATGTCTCGATCCACCCAATAATTCAAACTTCGTGTATTGCATCGATTGTGAAAGTTGCTGTTGGCACACTCCCATTCGGAGCATGGCTTTATGATGCACCGAGAACTCTATTCTCGTTTCTTTCCTGTCCGTTGTAATTAAAAACACTTCTTGAAGATAGTAAACAAACACAGCAAAAAAATACACAAGGACAAGAAGTGGATATAAAACACTGGTGCCAGTGTTTACCACCACTTATTGTCCATGTGTTTTTTGCGGCGCTGGTCTACGATCATGGACCAATTGGCCCGAATTGCCATATTAATTATTCGAGATGCTTATAAGTCATAGCTTCTCTAGATTCAATTTGGTAAACTTCATAAGCGACAACATCTGCTCGTTTATCTTTGGTAGACCTTGTCAAAGGCTATAATAAAAGACTGCAATGCGACAGCAAAAGTAGTGAGCGATTGATTTTCGCAGACTCGGGGGCAAAATATACTTTTGCACCATGGGGCCCCTGACAATGTTATTAGTGCCACTTTTTAAACTATCTAGGAAGGTGTAAATTAAGTGCCTGGGTGAGCAAAAATGTATTTTAAATGTGACTTTCCGCATTTAAGGCTGGTTCACACATACAGTGCAGCTCTAACTCAGCCCTGTTAAGCCAACGAGTCACTGCTACTTCCATGGCTTGTATTGGGTGTTCTGAGCTGCCTCCTTTCATACAAAGGACTGATGTCCCGGTGTGTAATACTGATTCAGCGTTGAGGTAGTGCTGCGGTGTGAACAGGATACCTTACCCGGACATTGAAGTTTAGATAAGCAGATCAATGTGCAACTGTGCATCTTTTTTCTTTATAAGTTGCAAGTACTCCCGTGCACACGAAGGCAGTGTACCATAGACTCGAATTTCGCATTTTTAAGAAACTAGCTACTACTCCTTCTCGCGGTTTTATACAGGCATTTTCTGAACCCTGCATGTGTATATAGGCATACACATAAGTGACACTTGCACTCACTTTCCCCTCCCCTCAAGACAACGGTTACATCCGGACCACATGTCATGCAAACTATTGCCGTCTTCCCTCTATCTAGAAATCCATGCTAGGAGTATAATGTGGGTGGAACCACCTGAACATTTAAGGAAGGAGACACAAATGTTCAGCTGGTTCCACCCATAATGTATCATAACCAACTAGCTCAACTCATTCCCGTAGGAGTATAATTTCTAATACATTTCATTTAAAAGTCTAGATACACTGCTTTGAGTCTCTGTTGAAAATCAAATGGGTTTTTTTTTGTCTACCGCGTTGCAATTGAGGTTTTGATGGGCCATCTCTTTAGGTATATTCCGACTCGTCGGAATATACCTAATGAGGTGGCTCGTCAAAATCTCAATTACAACGCGGTAGAAAAAACAGTTGATTTTCAACAGAGACTCAAAGCAGTGTGTCTAGACTTTCAAATCAAATGTATTAGAGATTCTTGTGAGGTGGCATGGGCAAAACCTTAATTGAAACGCGGTGGCCAATAGTTTTTGTAAACTCCTTAGGGACTCGTTACAAAAAATTAATTGCTTTTCAATACAGACTCGAAATGGTGTCAATTGACTTTCAAATTATATTCATGTGAAATACATTAGAAACTTTATGCGGTAGCACGTCGAAACTTTAATTGGAACGCGGTGGTCAATAGTTTTCGTAAACACCTTATGGATTCGTAACAAAACTGTTTTGAATTTCTATTGGGACTCAAAATGATACAATGACTAGACTCCATAAACATTCAAAGGAAATTCATTAAAATGTTTTTAAGGGTTGGATCACGAACTAGCGCCGTTCACACATTTGCAACCGAGTTCGACAGAGAGACAAGACCGGTTTTTACGACTCTTGCAACGTCTAAGGACTTGCAAGTTTCCGGAAAGAAAAGTTGTTTTGTTTTGCCGCGGGACGCGGGCAGGTCGCTTCGCATGGCGTGGACGGTGATGTCCCGGGGGAGAGGGGGAAGAGGAGAAGACGAAAGAGGAGAAGGGGAGCGGAGAAACAGACCGATAAGCGCGCAGGGCAGCGCAAACTAGCGCATCCGCGTTACGGTGATCACGTGGACGCCGTTCAGCCAACACCGGGAGGAGAAACTCATGACGTCATCGTTCAAGGTCGCTCTGACAAAAGTAAAAACAAACAAAACGTGAGAATGACGGAGTCCTGCCTCTGACGTAGTGGCTCAACGTTGGCCGCTCCAACTGCGTCGCATTGAGTGCGCTGACGATTGCGCCTCACGTCGCACGCTAGAGTTGGCAGATTTCGGCGACTTGGCTCACTTGAAGGTTTGCTGGCCAGTTTATTAAATACATAGACGGAATTAGATCGTAATATTTGACATGGCGTCTTCCTATATGATACTGAAGAGGGCTACATAGTTTCCTAAATATCGAAAATGAAGCGGAGTTGCCCTTTAAGAGACCCCTTTCGAAAGTCACGTGTTGATTTGAAAAGGTCGGAACAACGACGCGATGGCGGAACATCTGATATCGTGGAACTAGAGACAATTCATAAGATAGCGCCGTCAGAGCCCGACCAATTGTAGAAGCCGAAGAGTCAATCAAACAGCGACGTGGGCGTGTTTTTGCCTTCTAATCCAACCAAACGCATAAATATGCCGTGAGGTTCGTATTTTCGTCCACCACTGTGCAGAGATTCCACAGCTGCCAAAAGAGGGCACTCTTCCGAAAGTGGTCTCTTACCGGACCTGCGCCCACAGCTTGAAACCTTCTAGCGCTCTCATTGTCGGTAAACTTAGAAAACCAAAGAATTTCTTAACTATGCTCTTTCCGGGGCGATAGACAAAAGCTTCAGGGCAGACTAGATTGTGCTGCGTCGTCCTATACACGAACTCAACCCTGTTATGCCACGGCGCAGTGGTGGGGCGTCGAGCGCACTTCTGGTCTGGGGCAATGGGCGGAAGTCACCATGTGGGACGTGCATTTCCGTATTTTGGAAAAGAACAGAAAAAAGAACCGCCTTCTCATCAAGACGCCGCAACTGGGGCTGTACCAAAAGTATCGGGAAAGCCTTAAAGGACACAGGCAAAGGAGACAAAAGCATCTTTTTTAACACCCTGGTTGAGAGAAGGAAGTCATAAAACAAATTTACAACGAAAAAGAAAATTTTTAGAGATAAATTTACGGCTCAAAACGAATTTGTAATTGGCGTCCGCGGGTGCCGCGGAAAAGTGTCGCTTATTTATCGCGTGACTGGTTGCTATTTGTCACGTGGAGCTTGAGCTATTTCGGAAGGATCCTATGGACTCTAAAAGTAACTTATTTATCTTTGTTTGAAGTATGACAAAAAAATGAAAGCCGTTTACAAATCCCTGTAACGCCGAATCGGAGCGCAGCTCTTGAGGAGGAGTAGGGAAGGGTACTGAGGGGGGTCAGATCACCTGCGGGTAGTCACGTGACCCCGGGTGGTCACGTGATCTTGGGGGGAGGGGGGTCACGTGACCTTGGGGGGGGGGTCACGTGACCTCGGAGGGGGTCACGTGACCTCGGGGGGGGGGGGTCACGTGCCCTCGGAGGGGGGTCACGTGACCTCGGGTAGGGGGGTCACGTGACCACGGGGGGGGGGGGCGTCACGTGCCCTCGGAGGGGTGGTCACGTGACCTTGGAGGGAGGTCACATGACCTCGGGGGGGGGGGGGGGTCACGTGCTTTCGGAGGGGGTCACGTGACCTCGGGGGGGGTCACATGACCTCGGAGAGCGGTCACGTGACCTCGGGGGGGGGGGGTCACGTGACCTCGGAGGGGGTCACGTGACCTCGGGGGGGGGGCGTCACGTGCCCTCGCAGGCGTGGTCACGTGCCCTCGGAGGGGGGTCACGTGACCTCGGGGGGGTCACGTGACCTCGGGGGGTCACATGACCTCAGAGAGCGGTCACGTGACCTCGGGGGGTCACGTGACCTCGGAGGGGGGTCACGTGACCTCGGGGGGGGGGGGTCACGTGCCCTCGGAAAGGGGGTCACGTGGCCTCGGAGGGGGTCACGTGATCTCGGGGAGGGGGGTCACGTGACCTCGGAGGGGGTCACGTGCCCTCGGAGGGGGTCACGTGACCTCGGGGGGGTCACGTGACCCCCCCCCCCGGTTACGCCGACGCCGACGCCGACGCCGCTCAGGCTGGAAACGGGCCCCTAAGAGCTGCGCTCTAAAACGAAGATGAATAAGTAACTTTTAGAACCAAAAGGAAACTCCTGAAAAAGCGCACGCAGACGTGATAGACCATTGCGCCGGTCAGATGGCGGCGGCGGCACCCCGAAGCAGACGAACTTGTGCGGCGGCGGCGACGGTGGCGTGGAGAAACGGGCGTCGCACAAGTATAGCGATCAGCGTGCGGCGGCGGCGTGACTTTGCGGTGGCGGCGACGCACCACGGCGGCGCACCACGGCGGCGCACAGGCCTACCACGTGACCAGCGGTGGCTCCTGCGGGCGCAAACTACAAAATCGTTTTGCGCCGTAAATATAGCTCTAAAGTTTTTTTCTTCGTTGTAAATTTGTTTTATAATATTCCTTTTTCATCTAGTCTGTTTAAAAAAGAAAATATTTTTCTTTTGCATGTGTCTTTTAAAGGTCAGTTTTTATGTGTTTTTAGCCTGCTCGGTTCGTCCACCCACGTGGACAGGGGCCGCGAAAAAGAAAAACTGGACGCCGTCGGACAACGATTGCTTGTGCGCAAAGAACCTTGGGTTGAATTCACAGATACTTGTGGTCGTCAGATTTATTTGTTTTGTTCCAACGTGAACGCGGAAAAACCGCCAAATAATATAAACGACCCTCGTACTAAGTTCAGTGCGCCTTCACGGACGCCGATCGTTCCAGCTGTCGTCTGCTCTTTCAAGCCTTTCTGCTTCTTGTCATCCGCTCGTCAAACGAGAGCGACCTGCAGACGAAACGTTGACCCGGTAATTGCGATAAGAGGTACAAGCCTCAAGAGATTTAAGTTTGAAGGTTGGTTGGGGTGAGCGAGCGCGATGTAAATAGTAGATACAGGGAGATGGGGATTCTTGTTACCAGCGGCCATCACCGACTTCTTATGCCTGATTCACTTGGTGCGATTCTGCTTGCTATTTTCAGTATCGACGCCAACCATCTCTGCTACAGGTCACGCTTCTGCTGCCCGAGAGACATCATGACTGAAAACAGCGAGCAGAATTTCATCATGCGAATCAGGCTTCAGCGTCCATTCTGCGGCGTCCACGCGGAATGAATCGCCGCATGTCACATTATCCGAGCCACGTTTTGCGATCCGACGAGCCTCGTTAACTTCGCTGAAGCCGCTAAACTGTAGTTTGTTGCAACATAAAATGAGCATTAGATGCTCCGCCCCCTGCATGCGCTCGTTGCCTTTCGGCGTGTTTAGCTTCACGCACACCGAAGTGTTACCGAAAGCAGAAAGCTCGCTCCGTAGGCGGAGCATTTGCTGCAGATCTTATGTTGCAACCGACTATAAGCAGTCATTGCCAGGAAGACGTAGAAAAAGACAGTTCCAATGTGAAATACAGCACGTGGACTCACACCGACACCAACAATTACCCCATTCCATTTTAATGGGCGAATGCGAGATTCTTGCCTCCACTCTATCGCGAATACGTGGCACCGGTGGCGTCCGCGTGGGGTGCTCCTCTTTGTAAACATGAGATGGTCTACACTCCGTTCGCAAGTATGCTGAAACTGCGCTTGAAGCTACGTGCTTGCTGGACCAGTCGTACGGCGATCATTGACCGCATGACGGTCCCGCACATACCTACGCGCAGCGAGCGAGGTCGGGGGGTGAAAGGAAGGCCCTTCGTTGGTACGGCCGGCGCGTAGCTCCCACCGCGCTGTAAGTTAAAAGTAATCTTTCTTAGGATACACCATATGATTCAACGTCGTCCCCCTCCAATTAGATACGAACCTGCTATAAGGTAGAAGCACTGGCGTTTTGTTGTTTCTTTATCTTTTTTTTTTCACCACTTTCTCTGGGTTGGTTAATAACAGGTTTTGACTAGAATCGACGAACGTACCAACTGGCCTAGCGGGTAAAAGCGCAAAAAACAACATACAAGTAAAAGAGACCAACACCACAGAGCGGTAACAGAGTTTCAAGTGGCTTCGAGGGGATTTAAATCTTGAGAGCTGAACGGACAATACGTGAGTAAGCCACATATCTTTCTTTTTTTACAACGTGCTTTACGTAACCTCATTTGAGATATAAGGTCTTTGTACACATACAGTAGAGCGCTACCTCTTCGTAATTTGTGAGCGCTTAACATAGTGCTGGCCTTGCTGATGCAGAGCAGCTTTGCGATACATTAGTGACAGCGGCGTAGACTTTCCATTTTCCCCGGGCGGCTGAGAAAAGTTCTCCGGGGGGGGGGGGGGAGGCGGGGGGTTGCGTTACTTTTTTGCCAGGACTGGAGATTGAAGGTAACGAAAGCGCGCTGGGATTCCGTTTCCTATGTATTTTGTCAATAAAGGCAACGCGGGCGTTATTTTGTTTACTTGACCCTACTAGAAGCTCGTTAGATGGCACGTAAACCGCGTCTCGGTAAGGATCATGGCCCGGGCCCGGGAAGAAGGGGCAGAGCCCCCATCCACCCCCTCCCCCCGGGATCTTACTAGGGCAGGCACGAGCCCCGATGCCCCCCCCCCCCCCCCCCCCCCCTCCGTAGTCTACGCCTATGATTAGTGATACAGCGCAGATGCAGCTCTGCATCAGTGATGCTCATGGTGTGGACTTAGAGCATGCGCTGTACCCGTAAACCTGTCTTTAGTCACCGACATGATTAGAACGTCTGTGAAGTATTTCATTTGTCCACCCTCGGGCGCGCAGTTTATTACCTTCGATAACGCCTCGGCGTCTTGTCAGCTTCGATCGTGCTCCAATTCAGCCAAAGCACGGCGAAAAGCGGCAACAACCGTGTACCGTAGGTCGGACATGCAAGGAAGCCGCCCAGCTGTTCTTACCCTGTCATCGTCTAAATTCGTTTCACATTAAGTCCGACCGCAAACCAAAGCTAGGACCAGATGGAGTCAATCAAGCGGCTCCGAAAGTGCATCGTCATGGCGCTCGTCGTCTTTGTACGTCTGCTATGCGGAGCGCAAGTTCGTCTGCTTCTTGATCGGGGGTTACGGTGACGTCAGAACGTTTTGATTGACTGTGATGGGAAAGATCGTGGGTAGACCGCATTCACGTCTATCCACTGTTCTTCCAATCGTAGCCAATGAGAACTGTGCGATCTGACGTCACCACAACCTCCGGCGCAAGAAGCAGACGAATTCGCGCTCCGCATAACCGGCTAAACAAAGCACAGGCTGCAAAGGTAACGTGATCGTGTTTTTTTTTTTATGGCGGTGATTGGTTTAGTTCGTGAAAGCAGGCGGTCAAGGACGACGAGCGCCATGGCTAGAGCACTTTTCGCACTGCTCGATGGCCTCCATCAGGTCGTAGCCTTGGCTGCGGTCGGGCTTGATGTAAAGCGCGGTGCAACAAACTTAGCTTCACCGTCTTTTTTTTTTTGGTTTTCGAGTTTACTTATCAGGCATTTGCTTTGTGATTTAAAACCAGTTCAAGCACTGCGACGGCTTTCAACCATGTGTCTTTAAACCTTAAAAAAAAAAAAAAAATATCTTCTACGACGAGACCAAAGTCCCTTAACATTTCTTTTCAATGCGAAAACATTAACTGTCCCATAGAGCGAAGCCGATGTTGTCTGAAGCCGTATGTATCAGAAAAACAGCAGCTAACTTTCCATTCCCAATAAAACACAATAAAAAGCAGAGGAAAAGCAACGCCTCGTCACACAAGCCGTCGTAAATCCGGGAGGATTCACCGCACGTGCGCAGTGGGGGAGCGTGATGTCACCCCTGGAGCGCCGTGTCCGAAATGAAGACGTGGCGCGCTGCTTGTAGGAATGCGCTCCGTGTAAGAATGCTTTCGCTTTCCTACACGTAAACAGTTTTAATTGTCTATGCCGAAATTTTCAAGTAACAAAAACCGATAACAATGACAAAGCATATTTTACCTGAACTAGATGGCGTCATTCAGTTCAGTCGTCTGCTGTGCGACGCCATTCACTTCCTAAAACCTGCACCGTCACGCACTCCGTGCTTCGAAGAATGTCACTACTTGTAGAAACCTTTTATCGGGGAACTTTAGACGATACTAGAGTTCCTGTATAGGCTCCCGTCGGGAGCCAGAGTTGCGCGTTTGATTCCACGTGTCGCGTGCCGCCCTCGCCGCTATTTGTCGAGATCCGATCACGTGAGGAGCCGTATCAAGTGTCTTGCAGCAAAGTAGACGTTGCGTGCGCCCCGGCGTACGTTCCCCGGCTTTTGAGCGTGCCGCGCGCCTCGAACGCGCGGCGCTGCTATTCGCCGAATTCAGTCACGTGAAGAGCTCTATCCACATGCCATGCTTGAACGCGCAACTCTGGCTCCCGTAGGGAGCCTATACAGGAACTCTAGACGAGACAACGAGGTAGAGGGGCTTAGAGCGATAAACCGGGGTTCCGGTCTGCACTCGAAAGTTACCCCCCTAAGGCGGCCGCCATTGTACGCAAATTTGACCACTCGTCACATGACCAAACCAAAGACGTGACGTCACAGGAAAGATGGCAGCGCCCATGCAGCGGCTGGAACAGCTGGGCCGGAGCATTGGCCGGAGCTTGTCGAATGCTTTGTTTGTTGTCGTTCGTCTCGGCGAGGTGATTTTAGACGCAGTAGCCGTCATATGAGGTTGTATGAGGCCGGTCGAAAGCGACTTCACAGTTCAGCGTGGCGTCTGACGTAGGTACAACGTGAAAATACGGAGGAATGGTGAGCATTTCGCTAGTAACCTACGGGGATATTGCCACGAAGGAGACAATCGGCCTTACGTTGCTCGGACCTCGGATTGATTCGGACACAGCTAAGATAAATTTTGACGCGACGTTTCTGTGCTCTCGTTGACCATCGGAACCTTCAAGATCTGCAGTAAAGCGTGTGCAACATATTTGGATACACAGTTTAGCGACGGAAATTGTGTGAGTCGTGCTTGGCAGTGTGCAATCGTGGTGTAGCTTCGTTCAAATGACCGAAGGCTCACTTTAGTTGTGCGGTGCACCGAAGAGCTGCCTTGCCGCTTGTAGTTCTCGTGCCGTGCTAAGTTATACTGTGCTGCTTCCCAAATTGTTCCGGTGTAGACGTGCACTTTCACGGAGCACAGGTTTGCGGCGCGCCGAAGAGCTGCCTTCATGCTGGTAGTTCTTGTGCCGTGCTTTAGGTGATGCTGTACTGCCTACTAAATTGTTCTGGCGTAGACGTGCAGTTTCACGGAGGACAGGTGTTGCAGTTGGTATAGATTCCGCAGATCTGTCGCACGTTCCGTCGACACCAAAGTTTCATCAACACTCGTTACGCGAATTGCAAGCTGTAGGGACATTTCATCGCGCGTGTTACCTACCCAGTCCACCCGTTCACGCCGCTTTGCGACGGCAGTCTGCAGCGGCTCATTACCAGAAAACTGGTCCCACATCGATTTCAGTTCAGCTCATCCACGGCACTCGCCAGACCCCGAAGGAGAGGATTTTTTCGGACAGAATGCCACTAAAGCAATGCAGCTTCTTTAGTGGTCAGAGAGACTCTTTTCTGTCTGTTTTGTTATACTGACACGGATGCTTGCTCCAGTCCTATTTTATATCTATGTTTACTATTCTGGAAAGTTCCAGGCCATGCTCAGCTGTCATTGTATGTTATGGTGGAGGTGCTGCACACTTTACCCATAGCCCTTCACTCTGTGTGGACCCTGGTGGCTCCTCAGCCGAGTTTCCCGATAACAAGACACGGGTGGCACATTATCCCGAGTCTTAAACCCTTGGTGAGCCGTGGACCAAGCCCGACAAAAAAACTGCAAGACGAGCGAGTTCCACAAGGACGAAACTCGGAAATACACCACGAAGAACTTGAAATCCATGCCGGTCGCTGCTACCAACAAGAACCACCGGAATTAGGTCTTTTGCCAGAAAAACCGAAGCTGACTAAGCCAACAATGACAAACCTGTAGCAGCAACCCACGTCCACTCCCACCATCGTTTGCATGCCCGTCGCACCTCACACTCTGATGCCCTTTCACGCAAGGTGCATAAGACGTCGAGGGCTGGATTGAACAATATGACCGTGTCGCCCGCCACAGTGGGTAGATGAACGAGCAGCTCCTGCAGAACCTATACTTCTCATGGAAGAAACTGCGAGGCAATGGTTTGAGAACCACGAATCCTGCTTAACGTCGTGGGAAGTTTGCAAGATCGAGCTGAAGTGCACGTTCATCAGCCAACATTGACGAGAGAGAGCCAAATTCCTGATTCTGTCGAGGACACGGCCCCAACGAGAGCGTCACCACCTTCGTGGAGGACGTTTTGCTTCTGATCGAGCACCCACGCCAACCCTGATGCTACAGAAGACAAAAAGCTAAGAATCCCATGTACCTCATCTGAGGGACAACACCTTTGGCAGCCTTGTCCGCAACCCCACGACAACAGTCGAAGGGTTCATATCAATGAGGCTTCCAACATGGAATGTACATTGCAGGCCCGAGCCTGTCACTATCAACAACTCCCCAGCGTCTCGACACTCGAGTCATCCAGCTGCAACTTCGACGGCAGCCCCCCAGGCATCCGTGATATCGTCCACAACGGTGTCCGGGAGGAGATAAGGAAGCTAGTTCCTGCCATCAGTTGCCCGGCTTTTATTTTGATCACCGAGATTGTTTCAGAAGAAGTTCGATAGGCATTTCCACTGGAGACTTCTTCGAGCAAAGCGGCATCTGACGAACCGAGGGGGACTTATGCCACAAAGTCACAACGACCACCACCGGCTACCTGTTACTATTCAATGCGAATTCAACGAGACACCCCAGCGCCGAAGCATTCCCGACATCGGGAAGAACCAGTGTAGGTCCACGCTAGACAAAGTACACCGAGGAAAACGGAGGTACTGCGAATGGTCGACCGAAAACCACTCTGCTTCCTCTGCATGAGGCCGACCATGTCTACTGGAGGTGCCCGTACCAATGAATTGGCCTGCAAGGGTTCGTGCAGAACGTCCCTCGACCACATCTCGACGAGCGTATGCGGAAGATTGAGGTTTATCTTCGGCGGTCTTTGTCCCTGGTGCCGGCATTACCCCGAAGCTCGTGATCTACTTCATCTGGACGGGAGGTAAGCACGACAAAGCAGGTGAGCGGGAATGCAAGGAGAGTTGATCTGGTGCCGGTTGTCGTGCAAGGACTATACCTAATAATTTGCTGACACTAATTATTTGTGTCCACGCCGTGAAGCACACAATTTCCAACTTTGAGGGAGAATGCCGCTCAGTGACTTAAAGAAATAGAATGGTTGGTTGCTCTCAAAAGTGGACCGCAAGCATCGCGAGACTTCACTATGACTTACACAAGTGGCAGTGGTCGTGGGATGCAGAATGAATCTCCATTACAAAATGGAAGTGAAATGGCTTGGACAGCAAACAAACATCGTTGCCAGCTATCAAGTCAACGGTACAGCAAAAGGTACAGCCACATAACCAATACATGCCCGAGCTCGCTACATTGATGCAGAAAAGTACCAGGGAAATTTTGCGGATTAGAAGCTAGCCCTGCAGCTTCAGTGCATCAGATGTCAGTGGCCGCACATGACGTATGATCACAAGATGGCATCAGTCGGTCAAAGTTGCTACTCGACGAAACTGAACACCGACGTGCCAGGAACGTCATCCCACAACAAGGCCCACAGGTATTACGACTGAACGCTTGACAGGAGACTGTCGGAGAAAGAACTCGTTCTGGAACCATTAACTAAGAATCAATAATTATGTAATCCAGTGGAAATAAACATATTTGACAGACTAACCAGATAAACATATTTCGGCTTGCCTTTACGCCTCGAGAGTTTATACACCAAGAATTGTGTTCACCACACGCGCAGGTCTTTTTGAGGACACTCGCATCTCTGACCCTTCAATATTAATTAATGGGACATACCAGACTGGCAGACTTGTTGCATTAGGCTGCACTCATTCCACTTCTCCTTAACATGTGGCACATCCGAAAACCAACCCCAGTGATGCGAAAATGTTATTTATTAATTTATTCCCTCCAGGGGCCTTCGTAGGCATTGCATAGAGGATACTTAAAACTACACACATTAAAATAACATTAAAGCTGTGGTTCTCCTTGGGGCCAGTGCCTTTGGGAGTCCCACGTTCGCGGCGAGACGCTCTACCGCGAAGCGGGTTCGTACTCGCGTGGCATGCTGCTCGTTGAGCGCAAACAGACACCAGTCACGTTGGTAACGGTGATAAACTGTTTATTTACAATGAAACAAAATAATAACAACACAGCGGCTATAAGCTGGTGAACGCCGTCGGTGTGGAGATCGCCCACGGCCGAACGGTCGCTCACAAATGTACAAAGGACGGGGTAAACGCTCACCGGTGCGCCGGCCGGAAGGTTCCCCGTGTCGCCGCCGCCGAATCCCAGGAAGAAGAGAGAAGCGAGACTGCTGGCCGCTGGTTTTAAGATAACGGCGGGGGCGAAGTGGCCAATCAAGGAGCGACACGTCGATCTCCTTTGTGCGGGGGTTCGTTACGAAAATCGCCCCAAGGGGGGAGAGGAGGAAGCCACTCACAGTGGTAAGCAGCGCCACCTCTCGCTACGCCAGCGCGGCCGCCACGGCGCGCCAAAACGCTGACGCGACAGAATGTTGAGGGATCACAATCCCCACACTCCCCCCTCCTTAGCCAATAGTCACCCGCAAACGGGTGGACCAACACAAACACACAACTAGACTAAAATAAGAAGAAAAAAAAAGAAAAAGGCCGCCACGGGACACAACAGCCCGGCTCATTGGCCCATGGTCCAAAAGTTCGTACAGCGGTCCCTCACCAGCGGTACAGCTCCCAGCTGCAGTCGATCGGTTGCGTCATCCCGTGACCGCCGCGCACGTGGCGGATCACCTCCTTAGCGCACAGGCCGGGGTAGGGCGTCGAGCCCAAGGTGACGATGTCCCATAGCAGTACTCCGCCGAACGCCCAGACGTCGGACTTGAAGGCCGCCCTTGGACTTTTGGTGGTAGACGTCCGTCTCGGGGTCCCAGTGCTCCTGAACAGGCCGAAGCCGGCGACCTTGTAGCAGCCGTGTTCATCGACGAGCACGTTGCGGGCGGCCAGGTTCCGGTGGATATCCCTCGGCCGCCGATGTAGTGCATTGCCTGCGAGACCTGCCTGGTGAACTGCGCCAGGTCCCTGGGGCCCTTGGGACTTGTTACGGGACGAACGGGAACAGCTGGTCCCTGGTCGGCGAGCTTTCCGACCGCGGCGCGGGTCCCGAAGATGACGAGCGGGCAGTCGCTGGCCGGATGTCGATCCCGACGGCCCAGGAAAAAGACGGGTTGCTGGTTTGGTCCGCGGCCGGCTGGGGTAGCGGGGCCGCCTGACGAGTCACGCGCAGCTCTGGACCCTGGACGCCGCTGGACGCCGCTAAACTGCCGTAGCCAGGAGACAGCAGCTCACGAACGGCGCGAAGCAAAGGCTGGAGGTCCTCTTCGTAGGTGCGGAACGTACTGCGGTAGAATGACCACTTGGTCTCCGACCGCTTGTGACGACGCTCGCACCGCGCTCTTGCGTTGACATGTGGCACACGTGAGCGTAGGTGGCAATAACTGACCAATGGCAGTTACGCGTACCCTGTCCCTCGGAAGCCGTGTTTGGGGGATTCCCCTACGGGTTCATCCGGGAGCGAACGCTGAGGTGACGTATGTAGGCCACTGCTTGCCAGTAACAATGGTGTCTGGCGCGTTCGCGAAGGCAGCAGGTGTATTGTGCTTTGCACTTCCCTTAATGTGACATTTCGCCACTTACAGGGGCTGCCTCTACGAAAACTTCGGATAATAGTTCCTCCGTCTACGCAGATTGTAGCGAGACGCCTGTTGTTCATCGTCGGCGTTATCTCGCGCTGCGGGTGCATGTTTTTGCGGGGGCTGAGTTTGCTCGTTGGCCCCGTTTTCCCTCTCATGGTAGGGTTTCAGATCGCACACATGTACCGGCCCACCGACTTTTCTTGATTGCAAGTTTGTCAGCTTGTACACGAGTGGGGAGAGAAGTTCCTGCACTCGGTACGGGCCACACCACTTCGGAGCCAATGCGGCCGAGAAGCCTTTGCTGGCATCACTCAGAACATGGTTGCGTCTGAGGACGAGATCGCCCACTTTGTAGCGGAGATCTCGATGCGAGCGGTCGTACTGAGCTTTTTGTTTCGCTCGCGCTACCCCGAGATTGCGACGCGCCTCCGAGAAGGCTTCCGTCATCCGAGTTTGTAGCTGCCGCGCGTGGTCCGTTTGCGTCGGCTGCGCGTTGTCCACCCCGGCGCTCCCCTCTAGGACACGGTCCATGGGGTTCGGAAGCTCTCTCCCGAATGTGAGGAAAGCGGGGGTGAAACCCGTCGAACGGTTGAGAGTGGTCCGAAGTGCGAACCCGATCTCGGGGATATATGCGTCCCAGTCACGGTGCCTTTCCGCGAAGGCGGCCAGCATTGGTTTGATGTTTCTGTTACATCGCTCCGTGATGTTCGACTGCGGGTGGTACGGCGTGGTTGTTCTGTGCTTTATGCCAAGGGCCTTGCAAGCGTCCACGAATACCTTCCCGACGAAGTAGCTCGCTCGATCAGTCAAAAGAGCTTCGGGGAATCCAAAACGGGTGAAAACCTCCATGAGCTTCTCCGTGATCGCTCGGGCTGTCAGCTTACGGAGTGGAAAAAGTTCCGTCCATTTGCTGAAGTGGTCAGTTACAACCAGCAGATACTGGTGTCCTTTAGGGCTCCTCGGTAGGGGGCCGACCACGTCGCAGGCTGCCAGAGACCATGATTGCTGGCTCGGAATCGGTTGCATTAGGCCCGGGGGTTTGCCGCCTCTCGGTTTGAAGCTTTGGCAAGAGTGGCAGGTGCGGGCATAACGGAAAACGTCCCGTTTCATGCCCGGCCATGTGGCGATGCGACATAACTTTGAGTAAGTCTTGGAGCCGCTTGCGTGTCCGGCCAAGTGCGAGTCGTGATAGTAGCGCAAAACTGCGTTTCTCAGACTGCGGGGTACCACTACCTTGAACGCCTCGTCGGAGTCGTTCTCGGAGGGTATGTACCTCAGCAAGAGCCCGTCATTGCTCAACAGATATGAATCCTCCGTGCCCGCACCAATACCAGATACGTCCCGGCACTCGGCGCCTACTACAATACCAGTAGTGTTGCGCCCGGCGGTCGCACCGCCCGCCTCCACGGCGTCCGACTCTTCCGCGAGTCCGTCGATCACCTTTCGACAAAACGGATCATTCTGCTGGGCTTTCAGAAGCTCTTCTTTGCTGAACACGATTCCCACGGCGCTCACTGCGTCTAGGTGGTTGATCGTCTCGTCCGGGGTGGTCAGATCTGCTGCCTCCCTTTGGGACTGAGTCACGGCTTCGCCTGACAATGTGGATGTCGTTGGCTCGGCCTGGGTCTTTGCGGAAATTTGTGTGCAGTCTACGGGGGCTCGTGACAATGCGTCCGCCACCACGTTTGTGCTGCCTTTCCGGTACCGCACGACGTAGTCGTATTTTTGCAGCATCAAAGCCCATCTTGCCAAGCGACCAGCGGGTTCGCGAAGTCGGGAGAGCCATATTAGGCTTTGGTGATCTGTTTCGATCACGAAAGTGGTCCCGTCGACATAAATGTCGAAGCGCCGGAGTGCAAAGACGATGGCCAAACACTCTTGTTCGCATGTGCTGTAGTTCCTTTCAGCTGGCGTCAACGAGCGGCTGGCGAAGGCCACCGGTCGGAGTACACCTTCGTGCTGTTGGAGCAGGACCGCGCCCAAGCCAAGATTGCTGGCATCTGTTTGGATCAGAAAGGGCTTGTTCAAGTCGGGTAGCTTGAGTTCAGCTGTGTCCGCGAGCGCTCGGGAGGTGCGGCGAAAGGCCGCTTCCTGCTCGGGACCCCAGCTCCAACTCACGGACTTTCGCAATAGGCGTGTCAGTGGTGCTTGAAGCGTCGCGCAGTTTGGGATGAATTGGCGATAGAAGTTCACCATTCCCAAGTAGCGACGGAGGGAGCTCACGTCGGTCGGCGCAGGAAACTCCAGGATTGCCTGTAGTTTGTCGGGATGTGGCGCAAGGCGCCCGCGATCAAGTTCGAACCCGAGCAAGGCGATGCGGGTTTCGGCTATTTGAGCCTTTTCGGGGTTCAGGGTCATTCCCGCGGCTTTTAGCCGGTCGAGTACGTCCTCGAGATGACGTAGGTGATCTTCGAAGGTGTTGGAGTAGACGACAATGTCGTCGAGATAGGCCATTGCGTGTTTCCATTTGGCTTCTCCCAGTACTCGGTCGATCAATCGCTGGAACGTCATAGGCGCTCCGCACAGACCGAAGGGCATTCGCGTGAATTCGAAAAGCCCGCGGTGACAACAGAAGGCTGTTTTTGCCTCGTCACCTGGCTCCATCCGAACCTGGAGGTAGCCTCGGCTAGCGTCCAGGGTGGTGAAGTACCGCGCACTGCCCAAGTTGGACAGAATCGAGTCGATGCTCGGTAGCGGGTAGGCGTCCTTTCGTGTGACGTCGTTCAGACGGCGGTAGTCCACGCAAAGACGTGAGCTGCCGTCTTTCTTCGGGACCAGCACCACGGGGAATGCCCAGGGGCTGTTAGATCGCCGGACGACTCCGGTGTCGATCATTTCGTCCAGGGCACGGTCGATGGCTTTTCGTTTAGCCAAGCTTACGGGTCGAGCGTTCTGCCTTCTTGGCAGTTCGTCGCCCGTGTCAATGCGATGGCGCACTTCGTTTGTGCAGCCCGGTCGGTCCGTGAACATTGCGTCATAGCGGCGCAACAACGACGACAGTCGGGCTTTTTCTCGCCCTGACACGCTGCATGATTGCGTGAGCAGTGGGTGCGTCATTTCCCCGATGGGGGCGGCGCTTGCTGCCATCGGCGCTGGACTCGGTGTCTTGGGGTCAATGACCCGGTTTAGGGAGTCCCTCGCTTCCTCTCGACGGCTCGTCGCGTGCGCCAATGGTGGCGTTGGCGGTACGGTCGGGGGTTCGCAGAAGGGTTTCAGGGGTGCAAACGTGCCCTCCCGATAGCCTGCGCTGCTGACGTCGATTACAATGCCTGTTTTGGCAAGGAAGTCTCTGCCCAAAATAATGGGCACCGATAGGCCAGGGAGATGAACGAAGCGTTGTCGTCTTACTCGATTCTCCCATCTCGCGACCAGCCGCGCGGTACCAGCCGAAAGGGCGGTTCCGCAGGCTAGGCGAAAGGCAGTGTTGCATTCTCGGAGTCGGACAGAATTCTGTCGGAGGTGAGTCGACACTTCGTCGCCGAACATCGAAGCGCTTGCTCCGGTGTCGAGGAGTGCCTTGAATGGCTTGCCGGCGATCGTCACAGAAATGAACGGGGCCGGCGTGCCGGTCGGGAAGCCTATTCTGTAGGCAGTCGGTAAAAGAGTAGCCATGGGACCCTCTGATTCTTTGTTAGCCACCGGTCCGTCCGTCCAAGGGCCGTTTACCGGTGGCTTTGCTCGTTTCCCGCACGGTGCGATTCCGTGTTCGGCCGCTCCGGGCACTGGCGAGCGAGATGACCGGGGCGATTGCACCGAAAACATCTTCTGTCGTCGCCTCGCTGGGGGTTCCGCCGTGCGTTTTGGTTTTCGCCGGCTCTGTCGTAGCGTGCATTGGCTCGCTGAGATTGAGGGATCCTCGTTTCCTCCTGCCTCGCTGCCTCGTTGGGGCGCGAGTCGGTGGTTCTGAACTGCGGCGTCGGCCGGCTTGTTCGTCTACCGTAGGAGTACGGGTCGAGCGCACGATCTGAGATTGCGTACGTGTCTCGGCCCCGATCTTCCGCATAGTTTGCGGAATCGTAGCGCCTTGGTGCTCGAGATGGCGTGTCCCCGCTCCACGCGCAGCGCGGTTCGAGGGCCGCTGACGCTGGAGGCGGAGGCCGGTACGCACGGGCGGCGAGAATGTCACCCTGAAGGCGCCGGGCCTCGGAAGCGAGCTCGTTCAGGTCGCGGAAACGGCTGCCTCGAAGATACGCGGCGAAAGTCGGGTGGCTTTGGCGTATGACGCGTTCCACTCGCTCTGCATTGGGAGCTGAGGGTTCTGCGAGCTCGAAGAGCTCTTGCATGGCTCGTACGAACTCCAGCAGGGACTCGTCCGGATGCTGGGTTCGCAGTTCGAGCTCCCGCCGCATCCTTCTCTCGTAGTCGGCGGGAAGGAATTCGCGGCGGAACGCCTCTCGGAACTGATCGAGCGTTCCGGGTTGGTCACCGACAAGTCGGAACCAGCGGGCGGCTTCGTCGACGAGCGCAATTGGCAGAATGCGCTCAAGTATTTCACGATCGGACATTCCCATCGCGCGTTGGTACTTCCGTAAATCGTCAAGGAAGTCCGTAGCGCTCGCTTCATCTGCGTAACCCCGATAAGTCGGGACGGGAATTCGGACCGGAGGTCGTTGGGCCTGTGGTGCGAGTGTTGTCGTTCGCAACGCACCTGTCAGACTCTCAATCACACGTGCCGCGTTTTCGAGCAAGGTGTGATGAGGCGCCGCAGCGGTTTCTCCGTGGGGAGACCGATAGGCTTCGCTTTGTGCCGGCGGCGGAGCACGTGTGTTCAGGGAAGATCCGGGAGCGATGGCGCCCGTTCGCAATGGCGTCAGAACCACGCTCGGCTCCAGGGGTGCGCCGTAGGGCGCTTCTCGTTGAAGTGGGGGCCGCGCGAATGCGTCGGCCGCGGTCGCCAGCGTGAGCAAATCCGAGAAGTCGGTCTGCATCGTCACGGTAAGCGCTGGTTGCGCGAGGATTCGTCACTCGGCAGCAGTCGCCACACACAGACGTACCGGAAATCTGGTCGTCAGCCCTTTTGTTGGGCGCCAAATTGTGGTTCTCCTTGGGGCCAGTGCCTTTGGGAGTCCCACGTTCGCGGCGAGACGCTCTACCGCGAAGCGGGTTCGTACTCGCGTGGCATGCTGCTCGTTGAGCGCAAACAGACACCAGTCACGTTGGTAACGGTGATAAACTGTTTATTTACAATGAAACAAAATAATAACAACACAGCGGCTATAAGCTGGTGAACGCCGTCGGTGTGGAGATCGCCCACGGCCGAACGGTCGCTCACAAATGTACAAAGGACGGGGTAAACGCTCACCGGTGCGCCGGCCGGAAGGTTCCCCGTGTCGCCGCCGCCGAATCCCAGGAAGAAGAGAGAAGCGAGACTGCTGGCCGCTGGTTTTAAGATAACGGCGGGGGCGAAGTGGCCAATCAAGGAGCGACACGTCGATCTCCTTTGTGCGGGGGTTCGTTACGAAAATCGCCCCAAGGGGGGAGAGGAGGAAGCCACTCACAGTGGTAAGCAGCGCCACCTCTCGCTACGCCAGCGCGGCCGCCACGGCGCGCCAAAACGCTGACGCGACAGAATGTTGAGGGATCACAATCCCCACAAAGCACACTGCTGTAACTCGTAAATTGGAAACACAAACACACCTCTAAGCATATACTTTAATTGTATGTGTTGATGCATTGTTATATAGCAGCACACTTCCTATACGTATGACACAATAGACCCTTTGCAGAACACTATCAAGCAACACAACTGTTACCATTTTTTTTCGACGTAAAGCACACAAATGGGCCCCAGTTCACGTCGAATGCTAATGCAGCATTCGAGTCCAATAGGCGCTGAGGAGAGTTCACAGTGATGGCGGACATAACATTCTTGTCGAACAAATGACCAAAGTATGAAAGCTTTGGGTAATTAGAGTAGTAGCTACTGTAATTCGTTTCATCACAATTTGGAAAACAGCAAAGGCTACAGTGTCGGTGAGCCAATATGCATGTTGGAGAGGGGCACATGACAACATGTCATTCAGAGGGCTCGTCTGCACAGGTTTGTCACACACCTTCGCTCTGTGTCTCTGATTGGCTAGAGGGGGCTGTGGCGGTTGCCCTTTTCCAGGTCACAATGATACAAAGTAAAGGCAACCCACACTTTTCAAAAAAGTCTATTGAAGAGACCGAAAGGAATGGTCAACATTTTCAACAAGACTGCTCTTCAGGCAATGGATGAACACAAATATGAATCATCTAATCCAGGTAATTAGAACAAGTAAATATATTGAGGTATTCAGCGCACAAGGTAGAGAGAAGAAGGAGAGGACAGAAAAGAGCGCTTTACAGGAGAAGTGCCCGATGCAAAGATCCAAATGTCAACTTTGCAACAAGTAAATAATTGACCGACTAATACAGTGGACTCTTTATGAAAAAAAGTATTGCTGCAATAAATCCTACAAAAGAGAAAAAGGTGTAGTTAATCTATGCATACACCAAAACAGTAAAATATTTAAAAAACATCGCAAGAGTGCAGGCGAGCTGGTGAATATTAACAATGTTGAATTAACCTGAGACTGGATATAGATAAACATCAAAACGTAGAAGGGACAGAAAATAGACAGGACGACGTCTCAGGCTCAGACGTAGTCCTGTCTATTTTGTGTCCCTTCTACGTTTTGATGTTTCTTTTCTACGCCAGTCTCAGGTTAATTCAACTTGACCAAAACAGTTGTTCTTATTGCAAGTCGAATAGCTTTCAAGCAGGTGCCTGCAACGATTAATTCATCTCCACACTCAATAAAACGTCATCTTCGTAACTGAAAATAAGTATGCACTCCGCACTCACCAAAAAAGGAAGAAAAGCGATCGAATGTAGAATCGTCGATTAGCGCAAAGGGTTAAAGATGGCAAGAGATTCCTCGCAAAAAGTTGCTGTGATTATACAGTTAATCAGGGCTGAAACAAAGTTCCCTGTGCCCTACATCCAACGCATACATTTCGCGTCGATTCTCAGACATTTCAACGTTCAAACAAAGCTAAGAGAATGCGAAAATTTCATGCTAGAAGCACTCAAAGTTCTATCGATCCTCGAACAGATCCCGAATCCGAGCACCGATACGGCGATACGGTTGATGCTGTGTCACAGGTGTTAATATCGAGATGATCCAGAGCGATCTTGCGCAAAAAGGGCGCAAGATCGCTCCGTATAAATGGCTCTCGTGGGCTCGTGGGCTACGCCTGCATCAGCGAGCACGAAAAAGCCCGAAATCGTTGGAAAGCAGCTGCACATGACGGCTGCCGCGCACCGAACAAACTCGCATCCGCCAGCTCTGGGCGCTGCCATCTTACTTGTGACGTCACGGTTCTAGGGAGGTCACGTGGCGAGTGGTCACATTTGCGTAAAACATGGCGGCAACCGGTGGGGGGGGGGGGTGCCACTTCCGAGCTTCCGGTTTATCACTCTAAGCCCCTCTACCTCGTTGAGACGAGACAACAAACTGGCGCCATCTATCGACTAGTTGCGGAAACACTTGGCATTTCCGTATATATAAAGTGTTTTTTTTTTTTCTTTTGAGGGGGGCAGCATTTTTTTATGATTTTTATTGTTGTTATGAACGAGCATTTCTCATATATATATATATATATACATATACATGTCGCAGATACCGCAAGACCTTCGCTGTACTAAAATGCAGTTCGAAGATGACCTCATAGATACCCCAGTCTGCCTGTGTGCTTCAGAGCCGTTCATACTGAGAGTGTTTGGCCATTGGGTGGAGTTTGTTGCCTGCTGCAACCAGCAGATTTCGCGATAACACAAAATGGCGTTACTTCTTTGCCTTCATTTCTGAGAAATAGCATAGAATTCGTACGATTCAGAGCCCCGAAACGGCGGACGGAAGTAGTCATCCACCGGGTTGTCAGACTAGGCTGTTGTGGGTGCCAGACTGTCAGTCTCCTTAGGAAGGTCAAACTCTCTCCGTATAAATGTCTCTCGTGGGCTAGGTTGGACATATACAAGTACATTTTAAAAGGTCACGGAAGTGATGTATTCACGTTCCATCGATAGATACAGAATCCACCGATGGATGGGTGGATGGACCATATGCGAAATGCACAGATCCATCTAGTGGGGCGACGAAGAACATGCTCCGTCTCAACAGTTTGCTTCGCCGCTGGCAAAGGACAGGGTGCAAAAGCGTAGTCTTGAAAACTCCTTCCATCCATCGCTCGCACAAGCACTGGCGCAGAGAATGCACTTTGGAAAACCAGGTGCCCGCTCTAGTGCCTCCGCTGGCACTCAAAGTAAAAGTTCGAGCTCAAGTGTACGCTCGCCATGTTGGTTGCGGCGAGAAACCAACGAACGGAGGGGCACCATCGCGTACATACATGCGCAAGAAGAGCGTAAAACAGTACTAACCCTTATCTCGCAGGTGTGGGTTAAAATTCATGACGGTGAGGAGTAGGCCTCGAGCAATGCCGACAGCACTACGAAATTGACAAAGACAAGAGGAATCTCGAAGCAACAAAGCTGGCAGCCCACAGAGTGTTGCCAGAAGTTCGAACAATTTCGTATATCGCCTATAGCCTTCACCAATCAGAGGCCAAGACGTCGATTTCGTGACCTTTTAAAATGTATATGTAAATGTCCAACCTAGCTCCCCTACTGTGCTCTGTAGGACAAGTAAAACAGGGTACGTGCAACTCGACCATCGCTCGGTTCCTATGGCACGTGTGTCATGGACATCAATGTCGTGAAGAATATTTACTTGTCCTATATGGGGTTATGCAAGGTGTTGGGGCTTTTTCCTACTTTAGTAGAAGTTGAAATCGCTTGAATATTTTTCGGAATAATAAAAGAGTAGCTTTCATTGCTCATCGTTCTTGTTTCGATGAGGGAAGTATTTTTTAAACAGAAAACTTTGATAATTCCGCCAGTTTGGTCTGTCTGGCAACAGTGATGCAGTGCCATTCGTCACATAGCCGTCACGCAAACAATTTTCGGTTGTCTGGGTCAAGGAGGAGCAAACCTATCTCTGGGCTATCAATAGGCAATCGTGCTCACATATTTACGCAGACTTGGGAAAAATCCGTTACTTTTACAGGTAATTTTGTAATTGCCGCGTTAGTTATTTTTGGAAGTAATTTGTAATGTAATTCCGTTACAAAATATTGGTAAGTGACTACTTAACTACTCATTCCATTAAAAAAAACATAACACAGTCACTGGCACAATACAAGCAGAACATTCAGGAGCATAAAGAGAGCAAGTTCAACAAAATAGAAAACATCAAGAAGGGAAGAATAACCGAAACGAGGACACGATTTTCTGTATGACCGGTCACTGAAACCACTAGAAAAACAGACACGGCATGTAAAAATATACGAAAGACGGAGATCAATTAATTAGACTCAGTGTCACCCTCCATTGTATTTTTCTTGGTTTCCCGGGCAGGAGAAAGCTCTACGTTTTATTTGTTTAGTATTTTTCACCGTTTCATCCTTTGTTACTTCTTCGGCCTCTGCCGCCACTTGCGCAGAGATCAAACTCGGGTCCGTAGCCCCTCGATTCGTGGGTTCACAGGTCGCGTACAGCGTTGCGGAGTTGCCACTTCGGAGTTGGAATGATTTCGGAATCATTCCGCATTTTCACGACCCCGGAATGGAATGGGAATAGAATGGCGGCAACGGTGAGGGGAATAGAATGGGAATCGAATTGGGTGCCCTTTGCCCAGAATGGAATGGGAATGGAATGGGCACGGTTCTTTTTCTTTATTTTTTTTGTGTTTACGGTCAGCTAAACCGAGCCAGTCAGCGAGTCAGTTGCTCAGAAATGAAAAGAGAGGGACACTGCTAGCCCACGTGGAGCCCCAACAGATTTATACACCAAAACGTGCAATACAAAAAACAAACGTCAAAGCAAAGAGCAAAGGGGGAAAGGGAGGTAACGTGGCGCCTTTCACAGACGCGCAGGCGTCGTGCTTCGATGCCGTTACACGAGAGCGAAACAAGAAACCAAGCGCCAAGCAAAAGAAAAGGGAGCGGCAAAAAAAGAACCCGCCATGCACAACTCCTCATCGTCCTTCTTGTCATGCTTTTTTCGGTGTTGATGCGATGGTTTGTAGAATGCACGTGCGCGCACAGATTGAGATCTGGGAGCGGAAGCGGCTCATAACTCGCAGAGCTCTGATAACTCGTTGACTCTGGCACCGCCGAAAGATGATCAGGTATTGTTTTCTTATAGTTCGAGGCACGTTGTTTAGCAGACAGCCAACCCTGCTGCCTTCCACGTTCATTCGCGCGCACTCCTTTGAAGTGTGAAATGTGGGTTTGCTTCGGCATTAAAACAACGCGAGATTCGCTTTCCTCTTCTCCTCTTGCGCTTTGCTCCCAGGCTTGTTTTTTTTTTTTTTATACTGCATTTGTAGTGTAAGTCCGCCTCTTACTTGGTCTTTGTTCCGATGCTTGTTTTCTGTGTTATATGTTTTAGTGGGTTGGGGTTACAAGCAAGCTGGCGGATTCCCACTCATTTCCTTTGACTTTAGTCTCTTCATACTTCATTTCACCATGCGATGGACCGCTGCGGACGGTATACGAGTCACCCTTGGCAATCCAGCACCGTGAGCGGAACTGCAGGGTCACGCGACACTCAGAAAGAAATGGATTGGTTTCGATGGCTCTCGTGCTGTCTGTTGAGGTCCACCGTAAGGTGAAGTAGACTAGAGTGCCTTCATGTGCGCTTCCGAACTGACTAGACCTGCAGAAAGATCGTCCCGCGCCAGACGATGCGCGTCCGTTGCTGTGAGGGCAACTGAGAAGGAGAGCTGAGTGCTAGCTGTAACTGAGGTTTTGGCTTCCGCGCGTCTCGGCTGTCCGGTCTGCATTCGTGCTCCTTGTCTTCGACCCTGTTTGAGGCGGTGAGAAGTCAGTTGGAGGGTGTTTTTGAGGAAACACGGGGAATGTCAATTCGAACGGTGCGGTATTACCCCATTAATTGTATCTTGATGTGAAGAGCTTTGTCAACGCTGACTTCCCGACCCGTCGCCACTGCGCGAACAACCGACACCGAGGTAGAAGAATGAATCGGTTGGTACCGTCTGCTGCCTGAACCCGCCACTCGATCAGCGTGAAGAGGAACATCACAATTCGGACGAGAAGACAAGATAAATACAGATCGAGTCGCATCGTAGAAGACATTTTTCTACATTAGTCGTGAAGAAAATAAACAAGCTGCACGCTGAAAGTTGTGCAACGAAACTATACACGGTGCAGTCGGCGTATATCATCGAACTTTATTCGCCATCTGAAGAGGAAACACGAGAATGAGTATGCGAAGGGTGGAAAAGGGCAGGCGAACCAGCCAGAAATTGAATTGAATATGATAAGAAATATCAAGATTCGTAAAACAAGCGTCAACTTATGCGTTTTAAAACAGGTTTCGTGACATCGTCTATACGGTCCCTCGTGTTGCGCCGCAGAGGTTGCATTTTGTCAGAGGATGTGTTCTTGCCGCTGTGCATGGAGTCGCTTCCAGCAATGTACTAGCCGTGTTGCTGTATTTGAAGAATACAGTAATATAGCATATTCCTGCGCCACGCACGAACTGGATATTTTTATGGTCTTATCAAACAAACACGCTGGCCGCGTATGTCCTAAAAGTCAAATGCAAAAAAGTAAAAAAAAAAAATAAAAGAAAATGAGTGGATTTAAGTTTTGCTGTTTGTTACGAGCCACGTGGTCGCGAGCCGATGTCTTAAACAAGCATCGACATATCAAGGGGCTTTCTCGATGTTTGAGGTACATTGTATATAAGCACTTTCTGCCACCAGCGGTCCCCTTAGTAAAAATCAGTGCTTTTTTTTGGAATTTAGCTTTTTTTTTTCAATTGTCTCTGCATTTGATAATATCAGCTTTATGCTGCTTATGCCGGCAACACAATGTAGCTGTCCAGTGCCAATTTTTACGTTTAGGAATCGGAGGAATGGAATGGAACGATTCAGCCATTCCAGGAGTGGGAATGTGCCCAGTGTACCCATTCCTAGGAATTGAAAGCAATGTAATTATCGAAAACTCTAATTCCCCGGAATGGAATTGGAATGGAATGGGGGTGCCCATTCCACAACACTGGTCGCGTAATAGATGATGTAGCCACGCGCGAGGGGGTCGAAGTTTCTTTGTCGTTGATGCGCGCTACTTTATTCAAGCAGGCTCTTGAAGCACCGCTGAAAAGTGCCCGGCGCGATGCTAAGAGCATCGTCTTTGAAAGTACGGACGTTGTTTCTTTTAGTTTACTTGTCTGGCCATGGTGGTCGAGTCCACTCCTTACTTTACAGTCAACTGTCAAAATTAAAGGGGAGGGGGGACGAGAGGGGGGGGGGGGGGAGGGTTAGGCCATCTAAGGAGTGCAAACAGAGCGAGAGAGAGCATGCCTAAAAGTGGTGGGATCCCCAATTGTTTTGTGATACCGATGACCACCGCTTTTGTCGCTCTCTGTGCCCTCCCTATTAATGGCTATCGACCGATGAACGATTGATAGCCATTAACCGACACTTTTTGTCTGACTGATCGAGTTTTCGATCATGCAGTGTCCGTCGTCTCTATATCGATCTCTTAAAGGGATGCTGAACCAAAATTTTGCGTGGAAATTCTTGGTCGCAATGGCATACATAGCATGTCCTTTACTTCTAAATGACGTTGTTTTGAGCGAGAAGGCGTATAAAACTGAATAAACACGAAAAATACAATTTTACGCGACCCCTGGTGAGCGTCGTGGAAAGCTCGCTTCGTGACGTGCGCATTCTCATTCGCCTCAAAAGACAGACGGAGCCAAGCCAAGCCAGGCGCTAAGCCGGGTGGCGTTTGTTATTGTTAGTACCACGCGGTAGTACCAGCCGCTTTGAGAACAGCCGCCGAGCTAAGAATCAAGGCGAGCACCAAGGAACGAGGAGAATGCGCGGAGGCACCAGGGGCGCTGGGGGCGCCGAGAATGCGCACGTCAGTTCCGCTACGCCTGCTCTCAGAAGGACTCGCTCGCGCCGGCGGCTTCCGGCCGAGGGTTCGCTCTTAATTCAAAGAAATACAATAATTCGGGACCCATCCGTCTGATTGAACGTCGTTTTTAGGTACAGTACCATCCCGCGAAGCCCGCTCGGGCAATAATTATGAGATTTCAAATATCGGTTCAGCATCCCTTTAATGAGATGTTCAAAAGTCAGGGCATTAAAGGGAACAGAAACCTAGAGTTTGAGTGCATACTTTGCTTTTACAAAAAATACACATTGTCATCAGCAAGAACAACAATCTCTAATCTACGAAGCACATCAATGTAAAAATTTTTTTATTTATTGATACTGCCGGCCGCTAATACGCAGCCAAGGCAGGAAATATACACAATAAAATGCACTTGAAAATAAAATACATAGGTCTGGTGGCATTACAACTCGTAGAGGAATAAAGGGCCAACAGATGCCCTTGATAGGATTCTTCCCATGCAAAGAATGACTACACAAAAGTATCTTTAACAACTACACGTCACAAAAACACACGTAAACATAAAAACACAGTACAAGCCTATAAAAAAAGAAATATCTAAAGCATGACTAGTAGAAAAGCACAATCACAGACAATCAAACCAAATCATATGCATGTAATATCAAACAACATCCGATTCCTTTAACTTGGCTGTGAACGACAATACGCAATCTGTGGAGGCGATTTCTTGTGGGAGCAAGTTCCATTCATGAATCGTACGTGGAAAACAGGAATATTTGAAGCAGTCAGTTCTACACCTTATTTCAGTGAAAGATTTGCAGTGCTTGTTCCTTGTTGGCCTTCTAGTATTGAAATGAAGGTAATTGCTGTAGTCCAAGTTGAAATTGTTATTTAATAGGTTGAAAATGAACTTCAGTCGGCTAATTTTTCTACGTTTTTGTAAAGAAGGGACACCGCTCTGGACATAAAGTTCTGAGATTGATGTGTTTCTACCGTATGTGTTAAAAATAAATCGCAGCGCTTTTTTCTGAATTCTTTCCAACTTATTAATATTTGACTTTGTGTGTGGATCCCATGCCACATCAGCGTATTCCATCAAAGACCTGACGAATGTCTTATACGCGATTAGTTTTGTATTGTTGGAACAGTCTTTTAGTCGCTCAATTGGGACTACTGCATTCCGCATTGGCTATAGATTATAACGTTAGAAGCCAGTTTTTTTTTTCTTTTCTTGTGAATAGCAGGGCGAACACCCGAGTCAGAAGGGAGCTTCCGTAGATCGCTTCTTTAGCTCTGAGTCTCGTAGCGGGGGTCGACGCGGCTACTGAGCATGCGCAGTGCTAGCCCTGTCTGCAGAATTACAGGGATAATTTCCGGAGGCCATAAGCTAGCGGGATGGCGGGTGTGGTCTCAGCTTTCGGGGCCTTGTCAGCTTACAGCTGAACGGAGTGCACCTACACTCTTTCTCTTAAATACATTAATTTATTTGACAAGGACTACCATAATACGGAAGTATGAGAAATGAAAAACAATGTTGCGGAACTTTTTTTAATATCTAAATTGTGTCTATTTTTTTTCTGAATAAGCGTACGGAGAGTAACATGAAAGTAATTTGCAACGTAACGACTTAAGTAATTCATTACTGTTCAGCGAAAGTAATTAACAACGGTAATCCAATACATTTGAGGCTCGGTAATTTGTACTTGTAATTCATTACAGTTTTCAAGTAACGAGCACAAGTCTGCATTTACGTAAAGCAATTTTCCAGAGTGTGTTCGTGTGGGATTATGCCTGGCAGCAACACCGTTACGGCTTCGAATGCGCGAGCGTAGGCGTGAGATGTCGCGGAACCACGTTTTCGATAGAGTGTTTTGGTGCTGCTTTTAGTTCCCCAGTTGCATACCACTTCTATAAGGAAGATATCCCTCTTTTTGACAGATGGGCTCCTACTTTCTCCATCTCTCACAATTCTCGTTTACAAGTTGTGTCATCCGTTCTCGTGTTTTATTTTTATTTTTCCAAAAATCAGGGGGTAGAAATAGAGTACTTTGGTCCAGGTTTGTCATCAGGAAAAAATCGCGTATATATATATATATATATATATATATATATATATATATATATATATATATATATATATATATATATATATATATATATATATATGGCTAAGAAGAAAAGAACACGTAGTGAAAACAGCAGCAACGGATGATTTATTCTTCGACGTTTCGGCCGGAGTCCGGCCGTCGTCAGGAAGAGTTTTTACAGATGAACGCGGGTGCTATTTATACAATGCTACGGTCGAGTGTCCAAGTTTCAATAAACGGCGGGATGACGGTTGGAGGTTCCAAAGAAGCGTAGGAGGAGTTCCCAGATGGGCAAACGTTTGGTCGGGTCCGATGTTCGGCGGGGTGACGGTTGGAGCTTTCGTGAGAGGGAAGCGAGGGCAGTTCGTATCCGGGTGAAGACGCTTGTCGGTCAGGGCCAAGTTTCAAGGACGCTGGGTTGACGGTTGTAGCTTCTTGAGAGGGCGCGCAGGGGGACTTTGTGTCCGTGCCGGCAGGGGTGACCTGGACGATAGCGTACAGTAGACGAAAGACACATGCGCAAACTGAAGTGCTGTCTCAAAAAAAAAAAACAAGGTCACTTGTGTTGTTTTGTGGGGCATGCATTAGTTAGACCTGGAAGGGAACAGTGTTAAACCTAGAAATAAAAAGAAAGAGAATGGATATCAAAACCTGGAAATAAAAAAGAAACGTTGATGGTCCAGTTTCGGCCACAAACACAGTACCACTGCTAACAATAAGGCCTGGGACCTAAAAATATGGAATCCCGGACAAAAGCTCACCGG
The DNA here is from genome assembly GCF_016920785.2 of Ixodes scapularis. Classification (NCBI taxonomy): domain Eukaryota; kingdom Metazoa; phylum Arthropoda; class Arachnida; order Ixodida; family Ixodidae; genus Ixodes; species Ixodes scapularis. The sequence continues at coordinate 88,874,517 of NW_024609837.1, read as the reverse complement.
ACTAAAGCTCACCCATTTTTTCACAGACCCGGACAAAAGCTCACCAGGAGTAAATTTTATGTTGGTCTTAACACGAGTGCGGACAACTTATGCGCATGCGTGCGACACTGAAATGCAACGATAAATTAAATCTGACGGGCGCATGGTTTGTTGATTAGAGTAGAAACAAGGCTATTCACTTCAAATATTACTTTGAATCCCAAGAAAACCTATGCATTAGTAATGAAGAGATATTGTGCCTAACCTTTATGTGCGAGTTTACGTGACATAAGTACAATGACAAACTGAGGTCACCAAAGGGTGACTTCGCTTCTTCGGTCACTCTTCGGATTCAAAAACTTCGGTTCACGAAAGATCTTGGGCGTGGCAGAAGGGTGCTCCGTCGTACCTTGAGTCAAGCAAGATTTATCTTATCAGCCCCACTAAGTTTCAGTGACCTAGATTTTGGTCCCAAATCGTCGCTTCTCTGTCTGTTATGGTTTATCTGTCGACACCTTTCCATGGGATGGAGTCAACTTTCCTTTGGGTCTCCTGGTATGGGGGTGGGTACCAGTGTTGCGGAATGGGTACCCCCATTCCATTCCAATTCCATTCCGGGAATTAGAGTTTTCGATAATTCAATTCCTTTCAACTCCTAGGAATGGAGACACTGAGCCGATTCCCACTCCTGGAATGGCTGAATCGTTCCATTCCATTCCTCTAATTCCTAAACGTAAAAATTGGCACTTGACAGCTACATTTTGGTGTCGGCATAAGCAGCATAAAGCTGACATTATCAAATGCAAAGGCAATTGCAAAAAGAAAAAAAAGAAAAAAAAGCTAAATTCCTAAAAAACACACTGATTTTTACTAAGCCGACCGCTGGTAGCAGAAAGTGTTTGTTTGCAGTGTACTGCAAACATCGAGAAAGCTCCTTGATATGTCAATGCTTGTTTAAAGGGAAGATGGGGCACTTCTACATTTGGGAAAAAACGATTGAATTGCGTTCATTTGGCCTTTAGAATAACAGATATTACAATTATATTTCAATGCGACGCGCCGGAGAGCCGTACGAGCAATTTCAAAATAGGACTGAAGCCCCGCCTCCCTAGCCTTGGGCAGCCAAAAGATCCGTCGATGACGTCACGTACAACGACTGTCTTTCGCGTTTTTCTCGCGTTTAACAATACTTACGCAGCAAATGGTTTGGGTATTCGGGTTCACGGCGTAAAAATACACTCGAATTAGCTTCAAACTCATCTTTTCCAAGAAGCTCCGTAGCTTCCCTTTAAGACATCGGTCTCGCGACCACGTCGCTCGCAAACAAACAGCAAAACTTAAATCCACTCATTTTCTTTTCTTTTTTAACTTTTTTTGCATTTGACTTTTAAGACATACGCGGCCAGCGTGTTTGTTCGATAAGACCATAAAAATGTCCAGTTCGCAGGAATAAGCTATATATTACTGTATTCTTTAAATACAGCAACACGGCTTGTACACTGCTTGAAGCGACTCCATGCACAGCCGCAGAACACAACCTCTGACAAAATGCAACCTCTCGGCGCAGCACGAGGGACCGTATAGACCACGGGTGGCCAAGCTGCGGCTCGCGAGCCGCATGCGGCTCTTCGCGCGTTAAAGTGCGGCTCGCGGCTCCCTCCCCTAACCCCCGCTTCCCCCCCCCCCCCCCCTCGCCTCCCTTCCAGTCATACGAGCACTTCACCAAAAAGAGAAATGGAACCCGTTTTAAACTGAAAGACAGGTTGCGGCTTGGTAGTCTTGTGCTACTGCTAGCTTACGTACAGTTGGACTGCTTTTGACACGGATAGACTGAAGGTAGTTCCAGTTTCATTTATTGCTCTTTATTAAAAGTGCCCCCCCCCCCCCCCCCCCCCCCCGCGCGGCTCTTATAAGTTTCGTGGTTATGTTTGCGGCTCTTAGGCCGGGTCAGCCTGGCCACCCCTGGTATAGACCATGTCACGAAACCTGTTTTAAAACGCATAAGTTCACGCTTGCTTTACGAATCTCGATATTTATCATATTCAATTAAATGTTTGGCTGGTTCGCCCGCCCTTTTCCACCCTTCGCATACTCATTCTCGTGTTTCCTCTTCAGACGGCGAATAAAGTTCGATGATATACGCCGACTGCACCGTGTATAGTTTAGTTGCACAACTTTCAGCGTGCAGCTTGTTTATTTTCTTCGCGACTAATGTAGAAAAATGTCTTCTACGATGCCATGACTCAATCTGTATTTATCTTGTTTTCTCGTCCGAATTGTGATGTTCCTCTTTGCCCTGATCGAGTGGCGGGTTCAGGCAGCAGACGGTACCAACCGATTCATTCTTCTACCTCGATGTCGGTTGTTCGTGTAGTGGCGACGGGTCGGGAAGTCAGCGTTGACGAAGCTCTTCACATCAAGATACAATTAACGGGGTAATACCGCACCGTTCGAATGGACATTCCCCGTGTTTCCTCATTAACACCGTCCAACTGACTTCTCACCGCCTCAAATAGGGTCCAGGACAAGGAGCACGAATGCAGACCGGACAGCCGAGACGCGCGGAAGCCAAAACCTCAGTGACAGCTAGCACCCAGCTCTCCTCAGTTGCCCTCACAGCAACGGTCGCACCTCGTCTGGCGCGGGACGGTCTTTCTGCAGGTCTAGTCAGTTCGGTCACACCAAGAGCGGCGACGATAGTCTGCTTCACCTTACGATGAACCTCAACAGCCGTCGAAACCAATCCAGTGCTTTCTGGGTGCTGCGTCACCCGTGCAGTCCCGCTCACGGTACTGGATTGCCTAGGGTGACTTCGCGATGGACCGCAGCGTCCGCAGCGGTCCATCGCAAGGTGAAACAAAGTATGCAGAGACTAAAGTCAAGGGAAATGAGCGAGAATCCGCTAGCTTGCTTGTAACCCCAACCCATTAAAACATAAAACACAGAAAACAAGCATCGGAACAAAGACCAAGTAATAGGCGGACATACAATACAAATGCAGTACAAAAAAACAAGCGTCGGAGCAAAGCGCAAGAGGAGATGAGTGAAGTGAATCTCGCTTTGGTTTTAATGCCGAAGCAAACCCACATTTCGCACTTCAAAGGAGTGCGCACGAATGAACGTGGAAGGCAGCAGGGGTGGCTGCCTGCTAAACAACGCGCCTCGAACTATAAGAAAGCAATACCTGATCATCTTTCGACGGCGCCCGAGTCAACGAGTTATCAGAGCTCTGCGAGTTATGAGTCGCTTCCGCTCCCAGATCTCAGTCTGTGCGCGCGCGTGCATTCTACAAACCGTCGCAACAACAACAAAAAAGCACGACAAGAAGTACGATGAGCAGTTGTGCATGGCGGTTTCTTTCTTTGCCGCTCCCTTTTCTTTTGCTTGGTGCTTGGTTTCTTGTTGCGCTCTCGTGTAACGCCACCGAAGCCCGACGCCTGCGCGTCCGTGAAAGGCGCCACGTCACCCCCTTTTCCCCTTTTGCTCTTTGCTTTGACGCTTGTTTTTTTGTATGGCATTTTGTTGGCGTATAAGTCTGTTAGGGCTCCTCGCGGGCTAGCAGTTTCCCGCTCATTTTATTTCTGAGCAACTGACTCACTGACTGGCTCGGTTTAGCTAACCGTAAACACTAAAAAAAAAGAAAAGAAAGAAGAAGAACCGTGCCCATTCCATTCCCATTCCATTCCGGGCAAAAGGCGCCTAATTCCATTCCCATTCCATTCCCTTCAACGTTGCCGCCATTCCATTTCCATTCCATTCCGAGGTCGTGAGAATGCGGAATCATTCCGGAATCATTCCAACTCCGGAGTGGCAAATCCGCAACACTGGTGGGTACGTCCTGGTCCGGGTGGTGACGACAGATGATGGTGCTCGCCCGATGAAAGCCCCCGGGAAGTTGGTAATAAAAAAAAAATACTAAAAGTTCTTCGATCCCGCTGAACACATTGCGACGTTGGTTTTGGTTTTACAGTGGCCAGTGTGGCCATGTTTATTATGAAACAAAACAACTCAACAGTGAGTTAAAATCCCCAAATTAAACCCCGTACTTTTGTTCCCAGTCTCCCCAAATCGAAGCCAATCCTCCCGAATCCCCTCGGGGATCCTTTTGTAGACTCGTAGGGGCCTCCTTTCCCCTCAGGGACCGACCAATTCCTTCAAATTTCACCACTCACGGGGTACACTGTTCTCCAATGGTCGGTGAGCTGTCAGCCTGGCGCTCCAACCGCCAAATTCAAATTCTTTCTAGAGTCAACCCCTGCATTTTACGCCGACTGGCTGGCGCCCACACCTAAATTATTACTTCGGGTAAAAAGCGACAATTTGATACTAAGCGGTGAAACCCTCTATATACAGGCTCACTCGGTTAAAAGCGGAACCAGCTCCAAACACGAGTTCTCCCCGCACCGCCACTTGAAACCCGAGATGTTTCTTAGCGACCGCGGGGGAAACTCTCCCACCTCGGCCGCGATGCGTCCGCACACGCTCCCCCCAAAGCGCCGACACCAACATAGAAAGTTAAAAAAAAAAAAAAACAATGCCGACGCAATTCTGGAAAGAGCAACACTTCTAACAAAAATCACCTTAACTAATAAGCAGGATTTCTACAAACTTAACAGATGGGATGCCAGTTCTCCTAAAAATGGTGCAATGTCCATCGCGTCCGCACTTTATCCCAGCACGTGTTTCGCCCGGGTAGCAAAAAAAAATGAGGTGAGCTTTTGTCCGGGTCTGTGACAACACGGTTGAGCTTTTATACGGTGAGCTTTTGCCCGGTGAGTTTCTGTCCGGTGATCTTTTGTCCGGTGAGCTTTTGTCCGGTTACCGAAAAGATGTCCCCTGATCGCTGTTGCTATTCGTCTGTTAGCATTTTAATCGATGCCAGAGTACCGGCGCTTTCATTTATTCCTTGTTTAATAGCATAGAATCGGTAAATTAGGTAGTATTGACGCTGTTCACGCTCGCGGTTTGATTTAAATCCAGATTCTACGAGCGACACTAACAATTTATCAAACGAGTGTTCTGGGGAGCAAGATGTTTGGATAGGGGCAGTGTCGGAAGATTTATGGCGTGAGATTTGTAATTAATAAAGTGCAGTCTAAATGCCGTTCTAGTATGCCCTACGTATTGCATTTTGCATACCGTACACTCGAATAAGTACACGACATTCGACGAGGCACATGTAAGGTGCCCTTTCATTTTGATCGAGAACTGCGAGGGCGTGCTGCTGGCCGCGTTTGTGTGCTGCATCGGTTTACATACCAGACATCCTGGGTGCATGCAAGGCCTACATTCGTTAGGTGGTGGCGATGAGTTTATCCGATAGTTTACTAGAGTGTCCTTGAGGTTACGCGATCGTCTGTGGACTACCCCAGGGGCGGATGGAAACGCGCGTCTAAGGCGCTCGCTTTGCTCAACAATGTTAGAGTGTTGTCTTCAGATATTATTTACATTTACAAGAGGGATACCTTTCTTACAGAATATATATATATATATATATATATATGAACTAAGGTAAATATAAGAACAACGGACCGGGAAAAGTTACCGAGTCAAAGATGCGTACTGTCGGAGTTACTAATTTGAAGTTTATTACGACGCTTCGAGCGGGGACCGCTCTTCATCAGGTGACGAGAGTCACCTGATGAAGTGTCACCTGATATATATATGGGCTGTTTCATTTGGATTCAGGCAACGAGTGGCAGTCGTATTTTTTTATTTTTCTTCAATTTTTTTTATATTTCGTGGCGCATGTTCCAAGAATAACAATCCTTTTTCTTTTAATGTCCTGACATGTTTAGTTCCTGAGAAAAAAAAATCTCAAAGAAGCGGGAAAGAACGACAAGGTTTGGAAGATTGTGTGTGGCGTTTTTGAATCACTCTCAATCTCAAAGTATTCAAAAGAGAGCGTCTATATTTTTTTAGTGTGATATACTTGGAAGTAGGCAAGAGAACATTATAACTACTATTTAGTATTCGTCGATCCAATTTTTGTAAAAGTCCCAAAACATACCTCCGCGAACAACTGTGACCTAAATTGCGGATTTTGTTTTGAGTCGACAGTGCTTACTGTCGCTTTTAAATTAATACCACGTGTAGAACCTTTCATTGCCATCCAAATTAAGCAAAGTTCGTATTTTTATCACATACGGGTACTGAGAAATAAATTATGAGACAGAGGGGGTTTTCACTTTTCGTTCAATTTCAGCACGCTGTACAAAAAAATACATTTTTAGTTTACTTTTGCTCTCGTCGCGTTCTCTTCACAGCCTTATGTTAGCCAAAATACATTCCGTTAAAGGTATTTGCCTCTCTTTTGAGATTGAAGCCTCTAAATATGCTAAAAAGAGCAAATGCCGATGGTGGGTTTTGACGATTTTCGTGTGTGGTGTTTTTGAACCCCTCTCAATCTCAAAGTATTCAAAAGAGTGCTTCGACGATATTTTTATTGTGATTTATATGCAAATTGGTAAAACGACATTTCAACTACTATTTATTATTCGTCAATCCAATCTTTGTAAAAATCCTCATACTTGCCTTCGCGAACAACTGTGACCTAAACTGCGGATTTTTTCGTTAGTCGACTATGTTTTGTTTTGCTTTTAAAATAATGCCACGTGTAGAACCTTTCATTGTCTTCCACATTATGTAAAGTTTGTGTCTTAATCACGTACGAGTACTGAAAAATAAATTATGAAAAAGAGAAGGTTTTCACTTTTCGTTCAATTTCAACACGCTGTATAAATTTCCTTTTTTATTTTCTTTTTTTTGCGTTTTTTTTTACACCTTTCTTTTACCCAGAATACATTCCGTTAGAGGTATATGCACTGGTTTTGAGTTTTAAGCCTCTAAACATGCTAAAGATGATTCGGTTCTGTTATCAACACGAATTTTGCATTAGCAATATAGAATTTCGCATTTAAGAATCTAAGTTTCCAATAGGAAGTGCATTTCGCTCTAATGTTTTACAATATTATACTTTGATGTTTCTAACGTAGTATAGATTATGTAGCGCATTGGAACTCGCGACCCCTTTAATCATGGCACCGGCGGAAATTGTCTTAAAACCCGCTTTCGGCAGTTGCGATTTTATAGTGTTTAGACGTTTGAAATTGCAAACTTGTTATTATACGCCTACGGACATTTATGTCTTTTATATGAGTATTTATTCAACATCCCTTAGATTATTGTAAATGAAGAATAAAATATACAGCTAAAACCCATAAACCCACCATCAGCATTTGCTCTTTTTTGGCCTATTTAGAGACTTGATACTCAAAACTATACTCCTCGACAACTTTTCTTGGCAATGCAGTGGAAGGTAAAGGCCCGCGTCCCCTCTCCCATTTTGAGTGTACGCAGGCTTTCCTCCTCCCCCATTTCCGGGGAGAGGAGGAGAGCCCGCGCACACTCAAAATGAGAGAGGGGACGCGGGCCTGTACCTTCCACTGCATTGCCAAGAAAAGTTGTCGCGGAGTATAGTGCATATACCTCTAACAGAATGTATGCTGGCTAAAAGAAAAATAAAAAAAAACGCAAGGCAAAAAAAACGTTTTTTTTTTTTTGTTTTTTTTTTTACAGCGACAGGAAATTGAACAAAAAGTGAAATCCTTCTCTGTTTCATAATTTATTTCTCAGTACTCGTACGTGATTAAGACAGAAACTTTACATATGTGGAAGGAAATGAAAGGTTCTACACGTAGTACTATTTTAAAAACAAAAAGAAACATAGTCGACTAACGAAAAAATCCGCAGTTTAGGTCACAGTTGTTCGCGAAGCATGTTTGGAGATTTTCACAAAGATTAGACCGACAAATAATAGATATTAGTTTCGTTTTACCGACTTGCTTTATATCACAATAAAAAGAAAATATCGGAGCTCTCTTTTGAATACTTTGAGAGTGAGAGTGGTTCAAAAACGCCACACACGAAAATTGTCAAATCCCACCATCGGCATTTGCTATTTTTTTAGCATATTTAGAGGCTTAAACCTCAAAGCCAAGGCAAATACCTCTAACGGAATGTATTCTGGCTAACATAAGGCAGTGAAGAGAACGCGACGCGAGAAAAAACAAATTAAAAATGTGTTTTTTTATATATACAGCATGCTGAAATTAAAAGAAAAGTGAAAACCCTCTCTGTTTTATAATTTATTTCTCAGTAGTCGTACATGATAAAAATACAAACTTTGCTTAATTTGGATGGCAATGAAAGGTTCTACACGTGGTATTATTTTAAAAGCGACAGTAAACACTGTCGACTCAAAACAAAATCCGCTATTTAGGTCACAGTTGTTCGCGGAGGCATGTTTGGGGATTTTTACAAAGATTGGAGCGACGAATAATAAATAGTAGTTATAACGTACTCTTACCTACTTCCAAGTATATCACACTAAAAAAAAATATAGACGGTCTCTTCTGGGTACTTTGAGATTTATAGTGATTCAAAAACGCCACACACGACAATCGTCAAAACCTCGTGGTTCTTTCCAGCTTCTTTGAGATTTTTGTTCTCAGAAACTAAACATGTCAGGACATTAAAATAAAAATGATTGTTATTCTTGGAACATGCAACGTCCAACTGCATCTCGGAAGAGGAAAAGGCGTCGCAACGGGCGTAATAGAGATGTAGGATGGACGCACTGTGGTCCTGGGGTCGAACTCTCGGCTGGAGGCGCAGCACCTCACGAAAGGTGCCACTGGTTAAGAAACTCCGGAATGCCTCCGAAATCGCCGCGATCTCCGATGAGCCTTCTCCATATTAGCCGTACAATATACCGCCGCCGTAGTCGACGTTAACCCCAAGCTCAGTGCTGCCACAGAATGACGACGGCTCATACACCTCCTCTTCGCCAGATTCAGCGACTGCTTCGCGACGAGATTGAAGGTGCACCACACAACAGTTGTAAAACATCGCATCGTAACCAACGACGATGCACTTTCTGGGCATCGGCCGCCGTACCGGGTCTTCCAAAAAAAGAGAGGGCGTTCATGAACAAGTGTAAGAAATGCTCAACGACGTCATCGTCCAGCCTTCCAGCAGCCCGTGGGCCTCTCCAGTCGTAATGATGAAAAAGGACGGAACGCTTCGATTCTGCTTGGTCTACCGGCGACTCAACGCGGTGATGAAGAAAGACGTGTATCCCCCCCCCCCCCCCCCCCCCTATCGACGACACACTCGACCGACTGTGCCACTCGCTTACCGATGGACCTGAAGAGTGGCTGCTGGCAAATCGTAGTCAACGAACAGGACCGAGAAAAAACTGTCTTCGTCCCGCCCGATGGACTGCACGAATTCAAAGTGATGCCTTCGGAATGGGAACGGCGACAGCACGTTTCTAGCGTGTCATGGACACCGCACAGGCAGAGCTAAAATGGCAGAGCTGTCTCGTTTACCTCGATTACGTCTTGGTATTCTTGGCCAACTTCGACAAGTTTAAGAGCATCTTCGGGCTGCTCTTAAAGCAATTTGGGCCGTCGGACTCACCCTCAATCCGACGAAGTGCCGGCATTCATACAGCGAACTAAAGCTTCTATGTCACGTTATGAGCAACGAAGGTGTTCTTCCTGTCCGTGGGAAGGCTCGCGACATAGCGGAATTTCCACCGCCCACAACTAGAAGGCCGACCGAAGATTCCTGGGACGTTGCGCGTACTACAGGGGTTCATAAGAGATTTTGCCAAGCATTCAGCATCACTCACGGACCTCCCGAAAGACACCGTGAATTTCAAATGGAAATAAGAAGAACAGCAGGCATTCGGCGAGCTAAAGCGACGACTCCAGTCGCCACCAATTCTTGGCCACTCCAGTCAACCAGCCGAAACAGAAGTTCACACCAACGACAGCAATACAAGACTCGATGCATTACTGGTCCAACGACAAGAAGGTACAGAGCGCGTGATCGCATACGCTATTTCAACGTTGTCGAACGCAGAAAGAAATTACTTGACGACCGAGAAGGAATGTCTTGTCGTTGTCTGGGCCGAGACAGAATTTCGCCAGTACTTATACGAAAGCCCTTTTCGAGTGGTAACCCTCCACCGCTCGCTATGGTTGTTAGCAAGCCTGAAGGACTCATCCAGTAGCCTCGCTTGATGAAGCTAACAAATGCAAGAGTACGACGTGACCATGGTCTACAAGTAAGGACGAAAGCACAAAGACACCAACTGGCTGTCCAGAGCCCCCGTCGAGTCGGCTCCCGGCTGCGCCAAAGACGACGATGACGACGACTGCTTTCTTGGCGCGGTGAGCGTTAACGGCATTGCAGCCCTCCAACGAGGCAAACCTGGGTGGCTATGTTCCACGTTTTGGACTCCCAGGCGACTAGGGAGAAGGAAGTGACGTAGGTGTGAATGAACATACCTTAGCAGCACCACGCAACGCGTCATCAGCGACTCCACCAATCAACATCCAAGGAGCGTTGTTGACGTCACTTCCTTCTTCCTAGTCTCCTGGGAGTCCAAAACGTACAACATAGCCCCCCTGAACTTGGCGCACTGATCAAGCATTTGGAGGAGGAGAGGGTACGATTCGCCGAGTCGTTTCACGTGCCCTGCCGACATTCGCCGTCCGGCAAGGTATTCTGTACAAAAAGATCATCGGGGACAGGAACTCGAGGTGGCTCCTGGCAATGCCGAGTAGTCTTCGAGAAGAGATATTCCAAGCCGGCCATTACGACCCAATATCTGGCCACCTTGGCTACAGCAGGACTCTCGCAAGGATTCTAGAGAAGTATTGGTGGCCCAAGCTCCAGAAGATGGTCCACCTCTACAAACGATCGTGCCACGAGTCTCAGCGACGGCAGAAACAGCCGACGAAGCCTGCAGGCCTCCTGCAGCTGATGGCGCCCCGACTGCACCGGTCCAGTAGATTGGAATTGATTTACTTGGACCTTTCACTCCGTGGACGCCGGGAAAGCAGTGGATAATCCTGGCAACTGCTTACCTCACCCGGTACACCGAGACGAAAGCATTCAAGCTGGGAACCGCGGTGGAAGTAGCCAAGTTCTTTGTCGAGTCCATCGTCCTCCAACAAGACGCTCCCCAAGTCCTGATTACGAATCGAGGCTCATTGTTCATGGCGGAACTGACACAAGACATACTTCGCCAGAGCCTCACCGACCACCGTCGAACCACTGCCCACCACACGCAGACCAAAGGGCTGACGAAGCGATTACACAAGAACATCGCCAACATGATCTCGATGTACGTGATTATGAAACACAAGATATGAGATGAGGTGTTGCCCTACGTCACGTGCGCGTACAACACGGCGTTTCAAGAGGTTACTGGTATTACACCTTTTAAGCTGGTGCACGGCAGAAAGGTGACGACGATGCTCGACGCCCTGTTGCGCCACGACCCGGCGGACAATGGCACCGACGACGCCCAGCCGGTAACTCAACGGGCAGGAGAGGTACTCCAGCTAGTCCGTTTTCGGATGAGGGACCGACAACGTGTCGACTGTGACCGTTAACACCTTCGTCGTCGCGACGTGGAGTTCCGGTTTGGAGACAGGGTGCGAATCAGGGTGTCGAACCGGATCCGAACCGAACCAAAAACCGGAACAGAACCGTTATTTTTAGCCGAACCGGAACTGAACCGAACCGAAATCTTCGCCGCCATCTTGGAACTGAACCGGAACCGAACCGAAAAAAATATAACGGTAACCGGTTCAAAACGGCTCAAGGTAAATTTATTTTCTTTTTTGTTAGTATCACCAAATGAACATATCGGAATAAAAAATTGGCGGCTGTATTTCTATCTATGGGATCAAATCGTCATATACAGAATTGAAATAAAGTATGGTAAGTTGTGGGTTTTCATGGCGCTATGATTAACCATGTGTCACGTTGTCACGTGACGTCATGGTGTCAGTACATGTTGTCACGTGACCTCATGACGTCACATGACTCACTGCGTCAACTCGATTTAATTTGAGGAAGTCACCAGATGTATTAACTTTGTTGACAGCGTGACGTAACATGACATCACGATTTCGCACCGAGAGTCGCGTGACACCGTGACGTAAGCGATTTTCATAACCCCTAGTTCATGGTCGGGTTCATGACAATCAGCACCGCCAAACATTCGGGTGACGGCTCATGTCAATTACATATGATAATAGCCCAACTCTAACAATAGCTGAAGGGAGGGGGGAGTTTTCGAAACATACTGTGCTGTAAAGGTTCCTCTTCCCTGCATCGTTGGTGCAGACCAAAAAGCGTGACTCCGGAAACTACTTATCTTGCAAAAACGCTCTTACCAAAAAGCACGTTTTTGTCGTGCCAGACGCTGGCGCCATTCCTAGTGAAAAGCGTCTGACTGGCAACAAAGGGGTCGTGGGTTTGAATCCCGCCTAAAATTCTTAATTTTTTTCTTTAAGGCAAAATAATTACTTTCAAAAGTGAAATCATTTGAGACATACGGCGACCTTTAATTTGCATTACATGTCATGTTTTAATCACATCTCATTCCACGCATGATGTCACGTTTCACGTGAGCATTGTGGGTTGCTTCAAATTCTTGCGCGAGGGTATGTAGCTTTGACGTCATGAACCTATCGACCAATCAGGATTTTCCAGTCACGCCACCGACATCGGCTTTTCTGCGACATGAGCTCCTTAACGCTATCGAGCTAAAATCATCAGTTAGCAAAGGTGATGCTCATTCGCAAATTAAATTGACCGGCATCTTGACATGAACAAACCTCAACAGCCAGGCTATGCCAGCTTATTCCGTTTAAGAAAATGTTCACTTGGGAAAGCGCTATTTTGGGCCAGATTCGATCTGAGTGCGAAGGTGCGTATAGATTAGAGTGAACAATTGCGATTGCTTCTTGCTGCATGATTAGTGGCATGCATGCGGTGCTCAGTGTAAACAATGTTTGGTTAGAACAACAAGCATTTGGATTGCCGCTCGGTGTTTCTATAAAAAATAGACTGAAATAAATTATCCTAAAAATTTTGTTACATTCTCAAAGTTTCATTGCTTTTAGCTCAGTTGTGTCGTCATCATATAGATACATATTGTGAAGTGTATTTCGTAAACCTTATTTCATAATTAGCATGAGCACCAAGGTGCTCATTTCATAATTTTATGTGATGTAATTAATTCCTTAGTTCAAGGACACAATCGCGATTTCATTTTTAACACTGCGACACAAAGTTGTACCAATCACGGGCATTTTATGCGACCTTGCACACTTTGCGACAACATTTTATACTGTGTAAATAGATCAGCTTGAACCTTGTAATTTTACTTAAACACGAAGAAAGCACAAAAAATACAATATAGGTCTAAATTTGAAGTTGATCTATTTACAGGTATGTACCAACCAGCTCAACTCTTTACTCTTGTACTTAAACATTTTGATTCAGGTAAAATATATGTAACTGGTAAACAAAGGGTTGTGGAGCCGTATGAACACGACGTTATGTATGTCAATGTAGATTTTTTTTTCTACTCTTGCGTCGAAATTAAAAAACTGAATTTAATATTTTTGGTACATAAAAACGAACGTAAATTGCACAGACGATCGAAGAAACTATAGAGTTAATCGTTTGACGGCGTAAATACTGTATATTGCCAGAACAACGCGAAAAATATATTCTCAATCTAGCGGTTCAAACCGGTTCGAACCCGTTCGAACCGGTTTGAACCGTTATTTTTTTTTCCCCGGAACTGAACCGGAACCGAACCGAAAGCCGTGAACCCGAACCGGAACCGAACCGATAAAAATTTCGGTTCGACACACTGGTGCGAATGTCTACGCCCATTTGACGCCGCGGCCTCAGCGAGAAACTATTGAAGCGCTAGTTCGACCCTACGTGATCCGAAGTCGTCCACGCCGAACGACGTGGACCATTTCGGGTTGTGGCCGGCGTTTGAAGTAGGAATGATCTTCAAGCTCATTCGCCGCCTTCAGGACCTGAATTACGAGATACTACCCGACGGAACCCGACCATCGGGACATCGCCAGCCGCGACCAAATGTGGTCCACGTCGTTCGACACAAGCCGTTCTACGCGCGTTGGGACTGTGACGCTCCAGGTTTATTTCGTCTCACCGTATTCCTTTATTATTAGCCATTTTGTTTTCCTTTCGTGTTGCATTGGGACGATACGCTTTTAAATATTGGCAAAGCGGTACTTGACCGAGCAAGCAATGATCGGTCAAGTACTTCCAGAAGATTCGTGTCCATTCTTACTCGGGAGGTCCAACTTTTATCATTTCGTACTACTTTCTTGTTATAATGCAATTAAATGCGAAGGTGCAAGCGAGCTGGGCAAGAACGACGAAAGTAATCCCTGGAGAAGGGGAACGAGAGGGACAAAGGACAAACATAAATCTCCAAACACAGCTAGGTGACTGGTGAGCGACCGAAAACCAGGCGGATTTTTTCGGCCGCTCACCAGTCACCTAGATGTGTTTGCAGATTTATGTTTGTCCTTTGTCCCTCTCTTTCCCCTTCTCCAGGGATTAATTTCGTCGCTCTTGCCCAGCTTGCTTGCACCTTTGCATTCAATTACATTATAATTATAACTTTAAATTTGCAAGCTTCACCGTTGTTGGTGTTAGACTGGTGGCAGCTGATAAAACCCGTTTGCTCTACTGACGTCTAACCCCTGGTTAGCTCAGTTGGTAGAGCGCTCCACTTGTAATGGAGAGGTCCCAGGTTCGATACCCGGACCAGGCGGTTTTTTTCGGTCGCTCACCAGTCACCTAGCTGTGTTTGGAGATTTATGTTTGTCCTTTTTCCCTCTTGTTCCCCTTCTCCAGGGATTAATTTCGTCATACTTTCTTGTGCTCGAATGTGCCTGTTCATTCTCACCCCGAACACTAAACGCTCGAACCTTCTAGGCCGAATGTTCAAGATGCCGACTCACACAGATAAGGAGCTCGTCGTGACCTTGTCGAGACAATCTCGCTCTCGCTTGATGTTCCGCCGCAAAATCGCCGTCCGCTTTTCTGCTGTCTCGATGTTCGTTCTTTATTCTTGTTGGCACAAGTTCGCCCCATTAAACGTTCAGTCTCAAGCAGTATCTTCGCCGCTTCTGCTGCTGTCATTCGTGGCGGTATGCTGCATGGGGCCTTTTACTTGAAAACGTTTAAGATACTAGTTGTCGCCCTGCACATCTTGGGTTTCTCGATGAGTTCATGTGTGTACGATTTCGCCTCAGCTCTTCACAGCTGTGAAAAATATGGGCCTTCCGATTTTTGTGCGTCATTTAACCTGCCCATAATTTTTTTTCCGCGTTGCAAGATGCCACCCAGAGGGCTGCCGCAAAAAAGAATATAATTCGTGTCGCAGCATTTGAGGCGTTGTTTCATCGTAGCATCGAAGATGAGCGCAATCCAAACTTCCCCATTACCTGGGCAGCACCACGTCGGCCCTTTTCTTGACTTTTTCCTGCTTTTCCAAAAACATTGTTCCATGCATCTATCACCGCTATTAAAATACTAAATTGTGACTATTTTAGCGCCGCCTGCCCTTCCCTTCTGAAACCACATTCAGACCTACAGTCTAAAGCACAACCCCTACAAAAATATGAATGGACGTCCTATGTCCATACTTTTGCCGTTCTATTACCCCTTTGTCCATCCAATGGATTCCTGTAGACAGTTCTTAGACCGTCTATGTACCACTGGTTTGCCACAGAATGGACACAACACCGCCATAGAGATCTTCGCGAAAGAAAAAGTTTTTCATTCCTTCCTATTTCCGTTCTATGGTCCCGGTGAGTCTATGGACATCCATTGACTCTCTATGGTGTGAGCTATATATTGGTACATTAATAAAGTGATGCCGGGTAGACGTTTTCTTTAGGTGCAGCGTGGCGTCCGAGTTAAAGAGTTGTTAATTAAGTTCCGGGTATCAATATGTTACATTGATGTCTAGAGGCATATCCAACCTCAGGGTATACTCATTGTGGAGATGGAAGTGTTTAGTGTGTGCTGGAATAATGTTTTTACTTTCTCAGTGGGAGGTAGGTATATGTGGGTCGCTGCGGCCCCCGTAGATATTCGCAACTTTCACAACCCATAGGGGTGCACTGGTGCCTACCGAAATTGCGGTCATATGGATGATCGTCGTAAAACAGCGGTATACACTAGGCTGGGTCTGCGCGCGACGCGTAAGTAATTCTAGTTATGCTGTATGCGCGCTGTATCAAAACCTTACTTTTTTTTTCACGTCTGGAAAGTGTAGGCAAGTCATTTTATTATGAGGCCAATCATCCAGGAGCTAGGGAGTGCGATTCTCACACCGCGGTACCACCATCGCTTAAAGTGGCTTCTCTGTGGACCCCGTCGGGACTCCGTGCAGACCCTGTATGGCTTCTCTGTAGACTCCATAAGGAGCCCGTGTAGACCTTGTATGTCTTCCCTGTGGACCCTGTATGGCTTCCCTGTGAACCCCGTACGTACTCCCTATAGACCTTGTATGGCTTCTTTGCAGACCCCTAAGGATCCTACACTCTTTAAAATGACTTTTACAGAGCACGTTTTTGCGTAAAAACAAATGGGAAAAAGCTCTTTTTGTAGAAACCTTTATTGGAGATAGTACAAAATGACAAGGGCGTGATGTTTGGATACACTTTTAGCTTACAGGGTTTTGCGGCACAATTAATATTTCTTTTTACAGCCATGCCTCACCGGCGACTTCAGGTAGCGCGTCCCAACTTGGGTGCTTCCTAACTTCGGTTGCAATTCGCGGCGCGTCCGCCTGGGAGACGGGGGTTGGCATCCCCGAAACCCCTCTCTACCGTATATGTTTCGGCGCCAAAGTGGCCGATTAAAGCCAAAGCAGAACAGTCACGTGCTGTCGAATATCGATAGTCCTAAACCAGCACACGCGGTCGTGCAGTTGTCCGAGTGCCGCTGCGGGTGGAATGGTGGCGTTGCGATCGCAATTAGTTCGGTTTTCGAGTACAGATCGGTGCCGCTTTTTCAGAGCAAGCTCTTTAGCGTTTCCCAACTGACTTGCTCTAGAAACGTAGGTCGGTGCGGACCCCGTAGCAGACCCCCTGAGTGGCTCCTCTGCGGACCCTGTAGGGACTCCCTGTATACCTTGTATGGCTTCTCTGCAGACCCCATGAGGACCCTGCGTAGACCTTGTATGGCTTCCCTGTGGACTCCCTAGGGACTCCTTGTAGACTTCGTATGGGTTTTCTGCAGGCACCCTATAGACACCGTAAAGACCCTGTGTAGACATCCTATAGAGCCTTTATGGACTCTATATGGCGTCTTACCACAGGGAGGGTATAGAATGACCACTCATCATTCATAGAATAGGACGTCCATAGAACGTCCGTTGGCCAATATTCTATAGGGCGGCCATAGGACGACTTCACGGAGGCAACAGAGGTCGTGGTCTGCCTATAGACGCCTTTTGTTCTTCCTATGGACGCTGCTCTATAGAACGTCCTAGAATTGTCCATACATATTTTTGTAAGGGAAGGGTGTCACTGACTTCCACAATGGACGACTTCAGCAGGCGCAAACATTATTTTTATATTAAACTAGCGTGCAGTAGATACGTCAAGTGCTTGCCGCATTGGTATTGCGCAGGCGCCGACGCGTCATAAAGCGGCTCTTATTTGGTATTTTTTGTTGTGTTCTCGCTTACTTCTCTTCTTCTTCGTGACGGATTGCTCTATATTTTGAGTTAGAGATAGAGATCACAAGAGCTCGGTTGTAAACAAACACAAATGTGTGACTGTTCCCTTTCTTACTCATTTTCCCTTCGTTTCCGTAACAGAGTTGAAGGACATGACAGAACGATCATTGAAAAATGGAAGAGGCGAAATCCTGCCACACGGTAACGACGAAATTCCGGAGCCTGCATTTGGCGACATCGGTTTGCCCTGGTATCTAAGACTTCTCGGGTGGCTTTTAAGCCTGGCCGAAACGCCGCACACCGTAGCCGTTATTCCAGACGGGAACCGAAGGTACGCCAGGGCAAAAGGTAGAAGCATACACGAGGGCCACAACGAAGGCCTGTCTCAGCTTGAAAAGGCAAGTAACTGAAGCCTTTCTTCATTTCCTTCTTTCTCTCTTTCTATTCTTTATATTTATACTGTTGAGTGTTTTAGAGTTTGTCACACAAGTGAATCAAAAGCAATATCAAATTTTTGCTGTGAATCTTGTTTTGCTGGAGTAAGTTCCACAGACTAGACCGCACATAGTTTAGTTCAAAGTTAGTTCCGTGTGTGTTCTTCTGTTTACCGTTATAGACAAAATAAACCGATTTTCCCGAGCCATTTTGACAATCTTTAACAACTTTGCGCGAACGTTATGTACATTATACAATTCGCAAAAAAAAGAAATTCACTTTCCATTGCAGGCAATGTTCATCCAACACTCTACCGGTTCCGTCGCTTTTGTGCCTCAGTGTTGCTTAAAGGGATTAGGACACGACAATTAAACGGGTGATTAATCTTAAAATAAAATGCTTATTGGCTACTTAGTATATGCTTTAAGTTTCGGAATTTATACTACTCGAATAATTTCAATATTTCGTTTACGTAGTTAGATCATTTTCATCTGGTGACCAGGCAACACTGCGAAAGCTAGTCACGCCATTTTGTTTGGTTTTTACTGCGACCATGCATCTAAAGTGGTCCCAAAGTAGCAACAAATGACGTCACAAACGCCGGAGTGTCATGGCGTCGGATGCAGCGATCGTGGTGGGGGTCAAAGAAGTTCCGGAAAAAAGCACGAGCAGACGTGAGTGTCGCTGTCATCACGGCATCTCAACCTCGTATCTGCTGCAGAGCTTCCGTAGACTGTTAGGCTGGAGAGCGGCCCGCAGCAGAACGGGCGTCTGCCACATCCACACCCGCTGCTGGGACACCGCCGAGGGTCGCGACCGGCGACGGCATGGCGATTGTATGACGTCATCAGGCGAAAATCGAGGGACCACTTTTTTTGACGCCGTAAACAAACCTGTCGAACACGCGTACCAGGCACCATAGTTCAGCGGGAGGGGGGCTTGGCAGACGGCCAACTCTTCTGCCCTCCCTCCGAAGGCAGCCTTCAAAGTTAGACGCCAAAAACAAGGACACAAGAAGGGATGCAAACTGGAGGAGGGGTACTTTCATAGCGGCCCTCACGGTCAGCACAAGCCGGTCTCTAAAGAAGATGACGAAAAGGCGAGGGTCGCGCGGGGTGGGCCCATAAACACAGTTGGAATCCTACCACTGTATGTACTGGTTGCTCTCAAACGTGCTCTCAATCCAGCTCCTACAGATTTGGTGACCCGGGATTGGACTCACGCCTTCCACCCCGCTGCTGCTTCCATGGCTCACGCCGGCCCATCAAACGTTCCTCATAACGACGCCCCCCTCATGGTAACGATCCCGAACATACGGCTTCCGCCTTTTTGGGCCAAAAATCCCCGACTATGGCTGATGCAAGTCGATGCGCAGTTCCGTCTCCGGCACATCACCAGCCAAGAGACGAGATACCTTCGCACCGTCTCCTCCTTGGCAGCCGAAGTAGCCGAGGAACTGGCCGACATTCTCTCCACACCGGATCCGGTCAACCCCTTCGATCATTTGAAGGCAGCCATCCTTGCCCGGAAGTCCGAATCGGAGCGCAGCAGGCTGCAACAACTTCTCACCACAGAGGAACTTGGTGACAGACGTCCCTCGCCAGCTGCTGGGAGACCAAAACCAAAACCCCAACAACCATCTCCTGCGTGAGTTGTTTCTCCAACGTCTTCCGCAGAACATGGTTTTGGTGTTAGCGGCTGCGGAAGACATATCGCTAGACAAGCTCGCTGAGCTTGCTGACCGAGTCGCAGACTATTCGAGGTCCCCTAGCATCAGCACCGTTACTCCACAGTCACCAACAACAACGGAAAACGCAAGATTTTCTCGTATTGAAGACCGCATTGATTCTTTAAGCCGTCAATTTGCTACCCTTGCACCTTTGTCGCAGCATCGCCAACCACGGTTCCGCTCCCGTCGACGCTCGATCTCTCGCTCCCTTTCCCTAGAGCGCACTTGCTCCGACACAGGTGAGGACGACAAAACCTCGGGTGTGTGTTGGTACCATTGTACCTTCGGAAACGCTGCCCACAATTGCACCCTACCTAGCTCTAGGGAGCGAAACCAGATGACCGGGCACCGGTGGTGGCAAGCAGCACCGGTCAACAGGAAAGCCGCCTCTTTTACGTCGTAGACAAGGTAGCTGGCCATCGCTTCCTTGTTAACACTAGAGAAGAGGTGAAAGTACTACCGGCATCTTCTTTGAACAGACAATGCAAGCAAACGACCACCCCGCTCCAGGCGATCAACAATTCACCAATTGCCACTTACGGTCAGCGGTCCGTCACACTACACTTCGGACTGCGCAGCACATTTTGGTGGCTATTCATTGCCGCCAATGTCAAGCAGGCTATCAAGGGCGCTGACGTTTTCAGTTTTTACAACCTTGCCGTAGAGATTCATTCACGACGCATCATTGTGAACGGCGTGCTTTCAACCACCACGACGACAGCAAGTCACACGTTTTCGCCGCCGTCAGATTACGAGAACATTTTTTTGATTAGATCAGCAGCCCCTGAACTGCGCTTCATCGTAGAGAAACCGGAGAATGGAATATTACAATTCTTGGATCTGCGGATTCACACTGATAAAGGTCTCTGCTGGGAGTACGGCAAAGAAAACCCGAAAAGTGTTCTGTCAAAGAGTAGCTGCCATTCGAAAACGGTGAAAGCGGGAGTGGTAAAGTCTTTGATCAAAAATGCTCTAGACCGATCATGCATACATTTTATCACAAATTCGGTGGAAGGTCAATGGAAGAGACTAAGAGGGGCAGGGTATGAAGAAGAGTTCATCAGAAGGAATTTAGATGTACACACCAAGGAGAAAAACGAAAGAGAGGACACGTCGAAAAGACGGATGGCTGTGATCCCGTATTTTCATGGAATTTCACATTACCTGAAGGCGTGTGCTAAGCAGTTTGGAGTTGAAACAGTTTTTAGTTCTAATTTCAGGTTAGATAGATTAACTCCTTTTGAAACTGAAATGCAAGAGTGCAGGAAAGGTCACCGTGAAAAATCGATCTCGTGCAGAAACAGTGTAGTGTATGAAATTCCGATGGCGTGTGGCTTTGCTTATGTAGGGCAAACTTGGAGGGGTGTTAATGAGAGACTAACAGAACATAAGAGAAATGTAAGGATTAACGCTACTAATTCTGAAATAGCTAAGCACATAAATGAATGTAACAATTGCACTGTTTTGTGGTCAGAGACGGAAATAATACATAAAGAAGTGAATGACAGTAAGAGACTGGTAAGGGAAACCATTCGGATTAAATCAATCGGTAATTGTATAAGTCAGGCTTCATTGCAGTTGGGAAACAATGCTAAAGCAATTTTAGGACTGTAAACAAGTTTTCTTTTCTTTTTTTTTTTTAACTGTGAATTGGTTTTGCGCTTTTTAGAGTGAGTCCTTCTGTATCTGTGTGCTGTGGTTGTTGTTCCGGTTTGGAGATATTCATCCCAGTTTTCTTTGTGTTCGCGGAGATCGTTGGTCTTTCTACTCAAGTTTTGGGTCTTGTTGGTTCGTGGGTGTAGTATCAGTGACACACAGAGAAAAAAGAGAAGGAAAGGAAAAATGAAAAGTTTTTCTTTCCGGACAAGTGGATGGTTTGCCCCTGTTCGTAGTACTGCTTGAGGGGGCGTCCCTTTGCATTGTTGTCTTTGTTTTTTTTGTTTTTTTTTGTTTTTTTTTTCTGGTGTGTTGTGTCTTTGAAAGGGGCATGTTGAGTGTTTGGGTGGCCTTGTGGTTGTGACTGTATAAGGATGTGGGACTAAATAAATCTTTTAGCTGCGTTTGAGGCGTTCTCTTCTTCACTTGTCTCTGTCCCTTCTACTTTTAAGTTTGTTTCTACCCCAGTATCGGGTTAAGTTCCATCATGGTAAACATTCTTGAGAATTTCTTGAACATAACGAGACCGCGCACAAGAGAGTCGCCGGTGAAACACACCATCACTCACCACATCGCTACCTCTGCCCCCCCTCCCCGCCGTTTAAAGTAACACAACTCCGCTAGGTTCAAAGACCTTATGTTAAACTGATGTATTTGGTTTGTTTTCGGGCAGAGTCACGAGACAGCTTGCTTCGCTATACTGATGCCTGTGGCCGCCACAGACGCCGCCGTCTGCGGCCCATGACCTCGGGAGCCACCCGAGTCTCCGGCAAAGCAGTCAAGAACCGGGGGCTACACGCGTTCCCCCACTGAGCCCGGGAGGGCAAGGTGAGGGGACGGGAACCACCGAGCGAGATGTCGAAAAACACGTCCCGCGCGTCGGAGAATTCGAAGATTGGGGAATACTCCGGGAAGCCAGACGACTACTCACAACGACAGAGTCTCCCTCTCCGACCTCCGTACACTGCCCTTGCCGTTTTATATGACACAGATGTCCGCCGCTGGTCTCGAAATTGGTTAAATGTTAGCGCGTCAAGATCATCTGACACACCATCACCCCTATCTCACCATCTCGCCTACCAGATTCGAGGGTCGCTCGTGTCCACCTCACCTTTTTTGAACGTCTTCCTTCATATCGAGGTGCCTGTTATTTGCTGACTTGCGTGGACCGGTTCACTTGGTGGTCCGAGGCAATCCCTGTCCCGGACATGACAGCACAGACAGTCGCGAAAGCCTTCCTCAACGGCTGAGTGTCCCGTTTCGGCTATCCTACATTCGTAACTACCGACATAGGACGACGGTTTCGGTCCATCCTTTTCGCGGCTTTTTTGTCTCCATTCTGGGCGTCCGACACATTCACACCACCGCCTATCATCCACCAGCTAACGGCATGGTGGAACGACTCCACAGGCAGTTGAAAGCAGCCCTCGCCACCTACGAGCCGCGCGAACGTTAAAACCGACCATCTCCCCCTCGTCCTCCTGGGCCTTCGTTTGGCGCTCAAGACAGACCTCGGCTGAACGACAGCTGAGCTCGTATATAGATCCCCATTGCGCCTCCCTGGAGGCATTTTTCTCTCCAACCTACCCCCACTCTCAGCACGAACCGAGCAGCTATGCCACGCACCTTCGACAAACCATTCGTGAGCTGCGACGAGTTCTTCCCGCTCAGAGGAGTCCTCAACACATTTTCATGAGCCAAGACTGAGTCGTGCTCCCACGTCTTTTTACGGCGCGATCGTATTCGTCGACCTCATACACCAGCTTACGATGGACCTTTCAGAGTGCTCGATTGCCACGTCAAGACCTGCACTCTTGATATCAACGGTAATCGTGACGTTCTTGCTACAGTCCGCGTCAAAGCGGCCTACATGGACAATGCCCTGCCTACGCCCGCCTCTGCCATCACCACCCCACCGCCATCTTCGGCGTCTGCACCTCGGCCTCACACGTCACTTGAGGTCCTCCGGCATCCATCGCTCTACAGGGGGGAACCTTATAGCGACCCTCACGGTCAGCACAAGCCGATCTATAAAAAAAAAAAAAGATGAAAAGGCGAGGCTCGCGCGGGGCGCGGGCACATAAACGCAGTTCAAATCATATCGCTGTCTATATTGGTTGCTCTCAATCCAGCTTCTACACTTTCAGCTAAACTCACCTTCAAAAAAAACACAAACGCGAGCACAGGCTGAGGTACAGATGTTCATTGGAAATATTTGCAGTCACCATGCAGATAAAGTGGCGAAAACTAGCACGTTTTGCTATGTGACACGTTCATTTCTAAGATATGAATATTCCTTATCGGTCAGGTATAACGAGAGCCTCTGATACAGACATTGATCCCATGAGATATAATGTTAAAGAGGCGATGCAACCATTTTTGTTTTGTATTTTGCGCAAATACCGCTAAAAACGGATCCCTGATGTTAATGGCCTGTGAAACCCCCATTCGTTTTTCACCACACGCAATGGAGGTCGCACAAAAAATCAAAGAACAATCAGCGTTCTCCCCCTCAACTTGCTGTCGGAAGAAGCGGCTACATCATCTAAAGTCGATAATATGCCGCCGATGTTGATCATGGCCACGCACTGGGGTTGGCAAGGCATATAGCAGGGCCTGAGTTCCAGACATTGTTATGGTTCAGCTATTGTCGTCATTGCGGCGATTGGACACGGGTCACTACCCGAATGCATATCGAGCAGTCGATTAAAACTAGCCCAAATCGAGGGCCACGCAATGCTCGGATCCAATGTATGAGCCTGATTCAAATATCCTCACCGGGAAATACTGCGATCCCCAGTTACGCCATCAAGTTTCGCGAATGAGAGATTGAATGAAAAGGCTCGCTTTTGCTCTTCGAATAATACCTCAACAAAGGAGTTTCTTGGCTAGTGGCAATGCGTGCGAGGATCCTTGACTCCTAAACGTGTCAGTAAGTTCGTGTAAAGTGAAAACACCTATCCGATTGAATATAGTTGCACCGCCCCTTTAAAGGCCACCAGACTTTCGCACACAATTCTTGATTAAAGATTAAAACAGCGCAAGGACACGGACAAGAACAAGAAGGTAGACAAACAAGGCGCTAATCATGAAATACCAACTAGCCCAAACTTCTACTTTAGTCAACACAATTCTTGTTGCGCAGCTTCCCACTATTTTTGTTCAATGATACTTTGGGTTACACTCACAGCGATCACATTGTACGGCCAAGTGGCTAGACAGTGATAGCATAGTTGACGAAGGGTGTTCTCTGATTAATCGTTAATGCACCTCCCAGTGTGGTCAGCATACACCCTCCTCATGACAGGGGGGATCTCATAAATGACGGCAGTGACACACTCGGGGTACTTTGTCATGTGCTTCTTTTTGCAAGCCCCTTCTGTCACGGCTGAGTTATCTGGGCTTCTGTTAATTATTTCGCACAAAGCAGAGAGTTTATTTGGAGCAGAGGCGGAATGCCAAATAGATTAGCTACCTTCTGCAAGCGGTAAGATAGTCTGTGTATGTAGGGTAAAACCGCGGGTCTTGCCGCCCTCCTTGTGCTCCATTACAAACATATCTGTTCTGCTTTCTCTTTCTTCTTTAAAAAAGACTCATCGTGAAGCACACTGGGAGAGGAACCCGCCGCCTCCTATCTGCTGAGCTGAGAGTGAATGCTGGCGCCCATCCTATGTTAGTACTTCACAGCGCATACACGGTTCACAAAAGCAGGCATTTACTCAATTACAGACACAAAACACACATCAGCGCTGTGTGTATGTTTTTGTGCCTGTAATTGAGCGAGTGTCTGCCTTTGTGAGTCGTTTATGCGCTGTGAAGTGCTAAGATGGAAAACCAACTAGCCCAAGCAGCGGTGTTAGCAACCCCATCCTATGCTCGCACTCTTTTCTCATCGAGCCCGACAAGCGCGTGGAAGCTGTCCCCCTTTTCATAAGTTTGTAGTAAGCAGAATCATACTGGAGCAACCCCTTCTCATTGGGAGGGGATCTTCTTAGTGATATTTTTCGAATGACAGCCCCTAGTCCAAAAATTGCAGTCTACCTGAGCTTGCGACTGCACGAGTGAAGCTCAGGCCAAAAGCACTTGTGAAAAGGTTCAACGTCCCAAAAAATAGACTTATCCCTCGACTCCACTGGTTTAGAAGTCAAAACCGAAAAATCTTCGACATATCTCAAAAGCTTCAACGTTAACTACGCTCCAAGCTTTTTAGCAATTTCTTTGTCGCATGAGGCAAGAAAGGTATCGCATAAGACCGGAGTCACATTCGAGCCTATGCAAATTTCGCGCCTCTGAACAAACGTCTCACCCTCGAAGGAGACCAAAGTGGAGTCCAGGTAATGTGTCAAAAAATTCAGGAACCCCTTCATCGTGACGTTAGTCATGTCGCGAAAAGGAATCTTCCTATTCTTTTTAATACATAGCTTCACAGGCGTTAACAAATGGTCATGCGGGACCGCGTTAAACAAGTCCGTGTCATCAATAGAGAACCCCGTTGTTCCCCGCAGGTCGCCTCCATCAAAAAACGCTATTGCTTCTTCTGAATTCCTAACCACAAAAAGGGTCAGCCAGCTCTATCTCCGAAAGGTATTTGGAAAGGAAAGTGGTAACCTCCAGCTGCCACAAGTCTTACTTTGTTACTATCGCGCTGAAAGCGCATTCAATCTTACGTGGTTTTCCGTGAAAAAGACTTGCAAACAGAGCTTCTTTGACGCCTGCACCTTCTTATCTAGGCCGGTCAATTCAGTTTCTTGCATAGAGCCCTTGTCTGGGTTTAGACCTTAACAAGCGATACAGACTGTGCTAGCTTAAAATGTTTCTATTCTCTGTGGCCTCCCTGGACTTATCCCCAAAAGTTCCATTTCCCATTACGACAAGACCGGCTTCCTTGTCAGCGGTCAGCAGGCGGAGGCCGCTCTCTTCAAAATGGGTTACAACATGCTTTGTGTTCACATCTCTTCGTACATTTCGCACAATGCGCATTAAAATATCTACACCTTCTGAAATGCACCTTTCTTTCTCCTGTTGCTCCTCCTTCTCCGCTAGAGTTCCTCAGTTCAGAAGATTGGCGGCGGCCGGTTTCCCTCCCAGTGCGCATCGCGATGTGTCGGAAACTCTTAAAGAAAAACAGAGAAGTTTGTCAGGGGAGCACAAGGAGGGCGGCCAGTCTGAGGTGCTATCTTACATACACAGACTATCCCACAACTTGAAGAATGTGGCTAATCGGTTAGACGTTTCTGTTATTTTCTCGGCTCCAAATAACCTACCTGCATTGTACAAAATAAATATTGGAAGCTATTATAACAGAAAGGGCTTTCGAATAGAAGCACGTGTCAAAGTACCTCGTATGTCCCTGTCGTGATTTATGAGATCCTCCTGTTATGTGGGAGGGTGCATGTTGGCCGGACTGGGAGATGCATTAACGATGGAATCAGAAAACACTCTGCGTCAACTAGGCAATTCCTGTCTGGACACTTGGCCATACATTCTGATCGCTGTGTGTGTAGCACAAATGTTACTTAAACAAAAATATTGGAAAGAGGCACAGGAAAAATTGTGCGCGAAGTTCTGGAGGCCTCTAAGATAAGATCCCATGGCACCGATGTCTGTATCAGTGCCCCCTCGTTATACCTGACGAATAAGGAATATTCATATCCTAGAAACAAACGTGTCACAGAGCAAAACATTCTAGTTTTCGCCCCTTCTTTATCTGCATGGGGAATGCAAAATATTTCCCACGCGTATGTATACCTCAGCATGTGTTTGCGTTTGTGTTTTTTCAAAGTAAAGTCTAGATGAAAGTACGCCTCGTCCAGTCTGCCTCTCTTGTTGTGTCCTTGTTGTTTTTGGCGTATACTTTTAAGAATGAACAACCAACTAGCCCAGCTTACTGTCTTAACTCAGCCTTCGGAGCGGAGTAAGTTTGGGCTATTGCAGCACCACCTAGAATAATCGAAGCATGTGCACTGAAATTTTCATATGATTACTGTGAGGTCAAGCGAAGACACAGATTGGATACGAGTGCTGCGTCGAACGACGCTCGGCATTGGGATCGGGTTCAATAGCTGAGTTTGTGTCATGTGATGTGATGGCGTTTCATCAAGGAGGAGGAATATTTATTTGTTTATTTTTATTTATTTAAAAATACTGCAGACCTCGTCAGAGCCCAGGCAAGAGTGAGGGAAAAAGAAAAAGAAAGGGATGGCAGGAGACACAAACACACACGTTCTTCAACACAACACTAAGAATGAATAGCATATATTATCACAACCTCGAAAAAAATACATCAGGGGTAGGGCTATCAACAGTGTTTTTTTAACCAATTTTGTTTTAGTACAGTCCTAGAAAAAAAACGAATTTTTAAAAATCGTGTTCCCGTTTTGGTATGGCTCTAAATGACTTCCATGATTAAAACATGTATTTCGCCGTGTGACGTGCTTTATGTAAGGTGATGAACCTAAATTAAAATAGTTTTTCTTGATTAGGTACAAAAACTTCAATCTGAAATTTTTTCGCCGCAATCTCAAAGACCCCAATCCAAAAGACGGTACCTGTTGCACATGAATCGCGCAGCTAGCCTTTGAACTTTCTCTAAATTGTCTATGGCTTTTTTTGCACACGGATCCCAGACTACGGACGCGTATTCTAAAACTGGCGTAACAAAAGTCCTATAGACACAGAGCTCGACACTGGAGGGTGCCAGTGGCACCTTAGTGACCACAACTTTCGTCTCTGAGCAGCACAAGCATTAGCAACATGTATATTCCAGTTTAAACAGCTCGTAATCGTTACCCCAAGGTACTTAATTTCAGAGGATTATTTAACTTGAGTGCCAATGATAAATAGGGAAAGTTCAGTACAGTTTTTCCTATTCATAGCCCTAAATAACGTATATTTATTCAAGTTTAATAGCGTTTGTCAATGTTCGCACTATGCGTAGACATTCTGAATATTATTTTCGAGAGGTAGCTGACCATTACGGGTATCTACTTCTCTGTACAATATGCACTCGACTGCAAACAACAGCCCGAACTTTGTCGTCTACGCTATCAACTATGTCGTTTATGTACATGAGAAACAAGATCGATCCCAGAATCTAACCCCGTGGAACACCCAATAAAACAGAGAACATACCTGAAGATTGCTTATTTATTTCGATAAACTGGGAGCGGTTTGAAACGTATGACTGAACGAATTGGACTAGATCGTTCTTTATTTTTATTGCGTATAACGTCTGCACCAGTTTATGATGTGGTAGTTTATCCTCTTCGAGAAGTCTCAAACAATAGCATCAATTTGCTTACTTTTATTTAGAACGAGCGCAATATCATGCAAAGTCGTTACTGTGTCATTGTTGATAGCCCTCGACGATAGCCATGCTGAGCATTGGTAAGGAGGTTACTTCCTTCCAAATAATCAGTAACGTCCCTGCACACTATGTGCTCCAGGGATTTACAACAAACAGAAGTAAAGAATATAGGGCGATAATTAAAAACGCACTGAGGATCTTCAGTTTTCAAAATCGGCTCAACACGAGCACGGCGCTAGTCAAAAGAAATCTCTTTTGTTTTAGTGAGTATTAAAAATGACGTACAGATAATGCGAAAGCCATTCAGCGTAGCGTCAAAGGAAGCCATTAGGTACACTGTCCGGTCCACGCGCCCTCTTAACATTTGGCCGAAGCCAAATATAAAAGATTCCTTCCGGGCTTACGACAAGGTCCCGCATTGCCGATGACTCATCACAGATGCTGTTTGGCTGTGCTGCCGAATGGGGGATGAATGCGGACTGAACGTCCTTATTAAACTCGTTTGCCATGCAGGTTTCATCAGTAACAAGATTGTCACTACCATTTAAACACTCAAAAGATTTTATTGTTCCTGTTAAGAAGTGCCAACATTTAGCGGGTGCTTCCTTCAAAGCACTCTCAAGGATTTGCAAAAAAAAAAAAAAGAAGAAAACTCATTGGAAGTTGCAATTCGTTTTTCAATTCTGCTTTTATTTGAAAAAGTTGGGAGGTCCCATACTTGTGAGTTCGCTTTTTCCGTTACAATGTACGTTCTAGTTTAATAAACTATCTTGTTATCCAAGGAATATTTCTTCTTGCCTGTTTTACCTTGCTGGGTAGATACTGTGAAATGCAGTAATTGCAAATGTTTTTGAACATAATCCACTGTGTTTCTAAGTCACGTTTCTCAAAAAATTCATCGAAGTGTGCTTCCAAGTAGTCAAGCACATCAACATCCCTCGCATCGTTCTAATTTTTAACAATCGATTTTTTTACCCTACCAAGTTCAGCGTTTTTAAAAAAAAAACGTTTGATGTAAAATACAGCAATTTCTGATTAGACAACCCTATTAAAACTGTAACAGCGTAGCACAATATTAGCGGACTAACAAAGACCAGGCCCAAAATAGATTGCGTCGTGTTGCCAGTACTAGTCAGCAATGTCACTATCTGAGTGAGATCGTTCGAGAACGAACAGTTAAGCAGCATCTCTGAATCACGTACGTGTGCTCCCGCCAATCTACATTTTAACCATTCAATATACGCTAAATTGAAATTACCGGCCATGGTTTGTCGTACGCGATCATTACAAAAATACCTAAGAAAGTCGTATAATTGTTTAAGGAACACTGTTGAGGCATAAGGCGTTCTTTACACTATTCCAAGAGCAAGGTTATTCCCGTAAAAGTCTCCCCCGACATCACAAACGTTCGTGGCAAGGAATGTTTGGTAGTAGACACGCGCCTAATTCAAAACTTCAGGACCATTCGCATCCCCCCCCCCCTCCCCGCCCAATGACGGTTTATCATTTCGGTATATTTTGTGTGTCGGGGGAATTCCTTCTCTACCTTGTATACCTGAGTGGACCCATTTCTCGGTTATTAGAGTGGCGTGGGGGTCAAAATCCAAAAGCATTGCCTCCAAAGCTGTAAGTTTATTCAAAACACTTCGAGCATTCCATGACACAAGTCGGAATGTTAATTGCGTTTGAACTCACGGAGCGGTGGGAACACGTTTCTTGCTGCTGCTGGGCAGTTTCACACGCGTTTGTGTGCTGTCATCTCACGTATAAATGTCACCGTTCACACGAAGCTTACCACAAACCACAAACAATTTAGCCTCGTTATGTTTTTTTCTGGCTGCGCAGATACCATGCAACTTTTGCGTTCAAATTGTTTCTTGCGACAAATCATGTAGGAGAGAAACATAACTTCCCTTTAGTAAATTACAATTCTTAAGAACAGGCATTTTTTGATTGTGGTCTTAGAAGTGCACTATGACTGACCTTGTTTTTTTTTGGGAACATGCCTACCGAGACGATGCTGACGATCAACGCTGTTAACAGTGATCTTCAGAGTGGTTTTGAAACATTTATTTATGGCTTTGTTTTTAAGCGAGCCTCCAGTTTCGTCAGGTTCCTCTTGAGTACCAACAATGCCAAGGTTGTCTTTGTCTGGACTGGTCTTCGAGTTGAACAAGCCTCCTCTGTTGCAGTTTGCTCGATCTCTGAATTAATAACTTCGAGCAGAGGAGAACTCTGTCCATTTTCTTAGAAAGCGTCTATGTCCTTCTCTGCTTTATACAGCCGTGGTAGGATATCTATCACAACCGAATCCTAACTTCACTGTTTTTCCTTGAGCTCTCCTTTTTCTTTCCGCATTTCAGATTGGCCAGCAAGAAGCTGGTCAAGTGATTCCTAAATACTAGGGCCAGAATTTTTCTCTATATCTTCCGATTGTACTAACAATGCAGACATCAAGTCACAACGCACTGACGCAACGCTTCTTACAATGGTTTGTGGACTTGGTGACAAAAACAAACACAGATCGTCACTACCATAGCATTGTACGAGATATATGTAACCTACCTGTGCAGTGAGGAAGATATGCCTATTTATCCTCCGTGCCATCACGATATCACCATGTCCATTGAAGCCGACGAAAAAGCTGTGGACGTTTATAGGCAAAGTTCCGGATATGACGCCAGGGTAGAATGAAAGTTCCGGAAATCTGCAGACTAGGGGGAGGCGACAGCGTTCCGTCGAGTAACCATTGATGCCTTGTTGGTACGAAACCATGCCGAAGTTGTCGGTGCCGAAGCCGTCGGCGCCGCCGCTTGCTTCTGGCATAGCAACACCAGAACAGTGAAAACGCCAGGTGTATTTAGTGTCCATGTCATCACGATGTCACCAAGTTCACTTAAAATCGCGGGTCTTTGATGATCCTAGGTGGTGTTGGCTAGCATGGCTAAGAATGCAAGCTTGTGTTAGTATTGATTAACAGTCAGCAGTCTTATCAGCTTGTGTAAATGCATCTTTGCAGCTTCAAGCCGCAGCACCGTCGTTCGGAATCAGAAGGCTCGTCACGTTCCTCTTGAGTGTCAACAACTTTAACAGGACTGAAGAGGAGAAATCTCATCTATACGCGCTAATTTCAAGCACGCTCCGCAATATTTGCAAGAGCTGGTACGTACTTTGACCGTAGCTGTCGCTGCTCTTGTCTTACGAAGCTCTTGTTGCTTCTCAAAACATACACAGTTAGCGATAGGCCTGTTCGTGGATATCGAAAGAGGGCTTTTTAGGACACGGAAAACGCACCAGTGGGTGACCCGTTCCTGGCGCCACGGTACAAGCGCGTATGCCCATGGGGTTTGAAACTAGGCATGCGCAGCATTCTGGTTTTCAAAAGATGGAGCATGCGAGCATGTACCCCATAAACTGAAGTCAATTAAAGTGACAATGTTCGCGAATTGGTTTATGACTGACTTTAGCAAAACACCGCACAAAAGTTCGAGGGCGAGCAAAACGGGTGCGCAAACAACCAGCCCAATTCATCAGCGTAATTTAAACCAAAAAATAAAAAAGACATTTGTTTCTGCGTTATTTTATTCAAATCACGAATATTACACACTGCGCACGGTTGGTGATTGTATTTCACATACTGCATGTTGAAGTACTTATCTCTACAATATTAAATGGACTTCCACCAGAAATAGAACATAACGTGTAACCGCTGAAAAAAAAACACAAAAAAAAAACACCTGGTTTGGAAACTCATCCCAGGACTACACCAAGACTGGAGCAGCGCTCTACAAACTGAGCTAGCCGGGAGCTAGCAGTCAGTATAGAAAACGGATGTTAACCGTCTTGATCGTTCCAATAGCGAGGGTGAGATCGGACGTCCGATAATTAGATAGATTGATATCGGGGAGTTCTCCGACATGAAGAATTTAGAATCAAGAATGGTGGAAACTGTCAACAATCGTTTGCTAATATTCCCGGTTAACATTAATTTCTAAACGTGTTTTTTACTTGCTCTTGGCTTTGGTAACTGTTCAACATCTGTTCCTATTCCCAGTTAATATTCACTTCTTGATGTTTCTGGTTAGGTCCAATAAAAAAATCATGTTTAGGTCACTTGGGCTTTCTAGGCTTCGAGAAGTCCCGGCATCGGTTCCCGCACCAGGCGTATTTTTTCAGTGGCCATCGGTTGTCTAGGTATTCGTCTCGAAACATTTTGGCTTAGGGGCCGGATTAGGCATCTCTCGCAGTCTTGAAGGACGCGAAGAAAAAGAGTAATTAGAAGCGATATAAAGCAAAATGAATAAACCAAGGTAAAATTTTAAACACAGACATTAATGTTAGAGTATGTATTAGAAAAACATAAGTTAAATTAATTCATATATTTAAACTTGAAACAAAATACTTAGTTAAATATCACGTAAAAGTTTGGCAGTTTGATGCTTAGACACATGTTACGGATGAAAAAAGCAGGGCGCGGAATGGCAAAAAAAAAATGCAGTTTTCGTGTAAGGCTCGCCAAGTTATGAGGCGCTGGAGAAAACCAGCCTTAACGTTAAGTCCTTATTTCGAACTCTTTTTGTTCCCGTTCCTCCCATTTTAAAAGCCTGCGGGAAGAGCCTCAGCACGCGCCTCGTGTCGCTGCGCCGCAGTGTTCCTCCGCAGCTTAAAGGCCGTCTGCTTTAATAGCCGTCACCTTGCTTTTCAATGGTCGGAACGCGAACAAAAAAAGCTCTAAATAAGGGCTTAACGCAGGAGGCTGGTTTTCTTCAGAGCCTCATAACTTGACAAGCTTTACTCGAAAAACATGTTCTTAGACTGGAGTTGTGAGATAGTTTTCTTTACAACAGCATAGGTCTAGAGTATCAATGCGCCAAAAGTTTGACGCCGAAAACTCACAAGGCGTCAATAAAAATCGCATGTAAACTTCAGAATATTCGCGCAGTGCAAGGGACAATAGTAATGAGAAGTGATATAATGTACATGCCGATATAATGTACATGAGAACGCGAGGAAAGTTTATCATTGTCACAGATATGTAAAGCCAGGGTCTAGAATAGTAATGCGGTTACGACAATGATAGTCACTGCGAGAGAACCCCGTATATGATGGTTCAGTTTCTCTGGTTCTTATTATTTTTTTTTTTCTTTTTACGCATTTCGAGCGCGTTGCGACGCAGTTTCTTAGCCGCCCAACTCTTTTGCGCCAGTAGCAGCGGGTCTGCTGGAAGCCGGCCGCGGGGCGGGCTTCACTAGGAGAAATCATGGTGTAAGGCGCAATACACAACGGACACAAGTATTAAAATATACATGCAGGCGCCACTCACAACTATATTTGAAAAGTGCAGAAAGAAAGGAATACATACATCGCCATCTTCATCACGTCCACGCATGCGCTTAGCCATGTAATGTACACTTCATCTCCCATTTACATAAACGTATCAAATAATCTAATCTTGTCTTTTTAGAGCGCAATAGATATGTCGCGCATTGTGTACCCCTTGCCTCGCCTCTTACCGCTGCCACCGGTAATACGAGAGCAGAGTTGGCCGAGTTTTATCGGTGCTCAGAACACAAGCGACACTCCAAAGCGGCTCGCCACCTTCTTGAGGTTGTGCGACATTCTGTGCACATACGGTACCACCTCAGGTCTCATTTTTCACCGCGCCGTTTTCGCTTCCGCCGTCGTGGTATGGCCTTTCACTTTTTTAAGAATGCCTTCTACCACATTCGTCACGACGTTTTCAGGGTAGCCCGCTGACAATAATCTGGTTACCTGGTTCTTAAAACTTTTTTGCATGCGGTGTGAGCACGAGCTTTTAAGAGCCGACTCTAGGCATAACGTAGCGATACCTCTTTTTATCACCTTAGAGTGCGCATAATCATACGGTAAGAGTTCCTTTAGAGACCGCGGGCGTTCATCCAACACGTGTGTCGTCCTAAAACATTCAAACTTAAGTCCAAACACTGTATGCTACCCTACTTAGGCAGTTCATGGGTGAAAGTTAATAATTTCCCATGGTGTCTAAAAGCCTCCAAATCTGAGTTCTTGTCGTCAAGGTTGTAGGGTTCTCGTCCGATTCCCCATGCCCCTGTCTCCGGATGAACGTGACACAGCAAACGCATAGCTCTCGGCAGAAGGGGTTTATTCCACTCACATTCTGCTGGGGGTTTCGGGATCGGGAGAAGTGATCGAGGAGGCCTGGAAGAGGTGCGCCGCCACTGTATGCTGCATGCCGATCGTCCCTGCGGTGCTACTCCACACCGCATCCTGGGAACACCGTCGTCGAGGGTCGAATCCGGGGTCTAAGTCCGGACCATGTCACCGGGCCGTCGCCCGAGCGGGCGGCGCGGTCGCCACCAGCGCGAACGTCCGTCGTGCCCCGTTTCCCGCGCAAGAGTCCGCTTCCTATTCCCCGTCGTCCGAGCCCTCCCCGCCGTTCCCGCCGTCACCGCGTACCAGACCGACCGGAGCCTCTTCTTTTCCATCTTGGGCGGTCTCTCGCTGGAGCTCCCCGTCTGGCTCTGCCGTAGCACGTGCAGGGCCTCGGGCGCCGACACTGTCAGGGAGGGGGGGTCCTGGATGTCCACCGCCAACGCCGCCAACGTCTTCCAGATGGGTCCCGAGGCAGGAGGTTCTCGGGCACCAAGCTTCAAAGGCGCCGCCCTCGCCAAGGCGGCATCCGAAAACGAGTCCTCAGGCGCCGACGTCCGGTTGTGGACGAGAGGGGGGCTGACAAGACCCCACAAGGTACATCAAGGACAAACGTTCATTACAAAGAATAAAAAAAAAAATCATCTACGTATTTAAACACTTTAAAAACGTTAAAATCACTGAGGGCCTTTTAAAGCGTGGAATTTATTTTTGCTAAAAAATGTTACACAGAATAGGAACCACGCATGAGCCAATGAATATGCCTCTTTTTTTGGGTAAAAAAACAGCTGGTTGTTAAGCGATATAAAGGTGCTGTTAAGGTACGCTTCTAGCACAGTTAAAAAATTGTCAACAGTCACTTCTGCCTCATTCTGGAAAGGAATGATACCACTTTTATCTATACATGCCCTTATGGCCTCAAACAATTCACAGTGAGGAACCGAATAATAAGAAAGACGTTTACCGGTTCAAAACCAAACAAATTTTTATCCCCACAATTAATTAAAAAAAGGAGCTGCTAAAAATCTATCCTGCTGCCGCCGTGATCCCAACCAGTCTCGACGTTCGGGCAGAGCTCGTGATCTGTGTCTGGTACGCGCCACACGTGCGTCACGCTGCGTTGCACCGCTGTCACGCATCTTGGCATGACAGACATTCCTATAGTTATCGCTTGTCCGCTACAACCTTACACCGTGATTTCCAACGTTCACCGACTAGCCCAATTACAAGTTCTTCTGTAGTTCATTGGGAGAAACGCGGCCAGCCGCCGGCCGGTGGTATTACTTCCGCGGGCTGGTGCTAGGAAACCCCTGGTGCGAGTGGCAGTCCATTTTAGCGGAAGGCTATTTATTCTTGAGTTGATGTTGTCCACCTCGAGGATTTGCTTTGTGTTGTTATATTTAAGGAGTGCTTTCTGGTCGCGGAGTCTAATATCATACATCTCCTGACCCAACAGTATGCGATATAGGGAGCGTGGTCAGAGAGTGAGGTGCGTCGGAGACCTTGAGATGCTTCCTAGGGACATACAGCGACACGCTGCGGACGCGGAGCTCTCCACACGTCATAACAGGCAAGTGTCTTCTACGGGAGGCTTTCCAGTAAAAGAGATAGCTTCGTATTGCAACACTCCACGGCCTTTCTTGCGCATGCTATTCTGGCAGCATGATGTCAGCGTAACATGACATCAATTTCTTCGCCAAATTTTATCAGGGGAATATACGTCACTGTGTCAAGTCGTGTCATCACGTGATGGTGTATACCATAATCTCACGTGACGTGACATGACATCGCATGACGTCAGGTCAGGTGACGTAATTTTTTGCACTAAATAGAGTTGGTGAATCTCACAGTGCGACGCGACTCTAGGGAGCCATGTGACGTGAATACGTCTCGTGACACCATGGTGTAGAGTGACGTGACGTCACAACTTTCTAGCTATATTTTTAGGGCGCAAATATTGTCATGAATGACGGGGTGGCGACGCAAAGAATAACTGAAGAAACTGAAACTTTTAATGGGGCGAACGTATGACAACCCAAAAAGGAAAGAAAGGATAACAACACAGCGTCGCAGGCGTCGAAGCCGGCGTAGCAGCAGGATCGAGCGCAAGATCGAGAGTGATTCAGTACGGCACAGCGCGGCTTCTTTAGAGCCTTCCCTGGGGTTCTAGAATTCCAGGGAAGACACATTCTGCCTCGAACCTTCTCGAACTATATATTCTGAACATGAACAAGCTAGGCGGTTCACCAACCTTCTTGAATCTTCTACTCCCATAAAAAAAAAAGTAAGAACGACGCCCGGTTGTGGGATTCGAACCCCGGCCAATTGTATGAGAGTTAAACGCACTGCCTATTTGGACAACTGCCCACGTTACATTACTCCCCGTTAAGCTCATCACGCCTAAGCAACACAAAATAAAAAAGAAGACCGCTAACCTAAAGAATCCTCTGGAACACGAAAAGCCCACAGTCCTAGCGAGCGATGAACGGCTGAAGTGTAACGACGTGAACCGCCTCGGGTCGTGGTCGGCGTCGTTGTGATGTTCGCACTCCGTCCGGCACCACTTCCCAGTTGAGCTCCCAGATGCGAGGAAGTGCATACCTTGAACGGTCCCAAACACACTTTCGACAGTTTCTCGCTGAGCCCGTGTCGACAAATTAGGTGTTCACACCACCCTTCCTTCGGGATGGAAGGGTACGTCCCGACGACAAAGGTTGTAGCTGCCAGCGTCGACACGTTCTCGGGTTTTAATCCGGAGTCTGGCGAGCAGGTGGACTTCTGCCTGTTGGACAACCACCTGGGCATTGATGCCTCTGTCGACAGGTAGTCCGTGGGGCAATATCGCGTGCAGCATCCTCGTTACTTTGCGACCGTAAACCAGCCGAAATGGTGTCACCCATGTTGTAGTCAAACATAACGTAGGAAAGCACCTTGTCCAGGACTTCTGCCCTACATCGAAGTACATAGAAACCATGTTGGCGATAGTCTTGTTCAACCACTTCATCAGTTCTGTTCTTGTGAACACAAGAACAACACCACCAAAGCTAACTCTGGCCATCTAGGCATTCACTGCCGTGAATGTGGATGCGACGTTCACCTGCCATCCTGCACAATTTTAGGCAGGAATAGTAACCAATTAACTAGAGAAAGTATCGAAGCTGAACATATCACCAGGAATTATGAAAACTGTATTACTACACCATCTTTACACCTGATAGAAAAAGATAAAAAGAATTTAGGCGTCCAGGAGATCGGTGCGCGTGATTCGGGAAATTCGGTAGTGAAAGAGGTAGAAGAAGACAAAGTATATATAAAAACGAGTTGTTAGTCAGCGCGGTTTGTTTGAATTTTGCTTTATTTTTCGTGTGTAAGGAGTGAGTGTTATTTGCTATAGTGCGCTATAGTGTGTGTAAATATCGGCGGTGAAGGCAGTGAAGGCGCCAAGGAGTCTGGTCACGTGAGGTTACGTCTCTAAATGTTCGGAATTCGTTGAACTAAAAAGATGGGATTCACTCTCCCGCGTATTATGCAACCTCTCTCGCTCGTGTCGTCCCGCCTCTCCACCTCTCACTTTCCAAGTTCTCTTTGTGAAAAGCTAAGAAAAATAAATAATCGTGCCAATCGCGTAGAGGTTACACGGTTTACGTACACTATATATCAGGATTGGGTCGTGCAATATAACAAATATTGTCACGGGTGGTGACCAATAAATAAGAAATACACAGGAAGAAATAAACGTTTAATGTTGCGAACTTGTGCCAAAAAAATAAAAGGTACAAAAGATAATAACAGAGCGTCGCGGGCGTCGAAGTCGGCGTGACAGCAGAGTCGAACGCTGGGATGAGACTGGCCACGCTCGCCTTGCGGAATCCCTTATGTACCCTCGTGGGTTTCTGGATCGTTCGGCGCAGAAGGTTCGGCGCGTAGAACATTCTAACCTCGAGTCAGCTAGACGGTTCTCGAATTCACTAGAACATCAAATTACACGGTCAACAAAAATGTGTAGTTCCGGCCAGGAATCAAACCCTGGCCTTCTGCGTGGGAGTCACGCGCGATAAACGTCAGGCCACGCGGGCTGCCTACTTGGCCAGCTGCGCGCGCGGCATTACTTCCCCCTTTAAAAAGTGCATCGTCCCGATGGAACCCAAAAACAAAACGAAGCAAATAAAACAGAACGGTAAACTAAAGGATCATTTGGAACACATAAGGTCCACAGTCCTATTGAGCGTAATACGGCTTCAGTCGCACGACGTGGACGACCTCAGGTCGTAGTGGGCGGCGTGACGATGTTCGTGTTCCGTCGGGCATCACCTCGAAGTTCAGCTCGCCGAGGCGGCGAGGTACCTTGTATGGTCCAAAGTACCGTTTCAACAGTTTCTCACTGAGGCCGCGGCGACGGATGGGCGTCCACACCCACACCCTGTCTCCGGGCTGGAAATGAACGTCCCTGCGACGAAGGTTGTAGCGGCCCGCGTCGACGCGTTGCTGATCTTGAATCATGAGTCGGGCGAGCTGGCGGACTTCTTCGGCGCGTTGAGCAACCGCCTGGGCGTCGTCGCTCTCATTGTCAGATGGCTCATGGGGCAGCATTGCGTCCAGCATGGTCGTTACCTTCCGACCATGTACCAGCTGGAAAGGTGTGAATCCAGAGGTCTCTTGAACCGCCGTATTGTAGGCGAACGTGACGTAGGGCAACACCTCGTCCCACGTCTTGTGTTCAACGTCGACGTACATAGAGATCATGTCGGCGATTGTCTTGTTGAGTCGCTCCGTCAGCCCATTGGTTTGCGGGTGGTATGCGGCGATACGACGGTAACTGGTGTGACTGAGCCGGAGAATTTCTTGGGTCAGCTGTGCCATGAACGACGATCCGCGATCTGTAATCAGAACTTCGGAAGCGCCGTGCCGGAGGACAATGGAATCGAGGAAAAACTTGGCGACTTCAACCGCAGTCCCCGAAGGAAGGGCTTTCGTTTCTGCGTACCGCGTGAGATAATCTGTGGCGACGATTATCCAACGGTTTCCCAGGGTCGACGGCGGAAAAGGACCAAGTAGATCCATTCCGATCTGCTGGAACGGTGTAGTTGGCGGAGGAATTGGCTGCAGGAGACCTGCCGGCTTCGTCGGCGGTTTCTTGCGTCGCTGACACTCGTGGCAGGATCGGGTGTAGTGGTGGACGGTTTTGGGGACCTTGGGCCAGTAATACTTTTCACGAATACGGGCCAATGTCCTGCTGTATCCAAGGTGTCCGGACGTCGGGTCGTCGTGACATGCTTGAAAGATCTCCTCTCGAAGGTCGGTCGGGATTACCAGCAGCCACGGGGAGTTGTTGTCC
The DNA here is from genome assembly GCF_016920785.2 of Ixodes scapularis. Taxonomy (NCBI): domain Eukaryota; kingdom Metazoa; phylum Arthropoda; class Arachnida; order Ixodida; family Ixodidae; genus Ixodes; species Ixodes scapularis. The sequence continues at coordinate 88,834,313 of NW_024609837.1, read as the reverse complement.
CCGAAGTTCTCTTTGTAGAGTACACCTTGTCGAATGGCGAAGGCTGGCAGGGCTCATGAGAAAACACGGGGCACGGTACTCACGCGCCCTTCCAGGTGCTCCATTAAGGCGTGCAGCTCCGGATCGTCTCGTTGACGTCGTGCCATGTCATCGGTGTTCACTGCCCCTAGGAAGCACTCGTCGTCATCGTCGTCGCTGCTGCCGGGAGGTGTTTCAACAGGGGCCCTGGACAGGCAGTCACCGTCGCTGTGCTTGCGTCCCGACTTGTAAACCACAGTCATGTTGAACTCTTGTAGCCGGAGGCTCCATCGAGCGAGGCGTCCTGACGGGTCCTTGAGGTTCGCAACCCAGCAGAGCGAGTGGTGGTCCGTGACTACGCGGAACGGGCTTCCGTACAAGTACGGACGAAACTTCGTAATTGCCCAGACGACCGCAAGGCATTCTTTCTCAGTCGTGGAGTAATTTCTCTCTGCCTTGGACAGTGTCCGACTTGCGTAGGCGATGACTCGTTCGGTGCCTTCTTGTACTTGAACCAGTACCGCGCCAAGTCCTGCGTTACTTGCGACAGTGTGAATCTCGGTGTCCGCATCCTGATCGAAATGTCCAAGAACCGATGGCGTCTGGAGTCGTCGCTTCAACTCGTCGAATGCTTGCTGCTGTTCCTCGGCCCATTCGAACCTCTCGGCGTCCTTCGTGAGGTTTGTGAGTGGTGCGGAAATCCTTGCGAAATCCCGAACAAAGCGACGATAGTAGGCACAAAGTCCAAGGAATCTTCACATGGCCTTCTTGTCTGTCGGCGCTGGAAATGACGCGACGGCGCGAGTCTTCTCTGGGTCGGGGCGAACGCCTTCGTTACTAACCACGTGACCTAGAAACTTCAGTTCGTCATAGGCGAACCGACACTTTGACGGCTTGAGGGTGAGTCCGGCGGTCCGTATGGCTTGAAGAACAGCACGAAGTCGTCGCAAGTGCACGTCGAAGTCGCTGGAAAACACTACGACGTCATCGAGGTAGACGAGACAGCTCTGCCACTTCAGTCCTGCCAGTGCGGTGTCCATGACACGCTGGAAAGTTGCTGGCGCCGTGCATAGTCCGAAGGGCATCACCTTGAACTCGTACAGCCCATCCGGCGTGACGAAAGCTGTCTTCTCTCGGTCCCGTTCGTCGACTTCGATCTGCCAGTAGCCGCTCTTCAGGTCCATCGACGAGAAGTATCGAGAGTGGCGCAGCCGGTCTAACGTGTCGTCGATGCGGGGAAGTGGGTAGACGTCTTTCTTCGTCACCGCGTTCAGCTGCCGGTAGTCCACGCAGAACCTAAGCTTTCCGTCCTTCTTCTTAACCGGTACGACTGGAGAAGCCCAAGGACTGCTTGACGGCTGGATTATGTCGTCGTTCAGCATCTCTTGGACTTGCTCCTGGATCACCTCCCTTTCTTTGACGGAGACTCTGTACGGCAATCGATGCACAGGGCGCGCGTCGCCCTCGGTAACGATTCGGTGCATCGTAACGGCAGTTTGGCGCACCCTCGACGACGTCGCAAAGCAGTCGCGGTACTCGGTGAGGAGGTTAATCAGCTGCCGTCGTTTTGGGCCCGGAAGCTTAGGGTCAATGTCAAGCTGCGCTGGCGACTTACTGCCTTGCTGAGGTGGTGATGATTCTTCAGCAATCGCGGCGATTTCGGCGGAGTTCCGAAGTTTCTCGACGTGGCCCACAGCGGCACCTTTTGTGAAGTTTTGCGTTTCATTTCGGAAGTTCGTCACGAGGACCACAGTCCGCCCATCCTGAAGTTCAGCTACTCCTCTTGCGACGCCTATTCCTCTTCCCAGGAGCAATTGAAGGTTGCCTTCCAGGACAACGTCGCCGCAGGTAGCTGTATCGGCCACGACGGGTACGACAACACTTAATCGCGGTGGCAGGTTCACGTGGTCGGCAGCGACTCGGATGGCGGCTGACGCTGTTTGGGGTTTCTCTGAAGGTGGCACAGGGGTTCGCAGCGTCAATCTGTTTTCACGAAGGTCGATGACGGCGCCGTATTCAGACAGAAAGTCCATGCCGAGAATGACGTCCCTGGCACAGTCTTGTAGAATGACAAATCTCACAGGGCAATTCTCCCCATGGATCTCGACGCGAGCGGTGCATCTTCCGACTGGTGTAATGAGATGTCCTCCGGCGGTTCGTATTTGGGGTCCTTCCCACGGCGTCATGACTTTTCGAAGGCGGCGGGAGAGCCTCCCACTCAAGACCGAGTAGTCTGCTCCGGTGTCCACGAGTGCCGATGCGTCGTGGCCGTCGATGACGACGTTTAGGTTGTTGGACACCGTTGCAGGAGCGTCGTAGCGATGCGTGGCGTCGGAAGAGTGGGAGCGCTCCGGCGTTCTTGGAGGCTCTTTACTCGGGTCGTCTTCGGCAACGGCACCTCCAGGCGTTGCCGAACTTAGTTTTCCCGACGAGATAGGGGGGACAGGCTGTCACGGCGCGACCGACGGAAAGGCGACGCGGAACGTCGGGGGAATGGAGAACGGGAACCTCGTGGTGCGGTGGGCGCTGGTGACGGAGGGCGACGGAGGTATTCCTTGATGTCCCTTGGTCGTTCTCCAAAACGAGGTCGACGGTCGTTTGGAGCGAATCCTCGCAGGCCGAGCTGGCGGTAAGGGAACCTCCGGTAAACGTGGTCAGCCTCCCCGCAGTGGAAGCACACCGGGCGTCCGTCATCCGTGCGCCACATGTCGGTCTTTCGGGGTACGCGGGGCTCCGTGCAGGCGTACTGGGCTTGATCGTCGTGGCGTCGGTTGTGCTGCGGCGCAGGAGAGGGACGTCGGGGCGGCGCGACATAGGCGCGAGTAGGAGGCGGTGGCCGTCGCGCCACTGCGGCGTAAGTTAGCGTGGGTTCTTCGGGGACTGCCCCGCTGATGGGAGCCTCTGGTTGGATGGCTCTCTGTACTTCTTCCCGCACGACCTCGGCGATGGAGGTCGAGGCAGGGCGATCAGTGTCGGGTAGAATTTTCCGGAGCTCTTCCCGGACGATGTCCCGGACAATTTCACGAAGGTTGTCAGCGCGGATGCGGCTCTCGTCGATTCGGGAAGATGCCAGCGTCGAAGCAGCAGGCGTGTCGGGTAGTCGGTTGTTGTGGCTGGCTCGGGCTTGCAGGGCACGCTCGATGTTCGTTGCCTCGGCGACAAAATCTTCGACAGTTGTCGGAGGGCTGCGGACAAGGCCACCAAAGATGTTTTCTCTCACGCCCCGCATGAGGAATCGTAGCTTCTCCTCTTCTGTAGCCCGAGGGTCGGCGCGGGCGCTCAGGCGCAGGACGTCCTCTACGAAGCCGGTGACACTCTCGTTGGGGCCCTGGGTTCTGGTTCGCAGTAGGTCCTCGGCTCTCTCTCGGCGGTGGTGGTTGATGAAGGTAGCCTTGAGATCGATCTTGGAAATGTCCCACGACGTCAGGGAGGGCTCATGATTCTCGTGCCAGTGCTTCGCTGTCCCCTCGAGCGAAAAATAGACATTGTGCAGGCGCTGCTCGTCGGTCCAGCAATTGTGGCGGGCGACGCGTTCATACTGGTCAATCCAGTCTTCGACGTCTTCGTACTGCTCGCCGTGGAATGGAGCCGGTGTCCGAGAAGCGACGGGTAGGTAGACGACGCCAGGAGCGGCGGGGGTCTGCGACTGGTTGCCCATCGTCGGCTGCCTGGTCCTGGGTGGTAAAAGTCTGTATTCCAGGTGTAGCCCTTGGGTGCGGCGACTTGATCGAGTCTCGATCTGGTCTTCGTTGGGTCCTCGGGAGCTTGGGTTCGGACTTGTACTGCGGGAACTCGGAGGGCTGCGCTGCACGGACATGCGGTACCCCGCAACTCCACCAAAATGTCACGGGTGGTGACCAATAAATAAGAAATAAACAGGAAGAAATAAACGTTTATTGTGGCGAGCTTGTGCCAAAAAAATAAAAGGGTACAAAAGATAATAACAGAGCGTCGCGGGCGTCGAAGTCGGCGTGACAGCAGAGTCGAACGCTGGGACGAGACTGGCCACGCTCGCCTTGCGGAATCCTTATGTACCCTCGTGGGTTTCTGGATCGTTCGGCGTAGAAGGTTCGGAGCGTAGAACATTCTAACCTCGAGTCAGCTAGACGGTTCTCGAATTCACTAGAACATCAAATTACACTGTCAACAAAAATGTGTAGTCGCGGCCAGGGTTCGAACCCTGGCCTTCTGCGTAGGAGGCAAGCGCGATAACCGTTAGGCCACGCGCGCTTTTTTTTATATTGCCGAGTTTTGACAGGTTAAAAACGCAAAAACAAATCGAAACACACAGACGAGGTGAGACAATGCTAAAATGCAAGCCTGCTTTTGGCCAGCACGATGAAGTTAAAATTTGCTCATTGTTATCAACCTTTCAATACACGCAAGCCACTCAGGCACGCTCTGCTGGGCCTTTTAGGTTTCAACGAATGAGATAACGCTTTCCCGGAAATAATCCCGAGCCTCACGCGCATCTTGTTCAGCATGTCGCACAGCCATCCGACACCTCCAGATGCTGTGCAGGCCCAGTAGCATAATGCAATCTACCGGGACGTCTCCATCGGTCTCTACGGGCAGGTACCTGATCCCATGCTCTTCTAGCGGGAAGTCTTTCTTCAAGGTGCGCTGGAGGACATCCCACAGAAAGACGCCATCCCAGCACTCCAGGAAGACATGTTCGATCGTCTACGGTTTCTGACAAAGGAAACAGTGTACACCCCAGGGAAAAAACAGTCCCTTCTCCTCCATCCATGTTTTGACCGGTAGGGTACCGGTGTGTGGTTTAAAGAAAAAGGTCTTCACACCGGGTGACACTAACATTCTCTTCACGCGTTTTAAGATGTCCTGTCCGGGGCCTGCACAGAACACAGCTCTATACAAAGGAACAGGAAACACAGTATCACAAACATCCTTATACAATCGCTTGCGGGTTACTGTACTCAAATATTCAATTGAAAAACGAGTTAACAAAAACCGGCATGATGCAACCACTTCCTTGAGGTAGCCATGAATACCACCTGACATATAAGTTGAAGAAACTACCAACTCGGGCATAACCCGGCCCAATCTCACTTGGCGCACCGTGCGCAAAAAGGGATCGCTAACGACGCGAAAAAACAAAAAACGGTTGACTACTTGGCGCAAAAACAGATGTGACAGACCTAGTCCACCTTCGCGGACTCGCCGAAAAAGGTTCATTCTGCTCGTACGCTCCCAAGAAGGGCCCCAAATAAACACTGCTAATACTCGATGTAGCTTCTGCACATTTGCTCGAGAACAGTGCAAGACTTGAAGCACGTACCACAACTTGCTCACAAGAAACAAATGGCAAACGGTGGTACGTGCGAAAATTGAAAAACCGCTACCCCTCCATTCCTCTGCTTTATCTCTAATCTCCACCGCTTCATTACGCCAATAATGCTCGCTATCCCGATAATGCTCAAGGGGCACGCCCAAATACTTTGTTGGTGTAGTTTCCCACTTACTTAATGTTAGCAAACACTCTTGGAGTCAAATCCCAGTCACCATGCCAGAAACCCAGGCACTTATCCCAGTTCACAGCACTTCCGCTAACGCAGCCAAACCGTTTGACTATGTTTACGACTTGGACTATGCTCTGGTGATCCGTACAGAACACAGCAATATTGTCAGCCTAAGCTAAGACACGTATCTCAGTTGAAAAAAAAATAAACCCTCGAAGACTGTAGTTTTTGGTGATACTTAAAAATAGTGATTCAATGTAGATGCAAAAAAGCAGCGGTGACAAAGGGCACCCCTGGCGAACGGAACGTTGCACATGGATACGCCTTCCAACGGAATGATTTACTATAAGGCTCGTCGTACATCCGCTATAGGCCATACGTACCCCTTCCCGAATAACTGAGCAAACATTAACATGGTCTAAAACTGGTAGCAAAACGTCATGTGGTACACGATCGAACGCCTTCTCTAGGTCCAGTTGTAGCATTGCAACGCCACTGTGCATGACGTCACAACACTCCAACACACTCCGCGCCGTATGGATATTTGTAAATATCGTTCTCACTTTTATCCCGCATGTTTGGTGAGGGCCAACTATATCTGTTTTTACTATTTGTAGCCTTTTGGCCAATATCTTCATCAGTATTTTGTAATCCACATTTGTTAAACTTATGGGACGATAAGATGTAACACGCCGAAGTTTTACGGTGTCCTCTGTTTTCGGGATGAAAATAGTGTGAGACAACAAAAAAGAGGGAGGGAGAACACCAAGGTCGAAAGCCTCATTAAAAACATTAGCTAAAACTACTGAAAATTCATGCTTCAAGGCTTTATATAATGCGGCGCTGAGCCCGTCGGGTCCAGGAGATTTTCCTGGGTTCAGAGCTTCGATAGCGGACACCACATCATCGACTGTGATCCGGGCTTCTAAAAACTCCTTTGTCTCATTATCTAATCGCGGCATGAAAGGTAAGAAATCATTTTTGAAACCATCGAGATCAACCGCAGTAGAAGCGAATAAGTTACTATAATAATCGAAAAAAGCACGTTCGATTTCCGCTTTCTCGCTTGTAATCGCCCCGTCACGTTCAATCTCGGTTATCACATTTCGCCGGGCGTAGCTTTTCTCGATGCTCAGCGCACGCTTAGTGGGAGCCTCCCCCAAAGTCAACCGTTCGGCTCGCGCTCTCACGAGTGCCCCGCGATAACGGTTTTTATCTAGAAGCTCTATTTTTTCCTTCTCTTCTTCTTTTCTTTAAAGAATGAATGTCATCTTTAAATGCTCCGAGATTTCTGCATTCCTCTTTGACTAACGTCTGCAAGTAAGAGCGCAATAACGTTTCGTTCTTTCTTTCTTCGTGTCTAATTATACCAGCTCTTTCTAACGCCCTCATTTTTAATTGCTGTTTAAAAATTTCCCAGTTAGTTCCACATTCAAATTTGTTTCCTGTACTTAACTGTTCTACAGCTTGCTTGACAAACTCCATGAAAGCGACATCCTCCAATAGCTTACTGTTGAATTTCCATAATTCCCATCTAAAGGTTTTCCTATTTTCAGTTTTACCACCGATACCAAACTTAACCAGACAATGGTCACTGAAGGAGACAGGACTCACAACATAATCGCGACATAACGGAATTAATTCCAGTGAGACGTAAACTCTGTCTAAGCGAGCGTGGCTAGTGCCTTGAAAGTGGGTGAACTGAACACCCCGACCGTTACTAACACATTCCCCAACGTCTTCTAGGTCGAAATCATATATTATGGCCATCAAAACCTCTGTGCTCGCGTCATTATGAGAAGAGGAGCTGGTTTTATCATGTGCTGAGCACACAGAATTAAAATCGCCAACCAAAATAACGAGTCGCTGGGTGTCAGAGTACTGCCGAATATTCTCAAAAAATACACGCCTCTCGTCAACTCTGGTAGGTGCGTATATGAAAATAACGCGCCATTCCAAACCGGATAAAGAAAAATCACAAACCACAAGCCTTCCCAACTCACACGTCGTTACAGTTTGAAAAACTGCTCATAAACACCGGCGAACGAAAAGAACACACCCCGCCGACGTCCTAACCGCGTGACTAACGCAAACGTCATAACGTCTTGTAAAAGGGCGCACCATGCGCTCCATACCGTCCTCACTCTCGACTTTTGTCTCCTGAACAGCGACTATGTCTAGGTCCTGCTCCGTTACAAGGCGATACAGCTGGCTTTGTCGCCTTCTGGCTGCGAGCCCTCGAACATTAAGGGTAGCGATTCGGAGCGACCTTTCTAAAGAAACCATAGTCTAGTGTGTAGGCACAGACGGAGCGCACGGCGCTTACCACTCTAGTTCCACGGCCGGCCCAGTGTGTTCCCATCCCGCCGGTGCTCAAGGAGCCTGCTTATCGCCGCGTGAAAGCGACGACGGCCGCGGCAAGCTGGCGACTCGCATCTTCTTCTCAGAAGAACCGCTCACTTTCCACTGCTTTTCCAGCTGACTTAGCCGTCGCTCCTGCGATGCCGCGAGAAGATCGTCACAGCGGCGCTTTGACGTCGCCTCCTCGACTTCCATGCCAGAGGAGCTGCTGTTGTCTCTCTCCAGCGGCGTTCATGCCCTTGGCGACTGTCTCCGGCGACGTCGGTTGTTGAGTCCCAGTGTCTGGAGTCGACGTTCCCTCCTCTGGCTTCCCACCAGTCGTCTCGGCGGCCGGCTCGGGTTGAGTCACATCAGGCGCCGCCGCGCGTTTCGCCTCGTCCTCGTCCATAAGGAGCTCGTTCTGGTCCCAGTCCATACCACGCCCGACTGCGCCCGCGTACGAGCGGGTGCAGTCTGCCTGTACGTGTCCGTACGCGCGGCACTCGGCACACCTGGGTACATGGCAGTCGATATGCCCCTTGGTACGGCACCGTAGACAAATCGGAGCCCTTCCTGGGACCACCACCAACACCGTGCCACTGCCGAGGCGCAGCTGGTGCAGCAGCCGGTCGAGTGTGACGCCTTCACGAAGCACCAAGCGGACGAGCCGAGTGGTAGACTCGACGCCTTCGAAGTCGGGCACCCTCCACTTTTCCCGCGCCACCTCCTTTATCTCGCCGTACTCTCCGAAGACTCGTCGTATTGTGTCGTTGGACACGTCATATGCAACCCAGTGCAATTTCAGACGAACTTCTTGCCTTGTAGGGTCCACAACAAGGCACGTCTTTTCCTTGACAAGGAGCTGCCCAGCGTCGAGCAGCGTATTCTTCGCCTTGTCCGAGCGCATATCCAGGAGCCAGACATGAGACATCTGATATGCCCCGATTCCGGCGACCTCCCGGATCACACCGACGTCTTTCAACGGCTTCCGGGAATCTTCAATCCTGTATGGTCGTCCGGCGATGTCGCAGTGTAGTATAACTGCACGCTTCATCGCCTCACCGGTCGGCAGCGGGGGCAGAACAATCCTATATTCCTTCGGTGCGGTAGTTGCCGAGTCACCTCGGCCTGGAACGGCCGCTATCGCTGCTCGCACGGAGCCCATTCTGCGTCCGCACCTATCGGCAGCCAGAAACAGAATGAGGCCACGGGCGCGATGCCTACTTGGCCAGCTGCGCGTGCGGCAATATTCAGTGGACATCGGCAGTGTCAAAATGGTTCCGGCTTTCTTTCAATATCATTTTTGAATCGGCCAGAAATGCCTAATATTGCGCAGTTATTGCCGATGCAGAAAGGATATTCAGGGAAAAACGCTGTTCGTATACCATATATATCATGGCTGCGTCGCCGCAATATAGCACATATTCCGTCGACATCGGCAGAATCAAAATGGTAAAGGTTCAATTTTTTTCTGATACAACGGAGATATCGTCAGTACTCGCACGACGTTCTCCAACCGAGGCGAATAGCGCCACAATATCGTGTGCTGCCTGGAATGATGCGGTGCTTTGCCACCGTAGTTTGCAGCGCCCTCGACGATGTGGTGAAACACTCACTAATATTGCTGACAAGTTCAACTAACCGTCGTCGTTCTGTCGTGGGCAGCACGGGGCTGATGTCGAGCTGCGAAGGTGGTGTGCCCTTGTGCTGTGGCTTCAAAGTTCCCTCGGAGATTGAGGTGACCTCGGCTGGCGCTTGAATCTCTTCGACGTGGCCCAGTGGCCCATGGTGATACCTTTTGTTAGGTGCTGCAAATTTTCTCGAAACTTGACCATGAGAACAGTTGTACGTCCTTCTTGAAGATCCGTTGTGTCTAGGGACACACCAATCCGTCTTTCAAATAGCAGTTGAACGCTTATTTTAGGAAGAGCTTTGCCGCTGGTGTCTGGGTTGGTCTCGATGTGTACAAGTACACTCATGCTCGGCGGCAGTTTCACAAAATCAGCGAGTACTCGGATTGCGGTTGACGTCGCTTTGGGTTCCTCCGGCATTAGAACAGGTTTCTTTACGTTACTTGGTTCTCTCCAAGGTGGATGACTGAACCATACTCGCACAAGAAGTCCATTCCGGGGATAAGGTCCCTTGCACACTTCTGTAGAACGACTAACTTCACCGGACAAGTTACACCGTAAATGTTCAACGTGGGCCGTACACCTTCAGACTGGTGTTATGAGATATCCCACGGTGAATCGAAATTGAAGGCCGTTTCATGCCGTCGTCACTTTCCGCAGGCGGCGAGACAGCTTCCCACTCAAGACGGACTTGTGTGCTAAACCGTCCACGAGTGCCGACTTGTCGTGGCCTTCAATAACAACGATGAAGTTGTTTGACACAGTTACAGAAACGACGTTTCCAAGCGTGCCGATACTAGAGTGCAAGTTCTGCGGCGTTCTTGGAATCTTTTTACTTCGTGCATATTCGGTACCTCCACCCCCAGGAATGGCCGTGCTTAGTTGTGTCGGCGAGGCATGGAGGACAAACTTTCTCGGCGGGACCAACGAAGAAGCGATGCCGGACGCCAAGGGGATTGTGAGCGGGATCCTCGGGAAGAACCCTGCACTGAAAATAGCCGACGTCGCCGGTACGCCTCGATCTCCCTTGGTTGTTCTTGAAACCGGGTCAACGGTTGTTCGGAACAAATTCTAGCAGGCCGAGCTAGCGGTAGCAGCACCTCCGGTAAACGTGGTCAGACTCCCCACAGTGGAAGCGCACCGATCGTCCGTCAGCCGTGCGGCGCACGTCGGTCTTTTGAGATCCACGCTGCTCGTGACGAGGGGAGTACTGCGGCAAAAAACCTCTCGTCGGGATGTTGCTGAGTACTGCCGGGTGACAGGAGGCTGCGGACCACGAGCGACAGCGACGTAGCTCAAAGCTGGCAGTTACGGTTCGGCGTCGGCGAGAACGTTTGGACGAAGCGCTTGACGGACCTCCTCCCAGACCAGCTTCTTCAGTTCTTCACGGACGACGTCCCGGATGATTTCAGAGATCCCCGGTATACTAGAGCTGATGGCGCAGCTGGACGACGTGGGGGCAGCAACCCCAGGAAGTCAATGGTAATGGGCGGCTCGTCCTTGCAGGGCTCTATCATGTTGGTCGCCTCATTCACAAAGCTTCCAGCGGTGCTGGGTGGACATTCCACAAGGCCCCCGAAGACGTTCTCTTTGACACCGCGCATTAGGATTCGCAGCGTCTTTGCTTCGGGGGCTTGAAGATCGGCGCGGTTGCTGGGTCAAAGAACGTCCTCGACAAAGCTGACGGCATTTTGATTTGCACTGTAAACCCTGGCTTCAAATTGCTCTTTAGCAGGCTGCCGTCGCTCGTTGCTTGTGAAGGAGCATCGGAGCTCTTCCTTGAGGTGTTTCCACAAACTGATCAAGGCTTCGTGGTTCCCGTACAAGTGACGAGCCGTTCCTCCCTAATGAAAAATACACCAGGCAATCCTGGTGTGACAACAGAGAATCTTGGTGTGACACCAGAATATCTGGTGTGCCCACCAGCGATGCTGATGTATCGAGCACAGCGACCTGGTGTGCCCACCAGAAATGCTGTTGTACCCGCACATCAGCCTGGTGGGTGCACCAAGAGAGTCTGGTGTCACCCCACAAGGACTCATGAGCCGACCAGGCAGCCTGGTGTGCACACCACGCAGTTTGATGTGACACCAGAGTTGTGTTTTTGTTGACTTTTCCCCCCGGTCCGCGCGCGTGTTTTCTATTAGTTTGTGTGCCGCTCTGTCCCCCGACGGGGTGCCTTGTTTCCTCCCGTCTTGGTGGTCGCCGGAGACCCCGCGGCGGGCTCCTTTGTGCTCAAGAAGTGTCCCCCTCGTCCTGAGCACTTTCCCGGGTAGCCTTGAGCAGCTTGGGGCGCTCGCCGGCTCGCCTCTTCGAGGGTTTCTCTTTCCCTTTCCGCCGGTATTCTTGTTTAAGTTTGAGAAAGTAAAGGAGTTTTCTTTGTGAGTCGAAGCCGAAAAGATGTGTTGGTGCGCCTTCCTTACTTCCGACGAGCTTGGTTTGGTAGCAAAGCAACAAAGGAAGCTAGTAATTATTACAGCTTTTGGGGCCGAAACGCCTACTGAGAGCGAGGAGGGCGTCGACCGCCTGAAGCGAAAGAGGATTACCCTGCGAGCCGCCACAACAAAGATCATCAACGAGATTGGCGTTTGCTGGCCACGGCTCCAACCGACATGGGTGAGCTCGAAGAAACATTTGATATTCTTCTACTTAAGGAGGCTTCCCTGAAAGAGCTAGACAAGGAAATCGAGCTATCTGCCGAATTTGATGTCTTAGAAGAGGACATTTCTGGTGCGGAGGGGTACGCGGAACGGATCAACGTAACTAAGACACGAGTCAATCGCAAGCTGAGAGGCCAAGAATTTCGGAACGACAGGGCGTTCGGTTCTTCGACGCAGGGCAGTGGCTCCGGACAAACTCCAGTTGATCACGGCCAACTCCCTACATCAGTAAAGCTTCTGAATCTTTACTGTTGTGCTTTTTGCTTTTTTGAATAAAGTAATTATGGCAGCAGTGTTGTTGTCAAACTTATCATCGTACCTTTTTTTGTGAGTAAAGCAACACCCAGTCAACAGGTGGTCTGGTATCACATTACAACAAAACCTGATGTCCCGCCAGAACACCAGATTTCTGGTGTAACATCAGAACACCAGATTTCTGGTGTCTAAAAACACATCAGATTTCTGGTGTCACATCAGAACACCAGATTTCTGGTGTCACACCAAAAAATGTCCCAAATCACATCTGTGAAAAAGTCTGGTGTAACATCAAGTCACACCAGCCCTCGAGCTGGTGTATTTTTGTAGACGTTTTCAAGGCTGTTCAGGCGTCCATCAATTGTGTCGGAAAACTCGCTTGAACTGATTGATCCAGTCCTGGGTGTCTTCGTAGAAGTCACCCAGGAAGGAAGCAGACGTCCGGGGTGGGACGGACATAACGACGACGGAGGGTGCCGTCGAAGCCGGCGACGTCCTCGTCTTGTCCTTCATGGGCTTTTCCGGCAGAAGTCTAAATTCTGGGGGTTGGTTATTGGTGCGGCGGCTTCCTCCGATTTCGGTAGTCTCCACGGAGGGTTTGTTTGAGCCTGGGACCGCGCTAGCTCTGCAAGGCCTCGGAGTGGTGCACTTCATGGGCTGCGTTACCCTGTCCCTCTACCAAGGTGTCACGAATGACGAGGTTACGACAGAAAGAATAACTGAGGAAATTGAAACGTTAACTGTGGTGAACATGTGCCAAACCAAAAATTGAGCAGAAGATAACACAGCGTCGAAGACGTCGAAGTCGGCGTAGCGGCAGGTTCGAGCGCAAGAGCGAGAATGTGCCTGTACGGCGCGGTGCTGCTTCTTTTGAGTCTTCATGGCAGCCTAGGGCCATTCTGCCTTGATCCTTCTCGTACTACACGTTCTGGACATTAGAAGCTAGAGGACTCACCAACCTTCTCGAATCTTCGACTTACATTCAGAAAAAAAAACACAGCAATCGGTGGCTGGATTCGAAGTCCGGCCATCTGTGTGGGAGGGAAGTGTGCTGCCTACGTGGCTAGCTGCGCAAGCAGCAAGATATATCCACTAAATGTGTATGTATAGTTCCGTATTTTTGGTATTCAGCTCCGAGAAAGAAACAGCCGATCCGCGGTTCTATGAAACATGGAGGAAGCCGAAAAACTCAAAATTTAAGCTGTCCTTGGTGAGAAAAGCACAAACTTCATCGGAAGAATCTTTAATCACAGCTTTATTTTACCTTTACTACGAACAACCCCCCCCCCCCACCCCCCACCCCCTCTTTCCCTAAAATGTTCTCCACAGTCGGTAGCTGGTTGAGAGTTCAAGGGTCCGATTTTGGTCACTGCGAGAGCGATATCTGATTTGCCTCTAGCGGGGCAGTCGAAGATAAGAGTTCGTAGACGGTTCGTCTGCCAACGCGAGCAAAGAGTGCGGTTTGTATGCTACGAAGCGCCATCCGGAGACGGAAATCAAATGAAAAAACACCGCATGTCGTCTCCTAATGGACTGAGAAAAATTTGACCGTCTGCTACAAACCGAGCGCCTCGGGAAAGGGAGGTCGGACTCGGGCGGAAATTGGGATCCTCCGCTATTTGACGCGGAAATCCGTTGACAACCCGCACTTCTTGCGCAAACCTCAAGTTGCTCTGCTGCCGCACACAATCTGACATTGACAGGTAGATGAAAAATTACTGAGGACAAGCACATGAGAGGCCGCGATATCTTTCTCGTTATTTGGGAGTCGTTGAGACGGTCCGGTCAAATTTGTGCCTGATTTCGATCTTTCTGAATTTGTCAAAATGGTGTCGACTCCCAAGCTGTGACGCCACATCCAATTAAAGGCCAAGAACGCTCTTGCTCTCAAGCTGACCAAAATCGGACCCCTGTTGAAGCCCCTCTCACCCCTTTTGACTTTAGCAGAGTGAACGCTGGAGAGAAGACGGCCCTCTCTCCGGCGTTCGCTCTGCCAAAGAGGAAAGGGTGAAAGTAGCTTCCCCTGAACTCTTAACATACCACAGAGTATAGCTTACGTTTTTATGTAACTCCTACGATTTAGCTTCTTTCTCTTTTCTTATTGGTACCGTGACGATTTGCGACTATTTGAGTCAAGCGTCTGCGTCCTGGAGGCTGAAAAGTCCTTCACCTATGTGGTGATAGCTTCAACATCAGGCGATACACACCAATTTGTGCCCAAAAATCATAGGAAAGGCACAAATGCGACGAGCCCCATGACGATGCACTTCATCATGGGGCTGAATTGGCTCCATCGAACCCATAGCGCTCACAGAGCAGAAGCGCTATGAGGAGGCACTTTGGCGTCTCTCGATCGGCTGCGTGGGTTTGCGTTGGTTGCGGTCGGACCTAAAGGAAAACGGAGTGTATGAATGGCTGTTGAATTGCTACGCTCACAAGAATTGCCAGTAACTCCCGTCATTTCTTCAGACGAAGCGGGGGACTCGAAGTCTTTTTCTGCTTGGCCTACTCTTCTCGTCACCAAGTCTCCAGGATGGCGCTCAAGTTTTGCCGTGCTGTCAGAGACGGGCTTTTGGAGCCAAGGTTTGTACATGCCTATTTTTATTTTTGCCGATTTATTTAACATTCCTATCGAAACAATCTAAGCCATATTGAAACGAAATTCTGGCGCCTATTTGATTGTCCAAACATTGCTATGTACTGCCAACACCACAAAGACAGCATTTTTTGGGTGTTCGAAAAGATGCGAAAACTCTATTTAAAATTGAATCAACCTATTACCCGATTGCTCCTGGTGTATGTTTTCAAAGCTACTTTGAATGTCGCGACGCCCACTTCCTATAAAAGCAGCGCCGCCCCGCGGAACTACGGCAGCCAACTGCGTGTGCGTGCTCCCTGTACAAATTGGCCGAACCAAATTTCCCTTCTCTGCCACACCTATAGACAATTGCAAGCATGGCGCCACAAGTGGTGCCCCATGCGTACAAGCGCGTGCAACGCGCGGGTGAACGTAGCTTTGGCAAGCTCGTAATCGCACGGGCGTGCCTGCTCGAGCAGAGACATGGCGGCGGCCAGTCGCCCAGCTTGCAATCGTCTATAGACAGCTCAAATTTAGGCTAGTTGGTGAAGCATGTTTACGGGTAAAACAGCGCGAGCAGGGACACAGGACAGAGAAGATGTAAACAGACAGAGCGCTGACTGTCAACTGTTTATTTTTAAAGAAACGCCCAACGGCGTCGTCACACCAAAACAAAAATTACATCATGACCCATGACCGTCACATCAACTGTTTATTTTAGAGCGCAGCTCTTAGGGGCCCGTTCCCGGCTTGAGCGGCGTCGGCGTCGCCGTCGGCGTCGGCGTAACCAAGGTCACCCCAAGGTCACGCGACCCCCAAGGTCATCCCAAGGTCACACGACTCCCAAGGTCACCCCAAGGTCACGTGAACCCAAGGTCACCCCAAGGTCACGTGACCCCCAGAGGTCACGTGACCCCTCCCCCAGGGCCACCTGACCCCCAAGGTCACGTGACACCCAAAGTCACGTGACCCCCCCGAGGTCACGTGACCCCCCCCCGAAGTCACGTGACCACCCCCAGGGTCACGTGACCCCCCGCCGAAGTCACGTGACCTCCCCGATGACGTCATCGTCACTGATGACGTCACCGGCATCCGCATCGTCATCGTCATCATCACTGATGACGTCGTCAGTGAAGTCACTGATAACCTCACCGGCATCCGCATCGTCATCGTCATCATCACTGATAACGTCACCGGCATCCGCATCGTCATCGTCATCATCACGGATGACGTCATCAGTGACGTCACTGATGACGTCACTGACATCCGCATCGCCATCGTCATCATCGCTGATGACGTCATCGGAGTTCGCATCGTCATCGTCACTGATGACATCATCGGCATCGTCACGTGACCCCCAAGGTCGCTTCACCCCCCCCCCCAGTACCACTCCTTCCTCCTCCTCAAGAGCTGCGCTCTAATTCGGTGTTACAGGGAGTTGTAAACTGCTTTCACTTTTTAAAAACACGCCCAACGGCGAAACCAAACAAAAATTACATCATGACCCATATCCTGTGTCCCTGTTCGCGCTGTTTGACCCGTGAACACACGTATACACCTTTTTTGCTTACTCTCACCCCAGCCACCTGATCGGCATATCTGGTATTAGTGACGAATAAATAAGAAAACATATCAACCTGCAAATAGTAAAAAAATAAAGGGGTGGCAAAGCGAGAATCGGTGGCGGTGACGCATATACTATAAATGTATTATAATGGCGAGGCGACGGCTAAACAATGCTTTCGCCCATACTGGAAGTGACGATATTTCAAGGTGGGAACGCCCTTGTGAAATGGGTCTATTCAACTCTTGCGGGGAGATTTGATGATACTGAGAAGAGGATGAGGTCAGTGAAGTTTGGAGCGTAAGAGAGTCACTTTTTAAGCCTCTGCAGGCATTGCCCAACGAGTGCTCGAGCATCTCGAACGGTTAGGTTGACGCCTCCAAGGGGCGAAGCTTATTAACACCTCAGCGTCCCCTTAGCCTTACCCGCGATGGACGAATTGACGTCACGGATGCGGCGTGTCTCCCATGACGCATTGTGCTCACCGATGGATGCTCTTCGAACGCTTGCTAGGATCGGCCGTTTGGAAAAAATGCAGCCATCTGTTCAAAATACAAACCTGCGCTCGTCATTGGCAGCTATGTTTATTATGTATAACTTATTTCTGTTTGTTAGAGATATATTTCAGTACCCTTTGCCACGATATAAAACATTATGGCGTATTATCATATACTTTTTTCTCACTAGCAAACGTACGTGTCAATTTTACGTTTGATCACAGTTCTGCTCCTAAACCTTTCCTATCTGGTGACACATAAAACGGGATGCCTTTATTAAGTTTCCACTTGTCTTTATTAGGTTTCCATTTAGCGATCTTTTAATTGAATGGATATGGGGCACAGCACCGGCAATATTTTGCGTGCTTTATGTTTTACGTCCTCTAGTTTTTTTCCGCATTCCTTTAATTTTTGTATCTAACCAGTATGCTCCAATTCGTCAAGAATATATGTGCAATCATTGCATTGTATAAGGTAGAGTCTTGAGCCACTCAAAATAGTTAAGTCCGCTGATGGTATTTCTACGGCGCTCGCCTGGTACGCTGTTCCATGGCCGTTCCATCCCTGCGGATTTGGTACAAACTGCCGTTTCACCATAAGATTCATAGAAACAGCGATCCAGTCGAATTTTCTGAGTTCGGTCTCCAGACGTGGGTCAGTGGGTGCGAAAAAAGCCACTTCATGCGCTTGTGTTTCCCTCAAAAGTAAGGTCAATCACTCCAAAGTACGATGCCTGTGCCGCTAAGAAAGGTCTCAGCACAAACTATAGGCTGTAGTTGCTTGTCAACTATGCTACTAACCTCTTAGTAACTGCAGCTAGCAACGGTAACGTTCTGGACAGTTACTAACCAAGATAGTTAGTAACGGAAGCTAGCCTCGTCCACAAAGCCGTTCCCAGTGGAGCGAGGTGCAGAATCGAGCTGCCGGGACTGTACTAGACGAATCGCTTCCCCGGCTGAAAGCGTCGACTTTGAAATGTTCAGAGCGCATCCGGCCTTCTCGTTGCAGCGACATCACCGAGGATCTCATCGACGAATACAACAAAATCGAGGATGCCCCCGACGTGGACTTTCTTCTGCGAACGTCCGGGGAGCGACGGCTGAGTGACTTTCTCCTTCTCCAGTCCAACTATTCACTGATCCAAGTCGAGAGGAAATATTTCCCAGAATGCACGCCCCGAGATGTTTGGAGGGCGCTGCTGTCTTTCTCGCAGAACTCTTCAGCCCCGCAGGTGAGTTGGATGAAATGAAATGAAATGGTCCACTGTGTTTTCGGTATATGCAAACACACTGTTTAGAAACAAGCCCGGGTCGGCCAACACTAGGTCTAGGCATTGCATGTGCGCCGAGAACCGATTCGCATGAAATGGAGTGTCTGCGCATGCGCAATGCGGACAGCAGTGCCACCCCAGTGGTGTGACGCCCAAGAGTTGTGTTGGTTTTTACGGGTACCAAAGAAGCCCAAAATCTACCCCCCGAGTTGTTGATTTTCTCTCTTAGCTTTTTTTTTGTTTTAAAGAGAAAAAAAAACATTTAGATCGAAGCTGTTACTGAACTAGTAAAACATAAACCCCACGGCAAGAATAACCTTTATCCACAGCTTTATTTTGTGCTTACCCGGAACACAGCCCCCCCAGAACTGTCGACGAGACTTCCTCTTTGTTCTGGAAACAGACCTATGATCATGGACTTTTTGGTCATGCTTTTCAATAGATGAAACGTGGACAAAGAGAGCTCGAAATAAAGACTGAACGCGGATGGCTGATTTTCGCAGCTATACTTATATTCTAACGAGTCTTACACCAACAGTATGTGTTTAGCTCTTACTTTTGACGAATTTTCTTGTACTTCAAAATTGGGCGCAATCACCGATCTGTTGGCAGATTCCACAACTAAGTATTTTAAATAAGACATCATTTTCTTCGGCATAATAAAATGAATTGATGGAGTTTGTGATTTAACAAGATACAGGGCTTAGAGCAAAGTCTGAAGCAAAGGTGTGTAAATGTTTCTAACACAGGCGTCTCTAGCTACCGCCCCATACAAAGAGTATATAACATATTTGAATGAAAACACGTTTATTTTTGCATGGCGTATACATCCATCCCTTCTGGCTAAAGGCCACAGGGAGGAAGGGGTGGGAGAAAGGGGTTGTAGAAAAATTATAATGCTGTTTTTAGATAAACTGACCCAGGTTAGTTGGGTGGATTATGAGACCAGGTCGGGTAGCCCTCGTCCGGCGCGGCACTGGGCCTGCTAGATAACCCATTCCTCGTAGAAAATGGGACGGTGTTGTGGGTTCGGGATCTGAGCCAGGGCGGCGGAGCGGCGGGACGTTGTCGCCGGACACTCTCTGTTTAGGTGGAGGCTTGTGGCTTTGTGCCTCTTGCAGCGAGAGCTGGCGCCGGGATTAAGCGCGATGAGTGAGACTCTGAAAATGCCCCAGTGGGCCAACACGGATGTTGTGCTGGCTGTGCCAGTGGCTAGGCAAAGGAGCCGCACGGTGTCCTCTCTGACAAAGGCCTTGGGCATTCGGTGTAGTGGTTCGCGACGGAGACAGGCCAGAGTGCGGCAGCGTTTGGCGCGAGCTCAGGAAGCCAGCTCGTCGTAGTCGGCTTCGTTGTCTCCGGTGTAGTTAGCGAAATAGAGATAGTTGTAGGTTGCTTGAGTATTTCTTGGGGAGAATCGAGAAGCGCCCGAGCTTGCTCATGTCCCTTCTCGTCACCGGAAATATCCATGTGTCCGGGTATCCAGCGGATACGAAGAGTGATTTTGTTCTTGAGGAGTGTGTGGTCAACTGTCTTGAGCTCGCGGGTGACACGGCTAGCTGGTTAACTCTTCGTTGCATTCGTTGCATTCCTATCTTGGGTGGGGATGATGGTCGACGATGCCCACGTCCTCCTACAGAGTGGGTATGGTGGCAATTGGTGGTAGGGTTATTACGTTGTACCCAATATGGCAAGGTATGGCTCTTTCCCGAGAAGTGGAGGAAAGACGTGTTAGCTGAGCCTTTCTGAGTTGCTCTGCACAGTCGTGAAGTCGTTTGAGGCCAGAGTGCTGGCAGAGATCTGGAATGCTGATTATCTTGGGTAAACCTGTGACAACGCGGATCGTTCCTCGGTTGAGGATTTCACGTTTGTCCCCCTCGGAGAGAGTGTGGTGTAAGTAATTAACAGCGTAGAGGGTCTTGGATCCAAGAATTGCATGTAAAAGGTGGCGGGCGACTCTATGTGGTACCCCATGTTTTTGTTGGAATGTTTGTTTTTATTTAAGCATACGCAGTTTAAGCCATGTTGTAGCACCCTCGTCGGCGTCAATGAGCGCGCCTAGACTTCGGAGGGAGTCAGTGGGCTGAATGACTTGCTCGTTGAAGGTCAGGTGGAATGGATTTGTCGGAGTGTTTTGCCTACATCATCTGGGGCAACCCGGAGATACTGGGGATTTTCCGGTGCGGCCTGTATGCCGACGCCGTGGAGAAATTGACTGACGGCGTCATGTCGACGTTGGAGGATGTCCTTTTGCTCGCCCAGAGAAGGACCCGTTGTCGAAAGTGTTCTATCATAGGCATGCACCGTACATCTTAATCCGGGTAGTATAGGCCAGACCCGGGGGAAGTACTGCCATGTTTAGATTAAATAGGGTTGGTGAAAGTACAAAGTCTTGTGGGGCGACGATTGGATTGTTTTCCGTGGGGCCCCAGGTGTGGCCGACTCGGGCGGCGTAGGTGCCGTGAGCGAGAAAGGTTTTAATTATGGTGAGCGGTCTTTCATATATGCCTTGGATTTCCGCTGCTTGTATCACGTATGAATGGGGCATCGTGTCAAAAGCTGCCTTAACATCGACGGCTATTCGGATCGATATCCGATCCGTGCAGTCCGTGCTCAGGCGCCAACCACGCAAGCGATGCACGGGCTAATTCTACACGGAACTTGGTTCAGGCGGTTGGAGACCTGACGGGGTGTTATATTCACTGTAGGCCGATTATTTGACAGGTGTGTACCATGTGACCTCCTTCAGTTTCAAAACTATTGGTCGGTCCCGGCCAGAGGGAGAGAAGGGGCTTTCTGACAAAAGTCTGTGTCGGGCAAGAGAAGCTCCACGAATCGTGCATGAGCTGGCTGCGGTCGCGGACATCTAGCCCCGCACCAATGATGCCGCCTCTCTGACCTTTTTTTCGTACGATAACCGAATATCCAGAGTGAGTAATTATTCGGCTTGATAAGTGTCTTGAAAGCGTAAACCATCTAACGGCTCCTGGCAGTGGCGTAGCCAGGAGGAATGTTCAAGGGTCCAAACACCCCCCGAAATGTCAACGTTTCTCTCTTTCCCCTTTTGCCCTTTCCGTTGTCAGTTTTTGTGTGCGTGCGTTCGTGTTTCGTTGTGTTTTCAAGGCAATGAAAATAATATTTTTCTCTTTCTGTTCGGCAACCCACAACGGCGAGGGGCCGTGCTCATAACATTCCAAAGCAAAAGATGACGACACTGTCCATGTACCGCGTGAAAGACACATGTCCGGCTTCTGCTCTGCGACGAGCTCTCGCCGAACTCGGCCGTTTCACCGGACCGTTTCTTCAGCCTTGGAGGTGCGAAGGACTCAGCTCCCGATGTCACAAAAGCCGCAAGATACTGACCTTGAAGGACACTGGCATCGCCTCGGAGAGTGCAGGTGGCTTGACTAAAGTCCCCCTACCTTTTGAGTCTCTAGGACTCGACGACAATTTCCAGGGCAGCAAACCCTTCAATAAAGCAACCGCATCTCCACGTGGTGAATGATGTTGATTGGGGCGAAGCTGTGGTGGTTCTTGTCTGCGTAGACACTGAGCTGCAGCATGCCGAGCCTTTCGTTCGTTTTCATTCATGTCACGCTGTGGTCAAATGCTCAAATACGTATATAACCACGTTCCATACCACACATTCTCTTTCTGACATGGATGAAAACGAACGAAAGGCCCGGCATGCTGCGGCTCACCGTCTACGCAGACAAGCACTACCAGAGCTTCGCCCCAATCAACGTCATTCACCACGTGGAGATGCGGCTGTTTTTTGTTGTTTTTTTTTTGCCCTACACGAGCACGAGAGCACGTGCTCACCTGCTCGTGAGCACGAGCACCCGACGCCGGACATCGGATGGACATACGGACATGGCTAGACCCTAAGGAGCTTCGCTACTAAAACAGGACGACGAAATGACAAGCAGCTTCGCGTTTTTTTTTTCTTGTTTTCGTCCCGTCTTCCTCTTTTTGAGAATGTACTAGCCTGCACTCCTTTAGTATCAGTAATACACCAAGCAAAATTTAAAAGAAAACAAAAACACATCCTCGTTAATAAAAAAAAAAGAAGAAGAGAGAGAGAGAAGTGGCAACATATCCACCCTGGAAGCAAATTTGGGATGCTCATTGTCACTTAAACAATGTCGCAAAAAGAATCAATCGCCGATTTTTTTTCGTCCTATGACAAGCGGGTTAAGCAGCTTGACGGCGACCCTTCCCAACTGCCCTGTTCAAATTCAAAATGCGCGGGGATCGAGCAGCAGCAGAAGGATCGCCCCCATCCGTCCAGCCTTCCTGATTGCCTTCCGACCGCTTCTCGCGACGTCCATCATCTTTCGTCGCAAAATAGGTAGCAGAACATTGAAGACGACGTGTTTTCTTCTCGGTGCGTGAGACGAGACGAAATTTGCTGTGCGCCTACTTGCACCGCATCGGTGCAAAATGACGATGTTTCAGGTCATTTGGACATTTCCAAGTATGAGAGAGAGAGTCGCCGAGGTAGCCGATACTGAATTCTTTTCCATCGAAAAAGTACGGAAAGCAGATTATAAGCTTTAAGTCTGATTCGTACAGATCATTTCCCTGGCTAGAATACAGCGCTCAAGCTGATTCCGTTTTCTTTTTTTTTTTATCTCTGTAGAGGGCTCTCTACCAAAGAGATTGAGAAATTCACGTTTGTCACCGGTGGGTACAGTAACTGTAAAAAAGCTTTTGACAAAGGATCTCGCTTTAGAAATCACGAAACCTCAGTCGCGCATGAGTCATATCAAGCTTCGTGTGTATCCTGCATAGAAATGAAGTCGAGAGGACCAGGCGAGTCAATCGCAACAAGTTTGAGCTGCGTGCATACCAAGAAGCTGCAAGAAAATCGAATGTGTGTTGCAAGAGTGGCAGATCTCATTATATTTACCGCTGTACAGCGAATAGCTCAAAGAGGTCACGACGAAGGTGCAACAAGTTATAATAAGGGGAACTACCTCCAACTCTTGAACTAGTTTGGCAGGTACGATGAGGTCATAAAGAAGAAGTTGAAAGATGGATTAGCTAACGCAAATACCTTGCGTTGGCTGGTCCATCTGTCAACTTGATGAAATTCTTAGCATTCTCAGTCATCTAACGCTGACGGTGATAAAGGAAGAGATGAAGGGCTCTCAGAGCTTTGGGTTGATGAAACAAGACATAAGCAAAACCGATCAAGTGTCTAATGGGTGATTCCACGTCAGTTCGTGCTATGAAGGTCCGGGTGATGTTTTTGATATTTTCGTTCAAAATATATACGAAAGCCATGTTCTTGGGAACATGGCTTCAGCTAAATATGAAGGCCGTAACAATTCGTTTCGCTGAAATATAAAATACAGAAGCTCGAGGCGTGGAAATTGAGAAATTTTCGCGATGCTACTTCGCACAGTCGTCATTTTCTCATCGAAACTTTTACGTCACCATAACTTTTTTAATACTTTTTGCAGAAAATATACAAAACGTACATAAAAAATAGAAATATCAATAAAATAATTGTGTGCAAACAAAATTATCGAAAATGGCATTAAACGCGTTTTAGAGACATATTCATAATGTTTTTACAAATAAACCGTATTTTGTAATACTTCACAAAACATATCGAAATGCGCGTCTTTAAGTATTCTTTACAAATATATAAAAAAGATGCCCACCCTTAATTGTTTTTGGTGATATTAACGCGGAAATGCAGTTAATTTTTCCAAATGTGGCGAGATTGGGCGCCGACGTTTAAAAACAACGGCATCTTTTATTTTTTGAACCCCCCTTGGCACTTTTCAGTGACTTGAACTAACTTGTGATGGCAAAACATTGAGTGGTATATGACCTCCAAACGGGTAAAACTACGACAAACCTTCCCTCGGAGCGAGCCGACGTCTTCGTCATAGCGGCTTTGCCGCACAGCACCAAACATTTTGAGCGTTAGCTGTGGCATGTATTTTATATTTTTCAAATTCTTTTTTTTTTTCATAAGGGGTGAGTAGAATTGACGCGGAAAGGAGACTTTGAGCTTGAATACCATTAATTAGCTTACAATTCACAAACACAAAACGGCCCCGCTCTGCAAATTCGCTAAATGTGCATACATAAGCTTAAAACTCTCAGTTGCGCAAGTGGCCATGTATATATCCAGTCTCTCGGCATATGATGACTTCCACGAATGATATGCCTGGATTCCTCTCACAGGTTTTACGGTGGTCCACTCTGCTTGCTTCACCGCACGAAGCTTTCGAACCCGTCCCGACGACAGGTGGAGCATGCAGGCATTTGTTACTTTTTCTCGGAGCACTTCCACAAAGTCTTTAGAAGTGATAATCGTTCAGTTGAGCGAAGAACTGAAGTTGGTGACCGTTGGGTATACGAACACCATCTATTCCATTACAAGCGCTTCTTCCGTGTCCAGCGACTGAAAAGATCCATTTTGCCAAAGAGAACGGCTTCCGAGACGGTTCGTGCAACTGGAAGCGATTCTTGAAATGCGCTCCGTCTCCGTTCCGTCTGATACAAATATTAGGTCAGAAAACACTGGCTGATGTTCATCCACATACTCTTCTGTGGCCTCTATGTCTAGAAGGGCGTGAGCTGTGTCATGTATCGTGTCATCGCTGACAACGGCAAAGTTTTGCGTGCCTTGCGTGGACGTTACCACACACGTGAAAAGAGACACATGAGTTTTTTTTGTTTGTTTGTTTTCAGTGAAAACTGCACTTCTTTGGGAAGATTAATTTCCATTTTTCCGCAAAATTCAAGTGGAACATCACTCAATTGGTTGGAAAAGCGGTTCTTGTGTCCCGTATCAGGCTTCGTTGAAGGTCACGGATGTAAGAATGTCTCATATACTTTTCACTCCACGACTCCAATCACCGCAGGAAGGCGGAGGTGTCCATAACCTTTTTGACGAGCTCGCCGGCATCCCATAAAGCGAAGTAGATGTCTTCGTCTTCGTCGAGATGGAGCGACTGCAGCGAAATTATCTGTATTTTTGCGCACTGTCGCAACGGCGCAGAGAGCAATCGTTCTGTGCAGCGCTGCAGAGGTAGATGAGCTTGAGGTCGTCTTCAGTAAAATCTTCTTTGAGACATTTGTTATTCCCGTTAAAAGCAACTAAAAATTGACGCAATATGTGCATGCGCAGAACTCGTGCTCGCGACTCTTTTTTACCCATTTTGGTCGTAGACAAAAAAATTTGGAGACCCCTAGTTCTCGATGGGTATGGTCCTTCCTAAACAGCTAGTAAGCTTCCTTAATAGAGCGGGTCATAAACCTTTTTATGACTTTGGTCTAGTTGTCGTTGAATATGGCTTTGACGACTTCCTTTTCGTTGGGGCTTTGAACACAGTATGCGATTCCGTCGCGTGTGTAGTACTCAAGTGCAACCCTCACGTCTTTGACAGTCGCCTCTTTTGCTATGTAGGGATCAAGATTTGCACATACACCGGCTCTACGCTTCAGTTTTCTCGTTTGATCAATCATGCTGGCAGTCGCTTTCGGCACCAGACACAATATTTCTTTCTTCGAGATGCTTGGTAGCGGAAGCGTGTACAATCGCTTGCATTCTCGGTGGGTACTGCATGCCTTCAGCGCTTCGCGCAACGCGTCAAACCACTCCGTGCAGTACTCACAACTTTCTTCGCCGGTTCTCACGTCATAAACGCTTGACAGCTTTCTTCTAATCGAAGAACTCACTTGAGCTTGTTTTTTCTTCAAATACGCTTCGCGTTTTTTTTTTTTTTTTATGGTTTTACGTAATTTCAATGGTGTTACCGGTGGACTAGTAGCACACAAGTCCTGGCTCACTTCAGCCAAATTTCATCAGAGTCCCGTAAAGAAGAGATTGAAGTACTCACGTTGTGAATGGGAAGCAATATCAGTCTTGAGGTATTTGTAGCAATGCTGGCATAAAAAGTCAGATTCGTTAACTGTTCGTGGAGCCAGTAGCTTCTCCAACCGCACTTTGTTGAGTGCGGTTGGAAAAGCTGGATGGATGTAAGTTGTGGGGATTGTGATCCCTCAACATTCTGTCGCGTCAGCGTTTTGGCGCGCCGTGGCGGCCGCGCTGGCGTAGCGAGAGGTGGCGCTGCTTACCACTGTGAGTGGCTTCCTCCTCTCCCCCCTTGGGGCGATCTCAGTAACGAACCCCCGCACAAAGGAGATCGACGTGTCGCTCCTCGATTGGCCACTTCGCCCCCGCCGTTATCTTAAAACCAGCGGACAGCGGTCTCGCTTGTCTCTTCTTCCTGAAATTCGGAGGCGGCGACAACGGGGACCCTTCCGGCGCACCGGTGAGCGTTTACCCCGTACTTTGTACCTTTGTGAACGACCGTTCGGCCGTGGGCGATCTCCACACCGACGGCGTTCAACAGCTTATAGTCGCTCTTTTGTTGTTATTTGTTTCATTGTAAATAAACAGAGTTTATCACCGTTACCAACGTGACTGGTGTCTCATTGCGCTCGACGAGCAGCATGCCACGCGAGTGCGAACCCGCTTCGCGGTAAAGCGTCTCGCCGCGAACGTGGTACTCCCAAAGGCAGTGGCCCTAAGGAGAACCACAATTTGGCGCCCAACAAAAGGGCTGACGACCAGAATTCCGGTACGTCTGTGTGTGGCGACTGCTGCCGAGTGACGAGTCCTCGCGCAACCAGCGCTTACCGTGACGATGCAGACCGACTTCTCGGATTTGCTCACGCTGGCGACCGCGGCCGACGCATTCGCGCGGCCCCCACTTCAACGAGAAGCGCAGTACGGCGCACCCCTGGAGCCGAGCGTGGTTCTGACGCCATTGCGAACGGGCGCCATCGCTCCCGGATCTTCCCTGAACACGCGTGCTCCGCCGCCGGCACAAAGCGAAGCCTACCGGTCTCCCCACGGAGAAACCGCGGCGGCGCCTCACCACACCTTGCTCGAAAACGCGGCACGTGTGATTGAGAGTCTGACAGGTGCGTTGCGAACGACAGCACTCGCACCACAGGCCCAACGACCTCCGGTCCGAATTCCCGTCCCGACTTATCGGGGTTACGCAGACAAAGCGAGCGCTACGGACTTCCTTGACGATTTACGGAAGTACCAACGCGCGATGGGAATGTCCGATCGTGAAATACTTGAGCGCATTCTGCCAATCGCGCTCGTCGACGAAGCCGCCCGCTGGTTCCGACTTGTCGGTGACCAACCCGAAACGCTCGATCAGTTCCGAGAGGCGTTCCGCCGCGAATTCCTTCCCGCCGACTACGAGAGAAGGATGCGGCGGGAGCTCGAACTGCGAACCCAGCATCCGGACGAGTCCCTGCTGGAGTTCGTACGAGCCATGCAAGAGCTCTTCGAGCTCGCAGAACCCTCAGCTCCCAATGCAGAGCGAGTGGAACGCGTCATACGCCAAAGCCACCCGACTTTCGCTGCGTATCTTCGAGGCAGCCGTTTCCGCGACCTGAGCGAGCTCGCCTCCGAGGCCCGGCGCCTTCAGGGAGATATTCTCGCTGCCCGTGCGTACCGGCCTCCAGCGTCAGCGGCCCTCGAACCGCGCTGCGCGTGGAGTGGGGACACGCCATCCCGAGCACCAAGGCGCTACGATTCCGCAAACTATGCGGAAGATCGGGGCCGAGACACGTACGCAATCTCAGATCGTGCGCTCGACCCGTACTCCTACGGTAGACGAACAAGCCGGCCGACGCCGCAGTTCAGAACCACCGACTCGCGCCCCAACGAGGCAGCGAGGCAGGAGGAAACGAGGATCCCTCAATCTCAGCGAGTCAATGCACGCTACGACAGAGCCGGCGAAAACCAAAACGCACGGCGGAACCCCCAGCGAGGCGACGACAGAAGATGTTTTCGGTGCAATCGCCCCGGTCATCTCGCTCGCCAGTGCCCGGAGCGGCCGAACACGGAATCGCACCGCGCGGGAAACGAGCAAAGCCACCGGTAAACGGCCCTTGGACGGACGAACAGGTGGCTAACAAAGAATCAGAGGGTCCCATGGCCACTCTTTTGCCGACCGCCTACAGAATAGGCTTCCCGACCGGCACGCCGGCCCCGTTCATTTCTGTAACGATCGCCGGCAAGGCATTCAAGGCACTCCTCGACACCGGAGCAAGCGCTTCGATGTTCGGCGACGAAGTGTTGACTCACCTCCGACAGAATTCTGACCGACTCCGAGAATGCAACACTGCCTTTCGCCTAGCTTGCGGAACCGCCCTTTCGGCTGGTACCGCGCGGCTGGTCGCGAGATGGGAGAATCGAGTAAGACGACAACGCTTCGTTCATCTCCCTGGCCTATCGGTGCCCATTATTTTGGGCAGAGACTTCCTTGCCAAAACAGGCATTGTAATCGACGTCAGCAGCGCAGGCTATTGGGAGGGCACGTTTGCACCCCTGAAACCCTCCTGCGAACCCCCGACCGTACCGCCAACGCCACCATTGGCGCACGCGACGAGCCGTCGAGAGGAAGCGAAGGACTCCCTAAACCGGGTCATTGACCCCAAGACACCGAGTCCAGCGCCGATGGCAGCGAGCGCCGCCCCCATCGGGGAAATGACGCGCCCACTGCTCAAGCAATCATGCAGCGTGTCAGGGCGAGAAAACGCCCGACTGTCGTCGTTGTTGCGCCGCTATGACGCAATGTTCACGGACCGACCGGGCTGCACAAATGAAGTGCGACATCGCATTGACACGGGCGACGAACTGCCAAGAAGGCAGAACGCTCGACCCGTAAGCTTGGCTAAACGAAAAGCCATCGACCGTGCCCTGGACGAAATGATCGACACCGGAGTCGTCCGGCGATCTAACAGCCCCTGGGCATTCCCCGTGGTGCTGGTCCCGAAGAAAGACGGCAGCTCACGTCTTTGCGTGGACTACCGCCGTCTCAACGACGTCACACGAAAGGACGCCTACCCGCTACCGAGCATCGACTCGATTCTGTCCAACTTGGGCAGTGCGCGGTACTTCACCACCCTGGACGCTAGCCGAGGCTACCTCCAGGTTCGGATGGAGCCAGGTGACGAGGCAAAAACAGCCTTCTGTTGTCACCGCGGGCTTTTCGAATTCACACGAATGCCCTTTGGTCTGTGCGGAGCGCCAATGACGTTCCAGCGATTGATCGACCGAGTACTGGGAGAAGCCAAATGGAAACACGCAATGGCCTATCTCGACGACATTTTCGTCTACTCCAACACCTTCGAAGATCACCTACGTCATCTCGAGGACGTACTCGACCGGCTAAAAGCCGCGGGAATGACCCTGAACCCCGAAAAGGCTCAAATAGCCGAAACCCGCATCGCCTTGCTCGGGTTCGAACTGGATCGCGGGCGCCTTGCGCCACATCCCGACAAACTACAGGCAATCCTGGAGTTTCCTGCGCCAACCGACGTGAGCTCCCTCCGTCGCTACCTGGGAATGGTGAAATTCTATCGCCAATTCATCCCAAACTGCGCGACGCTTCAAGCACCACTGACACGCCTTTTGCGAAAGTCCGTGAGTTGGAACTAGGGTCCCGAGCAGGAAGCGGCCTTTCGGCGCACCTCCCGGGCGCTCGCGGACACAGCTGAACTCAAGCTACCCGACTTGAACAAGGCCTTTCTGATCCAAACAGATGCCAGTAATCTGGGCTTGGGCGCGGTCCTGCTCCAACAGCACGAAGGTGTACTCCGACCGGTGGCCTTCGCCAGCCGCTCGTTGACGCCAGCTGAAAGGAACTACAGCACATGCGAACAAGAGTGCTTGGCCATCGTCTTTGCACTCCGGCGCTTCGACATTTATGTCGACGGGACCACTTTCGTGATCGAAACAGATCACCAAAGCCTAATATGGCTCTCCCGACTTCGCGAACCCGCTGGTCGCTTGGCAAGATGCGCTTTGATGCTGCAAAAATACGACTACGTCGTGCGGTACCGGAAAGGCAGCACAAACGTGGTGGCAGACGCATTGTCACGAGCCCCCGTAGACTGCACACGGATTTCCACAAAGACCCAGGCCGAGCCAACGACATTCACAGTGCCAGGCGAAGCCGTGACTCAGTCCCAAAGGGAGGCGGCAGATCTGACCACCCCGGACGAGACGATCAACCACCTAGACGCAGTGAGCGCCGTGGGAATCGTGTTCAGCAAAGAAGAGCTTCTGAAAGCTCAGCAGAATGATCCGTTTTGTCGAAAGGTGATCGACAGACTCGCGGAAGAGTCGGACGCCGTGGAGGCGGGCGGTGCGACCGCCGGGCGCAACACTACTGGTATTGTTGTAGGCGCCGAGTGCCGGGACGGATCTGGTATTGGTGCGGGCACGGAGGATTCATATCTGCTGAGCAATGACGGGCTCTTGCTGAGGTACATACCCTCCGAGAACGACTCCGACGAGGCGTTCAAGGTAGTGGTACCCCGCAGTCTGAGAAAAGCAGTTTTGCGCTACTATCACGACTCGCACTTGGCCGGACACGCGAGCGGCTCCAAGACTTACTCAAAGTTATGTCGCATCGCCACCTGGCCGGGCATGAAACGGGACGTTTTCCGTTATGCCCGCACCTGCCACTCTTGCCAAAGCTTCAAACCAAGAGGCGGCAAACCCCCGGGCCTAATGCAACCGATTCCGAGCCAGCAATCATGGTCTCTGGCAGCCTGCGACGTGGTCGGCCCCCTACCGAGGAGCCCTAAAGGACACCAGTACTTGCTGGTTGTAACTGACCACTTCAGCAAATGGACGGAACTTTTTCCACTCCGTAAGCTGACAGCCCGAGCGATCACGGAGAAGCTCATGGAGGTTTTCACCCGTTTTGGGTTCCCCGAAGCTCTTTTGACTGATCGAGCGAGCTATTTCGTCGGGAAGGTATTCGTGGACGCGTGCAAGGCCCTTGGCATAAAGCACAGAACAACCACGCCGTACCACCCGCAGTCGAACATCACGGAGCGATGCAACAGAAACATCAAACCAATGCTGGCCGCCTTTGCGGAAAGGCACCGTGACTGGGACACATATATCCCCGAGATCGGGTTCGCACTTCGGACCACTCTCAACCGTTCGACGGGCTTCACCCCCGCTTTCCTCACATTCGGGAGAGAGCTTCCGAACCCCATGGACCGTGTCCTAGGGGCGAGAGCCGGGGTGGACAACGCGCAGCCGACGCAAACGGACCACGCGCGGCAGCTACAAACTCGGATGACGGAAGCCTTCTCGGAGGCGCGTCGCAATCTCGGGGTAGCGCGAGCGAAACAAAAAGCTCAGTACGACCGCTCGCATCGAGATCTCCGCTACAAAGTGGGCGATCTCGTCCTCAGACGCAACCATGTTCTGAGTGATGCCAGCAAAGGCTTCTCGGCCGCTTTGGCTCCGAAGTGGTGTGGCCCGTACCGAGTGCAGGAACTTCTCTCCCCACTCGTGTACAAGCTGACAAACTTGCAATCAAGAAAAGTCGGTGGGCCGGTGCATGTGTGCGACCTGAAACCCTACCATGAGAGGGAAAACGGGGCCAACGAGCAATCTCAGCCCCCGCAAAAACATGCACCCGCAGCGCGAGATAACGCCGACGATGAACAACAGGCGTCTCGCTGCAATCTGCGTAGACGGAGGAACTATTATCCGAAGTTTTCGTAGAGGCAGCCCCATTAAGTGGCGAAATGTCACATTAAGGGAAGTGCAAAGCACAATACACCTGCTGCCTTTGCGAACGCGCCAGACACCATTGTTTACTGGCAAGCAGTGACCTACATACGTCACCTCAGCGTTCGCTCCCGGATGAACCCGTAGGGGAATCCCCCAAACACGGCTTCCGAGGGAAAGGGTACGCGTAACTGCCATTGGTCAGTTATTGCCACCTACGCTCACGTGTGCCACTTGTCAACGCGAGAGCGCGGTGCGAGCGTCGTCACAAGCGTTCGGAGACCAAGGGGTCATTCTACCGCAGTACGTTCCGCACCTACGAAGAGGAGGACCTCCAGCCTTTGCTTCGCGCCGTTCGTGAGCTGCTGTCTCCTGGCTGCGCCAGTTCGGCGGCGTCCAGGGACCACGGCTGCGCGTGACTCGCCAGGCGGCCCCGCTACCCCAGCCGGCCGCGAGCCAAACCAGTAACCCGTCGTTTTCGTGGGCCGTCGGGATCGTCATCCGGTCAGGGACTGCCGGCTCATCATCTTCGGGACCCGTGCCGCGGTCGGAAAGCTCGCCGACCGGGGACCAGCTGTTCCCGTTCGTCCCGTGACAAGTCCAAGGGCCCCAGGGACCTGGCGCAGTCCGCCCAGCAGGTCTCGCAGGCAATGCACTACGTCGGCAGCCTAGGGATGATCCACCGGGACCTGGCCGCCCGGAACGTGCTCGTCGACCGGACACGGTTGTTACAGGGTCGCCGATTACGGACTCCGAGACTCTACCACCAAAGATCCGAGGGCGCCCTTCAAGTCCGACGTCTGAGCGTTAACCGAATACTGCTGCGGGACATTTGTCAATTTGAGTTCGACGCCCTACCCCGGCCTGCGTGCTCAGGAGGTGACCCGCCACGTGCGCGGTGGTCACGGGATGACGCAACCGATCGACTGCAGCTGGGAGCTGTACCGCTGGTGAGGGACCGCTGTACGAACTTTTGGACCATGGACCAATGAGCCGGGCTGTTGTGTCCCGTGGCGGCCTTTTTCTTTTTTTTTCTTTTCTTATTTTAGTCTTGTGTGTTTGTGTTGGTCTACCCGTTTGCGGGTAACTATTGGCTAAGGAGGGGGGATTGTGATCCCTCAACATTCTGTCGCGTCAGCGTTTTGGCGCGCCGTGGCGGCCGCGCTGGCGTAGCGAGAGGTGGCGCTGCTTACCACTGTGAGTGGCTTCCTCCTCTCCCCCCTGGGGCGATCTCCGTAACGAACCCCCGCACAAAGGAGATCGACGTGCCGCTCCTTGATTGGCCACTTCGCCCCCGCCGTTATCTTAAAACCAGCGGACAGCGGTCTCGCTTGTCTCTTCTTCCTGGAATTCGGCGGCGGCGACAACGGGGACCCTTCCGGCGCACCGGTGAGCGTTTACCCCGTACTTTGTACCTTTGTGAACGACCGTTCGGCCGTGGGCGATCTCCACACCGACGGCGTTCACCAGCTTATAGTCGCTGTTTTGTTGTTATTTGTTTCATTGTAAATAAACAGAGTTTATCACCGTTACCAACGTGACTGGTGTCTGTTTGCGCTCAACGAGCAGCATGCCAGGCGAGTACGAACCCGCTTCGCGGTAGAGCGTCTCGCCGCGAACGTGGTACTCCCAAAGGCAGTGGCCCTAAGGAGAACCACAAAGTCATCATATCATAAGGGAGTTTTAAGCTTATGTATGCATATTAGCGAATGTGCAGAGTAGGGCCGTTTTGTTCTTGTGAATTGTAAGCTAATTAATGGTATTCCAGCGCAAAGTCTCCTTTCCCGTCAATTATACTCGCACCTTTTTCAAAAAAGAATTTCAAAAATATAAAATACATGCCATAACTGACGCTCAAAAAGTCTGGTGCTGTGCGGCAAAGCCGCTTTGACGAAAACGTCGGCTCGCTCATAGTGAAGGTTTGTCTTAGCTTTTCCCATTCGGAGATCATATGTTTCCCAATGTTTC
Source organism: Ixodes scapularis (assembly GCF_016920785.2). Classification (NCBI taxonomy): domain Eukaryota; kingdom Metazoa; phylum Arthropoda; class Arachnida; order Ixodida; family Ixodidae; genus Ixodes; species Ixodes scapularis. The sequence goes on along the minus strand of NW_024609837.1, from coordinate 88,800,464 downwards.
CTCATCACAAGTTAGCTCAAGCCACTGCAAAGTGCCAAGGGGAGTTTAAAAAAATAAAAAATGGAAATTTTTTTTGTCGTTTTTTTTTTTAATATTGACACCCAATTTTGCCACATTTGGAAAAATCAGCTGCGTTTCCACGTTAATAACAAAAAGACAATTAAGGGTGGGCATATAATGTCTACATATTCGTACAGAATATTTAAAGACGCGCATTTTGGTATGTTTTGTGAACTATTAGGAAAGATGGTATGTTTGCAAAAAAAAAAATGTGTATATGTCTCTAAAAGGCGTTTTTATGTCATGTTCGCTTTTTTTTTTTTTTTTTGATTGCATAGAAATATTTTCGTTATGTTTTAAATTCTTTTTGTATGTGTTTTATATCTTTTGTAAAATTATTAAAAAATTATGGTGATCTGAAAGCTTGGATGAGGAAATGACGACTGTGCAAAGTAGCATCGTGAAACCTTCTCAATTTCCACGCCTCGAGCTCCTCTATTTTATATCTGAGCGAAAACCAATGTTACGTCTTTCATATATCTGAAAGTTCCTCCCAAGACCATGACTTTCATATATATTTTTAGGAAAAAGATCTAAATTATGACCCGGGCCGTCATCGCATAAACTGACGTGGAATCACCTTTATTGTAGTCAGGTACTACAAGGGTGGAGCCGTTTTTTAGAGGTTTCTTGGATTTCGCAACGCGGAGCGCTTGGACGGGAGATCCCTTTTAGTCTACTTACGGCGGCGTGCACTCGCGCCTTTACAAGCCTTCGTCTGCTGATTTGCCTCGCGGGGCTACCGGCATTTCGACAGAAGGGCCAGCGGCCTCCCTAGAATGTAGGGAGCCGGGTATTTTGAGAAATGACGTTTTCAGCATTAAGAATTTCTGCACAATTCAAAGCTTAGGTAACTGATTCTTTGACTCCTTTTTAATCATGTTTTATTCTGCAACCACCATAACCTGAAAAATAATATAATCAATTGTCAATGCGTTTCATGTGAATAACAAAGGTCATAATCATTCTCACACGCGAGCTAAAAATTCCACAAAACTAGTTTACTTGTTTCTAGACGTCAACAATTTACCAGGTCGCCTATGCTCTTAATATTATTTCTATGAACAAGTTGTATCTTTAGTTCACCGACGTTAACTATATTGTGCCACTTGGTGTCAGGGCCGTACCCAGAAAAAAAATTTCGGGGGGGTTTTCGGGGACAACGGCGGCCATTTTGAAAGTGTCTATTGTCTTACTTTCGCCTATGAATCATGTGCATCGGGGGCATACAATGGAGGGTTACAGCAAACCGGAGAACCGGTCCCGGTTTGGTACCCGGTAGCCGACCGGCGCCACTGCGCGTGCGCAGAAGTGGAGATTAAAATCGGCTGGCTGCCAGAGCACCGACCAGGGCCGTACCCAGAAAAAAATTTCGGGGGGGGTCAAAACCCCCTGACCCCTCCCCTGGTTACGGCCCTGCTTGGTGTGCACAAGTTTGTAAAACGCAGTGCGATCCTCCTCGTGGCTTTCTGCTGACGAACTCGCGCGCGTCCGAGATAACATTACATTTAGTTTTTAGGGGCAAAACCCCTTAGGGTCTAGCCTAGTCCATCCGTCCGGCGTCCGTGCTCACATCGACTGCACTGCCTCCAAAATCGGCCCACCTTGAAAAAAAAAAAAAAAAAAAAAAGAAAACGTACACCCGCACAGGGGCTCGAACTCAGGACCGCTTGCTTACGAGGCAGACGTCTTACACCGTTAGCAAGTCCCGTGTACTTGGTGAATATTTGGGGTGAAAAACACGCTATTTACACAAATTCCCATAAACTTACACGTTGAGTAACGGATAATTCGTTCAAAAATTATGCGAGGTTGTAAGAAACGTATTTTGGTTGGGTAATACACGCATAACCATGTAGCCGACCTCCACAACACGCATCACCCCCGGCGACGATCGCAGCATCGCCGGCTACCGAAGCACCGGAATGCTTGGGGCCACACCTAGAAAGGACCGGGGAGACTAATTCCACGAAAAAGAAACATTTCTCGGAGACAGATGAGCACGAAATGCAATTACGCCATGCCGCGGGACGGGGCGAACAACGCGCTTACCACCCACCTCCTTGCTTGCAGCCACTGCTTTCATTGATTCTGGTCGATGGCAATGCGGCTTCCCGCATGTCGCCATATTTGTATTTATTTCAGGGGTCTTGATAATTGTTTCTTACACACCACAAATAAAGTAAGGGGTCTAATTACTCCTTATAAAGAGTTACAATGAATATAAAAAGCGTGCCCTCGATCTGAACACGTGACGTTGCAGTTGGTTTCGTTTTGTCTTCAACTCTTCTACTGCAAGTGAAGGTGGCGCCGCTTCCCGTGCTGCACCCTCCTCAAAATTTACGGCACTCCGTGGTGGCCAATGTTGCTGCATCTGTAGCTTATCTTTAAGTTAGAGCTGACAGAGGAAATCTGGCCACGCCGCAACGCCGATGTACGCTGGATGCTATAGCCGGTTTGCTTTCGTTGTTTTTATTCGGTCGGAGAAAATCTAACAACAACGCACGTTTAATATGGCGCCGGTATTGTTTTAATTGCTTGGACGGGAAGGGGAGAAGCTGCTCGGTTTGCGAGCACATGTATTGAAGACGTGACCGGAGAAGTGCCCTGTGATGTTCCCGGAAGACAGAAAGTATCATTCGTAATCGTCGTGTGTGCTTTGAAAGCGAAGGGAGTCACAGGGTCCACGAGTGCGCAATCACAAGCCAAGGTTCACGACAGCGCTGCGTTGACTTCGGCGATCTTGTTCTGTTTGGTGCAACACGGCGATGCTACAAAGAGCTAAAACGTTCATGGTGTGTGGTGCGGTACTTTCTTGGAGGTAGAAAGCCACTCTAGCACGGAGCGCGAATTGGTTGTTGTGGGATTGTTGCCCTAGATCTGCCGTTTGTATGTTTTGTGTTGTTGGACTGTGTTTTCATAGCGAACTGTTTGCACAGCAACGCACACCGCTCGAGTAGATGACTCGGTCCTGCCAACGACCGGTTATACAAAATTTCAGGGAAACTTAAGTCACCACCGACATTTTCCTGTAAATCTCGTGCGAGTTTGTTGCGCTCATCATGCGGTGTGAATAAGATTTCCTACCTGCCCACAGATGCATAAACTGAGACCATTTCTTACTTAGTGAACATAGTGCTTTTTCTTTATTTTGGAAACAGGTGTTGGTGCATTTATTACTGTACAGTCACTTGAGAGTTGAGAAATTCAGGAGAGCTAGAAATGCTTTCCCAACATTGTCCCTTTTTTCTCTGGCACTGCCCCTAGTTTCAGTTTCAGTAGGTATTACCACTAGCAGGTACAAACTGCTCTAAAGCAGGTAAAAGAAAGGGGAAGTCAGGACGGTGCGGACTCCATGTTTTGCGCTTTTCGCAAGGTGACGGGTTAAATGCTTTTGCGAAATATGCGGAATATGCAAACGATCTTGTTATGCCCGTCGTTTGCGTCTCTCCAGCAAAACGAATAAGATGATCCACAAAGGCGCAATCACAACCCAAGATTTACGATAACTGCGTTTGCTTCGGTGGTTTTTATAGTCGTATTTTACCCTGCTCTCTGCAACACCGTGTCATGACGAAGAGCTGGAACGGCCAAGGTTTGTGGTGGCCTACCGGTTGACAAAAACCCGCATCGCCCGCATTGACACCGAGTGCACTTGGGCTGTTGATGCTCAAGCCTTTCATCCGAGGCTTGTGGCCAGCTGATCCTGCTGGTCAAAGGTGAGGAAGTAGCCATAGTGACCTCTTAGGTATATGTAAATCCTCGTCTATCCAATTATCCGGCATCAAAGCGTGGAAGATGTACAACATGTACTGAGGCCGAGAACTACGAGCGTTTTGCCTTGCTTTTATAACCGAAACCGGAGCAGCGAGATAACTGCCTTGCGTACTCCAAAATAACGGAAGCAATAAGTTTCAACAGATCGAGTACGCCACCGGGGATGTAGGCGAGACGGTGCACACTGTTAAAACGCTTGCAGTATTCACGAGTGGCACCAGGAAAACGACGTCAACAGAGAAGGAGTCCGCAATTCAGCATAATGCAGTGCCACGTGTCCGTGAATTTTCAAAATTCGGAAAGATAACATTATAAAAAAAAAACGCATTAGCGTTATACCAGTGATCACGAATAACGCCGGTCACAAACTCCCGAGTCCCACCGCTTCACTCAACAGTGGCACGACATACGACAACAAACTGCATCAAAACGACTCAAAAGTGAAGGCGTCTGCTCCCGCACTGCAACTAGCAGAAGTGAAGTGTTGGGCGGATGTCCTTCTCAAGAATATATGAAAAATGCTTTGCGCAAGGATCATTTCCATTTATTATTAATTACATAATGATGAAATCCCAATAATTTTCTTTTAAACCTGATTCAAGCTAGTCGGACCGGTCATAACGCTGGTCTAGCATGAAAATAACAAAAATTTGAACTTCTTCGTGACCAGTTTAAGATTTATTGTTAATGCATCGTTATTTTTCGCAACGGACTAACACTATAGATTTTGCCTCCATACTTTCTAAATGAAAACATTTCTAGCACACGGCTGTTCATTGCGCCGTGATTTGTGTCTTCTAAATCTGCAATGGTCAGCGACTAAAGAACTCACCGTACATGTCTACGCCGCGGGGACAATAGATTGTTGAGTAGGAAGTGTCGAGCACAGTGTCGGTTTTGTGTATATGTCGGTGTAGTGTAATGCATGGTATTCGTGTTGTCTGCGATGTATGTAGCGTTGCTGTCAACTCCTGATCGGTCGTAACGTAATAAGAAACTCGTCTTTTTTTTTATATAGACTGCTAGAAATCTCGCTAGGTGGCGCAAGTTACCGCCCGATTCCAAATATTTTGCTCGAGTTATTTGTTCATGTAAGTTCGTCATTGGTTTTTCTGTCTAGCGGCTCGAACGTAGCTACCGACGCCGCCGACCGGCGACGACGCACGTACAGTCGGCCGCAAAATTTTGCGGGACATGGGAGCGCCAGCCAAACTGCATTGCCGCGCCGTCTCGTGGCCCGCTGCCTGGTGTCAAGACCCGCGCATTGCGCATGCGCGGTCTTTCATACTAGGAGGCTTGTCCTGTTCCCTGGCTTCCGTCCGACGCGCTCCCGATTACTGCGACCGGCGCAAGGTGCCGCTTCGCAACCGCTATGCATAGAGTTCCTGTATATGCTACCTTCGGTAGCATTCCAACAAAATGTTATCTGGGCTTCTAAACTCGTCATGCACAAAGTTGGGGCCGAAGTTGACGGAGCGCACCGATGGGCTCATCACGACGATGACTTCGCGCTTTTTGCGCCGACGTCCAATGGGCGCGCTCCGCGAACTTTCGGCTCATACTTTGTGTTTGACGAGTTTAGGGCCCTTAGAAAGTGCACCGCGACGCGAAGAGGGTTCAAGCGAGCTTGGCTGCCCGTCGCGCCGGCTGAAGCAGACTCGCTGCACAGCGGTTGCGAAGCGGCATCTTGCGCCGGTCGCAGTAATCGGGAGCGCGTCGGACGGAAGCCAGTGAACAGGACAATCCTCCTAGTATGAAAGGCCGCGCATGCGCAATGCGCTGGTCTTGACACCAGGCAGCAGGCCACGAGACGGCGCGGCAAGGCAGTTTGGCTGGCGCTCCCATGTCCCGCAAAATTTTGCGGCCGACTGTACGTACCTTTGCACGTAGCTACGTCCGCCGCTTGGAGACCGTTTACTGTGTATAAAAGACATCGAACGAAAACAAACGCACCCTGTATGCTCTCAATTCGACTGAAAGTCGCGCGGCTCGCTGGGCTCGTCTCTCGCCTGTTCTCGGCTGCTGGCCGCTATGTTTTATGAGCAGCACGCTCAGCCAGCACGCTGAGCCGTGTTTAGCGGAAGAAAAACACGGTGTATCGTGTTAAGTTTACACAGCACCTCTTGTGTAGACGAAAAACTCAGATGGCTGCGCGTAAAACGAACACGTTATGACGTGTCCGCTGCGGGACAACGGTTTCCACGTCCGGGCGTGTTATTTTTGCTAACAGTGTAACCACTACGCTACACTCCAACGTTGCATGTAGCCGCTCAAGGTCTTTACAGGAGAGGGCACTGTGGTCAAATCCGTATATAATCGCGTTAAATTTTGTAAGCATTGGCTTAACGTTTATAGACGAGAGGGCGCTGCGGTCAAATGCTCAACTGCGTATATAACCACGTTCCATACCACACACTCTATTTCTGACATAGACCGTTGACTTAAGCGGTGGAGATGCGTTCCCACGGCTTCTAGCGGATCCAAGCTGATCCGCTAGAAGAACCACTGGCTCTGCATTTCCCCGACCATAAAGCAGTAACAATGAAGTCGAAACGCAACCCTGAACTCAGCACTACATATGAACAATAAAATCAGTATCATCAGCACCAGAGGTTCGCCCAATTAATACCATTCACCACAAGGAGATACGGCCTCTTTTTAAATGACTCATTCATTTGGAGTTTGCAATGTTTTTCAACTCATTTTGAAGTTTACTGTGACAAGCAAAACGCCGTAACAATAATGAGGGTATAAATATACTCGATGGGGTTAATCATAAAACAAACAAAAGAAGGGAATTTTAAGTACAGAAGAGAAATAGTGTGGATTAATTGATATCCAATAGAAACGCTTGACCAAAGTTTTGATTGGAGAACGTCCATATTCAGCGCTAAGCAACCTCCACTTGCGTAAGTATACTTTAGGCGAGAGAAAGCATTTTATTTATTCCGACAGCCTGTTATGGAGGTAAACATAAACAACCGAAACATGACCCTCCCCCCCCCCCCCCCCCCCAGCCCCCCAATTCAGTAACCATGCCATGTCCACCCAAAAAACAATTGAGGCGCCGCCCTTGCGATAACTATGTCTCTATGCAGGACATACGGTCCGGTCCGTTTGCGAAGAAAGCAGGCGGATTTAATTTTTGGCGTCCGTGGTGAGCCTCTTGCGCTTGATTGCGCGATCGATGTCTTCAGTGACTGTGGCACCAAGTGCCACAAAGCGCTTTCTGCATCCACCCTTCGGTTTAGTAGAGTGCTTTGAGGAAGCCTTTGCATAGTTTTACAGTCGTCTCCACGTATGATGAAGGCAGCGGCTTTATGCTGCCTTTTTCCACTAACGCAATGGGGCTGTCAATGGCCATTTCGTGAAGTTTAAAAATTAGAGGAATATGATGGCGGAGTTCGGCAATTTCAGGAGTGGGTATGGGCCTAGTCTTCTCCATTCCGAGGTGTTTCCAGGAATAAGATTGCCGGAAAGTCTAATTTCCCGGAATTCAATTGGAATCGAACAGGGATTCCGATGCGGCAACACTGGTGGGTATGCCACAGCTGAACGGCTGCGTTGGCAGTAGTAGCGGTAGGGTCGTTATGAAGTTTCCCTTTGACCGTCCGATGGTGAAAAGAGGGGCTTCATTACTTCCCGCATTCGCCACGTTCACTGATTGTGGATGCTGTTTCTTGCAACCCCTGCGGTTATTCCGGCTTGGTTAAGTTCAATCGGGCACCAATGTTTATGTATTCATAATAATAATAATAATAATAAATGTATTTATTTTGCCAACAGTTGGAAGGTGAAAAGAGAAAAAAGCTGCAACACAGCTTGACTAGTCCCGAGCCACCTAATTAGAAGTTAAGACGCAAGCACCTACATTATTTAAAGACAATTAGGAAATAGATAGAAAAAAACATTCAGAGATACTTAATTTACACGAGAGAAAAATTATTAGTGTCATTATATAAAGCAAATTCAATTTGAACAGATTAGAACATTAGCAGACAAAAAAGGGCGAAAAGCAACTAGCAAAAAAGTTGCAAAAACAACGTGGAGGGCGTCGCTCCGAGCGCCAGGGATGGAATGTGTATAGTGCGACTGGCGATATCGGCGGCTGCTCGGGCTGCTGGCCGGCGGGCGGCTGTTGTGGTTGAGGTAGGCCACCTGGGCCCGTTTGCTCGAAGCGCTAACTACGGCTGAAGTTAGCCGCAGTACCTAGGAGAGGGATTTCGATATCACGTGACTGGCTCGGTAGGGATCAGGGGAAACATGGCGGTGCCCCGGTAAGTGAGCGCCGCTCGATTTAAAGCTAATATGTCGTCGTAGCTGCAATATCGGGCGCGTTAGTCAGCAACGGATGATGAAGGAGGCTTTCGCTTTGCCTTAACTCACTTAAATCTCAAAGCATGAGCAATGACCTCGCCGCATTTTTTAAATAGTCTTTCGAATCTGGCCATTCTTAAGCCTAAATAAACGTGATAATTGTCGGCATGGCAACGTCTTTCAAAAGTTGATTGCTTGGACACAATCGGCTGGGTATTGATGGGACACGAAAGCAGACAGCGTCCCGATAGATCTTTTTCTAAATTTCCCAAGCATCGAAGTGCATGCTACGAATGTAGTCACACGCGTTGGACGTGCTGGCGTCTGCAGTAGCAATTGTCCTGAAGCAATAAGTCTAAAACAAAATTTGCCTTGCACGCGCCTTCGTCAAAGCCTTATTATGAATATTTACTTCGGATCTTTTATAAGAGAAAGGCCAGCGCGCGCGGACCGTAAATTTACCCTTCCAGCATTCTCCTGGCCGATGCTCGGGTAATTCAGAAAAGAGGTCTATTTGGACGCGGTCTGCTTTTCTGAGGTATCAATACCTGCTGATTGAGTCGAGGCGATCCGCTTTCCAAAGACGTTGCCATGCCGACAATTATCGCGTTCATTTAGGCTTAGGAGTGTCCAGAATCGAAAGACAATCTAAACAATGGGCGAGATCATTGCTCATGCTTTGCGACTTAAGTGAGTTCAAGGGGTACTCCGGCGATTTCTTCATGGTCCGCGATTTGCTTGAAATTTTGCTAAACTCGCCAAACAACATGGCCAATATAGTATCCCAAATATTAGGTCAAAATAATATTTTTGACGAAGTTATAGAATTTCCAATTCTGGTCCTCACCGTGTTTTTCAAACTGAAAGTTTACTGGCAACAACGAAAAAGTGACGTCAGTGGAAGTGCCGGGGTTCACTCTTTGGACTGTAGAATTTGTTCCCAACTGATTCGAAGCAGTTTCATGGTGTCAAATGATGCTTTGGAAGCTCGCTCCAGTCCCCGCGCTCCAGTCTTAAAAATAGAATATGCCAATCATTCGTTCCGAATGATTGGCATATTCTATTTTTGAGACTGCTCGCTCGACTGGCAAGCTTGCCTTCGACTGACGTCACGGCACTGAAAAGTGCGGGTATATTTGAATGTTGGTTTTTGCATCATTTTCATTTGCCGATTTCGCAATAACTATTATGAATTTCGCGATACTAAATAGCATACAGGAAAGGGTAAAGGCCGGGGAGTCAGAAAATATAGTTAGTTGAGGTAGCTCAAAAATCGCCGGAGTACCCCTTTAAGGCAAAGCGAAACCCTCCTGCACCTTTCGTTGCTCACTAACGCGCCCGATATTGCAGCTACAACGACCTATTACTTCCAGAGCGAGCGGCGCTCACTCACCGGTGCACCGCCATGTTTCCCCGCATCCCTACCGAACCCAGTCACCTGATTTCAAAATCCCTCTCCTAGGTACTGCGGCTAATTTTAGCCGCGATTAGCGCTTCAAGTAAACGGACCCTGATTTGAGCTCTTTGTCAGGTGGGTGTGGTGTCTTTCGAACCTTTTACCGCAAGTCAAGGTTGCCTATATGCGTGTTGTGCGCTGAGGTCAGTGTCCATGTGTTTACCTCCGCAGATTTCGCGCCCCGAGCTCGCTTTGGTACAGGCAGGAAGTGTTCTGTTGTCATACATTTGGTTCCCGGTTTCGGCGGTTGGATGGTATTGTCCACATTGGTCATATCGGGGCTTTGCTGGTGAGTGAATGATCAGTTGCGCAGCCAGGATTTTTTTTAAGGGGGGGGGGGGGGTGAAGTTGGGGGAGGGGGGGACAGTTGGGGGTGACAGGGATGTCCATGACTTGGGTGCGGAGGGGGAGAGGGGCGGCTGAACTTCCGCTTTGGCTACGTTAATAGGGCACATGTCTGCCTCGTTGTCAATGGTGATGACGGCCTTCGGCTGATATTTCTTGACCTGCCAGATGTCGTTGCAGTAGCTAATAGTGCGGGGCAATCGTTTGCCAGCAAAGGTGACTACAGCTGCCCGAGACTACTTGCCCATGAGACGAGCGGTCCGAGTGTAATGAGCCTACCTCGGCAAACCTCACTCATGAGGGCCCTCACTCACCCTCACTCACCCTCATCTTCACAGGTGAGGTGAGGGTGAGTGAGGGTAAGTGAGGGCCGTGAGGGCGTTGAGGGCGGTGAGGGCCGTGAGGGCCGTGAGGGCGGTGAGGGCCGTGAGGGCGGTGACGTCCGTGAGGGCCGTGAGGGCGGTGAGGGCCGTGAGGGCGGTGAGGGCCGTGAGGGCCATGAGGGTGGTGAGGGCGGTAAGGGGTATGAGGGCCATGAGTGCGTGAGTGGTGTGACGGCGGTGAGTGCGTGAGGGGTGTAAGGGCCATGAGTGCGTGAGGGCAGTGGCATAAGAGGCGTGAGGGCCGAGAGAGCTGTGAGGGCGGTGAGTGCATCAGGTGTGTGAGGGCCATGAGGGCGTGAGGGCGGTGAGTGCGTGAGGCGCCCTTCAGATCGAGCATCTTTCTCAGCAATTTTGGTGTTAATGGTGGGTTGTTCTCTAGCTTACCCTAGATCGACACGTATTGCTGAGATCGGGTCCGGCTCGAAATAACCAAGCCACTCGGAGCAATTCGAATATGTTTGAAGCGGCTGCATCCAATAAGGGACGCAAAATTTTCACGTGATACCTCGTGCCGGTGATGATGACACCGAAAGACTTGGTTCTGGTTTGAAATCGATCGTTTTTTGGAAATAAACTGTTTCAGAAAGGTGCATTAGTATTCTTAACGAGATTTAAATGCATAAAAACACGTTTATAACGCGTAATTGTGTCTAAATAGTGCAAGAAAAATAAAATTTTACGATGACGATGGCAAATTGCAGCAATCGGTTGCTGCGTGTGATCGCGGGCGGCTCGTGTTGCTGGTTTTGCGACGTAAAGTTTCTGGGCGAAATTGCCCAATCTGAAGCTGGCCTGACTGGCGTGAGGGCCACGAGTGCGTGAGGGGCGTGAGGGGTGTGAGGGCCGCAAGGGCTGTGAGGGGCGTGAGGGCGGTGAGTGGTGTGAGGGCGGTGAGTGGCGTGAGGGCGGTGAGTGGCGTGAGGGCGGTGAGTGGCGTAAGGGCCCTGAGGGCGGTGATGGCCGTGAGGGCGGTGAGTGGCGTGAGGGCTATGAGTGCGTGAGGGCTGTGAGGGCGGTGAGGGCGGTGAGAGCGGTGAGGGTGGTGAGTGGCGTGAGGGCTATGAGTGCTTGAGGGCCGTGAGGGCGGTGAGGGCGGTGAGGGCGGTGAGGGCCGTGAGGGCGGTGAGTGGCGTGAGGGCGGTGAGTGGCGTGAGGGCCATGAGTGAGTGAGGGGCGTGAGGGCCATGAGGGGCGTGAGGGCGGTGAGTGCGTGAGGTTCAGTGAGGGTGAGTGAAGGGATGAAGGTGAGTGTGACTGTGAGGGTGACGATGAGTGAGGGGCTGAAGGTGAGTGTAGCTGTGAGGGTGAGGGTGAGTGAGGGGCTTAGGTGAGTGTGGCTGTGAGGGTGAGGGTGAGTGAGGGCGACCTAAAATGCCGAACTCTGGTAATGAGTGTCGGAGTGTTGCAGTGGTGGTAAAGTTTCACTGGCCTCGCGGGGTTCAATGCCATGAATAACCCCGCAAATCTGATTCTCAACAATGGCCTTGTACGCCTGGAGTGGTATCATGTAGGTCGGCGTGGGAAAGTTGCCAACGCCCAGAAAATGACGCACCGACATATCTTCCTCCACGCCTATGGCGATGGAGTTGTGCTGTGGTTCTCCTCGCAAAAATACGTTGTTTCGGAGGATTGCTTACCCAGTTTTGGCTTGGGCTAGCGTGATCATGATTAATTTCGTTGTCACTGTGGCAACAAAAAACATGATTGTGGTTTATCCGCTTATTTTTATAGATATATCTAATGTTTTACCAGACTTGTATGGTACTTATTACAAATAATCAAATTACTTGTAAACGATTACTTTTTTGAATAATTTTGTTTTAATTATTTTAGAAAGTAATCGCAAGAGTAATCTGGTAACTTTTGGAAGTACTATATTTACTTGTTACCGTGACTATATTTTTGCCTTCCCTTTCTAACGGCGCCTTTGTTCGTACAAGTTTCCTAACAAGAAATCTTAGAACAAAGTTTCTGACAGCAGGATGGTTTACAAATATTTGTGAATTAAGAAGATAAGCAGGTCATATATTCGCGATTCTGGTCTAATATAAAATAGTAGGTTGAACCCGTTTTCACACCGGTAGAAAACTAATATTGAAAATTTCAAGTCATCGGAGCAGCAAGGGTTACTTCTTTAAGTAACTGCCTATTCCTTTTCGTTTCAAGTAATATAATTAACCCCTATTTAAGCAATACTAATTGTAATCGATTTTGTTTTTTTCGCAACACGTACAAGATTGCATTTTACGGTAACGTTTGCGTCTAACAGAAAAATACACCAAAATGCGTTACGCCCATAGGGAATTTTATAAGAGACTTCTTTACACGGTATGATCTGAACTCACAACATTGAGATCCTAAATCAACTTTTTCGTTGCCGATTCACACAAAGGACCGAACCGCGACTTTCGTCCAGGGAGCGTGTAACACGCGACCGTTACTTCACCGGTTCCTGCGATCCGCGCCTCGTCCGAGGACGCTCGCACGAGGCGCGGTGAATTGCGCCTTTTGCTCGCGGATTTTCGGCAGTGGATTAACTTAAAAAGTGCTTAGTCTGGCAACGGTACAACATTTCGCGTGTTTATCTGTTGTGTTTTTTACCATAAAAACATAGATAGCGAATTATTTTGAATTTTGCGTCTTTAATGATTTATTTTGTCCCGAAATTATAGCGTAAATTTGCTCGACTCACGCGAAGCAGATTCTGGCATTCCTCTGGGTCCGTGTCAAGAAGCTTTGGTCAAAAGTCGACTAGGACGGCGATATCTTTTTTGCACGTCCAATCAACCTTTCACCCAACAATACCTTCCTTGTTGCTCTGGTGCACTGAAGCGTTGTGAGTGATCGCGGAATGCGTAAAGTCATCTTCAAACGCCCCTCCACGAGCCCAGGACTTCGTCGCCTCTACGCCGAAGCCTCCTTGAGCAGGACCATGCATTTGTCGCTGTCATGGCTTGGGTCAGTAAAGCTAGTGGCGCTTCGCCCTGAGCCTGTCATAGTGTTCCGTCTCGCTCTGCATGTAACAGCGGCACAGGACTCTTTTTCGCTGTTGATTTCGGTCTTTTAGGACGGTGCGATCGTGCGATGTTGAAGGTTCGCGGCACAGTGGGGTCGCGAGCAGGTTCGGTCAGTTCTCACTGTCGTCTGGTCGTAGTCTCCTTCGTGCGGATGCGCTTGAGGGGTGGACGAACCGCGGGCGTGTCGTTCTCGTGATCACTCCGTCCGCGGATCAGTCCGTCGTCGGCCATTACCGACTGAGCTATCGAGGGCCGGTGGTTGATCTAAACGTAAGACCGAACTCACTGGCGCAATTCGCGAGGGCGCGGGCGTGCACTTCGCGGCGTTTTCTCACATGCTGCCACATCTCACGGCGTGTGTCAGAAATGAAAATGAATCTCCGTGTTCCCTGGCGAGGCTGTAGACAATGCACGCCAGTCGTCCTTCGCCTCTACTGTGGCCGTGGCTCTTACGAAGCAGACGGCCGCAAATTATGTACCAGCTTTTGAAAACGTAAAAAATGGCAGCAGCAGTAGGAGTGGCCTTCGCTTGTGGCCCCGCAGATGAACTCCGATAAATTAAAAACCTAATACATACTCTGTGTTTACTAGTCTTTGTCAGCATAATAAAACTTTATGATTTCTTTTACTTTATTGTTTTAGCTTTCAGAACGCTATCGGAACTTGCATTCTACAACACCCAGACCTTGGCGACGATAGTTTGGTACTGGTTTTCCGTTTCACCTTAGTATACTTAATTTCACCTCATACTGCAGCGGCCGTTACGAGACATCCTCATCAATTCAGCTGTTTAAACATAGCGCGTGATACGCTCTCCTCCACGTCACTGCGCCCCCTCGCCAAGGTCACGTAAAACTCGCACGATCTTGGATTGGCTTCGGTGGCTTGTAGCATCCGCTGCTGCCAGACGTAAGATGGAACCGTTGATTACGGGTTGAAGGGCGCAAACGCTACTGAGGTCATTTTGCGCCGAGTGTGGACAGGAGTCTAATGAACTCCATGTCTACACAGTCGGTGATGTTACGAATGGTAGCGTAGTAAGCGCAGGGATCGCTTTGTCGTTTCAGCGCGTGAAGGAGGAACACTGGAACAGGGGAATCAGAAGCCGTTCCCACTGCGACTCGAACCGGGTCCTGAGGCAGCAAATCTTCCTGACTCGGGTGGAGAAAGAACGGCTGGAGTACCTCCTGCGCCTCTCTCAAGACGACATATCCTCCTCCAGAGACACGGCAGAGAGAATGGAGGAATGTGGGCCTGTGTATCCCCAGGGCAGTGAAGAGGAGGCGCTGTGCTCGGCTGCTAATCAGCGCAGCTGAGAGAGAAACACGGCAACGTTGAGAAGGTCATGTCAGGTTGGCTGATGTTGTTGGGGACGTCCTTGGCTACGGGGGCGGAAGAGGGGTGGGGGAGGGGGGGGGGGAGCGTGGGTGGGGTTTAAAGACATGTGTCTGCTATAGACTTGCTTCTTTCGTCCAGTTGGCTCCAGCGTACCCTGAAGACGCGACCATGCAGTGCTGAGGGTGGTGTCTGAGGCGCGACCATAAAGGCGGCACTGTAGCGTCAGGTTATACGCGAGATAGGCTGAAATACAAGCGTCTGTCAGGGTCTGTCTGTCCGCGCTAACAGAGTGCCTGAATAAAGTATCTATAAAAATGTGCAGGGTTGAGGAGTTACGTTCTATGGAAAAGCGAAGAATGCTTTCTTCGGGTGCTTTGTTTAAAATGTTTGTAGGCGCCAGATTATAGCCGCCATTGCTGACCTTCTCCTGTCTTACCAAGATACCGAGCCACTGAAAGGGGTGATGAAGAGCCTCCACAGAGGTCGATGCTGGGGAGAAGGACGCAATAGAATCGAAGGTGGCAATACGCTGGCCTTCTACCGTAATGATGAGGTGAAATTCCACGGAATAACAGGAAACAAAATCTGAAGGTCGGTTATGGCGGCGCCCATGCCCAGCTTCTGCAGAGTGTCTATAGCCTGCGTAAGCAAATGAGAGGAGCATAATGACGCGCTAACGAGACGATACTTATATATACTCTGTTGTGCTCGCGGGGCGCGCCGCCCAAAACTTGAAAGCTGCAGCACTGTACGGTAGGATCGACGAAGAAGACGGGCTTAGAGTGTCGTGTTTATTTATTTAGTTTCACCCTCATGGGCAGAGGAAATAAAGAGGAGAGGGGGGTGAAAACAAACAAAATAACAGTGGGAAATACAAAAGAGTTACACAACAGGAAACACAGGATTTCGAACATTTGAACAAAAAAGGACACAATCAACGATTGATGTGAGTGATGTAGGTAGATGATTCCATTCATTCGAATCTCTAGAGATAAATAAAGCAAAATATTTGTTCAATTGGCAAAATGAAGCGCTTTTTTGTGACGGTGATCCAGGCGTTCAGAAACAAACGACGGGGGTTATCAATTGATTTCTGAGTACAATTTTGGGATGAAACATTTCGTGAAAGAGGGAAACATTAGAAATTGTTTGGTGACGCGCGGGACTGGGTATAGTGATAGTTTTTTTGTTTGTTTTTTCATTGATTTTACGCTAGCAGTACTCTTATAATTAGCCAGAATAAAACGTGCGGATTTGTTCTGAATTAATTCGAGAGAGTCGATAAGTTAGTCGGTACCGGGATCCCACATGGAGGCTGCCTTCTCAAAGAAATTAGAGTAAAGACGCAGGCAAACCGGTGACGAATCATAGCAGAAAAACTATGAGTGTTTCTGGGATTTCCTACGATGATGCATACTCAAGCTTTGACCACACTAATGTTTTATAAAGAAATATTTTTAATGATGACGGGCCATAGAAAATTACGTTTAAGATAGCCAAGCACACGGTAAGCGTTCATAGTCTTATAATTGTTATGAAGGTTGCAGGAAAGATCGCAGCTTAGGATCCCTCCTAAATACTAATAAAAGTTTACAAGCTCTAATGTTGTGTTATTAGGGCTATAAGTAGTAGTAAAAGTAACCTTACGAGCCATTCGCATTAGTCTGCCCTTGTCAGTATTTAGTTATATTGACCACAGGTCACACCATTTTAAAATAGAAAAAAAGTCATGCTGAAAGTGCTTGGAGTTAGAGTCATTAGATAATATTCGACAAATGGCACATACGTCAGAAAATATTTTATTAAGAACGAAACAATGCTGGGAAGGTCGTTAATATAAATGAAAAAAGTAAATGACCTGCAACGGACCCTTGGGGTACACCGAAAGAAAGGGATGTGAGAGTGGTGTTGATCCCATTACAAGTAACAAATTGCGAACGCAGAAATAAAGCAATCCAATTAGGCACACCACAATTAATACTTTTATTTATTTATTTATTTATTTGTTTATTTATATACCTTAAGGACCCCGTAGGGGGTATTACATAAGGGGTGGCATGCAATAAACATCAACAAAATGGTACAAATGTCACAAAAGCAAATTATGCATATAAAATACCGGGTGAAACAAGGAGACGGTAGGCTCTTTAAATCGACCGGAAAATTCGGTTTCTTAACCTATCGCGCTACGACTTTGTGCAGCGTTGCCCACAGATGGTGCATTTTTTTCGTAAAATTTGCAAAGAGCGGACTTACCTGAGCAAAAAGTAAAGAAAGAAAAAGGCTTAGCTCCTATGGAAACGCAGCGACGCCACCGGTCTGCAATCAACACGGCGCCGTTTTGCACGGTAGACAAGAGATGGCGCAAGTGGTCGCGACGCCAACTGCCGCCAACGAACGAGCAGACGACGCCGAGAGCCGGCGTAATTAGCAGACAAGGAACTGCAGTTGCTTGTTGTGACCGCGCCTGTCTTTTTTGTTTCTGCGACTGTCGCCGCCTGCGGAACGCGCGCCGCTTTTGAGTCGAAAAGATCGTCTGCTAAAGAGCCTTTGAGGAATACCTCGGCCGGCTCTCGGCGCCCGTATGCTCGTTCGTTGGCGGCGTTCGTTGCGCCATCTCTTGTCCACCGTGCAAAACGGCGCCGTGTTCATTGCAGACCGGTGGCGTCGCTGCGTTTCCATAGGAGCTAAGCCTTTTTCTTTCTTTACTTTTTCCTCAGGTAAGTTCGAGCTTTCCAAATTTTACAAAGAAAATGCACCATCTGTGGGCAACGCTGCACAAAGTCGTAGCGCGATAGGTTAAGAAACCGAATTTTCCGGTCGATTTAAAGAGCCTGTCGTCTCCTTGTTTCACCAGGTACAACAAAGTCGTCAAGAAAGTTAGTATGCAAACAAAACAAAAAAAACACCAAATATACCTAGAACGCGATTACACGTATTAATTTTTTTAAATTCTAATGAGTAATGAGTAGTTACAATGTACTCGGAGAGCCCGTTCCAATCAGAGGCTGTACGTGAAAAAAATGAGTTCTGAAATGTGGTGGTTCTTGCCTTTTGTCGCTTTATATCGAGATTGTGACCCGTGTGACGGTTGCGGCGTACAGAAAGAACGATGTATAATAATCGGAGGCACGGCCTGTAAAAAAATTTGTGAAAAAGAGATAACCTAGCTAAACGGCGGCGATCAGAGAGGAGGGGGAGGTTGGCACGGGTTCGAAGAGACGTGACGCTAGTAAAAGAAGAATAATCTGATATAATAAAACGTAATGCTTGACACTGAACTGATTCGATGTTATTGATGAGGTAGGCTTGGTGCGGATCCCAGATAGCAAATGCGTATTCCAGTTTAGGGCGGATAAGGGATGAGTAGGCAAGTTGTTTTATGTGAGGAGGGGCCAGTTTCAAATTGCGCCTCAAAAAACCTAGAGAGTGATTATTAGCAGAGGATATGGTGTGACTGATATGAGTAGCCCAGGAAAGATCGGATGTAAGATGAACTCTGAAATACTTGTAAGAATTAGTTTTTTTTCCAAAGGAACGCTGTTAAGGGAGTAGGAAAAGATAGAGGGTTTAGAGCGACGTGTAAAAGACACTAGCTTGCACTTATGGACGTTGAGACACATCTACCATGTATTGCACCATGCTTGGATGCGGTTGAGGTCATCTTGGATGAGTAGGTTATCTGATGGGTTAGTCACTTGGCGATAGATGACACACTCGTCAGCGAAAAGACTAACATGCGATGTTATTGATATAGGCATGTCATTAATGTAAATTAAAAATAGAAGGGGTCCGAGGACCGATCCTTGAGGAACACCGGAAATGACTGGAGCAAAAGAAGATAATGACTGGTTAGCGGTAACAAGTTGCTGTCTGTTAGTTAAAAAGTTAAAGATCCAGTTCAGAATCGAGGAATCTAAGTTGAGTTTAGAAAGCTTGTATATGAGTCGTCTATGAGAGACCTTATCAAATGCTTTGGCAAAGTCCAGGAAGATAGCGTCAGTCTGAATGTTTGAATCAAGGTTAACATGTATGTCATAAGTAAACGATGCAAGTTTAGTTTCACATGAAAAATCTTTTCGAAAGCCGTGCTGGGATGGGTTGATGAAACAGTTGTCTGACAGAAATTGAATGATGCGAGTGTAGATGATATGCTCCATTAGTTTGCATGATACGCTTGTTAGGGAGATGGGTCGATAGTTAAATGGCGAGTATTTGTCACCATTTTTGAAAATCTGGACAATCTTTGCCACTTTCCAGTCATCAGGCAGAAGACTACTTGAAAGAGATTGCGAAAATATTTTAGCTAATATCAAGCTCACCAAGTCTTCCGTGTTTTTTAGAATGTTTGCATTTACGTTATCCATGCCTGCCGATGAAGAGATTTTAAGGTTGTCAATGAGTTTAGCGATGCCTGCGGGTTCAAACACAATACCAGACATGGGTGTAGGAATAGCGGGAAGAGGAGAAAAAAGGCTTCGCTGTTTTCTTGCGTAAATATGGAACAAAAAGCGTGATTCAGTAATTCGGCACATTCGTTATCCTGAACCAATGTGTCACCGTTATTTTTAAGTGTGATTGCAGTATCACATTTAGGGTTAATAACTTTCCAGAACTTTTTAGGGTCATTTTTAAGCATACACGCAAGATCGATGTTATAAAATTATTGTTTTCGCTTCTTAATTTCAACTCTGTACTGCCTATCGACAGAATAATATTTGTCCCAGCTTAAGCTGCCGTTAGCCGTTTGAAACAGTCTCTTCTTTTTTTTAATTTAGGCGTTTTAAAGAACAGTTAAACCAAGGAGCAGACGAGTTTTCACAAAAAGTGACAGTTGGAATGAACATGGCCGCAAGTTCTTGCATTTTTTGTTTGAAAAGAAACCAATTATCAGAAACAGAGCGAACATCAAAGTCAACCAGAAAGGAAAATAAAAATTTTTCTAGTTCAGCATTCGTACTTTAGTAATCCCCTTTATCGTATAGTGATACGGTTTTAAGTAGTTTGGAATTAAACTGAAGATGCAAAAAAAAAAAAGTACAGTGAACTACTTTGTGGTCACTTATTTCGCGTAAGTAGTTGATCGATTTCAAAGTCTCAGGCTTTGAACAAAGAATGAGGTCAAGAATATTAGAAGAATGGGAAGTTGATCGCGTGGGTTCAGTTATAACTTGCGAAAGATTGAAATTAAAGGAGAAATAATGAATTCCGTTGCTTCACTCTTATCAAGGGGAGTTGAAACCGCTAGGGCCGACCAGTTTATTGAGGGTAAGTTAAACTCACCGAAAACCAGAATGCTGGACAGGGGATGTCTGAGGCACAAAACACCGAGTGCATCATTCAAATGAATAAGAAAAGTTGGATCCTTGTGAGGTGGTCGATAGCATACACCAATAAGAAATGTAGCATGCAAAGATGAACAGGAGAGACATAACATTTCGAGTGGCGAGGAAATATCCACAAGTTTGCACACGAAACTATCTTTTATTGCAATCAGGACCCCACCCCCTCGGCCACACGTCCTATGCCGTCGAAATAAATTATAACCAGATACGTCGGGGAAAATTTCGATATCAGTGATAGATGATGATAGCCATGTTTCTGTAAGAACTATGACGTCAGAATCAGTAGATGCTAGGAGGCTGCATACCTCATCTTGCTTTGACATAACACTTCTTATATTGGTATAAAGAAAAGACAGGGGTCTGTTAGAAAGCTTTACAATAGAATGGTTACGTTGAGGATATGCACTCGATTCAATTTGACGTGCACGTGGTGACCGGACAGCGGTGCTCCCGGGTTGCTATCTCTTTATTTCAACAACACTGTCTGACACATCATCAAAACTAAAGCACTTTTCATCTTGGAGAACATAATAGCGCTTCACGACAGGGACGAAGGGTAGGAACGAGACAACACAATGCGCTTGTGTTGTCTCGTTCCTACCCTTCGTCCCTGTCGTGAAGCGCTATTATGTTCTCCAAGTTTCAGTACCAACTCGCCCAAGAATCCGCATTACTTCACTTTTCATCAATGTACATTTTGTCTACGCGCAGTTTATAACGAGTGTTTTGTGTTCTAGAAAATTCCAATAGTTTACGACGGACCAACTGCACAGGTCGAGGAAAATCCTCACTGACTACAAATCCAGTATCTTTAAGTTTTATACCTGCAGTTAATATTGCATCTTTTTGCTTAAAGAAGCACAATTTTGCAATGATTGGGGCCTGTTTTTTCCGGTTTTAAAAGGACCGATACGGTGTGCTCTTTCTATGTTATCAGGGTTGATTGCTATGTTTAGTTTACTCGCGCACAGGTTCAGCACGAGTGACTCAGATTCAGACCATGTTTCGGTCGCTTTGTCTTGAAATCCAAAAAAGACTAAGTTCGACCTGCGTGACCGGTTCTCGTGGTCGACACAGCATGCCTTTAAAAGCGCGAGCTCTGTTTGGGCTGCTTTCAGCTCGGACTCAGTTTTTTGGGCGGTATACTGGTCACTCGAGGGAATTGGCAAATGTTCTTCAATAGCGCTCAACCGTGCGTTCAGGTCGCAAACTAACTGGTCAGTACGCTTTTGACTTTCAGTGAGTGCCCCTATTTGTTTCGCCAGGTCTGTCTGTCCCGTCTGTAACTGGGTTACAGTAGCCTGGATTTGAGTCAGTGAGTCAGCCTGGGCTGTAGTAAGGGGACCGGGATTCTGCTCCACATCACCGGAGAGCAGCAACAGCAAGTGTGACACGAAGATATTGGCGCATGCTCGAACATAGATAGACATGCACTTCCGCGTCACAGCAAAGTCGTTTGGGCACGGCACCAGTATTAAGAAACGATTACTACTCCTGATGCACGAAGAATGGTTCAAGTAACTGACCTGTACAAAGAGGAGGCGTAAGTACATTGTTCCCGTGGCGGTGTCGTGCCCTGGTATGCCGAGCAGTGCTTCATGCTTTTGTAGTACTTGGCTTGACGTCACCGTTCGTTGTTGCCAGTTGTTCTAAAGGTTCTCGATGAGCGTGGGTTGCAGCGTCATTAGTCTGGCAGTCTCAGCAGATAGCAGCGTCAGCACTGGTAGCCCGTAGTGGTCTGAAACGGAGACCCAGACCTTGGGCCTCCGTTTCAGATCCAGGCACTTTAAATGAGCTACTGCTCCACATGCACGCTACTCCAATACAACGCCTGTTTTCGCACCTTTGCAAAGGCATTTCTTCTTGGCGATTTCAAGTTTCTTTTGAAAATAATCTCTAGAGCGAAACTCTGAAAACTCATGGCTAAAAAAACCTCTGCCTTTCCGAAATGCGGTATTACAAAAAATGTTAAAATCTCAACGTTAATGTAGGCTCCGGTGTACACCACGAAGAAAAAACGTTTTTACACCCCTCAGCGCCATCTGAGCCTGCACCCGAGCATAATGCTGGTGAGTTGTGTCAATCTGCAGCCCCTTTGTCAAATAAGACGGCAGCTTAGTGCGAGAGCCTCGCAAGTTCTTTCTCTTGCACGTAGAGTGATACTTGATTTCTAAGACTGCTCCAGTGCAACATAAGCATCTGACTATACCGTCAGGTGAGGCTCCCGAAAACGAAAACAATGTTTTAAACTTTACAGTCCCAGTGATTTTGTTCCTTGGATAAGACGAATGCCCTCCGAGCATCACCCTCAGTTTCCTTTCTATGTCTTAGACTTGGTACCTCAGAAGTCTTTACGTACCACATAATCTCGGGCGCAATTTCTTCCTGTTCATTGCGGCACGAAACAATCCTTCCGAGGGTTCATGCGGTTATCCTCCCCTGTCTTTGCTCAAACCAGACGCTATTGCATTTCCGGATCGTCCTGTCGCTGCTGTCGCCTCACTCCGGCTTCGAGGGTACGCATATAAACAAACAAACTTCTGCTCGTTCCCAAATCGTGAAAATGTGACTTGCGTGGCTTAGTCAGCAGCGTGAATGACTCGCAACCGAACGGTCGTGGGTCCGAATTCCGCTTAAAATTGTTTAGTTTTTAAGGCAAATTAATTACTTTATAAAGTGAAATCAATTTAGAGATATGGCGACCTTTAATTCTCATTAAGGTATGGCCGCACTAGCAACAAGACGCGCGACGTGACGCTTTCCCGCGAGGTAGGGCCCCGCTGCCACACGCGAGACTTCCAAACCGCCAGTGGAGAACTTGGCGCTGTAGGCCCGCCGTCTAACGCAAATGAGCGGAGTAGAATGTATTTCCCCCTGATAGAGTATTTGGAAGTAGTTTGCGGCGCCGCGCTTTCTAATGTGTATGCGGGGTAGAAGAACCTTTACAACATGTTTTTAATCCCCCCTCGCCTCGCTCCCCCTCTCTCTTTTTTCGTTGCTCCTCCAGAGAATAGATTTTTACTCCCGAGGATCTCTTTCCTCCGTTTGAGGGTTTTAATTAGACAATTACGTTTGTGTCACGTGCAATCCACTATTGCTTTTATTTTTGCACCCTGTACGATGAAGTTAAACAAAATACGGAGGAGGCTTGGGCAATAACGTGAGAACGACAGTCCAGTGAAGCTTAAGGCTGGTTCGCGCAGCCCCGTTTTCTTACGTCTTCTTACGGTACGTAAGAAAACAGAATAAGATGGGGCTACGTGAGCCAGCCTTTAGAGTGGCTGCCAACGTTCAGATGTCCCCCCGAAGCCACTGGGACCTTTCTTTTCGTGTATACCTCCCGTACGCACGTGTAGCTCTATCTAACATCTGATTAATACGCCACGTTTTGTCCTTTTAATGCCTGTAATCTCGAAGACAACATTCCGAGGCTGTTCGGCAACATCCAAAACATTTTTGCGTTCCTCAGTGATATGTACATGTAAAATGGATCGTGGAACAACTTTCGCACTTTCAGTAAGTCCCGCTAAGAACTTGCGAAACACCTATTAGCTTTTTCCCACGGGCAATGGCAGACGCAGACAAAATAAAGGAAACAAACAGCTTTTCCCTCCTCGACTCGCAATTAGAACACGCGGTCACCGGCTCACGTGATCTGATGCCAATTATACACAGCCAGTGTTCATCATGGGACACCTTTTTGCACGTCGTCAGGACGCAGTCAAGTGACAACAGGATTCACGTGACCACCTACGTGCCCCCTCGCCCGCTCCCCGTTCCCGGCCCAACGTTCCTATCTTTATTCTGATCGTGTTCGTCCGCCTCTCCGGAGTTTCTTTGTCTGCTTGTAGTTTCGATTTATCCCTTTCTGCTCGTTAATTTTATTTTTTTTTTTTTTTTTTTTTTTTTTTTTTTGTTTTGGGAATGGCAGGTGGAGGTATCTTTTTCAATAAACAAAACCAGACTTCGAAAAAATTTTGAGCAGGGCCAGTGTCGAATAACGACGAAGAAGCAGTGGGAAGTACATGAAAAATCTAGACAAGGTTGAAACGATAGAATTTATTTTAAAATAAAGCCCGAAAAAACGCCCCGGGACTCAGAGAGTAATAAACCACGAAAATGTCTAGAAGAATGCTGGTACAATTTTTAGAGAAGTTAACGCCCGATAATCTCGATCGCATAATCGTTCCATCACCTACTAGTTCACCGCACAAGTATATGTGCGGTGAACTAGTAGGTTCACAAAAATATATGTGAAAGGCACCTGTGAAGGCGCAAGTAGAAAAATAAACTTGGACTCCACTCATTAGCTTGCTGCATGTCACCACTCACCGAGATGTAATTCCTCGGTCATATTCATTCTCCAAAGCACAGTCTTGCTTGTAAAACCGTGGGAAAAATCATGTCTGCGTTAAACAAACAAGCTTCCCGGCAAGCACTAAGGAAGATTTTAACTGCCTCTCCGGCAACTGGATGTTAAGCGCGCAGATCGCACATTCATTTCAGCGCACTGTCCGAATTCCACCTTGTAGCGAAAAAAGAAACAAACTAGACGCGCGGAGAAATGCCCCGGAATGAGAGAGGAGAACGCGGTGAAAATAAAAACAGAAACTGAGAAGATGGGTGAAGAAAGGTGGGAGGGGGCAAGTTGGTTATCACGTGATCCCAGTTGTAACTTGACTGCGCCCTGACGACGTGCGTAAAAAGGCTTCCCGTTCATCATAGTCATGCGCTGGGGTTGGGAAAGCATAGAGGACGTGCTTCAGGCATGCAGGCTAGAAGTTTTTTGCGCGACACAAGGGACAACCACAAGCGAGTAGACACGGAAGTAGGATGCGCTTGTCCATGTCTACTCGCTTGTGATTGTCCCATGTTTTGCGCAAAAAACCTCTGGACTGCATCATGAACCAACTAGGCCAACAACGAGTGTTAATTGAGCTTCAGACATTTTTAGAGTTCAGAAAGAGGCCCTTTTTAAAACTCAGAGTCACTTTGTGGCAGTGATAGGAGATTATACTTGGCTAAATCAAGCACCCTCAATTTCGTGAATCAAAGGTAGCCTGAAAGGACCAAAATCTTTTCCGCTTTCTGCTCCATGCTTTCAAAGACTCATTAAAACTTTGGTTTGGGCTAGTTGGTCCATGGTAGGTATAACGTTTATAAGCGCAAACAGGCAGGGACAATAGAAAATAACACAAACGACAGGGACAAGTGGCTTGTCCCTGTCGTTTGTGTTATTTTCTATTGTCCCTGTCTGTTCGAGCTTTTAAACGTTATAGCTTTCAAAGACGTTCCCTTTTTCTGGCGTGGAGAAGCTGTTATAGTTCCGCCATTAGAGCGTCGGGTTTCGCTCTGCGCAGCGTGGGTAGACTGACTTTCAGAAAGGGTCAAATACCTGAATGCTTGGCGATACTGATTGTCATGAACCCGAGCATTCGACTTGGGCACATGTTAATCGAGAACGTCACAGTGTCACGTGACTCGTTCTGCGAAGTTGTGATGTCATGTGACGTCGAAGTGAATCTAGTGAAGTTCTGAATTGAAATAGACTTGACGCAGTGAGTCACGTGACGTCATGGGGCCACGCCACGTGACATTAGTTGACAGCACGTCTTGACACCATGACGTCATGTGACTACGTGACGCATGATTATTCATAGTGCCAATACAAAAGCACCCGAATTTCCACAACCTTTCATGCGTCGCCATTCTGTATATGACGATTTTATCAATTCGCCTGGAGATCGAACCGTGTCGCCACCGTGCGGCCGAAATTAGAAACGCGCGAAAGTGGGGATACCGCCGTGCGTCGTCTGCTACGGGCGCACGCTCAGAAGCATGAGTCTCGACGACACAAGCCCGTTTCAGGCGGAGCTTGAGATTCCTTATTAAATGTTTTATGTTTTTGTTGCCGTTTCTTCTTACTAAAGGCGGTGTTGTATCGTTTCCCATGCGTAGAAATTCAGCAAAGCGATTATGATTAAGTCGAAAGCTTCCATAATCTTAGCGTGTTGGTTTGTATACAATCGCTGGTCCCACGTATTTTTGTTATCTTGCACAAACCATGGCTTTCATAATGCATTGAATGTTGAGTGGGTCTGTGGTCTCATTAGAAAATTAACCCGACTGATAGCTATCCTTTAATAGACTAATCAATCGATAAATTCGTATGTTGATTTTTCACCGGTCATATTGAGTGAAAGACGTTAAAACTACACATTTTTTCTAGTGTTACTATGTCATAAATGGCATATTGTATTCCCATTCTAAACTTCACGTTGTGAGTCCTACATAGATATGAACACGAGAAGTCTTTTAGAATGAAGTATTTTTAAGTTATTATTTAAACAGTGTCATCACCCTCGGTGAAATGACAAGCACGCTGAAGTGGTTTACCCTGCAAGCCTGTGTCACAAAAGAAACAAAGACGTCAAAAATATTAAAGCAGGCATTTTTACTCCTTGTTGACTTTCTCCAGCACAAGAATCCAATTAACCGGCAAAAAAAATTGCAATTAAATCATTACTTAAATAATTTGAAAGTTAATCGATGAACTGCCCAGTCCCGATATCCTGAGGGCGGAGGGTGATTGGAAAGTCTCGTGAAGGTGGCTAGCCCTCATCAGTAAAAGAGTATCACTGCGGCCGATGCTGTCTGTGTCGTGGTGCGCGTCGTTTGTTGGGGTTGCAGAGTCTACTGTGTTTGAATACAAGATTATTTATCCAGAAATTTATCCAGTATTAGCCTCTTGACATCCGCGGCCCTAAACAAGAAAATTAAAGCGGGTGAACCCACACTGCCGAGAAAAGCGTTTAATAACAGGAACATTCCTGCGTTGCTCGGTTACTCCCGTTTCTTACAGTCATGGCAGATATATTACAACAGTTTGTTTCACTTGTTTCAGTTGTCCTGCCAACCGTGCAGTTTGTAGATCTAAACTAGAAGAGACACACTCTCCTCATCGCAACGTAGTAGATTTGTTCAGACTCCAAAAAACTTACCCACACTATGGCACAGTAAAAGGGCAGAGGAACTCAATTGCATGGTAATTTACAATACAGCGCTAACTTATCATAATTCTAAATATTCCTATTACTGCAAAAGCTAGAAGTTATAAAAAGCATAGAAGCTGCGATTTCCCAGCTGACAGTACCAGCATTATGTTATCTGGGTCGCAATTTACTTTTTTTTTAATTGCCACGTTGATGAACCGATACATCCATTTTAAAAGAAACAAATATTTAACATAAACATTCCAGTTCAAGCGGAGACAGGCATCAGTCGTGGTGATCCATGCTTTCCAACGTCTGCCTAGAGCAGACGACGCACCCACAGAAGCGATTATCTAAATTTAGGCCGCACGCTGGCCACGCGATTCGATCTTCACTGAAGCACCGAAAAGTACCGCGTCCTTTTCCGCTATAATTGTTTTCCCACCGATAGTAATGCGACAAAATAAGCGCAAGAATATACGCCCTCTCGCGAGCGAACGAGGAGAGCCTCTGGGGTGGCCGTTCTCCAGCTCCTATCCCCGCTTTAATGATGATGATGATAGCGCGACCGTAGCGCCACCTTTAGGTCGATCTCGAGGCCAATACTTAGAAATACAGCTACGGCATTTGTATTCTCAAATATTATTTTGGTGATACTAACAAAACAAAAAAATTACCGTGAACCACTTGAAACTGGTTACCGTAGTATTTTTTTTCGGTTCAGTTCTGCTTCAGTTCCAAGATGACGGCAAATATTTCGGTTCGCTTCAGTTCCGATTCGGCTAAAAATAACGGGTTCGGTTCCAGTTTTTGGTTTGATTCGGTTCCGGTTCGGTTCTGATTCGACACTCTGGCTGGGGCACGCCCCTGTGCGAACGCAACGAGCTCGAGGCGAGCCGTAGAACGATCCCGGATCTTGACGGTGCCAGACACCAACCCATCTGTCATTACAAAATAAATGACCCCGTAAATTGCGGACACGGTCTCAGACCAACCGACAGAAGTAGGATCGTTTTGTGGCTCATTTTGAGCCTGCCTTGCTCATGCAGGTGGCGTGCCTCAGAGCACAATATGCGATGTCGTCGTCTTTGTCTCAGTTTTTAATACCAACTTCTACATACTTTTCCAGCAATATGGGCTTCGAGATCCAGTTTATATGATGTAAACACGTGCATTTGTATATCTATGTTTTTTCACAGTGCATGCGGAGACTTCCTTACGCCTACAATGTAGCTGACGACCAGTCATCCACACTGACGATAGTGACCAAAAGTAACACCAAAACTATGAAATGTAAGCTCTACTATATACTTTCACCGCAAAAGCCAACACAATCAGTCAGCGCCCTCCAAAGGTTTAATGTCGTGTCTAACAGTCCCTCCGCTTCAAGTAAGTGCAAACCAGAGTCTAGTTCCACTTCCACCACAGCCCGCGTGACACCAAAATCTCAGGCGAGCAGCGGGTTCCACGGCAGTAAAGCGCGATCCAAACCAACGCTTCTTTTTGCGCCTGTAGGTCGTGCGGCTGCGGATGTGACGCATTTCGTGGCGTTTTTGCTGTTTCCGGGCGCGCTTTCTGAGTCAGAACCGTGCGCTTTGGTTTGGACGGGCGAAACTTCGGGCGAGCGCGCACGCGCGCACGCAGGCACGAGCGCACAAAGTGCAACCAGTGTTGCCAGATGGTCCCACCAAAAAACCGCCAAACGGCTGGGAGGTATAGCCCAAATATAGCCAAAGCCATAAAATAAATATAGCCCAAAATAGCCAAGACTAAAAAGAACGATTCTTAAGCCTTTTATTGACAATTTTTCATACGCGCAAAAAACAACATGTTAAATTCTCTTTTTCAACCCTCTGATGCGCCACTTTTTGTGTGCATTAGGTCCCCTGATATATAAAAAAAAAATGCTTCAGAAGGATGAAAATTTCTGAAACAATTAATTACCCATCCTTTGTAGGACTTCAGAAATAGAAAACATACATGGACAGCTGTATTCTGAGGCCCGGGAGTTATAACCATACAGTAAAAGAACAGAATGCAGGAGCAGAAGTGCCAGAACTGGGAGTTTCAAACCAGCACCCCTTATATCTAAGGTTCTTACCAATAACCCACCCGTCTATTTTTCTTTGTGTAGAATATGAGCGTCCCCCGTTCCGGTACACGCTATTTTTGATTGTGTTTCATTTCTTAAAGTTGGCGATGCCTAAGAATTTTCGCAATGGGCACCAAAGCTGCGTTTGGAGGGTTCAGTCTACGTCCGGGTAGAAGACGCGCTACTGGACCTGTAAAAACAGTGCAATTTGTTTGTTTGATTTGCTTCACTGCGCTGTGGGGAGACCGCTTGAACTCTGCTAGCATTGCTTCTCTGCGCATTGTGAAAACCCCGACGTTTGTAGAAGTTTGAAGCCATCCTCCTTCCTCTCTCTCCTCTCAACTAGCCAAAAGATAAGCAATTTTTTTTTCGAAACTGACTAGAAGTTTGAAAATTAACTAATCGAACCTCAAAGTTCGACGTCGAACCGGAGGTTCGTCAAGAGTTCGCCGCACCCTTAGATATAGCCCAAAAATAGCCACATAGCCAAACGCGAAATTTTGACGCCAACTAGAAAAAAATGTAGCCCAATTTGGCTATATATAGCCCAATCTGGCAACACTGAGTGCACCTGCGACAGACTGGCCGGCCAGACGGCGAGAGAAAGAGAGAGAGAGAGATCGCGTTGTCATGTTGGAAGAGAATAAAAGGGGGGGAGGAGAGGGCAGCCAGACGGCGAGAAACGCGGAGCCGGAACTAGCTTGCCCTCCACCGATTGGCCGGGACACAGGAGCGCCCTACTACGTCACCGCGCGTTTTTGTGCGCGTTGAGAAAGAAGTTGAAATCAACCAACTTTCTTATGCGCGCCCGGAAGGAGCGAAGAAGCGGCGCGACGTCACGAAAATACGTCACATCCGCAGCCGCACGACCTACAGGTGCAAAAAGAAGCGTTGGTTTGGATCGCGCTTAATGCAACATGTAGTACCGATGGAGGAACTGCTGTACGGTATACATATCCGATATTGATTTGGGGACTGAGAGCACCGCCTGCATTTGATTATCGAAGAATGCTGAGCGCAGCCATGGAAGCTTTAATTGGCTCAACTTCACTGGCTGCTGGGCCTGTTCGACATCTACAATAATGGTGTAACAATGTCAACAAGAGCCCCCCTTGTTCACTGCTGTTAGTATGGGTGTCCGAGTGCTAGAGCTATCATCGGCTTGCGGAAAACAAGACACTTCTGGGAAACAAAACATTATGCCATGTTCTGTCATTCGAGGGATGCTGCAACGATTTTTATTTTAGATAGGAAATACCTTGCACAAGCGTACTACCACAAGCGCGATAGAAGTACAGCCGTACGCACCACTACTGAGCCACAATATGCGTTGTTTCTGCGTAATTTTAAGAGTCAAGAGCAAACTATACCTTCCCTTCTCCCCCTCGTAAGGTTTGCTGCTGCGAAAGCATGAGTTTACCCACGTTCCTGGTTTTGATAGATGATTTCTAGAGCAAGTGGTCGTTCCACTAAGGAGAGTGCTGAAGAAAAAGCAAACAAAGCACTTTTTTATAACTAAAAACTGAAGCTGCTGTTGTTCCAGTGTGGTAGGGTTTACGTCATTAAGAGGAGTTTAATGAAACTTTACAACCTACAGTACTTATTTCTTTCCCGTTTTTTTCAGCGATCGGGAGGATTGGTGAATGAATCTGCCATGTTTAAAATGCATCTACTAATAAATAATCATCATTTTTAGGCTGCGGTAATTTAAACCATATTGACCTGATTTATACGAGAAAGCAGATTTCGTATTTCATTTAAAAAGACAATTGTTATGCTTTTGCAGCCTGGATTATATGCATAAAAAATACGCCGAATGGATATTATATGAAGTCAAACAATAGGACTCACGTGGACCACAAAAGAAACTGGTAAGCAGGCATTTATATAAATAAACAATTCAGCGTGCCCGTTGAGTCATATTCAAGTTCGCTCGGGAATTCAGTACCAGAGAGTAATAAGGTTGAAAGCTGGGCTAGTTTGTAGTTATTAGAGATAATGAAATAAAACAGCGCAAAAAGGTTCATAAGGAAGCAACAAACCTGTCCTGTTAGGTTTGTCCTTTCTTTTGCACCTTTTTCGAGCTGTCTTTTCTCATTATGCTAAACGTCAGAGAGGTTTTTAGGACCATTCCGAATAGGAATTTAATCATTTGTTGCCTCGTGCATTGCTATTTTATTCAAAAACAAACCACGAACCACCTCTCCAGAATGAATGGTCGTCATACGTATATGCTGTCTGTTGGGCCGCAAAAAAGATTATGAAAACGAATGTCATCGTTGAGATTTCAAGGTTAGACATCGTTCACCCGCAGGCGATATAAACAAATACGATATAGCTTCGCCAATACTGGAAACTCCTCCGAAAACACATAGGAGCGGCGGCGAACGTGACAGTGGCGCCTCTAGCGGACTCGGAGTCTACGAAAGCAGTCGTCGCAATGGAAAAGTATAGGCTCCGCGACGTCCTCGAGCTTTACAAGCCCCGTATCGTCACCCTAACAGCAGAAACAGTTTATTACGGTCAGTTCGCTTTCAAAGCGGAATCCACTGATCGCAACTGCAACGACAATTGAATAACAACGCGCGCATGAACAAAGGTAGAGCAGTTTATTTAGCGGTCTCAAACGCCTCTCAGGGGATCACACGCGTTTGAAACGCGTCTGGGAAGCGGAAAAAAGGCGTTTAGCTACTTGAACTACGTCATAATCGTTAAAACATGCAAAAACGACATGCTAATATTACCAGAGCAAGCGCACGAGCTGTTGGAGCATAAAAACAAAACAAAAAGAAAGGCTAAATATGAACGTGCAAACACTTATCCGAATTTTGCAGAAAAAATGGTGTCTCCATTCCCGACGAAAATAAGAAGAAACGGGAAAAAGAAGCGAACAACGGCGAATAAACCAAAGAAGCTAGCAAAAAACTATTTCAACGACGACGATCGTTGCGGCGCTTATAGAAAAAAAGACAGAAAAATGGAAAGCAGCAAATGAATAGCTGGTGGTCGCCACCGGTGTTGAGTTGACGACAAACAAAGCGGAAGCAACAGACGAAGCTAATGAAAAAAGAAGAAAGCGTCCTTTTTTTTCAGCTGCTTGTTGTACATTTCTTTAGTGGCTTTCGCGGCGTAGGTACGAACTAAAAACAAAACAGGCGAAATAAATAACGTAGTGCAGCTCACACTGCCCGGTAAAAAAGAGTCGCAGAAATGTTTTGGTCGCAGGCAGCAATCTTCTATATGTGCTAGCAGTGAGTAACCTTTTTTTGCTTTCGAATTTCTTTTTCCAGTGACTTTGGCGGGTTGTTCGTTCGCTCACTTGACGAAGCAGTTTAAAAGTGCATTCAAGTACTTGTTGACGTAGGTGTCCGTAGGTTGACGTAGGAATTAAGCAGAAGAAAGATTTTCCACCACATCGCACAAACTTGTTCTTGCAATGGTAGGCACCACATCGCACAAACTTGTTCTTGAATGCGGCCGGTTGATCAACAAACGATGACCCGTAGCAGACGTGCCGGCCGGAGTACATAAATAAGATTCGAATAAAAATGGGTAACGAGCTTACACTTCTTAATATATTTAATAAATATCAAAAAGCACGTATGACGATTTTGGATTAGAAACTCAATCGAATGCGAAAATAGGAGGTTATAGCAGACGACACTGGAAGAAAACAACAACAGCAAAGTTGCAGACGGCCCTCAAAATGCCCGGGCCTAGCGCAGACGAACCGGGAGTAGTAAGCGCCGAAGCGAAGGAAAGGGAGTAAAAACTAAGCCAAACAAAGCAAGGATACGCGATTGTTTGCACGTCGGGCAAAAAAAAAAAAAAGCAAACAAAAAATATACACAGCAACATATAAGCAGGAGGAAGAAAGAACGCGGCAGAGTGGCGTCGCCTCAAAAATATAAAAGAAAGAAGACTCAAAAATGGAAAGAGTGGAGACGGTTCAACGGGTGTCGGCCTTTACCGTAGAAGTAAAGAAGCAGCGAAGCAGATGTTGGTCGTCCCCGTGCTAACATTCGGAATTTGTGCACTGTAAATAACGTGACTGAAATCATATTTTTTCGCGGGCTACAACGCTCTCCCCTTCTGTCTTTGCAAGCGCGAGAAGTCTGCTTTTTTCGTAACTCCGCTTTTGTTAATCTATAATCGCGTCAGATTTGCACATGCACAACGCCTTCTTTCGGAGCATACTGACATCGCCGTAACGTACGTGGTTCGAAATTGACTTCTGCTTCTTCATCCGGAGACGATCTTAACGGGATTAGCCAGCTCCTCTTTTCGACGAAACGGTTATCAGCAAGAGACTCATGAGAAATGGGAATTGCAACGACAAAACGAATTGACTGACAAGAACGATAAAGTTGAAACGAAGCTATGTTCTGAAATGTTTGTACATATCGCTTTTTCACGAAACAGCGCGAAGGCATACATTCGTGTTTTGCTTGGCTTACATAAGTTGTGACAGAATGTTTTCTTCGCGAGAACTCCGAGATTGCACCCAGAAAGCTGTAACATCTTTCCCACACGAAGAGAATGTCGTTCACTCGTGAGCTGGCACCCATTTTTTAACTTTCAAAGCAGCGAATGTCCGTGACAATTTTTTTTCGTTGGTCACCTCGCACGGAGATAGGCAAAACCAATGCATTGTGGAGAATGTGTCTGCTAGCGGAGACTCCGAGCTCGCCAGGGGCGCTGCAATCACTTTTCTCCCTTTTTCCGCGGGAGTTGCCAGTATTGGCTTCCACGGTATTTGATATAAACGTGAACGGCGGATTCTCGACCGGTGCGTGCTCTCAACGCCATGACGCGGCTGCCGTGACGGCTCGCTTTCTTATCGCTCGCTTCGCCGAGATTAAGCGCTTGGATTGAGCTCTGTTCTCAGCTCTGATGCCACTCCCCGCAGAAAGCCTGGAAGTGGGTTTCGATTTCGGCATCGCTTTTTGTGGGCGCCGTGCCCCGGTCATTGCTGGCAAATTATTTGTACATTGCACGTGAACTAGAGCGGACGTTCTTCGGCATGGTTTATCAGTGACTCAACCGCTTTTTTCATTCATGAGTGAACGCTATAATAACTGCGAACGCCAATAACTATTATTTTTTAGAAACGGAAAGGATAAGGTACTGTTTTGATTTGTTCCGCAGCTTTCCGGTTTAGCACGTATCACAACAAAACAAAAATTACTAAGTCACATTGTCTACCGATAGCGTCTGAAAGGCTCCTTCCGCAATCCTCGCGCTTTCCGCGGGGAGTAGCAGCAGAGCTAAGAACAGCGCTCAATCCAAGCGCTTGATCTCGGCGAAGAGCGCGAATTAAGAAAGCGAGCCGCCACGGCAGCCGCGTCATAGCGCTGAGAGCACGGACCGGTTAGAGTTCCTGTATATGCTACCTACGGTAGCAGAGTTGCGCATTCAGCCTCGGCGCGTGGCCGTAGCGCCGGCTTTCCCGCACGCCATGGATGTTTTGCTCCTCACGTGACTAAATTTGGCGAATAGCGGCGCCGCGCGCGCCGCCGCGCACGGAAAACAGGAGAGGAGGAAAAGGAGGCGAAAAGCAGGGGAACATACGCCGGGGCGCGAGAAACGTCGGCGGGGCGACCGTAAAGGTGGCTTTCTCGCACGGCGTGGATGCTTTGCTCCTTACGTGATGGATCTCGGCGAATAGCGGCGTGGCGGCGCGGGGAAAACAAATGCGCAACTCTGCTCCCCCTTCGGGGGAGCATATACAGGAACTCTAGGACCGGTCGACGGTCCGGCGTTTACCATCATATCGCCTGCGGGGGGACTTCCTATGACGACAAAAAAACACACGAACCTTTTTTTTTTTTTTAAGAGGGTGTACTTTTTTCCCATGATGGCTACAGCCTTGTCCCCATTAATATGTTGTTGATTTCGCAAGTCGATGGTGTTGTAATCCATTTACAGCAGCAATCCAGGCACGAACGCTTTGGAAACTGGTTTCTTCCGTGTTGCAAACATTACCTTGGCACTTGAAGCTCTGAAATAGACCGGAAAACTGCACGTGTAAACTCAGCGGAGCGTACGGTAAGAGAGCTTTTTTGCCACCCTCGTATATCCCAATACATGGTTTCTACGGATGTCACATCAGCTGCCACTGTGGTGGCCTTGTTGCTAAGCGCGAACCTTCTGCAACGTTCATGTCTTACCGGGAAAGTTCTTTTGTTTTCTTTTCGCGAAAACACGTGGGGATTACTAATCCACAAGGGGCTAGGGGGTGTTTAGCTGCTCTCCGAGCCAGGCGCGAGTGAATCCGCCGGGAGTTCGGCGCTTTTCTCTGAAGTCGGGCGTCTGCTCCGCTCAGTCTTAGTGCATTCAGTAAGTGTCTTTGTCTATGCGTTCATGCGTTTTCAAGTAAGTTTTAATGATCTCCTTTAGAATTAAATCCAAACAAATAAGCCATGTGAACGTGGGACATGCAGGTGTGTCGTGGCTCTTTGGCGCACTGTGAAGGCTATGAATGACACAGCGCTATTTGATTCGAACTGGCGGCACAGGGCGGTGCAATTTTCGCTTGCACGTGGTTCACGCTCTGCAATAGCAGCAAATCGGTTCGCTTTCCTCCGCGTGTTGCATGTGCTCGTCACCCGAATGCGCGGACTAAGTCCCCTTGATAAAGACAAACGCAAAAATAGCAAGGGGCTTTAGCGTGGACTGATTCACCGATTTATTACTGAGACTGATGCTTAGAAGAAATTTAGACTGGCCAGTGTGAGGGGGTCATTGATTCATTTTTTTTTTTTGTACTCGGTATCTCCAAAACATTTTTCAACCTTTCAAGCAATTTGTTGGTGAGGGCATATTCACGCGACCGACCGAATCGCGATTTTCGTCCACGGACCATGTATCACGTGACAATAGGAACCGTGCGATAAAGTTGGCCCCTGTCGTATGGCGCCTTCTGGTGCGCAACTTGCGAAACGATGGGAAGTCCGCTTCGTCACTTGCACCATAAAAGACGTACTTCTGTAGCCTAGTACACTGCACCTCACGAAGAAATTAACTCCTTTGTTTCGTTTGTTTGTTTTCTTTTTTTTATATTAAAGTTTGCTATAAATTTATACCGTGTCTCGTTCTACCACACAAAAAACAGCGAAGACTACGAGCGCAAGGTCCTTGCTTACCGTACGTGATAGGAGAACCATGTTTGGAGATGGAATTCTGAGTTTTCTTGTTTCTTTATCTTTTTTTTTCTTTTTTCCTGAGTCCTGGCGATCGCTTAATCTTTAATATGCGATACTGTGTTTCGATTATTGGTTTGCATGTTGTAGCACTCAGTTAAAACCCCATTTCTGGCTCTGGTAGAGCAACGGGCTTAAGCCCCTCGGTTGTCGCCGCGTGGGAAGTCAACCTCCATTTGCTTGAGGTGCGACCTGCCAGCTTGTACGCCGCAACGGAGGCTCTGGCGGTTATCCCTCTACTGAGGGGTGGGCCCCCTGACAGGACCCTTGGGATGGGAAGGCAAAGCAAATATCACTACGGCGGCGGTTGTCGGCGCAGAGATGCCCTCGACTGTCGTCGACCCACTTGTGTTGCCCTTGAGTGCCCCTTTGTGGGGTTGGGCTGGTGTCGGGCTCTGCGGGGTCCTTTCTCCCTGTCGGTCTTTCCTGGGCTGCTTCTTGGTGGGGCCCAGTTTTTTTCTAAGTACAGTTCCCAATTGGCTTTTTGGTGAAATTCCCACTTGATCCAAGGATTCAATGCGAATTCGAATTAACTTTAATTTCGTTATGCCCATTGAGGTGGTACCAATTGAGGACATATTTATTTTCAATCTTTTTACAAGTCTTGCCTTATCAAATTTGTGGTAGAGCGAGTAAACAGCCGCACGCCGGAACTTTCTGGTATGCAGCCGGCGGAAGAAATCAGTGAAGTGGGTGCATTCTTGTCTTTTTTATTCAAGATACCGAAATAGCGTTCAGGCGCTTTGTGACGCTTGGTATTGTTCTCTAATAAAAAGCTCACAAAGTTTTTTTTTTTTTTATATATATTCACCGAGTTGCTATGCAATGTTCGAATGATGATGACTCTTAAATTGTTTAATCATTCTAAAATGCTTAACTTAGTGTATTTGAAGCCTCAATATTGCGAGAGTATAATTGTAGGCTTATCTTAGAGGTGCATATTATATATATATATATATATAGTTGAAGTACGGCCGAGCATCTAAGCTACGCTCCTAAAAATGTATGTATATATTGAATGTTCTGTTTGCACAAAAGGTTCCGCGAAATGTTATTTTTCTGGTTACATTGCGATGAGCCAGCTTGGCAGTCAATACATTTTAGGCAGCTTTACTTCTGTTGAAGCGAATAAGTTTTAACACATCTCAAACCAGTGCATATATCGCGGTGAATTAAGCTGTCCAAGTCGAAAGGAATCGCAAAAGTACTCTATTGCAAATTGGAAAATTTATTTCTGCAAAATATCAAAAAAGGAACATATTGGGTAATTGGCAAAATATTAAACCACCGACTTGTGCTTGGCGACAGTTTAAACTGTGTTACTTGCATAATTAAAAAAAAAACTGAAAATAGAACTTTTTTGCATGTGTTGGCTTGAAATAAAATGATAATGCGAATAGAAATAACTTTAACACTAACTCATTTTCTGGTTTGGTTACAAATAAAAATTTCGTACACGCAGGAAAATAAAAAAGGAAGGGCAAACACGACGTAGTCAGCGTTGATCACAGTGATTAGTACCCCGAGACGGAGGTCAACACGAGGCCGTGTTGGGCGTATGTCTGCAGCATCAGGACGCATTTCATGAGCCATCCAGCATGTACCCGGAACATTACGTCAACAATACCATATTGACAGCTCAGCTGTACCTCAGACCAACCAGTCGTCACCTTTTCAGAAAATTCCGGGTGCGTAAATAATCAAGCATTGCCAGCTTTGCATTTCGAAGTTAACAGCAAGTAAAAGGACAGGAGTAGCAGACGACGCGCCGGCAACTGCCCTTTCTTGCACTTTTTTGCCGGAAAAGGCGCTGACTATACCCCGATAGCGACGCCTCCTAAACACGTGCTCAGCGCCTATCGCGTCCCCGATTTCTGGGATTCGCGCCTCATCCGTGGACGCGCGGACTGAAATACACTAGCGCCTTTTCACAAGCGGATTTTTGTGCGGGGGATTGATTCGAAAACCGCTTTTATGGCAACAAAACAAAATGCTGCTTTTGTTTTAATTTGTCGTGGGACGAGCAGAACGAAGATCGCGCAATATTATGTTTTCTTTGTTCAGTGCCTTGTCGAGCAATTTCTGGTTCCACGCCAGTGAACTAACATCTGGAATGTTCGGACCCCGCATCGGTGCCTGTCTTCAAGTTATTCGTTCTCCAGACATGGAAAGGCCGACATTAGCACCATTAGCACGTACAGCGCGTGCGAAGGAACCAGATTTGCGTAAAGCGGAGCCTCCGCTCGTGCGCGTGTAGAGGCGGGACGTCGGGGCCGCATGTTTGTGTCTTTCCGGCCAAACAAAACTCGCAAACAAGCGTCGGTTCGTGGCGCAATTTCTGTGCGTGATTGGTTCAGTCGGTGATAGCATGCACCCAATGACAATGGCCTCCGTGATGATGCACTTTTGGCGCCACTTGTTTGGGTCCATCAGAGTGTAGCGTCGACTGGGGTCGGACTTAAAGTCAAAAGAATTAAAAGGGGGGGGGGGGGGGGGGTGTTGGCACACCCCAACGAACAACTAAGGATTACTTTCAACCACCCGGGACACTTCTTTTGCTGTGCATTCGACATCTCGGTTACCACGTCGCTTTCTCCGCAATAAGCCTCCGTCGGATTGCGGACACCTCGGTCACGGTTCGAGCCCGCGTCAATCTGAGGATCCAAAGGCCCTATATTTCGTTTCACCTGAAGTCCTGACGCAGACAACGCTACGAGCCGATGGAACCAGTGAAACAGCGTCATGAAGAACACCATCGCTATGTTCGCCATGTTTCTACCTGTGTTCTGTCATCGCTGAAACAGTCATAAACGGAAAAGGCCTATAGTGACTTGCGTTTTTGACGCTTCTTGATTGTCCCAGTACCCCGTAGGGTTCGCTGCGTCTGGACTTAAGCTAAAACAAAGCATTGCCTCCGGGCCACTGCGGCGGCTTAAAGTGGAACGGAGGATGACGACGCTAGAAGGGCTGCAATTCTTGTACATCTATGGTCGTAACTCAATCTACGGGCCCTGAGCACCCTAAAGAAACAAAACTTACATCTATACGCAGTTGATTTCTCTATCGAAATCGGCATCAAAGATCGATTACCTCGGTGACTGATGAGGAGCGTCAGGGGTGCGCTAGAATCTAGTCTATCTAATCTGGTTTAGTTTCGACCGTGAACAGCCATTTCGCTAGACGGTTTTCTCGCCATTCTTCTTTATTATCTTCTGTCTACATTTGTGGAGTATGAAGGGAAAATGTTTGTGCATAAGGAAGGCCTGCGCACTGAATCCTCGGTTGCACCGGCTTTAGAGGAGGTTTATCTGAACTCATTGGATTCTGTTGTGTTTGATCGAATTCAAGTTCTCAAACCGGGCACATGTATTGTTACGAGATATGTGAGCGACAATCTCGTCAGAACTTTTCTGGATGATATGTCGAACGGTCTCGAGCGATTGATAAATTTAGCAACTCCTAAAGTACGCTTCACTATGGAGAAACCGGGGAATGGAGTAAGACAAGTCTTGAATCTAGGAGTTCACCCTTGAAGAAGGTCTCGGCTGGGGAGTACGGCAATGAAAGCCCAAAAGCGGTACTGTCAAACATCAGCTGCCATTCGAAAGCGGTGAAAACGGGAGTTGTGAAGTTTTTGATCAGAAATGCTCTAAACGGTCGTGCATACATTTTATCTCAAAGTCGTTCGAAGGTCATTGGAAGAGACTAGGCAGGGAAGTGTACGAAGCTGAGTTCATCAAATAGGAATTTAAATGTACGCATCAAGGAGAAAAGAGAAACGTCAAAAAGACGGACTGCTGTGAATCCCTATTTCAATTTGATTTCGCATTACTTGAAGGTACGTGCTAAGTAAACTAACTCCTTTTGAAACGGGAGTGTATGAATATAGGAAAGCTCACCGGTGAAAAATCTATTTCTTGCAATAGCAATGTAGTGTATGAAACTCTGATGTCATCTGTTTTTGCTTCTGTACGGCAAACTTCGAGGTGTGTTTATGATAGACTCACAGAACACAGGAAGGACGTGCGGATTAACGCAACGAAATCGGTAATAGCAAAACACATAAATGAATGAAAAGATTGCACTGCTTTGTGGTAAGGAATGTAGGTAATATAGAGAGAAGGTGAATGACACTAAAGGACTGTTAAGAAAAGACGGTGGAATAACATCAATTGGTAAATGTATGGTTGCATCTTTGCAGCTGGGCAACAACGACAATTCATTTTTGAGACTGTGAGCGATTTTCTATGTGTGTGTATTTTTTGTGTGTCTCGTAGAGGAGCGTTACAGCAAGAGCGCCGACAGCAGAGCCCCGACAGTAGAGCGCCACGACGTTAGCGCGCGCGACACGAGAGCGCCGCGACATTAGCTCGCGTTTCATTAGAGCGCCCTTCACGAGAGCCCCCAACCAGTCCAGCGCTAGAGCGACTCTATGTGGGAGCGTAGCTGCCAGAGCAGCGCCACGCTTTTCCCTGTGCCGCCTCTCACCACGATTGGTCACACGCGGTACCACAGCAACGAGCGGAGCTGGCACCGTGCCCATAGCAACCGGGTGA
The DNA here is from genome assembly GCF_016920785.2 of Ixodes scapularis. Lineage (NCBI taxonomy): Eukaryota > Metazoa > Arthropoda > Arachnida > Ixodida > Ixodidae > Ixodes > Ixodes scapularis. The sequence goes on along the minus strand of NW_024609837.1, from coordinate 88,759,584 downwards.
CTACTCGTCACGTGACCTCGCAAGAGTCGTGATGTCACCGGTAAGATGGCAGCACCCAAAGCTGGTGGATGCGAGTTTGTTTGGTGTACGGAGTCGTGACGTGCAGCTGCTTGCCGACGATTTCGGACTTCTCCGTGCTCGCTGATGCGGGTATAGCGTGAAGATCTGAAAGAATGAAACTTTATACCTCTTCTGTGCAAGATCGAATCAGTCATCTCGCCGTAGTGGTGCCCGGATTCCCGGATGTGTTCGAGGATCGATAAGTCTCTTAGCATGCAACTTTCGCATACTCTTGGCTTCGTTTCAACGTTGGAGTGTCTGAGAACCGGTGCGGAATGTATAAGTCACAAGTTGGGCTTTACGAAAGTTGTTTCAGCCCCAGGTAACCGCATAATCGTATAAACGTTTAGCGAGGAAGCCCCTGCGATCTTTACTTTTTGTACTAATCAACGATTACACGATATAGCTTTTAGGATAAAATTTTAGCATTTTTCTACTTTTCCTTTGAACGTCTGAATGTCTGAGAATCGAAACGAAATACCTGTCTACCTCGCGTGTAGGGGAACTTGTTTCAGCCTCGCGCATAGGGGAACTTGTTTCAGCCCTGGGTCATCGAATAATCACAGCAACTTTTAGCGAGGAAGCGCCTCCGATCTTTGACCCTTTGTACTGATCGACGATTTTACGAATTGGCCGTTCTAAAGACTTTGATATAACGTGCTTTCGTTGCAATGGATTGCATTTGATCGCAATGTTTTTCGGCTTGTTTTTTCAAGTGACGAGGTGGCGTTTCCTCTAATGACGTATATGAAATGACCTGCTATATAAAAATGCATCAACACATACAATTAAAGAGGTCATGAAACGATTTTCCTACTTCTTCCACCTGAGCTTTAAAAAAAAATTGGGTTGTGTGTGTGTTTATACAGACCGCGTGATTTCACACTTCGCTTTAGAGTTGCGGATTATAGCTAAGAAAGAAAAAGTTAAAAAATCATTTCCTGGTCGCTTTAACACAGATATATGTGCTACACCAGATAAAAATATTGACTTTTTGCATGCTGGTAAACTTCCGGACGACCACTTGGCCTGTCGACAAGAACACCTCATATCCGGCATCCGTCTCTTTTGATGGCGTTAACAATATTCCTGAGACCACCAGGCTGTCCTTCTTGGTTTAACCCCGTCGACTTTTCATCGCCGAAACGAGAGTAAGACCGTCGTCGACGTCGCTCCTCGCCAGTCGGTGAGATAATTACATCTTGAATGAATGATTGGTCTTGAAGAAGTATGATGCTACGCATACATTCGCTTACTATGGGGCAGTCTCGAGCGATAGTCACGTCCCGAGGCAATAGTCTTGTCTTGGCCGGCGTAATCGGATTTTTTTTTTCATAGGAGCGAAGTCCGAAAGTACAATTACGGTACGTGCGTCCCACGAAGCGGCCACCATCCCGGCGACGCGGAAAACCAGTCGCCTTGTCCGCGCACCTACGATACTTAGCAGCTGTTGTCGCCCGACAGTCCCCGGGCTGCAAATTTTCTCACTTCACAGAAGAAACCGGCAGCGTTCCTCCAGAGGTTGTGCCGTATTGCCAAGCCAAGCGTCTTTTACCACTTTCGAATGGACGAATGGAGATATCAAGTTCAACTAGCAAAAAATTTCCGCCCGGCGTCACTAGCGGCACGGTTACCATGGCAACCTCCCAGGCCCAAAATGGAGATTTTTATTGGCGCTTCTCACGTCGTGCATCTAGATAATTTTGCGTCGTGTCGCTACTCTGGCAGCTACGCTGCCATATAGAGTGGCTCCATCCAGCGCCAGTGGCCCGACCCGACCGATCACTTGTTCGGACATTGCATGTTTTGTGTGAAATTTGGGGGATTTACGCCGCGGCATTCAGAAAAAAAATTGACCTACTAATCCTTTAATCAATCCTTTAAAATTACTACCAGCGGCACCATCCTCGTGTGGAAGTCTATTCATGCTTAAAACATTTATGTTCGAATTTTTATTTCTGTTTGTCCTGCGAATTTTTCTTCGATATTCATATGTTTGTGAAATCGTTGGTTTTCGTATATCTCTGAATTAAAGCACTTTCGTTCGGTCCCAGAAGATTGGACTACTATCTAAAAACACAGGGGGAAAGGCTACGGTTCTGTATAATGCAAAAAAAAAATGGACAATGCGATAGGCGAGTCTTTTTCTTTGTAGACTCTTTTCTGAGACATGCAGAACGGGCATTGCCTTAAGGTTGTGTTCTATCAACAGAAGGTGACGTCTTCACCATACCCGTCCTGTAAACGAATTAAGATTTTGAAACCGAGTTCTCAAATATATTTCACAAATTTGCAGTCGAAACTTCCCTTCCGTCAATAAAACAACCGCATCTCCACGTGGTGAATGATGTTGATTGGGGCGAAGCTCTGGTGGTGCTTGTCTGCGTAGACGCTGAGCCGCAGGATGCCGAGCCTTTCGTTCGTTTTCATCCATGTCACGCTGCGGTCAAATGCTCAAATGCGTATTTAACCACGTTCCATACCACACATTCTCTTTCTGACATGGATGAAAACGAACGAAACGCTCGGCATGCTGCGGCTCACCGTCTACGCAGACAAGCACCACCAGAACTTCGCCCCAATCAACATCATTCACCACGTGAAGATGCGGTTGTTTTTTTCTTGTTTTTTTTTTGCCCTACGTGAGCACCCGACGCCGGACATCAGACGGACATACGGACATGGCGAGCCCCTAAGGAGCTTCGCCCCTAAAAGCTGGAGCTTTCCTTCGATGAGTCTTTTACCGATAGATTCTTGCGACGAGCTTCCTTCATTGTGGTCATGGACGTCACAATACTATCTAAAATTATGTGAGGGATGTCTAAATAGCCACCAGATAGATCGGAGCCAAAATGCGTGTCCATAATAGATAGCAAAAAGTAAAATATTCCTGGTATATCCAAGAGGCGCACCGCAGCACCGCGAAGAAATCTTAGACTCGCTGCTCCACCCAACTCCAGACTTTACCAGTGCCTATATGCCCCACCCCACTCCCTTGTCCCCTTTCCTATCCGATGTCAGTAAACAATTGGTTAGAAAGAGTCGTACCCGTTTTATTAATTTTTTTATTTCGTTATGAAATGCACATTCAATCAATCAAAAATCACCAATATTTCGATTCGATGAGTCTCACAATTTGCTTCTGTCTCTGGAGCCGGGGGTACGTCAGACATTTAGCGGTGTTCGCTCAACATGGCGAGCAATCTCCTGTCGCGCGCTCTTGTGTCAAGCGCGCTACTGTGGCAGCGCCCTCGTGTCGCGCGCTCTAAAGGCGCTTTGTGGTGTTCGTTTCTTTAACTTGTCCATTGTTTTTAGCGCTTTTAACCTCGGAAATATGAATCACCAACTAGCCCAAGTACATACCCTCTACGATTTGAAAAGGTTTATTCCCAGTTCTATATGTTTTGTTGTTGTTGTTCGTTGAGGATGCTGGTCTTTGAACTTATGCTCGGGGTCATTGTTGTGCGCGGGTGTAGTGTCAGATGTTTCATAAAAGATAATTATTCTTTTTAGTGAAATGTTAGCCCAAGTTAGGAAGGTCTGTCGTTGCTGTTATCTTTTTCTTCCTTGATGGGGCATCCCATTGTCCTGTTCTCGTTGTTCCTTTCCAGGCACACCGCGCTACCACTACAGACGCTTTTTATTTCTCGCCTTGCTTGTGTGCCGTTTCTAGCGTTCGTTTCCTCTTTTTTAACGTGTGGCCGTGTTTTGGAAGATTCCGTGAAATGTTCGCAATATTAGATTTCCAAAACCAAAACTATTTTTTTAGCGGGATCGTAGGGACATTGTTCTTTTTTCTATCTTTTGTTTTAATGCTGAACGATGAAGGCGTTGTATTCTGATCTCGAAATTTTAGAAAATTCGCCATCCTACTGTCCAACCCCGGGGTTGGGCAGTAGCATGGCGCTACAAGTCCGGGCAACAACGAGAAAATATGTGCTACTCTGCCCAGTCCCCAGGCCATGCGGGTCGGGTCCGGCCTTTCGCAACCGGCAGTAGTGCCACTTTCACAACCCGCAGTACTGCCATAGCGATGTTGGTTATACGTGGAGAAACAGAACACCGGGTGATAATCGGCTGGCATACTTGGTAAGAACGTAGTAAGGTTGACCCACAGACTAATAACAGGCATGAGAGTCGCTGCAACGGTAGATTTCGCGGTCACCATAGTCACGGGCTCACCATCGGGACGCTCAAATAGGCTCAAGCAGACTCGTGCGACTTTTTCGCATTCCCCGTGCCCACTGTACGTAACACCATTTTGGAACTTGGTGGTTTATGACGAATTCGTTTACTTATTTCGCGAAATGAAAGCTAGAAGCCAGCGAACTGCTCCGCGTTCTTGGGAGAATCTCCTATGGACGCCCTGTGGTTGACATTCAAAGGTTCACAGTTTCGGGTAACTTATCCTGCTGTCCGGGTATGCGTGGGCGCACAGATACTGCTTTCCAAATTGCGCATGCAGCGTATGTAAAAGAAAATAATAAAGAACCCACGAAGCCTAGAGCAGCTCACGAAGAAAAGGTGGAATTACCTTCTTCCAGTCAGCCTCAGAAAGAAGGAAGACGTCCTGCTCCTCCTCGCTTCTCGGATCAGCTTGGGGGCGCATCAGTGAATAGGGGAAACCACGCTCTTGCTACTTGTTTCCTCCGTTTTTTCTTAGAGTGGTCAGCCACAGCCTGTGGCACGAAGAGCTCAACGCTGTCCGCAGTAGATGCAGCTGGAACGAGGCCCTCGGGGTCTCCAGACAGCATGTTGGCAGTGGCGAGGCACTTGCCAAGAACATACTGCACCCTGAACTGGTAGCGCAGCAGCCCGATGCGGAACCACTGGGCGCGACGAGGCATGCGATCGATGTCGTCGGTGCCCAGAAACCGGATCACCGGCCGGTGGTCGGTTTCGAGAACAAAGCTCCGATCGCGCAGAAGCTTTTTGAACCTCTGGATGGCTTACGGGACTCTCAGCGCTTCCTCCTCGATTTGGCTGGACCGCTGTTCGGCAGTAGTCAGGGACCGCGACGCAAAGGCAACCTCTTGTCGCTCAACAGATCTTTCTCCTGCAGCCGTACGAGCTGGTGCCAGCTGAAAAGATTGTGGGACACTCTGGGTTCTATCGAGCCAAGCAGGAGCTGGATGTCACCATCCTCTTCAGCGAGTCAAGGGCTGAAGCTTGACCATTTCCCCGCGTCCAGACAGTGTCCCTGTTCAAAACGAGCCTGGTTGGCGCAGTGGCGGCGGACAGGCTCAGCAAGAACTGTTCGATGTGGTTCAGCATTCCCAGCTGGCGCCGCGCACCTTGCATGTCTGTCGGAAATTGCATACCCGTGGTGGCGGGGGGCTTATTGGTGTTTGGTGCTACGCTGGTGGTGCCCGACACCACACCGAGGAACTTGACAGACGACATCCCGAGGCGACACTAAGAAGCTTTTGCCGTAACGCCCGGTTGTTGCACTCTTTCGAGGGCAACCTGGAGTCTGCTATCGAGTTTAGACCGGTCTGTGCCAAACACCAGGATGTCGCATACCATGTTGACGCATCCTTTGATTCCCTCGAGAATCGGTGACATCGGACGCTGGGACGCATCTAGGGCCGACGTAATTCCGAAGGGCAAGCAGCGATAATAGAATCGTCCGAAGGGTGTAATGAACGACATGTACTCCTGGCAGCATTCGGAGAAGGATATTAGGTGAAACCGAGACATTTCACCCAGTTCTGAGATGACGGTAGCGCTTCCCAGCGGCCCGAACACAGATAAACGGTCGCCGTCAAATGCTACTCTCGGGGGATGACCCAAATCGACGCGCAGTCGATAGCCTCCCGCTGCCTTTGAAACTCCAACGAGGCCGGCGCGCCATGCTGTAGGACTCTCAACCCTCGATCACGCCAAGGTTTGAAGCCAAGGACACGTCTTCTTTCCGCACTGTTTGAATGCTGTTGAGCCTTCTTTTGTGAGAGCGCCCGAAGTGCGGCTAGCGGGGCATTTCACGCAGATGAAAACAATATTAGCCAAAGTGCTATCTGAGTTACGCTCTAGATCAGCGTCACAACGTGCGCTATCCGCGGGTCGATCGATTGTACCGTAGTCGCACAAATATTTCCCTAGCACATTGAAATCTGAAACAGAATAACAACCAGGGGGCATATGTCATATTGCTGCGAAACAAGGGTTGAGACCTGAGCGACCGATTGCGTCTTCGTTCGCAACAACTTCCAGGATAGACAGCACAGCTTTAGCGACTTTAGTGATGCAAAGAGACGCGAACCAAGATGATGATCAAATGATCGTCAGTTGACACTCGTACACATGGAGACATCGGAAACCGTTCGCATAGCCGTTCACGACCACATTCACAAGAAGCAGCAGTGCCTGAGCGATGTTTGTCGTGAGAGGAGAAACAAAACGAAGCGATCATCGGTTGACAAACTCGGCAAAAACGTAGTAGATTAGGGGCACACACCAATAATGGGCACCAGAGTCGCCGCTACGCACTGTTCGCAGTCTCATTTGTCACGAGCAGGCAGCAGCTTTCGAGTCTTGGACGTACTTGTATTACCGGACCTACGCCTGCCCGAACCGCTCGCATGCTACAAGCCGACGCCCAGCTGGCCCAACACCGCTGGCACTGCCATGCCCAGTGTACGCAGCACGATTTCCAAACTTCTCTGTATACTATGAAGACCTCATTCACTGATCTTCCCAAATTAAAGGTAAAAACGGTGCAGCAGACGAAATGAGCAAAACAGCCGAAGCGCTCGTACTCTACGGAAGACTTGGAAGCGGAGGGTATTATGGACGGCCTACGGTTGACTTAGAGGGTTGGCTCTCGGTGGTATTAACCCTTAACAATTTTGGAATGTGGCGGTGCACAAATGCTGCTTATTAAACTGCGCATGCAAAGTGCTTCTCTCAAAAAAAAATATAATAAAATAAAAAAGAAAGATGCGCGAGGACGAGGCATCCTTTCATCAGCCTGAGGAGGGAGGACCTCGTTGAATTCATCCCATGCTTTTGGGATCCACTTGGGGGAGCGTCAGCAGAAGGAAGGAAAAGGTGCAATGCTACCTTTTACCTGTTTTGTTTTTTCTTTTTTTATTTGTCTTAGACTGCAGGCTTATGGTGCCTGTGCCTATCTCCGTGCCATAGAATGAAAATAAAATGTCAACGTCAGTCTGCTGTTTGCCAGTCCAGAGTTGCCCCGCTCAAGACGCTGACCCACCCGGGACTATAACTGATGGAAGCCCTTTTTGGGAGCATGCATGCATATGTGTAGAGTTTTGTTTGGTGTTGCAGCTATATAATGGTGCTGGAGAGATTCTATGATAAATCTCGGTTACATTAAATGATCAGCAACTACGTGGAAAACTTTCGTCGGCAACCGAATGACAGAAATACAAGCACTAAGAGATTCCTTTAATTGGTACCACTGCCCAGGTAGCGCGACCCCAGCTGACAGCCCTACTAGGTCGAAGAGGTAATGCAGCTAAGTGCGTGCCAATTACGGTGGTCTGGGCCCGAATGGCTTTCCCGAGAAGAACGAAACTGGGCAATTGCCAGTAGCTCAAAAAATGATAACCTCGACGACATTGACGAGGAGAGACGACAGCAGGTCGAAATACTCCTGACCAAGTTTCACAAGCAAACATTATTACAAAAATATTCTCGTCATCACATAGCGGATAATCGGAACCCCTCAATATGGGGGAGATTAAAGTCCCCAACTAGAATAGTGTATTCAGCCTTGTATTTTAAGAGACAATCGTAAAGTCGATTTAAATAATCTGGACTAGCAGGAGGAATCCCATGCACAGCACAAAGGCTAACTTTTCTTGACCAGATATCTAGACGTGAAATTACTTTCAATATTAATAATTTGTTCTAACGATGCTACACAAATGAATGATTTGATTGCGACTGCAATTCCGCCCCCACGAGAGGGGCGGTCCCGAGAATAATCTTTGTGCGATTCAGCAGAAATCGTATTTTCTGGCACATTTTAATTCAACAATGTTTCTGTAATGACCGTGACATGAAGGTCATGATTCAAGAGAACTAATACGAACCAGTTTGTTTGATTGACAGTCCTTTGCGCTTCGGTAGACGAAACTGTTGGTTTAAAGGAGGTAATCCTTGTCAAACACTGACAGGCGGTTCATGGGAGGGGGATAACTTGACACGCTCGTTTGTAGATTCGTTCCATTCCTACAGATCATTGGCATCTCGAAGTTCGTCATTCACTAGGAAAATCTTTACTTTGTTTTTTTCTATCTTAGCTTGAACTGTTCCACAGTAGCCTCCTTTTGTTAATAGTTTCTTGGGAATAATCGTTTTAAAGGTGAATATTTTGGCCTTAAGTTTTTTTTTTTCTTATTTGATTTCCGGATATATTTCCGCATAGGGGGCAAAGCCGTAATGCCTGACAGAGCCTCTGCCCAATACAGTTCAGCATAACATATGAAAAAAAGCATGCGATACAGCATAACAGAAAACTAGACAAAAAAAAAAAAAGTATCAAGAAACTTGAACAACATATGTCCCAATGGCCATGAATAGTCTTAAGACTCTTAACTAAAGGCAGAAAATAATATTAAACGCATCAAATGAAAATAATACTAATAACAATAGCATATGTTATAAACACAAAATTCACTTTCATACGTTCAGTAATGCAGTAAAAATTTCAGATACTACCATTCTTATAGCTACAGTAATGCGACACTTCAAATGAACTGTCATGGAACTAAAACAAAAGGACTAATATCGGAAAATTGATTAAGTAATTAAAGTATACTAAAACTACCACAAAAACTGAACAATATATATAGAGTGCATATATGTGTATGCACTCTAAACGTACACAGACTCTCTCTCTATATAGATATATATATATGCACTCTAAACAAAGAGACGTAGACATTGAAATGCACTCGTGTAAAATTTGATTTAAAAACATAAAAAGCAGCACATGCTTTTTAACATTTACTAATGTCAAAAACAAAGTTAGGCTTTGAAGCGCGTATCATGAGTATGAGAGGTCTCAAGGTGATGAAAAAGCAATACCACTTCCCAACAGGAATCTTCTTCATCCGCTTTTGAATTTATAAAAGGTTTGGTAAAGTCTATGTTTATATCTTTTCTGTTTAAAGTTTTCCTTACCTGAAAAGTTATTGTTTGCCGTCCATAGTTAGTCCTTATAGTATGCATCTTTCGCTTTGGGTCTCGAAAATCCTACACTGTCAGTTGCCGCAATGTACAATTTGTTGATATAAATCCACCGCAAAAGTTTGGAGTAGTATACCTGGTCCGCTTTGATGATATTATATCTTATGAAGAGTTGTTTTGTACCTAAATTTATTTCATCTCCTATAAAATTTTCGCATATATGTAATACTTTTTTTTCTCCAAGCTGACTAGCTTATTAATGTTCGAAGGTGTAGTCATTCCCCAAATTAAAATTCCATCGCTGATGTCAGATTAAAACAGGGAATTGTATAATGTTTGTTTTAGCCAGATGGTTATAAGGTTTTATATTTTATATACGCTACCAGTAACGCGCGATAATTTGCTTTCAGTTTGTTAATATGAGTATTCCATGAGAGGTCATCTGCGAAACATACGGCCAGAAACTTTTGTTCCTCCACTTGTTCCAGCTTGTACCTTCAAATAGGATGTTGATACAGCTGCAGTCTCGCCTATTGGCCGGCTTAAAAATAACATAACTGGTTTTACTAGTATTTCAGCCTAAACGAAATCATGTTGATAGTTTTAATAGGCAAGTATTAGCTGACAGTTCGGAGCAATTTTTTCACTTCCGTAAAAAATACATTCCTATCATCGGCGTACATTATTAGCCCAAGGGAGTGGAATTTTAGTTATGTCGTTGATGTGAAAAAGGAATAGCAGAGGGCCTAAAATAGAGCCCCGAGGTATAACACCAGACTGTATTTTTTTATTTTTCGAGATGACTAATTATTTATACAGGGTGTCACAAATACAATTCACAGGGGTCTTTTTTACCGCAAAACTAAACTAGGCGTCGCCGAACGCTCATTCTTCGCCCGAAGGTAGCGCTAGAGGTCACGACCAGATGCCCAAGTTTCAGCCCAATCCGATACCTTATTCAAAAATCATAAGTAATTTTCTGAAAATTTTAATGGGAAAATGGAGCCCATTTTTGCCCGTTTTCGGTTTCTGACACCGCGTTATGGGAGAAAGGAGGGGAATGTGTCGGTGGCGTCGAGGTCACAGACAACAGCACTGTCTGGTGCCATAAAGCCCCATGTATTCAAAAACTCTGTCGGCCGCCTTTTTCCCATTGAATTTCTTAGAAAATCACTAATAGCTTTTGAATAAGGTATCGGATCGGGCTGAAATTGTGCCATCTGGTTGTGACCTCTTGCGTTACCTCTGGGCGGAGAATGAGCGTTCGGCAATGCCTAGTTCAATTTTGCAATAAAAAAACATTTTTTTTGACGCCCTATAGATACATATTGGTAAAGGTCGCTAAGATACGTTTTAATCAACCTTAAGGCCACTCCTTATACCCCATAGTTTTCTAGCCTTTTCAATAAAATATTGTGTTGTACAGTACCAAATAATTTTCTTAAATCTAAAAATAAACCAAGCGTGAACAATTTGTTTTCAATATTTTCAACAATTTTATTTTTATGCCAACTAGCGCTAGTTCCGCATACTTTTTTTTTTTCTTAAATCTATATTGAGCCCTTTTTATTATTTGATGTTTCGGAAGAAAGGACGAAAGCCTGTTCGAAAATTTTTGAGAATGCTGGGAGAACAGTGATTGGACTGTAATTATAATTATATTATGTCCGCCTCTCTTGTAAGCAGGAGTAACTTTCGCTATTTTTAATTCATTAAGAAAGTCTCCAGACTGGAGGATATTACTAACTATGTGTGGTGAAACAGGGATAATTATGCTCGTTGTGTGCTTTATCGGTAAAGCCTTGATTTCATCATCTCCAGCAGCGACGTAATTTTCTAAACTTCTAATAATACTATCAATTTCCAATTGTGCTGCTGGAGCAAGCATGATTGATTTTAGCCTTATATTAGGCATCTTTCAAATGTGCAGTCACTCGCAATTTTATCATTTCCGTGTACGATCCAATACTAATCAAATGCTGACTCACTCATTACATCTGCGAGTTCTTACCCACCTACAATTACATTATCTATTACGATTTCCTTTGCACTGCAATGCTGATTTCTGCAAGTTAAATTGTTTATTGTGTCCCATACTTTTTATGGTCATTGTGTACACGCTGAAATTGAGTTTGAAAGTAACCACATTGCTAAATTTAGCGGAAAACGTTTTCCGCTAGATTTAGCGGCAAAACTTTCCCGCTAATTTTGGAGGAAAAATTCCCCCGCTAAATCTAGCGGAAAATTTTTCCCGCTAAATCTAACGGAAAATGTTTCCCCTAAATCTAACAGAAAAATGTTTCCGCTACATCTAGCGGAAAAATGTTTCCGCTACATTTAGCGGAAAAATTTCTCCGCTAAATCTAGTGGAAACATTTATCTGCTAAATCAAGCGGAAATATTTCCCCGCTAAAGCTACCGGAAAAATTTCCCCGCTAAATCTAGCAGAAAACGTTTCCCGCTAAATCTAGCGGAAAAATTTCCCCGCTAGATTTAGCGGAAAAATTTCCCCTCTATAACTAGCGGAAAAATTTCGCCGCTAAATCTAACAGGAAAATTTCCCCGCTAAATCTAGCGGGAAAATTCCCCGCTAAATCCAGCGGAAAAATTTCCCCGCTAGATCTAGTGGCAAAATTTCCCCGCTAAACCTAGCGGAAATATTTTCCTGCTAAATCTAGCGGAACATTTTTTTTCGCTAAATTTAGCGAAGTTTTCCCGACACCCCCCCGGTCACGTGACCCCCTACACAAGGTCACGTGGGGGGGTCAGGTGACCTCGGGGGAGAGGGGGGTCTACCATTCCCTCCTCCTTCTCAAGAGCTGCGCTCTGATTCGGCGTTACAGGTAAACGGCTTTCACTTTTTTTAACTCGGCGAATAAGCGAGAATTACGACATTTAAGGCCACGGTCCCACTGAATGTGGCAGTTTAGGTACTTTTTGGCAGGTCATTACTCATCTCCTTTTAAATACTGTATTGTGGGATTGATATCTTTCGAAAGGCAATGCAATCCTCTTTCATTTGATATTATGTATGTGTTGGTTTTTACTGTTCATGCGCGGTTGTAGCGTTGCGAATATGATGGCGCGGACCCTCACTTGCTCCGCTAGTTCATGTTTTATGAGCGATCCATTAAAGATAGCACGGTTCCAATATAGCACTTTTGTTAAGATGATGTTGGAGCAGAATGCAACGATACACCTTTTTGGTATTTGCACTACTTTGTTTTTTTCATCCCTCCAAATATTGCCCTAAAATTGACATTTTTTAGCACAAATATGTTTTTAATTCAAGAGCTAGGGCAATGAAATTAGCTACAGATGTAGTGCTTATAATTGGTAATATGCAGAAAAAAATGTAATGTTGTGTAAAATGTTTTTGTTTAGATATTTTATATCAAACGTAGCACTTTTTGGTGCTTCGAGTCATGCTACTTCAAATGCCGCTGAGGAAATAATTAAACGATGATAAAATCTTTTATAACATTTAGAGCTACAATGGTTGCCCAAGAGGTGGACGATGGCTTTTTTTCATTTTCAAAGTCGTAACGCTCCAGGAGCCCTTCAATCACCTGTTTTTGACGCATATCTTTTTTGGACATCAAACAGATTTATTGGCATCTAATAACAGTTATTGTTTGGAATAGATATACATTGCGATGTATTAACTTTTCACAATGATCTTGCTTTGGTTTCTTAATAGGTGTAGAGCTTAGCTAATTTTAAAAACAATTAAAAACTGTTTGGGTGTTTTGTTGCGCTATCTGACGGATGGCAGACAAACTGCTGATATCTAGTGTTCAAACATTTCCGAGGGCGGCGTTGGCGTCTGTATCATCATCAATCTCCGTGTCTTTTGACCTTCACATTTCAAAAAATATATTGGAAGATCTACAATCGATAAACGAATGGTTTAAGTACTGGGTCAGGTTAATAAATCTAAGACAAACAATTACACACGCGTAGCGTGATATAATGTGTTAATTATTCGATATGATTGAAATCAACAAACAATAAACACGAAGAGGGAAATAATATACCCGCGTTCACTTCATGCCTAGAGTCACTAAATTAGCTTTAAAGTATCGGTACTCCGTCCCCCAAAATTGTTTTGGGCGCCGCCATGTTGGGTCTTGTTCAGAGCAAACGCAACTGCCGATCGTCATGATCCAAAAGTACGACTTCCTCAGCATCAAATGCGGTGCTAGGAAGCTGATGCAATATTGCAATGCTCTGTCGCGGGTTGTTTAAACATTCGTGGGGGACGGAAAAGCGTTTCCTGTGATTTTAGATAAAGCTTCAGGTAACTGGCAACCATGATTTTAAGCCAAAATATGGCCAAGTGTTGTTACTCTGAACCGTAGCTAATTTACTGGCACAAGCGGGAGCAATGAGGAAAAGGCAGGTTTCAAAAGGTAGTGGCTTGTGGAATCCACGGAGCTTAAGTCATGGCCCCTCCACGTATTGCAAGCCTCTTAAACAAGCACATGAATAGTGTCATTAAATAAGCTACGCGTCAGAGGCTACGTTTACATGGATGCGACTGCAGCCCATCGGATCGATCCGCTGGGACGGGGTGGTTTGAGATGGTCAATCCGAATCGAGACTCTCCATGTATACGCTAGCGGATCGAATCGAGTGCTCGAGCGAGGGATTACGGGGGCTTTGCTTCGCCTGCCGCTAGGCAAACCGGACGCCTCGAAAACAATCTGAAGGTCACGAGATTTGCGTTGAGATCCTTCTACACGAGGTGCCGCTGCTGGTCGATCCGAATCCATGTAAATTTAGTGGTTGAAGTGGATCCGATTCGCTAACTGGATCCGATGCGCTGCTGTCGCGTCCATGTAAACGTCGCCAGAGTAGCGACACTTGGCCATATTGTGGCTTAAAATCATGGTTGCCAGTTATTTGAAGCTTTATCTGAAATCACAAGAAACGCTTTTCCGTCCTCCACTTTAAACAGTGTGCGACAAAGCAAAGCAACATTACATGAGCTTCCTGGCACCGAATGTAATGCTGACGATGTCGCACTTTTGAATCATGACGATCGGCAGTTGCGCCTGCTCTGCACTAGCACCAGAATGGCGGCGTTCACAACACTGTCGGGGAAGAGAGTGCCGATACTCTAAGCGCACCTAATTTATTTGCTCTAGTTCGCGCGAAACTCCTTTTCCCTGATTGAAACTGAAAGTAAATATGAACAATACACCATTATTATAGTTTATTTAGTTATAACCAACTACACATAATGAGAGGAGGAAGCGGCCGGGTAGGAAAAACGCGGGTTTTATGTGCGACCGTTCTAACCGTCTCAAAAGAGAGAACGCGCGAGATTGCGCTGGTTTAAAAAAAGGCATCCAAAGAAAGAGGCGGCGCGCTGGGCTCTTTGTTATTATGCGTCTAATTGCAAATTGTTGTGTGTATGTTTATACAGCCGGAAGTTAGTCCGCCTAAGTGGGCGTCTGACTCTCAACTGTAGATGAGCAATTTAGCCAGTGTGGTACAACCGCAAACCTGGGGTCTTTAACGTGCACCTCGCAGTAGTGATACACGACCGCACGCCGGTACGATGCTCTTCCAGATCAAAACGGGCAGGGGCGGGGTGGCTTCTGCAGCGCGAGCTTTCGCTCCAAGTGCTCCGAGCTGGTGTGCGCTAGAGCATGCACTCGGCCACCGACACCCCCCCCCCCCCCCCCTTGCGCGTCTAATTTATACACAGGTATAAGTATTTGAAGATCGACGATGGACGTCGATCGTCTCGAGGTAATATAACGTAATAACATTACATAAATAATAAACTTCTTGAAGGACTGAGCGGCTCAATTTTTCAATTCTTGGATTGTAATATGGCGGTATCCTATTGTACTTACTGTTGATAATAATAATAATAATAATAATAATAATAATTTATTTTCCTTTTTTTTCAAAGGAGGGAGATAGGGCAAAAAGCTGCGTGGCTTGCAGCTTGACGAGGCCCTACTCCGTGTAGCAAAGCAGCAGAGACATTTCAAAACAGGACACGCAAAAAACAAAGTACTACACCTTATTGCATCGATTATCTAAAAAAAAAAAAAAAGTCTTTAACACTGTTTTCCAATAGCATTTCGCGTAGCATACCCTTTGATTTTTTTGTAATGTCAATATTTTCACCTTCGAGCTCATTTAAAAGTGACGGTAGTGTATGTTTTAAAGAAGTTAGTCCATAGTTCGTGCGGGAAGTAGTAACACACCAGCCCTCACTGTGTCTAGTTTCATACGTCTGGGTTGTTGTCTCCAGGCCCGACAGCACAGAAAGAAAAAAGTTGTTATTTTGTTTTACTGCCGTACTGTAGACTCCCATCAAACGATAGTTGTACAAATGCTTAATTGTCACAGCTTTATGTTTACGAAAAAGCTCCTCAGAAGAATGCGAAAAAGAAACATTTTCAATTATGCGAAATACTTTCTTCTGTGTTAGTAGCAGTGTTGTTAAGTTTTGTTTCGTTGTGGTTCCCCAAACCAGGTGACAGTACACGTAATGTGTGTAGATCAGAGAGCAATACAAGAGCAACTTCACTCGCGCGGGAAACATAAAACGAGTTTTTGATATTATTCCTATGGCTTTGCAAACCTTCCGGTGGATATACTCAACGTGTTCAGTCCAAGAGAGTGATTCGGTAATAATTACACCAAGAATTTTAACAGATTTTGCAATCTCTAAGGGAGATTAATTCATCGTGATATTTAAAGGCAACGATATTTTACGATTCCGTGGTCTAAACAGTACGCATTTAGTTTTGTCTGTGTTTATTTTTAGTCCATTGACTTGCGTCCATAAGTATAGGTTTTTAAGAACAACTGCCGCGGTACTTTCGATCTCAGAAGTTGTTTGACCTTTAATAAAAAGAGTGGTATCATCTGCGTATGAAAAGAATTTGACGTTTGGTGCGCATTGTTCGATATCATTTATAAACAATACAAACAACAGCGGCCCAAGTACACTCCCCTGGGGGACTCCAGTCACAATTCTTTTGGTTGCTGAATTATAATTATTTATGCTAACAAACTGCGTACGATGAAGAGGAATATGAGTTGACGAGGTAATGATTAAATGATGAGGCTCTATAAGGACGACGACATTAGTGGGTGTCGAACCACAACGTACAGTGCCAGACTTGTTTCAAGTATTGTGTACCCAAAAACTTTCTTCACCCGCAACAGAATATGGTAGAATCAACGAGGATGCTGCTTTACAAGTGTACGTGGAACAGAAAAACTGCACTGTGCAGAAGTGCGGCTTATTCGTTAATAGGAGGGACGGATTCCTAGCAGCATTCCCTGATCGACTACTTCGAACAAATGGCCTCGTTGACGTAACGTGTCCCCGTTCGAAAAGATTCTTGAAGCATACTTAAACCGCAAAGGAGTATGAGGGGAAAAATAAGAAAAAGAAGCCTGGTGTGAAAGGTCCAAATCACCACCATAGCTTCTACTATCAAATGCAAGGGCAGTTACAGAATACACAAAAAGAGTTTTGTGATTTAGTTATATTTACACTCAAGGGCATTGATATCCAACGTATTCAGAGAGATGACACCTTCTGGTTAACCAACATAGAGCCTTTTCTACTCAAGTTTTACATGGAAGGCCCCACTTCCGCTGAAATTACTTACGTAGACGAGTTGTCCAACCGAATAAACTGCAATTACTCCCGATCTGGGAATCTCTCGATCTTCGTTCGTAAGCCATAGTATGATCAGATCGAAGGGTGTGGCTCTTCGTCCGCCGAATATTGCTTCGGCGGGTGTTTTTACCGTGTAAGATGAGACCGTCGGCGTGCTGCTGGAACAACAACCTGGCGATTCTTCACTGAACTGCTGCTTCATAAGCTTCAAAAGGGCTTTTTTTTTTTTTTTTTGTTTCGCACACCATCTGTTCTGCATGCCCGTTAGTTGCAGGATGGTATGGTGCACTAATGTGATGCCTGATGCCGGTTTTTTTTCTTCAAAACTTGTTTATTTTGTTTGAAGCAAGATTTGGCGCGTTATCAAAGAAAAGTATTTTAGGTAGGGCAAAAGTAAGTAAAAGAGACCGTAGAACATCAATGACGTGTTTGTACGTCGTGGCAGGCATCGTGTGAACTTCCAGCCACTTAGAGTACGCATCGCCCATGACTCCGCAGATGCGGATACGTTTCGCCACCCACCGATTGAATAGTGGATCGTTTTTAGTTATTGTTCATCATGGCGTTGGACTAAAGGATGACTTCGAGTATTTCCAGCAAGTTAACTTAGGTGCCAGGACTTTTGTCAAAAGCGGTAAGTGTTCGAAACGTCGACAACGTCGGTTGCCGCGTGTTGTGCTTGACACTGGACACTTACCATTCGCTGAGAAGAAACTTGCTTGTTCGTCTGCCACGAGTCGTCCGATATCAGGTCATCACCGCAACACCATCTCCCGACAAAAACACATGTCCATAGCTAGCAATCACGTGAACTTATAAATTCCCGAACGCTCATAACTTGCCGTCGCTAAACGCCGTTCATTCATAGCGTAATCATTGCAAATAAACGTCTTCCTATTTCTTCTGATGGTTTTCACCATATTCCTCCTAAGCTGTACTTACAACATTATGTGTGTCGGTACTTCCGAAAATATTGCAACGGCGTTTGTTTTCTGGGAACTATAATGTAACAACCTTCACAACATCTTCCGGACCGCGTGAAACACAATACTTTGTGACGTTATTTTAGTCGCCATTAAAATGGTGAGGTAAGTACCGAAAATCGCGAAGCAGTTTGCTTGACGTCCGCTTCCACTGGTGTCTAGGAAGATTGAGTCTACTGAGCGTGCATTCCTGCAGAAGAAATTTTCATTGATAGAAAATTAACACGTCAATCAACATTTGATTCCTTCGTGGTAAGATTTGTTGCGAAAGCCCTTTACAACCGCCGAACCGCATCTCCCTATATCAGAGAACAATTTATACCCAGCCTGACATTCTCGCATACATCCGTTTGCTGGGCCACGCTACTTGAGCTAGCTGAGCAGAACTGGCAGCGGCGCGAGCAAGGCCACGAGGGGAACGTGATGGTGCTCGAGCCATCCCACTGTGAACCAATGCTTCGGCCACCCCACGGGTGCGTGTCGCCATCTATTGGTTGAACTAACGCCTTGCTCAAGATGGCTGCCGTGGGACCGCAGCCTTAATGAATGCATGGTATTTACTGTTCTTTTCGTTTATTCTTTTATGAAGGTATCTAGTTTCCCGAAGGCTTTCTCAACTTTTTCCTTTTTGTTTTTCTCTCCCGTAAAGGAAGGGCTGTGTCATAACATGTCATAACAAGAAGTTTCTATAGGCGCGCGTGGGGTTGCACTCATCGTTCACGACATCCCAACTTTGTTGCTTTTATTATGTAGCCAAAACGTCTTTGTTTCGTCGTTTATTGACCGGTGCCATAATTTTTCTACCTCACAGTTTCATTCTTTGATTGAAGAAGACCCAAAGCAAAAGATAGGTAAATGGTTCCTGATATCGTATAAAATTACGCCAGCTGTAGCATGACAACTATCTGTGATGCAGACGTCGTGGGACGTTGCCCTGTCTGCAGTCACCCCATTAGACAGTGTTATTAGATTGCTACACGCGTACTGTTGGGTAATATCTCGAAATGCTCTTGTTTAAAGCTCATCTGAAATTGTATTTATGTTGCATCGCCGAGAATAATAAATGACGCAGATATTTGATAGTTGCAATAAGGTAGTTTTTCTTCCATCATAGCTTTTTGTGTACTCTAGGGCCGAAAGTATTTTGTTTAATTTGTTATTTTGTCAAAATCAGATATGCTAGCGATTCTGATAATGTTTGCCTCCTCGTCCTTCCGTGCGAGAATCTTCTCACCTGAGGACCACACGAACTTCCACCTTATGTCTTTCTTTTTTGGAGATTGCAGCACCCAGTATCTTCCTGCTTGAGCCGGTCAACGTTTATTCACGTGCACGGAATTGCTGTGACCACCGTAGTCAAGGTCCTTAGTTGTCAGCATTCTTTTTTTTTTCTCTTTTGAAGGATTTTATCTTGTTTCGTACGTTGTACGAAGCGCACAATGATATTCTTTTGTGTTGGTCGGAAGGTAGGAACGCGGAGGCAAACGTTAATATAAGAGTCTAATATCGGTTCGTTGAGAAGATTTCCAATCCTTTTAACGGCATCATACGCGTCACCTGCTTCGAGCACGCCTTTTATTTCTAGATTGTTGCTCCTCTGGTACTGCTCGAGCTTTTCGACTTTTTCGTTAAGCCTACGGTTTTCGGTCGCCAGCTCTTCGTTCTTTCTCGACAGTTTATAAACCTCTTTTCGAACTTCTTTTATTTTGTTGTTGTTTTTATTTCGTTTACCCTGTATAATATCTCGCTGCAGCTCTTTAAGCCGTCGTTGAAGGCCCTAAGATCTGCCCTTAGCTCGCGATTGAGGTCATCAGAAACTTTCCCAATATCTTTGCTCATGTTGACAGGAGCGCCGGGAACAAATCCTGACAACACAGTACCTGTACACTCTGAAGAATACTAACAATTTTTGCAGTGTTCGGCAGCAGTTCAGACTATATTCTGGTTCTATACCCAAAATAAAAGAAAGTCACGTGCTCAGACACAAGAGATTAGTTGTCTTGCTTCAATGTGCAGTGCTGCCGAACTGAAGTTGTGGCTGAAACATTGGCTGGTATATATGAAGATTTCCAACGTCAGTGGCGCCCTATCCCTCGCCTGCTCTGTCACGTGATGGTTCTAGCGACGAACGATGACTGGGCGATGTTTGCCGTGTAAATTCCACGCGTTCCAGGTCACTGCACACACACAAGAGATTGGTTGTCTTGCTTCAATGTGCACTGCTGCTGAACTCGCTGCAGCTCTACTCCGCGGAATTTCCTCACTTTGTGAGCGAGGAGAGAAAATTTAAAATCTAACAATGAACTCCATTGTCTTGAGACATTTAGTCTGGAGCGAGAAGAAGAGATGGGGGACGGGGGAATCGCGAGCGAACGAGCAGTCGGATAAACAGTTTAACGCAAGCCGGTTATGCTGTGATTCTTTCTCGACCTCAATGTAATCAACGAATACCGAGCGAAAAAACGCTTCAAAGTGCAACAGATCCATTGCGCCCGATCTTTCTGTAGGCACCAAAATGGCGGCGCCCACGGGGAAATTGGGGAGCGGAGCGCCGATATCAGAAAGAAAATAGGGTCACCTAACATTTTGGGTCCCCTTAGTAGCTTGTGGCGCCGCACTACGCATGCGCAGTGCGACGCCTCGAGCTGCCAGAGGAACCGCCAACGTGGCCCCCGATTATAAAACTGGCAAATATATGCGTGGTTTACTTAGATTCTCCATGTCTATTCAGAGCGCTGCCTCGGTTCGTCTTTCAGACAAGCAAGTTAAATATAGACATTTCGGCAGAACTTCGTCTGGTTAGGTAAGCAATATCAAAATGGTACTTTGTAAACTCTAAACCCTTT
Source organism: Ixodes scapularis (assembly GCF_016920785.2). Classification (NCBI taxonomy): domain Eukaryota; kingdom Metazoa; phylum Arthropoda; class Arachnida; order Ixodida; family Ixodidae; genus Ixodes; species Ixodes scapularis. The sequence continues at coordinate 88,738,876 of NW_024609837.1, read as the reverse complement.
CTTCATCAAGCAAGTTGAATCTTTGCGTTAAAAGTCCGACAGGGACCTCGAGTATTTGTGTTTTTTTCTAATAAATAAATAATAAAAATGTTATTTTCTGAGTTCTACTTTGTCGTCTTGCGTCTTTTCTTGTCATCCTGCACCGCCTTTTATATATGCAACCACAAATATACGCTTTGGAAGAAATATAACCGCGTGCATGTTGGAGAAGCTGCGCCTCTCCGTTCATGTAGACGATTCGCATAGACACTTACCGCGAGCGCAAAAGATAAGGAGGCCAGAAGAATATTGCCTAGTCAGTCTCGCCCTAGCTATTTCCCGATGGTTCTAGGCTTAATATTTGAGATGACAAACATAGTGATAAAGAGCCGAGCGCCGCATTGCCGAATTATTCACTGATTCTCTCTGGCGAAAGCCAGCTGTTACGCCGACGCGCCGTCGCTTGCTGCTGCCACCGTCGACGCTCGCTGCTGCTATTTCGACGTGTCCTTTTTCGTTTCTAGCACAAGTTCGCCCCCGTTAAAGGCCGCTGTACAAACGGGACGTTCTGCAGGGAAGAACCTTCTCTCCCGAAGCTGGAGACGGGGAGGGAAAGGGCCAGCGTTGGGTGGAATGGGATTAGCCTCGGGGCGAGGCCATCCTCTCGAGAGGGAGTGGGGACGGAACAAAGCTGCGGTGGGTAGAGAGCCTTCATGTGCGCTTTGCTGGGGGTTTCGGCTACCAGGTGGAAGATGAGGTCGTCAAACGGCGACCTCGGATGCGAGGACGGGCACGTCAGAGAATTTGAAAATAGCTGCTTGATTAGCCGGACGACCCAGTGCGGTCTACTGGCTCTAGAAGGTGACTCGGATGAAGAAAACTCGTTTTGCTCCAAAACTGTGAAAGCATTCTGAAACGTGAACTCTTGCCACAAATAAAAATAACAAATACATGAAAAACTACGAAGGCACCTAAGCTTTCTCCTATGATGTAAGAATGCGTGAGCATTACAGGCAGAGTTATGTTGGCGCAACTTGCAATAAAGAAAGAAAAAACAAAGTTATGTTGGCGCAACTAGGCGCAACGAATAGCGCGCTAGTTTCACGATCAAGAGGGCCTAGCTTCGAAACCGGGCAGGGGATGGTTTTTTTCTCGTGTTCTCTTTTTATTTCGTTTATTTTTTTTTGTTCGGTCACGTGACAATAAAAAGCACATGAATAGAATTTTTTTTGGCCACGTCACCAGAGATTTGTTTTTTCTTATTTCTCCTTTTCGTCTGTTTTCTTTTTTTTTTTCCCCTTTTTTCGGTTTACGCTCTCTTTTGCAAAACTCTTTGCACCTATTTCGCGTTACTTTGGCGTCAGCCAAATAATTTTATTTATGGCAGGGAATTCTGCCGTACGTATCTTATGTTACTATTACCAATCCTGGCTTGCAATACGCATAGAGAATTTTGTCCGGCAACCAGTTTGGGAATGACGAGGCCAAATTTGTGTTATAATTGTTTTGAGGTACAAGCATAATTTCGGCCTCGTTATCCGTCGGTTTCTATGATTGGCTCTTCAAGTATCTTTTGGGAAGGCAGACGACTGGCATTTTTAGAGTGCACGTGTGTCGACCAGAGTGAACATTGCTGAAGCGCCTCCAGTGTGATTTTGGCCGTAAATGACTGGAGGCCCCGGGCAAACCCTCCCAATGTAGAAAAGTATCTACCTTTCTGGTTTCATAGAGAGCTACGAAAGGGACGAATCCCAGCCGAGTCAAACTACCGGCTTGCAAATGCAGTCGTGTTGACAATAGCTCCAAGGAGTTTGTATGACTCTCTCTGGCGGTGTGCAGAGGGCAAAGGCACGGAGGTAATATACGCTTTCGCCTAGTCACCTCGCAAACGGTTGGGTATTGGCTGCAGAGATCCATTTCGCTTTGTTTTATCACCGGGATTACAGCTTGATTTCTGTGTTCCTAATTTCACAGAGAGAACGAAATCGCTTTTCTCGTGTGGTGTCACGGCGGGGAGACAGAAATCAGTGTACCGAAATTCAACGCTGGTGCTCGTTCTATAGCGCTTCTAAAAACCGTGCGATCACGGCTGTGCAATGTTAAAGGGGCCCTCCAACAGTATTTGAGCGTCGACTTTTTTTTGCGGTTTCTACACGCTAGTGGTACCGGAAACCCAGTGGACAACGAAAGAGTTTGAAAATATTAGCGCATCATATTTTAATTTGACAACTCGGAAACACCTCCTCCGACGGTGGCGCCGCGAGGTGCCGAATGCGCGCGCAAAACTGCGCTCCCTTTCACAATACGTCACATTCTCTGGGTTTCGTGATTGGCGAGAGCCGTCCCAGGAATTTTGAAACGAAATAAAGTATCACACGTTAACCGTCATTGTTTTTCAGACAAGTCATTTTTACAGAGCTCATAAAGTTGCAAAGTAAAGTTCAAAAAGGGCGAAAACAACGGCTTGTCGCTCATGCGCGCCTCCCAGCGGCGTCCGCGACGTACCATCGCGAGCAGACGACAAGTGATCCGTGCCAACAACGCGCATCGTATTTTCACTTGTGCGCCCCCGGTTCCGGTCAACTAAAAGCAGTAAGAGGATCCAAGGGAACCCTTATTTTCTTTTAGTGCTGTGACAGACTTTTCACTGTTCGAGTGAAGTGCGGCGACGGGACCCAGCTTATATCGTGCCCAACGGGAACGCTCCCCAGTTTGTACCTCCTACTCGCCGAGGTGGCGGAGTTGCGGGAGACGAGTCTTCCGCGGCTGTCGAAGCGGACTGAGGCAGAGACGCGGCGCTTGCGTGGAGTGTCCTCGTACGGCGCGACGCCCAGATCCGTACTCAAAATCCGATAAGCCCGGTATATTCACCGATGATGGCAACCCGATCTCAAAGCTACGATGGTTGCAGCTAGGCCTAATGGCCGACGAGCCGACCGGGCCGACGGGCTATCAACCAAACTCGCGTCCAATTGGCCGACCACCTTGCTCCAATCGCTGAACTGTTTCATTTTACGTCATGAAGCGCAATGTTTTGCTTATTTAAAGTTGTTTTCTACAAAATTTAATTTGCTAATAACTCGCAAAATATTGCGAATTTCTGTAATATTTTTTTCCTCGGTGTTCCTGCTTTCATGGAGCTCCGTTTCAGCGCGAACTTCAAACCGGTCAAAAAATTGTTGGTGGGCCCCTTTAAGATTGTATAAGCTGCCATTACTTGTACTCGTATTGCATCGTGAGGGAACGACTATGACTGGGTAAACAGGAATAGGGAGAATGGGTGCGTGTGATTTGTTGAAGTTGGAATCAACAAATCAAGCTTCAACGAATGCGATAGTATTGCATTCACTCAACCAGCTATATGAGTTTTCAGACGGTATATACCTTCTAAGTATGCGATTCGTGTTCTGCCAGTGGTACCTCAGCTAAATTAAAAAGCAAAATCCACGTTGAAAAAAAAAAAAAAGTTTACGGTGACTCGAGTTGCTTTCACGCAGAATCATGTTTCACGTAAGCGTAATCTTGGGGTCGATGCACGACGATGGGTCTTCAATCATAAAAATATTTTGATTACGATTATTCGCAACGCTAAAAATTTGAAAGCCAAGCAGTGAAGACAACGGTGTTCTTTTAAATATTATCTACATTTTATTTTACACTGTTTGAATACGCTGCCGTCGTTATGTTCTTGAATTATTGGCTAGCTTGTGGCGGACAGGGAAGTCTTGCAGGACCATATGATAGGACCTACACTAAACCTGCCGCGCTTCGAAAAATGTTAGTCCAATGCATACCAGGTTAGCGCAACCAGTCGCTGCCGGCGGCGTTTTCTTTTTTTTTTTTTTTTTTTTTGGGGGGGGGGGGGGGGCAGCGAAATAATTTTTGGTCAAGCAGCAGGCCCCCTTTTCGGCGGGTTAGGCCGGATTAACGGAGGCGTCTCCTGATCCATTCTCCGTGTTGTCCCCCCGGGGGGGAGGGCGGTAAACAGGGGGGGGGGGGGGGGTGAAGGAAGGAAAGGAGGGCAGGAGAGGAGGAAACGCAGGAAAAGTGGAAAGCGCGAACTGTACGGCGGCCTTTAACCGCTTTCTCGTACCTCGTTGTGTGTCATCCGTGGCAATACTTTCATTGTTTCCTTGCTGGTAGGCAACGACATCCGTGTTCGACTTGGATGAAACGTCGCGTATGCAATGTAGTGTACGTTTCAGCGCCGCTCCTCGGTTTCTTGAACTTGACTGCGAGTATTCCAAAAATATTATACTCGGATCAATTTCGCTAGTCTATTCACTACGACATGCTTGTTTGGTTTCCTACTGCGTCACGCAACTTTGCAGAACATGGTTATTTCGGAAAATGTGTGTCGGAAGCGATCTTGGGAGCGAAACAGGCTAGACTAATGTATGTAGTTCGTCTCTTATATTGCATCCACAGTTTTTTTTAAGATATGTGATTGTTCCTGCACGCCGATTTAAATACAGGCTAAAGTCCTCGTGTGGTTCGGCGAGGAAAGGTCAAGGGAATTTTACGAGTGAATGACCATCAAAGCTAAAGACGGCGCTTGTGTCACGCCTTCCCTGGCGTTAATTGACAAATAACTTATATGCATTAACCATTCTACATGACGTTTTTGGCTTCGGTGTTTTTTTTTTTCTTCCTGCCACTCTTATAAAGAAGTGAATGAACTTTTAATTGTATTTTCCTCAAATTTCTACGCTTACCGTTACATGCTTATACTTTTCTCGTCTCAGGCATTTCAAGTATAATTAGTTATTTCCTTTTTTTTTCTTTCTTATTTCAGCTCAAGCCATTGGCGCTGACCTCATGGATCTTACACAAGGAGCGCCTCAGGGCTGTGAGGCAACGACTTCCTTTCTCCACACAGAGAGCAAGGTAGAGCCCACGTGGCTGGAAGTGCCTATGCCCTGGTATGCGAAGGTCCTCAGCTGGCTGCTGAGTTTGGCACAACTGCCGCATAGTGTGGCACTTGTCCCCGACGGCAACAGGAGGTGGGCCAAGCAGCGAGCTGCACCCCTGTACGAAGGACACATCCGTGGCGTCTTCAACATTCAAAAGGCAGGGACCTGAAATCCTTCTTGGTTCGATAATCAAACCCATCGACAAGGGCAACCTAAATTTAAAATATGAGCGTGCCTCTACTTTCCTTCAACGTTTCTTGAGCGGAAAGTGAACACTGCAAGCTGCAGTGTCCACAAAAGGATGCAAGTTTTTTTTTTGTGTGTGTGTGTTTTTCCAGCAAAAATATAAAAGTATGTATTGTCGAATGCTTATTTCCCGCCCAAATGTAGTGCTAGCGGTTCGAACCAGATGCCGAAGTTTTAAAACAAACCGTTATCTTATTTAAAAAGTATTTTATTGTTATTTATTTATTTTTTTACTGTCAAAATGACAGCTAACGAAGCCCTCAATTCATAGAGCTCAATGGCCCAAGTTATGAAGAACGGAACCCATTTTTCCATTGAAATTTTAAGATCACACACAACTTTCTAATAACCGTTAGTTCTGAAATCTTGACATCTTATTGGGATCGCTAGCACTACATTTTGGTTGAGGCTAAGCGTTCGGCGATGCGTCGTTTATTTTTGTGGCAAAAACAAAAATCTATATTTTAACACATAGTACTGAGCCGTTTTTCGCCCTTTGCAGCGTGGTGAGAAGTGTGGTGAGCATTACAAAATTTGAGCAGCCTTTATCTTTAAAGTCTTATAATGAGTGGAATGCAGCATTTAAAAAAGCGATTGTTTAGATTTGTTTTGAAGATTTCAAACGGTCGTTTTGGGGGTGGGGAGAGGGAAAGAGGGAAGAACATATTGCTGACTAGTTGATATAAATTGGCCCGACGTTACACGACGTGGTTACCAAGAAAGGAACGAACCAATCTTACCAATTCACTCTAAAAGAAGAGTGTAGTTTTACACCTTTTCTCGTGTATAATACACCCCGAAACTTCAGTTCAACGCACAGCGCACTCACGTCGAACTTGAGGCCTTAACTCTTACGAGGTGCTTATAAAAAAACTTATTAAACGGCTAAAGTACGTATCTAAGACCTCAGAAAAAACAAATACTGAGATTATGCAGTAGGGCTAACGGAACCTCGATCATATTGTTTTAATCAGTAACACGCACATTATATATTTTAATAATCCCTCGGCTCTTAAGTCGCTCACAAAATTTGGTACCATCGGTTCTATGTCAGTGCGTTGTACATCGAAATGAAGTTTTGGGGTGTTTTATACGTGACAAGGGGTGTAGGACTACACCTTTTTTTTCTTTGAGCATATCTTGTACATTGATCTACACACCTTTCTGTCCACAATCCTTGAAACATTTCAAGGAGTCTTTATTTTAACGTCGATGAACACTTCGAAATAAATACGTCGTCAATAACTGTGTTTTTTTATTATGGCAAAACTATTTTGAGATACAACCTTGGATCTTTTATGCAGTAGTTTCGCCATCTTTTCATTACACATTCCCTTAACTGAAAAAAAATAACCTGTCCTTTTCTTAGGAACCTTAGGTTTCTTGAGGTTAGGAAGCGGTATAAATATTACTTTCAGTAGTTTTACTATGTTAGAGTTTAATATTTTTTGCATTGGTGTTTTCAATGAAAAATGTAATCACAGGTCAGAACATTTGTTCTTCCTTTGAATTTAAATCTTTTTAACAGCGGCTGTTAAAATTCACTACTAATTTTTCCGGATTGTCGTTCTGACTGAGCTATATTGCAAGAAAGAGACGAGGTCAATTTTAAAACGTACGTTTGACGTAAGTGCGTTGTCATTTATTTTGCGCGATTGCTAAATAAAGCCCTCATAATATAATTTACAGCAGCTTTCTTCATTTTTTGTTTCTAAGTTTGAACAAACTCTTTGCAGTTCCAGGCTGCAGCGATCGCATTAGGCATACTCCAGTCATCCGTCTACGCATTCAGCGTCAGAAACCTAATGAGGCCTGAAGACCAGAAACGCTACATTTTCAACATCATGGGTGTCATCGCTGGTAACATCATTAAGAACTGGTAAGTTGGCTTCAATTTACTGCTTAGGTCCGCTTACCCGACTCCCTTCGGCCTCGGGACTTATCGAGGCAATCGGATAAGAAGCTAGCGTGGATCGAGTTCGATCAGGTTCTACTGTTGCAAACTTCTAGCGCGACGTTCGATGAAACTTAAATGATCGATCGACTTTTTGTGCTGATGTGCGAAAATTGAAAACAAGACGATGTTGCTGGCAGCGAAAAAGAGCTATACGTATTGAGAATGTTCTTTTTTATTATTTCACTTTAACAAACTAACTAGAGCGTGACAAGTATGCATGCTTGCTTTTATATCGCATAAGGAGTGGTAATCAATTTTACAAGACGTAAAATAAATTCCTTTGTGCATTATTTGTTTTCCCCAGGTGCGAACTTATTGCGTAAAAATCAGGTAACACTGCAGTAAGTCGAACTTCGTCGTATTTTGGTCAGAGTTCGAAAGTTCGTCGAACCAGCAAACGTCGAGACTCGGCGTCAAATAACAGGTTCAACAAAAGTTCTCCACACCCTTATAACCAGCACCCTCATGGCAGCTACTTTTTGCAGTTGGTCGTAAAAGAGCACATCAAAAGGATGTCAAGAACTGATGAGACAAGATATAGGATTGAGGGGACGTGTGAAAATGTTAGCGTTGTACATTAAAGATACGAGCTTACACTAACAGTTTTCAAAAAAGAAGGATTTTGTGTAAAACCATTCTTTTATCACTCAGGGAACTCTACCAGAAGAAGAGATGGTCCGTGATGATTCCGGGCGACGTTGACCTTCTTTCAGATGATGTCCGCAAACGCATAGCCACGGCGGAGTTGTTGACTCATCAGACAAGGTCAGTTTCCCCATTATATATTACAGCGATAACTGTCATGGGTATCTAAATGTTCGTTTGTCGTCGATATTGTCACGTGACACCAAGGGTCACCAGACGTCTTGATCTCAAGTGATGTCACACCGTCACGTGAAGTCAGTGCGTCACCTGACGCCACACATCAATTGCAAGAGGCATAAGGATGCATTATTAGAGTGTCTGTTACAGCTGTCGCTGTGACGGTACTGTGACGGTACAGCAGTACTCACAGAGTACTGCTGTATTTTTAGTTTGGCAAGCTATCACCTGGCGAAATAAGCTAAATTTTAATGGAAGCGCCAGAGGAACCTTATCTGCGCTCTCAAATTATTTGATAACCAGGCTGACACTCAGTTGACATTGTCTGCTTAGGAGCAGAGTGTCGATCTGAAATTTCTATCAGTACGGTTCGGGTTTGGGTTCGGGTTCAAGGCTTTCGGTTAAGTTCCGGTGCAGTGCCAGGGAGCAAAAATAAGGGTTCAAGTCGGTTCCCGAAGGAAAAATCCATCAATGCAACGCTGTTTGGCAGTCAATGTTTTCTAGTGGACCGCTGACAGTGCCTGACTGTACGTCAAGCACGTCTGATTGGCCAACAAGTTACTCTGGCCGACAGTCAAACTCCAGTCAGACCCCGCTGGTCGGCTTTCTGATGGTTTCCTGGTGGCAGTAGGCCGCCGCGAAATGCCATCAGGATGTCCTGGTGGTGATTCTGACTGTACATCGATTGTCTCTGACTGTACGTCAGAAAGCTTTGACGTGCAGACAGAAGTACGGTCAAAGGACGTAAAGTTCGTTCGGATACCACTATTTCGTCAAATCTATGAATACGAAAAGTAATCTATGCACGAGAAAACGATTTCGGGACGTGAGCCCACAAAACCGCTGACGTTAGAGATGTGACACGCAACCGACCGACAACCTTGATCAGAAGACCGCCGAAGCGCCGAACACGACACTTCGCACTTTGCTTCGCCCATAGAGGCTTCGCCGAGCTTTCATGAACGATCGCTCTCGACTCGTTTTGTTTGCCCGCTTGCTCCAACCTGTCGATCCTGCCCGGGCTCTACAATGCCTTATGTTTTAGTGGAATTTCTACTCGACAAGACCCAGCCTGTTGTGAGTTCCGACTATGTAAGGGACTTTAGCGGTGTAGTTGAAGACGACAAGGTGTACCAGGTCTACTGGGCCGATGACGCGCGAACAAAAGGATCATTCTACGACGCGAAAGTACTCTACATGGCAGGTGAGTAGAACTGAAGTACGGCGAGTGATGTACGAGTGCTTTGCATAACATGCTGACGGCTTAACTGCATTTGCAGCCGAAGCATCTCGTATAAAACGAAAAGTCAAATCGAGTTTCTGTAACTGTGGCGTAGCATAGCGGTTAAGGTGTCCGATTTGTACGCAAGCGGTCGCGGGTTCGATCCGCGGTAATCCTGTTTTTTTGTTTTTTTTCTTTTTTTCGAACATTTTGTTTTATCGAGGCATTTGGCAATATTTATGAGTGCGTATAGCTTTACTCTTATATAAATGCTGCCCTTGATGATGAAATTCTCTTGGCAGTGGCAGTCAGACGTCATCTGATGGACCATCAGATGACGTCTGATGGTCCATCACGTTCCACCAAGGCTGCTGACTGGCAGTCAGTGTCCCAAATTACGTAGCTTGATGGAATTTTCAATAGGGTTTGAACCGGTTTAAACCACTTCATTTAGAATTCCTTTTTCTGCGTGGGTTCTGGCAATCTGCGCTGTTCCCGCCATGAAACAATGAACTACCTAGCTTTTTCTATCCTTCGTAGATCCTCCTTTATTTTCAGGCGCCAAAATATGAAATTTCGTCATTTAATTTCGACACAAGAGTAAAAGAAAGTCTAGATTAACATAACAAACAGCCTGTTTATACGACTCAACACCCCTGTTGAGAAACAAAGGATGAGAAAGAGCGCGCAGACGATTGGAAAGCACGCGGGGCTTGGGCACACGTAAGGTTAGTGTTCCATAAACGGCCACACAAGCAGGACACGTCTTGGGTCCCTTCCTCCACATAAAATTGTATTTCATTTCATTTCATTTCTTTAACCCTTAAATGCCCACGGGGGCTTTACATAAGGGGGGCAAATTTAAACACTCAAAATAACACACACACAAAAAAAAGACTAGGATGTTTATGAACACATGCAAACAGGACGCTAGGTGGTGACGAGTGGGGAAATGGCAGATCTGAAGTTATTACATTCTTTGATGCTCACAATAGGTTCCGGGAGGTTGATCCAGTGAGTAATAGCCAATTGTAAGGGAGAAAATTTGAATAGGTTTGTCCTAGGCGTAGTCAGTTGAATTTTGAGTGGGTGGTCAGTGCGGGGGGAGATGTGGATGGCCGGAGGGCATTATTCATCTTTTTAGAGCGCAGCTCTTAGGGGCCCGTTCCCGGCTTGAGCGGCGTCGGCGTCGCCGTCGGCGTAACCGAGGTCATCCCAATGTCACGCGGCCCCCTAAGGTCATCACAAGGTCACGTGACACCCAAGGTCACGTGACACCCAAGGTCACGTGACACCCAAAGTCACGTGACCCCCCGAGGTCACGTGACCTTGGGGGAGGGGTCACGTGACCTCTGGGGGTCACGTGACCTTGGGGCGACCTTGGGGGTCACGTGACCTTGGGGTGACCTTGGTGGTCCCAAGGTCACCCCCGAAGTCACGTGACCACACCCAGGGTCACGTGACCTCCCCGATGACGTCATCGTCAATGATGACGTCACCGGCATCCGCATCGTCATCGTCATCATCACTGATGACGTCATCAGTGACGTCACTGATGACATCACCGGCATCCGCATCGTCATCATCACTGATGACCTCACCGACATCCGCATCGTCATCGTCATCATCGCTGATGACGTCATCGGAGTCCGCATCGTCATCGTCACTAATGACGTCATCAGTGACGTCACTGATGACATCATCGGCATCGTCACGTGACGCCCCAAGGTCACGTGACCCCCCCCCCCGTACCCTTCCCTCCTCCTCCTCGAGAGCTGCGCTCTAATTCGGTGTTACAGGGAGTTGTAAACGGCTTTCATTTTTTAAGGGAAAGTTATAATATAGTTTGTGCAGGTGGCTAAGACGCGATACTTTTCTTCTGTGTTTTAAGAGCGGGAGGTTTAATTTTGCTTTCATTTCGGTAACACTTGTAGGCTGATAATTGTGGAGAATGAAACCTGTAGCCCGGTTCTGCACAGCTTCCAATTTTTCCTCCATATACAACTGATGGGGATTCCAGACAATGGATGCATACTAGAGTTGAGGACGGATGAGAGAATTGTATGCGATGAGCTTTGTTTCTTGCGTGGCCTTATAGAGATGGCGCTTTAAAAATCCCAAACTTCTGTTTGCTTTCGCAGATATGTAGTAAATTTATATGAGGCTCCCATGATAAGTTATGGTTAAAGTTGATGCCAAGATACTTGTAGGATGTTACGGCTTGAATTGGTATGGTAGAAAGTGAATAGTCAATCTGAGTAATGTTTTTTTTTAGTAAAGTTAAGACATTTTGTTTTGTCAACATTGATCTCCTTTTGCCACTCTCGACACCACGCTTGAATTTGTAACAAGTCATTTTGCAAGAGGGTACAGTCGGTTACACTCATTATTTTTCTATAAATCACGTAGTGGAATTCAGAAGCTTTGGCAGATCATTTATGTAAATTAGAAACAACAATGGACCCAGCACGGTTCCCTGCGGTACTCCCGATTTAACAAGTTTTCGTGACAAACAATTGTTGTCTATAACAACGTTATGAGTTCTGCTTGAAAGGAAATTTTCAATCCAGTTTATAACGGACGTTTCTACTTTAAGTGCTTTTAATTTTTGGATAAGACGGCAATGTGGAACTTTATCGAACGCCTTTTTAAAATCAATGAAGATAGCATGAGTTTCGTGTTTTATATGTAGGTTATGGTGGATGTCCGTTAAAGATTCAAAAAGCTGAGGTTCACTGGAGTGCGACCGCCGGAAACCGTGCTGGTTTGTAAAGAGTATATTGTTTACACATAAATAATTTATTACATTTGAATAAACGACATGTTCTATCAATTTACTTACAACAGAGGTTAGAGATATGGGTCTAAAATTGGTAGGGACATCTTTTGCGCCATCTTTAAAAATCGGGACAACCATTGCAGATTTCCAGCCAGCCGGAACAACACCAGAGTCAAGGGATTTTTGAAATATGCGGGATAAGAGTACACTAGATATGTCACTTGTAATCTTTAGCAACTTTGTGGTTATAAGTCAGGACCGGGAGCCGAGTTAGATGGTAGATTTGATATTAATTTTGAAATACCGTCATTTGTCACAATGATCCTATCCATTTGGGTGGTTATAAGATATTCTGGGCAGTAAGAGGGTAATGGAAAAATTTCATCTGTGAACACTTCACTAAAGAAGGTACAAAACAGCTCACAAGTCTCTGCGGTTGGTAAACTTTTTTCAGAGGCGTCAGTCAAGCTGACCGAGTCCTTTACCTGCTTTGGATTCACAGCGGACCAAAACTTTTTGGGGTTTGTTTTCAGTATATTACAAAGATCGTAATTAAAGAACTTATCTTTCGCATTTTTTATTTCATATTTGCAAGTTAAATAACACTCCTTGTATTTTAACCATAAAATAGCAGTCTGAGACGCCTTTGCGACACGAAAAAGCCTATTCTTTTTATTTAGCAACCTCTTCAAACGTGTTGAAAACTTGAAAACCACGGGTTCGAAAACGACGTGTGAATGGTTAAATTCTGAACAAATTTGTCACACAACTCAAGCAATTCATACTTAAACAAAAGCCAGTTTTCATTCAGAGACCTAGAGTCAAATTCATCTAAAAACCAAGCTGAAAATAGCGAAAAGTGTTGGTTAATAGCGTCGAGGTTTGCCCTAGCGTAACTCGAAATTGTTTGTGTCCGAAGAGGTTGCTTTCATGATGGAATGAAAAGTTCAACATTAATCGATATGTGATCACTTAACGGTTCCATATACACAAAATTTGACACTAGATCGGGTTTTGAAATAAAAAAAAAGGTCAAGCATGGCGTCACCACGACTGGGTTTTCTAACAATTTGAGAAAGTGCAAAAGAGTATATAACGTCAACAAAATCGCGAGACTGTTTTGAAAGGTTCTGCCACGATAAAAATGGTATTTTATCAGACAGAATGAACCACTTAATTTCAGGGTAATTGAAATCGCCAGAACTAACAAGCACATCATTTGGGCATAAAAGAATAAGAGACTCCAGAAAATCATGAAGTAGCGGAGCAAAATCTAGAACACTTGGGAGCTTATAACAAGCAACTACAATAATGAACATGGTAGGCATTTTTATTCTAACCCAAACGGTTTCAAAGGTCCGAACACTATCAGAACGATCAATGCGGTATGTCTTTTTGACTGCAAGGAGTACACCTCCTTCCTTTCGGCCTGCTCTGTCATTACGAAAAATAAAATGCGAGGGGTGTATGGTCAGTTCCGAGTATGAGATATCATCTGTGAGCCAAAACCCCTCGAGAGGACAGGGACTGCCTACGCAGGACCCGCGGCGTTGTCCGCTCCGCCGTCATTCCAGCTGAACCACCTTATCCAGGACCCGAACACAACAGAGCTTGACTGGCGGCTCCCGCTCAACTATCTAATCTAGAAGCAGACAAGCCTAGCCGACCTGGACCAGGATATCTAACATCGACAACTGATGACGACTTGAAGAACGAGATTGAGGGAGCAAAGGACTACCTTGCGAGGGTCAGCCACGACATCAGGCGCCTTCGTTACGCCCTGGACAAACTGAACCAACCCACGAACATCGCCACGCGTGTTGCAGACATCCCAACCGACACACTGCAGCCCAGCGGCCTCCCTCCCACAACGGAAACTCTGAGCAGCCTTTTTTCCACCGGAACTGTCCCTAGAGCACCACCACGTGGCAGTCATCAAACAGTTGCCCTTCCCAAACTCCAGGTACCTACCTTCGCCGGAAACATCAATGATTGGCAGGGATTTTGAGACCATTCTGATGGCACAATTCACAAAAAGGCCAATCCCCCTCTCATCAAGAAATTTAGGTACCTCATGACATACCTTACTCACAGCGCAAGGGGGGCAGTCGAAGGCATTCGTCTTTAAGAACAGAATTATGACCTGACAGTTCGCACACCTCATGACAGATTTGTAAACGCGATATTCTGATCGACGATCATATTAACCAGCTTCTGAATCTCCCGAAAACAAGAAACTTAAGAAACGTCATCCGAATTCGTCAGCTTTCCAAGGCCATTCGCTTCCGCACGACATCTCTAGAAGGCTTCGATGTTCCGCCCAACAACTACGCGGTGGTTCTTTATCGTGTACTGACGAAAGCTTTTCCCGAAAATCTACCGCTCATGCACCACAAAGAACTAAAGGAGAGCATAAAAACAGCCAGCCCCAACGCGCTCAAATGACGCCCAGACAATCATGTCAAACTTATCATGACATTTCTTCAAATCCAGTTAGAGATACGAGAGCAAGGATGCAGGAACAACTTGCTCGGGCGTTCGAAGAGACATCACATCCGCCGAACTTACAAACTCAGTTCATATCTAGCAATCCGTCGGCACTGGCACTGACCAACGGATCAGTTCAAGGTCGGGTCTTTTCGTGTTCCATCTGCGGCTCCGCCAAACACGACGTTCAGAGCTGCCAGGTTACACTATCGACCCAGGAAAAACTATTAAGGATCAAATGGGCACGCTGCTGCTTTAAATGTGCCGAACGAAAGCACATAGCCCATACCTGCCGCACAGCAAGGAGCCTAACGTGTACCATTCGCGGGGGGCCCCACCTGACCATTCTATGCGACGTTTCCCGATCAACTCAAACTCCGCAGGCCATCGGCCAATCTGAATAACACTCTATTCCAAACTCTGCGGCAGTCATCAGTGCCCCAACGAACGCGCCATTGCCAGGACCGTAAGAATTCTGCTTCAAACGGGCCAAGTGTGGGCTTCTTCCCTCTATCAAAAAGTCCTTGATCGAATATTGCTGAAGAGCGGCAGTCAAAAAACTTTCGTGCGTCGCGTCGTCTCAAAAAGTTTGAACTGCACAGCTCCTGGAAACGAAGAGCTCACCGTATTCATGTTTCGTAGCGCTCGACGACCTTCACGCCATCACTGTCGACGAGTTACCATGGAACTATGCGGTCGAACCAGCCGCCTCCGTGGCTCCGAGGCGAGAGAGTCGGCCTACGGATCGCCATGTGGCGGGTTCGAATCTCGGCCGAGGTACTCGCAATCTGACGGAGGCTTATTGCGGAGAAGACGCCGTGTAACCGAGCTTTCGCCTGCACGTCAAAAGATCCCCAGGTGGTCTAAATTAATCCTCAGTCCTCCGCTGGGGCGTGCCAGATGCCCGCCGTTGGTTTGGCAGGTAAAACCCCCAAATTTGACTATGTGATCGAACCACCGGCGCACGAATCCACTTGGAAGCATTACAGGTCCCAGAACTCTGCACTGTCATCAGTCATCCGGTCGACTAAAAGCTGCAAGCTCCACTCTACTCTGAAGACATGCTGAACGCCGATACAGCTCCAGCAGGCGTGCCATGCCCAAATGAAATAGGTGTCCTCATCCGATCTGACGCCTATTGGAAGATTGCCACAGGGAGAATTAACCATTTAAGTGAGACACTGACGGAAGTTGAAACGGTCTTCGGCTGGATGATACAAGGAACGTGTACCGGTCATTCTGGCAAACCGAAGAAGCATAGTTACCACCCTTTCTCTGTCATGTGAATTCTCCAACGACGGCAACGAGGACCTTGATCCTTCACAAATGTGGCGCCGAGGTGCCATTGGTATCACCTAGTGCCACTAGATAAGCTGCGCTTCAGAGTAACGACACTTGGCCATATTGTGTCTTAAAATCATGGTTGCCGGTTATCTGAAGCATTGTCTGAAATTACAGGAAACGTTTTTCCGCCCTCCACAAATATTTAAAGAGTTCGCAACAGAGCAAAGAAAAATTACATGACCTTCCTAGCACCGAACCTAATGCTGAGGAAGTCGCACTTTTGAATCATGACGACCGGCAGTTGCGTCTGCTCTGCATACGAGCCAAAATGTCAGCGCCCACAACAATCTTGGGCAACGGACTGCCGATGCTCTAAGCGCAGCTCATTTAGTGGTTCTAGTATCATTGATTTAGCCGACATTAAACAATTGATCACCCATGCGCTCCAACGATTTGAAAAAAAAGCATAAAAAATCGTTATCAGCGGTAAGAAGTGCCTCTTATCATGAATACCGCAGGCCTGGGACCGAATTGCAATAACCGCAACAAACACGAGAGAGAGATTAGGACGGCGCTATTTTCGGAACCAATGTCCCAGTGCAGTAGTGTCGGCCACGAAAAGACCTACGTGCGGGACTGCACACCCACGGAAATGTCGGCTGCCACAGAAGACAACGTTTTCGAAGAACCGGTAAACCAATTGAAAAGTCCCGTTGGTGCACACGAGAAAGGGAGAACTACAATGCTACCTTCGAAACCAATGTCTTTGTGCGATAGCATCGTCCTCGGAGAGAGCGGTACACATGGTTTTATATCCACGGAGGATGCCTGCGACAGACGGGTAGATCGTTCGACCTCAAAAAAACGGAAACCGCTTAACCGCAAGCTGTCGCTGCCCAGGAGGAGCTGGCTCTTGGAGTTGAAGGTTCCAACCGAAGATTTTATGCAAGCTAGGCTGAGCAGACGAAGAGGTGAAGGTTTGTCCGGTGCGGCAAGACTCCGCGGGGTGAAAAGCAGATTCTACAGGAACCACCGTAAAGATTCGGAAATGCCATGAACGGGATGGAAACCCAAAATAGGCGGATCCCGAAGACTCGCGCTGAGGAACAACCAGTGGGGCCGGAGAAGGACCGACACCTTTTAGGCACGGTTCAGCAGTCAATGTTTGTCCATAACAAGCTGAAAATGGGGCCATCTGCCGCGACGCGGTCGCACGGGTAACAAAAGATCTTCCTACCGAACGGAATGTCGGAGCTGGCGGATATTGTGCGCTCCACACGACCCGGAAAATTCGAGCACTGCAAAGTCGTGCAAGGGTGCGAGCCGTTTGAAACGGAGAATGCCGCGGATGCGGCGGCAAGCCGAGAACAACATGATATGTCAAGAGTTATGGGAGTACTATCAATCGCCATTCAGACCGTTCGACAAGGCGTTCAGAGCTCTAGAAAAACAGAAGGTTCAGAAATGACAGTAATACTGTCAGGTCTAAAGTGCAGAGGAGCGACTGAGGGACGGTCGGAGAAGCCGGACTGAGCGTGCGTCAAATAATTGTTAACGTCAAACTTTTGTCACGCCGAAGCAGAAGCGACGGAAGTTGTCGGTCAGAAAGAACTTCGAAACGCGCACAAGAGGATTTTTGGAAAGCTTCTAGAACTGGGGTAACGGACGGTCCTTCACTTCCAAAAGGCAGAGAGGGCGCAGCATCTCCGGAGTCCGCGCACAATCCGAAAACAAAGTCAATTTAAACATGGTTAAAAATCGCGCACAAAGGAACGAGGACCAACGAGGATGGAACACAGAACACAAACAGGCGCGCACTCACAACTCTCTTCTACAAAGTCTCTTCTACTACTCTTCTGCAAAGTAAATTGCCACGCCCCCCCCCCCCCCCCCCCCCCCCCCCAGAAAGAAAAAAACTGAGCAAAAAAAGATAAAAATGCAAAACAGAAAAGAGCTACCGTTCGAGGACTGCCAAGCAGATCGTCTTCCAAGCACCGAACAGACAACCCCTCCAAGGAGGTGGAAGATGAAATGAAACGCCACCACCAGGCAAAAAACAAAAATGCACCCGGAACTGGGGTTGCAGACGTCCACGACGACCGGGAAAGCTCGTGGGACGAATTTGGGCAGGAAGACAAACTCTTCCCTTTTGTAACCAAACGAAAGCGTAAGACAAACAAAAAAAAAACTAAAAAAGCAACAGACGAAGAGAGGAAGAGAGACGAGACAAAAAAAAAAACAAAAAAACAGACAAGTTGCGGAGCGACAAAAAAGATGTCGACGAAACTTGGTGCACCGAGAGGCGGACGACGGAAAAGAGCGAACGGATTTCCGCCAAACAGAGTCGGGCGGACAAGCACACAAAGAAGTACTAGAAGAAAGCTTCATCGATTCAAAGCGTTTTCGCTGGGAAAAATATTGTAGGTGAAACACCTGACGAAACAACGCGCGGCAAAAAGCAGCAAGACGAAGCAAGGTCAAACGACGAAGAGCCAGATAATGCGCAACAAGCAGGGAGGAAACAGCCCGGAGAAGCCCTATAGCAAATCAAATACTATCAAGAGAAAGACGGCAGAAAGAGACTGTTTCAAGCGGCACCTGAAAAAGTTCGACCCCCGAAGGGAGACACCCCGACAAGCACCAAGGTGATGAAAATTCTGACAGGATGCACAAAGAGAAGGTAGGTACCACTGGAAAAGGAAGCCAGTAAATCGTGCCAAGGCAATGACAACCGTAAACAGGTCGTCGCAGAAATCTCCAATGAAAATAACAAGACAAATGCAGGTCAGGCAAAGAGGGACATGACAAAAAGGAACGCAAGATAGCGAAACCAATCAAGAAGGCCAGTGATCAAAACCAAAAAGAAGCAGACTCATTTTTGCTTTCATTCGAGGAGGACCGAAATAGGCCTCGATTTATTTCGCCGACGAACTCGAGCTCGAACCACTGTCCAACGAAATCGACGACGACGACTTCTTGAGGGACGAGGGTCCAAACAAAACATCCTGGTCGACGAAAAGTGTACCTTCGGAGGAGGAGACTAAAAAACAACAACCGGCGGCGCCCCTTTCGTCCCGTTTTCTCTCGAATCCAACGAAGACGGCAACCGACCGAAAGCGGGTGTGGATGAGGCTTGGCAGTTCTTCAGCTGCAGTTGGCAAAAGAAGCAAACGGTGTCTCTCAGTTTCGGACAACAAATCTCTGACTCCAAAGACCTGTCATCGTGGCTAGTGAGAGGACAACGAAAGGCAAAGCTGAGAAGGTGGATGCAGTTCACAGATCCAGGGTTCCAAGTAGCGTGCCCGATGACGATGACACTCCTCGCCTAATGTGGAAACTCGGTCGCATCGCAGCGGTTTTTCGCGGGAGAGTTTCACGATTGCAGAGTTGTTCTTCCAGATGGGCGACAGATGAACAGAACTGTCCAGCGGTTCTTCCTTCTTGAGGCAGCAGCGACACCAGCGCCGGCCCGGCAGGATGTTAGAAATAAAAGACGAGGAAGAGCGCGCGGACGGTTGGGGAGTACGCGGGGCTTACGAACCCGCAAGGTCAACGTTCCATAAACGGCATCCGAACAGGACGTCTCGGGTCCCTTCCTCCACAATTCCTTGTTTACCAGAGTCGTATTTTTTACATGAATCGAAATGTTGTCACTATGTGTGGTATTATTTTGAAATAAAATGTGTGGTAGGTCGCATAAAATACCAGTGATTGGTACAACTTTGCGTCGCGGTATTTAACATTGAATCGTGGTTGTGCCCTTGCGCTATGGAGTTAACTATAGTGCATAAAATCATAAAAATGGGCACCTCGCAGCCATATCTTTCGTGAACTAGGGTTTATAAAATATGTTTCACAGTGTATATATATATATATGTGTGTGCTGGCGACACAAATGAGCTGAGAGCAGTGTTAGCGGTAACGAGTTACAACGGCGTTACCGGTAACGCGTTACTTTTTTCGGTAACGTAGTAACGTACTCGTTACGTTTTAAAAACTGCAACCGGTAAACTACTTACGTTACTTTTTTCAAGTAAAGGGTAACGTAGTTACGTTACTCGTTAATTTTTACTTCTTACCAAGACCTAAAAAAAGTACACTTCAGTATGTTTCGTGTTTCTATGACCTTCGTTTCACTTTAAATCCAGACCCTACCGACTCTAAAAGCTGATGGGACCAATGTCTACAAATGTTCAATTAAGCATCGTCAAAACGGAACCATGGTGGTGTTCTTTACGCTTCTGTACGTGTGCCATCATCACTGAACCAATCATAAACAAAAAATGTCCAGTGACTGGGACTTTTGATGCTCCGTGATCAGTCCCATTAGCTCTAATACCGTCGGCTGCGTGAGAAGCTCAAACGAAGTAAAGGCGCCAAGTCATTAATTATTGCAGTTGTCGGGGTTGAAATATTCAACGGGACGAATCCAAAGGACGACTGTCTTCGAAGCACCTCCTCGGTCTAGTTTTTCCTTTTCTTCTTTTGCCCTTTTGGGCAGGCGCGTGGCCTCTTGAGCAGGCCTGGCTTGCTGTTGGGCTTGCCTCAGCCTATGTCGCCACAGAGATCCCCCCGTAGTGTCCTGGTGGTAGAGGCTGAAGCAGGATACGAATTTGAGAGGGAGAGGAAGAGAAAAAAAAATTGCATAAATGTCTGTCGTGGCGGAGGCTCACGTATCTTCAGTAGCAGCGGTCTTGCAGTGAGGTGTAGGCAGAAATTGTCTTGGTCTTCGCAGATAATTGTTGTTCCGAATCATACATTGAATTTTGAGGGTGTGTCCCAAGATTCGTACTTGCGGGGAAACTCTGAGTGCTACGAAGCTGGGGCCCACGTTACCTTCTTAGGTTGGATGTGATATGTTTCAGGGGACTTAGTTCCCGAAAACCATGTGGTTGATGAAAGAGAGGGCGAAGGTGTGTCGGTATTAGCAGGTTTGATCCTATCGACTGTGACGACTTGCTGACGGCCATTGAGGTCCAATGTCATTGTTTTCATAGGGCGTTGGAGAATCTTGAAGGGTCCATCGTACGCCGGAGTAAGGCTCTTTTTTGATGAGTTCACTGCGTACGAAAACATGTGTGCACGACTCTAGATCTTGAGACCTGAAGAGTTTTCGGTGAGACGAGTGTCGAGGGGAAGTTGGCTGGATATGTCGAAAGAACTCGCGCAATCTATTCACGTAAGTTGACGGAGATAATACGTTCTCATCCTGTGGGGTGAAAAACTCCCCGGGGAGCCTAGGTGTGGCACCGTATACTAGCTCGGATGTTGTAAATCCGAGATCAGGCTTGAAGGCACATCTTATGCTCAGGAGAACCAGAGGGAGATTTTGAAGCCAATGAGTGCGGTCATCTTGAGCTACGAGCGCAGCCTTGAGTTGACGGTGTAGCCGCTCCACCATCCCGTTGGCGGAAGGGTGGTATGCTGTGGTCAGGATGTGGCGCGCACCAAGGAGTTGGGTCAGCGCTGTGAATAACGCACACTCGAATTGTCGTCCTCTGTCAGTTGTGATGGTGGAAGGGCACCCGTAACGAGAAATCCAGTGCATTACAAAGGCATCGGCAACAGTTTCGGCTGTAATGTCTGGGAGTGGTATCGCCTCCGGCCATCTGGTATACCTATCTACGCAGGTAAGCAGGTATCTGAAACTTTGGCATGGAGGCAAAGGTCCAACCAGGTCGAGATGTATGTGGTCAAACTCGTTTTAGGGAGCCGGAAATGAACTAGGGGTGTTACTGTATGTCTGGTAATCTTGACCCGCTGACACTGCAGACAATTCTTGGTCCACCGACGTACGTCAGCATTTATACTGGGCCATACATAGCGGGCAGTGACCAGCCGCTGTGTGGAGCGAATTCCCGGATGGCTAGCATTGTGTAGGGCCTCAAATACTGTTCTCCGGAATGGCAGAGGTACGTAAGGGCGTGGTGTGTTGGTTGATAGATCGCAAGTGATAGTTGATGAGGCAAGTGGTAATGGGATATCTCTAAGTTGCAGTGAGGATTCTTTTTGTCGCTCTGCAACTAGATCAGGATCGTTGTGTTGTGCTTGGGCCATCGCTTGAAAATCCACTGTGACAGGTTGGATGGAAAGGGTCTCCACTCTCGAAAGAGCGTCCGAAGCGGTATTTTCCGATCCTTGTACGTGTCGGATGTCAACAGTGAATTCGGAGATAAATCCTAGCTGTCTTATCTCACGAGCGGAGTAGTTTGTGTGATTTCCTGTGAATGCGAAGGTGAGAGGCTTATGGTCTGTTAGTATGTAAAACGTAGTGCCTTTCAGGTTGTGACGGAAATGTTTTACACTCAGGAAGATGGCCAGCAATTCGCGTCCAAAGGTGCTATACCTTGACTCAGCTGGTTTTAACTTCTGGGAGAAAAATCCGAGCGGGCGCCATTCTCCCTCGGTGTATTGTTGCAGGACAGAACCAATTGCAATATTTGAGGCATCTGTCATTAGTCGTATGGGAGCGTCAGTTTCCGGGTGGACGAGGAGAGTAGCGTCAACCAGGGCTTTCTTCGCGCTCGAGAAAGCAGACGCTGCTTCGGCTGACCACTCCACGGTTGTATTGGGACCTTTTCTTGTTCTGAGGAGGTCTGTGAGGTCTGGGACAACCGGCGTTTTTCTGAAGGTGATTCTGGCAGGACGCTGACTTCTGTGCCGGTGTCCACAAGAGAGCGTTGTCACGTGACGCGATCCAATACATAAAAAAGGCGGCTTTCGTGTAACCCGGAATCACCTGCCGCTGCCAGTGCCCGGTTTTCTAGTTTCCCTGCCATGAGCAAGGCTGAGAACACTTCCGTGCTTCTTGTCCGAACGTCTGATGATACCAGCAGAAACTGGCGTTCGAGGTAAGAGGGTCTGAAGAAGAGCGGCGGGATCTTGCCCGGGGACGGGAAATGCGCCTTGGTCGGCGAGACAGTTGTAGATCTTGAATGGCTTCTTCCAAACGGCTGAGTCGAGTCTCCAGATTATTTTCTGTAGATCGAGACGGAGGGCTTGCCACTCGGTTTGAGCGCCTGGACGTGGCGGAAATTGTGGGAGCGGAGTACTCTCTCACCCGATCTGCCAAGTTCGCCAATTGATCCAAGGGCATGTCCTCGGCCGCTGCCAGAGTGGGTACCATGCTGTGTGGCAAACGCTGCAAAAACAGCTCACGGAGAAGCGATGTATCGGCGTCGGTAGTCACGTCACCCATAAGTTGCCGCATCCGGCGCAGCAGCTGAGAGGGACGTTGATCGCCGAGCTCCTTCATGTTGAGCAGATGTTGAAGTCGGCTGCGCTCTGACGGGGTCTTCCGGGCTAGAATGGCGGCCTTAAGAAGGTCGTACTGGTTCGATGTGGCCGGAGCTGCGAGGATGTCTTCTAGCTCGTCGGCAAGCTCTGCTGGCAGCGACGAGACTACATGGAGGTACTTCGTTGTTTGTGAGGTGATGTGATGGAGTTGGAATTGCGCCTCAACCTGCGCTAACCAAACCGTAGCCTTTTTTTGTGCCCAAAATGCCGGCAGCTTGATTTGGAATGCCGCTAAAGATCCCGATGGAATTGCTTCCGCCGCAGGCGATTCACCGTTAGCCAAATCCATCATTGAAGAGGGTGAAGAATCGTGAAGGGGAGTCGTTCGTCCGGGTCACCAATTTGTCGGGGTTGAAATATTCAACGGGACGAATCCAAAGGACGACTGTCTTCGAAGCACCTCCTCGGTCTAGTTTTTCCTTTTCTTCTTTTGCCCTTTTGGGCAGGCGCGTGGCCTCTTGAGCAGGCCTGGCTTGCTGTTGGGCTTGCCTCAGCCTATGTCGCCACAGCAGTCATTCCACATACCTTCAAGATTGTTTCCGTCTTTTTCCCACGCAAAATGTACAAGATTAGACGAAAGAAAAACGCCCAGGTCTTTTTATTTGAGGTAACGTAGGTCGGTAATGCGTTCCTTTATTTCGCAAGTAGCGAGTTACACATTTCGTTACTTCTTTTTCGATAAGCTGGAAGAAATTCAATTTTCCAAATGTCGCGGAAGTTTTAGGACAAGCCTTTTCAGCTTACCTTTAACAGGAATACTGAGCGGCAATCACCACCCTTGTATTTAAAGCAACATTGTTTACTCTCACCATCGTGATGCTGGCGAAGAATCATGCACAAAGGAGTGTTTGAAATGGTTCATTTCAACTTATAAGAACATTCCTACTCAGATCTAGTCTGGCACTTACCCAAGTGAACATTTTCTTCTATAAAGAATACTAGCATAGCCTGACTGTTGATATTTATTCTTGACAAGATGCAGGTAAATTCAATTCGCAAATAGGCATGACACTTTCTAATTTATATTTTTGTTAAATAGAAAAGAGTAGTATTCCATGCTTTCCTCATCATAGGAGCTACCCAATTGGTCACTTTCTGGCGGTTTGCGTGCGCAATCATCATACTTCTGCCACGCGCCCTTGTGTACGTCGTGTTTGTCCAGCCCACAGACAAATAAAAATTTTCTTCATGACATAAAAGAGTCAATAGCAGCCTTCTGTATGTTTGAGAAGTTATAAGTCTGTCAGGGGCACAGGATTCCTTAAATTCGCTTCAAAATCAAAAATTTGTTAAGGGCTTTCTTAAATTATTTATACAATATCGAGGATAAAAACGCCGGGAAATATTTGCAGAGCATCATTAATATAATTTGGGGGTGCCTATACTCGATATGTTATCGTTAAGGTGATCGGAATTTTATTTGTGTTGTCAAATTTCCAGTCAGTAAGTAAATATATTTATTAGGTATTATCAATCATGCCCAAAAGGACTAGTGCCCATATGATAGTTCCGAACGAAAATACACGAAATTTGCAGAAAAAGAGAGATAATAAATGTTTTTTTCGATAATACCCTACACACCGATTTACTGCAAATAGAAATACATTGAGATGTATGGAAGGATATCCCTAATTGTACATAAATAGCGCGAACGACAGTCGCAGATTTTTAGTATCCTAATATAAATCAAATTTGGGTATTAGCTTGCATGAGCTCTAAACCTCGCGAAATGCTGCCTCGGAAGGCTAATGTTATATTCAGTTTTACGTGCATAGGTTTTAGGTCTCCACTTTACAACTCTGTGCTTTATCAGTGATGTGCTTTAGCATTTTATTAGGCTTCGTATATCATCGCGAGGCTGTTATACAATTTCACAATTTGGACATTTATTGCTAGTGCTGCCAACATCGTATTTCACCAGAAAGCTGAACTGTGTTACCCTTCGATGCCCAGTATTGCTGAGGAGAAACATCTCTGAAGAATGATTTAATTTCTCCCACGCCATGTCCGCCTCAATAAATTTAACACCCTCTGCGGCAAGGGTGAGGATACCTGCGCTTAGCAATGAAGAATCTAATTGCATCTTCAAAACAGATCAGTTTTCTCTAAAGCCAAAGTTGAGAGGGGATGTGAGGTGAGATCGTGTGCATCACTGACCACGAATCTCTGAGAAGAATAACAAGCGCAAATATTGCAAATCCGATCACAAGTGCCTCTACTGTGTGAAATGCGAAGTGCACCTGTGCCCTCTCCCAGGTTGCAACTGTTTTCGGCAATGGACGAGATATAACGCTGTAAATGCTCAATGTCGCTCACAATCAACATTTCGGAAATATACTTACGAAAAAAAGTTATTTGCAGACAAGATTTCTGTTATTCTTTGTTTTGTAAAACCACGTCAGGATTTATAGGTATTCCCTATTTGAAGTAAACTTTCTGGCATCAAAGGGTTACCTTGGTTTGCACGCGACGTCATCGCTCCATATGCTGGTGGTCATTGCGACTTGTTCTAGCCGAGAAAATCAAATCCAATAGTGCAAAATGCACACTGCACAAGGTTCGTACTTAGCGTAAGCCATGTATTTGATAGGCACAAATTATTGATGCGAAAGCAATAACAATCCCATAGAGCGGAGCCGACGGCATCTGTAACCGCAAAAAGAAAACGCGAAAGAAATTCCTCTTCTCCCATTGAGCGAGTAAGGCGGCTCCTAAGGACCGATTGGCGGCCGCTTCACGAGAGCGCGTGCTCGGCCGCCGCTCTCGTGACAGGCGTTTTCGAAAAAGGGAGGGTGGCTGCGGCCGCTTCTGCTCCTCTCGGCGCCGGGGAACATGGCGGCTCCTGAGGCATTTATATCGTCGGCGGCTGCAACCTCGGCAGTGGCCGACCACGCCAGTACACCACAGACGAACTAAGGGAGCGGAAAAACGATATTCATGCTTTCGCATTCACAAATCTGAAGGGCATAGGTGTTCTTGGAATCGGTTCTCTTAGCGTCGTGATGAACGGCGCGAGCGTCTGGCACCTCAAAAGCGCGCTGTCTGTCAAGATTGTTTTTGCACACAAAGTAGTCTGCGAGGTTACACTTTCTGGTTCGTGCCGAGCATGCGGAGGGCAGGGGAATCTTCACAATACAATGTGTTTTGAAAACTGTCCCCCCCCCCCCCCCACCTTTTTTATTTTACTTTTTTATTTTATTTTTTTATTTTACTTTCTATTCCTGAGGAACTGCCTCCTCCGTTCGGGTGTTAACACGGCGGACAATTATGTTTCTGTTCCTTGATAACAGAAGCCCTCCGTTGATTTTATTTTGCACCCAAAACTGTGAAGCTTAAATAAAATTCTCAGGGTAAGAAATATCAACGGCACTGTGCAACTTAGAGCGGCTGCCAACGTTGTGCAGTCCCTCCGGGGTCACCATGATATCTCTTCTAAGGTATCCCTTTCGTACAAGTGTGTAGTTATATGTAACGTCGGATTCATAAGTAATATATAGTCCTTCCACTTTTCTCGGTAATAAAAAATTTTGGAGCAGTTCAGCAAACAACAAAAACTTGTTTGGGTGCCTCAGTGTACATGTAAGATGGGTCGTGCGACAATTTTTATATTTTTAGTAAATACCACTACAAAATAATCCCGGACGTTGATACCTTGAAAAAAAGCACCTATTAGTTGTCCCCTCCGCGCAATGGCCGACGCAGAAAAAATACATGAAACAAACTGCTTTTTCCTCAAATCGCAGTTACAACAAACGGCCAGGTGATCTGACACTAGTTATATACGGTCAATGTACACCATAGTTATGGGGTTGTCAAAGCATAGATCATGGGCTGAACATTAGGCATTGTTAAAGCTCGGCTATTCTCATCTTTGATTGAACACAAGCCATTACCCGAATGTTTTGCGATGCTGGTTGTCATGAATCCGAGCATGTGATTCGGGGTTATTAAAATCTCGTACGTCACGGAATCCCGTGACTCTTTGTGCGAAATGATGATGTCGTGTTACGTCACGGTTTCCGAACTTTAATAAATATAGTGGCGTTCTCAATTTAAATCGAGCTAAAGCATGAGTCACATGACCTCACCGGGTCACATGACGTCAGATTATTTGACAGCAAGTTTTGACACTATGACGTCACGTGACCACGTGAAACATGATTAATCGTAGTGCCCATAAAAAGCGCCACTAAACCCACCATTTTTCATGCATTGCAATTCTGTATATGACGATTTGATCAGTACATAAAAATACAGCTGCCAATATTTTATTCCCAAATATTCATTGTGTGCAACTAACAAAAAATTATCGTGAACCCCTCTGAACGGGTTGACGTGATATTGATTTTTTTTAGTTTAGGTTCAGTTTTAAAATGGGGTAGAAGATATCGGTTCAGTTCCGGTTTGGTTAAAAATGACGGTTCGTTCCCGGTTTTCGGTTCGGTTCCGGTTCGACACCCTGCTGAGGAGGTCCTTCCTCTCTAACCAAGTCGTTTGACACATATAAGGAATACCAACACGGGGCTGTTGGACTCCCCAAATAAAGTCCGACTGATCCACTGTTTTTAATTGTAATTTAATTGTAATCACCACCTAAATCTAAATCGTCACAAGAACAATTCGACTCCTGGTGTAATTGTCGCCGTAAGAAAGGGATGGTTGGCTTCAGTCCTAGGCAGGCGCCGGTACCATGGCACCACCTGGCTCTCGAGCCTGCCTGCCATTGCTCGGCTGAGAAGGCAACCCCTTATGTTGAATGTGGTCACCTGATTTGATGACGTCCGATAGTTTTCTGATCAGCAAAACGCCCCCTCAAATGCAGCTCGGAAGTCCTTATAAAACGTATCGCTGTAATGGCTGCAGCATGTCCAGCAGATGCTTCACTCGGCGCAGGTCTACTCTGGTCCCGACGACTGTGACTTTGACTGACTTTCCCCTGAACAATCGCCGGTTTTTATTTCGAGGAAGTAAACGTTATTCGATGTCCTACCGGTGTACAGTGTATTCCTCTTTTTTCAGAGCCGAAGCGCAGATATTCTATGCCGCATCATACTCATCGCAACATCAGATGTCTAGAATGGCACTCACCCTCTGCCACGCTGTCAAAGAAGGCCTGTTGGAACCCCGGTAAGCCCCCTTGCTGTAATTGGGCAGTATTTACAGGTTCAACAAACAATTGTTGCTCGCAGGGGGCACCTGTGAAAGCAGGTGTTTGGAAAGTGGCGTCTCCACGGACCCCCAGCCATGCGGGTTCGCCCGCCCACGTCTGGCTGTACGTGGCCTTCCCGTGTCTGGGGGAAAGGGCATCCTGGTGGTTGAGCCGAGCCCGGGGTAGGTTCGGACCCTTCGGGGGCCCCCGGGTGAGGGAATACACCACTTCGGCCCTCGCTTCCCAATGACGGGAGTCCTGGTAAGGCCGGTCAGGATGATTCAGTCTAGTCGCCAGTTCTTCTGCTATCCCCTCCCTTCTTTCACCCTTGTCTTCTCCTTCTTTTCACTCTTCTCATTTCTCTTCTTTCCTTTTCAACTCCTTTGGCGGAAAGGGCTAACCTTGGGGGGTGACAGACACTCTCGTCCAGATCCACACTTGTTTATAGTTTCTGGGTAGCTCTAATAGAGTAATGCTTCCAGCAAAGGCATATTTGTTATGGAGTGTTACCTTTTCCCTTGTTGGGCTCCGTGGTGGGCGGCGCACCACAGATTCCGAACACCCTTTGCCTTTTTATGGCGTCCCTTTCTTCTAAACCTCGAGCAGCTCGACCCCCAAAAGGGTTCGCCCCACTCCCCCTACTTTTGCAAAAGCCCAAGA
The DNA here is from genome assembly GCF_016920785.2 of Ixodes scapularis. Classification (NCBI taxonomy): domain Eukaryota; kingdom Metazoa; phylum Arthropoda; class Arachnida; order Ixodida; family Ixodidae; genus Ixodes; species Ixodes scapularis. The sequence goes on along the minus strand of NW_024609837.1, from coordinate 88,710,082 downwards.
ACCCGACACCTTTTCACGTTTTCTTGTAATTCATGCTGCAAACGACAGTCTACCGGTGTCAAAGATGTCACCTTTCCTTGTCTCTAAGGTCCTAGAGCAGACGATCGGAATTCACAAGGCAAAAAAAACTTGCTGGGGACCCCCTCGTTGAGGTAGAAAAAAGAACTCAAAGCACAGTATTACTCAAGTTGACAAGCTTAGGCGAACACCAAGTTTGTGTAACCCCGCACCGCACTTTGAATACTGTCCGCGGCGTCATCTCTGAGGATGACCTCCTTCAGTGTACTGAAGAGGAAATCCTTGAAGGGCTGCGTCGGAGTGCTGATGTAGCCGTGCGGCGAATCACCCTACGACGCGACGGACAGGAGATACCAACCCGACATCTAGTCCTGAGTTTCGAACTCCACTCTCTGCCTCCCACCGTGAAGGCAGGGTATCTAAACTGCAGAATTCGTCCTTTCGTTCCGAACCCACAGCGGTGCTTTCGTTGCCAGCGTTTTGGGCATGGCTCCCGAAACTGCGGCGGCCTAGAAACTTGTGCGAAATATACTGCCACTGACCACGTCGCTGACATATGTGAAAACAACCATAAATGCATAAACTGTGGCGGACCACACCCCGCATTTTCCCGCACATGTCCGAAATGGAAGGAAGAAAAAGAGATTATTACATTTAAGGTCAAACACAATCTCAGCTACCAAGACGCTATAGAACAGCTTGCCTTCAAGGCAAGGGGCTCATATGCCGAGGCAGTGCGAAGGGGACCCCCACTGTCTATGGCATCCGTGGAGACGCAGACTTCCCCGGATGACCTGTCATCTCCACAAGGGTCCTTTTACGTACGTCCGAAGACGGTGGGCAACCCACTGCCTTCATGCTCCCATGGGGTTGTTGTGACCTCTAAGGAGGGTGCTACACCCTCCAAGGAGCCAGACGTGCCGTCACCGGCACCAGCTGGCCCTTCTGGCCGGGGTCGGGGGCTGCCTCCCCGTGCCTCTGGCAGCTCTTCAAAGCCTGGGCGGTCAGACTCACCTCTGCCGTCCAAAGGACCCAAGGTCTCATTGGATGAGAAAATGGATGTGAGCATCCCGCTCTCCGATGAGGACCTTCCTCTCTCTAGATAAGGGTCTTTTTCCTCGGCCTCCTGCGAGGCTGGAAGAAGGCCTAAGGACACTGAAAAAAAAGAAAACCATCCCACGGATCGTGGCACCAAACGACACATAAACTATATTTCACAATTTTCGTATAAAAGACTTATTGAGGCGTTTCCTTTATTGAAGCTAAATGTCTTTCTTCCTTCAGTGGAACTGCAGAGGCCTCCTGCCTAACTACGATGATGTGAGCTATCTTTTAAAGGATCACCGGCCCATTGCATGTTGCTTACAGGAAACGCACCTAAAGACCACCCACACTAATGTTTTAAAACACTTCCAGGTGTTTCGTAGGAACCGTACACATGCAGCTCACGCAGCTGGAGGTGTTGCGGTGGTTGTGTAACGTTCAGTTCCTCCTACCGAGGTAGCCCTGCAGACTTCATTGGAGGCAGTGGCTACACGCATTTTGTTAGATCGAATAATTACAGTCTGTTCTTTGTGTGTACCTTTCAATTATCAGTTACATATGAAAGAGCTAAAAGACCTTGTTAATCAACTTCCTTCACCTTTTTTACGTTTAGGAGATTTTAACGCACACAATCCCCTGTAGGGTAGTGACAGACGGGATTCTGGAAAGTCCCTTGTTGAACGTTTTTTGCTTTCTGCTGGATTGTGCCTGCTAAACACAAATAAATCTACATATTTTAGCTCAGCAACTCACTTTCACTTCCATTCACCTATCTATTTGTCACCCATCATCATTATTCCCATTGCTTTTATGGAAGGTCATCCCGAATCCTCAAGGAAGTGACGACTTTCCGATCATCATAGAATTTAACCATCCTCCCATGACAGTCCCAACACGTTCTCCTCGTTGGAAATTCGAAAATGCCAACTGGCCTCCAGTTCCGAACATTACACCCAAACGTTCCAGCGACAAAAGATAACTGCAGAAAAAAATCTGTTATCACATCAGGTGGCACGCACGAACCCTATAATACTCATTTTACATTATACGAACTTCAAATGGCACTTCTTTGTTCCAAACAAACTGTCCCTGGGACCAGATGGTATTCATTATAAAATGCTCGGACATCTTCATCCATCCACTATGGAGCTAATTTTGTACCTTTTTAATCGAGTTTGGCTCGAAGGCCACTTTCCGTCCTCCTGGAAGATCGCTGTGGTTGTACCAGTGCTGAAGCCCGGCAAAGATCCCTCTTGTGCATCTAGCTACAGACCAATAGCTCTAACTAGCTGTCTTTCCAAGACATTAGAAAGGATGATTAACAAGAGAGTTATGTTTTTTCTGGAATGAAACAACTGCCTTGATAAGTTCCAGTGTGGCTTTCGGTCAGCACGGTCCACTGTCGATCATCTCGTCCGCTTTGAGACCTTTGTACGTGAGGCTTTTGCCAACAGGCAACAGAGTCCATCTTCTTTGATTTGGAAAAGGCATACGACATGGTCTGGCGTTACGGCATACTGCAAGATTTATTCGATCTTGGTTTCCGTGGCCGAATGCTGAGTGCTATAGAGAGTTACCTGCAGCTCCGTACTTTCCGCGTGAGGCTGGGAAAAACTCTCTCTAAGGAGTTTTTACAGGAAAATGGAGTCCCTCAGGGGGACTCCATTTTCCTGTAAGTGTCACTCTTTTTACTGAGTGTCACTCTTTTTATCGTCAAACTTAATTCCATTCGCCGTGCAATTGCACCTTCGGTGCAATATTCTTTATATGTCGATGATCTCCAGATCTCCGTTTCATCCTGTAATTCCTGAATTTTTGAACGTCGCGTCCAACTTGCGGTCAAAAATTTGGTCAGATGGGCGGATACGAATGGTTTTATCCCGAAAAAACAGCTTGTGTCAGCTTTTCTCGTCGACGTGGTGTTCTTCAGAAACCGTCTTTGAACATGTATGGTTCTCCTATCGTTGTAAAAAATGAACACAAGTTTTTGGGCCTTGTGTTCGATTCCAAGTTGACTTTCGTTGCAGAGATTAAGAGCTTAAAACTCAATTGCCTTAAATCTCTGAACATCCTTAAGGTCTTGTCACATGCAGCATGGGGCTCTGACCGACTGTGTCTGTTGCGTATCTATCGCTCAGTCATTCGCTGTCAGCTTGATTATGGTTCGATTGTCTATAACTCTGCTCGGGCATCAGTTCTAAAGATGTTAGATCCTATTAATCATCAAGGACTGCGATTGGCTACTGGTGCATTTCGCACCTCCCCAATGCTTAGCCTTTACGCAGAAGCAAACGAACTGTCCCTTGAGTATAGGAGGTTTTCCCTGGGTTTTATGTACTCTGTCAGGGTGCGCTCTGTCACGGAGCACCCCGTTCGAGAGAATATTGAGATCATGAAGTTACAACGCACATTTGAAAACAAACTACCATAGTCCCCCCTTTTTCTATGAGGAATAATACTGCAGCACAATCTGTTGGGATGGATGCAAAGCCTCAGTTAGTCCAGTCCCACCAGATATAGCTCCATGAAACAGCTGCCACATACATTGCGACCTTACGCTGACCAAGTATAACAGAAAGGATGTTCCACAGGAAGTCATAAGGCAGGACTTCTCTGAGCTTCGGACCACATATCACGAGTATGCCAGTTTTTATACGGACGGGACGAAAAAAGACACGATAGTAGGCTGTGCTATGAATGTCAGAAATGCGATGGCGCATGTCTAAGTGGCACACACAATGTCTGAAGGTTCGACAAGCTCTCTCGTCGTCAGACTTCAGCGTGAAATCTAGATTTCTCGAACGCAAAGCGAAAAGTATGTCCCGCCACAACCCGGAGCTCTGCAAGGCAGGTTTCCTGCAAGAGTGGTGTGTCTAAACGTGGCGCACGTGTCTGCTTCTCCGCCATTTAGTTACTCTAGGATTTATTTGGTTACAGCGACATAACTGCAAGTCTGATCGACCGCTACATCGAAATCGAAGATGGCCCCATGATCGACTGTTACCTGCGGACATCTGGCGAACGCAGGCTGAGCGATTTCATGACCTGGCAGTCCGAACGTGCAGCCATCTACTTCCTGACAAAGAATTTCCCCGATTTCGTTTTGCTGGACATGTTCAAGATGATGCTTCACTATTCAGCACCTTCGTCTTCAAGAAAGGTAAGTTTTAGTACAAGATATAAACGCGTCTAAATTTGTTTTCCCTTCTAAATGTCTGAGTGTATTTCAAATTTATTGGATATCATCTGTTACTAAGGGGGATTCCCCCGCCCGTCATTCAATGGTCAAATTTCGCTAAGGAAACCTGAGTTTCGGAAATGCACGTGTGATGATCATTTTGGCGGTTAATTAGAAGGACATAAAGAAGGTCGTGCAGCCATTGGGTCTTCTCCTCAGAGCACTGGACAGTTCTTTAATACAGAAATGTTACCGTTTGGTCCGTTTTAGCTCATTTTGGGTCAATTTTAAAATTAAGTATATTGAGAAGATAGAAATGACAAAACGAATTGTAGTACGTGTTAGAGGTGTCTTTTATTTTAATTTGAAGATCCTGACGGGAAGAATAAATGTGGCATTTGCGTATTTGCATAAACACACTTGACGGGACAGTACGCTTAACGATGTATAGCGATCCGTATAGCGATGTCTAACAACAAAGTTCGCGCTGCCAAAATCGCAATACTCCGTCGCGTATTCGTCGGCACCAAACCTCATGCTACAAAAGGTCGATGAACACCGCCAACGCCAATACATGATGTCAAGGCGTCGATCAGTTGTGCGAGCGCTGGCCGTTGGTCCCTGGGGGCCGGACGCCTAACGGACGCCTAGATCGGCAGAAAACATAGCTCGCCTATATCGGCGGCAAACAGGCTGTGGGCCGAGCCAACCCCCAGCACGCGACCTGCATGACAGGCTGCCCAACTTGCCTTCGCATTACTGCGCTACAAAAGACGGGCAGCAAAACCTTGCCTCCGCCAGTCACAATACATTGGCATCGTGCAGTTGTGTTGACCTTCGTCGCCTCTTATGACCCATACTAGTGTTTACTCAAACAAGAATCGCCAAGAAAGGCAAAATACGCGCAAAGATAAGTACTGAACATGTTGTACGACCGGAACTTTGCATCGCAAAAATGGTGAAAGCGCTAAACAAGGTCAGGAGAGAGGGTGTAAGCGTACGTAAAAGCGTACGTAAAAGCTTAAAGCTTATTCTCTCTTAGGAATACGCCAGCAAAAGTCTTTAGCGCTTTCTTTTTTTTTTTTTTGTTAGTTTACGTGGAAATCGGCGCGTTAGTCGCGCAGCAGCAAGGCCATTGGCAAGCCTGTCAGTGAAGGGTTATTCACACGAGGGAGAAATCCCGGGGATTTCTCCCCGGCACGCGCATCCCACGACGAAAACGTCAGGCTTTGCGATGTGCAAAAGCCTCGCGTTTTCATCTCGTGATGCGCGCGTGCCGGGGAGAAATCCCCGGGATTTCTCCCTCGTGTGAATAGCCCCTAAAGGAGCGCATGTTAGACGTTAGACGCCATAGTTAGACGCCATAGTATACGCCCAACCAATGACTTTGCGGCGCGCGAGGGGGAGAGCGAGCGTTGCCGCACCGCTCGTAGCTTTGCCTCTAAACCATTCTCAGTGACGTCAAATACTTTACTAAAAAAATACAGGGCCCGTTTGTTTGAAGCCGGTTATCTTTAACCGCTGTAAAACGTTAGCCGCATTTTCAGTAGTGTTGACGATTAGGCTAGTTGGTCATTCATATTAGCGGAAAACAAACAGCGCGAGGACAAGGACAGTGTAGAAGGCGGTAGACACACACAGTACTGACTTATAACTGAGCTTTATTGGCACTGACAACCTCTATAAATACACAATTTGCCCGGCCCAAAAGCCAAGAACAGAAACAACACAAGACTGCACTGTCCTTGTCCTTGCGCTGTTTGTTTTCCGCAAACCGCATTTCCCTGCGAGGGGAAATTTTAGGTCACGTGACCGGCAGGGTAAGGACAGCGGGGAACATGGCGGTGCTCCTGCGAGCGAGCGTCGCTCGCTTCGGAACTAATATGTCGTAGTAGCTGCAATATCGGGCGCGTAAGTCAGCAATAAAAGGTGCAGGAGGCTTTCGTTTTGCCTTACCTCACTTAAATCGCACACCATGAGCAATGACCTCGCCCCATTTTAATGCGAAAGCATTAAAGGGAAGATGGGGCACTTCTACATTTGAGAAAAAACGCCTGAATTGCGTTCATTTGGCCTTTAGAATAACAGATATCAAAATTATATTTCAATGCGACGCGCCGGAGAGCCACAAGAGCAATTTCAAAATAGGGCTGAAGCCCCGCCCCCCTAGCCTTGGGCAGCCAAAAGAGCCGTCGATGACGTCACGGACAGCGACTGTCTTTCGCGTTTTTCTCGCGTTTAACAATACTTACGCAGCAAATGGTTTGGGTATTCGGGTTCATAGGGTAAAAATACACTAGAATTCACTTCTAACTCAATTTTTCCAAGAAGCTCCGTAGCTTCCCTTTAACTGGGGGTCTCATGGAGCGAGCCGTGTCAAACGGCACTTTAAATCCTTTCTCCAAGTGAAGCCAGCTCCCAGCTATGAAACCACGCGAAAAGCCAGCCAACTGCACCAACATTCCCCGATTCCAAAGGAGCGAAGTAAAGGTGATTGATTATCGGCTTCGGTCCCATTGGCGGGCGCCCATCGACGAGGCTCCCATTGGCCACTGCGCGTCAGTTTCAACGACCGCTCACCCCATGGCGCTGCGCGTCCGTTAGCGCGTCGTTAACAGGGAGCGTCCAAGGTGAGCACGCCCAGGAGAGCGCGCGAGCTGACCGGCGACGAAATAAGGAAGCGGGCGTGCGGCTTAGCATGCTTTCGCATTCACAACTCATAAGAAGGTATACCTTGAACCCATTTTAAATAGTATTTCGATTCTGTACATTCCTAAGCTTGAATCAACGCGATAATTGTCGGCACGGCAGCATCTTTCGAATACTAAAGTGGATTGACTTGACTCAATCGGCAGGGTATGATAGCACGCAGAAGCAGATAGCGTCCCAATAGACCTTTTGCTAAATTTGCCAAGCACCAAGGTGCATGCTATGAGTGTAGTTACACATGCTGCACGTGCTGGCATGCAGCTTAGCCTCCTCTATACTCACAAAGCCTGGCAGTTCGACGACGGAGACGTAGAGTGCCCGGTCGCAGATTTGGAGCACGAGGATCTGGTAGCACAGAGCATCAAAGAGCCATTTCTCAGCGAACCTGGACATCAGTGCACAGCTTCTTGCAGCGGCGAGGACCGGAAACACACTTGTTCGCTCGGGAGAAGTGTGTTTCGGAGTCTGCCATGGCGGGGCGCCAGTCACGTGGCCTTCCTCTGATCCGTTGTTTGCCGCTCCACCTTTTTCCATTTCGACGGCCGCGTCTCGTGGCGACCTGCCAGTCTTTGTCAGCATTTTATAGGGGTCTATGGCAGCAGTAACTAGGGTGTCTTCATGTGCGCTTTGCTTAGGGTGGAGACATCCGGCCATTTTGTCCCACACTTTTTTTTTTATTTAGAAGCGCGTGAAAGAGCGTGACCTTGCACGCGTTTGTGGCGCTGACTGCGCTATGGAGACACTTTGTTTTCTTTGATTTCTTCGTATTTTACCCACGGGTGCTGTCGGCATCGGGTACTACAAAGGGTGGCATCACCCTAAACAGAAGGACATTGAGGCACCCAAGTAGTAGCCATTCTAAAGCTAAAGCCTGAAACAAATTTTTTTCTTGCACGCACGTTCGTCAAAGCCTTATTATGGTTATTTACTTCGAATATTTTATACGGGGAAGGGCCAGCGCGCGAGGAGCGTAGAATTACATTTTCAGCATTCTCTCGATGCTTGGCTAATTTAGTAATAGGTCTATATTCACTAAGGCCGAATTACATGGTTTTCAATTTATGATGGTGTTATATATTATTGTTACATGCAAAGCTGCCTGTGTACCACCCACCTTTGACTGCTCACTTCATCATCATCGTTTCTAGGACTGAACTTCGTCGGCCTCTTTCGAACTTGGAGAAAACTTTCAACAAGGATTGTCTTCACTTCAGACAGCCTAACATTTAGAAATGTTTTAAACAAGGATTAATTTATTTTTACTTTACCCAGTATCTCTACCACAAGCAACAAAACGTGTTTCTTAAGCTCAAGTGTATGCCGCGCTGCGTCGCAAAAACCCGGTAGGGGGCATTTCGTTTTTCGGAAACTTTTCCACGAAACCCACTTATATTCGCTACAACCAGTAGGTGACACCAGCTACCTCCCCATAATAAAACACCAAGCTATTGCTCATCCAGCCCTCGTAAAACTTGGCTCGGTACTTGTAGATACCTAGTACGGAAGGGCGGTTAACTTTTTACCGCGGTTAAAGTCGACTGGCTTCGAGCAAACAGGACCAGGGCACCCTCCTCATTCGCATTAAACAAAATGACGGCAAATAACCCCTGGGTCCGTTTTCTCGAAGCGCAAACCATGGCTAAAGTTAGCCACAGTACTTAGGAGAGGAATTATTTTAAAAATCAGGTGACTGGAGGATGGGGGGAATATGGCGGTGCCCTGGTGAGCGAGCGCCTCTCGCTTTAAAACTATTATGTCTTCGTAGCTGCAATATCGTGCGCATCAGTGAGCAATGAATGGAGCAGGAGATTTTCACTTTGCCTTACCTCACTTAAATCGCAAAGCATGAGCAATGACCTTGCCGCATCTTGTAAATAGTCTTTCTATTCTGGCCATTCCTAAGCCCCAATGAACGCGATAATTGTCGGCATGGCAACGTATTTGGAAGATGGATTGCCTTGACTCAATCGGCCGGGTATTGATAGCACACAAAAGCAGACAGCGTCCTAATAGACCTTTTACAGCGCAGCTCTTAGGGGCCCGTTTCCGGCTTGAGCGGCGTCGCCGTCGGCGTCGGCGTCGCCGTCGGCGTAACCGCGCGGTGCATCATGGGAAATGTCCCATAATGCACCACGCGAGCCCCCCACCGGGGTCACGTGACCCCCCGAAATCACGTGACTCCCCTGAGGTCACGTGACCCCCGCCAATGTCGCGTGACCCCCCGATGACGTCATCGTCACTGATGACGTCACCGGCATCCACATCGTCATCGTAATCATCACTGATGACGTCACCGGCATCCACATCGTCATCGTCATCATCACTGATGACGTCACCGGCATCCACATCGTCATCATCACTGATGACGTCACCGGCATCCGCATCGTCATCGTCACTGATGACGTCACCAGCATCCACATCGTCATCGTCATCACTGATGACGTCACCGGCATCCACATCGTCATCGTAATCATCACTGATGACGTCACCGGCATCCGCATCGTCATCGTCATCATCACTGATGACGTCACCGGCATCCACATCGTCATCGTCATCATCACTAATGACGTCACCGGCATCCACATAGTCATCGTCATCATCACTGATGACGTCACCGGCATCCACATCGTCCTCGTCATCATCACTGATGACGTCACCGGCATCCGCATCGTCATCGTCATCATCACTGATGACGTTACCGACATCCGCATTGTCATCGTCATCATCACTGATGACGTCATCAGTGACGTCACTGATGTCGTCACCGGCATCCGCATCGTCATCGTCATCATCACTGATGACGCAATCATCACTGATGACGTCACCGACATTCGCATCGTCATCGTCATCATCACTGGTGAAGTCATCAGTGACGTCACTGATGACGTCATCGGTACCCGCATCGTCATCGTCACTGATGACGTCATCAGTGACGTCAGTGATGACATCATCGGCATTGGGGGTCACGTGACCCCCAAGGTCACGTGACCCCCCCCTGGTTAGTTTAACCCCCCCCCCCCAGTGCCCTTCCCTCCTCCTCCCCAAGAGCTGCGCTCTAATTCGGCGTTACAGGGAGTTGTAAGCCGCTTTCATTTTTCTAAATTTCCTAAGCACCGAGGTGCATGCTACGATTGTATACACGCGTTGCACGGGCTGGCGTCTGCAGTAGTAATTGTTCCATAGCAAAAGGTCTGAAACAAATTTTGCCTAGCACGCGCGTTCGTCAATGCCTTATTATGATTATTTAATTAGTTCGAATCTTTTATGAGGAAGGCCAGCGCGCGCGGACTGTCGAATTACACTTCCAGCGTTCTCCTCGATGCTTGGGTAATTTATGGCGAATTCCACTGGTCGTTTTGGAGCGCTTTTTGATTGACTTTTCTGGAACGATCCTATTTCACTGGGCGATCGGGATCGAGACGGACGTGTTCCACTGGTCGTTTTAGATTAGTTCCCGCTCCAGATCTCGATCTGGATCCGAGAAAAGTCGCTCCGCCGATTTCGGCGGATTCAACCGGAAACCAGCCGGGTCAGCCCTCGGCGCACACACGTGACTTCCTTCCTCGCGGGGCATCTCGCCTGATCTCGCCCATCTCGCCTCAGAATAATTCGTAATGGCCGCTCGGGAGGTGCCGCCTGTACCGCCAGCTGCTTGACGACAATTCGTCGTCAAGTTGCTCGAGCAGCTTCCGGCATTCCGGCAATCTTTGCTGGAAGCTCCTGAGCCATTCCTACCGCTCGTGCGTCGAACACGTGTTAGCGCCGCGATTGCGAAAACGTCTTCGAAACGACTGCGGCGGCCGCGGAAAGGGGATTCCCTTGCAGGTGAATGACGGGAAGGCATCCGCCGATCCCGAAGCAATGGTAATATTTCACTGGGGATCCGTAAGCGGCGCGACCCCGTTCGGATTGTGTGCTCCATTCCGGATCTGGTCAACTGATCCCGGCGCGCTCCAAAACGCCCGGTGGAATTCGCCATTAGAAAAAGGTCTATTGGGACGCTGTCTGCTTTTGTGTGCTATCAATACGCGGACGATTGTGTCAAGGTCACCAGCCGGTCGTGGTCAAGGCAATCCGCTTTCCAAAGACGTTGCATGCCGACAATCGTCGCGTTCATTTAGGCTTAGGACTGGCCAAAATCGAAAGACTAAAGTTGAAGCCTGGGCGAGTTGGTATGACATACTTAAAAGGTTAAAACAGCGCAAAAAACGACGGACAGGGTAAAGAAGGACACAGACTGAGCGCTATCTTTGTTTTTTCATCTGTGTTCTTCTTTCTATCTAAAAATACGGCGAGGTCATTTCTCACGTTCTCCGATTTAAGCGAGGTAAGGCAAAGTGAAAGCCTCATGCACCATTCGTGTCTGACTAACGTGCCCGTTATTGCAGTCGAAACGACAAACTAGTTCCAAAGCGAGCGGCGCTCACTCACCGGGGCACCGCCATATTTCCCCGCATTCCTACTGTGCCAGTCACGTGATTTCAAAATCCGTCTCCTAGGTACTGCAGCTAACCTTAGCCGCGGTTAGCGCTTCGAGCAAACGGGCCCCGGTGGAGTGGTTCATTTGGCGATGTCTGTCTCCCCACCCGCCTCATCTCGTCCCCAGAGCACGCGAAGGCGACGCCTTGGATAGCCTCGGAATGCGCTGCAGATGACGAGGTCGCGGATTCGAAGAAGGTACCGCTGCCGCCGTCGCGCGTACCTTCATTAAAATTTCCTTATCATCTTTTAGAGCGCAGCTCTTAAGCGCCCGTTTCCGGGTTGAGCGGCGTCGGCGTCGGCGTAACCGCGCGCGTTGCATTATGGGAATAGTGCAACCGGGCGTATCCGCGCGTTTCATTATAGGAAAATATTACCTTAAGTCCCGCTAAGTTTAGCGGAAACTTTTCACTAAATTTGCCCCTAAATCTATCAGAAAAATTTTGCGAAAATTTCCCACTAAGTGGAAGGAGAGGAGGAGGGGACGGTATGGGAGGGGGAGGAGGGGGCATACCCTCCGTACCGTGCCCTCCTCCTCCTCAAGAGCTCCGCTCTAATTCGGCATTACAGAAAATTGTAAACGTCTTTCGTTTTTTTTTTCATGTATTCTCGGGGAGGTCCTGAATTCCCCTGGTAAAGTATTTGGTGACGCCTTCGGTTTTTTCCACCACAGAACAATCAAACGGTGACAACCGGTCGATCTCTTAACGCGCTAGCTTATTTTTAAGCAATTTCCAATTTCCTCAAATTTCTGTCGTTACGTTGCAGAGCATTTGAGTGCGCAAAAGTGTGGTAGCTGGCCAAATTGAGCAGAAACACCAGAATTCGGATAGTCCCTTAAAAGAACCGAACCCCAGGCCCCCAGACCGTGAACATGGCTCAGCCACAGTGAAATGAGGATTTTTTCTTTTTTATTGTAGGCGAAGGGGAAGTTTTGAGAAGCGAAAGTTGTTCCGTTATTCTCAGAGCTTGTAAAGGCTAGTTTACATCTATGCATCTGACGGTGACCACCCCTGTTGCGACTTCTTGTGGTTACAAACACACGGGCACACTGGCGCCATCTATCAGTTGTCTGGTCATTAGCAATCACAAGCTGTCGTAACGCAGTTGCTCACAGTCAAATGCAAACGTCTAAACCAGCCTTTGAAGTACATGTGAAGTTCTTTTCTCCTTTTCGCATGAATGTGCGGGTCACGGCACAGGCGCTTATGTTCAGCGTATTGGATGGTTTTCATTCGCTATTATATGTGAATAAATGACCCTTTTCCCTGGCAAGCGTGCTTTTGTGCCTGGTACAAACTGCAAATTGGAGCAGTTTTGAAAGCACTCAACTGTTTTCCAAAGCAAACTCGCATCCGTATGTCATTGTACAAGATGAACCTCGGTGTGCGTGAACAGTGCCCTTTTTTTTAACGCTCATATCCTGTAGAATGTACACCGTTCGTTTTCTGGTTCCTGTCTTCTTTGAGTGTGTCTCTCAATCTTCCCACCCCCTTCTCCCAGTACGAAGTAAACAGCTGAATAACTCCTATCTTTTAACTCATCTTTCTTCCTGCTTTGTCCCTTTTCTTTATTTCCTATTCCTTCTTTTCGTCCATCTAAAAATGGCGATTGATCTGTTGGAATCTTTCCAGCGCTTGGAGGATTGTTACCTCAAGGTCCGGAACCGTACGGAGCGGAGGTTCAGTGTTGCGCAGAGGCTGAAGGAGCGCAAGTTCCAGTCCTGGCTGGAGGCGAAGCGACAGGCTCACCTGCGTCTCCTCGCCGGAAGCGACCATTAAAGGAGCGATGCAACAATTTTTGTACTTTACGCAAATACCGCTTAAAACGGATCCCTAATTGTTAATGACGTATGAAACACGCGTTCGTTTTTCACCCCACGCAATAGAAGTCCCAGAAAAAAAATTAAGAAAAACGAGCAGCGTTCACCCCCTCAACTCGCAGCCAGAACAAGCGGCCACGTGATCTGGAGCCGATTATATGCCGCCAGTGTTGATCATAGCCACGCGCTAGGGTTGGCAAAGCGCAGGACACGCGCTGAGTTCCAGACATTGTTATAGCTCGGCTGTTGTCGTCGTTGAGGCGATTGGACACGGGTCACTACCCGAATGCTTCTCGAGCTTGCAATTATCACGAGCCCAAGTCGAGTGTCCACGCAATGCTCGGGTCCAATCTATGAACCGCATTCAAATATCGTCACTTGGGTGTACTGCGATCCCCACGTTACGTCATCAAATTTTGCAAAGGAGAGATTGAATGAAAATGATCGCTTTTGTCCTTGAAATTACACCGCAACAAAGGAGTTTCTTGGCCAGTGGCGTTGCGTGTGAGTATCCTTGAGTCCCAGGTATGCCAGTAAGCTCGTGTCAAGTGAAAAACATTTCAATTGAATATCGTTGCACCGCTCCTTTAAGCCCGCCTTTGACAGGCGTGCACGACACGGTGATCTGTACACGACTTGCGGATGGGCATTAAAAAAATGAGAAGTAAAAGTACTCTCCCTCTCTTTTAACGAGAGTCATTGACAGATTAGAGAGTTTTAGAATATCGTACGCAAAGAATGGCGTCGTCGCCACCGCGGATGCGCCGAACGCTAACCGGGTTTTTCGCTTTGCGCTTTGCGTGCACCATTTCAGCCTATGCTATCTTTTTATTTTTTTGCGTGCTAACTCAAAGAATTTTGGCGCTCCTCCAAGAAGGATTTCTGATGCGCGAGAAGTTGGCAAGACGGGCATAGTGAGAAAATGGCGGACCGCAGCTGCCGCACCCTCGACCGCTTTAGCTGTAGTAGTCGTGAGCGCGACGTCGGCGGCATCCACGCGACATTGCACTTCTACGGGAGGTGCACGTCACGAACGGCTTTGGAAGACCCAGCAAGCTGAGCTACGATCGCCGGCCACTTGCTGCATGCGACCAGCGAACGTTTCTGCGCGAAGATATACGGTGTGGGAAGGTCAGTACTCCAGGCCTTGCCGAGGCGACACAATCGGACACCACCGGCCGACCACTCCCATTGGATTGTTATATTTAAACAAAATTGAAAATGTTACTCGGGACCAAAAAGCTTTTTTCTATAAAGTTACAGCATTTCATGCGTGACATAAATATTCTTACTATATCTTGACGGTGCTGAAAACGCGAAAGCTTGGGTTTTTGCGTCGCGGCGGATAAACGCTGTTCTAAAACTCTCTCGCGTAGCGTGCGTTAATGCGCAGACTACAGCGTGCGCTAAAAATGCGTACTTTATTATAACACTCCTTGTTAAGAACGGAGTAGATGCTCCACTTCGTTCATGAGACTTCCCGTTTCTTTACAGCTGAGTTTCAATTTGCACAAATACGCTTTGATATTTTAAAGTAGAGTGTATCCACATCTTGTTATACAACGATGATCCTGGTCAAACGTTTTACATATTTATGTTAAAAATGTATATGCAATAACCAGGCTCTTGATGGTGGCATTCAGCTATATGAAAACGCCGAAGCTATTTTTCTTTCGGAGATATGAAATTTCGAACCGCGAGGCGTGGGGACTGCCAAAGTTTCACTACGATGGTTTGCACAGCTGTCAATTTCACGCCGAATCATGCACGTCATAAGTTTTTTCTTAATATATATATATATATATAAGGTTTATAACATGTGGAATGAATATTTAAAATTACAATAAAATATATCTATAAAAACGATTTTCGTGATACGTCAGATAAACGCGTTTTAGAGACACGTTCACAAATCATTTATTAACAAACTACTTCATATTAAACGGCCCAAAGCATATAACATTTGCCTTTTTAATTGCGTTTGACACGTTTATATTAAAAATATGCTTAGCCGTTTTTGTAGTTTTGTCATTAGCGGGAACGCTGCTCATTTCTTTAGATGTGGCAAAATTGCGCATCAATATACAAAACAAAAACTGCATATTTTATTTTCTTTAAACTCTCCTTAGCCAATAACAGTGACTTGAACTAATTTGAGATAGCGAAATATTGGGTAACATATCAACTCCTTAACAAACGAAATGACAACAAACCTTCGCTAATTTTGTGCTAGCTGGTTTTTGTTACAGTAACCTCGCCGCAGGACATCGATTCCAATAAGACATTTTCTAGAACCGACAAAGACTGTACATCAGTGCTGCTCTACCGCAGGTTGTAAAAAGTGATGCTGTACCTAGTTGATCTTTATATTTGTATTCTCTTGCGTTGTCTCTCAAGCTCCCCCCCCCCCCCCCCCCCTCGCCTTTTTTTTCTGAGAACACGTCTAAACTGAGCGTAATTTCGGAGCACCGTAATGTGGGTGTACTTAATGGGTTCCGACTATGCCCCCAGGCTTCTTACTTAACTTATACCTTGAAATTTATTATTTATAAAATAAATTACTAAAGTAGTTAACCTAATTCTATAAAACATTGACTTTTTTCAAAAGATGCCCTTTGGTAGAGACCACTACAACATTTTTTTCAGTGCGATGCGTACCTTTCACAGGAGCGGTTTAGCCTGCGTTTAGTTAATCACCTTGTATGTATAACTGACTGCTGCTTTAAAGGAGATGACTTTCATATAGGATATATTTTTCAAAGGTTTACAAAATATGACCGGCACCTTTATTGTAT
This sequence comes from Ixodes scapularis, assembly GCF_016920785.2. Taxonomy (NCBI): domain Eukaryota; kingdom Metazoa; phylum Arthropoda; class Arachnida; order Ixodida; family Ixodidae; genus Ixodes; species Ixodes scapularis. Next base: position 88,694,037 of record NW_024609837.1, on the reverse strand, counting down.
CAACTGGCATAAATAAAGAAAAATAAAAAAAATGTGGTTAACAACTTTTATATGCCATCAAAAATACAGAGTTATGTCATTTTAATTAAGTGCAATATATTGAAAAGATGTTGCCCTACGAAGCAAGACACGCAGCCCTACAGTCACTCTGAGTGCGGAAATTGTTCGGGCCCTGGAGGCATCTTGGCTCTACGGGGTCCACGTGCCTGCATCCAAGGTGGCCGTCCTGGTATCTCCAAGAGTACGCGGGGAAGCGGAGCTGGTCTTCGCTGCACCGTTCTGCGACGGGTACCACGCCGCACAGGGGGTGGCTGTGTTCCAGGCAGCCCTGGTGGCAGTCCTGGGCCGCCTCGAAGGCGCTCAGGCGCGCGCTGACGCAGTCGCCATCTGGGAAGTCCCATTGGGAGCACGTGCCGTTCAAGAAGAACCACCACCTCCGGTTGACGTGCGCCTGGGAGCAGCGAACCAAGCCCGGCGCTTCGGCGCAGAACGGCTTGGGAAATTGGCTTTTGCATGAGGACCTGGGTTTGATTTGGACGCTTAGAGAAGTTCACTTTCTCCAGAGAACACGCGCGGCAGCCAATCACTGCGAACGAACAGCGAGAGAATCTCGGCAAACGACGAAGGCCAAAATACGGTTACAGCAGCAATACGCCTGGGCATGAACAAGCACCACCAGGGAATGGATATTCTCAAGGCGCCATATTGTCGGTCGTTGTAATTCATCATATGCTCAGATCTGTGGCTCCCATCATCTTCATAATATCCCCCATCATCATCGCAGTCATTTCGTTTTCACTCCCTCGACACTCTCCCCTTTTTGTTCTCCTCTTCCCCTAACCCCGGTGTAGAGTAGCCAGCTAGGACAAACATCAAGGCAAACTTCATTGCATGACCGTCATTAAAATCGATCAATCAGTCGTCGTTTATTGTCTGCCGAGGGACACAGCTTGATAGGCTATAGGATTGCGCGAGTCACGACTATGCACGTTGAATGTGCCTTCCTCCACTAGAAGACAAGTCCCGCGCGTGACGTCATCGTTCGTGGATCTCCGACCCGCCCCAAGCGGCAGAGACGCTCAAGCTTGACCAGAGTAGCCCGAAAGCGGTAGACGTGTCCGTCGTGGCGTCGCAGTGTACTGGCGTCGCACTCGTGAGACGCTGGAATGCGGCGACGCCGCGACGGATGGGTCTTCCGTTTTGCGGCTACTATGGTCAAGCTTCAACCATTGACTTATCATAACGCCCGCTAGAGGTTCAACTGGCGTTAGTGTCTATACGCGACTTCCGGGTGCAAATTGAAGCAGACAGCATGCAGCCCACTTTTGCGGTGGCTTGCTATCAGAAAATGCGCGCGATTTTATTTATTTCTTTATTTATTTCAGTGCCTTCAGGGCCACTAGGGCATTACAGAGGGGAGGGGCAATATATAGTACAAAAGTCACTAAAACAAAATCAAATACATACGATGTAAAACATGAGCAGTCAAGGTTAATGTCAACAAAGATGGTTGGTTATCGCATTTGTGAACGAACCAGGGGATGATATGGACACTAAAGATGCGGGAAGGTGGTTCCACTCGGAAGACGTTCTGTGTATGAAGGAGCCAATGCAGGCGTTGGTGCGACACTGATGACACCCTGCTTTGCATTGATGGCCAATGCGAGCTGTAATATGCAGGGGAGGAAGAGGAAAGTTTTGTTTTTTTTAGAGTAGGGTTAGAGTAATACGTTTTGTGAAAAAGACACAAAGCAGAAACTTTGCGACGCAAAGACAAAACAGGCAGAGACAAGTTAGTCTTCATTCACGATACACTTGCGTTGCGGTGATAATTGCAAGAGATAAATCGTGCGCCGCGATTTTGTACGACCTCAATGTTAGATACAAGTGTTGAGTGGCCGGGATCCCTGGTTGCTGCAGCGTATTCTGACTTTGAACGTATCAGTGTTTTAAATGAGAGTAATTTTAATGACAAAGGGGTTAATGTAAAATTTTCTTTTAAGTAACCAAGCATAAAGTTGGCGTTAGCAGAGATGTAATTCGTCGAAAAATAACGTGGATTACTTTTGTCATTTGAACCGTACCGAATATTATGTACCTTCACTAGCATTGTAAAATAATATTTGCTTTAGTTACTGTACTTTTATCCATCAGTGAACGGTGTTACTCTTGGCTATATTTAGGGTCCAAACCTCTGTCTTTGTTCCACAGCAGGAGTGTAAAAACGAGTGACAAAATAGCAACTGAAAGAAATGTGTGTTCAAGGTTAACCAGCATTCCGGTGACGCTTAGAATATTGCTAATAGATCAGTGCTGTCAATATATGGAGGTGACCCCGTCTTACATCGATCTTACGAGCAATTAAAAATATTCAAAACGTAAAATAATAAAATAAAGTACGTGGGCTACGTAGCTTCGTCTTGTATATAGTATTGATTCCCCCCAAGCCGATTCGTCGTTTTTTGGCAAGTGGTAAATGGGAGCTAGTTCTGAGCGTGCGCTGCGATCAACGAACAACGCATCGTTCCGTTAATACCCTTTACTGCAAATATTTCTGAGGTGTTGTCAGCCGACAGCTACAGGGGAAATGGGGGAGACATCATGTGCGAAGAAGACCGATCTCTCCCCTTTCTTTGTGAAAGCACTATCATCTTCGGCTCGATTGTGTATGAACTTATGAATTTCTAAGCACCGTTAAATGTTTACAAATCCACAGCTTACCAGGCGGGTGTCTGCCGCTTTTGCCAGTGGGCGAAGCGAACGCCATAGACCCACAAACGGCAAAATAGCGCAAGCCAGAAGTAACAGTTCGCGAGCCTCATTAAGGTCATGTTCACTCCGGTGTCCCTTCAGACAAGTACCGTTAGGTGGCCTCTGACCTGCAGTGGCTGATGGATTGGAATTTGTTGGGGCCCCTGAGGCACTGCGGCGGTGGCAGAGCCTCTGATGACGTGCAGCGGCGTCCGTCGAAGAAGAAGCCCGGTGGCCTTCCGGAGGGTTTCTCGCAGACACTGAACCTCGGGAGGTGCCGGCACCTGGGGTCCTGTCCGGCAAAAGAGGGTCTTCAAAGATCGCTGATCGTGGTACACTTTCGCAAACACGAGATTTGCTTACCCGATACGCGCAAGCCAAATCTGGGAGCCGATTAAAATCTAGTGCGTGAATCACTGACGCGAGTTTACTTTAAAAAACACTGACACACCCCCCCCCCCCCCTTTTTGTTAGGCGATTTATAATGGTGTCAGAACACTAGGCATTCAAAATTTTACTGCAGAGTCACGTATCCTTTTAATAAGGTCAAAAAAGTCAACTGCTCCGAAACCGGAACATGAGCACCGAGATACTGTAGCGGACAATATGAGCTGAAACAGCGCTCTGAACGGCGCGCTCTAGTACCTGCGCCGCCTGTTGCCTTGCTCCGCACACACGGCGCACCCTGAGGCCGAGATAAATTAACACTTGCGCTCGCTGCGCCACTGCGCTCTTCCGGCCGTCTGCTAGCGGAACGGCGTGTGCGACAGTGGGCGTGTGTGCAGGGGGGTGGGGGGAGGGGGGGGGGGGGAGATTACAGTTGTCGTCCCTATTTTGCAACTGTTCTACCTCATTCTATCGCGTAGGATTGCGTAGAAGAAACGCTTACTAATAATGAAAAGAAATGTTGAGGTATCTTAAATGGCAGCTGCGATTATCGTTTTTGAAAGTGACATCAAAAGACACTGCAGGTTGTTTTTCTTTGATTTAAGTGCATGCACAAAGTGGGACATCGTAATATATAGGTCAAAATCTGTATACCCGATTTAGGCCGGCTCCAAGGTATTTACTTTTTTCTCTCTTTCATTGGCATTCATTGAGCACAGTTAAAAAAAAAACGGTAACCATACATGTTACTGCAAAGGTTTTGTAACTTTGATTTTTGTAAAAATGTTCAAAAATAGTATTTGTTTATTACTGGGCCCACGTGTTTGTTTCAAGCAAAACAAGTTGATGACAAGGCACCAACGTTTTATTTACAAAATCCTAGTCTTAATAAAGTGTGACCATCATATATTTGCCAGAAGAAGGAGCTTGAAACTTCATCGAAAAAATATTCGCACAGGACAATGTCAGACACTAAAGATTATTAGTCGGTGGGGAAGTTCAACTGCACCATACAAGAAGATTAGGATCATGGATGCACTACACAAAAGCATCCGCTGGTTAGCGGCATCAAACAGTGTGTAGCAGCCGTAGCAGCAAGCGTTATTCCAATCGGCAGAAGTCCGGTTCAGGGGGCCCCGAGGCGCAGTAAAACATACGAAAGAAGTTAATACCGTGTCATTCTCCCCTAATCCGCGACCACGGCTCCCATCGTCTCTGGTAAGGAATCATTAAGCGCGGCCACGAAGTCTGGCTCAGCCCGAAGCCGTTCACGTCTCACCGCTTCCCAGAATTCGTCGGCAGTGGCGCGGTAGAGGGGACGCAGTGACATGGCTACCTTGATACGCCTCCAAACGTGTTCGATGATATTCAGATCGGCACCTTTTGGGGGCCAAGGCAGCTCCCTCTGGCAGCGCTCCTCGAGGAGATACGAGCGTGACAACGCATTTTCCACTTGGGCGCTTTCTTGAAAGGCACTGAAATGCATGTTAGCTGGAAACATTGGGCTGGGCATCGCACACGCATCGTGATGGTGGCTCCGTTGGCGAATATTTTCGCTAGCCGGCGGCCGCAAGAGCGCAGCGGCGCAGTGAGCGCAAGGGAGAATTTGTCTCGGCCTCAGGGTGCGCCGGGTTTGCGGAGCGATGCGACAGGCGGCGCAGCCAGGTAGTACCGTGCACAGGCCGGAGCGCTGTTTCAGCTCATATTGTCCGCGATAGTACATGTTCGATTAAGCGTACCGAGAAGAAGGGGGAAATGTGGAGGAGGAGAGAGATGGCCGAAAGTCACGTAACTATGGCTCCCTACAGCTTTTCTTTTTTTTTTCTCTCTACTTTGATTTTTTGGTGTGTAAAGCAGATGACGACGTTAACTCACTTTTTTTTATTTTTAATACTGAATGTGTGCCTTAAATAGCCCAGCATTTTGAATGTAATTGATGCGCCAGTTCGAATGGGGCGTAACCATGCAAAAGATAGTGAGCGCGCATCAAACCGGCCAGTTTTCGACCGGTGGTTTCCGGGCGGAAAGAAAACGAATTTCGAACTGCGAATTGTTTCTTGGGTAGTTGGGCTTTCATAGGTCATGTTCAAATAAAAGTCTCGGTGAGCATAAATTCCATGTCAGTGTCCGTTTAAGCATCAACCTCACCCTCCTCCTTCCCCTTCCCGTAAACAAGGTGAGGCTACATTCATGTAAACACACCACTGAGTGCGCCAATATTGGCCTGTTGAGTCCACAAGCTTTCCTGAATAGGCAGCCGGGACGTCGTGCTGGGACTGCACTGTTTTTCAAATCACCCAAGCACCAAGCAGAATGCTGGAAACGGATCCGGTACTCCTGCCGCTCGCGCTCGCCTTATTAGGATGAAATATCTGAAGAAAACAACGTGCACAGGGCCATTTGTTTCACGTATTTGCTTTGCAACACTAATTGCTCTACACGCGACGACGCGCAGAGAGTTAACTACACTCGTACCACGCTACTTGGCCTTTGATGGCGCTTTAATAATTTTTCACGAGCTATTCGGGACGTGCGCAACCGAAAGCGTCGCTGTGGTCGGCCTTCCACAATTGGCCGAATGCTGACTATGACGTCAGGAAAGGATTTCTCATTGACGGAAATAAGAGGAAAGTAAGAACTTCAATTTGGACGGTGTTTGCAGTGTTGGTGTCAGGGCGCAGTGATTTCAAGCTTCCACCATCCTAATTACGAACACCATCGAACGTGCTGTTCGCAAGGTAATAACGTCAAGAGAGAGAACCATAGGAGGGCGCCACCGGAACATCTCGCCGCTAATAGGGTGTATTCACTGGACGCCATGTTTGGTGTCGATGTTTAGAGCTCATTCTCGGAACAAGCTCACGCTAATAGGCTCCTAAGACCGGCAATCTTGGTAGTGCGGAATGCACGTGGCGAAAGAACTGTGGAAGCACGCCGTTAGCACGCGCTCAGCAGTCGCGCACACAGTTATGGCCGCCAGTGAATACTCCCTATATTGTGTTTTTCTCCCATTTTAAAAAGAACCGAAGAGCGCACGTCCTTTGTCTTTGGTGCGCCAGGGCCCGGGAGATCTGATGTGACTTCATCGACACGGAAAGTGGCCTATGAATGTAGTTTATCTTGGGCTTCTCGCTTCACAACCCGGTTTGCATGAGGAAAAGAGGCGATGATGAGGAAATATGAGAAGACCGCAACCAGCTTACTGGGATCGGCGTCTTGGCTACGAATTGAGATAAGTGTGTACACGCAACGCGGCGAACGCTCGACGCTATCGACCAATTGTCTATTCGCGCGCACCCGAGAAGCCTTTGCCGACAGCGTCTCCACCGGCGATACGGCACAATTCAAGAAAAATGAATTAAAAACAAAAACGTGTCTTGTTGCCATGGCACCCGGGTGCACGCGTTTTCTGCTTGGCGTGTCTGATTTGGCCTTGAGAAACGCTGACTTAAAGAGGTCCCGCAACGACTTCTTTAACTTTTTTTGTTAATTTCGACCTAGTTTGTCCGCCCTGAAAGTAATAGCTTCGTGGTTGTTTTCTTTTCTCCAAATTCGCTTTACTTAAAAAGTTAAAGGCATGTTAAAATTTAAAAAAAACAAGCAAAAAATAACATTCTTCATGAAGTCCTTGGTCCTCTGTCCCCCCTTTTCCCGCGCCCGCGGACCGCGGTGACTGAGGAATGTGGAGAGGGAAGGTAAGACAGGGAAAGGATGTGAGGCGGAGGAGAGAGAGCTGCCCGTGAATAAGGCACCTCCCCCTCTTTTGGGCTGACCAGGACCAACGACGTCACGATTTCGTCACATGCCGCGCGCGTTCGACACCACGGGGCGCCCCCGTAGGAGAAGGAGGTTTCCGCGTCGTCCGGCCAAAATATGAGGCACTGATATTTAGTTACTCTCTCCGTGCACGCTGGGTTGCCCGAACCACAAGAGACGAGGAAACCGCAAAAAATCTAGACGCTTAAATAGTATTGCAGGTCCCCTTTAAACGGGGCGCCTGAGGTGTCTTCTACAAAGAATCATGAGAAACGGTGCTCACGACGGATTACTAGCCGCTTATCGAAAAGTCATCTGGTGGTGCCTCTTACAACCAAGGCGATGAGAGGACCTCCATTTAGCAGCTGCGACGCGCGCGGTGTCCACACTCATGTATCTAGACACCGTGGACACGGTTCGAGTGCCACTCAGCTCATGCGCTGCAGTTGGCAGTGCTTTCTTTTACACAGTCTTATACCCTAGTTACAAGAGCGCTTTGAACTGCCGTTGAGTTCAATCACAGTTATCGGCCCCAACTGTGATTGAACTGAACTAAGATGGTGCTACACGGCTCTCTAGAGCCCAAACTGAAGCTAAAACGAAACTAGTTATCGTGCCTCGTGATCAGCCTAATTGTTGAAGTAATCTACTCGGAGAAACATATTTTATTTACTATAAGTATATCGTACATTATGTTCAATACTTTGTTGCTTTTTAACGGCGTTTACATCAGTGCCAAAGCAGATTCAGGGCTAAGTTGCGCATATTTTAGGCTAGGTGGAGCTAGCTACTACCCGCTACGATGGGTGCACCCATTACTATCTGTCCATTCACACAGCTGGTCCCCCCGCCATCCTCGCTCGTTTGGTGGTTTGCCGGCTAGCCGGGATCGTTTTAGCGGCAGCTCAGACGCCTAAATTTATTCCTTCCCGGATATCTTACTGCTACGATTCTTTTTAGACGAGACGTCTAAAAAGAATCCGAAACAGTATGTGCCTCGGAAACAAGGGTCGGCGGCAGCAGTCCCGCGGACACGCGCCATTTTACCTCCGTTGGGGAAGTCCGTTCAGTTGAACTGAGGTATGGGAGCTCAGTTGAACTCAATTGTCATTAGCGGCTCGATGACAGTTGGCGCCGCCGTGTAACTCCGGCCGATCGTGATTGAGTCAACTGTCGTTGACTCAATGGCAGTTCCCAGCGCCCGTGTAACTAAGGTATTAGCTAATACCCGTGCCACACGGGCAAATCGAATGCCATTTACAACGAATGACATTTAAACGACCGGCCAATCAGCGCGTGGCACTCCGACCGTGGGGCGTTCCACGCGCGACAGATCACGAGCCGATTCGTTGATCGCATGAATGTCATTCGTTGTAAATGGCATTCGAGTTGCCCGTGTGGCACGGGTATTAGACTATGGTGTAAGATGTATAGGTGTGGACACCTCGCGTGCAGTGTTGCCACAGCTCCCCAGAAAATAGTAGTAGATTTTAGCGTCAAAAATCAGCAAAAATTAGTAGATTTCTAAATTTCGGTAGTCTGCGTTTTCTATGAGCTTGTTTGTGTTGTACGGTTATTGCATTGATTATTTGCGTAGCACATGTGAAAAATGTCACAAAAAACAAAATGGAGCAGTAAACAAAAGTGGAAACTGTATGCAAAGCAAATTTTCCAAGACCTCTTGCTGCAATATCTGGAAGTCAGCTGCCGCATGACTATTACAGGATTACCAGAAATCACCTAGTCTTTACCGCTTAGTGGTCTTCTGAGTCAAGTAGTTTCACACTTCTTGTTCCTTGAGTGTAAAATTTTTTGCTATAATTTCTTTTCAAAGTCCCTATATAGACGCTTTACACACGCGCCAAATTACAGCCGCCATTGCTGACCTTCTCTTGTCTTACCGAGATGCCGAGCAACCGAAACGGTAGTTGACGATCCCCTACAAAGGCCGATGCTTTAGAAAAGGACACAGTTGAATCTAATGTGGCAATAACCTGCAGGCTGCTATGGTAAAAATGAAGTGAAATAAATGAAATAAGATGAAACAAAAACTGAAGGTCAGTTATGGCGGCGCCCATGCACAGCTGCTGCAAACCGTCTATACTTGTCAGTGAGCGTGTTGGTAATGATGTTAGTTTAGAAAGAGTTGTATACGTAAGACAGGGGACGGGACAACGGATCTTTCAACTTTCAACAAACAAAGGATTTATTGCCAGGCGCTTCGCCTTTGGAACTCCACTATAGGAGCGGGGAATCTTAAAGGGGGGGAGGGGAAGGAGGGGGGCGAGAGAGACCCGAGAGAAAAATTGATGGAAAGTAAATCGCAGAGACAGCGGGAAGGAGAGGAAGGGAGGAGGCATCCCGATTTCCCTCTGAGAAGCAAGGAATTTTTAAACCGCCTTTTAAATTTCCCTCTCCCATAGTGGAGGTCCGAAGGCGCAACGTCCGGCAATAAATCATTTGTTTGTTGAAAGTTGAAAGATGTGTTGTCCAGTCTCCTGACTCTACATATATAACTCTTCTAAACTTACATCCTCATATCCCGAGGTATTTTAAAGGGAAGGGCCTTCCAATGATTTTTTGACTGGTCGAAAGCTTGAGCTGAGGCAACCTCGGGCAACGTAGTGACACGGCGAAAAAATCGTGGTGGCAAACTTCGCGTTATTTTCGAAGCAATCGAAGCAATCGTTCAAACCGCGATGCATACGGCGCGGCATGGAAGGGGCTAAGCGAGGTGCGCTTTTTCAGATGGCCGACCGTGCCGTCGCTCCGTAGTGGTTGGTTTGGTTTGCTCTGTATGTTTATACAGCCTTGATGGAGATACGCCATAACGGGTAATCGGTCTCTTAGCTGTAGAGGAGAAATGTAGCCACTGCAGTACAACCGCTAACCTGGGGTTTATGACTCTAACTTTAACGAGCCTTTCTTTCCCGTACACTATTGGCTCTCACTTTCCCCTCTTACTTCCTTTTGCGACACATACACACACACGCACACACACACACACACACACACACACACGCGCGCGCGCTCGCGCGCGCGGGAAATGACTTGTTGAAGTGTGCCGAAATTACTCGAGGGCGCGCCTTGGAGCAAACTTGTAGTAGTTTTGAACCACGTGTAGGCAAAAAGATCAAAAATCAGTAGATTTCGTGGTATTATCACTGAATCAGCAGAAATCTGAAAAAAAAAACAGTAGATCAACTGATAAATCGGCAGGAGTGGCAACACTGCTCGCGCGTCGCAGCAGATAAAGTCCTCTCCTCACCTTGGTTGCAAGCGATGCCACTGGATGAATCTTCGAAAAGCGGCGAGTCGTAGCCTGCCGCAGGCCCATTTTACCATGTTTTTTTTATTGGAAACATGCTTGTCTCAAATCTAATAGCATTTAATATAACGGAGAGATCTCTGGGGCGGTGCTCAAGACAGTGTCCGTCGAGGTCAGGACAGATATGCCGAGCAGAAAGCGTATGCACCCGGGTGGCCATGGCAACAAAACACATTTTCTTGTTGCTGTTGTTGTTTTCAGTGCCGCTTTTTGGCCGGCGGGTACGTTGTTGCCGCTAGTACTTTATCTGGTCGCTTGGGTCTCAGCATTCTCAGTGCTTTCATCCTTACCTAAAGTTAGGTAAGGATGAAACACCTTGGCTACGATGCTGCTTCCAGCAAGCCGGCCCATTGGTGACGCAGATAGGGCTATGTTGTCTGGAACGCGTCATCGACTAGTGTGTTTGACGTCCTATAGACAATGAACCTTTTCCAGAAATATGTGGTGCCCCCAGCGTCTGCTTTACGCATTGTTACGTTGAGATGTACGGCACGTGAAATTATCTAGAAACCGAAGACAAAGTGGACGTTGGTTTAGCAGTTCGTCACTTCAGAACGCAGAGAAGGCGGAAGGAAAGCAAAAGAGAGTATGTGATTACCTTATTTTACGTTCGTTTAATCTTTCTTTGTGTTCTGAGCTTCTAATAATAAGAAGTAATGAATCGTGCGGCTACCAGGATCTGCGAAGCGTTCGAGCCGGCACCAGCGCACATCCGAACAGCCCCACAATTTCCCTCGTTCCAAGGCCTCCTCGGATTTTCTGGAAAGGTTATACGGCGAGCAAGTGTTTCAAAATGCGTCTTTGACGTGTAGGAATGCGAGGAGGAGCACGCCAGTCAACGGGCAGCACAGACAATTCACAGGGAACCCGCGATGACGAGGCAACCAAGCACGCACCGTCAGAGGTCTGGGGGTAAACAAAAGCACGTGGGCGCGTTTGGGGGGGGGGGGGGGGGGTAAACAAACAAACGCACGGAGGTGCTCAAGGAGCGGACGAACCTGCACGCCGCATTCCAAGCCCAGCGCCCCGACTGGTCTTGCGCGTGAACGTGAGCTTGACAGGCTTGCAACTGCATGTGCCTGCCCGCATTTGCAGAGCCATGGCGGCGGCCAGACGCCCCGTTTGCAGTCGGCTGTAGACCTTTTTTGTTTACTCTGGACCATTGTTTACGGTGCAGCGTTAAGGGTTATGCAACCTGGCGCCGTGGTTCGTAAACCCCACTCGGCCACCAGGGAATCGCTGGCCAGTGGGCTAGCACACACCAGATCGGAACACTTGGAGTGAACGTTCCCGCAGCAGAACCCAGTAACCCAGTGATCCTGGGTTCAAACCCCACCCCTGCCCGTTTCGATGTAGATGCGCATCGTACTAGCGTGCTCTCGTGTATCACTACTGGAGGAATAACCTTAAAGACACCAGGCTAGCGGTTGTACTGCACTGGCTAAATTTCTCATCTACAGCTGACGGACAAGACGCCCGTTTTGGCAGTCTAAGTTCAGGCTGTATAAACATACCGGCACCTCATTTAATTCGAAAGCATTAACAGTCCAATAAAGCGAACCGGCGTTATCAGCTCTTGAAGCCGCGCCGAACAACACATACACTCCTCTGTCTCAATGGAGCCAAGTCTGTCGTCTGAAGCAGCGCTCTGATGGATAAGCTCCCATTCGCTGGCGCGCGTCATAGTTTCAAGGAACGAGGCTCCCATTGGCTGCCGCGCGGCGTAGTTCCAAGGACCACCACTAGAGAAGCCCTCACCATGGCGGCGCTGCGGCGCAGCCGCCGGTAAGAGAAAGTCGCTGGCCGCAGAGCGAGCAAAGCCCGCCCGTGCAGACTCCGGAGAGGCTGCACGGCCGAGCTCAGCACAGCGGGGCCACTTCACGAGATCGCGCGCTCGGCCCACGAAACACGAAAAATAAAGTGTACGCACGACATGATGCAACAGTAATCCCTAACCTGTTTATTTGAGCTGTACGTCGAGGAAAGTAGCAAATAGAGTTGACAAGTGCGTCACCGCAAGGAGAGCGTCCGCCACGACCACAGAACTTTTAGAAAACGACAAAGGGACGACGAAGAGATAAGACTTACCTCCTAACTGGGCTGACGAACTGAGTCCCGGAGAAAAGCTCACTGGAGAAAAGCTCACCGGAAAAGTCTCACCGGAGATAAGCTCACCGCAAAACCAGGGGATGGGGAGTAAAGCTCACCGGCCATTGAGCGTATGCGGAAAAAAGCTGACCGATTTTTTTTATTTTTTTTGTAGATGAAGGCTGTTGTATCATGCGTAACTTATATCCAATTTATTATCATTAGCATTCGGCCACATTGTAAAAAATAAAATGTCCTTTTTAGTAATATCTGTTAAGCTTAATTGGTATATTGTTCCCAAATGTATAAGTGCCGGCGAGTATTTTTTTTGTGGTTAACTCTATAGGCAACGAAAGCCTAACTGAAATTTTTATGAACTTGCAGAACAGGAAAAAGTTCGAGAACTTAATAATATCCGCTTAAAACCTAAAAATCAGAACTGTAAATGCCACAAATCTGAAAGTGGATGCGCAACAACGCGGTGCCCGATATTCTTTTTGGAGCTTTAGCTAACTTTTGAAAAAAAAATAATAAAACAGTCAGTAGGATATCGAGGTTTCTTTCTTCCATGGATATGCACGTTTTCTAGCCGTTCGGGCTGGGGTTTCCAGACGTTGCCTTCTTGTGATAATGCACTTTACGAGGAGCCACTCATGACCATCAGAGCTGCACACTGTTACCGTTGTTACTTGTGACCTATATAAGAACTAGTCTTGTGTAAGGTAGCGAATCGGGCGAGTTGGTAAACGTTATACAAGATGGAAACCGCTCAAATGGCGAAGACGGAGTAAAGACAACAAACGCGACCAGGACGAGGCTGTTCTCTCAACTAAAATATTCTTAGTGAAAATAACAGAAAGAAAACAGCGTAGCCGAGACTTATTACATCAAGAAACACATACTTGTCTATCAGGCACAACATAGTCTTCGGAGCTGAAATGGTTCACACACCGCTATTCATATTAGCTCGCAAAGAACAAGCCTCTTTATCTAACAGAGCTACAAACGACGCACTGTCAGCTGCCAATAAATTGTTGTCTTTCTTTGCGGTGTCCGATGTTCTGATTTTATACTTGCGGCTTCATTAATATACAGAATGGGTGATTACTAATTTCTGATTCCATATTTTTACAAAAAAAAAACATACTTTTATTGAAGTCACGAATTCGAATTCTGTTAAACTGCCACGTGTAACGCTGAATCCGCTAAGCTAAGAAAACAATTTTGAAAATCGTTGAGCTTTTCTTCACATTTGCTCAAAGGCCGTTGAGCTTTTCTCCGCATCTTCCGGTTTTGCGGTGAGCTTTTCCTTGGTGAGCTTTTCTCCGGTGAGCTTTTCTCCGCCGCCCGAAAAACTAGGTCAAGGTTGAAACTATTCATACAGAATGGGCCCACTTAAAAAGTCGCGTTGTTTTACCACAATGTAGAAAGATACGAAAGCGATAGCTGTTGCTCGGTCGCGCAATGCGGGTGGAATGCTGCCGTCACGTAACTGAAGAGGGAGGCGCGACTTGGTTATTTCAAACTGCCGACATGGTTCCCGTCGTGGATGCCACTGACGACCGCCACGAGTGCTTGCTGATCCGTGAGGTAAGAGCGCGGTGCAAGTTTCGTAAACCGTCCAACATTACGAGTAGCAACTGGATACTGCCAAAGTGGGATTTCGCATAAGGCAAGTAATGTTAAAAAGTCTCAAGCAGACGACTGGAAGACTCTCCCTTCGTCGCGTCGTTATTGGCGGGATGCCGGGGATCCCGGCTGTTCTCTCTCCACTCTGCGCGGCCTACGGGAAAACCCGACTCCTCTGGCCTCGCGCCAAAAGCGGAGAAAAGTCTTTCCCTTTTTAGCGCGCGCGGCGACGAGAACCGACGGGGTCCAAACCTCTGCGAAATGTCGCCCATAAAGCTATCACTCTAAAAAAAAAAAGGCGTCCGCGCGATCGTAGTTATTTAACATGGCATGTGGTCGCAGGCAGCGAGTGACGTGCGCCTTGCTATAGTTTCTTTCACGGTAACTTGGCGAACTGTAGAGCGTACGGACCCCGCGATTCAATAAGAACGTCGGAGCAAGTCACGTGACACCACGTCGCGAGAGCGTTACTGTCACTGCACCATGGAACCGGCTGTCGTACACTCGCCAAGCATCCATTTCCAAGAGTGAAACCAACCAACTTTGGATGAACGTCCACCACTGCAACATTGCCGTCCGCTAAAGAATAAAGACCTCTTTGGGAACACTTCACGAGACAGGCATACCACGGCCACTTGATCCGGGCATACGCTCAGTTAACCCGCGACTCTGTTGCGGGTGCTTATGACACGACGATATTTTAAGAGGACGCGCTACGATCGTCAACGGGACTAAATACGGAGGTGGCGTCACTCTCTTGGTTTAAATAAAATAGAAACTCACAAATTCGTAAATAATTAATCGTTATCTTTATATATTCTCAATAGAGATGGAATCGCAGTAATGCTTCGAGGTTGGCTAGTCGGCGGTGAGATGGAACAGCTTGAGTTCAATTACTGCTCAAAGAAAACGAAACCTATACTCCGTTTCAACTTACGTCAGTAAGCAGCGGACGCTAAGAGCTATCCTAGCCAATCCTGCTCTGTGGACGGGGCCCGTGATACGCTTTCGGCGCGTCACTGTGCCCCCTCTCCAACGTCGCGTGACACTCATACGGCCGTTGATTGGCTGCGATGGCTCATAGCATCCGCTGCGCTCGGACGTAAGATGAAACCGAGTACAGAACAACTTTTTTCTCGCGAGACGGCGCTGTTGCTGTTTCAGCAACGAGGCCTCCGTGGCCTCGGCCATGGCGTGTTATGACGTGACTTGCTCCGACACTCTTACTCGATTGTGGGGGCTGCAGCCACCACAGTTTGCCAAGTTATCGTGAAACGGAGTTTAGGCCTTCCGACCCACCTTGCTAGGCCTTCGCGTCGACGTGGCCGCTCAAGTCGGTGGATTTGTTTTCGTTGTCTCCGGAATTCCTCAATCGAGCGGCCTTCACACAGAATTGTATTTTAGAGTGCGTATTTCCTTTGGTGTGCTGCTTGAAGTTGGGAAGCGTGCGAATAGCACGTAGAAATATGCTCGTTGGTCTCCACGGCAAAGTATCCGAACGGTGTTGGCAGCCATGAAGTTATTGTAGGATTCAATCGCTACATACACACAACTTCTGATTGCTTCGCTTGGCGTATTCGGATTTGTTCTTAGGTTTCGTCCTACGCACATTTGGAGTCACACCGAAAAAATGAAAGCCGTTTACAATCCTCTGTAATGTTGAATTAGAGCACATCTCTTGAGGAGGAGAAGGGGAGGATCACGTGTGACGTCACGTGCTATGTCATGGGGGTAAACGTTTCCCGCTAAATTTACCGCTAAATCAAAATACCAAAGCAAAGCAAAGCGGAGAAAATACCTGGACCCCGTCACGTGATACTGGTAACTACGTCATCATCGAGCAAGCAAAGCGGAGAAAATACCTGGACCCCGTCACGTGATACTCGTAACTACGTCATCATCGAGCAAGCAAAGCGGAGAAAATACCTGGACCCCGTCACGTACCTGAACCCCGTCACGTGATACTGGTAACTACGTCATCATCGAGCAAGCAAAGCGGAGAAAATACCTGGACCCCGTCACGTGACACTGGTGACTACATCATCATCGAGCAAGCAAAGCGGAGAAAATACCTGGACCCCGTCACGTGATACTGGTAACTACGTCATCATCGAGCAAGCAAAGCGGAGAAAATACCTGGACCCCGTCAAGTGATACTGGTCACTACGTCATCATCGAGCCATCGCGGCGCTCTAATGGGTCCCGCTCGGGGCTAATACAGAAGGCATTGATATGGCTTACCATTTCCTTCTGAAGCGGCACGGCCGCAGTGGCGACCCCTACTGTCGACGTGACGTTATCTGCTTCCACGCCACGTAACAGCTCCAGGTCTTGGCGTGCCTGCAAAGGTGCCTGACGGGCCATTGACGGGTACTGTAACAGCGGCTGGTCGTCGTCTGTCGTCGCTGTCGTTAAGACTCCAGTGGTGGACTCGAAACCCCGGAGCCCGTTCATGGCGAAGAAGCAGACCGCGATCCCGGACGCGAGGGCGACGCAGGCCGCGATGGTTCGCGCTACGTGCCAGAGGCCTTGGCAGGAACATGAGGCGGGTTGTACTACGTGTTTCAGCATTCTGCAGGATCTCCGCTTCCTCTTCACCGTCCCCTAGAGACGCTTGCAAATATGGCGTCCCGACTGATGCCCCACTCGTGCAAGCACGTGAATTAGGTGCGATTGCGCGTATTTCCTCTCACGAGGACGAACGTGGTGGCTACCAGATGCCTTGCCTGCAATCATCTATGGCTGGGTTTACATGGATGCGATCGTAGCGCATCGAATTGAGCAGAAACAAATCACACGCATCATATCTCCCTAATTCTTCCTTTTCTACTCAGCTGCTGCCAAGCAAAATAGTGAAATCTTGATTCGATTGGCTAAGGTCCCATCCATGTAAACGCACTCCATACCCGATGTTATGGGAGCCAGGGCGTTCCGCAACGTTCGCATTCGGGCACTTTGAGTGCCGATCAGAGTTGCGCACGCAAGCCCTTCACTTCTTCTGATAGTCAAAGAAAGTTGGGGTCTCTGGCCGGGGCCATTTTCAGCATTCGCGCATGTGGCGCGTGTTTGGCTCGCATTCCTAAAGGTGTATCCACACGACGGACCAAATTGCTGTTTTGGTCTGCGGGCCGCGCATCACGTGATCTTACGTCACCGGTTTTCGAGATCCGCCGGCGGTCCGCGGCCCGCGCTTGTGAGAAATGCCAAGCGACTTTCCTCGCCCGGACCTTGGCGGCGGACCGCGGCGTTTTTAGTATAATTGAAGTGCTAAGTCTGGCAACAAGCTGACTTTTGTTGTTTCGATTGGAATCCAAATCCAAAGTCGTGTTCTTTTGGCGCCAACTGTTGAAGCCGAAGAAGACGAACCTTTTGTTGTGTGACGATGGCGGCATGGTGCGACGATGCAACCTTTTACTTCATCGCGCTCGTGGAGCAATTCCCCACTCTGTGGGGCAATAGATGCATGCCCTTTTCGGTTCACAAAAGTCCTCCTCGTCCTCAATAGTCAACGCCAGGGCCACAGCAGCCAAACGTCTCTTTCGTTCAACCTCCATCTTGGCTCCTTACAAATAGCCTCAAAGCAGCTCGCTGCATGCGTTTGGCGGAGCTATGAGGTTGAGGGTAGACCGGCCCGTTCACTCTGTCGTCTGCTCTTTTGGTCCGCCGTGTGGATGCTCATGGCAGCCGGGCGGCCCGCGGGCCGCGCATCACGTGATCAATCGGTCCGCGGCCCGGTCCGTCGTGTGGATACACCTTAAGCGACGAACATGCAGTTGCTGGGCTGTAGAGATCTTACGCATGTCTGTAGATATGAAATATTAGAGAGTTTTAGTAGACCGTTTTCGCTTTCCCACTCCGCTCTATGGAAAGCGGAGTCGCCATCGCGCATGCGCGACCCGCTCTGGGATTTGAGCGTGTAGCGTCAGCTCCGCTATCGTCGCAATTTTAAGAAGTACGTTCCACTCTCAGTAAAGGTTCACTAGATGGTGTTTTTCTGGAAAAGTGGGTGCTCGCTATTTGAAGTCATGCTTGGGAGCGCGCTTGACCGTTATGAACCTCGCTGCACTAAGATGGTTGCGCAGACTTTGTTTGAAAAGGCGTCCCCCAGAAAACGTTTCACGGTGGTCAAGAACCTCTGGCTGCTTCGAGAAATCGCTGGCCGTAATCCTTTCACGGCCTCTGAACGGTGGGAACAGGAGCTGCCTTGTCTAAGCCTGCGGGCTCAATTTTTTTATGCGAGATGACGACGACGACGTTGAGAGGATGACACACCGGGCGACGGCGGTGTCTCTTCCTCGGGGGCGGCAGCTTCTACTTCGGTTGGACTACCTCCTTGGAGCATGATTCTTTGACCCCAGTGGACCCCAGTGAGCAATAGCGCCATTATGTTCCTGGTGCTCCTTCATGCACTGATCGAACGGCGTGCAAGATCCCCATAGCTCGCTGCTCACCCGCCCAACCCGCCTCCATGAAGTCTGGACTTCTACGAATCGGACAGCCACCCTCCCCAATACCAACAACCCATGTCGTCGTCATCTTGCACGTATATACTCATCACATTACCATGTTCCCTAGACGCGGCACCGCGGGCCTCGGTGGTACGGGCTGCTGCTTTCCGCGGTGCCGCGGCTCTCCAGAGCCAAAAATTAAAGGTTAAAGACCAAAGACTAAAGCAGTCGGCAAACAGACAGATATTTTGTTTGGTTACTTCAGGTAGCAAGACTGTAAAAATTAGCGAAAGCGATTGTTCCATTTATGTGCCTACTTTTTTTTCCCAATGAAAAGAGTCTTTTCTTCTTCGTATGCTTCGGTTTGTGATAGGGTGCCTTGGTGTTTATGTACACTGCGCGACACTGTTAGTGGGAGCATTCAATATCCTGTTTTCATTTTCACCTTAAATTCCAGGGGTTGACATTTGCCTATTGGTGGGGAATAAAGCGCTCGTTTGGGGCACTAATCTGAGCGACACATTTTCAGCTTTTTTCAATAGCTTTCAAAGAAATAAACTGCAAATAAAAGCGATTTTTTCGTGTTAACAGTGGAGCGCAGTGTATGTATCTGCCTTGAGGGGTGACATGAAGCCATTTTGCTTCACTATACACTTCTTTTTATTTCTTTTGTGTGTTTATGAAAGTGCGTTTTTCAGCTTAAGCTCCTGCCCAGTTTCTGCCTCACTTGTGCTACGGTCTTTTCTTGCAATAGAAGGCCACGCAACATAGTCTACTTTTACAATGCTGAATTCAACAGTAACACTGTAATTTGGTTAGATGCAATATTCACACGCACATCTTAGAAGTAAAATGGGAGTCGTTAGTAAACGTTTTTTATTGAAATATTTCTAGACGCCTTTCAGCCCAGTTGAACAGGTATTTCGCTCAGTACAAAAGCTTGAACATGATTTACTTTGATAATTTTATGCATTCTAATATTAAACAAAAAAAATGCCCATGGTCTTTGTAGGTTTTGTCCAGCCGTCAAATTATGCCG
The DNA here is from genome assembly GCF_016920785.2 of Ixodes scapularis. Classification (NCBI taxonomy): domain Eukaryota; kingdom Metazoa; phylum Arthropoda; class Arachnida; order Ixodida; family Ixodidae; genus Ixodes; species Ixodes scapularis. The sequence goes on along the minus strand of NW_024609837.1, from coordinate 88,674,611 downwards.
TCTGCGCACATCACTGCCTGGTGCTTCACGACGAGCACCCTCTTGTGGTCTTCTTCTAATTTTTTTGATGGACGGCATATGGGCATGCTGTGCTTTCAACGAAACCCCAACAGTTGTTCAGGGGTGTTCCCTTGTCCTTGACGGCCTAATAAAAAAGACAAAGAAAAACACTCTTACAACACGGCACTATTTAAACACTACCAAAACATGTGATATGGGACTTGTTACTCCTCCAAGATAAAGCGTATTTCCATTGTAGGGTTGTAAAAAACTGGGTATCGTAAATTAATATATATATATATATTCCTTTCCTGCCCGGTAAAAAAGGTGACCACAAATATGAAATCTTTTGTGGATTTTCAGACCATTGAAAGCCTCTTATAATATATCTGAACGATAAAAAAGAAAATTTAGACTTTTTCATTTTCAAAACGGACCCACACAAATGTGTGGGTCGGGCTTTTATTGCTATTAATCTCACGAACTGTAAACAAATATATGCCAAGGAAAACATTGCCTCAGGGACACATTTTCCTCACAGGGAAGTATGAAATCACTTGAAGCAGTTCCTCTCGCTTGTCAGGCAAAGGTAAACGTTGCATTCTTCGCAACGCGTCCTCGACCGTGAGTTGCATCCCGACAGCCTGCACATTCGGGGGGTCTTCAGGGCATCCACGGTGGGCCAGTGGTCAAAGGAGTCTAGCCGCTTATCTTCACCGGGGAGCTTTGCCACCTTGTAAGGCTGCTGAATCTGGCCATTTGAGACGTCAATCTCTTCCGTGGCTTCCCTTCTTTTTTTTAATGTTGAGCAGAAAGCTTCAGCGACTGCCAGGCGGAAGTTGAGAAAGTCCTTGGTGTCTCGCCGTGGCACAGCATTTGCCCTGCAGGCGTCTCTGTATTCCATCCAACATTTGGCAAGAGAGAGGTCGATCATGTGGAGGCTGACCTTTAAACTCCATTTCCTTGTCTTGATGGCGATCCTGTAATATTCCAACAGCTGATCACAAATGTCGACGCCCCCCATGCACGGATTGTACCTTGGGACAATTGCCGGTGCTGGTACATCGATGTACTTTTTTCCTGTTTTCACCAGCGCTTTACAGGTTCAACAGGACTGGCTCCAGCAGAAGTTGATGCAAGGGTCACGGCTCTGCTGTTCTTCCACTTGACTACAACCACATTTCCATCGCCACGGGTGTACTCTTCGTATTCTCCCTGCTTCATGATGTTGTCACTTCGAAACCGAATGTTCTTAATGCGATTTGCCATTATTGTTGCTGTTCCTTCGATGTCCCTCTTTAGAAGCTCACCCAAGAGAGGGATCGTTTTGAAGTATCTGTCAAAGAAGGTGAGGGACCTCTCGGGCAGAATTTGCACAAGTCTCAAAAGAGCATTAGGACCAAGGCCAAGTGCTGTGTCAGCAAGAGGGGTTGATTTCCATTGATATATCTCAAATTCTATCACCAGGCCTTTGGAGGTGGTCGCAACAAAATTTTTGAGTCCCACTGGCCGTGGTTTCCCTTTGACGCACTGTCGCAGAGAGGACCTTCCCGTGAAAGGTATTATCTGTTCATCAATGGAGTAGGAAGCAGGTTTCCTCTCCAGCTCATGGCAACGTTTTCTGACAGCATCAATTATTGGCTGCACTTTCCACAGTCTGTTCTCGTCTGGTTCTGCAGGTGGCCTCTCCGTGTCAACGAAGTGGAGGCATGTTCTTAGCATCTTGAACTCTTCACGTGCCATGACACTGCTCACCAGCTCGAGCTGAAGCCCCCTTCGCCAGTACATGTGTATGTGCGCAAACCGGAAACAACCCATTATAATGTGCATGCCAAACAGTTGCTTGATCTTGTGTGAAGTCACCTTCAGAACCTTTCCAGTCTGAGACATGTGGTACATACATGTCTTTTCAGCAGCGTTCTCGAAGAACTCGTCGTCGAAGTATCGCACAAAGTAGCTCAACGGTGTGCCGACATTAGTTGGGGGTGTTGTGTCCCGGGCTACGGGGACACTGCGAAGTGAGCAGCCAGTCTGGTCCGCGCGTTCTGATATACTGTTCTTTTATTAGATTGAGCCAATAGAAGCAAAGAAAGATGAAGATGAGAAGAATGATGACAGCATCGAACTATTTACAACACTGTGAAGAAGATGAAGTTGAAATCGAAACTAGGTGAACACAACATTCTCCCCCCTCCTCTTGAATTTGGAAATTAAGAATGATACATTGAATATAGTTAATAGAGAGAGCCAAGAAGAGAACAACATTTCAAGGAAATTACAAATTAAACCGGATCACTATACAGTACCAAAGGCATGTGAACAACAACAATTACACATATATACAACTGGCAATTTTTTTCGATGTACAATGCTAAGTTCGTTACCTTGAAACCAAGAACAATTTCGAAGGCATCGCTCAAGGTGACACGACCCATTTTCAGACTTATTTACAGCACATTCATTCCAATTCTACACGTTTAGTTATTCCTGACCAGGACTATAGACGTTAACACATACTACTACATGTACTCATTTTTAACCACTCACACACACAGGTTTCATGAGATAAACTATGACAGTTCCGTTATATATAAGTTCTACTGAATCGCTCTGGTGGTCGCCGGCTGCGCTGAGACCGTCGCAGTCTTGGTACTTGGGGCGGTGCTGCTGTTGAATTTGGATCCGCTGACCCTGGTCTCAACCGAGGTGTCAGAGCGACAGCTGTTGGTTGCCAGTCATGATGACTGCACATCGCCTTTGCTTTGTCGTTGGTTTTGTTTTGGAGGAGCCTTTTAGGCACAGTCACCTCCGGCTCTGGAACGGTTGCTAGCTTGGAGGCATTCCATACCTTGCCGTCCTCAAGTCGGTAGGTCCACCTTCCGACTTGCTGGGTTATGCGCGTAGGAGAACTGAAAGCTGGGCTTCCCTTAGGCACTTTTCCAAGCTTTTTCACTCTGACGAGGTCTCCCACTCTGAAGCGCGGTATCCTAGCCGCCCGTCTTCCATCGGCATATCTCCTGCAGCGGTCTTGTCTCTGCTCTACACGCTCACGCAGTCGCCGCATCTCCTCAAACGGGTTCTTGAGGAACTCTGTGTAGGATAGACCCAAAATGTGCAGCCTGTGTCTTGGCTTGCGACCGTGGAGCAGAAGAGCAGGAGACAACCCGGTGGTGGCGTGCGGCGTACAGCGGTAGACGAAAAGGTAGTCCAGGACTGCAGCCTGCAGTGCGCGGTTCTCGAGTGCTGCGCACTGTATGTAGGACTTGAGGGTTCTGTTGAATCTTTCCACCTGCCCATTGGCTTGTGGATGGTAGTTAGAGACAAGCTTGTGTTTGATCCCCCGTTGAGCCAGGAAAGTTTTCAATTCCTCAGAAACGAACTGGGGCCCATTGTCGCAGACGAGACTGTCGGGATAGCCCTCGCGCGTAAACACCAGATGTAGAAAATTAGTCACCGTTTTTGTGGTGACGTTAGAGCAGAACTGAACTTCCGGCCATTTAGAGAAGTAATCCACCAACGTGATTACGTAGCGGTATGCCGGTGGCGCTCTCTCGAAAGGGCCTACTATATCGATGCCGACCTTTGACCACGGGCGATCCGGCAGAGGTGCCGGTTGCAGAGGCGTGGTTGCCGTCTTCGCGGACTTGTCGGCTGTCTTGCAGATGTCACAGGCGTCCACTGCCTGCTTCACATCCGCGTTCATGCGAGGCCACCAGTAAAGTTTGCGAAGGCGAGTTGTCGTCCTGACAATGCCAGCATGACCTTCGTGTGCCCTAGCGATCAGCGTCGCTCGCATGCTTGTTGGGATGACAAACTGCTCACCCCTTAAAAGAAGGCCGTCATCCACCGAGAGTGTGTCTTTCTGATCATGGAGAATGACCTCATCTGCGGACAACGCCTCCAGGGTGGCCACTCAGAGATGATGTAGGTCATTACTACAGAAAGGAGCGGGTCCGCCGCAGTTTCCTCTTGTAACTGCGCTTTTGTTACGCATTCACTGTCCAGGGAGACAAATGACACAATCTCTTCGTCGAATTGTGTTCCGCCTTCGTCATCTGGCACCGGAAGCCTGGAAAGCGCGTCTGCAACCTGATTTTCACTGCCCCGCTGGTACTCGACTTGGAAGTTGTACTTCAGGAGACGGGTCGAACACCGCGTAATTCTGAGTGGGCGAAGACCATTTCCTCGGGTGTTTAACAGTGCAACGAGTGCCTGATGGTCTGTCCGCAACTTGAAGCGACGACCCCACAGGTACGTGTGCCATCTTGCACACGCCCACAAGCATGCACGGGCTTCTCTTTCCCCCGCCGAGTACTTGCGCTCTGCCGGGGTCAGCGTACGTGATGCGAAGGCGACCGTCTGGACTTCCGTGCCGTGGAGTTGCTGAAGCACGGCTCCAAGCCCGTACGCCGAAGCATCGGTAGTCACAATGATGGGTAGGTCTGGATTGAACATCCTGAGTGTTTTTGAAGACGAAAGCAACTTCTTCACTCGAGTGAAGCTCTTGTCCGCGGCTTGGTCCCAAATAAAGGGCGTGCCCTTCCGGAGGTACTTGCGCAAAGGTTCTACCTCAGACGCAAGGTGGGGAACGAATCGTGCATAATACTCGACCATGCCCAGGAAGGACCTCAGCTGCGTCAGGTCTGTTGGGATCGGAGCAGCTTGAAGAGCATCCACTTTTTGTTGCAAAGGAGCAATTCCGGCGCCGCTGACTTTATGTCCCAGAAAGGAGAGTTATAGGGCGCCGAAGACACACTTGTTGTTAAGCTTGAGCCCTGCGTCAGAAATGCGTTGAAGGACCTCCTGCAGACGTTCCAGATGTTCTTGTTGAGTCTTGCCAAAGACGACAACGTCGTCAAGGTAAAACAGTACGCCTTGACAGCCATGCAGGATTTTGGACATCATCTGCTGGAACGTTGCCGGAGCAGACGCTAGTCCAAAACACACCCTTCGTGTGTGTCCAAAACAGCCCTTCGTGTGTGATGAATGCTGTTATGTCACGGCTTTCTGGATGCAATGGCACTTGATGGTAAGCAGCCGCGAGGTATAATTTTGAGAAGTGACGGACACCGTGTAGAGCGCTCAACAGCTCTTCGATGTGAGGAAGCGGGTAACTATCAATTACAACCGCTTTGTTTGCGCTACGAAGATCAACGCACATCCGAATGGTGCCGTCTTTCTTCTGCACTACCACAATGGGCGAGACCCATTCTGAGGCATTAATGCGCTTAATCACGCCTTCTTGTTCTAGGCGTTTGATTTCTTCCGAGACGGCTTGCCGAGCCGTTTGAGGGATTCGTCTCAAGCGATGTTGAACCGGTGGAACCGACGCTCGAATCTTTACCTTGCATTGGATTCCTTTCACTCGACCCAAGCCAGGAATGAAGAGGTGATTAAAACGTGCGAGACACGCTGGAAGTTTTGGATTTTGCATTGCCGGTGCGGATGCGGTGGGCAGAATTACTGCCGCTTGTTTTTGTGGCATGGCACGCACCGCCCACTCTTCTTGCAGCGCCGCAGACATGTCGTCGGGCTGGCAGGTTACATCAGTTGTAGATGTGGAAGGTGTTGGTTGTCGACCTTCCGTGTTGTCAGTAGTCTTCTCAGATACCAAAGGAGGGTCTGGCAGTCTCGACGCTTCATCAGGCTCGTCAGCGTCGGTATAGAAGCATGTTCCGGCTGCTCCACTCATTTGAATGTCCAGTGCTACCACAGCGTTCATTCCAAGTAGCGGCGTACCGTTGCCCGCTATATAAAACAGCACTTGTGCCTGTCTCGTTTTGAACGTAACAGTGGCCGTGAAAGCTCCCAACACGTTGATGGGTTCGCGGGAAAAATTCAGCAACGTGACAGGGGGTGGCACAACTTTGGCGTCGCTTGCGAACTGCTGTATAAATGTGGACTTGTCCATTATCGAAACAGACGATCCCGTATCAAGCAAGAACGGTAGTGACGTCTTAAAAACTTTTACCGTAATGAAGATTCGTGATTTGCACATTCCCGTGATGTGATTCACGAGCGTTGAGTCTTCGTCATCGTCGTCGTCGTCATCCGACAGAATCTGTTCGACTTTTTTGCGCCGCGGCCGTTGTGAATAGCCCTGGGGCGTGTTTCTGCAGACAGCGCCGAAGTGACCACGACGACCACACTTGTAACAGTAAAGATTCCGGGCTGGGCACGTGTCGTAACTCTGGCAGCGTTCCAACCCGTGTCCGCAGTTCGCACACGTTCGTCCATAAATTCTCTGACTGTTACGTCTTGGGGGTTGGTCTTGCCACGAGCTAGGCGAAAGTGTGAATTGGACCGACCTACGACCTGGCTGTCCAGACCGTCGTGGTCCACCTCCAGACGATTGTTTCCGGCCGGTACCACCACAGGTGGCACAGGGCGAAATAGCTGGCGCGCGTGCGTCGCGCGTGCTTCGAGATGTCGATCTTCGGCTCTCAGCACGTTCACTCCTTGCGGGAGAGCGAGAACTGTACCGACGGGAAGACTCTCGAGGTGATGAGTTGCTTGAAGACGGTGGTGGTGTATGATTCCGTCTCAAGCTCCTTTCTGTTGACGATCCTGCTTCGAAGCCTGCACTTCCGGTGGAAACGTTGCAAGTCGATAGAGAGTTCGGTGAAGGCGTCGATGCCGTTGTCCATTCCCGAACTTCACGTCGTGCACGTTCAATGTTGAGAAGCGTCTGAAGGACCACGTCGAATGGAAGAGCGGCATCTAGAACCATTCGCTCTTGCATTTCAGACGACGCGACGCCGATCATGAACTGTTTCCTGACCTCTGCTTGCGTTTGGTCTCCAAAACTTGCCGGAATCGCTAAGGCTCGCAGCGCCGACAAAAAGTCTTTGAGGGACTCACCCTCTTGTTGCTTACGAAGGTGAAATTGCAGCTGTTGCAGAGTCACGTTGACGGGTTGAGTGAACTCTGCTTCCAGGAGTTCCACCGTCTCTTTGTAGATGTCTCTCACCGGTGGACGGCAAGTTTGTTCGCCGCTTGCTGCTGCCGACGTTGCTGGCGCCGTTGCAACAGCACTCTCGGGCGTTGGAAAGGAGTCGAATATCTGTTGGCCTGCTTCGCCGAGACAGTTTAGCAGCATGGCCTGCCGACGTTCGGCGTCGTAATCTCGAGCGCCAGTGGCCAGAAGATATCGCTCAAAAATGCGTATCCAACGTTTCCATGGAATGGGCGGAGTACCCGGTTTCGCCAAGAACTCTGGTGGAAGTCTGCCGCCGGACGTCGCCATCATGGGTTGATGACCTTCTGCTTGCGAGGGAGGCCGTTCTATAGCACAGCCATCTTGAATGTGGCTGGGGATGACCGAAGGACGCGGCTGGACGAACAGAATAATTCGCCGAGAACCAGCCGGCGAAACCAAGGGCGCAGCCGATGTCTTGCCGGTGAAGACAATCGGGTCCAGGAACTCCTCGTCGCCAGAAATGTATGTTGTGTCTCGGGCTACGGGGACACTGCGAAGTGAGCAGCCAGTCTGGTCCGCGCGTTCTGATATACTGTTCTTTTGTTAGATTGAGCCAATAGAAGAAAAGAAAGATGAAGAAGAGAAGAATGATGATAGCATCGAACTATTTACAACACTGTGAAGAAGATGAAGTTGAAATCAAAACTAGGTGAACACAACAGGGGGCTCATGGTCCTCTTCACTTGCTGGAAGCTGATGCGGTTTTTCAGTGAAGGTCTTCTTTTTCCATGAAACGTTTCTGGTCTTTTTCTTTAATGTCGCACTTAACGATGAAGGCGGGGGAAAGAGCCCTTTAGACGTTGAAGGAATCGGGGCGGCTTCCTCGTTTTCTCCTTCATTATCACAGCTTTTTGCATCTGGAGCATGTAGCTCCCAATCGGGGTCGTCGTCATCACTGCTGTCACAATCGATGTCAGACGACTCGAGAATCTTGAGTATTTCCTCCATGTCAGCGTCGTGTTCAGGATTTAATATTCCTAGAAATAAAATAAAATAAATCTAAGTAACAAGCATTTTTTCATGGCGACGTCAAGTGGTGTTTTTGTCGTCATGCATGCCCAACCCACACAAATGTGCGCTGTTTTGAACGTGCTCAGCACCTCTGTGCGATATTGATATGGCTATTTGTACGCCTAATGCCGTTTAGCGAATCTCGGGATTGCTTTCTAATTCCTAGTTCTGAAAATGCACAAGAAAAGAAAGCAAAATGATGCACTTACTTTTCGAAGGCGGCCGGCGTGCGTCTCTCGAGGAAAGCGCCATTTTTGGAAAAGGTTTAACTAGCCCCCTTTCGGCGCAAACTGGGAACTACTCGTTTCAATTTATTCCACGCACAAACACAAACGTGCGGGCTGGGTCGGAACACCTAGATTTTTGTTGGATAAAGGTAAATCAAATTCTATTTGAACCCGCACGTTTGTGTGGGCAGGGCAGGAAAAGGATATAGTTGTTCCTTAATTCTGCTAAGGTTTGAGGCCGTCAAACTGTGCACGCGAGGCCCGCTACGCCGGAATTCAAAACGAAACTTCTGAAAACTGTTCTAATCTACCACTATTGCTTAGAAGTCCAGGGTTGTGTTCGCTAAATTGTGCATTGTTTATGCCTGTCTGGTTTTCACCAGACAAAAGATTGACGTGGAATATTCTTTCGACCGTTATTGGTCACTCTTTTCAAAATACCACCGGGTAACATATTCGGCCGCCATATTTTGGGCATAGCTTTTAGTGCGAGACTCGTGACTAGAACCCATTTTATATTCAGTATTGACGCAGCATTCGTGTCTAATACATTTAGACTCGCATCCGCGACAAACAATGACGTAGCTCTTTTGCTCCCTAGACACTTGGCCAAAATAAGGCGGCTTCGAAGACTAGCGGCACCATGAGTTGCACTTTTAAAAAGGCTGCATTCAAGTTTCTATTATTTTCTAAATCTACCAAGGAAATCCAACGCAAACATTTCTTGAGTAAAGTTAAACAATTCAAAAGTGGCGAGCGAGTGTGAGTAAATAAAGCTGAGAGGGGGGAATGGTTTCTTTGGTGCAGCTTGCGAGCGCTATGCTCGAGGTCAGCTTTCAGTGGCATTTTCGACAGAAGGGCGCATGCACAGATATAATCATCGTTCAAGCACGCGCATTCGTACATCTGACTGCATAGTTATAGGACGTCCACAAAACGCGACGACTTTACCGATGCCGTGCTGGTTGCAAAGTGATACTCGTTCACTTCGTTTGATTATGCTGTTTTGTGTTACATAGAACTCAAATCGAATGGCTTACTTTTTACGCGCGGGGCGTACGCTCTACTTCTTGATTCGACCTCTTTCAAGCTGAGGTCACGGTCAAAAACATCGACGCGTATTGAGTAAGTGCAGCCATCTTGAGATCTAAGCGATCACGCTAAGGACGTTGAGGGCAGTCCGCTCTACAACTTGTGAAGCGGAGCGCACGCTCACTCCGCTAACTATACGCTCCAACTCAGAGCGGGCCACGCATGCGCTGTGGGGACGATGCTTCTCGCAGAGCGTAAAGTAGAGCAACGGGGGCTCATAAAAGTTGCCTAATAATACTCATAGATTACGAACGCGCTCGTCGTGACTTCTCCTGACACTGCCCATGTACACCTTTGGCGTATAGAAAAAAGTAACTTTTCACCAGACAGAGCAGCTGTGCTAGAAATAATGGAAACGCGAAATTTACACAAACCATGCAGGGTCTCACCTGTGAGCACAGCTCAGTTTCGCCAGGGTCAACCACCTATGTTTGTTCATGTCAGCGAGAAGGTGGCCGAACCTCTCGTTGATGTGACCCACAATGAAGTTCAAGTTCACAGAACTGAAGGACACCGACAAGTTCCGTCCAAACGCTCATCCAAGTACGAACAGACGGTTGGGATAGGCCAGTCGAGGACGAACCATGCAAAGCGTCTCGCCAGATTGGCAGCACCCTGCGCCGATCTGTCGGGTGCTGGTATTTGGAGGCCCGCATGCAGAGCAGCCGGGGGGGCTATGTTGCGCTTTTTGCACTCCCAGGAGACTTGGAAGAGGGAAGTGACGTCAACGACTAGAGCAAATGCAGATTGGATGTTGACAGAAGAAAACAAAATCAACATCCAATCTGCATTTGCTGCGTTGTTGACGTCACTTCCTTCTTTCTAGTCTGCTGGGAGTGCAAAAAGCGCAACATAGCCCCCCAGGTCCTTCTTTAAGCAGGATAGCTTCCTAAAAGGTTTCTTTTCTACGTTGGAAATATCCAGCAAACCGCGTTCGGAAAGGAAGCTTCGGCGCTTGATGGCACGAGGGATACAAATCATAGATTCGATGTCTCGCCAGCTTAATCTCGTTAGTAGAAGTCTCCTTCCTTGAGAACAGCGGGGATTCATCGTGCAGATGCCTTGCTAGCCTTGAGCAACACTGTACTCGTACTACGCAAAAGGATGTACTCGCAATGCGTAAACTTCGTCCTTTTCTCTTATTTTTCTACTTCGAATGAGTAAATCGGTTTCAGTTTTAATTCGAGTGGAGCAGAAACTACGAGAGCGAGTGCCCGCCTTTCAGCGTCCTTGATAAGCACGCGCGCTCGTGCAGTGCAAGTACCGTTTAGAGCAACATGCTCATGCTTATACCTTCGGCTTCACTCGCACACAAGGTGGAACGATTATATTTATATTTTATAGCTTAATATTTCTTCAGGTGTGTGCCTATTCTTTTGTGTTCATTATTGTCGCCTTCGTTTTTAGTACCTCTACAATCACGCTCCCTTTTACTCTCTTGGTGTTAACGCTTAGGTTTTTTTTTTTTTGTCTTACTAGAACTATAAACGTCCACTTGTGGGGCTACGCAAGCACATTTTTCGAACCCACTCAAAACGCTCTTACGCTGAAGAAAAACGCTCTACTAAAACGCGTTTTTGGGCCTCCGCTTTCCATTCCGGCGAAGCGGGCCGCGCATGCGCAGTTTCGCACCCTCAGAGCGGAGCGGAAGATGAAAACGGTCTACTAAAACTCTCTAATTACTAGCTCGAGAATCATTCGGGTAGTGGCCCGTGTCCAATCGCTGCAACGGTGACAATAGCCGAGCCATAACAATGTCTGGAATTCAGCGCGTGTCCTGTCTTTTGCCAACCCCAGCGCGCAGCTATGATCAACATTGGCGGCATATAATCGGTTCCAGATCACGTGGCTGCTTGTTCTGGATGCGAGTTAAAAGGGTAAACGCCGCTCTGTTTTTTTTTTTTTTTTTTTTTGGGGGGGGGGGGGATTTTTATTGCGTGGGGTGAAAAACGAACGCATGTTTCGTACGTCATTAGACAGTTTTAGTAGATCGTACGCTAAAGCCTTGCGTACGCAATAAAATTGCGGGTCGGGAGTGCGCGTGCGCAGAACGCAATAGAAGAGCTAGCGTATTGCGTACGCACGCAACGCTGGGGATTTTGCGTGGCGGGCTAGCGGGCTCTGCGGGACGTTCTCGAGAGATCTCGGACCCAACGAGAGCGCCAGTTTCAAGATGGCGGTTACCTCGACTGGCGCAGCAAAGGCGACGTGGTGTTTTCGAAGATCTGTGTTACGTGAAATTGCGTGGTGTTCAGCTCGGCAATTCTTTCCGGGACCTACGGCGGTCGAATCAAATCGCCGTGCAGCTGAAGGAGTGCACAGTGAAAATGTTCGCCGCTTGGAATGTGCGTCAACGCTGCGATCTGCTCAACGCCAAGCCTATTCGCACAGTTCATCACCGACGGACGAGCGACTCTAAAAGAAATCGCCGAAGTTCTCGCTATGTACTGGACATCAGTAGGTCATGAATTTCATTCCGCGATAGCATTGATAAAAGGTGCCGTTTCAAAGGGAAGATTGACGGAGGCTCCGTGATCGATTTTGGCTACGCACTCTTAAGCCTGGTTCAGACAGTTGCGTTTGACTGCGTTGCGGCAGCGAGAAACCAGGACATCCCTGCTTCTTATATCGCGTGCTAAGATGATTCTTTGAATTGGATTGCACGCTTCACACAAAGCACAGATGTGCCGGTGACTCGCTTTCGGTTCTCGACGCAACGCAGTCAAACGCACTCAAACGCAAGCGTCTGAACCGGCCTTTACTCGTAGCCTCTGTACCCCGCAGAAAAGCGCGCTTGACGAGGCAGCTGCGGCTTAGTTTAATTTGAAATAAAATCATTGGACACGTTTTCATTTTCAATATTTCTTTCCAGGAGCATGGTTGTGCTATAAGCACGCGGAATTCTGCAGCTCTAGCAAATCTAACCAAGATCATGCGCGGTGTTCACTCGAAAACGTAACGCACAGCTAAATTCGGTTCGAGCAGGTCATTTTTAGCGTACGCTATACTATTGCGTATTGTGTACGTAAGAGCTTTAAATACTGAACCAAAGAATTTAGTGCCCATAATAAGTGGCGCACGTTCTTTCCACCAGCCAGCAGCCGCCGGTGTGCGCGAGCACACGCAACAAACATGACGTCACGGACCTCCATTCGCGGTTGAGATGACAGTGAAATGCATGGGCTTCGGACTAAAGGAGAATAAAGACAGGCTTTTCATCTCTACAAGTGAAAGCTACGTGCTTGTTAGACCAATTCATCGCTTACATTTTACACCAGGCACCACTGTGTAGATGAAAAAACTTGTCTTTATTCTCCTTTGGTCCGAAGCCCATACATTTCACTGTCATCTCAACCACGAATGGAGGTCTGTGACGTCATTTTTGTTGCCTGTGCGCGCGCACACCGGCGGCTGCTGGCTCGTGGAAAGAACGTGCGCCACTTATTATGGACACCAAATTCCTTGGTTCAGTATCCCTTTAAGTCCAGACGCAGTGGATGCTACAAGCGCGAGCATGTGGCGCTTAACAGTGCTTGCTCTGCACGAGCGGGCGTGCTTGGCAGGGACGCTGAAAGCCCAGAGCTCGCGCTTGCAGCATCAGCTGTGTCTGGACTTCAGCTGAAACGAAGTATAGCGCCCCTCATGGTGTCTGCCGAAATACGGCAAGACGGCGCCGTCCAGACAGACTTCTTTCATCGTGGTCGCTACCTTCCTTATCCAGGGTCCCCAGGTACGCTGCGGGACACTGTTAGCGCGAGCACGATTTCGGAGGTCTTTCGCATGTTAAGGCCTGTTCACACATGCAGCGGAGCGCTACACGCATAGCGCTAACCTTGCGCTTTGCGCGTGCTGACGGCATCGTTCACCAGGTTTGTATCGCACCGTCAAAACTGTTGCTCATGGCAGACGATAAGTAGCTGACGACACGTGAGGAGCGCTACATCAGCGCTTCGCTGCAAGTGAGAACTGGCCTTTACTGTACTGGCTTGTATCAATATTTGCCAGATACGTTAGAAGCGCAACTGAGTACATTCCATCGCTATAGACGCTTTGCACATGCGCTAGATTACAGCCGCCATTGCTGACCTCATGTCTTACCGAGATACCGAGCCACTGAAGCGGTCGCCAATGCTGTTGAAAAGGACACAGTAGAATCTAAAATGGCAATAACATGGCCTAATGAAGTGAAGGTATACGAAAAAACAAAAACTGGCGGTCGATTGTGGCGGCGAAAATGCCTAGCTGCTGCAAAGCGTCTCTACCCTGACGCAGATGAAGAAGAGCAAGACAAGTTCCTCGGGCCGCCAAAGCCCTTCATTGTTTCCACCTGAGCGAGCGAACGCTAGCTGGAGGGGCGGCGAGGGAACGCACTCCAGTGTTCGTTCGCGGAGGCGAAAAGAGCGGGCAGTTTTGCAGGAGTAGCTATAGTCCTGCTTAATCTGCAACTGTGTATATAGTTTTGATGGCAGTCCATCAATACTGAGAGAAAAACAGAGAAACTGGTAATGGGCGCATTCGCGCTAACATTGCCGCGAAATGCACATCTTGCGGGCTTGCAATGGCTCGTGCTTCCTTCGCAAGTAGAAATGTGGCATCGGCCATGATATCCGGCTTCGCAATAGGACCCCAGCGATTCAGCACCGTTACTAATGTAACAAGTATTTATTTGATGTGTTACTATAAAAGGAACCATGAAGATGATTTTGTTTGTATGTCTCTTGGAAAGGGGGCGTGTTTTTACTGTAGGGACCTCGCAATATGCTTAATCTTTTTATGCAATTTTATTATGCTTATTATTCCGTGTAAAATAAATCAACGAAGCAGAAGCTGACATTTCGTTTTTCCGCCGTACAACCTCTCCTGAAATGGAGGGGGTGTCGACAATGACCTGTCGGTTTCGGTAGAAGTTAGTGGTCATGAGCATCGATGGCGTGGTGAGTTGTAGCGGCGCTTTCGGGGTCGAGGGCGTTCGTTGAGACTGCCAGTAACCCCGACATTCGTGATGCGTATGCAGCTTGCCAAGCTACTCCTCGAATTGGTTGCAAAGTTTCGCACAGAGCACTGAAAACCCGGTGACTCGCGCACGTTTGTCGACGCAACGCAGTAAAGTGGGTTTTACATGCAGCGATGTTGGCCCCAGAGCGACGCGATTTCTGCCGTCGCGGCGCTCAGGCCAGCCGCAGCGGCTGAGCGGCACGGTTCCACTGGTTGGAAACTTTTCGCCGCGGCAGAGCGGCAGCTTCCGCGCATGCCACTCACAGCGTGGCGAGAAGTCACATGACAGGAGGCGAAACATTGCGGGAAAGCTGGCGCATAGGGCGGCGGCGTTTTCGCGCTCCTGAAGCAGACGACAAGCAGAGAAGGTAGGCAAGCGACTGGTTTGCGGTTCCTTTTTTCCGGCGGGCCGAGCTTCTTTGCTTCAGCAGTCGCGTCGGAACTCATCAGGAGATGGGGATTAGGGAGGAGGGGGTTCGGCTGTCCCTTTCCTCGGAATTCGCTTTCTCAATGAATTAAACGGCTCTTTTATTTTTACTTTCCTCGTTTGAGTACCAAGTGTAGCGATCGCAAGAGACGCTAATCGGAAGCGGCTTGTGCGAGCGCTAGTGCGAATAACAAAAGAAGAACTCGGCAACATTGACGTGTCTTTTCCAACAGAGATCGTCGCGCCAAGTAAAACAAATGCATCGCGCCCAGTTCAATTTACTGCGGATCAGTGAAGTGTCCAAGCGTCGGGTTCTTTGGGACGCGCATCTCGAAGAATTTAGGAACCATGGGACCAAAGGGTACTCTTCCAGTTCGCGTAGACGGACGTACTCCGGATCATGACCACATACCCCCATTTCGGAAGTACCAACTAGTCCAACGCCGTCCAGGAGGCTCGGGTCGGCCATATCATTTGGAGTCTTCAAGTCCGAGGAAGGCGCTGCCCGTGACGCTGCCGAAGAAGATCCCAGGTTTCATCCTCCGCAACAACAAAATTAAAAAAAAATAATAATATTAAGGTTTTATTTGGTATTCTATACGTTTATTTTTTATTAAGGTTAAATGGACCTTTTTCCACACACCGACGGCACCAGGCGGTGGCTGCACGAACTAACAATCGAGGAAGTGACCTACCTGCGCTACCAATCGATAATGGGAGCTACGCTACCAGTTTCTTCGCTCTCTGAGCAGCGGCGCCTGCCCAACCCCACTTTAAAGAGGGGCATCCGTGGCGTCCACCCAAACGTCGTGTTTTCCTTTCCGTCGGCTTTCTTTTTTTGTGTAACACAATTATATATATATGCTGCAGTTACGTGTTCTACTCGCTGATACGCAGCCTCCTTCCGATTTTCCTCGATTTTTCGTTCCGACTTCCGCCGCTTGGCATCGGGCGCTCGCGCGTGCGCAGAACGCTTCTCGGTAAAGGTCCATTAAAGGGGAAACTGAAAACTAAGGCATTAAAATTATTGTAAGAAGCCGTTGTAACCGACTGTGCGCATCTGCTTGGTGCTAGCGATATTGGCCCATCGCAACGGCAGAAAACGCTCATGTGAAATGAAACCTCGCGATCCGCGCCGCCGCGTCGCTAGCGGCAGCGATTTTGGCCGTGGAATCTCTGCATGTGAAACCCGCTTTAGAATTGCTACTGTCTGAATAGATTGCAAGGAGCGATAACATGCATGCTGGCGAGCTGGTTAGGAAGCATCGAAATCTAAACCATCAGAGAGGGAGAACTAAAACAACGGAAAAGGCGACGTCTTGTCCGTTATGCTACATAATAAAACCGGGGTCAAGGAAACAAAAAGTGCGTGCACAATACCGTCTGTTATTTTTGTTTCCATGTCTTTGGTTTTATTATGTTTCCTAATATTCACTAGCTTTCCTGCGCCCACAATCTCGTTTCCAGTCGTTCGTTACATTATTTCTTCTTGTCCCGGGCTTTAGATATCGATGTGTGTATGGAACTACTTTTCTGTCGACATCGGTTATTGCCAATCGCTTTCCGAGAGGAGCTATTGCGTTACGAAGAGAATTGTTGCGTGTCGCTCTTACGTACCAAGTAAGACAAAACATCCGGATAGGCTTAACGTGGCCGCCATCAGTTTTACCAGCGCCTGCTATAGACCTTTTCTGCTTACTCTCGCCCCCGACCGCCAAGAAGACATATCCGGTATGGGTGAGGAAAAAATATTAAAACGTTTCAACCTGCAAATAGTAAAAAAATAGAGGGGAGACAGAACGAGAATGGGTGACGGTAACGCTTATCTCCTAAATGCATTATATTGGCGTGGCGACGGCAAAACGATGTTTTCGCCCATACTGGAAGTGAGGACATTTCAAGATGGCGGCACCCTCGTGAAAAAGGTCTATATAGTTACAGAACGCCTGTCGCCTCCGAGCAGTGGCCATGGAAAAGGAGAGGACAAGTAGTACCCGTGGCTTTCGCGTGGTGGAGCCAACTATGCGTGCAGCACACACCTGTCGTGTAATGAAGCCAACTGTTTCCTGCACAGGAGACTCCATGATCATGCACCGACAGTAAGGTGTTCTAGAACGGGTGGTTGTAAAGCGAAGGCCGAGGCTTGGTAAGCGGGGATGTCGCATGCTGGCGCCTTGGAGAGCGCCGCTGTAAACGTCTCGGGAAATGCAACGAGCAAAAGCACGGCGGCTGCTCTTTCTTGCCTGTTTTGCAGCTGCTGGTTACATCGGCCTATTCTAACATTTGGGGTATTATTTTTCGTGAGTGCTGTCAACGTCGCACTTTTGCTTTTTTTAAGCAATTGCAGCGGTTTGCACTTTATTAGCGCGAGGCGGTGCACAGACATACCCACCTGTCGTCAAAATGCCTTTCGCATACGGCGGAGTTTTTTTCGACAGCTTTCGTCTGCCCTGTGGATTGCGAGGGCCCACTTCTGAAGCACGTCGGGGTTTCTCGGTGCTCGAAAAAGGAATAGCTGATCCCCACACCACTTGTATTCTCCATCTCACCCTGACACGAAGCACCAGCGTTGCGTTTTCTTCATTTTCGTGGATCGCATGGCATACCACCACGAGAAAGCCGAGGAAACACTGATGCGACCGTAAGCCTGCTTCAGAAGCCACGTACAAGGTGTTCTAGTAGGGTTCTAGAAGGGGCAAGGTGTTCTAGTGCACCACGTAGCAACTCGACCGCGTACAGCGCCCCTAGGTACAGCGCCAAATTTAACCCTAGTGGCATCAACGCGCAGAGGGACCACACCGACCTACGGGAAAGGGCCGCGCTTTCCTCCCCTTCTAATACACCCTGCCGACAGCGAGGCATTTAAACGTCCTTGACCGACAGTCTCTACACCAGCTAATGGTTTGCAACGAAATATAATTTCTTACTAATTGTTTTATTATGCACCCGCAAACAAGTCGGCGCTAACCATTTCTTTGTGCGAAATACACAGTAGCCTCCAAGACCCCAAAATGCCGCAGAAATCTACCAGTGGACTCTGTTCATTTTGACCAGTCGCCTCACGAGCCTCAATTGATGTCAGGCTCTACGTCACGCAAAGATTGGCTTTTTTTCGCGGTCTAGGGCGTCGTGGTCATAGGTCCCGGTCTGATTTCTGCTGGATCTGTTAAACTAATTTTTGGGCACGCGAGCGCAACTTTGGGTTAAAACTGCCTCAACCTTAACTGGAATACGCAAGAATATTTTTTATTTCGGTAAAGTGAAGCTCCAAATCGTCTTATGGTTTCTTTAACTGGTCTATTGCAAATTATGCATTAGCTTGGTTATATAGAGTGTACTGGACGGCGTCAGCGGATATTCACAGCCACGGAGCCCATGTGCCGTTGTGACGCTCCGGGAAAGACCTCGCATCCGTTTCGTAGACGTTTTCGGGGTCCACGGCAGTCGTGGCGTAGTCTTCTAGTCTCTTCAAAAGTTGGCGCAAAATCTGCGGAAGTTTAAAAATCAAGTTCCACTAAATTTTACGCGTTACGTACGACCTGAATGAGTGATTCCCCGGATAACACAGTTTTTTGGGATAAAATTTGGTTTTCATATAAAAGGTAAAGGCCCTAAAAAATGCAAAAGAAACTAACAAAGGTTGAGCCAAACTTCCTCTTGTTTTGGCTAGAGTCTGGGTCTCTAAGCCCTAAATCGCCACACAAGTGCCTTTACTTTTGATTTTTCAGTTTTTCTTGAGGCCACTTTGAGCCTAATTGCTAGTGTTGTGCGACTATTCGAATTCTTATTAGTAGTTCCAAATACTACGCTATTCAATATTGGTTTTAGAGATGAACCGTGATATTGGTTCTTTTCGAATTATTGATTGCGGCGGGTTAGCCCCATTGAGTGCGCTTCTCACCGGGCCCATATGCACTACGGAAAAGCAATACCCGCCGAGCTCACGGCCTTGGCGGCTATTATTCCCCCGTAGTGCTCGGTGAGGAGCGCACTGGACGGCGCTAACCCATCGCGATTGTGCAAAAGTCCAATACAGGATACTTCAACAATCGCGAGGGGACACGATTCCGACGTAAGTCGTGCGGCGGCCCGCTACCGCCCTTTTTTAGAGCGCAGCTCTTAGGCGCGCGTCTCCGGCTTCAGCGGCGTCGCCGTCGTCGTAACCGCGCGGTGCATTATGCGACCCGTGATGTCACTGATGACATCCCCAGTCACGATGACGATGACGTCACTGAGGACGTCATCAGTGATGATAACATCATCACGATGACGTTACTGATGACGTCATCACAATGACGTCAATGTCATCGTCACATGACCCCCGTGAGGTCACGTGACCCTCGTGAGGCGACGGCTCGCCGCTCGGAGGGAGCAGTAGCAGACGGGATGAGGACGTGAGGAGGAGGGAGGAAGGGTATACCTTCCCCTCAGTACCCTTCCCTCCTCCTCCTCAAGAACTACGCTCTAATTCGGCGTTACAGGGCTTTCATTTTTTTCCGTAAACGGCTTTCATTTTTTTTTTTTTTTGCCGGAAGGTCGTGAAATTTTGCCCGTGTCCTCCACGGGGATCTTAAGCATGCTCATCTCGTGGGTCCGGACAGCCACTCACAAACTCTGTTGGCTGTCGGTCAATCGCTCAAGGCCTCCGCTTCTCTTCAGGTCCCCAAAACGGGAAAGGGAAGGTCTATGTTCGACATCTTACCCAAATAGATCCGAGCGACTCCAATGGGTCTTGTCACGTGATAACACAGATAGAGCGACGCTGGACGCGGTAAGGTTTTCGAACGCAAAGGTACAAAATCCTTACCCGGGAGTAATATCGAGTAAATTTTGGAACACGGCCCAGGATACCAGGGCCCGACAAAACAGATGGACAGCATTGGCAGGTGGCGTGTGACGTCAAGCCTGACGAACACCGACGTCCCAAACAAGCGGGGGAAGCGAGGAGGAAAATCGAGATGTTGGCTCGGTGGTGTTCAGACGTTGGACTGCCGGACTGCTGGACGCTTTTTTTCACGATTTGTGCCGGAGTCGCTCCCCCTTACGATTTCTGATGTGCCCTGTTTGGACAGGCCTTTAGGCTGCGATTTCTTGATAACCTGGGCACATCATTCGTTATCGTTTTTTTTTAGCCATGATTAATATTGAAGAAAAAATAATTGCGATAATATTTAATATTAATATTAATAATATTTAATAGTAATAAATCTCATCGTTCATAAATGCCATAGTTCATAATTATAGTTATAATAAAATTGACTGAGCTTGAAAGTGGCCAAGTGAAAGGTTTCGAACAGCTGCACGAGTTCAGTTAAATTTTCGTTTAGGCATTGTACAGGGTAGTGAACGACTTGGAGAAACTATGCGATATCGATTCGAAAGTATTCGCTGAGAACCACTATTCGCGTCGAATTCGCTTCGAACTCAAAATTCACTATACGCACATGACTACTAATTGACAAATAAGGCCGCATTTAGGCTACACTCTTTCCTCTGTTCGTACTTTACATATTTGGATTAAGTTTGGCACTTTGGATTTTACGTGGCGAGCGAGAGAAAAGGCGTACAAACGTAAAAGAAAGGTACACTGGCACTGGCACTAACTAACGCCTTTAAGGAAAACTAGAATAGGCCCAAGTTAGGACCCCTGCACCGCCATGGCTCGTGCCAAGCTGGGCGTTTCTCTGCCGTGGTACCTGGGTACTGCTCTGAACTAAAAAAAGGACAACGCACCGGCGGAAACAACGATTGTGTCATTATAAACGGTCCAGACTGCGAGAAGAATTCGATCACTAACGATGACGTATCGCACAGGCTTTCTTCTAGGTGGCACTGGCCGAACACGTCCGCCAGAAGCCCTATTGTTAAACGGTGACTGAGACCGATACTTACTTCTGGATGTTCCGCAGCGAGGTTGTTCAACTCGCAAGGATCCGCCACCACGTCGAACAAGTAAGGCGGGCTCGATGGTTTTACGTTGTCCTTCGCTAGGTTGCACTCTCCGCATCGCACTGTCGCCCTCCGTCTCCAACCAGCTGGAAATTCAAGGTCAACGGTACGGTAGAGACGACGTAACACGTCAGCTGCCCTTGACCGCTTCGTCAGGAAGTCCAGGTCGTTGACAGGACGCCGTCGTCCGGTCGTCTTAAAGCGATGATCGAAGGATCCATTGTGGTACGTGCCGAGCACAACCTTGTGGTTCTTGTACCGGAGGGAAGACGTGTTGAGGACCGGGTCGATGTTGAGGAGCATTTCTTCGCGAGGTGACTTGGTGCCCTCCGAGAGCGCCTTCCACATGTCGAAACCATCCTGCTCGCCAAGGTGGGACAAATTTCCACCTGCAACGGACAAACGGTTTGTTAGCAGGTCGCCCGAAGTCAAGGTGCCCCCGAAAGGTGCCTCCAACCGGCGTGTTTGCGCTCTAAAGCCGCGATCCCACTGTTCATACATTGTACAGAAGTCAGACTGTAGACACTGTCGGAGACGCGTTTCTTCCTTGTATGAAGGTCCCGACACATTGGTTACACAAAAACCTTCTGCGGACGTGTTCGAAGTGCACAAATGTACTACGCCTACATGGTTCGAGCATCCTTAAAGGGCAACTGCGCTTCATTTTTGATATTTAGAAAACTATGTAGCCCTCTTCAGTATCATATAGGAAGACCCCATGTCAAATATTACGATCTAATTCCGTCTATATATTTAATAAACTGGCCAGCAAACCTTCAAGCGAGCCAAGTCGCCGAAATCTGCCAACTCTAGCGTGCGGCGCGAGGCGCAATCACCAGCGCAGTCAATGCCACGGAGATGGAGCGACCAACGTTGAGCCACTACGTCAGAGGCATGCATACGTCATTCTCACGTTTTGTTTGTTTTTACTTCTCAGAGCGAAATTGAACGATGACGTCATGAGTTTCTCCTCCCGGTGTTGGCTGACCGGGCGTTCACGTGATCACCGTAACACAGATGCGCCTGGGATGCGCTGCCCTGCGCGCTTATCGGTCTGTTTCTCCGCTCCTTTTCTCCTCTTTCGTCTTCTCCCCTTCCCCCTCGCCCCCGGGCCATCACCGTCCACGCCATGCGAAGCGACCTGCTCGCGTCCCGTGTCCTGTCCCTCGCCCCCCCCCCCCCCCCTTCCCTCCCCGAACGTCACAAGACCACGTGGTTCGACGTGACGTGCCATGACTCTGACGACCCGAGACCAATGTTGCCTGACGCAACCGAAGTTTCGGTTTCGGTATCTGCTGATGTTTAAATTAGGATTACACAAATATTATTCCACATTTCGCGAATCCGAAGACGTAGAGTTGTTTAGTAGCGCTTTGTGAATGTGAATCACATGGAAGCCCAAATTTTTCGGAATTGAGCGGAGTTGCCGTTTAAAGCGTGCACCGGAGATAATGAAGCGTTTTCGAAACCCCATTGAACAAATGATCGGTCGCCGCCATTCCTTGGGCACGAGGAGTGTGACTGGATCCGAGTCCACGTCGAACAATGACGCAGCCCTCGTGTCCAGTACACGCCCAGAGGATCCGATGAAACAATGACGAACCATTACCTCCGAGATCCCGAAGCGCGCCAACGCGCGCTTCTCCGTCCGGATCCATTTGTGCGGAGAGAGCGTAAAGGCTCTGATTAAAGGCTCTGTTATACTCCGACGTAACGCGTGCGCGCGTGCGAGCGCGTCACAGCGACGCCACGTCGGCGAAAACCCGACGCTCTATACTCCGGCGTCTTGGCGTAACCGACGCGACCGGCGGCGTTCGACGCAGCATAACCGCCTCGGCACCAAAATGGAGCATGCCGTATTCCGCGCCGGCCGCGTCAGCGACGCCGGACCAGGATGCATCACGCGCTGGCTCCCAGTAGCCCTCGCGCGGGCAGCGCGGCGAATACGAGCAAAGCAGACGACAGGAGCACCACTCCGTATGGCGTCATGTTTGAAGAATCGGACTCGGTCGTCGAGAATCTGATCGAGGGAATTCGTCCTCACCCGTGTGTCTACGACACGAGGAAGCTTGAGTACCGTAGACCGTGCGCTTGACAAAGATGTACCGTATGTACATTGACCGCCTACGCTTGCGGCGCAGGTGGTGCACCAACAGTGCAAGCGCGAGTTTTCGTCGTGCAAGGTACGTCGACGCCTTCGCTCGAACTTGGCGCCCAAGAAGCGCGAGCATTTTTGTCTGCTATTTGAAACAAAAAGGAACCGGAAGTGGCGCACTCTCACAGGAAACGTGCCCTCGTAGCCAGATTCCGCGCATGCGCCGCGCTGGCGACCCACCGACGCGCGCCGCGGGAGTCGCCAGGGCCGCCGGAGTATACACCAACTCATGTTTACAAACAAACCGGAGCGCCCCTAGCGGACGCCGCCGGCGCCGCGCATGCGCGGTGGATGGTGGGCAAGAAGCCCGCCGTCGCCCATAAACAAACCATTGAATTGCGTTGTTGTCGGCGTCGGTGAAAGTCCCCGTGCTCTTTTTCGCGTTGGAATTGTTGATTTTACGTCCTCCTAACAATGCCTGACTACTTGAGCGGCTTCAGCAAAACTATCGAGGCAAAACTTTGCGTGAATAATGTTACGTGGGGCGATTCATTTCACGTGGACGCCGCAGAATGGGCGCTAAAGCCTGACTCCCACGATGAGATTCCGCTCGCTATTTTCAGTCGCGACGTCGCTCGGACTGCAAAAGCGTGGGCCGTAGCTGAGATGGTGGATATCGATACTGAAAACCGCAAGTAGAATCGGGCATTACAAGTCGGTGATGGCCACTGGTAACAATGATCAACAACTTCTTGTATCTGTTTACACTTAGCCGACTTACCCCAACCAACCTTCAAACATGTTTTTGAGGCCTGCACTTAGTTCTTATCGCAATTGCCGGGTCAACGTTTGGTTTACGGGCCGCTGTCGTTTGAACGAACTGACGACAAAAAGCAGCCAAGTTTGAAAGAGCAGACGACAGTTCGAACGCACGAGCAATGGAGTACGGGCAAGAAGCACCGCGTCCCGCGTCAGCAAACCATTCGAATGTCACGTTGTCGGCGTCTGTGTGAGTCTGCATACTTTTTTTCGCGTTGGAATTGTCGATTCTACGTCGTCATCGCAATGTCTTACCACTTCAATCGCCTGAGCGAAATTATCAAGGCTCGTTACGCCGCTTAACTTTCCGTAAATAATTTGAAGTGCGGCGATTCATTCGCATGAACGCTGCAGAATGGACGCCAAAACCATGATGAAATTCTTGTAGCTATTTTCGGTCGCGACGTCGCTCGTGCTGCAAAAGTGTAGAAGGTAGCGGCGATGATCGACGTCGATACTGAAAATCGGAAGCGGGAACAGACCAAGCGTAACAAGTAGGCGATGGCCACCGGTACCAATAATTAACATCTTGTATCGACTGTTTACACCGAGCCTACGGTGTAAACAACTTTTGAGGCCTGCAATTACTTCTTATTGCAATCACCGGGTCAAAGTTTGGTCTACGGGCCGCTTTTGTTTGAACGAGCAGACGACAAAAAGCAGACAAGTTCGAAAGAGCAGACGAAAGTTCGAACGATCAGGCGGCCGTGTGAATTTGAAGAGGCACTGAATCCGTGGGTGGTCCGGACAACTTGGGGGTTTTCTCTCGTTCATGTTGGAACAAAGCAAATACATCTGGCGACCACAAATTGTGGCCCGCACACGCAATCGTAGTTCGATAGCGTCTGGTTTGCTCTTTTCACGGCTGCTATCCACGTTCTCGGAAGAACGGAGGGTGCAAAAACACATGAAAACTGATCTTCAAACCTTTCCAGACTCTCTTGGTAAAGCCCACATCGCAGCATTTTGACGAGAAGGCAGGTTTTTTGTCTCGTTTCTTCCGAAGGAACACAGGAATGCATGTCTGGCACGGCGGCTTCTGCCCACCGCCCCAGACCGGAAGTGCGTCCGGCGCGCCACCACCGCGGCGTGACGTAGGAGAGTTGAGTTGGTGTATAGAGAGGTCGAATTTTCGACGCGCGCGGCGTGACCGACGTGACGTAGCCGACTTCGGCCAGCGTTCGCTTGCGCGCGCGTTACGTCGGAGTATAACAGAGCCTTAAGGCTCTGTTAAGGCTCTGTTATACTCCGACGTAACGCGCGCGCAAGAGAACGCTGGCCGAAGTCGGCTACGTCACGTCAGTCACGCCGCGCGCGTCAAAAATTCGCCCACTCTAGACTCCGGCGGCCCTGGCGACTTCCGCGGCGCGCGTCGGTGGGCCGCCAGCGCGGCGCATGCGCAGAATCTGGCTACAAGGGGCGTTTCCTGCGAGAGTGCGCCATTTCCGGTTCCTTTTCGTTTCGAATAGCTGACGAGAATTCTCGCGCTTCTTGATCGCCGAGTTCGAGCGATGGCGTGGACGTACCTTGCACGACAAAAACTCGGGCTTGCACTGATGGTGCACCGCCTGCGCCGCAAGCGTAGGTGGTCAATGTACATCCGGTACATCTTTGACAAGCGCACGGTCTACGGTAGTCAGGCCTCCTCGAGTCGTAGACACTCGGGTGAGGACGAATTCCCTCGATCAGCTTCTCGACAACCCGAGACGTCCGATTCTTCAAACATGACGCCACACGGGGTGGTCCTCCCGTCGTCTGCTATTGGTCGTATTCGCCGCGAGGGCTACCGGGAGCCAGCGCGTGATGCATCCTGGTCCGACGTCGCTGGCGCGGCCGGCGCGGAATACGACATGCTCCATTTTGGCGTCGAGGCGGTCAGGCTGCGTCGAACGCCGCCGGTCGCGCCGGTTACGCCATGACGCCGGAGTGTAGAGCGTCGGGTTTTCGCCGACGTGACGTCGCTGTGACGCGCTCGCACGCGCGCACGCGTTACGTCGGAATGTAACAGAGCCTTTATACTCCGACGTAACGCGTTAGCGCGCGCGAGCGCGTCACAGCGACGTTACGTCGGCGAAAACCCGACGCTCTATACTCCGGCGTCGTGGCGTAACCGACGCGACCGGCGGCGTTCGACGCCGTCTGACCGCCTCGACGCCAAAATGGAGCATGCCGTATTCCGCGCCGGCCGCGCCGGCGACGCCGGATTAGGATGCATCACGCGCTGGCTCCCGGCAGCCCTCGCGCGGGCAGCGCGGCGAATACGAGCAATAGCAGACGACGGGAGTACTACTGCGTGTGGCGCCATGTTCGAAGAATCCGACTCGGTCGTGGAGAAGCTCATCGAGAGAATTCGTCCTCACCCGTGTGTCTACGACACAAGGAAGCTTGAGTACCGTAGACCGTGCGCTTGTCAAAGATGTACCGTATGTACATTGACCGCCTACGCTTGCGGCGCAGGCGGCGCACCAACAGTGCAAGCGCGAGTTTTCGTCGGGCAAGGTACGTCCACGCCATCGCTCGAACTCGGCGCTCAAGAAGCGCGAGAATTCTCGCCTGCTATTCGAAACGAAAAGGAACCGGAAATGGCGCACTCTCGCAGGAAACGCGCCCTCGTAGCCAGATTCTGCGCATGCGCCGCGCTGGCGGCTCACCGACGCGCGCCGCTCATGTTTACAAGCAAACCGGAGCGCCCCTAGCGGACGCCACCGGCGCCGCGCAAGCGAGGTGGATGGTGGGCAAGAAGCCCGCCGTCGCCCATAAACAAACCATTGAATTGCGTTGTTGTCGGCGTCGGTGGGAGTCCCCGTGCTCTTTTTCGCGTTGAAATTCTTGATTCTACGTCCTCCTAACAATGTCTGACTACTTGAGCGGCTTCAGCAAAACTATCGAGGTAAAACTTTGCGTGAATAATGTGACGTGCGGCGATTCATTTCACGTGGACGCCGCAGAATGGCCGCTAAAGCCTGACTCCCACGATAAGATTCTGCTCGCTATTTTAAGTCGCGACGTCGCTCGGACTGCAAAAGCGTGGACCGTAGCTGAGATGGTGGACATCGATACTGAAAACCGCAAGTAGAATCGGGCATTACAAGTCGGTGATGGCCACTGGTAACAATGATCAACAACTTCTTGTATCTGTTTACACTTAGCCGACTTACCCCAACCAAGCTTCAAACGTGTTTTGAGGCCTGCACTTAGTTCTTATCGCAATTACCGGGCCAACGTTTGGTTTACGGGCCGCTGTCGTTTGAACGAGCTGACGACAAAAAGCAGCCAAGTTTGAAAGAGCAGACGACAGTTCGAACGCACGCGCAATGGAGTACGGGCAAGAAGCGCCGCGTCCCGCGTCAACAAACCATTCGAATGTCACGTTGTAGGCGTCTGTGTGAGTCTGCATACTCTTTTTCCCGTTGGAGTTGTCGATTCTACGTCCTCATCGCAATGTCTTACCACTTGAATCGCCTGAGCGAAATTATCAAGGCTCGTTACGCCGCTAAACTTTCCGTAGATAATTTGACGAGCGGCGATTCATTCGCATGAACGCTGTAGAAATGGACGCCAAAACCATGAAGAGATTCTTGTAGCTATTTTCGGTCGCGACGTCGCTCGTGCTGCAAAAGTGTAAGAGGTAGCGGCAATGATCGACGTCGATATTGAAAATCGGAAGCGGGAACAGACCAAGCGTAACAAGTAGGTGATGGCCACCGGTACCAATAATTAACATCTTGTATCTACTGTTTACACCGAGCCTACTTAAGCCTTTTGAGGCCTGCAATTACTTCTTATTGCAATCACCGGGTCAAAGTTTGGTCTACGGGCCGCTTTTGTTTGAACGAGTAGACGACAAAAAGCAGACAACTTTGAAAGAGCAGACGAAAGTTCGAACGATCAGGCGGCCGTGTGAATTTGAAGACGCACTGAACCCGTGGGTGGTCCGGACAGCTTGGGGGTTTTCCCTCGTTCATGTTAGAACAAAGCGAATACATCTGGCGACCACAAATTGTGGCCAGCACACGCAATCGTAGTTCAACAGCGTCTGGTTTGCCTTTTTCACGGCTATCATCCACGTTCTCGGACGAACGGAGGGTGCATAAACACATGAAAACTGATCTCCGTACATTTCCAGACTCTCTTGGTACAGCCCCCATCGCAGCCTTTTGACGAGAAGGCAGGTCTTTTGTCTCGTTTCTTCCAAAGGAACACAGGAATGCATGTCTGGCACGGCGACTTCTGCCCACCGCCCCAGACCGGAGGTGCGTCCGGCGCGCCACCACCACGGCGTGACGTAGGAGGGTTGAGTTGGTGTATAGTTTTGATGAGTCACAGATGTGGCTAAACAAGAGCTACCCCTGCAGCTACGCCACTCTGGGCTCCTGACGCTGGCAGACGACCGGAATAAAATGGTGCCCGCTCATTTCATTTAGCGCTCTCTGGGCGGCACCATTTTGTTCCACCGCAGCGCCCTCTCCACACATCCGGGAAGTTCAGCGGGTTCGGCGGGGTAAAACGAGAGAGAGGGCACGCGCCCGACTCCGCTAGCAGACGACAAACCGGGAGGTTGCCGTTCTCCATCTTTGGGCTGTATCGGCGGGCTCTACCGAACATCGAACTCTCGCTCGTGGCTGCCGTTGTGAAGTGGTTCGCGTTCTTAGAATAGTTGTGGCTACTCCAAAATCAGCCTATAGCTCTCCGTTGTTCTATTTTGCTAAATGATCAACTAGCATATCTTTTTCCTGTTACTTAAATAGCAGTTGAGTCAGCCGGCAGTACTACGCTCAACTACTGCTTGTATTGCGGCAGGAGAGCACGTTTTATTTATCATTTCAGACTTCCACTTATGATCGCTAAAGGCCTACACCAGTACAAACTTTTGTATAGTAAGAAAAGGTACAGCAACCGGATTTACTTTTCACCAAAGAGACCGGCCAATCTGACACAGTTTTCCCTATTTTTTTTTTTATTTGCACGCAGGTAAGACCGCCATTGGACCCTGTGAGTGTTTTTACCTAGCATAATATTACACGACAACTGACATACCAAAATCTGCGCATCTGCGCTTGAAAGTTCCAAAATGACGCGATTTTAAACAGAGTTTGCACGCCAGCCGGACGCTAGCTACAGCCCACTCGGCGGAGCGGACGATATGCGGGGTGAGAGGGGGAGTGCATTTTTTTCTCTTTTGCCCTTTCTGCTATGACCCTAATGAATTTTTGACCTGCGCGGCGTGACTGACGTGACGTAGCCGACTTCGGCCAGCGTTCGCTTGCGCGCGCGTTACGTCGGAGTATAACAGAGCGTAAGCGTAAAAAAAGGAGGCGTCTCTCCGTGGGAAGGCGCTCTCAACCCAGCTATCCAATTCGTTGTCTCAGTGGTTTCAGTATGGAGAAGATTCCTTGAAAAAGTCGTGTTACGTCGAATTCCTGCAGCTTCTACTTAAACAAAATGTTGTGTTTTGTTGCAGAACGGTGAAAAGCTGCTCTGGCGAAGTAGATAGACAAGTTGTGATGCCTACTGAATTTGAAATTTTCATCTGGACATGGGGCGGCTAGCGCTACAAGCGCGCCTTTTGATATATTTGATTGCGCTCTGTACTGCGTATAAAACTCCAGAAGAAAAATGGCTATGTAGATAAAACAATCCGGATTTTCCTAAATAAAAATAATCATGCTGCACTTGTTTCTTTTTTTTTTTTTTTAACCTCCGCACGTTGTTTGGCGTAACTTTTTGAGCCTGAGCACAACGTTTGATGCTATCAAAGCGCAGCCCTCGTTTAGTCCTTTTAATTTTTTTTTTCGTTATTTATTACGCAATTTATGAGGGTCATATTGCTGTGTTTGCTTGTACTAGAAGGATTTTTAGACCGGGGTCACACGGCTTATGCATCATAGAAAAGACAGTCTGCAGATATCAGTCACTACGATACCTGTGGTTCAAATGTCGTGTGCCAAGGTTCTCCTTAAAGGCGTTGCCATGTAGCATTAAAAACACGGATCTTGTGGTGACTCTCGTTCGAATCTCTTTACAGACTGTCTTTTGTATGATTTATAATCAGTGTGACCCCGGTTTTAACCCGGCGTCACACTGCTTAAACATCATACAAAAGGCAGTCTGCAAACACGTGGTTCAAATGTCGCGTGCCAAGTTACTCCCTGAACCTATTGCCATGCGGCATTCGAAGTACTGATCTCGCGATGACTCGGGTTTGAATCTGTATGAGGACTGTCTTTTGTATGATATATAAGCAGAGTGCCCCCGGCTTTAGGTAAAAAATTACGCTGTGACTAGCGTTACGTCCGGACGGAGCACTGAAAAGCGTATACCTAACCCTCCCCTCCCCCCCCCCCCCCCCCCCCCCCCCGCCATCCTCTCTCTCTCCCCCGTGAACCTAGAGAAGGCGAAGATTTGGGCGTAACTTGGGTTACGTCGGACGTAACGCTAGACACTTCGAAAAAAAATTATGGCCGTGAGATACCACTGGCTCGCAATGATTTCGCCTCTTTTTTATAAACTTCGTAATGATTGTAGGTACTGATTCAAAAGGTAGGGCGTTATGTAGTAAACGTCTAGTTTTTGGCACGTACAGCACAAACCCCCGGATACCATTGTGCACCTTGTGATGTAACCTAATTGATATGCAATCAGGCAATCGGATCTCAAGGAAAATTAAGGTCGGTTCACACATACAGCGGAGCGCTAAGTTAGCGCTACGTGAGCGCTTGAAGGAGCGCTGATGTGGCGCTTCCTGGCGTGTGATGTAGCGCTCTGTTAGTGCTTCAGAAGCGCTTTGTAAGCGCTCTGTTAGCGCTCTCACGCCCCTTGTGCCGTGCTTGCTGTTGCGGAATAGCGCGTGCACGGCGACTCCTTGGTTGTTGTTTTCCCTTTGGCATTAAAAGAAGAGAAACTAACCGCTCATTCGCACTGGAAGCGGATCCGCGTTCGCAAAGCGGTTGCGAACGCAGTTGTATAAATATCCAGTACAATAGCACGCGCACTTGATGTCAGTGAGTGCGCGTGCAATTGCACTGAATCTTTATACAACCGTGTTCGCAACCGCTTTGCGAACGCGGATCCGCTTCCAGTGTGAATGAGCGGTAAAAGAGCCGCTCTCTAAGCAGATGGTCGGGAAGGCGACCCAAAGTCATGGAATCTGAGCGACTAATTGATTGGGTACGACATCATAGCTTTCAATTCGATATGTGTGAAGCTGGTTTCAAGGACACGCAGGTAAAAATAATGCCCTTCGAAAGAGATCTGTGTCTCGGTCCCTTAGCCCAGGAACAAGGTTCGCCGGGTACCCGTCGGTATCTCGGTGGCGAAAATTTCGTGCACCCAGAAGGCTCTTTTGGGCGTTAAGCCGTCCACACCGATATGCACTGATCGCGTATGTAAGAACATTTGTCGTATTTCTATTTCAGCATCCCACATGTCCGCCATGGTGCTGCTGATGCACACCCAACCACAGGAACCGAAACCGCAGTGCAACTGCTAATCCGCAGCACTACGGTACAAGAAGCGCTAATGACGCGCTAACACGGCGCTACTAAAGCGCTAACAAGGCGCTACTGGAGCGCTAACACGGCGCTATTGGAGCGCTAACAAGGCGCTACTAAAGCGCTAACCACGCGCTATATTAGAACGAAGTCACGCGCTGGAAGCGCCACATGAGCGCTCCTTGGAGCGCTCACGTAGTTCTAACTTAGCGCTTCACTGTATGTGTGCACTCTAAAAAAAGGGGTATCACCTTACATACACCCTTTCTCCCATATAATACACCCCAAAACTTCATTTCGACGTACAGTCGAACAGACGGTCGAACAGACGGCACCAAACTTTACGAGGGGCTTGATAACGGTGCGACATAACTTATTAAATTGCTAAAGTACGTATCAAAGACCAAAGAAAGAAGACACGGAGCTTCTGCAGTACGGCCAAGAAAACTCCGATAATCTTTTTCATAGTCATTAACACGTACATCAGCTATCTTAATAAGTTGTACCACACGGCTATCCAGCTCCTCGTAAACTTTGGGGCCGCCTGTTCGATTATGTGGCGCTGTACGTCGAATTGAAGTTTTGGGGTGCATTATATGGGACAAGGGGTGTACTAATACACCTTTTTTTCTGAGAGTGTGAACAGGCCTTAATTGTGGCTTATTTATAGATTCCAAACTTGTTCCTATCTGGTTTATTCGGCATTCCAACTTCCAACCTGCTTTATTTACAGATTCCAAGCCTCGAAGTTTTAGATCAGACACGATGTACTTCGCGATGTACTGTGTTCGAGCAGTTTCTTTTGATACGCTACCTTGTCTGTCAGTCACGCCTATGTTGACCCAGTGATGGCCATACAAATTTCTCTTTTACGATCATAAAAGTATTTGTGTCATGTTCATCTCTTGCTGGGCACGCTAGAAGGGGGCACTTCTATAGCAATGTCAAAATCGGTGCAGTTAACTTTTTGAGCACTCTTTGCTTTAGGTAAAACATCAATGTCAAGAGATTTTTGACAGTTACCAGCACTGCCACAGAAGACGAGCGCGTTGGCGGATATTGTCGTTGGTCGTCTGCAGGCATCTCTGCCTTTCCTCTGGCTTTCCCCCTCACCACGCTAAAACGTTGCGCATTCGCACTTGCGACCAATCGGCGCGGGGGGTGTCCGTCCTTAAATTGCAAACGCTCCCCATTGTTTGAAGTGGACGTCCCTCTCTACAATCCAGCTTCTCTTCGCAATTACAGCGATAGCTACGACACCCTGTCGAACCTTAAAGTAAAGATGGAGTGAGCCAATCAAGCCTGCCAAAAGTGAATTGTCACGAAACTTGTACTTTTTGTGCGTTTCCCATCACCACGGATAAACAAATCACGCAGAGAGAAAAAAACGCAGAACCATAACGTATTCACAGCGCGTGATTGGTTGGTCGCTTAGTTTGATACAGCAAACGCAAATAGATGACGTGAACCATGACGATGCAATTGTGCCGCTGCTTGATTGACTCCGAAGCGTCGTAGCGTCTCCTGCGTCGGTCTTAAAAAGAAATGAACTATAGACCTTTGCAAAAGTCGCCTTCTACGCGCTTCCATCTTTGTCTGCTGGGCTGTGGAACGCCTTCTGAGCATGCGCTGCTGCTCTGCTGTGTGGTATATCAGACCCTGCGTATGCGTTCACAGCTCAGTGACTCGGCATTTGTCTCCCGGGTGATAATCCATGGAAAGGTGGAAAGGTCTATAGGCGTTTGCGAGTAGTGCCTCTGGGCGCCGGCCATCTTGCTACTGGTGTCGTTAGATCGCACGATAGTCAGGCATTGCTGAGGCCGTGGGTACGCCTCAGCAATGCTTGACTATCAGACGATCTATACGCGCACCAGCAGCGAGATGGCGGCGCCCAAGGGGCCGTCTATAAGAGAGGTGACTCACCGGCAACCGAATAGAAGGTCGGCAACCAGTCCACGATGTGCATCATCTGGTCGGACACGCGACCGCTGCTCTCGAGGAGCGGGCTCCAGATGAAAGCGGGCACGCGGACCGCTCCCTCCCACAGGGTCTTCTTGGCGCCACGTAGGGGCCAGTTGAAGCCGCGGTTGGGAAACTCGATGATCGGTACAGCACCGTTGTCGCTCGAGAACACCACGATCGTGTTGTTGAGGACGCCCGCGCCCGAGAGCGCCTCCACGAGTCTGCCGAAGGCGTCGTCCATCGAGTCCACCATTCCTGCGCGGGTAACGTCAACACCTCAGAATGCACCCGGTAGCCTAACAAACATCCTGTCAGAGTGCCCCCGTACCCGACGGACACTAGAGCCGCAGTCACACTGCCCGTGCATCTTACAAGAGACAGAGTGTACAGACTGCAGACATGATGACTTAAGTATCTGCGGACATGCCTCACGCACGTTCAATGCATTCTGGCCTCGTAAATATGTATAGACCTTTTCTGTGTACTCTCGTCCCCAGCCACCTAATAGGCGTATCAGGTATGGGCAACGAAAAAATAATAAAACATTTCAACCAGCAAAAGAGTAAAAAAATAAAGGGGAGGCAAAACGAGAAAGTGTGACGGTTACGCTTATATCCTAAATGCCTTCTATTGGCGTGGCAAAGGCAAAACAATGTTTTCGCCCATACTGGAAGTGACGTCAATTTATTTATTTCATAATACTATCAGTCCCCCAGTGGGGACTATGATAGGAGTGAGTACAAAAAACAGTAGACAATATAATACACATGCAGAACACAATGACAAAAAATGAGGGACTATATGGCACCTAATACTCATATCAAAAGCACAAAGTACAGCAAAAATGATAACATGGGGTCTATTAGTTACATGGGAGACACTTTATAAAATCCAAAACAGTTTTGCATTTAATTCAAGATAGCGGCGCACTTGCAAAAAAGGTCTATACGTTTCGAGCATGTCCGCCGACAAACTTCTGTATGGACATTTGGAGAGGACCGTCATACAGGGAAGAATCTCAGACACTGTCTGCAGACTGTCTTTGGACGATGTATTAGAGGTGGGACCGCATCTTTCAAGGGACATCCCCAAAAGATTTTTCTGACTATTCGAGCGCAGCTTTCGAGCGCTCGTTTCCGGCTTGAGCGGCGTCGCCGTCGGCGTAACCGCGTGGTGCATTATGGGAAATGTCCCATAATGCACCGCGAGTGACCCTCGTGACGTCAAACGCGACGTCCCGAGTGACGTGACGAGGGTCCCGCGCGGTTCAAAATGGGACATTTCCCATAATGCACCGCGCGGGGAGGCGGAGGGAGAGGGGAGGGGGATGAGGAGAAGGGAAGGAGAGAAAGAGAAAGGAGGAAGAGGGGAGGAGAGGAGGGGAGCATCTTGAGGGTTGAGGGGAAAAGGAGGTGAAGGAGGAGAAGGGCGAGGACGAGGAAGAGGAGGGAGGAGGGGAGGAGGAGTAGCAGGGAGGATCAGGAGGATGGGTATACCCGCTCCTCAGTACCCTTCCCTCCACCTCCTCAAGAGCTGAGCTCTAATTCGGCGTGACAGGGTGTTGTAAACGTCTTTCATTTTTTTTAATATGTTGTCAGAAGTCTACCCAATCAACATTTTTGCTACAGAGTCGCGTATATTTTTAATGAAGCAGAAAAAAAAAGCTGCACGAAACCGAAACATGACCACGGAGTAATGGAGCGAGATGTCAACACCTCCTAGATAAGACAGCCGTGGTGCTTATAGAGATATCGTCATCAGGGAAGGCCAACGCTGGTCACAGATTGGGCACGATGATTTGCGTCAACGTTCGGCTCAAACTTGAGTCGAAGTTGAGCGCTCACGCAGCACTCATTTCCGACCGAACCTGTGCCCTGCGTCGGCATTCGCCCGTAACGCAGAAATATCAGCACTACGGCATCGCCTTCTAGGTGGTGTTGGACGTGTCCGCTAGAAAGGAGAGAAAATATAAAGGAGGGAGAGAGTTGATCAAGGTCACGTGACCACACTCAATAGCGTTCTTTTCATCTTTTTTGTTTTTCCTTCGTTTTCTGGTCGTGCGAATCAGACGACAGTTTGAACATTTAATGGGCAAGCACACTAGGGGAAACTCCTTGTTCGCAGTAATGCAGCCAGTGGACTGCAGATCAGGAAGTTTGCTGCCGATTCCCTGCCGCAAAGGCACTCCCCAGTCTAGAAGTCGGGCAGCACCACGCATTGGCAACATTCCCACCTAGTGAAGAAATCCTACGCACGCCTATTGAACACCAAGCACGCACATCGTACTCGACGTTTGCGCGCGTTTTAAGCTCTTACCGATTCGGGTTCGTAAGACGAGCGATGTCTTCAGCCAGGAGAAGGGGCGACGACCCGGCGACGTCTTCGTACGAATCAGCTGGTAGTCGGGCGTGTTGTAAGGAATAAATCCCTAATTGGTTGATTGGTAAAAAATGTCTTTCTTGAAGCCAGACAGATTCGCCGGTATCGCGTGTGACTGTCCTGAAGTGGAGGTCCCACGCCCGTCGTCCGCCTCCGTCGCTTCGTCCGCTTCGTCCAGCCGTCCAGCCCGCGACTCTCGCGATATGGCGCCATGTTGAGAATTACACAGAGAATGCACAGAAGGCTGCTAATATTCTGTGGAACTTTTTTTTTTAATCAAAGCAGTTCTTTGAAAAAATTACAAAAAATGAATTTTATTATTTTTTTAATATTGATTGTGTGCTTTCGATGACCTACGACCCTTATTATATTTAGTGGTTTTGTCTAAACGGCACGTGACCACAGAGAAAAAAGTAAGCTTAATTTAAACCGGCCAGGGTTCCTGATTTGGACACCTGGGGAAAAGGTCTGCGAGAAATCCGGCAGCCGTGATTGGCCAACACCCTGCTGGACCTTGGCGCCGGTCAATCATAGCCGCCGGATTCCTCGCCGACTTTTTCGCCAAGTGTCCAGATTAGGCTCCAGATCTCGATCGGTGGTTTTCGGGAGGAAAAAAAAAAAACGAATTTCGAACCGCAAGGTAGCTAGGCTGTCATATTTCACGTACAAATAAAGACCTTGGCGAGCAGAAATACCCTGTGAGTGTCCCACTAAAGGTACACCCTGCCAAACTACAGGTCTTTGACGCGCATTGGAAACAATATTGTCTTTTTTTTGCTTGTATTTTTAGCGTGAAACTTTCTTTGGCTATTCGCTCCTGATTTCGTGAAGTCGCATGTCGGGAAGCCGTGGCCTGTGACGTCCCATAATGCAACGCGCGCAGTGTTGCATTATAGGACGTCGCAGAACTACATACCAATCCAGTTTATCCGCTTGGGAAGTTGAATTGGTATATTGGTCACGTGACATTAGGTGACGTGACGTCATTTTCCCCGCTAAATGTAGCGGCGAAATTCACGTCACGTGACCTGATGTCGAGCGATGCTAGAACGTTTCACGTATGCAACACGTATAGCAAGAAATTTGCCATAGTGACGATAACCGCCTAGAACGTAGATGTACCTTTCGCGGTCAACGTAGTGCAAAAGTATGTCCTCACCGGCGTAGATGGTTCTATTTCTTTCTCCGATGTACCCAAATTTGGCGATGTTTTTCTCTGGAGCCTGCAACGGGGCACTGGTGAATGCACTGTGTGCACTCCGATGGCTGAGGTACAGGAAAAGTGGCTGGAAGAGACGGTGGTAAATAAAAACAAAAGGACTTCTTCTTTTCAAAACGGTGAATGGAACGCGTCTTGAACTGGTGTGTCTGCCGTCCTATTCCGCGCCCATGCATCGAAAGTGGTCGGGAAGTAGTTCACGAAATGACGTCACAGGAGCCACAACACCATGCTGTCGGGCGTCGCGATCCTAGCGGTTGGTGCTATAAGTCCCGGCAAAAAGGTACGAACGAGCTCGAGTGTCGCTACCATCGCAGGTTTCAAACTCCTGGCTGCCGAAGCTTCCGTCGACTGTCAAGCTGGAGAGCGACCCGCAGCAGAACAGGCACCTGCCACATCCTCCACCGCTGCTCTGAATCCGCCAGGATCGCGGCCGGCGACAGCATTACACTTTTATGGCGTCTTCAAGCGGAATTCGAGAGATCACTTCTTTAGGGAAGTGCTAAGCATACCAGTCATGACGCATTCGGGGCATTATATTTTTAATCGGTCTAAAAAATGCAAGCGTGTAACGTTCCAAAGCCCTTGCAGTTCAACTGACCTAGAGTCACTGGGCAACTTGAGACTGGGGACGTTCAGTAAACTGTTACCGTGTTCCGCGTACCGCACTACCGGAACCTTTGAAGCATGAAGTACTAACCACCGAACCAAAGAAGTTTTGGGAAATAATCAATCCGGCATTATCACTTTCATTGCAATTTGTAGATGACGACGGGCCTCCGCTTTCAGATAAACACGGCGCTCTTGCTATTAACAATTTCTTCTACTCCTTCTTTACTACCGAGGACTTGCTAAATCTTCCCCACTCGTGCCAGTCCATTCACCCTCTTATAAATCCTATCTTAATTGACCGCACTGGAGTACTCAAGGCGATAGATCGCATGTTACTAATGTTATCTCATCTGTAAACAAAACATTGGGACTTTTAAAAGTCACCTCCGTCACGCCCCCAACCTGTCAAATTACTCGCCTACAAATCACTTATCAGGTCAAAGTTAGAATATGCGTCCGCAATCTGGAGCCCGCACCAAGTGTATCTCATAAACGCACTTGAAGCAGTTCAAAATCGCGCTACTAGGTTCATTCATTCCTCGTATTCATATAACGTCAGCATATCTTCCCTCAAAACAGAATCAGGCTTGCCTCGCCTCTCTACCCGCCGTCGCATCACCACCCTTTCTTTGTTTCCCAAGTTCTATTATTCTCCGCTTGGATCCATGCCTTACATCATACCGCCGGCACGCATTTCTGACTGCACTGGTCATCCGCTCCGAGTGGCACGCCCATGCGCCCGTACTGTCACATTTTTTTCCTCATTTTTTCCCCGCGCAGCCTTAGACTGGAACGGCCTTTCTAACAAGATAGCTGCCGTCACCTGCCCATCAACCTTCATGGACAATGTAGCAACTCATATTTCTCTCAGAATATGTATGGCACCCAAGAACTAATCCATGTCTACCCACCCTTTATGTAATACATCCTGATGGCGGGTCTTTAAGGTAATAAAGTGAAGTGAAGTCAAGATCAACTGAAGGTGTCCTCAAGCTCCGAAGATGACAAATTAACTCTAAAGTATTAATAAACACTAAACACAATTTTCGACATATTTTCTCAATCTCTTAAACTCTCTGAAGCTCCATCCGACTGGAAAATTGCTAACGTCATACCTGTTCATTAAACAGGCGATCGCCAACTAATCAGCGACCATCGTCCATCTCGCTCACCAGCGATTTCTTGAAGCATATTCTCGATTCTAACGTAATAAACTTTCTAGACCCTCATAACCTCCTTTTCAAGCACCAGCCCGAATTTCGCTAGTCATACTCATGCGAAACTCAGCTAACAGCATTTCTAACTGACGTTTACTCAAATTTCGATTCCAATGTTCAAACTGACGCTATCTTCAATGACTTCTCCAAAGCATTCGACAAGGTCCCTCATCCGCATTTCTTAATGACACTAAGAGATATTAATCCTCACCTCTCTGTAGTCAATTGGATTTCTGAATTCCTTACTAATGGCACTCATTACACTTCTATTAACAATGTAAAATCTACCAGAAGCGCAGTAACGTCTGGCGTCCGTCAGGGAACCGTTCTTGGCCCCCTTCTTTTTTTAATCTACATTATTGATCTCCACCATGGCATCACTTCTGAAGTACGTTTGTTCGCTGATGACTGTTTCATCTATAGACCGATTCATTCACGTCACGATCAACTAATCGTGCAGAACGATCTCTAACTTATAATTCAGTGGTGTCATAAACGGCAAATGGCTTTAAACTGTAATAAATGCAAATCGCTATCTCTTTCTCGCAGTTAACGTGTTTTATCCTCCTCTTACCACCTTTCTAGCATCCCAGGAACTGCTTGTTTATCGCACAAATACCTAGGAATTCCTCTGACATCTGACCTGTCATGAACCACTCACATAACATCTGTCATCGCAGATGCTAACCGCACTCTCGGATTTCTTCGCAACTAGCTTACACTACCTCGGTCAGAAAATTAATAGACCCAAGCGCCCCTGCCCGCTCTCGAGGAATCGTGCTAACGTATAGGTCCTTCAACTCCATAGCGATCGCTAATTTCGACAGATCAGCTTTGAGTGTAATCCTGAGTCACCCTGAACAAGCGTCGCGTAGACTCCAAAAGCTTGTCATACCAATTTTGAAATGTATCGTCAAAGTTAGCGCGTTTTTATACCGTACCTGCAATCCACCCGTTCAACCCGGCTGAGCTACAGAAACCTTTTTGACAATATTGTCATTCTCTAACAGTTTCAGAGAGGGTGATATTAAGTTATAAACGCTAAAAAATGCTATAGACAGCCCTGTGATCTTGAGCTAAATCCTGGTTTTGGTTGTTGCAGATTCTTGGATTTTTAAGAAATTTCTGTTAAAACAACAATCACGAGAATGATGATATTGCCACGCGCGTCGGCGAGCGAGCGCGTGCGTGGCCGAGGAGGTAACAAAATTTTTAAAAAAAGCGTGCGTGGCCGAGTAATTACCGCGCTTGACTGTCGCACGGAAGCTGTAGCTTCGATTCCAGTCAGCGAACCCTCCTCCTATTTATTCTTTCAACTTGGCCTTCACGCAAGTTCGAGAACATTCTCGTCCGATTGAGTTCCGAATGTTCTACGCACCGAAAGTTCTACGCCAAATGCTCTAGAAACCCACGATGGTACATAGGGACTCCACAAGACGAGCGAAGTCAGTCTCGCCCCAGCACTCGATCCTGTGGTTTCTCCGACATCGACGCCCGCGACGCTCTGCTGTTTTCTTCTGTTTCCTTTTTGATTTCGGCACAAGTTCGCCCCCTTAAACGTTTATTTTCTTCAGTTATCATCGCCTCATCAATTGTCATTCGTGACAATATTGTAAGAGTCTTCTGCAGCTCAGCCAGGTTGAAAGGTGGATATTGCATGCATAGTATCAAAAACGCTGACATTCACGAGAAAGTTTAAAAGTGATATGACAGGCCCTTGGACTTTACACGACGCTTATTCAGGGTGACTTCGGATTACACTCAAAACTGTGTAACCATTGAATCGGTCACCAAACACTATGAAGTTGAAGGACCTACATTCCTATGATTCCTCGAATGCGGGCCGGGGCGGTTGAGTCTATTAATTTTCCGCTGCTTCTCGTTTCATGGAGAGAACGGGCACATTTGATGTATGATTACCCTCGAAATGAAGCGAAGGCTATAATCAGATATTCCTTTGTCAGCAGTCGCCCTGGCTGCACAAGTTGCATCATCCGAAGCTATGCAGTCATTCACACCTTGTTGTGAAGACCGCATAGCTTCGGACCTTTACATGTAACTCAAATTTATTGTTTGTGTGCTCTTTGGGCACGCATGCTTTTGCGTTCATGTGTTCGTTTAAGCACTGAAAGCATTTAGTTGTGTGCCCGCTTTCTTTTTTCTTTTTTTTTGTAGGAATCACAGTGAGAATGTGAAGTGAAACTGTTTCCGTGTTTTGTACGTACAGTCTTCCTTTATATCTTTTAACGTCGAACCGCACCACGAAAGAAAAAAAGACACCCTGAAACAAATTTCTGGCTATGCTACTGGGCGTCATCAACTGGGGCCTTTGCGGCCTCCGACGTGTCACCTTCACAGTCGATGGTTCGTCTGAAGTGTGAACAAAGACCGCTATCTATAAAGGTCGAGTATAAGCGTAGGTAGATATTTATTTGCGCTAGTAAGCTCAGGCGTCACGGAAAGGCGTGCAATCTGTACAATACATGCATGTGAGGCCCATCTGGGGAATGATAATGATAATACAGTGAGGTGTAATGAAGGGCTGTGCAGTGGTAATGTGCAGTGGGGGCATCACGAAGGATGGGTCCATGTTGATCCCAGGTGTGGGGCAGCTTCACGACAAAGTTGCAGAATTAGCCGACACTCCTTTAAGCTGGTGACCACTTTGCCTGGCGCACTGGATGACGACGCGTACAAACCTCGCGCGATCTTGGAAACACTGCTTTTACAATTAAAAAGACATTGGGCGTAAGTTCATCAACATGGCGTCTAGGGAGAGTTCAAGCAATACCACTATGGTGCCAGGAAGGCGTCTCCAGGGCGTTCCTGACACCATAGCCACAAGGCAGTGAACAGGAGGTTCCTCGATTGGCCGGTAGTCAGCACCGCTGGTTGCCAAACAGGGAAACTTTGGGAAAGCCAAACCACCGAACGCTTCGACACCAGCGCTGTGTCAGGGTTTGGCACCCGGAGATTCAAACTCGGCAGTCTGTCCAATGATTGTGGTTACAAGCCGTCTCACAGCTGGGAAACTTTCGCAACAAATGGCGCAACCTGTCAAAGCAAACTTCATTGCCCAGGGGCGTAGCGGTAGTAACTATGAATCTATGTTTACCGCGTCCCAATAAGGGGTTACTTGAGTACCGCCTAATGATATCATACAGGTGCCATGTTATCGCCGGCTGCCATCCTGGCGGTGTCACGGCAGCGGTGGTGTATGTGGCAGACGCGTGTTCCGCTGCAGGTCACTCTCCAGTTTGGCGTTTGACAGTCCACGGAAACTTGGGCAGCCTAGGCTCTGTTATTCTCCGACGTTGAGCGCGGCGAACGTAGCATAGCGCAGAACGTGGGATTTTGATCGGCCGTCGAGCAGTAACTCGATATCTGCGACAAATCAATATTGGTGTCCGCTGCACCACACCACGTTTGCTACGCTTGACTTCGGAGTATAACAGAGCCTTCAGGAGTTGGGACGCCGCGTCGACAGCGACATTTGTGTTCGCTCCTGCTTTTCGCCGGAATTTCTATACGACCAACTGCCAGGAACGCGACATCCGGCACGTGACACCCCGGCTTCTCTGACGTCATTTGTTGCCACTTTGTCGGTCGGGGATGCACTAACAATGACGTCATGCGCAGGTCTTATCTTCAAGGCGGTATTGGTTCGATTCGCTGGCACGTAAACGAACGTCACGTAACGTGGATGAACCAATGAGCGTCGTGGCGGCGTCAGACAACAGTGAGGAAAACCTGCATTATTTTGAGCGTATGCGGAGCGCGTGAGTTCGTGTGCTTCTTGCGCAGGGGTCGCGGTGACGTTTGAACGCCGAGCTCTGATTGGCTCCGTTTGGAAGGATAGCGGGTAGACCTCAAGGCAGCTAACATTGAGGTCTACGCACTATCCTTCTATTAGAGCCAATCAGAGCTCGGTGTTGGGACCTCACCGCAACACCTACGCAAAAAGCAGACAACACTGCGCTCCGCATAGTTCTCGGACGACGGCGCGACGTACCTTCGTTGTGTCATGAGACGCGATGATGGACACGGCCTTGTCCGTCAGCATATCGGTGTCGTAATTCCCACATTCGGTTCTCACGGCAACTTCGTTGTCCCACAAATCAAGTCCAATATGGTCGCCCTACAAAGCTCAGAGAAAAAAAGAACATACTAGCGACCTTTATTCCCAAAGTCTGATAATGTATCAGATATATCAACCGGTCGTTTCCGGGACTGAAGAACATTGGTCATTTATTTTCTCGCCAAATTTAACGTGGCAATGGACATCGCGTGATCCGACGGGGCGCGAAACTATTGCGTCTCGTGACGTCACAGCGGCATACGAACATCGTCTGCGAAATTTAGTGGGGAATCCTATTATCATGATAGATGTGTTACATTTATTGACGTCACGGTGTCGCGTGACAAGAAATTAAGCCGAGAAATTAGGCGGGATTCCGGTGTTAAGTGAAGTCCCGGTGTACGTTACAGCGGCACATGAACGCCGTCCGCTTTAATTAGCGGGACGCAAGTCCGCTAAATTCAAACATGGCGGTGTAACTGTAGGCAGTAGTGTGCAGTGCCTTGGCTGTTTTTGTTTGTTTGTTTGCATGGTGTTGTCCAGACAGAAGGAGAACAGCCGGGAGAGGGCACCATTGGCGCATTCCCATCCCAGAACAAACTTTGGCTTTGAAAGACCGAGACACAAGCTGCCTGTTCTCCTAGACACTCTTAATTGTTTTTTTTTTAATGATTAATGAACTTCACTGTGTGTATTTAATTATCCCCACATATAGATGTATGTCTATATGTCTTGTTTTTAGGCGCGAAATATTTGTTAAAAACAAAAACATTTTGCTTGTTTATTCATTTTCTCTTGCCTACAGGAAGGGTATATGTATATATATATATATATTTATTTTATATCTCCACCGCTCTAGCCATTATACGGGGCGTTGAAGCCTGTCACACAGGAAACACTCAACTTTTCTCTTTCACCGTCCTTGTCACAAATGTACATTTGTGGCAAAATAAAAGTGATTTGAAAGTAGAAAAGCGATTTTAAAGGGGGTCTCGGCATTTGCAGAACACGGCAAACGCCACAAGGTTCTTTTACTTTCCTTTCCCTTTTACATCTCTGCGAGCAAGATTTTTGGGTGTGTCTTTTTACGTACCTTCTGCACGAGGTGTCGGAAATAATCTCCAAATCCGTTGTAGAACCCAAAGAAGGAATCGAAGCCTCGGTATGTCGGCGTAAACTCCTTCTTGTAGTAGCCCAGATGCCACTGCAATGAAAACGTGAAGCTATACCCAGGGAACGTTGGCAGGTCAACGAGGAAAGATTATGGTTCAGTGCCTTCGTCGAGTATTCCTGTAAACACAGAAAGTTGACCCCAGAAGCGCGTTTTATCATATACGAAGAAAACGAATAAAAACAAAAACCGAATTTAAAAAAAAATATGTATATTTTAATCAGAAAAGAAAAAAAAAAAGAAGTTTCGCGGGAAGAATTTTTAGGCCGCAATCACACTGCAAATAGTCCACACAAAAGACAGTCCGCAGACAGGTTCGAAGCCTAGAGAGAGAGAGAGAAGTAGGCGTTTATTAAAACCGGGATGTCATCCAGCGTCTTGTGCTGGTTCGCTACACTGTGTAATGAACGGAAGATAAAAAAAATGAAAGGGAGTAGAGAAAGGTAAGGAAACAAATTGTTATAAAGGAAGTATAAGGGAATATAAAAAAATTATACGAGGGAAAAGTTAAAAATAAAAAGAGATGTGAGTGTTTCAGTGGCAAGCGTCATTTCACACTTTAGTTCACCTTAGAACACTACACTCTATGC
This sequence comes from Ixodes scapularis, assembly GCF_016920785.2. Taxonomy (NCBI): domain Eukaryota; kingdom Metazoa; phylum Arthropoda; class Arachnida; order Ixodida; family Ixodidae; genus Ixodes; species Ixodes scapularis. The sequence goes on along the minus strand of NW_024609837.1, from coordinate 88,630,299 downwards.
TGTAAACGAGTATTTTTCAGAAACTTCAGGAGAGCTCCTGTGGCCTTATAACCGTCAGAGGATGTCATCCAGGGACCAAACACGATGTCGACGCTTATTTGTTCTTCCTCTTTGATGTCGAGGTGTTTCTTCATTAACTTCCTTTCATGGCTGTACCCCTCGCACTCGTAGGCCACGTGTGGGATGTTATGGACGCCGCCGCAAGATGCACATTCAGGAGACTGAGCTTTGCCGATTTTATGAAGATAGCTGTTGGTGTGCGCAAGGCTCAAAGCCTACAAATGTAAGAAGCAAACCTCTTTCATACATGCGTAATGCACGCCCACAGGTAATACTATCATTATGTCTGCGGTGAACAGCGTGTTTCTTGTATGACGAATGAGCAATCTGACAGCGGCTTTAATCTGCATCTTCATTTTGTGTTGACAAAGCTCAGAGCCGTCGTGAAACCGTCTGCGCTTCTATCTTCGAGAACCCTCGACTCGTTTTCTGTAGACCCCTTTCGAAAACTCCATTGGCGGTCGCCACTGCTTGGACACGAAGCGCCTGACTGGAACCGAGTCCTCGCCGAACGCTGACGTCACACTCGCTCTCGATGCGAGCTGAGCCCTCGTCCTCGGATTATGCGAGCGAGCGATTGCGGAAATGCGTTGGCGCGTATATTTCTGAAAAGAACGTCTATTATCTTACCGATACTGAGGGGTCATCGTCATTTCGGCCGATTGTCGCATTGGGGCCGAGCGTTTATTACGGCCGAGAGCGGTGGAAGGGCGGGGGGTTGCTTTGAGGCCTAACAGGGCATAACGGCCGATTGTCTCTGAATGGCTGGTGTGGCCGCCTCCTCGGAAATTGTGTTGTGGTTGACGACCGTAGTTGCCACCATATTGGATACATGGCGCCACATATTTCTTTTATTTGTCAGTGCACATTGAATTATACGAACATGCGAACTACGAACCGCATAGAGCGTTGGGACTGCTCCCTGAGCGTGAGGTTTCAGTGCCAGCCAAGAATGCCCCTAGGCAAATTCATGATCGACTTCCAGAGGAACATTTACTATATCACACGCAAAACAAAAGTTTGGAATTCATCACCGTCAAGTTAGAAGCGATTGTATACCGCACAATCGCGTAGCAGCATAATTTAATTTGAGACCAGTACAATCCAGCGTGTACGTCATCCCGAGCAAGGCGCTACGTAAGTTCAGGACCAACGCCAGTGTGGAGTGCATGCTCTTATTTTGACGATACACATTTGCCAACAACAAGGTTCGTAGTTCTCCGCCCCTGCCCCTTTCTATCTGGACGAGCATCGTACCGACGTGCGTTCGTGTAACTATTACCGCATGGAGCACATTCCTAGTTTAGCAGTCGTACTGCGCTGGCTGAATTTATCATCTAAAGCCTAAAATTTTCTTGCCACATTTCAAAGGAAGACCGACCTCATCTTGTATAAAAACTAACCTTAAATTTACTTTACTTGTTTCTGAACTTTGCCACGTCCAACACAATGCTGTCGGAATGCGCACAAGAGGTCACTAGTGGAGTGTTTTCGTTATCATGAGAAGTTCATGGCGGGTATTTTATGTAATAATGTTATATCTCCTCGACGCATTTACTTCTAGGTCAGAATACGACAGCTCCGCAACAGAGAAAGGCCAAACACGAGCATGCCAAGGTACGCGGCAAATAACGACGCGATCAGCACCCACAAGGCGAGCCTGGCGCGAGAGTGGAGCTGCATGAGTGCCGCAGCAGGAATGGGAGCGGCAGCCATGTCGAACCTACAGCACCAGCTCGCAGACATCAATGCCTTCCTTGATGGAGTGTCCTGGCTGCTAGGGCTAAAGACCTAGGCGAGAAAGGGCTTGGTGGCCCGGGTTTCTTTTTTTTTTTTTTTTTTTTTTTTTTACATGGTTTATGTGATTTTAATATTTCTGCATGCATATGTTTTCTTCAGCGTTTCGTTGTAAAAATATTGAAAATAATATTTCTAAATCATCCTCGCTCATTGTTTTCGTAGCCGCCCGGTAGAATCAAAGATATAATTAATTTAGTTGAAGTGCTGAAAATTGAAAAGACGCAATCAACTTTACACTGAGCTCTTAAAAGGCCGATTATTAGAATAAAGGAATGTTATACCAAAAAGGCGCCCTAAATTCATAGCATTTATTTGGAAATACGTGTGTGCGTGAGTGCGTGTGTGTGTGTGCATAATCCATATATGCAGATAAAAGAACTACCGACCAAACGAATAAGAAATGACCATGCGCAGAAAAGCAGATAAGCAAATGAAACGTTTGGCTAGGCAAGGCCGGCGTACCGACTGGTGCCGGCCGTGAAGGGGGAAAACAAACCCAAAACCGCAGTATTTGCAGTCACCGACTTTCCCTAAGAGTATTCGGAGCGCCAATCATTGCGATCTGCGAAGAGACCTCTGCGAATGACGAGGCTGAAAATATGTTAAGCTTAAAAATGAAGTCTGAGTTGTCACACTGAGAATAACGTTTCATCCGTCATGCTCAGTGTGGCGCCATCTATCTTTTTTGGCGTCAACTAAAGTCGTCAACCACAACGCGACCCCCAGGAGGCGGCCGCACCAGTACATGCCAAGGATATCGGCCTTAACGCAGTTCTCGGCCCTTACGCCCTACTAAATTACAAATAGCGCTAGGACGAGGACAGACGAAAAAGTGGACAGGACAGGCGCTAACTCACAACTGACGGTTTTATATACAACGTTAAAGAAGAAGGTGAAGGAAGTGTCTCGAATTGAAAAAAGAAGAAATTGGTCCTTCACCTTCTTCTTGAACCTTGTATATAAAACCGTCAGTTGTGAGTTAGCGCCTGTCCTGTACACTTCTTCGTCTGCCCTCGTCCTAGCGCTATTTGTAATTTAGTATGTATAACCAACTAGCCCGCCAAAATATCTTGATTCCTTCCGCCCCACTTGGTCAAAGAACCACCCCCTTCCCTTCCGCCCCTCTCGGCCCTAATGCACTCTTGGCCATAATGCGATTCTCGGTCTTAGCGGGATGCTCCCGATACGGGGACGGCTTCCAATCACTTGGGTCAGCTGGTTGTTGCCTAGAGGTATAAAGAAATTTTACGTCCCTGCCCTATTTTCGTGAACATCAATTCTGAGAACCACCTTTTCTTTCTTTGTTTCTTTTTTCCTTTTTTTTTTGTTTTTGTTTTTGGTTACACCAACACCTGACATCGAAAAACACCGAATGTTAAAAAAAAAATAAATAAACCGCCAAAAAGAAAATGACCAATAAATACGAAAAAAAACTTAACCTCAAAAGCACTGCACCCTATATATGATATAACCACGGTTGGGCAGTATCGCGATACAAATGTATCGCGACAGTATTTCAGAAACACATTTCGTATCTGAATTTCTGTATCGCGATACATATTTTTTCACCAGTATCTGTATTCTTGTATCGGAATACATTTCGAACGTTTGTTTGTATCGTGATACAATCAGGATGAAATGTATATCGCTAATGTTTTAAAAATGACACCCTCCCCCCCCCCCCCCCCCCCCCAAAAAAAAAAAAAATATGTTCCAACACATTTTTTTTTTTTTTTTACTTTTGAGGGCATTAGGGTTAAGAAAGTGCTGGGGCATTGTTACTATGCTGACCAAGGTTCCTTCCTATTTTCCAAACTATTTTTCTATACGTCCTCTTCTCTCTTCTGAGATATGTTGCGTAGTAGGGAACTCGAACCAGGTAGCGTGCCAGGAGTTGAGTCAGAGCATCTTCTGCCGCAGGGCCTTAGGTAGGGATTTCTTGAGTCATTGTTTGCTGGGATCCAACGCCCGCTGCTAACCGTCTCTGTTGCCCTAGCGTACACAGTACACCCAGCCGGCAATGCTGAGTCACAGTCCGTTGCAGCACGAGCCTAGTGGTGGTGGACTTGAAAAGTAGGATGACTTAAGTAGTAAAGTTCAACACATAATGAAATGCGCCTGCGGCTGCGCCCGTAATATTGTACAGCTCGAGGGTAGGTCATCAGCCGACGTGAACGTGACCCGCTGGTCTGACGATCCGAAACCCAGGTAGGAGGCCAGACGTGGCCTCGCTGTGCCGACCCAGACTTCGTACACCTGCGATTAGTCTCGAGCGCGCTGTCTCTCGGAGAGCTCGCACCTCTGCCGGCAATATCAGGTCGCAATCATCGAGGTATCTGTTTGGATAATGCTAGGCAAAACTTGAGGACTGCAATCCATGCGTCGGTGGCGGAGGGTCGGCAGGAAGGACCTTCACAACAGAAATGCCCATGTATCGTTTTTACAACCGTAACAGAATATAAGACATGTTTTTTTCAGGATGCTTCAGGTGGTCCACTATTCTCAAAACGTCCAAATGACACTGCCTGCACGATCTTCAACTAGGTAACCTGCAATGAAAACACATATTGTCCTTTCAAACAGCAGGGTGGTAAAGTTTCATGTTCAGGGCCACACCTACAGATAAAGAATACGAGTTGATTCCACTGTGACGTAATGATCAATGTGGACAGGGGCGTGGTGACATTTTCATGGGACTTAGGGTGACATTAAATTCATTTAGAGATCGAAGTCTTTTCGCATCCCTCGTCAGACAGACAGGATGTCAAGGAAGGAACCGCGACCAGTCCTTAATGGAACGGTTTTTTTTTTTTTTTAACCCATTGAAGACTCCTTGTTGTCCGAAACCACTATTTTCAAGACAAAGTGCCAAGCCTACGGGAAAGTAATGTCGGGGCCAAAAAGTTCCACTTCAAACGGCAAGCTTCATCTCAGATGGCGTCTCAAACAAATTTGAACAATGTATTGCAGTATCAGTATTTCTGTTGTTGTATTTCTGCCCTCCCTAAAATGTATTCCTGTATTTGTATTTCCAAAGACTTTTTGCCTCTTCTTAAAATGTATTTCCGATACGTATCTCGATACATTTTTACAAATATATTTTAGTATCAGTATTTTAGCTAGTATTTTAAAGTATCCCACAATTTGTATTTCCAAATACATTTTTGAGTATTTCTACCCAACCCTGGATATAACAAACTGGCCAACCTTTCCAACCATGTGTGTCGCGTATCCAAGCTTTTTAAAATGCTGTGGCATCAGCGTAAAACGGAGCGGCAGTCCCCATGCCTCGCCTTCCTCAATGGTCAAGTGCTGGAGACCTGGCGAGGCAAACAAAATTAATCCAGCAACCAATTAATTAATCAATCACTCAATTTATCTACCGATCTATCTAGTATATGCGAGTATATATATATATATATATATATATATATATATATATATATATATATATATATATATATATATATATATATAGCGAGAGAGAGTATAATTGAGTGAGAAGAAAGAAAAGCACGAAGTAAATGAACAAGTAAAAGGCTGAAAGTATTTCTTCTTTATAATATATGCACTAAAATTCGAGATAAACAAAACCTAAACTCACGTACATGAATATATAAAAGAGTAAAACAAGTTTACATGCAAGTGATTAGTGGAAAATATAAGTGAAAAATGAAAAAGCGGCTTAGCGGTCTGGCGTCGACGTTCCGGCAGTGATTTTCGGCAGTGACATTGCCTTCTTCGTCTTAGTATCTGATCGACACAGAGGCGACTTCTAAGTGCCTGGGTCACTTCGCTGTTGCCTGGAGGTATAGAGGAATTCCATGTCCCTGCAGTAATGTTACAGGACCACACGCGCCGGCACGACGCTCATCCAGATCGAAACAGGCAGGGGTGGGGGTTAGACCCAAGATCCCCGGGTTGTGCAGCGCGATTAAAAAGAGCAATTCTAAAACAGCTGCAACATATAGTTTCCCAGCTATGAAGTGCTTGAACTTTTTCATCTTGGCATTGCAGGTTAGTAAACAGAAATCCTGTCATTCTTTCCGTTCTAATAATATTTGCCTTTTGAAGCTTCCGTGCCCTGAAGCCTGCATTGAATCATTTAGAGTGTTGTTACTCCTTTTGTGCGGTGACGTAGAGAGAAATCCAGGCCCTATGTCAAAGGTTGAGGTTGAATTTGTGCAAGGTCTCAACAACAATGTCCTAAAACTCAAGAGTATATTAACCTCACTTCAACAAGAAGTACTCGAACTCAAGGCAAAGCTAAAACAAACCGATGTAACGCTCTTAGCGGTTTCCGAACAGACTACTCTGCTAACTAACGAACTCAGAGAAAGACTAAAACAAACCGATGAATCTCTTCTAACAGTTACAGGACAGAACGCTCAGTTAAAGAACGACGTAGCTTCAATAAAGTTGAAGGAAGGGTACGCTGCCACAAGTGAAGAGCCTCAGTTTTCGGCCGGTCTACATGATCTATCTAATCGAAAAACGCGCTGTGATGATGCGGAGCGCAGGTCCCGTAGATCAAATCTGTTATTCTTCGGTCTCCCTAATAAAGAAAAGGAAACTTGGAATCAGTCCGAAGGTTTGGTCGTCGAACTGTGCTTCGAAAAACTCTGCATTCTTGTTGACCCAATCAGAATCGAAAGAGCGCATCGTTTGGGCCCCTTCAACGAGCGAAAGTGTCGCCCAATTATCGTTAAGTTCTCATCATTTAAAGAAAAAAAAGTGTAATGTCCATCAGCATACAAACTAAAAAACACGTCTTTTGCTATCAGTGAGGATTTCCCGGTATCTGTCCGACTCGCGCGCCGCAAACTGCTTGAATTTGCCCGATCGAAGAGTTTGCCCTTTAGACTTCGTCACGACAAGCTGTTGATGGATGAGAAGTGCTTTATATTTGACACGGTACAGAGTTTGGTTCGAGAAAAAAAACAGGCGTCAACGCCGCTTCCCTTTCCCGCCGCACCCCCATCAGGTTCTGTCGACCAGAGTCAAACGCATCTGTGATGTGCCCGTTGAGCATTCTGTACTGTTCACAAACATTAGAAGTTTCATACCTAAAAGGGAAGATGTGCACTCTTTGATTGATACATGCAATGCGGACTTTGTTTTTCTCACTGAAACGTGGTTAAACCTAGGGATGTCGCGAACCACCCTAGGTTCGATTTCGAAAGGTTTCGATATTTGCGAAGCGAACTATGGTTCGATTTCGAAAAATTTCGATATTTTCGTACCGACCGAGGTTCGATTTCGAAAAATTCGCAACTTTTGACCACAGCGGAGTTTCGAATTCGAAAATTTCGAAGCTTTCACGGTTTCCAAAATTTCGAATTCGAATATTTCGAATATTTTTTTACTTCAGGTTCGATAAATTCGAAGATCTCGAAATGCTTTGTAAAAAAAATTCGAAAACTTCGAACGCTTCGAATTTTTATAGACATGAAGTTCGAACAATTCGAAGATTTCGAATTTCTTTTTGCATAAAGTTCGAAAAGTTCGAAGGTTTCGATTCTCTTTTAACGCTAAATTAAAAAAAAAAAAAAAGAAAACTTCGAAGATTTTGAATTCTTCTTTAGTCCAAGTTTTCAAAGTTCGAAGTCCGATTTTCAAGTTTTTCCACAGTTTCAGTTTCAAATAACGTTTTCACGACTCACTGGTTTTCGCGTAATCAAGTTGAGAAAAGTTAGGGTGTGATGTCTAGATGCTGCGAAGTTGGTCAGGCAATTAAATGAGACGACGAGTGTCCCGGACGTGCTAGAATATTTGCCAGTGCAGAATTGTGACCGCCAGCCCCGGGAAGGGGGGGGGGGGGGGGTCTTTAACCTGCATCACGCAATAGTGATTGCACGAACACACTGTTTTACGAGACTCATCCCGTTGGAAACGGCCAGGGGCGAGCAGGAGGTTGAGGCTCAGAAAAACCTTGAAGCGACCTGGCAAACTACCTCGCCACCCCTTGCACGCTGGTAGTAATCCGATCCGGTGAAGTTTATAATTGTCCTGGAGGTTTATTTTCTGGGACGGAGGAATCGCCTCGCAAAAAGCACAAAAGCCGACACAACTCGAGGTCGAGGAGCGTTCTACCATACAAGTGGCGTCGGAAGAGGAAAAACGGGGGGAAAGAGGGTAGCGGGGGGGGGTTGGGGCTTCAGCCTTTTTCTCCCCCTTGCAGGTATTTCGAACTGTTAAAGAAAACAATACGGGGAAAGAGGGCGTGGTCGAGCTTATTTTAATCTGAAATTATTTATGCATATGTATAGCTACTGTCGCTCTTCACTGCATAAAAGGTTGCGTACATGGTCATTGTTAGAAACTCGTTGTCAGAAGGCACTGCTCGTCACATGCTTAGTGGTTCGGAAGTTCAAAGCTGTCTTTTCGACCTAAACACCTGTGCCGATAGTAACAAAAAAAAATAAAAATAAATGCGGGAATAAAAAGCAGGAGAAAAAAAACAAAACTATCAAGAATTCGTCGGAAGTGTTCTATTCTAGCATATTCAGAGGTTCAGAACTTCGAAACAAGTTTCTTTTACCAAAATGTGTACAGGCTAAAAGAAACACGTCCCAAAAACGTGAAGCGAAAAAAAAAAAAAATTCTTTTAATGACGTGCTGAACTTGAACACTATTAGAAATCTTCTCCCATGAGTTAATTTATTCCTTAACGTGAAAAAACAATAAATATATTATTTCGTATTCTGCAGATGGCAATGATATCTACTGTCTGTGGTGTTAATTTAAATGCGATACCTCAAACAACTTAGACGAAAATAAATATCAAGTTTAGGTTATAATTGCATGCAGATACATGTTTGGACATTTCTTCGAAACTCACGTTGAATAACAATAATCACATCTTAAGACGGCACTTACCTAGGCTATACATAGATCATTCTTAAAAAAAAGTATAACATATCTACCATAAATAGCTCCGGCTGCTGCGTGCTTCAAATCTGGCACAAACGATAATCGTCAAAAAACCGTCGTCCTTCCTTGCCCCTTCGGGGATTTATTTCTTTAAACCTAAGCATTTATTTATTTATTCATACTGCTCGCCCTTTTCAAGGCTTTGGCAGGAGTGGTACAACATAAAGTCAAATATACAATGCTCGGTTACATAATATTGTCACGACTTTATGTGCAACACAAAAAGAGTTCGGCTTCGTGGAAAAACAAGAACTTTAACTTCTTCACTTCAGTGTCAAGTCCCAGCGGAGTAGATGAAAAGAATGTCCCAAAAAACAAAGCTCACAGTCACGCGATGGCACGAGCGCAAGACGCTCGTGCGACCGGCCCGTGCGTCTGGTGTGCGTCTGGTGTGCGGCACTGCCCAATGTCACGTGCTTATCTTAATGCGATAGCCTGTGCCATCCGCCGGTGTGTCTAGCGCGTGGCACTGCCCTCCCCTTCCGATGAAGCATCGTCCCGATGCTTAAACAAAAATAAATGCAGAGTGAGAAGTGTCTATTGTCTGGCGTAGTAGGGCTTTAGCCGGACCACGTGGACGACCTCAGGGCGTGCGGAGCGTCGGAAGGAAAGATGTCCACTATCCGGAATGACTTCGTATGTGAGGTCACTCAGGCGACGAAGAACCTTGTAGGGGCCGAAGTACTTTCGCAAAAGTTTTTCACTGAGTCCTCGACGCCGGATAGGTGTCCAAACCCATACTTGATCCCCCGGTCGAAATCGGACGTCCCGGCGGCGCAGGTTGTAGCGGCGGGCGTCGACGAGCTGCTGTCGGCGGATTCGTACTCTCGCCAGTTGACGAGCTTCTTCTGCACGTTGCGCGAAGATATCAGCGTCGGCATCCATCATGTCCGGGAAGTGAGGCAGAATGGCGTCCAACGTAGTCGTTGCCTCGCGTCCGTACACTAGTCGAAATGGCGTGAAACCCGTTGTTTCCTGTGGGGCCGTATTATACGCGAACGTGATGTAGGAAAGAATCTCATCCCATGTCCTGTGTTGGACGTCCACGTACATGCACAGCATATCGGCGATTGTCTTGTTGAGGCGCTCTGTGAGGCCGTTAGTTTGCGGGTGATATGCTGTAGTTTTTCCGTGAGTCGTCTGACTTAGCCTCATGACGTCTTGCGTGAGCTGAGCTGTGAATGCGGTACCACGATCTGTTATAACCACTTTTGGGGCGCCATGACGCAAGACGACGGTGTCGACGAAGAACTTTGCCACCTCTAATGCGGTTCCTTGGGGGAGTGCGCGTGTCTCGGCGTACCGCGTCAGGTAGTCCGTCGCAACGATGATCCATTTGTTACCTGAGGACGAGGTTGGGAAAGGACCCAACAAGTCCATTCCGATTTGTTCAAATGGTGCTGACGGCGGGTCAATTGGTTGAAGAAGGCCTGCGGGTTTCACAGGCGGCGTCTTACGCCGCTGGCACTCGCGGCATGTCCTTACGTAATGGTGTACAGCAGCATACATTCGAGGCCAGTAATACTTCTTACGGACTCTCGCGAGTGTGCGGGCAAAACCAAGGTGTCCCGACGTTGGCTCGTCGTGGCTGGCGTAAAGAATTTCGTCGCGAAGGGCGGTCGGAATGACAAGAACGTATGAAGCTGCGATTGGCTGGAAATTTTTCTTGTACAGAACACCGTCTTTTAAGCAGAAAGAACCTTGACTTCGAGAAAATGCGGTTGGTACAGGTGTATCACGGCCTTCCAGGTGCTCAATAAAAGCACGAAGCTCGGGGTCTGTTCGTTGCTGTTGGGCCATGATCGCAGTGTCAATAGCTCCGAGAAATGCGTCGTCCATTTCCTCGGTTTGCGGAGCAGGGTCAACAGGAGCACGAGAGAGACAGTCCGCGTCGTTGTGTTTTCGCCCCGACTTGTGCACGACGGTGATTTCGAATTCCTGAAGTCTCAGGCTCCAGCGCGCGAGACGCCCGGAAGGGTCTTTGAGGGTGGCCAACCAGCATAGAGAATGGTGGTCTGTGACCACCTTGAAAGGCCTTCCATAAAGGTAGGGGCGAAACTTGATGGTGGCCCAAATGATTGCGAGACACTCTTTTTCCGTGGTCGAATAGTTAGTCTCTGCTTTGGACAGTGAGCGGCTGGTATACGCAATCACCCGTTCGACTCCATCTTGCCACTGGACTAAAACAGCTCCGAGGCCAACGTTGCTAGCATCAGTGTGGATCTCGGTCTCTGCGAGCTCGTCGAAGTGTGCGAGAACTGGTGCCGACTGCAGGCGACCTTGAAGCTCTTCAAAAGCACACTGCTGCTCTTCCGTCCACGTAAACGGGACATCGTCACGCGTGAGTCGAGTGAGCGGTTCGGCGATTTTGGAAAATTGCTCCACAAAGCGTCTATAATAGGCGCACAGTCCCAGAAACTGTCGTACGGTCTTCTTGTCGGTGGGAGCAGGGAACAATGCGACGGCAGAAGTCTTCTCAGGGTCGGGCAGAACGCCTTCTGCGCTCACGACGTGGCCTAGGAATTTGAGCTCTTTGAATGCGAAATGGCACTTTTCCGGCTTAAGTGTGAGGCCAGCGGTCCTTATGGCTTGCAGTACAGCTTCTAGTCGATTCAGGTGTTGTTCAAAGCTCGTGGAAAACACTACGACATCGTCTAAGTACACAAGGCATGTTTGCCACTTGAGGTTGGCAAGAACACTATCCATCATCCGCTGGAATGTGGCCGGCGCCGAGCATAGTCCAAACGGAAGGACCTTAAACTCATAAAGACCATCGGGCGTAATGAAAGCGGTCTTCTCTCGGTCTCTTTCATCAACTTCGATCTGCCAATAACCTGTTTTGAGATCCATCGATGAGAAGTACTTCGCACCACGCACCCTGTCCAGAGTATCATCTATGCGGGGCAGCGGGTATACATCCTTCTTGGTGACCGTGTTTAGCTTACGGTAGTCTACGCAAAATCGTAGTGTACCATCTTTTTTTCTCACAAGCACAACAGGCGATGCCAAGGGACTTTTTGATGGCTGTATAACGTCGTCATGGAGCATTTCTTCGACCTGTTGCCGTATCGTTTCTCGTTCCTTATGCGAGACCCTGTACGGTGGCTGTCGTTTCGGCGTTGTTGCTTCATCCGTGATGATCCGATGTGTGGCGACAGTCGTCCGGCGCACCTTCGATGACGATGAAAAACAGTCATTATACCTATGTCAATGATCCAGCAGATGTTCCTTTTCTTTTTCTGGGAGCTCACGATTAACGTCAAATGTTCTTGTGGAGGTTGTCGTTATCTTGCCTGGCAGTGAAGCTTCTAGTGAAAAGGACCCACTGACATCAGCGACGTCCTCAAGGTAGGCGATGGTAGTTTCACGGGAAATATGCTGGTGTTCGGAGCGAAAGTTCGTAAGTAATAACTCAGTTTGTCCGTCGTGGAGATGAACGAGACCCCTGGCTATGCAGATTCCCCGTTCCAGCAGAAGAGAAGAGTTCGCCTCGGCGATTCCTGAAGGGGCAGTCTCGTCGGTTCTTACAGTCACGAGCATGCTGCTACATGGCGGGAGACAAACGTGGTCATCCGTTACTCGGAGTGGAGAACGCCGTAGTGTTGAATTCTCCTCTTCAACGCATCGTGCAGTGGAAAATGTGATCATTTGCCTGCGTAGGTCTATGATTGCGCCGTTCTCTCCGAGGAAGTCCATTCCGAGTATAACTTTTCTTGAACACTCCTTGAGAACGACAAAACTGGCGATGAACGTAATTCCTCGTATCTGGATCCTTGCTGTGCACCTGCCGACCGGTGTAATTAAATGACCTCCAGCCGTGCGGATTTGTGGCCCCTCCCAGACAGTCATAACTTTCTTCAGTCGAGCGGCAAGATTCCCACTTAACACGGAATAATCGGCGCCCGTGTCGACCAGCGCAGTCACTTCGTGTCCGTCGATAACCAGGGGGAGGTCGGAGGTAGTTAGTTGATCGTCGCCGTACGGTGTCTCCATGTCGTCGTCTTGTGCGTCTCGCGTCGTTGGAGGGTCTTCTTGGATTCGGCGGCAAGCAACTTCACCTCCCGAAGTCGCCACCTTTAGTTTCCCCGGCGTGGACTTGGCGATCGTGCCCTTGGAGCGTCAGGGGAGGAGCGGCGTCCAGAATACTCGTGACGTCTCGGTGACGGAGACCTAGACTGGCGTCGATCAGCTGAAGCACCAGCCGGTTGGTTGAGGTAGTCCTCGATTTCGGGTGGTCGCTGGTCGTAGTGCGGGCGGGGAGCATCAGGTGAGAAGCCTCGAAGTCCCATTTGGCGGTATGGGCACTGTCGGTACACGTGCCCTGCTTCGCCACAGTGGTAGCAGAGCGGCCTGTGATCTGATGTGCGCCAAACCTCGGTCTTCCTTGTCGGCGGGCGCTGTTCGCTAGGGCGTCGAGTGAACTGCCGTGTTGGCCGCGGATAAGGCGGAGCTTGCCTGGAGAAGTCAATGAGTGGTGCGGAATTCCTCGCGGCGGCAGCGTATGACAGAGTGCGCTGTTTCGAGGCTTCCTCCTGTACTGGTGTTATGCCAAGGGCGTTTTGAACTTCTTCCCGGATGATTGCTGACACAGGGGCGACGGTGGGTTGAAGTACCGGCGTCTGTAACTTTTGAAGTTCCTCACGGACGACACCTCGAATGAGCTCACGAAGGACGTCGCTGGTGCTACCGAAAGCCGTTACTAGATGGTCTTGCGAGGCAGTCGGCAACTGGCGTTCGTACAGCCGGGAGCGCATCTGTAGCGTTTTCTCGATTGTAGATGCCTCTGCGACAAACTCAGCCACCGTCGAAGGAGGATTCCTCACGAGGCCTCCGAAAAGGTCTTGCTTGACGCCTTTCATCAGGTGCCGCACCTTCTTTTCTTCGGTCATGGTCGGGTTGGCACGACGAAAGAGGCGAATCATCTCTTCTACGTACGCGACGACGCCCTCATTGGGGTGCTGCGTTCTTGCCTGAAGCAACTGCTCAGCCCTCTCCTTGCGCTGTGCGTTGGCGAAGGTCCGCAGAAGCTGGGACTTGAATTCGTCCCATGACGTAAAGCTTGTTTCTCGGTTTTCAAACCAAACGCGGGCTGCGTCCTCAAGCGAGAAGTAAACGTTCCGTAACTTCAACGAATCGTCCCAGCCGTTTAGTATCGCTACCCGATCAAAATGCTCGACCCAGTCTTCCGCGTCTTCGTAAAGGTCCCCGTGGAAAGCCTTTGGTGTTCGTGGAACCTGGAAGACTATTTGACTCGGGGTAGCAGGGGAAGACATGATCCCGGTGCCTAGGTCTCGGTTCTTGCTGAAGCCTTGTCCGAAAGAAGCCCGAACTCCGCTGGTAGGCCTTGCTGTCGTCGGCTTAAGCGAACGTCGGTGCTTAACGACGTGCTTCCTTCGATGTGGGCGTCCCTAGCTGGGCTGGGGTCACGGGTGTTCGAGGATGTACTAGACGTGAGCATGTGGAGGACATTACCCCGCACCTCCACCACTTAATGTCACGACTTTATGTGCAACACAAAAAGAGTTCGGCTTCGTGGAAAAACAAGAACTTTAACTTCTTCACTTCAGTGTCAAGTCCCAGCGGAGTAGATGAAAAGAATGTCCCAAAAAACAAAGCTCACAGTCACGCGATGGCACGAGCGCAAGACGCTCGTGCGACCGGCCCGTGCGTCTGGTGTGCGTCTGGGGTGCGGCACTGCCCAATGTCACGTGCTTATCTTAATGCGATAGCCTGTGCCATCCGCCGGTGTGTCTAGCGCGTGGCAATATCAACAGCGTTGGCAGTGCCCCACAGCACTGCAGCACTGAATACAAGCATCAATTCACACCAAAAGAAACACAAGCGTGCAAGAGATAAACGTGAAGATACAGTTATTTCAAAGTTAGAACACGATCGGAATCACACATATGAAGGAACAGCAAGGCAAACGTGCAACAAGGTTTTGACAGAATCATATCTACTAGGCTTGCGACAAAAACCGTGACAACGAACTCCATCGACCACGTTGGCCAGCAATGACTCGAAAAAAAGAAAAAAAAAAAAAGAAACCGACAAAGAAAGCACAGAGCAAGGTTCAAAACAAGATTGTCTATTCAATTTGTGATAGAAACTGTGATAAAGAAACACTCTCGATCACGTCAGCTGGCAAGGAATTCCACTCGCGGATAGTGCGTGGAAAAAACGAATGAAGAAATGCATTGTTTTTAGCAGAAAATTCTTTGATTGACAGTCGATGTGATCTCCTTGTGGCCCGTGGTTGGAAGAAGGAAATATAATTGCTTTTGTTGATTTTTAGGCTGTCGTTCACAATAAGGTACAAACATTTTAACCTGTCCCTCCGGCGTCTTGGTTCCAGGCATTCAAGGTTAGCATCTGCTAAGAGCTGGCTTGGTGATACTGACCAACTGTAGGAGTTGTAAATAAATCTAATGGCCTTTCTTTGTATTCTCTCCAGCTTCGTTATGTTCACCTCCGTGTGTGGATCCCATACCACGGCTGCGTATTCAAGAATAGGCCGTACGTAAGTTTTGTAGGCAATCAATTTTGCTGATATGCTAGAGCACGGGTGGCCAGGCTGACCCGGCCTAAGAGCCGCAAACGAAACCAGGAAGCTTCTGAGAGCCGCGGGGGGGGGGGGGGGGGGGGGGCAGGTTCAAATTTTGTTCAGAGTCTGACTGTACGTATGAGTGCACAAGGCTGTACGACGGTACGTATGGGGTACAAGGCTGCCAAACCGCGAGCCGTACTTTATTCTGCCTGAAATCCCTTCTTTTTTTCTTGGGGAAACGCGGAAAGGGGCCGGGGGGGGGGGGGGGGGGGGGGTTCCACTTATGAGGGATCCGCGAGCCGCACTTGGACCAGCAAAGAGCCGCATGCGGCTCGCGAGCCGCGGTTTGGCCACCCCTGTGCTAGAGTGACCCAGGGACCGTCTTAGATAGCCTAGCTTTTGGTACGCGCTATTTACAATGTGGTCGATGTGACAGTTCCACCGCAGATCGGATGATATGACGACTCCCAAATATTTAAAAGATTCCACTCTTTGCAAAGGTGCGCCATCTATCTTGTAGGGAAATTGTGAAATGTTTTTATTTTTTCGCGTGATGGTCATACATACGGACTTTGTTGCATTGAGTGTCATCTGCCACGTTTTGCACCACTGATTAATTTTTTCCAGGGAATTTTCAATAAGGAGATGATCTTCAGGACTACTAACTTCTTTATAAAGGATGCAGTCGTCTGCAAAGAGATTAATCTGGACTGGAATGTCGTTTAAGACATCATTAATAAATACAAGAAACATTAGGGGCCCGAGAACAGACCCCTGCGGTACCCCAGAGTCAACACAAACGGAATCGGAGAATGTACCATCAATTACAACAGTTTGGCGACGGGACGATAGATAGTCGCTAATCCAGTTCGTTATCGTGTCGTTTCTTAAAATTGATTTTAGTTTTATTAATAGCTTCGGGTGTGAAACTTTATCGAAGGCTTTCGAAAAATCCAGGAGGACTACGTCCACTTGACCACGCCGGTTTAAAACTTCTGAAAAATAGTGTGTAGTTTCCACCAACTGTGTAGAAGTAGAGAGGGCTCTGCGGAAGCCATGTTGCCTGGGATGAAGCAAGTTATTTGATTCTAAAAAAGAAAAAATGTGAGCTGATATTATGTGTTCCAGTACTTTTCCTGTGGTGCATAGCAATGAAATAGGGCGGTAATTCGTCACCAGCTGTCTGTCTATGGCCTTAAAAATGGGAATAACTTTGGCGTGTTTCCACTCAGTCGGTACTCTGGCTTCTATAAGAGAATTACGAAATAATATTGCAAGATACTTAGCACACCACTCCGCGTAACGGCGCAGAAAAGCGTTTGGAATGTTATCTATACCGGTAGATTTTTTATCATCAAGATTAAGCAGCAAGGAAAAAATTCCTTCTTCAGAGATTGACAAGTCATCTAATAGCGGGGTGTTTACCGGCAAGTCATAGTTTGGGCGTGTGTTGTTATCTATTATGAACGTTGATTTGAAAAAGTCGTTGAAACAGTTTGCCATAGTTGCGTTGTCGCTAATCTGTTTCCCGTTTACTTTAAGGTTTGTGATTCCCTGCTTACGTGGCGAAAGATATCTCCAAAACTTGTCAGGAGAGGACAGCATAAAGTTTGGGAGGGTTTCAGAATGAAAGTGTAGTTTGGCCGCGTTTATTTTTTCTTTCAACCGAGCTCTGAGATCAACAAGTACGCCGATTTTGCCGTCGCTTCGGCATCTCTTACAACTTTTCCTTGTTCTGTTAGTTTTTCGTACTAGGTAAATAATATCCCGGGTCATCCAAGGATTCTTTCTGTGCGCCGTTTTCTTGAATTTAGGTACGTATTTGTTGATGCAGGAATGTACAAGAGACTTGAAAAATAACCAGAGTTCATCGACGTTGTGTTGTGCAGAATCTCCAAGGGTCAAGTAATCACCAAAGGCAATATCCAACTCGTCTAGTATACAAATATCGTTGGCTCTTGCGAAGTGAAGTACGCTGGTTTGTATACCATGAGTTGGAGTATTAACACCGACAGCAATTGACAGTAGGATTGTTTTGTGGTCGGAGATGGCATCCAAAACAGAGAGCGTGTAGTCTTTTTGAGCGAGGCCGCTGCTTACGAAAATTAAGTCTAGTATTGATCGCGCTGGGCCACACACACGAGTATCACACTTTACCAACTGTGTCAAGTTGTGAAAAAAAGCAATGTCGACCAGGGGCTCGGCATGCGTTCAAAGGGGAACCGGAAATGTGGAGGACCAATCAATCTCGGGCGTGTTAAAATCCCCAGCGAGAATAAAGTTACGTTCCCCCAAGTTGTTGTTCATGATATACTGGTTCAGCTTTTCGAAAAATAATACTTTTGAATTTGGAGGCCGATAACATGCTCCTATAACAATGTTCGCATTCGCGAGAGACGCCTTGACCCAAACGCACTCCAGTTCCGGGATGTCATCTAATCTGATTACAGGTAAATCTTCTCTAAAGATGACCACTACACCTCCCCCACGCCTATCGCGGTCTTTACGTATCATGCAGTATCCGGGAGGGAGTATCTCATGATCAGCAATATCATGATTCAACCAGGTTTCCGTTACCACAATCACGTCCGGTGAATAGACCAAAATTAAGCTTTCGATATCGACCACCTTGTTCACCACGCTTCTCGCGTTAATATTTATTAAAGTAAATTCCCTGTAAGAGTCGGATAGTGACAGGTCCGCCATTTTCCCTTGTGTGCCTCGTTGTCAATTGCTGCCTTCCGCTCCAGTGCCTGATGGGGAGGATAGGCTGTCGCATATGTATCTACTCTCAGTGTTGGCGTCCCAACCATAAATTGTTCCGTTTACCTTAATTTTGTCATATATTAGTTTAACATGCCAGAACATTGAAATAAACGACATTGTCTTTCGTAAGGAACGCAGCACCGCGTGTAAAAGTTCGAGAAAAAAAATTACGAATGCACCCCACTACTTGAAATCAAATGAAACCGTCCGCCGGTCTTTCGAAGTTCGACGAACGTCGAACTTTTACCCTAAAAGTTCGAAGTTCGTCGAACTTCTGACTTTTCAGAATCCGAAAGTTCGAAACTTTTCGAATTCTCTTGATAAATAAGTTCGAAAGTTCGAAATTCATCGAATATTTTGGTCAGTTAAGTTCGAAAGTTCGACAAGCATCGAACCTTGCAGCGCAATAAGGTCGAAAGTTCGAAAAAGATCGAATTTTTTAGCGTAGTAAGTTCGACGGTTCGAAAAGCGTCGAACTTCTTAGCTTCACAAGTTCGAAAATTCGATCTCCGTCGAATTTTACGATAGAGACAATTCGAAAAATCGAAATCTTTCGAACCTTTCGAACCGCTTGATTCGATCATCGAAACTTCGATTCGAAAAAAGTTCGCGGCATCCCTAGTTAAACCCTGATATCACTGACTCAGAATTGTTTCCTCCACATTTTGGTTTTCATGTTTACCGAACTGACCGCGTCGGAAAGAGAGGGGGTGGTGTTCTTTTAGCTGCGAATAAACGTATCCCATCAAGGCTTATCTCGATAGAAACAAGCCTGGAAATCGTCTGGGTATGCCTTACCTCTGAGCCAAGTATTATGATGGGTGTATGTTACAGGCCGCCAGATAGTGGTAGGGATTTCATTACTGAGCTTCATAAGTGTCTCTTTCAGCTTACAACCCTTTATCCTAGTGCCACCCTTGTTCTTCTTGGAGAGTTTAATTGTCCAGACATTGATTGGACTGCCCTCTCCTCCGGCAGTGCTTTTTCCGATGCTTTCGCTGACCTTTGCCTTGACTTTAATTTTTCCAACGTTATCACTCAACCCACCAGAACTACCAAAATCTGCAGCAATGTGCTGGACTTGTGCCTAACGCAAGAGTCAAACCTTATCAGTAATGTTACATACTTACCCGGCTTTAGTGACGATCTTGTTAATGAATTAACACTCTCCCTTACCACTCCTCTCAAATCACGCTACACTAAATTCATTCGGAATTACGCGAGTGCCGACTATAGTTCTATTAAGTCGCAACTGGAACGCTTCTACGACACGTTCTCTCACAATTTTGAGGAAAGATCTGTCAACGCTAACTGGACGCTGTACAAAGATAAACTAATTCAACTTATTGAGTCTTTTATACCACTCACTGGTGTCATCTCTGATAACAACAATCCGTGGTATAACAAATCTATCCATAAACACTCCAACAAAAAGAAAAGGCTTTATAGACAGGCTAAGTGTTGCGACACGCTGGAAGCCTGGAACCAATACCACGATTGTGCAACAGGATGCAAAACAGCTATAAATGAAGCGAAAACTAAATTCTATACTCGGGACCTCTCCAACATTTTGGTTGACAAGCCAAAAAAATTTTGGAAGATTATTAATCCTTCTACGTCGTCTCCCTTGTAATTCACTGACAACAGGGGGCATAATCTTTCCGGTCACCAAAGTGCTCTTTCACTTAATAACTTATTTAGTTCTGTCTTTACAGAAGAAAACCTGCGTAATATTCCTGTCCCACGCCAGTCATTGCACACTCCTATAGGGCCCATCTCCTTTGACTATGCCGGCGTCCTGAAAACAATTGAGAACTTGAAGCTGTCTTCCAGCTCAGGGGATTACCAAATCAATTCGAAGGTTCTAATAAACACGAAACACACTTCCGCAGCTTTTCTTTGTGACATATTTTCCCAGTCAATTAAACTTTCTGAAATTCCGAGGGATTGAAAAACTGGAAACATAACTCCTGTGTTCAAATCTGGTGACCGCCGCCTAAGTACGAAC
Source organism: Ixodes scapularis (assembly GCF_016920785.2). Lineage (NCBI taxonomy): Eukaryota > Metazoa > Arthropoda > Arachnida > Ixodida > Ixodidae > Ixodes > Ixodes scapularis. The sequence continues at coordinate 88,610,185 of NW_024609837.1, read as the reverse complement.
TATCGGCCCATCTCCCTAACTAGCGTATCATCTAAGCTCGTGGAACACGTACTTTACTCCAATATGATCAAAGATTTAGAAGATAACAACTTTCTTTTTAATCACCAACATGGTTTTCGGAAAGCGTACTCTTGCGAAACCCCACTAACGGCGTTTCTTCATGACATTCACGCAGGTTTTAATACCAACATTCAGACTGACCCCATATTTATCGACTTTTCTAAATCGTTTGATAGGGTCCCTCATCAACGTCTTACAATAAAACTTAAAGAATTTAAGATCCATCCCGCTATCGTAAATTGGATATCCGAATTCTTGACAAACCGCACCCAGTACACCACCATTAATAACTCTAAATCCCCCTCGTGCCCGGTAACCTCAAGCGTCCCTCAGGGTAGTGTACTCGGGCCCTTACTCTTTTTAATCTACATCAATGATATTCACGAGCACATCTCGTCATCAGTTCGGTTATTTGCAGACGACTGCGTAATTCACAGGCCCATTCTCTCGTTCGACGATCACCATACCTTGCAAACAGAAATTTCACAAGTCATTCAATGGTGCAATAAATGGCAGATGAGTCAATTTTGTCAAATGTAAATCCCTTTCGTTTTCTCGTAGTGCTCTTCAACCTTTTTCTTACCATTTTGACCCGTCCCCCATCACCGTTTGCAGTTCATATAAATATCTCGGTATTCATTTACCATCTGACCTTTCATGGACGTCTCACATTAGTAATATAGTAGCTAGCGCAAACCGTACCCTCGGTCCTTTTGCGCGGAAACCTGAAACCCGCAACACCAGAGATAAAACAACTAGCATACTCAACTTTGGTTCGGTCTAAGCCTGAATTCGCTTCTTCTGTGTGGTGCCCTTGGCAATCGTACCTATCAAACAACCTTGAATCAATCCAAAACAGGGTTCTTCGTTTTATTTCTTCTGATTACTCACCTTTCACGAGCATATCTGGATTGCGCGAAGCAGCTAACCTTCACACGTTTTCATTGAGGCGCCGAGTGTCCCGTCTCTCTCTCCTTGACCGAATCTTTCACCGTAACATGCCTCTTCGTGAATCACTGCTTTTACCCCCGTGGCAGATTTTCCCCCGCTTTGACCACTCCTGCAAGTTGCGGCCCATTTTTTCGTCAACTACTTCATACAGTAATTCAACTTTACCTTTGGCAATAAACGATTGGAACGGGCTACCAAATGACATTGTTACCATAACTGACACACACAAATTTGCCGCCTCTGTAACCACTTTCGTCTCTGCTTTATCCGACTAGTTCCCTCTTCTATTGCGCTAAAATTGCGCGCGGAAGTGTTCGATTAAGAAAAAAAATTACAAATGTACCACTCCCTCGTGTAATGCCCGTAAGGGCCTTAAAGGATAATAAATGATGATGATGATGATGATCTATCTCGCTATCTATCTATCTGTCAATCATATGTTTACCTATCTATCTATCCATCTATCCATCGATCTACCTATCTTTTTATCGATTGCAGTGGTAGCTGTTTGTGCCCCTTCCCTGCAATGAATGCTCATGTACGAACGCAAAAACGTCCTCCCTACACCAGATGCACTGCTCTTCTTCTCTTCGTCCTTCTTTTTCAACACACGGCCCTCTGTCGCTCCCCCCTTTCCCCACCGGTCGGCCTCCCCTGTTCCAAAAAGCCCACATGATCACGGGGAAAGCGCCCCTCGCCTCCTTATTCGTCCTGCTGCCTCGACGTACCCTCCCACGACGCCCGCTCTTCTTGCCACGCCTCTGGCAGCTGCTACTGCGAAATGCCCGCGTGGTCGCGCTGTGCGGACACGCTCCCTCGACTTCCCGCTGCGGCCGTCCAGGTTCTGTTCTCGAGTGCTCGTCGCACCTCAGCAGAACAACTGGCGTACGGACTTTCGCTTCGTCCACCGCAGCCGCTGTCACGGGTGTCCCCGCACTAAAACAAGTTTAAAAAAGCACGTTTTTGTGCTTTTGTTTAGCACATGCAACATCTCGCGAAATGGTTCCACCACAGCACACATCTCACACACGTTTCCTAGATCAATTCCACTGAAAGCAAAAAAAAACATTGCAAACGTGGTACAGGATCGAGGCGAATCGCTTAGTCGCAGCACACCATGCGTGGTCGTTTGCAATGTGCTATCTACCAGGCTTCATTTCTGTTCCAATTTGTACCGATGTCGTAGGGAATTTCCTGCACAGGGTAGTTGGCGATATCATCCTGATTTTACACTCAGACCCCACTCTTTTATTTGAAGCTAGACTGATTACGTCAGCGTTTTATTGTGACTCCAGCGTTCTGTACGATCACGATCATTTTTGGAAATCGCTGCTTAGGGGGTTTCTGGTATGAAAATGCGCGAGCATGTTTTCCATTAAACGCAGATATTCCCTCGGTCAAAGAAACTAGATCCTGCTGGCTGTATTTAGCTACAGTGACCTAGCTTTCCCAAAGCTCCTGGTGTACCTATAGTGGCTTAAAGGGCCCATGAAACAAATTTTCGGCTAGAATAAATCAATTTATATTGGGATTTTACTAATAGCAGATCGTTCAGTGTGCCAGAAGAAAAAAGGTAGAAAGTCAAAAGCCTGACTTTCGGTACGGAACTTTGAAAACACAGCGGACTATTTTGTACCTCCTTCCCTTCGTAAGCTCTCTGCCTTTTCACTGTGATACATCCGCGGTTCCCGCAGCGCGTCGGCGGGCCCAAACGCACGTCACACGTCACCGGACCTCACTTATTTCCTTCACCCCTAAGCTGACATTGTGGTGGAAGCGACGCGCTTGCCGGACGAATCAGTTGCCTCCCTTTCATCACCTGACCTCATTCTCCACGCTTAGGTATGCGTGAGAGAGCGTGATCACGTGGCAAAAGTGTGGCTGGTCCAACAAGCACGTAGCTTCCACAGCACTGTCAGCTTCGGGGTGAACGGGGTGGGGAAAGCAACTTTTGTCTGAATCTTGAGCGACGGGCTAATCTTCTAGGAGGACAATGGCTGTGTCCGGATACACAAGCGAGTGTCCGAGCAAGAGGGGACTGCCCCCTTTCCGTCTTCTTGAACTGTTTTGTAGAATGCGCGATTTATGAGCTGAGGAGGAAAGCTAAACAGGAAAAGTTGGAAAAGCGTTTCATGACTCCTTTAACCTTTGCTCCCAAGCTCGTTAAAAAGTGTTTCTTTCATCTGCTTCCGAATGCGTACATTGTTTCTTTCTCATAATCTTCAAACCGAGCTTTTCACTAGCTGACGCCAGGTATTTATAAACTCTTAAAGTCTGATTCTGGAATCTCACGCTACGTATATCCTGGCATAGCCGAGCTAAGCGAGCGCAATTTTTTTAGTTCGCGTTTAGATTTCGCGTCACTGCGCCTTGGTCACACTTAGGGTGCCTAGATGTCTGTCTGTGTCAGGGTGAAGACATTCATTGTTGCCTGATAATGCCAGCGCGTGACGCTCTCGCGCACCCGGTGCGTGACTTGGGCGGTAAAATGGCGTCTATGCATTAGCCAAAGCTACGCGCACGAGCTGAGTGACACCGGATTGCGCGCACTTCAAAATGCATAAGAAAACGATTGGGCGGAAAAATGGCGGAGTTGGCACCACTCAAGCAAAAGCGCGCGTGTGTATGAAGGCACTCTAGTCACACTGCTTATAAGGAGCATTCACTCGGCGCCATATCGGTGGGGGATGTCTAGAGCGCATGCTCTGAACGAGCCCGCAGTAATAGGTTGCTAAGAGCGGAAATCTTGAGGGTGCGGAATGCACGTTACAAAAGAACTGTGGAAGCTCACCATCAGCACGGGCTCAGCAGTGCACACAGCTATGGCCGCCAGTGCTTCAAAGACAGTCTGCGAAAATCAGTCACCACGATATCCGTGGTTCAAATGCTGCATGCCAAGTTTCTCCTTGAGCTTATTGCCATGCGGCATTCCAAGCACGGATCTCAAGGTGACTTGCGTTCGAATCTGTTTCCAAACTAGCTTCGTTCGATTTACCTGCACTACCACGGGTGCAGAAAATTGTAGCGCAGTGTATTTCCGGTACGTATAATGAGAAACGACCGGAAGTTCACCGCCCTACATTTTTCTGCACCGGTTCAAAAAGAGCAGGTAAATCGAATAAAGCTGGTGTATTTTGCATGATGTATAAATAGTGTGACTCCGGCTTTACGTTGTTGCGGGCGCTATGAAAGAAAACAAAAGAAACGAACCGGATGGAAAGAACACCTTCTCGGCGATACGATGGAAAGCTGAAGCCACAAACTGCATATTTTCGTATGTTACTTTTATTTTTATTTTTTTATCTTAGGTGCTTTGCAGCGAGGTGGGGGGGGGGGGGGGGGGCGCTTCGAGCGATAAATTGGTATTTCTTTCACCAGTCAAAAGTGACCCACTTGGCTGCCGCCATGTAGTACGATTTTGACCACTAGACACGTGACCGTACCAAATCCTGAGGCTTTTACGCAAAACTGAGCCGAAATTGGTATTGCGATCGCTGTAAAAAGAAACATAATAAACTATTTTTTCAATGCTGATAGATCAGCCTCCAGCTCCGATAAAAACCCAAAATACAGTACTGCGGCTGACGGCATCTAGCGGAGGCATTGCGAAGCTGCCCGAGTTTTTGTCGTAAAAGCACATTTTGGACTTCAAACAAAAGAAACATAAGTTATCTGGTCAGTCCTGTGAATAAAGATAAAGAACAATTATTTGTGCGCTCTACCTCGTTAAAATCTAGACGTAAAACTATAAGCTGGCGTGTCTAGTGGTCAAAAATGGGCACCATGGTGGCGGCCAGTTCGGGGTCACTTTCAGCTGCCAGTCTATCGCTCTAAGGCCCTCTAACTTGTTGGTGCTTCGTTAGCGCGAACAGACAGACGCGGGCAGACGCTTGTGTTCACAGGTAGCTCGGGCATTTACTGACACTACAGCGCCGCCTTTGTGGTCGCGTCTTGGTGGCGCTACTGTCAGCTTTACATGATCGCGTCCTCGTTTGCTCCCCTTTTCCGGGAGAAACAGGCCAGGGTGTGCGAAGCAGTCTTTCTCCTGTGAGTGATTGTTCCCACGTACCGGTGTGTATGGGGTAAAGTCCGGTGAGAAGCGCCGCCCTCGACGGCGAACACAAGGGCTGGACGTAGTAGTTGTTCAGAATGATGCCGTCAGCTGCGAAGGCGTCGAGGTTCGGCGTGGGAATTTGCGCTGATCCGTGAAAACTCACGTCATCCAGACCCTAGGAATCAGCAAGTAATTACGGATTTTGGCACTAAATTAATATGTTCTTTTGTTTGCGGCCATTCGTGTGCGGACACGGTGTAAGATATGTTCCCCAATGGCAATTGACGAGGCGACAAATTACTGAAGTAAACTAAACGTTTAATTTGGCCAACTTGTGCCCAAAACAAAACAGAAAAAGGTTAGGCATGCCAGGCGTCGATGGCGGCGTAAAAGCAGGATCGAGCACTGGGGCGAGACTAACTCCCGCTCACCACCCGGAGCCTCTTATGTACAGACATAGCCTCCTTTATACTGAAAATGCCTGCCCAATGGTTTCTTTGTCGTCGTCGCGCTTACTTCACAGATTTGCTACTAGGGGCGCCAAAACCCCATACAGAAATGCAGACGACGCTTGTCCGCTGCCTGCTGCTACAGTTCACCGTAGCTAGCGTAAGCTACGTTATCCGTTAAGCTACGTGATAACGTAAGTTTTCTATGTTAAGTTACGCGGTAACGTGACCTTACGTTATCAAATAGGTCACTTGATCACGTAATTTGTTTGTGACGCGAGTAACTTTTTTCGGTCGTCGTTCGACCCGCAGATAGAGCGCTTAGCAATTGCCGGCATAGCTCAATAGCACGAAGCCGTCTGCTGCTCGTGGCACGCGCACCGCGACGCCACACGTACAGGCGCGGTCATTTCATTCCATTTATTGATCATGGGCACATCAGCACCTTGTACTTAGCCCCAACTCTTTGTGCTGCATTCTAAGTCGCATGATACCTTACTGGTGTGTGCCAATGTGCAACTCGGACTCGCGAGTTGCACTCAGGCTTCTATGGCTCCTGGTAATTCCCTCCTCAGGCACCAGACAGGGGAGTACTATACTATCCATCAGTGAAGCTAGTGAGGGTGTTGCATGCGCTGAAGAACTTTGTAGAGATTTTACCAAAAAAAAACAACAACGAAATATGCTGAAAATGAAAAAGCCTTAGCATGCAGCTGGTGATACTGCGGTGGATACTCTTACCGCTCATTCACACTGGAAGCCGATCCGCGTTCGCAAAGCGGTTGCGAACGCGGTTGTATAAAGATCCAGTACAATTGCACGCGCACATGATGTCATCGAGTGCGCGTGCAAATGCACTGGATCTTTATACAACCGCGTTCGCGACCGCTTTTGTAGGGGTATTCACACGAGGGAGAAATCCCGGGGATTTCTCCCTGACACGCGCATCCCACGACGAAAACGTCAGGCTTTGCGATGTGCAAAAGCCTCGCGTTTTCATCTCGTGATGCGAGCGTGCCGGGGAGAAATCCCCGGGATTTCTCCCTCGTGTGAATACCCTCTTGCGTTTGAGTGCGTTTGACTGCGTTGTGTCGAGAACCGAAAGCGAGTCACCGACACATCTGTGCTTCGTATGAAGCGTGCAATCCAATTCAAGGAATCATCTTGGCACGCGATATAAGTAGCAGGGATGTCCTGGTTTCTCGTAGCCGCAACGCAGTCAAACGCAACTGTCTGAACCAGGCTTTATACACCATGGCCCTCTGAAATACGCAAAGCTAGAGAAAGATGTCAACCACCACAAAGATTTTCTGCAACTTCTGTGTACTAGATATTTCAGGCCAATTTTCACAAACTACTCGGCATCCGTGACTGACAAGCATGACTCCAACAAGATCTTCACCAACAAGCCACAATCTACGAAGCCGTTAAAAAACTCTAGAACTACATTCGTGAAAAAGAGTGCGGACCACAAGAGACCGGTCAAAACCATCAAGGGGCTGAGCACTTAAAAAAGACAAATGGGAATTGTGTATCAAGACCCCCGGTCAGTGTGTTGCCGACGGGTGCGCAGGCCTTCGGTCAGCGGGGACGTGTTCGCGGTCCTGAGAAAAACCACATGACTGCCGCATGTAGTCCGCGGGCCGTATGTTTTGCGGCTGTGCTCCAGTAGCAATAAAAACTCTACAGTGGTCGCTGCTTCAACGCCGTGAAAGTCCGTCAGCCTGTCTGTCTCCTTTTTAATTGGCATTGACTATTTCTGTTGTCGCTATGACAAGCACCAGAGGTCTGGTAACATTTCAGCATACAAACAAAACCAAAGCCAAAACAAAGGTATAAGACTTATTTATATATAAAATCTATTCTGACGGTGCCCTGCGCCTGGTATGTAGCATGGGTTACGAATGAATTAAATTCACAAACGGCATCACAGTGGACTAGCAACGGGCAGTGAAGAAGAGTCGTCTGCATTTTTGTATGTGGTTTTGGCGCCTCTTGCAGCAAACATGCGAAGCAGGCGCGACGACGACGAAGCACGAGGAAGCCAACCATTGGGCAGGCATTATCAGTATAAAGGAAGCTATGGTACAGAGTGTCACAAAAAAAAAAAAAAAATTTACACGCTTCTTTTTTTTTTTTTATTGCAAAAACAATCTAGGCATCACCGACACCAAACGCTCATTCTCCGCACAAAGGAAGCGCTAGAGGTCACAACTTAATGCCGAAGTTTCAGCCCGATCCCCGATAACGTATTCAAAAGTTATAATAGATCTTCTGAAAATTTCAATGGGAAAATGGAACCCATTTTTGCACGTTTTTGGTTTCTGGTGCCAAAGAGCCCAATGTATTCGAAAACTCCGTCGGCCGCCATTTTCCCATTTAACTTTTCAGAAAATCTCTTATAACTTGTGAATAAGTTATCGCATCGGGCTGAAACTTTAGCTTCTGGTTGTGGCCTCTAAAGTTACCTTTGGGCGGAAAATGAGCGTTCAACGATGCCTAATTTATTTTTGCGGCAAAAAAACAAAAAAATGTGTACTTTGGTTTTTTTTTTTTTTTTTTTTTTTTTGTGACACCCTGCACACGAGTGGGATTCTGGAACAATCGGCGTAGAAGATTCGGCGCGTAGAACCTTCGGACCTCGAATCAGCAAAATAATTCTCGAATACATCAGAACGCGACCATTTGGAGAAATACAAAAGAGTGGGCTCTCTCCCAGGCGTCGAACCTCGGCACTCTGCGTGGGAGCCAAGCGCGAGAACCAATCGGACACGGGTGCGCTGCCGACTTGGCTAGCCGCGCGCGCGGTAATAGATTCGATGTCTCTAATAGCGGCCAGGCTCTTTAAATAGACAGAAAAAATCGGTTTCTTGACCTATCGCGTTACGATTTTGTACAGCGTTGCCCACAGGTGGTGAATTTTGTTCTTTAAAATTTGCAGAGATCGAACTTACCCGAGGAAAATGTAAAAAATAGAAAGGCTTAACTCCTATGAATACGACACGAAGCCGCCTGTTTTCAATCCATAGGGCACCCTATTGTTTGAAGACCGGTGGCTTCGCTGCGTTTTCATAGGAATTAAGCCTTTTTTTCTTTTTTCCTAAGGTAAGTTCGATCTTTGCAAATTTTATAGAAAAAACTGCACCATCTGAGGGCAACGCTGCACAAAGTCGTAACGTGATAGGTTAAAAAAACGACTTTTGCTGTCGATTTAAAGAGCCTGGCCGCTATTCGAGACACCGGGTATACTGGCATAGGACACACAGCACGGTGAACTCTGCGACACGATCGACCAAATGAAGTCCTATAGGCATGTAGCTCTCACGTTTTGAGCAGCCAGAAAATTCGGATCCTTTTAGGTCACCTTTCGATTGCGCGTTCTCACGCTCAATCTATTTGCTGAAACGGTCCATGAAATGAAGCATGAACAAAACAGCTGAAAGGAATGCATTATTGGCGTTTCGATAGGACACTGAGGCCACGATGCTGTACATTTTTGTTAATTTTATTTTGTGTTCTTTTGGGCACATGAAGAGACGCTGACAGACGCTAGTATTCGAATTTGGCTCGTGCATGAACGAACGTTACGACGCCGTTTTTATGGTCACGTCTTGCAGAATCCGAAGCCAACAATGTTACATGGTCGCGTCTTGTGGGCGGACTCGCGCCCCCTGCTGAGGGCAATAGACTTTTCTCTTTCCTTTCCTTGATTCTAAAAGTTTTCGACCATGCATATATGATGTTTTGAACGCTATGACAAAAATACAGAGAGTAAAAAAGAATAAATACTTTAATGGGGACAAACATACATACACCATCCTTTCAAAGAGCAACGACATTACCTGATATTCATCTCACTATCATTTACATGTCAGCCTATACATCATACATATTCTGTAAAATATCGTCGTTTATTCTTTGACCGTGACCTAACCTGGAATTCTCATCTTGATCATATGTGTAAAAAAGGAACTCCGGAACGCCGCCGAGATCGCTGCGATCTCCGATAATCCTTTGCCATTTCAGCCGTACAGTACACCGCCGCCGCCGCTCGACGTTAACACCAAGCTCAGTGTCACGGAGTGACGACAGCTCAAATACTTTCTCGCCGAATTCAGCGACTGCTTTTCGACAACGTCGAAAGTGCGCCAGACAAGAGTTGCGAAACATCGCATCGTTACCAACGAGGATACGCTCCCTGTGCATCGGCCGGCGAACCGGGTCTCCCCAAAGGAAACAGATGAACAAGTCCATTGATGAACAAGTCCAAGAAATGCTAAACGACGACATCATCCAGCCGTCAAGCAACCCGTGGGCCCCTCCGGTCGTACTGGCAAAAAAGAAGGACGGAGCGCTTTGATTCTGCGTAAATAACCGGCGGCTCAACGCGGTGACGAAAAAGGGCATGTATCCGCTCCCCCACATCGACGACACACTGGACCGGCTGCGCCACTCCCGATATTTCTCGTCGATGGCCCTGAAGAGTGGCTATTAGCAGATCGAAATCGACGAACGGAACCAAGAGAAGACTGCCGCCCGATGGAATGTACGAGTTCAAGGTGATGCCCTTCGGAGTGTGTACGACGCCAACAACTTTCCAGCGTGTCATGGACACCGTACTGGCAAGCCTCAATGGCAGAGTTGTCGCGTTTACCTCGAGGACGTCGTAGTATTCTCGGCCAACTTCCACGAGCACTGGCGACAACTTCGGGTTGTTCTTCAAGCAATCAGGACCGCCGGACACATCCTCGAGCTGACGAAGTGCCGGTTCGATAACTGAATTAAAACTTGTGTTTGGGCGAGTTGGTTCATACTGATTTAAAAGGTTAAAAAGCGCAACACAACAAGGACAATAAAGACACGAAGACGACAGGACGGGCGAACTGAAGTTCCTAAGTCATGTTGTGAGCAACGGTGGGGTTCGTCCTGACCCTGAGAAGACTCGCACCGTAGTGGTATTTCCACCGCCTACTGACAAGAAGGCCGTTCAAAGGTTCCTGGGACTTGCGGGTACTACAGGCGGTTCGAGTGGGATTTCGCCAAGCATTCTGCGCCGCTCACGAGCCTCACGAAAGACGCCGTGAACTTCGAATGTTAAGAAGAAGAGCTACGAGGCATTCGCCGAGTTAAAGCGTAGACCCCACTTGCCACGAATTCTTGGCCACTTCGACCTATCAGCCAAAAAGAAGTTCTCACGGACGCCAGCAATGCAAGACTCGCGTGATTGCCTACGCAAGTCGGACGTCGTTGAATGCAGAACGAAATTACTCGACGACTTAGAAGGAATGTCTTGCCGTCGTCTGGGTCATCACAAAATTCCGCCCGCACTTATACGGGAGCCCTTTTTGAGTGGCCACCGACCACCACCCGCTATGCTCGTTTGCGAGCCTGAAGGACCCATCGGGACGCGTCGCTCGATGGAGCTATACGGCTGCAAGAGTACGACGTGACCGTGGTCTACAAATCAGGTCGAAAGCACAGCGATGCCGACTGCCTGTCCAAAGCCGCCGTTGAGTCAGCTACCAGCTGCTCCAAAGACGGCGAAAACGATTGCTTTCTCGGGCAGTGAGCGTTAACGACATGGCAGCGCTCCAAAGGGACGATCCTGAACTGCGGGCGCTGATCAACGACTTGGAGTAACGAGGGTGTACGATTCACCGAGCCTCCTCACGTGCCCTTCCAACATTCGCCGTCCGGCAAGATATTCTCTAGAAAGAGATCTTCGAGGACAGCAACTCGACGTGGCACCTTGTAAGTCTTCTAGAAGAGATCTTGAAAGCCTGCCATGACGGCCCGACGTTTGGTCACCTGGGCTACAGCAGAACACTTGCATGGATTCGAGAAAAATACTAGTGGCCCAAGTTCCCAAAGACAGTACACATCTACGTCCGATCATGCCGCGAATACGAACGACACAAGAAACCACCGACGAAGCCGGCAGGACTCCTGCAGCCGACCACTCCCCCGATCACGCCGTTCTAGCAGATCGAAATGAACTTGCTTGGACCGTTCCCACCGTCAACGCAAAGAAACCGGTGGAGCATCGTCGCGACCGATTACCTTACCAGGTACGCCGAAACAAAAGCGCTCCCGTCGGGAACTGTTGTAGAAGTAACCAAGTTCTTCGTCGAGGCCATCGTCCTTGGGCACGGTGTCTCCGAAGCACTGATTACAGACAGAGGATCGTCGTTTTTGGCATAACTAACTCAGGAGATCCTCTGGATCAGCCACACAAGCCATCGTCGAACGACGGCGTACCATCCGCAGACGAACGGGCTTTCAAATCGGCTAAACAAGACCATCGTCGACATGATCGTCATGTACGTTGACGTGGAGCACAAGACGTGAGACGAGGTCTTAATTTACATGAAGTTTGCCTACAACACGGCAGTTAAAGATACCACTGGAGTTACACCTTTCCATTTGGCACATGGTCGGGAAGTAACGACAGTGCTGGACGCGATGCTGCCCACGAACCAGCTGCCGATTGGAGCGACGACGCCCAGGTGGTTGATCAACGGGCCGAGCAAGTCCGCCAGCTCGCCCGACTCCGGATTCAAAACCAACAACGTGTCGACGCTGGCCGCTGCAACCTTCGTCGTCGGGATCCGTTCACTTCCAGCCCGGAGGCAGGGTGTGGGTGTGGACATCCATTCGTTGCCGCGGCCTCAGCGAAAAACTGTTGCAACGATACTTCTAAACGCACGAGGTACTTCGTCGCCTCGGGGAGCTCAACTACGAAGTGTTGCCCGACGGAATGCAAACATCATCACGACGCCGGCCACGACCCGAGGTGGTTCACGTCGTTAGACTCAAGCCGTTCTACGCTTAGTCTCACTGAGGATTTTTCGTTTTCCAGAAAACGTTTTTAGCTTACCAGGATTTTGTTTTGCTTTTAAAGGGGGGGGGGGGAGTAATGCCGCCTGCATAATAGAGAGGATCCGCTTTTTAGGGGCGAAGCTCCTTAGGGGCTAGCCACGTCCGTATGTCCGTCCGATGTCCGGCGTTGGGTGCTCGTGCTCACGAGCACGTGAGCACGTGCTCTTGTGCTCGTGTAGGGCAAAAAAAAAACGCATCGCCACGTGGTGAATGATGTTGAATGGGGCGAAGCTCCGGTGGTGCTTGTCTGTGCAGACGCTGAGCCGCAGCATGCAGAGCCTTTCGTTCGTTTTCATCCATGTCAGAAAGGGAATGTGTGGTATGGAACGTGGTTATATACGCATTTGAGCATTTGACCGCAGCGTGACAAGGATGAAAACGAACGAAAGGCTCGGCATGCCGGGGCTCAGCGTCTACGCAGACAAGCACCACCGGAGCTTCGCCCCAATCAACATCATTCACCACGTGGAGATGCGGTTGTTTTTTGGGGTTCTTTTTTTTTTTTTTTCGTTTTTTTTTTTTTTTTAGAAGGTTCGCGTATGCTTTTATTCCGAGCGTAAACGATAAGGCCACATTGACCTTGTCAAGTCAGCCTCACGCTAGCTCTTTTAAAAACATCTAATGCGAATTAAAAGTCGCATTACATGTCATGCTTTTCATTTGCCCTGAAGAAAAATATGAAGAATATTAGGCGGGATTCGAACCCACGACCTTTCGGTTGTGAATAAGACGCGCTACAGACTAAGGCATGTCCGCCGCACTTCCTGATCACTGGCATGAAGACCATAAGAAGCAAATGAGAATGCGATGCGAACGGGGTCCGATAACGGCGCGTTCACACAGGAAGCGGATCCGCAACCGCAAAGCGGCTGGGACCGAGCGGTTGGATGGCGCGTTCACACTAGAAGCGGATCCGCAACCGCAAAGCGGATCCGCGCGTTCTAAACCGCAAAGCGGCTGGGATCGATCGGTTGGGGCGCGTTTTTGCCAACAGCTTCGGGACCGATTTCTCCCAACCACTTTCGCGAACCGCGAAGCGGCAACCAATCGTAGCGCAACGCTGACGTGACGTCGGTGGCTTTCCAAACAAGATGGCAGCTGTCGCTGGTAAGGCGTCCAAGGCGCTGTGGTCCTAGCGTTGAAGCAGACAAATCAACGAAGAAACGTGATGTTTAAGTTCGTCACCTGAATCCGCTGCGGAAAGAATGGACCCGTAATCTTGACGGGCTTCGCCCAGGTGATTAGGTTTGGGTTAAAGTTTGTTTATTATTTGGGGTGCCAAGAAAGTCGCCTTCCACTTTGTATAGTCTTTGCCCGTATATATCGGAACCTGCCCCCCATTGATCGAAATGGCAGCTTTTGTAACCACTAAGGCGGTCACGTAAACTACTGAAAGCTTTCGACGCCGTGCAAGACCACCATGAAGGTGATAGAGACGCTGTGAGCCAATTGCGCAGCGAACACACTACAGCGGAGCTGACAGTGTACATCTGCTAGCTCGACCTGTAACGTTTACTACTACCGAAATGAATAAAGTGAACCCACTAAATATAGTGTACGTACCAGACGATGCAGAGGTAATCCGTGCGGCGTTCATTTGAGTTTAATGTCAAACAAGCCGTAGACTTGGTCGACGTGCGAGTGACAAGGAGAGATTCCGCCGTTAACGAAGCCATGACCGGCTAGCACTGAACACATTACCCCGCAACACGGTGCAGTACTCCGAAAATAATAAGAGCGAACAATGCTGGGGAAGAGCTGGTCCTCTATACCGAAATCAAGGTCAGCTATTCATATGGGAAGGGTCCACTTTGAAAAAATGGTGGGGGCCATCCTCTTCTTAGCCAGCAAGGCCCGCCAACGCCTGGCTGGGCTTTGCTTCAACGAGCCTGGGTAAACTTAAAGCGGTAAACCAGCGGCCGAAAATGGCACCCCCCCCCCCCGTGCCGCCGTCTTGACTGTTTGTCACATTAGTGATCACGTGACGCTAAGATGGCTGCGCCCAGAAGTGGGCCAGATCAAATGGGCCAGATCACGGTAAGCAGAGGGGCCCTCTGGGTCTGTGTTCCAATCTTACTCAAATGGATCCGAGTTATTCCGGCGGATCGAGTCACGTGACAAGACAGATACAGCAATGTTAGTTGCGGGTAGGTTTTCGAACGCAACGGCTACAAGACCTTTACCCAAGAGTGAGATCGGGTAAATTTTGGAACATGGCCACCTGGATGGAAGCCGAGCAAGCCGAGCGAGCGGATGCGAGCAGGCCGAGCGCGGCTGGCGCGGCAACGGAGGCAATGGCGGTGCGAGCCGCATTGAACCGCGATGATCGTGCCGTGGGAGAATGGTAAATCTCCATGTGTGCCATGTTTTGCTAGGCAAGCAATGAACAAATAGGACGGGGTATGCACGTATCGCACAAGATCTGACCAGGTATGGGCACCGATCCAATAGAATCGATCGTATATGTCAAACATCACGTGGATCCCTCGCATGAGAGTTTTGCATTCTCGCTGCACTCGACCAGCGGAATGTTCATGGCTCTTAAGAAAAGGTACGCAATAAATATAGAGTATCTGCGAGTGGAAGCCGAGAAAGAATGCGTGAGTTCCTTCTCAGATAGGATTCACGCGATGTTTGATATATACGATCGATTCTCTCGGATCAGTGCCCATACCTGGTCAGATCTTGTTCGATACGTGCATACCCGGTCCTATTTGTTCATCGTCTGCCTAGCCAAACATGGCACAGATGGAGATTTATCATTCTCCCACAGCACGATCATAGCGATTCAATGCGATTCGCGCCGCCTTTGCCTCCGTCGCCGTGCCATCTGCGCTCGGCCAGCTCGCACCCGCTCGCTCGGCTCGGTACCTATCCAGGCGGCCGTGTTCCAAAATTTACTCGATCTCACTCTTGGCTAAATGTCTTGTTAGAACTCCGCCGCGAGGAACGAGCCGTACGCCAGGTTTTGACAAAACCAAAACAGAAGATGACGATGGTTATTGGGATTGCGTCAGATGCGATGGCTGTACAAGAAAACAAAAATTGAGTTTCTTCACACTCCCCCACAATGACGTCAAGTCATTGGTAAATAGATTCCATGGGGTATAAAAGTTGTACAGGTCTCCTAATAATGGTACCATTAGGAAATCACACCATAGCAGCTCGTATGTGCCCGTCTCGTCCAGTCAATGCTTCTACGACTTCTCCCGTTTTCCAAAGTTGTCGAGGTTGGAGATGGTGGTGGACCAACACTAGAGTTCCTTTCTTCAGGGCACTGGAGGAAGTCGGCACCGTGAAATGAGCAGATCGCAGACTGGTCAAGTATTCCCTCTTCCGTCTACGCCAAAAATGATCTGCCATCTTTTGACGGTAACGCCACCGCCTGTTTTATTGTCCTTCAAGGGGAGGCACAGGCTCCGCGCTGGAGCTGGTCGGAAGTGCAGTTAAACGCTTTCCTACCAGAAAGAGGGAAGGGGTGAGTGGTTCCTTTTCGTTGGCTTCGGTGTAGACGTATGACAGAGGTTTTGAGTTAATTACAGCCTCAATTTCAGTTAAGATGGTCGTCAGTTCTTCGAAGTTGCAGTAGCTGCTACCCAAAACTTTCTTGAGCGAGGACTTTACCGACCGGACCATCCTCTCCCAGAACCCACCCCACCAGGCAGCTCTCTCGATTATAACCTTCCACTGTATCTGCCGATCAGCGAAGTAGGCTCGTATCTCCTTTCCACGCAACGTTGTCCACAGTTTCTTCAGGTCCCTTGAAGCACGCTGAAACGTTTTTGCATTGTCAGAAAAAATGACTCGGCACACTCCTCTTCTTGACACAAATCGTCTGAAGGCCATCAGAAAATGGGGGGTGGACATGTCGGTCACTAGTTCGAGGTGAATGGCACGGGTAATGGCACAGGTGAAAATGAGGATGTAAGACTTTTTGTTGCTGCCTTTATCCCTTTTGTTGAGCGGTCCCGCGAAGGGGCCGCTCAACAGAAGGGGGCCGCTTGGGTTACTCTGTCTCGAGGGAGTGGAGCAACTGGCTCGGTGGCCGCTCGGCTGTTGACACGGTCACCCCCCCCCCCCCCCCCCCCCCCCCAAGATCACACACTTCTTCAGCACCTTTTTTACCATCTGTCTTCCTCGAACGACCCAGGACGGTTCCCGCAGTTCTGTCAGAGTCTCAAGGGGACCAGCGTGGAGAAGTCGTCGATGCGTGGCATTGGTCAAAAGCTCGGTAAAATGATGACTTGAAGAAAGAATGATAGGATGTTTTGCATTGTCGCACATGTCAGCGTTACTGAGGCGTCCTCCAACCCTCAGCACACCGTCCTTGTCCAGGTATACGTTTAAGCAACACCTCCTAGAGAAGAAGGCCAGAGCGCTCTGAGAGGTTACGTCACAATGGCGGAGGAAGGAAGTCCATGGCGCAACTACGTGAGAATACGCTATCGACGTGAAAACAATGTCCCTCGACAAGCGGCGCGGTGGTGTTCGTTCATGCGCGTTTATCCGACATTAATATACGTTTTAAAGGCGCAGTCTTGTACAATTTATTATATATATAATATAAACGTATTATATAACGCGCTACAAAGGTTGAGAGTACCAAAATTATATTTATGAGTATTCCCGTAACCGCGGGACTACGTGCAGTTCCGCAGCACCCCACACTTTTCGAAAGGACCGGCTGCGATGCTGCTGATGCCACATGGCTTCGATTCTGGTAAATTTACGTTGTGTGTGAGCTGCTGACTGTCTGAAAAGGAACGCCGAGACATCTCAGAAGGGAAGCAAACCGAAAAGAAATCCAGTCGTTGTCGCAGGGAGCCCACACCAGCAAGAGATGGGTCGACAACGTTAAGCCTTTCGTCGCCGCTGCTCTCGTGTGTGGTACTTTTGAGACTTGTTTCCCGTCGTATTTCTGTCATCACCGTAGTCTCGGGTAGTTTTTTTGTATGTTCGCTTGATACTACGGCATTTACGTGCATTTGTGAAATAAGTCCTGCTACGGTTTGAGTGACGTGTGACAACTAGCCAACGAAGGCTCTGGTCGACTAATCGATAGACCTCTCTCTCGACAGAGAGAGGCTTCTTGGAGTTCGTATTCAAATGTGTTCGTCACGGATATTATGGGACGTATGGATACGATCGACAGGTGAGAAACAACTTATTTACGGGCTTTCTTGTTCATGTAGGACGCAAGTAAGATGCTGCAATCGTTTTTTTTAATCGCATGATAAATTGCAATTTTGTTCCTTGTCATTATTCGTATGCAGTTGCGTCGACATTTGTAAATATGCGCGCTAATCTAGTTTTCACTGGAAGATGAAAATCAAGTTTGTGTGATTATTGAAAGTGAGTTGTTTGTGATTCTGTGTTTATTTATACTAAAGTTATTTTATTGCCTTTTCCGCGTTTATACTAGAATCTCAACTGTATTAAGGTGATAGTATTATTATATACAAAACAAGTTATGTTTTGTTCTAAGGCAGCTCGAGCCCATAGGGAGAAGTAAATTAGTAGACTAAGTAGTAAGGTACTGCGGTGGGCTAGTTGGTTCATACTTAGTGTTTGAACAGCGCAAAGACGACAGGAAGATAGAAGAGAAGAGGGCAGGACGAGCGCTGACTATCAACTGATGCTATTTATTCAGAAGAGGATGAAGTGCGCGAGACTCGAGAGTGCCAAAATGCACTTTTTTCATCAGACACACGCGCGGCAGCTTTTTGCACGGGAATGGCCTGTGCCAGCCGGCGTCACCTTTTCTTCAACCGAAAGCGCAACCAGAAAGCAAAAGAAAGAAAGATAGAAAAGAAGGAAAGAAAAGAAAGGAAAGAAAAGAAAAAGAAAAAGGAAAAAGAAAAAGGAAAAAGAAGAAAAGAAAAAGGAGAAAAAGCACGTGCTATAGTTTGCTGACCCAGGCGTGGTAACCTTCGCCACCTGGAGATCATTGAGCGTGCGATTGCCGCCTTTCTTCTTTTAGGAGCCTTTGTGTAGATTCTGCGCATTGTGATGTCCAGCGGTCTTCGCCTGATGGTGACCAATGATCTTGGAAAGTGTCAACTAAACTAAGGCCTCTCCCGCACATGCCTAGGTTGCTCTTCGAGGAATTCTATTTCTTTGGCAAGCAGGGTTATTGATGGAGAGCTGATGGCTCCTTCCCCTCTTTTGTATATCGAAAAGGCCTCCACGATCTCCCGCGTCCTAAAGTCGTGATGTCTTTTTAAGATGGTACATTGACCGAATAAAGGGGAGCACAAACAGTCGCTGCAATGCCTAACCAAGTTACTGCCTGAGGTGTTTCCTATGGAGGCGGCATGTTCCCTCAGTCGATCATTGATGCATCTTCCGGTCTGCCCAATGTATGAACGACCGCAGGAGAGAGGTAAGTCATATACAGCACCTTCTGTACATTCCGTGAATTGTCTCGCGTGCTTCTTCCCGCATGGTGTTTGGGAGATGGAGAGGGATGTAGAATTCACCTTTTTGCACATCCGGCCAAGCTTGTTGGGTGCCGAAAACACAACTCTGACTCCTACCTTGGCTGCAGTTCTTTTGAGGCTGTGGGAGATTCCATGAAGATACGGGATGACTGCCGTGGGTAACTTTTCCTTGGTTACATTTTGACAAGGTTCAGCTTGGCTACGAGACTCTTGTAGAAGCCTCTCCGCCACGCTGCATATACTTCTACAAGAGTCTCGTAGCCAAGCTGAACCTTGTCAAAATGTAACCAAGGAAAAGTTACCCACTGCAGTCATCCCGTATCTTCATGGAATCTCCCACAGCCTCAAAAGAACTGCAGCCAAGGTAGGAGTCAGAGTTGTGTTTTCGGCACCCAACAAGCTTGGCCGGATGTGCAAAAAGGTGAATTCTACATCCCTCTCCATCTCCCAAACACCATGCGGGAAGAAGCACGCGAGACAATTCACGGAATGTACAGAAGGTGCTGTATATGACTTACCTCTCTCCTGCGGTCGTTCATACATTGGGCAGACCGGAAGATGCATCAATGATCGACTGAGGGAACATGCCGCCTCCATAGGAAACACCTCAGGCAGTAACTTGGTTAGGCATTGCAGCGACTGTTTGTGCTCCCCTTTATTCGGTCAATGTACCATCCTGAAAAGACATCACGACTTTAGGACGCGGGAGATCGTGGAGGCCTTTTCGATATACAAAAGAGGGGAAGGAGCCATCAGCTCTCCATCAATAACCCTGCTTGCCAAAGAAATAGAATTCCTCGAAGAGCAACCTAGGCATGTGCGGGAAAGGCCTTAGTTTAGTTGACACTTTCCAAGATCATTGGTCACCATCAGGCGAAGACCGCTGGACATCACAATGCGCAGAATCTACACAAAGGCTCCTAAAAGAAGAAAGGCGGCAATCGCACGCTCAATGGTCTCCAGGTGGCGAAGGTTACCACGCCTGGGTCAGCAAACTATAGCACGTGCTTTTTCTCCTTTTTCTTTTCTTCTTTTTCCTTTTTCTTTTTCCTTTTTCTTTTTCTTTTCTTTCCTTTCTTTTCTTTCCTTCTTTTCTATCTTTCTTTCTTTTGCTTTCTGGTTGCGCTTTCGTTTGAAGAAAAGGTGACGCCGGCTGGCACAGGCCATTCCCGTGCAAAAAGCTGCCGCGCGTGTGTCTGATGAAAAAAGTGCATTTTGGCACTCTCGAGTCTCGCGCACTTCATCCTCTTCTGAATAAATAGCATCAGTTGATAGTCAGCGCTCGTCCTGTCCTCTTCTCTTCTATCTTCCTGTCGTCTTTGCGCTGTTCAAACACTAAGTAGTAAGTTTTGCCACAGGGAAACGTTAATATATTTTCATTCAGTGATATAGGATTTAATCAGCTCGCGGTCTTGAGTGATTATACGAGCGCCGCAAGCGGATTTGTCGACCTTATAATGTCATTCGATCGAAATTACATTAATTTTGCCATGTGGCCGGGGTATGATGCAAGAATTCAGTGACTGCACGCGATAACGTCGCTTACATGATCGTGAGAAACGCTTGTCTTGCCTTGTCCGCGTTGACTATGTCTACCTGATTTTTAACTGTTCTGTTTTGCTGTTTCAAAATCACTGCGTGTCTCGCCATTTTGTCAAAGTATTTCTGTATAAAATATGCATTCCTACAACAATAATTGCTTGACTCAATGATTTTTCGATAGACGTCTTGTACTCATACCTCGTGCCATTTCGTACCGATTATTTAGCGGTGTAATATTTTGCTCGTGTAATAAAATGTTTTCTAGACCCGTTGCTATCTGCAGCTTTCATTTTAGCTAATATGACACGCGTATGTGACTAAAAACGCGTTACGACGGTCGATCTACGCGCGTTGCATTCGCTTCGACGCGCGCCCCCGATGGCCTTCCTTTGCGACGTCACGAGAAGAGCACTACGGCCTTGTCTTCTAGGAGGTGTTGGTTTAAGTCCCGTAAGGGAGAGTTGCTTTCCATGCGCGCTGAGCGTCGAACGCATTGGAGCTCTCTCTGAAACGCCTCCTGTTGAACCTGCAGGATCAGACACGTTTGAGCTTGTGTAGCACAAGCTCAAACGTGTCGGTCGTCAAACAACCCTCGTGTTTCTGGCTGGGAAGTCTAGAGTTATGTATAAATCGTCGTATCCAGGCCACAACTCGAACAAGCTTCGAGAGGGAACTGTGGCGCTGCTTAGGCAAAACCTGTTCTTCTTTCAGTGTCACGCTATGGACTCGAACTTCTTTCTTCTCTTCATCTGCCGCGGTCATATCAACACCCGCTTCATGCGTTGGCCAGGTAGCAGGTAGCCATGGTGGTCCGTTCCACCATGCCGCACTCGGCTTGAGAGCTTCGGGTGTCACCCCTCTTGTGAGCAGATCAGCCGGATTATCTAGACCAGGGCAATGGTTCCAAAGCTCTGAATCAGTCAGCTGTTGGATCTCCAATACTCGATTGGCCACAAAGGGCTTCCACTGTTGAGGAGAACCTCGCACTCAATGTAGTGCGATTGTTGAGTCTGTCCAGAGGTACCAGCTGCCGACTTGTAGGTTCAACGACCTAGTAAGGTAGTCCTTTAGCCGTGCCTTTATCGCCATTCCCATCAATTCAAGCCTTGGGAGAGCAAGTTTCTTTAGCGGCGCTACCCGGGTCTTGGACAAAACCAAAGTCACCCTCGTTGGTGCTGTCTGCGTGCGCAGGTACGCCACAGCCCCATAAGCCTTCGGGCTGGCATTTGTGAATATGTGGACTTCGTTTCGGTCATCCTCAGGAAGTTCAATTAACCGTCGGGGTACTGTTATTTTCGTGAAGTGGTGCAGTGCTGTGTGCCGCTGCGTCCATCTTGTTTGAACTTCTTCAGGTAGTGGCGCGTTTCAGTCGACACTCAGTTCCCAGAGGGTTTGGAACATCAGCTTGGCTGTCACGGCCGGTGACTGGGGAAAGAAGTCCGAATGAGTCATAAATGCGAGATGATGCCTGGAGAATGAATCGTTTCGTGTTGCAGTTCCGGTCTAGGAATTCCAAAACAGGCCCCATGGAGAACGCCAGGCAATCGCTGTCTTTTCCCAGACAAGTCTTAACCCTCGAGAGACGGTAGGGGTGGTACACTCTACTTGATCTAGAACACACCCGGTTCTTTCTTCGTTGAGTAGCTGCTGCTGGTCCGTAGAATTTGTGTTCCACTTCCGCCTTGTCCTTCCGCCTAGCTTCATGACACGTAATGTTTGTCGATAGAACTGTTCGGTCTCTTCCTTGGTGTTCGCTCCGGTGATAAGATCGTCGACGTAGAGTCTTTCGGCTAGTGATTTCGTTGTTTCCGGATAGTCCTCTGTTATCGACAAGTGGTGACGTAGCGTGCCTGCGAGAAGGAACGGGCTACTGGTCGCTCCGAAAGGAACCCTTGTCATCCTCTAAACCTCTACAGGAGGGTTCGGCTCTTGCTTCGTTGGCATTCGTTCGTACCAGAAAAATCGTAGAGCGTCACGATCTTGCAGTCTCAGTAATATCTGTAGAAATGCCTTCTCAATGTCTGCACTGAGGCCGATACGATGAATTTGAAAGTTCACTAACACTTTCAGGAGGTCTGGATTCAGGTTTGGTCCTGGCTCTAGTGCGTCATTCAGAGACAGACACCCTGGTTCTCTTGATGACGCATCAAACACGACTCTGACCTTGGTCGAGAGGCTGTCAGGTCGTAACACAGCACGGTGAGGCATGTAGTACACTCGGTTCTCTGCCTTGTTTGCACTCGGTCAAATCTCTTCTGCAAATACTTGCTGGAGATACTGGCGAATTGTCTTATCATACTCAGTCAGCATCAGATCGTCCTTAAGCAACTTCTTTGTGAGGGTCACTAGACGCTTCCTTGCAACTCCTTCATTGTGTGCCAGCTGAATGTTCATTGCCTTCCAAGGTAAGGCCACCTCCTACCGTCCGGTAGTTAGCTTGATGGATGATGTAAACGCTCTGACAACTTCATTCTCCTCTTGCTTTTGTGGGAGGTTAGGATCGGTGATGCCCATGCTTTCCAGGAGGGCTATGTTGCGCTTTTTGCACTCCCAGGAGACTTGGAAGAGGGAAGTGACGTCAACGATACAGTAAACGCAGATTGGATGTTGACAGAGAAAACAAAATCAACATCCAATCTGCATTTGCTGCGTTGTTGACGTCACTTCCCTCTTCCAAGTCTCCTGGGAGTGCAGAAAGCGCAACATAGCCCCCCAGCTCCCAAAATGACCGGAGCTCGGTAGACAATGAGCATGTGCTTCCACCCACATTGGCTTTCAGAGCTGCCGCAGTAGAACAGGAGGCAGTCAAACCGCTGTGGGCAATCGGTCCTTGAAGTGCCCATCCAAAGTCTGTTTTGACAGCGACTAGAGCGCCTTGCACTTTTTGGACCTCATCAGAGAAAAGAGTCCTATAGTAGTCAGCACCGATAAGAATGTCAATGCCATGCCTTGTTAACTGGGCTGGTGGCAAGGTGACGTCTGCCAGCTCAGCTATCTGTACATGGACTCCTTGCACTACACTCTCAGGTAGAAGAAGATGATCGGAGCAAATCTCTGGTATCTCCAGAGCTTCTAGGCAGTGCTTCTTTTGGCTGTTCTGGCTCCTTAGCCAGACTCGTACCCTTCTGCGTTTTTTCTTGATGATGTTTCCTGCTCCTCCAAAAGGGTAGATAGTAATGTATTCTTCACCAACAACCTCGAGCTGCAGCTTACGTGAAAGTTCTTCCATCACAGAGGTTCATTGGCTTCCTCCATCAAAAAGGATGCGCGTGAGAGCTCTTTGCTGTTTTTCTTCTGCCCAGACCTGAGCTATTTGAAGTAGTACAGCAGGTGTTTTATCGCTCTTCCTGCCAGTCGAAGAGTGTAACTCTACTGCGGTGTTCTTACTTTTTTTCCAGGATGGGTCACACATTTCAGTTATGTGCCTTCGCCCGCATGTTTCACACATGATGCTTTTGTTGCGACATTCTTTGGAGGTGTGTCCCTTGATCGAACACCGCAAACATCGTCCTGCTTCTCGAAATCTTTGCTTCTTCTCCTCCAGAGAAATTGATGTTTGACAACCTCGGGTAGCGTGGTTCTTCGTGGCACAGAATGCGCGCGGTTCAGTCTGCTTGGAGCGACTAGTTGAGGAAAGAGCAGCGGCTGATCCCTTGAGAGAAGCCTTTCCGCCTTCTGATATCTTGGTGTGGCTCATACTCTTGGCTTTTCGCTGACGAACTTGTTGAGCCTCTTCACGGCTCTCCACTCCGAGCTTAAGGAAGCGTTGTAGGCTCTCTATTTTGATACCGTCGTTTTCCTTGTCCGTACGACGTCGACACTTGTGGTAATCAATGACTAACTCTCCTGGCAGCATTCTCAGTAGCGCAGAGCAGAGCATAGCTCCGTAAGTGTCGCTCTTCACCCCTAAAGCGGTGAGAGCGGCCATATTACGTTGCAAGTGGTCATAGAGGCGTCGCAATCCGCTCATCTCGCTCGAGTGTCGTACTGCTGGCAAATCAAGTAGTTGGGAGAGGTGTTCTTGAATGAGAACGTCAGTCCGACCGAAGCGCTCCCTGAGAAGCTCAACGACGGTATCGTAGTTTTCTCCCGTTGCTTGAATGCCGGCTATTGCCGATGCTGCCTTTCCCGTAAGCGCCGACCGCAGGTACAAGAACTTCTCAGCGTTAGAAAGGCTGTCGTTGTCATGTATGGCTTGCTTGTACTGTTCCCAGAAGGGTTGCCAATCGGTAGCTGCACCGCCAAACCGCTGAAGCTCCAGTTTCGGCAGCTTCACCTTAGAGGATGCCACGTGTCCGTCGCCGTCCTTGTGAATTCGCGTTGAACCGGCTTGGGGCCTCGCTCGTCGGAGTTCCTCTACCTCCTGTGCGATGGTGGCGATGTACGTGACGATCTTGTTGTCATATTCAATCGTGCGGGCGTAGTTTTGCTCAACGTCTCTGTCAGGTACCAGTGGTTCGATGGATGCGTTCACGTTGCTCAGCTGTATTCGCAACTCACTGAGCCTCACCGATAATACGTTGAGGCTTCGCTCGTCGGACTGGCTTGCGATAGCTGCGTTGATGTCGGAAATCAGTCTCGTTACTTGAGACTTCAGAGCCGTCCGCTTCTGGTTTAGTCGTTCTATGGCGTCTTTGAGTCTCGCGGCGTTTCTGGCGTTGCGGCGTCACTAGGCCTCGTTGAGCGATATCGTCGGTAGCGTCGTTGGAGCTCGCTCTCTTGTGGCGTCCCTTGGCTCGTTTCGTCGCGGCGTCACTAGGCCTCGTTGAGCGATAACGTCGGCAGTGTCGCTGGGGGCTCGTTCTCTTGTGGCGTCCTTTAGCTCGTTGAGTAATACCGTCGGTAGCGTCGGTTGGAGCTCGTTCTCTTGCGGCGTCCCTTGGCGCGTTTACTTGGCGCGTTTCGTTGCGACGTCACTAGGCCTCGTTGAGTGATAACGTGGGTAGCATCGCTGGGGCTCGTTTTCGTGTGGTGTCCCTTGGCTCGTTTCGTTACGGGTGGATACCCCGCCGTCATTCCGTCGTGACTATATCGTTGTCATCTCGAGTTTTCGGCACCAAAATTTTAGAACTCCGCCACGAGGAACGAGCCGTACGCCATGTTTTGGCAAAACCAAAACAGGAGATGACAATGTTTATTGGGATTGCGTCAGGTGCGATGACTGAACAAGAAAACGAAAATTGAGTTTCTCCATGTCTTGTACCCCTTGCGTTCGAGGACCTACCCGCTTCCAGCATTGTTGTATCTGTCTTGTCACGTTACTTGATACGCCGGAATAACTCGGATCCATTTGAGTAAGATTGGAACACAGCCCCAGAGGGCCCATCTGCTGACCGTGATCTGGCCCACTTCTGGGCACAGCGGCACAGCCATCTTAACGTCACGTGATCATTAGTGTGGAAAAGAGGCAAGACGGCGGCAACACGGGGGGGGGGGGGGGGGGGCATTTCCGCTGCAGGCCGTGGGTTCCGGTTTACCGCTCTAAGGTTCAAGCTCATTGATTTAATTGTGGGCGAAGTCATATTCAAGCTCATTGATTTAATTGTGGGCGAAGTCGAGGAAATCGCAGGCGGCTTTTGCGGGTTCATGTTTCTCTTTTCGCTGCCCAAAATTCGTAATGCGTACGAGCAGACTAAAAAAAAAATCTTCAGAGTGCCAAAATAGCTAAATTTTAACTTTGGATCGCGGATTAAACTAGATTTTGGATTGTAAAACAGGGCTGCCGAACGCATGCGTCAAAAGATCACGTGTGATCGCCGAGAAACCGCCAAGCGTGTCTCGGTGTGTCTGAACATGGTCGCTCGGAAACCGCATTCGCAAACACATATCAACCGCCAGTGTGAATACGCCATTAAAGTAAACCTTAAGCGTCCTCGAAGTTGTTTTTTTTTTTTCGTTTTGTTTTAGACGTTTAGTTATTGCGCATCTAAAGATGCATTCGAATATGGCACGTGCATGCATAATCGGACGTTACAGCCAATGTTACTAGATTTGGTCATCTGTGGAACTCCCTCGGAGGGGAGTACCTCCCTCACCCCCCCACCACCCCGTTACTCCATTCAGTCCGCCTACCGTCGTTTGAAGCGTCATCTTGATTGTCGTTGCAAAACTGTGCATTCCGTAGAGTATACGATAAAACGCCATCTAGACGCTGTGCACCAAAAGATGCGCATTCCACAGAATGCATTGCAGTTTCTATAGCAGCTATTTGGAGAACGGTGCCGCTTCGAACGAGGGCAGGCCGACCGTAGGGAGGGGGAAGGGGGCGTGCAGTTCGTGGAAGCAGCGTCGAAAGTAGTGAAAGCGCACAATAAAGACGAATATGAAGACGGAGAGGCAAACAGGACGAGCGCTGACTATCAACTGAATTTTTTATTTGAAAAAATAGAAACAGCAAAATAAAACCAGGAAAAGCCACAAATACTACAAATGTGACTAGTCATCAATGACTCGGCCACCACACGTGTCAATAAAGTCCACTTCCTTTTTGTGAAGGAAAAGTGAGGGTTGACTGATACACTTATCAGGACAATCCTTCTTTATCATATATGCCTCCAGTACCTCCCTCGCCACCTTTTCTTTACCTCTCCCAACGATTGCAGTGCCATTCTGATGTTAATTGGAAATTAACCATTCTGATGTTAGCCTGAGACTGAGGCAGGAAAAGAGGAAGTTTCAAAGTAGAAGAAACTTCCTCTTTTCCTGCCTCAGTCTCAGGCTAACATCAGAATGGCACTACAATCGTTGGGAGAGGTAAAGAAAAGGTGGCGAGGGAGGTACTGGAGGCATATATGATAAAGAAGGATTGACCTGATAAGTGTATCAGTCAACCCTCACTTTTCCTTCACAAAAAGGAAGTGGACTTTATTGACACGTGTGGTGGCCGAGTCATTGATGACTAGTCACATTTGTAGTATTTGTGGCTTTTCCTGGTTTTATTTTGCTGTTTCTATTTTTTCAAATAAAAAATTCAGTTGATAGTCAGCGCTCGTCCTGTTTGCCTCTCCGTCTTCATATTCCTCTTTATTGTGCGCTTTCACTACTTTCAACATGCATAACCAACTCGCCTGCATCGCCACATTAGAAGCAGCGTCTACGGGCATTTCCGCACCTGAGTTGATCTGGTGACGCTAGTTACATCGCCGTTATTACGGTCGTATCGCGTGTATGGTGCAGCCAGCATAACATGGTCGAGCATGGTCGAGTCTTGCGGACGCGTTCGCACCCCCTGCCCGAGAGCAACAGGCCTATAGCTTGCGTCAGCATCGTCGCGAGCGTGTCACGCAGCGTCTCCAGACAAGGGCGGCAACGCTTGCACGCGGCGACGCCAAGACGGACGCGCCTCACACATCGCGGCGTCTCTCGTCGAGGTTCAGCGTATTTCGCCGCTTGGGGCGGCTCGACGGTCCACTAACGATGACGTCATGCGCAAGCCTTGCCTTCTAGGTGGGGTTAACTAATACCCCAGTCGGAGCAACACCACCTAGAGCTTTTCTTTTTTTAAGTGGTGTTGGTCGGGGGCGCGTTAAAGGGGAACTCCGCCGATTTTCCAGCTACTTAATCCAAAGGCATCGTCTGATTGCAGATGACTTCCTGATTACGAAATGCTATCTCGTTCCTCCAGATTCCTTCTACGGAGTGTCTAAAATAACGGCCAGGCTCTCTAAATCAACAGCGAAAATCGGTCTCTCAACCTATCGTGCTACGACTTTGTGCAGCGTTGCCCACAGATGGTGCATTTTTTTTATAAAATTTGTAAAAACCGAGCTTACCTGAGGAAAGAGTAAAAAAGAAAAAGGCTTAGCTCCTATGGAAACGCAGCGAAGTTACCGGTCTTCAAACAACACGGCGCCATTTCGCACGGGAGACAAGAGATGGCGCAAGCGGTCGAGACGCCAACTGCCGCCAACGAAGGAGCAGACGACGCCGACAGCCGGCGTCAAATAGCAGACGATCTTGTCAATTCTAAAGCGGCGCGAGCCTTTTCGATTTCAGTTTCCAATGCATGATTTTATTGTCCTTATTAATAAAACACATTAAATGGACACTAATCCGCTAAAAAAATAGTTTGTCGGGTTATTTTGACAGTTTTTTTCGGGGTCCTTATGGTCGTCTGCTTTGCAGTTCCTTGCCGTCACCGCACTTGTTTTTGGTTCTGCGACTGTCAGCACCTGCGTATTGCGTGCCGCTTATGAGTCAAAGAGATCGTCTGCTAATGACGCCGGCTCTCGGCGCCGTATGCTCGTTTTTTGACGGCAGTTGGCGTCGACTCGCGACCGCTTGCCCCGTCTCTTGTGTCCCGTGCCGAACGGCGCCCTGTTGTTTGAAGACCGGTGGCTTCGCTGTGTTCTCATAAGAGTTAAAGCTTTTTCTTTTTTAGAGCGCAGCTCTTAGGGGCCCGTTCCCGGCTTGAGTGGCGTCGGCGTCGGCGTTGGCGTCGCCGTCGGCGTAACCAAGGTCATCCCAAGGTCACGCGACCCCCAAGGTCACCCCAAGGTCACGTGACCCCCAGAGGTCACGTGACCCCTCCCCCAGGTCACCCCCGAGGTCACCCCCGAGGTCACGTGACACCCAAAGTCACGTGACCCCCCCTCCGAAGTCACGTGACTACCCCCAGGGTCATGTGACCCCCCCGCCGAGGTCACGTGACCTCCCCGATGAAGTCATCGTCACTGATGACGTCACCGGCATCCGCATTGTCATCGTCATCATCACTGATGATGTCATCAGTGACGTCACGGATGACCTCACCTGCATCCGCATCGTCATCGTCATCATCACTGATGACGTCATCAGTTACGTCACTGATGACATCACCGGCATCCGCATCGTCATCGTCATCATCACGGATTACTCATCAGTGACGTCACTGATGACGTCACCGACATCCGCATCGTCATCGTCATCATCGCTGATCATCATCGGAGTCCGCATCGTCATCGTCACTGATGACGTCATCAGTGACGTCACTGATGACGTCACCGCCATCCGTATCGTCATCGTCATCATCATGGATGACGTCATCAGTGGCGTCACTGGTGACATCGTCGGCATCGTCACGTGACCCCCCAAGGTCACGTGACCCCCCCCCAGGTCACTTCACCCCCCCCCGTACCCTTCCCTCCTCCTCCTCAAGAGCTGCGCTCTAATTCGGTGTTACAGGGAGGTGTAAACGGCTTTCACTTTTTTGCTTCTTCCTCAGGTAAGTTCACTTTTTGCAAATTTTATAGAAAAAAATACACCACCTGAGAGGCAACGCTGCTCAAAATCTTAGCGCTATACTGACTTTTGCGGTCAATTTAAAGAGCCTGGCTGCTATTTGAGGCACCCTGCAGTTAATTTTAAAAAGTCATAATTCGTTCACTGTCATAACCAATACCTGGTTCTCCTCAGTTTTTCACTAGTTTTCCCATCATCCAAACGTGACGTCACCGGCGGGCCGGCAATAGAGTACGCTCACGATCGCCTTTCTCGCGTCAAATAGCGAGAAAACCGGGGCATTCGTGCTATAATAATCTCTAGTTGCACAAAGTATGACTTTGGCCACGGTGATGAATTATGAGAAAGTAAAAAAGAATTGAAGCAACTGGGATTTTGCAATAATCGTTTTTGCAACTCTGTACGCTCAAGCCACGGCTCGCTAGTTTCGTGAAATCGGTAGCAAATCTGTTATACTTTTATCAGAAGCTGGCAGTTAAACTGGCAAAATAAGGCCGAAGGAACACGCAATGCATTTTTCGACATATTACCTAAGCACGATGGAATATGCTCGGAAAGCGAGTGTATACAGATGCCCTACACGCTCGTCACACCCGAAGGAACATGTCATTTGTTTTATATTTTCATAAAAAAAAGTTGCTGTTGCATACGCCAGAACGTGTGACAACTCTTGTAACATGCACATGCTCCTTGATGATTGATTAATTTGAGAAATATCTATAGACCCTTCCAGAAAATTTCTTGTGGTGGGCGTCATCTTCAGCGTCCTTGCGTGTGGCGCGTACTTTGCTCGCCTTACAAAGCTGCGAACATGCACCTGCTGTGCTCTGAACTAACACGTCTAGGCTGTTTCTCATAAACAATTAAACGTATGGAATGGAATGAACCGCATTCGTATAGGCCAGATGGCTGGTTACTGTTCATGAACATCGTGCTAAAATGACACATAAAAGAGCTTCGCAACCATCGAGCCAAACATCATGGTGCTATGAAAGGCGTATAAAATACGCAAATACACTATTCATTTTCGAATAAAGAATATTTGTTTGAAGATACAGTAGTGCGGAAAGTACAGAAATACAGCATAAAATTTTTATTCAAAATAAGCAAACAAAAGTTACTCGGACAAACATTTCTACCAATATTCCTCTCTTTTTTTTTCTCTCTCTGTTGGAGTAGAATGGAACGCTTTCCAACACTCATCCACCAGAGATCGCGTAAAAGAGATCAATCTAAGCTCTCTTTTTAATAAATTTTGGTTTTGCGCACTTTTCATCAGTTGCAAATGTGCATGCCTCCCCTCAACGGCGTTAATATTTACTTGGGTTTAAAAAGCTTTTCAGGCCTTTATATTACTTCTCGTTTCTCCGCAAGAAATGGTGAAAACAAAGATGTTTTCACCATTTCTTCTACTAGAGAACACTGAACGCCAACCACTTCATAAACTTGGCACCGGCTCTTTCGTAAATTAATGGAGCTAAACACCTGTTCTGTAATACCAGACTAAAACTTTGTTTAGACATTTCACTTTTTGTCTTTAACAGATCGGCCGCGTGAGTGGAACTCCGAGAGTAGCCCGAGCTAAACTCGATGTCCAAAACAAATATAATGTTTATGAAAAAAAAGATCTGTGAAGATATTGTGTACAACAAATGTGACTGCGCTAAATGTCGAATATATATGCTACAATGTCGAGTAATTTTTGTTTTTATATTATTAGCACTCCTCTTTGCACGGATGTCGTTGTGGTCACAGCCGGCTTGATTCTGCGCTTGCAGCTCTTGAAGCTGTTCCAGCTGCAGGAGGATGCTCAACTCGCAGCACGCGACTATAAAGTATTCCAAGCATAAGAGAGAATGTTTGACGTGACACTAGTTCTCTCGGCACACAGCTCGTGCGAAAGCACCTTGACGTGGCTGGCCTCTACTGCTGCCCGGGAGTGTTTTTTCCTTTTTTCTTTTTTCTCATGAAAACGAGGGAAAACACGAAACTCTTTCCGGCACTGTTCCTACAATCTACACCGGAGCACCGACTGCTACCCATTGCAAAGGAACTTGCAACCTTGAAGCTGCGAAAAACTAACGTCGATCGCTGGCGCCCGTAAAGTCACTTGGCGGCTGCCCGGGTCGCTCGTCCGCCTGTCCGGCGACGACGTGCGCGGGTAGGGAAAAGTAGGGATTTTTCATTGTTGCCTGTGGAGAGTCGCCTCTTGGAACCCTCCCAGCCGGTGTAAGTTAAAAACTCAATAACTTCGGGGAGAAATTGTAGTTTTATAAGATATTTTGGTTATCAGTTGAGAAAAGGTTTTTGACGCGGTCTGCTAATTTCTAGCCAAATCGAAAACCACTGAAAATTTACGGAGTTCTCCTTCAAGGGCCCCGCGCCTAGAGGGAGCCAAGCCCAGAAAGTCGGACTCACCAGATCGTCGGCCAGAACGAAGATAATGTTCGGTGGAGGACGGTTGGGCCGCGCACCAGCAGCCAGAAGCGCGATGGCGGACGTGCAAAAGCAAATAATGGCGGGATTCATACTTTTTTTTTCAGGTGCCACAACTAAATTTGTCGTGTTACCAAGTCGATGTCAAATCCTAAGTACAGATAACGGAAAACCACACCGATCAACAGAGCGGGATGGTGGATACTGACACTGGTTTTGTAACTCTGGTGCGACAGGTTGTTCTAGGCATGTATACACCACCCACCTGCCCCAGCTTTGCGCAACATCCAGAGCGTGCTGAAAACCAGAGCAGATGCGGCAGCTTTTATATTTATTTTTTTTATTTATTTTTTTGTGTTTGGGAACATGACATTTGCTCTCGAGGCAGGTGTTTAAAAATATCACCGTGGCGTTCGGCAGCCTTTTCAGAGGCCTTCGCTCGATGAGAATAATAATATCTTCACTTCCCGTCAAAGCTATGGGGGAGTTTGGGAAACAAAAAGTTCAAAAATCAGCTTGACGCGTTTCCTACGCCCGTAGAAATTGTAGCCTTTAAAGATTAAAAAAAAAAAGGCAAACAGAACACGTACTATATTTTCCGCGCATTATACATGCGTAAAAGTTGAAATTTCTGGCTTGGCGGACTATTTACGCGTGCGGACTATACAGGAGTTTCGTTATTCAAGATCGTTCAGCATGAGGAGCCGTTACCGAATTTGTGAATAAAAGAGTATGTTAATGATGATTTATGCATATTATAGACTTCTTTGTGAGCTAAGAAAGCAGACATTTGTCAGGGTCTGCGGTCTATGAGAAGATTTCTGTGTCGACTAATCAGCAGGTGCAGATTATGCACGGAGTGCGGACGATACACCGGGTGCGAACTGTAGTCCGGAAAAAACGGTACGTTGCGGGCAAGCCACATATACAAAAGAAAATATATAGAGCACGATCAAAAAACTACTCCATTCCAGAGATATCTTGACAGCCCCACCGACGTTACAGTGTGACCGTGAAACTTTACGATCACTGGGGCTGCAGTGAAGGTCGTTACTACGCTGTATTTTATGTTCCCGTGCAGCACGGAGGACGCTTATGTCGCGAGGTCATATCCGTAGAAGGTTCCGACTCTGCTGGGTATCGTGTGTGCCGGAAGCAGCTGTACTCCGTTTCCACTTGCAATGGAGAGAGGGCGTCACGAACTATCAAAGCCAATCCAAAGCCATATAAGCACCACGTTACCTTCTGGAAGGACGCAACGACGTCGTGCGGGGTGCAAATAGTCCCCTGTCACCTTTCGTGCCGCTGGGTTGGTCACAGGATGGCTCGTCCGCTGCGTCCAATCGTACGATGAGACGGAGTATACACCCTGTTTCACCATGAGTGCGAACGAAAAAAACTCTATAACACTCGAGCACAGTCTGTAGAATAAAAATCAGGACTGCCGTACTTTTCCGTCTACAAGTCTCAGTTTTGCATAAGTCGCACTTGTTCAGTGTTGGAACTAACGCGTTACAAGTAACGACCTTACTGGTAACGCGTTAGCTTTTTTTTACTAACGTACTCGTTAGAATACAAATGAGTAACCAGTAAAGTAATGTCGTCATGATTTTACGGTTTCTCCTATCAAATTTCGCTGCCTGCTACTCGTTACTTTTGGCTAAAAATGGCCGCATGATTGTTTGAAAACAAAATCATTTTTATTCTGTACACTACGTAAAAGAGGCAAAGAAACCTCCACAAAGCTATGTATCAGCGGCGTCATTTCAAACCACTTCGGGAGACACTTTTAACGTTTCCACGACCGGGTCCGAAAGGCGCGATATAATCGCTGCGCGGAACCCCTAAAGAGCGAGACACATGCGCGCAAAAATCCATCCGATCCCAGGTCCGATACGGCAATACGACTGCCTGATCCGAAAGGTTTGGTCGCTTCAGACGTCGCATCGACGATCCGGCGTGCGTCCGACGTGGCAGATAGTGTCGAATGGCGGACGGATTGTCGGAAGCGTCCAGCCAATGACAGCACAGCTAGCGTTAACGTCATGATGACGCACTGGGCCCGGAGGGACCAACAAGAATACGGGACTGACTTGGGAAGCAGGAACCCGGACGCGTGAATCCCGCTGATTCATTCGAGAAAGACGGACTCTGCAAAGAATGCACGCGCTGGCGAGAACGAGCTCCTAATTTCGCTCGTGCGATCTGCCCTGTATAGGAAGGAACGCGGACCTCCGCTCGAGCGCTTGCCTGGGCGGAGCCGAACGGATCGTCGTGTCGTCGCGTGCTGCAATCCGGAGCGGCGCTCGGACCGTCGGATCGGACGTCGGATCGGACGATTCTGCCGTCCATGTGTCGCGCGCTTAATGGCGCTTTCATACTGGAAGCAGATCCGTAAACGCGAAGCGGACCGGTGCGTTCTAAACCGCAAAGCGGCTGGGATCGAGCGGTTGGAGCGCGCTTTTGCCAACCGCTTCAGGACCGATTTGCCCGAACCGCTTTCGCGAACCGCGAAATGGCAACCAATCGCAACTCGACGCTGACGTGACGTCGGTGGCTTTCAATTTAGAAACAAAGTGGCATATGTCGCTGGTGAAGCGTCCAAGGCGCTCTAGTCCTAGCGTTACAGCAGACAAATCAACGGAGAATCGTTTCGTTCAAGTTCAAGACTTTCCTAGTAAATTTCACGTCTCGTTTTTAAGAGTGCATAGCCCGATGTTGGCGACTAGGCATTATCATAAATTAAGTTGTCAACGGCGTTTCTTAACATTTCACGAGAATGGAGCTATAGTTCATGAAATTTCAAAAGTTGGAATCCAGCCGTTCAAAGAAACGCCTTTAGAAAGTCAACTTTTTAAATGCAGGCGCCGTTTCTTTTCGTGTTTTTTTTTTACACTTTTAGATTGCTTTTTTTTAATTTAGAACGCCCGACACGCACGGCGTATAAGATAGCTTGCACCATACTTAAAACACACTGGAGCGCAACGCAGAAGTGAAATCAACTGTAGGTCGTTAGCGAGCGTCTTGCGAAAGTGCAGATTTTTCCTTTTATGCGCCTGATTATCTAAATATCTAAAATTAATTAACTAACCTTTTAAATATTCTTTAAAGAGCCGAGATGTCAATTGGAAAGTCGCAGGGCGCATTGAGAAACACCCAAATAAACTGTTTGCAACATTATACGCTTTCGGGCTTGTTATCACGCGATATTTCTTGTATTTCGTGGGCGTTTTTTGAGGGCTAGGAAAAGGAGCATGCAAAGTGCAACTTGAAAATAGTTTAATTGGGTGTTTCTTAATGCGCTCCACAACTTTCAAATTCCCACACCTTGGCCTTTGAACTAATATTTCAAAAGTTAGCTTGTTAGTCCTAATTAAATAACAAGGCGCACTAAAAAAATTTCGTGCACTTTCGCAAGAGACTTGCAAGCAGCGTACAGTTGGTTTCACTCCCGCAGAACGCCCTGGTTCTTTTTAGAGTTTGGTGCAAGTTATCTGGGACACCCTGTATATATGTATTCGCAATGTACATTTAGTGCACTAAAAGCATACATCTAAAGTACTAAATGTACACTTGTGGTATGCTAAAAGTACGCTCGAGGTGCACTTATAGTACACTACAAGTGTACCCGTGGTGTACTAGAAGTATGCTATTTTGTTTTATAAAAGCGGGAAACTAGTACAATTTCACTAAATACTCTAAGTACAGTATTAGTATACATTCAGTATACTGATTTTAAACCACTTTTCACCAATAGTATAATGCACTTTCCAATTTTCCATAAGTAGTGAACTTAGAATAGAATAAAATAGTTTATTTCAGACATCCATGTGTCTTACATGTGTCTCGGGGGCTGCAGCAAAAGCAGGCAAAAAAGCCCTCTGACGTGGCCGCCCCTTTAGCAGTCAACAGAAACAGCATACAATATTTAAGCAACATAATTGAAATAAACATAGACATCTGTAAACCATTACGATCAATATCATCCATATAAAAATATGACAATAAGCAATGCGTCACAGTAAAAACCAAAAAATAGAAACAAACAAAAAAAAAATCATGAAACAGAAACAAGAGAAAACTGCATTCATTGGCGTAAACATCGTCATTATCAACAATATCATCGGACGCACGTCTGGCATTAACACATCACAACACTTCATAACGCCATGAAAAAAAGACATATTGAAGGCACTATATTTGCAATAAGCACACATAAAAGTTACATTTTCTTACAATAATCTAAGAAAGGCAATCAGCTTCAAGGAAACATGTTTTGACTTTTTTCTTGAACGCGTAGATTGTTCTACCCTGCTGTGCTATTTGAACCATGCTTGGGTGTTTATTTAGTAAGTTAGGAATTTGGTAATCTAGTTTTTGAGTTCCATAGTTAGTTCTAACATTTGGTTTTGTATAATTGGTACGCCTGAGATCGTATTCCGCAGGTTTATGAAGATAAGTATCAAAGAAGTGTGTCTCATCATGCATGATCTGATAAAAAATTATGATCGTCAATTTATGAGAGAAGACATGTTCTATTAATAGTAACTTGTATCTTTCTAATGAGGGTGCTGTATGTTCGATGTAGCTTAAATTGTCAATAATTCTTACAGCCTTCTTTTGTAAAAGGAATAATTTCTAAGTGTTTGTTTTCGTTGTTGTGCACCGCACTAAAAGGCAATATTGTAACCGAGAATATACAAGAGCGTAGTACAGTTGTAGTTTGAGCCAGTTTAGTAGTAACTCCCTTAGTTTGCGCAGCATTCCTATCGAACGTGAGATGTCACATCTTAGGTTATTTACATGATTTGTCCAACCAAAAAACTCCTCAAACCATACTCCAAGAAATATTTGTGCAGTAGTAGACTCGATTGTTGAATTTAGAAAGTGGATATGTGGTTTATAATGTAACGTTTTTTTTTTCTTTAATCTAAATATTACTGCTGCGTACGCCTTCAGTAGATGGCGCCACCGACCCGCTCTGCAACGACTGCGCCGAGGAAGGCTGCTGCCATTCCGGCCGCTTGTTGGTAATAAAGTATTATGGTATACCCGAACCCCCAAAATATTCGAGGTATATAACAACTGGCGACGAGAAACGGATCGACGACTAGCCGGAGAAGCCGCCAAGCAGCAGCAGCACGGGATGACCCGGTAGGAATTCTACGCTGTGCGTAAACTTCCCGCGCGTGAATTCCGAAACTATAGAAATGGCGACTTTTGGCAAGCTAGAAGAATACGATAACAAGGAGCCCTGGTTATCCTACACGGAAAGGGTTGACGCGTTTTTCAATGCAAACGGCATCGAAGACGACGAGAAGAAGAAATGAACCTTCCTATCAACCGTCGGGACTAGCACTTACGCAACACTCCTGAGTCTGCTAGCCCCTGCGAAGCCGAAAGAAAAGAAATACAAGGAGCTCGTGGCTACCTTGAGCAGTCACTTCAGCCCTCCATCGTCCGAAATCGCCGAGAGTTTTCGCTTCAACACACGAGTACAGCTCGAGAACGAAAGCGTCGCTACGTTCGTCGCCGAACTTCGGCAGATGGCAGAACACTGCAACTTCGGAGCAGCTCTCAACTGCATGCTGAGGGACCGCCTCGTGTGTGGGACACGGGACAAAACTGTGCAGCAAAGACTGTTGGTGGAGAGAAACCTAACCCTGGAGAAGGCTGTCGAAATCTCGAGGTCGGCGGAAGCAGCGGAACACAGCGTGACCGAGATACAAAGAGGCCACGTGCACGCAACCACTTCGGGAAACCATGGAATTACCCCCAATCATCTCAAGTTCCACAGGAAGCAAAATGGTCAACAGGGACCTAAAGGCCAAAAAGGGAAAGATCCAAAGGCCACAGATAAAAAGAAGCCAGGACCACAAGAGAAAGCAAGTGCCTGCATTCGTTGTGGTTCCCGGGATCACGTGCCCCAGGACTGTCCGCACATCAACACAAAGTGCTACAAGTGCAAAAACGTTGGACACCTGGCAAGTTGGTGTTTGTCAAAGACCGATAAGCCAAAGAAGCAGTCCACGAAACAAGTGAACGTGCTGGAATCAGTTGGTGGACCATCCGAAAACTACTTCCATGCATTGCAAGCAAAGTCAACTGTGAAACCACTCACGGTAACATTCATGGTAAATGGACTTCCAATTGAGATGGAGCTAGATTCAGGATCCCCTGTCTCGCTGATCTCCGAGGATACGTACCTGAGCCATCAGAGAAGTCTGCCTAGACCAGTTGAAACAGACATCAAGCTCGAATGCATCGGTGGACCCATTCCTGTGCAAGAAACTTTGACTGTGGACAGCGTTGGGAAGTACTTTAAGTACATTGTACTTAAAGTACTACTTCAAGTAGGTTTACGAAACTTGTACTTTACTTGAAGTACATTCTCTAAATATGTACTTGTGCTTTACTTAAAGTATTTTTTCTGGTACTTTCAAAGGAAAGTACAATTCCCGACTTCAAAGTACCTTCCCCAAATTTGGTTTTGTTAAATTTCTATCACGAAATGATGCTTTGTCACGTCCGAAGAAATACTGGGAGGGATGTTCTACTCTCACCAGAGGCGCGAGCAGGCGACGCATCGCTCCGCTTGTTCTGGGGGCGTCTTTCTAGGAGTTTTTTTTAACTCTCGCTACTTCTCGGTAGATCAGCGCAAGCGAGGAGGTTTAAAATATTATGAGAGCAAAACTCATCATAATCTAGCACCTGAAACTGTGGCGCGGAACAATTAAACTTTCAAGTCGAAGAAAAAGACAACAGAGGAGAACGTCACAATGTTTTGAGACATTCATATACTGCAATTAAATGCAAAGGTGCAAGCGCGCTGGACAAGAATGACGAAAATATTTCCTGGAGAAGGGGAACAAGAGGGACTCTTGTTCCCCTTCTCCAGGGTCCCGGGTTCGATACCCGGACCAGGCGGATTTTTTCGGTCGCTCATCAGTCACCTGGCTGTGTTTGGAGATTTCTGTTTGCTCTACTGACGTCTAATTCCTGGTTAGCTCAATTGGTAGAGCGCTCCACCTGTAATGGAGAGGTCCCGGGTTCGATACCCCGACCAGGCGGATTTTTTCGGTCGCGCACCAGTCACCTAGCTGTGTTTAGAGATTTGTGTTTGTACTTTGTCCCTCTTGTTCCCCTTCTCCAGGGATTACCCTATTGCAAATAATTCTAAAGCACCCATCAGCCTTGAAGGATTATGGGACCTCACTGGCCTTCAAAACCCCTCAAAAATACCCTTCAGGTATACCCCTCAGAAAAAAAAAACCTTTAGCCCCACAGCTCTTCAACCCGAACACCTTAGCCCATCAACCCTTTAGACGCCCAAATGACTGCGAACCATACACAAAAAATTCTGTTCAAAGCGTTATTGAAAATTTATTGCGGAGATTGAGTTTTACATGCGTATTAAAACAAAAAAAACGATAAAAACCAACGCTTGCTCAAACCTGGGTGCAAGCAGCTGTCGACGAAAGAGATCATATCAAATAGGAACAACTGACTTCTTTATCACAACGAAAAATATCTTTCAAAGTACTCACAATGTCGTTGGGTAAATTCCTGATTTTTGGTAGTTCAGCTAATAAAACCGGGCAGGTGCACCTCACGTACACATACAGTCTCAGTAAGCACGTTTAGCGAAAACCACGAACTCGCAAGCAGACCCCGTCAGCGTTGAGAAATACCGAGCACAGTCAGGGTTTCGTCCATGATGTCGCCGGCGTCTTCGGCGTATTTTTCACTCGCTGGGTGCTTCTGAAGCCGGTCGGACGGAGAGGCGCAAGGAGCAAGGCGGAACTGCGGCCGTCATCCGCCATCTCAGGACCCACAGTGCCATGATCCCGGTGCGCGGGCACTACATGCGGTGGGACGCTGATCCCGACTGCCAGGCTTGCTGCGAGTAGGCCGACACCGGCCACCATCTCCTTGAATGCGCTGAACACGATGGCGCTCGAGCGGTGCTGAAGGCGGCCAACACCGAACTGGGGTTCACCTGCGAAACCAAGGAAGAAACGGCACGGATTAAAACAGACCAAGGGGCGAGCCCTCAAAGCTGTGCTTACCTTTCTGGATGGAGGAAACCGGACCGTTCCAGATCTCCACGGCGGTGAGAAACAAACCGCTCACGAGTGAAAAGAAAATGGCTGCAGCGGCCTCCTGACTTTCTCGGCTTCCTCAAACCACTCTCTCCCGCCGACTATTGGAGAAGCGTGCTGTCCGACCCTGACGGTTCTGCACCCTCTCCCCATTGCCGGGTGAAGATAAGCGCAGCGTGTGTGTTTGCAGGCTTTGTAAAAGAGGGGTAGGGGATTTGAGTTGCCTGTTCGTGTTTTTGACGACGACGAAAAAGAGAGGACTTCACACTCTAGTAAAGAACAAAATGTTTTTTTTTCCCCTTTTTGGGAACCGTCCCCCGCGAGGAAACTGGCTCCCAGGATGATTCGCTGCCGCCTCGCCCTCGCAACCTCCCCAGCGTCCCTCTTTTTGGGCAACGCGCTGCTCTCGGCTTGCCCTTTTTTATTATTATTAGTTCAACAAGTCAAGTTTGTTCGCCTCAAAACGACGCTCGGCTAACAACACTCGGCCGTGCCTTGTCACTTCTCCACATCGGGCAATCGAACCCGTAGCCCCCTTGGCGACCGAACACCCGGCCAGTGACAGACGGGACGAGGATCCCAGTCGTGTTTGATAGAAAGGCAGTAATAAAAAACTGACCGTACACACATAGGATCGACATTCTTCAAATACTTTTTTCCCCTTTGCGAACAATACGTAGCTATGTTCTAATTCCGCGAAATGTGTTTTCTCCACCTAGGCCGTGGCCCTACAGACATCTCAAGAAGCCTGAAGGTTTTCCTGACCCCATTAGAAAAGTTATTGACAGGCTTTCAGACATTTGAAGGCATTGTAAAGGGCACTTCAGACATTTCAGGAGAGCCTCTGACGGGGCCAACGAACCCACCAGGAAATATCGGTGCCCCCCTTCAAACATCGCAAGAATTCCTGAAGTCCCCTTCACACCCTTTAAAGAATTCCTGAAGTCCCCTCAACGACTTTCCGTAGGGTATTTTTGTCATTCTTGTTCAGCTCGCTTGCACCTTTGCATTTAATTGCAGTATAATATAACCTTAAATTGCAAGCTTCACCCTCGTCGGTGTCAGACTGGTGCCGACTGATAAACCCCGTTTGCTCTACTGTTATCTAACCCCTGGTTAGCTCAGTGGGTAGAGTGCTGCACCTGTAATGGAGTGGTCCCGAGTTCGATACCCGGACCAGGCGGATTGTTTCGGTCGCGCAGCAGTCACCTTGCTGTGTATGGAGATTTGTGTTTGTCCTTTGTCCGTCTTATTCCCGCTTCTCCAGGCATTATTTTAGACATTCTTTTTTGTCTTTTCTTTCTAGATAAAAGTTCCGTAATTTTTTCAAACCCGAATCTCAGGTGACGCGTTATGACTAACTATCATCAGCTCGCTTTCAAACGCACTGTTTCTTTCGTTAAATAGAAGACACTCCTCTATGAGAGGATTGCTTGCGGAAGCTGCGGGGCTGACGTCGTGGTCTCTCCTAGTACATTTAACCCCCTTGGGTGCAACAATCCAGTGTAAGTGGTGCCAAGTTCAGAAGAGGGACTTCTGAATTTGACCCCATTCCTGAAAATAACTACTCTGTGGCCACTTGCCTTTATCAAATATTCTCCGCTTTTTTTGAAAATAGGTCATGCACCCCTGATTATCCCTGGGCAACGCATACCACTTAAATAACCACTGTATAGGATATTAAAGGGTATCATGAAAAATTGTGTTAAAATGTTTGTACTTTACTTTTAAGGTGCGTTGTATTCATAGTACTTTACTTCAAGTACATTGCACCCAGTGTACTTACTACTTTACTAAAAGTACATCACGTTTTTAATTGAAGTACCTTTTAGATGTACTTTACTCAACGCTGACTGTGGACGTACGTCTCGGCGAGACCAAAAATCAACAGACACTTCTGTGAAAAGACGGTGAGAGTGCAGGCGAGCTGGTGGTAGCTAGTCATGTCGTATTATACACCTGAGACTGCGGTGGAAGAAATCGGAAGAACTTTCAGTAGAAGGAACAGACACAGAGAACGTCTCAAGAGACGTTCTCTGTGTCTGTTCCTTCTACTGAACGTTCTTCCGATTTCTTCCACCGCAGTCTCAGGTGTAATACGACATGATTAGACACTTCTGGTTGTTTCTTGCAAGAGCCCTAACCTTTGTGGCAGGAACTGGATGGCAGCATTTGACCTGCTTCCACGGCAAGTAATCTCCACTCAACTGGGAGAAACTGCAAGCGACCGAGGGGTACTGAAAACACTCCAGAAATTTGAAGAGGTCTTCAAACCAGGTTGCGGTGCATTCAGAGGACCACCGGTGCATGTGGACGTTCTACCCGGCTCCCAACCACGGTACTACAGAGCCCGCTTGATATGCACTGAGGGACAAGATGGAACTGGAACTCTAACGGCTTGAAGAAGAAGGCATCATTACGGCCATAGCCCACTCTGACAGGGGCATCCCCCATCGTACAGGTGCTAAAAGTCGATGCAAAAGTGTCAGCATTTGCGGGGACTACAAGTTACGTGTAAATCCTGCAGTGATGACAACCCAGTACCCACTGCCCATAGTGGAAGACATCTTTGTTTCTCTGCAAGGAGGAGTCAAGTTTTCCAAACTAGACTTCCGTGAAGCACACAACCAAGTACTCGTTGATAAAGAAACCAGCAAGCTCTTTGTCATCAACAGACACCGAGAACTGTTTGCTTAAAACCAGAGTGTCGAACCGGAACCGAACCGAACCGAAAACCGGAACAGAACCGTTATTTTTAGCCGAACCGGAACTGAACCGAACCGAAATCTTCGCCGCCATCTTGGAACTGAACCGGAACTGAACCGGAAAAAAATTTAACGGTAACCGGTTCAAAACGGTTCACGATAATTTTTTTTTATTACAAAGTGAGTGTTTGAGAAGTAAAAATTGGCAACTGGCATTTCTATGTAGTGACAAATTGTCATATACCGAATTGCAATGTAGAAGAAATTGCGGTTTTTCGTAGCGCTTTTCTATTGGCACTACGGTTAATCGTGTGCCACGTGGTCACGTGACGTCATGGTTTCAAGACATGCTGTCAAATAATGTCACGTCACGTGGTCCCGTCGCGTGATCGCATGACTCACCGCGTCAAGTCGACTAAAATTCAGAACGTCGATTTCCCCCTCTCTTCTCCAACGTTTCGTGTGCTTTTTCCTCCCCGGCCTTTCTCTCCCCCGCCCTACTTTCTTGAGTTTCCACGGACTACATATGTATCAGCATTGTTGACACCGTGACATCACATGCCATCTCGACT
Source organism: Ixodes scapularis (assembly GCF_016920785.2). Taxonomy (NCBI): domain Eukaryota; kingdom Metazoa; phylum Arthropoda; class Arachnida; order Ixodida; family Ixodidae; genus Ixodes; species Ixodes scapularis. The sequence continues at coordinate 88,566,776 of NW_024609837.1, read as the reverse complement.
TCTCACTGCGAGTAATGCGACACCGTGACGTACTCGACTGTCATTAACCCGAGTCGAGTGCTCGGGTTCTTGACAATCAGCATCGCCAAACATTCGCGTTGACTCGTGTTCAAGCAAAGATGAGAATAGCCGAGCTCTAATAATGCCTAAAGCTCAACCCATGCTTTATTCTTTGCCAACCCCAGCGCATGAGTATAATGAACACTGGCGGTATACAATTAGCTTCAGATCACATCTCCTCTTGTTCCAACTGCGAGTTGAGAAAAATTAAGTTGTTCTTTCCTTTATTTTTTCTGCATCTGTCATTGAGCAGAGAAGGAAACTAATGGGTGTTTCTGCAAGCTATCAACGTCCGAGATTACCTCCTAGCGGCATGTACTGAAAGTGCGAACATTTTTGCATGAATCATTTTACGTGTACACATCATTGAGGCACTCAGACATGTTTTCGTTGTTGGTGAACACTCTCAGAAAGTTGTCCCCGAGAGTAAAAGGATTGAAAGGACTAAATTTGACTTATTAATCTGACGATAAGTAGAACTACAAGTGTGTACGGCAGGGGTACATGAAAAAAAAGGAAAGAGATTCTAGTGGCCTTTGAGGGACAGCCGAACGTCGGTAGTCGCTCGAAATCTCGCAGTTGTGTTTAAAGTTCACAGTTTTTGGGTGCAAAATAAAAGAAATGGAGAATTGGTGCAAAAAAAAAAAGACAGAAATATAATTGTCCTAATGGCACCCCCAAATAAAGGAGGGAGTCTTTCAAAACCAAAAAGTATTCTATAGAGGAGCACCGTCAAATGGAAAAAAAAAGGGGGGGGGGGGGGGGGATAAAAACTTAATGTGTTGTGAAGGTTCCTCTGCTCCGCATCTTCGGCGCGGAGCAGACAGCGTGATCCTGCAAAACTACTTTGTTTGCGAAATCACTCCTGCCAGAAAGCGCGTTTTCGGGGTGCCAGACGCTCGCGTCGTACCTCACTACGTTGCGCCATGCAAGAAAAAATTTCTGAAAATATAGGTCGCGCTGGAGCGCGAACCTTTTGCAGCGTGCATTTTGCACCTCGGAATTTGATTTTCTCAGCAAAATGCAAAACCATGTTAAACAGTCCGGTTTTCTGTTCAAATGTGATGTTCTCAACACAATACTCCGTTCCACTTTAAGTGTAAGTATTTCAGAAGCTAAAAAAGCGAACTCTGGGCTTTCAGCGTCCAAGCACACGCGTTCCTGCAGTGCGAGTGCTCGGGACCAAAGGCTCGCACCTGTACTTGAAGAGGCCATGCAAAGCGTTTCTGGCAATTTTTTTTATTTTTAATTTGCATTGCTTTTGCTCGAATTAGTGACTGGGACCCTAGCAACAGATTAAACATAAAATGAACAATATATCTAGCGTATTTTGAACATAATAGGTTAAAGAAATTCAGAATTTTGAGCAAATTTTCTTTTGTTGATGACGTCCTTGGTCTGAACCAGTAGAGAACCGAAACGACAAGAGCGTGCAACAACTATACGCGATCTTCCTAAGTGTTGAAAATTAACATCCAGTTATGAGGATGTGAACGCCCCACCAATTTACGGGTGTTACAAGCAAATATTTGAGTGAGATTCACGTGCTTGAAAGGACCAGAAGGGGTCCTTCCGCCTATTCAGCCAGTCCTACCTCTAGAATTCTATGTCATCAATTATCCGACATTCTAGACCAATGTCGGCACTGAACGTTCGCGTTTGACACTGATAGGCACGCCGTTCGAAGCAGCATTTGGTTGTCTTGGTTCCTTTACGATGCCCCTTTAAGCTGAGACAAAGTATAGCAAAAGGGGATTTCCAAATTCTAAAGTTGTGCTGTATATATAGCAGTCTCGCGATGATGTTCTGCAGCCTAACAAAATGTTAAAGCGCGCATGACTGATAAAGCACAGAGTTGTAAAATTAGGCCTCAAAACAAGTGCACGACTATTTGCACGTGGAGAGCAGCAGCTCCTTTTCTATCTGCGGTGTGTCGTTTGATTCACCCACTTCTTCTTCAAGTGCCCTAGTCCGTTGACACACGCCGAGGGCACCGTGGCCAAGGGTTAAGCGGCTTTCGACCTATTGAGCTCGACCAATTGAAACGTCGGGCCACTAAATGTTTAGGACTTGGTTTGTGTAAGTCTGTATTTCTCAACTTTTTGACCCAACCAGACGGAGTTCCGTCAAACGTTTTTACGTTTAAAACATGCATTTCTATATATTTCTTTTAGCAGTAATTCGCTTATTGAATGCCATTATTTAGAAGAATATCATTTATTATCTCTATTTCTGCCCATTTTTTGTATTTGCCTTCAAATCTATGACGTAAGCACCCAGTTCTTTTTTGGCATACCCCGTGACCCGGTGTTTCACACTGCCAAAGAGCGAACAAATAAGCGCGTTCCGCAGACTCAATGGATGGCTATTTTCGAGTATCGTCCTCCCGTGTTGGTCTCAAGCGGTTATGTGAACTTCATACAGTCAAAATGATTGATGACGATAACAAATATTTATTTACTACCTGAAGACTTGGCAACATAGATAAAGGGTCGATCAACCTAAAGATATACATCATAAGTTAATGCACCCACACATTATCTGAAATATGCTCTGGAAATCTTTTCTGGCATTTTTATCCTCGAGAGGCACTTGCATAAATTATGTGATAGAAACTTAGCATTTTTTTTTTTTTCATTTTGAAGCTGATTTAGGTAACACGTGTTCCTGACGAGTATTCAACTTCTCAAACATATATAAGTCTGTTGCCTCTTTTATTTGACGAACAACGATTTTATGTGTCTGTGTGCTGGGTGAAAACAAAGCACACAGTGGCGCGTGGTGGAACTATGACGATTGCGCACGCAGACCGTCAGAAAGTGACCAATTAAGCAGCTGTAATGTCGAGTAGACTATGAAATACTACTTTGTTCTATTTAACAATAAATCACCAATTAGCAAGGGTGATGCTTATTTACAAAGTGAATTGACCGGCATCTTGTCAAGAACCAACATCAAACGCCAAGCTATGTCGAAAATATGCTCTTCAATGCGCTCTATTTTAGGCCAGATCCATACTGAATACGAAAGTCACTCTTTTCTGCATAATTATTCGCCTGCGTCATGGTGGTGAATGAAAACAATATTAGTCAGGAAAGCAAGCGTTGTGCTTGCCGCTCAGTGTTCTATAAACGGTAGACTGAAAGAGTTTGTCCTAAAACTTCCCTGACATTTTGAAAATATTATTGCTTTTAGCTTAGTTGTATCGTCATCGTATATATTGTGAAACGTATTTTATATTCTAGATTTCAGGAAATGTATGTCGAGAACGTGCCCATTTTATGATTGTATGCACTGTAATTAATTTTTTTAAGTACAAGAGCACAGTAGGACTCGCCTTTTAATATTGCGATGCGATGGTCTACTAATCACGTGTATTTTAGGCGACACACCAGACTGATAACCTTTATATTCAGATAAACTATATGCGACTGAGGCAAAAAGAAATAGATGTTCAGTCATATATGTTAATCTAGCTTTTCATTTACTCTTTCATCGAAATGAAACAACGTAATTTATTTTTAGTACCTGAAAATAAATGTGGATTCAACAAATGAAAAAAAAAAGAAGGTATATAGTTACTCGTTTCACTCCTGAAAAATGCCTATAGCCAAAGGAACGCGGAAAACATATTCTCACTTTAGCAGTTCGAACCGGTTATTTTTCGGTTTCCGGAACTGAACCGGAGCTGAACCGAAATTCGTGAACCCGAACCGGAACCGAACCGATAAAAATATCGGTTCGACACTCTGCTTAAAACCATTTAGCATTCGCCGTGCCCTCGGCTCCGGCACTCTTCCAAAGAATAATGGAAGAAACCCTGCAGTGAATTCTAGGAACATATGTCTACCTGGATGATGTTCTCGTGACTGGAAAGACCGATGCAGAACATCTAGAGAACCTAAGGAAAGTTTTCCAAAAAGTCAGACTCTGGACTGAAGCTCAAGCGAGAGAAATGCGAGTCCTTCAAAGCATCACTCCGCTACCTGGCCCATGAGATAAACGCAGAGGGCTGAAGCCTTCAAAGAAAAACGCAGAAGCTATCATTGAAGCACCTGAACCCAGGGATGTCAGTGAACTGAGATCCTATATTGGACTTCTTTCGTACTACGGCAAGTTCATTCCGAATCTGTCCACAGTGCTTGCACCCTCGTATGCCCTACTGCACAAGAACACCCGCTGGCAATGGACAGACACTGAACGAAAAGCCTTCGTCGAAAGCATGAAGGCCATCATGAAGGCAAGGGTCCTGACCCACTACGACCCATCGAAAGAGCATGTTCTGGCATGCGACACCCCACCGTATGGTGTGGGTGCTCTGCTCTCGCATCGGAAGGAAGGCGTGGAGTCGCCACTCGCATTAGCATCCCGTACTCTGACACCGGCCGAGAGGAATTACTCACAGTTAGAAAAGGAAGCACTGGCCATTATTTTTGGTGTCACACGGTTCAGAGGCTACCTGCTGTGTCGACGTTTTGTGCCACTTTTATTGTTAGTGAATCGTCCAGCATCTGGTAAACATGCACCAACCACGGTTCACCGCCTTCCTCCTAAGTGCCTTCCGTTGACGTCCGAAAAAATAAAGAAAAACACGGTAAATTCCGGTTAATCTGGTGATCTTCAGGTAAATTCTGGCTTTACTGGAAGTGAAAAAAGTCCCATAATCCAGTAAAATTGATTTTTACTGGAAATATACTTTCGGTAAAAATCCGGTGACATTCTGATAAAACGTCTGGTAACATTCCGGTAAAAACCCCGTAACATTCCTGTAAAATAACCGGTGACACTCCAGTAAAAAATCCGGTGACATTCCGGTAAACTGCGGCTTTATTGGAAGTGAGAACAGTCCCATAATCCAGTAAAATAGACTTTTACTGGAAATGACATTCCGTTTAAAATTATTTTTCAATAGGGTCATCACTGACCACAAGCCACTTGTGGGGATTTTTCGGGAAGGTAAGGCAATTCCAGCCATGACATTTTCGCGCATCCAACGCTGGGCTCTTACTCTTGGAGCCTACAGGTACGGCATCGAGCACCGACCAGGACGTCTCAACAGAAACGCCGATGCCATGAGCAGGTTGCCCTTTAAGACGGTACATACAGATCCTCCGGAGCCTCCGGAACTGGTAAACTCAATCTCGAGCTTAAAAAAGCTTTAGATTTCAGTTAACCAACTACAACAATTCACAAGCAGCGACAAGGGCTTAAGCCAAGTGCTACAGTGGGTGGAGGAAGGATGGCCACAAAAGCCTCCGGACAACTCACTCCAACGTTTTTAGAACAGACGTGATGAGCTAAGCGTGCATCGGAATCTCCTGTACTGCGGAAACCGAGTGGCTGTGCCAACCCCTGCTCGCCAAGAGATCTTAGACTTGCTCCATGAAACTCGCCAGGGAATGGTGGTCATGAAAGGTATGGCGAGATCTCTTGTGTGGTGGCCGAACATGGACGCAGAAGTAGAGCGCTGTTCATGACAGTTTTCACAGTATCTCCAGAACTCCCCAAATGCCACCAAAAGCAGAACCGGTACCCTGGCCCGAACCAAAGGAATGCAGGGAGCGTCTGCATCTCGACCACGTAGGACCTTTCGAGGGGAGGATGCTACTGGTGTTGGTAGATGCGAAATCAAAATGGCTTGAAGTCATCATTGTGGCAATTGGCACATCTGAGCAAACCGTAGAACACCTACGTGACAATTTTGAAAGGTTCGGACTACCAAGGTGCGTTGTAACAGACAATGGAACTCCATTCACTGGTCCGCCCTCCAAGACTTCGTTCGAGGAGATGGGATCAAGCATCTCCGAACTGCCCCTTTTCATCCAGCATCTAATGGCTTAGCAGAACGAGCTGTTCGCACGGTCAAGGACGAACTCAAGAAAAGAGAACGAAGAGATCTCAAGTTTCGACTTCCTCAATGGTTGCTCATGTATCGCCGAGCACCCCTTCCGGGCGGAACGTCTCCAGCAAAACAGATGCTGGCTTGTCCAATGAAAGCAAGACTGGACTTCTGTATTTCCAGGAGGGGTGACGAGGCAATTCTGGAGCAGTTGCTGAGAGAATCTAGCAAGAAAAGGAAAGGGGACTACGCCACAAGAAAGGGAACAAGTTCGCAATTTCGGCAAGGGACCTCGATGGTGGTTGGGTGAGGTTGACAAAACCAGCGGAACATCCATAGTGACGGTGTCAACTCCGCAAGGGCAAGTGCGCCGCCACAACGACCAAATAAAGCCACACTTGACCACTTTGGCATCAAGTCCTGGGGAACAACTACCACCTAGACCAAGGCTACGCAACGAGCGAAGCAAGGACAGTGGAGACCTCAACGACGCCCAATATGAGACGACCCACACGAACTGTCCGCAAGCCCTAAGATTCACATAAGTAACCTTCAATAAGAAGCTAGCCTTAATCAAAGAGGCCCTGCAAGGTCTTTTTACTGGTTTTTAATTTGCACCGAACCTGAGTGCACTGAACGTAGTAACTTAATGAAACTTTTCTTTTCTCGAATTTCGCTTTATTTTAAAAGTTATAGGCAAACTAAAATTACAAAAACAAGCAAAAAATAATCTCCTTCATGACGTCCTTGGTTGCTTAAGTGGCCGTGAACTAGACGAGATATAGTGAGCTCAGCGAGCGCTCACGAGTGCCGCATTCCGTGTCAACGCCGCGAGAGGGCGCCACTAAAGCATGTTCTAGATGGGTTGTATGGAGCGGGCAGCCAGAGTGGCTCTCATAGCATTTGCTGCGCGATTAAACCCTAATTCGGCATCACACTTCATTGGCCACAAACGACAGCGAACACGGGGCAAAGATCAGTTCAGAATGGGAGCCCCTTCGCGCTGCCATACCGCGAAACGGCCAAACCGCGAGACAATGCTGCGCGCCGAAGGCCTTCGGAACGCTCGGAGCCGGTCGGATCCTCCAGTCGACACGACCGCAGCGCCGCCGAGTATATCCGGGGCCTTTCCGTGTTGGCGCCTCATCCCATTACTCCTTTCTGGTATGCACCGCCTTTTCCACCGCTTGGTGGTGGGTATGTCGACGGGTCATTTCTTGTTTCCGTACTTTATAAACCGCATTTGTTTCTTTTCCGATCTAAAATGGAACAAAAGTTACTTTTATAAGTAATTGAAACTGTTCGCGCCAGTTATATTTTGTATTTCGACTAAAAAGAAGCTTTTTATCGGCTCTGACCAGTAGTAAGCCCATGAACAAAGACGTCATATATCGCGTGCTTTCGGTACCGCGGGTCATCCCCGTCGGTGGAGGAGGTTTCCGCGTCGTCCGGTTAAAATATGACGCACTGATATTTAACTACTCTCTCCGTGCCCGCTGGCTTGCCGGAACCCCAAGAGACGTGGAAACCGCAAAAAAGGCAGACGCTTGAATATGATTGCAGGGCCCCTTTAAAGGGATACTACAACGAAATTTCGGCGCTCATTTTTTGGTCTATATGTGTTCAAAGGAGCAGTATCAGATCGAACATGCCAATATCTTGTTAAAAAAAACACGAAAAGGAATTTTAAAACGAATTAAACGATTAGCAAAGAGCACCTGGTGGATGTCGCTAACGCCTCGCTTGTAATGCCCGTCTAGGAACCTTGACAGCTAGTGACGGAGGTTGTCTCGCCTCCGGCCATGACGAGAGAAGAAGGGCAGGAGGAACTCGCCTCTTCCCGAGAATGCCTTTTGTGTGTCGCAGAAGTCGCTATTGTCCCCCTACAAGATTACAGAAGATTAACCCGGCACTCAAAATTCGTACAAAAGCAGCCACTTCGGTGGCTGGAACGACTAGGCCATCCTCTCGACGTCAGCCTCGCCGTAGCTTTGCTGGTCTTGAGACGACCTACGTCACGATTGCGTTGGATGTCACGTGGTCTCCGCTGGGCCTTCTCCGAGCGCTTGCCAGAGTGGGCCGTTCATAACGAAAAATACAGCCACCAGGCTCAAAATACAAACGTGCGATTGTCATTTACGGATGTTGTGGCTCATATTCAACCTATTTTTGAATACGACGCGAATATTTCAAATTTCGTTGAAGTATCCCTTTAAGAGGGAGGAGTGCTGTGTACGCCCTCACTAGATGGCGCCACCGATCCGCTGTGCAACGACTGCACCGAGGAACGCTAAGAAACTCTCGTCAGAGGGTGCCGACTCTGGAACCGCGTCGAGGAAGGCTGCTGCCACTCCGGCCGCTTGTTGTTAATAAAGTATTATGTTATACACGAACCCCGAAGTATTCTAACTATAAAACATTTACATATTTCGTTTTCTTTGTGTTTAATTCTAGCTGATTAGACTTTAACCATACAGATAGTTCATTAAGCCAGAAATTTGCAGTTTCTTCAGGCTCTTGCAGATTATCTCCGGAAAAGAACACGTCAGTGTTGTCACGAAGGACAAGTGATGAGGCGGCGAATAACTGAAGGAACTAAATGTTTAATATGGCGAACTTGTGCCCAAACATAAAAAGGAACCAAAAGATAACAGCAGAGCGTCGCGGGCGACGAAGTCGGCAAAAGAGCAGAGTCGAACACTGGGGCGAAAACTGACTGCAGATCGCCACGCGGAGCCCCTTATGTACGCACGTTGGCTTCTGGAATAATCGGCCTAGAATGTTCGGCGACTGGAACATTCGGAACTCGATCAGACGAGAATGTTCTCGAACTGCCGAGAACGCAATGTTGAAAGAATAAATAAAAAAGTTTTACACCGACTGGGATCGAACCTAGACTTTCCGCGCGACAGTCATGCTCTATAACCACCCGGCCACACACGCGGTCGCTCGCCGACGAGCGTGGCATTACCCCCCCCCCCCCTTTATAAAGGCATCGTCTTGATGCCACGTAAAAGGCAACAAAATAGAGCAAGACAAATAAAAGAATGTGAAAGTACGGAAGCTGGCAAAACACAATCCTATCAAGTGTTGCACAAGATCACAGTTTGCAGTCTTATCGCGCGTAGTACGGTTTGAGGCGCACGACGTGGACGACTTCCGGTCGTGGAGGGCGGCGTGATGAAGTCCGTGTTCCGTCGGGCATCACCTCGTAGTTCAGGTCCCCGAGTCGACGAAGTACAGTGTAGGGTCCGAAGTAGCGCTTTAGGAGTTTCTCGCTGAGACCACGGCGTAGGATCGGTGTCCACGCCCACACCCTGTCTCCGGACTGGAAGTGGACGTCCCGACAACGAAGGTTGTAGCGGCCAGTGTCGACACGTTGTTGGTGTCTGGCGAGCTGGCGGGCTTCTTCTGCCCGTTGGGCAACCACCCGGGCGTCGTCGCTTCCGTCGACAGCCTGTTCGTGGGGCAACATCGCGTCCAGCATTGTTGTTACTTTGCGACCATGAACCAGTTGGAAGGGTGTAACCCCGGTGGTCTCTTGCACAGCCGTGTTGTAGGCAAATGTGACGTACGGCAACACCTCGTCCCATTCCTATTGAAAAATCCGGCAAAAGCTTTCAGTGACATTCGGTGGAAACGGGTCAATTTCCACTCATTTTCACCAGAAACCAGCGTAGCTTACCTGTTTTTTGGTGGAAATATTACCGGCCGCCACTTCCAGTAACCAGACTTCGCTGGACTTTTTACCGGAGCCACTTACGGTTAAACTCCGGCAAAACATTCCAGTGACATTCGGCGAAAACGGGTTAATTTCCACTCATTTTCGCCAGAAACCAGCTTAGCCACTTTCGCTGGAAGTTTACCAGAACCACTTTTGATTACCCGCCGCTGGAATCCTATCGGAAGCCACTCTCGTTTGCCGGACACCGCACATCACTGGAAGCCGACCCAAGGGGAACTGCTAAAGTCAAGAAGGCCAAGACGAGCAAGGGCACAGAGTTTGTAATGGCGGCCGCCAATGCAGCGGCATTCTCGTGAGTGCATGTTTTAGCTTGAAACGACGTTGCAATTCTGCAAGAAGTGCGTGCAGTGAACTGTTTTGACGATCCAAAAAGGTGGGCAGCGATCACCGGCAACTTGGTATTTGCGACAGGCAAAAGTCTGGGCCAGAGCAGGTACAAGACCACTCGAGCGGCATTCGCGTGAGTGCGAGTTTTAGCTCGGGACGACGTCGCAGTCCTCAAGATGTACGTGCAGTGAACAGTTTTGACGATCCAAAAAGGTGGGCACTTTCACCCGTTTTCGTCCAAAACCAGTTTACCATGTCTTAGTTAGATTATTTGCTGGCGAACAGATTTCGCTGGAATGTCATCGACAGCCACTTTCATATACCAGACGACCCGGATTTCATATACCAGACGACCAGACGACCTCGAAGCGTGCTACTGACGCCTGGTGCACCCGCGGCGACGGCATCAGGGACGACATCGTGAGTGTGCCCGGGATTTCTCTACGGCGGCGGATGTTCGCTCCGCGCGGTCGTGGTTTTAGCTAAGCGTGCTACTGACGCCTGGTGCACCCGCGGCGACGGAATCAGGGACGACATCGTGAGTGTGCCTAGGATTTCTCTACGGCGGCGGATGTTCGTTCCACACGGTCGTGTTTTTCGCTAAGTGTGCTACTGACGCCTGGTGCACCCGCGGCGACGTCATTATGGACGACATCGTGAGTGTGCCCGGGATTTCTCAACGGCGGCGGATGTTTGCTCAGCGCGTTCGTGGTTTTCGCTAAACGTACTGCTGACAGAATACGTGTGAGTGTTTGTGTGGTGCACCTGCGCGGTTTTATTAGTTGAACTGCCGTGCGTCTAGGAATTTACCCAGCGGCATTGTGAGTACCTTCAAAGATATCTTTTGCGGCAAAGGACTTGGTTGTTCCTATTTGGTCTGATTGCTTTTGTCTACAACTGTGCAAATTGTTTCACTGGTATCGACCCTGCTAAATAAATACATAGAACCTTCAGGTTTATATGCACTCTCGTGCTCCACGTCGACGTACATGGAGATCATGTCGGCGATGGTCTTGTTGAGTTTCTCCGTCAGCCCGTTGGTCTGCGGGTGGTACGCCGTTGTGCGCCAATGGCTGGTGTGGCTGAGACGAAAGATTTCTTGCGTCAGCTGGGCCATAAACGATGATCCACGGTCTGAGATCATAACTTCGGGAGCGCCGTGCCGGAGAACGATGGACTCGATAAAGAACTTGGCGATTTTCACAGCAGTCCCTGCAGGAAGGGCTTTCGTTTCGGCGTACCGTGTGAGATAATCTGTGGCGACGATTATCCACCGGTTTCCCAGAGTTGACGGCGGAAAAGGGCCAAGCCGATCCATTCCGATCTGCTGGAACGGTGCAGTTGGTGGAGCAATTGGCTGCAGGAGACCTGCCGGCTTCGTCGGTGGTTTCTTGCGTCGCTGGCACTCGTGGCAAGATCGGGTGTAGAGGTGGACGGTTTTGGGGAGCTTGGGCCAGTAATACTTTTCACGAATACGGGCCAGTGTTCGGCTGTACCCAAGGTGTCCGGACGTGGGGTAGTCGTGAGATGCTTGAAAGATCTCCTCTCGAAGGTCTGTCGCAATTACCAGCAGCCGCGGCGAGTTGGTGTCTCCGAAGTTCTCTTTGTAGAATACACCTTGTCGAATGGCGAAGGTCGGCAGAACTCATGAAAAAACCCGAGGCATGGTACTCCCGCGCCCTTCGATGTTCTCAATTAATGCGCGCAGCTCAGGATCGTCTCGCTGACGTCGTGCCAGGTCGTCGGTGGTCACTGCACCTAGGAAGCTCTCGTCTTCGTCGTCGTTGCTGCCACCAGAAGGTGTTCCGACGGGCGCTCGAGACAAGCAGTCCGCGTCGCTGTGCTTGCGGCCTGACTTATAGACCACAGTCATGTTGAACTCTAGTAGTCGGAGACTCCATTCAGCGAGGCGTCCTGAGGGGTCCTTGAGGTTCGCAAGCCAGCAAAGCGAGTGGTGCTCCGTCACCACGCGGAACGGGCTTGCGTACAAGTACGGACGAAACTTCGTGATCGCCCAGACGGCCGCAAGGCATTCTTTCTCAGTCGTAGAGTAATTTTTCTCCGCCTTGGACAGTGTCCGACTAGCGTAGGCGATGACTCGCTCGATGCCTTCTTGCACTTGGACGCGTACTGCGCTCAGTCCCGCGCTACTTGAGTCCGTGTGAATTTATGTTTCCGCATCCTGATCGAAATGTCCAAGCACAGGGGGAGTCTGGAGTCAATTTTTATTTATTTTTATACCCTTGTTGGTGTTCGACTGGTGGCAGCTGATAAAACCCGTTTGCTCTACTGACGTCTAACCCCTGGTTAGCTCAGTTGGTAGAGCGCTCCACTTGTAATGGAAAGGTCCCGGGTTCGATACCCGGACCAGGCGGATTTTTTCGGTCGCTCACCAGTCACCTAGCTGTGTTTGGAGATTTATGTTTGTCCTTTGTCCCTCTTGTTCCCCTTCGCCAGGGATTACTTTCGTCGTGAGTCTGGAGTCGTCGTTCCAGCTCGTCGAACGCCTGCTGATGCTCCTCGGCGCATTCGAACTTCTCGTTGTCCTTCGTGAGGTTTGTGAGCGGTGCGGAAATCCTTGTGAAATCTCGAACGAAGCGTCGATAATAGGCGCAAAGTCCAAGGAATCTTCGCACGGCCTTCTTGTCTCTCGGCGCTGGAAATGCCGCGACGGCGCGAGTCTTCTCGGGGTCTGGGCGGACGCCTTCGTTACTAACCACGTGGCCTAGGAACTTCAGTTCGTCATAGGCGAACCGGCACTTTGACGGCTTGAGAATGAGCCCGGCGGTCTGTATGGCATGGAGAACCGCGCGGAGTCGTCGCAAGTGCTCGTCGAAGTCAGCTGAAAATACTCCGACGTCGTCAAGGCAGACGACGTCGGAGTATTTTCAGCCCTGCCAGTACGGTGTCCATGACACGCTGGAAAGTTGCTGGCGCCGTGCATAGTCCGAAGGGCATCATTTTGAACTCGTACAGTCCATCCGGCGTGACGAAGGCTGTCTTTTCTCGGTCCCGTTCGTTGACCTCGATTTGCCAGTAGCCGCTCTTCAGGTCCATCGATGAAAAGTATCGAGAGTGGCGCAGCCGGTCTAGAGTGTCGTCGATGCGGGGGAGTGGGTAGACGTCTTTCTTTGTAACCGCGTTCAGCTGCCGGTAGCCCACGCAGAACCTAAGAGTTCCGTCCTACTTCTTAACCAGCACGACTGGAGAGGCCCATGGACTGCTTGAAGGTTGGATTATGTCGTCATTCAGCATCTCTTGAACTTGCTGTTGGATCACCTCCCTTTCCTTAGTGGAGACTCTGTACGGCGATCGATGCACAGGGCACGCGTCGTCCTCGGTAACGATGCACTGCTTCGGAACGGCGGTCTGGCGCACCTTCGACGACGTCGCAAAGCAGTCGCGGTATTCGGCGAGGAGGTTAATCAGCTGCCGTCGTTTCGGGCCCGGAAGCTTAGGGTCAATGTCGAGCTGCGCTGGCGAAGTACTGTCTTGCTGAGGTGGTGAGGATTCGTCAGTAATCGCGGCGATATCGGCGGGGTTTCGGAGTTCCTCGACGTGGCCCACGGCTGCACCTTTCGTGAAGTGTTGCGTTTCGTTTCGGAAGTTCGTCACAAGGGCCACAGTCCGCACATCCTGAAGTTCAGCTACTCCCCTTGCGACGCCTATTCCTCTTCCCAGGAGCAATTGGAAGCTTCCCTCGAGAAGAACTTCGCCGCAGGAAGCTTTATCGATCCCGACAAGTACGAAAATACTTGACCGCGGTGGTAAGTTTGCGTGGTTTGCAAGGACTCGGACCGCGGGTGAAGTCGCTTTGGGTTCCTCCGCTGGTGGAGCAGGTTTTCGTAGCGGCGTCAGCCGGGTTTTTCTGAGGTCGATGACGGCGCCATACCCGCAGAGAAAGTCCATTCCGAGGATAACGTCCCTCGCACAGTCTTGAAGAACGATGAACTTGACAGGGCACGTCTCACCGTGGATTTCAACTCGAGCAGTGCACCTTCCGACAGGCGTAATGAGGTGTCCTCCAGCAGTTCGAATCTGTGGCCCCTCCTATGGCGTCGTCACTTTTCGAAGGCGGCGAGAAAGCCTCCCACTCATGACTGAGTAGTCTGCTCCGGTGTCCACGAGTGCCTATGCGTCGTGGCCGTCGATGACGACGTTTAGGTTGTTGGACACCGTTGCAGGAGCTTCGTTGCGATGCGTGGCGTCGAGAGAGTGGGAGCGCTCCGGCGTTCTTGGAGGCCCTTTAGTTGGGTCGTCTTCGGCAACGGCACCTCCAGGCGTTGCCGCACTTAGTTTTCCCGACGAGATAGAGGGGACAGGCTGTCACGGCGCGACCGACGGAAAGGCGATGCGGAACGTCGGGGGGGATGGAGAACGGGAACCTCGTGGTGCTGCTGGGGCTGGTAACGGAGGGCGACCGAGGTATTCCTCGATGTCCCTTGGTCGTTCTCCAAAGCTAGGTCGACGGTAGTTTGGCGCGAATCCTCGCAGGCCGAGCTGGCGGTAGGGGCACCTTCGGTAAACGTGGTCAGCCTCCCCGCAGTGGAAGCGCACCGGGCGTCCGTCATCCGTGCGCCACACGCCGGTCTTTCGAAGTCCACGCTGCTCTTGGCGCGGCGCGTACTGCGGCGAAGAGACTTGTCGTCGGGGTGCGGTAGGGTACTTTCGGGCGATAGGAGGCTGTGGACGACGAATAACGGCGGCGTAGGTCACAGCTGGTGGTTCCGGTGCGGCGTCGGTGAGAACGTCTGGCTGGAGCGCCTGTTGGACCTCTTCTCGGACAATCTCGGCGATCGAGAGTGAAGCTGGACGTTCGGCGGCAGGTATCAGCTTCTTCAGTTCTTCACGGACGATGTCTCGGAGAATTTCTCAGATCCACGGAATATTGGTGCTGAGGCCGCAGCTTGACGGCGTGTTTACTGCGACGGTAGGAGCTCGATGGAAGTGAGCGGCTCGTGCTTGCAGGGCCCGTTCAATGTTGGTCGCCTCTGTTACAAACGTTTCGACGGTGGTCGCCGGAGACAAACTAGAATCCTTAGATAAGCGGCTAGAAGCAATTGAGGGGTCCACCTTGGGCTTTGAAAGATCTCTCTGCTCAATTTGAAACATCTCAAGAAAAAATAAGAACCTCAGAGGTCTCTACCAAGAAACTCGAAAGAAAGATCGATGAGTTAGAGAATAGAGACCGACGCAACAACTTCATAATGTACAAGATTTGAGAGTGTGACAATGAGACCGAGAAAATGCTGACGAACGCTGTGGTTAAAGACATTTTTGAAGTCAAATTGGGAGATGAGGTGAAGAGTGTTGAGAGGGTTCACAGGCTTGGAAGTAATTATCCGGGGAAGGTCAGGCCTGTCATTCTTAAGTTTTGTGACATTCTTAAGTTTTGGAAAGGAATGACGTACTTCAAAATTCGTGGAAACTTAGGGGCACAGCTATTTTCATAAACCAGGATTTTTCTGCCTATGTTCGAGGCTTGCGAAATAAACTATGAAACAGTGCCAGAGCAAACAGAGCGAACAAGGAAAAAGTGACGATGTCATTTGATATGCTGAAAATTGGGGACAAGGTTGGAACGAAGATAGCAACGAAAGGGAGGAAATAGCCCCTCAAAGAGTCAAACGTCTCGAAGCCCTATGACAGAGTCGCACTGCTTGCAACAACAACCTGACAATTATCTACATGAACGCACGAAGCATTATGAATAAAATTGTCGATTTAGAGCACATTTTGATAGAGCATGATCCTGATGTTGTAACAAATGGTGCAAACTTAAAGTAGGTAGGGCCGAAGTAATTCTTGGGGTGATATACAGACCACCTGGTCTAGGAATAGAGTTCGTGAGGGCGTTGGGGGTAACGTTTGCTAAACTTGCGGTTAACTCCAAGAGAGCAGTTATTGGTGGGGACTTCAATTTTGGTGACATTGACTGTAATGGCTTTGTATCGGCACATGGGGAATCCGCAATCTAGGCTTCATTCTTGGACCTTATTTTCTATAATAACCTTACGCAGCTTGTTGAGGGCTTTACACGGATTCAAGGTCAATCGAGTTCAATATTAGACTTACTTTTTGTCAGCGACTCTTTGTTGCAAACTTCATAAAGCTGCAATGTAATGCCCGGAACCTCTGATCATTCCATGGTGTACTTGTCTCTCCCAATTAAAACTCAACCGGTTAGAGAACGTACGGTCGTTACGTACAAAGACTTCAGTAGAGCGGATGATCAGGGTGTGCTCGATAAACTAGAATTAGCCTTCGACGAGCTTAAGGTTTTGAGTGAAAGTCGCACATCGCACATTGAAACCTGTGGCATTTCTTTACGAAACTAGTTGTAGAGTGCCTTAACAAGTGCGTCCCTACCAGAACAAAAAAGAAAGCTGAACACAATCCATGGATTAACAGAGGCATTATTCAGCAGAAACAAAAGATCTCACGATGTCGTGCTTAAAACAAAAAAGACACCGGATCCTCGCAAACGTGATAGCTTACGGCTACTCAGCAGAAATCTGAAATCAATGATTAAAAATGCTAAAGACAAATATTATAACAAAACAATGGAACGTTTTATGACTTCGTCCCCTGGTAAATTCTATAGGCAACTTTCACCCCAACCAAACAGTGTTGAAATTCTTGATTGCGAAGGCCATTCGATACGGAACGAAACTGATATTGCTAATTGTTTTAATGAATACTTTTTGAGTATGTTTTCTATGGATGACGGAAATTCACCAACGTTTCCTTTACTGGAGAACGTGCCTCCCATTGCTGATTGCATAATAACAAGAGAGGGCATTTTTAATTTGTTATTGAATCTTGATACTACTAAATCTCCATTAAATCTCGATTAGTAACTACCTTTCGAGAATCTTTCAAATGTCACTTCGTCAGGAGGTAGTACCATCTGAATGGAAACGGGCAAAAGTTATTCCGATATTCAAATCTGGTGCTGCATCTTCAGTAGCCAACTACAGACCAATATCATTGACATCAACTTGTGGAAAACTTTTGGAACACATAGTTGCTGCACATATACGTCCTTTTTCATCAGAACACTGATTGCTGGACGACAAACAACACGGGTTCCGGCGAGGTTTATCAACCACGACGCAGCTTGTAGAAGTGGTTCACAATTTCGCAGGAGTTTTGAGTCGAAGGGGACGGGTGGACGTCATTTTTCTCGATTTTCAAAAGGCGTTCGATAAAGTCAACCATCGAAGTTGCTAACGAAACTACAACTGATGCTTAAGAGCCCTAAGCTCACTACATGGATTAAATCGTTTTTAAGTGGGAGAACGCAGTTCGTAGACATAAAAGGTAGAAGGTCGAATATGTGCGAAGTTAGATCGGGGGTCCCTCAGGGGTCCGTGCTTGGGCCCTTGTTCTTCTTGATGTTTATTAATAACTTGGTTTCCAACTTAACCGTACACGCCACGTTGTTCGCTGACGATTGCATCCTTGTTTATCGAAGTAAAAACTGATTCGGACCAACTTAATCTCAACAGACCTCTAGCTCAGATTAGTGACTGGTGCAAAGAGTGGCAAATGTCACTAAATAATTCAAAGACTGTGTTTATGACTATTACTCACAAAATAAAGGCCTCAAATTTTCAGTATAGTAAGACAATGAACCACTGACCCGTGTTTTAGAATACAAATACCTATGTGTTACAATATCTCATGACCTTCGTTGGGGGGCCCACATCCACAATATCATTAAAAAGGCTAACTCAAAACTCTGGTTTCCGCGACGAACCTTGAAGGAAAGCTCCAGTGATATCAAATTAACAGCGTAAAAGTCGCTAGTGTGACCACTATTGGAGTAGGGGGGGGGGGGGGGGGGGGGTTTGGGATCCTCACGCAGTGTGACGTGCTAAAACTGGAGAAGGTGCAACGGCTGGGTCTGCGTTTTATTTCTTCCAGATTTCAGGGGCTGGATACCCCCCCTGAGCTGTATTCCAAAGCAAATCGCCCCTCACTAAAATGTCGACGAAAAACTAAAAGACTGAAATGCTTGTTTATGATATGGAATCATCTGCTTTTGGTTGACAAAGATAGTTATTTGACACCGCATAAGTCGAGGATCTCTAGAAATAAGCCCAGTCATACTCTACAACAGTACCGGTGCCTGAAGGACTGCTTTATGTATTCATTTTTTCCACTGACTATCAGCGATCGGAGTCTACTCCCCGAGGCGGTGGTTTCCTGTCATTCCTTATCCTCGTTTTGCGCTCGAATCGATATGTGCAATGATGACTTGCTGTATTACTAGGATTGTTTTTATTCTGTCACGGTCGCTAAATATTTGTACTTTGTGGTTTTGTTGTAATAGCTGAGTGGTGATGTATTGTATAGTTGTTTTTTGTATCATTTATTAACCCTCACCTATGATAGTCCTACATAGGACTGATAGTATGTGAAATAAATAAATAATAAATATAAATAATAAAAAATCTGAGATCTAAAACCATTCAGGACAGTAAATTGAGTTCTATGGAATAAATAGTTTTTCATAAGGTTAACAGCTATTCCTCTTACTCCATACCGTGGTAATTCCCCTATAAGAATGTCATGCTTTATAGAATCGAACGCTTTGCGAAAGTCTAAAAATATACCGAGTGTGTAAAGGCTAGAGACTCCATATTACTTGTTATTGTTTTCTTTATGTTCAAGAGAGTCGATTCTGTGGATTTTCCTTTCTGAAAACCATATGGACAAGGGGTTATGATATTTTTGTCAAGCAAATATTTGGACAACCTACTATTTACAACTTTTTCAGCGACTTTTGGAAATAATGGCAGTATCGCAATTGGCCGATAGTTATTTAGATTACTTAGTGCACCTCTTTATGTATGACGCATACCCTAGATTGCTTTTTTTTCATTTTAGGAGGAAATATGCCTCTTTAAAGAATTATATTACATATATGCGTAAAAGGATAACCTATAAGGTATTGCTTTGATGGGAGCTACAGTCAGGTCGTCAAAGCCTGACGCGGTGTTGTTTTTAATGAGATAATTATATGTTTCTAATCTCGCTACCAGTGGTTGGTGCCATAAAAATAGAGTTAGTTTGATTCATATTAATAAAAGTTTCATAGAGATCGCTGTGAGGTGTTGAAGGAGCACTAGCGCCAGCAGTCAAAAAATGGGAATTAAACTTCTCAGCCAATCACTCGTGCGAATAGATCCGACCTTCAATTGTGAGTTCGTTTGGAATGACTTTGGGAACTGACGACAATAGGTCTTTAGCTATACTCCATATTTTTTCAGGGCTATTCCGCACAGATAAAAATGTATTTGTGTGATACCTGATTTTTGCTTTCTTTAGATCTGCAGCTAGCTTATTGCCCATTTTTCTGTACTCGCGGCTAGGACTTCAATGTCCTTAGTTTTTATATGCTTATGGAAGAGCCTGTTTCTTTTTGTTATTGTTTTGTATAATCCGGTGGTAATCCATGGTTTCTTGGATTTACTGTGCTTCTTGTAATGAACTAGAGGGAACGCTGTGTCATAGTGTGCTCTCAACGACAAAGTTGTTATAGGCCTTATCAGGGCAGTTCGGATAAAACGTCGTCCCAGTTATCACTTGAAACGAGAGTGTAAAATTTCTCGTGTCGCGATATGTTATGTTCTCATGTGGATTTGATCTCTTGCTTCCTAAGTAGTCGTAGTGTATAATACAGAATATAGGAAAATGGTGACTTAAGTCAACTGAAAATACACCCGTATACGCGTCATCAGTTTGGCAGTTCGTTAAACAAAGATCAGTTAACGCTTTTGTATTGGTGTTATCCTAGCAGGCAAGTTAATCAAGTTTTCACAACCGGAAGACTGGATTATTTCAAGAAGCTCAACATTCAAGGGGTCTTTAGACATCAGATCTACGTTCAAGTCACCTACAATGACAAATTTCAAGTTAACGGCTGTAATATAATCTACTAAATGTGTAATAAAGTAAAGAAACCCCCTTAATGATCTACATGGTGATATGTATATTGCAACCACAACCATTTTACAGCATCTGGCAGCTAACGATTCATAGTTATAGTTGACACACGTGAACTCTGGAACAGTTGTTAGGCTATCACGAAAGCATAGCGACACTCCACCTCCTTTCCGGTTTTCACGATAAATTCCCTCGCAGGTATATTTGTTGAAGCTAACAGCATCGCAAACCCCAGTAAACTACGTTTCCGTGAATGCCAAAATATCAAGGTTATGTTCAACATATTCATGAACAGTTCTATTTCGTCATTTTTATTTTTGAGGCTTCTTGCATTTAGGTGGAATAAGGACCTTTTTCGCTTGTTTTCTAGTGCGTTATTTCTCATAAGTTTATTAAATGTTTCACAGTTGTAATAACAGCAATCAGTGGACGACTTTTCCATTAGTTAGAAAGTAGAAAAAGAAGGAAAAACACAAAACTAAAAGATTAAAAAAAAAAGTTTTCAATCTTGAACGTATCTTTGTCAGTTCGTCTTCGCTGCTGATCCTGATAGCACTATCACCAGTCTTCTTTCTAAGATATATCCGTCCGTTCTTTTGCCATGTGTACCGATAGCTCTTTTCTTTGGCCTCCGTCTTCGCCAGCCGCAGTAGCCTTTTGTTCTGTGCCGTCAGATTTTCATAGAATTGCGCCCTGTTGTCCCGAAGCTGTCTACTTTTCTGAAGCCAACGGTATCTTCTTGTTGCTCGTGTAGAAAAATGGATCAGCACAGCTGGGTTTTTTTCGGGCTTTGTTGGCAACCTGGGCAGTCCTTCCAGTTCTTGTTCAGTTAGTGGCAGTAGGTCGAGCTCTAAGGCTAGGTCGTTCAGCTTCTGCAGTGAATTCTCATTCACCGAATATTGTAGGCCATGAATTTCAAGGTTTTGCAGCCTGCTGTATTGTTCGAGGTCATTATTTTTTGCTTGACCTGTTTTTTTTTTTTTTTTTTTTTTTTTTTTTTTTTTTCTTCATTATCAGTGTTCTCTACCTCTCTTATGCGTTCTTTAAGGTCTGTTATTTCTTGTTCTTGACTGCGCATCTCAGCTTGTCATACTTGTCTGACACATTCTGTACTTTGTATTCAATGTTCTCTACATGTGCTCTTCATTTCCATTAGTGCAGCAAGTTGCTTGTTTATTTCCGCCAGCATGTTTCCTTCTTCGTGATCTTCTTTACTCAGTTTTGATTTTTCCGGTGCCTGCCCACCTCTCGTTCTAGTGATCAAGTGGCTGACACATCATAAGCAGCAGTCATTGGCAAGTTGGGGGCCATATTTGCGAGTTTATAGAATCCCGCTAGAAGTCTGAATGGACAACGGACCTCAATTTTCCAGTCGGGAGTTCGGCCTTTTCGCGAAGAAGTACGACTTCAGACAAGTAACATCGAGCACGGAGAACTCCCATTCAAACGGACTGGCAGAAAAGGGAGTGTTGAATATTGGAAGAAGAGGAGAGCCCGGCTACAGCGCGGGCTCGCGAGCCGGCGCATCGGCGATCGAGTTGTTCTTGTAGATAAAATGGACGCAAACGGTACGGAGCGGTTCTAGTCCTTTCTTTAACATCTGGTGCCGAAACCCGGGAAGGCTTTGAAGGACCGCTTCGGCCTCACCGCGAACACCGACGTTCATGGACCGCATGAAGAGGACACGCGCCGTCGTCCTTTCAGCCGTTACCCGTACCCTGAACATGCTCACCGATCTACTACGAGGCCCTGATCCCGACTCCACCGACCTGCAAGTACACCTCGATTTTCTCCTCCAAAAAGAAGCGCAGCTGATAGACCTGGACAAGCAGATTAGCGATCTGGTGGACGACAACGGCCTGGAGAACGAGGTTGCCGGCACGCTAGAGTACAACGTGAACATCAGTCACAACGTCACCCGAGCTCGTTGTGCTCTAGCTCGAAACCATATCGCCAGCGATCCATCCCAAGTCACGGACAACGCTACCGTCATCGGCGACCAGGGTCAAGTTTTTGCCGGAGCAAGAGGCCCCTCTCACACACCCGTTCAACGAACACCGCGTACCGTCGCTCTACCGAAGCTGCAAATACCTCCTTTTTCGGGGAACCTCCGGGACTGGCAAGGGTTTTGGGATCATTTTCGAGCGACGATTCACGACAACGTCGACCTTCCACGCATAGAAAAATTCAAATATTTACAGACTTATCTGACTGGGCCAGCAAAACAAGCAATGGAATGGGTGAGGCTATCGGACCAAGGGTACGAGCTCGCTATCAAAAGCCTTTTTGAAAGATTTGGACGGAACAGCATTCTGGTAGACGAGCATATCGACCAACTGCTAGCGTTGGCACCCGTCCACAGCTCCAACAACATCGCGCAGCTGCGACGTCTGTATGACTCTATCCAGTTCCGCACAAGCTGTCTTGAAGGCTTAGGCGTCCCATCTACTCAGTACGCAGTCGTCCTCAAGCGCGTTCTTATGAGATCGCTCCCCAATGACCTCGCTATTCTCTTTAGACTGAACCTGAAGGAAAGGGAGTCACCGAACGACTCGGGCAATTACCAGACCTTTATCAGCATCCCAGATACAACCGAAGTTGCCAGGATTTTGAAGTTTCTTTGAATACAAACAGAAAGTCGCGAGGAGAGTCAAGGAGGGAGTCAATGGTCTTCGTCTGTGCCACCACAAGAAGACCGAAGGGGGACACGACCTTCAATCACCCATCCCAGTTCTCCATCGGCTCTCGCCCTGCCGACTGCGTCGATAACGCCAGAGCCTGGGTCATGCTTACTTTGTAGCAACGTGGGACACCAACTCCAGGACTGCGATTCTAATATATCGCCAGGTATGAAACGGAACCGACTGAGGGCTGCAAGGTGTTGCTTCAAATGCGGCAAGATTAACCACGTAGCCCGTAATTTCCGTACATCGACACGACTGGTTTGCGGTACTTGCAACGGACGTCATATAACTATCCTCTGCGACATATGGCGCTTCCCTCTAGACGAGTCCAGACCAAACCTCGCTGCGCCGCTCAGCGAATCACGTAGAGACGAGAACAGAGGAGACTCCGATAACCACGTGACCAGCGCTCCCACTAGCAGCACGGGAGCTTCATCGGTTTTGCTCCAAACCGCGAAGGCACGGGCTACGGGCACCACTGACAGTACCCTGGTAAGAGTTCTCCTGGACACCGGAAGCCAACGGACATTCATAAAGCGAGACACCGCCGAGAGGCTTCAATGCGAAGTCTTCGGTACCGAAGAGCTCACAGTCTACACACTCGGAAACACTAGACACCCGACAAATTATCGTTGCCGCCGTGTGAGCCTGACGCTACAGAGTCAGTATAGTACGAGCAAGGTTACCATGGAGGCGCTCGAAGTACCCGACCTCTGTACCGTACGAACACCTCGCCTTGACAATGATATCTTGAATCAGCTACATTCCGAAAGGCTGATTGTGGCTGACGTCGCTCCCCCGAGTTTACAGGCCGACACAGAGATAAGCGTACTTGTCGGCTCCGACCTCTCCTGGAAGGTAGTAACTGGACAAATCCGTCGTCTAACCGAACAACTGACAGCAGTCCATACCCTTTTTGGGTGGATGGTACAAGGTCGCTACAATTGCTCAACTAATTGCCGGAGTAACACAACAGCCCTTTCATTAATCAGCTACGAAATAGCGAACACCGGACCGTTTCTTGATCCATCCGAGATGTGGCGACTGGATGCAATCGGAATCTCTGACCTTGGCTCCACTGACCCGGCAACTCACCCAGCGTTGCTTCAATTCAGAGAACAGATCATTAAAAAGGGGGACCGCTATGAAGTACCTCTGATGTTCAAGCACCCAGAACTTGGTATCAGTGAAAACAATCGCCTGACAGCTGTCACTCGATTACATGCTCAACTTCGGTGATTTCAGCACAATCCAGAACTTCTGATACAGTACGACGACGCTATCCGACAGTATTTTCGCGAAGGGCACGCTGAGCGAATTCCAGCCTCTTCCACTCCTTCTGAAAGTGTATACTACTTACCCCATCACGCCGTGGTGCGCAAGAAGGCAGTCACAACTAAGCTTCGCGTAGTCTTTGACGCTTCGTCCCACGCTCCGAACATGCCGTCATTGAATAGTGTTCTGGACAATGGCCCCAAACTGGACACGGACCTGGTACAACTCCTCCTCACGTTCCGCAGCAGTCCAGTCATCCTGACCGCTGACATTCACAAGGCCTTTCTTCAAATCGGCATCCGAGCACAAGACCGTGGCGCCCTTAGATTTCTTTGGATCGAACACTTGCCACCAGAAGATGGGCTTCCACCTCCCATTGTCGAATGGCGGATGACTCGTGTTCCATTTGGAGCGTCATCGAGTCCGTTCCTTCTGGCAGCAACGCTCCGTTATCACCTTGAATCAATGAAGAATCACTACCCCTTAGTCGTTTCCGAGCTAAAGAACTCATTCTACGTCGACGACCTCGTTGTGGGTGCTGCGTCAGAAACGGAGGCCCTTCACACTTACCGCGATGCCACGTCCATCCTGGCGAAGGCTGGGATGAAACTCTGTAAGTGGTCATCGAATTCTTCTCGCCTCCAGAGTTTGTTCCTGCAGGATGGTGTTTCGTACGACAATGCGACAACGGAAACAGACACGATAAAGGTGCTAGGTCTGGAATGGGACCGCACAGCTGACGAGGTCCTTATCAGCACAAATGGAGCCTCCTTCCCACCGCATCGAGCGACAAAACGCAGACTCCTTCAGGCATTTTTCACGAATTTTCGATTCCCTAGGATACCTCGCGCCATTCGTGATCCGTGCACGACTTCTGTTTCAAACACTTTGGATTATCAACCACGCATGGGACAAGGTCCTTACCCCCAAGGAACAAGGGGAATGGGAATCTTGGTATTCCGAGCTTCCGTCGCTCTCCTCTCTGCGTCTACCACGAAACGCCCTACCCTTAGCAATCGAGAGAGATACGCCGGTGGAGATGCACATCTTTGTCGATGCTAGCCCCCGCGCTTGCGGTGCAGCAATCTACCTGCGAACACCCGTCAAGCAGGGCTCGTTCACGACAAACATCCTAATCAGCCGCTCCCGCATCGCGCCCATTAAGGTGCAACCCCACCGTGCAGGACGTTCTGGTGCTTTTTTGACGGCTTATAACTTTCGTTCTATGTAACTTACAATTATGAAGTTAATGTCAAATTAAAGAGCTGTTTTTCGACAATCCTTTAATGTCTCAAAATTACGATTACCCTTAGTTGTTAGTTAATAAATTATCTTTTAATAGACCGCAGTCTCTAATTTTAAAAAATTACTTCTCGAGTTATAACGTCTCATTGTCTACGATAATTTACATGAGAGTTTGGTTGCATGTAGTAAATTAAAAAAGTAAGCAACGAGCTGTACAGATAGTGTATATTTTAAAATAAAAAATAAAGTTTAAAATGGCATCATTTTAAGGCACTATAAAAACGGAATCACGTTAACTAATCAAAATAACGAGACATTAAATTATGAAGCATCCTTCAATATTACATTTACCAGAACTTCCATATTGACATATTACACGTTAAAATGTTATAAGACCTCAAACTTTTCCCATTCAGTTACGGCAATTTGTAGTTTCTTAATATAAAGTTTAGATGGCGACACGTGTTCAAGAACAGCTTGATGTGCATCTTCCGTTGTTTGCCGCTTGGAACGCCACGTGAAAGACAGAATAATCGCCAGATATCACGGTGTCAGATGCCTGGATGCGCGCAGTGAGCGAGCCAGAGATGTCAGAAACACAAGCGCGAAGCTGCGGGTGCACCACAGATAATTTTGCGCGCGTTCTACTGTGCGACGGTACGCATTCCCGACGCGATCCAAATGAAATGGGCGCCATGAAATGCATTCTGCCATTTCAGATTCCGCCACGTATGCAAAAATATTTTAACGTTTTTATCACACGGAAACACCATTTTCGCAATCAAACTATGCTTGTTGGAATGGTTTGACTATATTTTGTTTCAAAAACCACCTCGGTGGCTCTTAAGTGGCAACGATACTAAAACAAAACACAAAGCATTAAATCGTCTCAGTGTCTCTGAGCCGAACGCGCTGGCCCATAAATCTATATTTGTTGGGTTAAATATCGGCCGAGGTGCCCGCAATCCGACGGAAGACAATCTGAGATTTCGGTTGCACGTCAAAAGATCTCCAATTAGTCAAAATAAACCCGCAATTTTTTTTTTGTTAAGTGATATTTGATGGTTTGTCTTGTAAACCCTAAGATCTGAATATTTGCTTTGCTTTGCCTTAGTTCAGAACGCAGCCAACGCTACGGGCTAATAAAGTCACTGAAGCAGCGCCAAGAGCGCATGGTCAAGCTGTTTGTTCTCTTTCTATGCCTATGCGGTCGGGCTAAACTAGAACAACTAAGTAAGTTACGCTTCATAGACATCTTGGTGCTTAAAATAATGGTTGTCAGTTATCTGAAGCTTTTGAAATCACATTAAACGCCTTTCCGTCCTCCACAAGTGTTTAAACAGTTCGTGACAAAGCAAAGCAATAGGGAGTTTTAGAATAACGTACGCAATTTTAGCGCACGCTAGCGCTAAATTTAGCGCTTGTATTAGCGCACGCGACGCGAAAGAGTTTTAGAATAGCGTTTCTCCGGTCGCGACGCAAAAGCCCAAGCATCTCGCGCTTGCGATGCCACCAAGACACAGTCACAATTTTTATTTCACACACGAAATGATGTAACTTAAGAAAAAAAAATTTTTTTCTGGTCCAGAGTATTATTTTAGATTTATTTAAACGTGAGAATGCGACGCGAGCGGTTGACCGGTCGTGTCCGCTTGCGTCGCCTCGGCAAGAGAGGTCTCGAGTACTGACCTTCGCACATCGTACCTTCGCCGAGAAATGTTCGCGCGTCACAAGCATCAAGCTGTCGGTGATCGTTGGCAAACCGAGTACAATGCCGTCCCGTATTGAAAATCGCAGCCGCGAGGATGCCGCCGACGTCGCACTCACGACGTCGCCAAAGCAGCCGCTGACATAATCCTGGAAGCCGCCATCTTTTTTCAACTCTGCTCGTCTTGGCTTTAGCCAACTTCTCATCACGAATCCTCCTTGGAGAAGCGCAAAGAATCTTTGCGTACGCACTCTATTTCCGAGAAATAGCGCACGCTAAAATTGCGCACGCAAAGCGCAAAATCTGGATTGCGTTCGGAGCATGCGCAGTGGCGACGACGCTATTCTTTGCGCACGCAAAGCTTTAGCGTGCGCTATTCTAAAACTCCCTAATATTACGCGAGCTGCCTGACACCGCAACTTTTGAATCATGACGATCGGCAGTTGCGTTGGATTGGTTACTAACCACCAAGATGGCGGCACCCACAATAATTTTGGGGGAAAAGTGCCGATACTACAGTGTTCTAGAGGGTGTAGTGGCAAGAGCGGCGCCCGCTTACAATGCAGCGTGTGAAGACGGTCGACGTAGATACCGCGAGTGGCGCTGGAGTTCTGTGCCCTAGGAGAATTGATGGCACGTGTGCAATGAACGAAGAAGACGACGAGAGTGACGCGGTACGCTTCTCCAAAATGTAGCACCGTAGAACTTCTTGCGCAGCTATTAAGCCTGCCGCCCAAGTGATAGCGTTGCCGAACGATGCGTCAGTACTGGGGAGGAGTCGATATTAATTAAATAATCTCCCTCAAAACACGCGAATATTTCAAGTAGAGGATAGCACACACTCTAGAGGCATTAGTCCAAAGGCAGAACTACAATTTGCTACAGAACTACATTAGCAGTTGTTTCGCACCGGGAAAAGCTCCAGTCAAACCACAGTAGTAAGCGCCGAACAGCGCTGATGATGGGGCTGACGGGGGCGCACTCCTAGGGCACAGAACAGCAGCGCCATGGTGTCGTCTACGCGCAAAATCTTCACAAAGCGGCCGCCGCTCTTGCCACTACAACCCCCTCTAGAACACTGTACCGATACTCTAAGCATAGCTCATTTGGTTTAGCTCACAGGCTAAACCTAGAGCCACTCGATATGGCAGCGTAGCTGCCAGAGTAGCGCCACGCTTTTCCCTGTGCCGCCTCTCACCGTGATTGGTCACACGCGGTACCATAGCAACGAGCCGAGCTGGCTCGGCCCCTTAGCAACCGAGTGACTACTCGTCACGTGACCTCGCAAGAGCCGTGATGTCACCGGTAAGATGGCAGCGCCCAGAGCGGGTGGATTCGAGTTGGTTCGGTGCGCGGTAGTCGTAATGTGCCGCTGCTTGCCGATGATTTCGGACTTCTTCGTGCTCTCTGACGCAGGTATAACGTGAAGATCTGTAAGAATGTGACTTTATACCTTTTCTGTGCAAGATCGCTCTGGATGTTAGCACCTGTGTGACAGCATCAGTCATATCGCCGTAGCGGTGCTCATAATCCTGGATGTGTTCGAGGATCGATAAGACATTTTGCATGCAATTTTCGCTCACTCTTAGCCTTGTTTGAACGTTGGAATGTCTGAGAATCAATGCGAAGTGTATGCGTCGCATGTTGGACCTTGGGAAGTTGTTTCAGCCCCAGGTAACCGCGTAATCACAAACTTTTAGCGAGGAAGCTCCTGCGATCTTTACGTTTTGTACTAACCAACGATCTTACGATATAGCTTTTAGGATAACATTTTCGCATTTTCTAGCTTCCTTTGAATGTTGAAATTTCTGAAAATCGAAACGAAAGGTATACGTCGTGTGTAGGGCTTAGGGGAAGTTGTCTCAGCCCTCGGTCACCGAATAATCACAGCAACTTTAAGCGAGGAAGCGCCTGCGAGCTTTAACTTTTTGTACTAATCGACGATTTTACAAATTGACAGTTCTGAAGATTTTGATATAACGTGCTTTTTTAGCAATAGCTTGCATTTGATCGCAGTGTTTTGTTTTTTTAAGTGACAAACTGGCGTTTGCTCAAATGACGTATATGAAATGACCTGCTCTATAAGAATGCGTCATCACACACTATTAAATGTATATGCTCAGAGGTGTGTTCGTCTTTGTAATTAACAAGTTACAGACAATTATTTTTTACGAGTGCAATATTTATTTTTTTGTAGCTGGGCCCGTTTTATACTCATTAATGTCCGTGTGCTATGATGCTATCATCAAGTGTGTATGATTCTAAATATCCTCTTTGCAATGCCTACAAAAGCCAAAATGACGTCAGCCGACCCCAGCTCACGCATTTGACACGAAAATTGCGTATGCGCTCGTCAACAATCAATTCGTCAATGAATATTCGAATTCCCGTTCGTGGCCAATGAGTGCACATGAGCGCGCTTGCGAATGACAAGTTCTATGGTGTGCTTAAAAAGCACGGTGGAAGCTTGGGGTCATCGCACCGGTGCGCTAGCATGTCACGACCGCGTGATTCACTGTTCTCTCTTGAGTTGAAGATTAAAGCTCAGGAGAAGAAGTTAAAGAATCATTTCATGGCCCCTTTAACACGGGTATGCGTGCTACACCAGATAAAAATATTGACATTTTGCATGCCGGTAAACTTCAGGGCGATCACTTGGCCTGTCGGCAAGAACACCTCATATCCGGCGTCCGTCTCTTTTGATAGCGTTACAATCCTCTGTAGACCACCGTGCTGTCCTTCTTGGTTTAACACCGTCGACTGTTCATCGCCAAAAACGAGGGTGATACCGTCGTCGACGTCGCTCCCCGCCAGTCGGTGAGATAATCACATCTTGAATGAATGATTGGGTCTTGAAGAGGTATGGAGCTAAGCATACATTCTCTTACTATGGGGCAGTCGAGCAGCAGTCGTCCTGTCGTGGGCAATCGTCCTGTCGTGGCCCGCGTAATCGGATTTTGTTTTATAGGAGCGAAGCCCGAAAGTACAAGGACGGTACGTTCGTCCCACGAAGCCGCCGCCATCCCGGCGGCGCGGAAAACCACTCGCCTTGTCCGTGCACGCTGCAAATCGTCTCATTTCACAGAAGAACAGGCACCGCTCCTCCAGAGGCCCGTGCCGTACCACCATGCAAAGCGTCTTTTAGGTCTTTTACCACTTTTCAGTTAACGAATGGAGATATCAACTAGATAAAGGTTGCCGCCCGGTGTCGCTAGCAGTACGGTTACCATAGAAACCCCCAGGCCCAAAATGGAGATAACAATAGGCGCTTCTGACGTCGTGTATCTAGATAATTTTGCGTCGTGTCGCTACTCTGGCAGCTACGCTGCCATATAGACGCTTTACACACGTGCCAAATTACAGCCGCCATTGCTGACCTTCTCTTGTCTTACCGAGATGCCGAGCAACTGAAACGGTAGTTGACGATCCTCTACAAAGGCCGATGCTTTAGAAAAGGACACACTTAAATCTGATATGGCAATAACCTGGCCTGCTATGGTAATGATGAAGTGAAATAAACGAAATAAGAGGAAACAAAAACTGAAGGTCAGTTATGGCGGCGTCCATGCACAGTTGCTGCAAAGCGTCTATAGAGTGGCTCTAGCTAAACCAAGTGCGGCGGGGGACCGTTGGCCGAGTGTGGTGTGGAACCGCAGATCAGAGCACGTGGAGAAATGCTCGAGCGCGAGCTCCGTTGAAAGCACGGAGCTCACGCTTCGGACCCCAACGTTGGCGGAACGTGTAGGGACTAAATCCCCTCGATGTGTTTGCGTTGGTCTTTCAAATAACCTCAAAGGTGCCAGTGCACGAGGCCCGTGTCTCAAGTGGCCCTTGTAAGCAAATAGCGGCGCAGCACTAAAATGACTGGCCCTTGAAAGCGAATGGCGGCTGAGCACCCGCTCGTAGCACGTCTCTTGCGCGTTTCCCCAACAATGGTTGGCGGTACTTGTAAAAAACGCCTTTATCAAGGGGCTTTAGCAGGGACCCTGGGTTCAGTCGCCCATCTGCATCCTACCGTCGTGCGATCGTGTACCACATATACTGCGTAATGCACGTTAAAGACCCCGAGCTAACAGTTGTACTGCACGTTTTATAACCTTAAACGGGTAACAATGTCGCCCTACGAAACTGCTGCTCTCTAAAAAACTAACGACTAGTTTTGAATGTGCCGTTACATTGCATTTTTAATGTGTGTTCGCTTGTTCGCGTTCTTTGTTTTTTTGTTTTTTTTTGTCTACATCTTTGATTATTGGGCTTTTACTTATGATGAACCAGACTATAGGTGTCGGACTTCTGGAAAAATATTATATATCTAAGAAAATGGCACGTGAACGCCACAGACAAAAAAAAACACATAGGTGCACTTAATAAAAATAATTAAAATAATAGAATTGATTATAATTGTGTTTTTAAAGGTTTGAGCGTACCAAGAGCTATATAAACGAACTCGACGCTTTGGATGGTGCGTTTGTTCACTGGAAGTATAGTTCAGGGCAGTATGCTCGCACTTGTATGTTCCGCTTCGCTCGCAGGGTAAAACCAAATACTTTACTGGTAATGTATTTAGCGAAACAAAGCTTATCTTCTGTATATGTGCAATACCCTCAGTTTTCGCGTGACTACACGCTTGTTTATCATCATTTATTTTCGTTTCCCACTGCAATTCAGTTCGTGTTCTTTTGTGTGCTACATTCATTAGAGGCCAAGGTAACCCAGGAGCATTCTATTTGGTGGATTGTAAAAAAAGCCTATGCAACTTGCCACGTGTGCCACAATCAATACAAAATATTATAAGCTTCACATATGCCCGCTTGCCTGAGTAAACATTGTTGTTTGTCAAGAACAATTGTGATTGTATGAAATCACGTGGGAAAAAACTCGTTCTAAGCACGCGACCGTCGGCATGCAGATGATTGGTAGCTGTCAGCAGGTGGAGTTTTTCTATCAACCCTTACAAAAATATGTATGGACACTTCTAGGACGTTCTATAGACCAGCGTCCATAGGGAGGACAAAAGGCATCTATAGGCGGACCACGACCTCTGTTGCCTCCATGAAGTCGTCCTATGGCTGCCCTATAGAATATTGGCCAACGGACGTTCTATGGACGTCCTATTCTATGGATGATGTGTGGTCATCCTATACCCTCTCTATGGCAAGGCGCCATATAGAGTCCATAGGGACTCTATAGGGCGTCTACACAGGGTCTTTACGGTGTCTACAGGGTGCCTGCAGAAAACCCATACGAAGTCTACAAGGAGTCCCTAGGGAGTCCACAAGGAAGCCATACAAGGTCTACACAGGGTCCTCATGGGGTCTGCAGAAAAGCCATACAAGGTCTACAGGGAGTCCCTACAGGGTCCGCAGAGAAGCCACTCAGTCTGCAGGGGGTCTGCTATGGGGTCCGCACCGACCAACGTTTCTAGAGCAAGTCAGTTGGGAAACTGCTAAAGAGCTTGCTCTGAAAAAGCGGCACCGATCTGTACTCAAAAACCAAACTAATTGCGATCGCAACGCCACCATTCCACCCGCAGCGGCCACTCGGATAACTGCACGACCGCGTGTGTTGGTTTGGGACTATCGATATTCGACAGCATGTGACTGTTCTGCTTCGGCTTTGATCGGCCACTTTGGCGCCGAAACATATACGGTAGAAGAGGGGTTTCAGAGATGCCAACCCCCGTCTCCCAGGCGGACACGCCGCGAATTGCCACCGAAGTTAGGACGCACCCAAGTCGGGACGCGCTACCTGAAGTCGCCGGTGAGGCATGGCTGTAAAACAAAATTATTAATTGTGCCGCAAAACCCTGTAAGCTAAAAGTGTAGGCAAACATCACGCTCATGTCATTTTGTACTGATCTCCAATAAAGGGTTCTACAAAAAGAGCTTTTCCCCATTTGTTTTTACGCAAAAACGTGCTCTGTAAAAGTCATTTTAAAGAGTGTAGGGTCCTTAGGGGTCTGCAAAGAAGCCATACAAGGTCTATAGGGAGTACGTAAGGGGTTCACAGGGAAGCCATACAGGGTCCACAGGGAAGCCATACAGGGTCTACACGGGCTCCTTATGGACAAAAGGTAAGGGCGCAAACGAGCTGGTGGTGGTTAAACATTTCGACAAAAACCCCGAGACTGGGACAAAAAGGGGACGGACAAACACAAAGTCTCAAAAGACTTTGTGTTTGTCCGTCCCCTTTTTGTCTCAGTCTCGGGGTTTTTGTCGAAATGTTTAACTCCTTATGGAGTCTGCAGAGAAGCCATACAAGGTCTATAGGGAGTACGTAAAGGGTTCACAGGGAAGCCATACAGAGTCCACAGGGAAGCCATACAGGGTCTACACGGGCTCCTTATGGAGTCTGCAGATAAGCCATACAGGGTCTGCACGGAGTCCCTACGGGGTCCATAGAGAAGCCACTTTAAGCGATGGTGGTACCGCGGTGTGAGAATCACACTCCCTAGCTCCTGGATGATTGGCATAATAATAAAATGGCTTGCCTACTCTTTCCTGACGTGAAAAAAAAACATAAAGTAAGTCTCTGATACTGCGCGTATATAGCAAAACTACAATTACTTACGCGTCGCGCGCAAACCCAGTCTAGTATACCGCTTTTTAACGACGATCATCCAGATGACTGCAATTTTGATAGGCACCAGTGCGCCCCCTATGGGTTGTGAAAGTCGCGAATATCTACGGGGGCCGCAGCGACCCACATATACCTCCCACCGAGAAAGTAAAAACATTATTCCGGCACATACTAAACACTTCCATCTCCACAATGAGTATACCCTGAGGTTGGATATGCCTCTAGACATCAATGTAACATATTGATACCCGGAACTTAATTAACAACTCTTTAACTCGGACACCTCGCTACGCCTAAAGAAAACGTCTACCCGGCATCACTTTGCTAATGCACCAATATATAGCTCACACCATAGAGAGGCAATAGGATGACCATAGACTCACCGGGACCATAGAACGGAAATAGGAAGGAATGAAAAACTTTTTCTTTCGCTAAGATCTCTATAGCGTTTTTGTGTCCATTCTGTGGCAAACCAATGGTACATAGACGGTCTAAGAACTGTCTACAGGAATCCATAGGATGGACAAAGAGGTAATAGAACGGCAAAAGTATGGACATAGGACGTCCATACATATTTTTGTAGGGGAACCCAAGCTTAGAATGTTTCCTTCTTTTTCTTGTAAGCAATGAGGAGAGGACTTACACCAAATGTGAGGGTAATGAAGTACTATGAGCTTTCAAACATAATGGCCTGAGCAGTATATGTGTACAAGCTTTAGACTTTGATGCACCCTTAACTTTCGATACACCTCAACGCAAGTGCAAAATGTAGCGCTGTTTCATTCTTAAGTACCATGTGAGTGCTTACACTATATTTTATACAATGTCAAACTGTACCCGTTTGCTTCTTTTTTCATTTTTGCACACCACTACTTGCGCGCATAAATCACCAAATCACCAAATTAACACTGGTACAGGATGCCACAAAAAAAAAATACAGTTTTTTTTTTTTACCTCAGAAATAAACTACGCCTCGTTTAACGCTCATTTTCCGATAAAAAGTAGCGCTAGATTACAACCAGATGCTAAAGTTTCATCCCGAACGGACACCTTATTCAAAAGTTATAAGTGATTCTATGAAAATTTCAATGGGAAAATGAAGCCCATTTTTGCCCGTTTTCGGTTTCTGGTGCCATAGAGCCGCAAGTATTCGAAAGCTCCGTCGGCCGCCATTTTCCCATCGAACGTTTCAGAAAATAACTCAAATTTAGAATAGAGTATCGGATCGGGCTGAACTTTGACAACTGGTTGTGACCTCTAGCGCTGCCTTCGGGAGGAAAATGAGCGTTCGGCGATGCCTAGTTTATTCTTGCGGTAAAAAAAACAGACGCTCTAATTTTTTTTTATAACATCCTGAGCTATGCTTAAACTGTGGAAAAGGTATCCACAAACCAAAAATCTATGCCTGGCCAGTCATTGCATTTATCACTGAATTCGTTAATTTTTATAATAACGAATTAATGATAATTAATTATTATCATCTATTGCTGAGTTAATTTTTAACCTCGGCATTTTTTTTTATTATGGCTTCCGTACCAGCCCTACTTTGGGTTTACCAAACTCAACATCTAAACCTGAGTGTCATTTTTTTGTGTTTTCCAGTCTCATGGTTTTGGTCAGAATGAACACCCAGCTACCTAAATGAGGCACCGAACCACCCAAAAATAGCTTCCAAAAATCACAATAAAAAAAATAGTTTTTTTTTATTGTGGTTAATTCCTTAGGCTAGAATTTTGGACACCCAAGTCTATTCCGTCAGCTCGTTTTCCTGGAAATCCACAAAGAGCCAAACACATGCACGACAAAAGCGCCGGCCCGTCATATTGCCGCCCGCCGAGCCGAGATGGCAACGCTCAGTCACGGACTTTAGAAGATTTGCGTTCATTTCACCAGGGGCCCTAAACTCGTTAAACACAAAGTTCGGGCCGAAGTTCACGGAGCGCACCGATTGGACTATCACGACGATGACTTGGCGTTTCTGTCGCCAACGTCCAATCAGCGCGCTCCACGAACTTTCGGCTCCAACTTTGTGTTTGACGAGTTTAGGGCTGCAGGCGTAACTTTCGCCCTGTTTTCTTGTTCTCGAAAGTGCCAGTTCATCCTCGCCCCGAGCACGTGACGCTCGAACCTTCTTTGCCGAACTTTCGAGATGGTGACGCACTGTAGATAAGCAGCTGCCGGCGACCTCGTCGAGTCACTCTCACTCTCTGTCACGCTGCCGAATCGCCGCCTGCTTTTCTGCTACCTCAACGCTCTTTCCTTACTTCTTTTTTTTTTTTTTTTTTTTTTTGTTTGGCACAAGTTTGCCGATTAAGCCTTTATTTTTCAGTTCACTATTCTTCCTCTTGTTACCTTCGTTCGTGTCAACATAAATCTGATCATATTGAAATATGTGTAATTGGCCTCTGAAATCTCCGGTAACGGCGCACAGGCATTTTTATATGTTTCAACGCGTCGGTGGTTTGGTTGTGCATGTGTCTTGCCATTTGGCTCAGGACGATTTTCGCGTTTTCTTCTGCCCACATTTGCTAGAGGCGTGAGCTCGGAGCGTAGGCAACTGGACCCCTTGCACGAGAACTGGCGCAGCTGTGCCCGTTCCAAAGAAAGCTCGTGCAGAGAAAAACAAGCAAGGGACCAGGGATGTCAAATTCAGTATATAGAAAAATACCCCACTGTATTGAAGCGCCACCACACACGATTTCTCGGATTGATGAACAGGCTTGGAAGGCGATCCCACCGCCATCTGTTGGTTCAGAATCACACTAACCAAGGGTGGGGTTGCACCTTAAACCAGTGACGCTACCCCGCTTGGAATTGTTAGCTTGCTTGTTAGGAGCTCGCCTCTTCGACTACGTAAAAAAGACAACAAGAATTGCCCACCTGCAAGACCAATTTTGGACGGACTCCGAGATTGCTTTATGCTGGATCGCCGGTGACGCAGCAAGATGGCAACAGTTCGTCCGCAACCGCGTGACCGAAATCCAGCGTCTCACCGAAGGATTCCCTTGGTCCCACTGCCCGAGTCACGATAACCCCGCAGATCTACTCACACGAGGGGTATCAGCTACCTTTCTACTCAAAAGTCAGAAATGGTGAAATGGACCCCTCTGGTTAACCCAGTCGTCGACAGATAGGCCCGTCAAAGAAACTCGCAACCAACTCACCATTCTTCCAGAGACGGTAGCATCGTCGAGCACGATCGCTCCGGTCACGACGTCAAACAACACGAGCCCGTTACTCGAGTTGTCTAATTACGGATCGCTATCTCGCGTCATCCGTCTCACTGCGTGGATTCGGCGCTTCATGAACAATGCGTCGCCCAGTCGTATTTCTGTCTCGGGACCCTTAACTTCGACAGAACTGATATCTGCTGAGACTTACTGGATTCGCGTCGTCCAAATCGAAGCCTTTCCATTTGAAGTCGCAGCGCTACAAGAGAATCGACCCCTGCCTTCCAGCTCAGGCATCCGTCGTCTACTTCCGTTCATCGGACCACAAGGTACAATGCGTGTTGAAGGCCGCCTATAGGAGCTGAGTGCATCACAAGATTTGAAGCACCCTTATTTGTTACCGCCCAAGCACAGATTTACACATCTATTAGTGTTGGACGCACACAACCGACTGCTTCATGGTGGAATACAAGATACCCTGCACTCTCAACAAAAGGGTTGTCGTGGGGTACTAGCTTCGGGGTAGTCAGAAGCCGTCACAGATATCGCTACCCCACCTTCGTTATACTGACAACCCCACGGGTAATCACACGGCACGCAATCAACAGGTTGCCAAAGTGAGCACCCCCAAAAGCAACATGGCGGCTGGCAAGCGACAGTGGAGCAGTACGAGTAAGGCCTAGCGAGCTGGACTGCTTTTTGCTAAAATACGATTCTCAAGTGCGTGCGCCCGTTCGCGGCTCTCCGTGCGCACTGAAGCACTCCAAAACGCGCCTCCAACCACGGACACCGCACGTATTACGAGTACAGGCGACGATGTGAAAGGAAGGGGGGGGGGGGGGGGGGGGGGCATTTGAGGGGGTTGTCCGCGACTGCTTTCGCGCGGCCGGCTGCATTTACTTCGCGACCAGAAAACATTCAAGAAAGGAATCGTATAGCGACAAATGGAATGATATCTTTATTGAACAGAGCGTCTCCTTGCTGTGCTTGCCGCAAGTGATCCGGCGGTTTCGGTTGACAGCGGCGAGGCGAAGCATCACCGATTTAAGCGGCGTCGGTTCCGATCGTTCAATGCTCCTGCTTACCTGTTAGCATTCGTTATCCACTTCCAAGTCCCTGGTAATCCTCAACGCGTTTGTGCACGCACTTCGCGCTATTCACCGCACGGAACACCCATTCAACTGGCTATGAGACTGATCCCACTGGGACGAGAGGCTGAGAACCGAACCCTTTGGGGCTGCCCCGTCAGCTCCGTAGAGCCATGGAACGCCTCCATGTTTTTCACTCAAATAAGTAGACACATAAACGCGCGACTCCTTGAATTGGGCGGCGCCACGCGCCACCTAACGGACAGGGCTCAAATTAGAAAAAAACGAAACCAACAGTCTTCGTGTTCAGCGCTTCGCCAGATATTCACGTATGTACATATTCTACTACACACTTCACACATACTCGACATACAGACACCATAGCATTCTACACAGGAACGCGTTCACACACAGCACAAGGTACTACATGAGACATTGACACTCTACATTCCTATACACACGTCTAGTCGACACCGCCACCTTATATACTGCTGTATTTTCTGTGACCGATTAGGATGGTGACCACTGTCATATTTTGCATAAATACGAAAAGACTGTGCAAGTTTTACGCGTATATATTATTTTCCTCTACTGCCCTTAGGAAAGCGCTCGTATCTCTAATGTAATCCATTGCAAAAGTGAACTGCAGGTTATGAATAAATTTGAATAGTTGCTACACGTCACGTTTTGATCAGTTTCGTTTTCTCGCTAGCCTACACTTTAAGTATACAGAAGCCTGTTTAATTAATTGTATTAATTATTGAAAACAATTTCTGCAATCACAACTTTCTGAACACGCTTTTCTCTTTTTACATATCCGAATGACTTCAGCGGCGGTTGAGTAAATGTTGAGTACACTGAGCGCGCGCAGGTGATTCTAGCGAAGCCCGTCCGCCGGTCCTCCCCGAAGCGTTGTTTCAGTTTTCTTCTTTTCGCTACAATTGTTTCTGCTCAAGCGTGTGTCTTTCAAATATGCGTTCTATGCGCTCGCGCTCGCGCCCGCGCGAAGAGGACAGTGCAGAATTGCCGCTTTCGGGCCCGTGCCTTCACCTGCAACGAACGCGAAATACGTATGCTAAATTATGTAAAGCCTGGTTCAGACAGTAGCGTTTGACTGCGTCTGACTGCGTTGCGGCAGCGAGAAACCAGGGCATCCCTGCTGCTTACATCGCGTGCGAATATGATTCCTTGAATTGGATTCCACGCTTCATACGAAGCACAGTCGTGCCGGTGAGTCGCTTTCGGTTCTCGACGCAAAGCTGTCAAACTCATTCAAACGCAAGTGTCTGAACCGGCCTTACCGCTCATTCACACTGGAAGCGGATCCGCGTTTGCAAAGCGGTTGCGAACGCGGTTGTATAAATATCCAGTACGATTGCACGCGCACTCCATGACATCAAGTGCGCGTGCAATTGGACTGGGTCTTTATACAACCGCGCTCACAACCGCTTTGCGAATGCGGATCCGCTTCCAGTGTGAATGAGCTGTGGAGCATCAAAGAACGTCGAGAACATAGTTCTCTGCGCTGCACCTGCTGTCGTCTCCAGCAATACTTTTTCTAAAAAAAAGAAAAATCTAAAAACAAATAGCACGTATATGTTTGTCAATGCCTTATTTTTGGAAATTTACTTGGAATCTTTTATATAGATAAAGGAACGCGTGCTGGAAGGCCTGAAATCCTAGTCCCTTTCGAAGTACTCCGCCTTGGATGACACATACTTGTTTGAGCTTTTTTTTTTTATCGAGAATGCTCGATGAAATCATGTATCCCGAGACATGCGAATCATGTATCCCGAGACAGAGAAATAGTGAAATGCACGAACATGATCGCAGATATCTGTTTAGGTTCGTCCCGTCCGGCCTGAGTCGTGGTGTGCAATGCTTCATACTTCACTGCACTTGAAAGCAAAAAAATTAGGTACGACAGGCGCGCAAGTTCGGCGGAACCTAGGAGGCCAGTTGCAACTGAACTGCACGCAGAACTGACCGATCACACCTTTATTGAGAGCACACTCTTTACTGAACCGCACAATAAAAGACGACAAGAGTATCTCGTCCGACGAACATTCAAGTCAACTCACGCCTGTGCGTAGCTTTCTGTGCTTTTCTAGAGATTTGGTTAAATTCCTCGAGCACGACGCCAGCTGCCAGCTGTTGTTTACTGTTGTACATCGTAAAACCCGCGACGGAACCAAAAAGGACAACCGCGATACTTTTTATCTGCCTCGGGTTTTAGTAGGTGCGTACCAATGTTGCCTGTACTTGTTTGTTTTCTGCCAGTTTAGGCGAAATGAGCCACACGCTTGTTTCGAGCGGTTTTAATTTAAATAAATAATAACCAACGCACAAAGAAAACAAGTTTTAAGTACTTTTTGAGATTTTTGAAGTGACTTTTACTATTAAACGACTGCATGCACTTGAATGTTCAATTCAAGAGTTTATAAAACGTGACTACCCCATGCTTGTCACCTTCCAACAGGGTGCTAACTCTCAATGGCTCGAGCCCAGTGGGTCGTTAGGTAAGCCTGTGGGGTAGTTACAGCCGTCAAAACGCACGATGACTAGGGGGGGTGCTCACTTTTTCTTAGAGTGTGACTGAGGTACGGGAAAGATTTTGGGTACCGAGGGGACGGCAGACCGTCAAAAGGGTCTTGCACACCTGCTTACCATGCAAGCGCCGGAGGCTCGTACCAGAAACTGCACCCATGGCTCCTCTCCCGCGTGAGCGAATCACAGAAACAGGTCCGTTTAATGTCGTCGGCATCGATGTCTGCGGACCCCTA
This sequence comes from Ixodes scapularis, assembly GCF_016920785.2. Classification (NCBI taxonomy): domain Eukaryota; kingdom Metazoa; phylum Arthropoda; class Arachnida; order Ixodida; family Ixodidae; genus Ixodes; species Ixodes scapularis. The sequence continues at coordinate 88,526,319 of NW_024609837.1, read as the reverse complement.
TATGTTCGTAACACCGCGGTCGATACGAAGGCCTACATCGCAGTTTTAGAGCGCAGCTCTTAGGCGCCCGTTTCCGGCTTGAGCGGCATCGCCGTCGCCGTCGCCGTCGCCGTCGGCGTAACTGCGCGGTGGATTATGGATAAATTTCCCCGCCAAATCAAGCGGGAAAATTTCCCCGCTAAATCTTGCGTAAAATTTTCCCCGCTAAATCTAGCGGAAAAAATTTCCCCGCTAAATCTAGCGGAAAAATTTCCCCGCTGAATCTAGCGGAAAACTTTCCCCGCTAAATCTAGCGCAAAAAATTTCCCCGCTAAATATAGCGGGAAAATTTCCCCGCTAAATCTAGCGGAAAACATTTCCCCGCTAAATCTAGCGGAAAAATTTCCCCGCTGAATCTAGCGGAAAACATTTCCCCGCTAAATCTAGCGGAAAAAATTTCCCCGCTAAATCTAGCGGGAAAAAATTTCGCCGCTAAATCTAGCGGAAATATTTCACCGCTAAATCTAGCGGAAAAAATTTCCCCGCTCAATCTAGCGGGAAAATTCCCGTGCTAAATATAGCGGAAAAAATTTCTCCGCTAAATCTAGCGGAAAAATTTCCCCGCTAAATCTAGCGGAAAAAATTTCCCCACTAAATCTAGCGGAAAAATTTCCCCGCTAAATCTAGCGGAAACATTTCACCGCTAAATCTAGCGGAAAAAATTTCCCCGCTAAATCTAGCGGGAAAATTTCCGTGCTATAGCGGAAAAAATTTCTCCGCTAAATCTAGTGGAAAAAATTTCCCCGCTACACCTAGCGGGGAAATTTTCGTCACGTGACCCTGGGGAGTCACGTGATACCTCGAGGTCACGTGACCCCTCTCGAGGTCACGTGACCTCGTAAGGGGGCACGTGACTCCCCCACGTGACCCCACCAAGGTCACGTGCCCTCGGGGGGGTCACGTGACCCCCCCCCCCCCCGAGAACACGTGGCCCTCAGTACCCTTCCCTCCTCCCCCTCAAGAGCTGCGCTCCAATTCGGCATTACAGGGAGTTGTAAACGGCTTTCACTTTTTTTCTTGCGCGGTCACCCGAGCCATACACCTCGAACTTACTTCGCGCACGACGTCTCAAGCCTTTTTGTTCGCCTTTCGTCGTTTTGTCTCTCGCAGAGGTCTGCCATCTATAGTCTACTCGGACAACGCTCGAACATTCCACCAGTCCGCGAAACTCCTCAACCTCGCCTCCTCTCCTGAAGTACAAGACTACACAAGCGGACTCCGAATTCAATGGCGCTTCAACGTGGAGCGAGCCCCTTGGTGGGGAGGATGGTGGGAGCGCGTCATCCGCTCTGTAAAGGACTGCTTGAAACGATGTCTGGGTCGCAACAGTCTGTCATACGAGGAACTGACCACCGTGCTCCTTGAAGTTGAAGCCGTTTTAAATTCCCGCCCACTGACTTATCTAAGTTCCGAACCCGACGATCTTCAGGCATTGACACCTTCGCACTTCCTCCTAGGAAAACGCGCTATCAGTCTACCGTTGGAAGTAGAGCCTACATCGCTGAGCTCGACACCTGTGGACCTTCGCCGCCGTGCTCAAGTGTGGAAGCGGACGTTGGAACACCTTTGGAAGCGGTGGAGAAAAGAATATCTGCTGCAGTTACGCTCCGCCCACATCAGCACCACAACATCACCGCCTCGACTACAGATCGGCGACGTGGTCATCGTAGAGGACGACAACACACCTCCTCTGCTATGGAAACTTGGTCGGGTGACGACTACGTTCCCGGGCAGGGACGGCGTAACTCGAGCATGCGCGCTACGCCTTTCTAACGGCTCGCAACTGCGCCGCCCTGTTCAGCGCCTCTATCTCCTCGAGGCGGGAACACCATCCGCAACGCTGCCGGGGGGAGGATGTTGAATATTAGAAGAAGAGGAGAGCCCGGCTACAGCGCGGGCTCGCGAGCCGGCGCACCGGCGATCGAGTTGTTCTTGTAGATAAAATGGACGCAAACTGTACGGACCGGTTCTACTCCTTTCTTTAACAGGGAGTCCAAGGAGTGAAGCGGATCTTAAGGAAGACCAAGGAAGCACTTGAAGACTTTTGGCTGGGTCTGCTCGGCTACAGTTCACCTATTTTAGAAGATGGACGGTAACCAGGAGAACTACTGCAAGAAAGACGGCTAAGATCGGCCCTTCGTGACTTCAGTAGCCATCCGGAATCAAAGGTGCAAGCGCACGTACTACAGACCGATCCTTCGAAAGGCCCACTTCAGCCACTTGAAGAAGACAAAGTTGTCCGAGTCAAGAAGTCTTGGTCCAAGAAAGCAAAGGTTATCGCCCAGACGCATCCCAGGTTTTAACCGAGGACAACGAAATTCTTCAGCGGAATCGACGGCATCTGCTACCAACGGACGCGCCTTTCAAGCCGGACGCTATGGAGGATGACGTCACTGACTACACAACAATGCAGAACATAAAGTCCGTTTTCTTACCATCCAGGTAAGAGAACGGACTTTACCGAAGACGCTGTGCGAAGGGTTCGAAAGGGTCTTACAGTACGTCGCCATATTTGACTTCAGGAAGAACTTCTCTCGACCTAAACTATCAGTACGGGAACCCCCACAATAGCCGATACACGACGATGGATCGTAAGAAGAGCGTGTCCCCAAAAATATTTTAGTGTTAGTTGTTTTCTTTTTTACCACCAAAATGCATGGCTGAATGCGTACTGTCCGCCCTAATCTAGCTCTAGAAATCCGAACCAGATGCCAATATTTCATAACTAACCGTTATCTTATTAAAAGGTTATCAGTGATTTTCAGAAACTTTCAATGGGAAAATGGGGCCAGTTTTTGGTTACTGGCTCCATTCAGTTTAATGTATTCCAGAGCTCCGTCGGAAGCAATTTTACAATTGAAAATTTCAGATAAGTACCTAAAAGTTTTCAATAAGATACAGGTTAGTTTTGAAACTTTGGCATGTGGTTCGAACCGCTACATCTGGTCAGAGAATAAGGGTTCGGCGTTACCTATTCGCGGTTTCAATCCAGTATAGGTGGCGCCACCCGTTTTCAAAAATGGCGGTTATAGTGAGGGTCGGAGATGCGTGCCGGTATACCAGTTGCAGAGTCTGTCTAGTGTGCTGGCTTCACTGAGCGACACAGATTATTTCTGCTCATTCGCAAATGCATCACACTATAGGTGGCGGGGCGGTAGTTCCAATGTGGCGGAAGAGACGGGAATAGATTCTCCAGGATTTCCCGCACGCCTGCTCGCTGACGCTGGTCTGCGCGCTAAAAACGATTTATTTGTGTACAAATGCGAAGCAGTTAGGGAGGTATCATATTACAGGTTACGCAGATGTCGATGCACGCTAGAAAAACGATCATGCTGATATTTAAAAGTTGCATCAGCCTTCACTTGCGAAGCTTTGTGGTGGGCGAGCGAGGTTTAGACACCGGCCACGTCACTGTTTGTGGCAGAATATTTTTGCCGATGATGACAAAAGTCAAATTTGGGGGTTTTACGTGCCAAACCAACGGCGGGCATCTGGCACGCCCCAGCGGAGGACTGAGGATTAATTTCGACCACCTGGGCTGGGGATCTTTTGACGTGCAACCAAAAGCTCGGTTACACGGCGTCTTCTCCGCAATAAGCCTCCGTCAGATTGCGGGCACATCGGCCGAGATTCATACCCGCCACATGGGGATCCGTAGGCCGACGCTCTTGCCTCGGAGCCACCCAGGTGGCGAAGATGATGACGATATCATGTTTGCGCTTTGCCTGGCCATTAGCGCTCTAAATAGTGACCCGCGCACTGTGACCGTCGAGCTTCGGAAGAGCAACGTTCACAGTATCGCTGTCTTCGTGTCACAGGCTCGCAATTTGCTGCTCACCGTCTCGGTTTTAGTGTATTGCAACACGTGATCACACTGCTCTATGGTTATTGATAGAAAGTTTGTTATCGCAGGCTACCGTACGGTGTAGCATTCCAATGGGCAGCTCGCGCTGCGCCTTTGAAGCACAGTTTTTAGCGCGCGCCAGAAGCTTGCCGTGCCGGTAGCCTGCGGTAACGCTATGCTAAAACTGCCTATTAACATAATCGGCATGTTTATGGGTTTTATTTATTGGTGTATCAAAATGGATTTATTTTAATATACCGTACATTTTCGTACCGTGTTGTTTGCAGCGTTGTGGCCCTTTCGCCAAAACTGCTTGTTCCGAGCTCTCGTCATGAACGGCTGGCTAACGCAGACGCGCTTATAATGCTTCGAGCATTTCTTTATTTCCTTCGTAATTACCTGAAAGCAAGATTTTTCGTAGACCGTACTATAGACATTATTAGCGGGAGTGTTTGCCATCACGTTGAGCAGATTGAGCTGGCGGCCATGTACAAGACCAGAAATCCGCAGCGTATGCGATATACAAAACGTCCCTAATGAAATGAGACATCCCGGTCCTTCGTGCAACGCTGTTGCAAGGCAGAGCACAGGAATTCCTATTTTAACCAGCTCACTTTTGTTCGTTAAAACGGCTTCACGCATCAAGGCCGACAGTCCCTGCCACCGTTTCCGCGCCGCCGCCACCGCTGTCCCCGCTCCTTTGGTTCTCCGTTCGTCCGCGAGAGGGCGAGCGGCGGGCTGGAGTCGCGAATACGAGGAAGCTAGGCGGTTATAAGCGCAGGTCACCTCTTCATCCGGAAAACAAAAACGGTGTTCAGCGTAGTATTTACGCCAGGAGGCACGTTTAATTTTGGAACGAAAACGAAACTAGCCTTTTTTGTTTTTGTATTAAATTTTCTCGGTATAGCTGTTAATTTCGGTTTCTTTCCTATCTCATGATTTATTTCGCAGTGTATTTATTGACCTAAAGCAGTTTTTCGCGAAAACTTAATTTTGTGTCATACGTGTGCGATCCAGGCACTTCAAAATATTTTTGGAGTTCAGTGTCCCTTTAAAGACAGAGCATTTCATACACCTTAGAGCAGGGGTGGCCAACCGCGGCTCGCGAGCCGCATGCGGCTCTTTGCTGGTTCAAGTGCGGCTCGCGGATCCCTCGTAAAGCAACCCCCCCCCCCCCCCCCTTTGCCCCTTTCCGCGTTTCCCCAGGAAGAAGAAAAGGGATTTCAGAGCAAAGCACACTGCACCTTGCAGCTTGACAGCCTTGTGTTTCCATACGTACAGTCATACAGCCTTGTGCCCCCATACGTACAGTCATACAGCCTTGTGCCCCCATACGTACAGTCATACAGCCGTGTGCCCCCATACGTATAGTCATACAGCCTTGTGCCCCCATACGTACAGTCAGACTCTGAGCAAAAGTTAAGTTAGTTTACCCCCGCCCCCGCCCCCCGCGGCTCTTGGAAGTTCCGTGGTTTCGTTTGCGGCTCTTAGGCCAGGCCAGCCTGGCCACCCCTGCCTTAGAGGTAACATAAAATATTGTATATGCTGAAAACACCAGTGCATATAAATGTGTGTTCTTGCTCCCTTTCCTCGTTCAGATAATTGTCATGTGAACCAATGAACTGTGGGACTTTTAATGGGTTTTTGGGCATTTAGATGATTAATTGCTTTCATTCCCAGCAAAAGAATAACAGAATCAATTCGAGCTTTACAAAATATCGCCATGGCTAACTAGTTTAGTATATGTTCAAAAAACGTATAAAGAAGGAAAAACTGTTCTCACTACAAAAGACCATAAACGGAACCTCAGGCAAACAGTAAAAATGTGCCTGTGTTTTCTGGGTTTTTTTTTTTCTTTTTTAGGCATGGCAGATTACATCCAGTGTTTGGTTGTTTGTCTATATATATCTTGATAACGATGTCAGAACTTTCCATATGCTCAAAATAAAAACGAAATAAGACCTTTCTGAGAAGCATTTTATGGTTAAACGACATATGTTTCTGATGGTGGCATTTTTGGGAGGCCTACATTGACGCAATTTGTATTTATTTACAGAAACAGCCTGCAGCACCGAAGCATTAGAGCAGGGAAACAAAATAAACACATAATTACGAACATAAATATAATGGCAAAATACAGTAAATACTGTTAAATAAAACACAAACTTTTGAAGTTAAAATTTAGGATGCTGAAAAAAAAAACATTTTACCTCATCTTTAGTGAAATGCAGGCAATGAATTCCAATTCGTTATTGTACGAGGGAAAAGTAAGTATTTTTTTATGATCAGTTCGGAAAAATATTTCTTTGGTCTTATTACAATGATCTATTGGGGTTAAAACATTGTTTGGTAATTCAAGATATTTATATTTATCAATTCTAGTTCAGTTACTAAAAACAGAAAATAAAAACTGTAGAAAAAAATTTCTTTCTCCTTAAATCCAATAGTTCCCAACCGATCCGACGTTTAATTTTTGTCAATCTGGATGTTTTATTGTACGTCCCCGATGCAATCCTTGCAGCACGGTTTTGCATTTTTGCTATGTTAGTGACAAGGTACGCTTGGTGCGGGTCCCACAGAACACACGCATATTCAAGCGTCGGTACCAAGCAGCAGTAAGCAGTTTCTTCTAGCTCTTTGGAAGCACAGCGTAGATTTCGGTTAATAATATTTAACATTTTATTTATTTTATTCATTTCAGTACCCTAAGGGGCCCCTAGTTCATTACAAATGGAAGGGCAATGTACAGTACAAAGTTCAGTAAAAACAAAAGCGAATACAAACGATGTAAAAACATGAGCAGTCAAGTAGTAAGCTCGGCGAGTTGGTAAACGTGGAACATGGTTAAAAATCCTTCCTCGTTTGTCCTTGTCTCTGTGCGCGATTTCAACCATGAGCAGTCAAGATTAGTATTAACGAAGATGATTGGTTAACGTAATTTCGAACGAATCAGGTGATGATATGGACAGTAAAGATGGAGGAAGGTCGTTGCACTCGGAAGACGTTCTGGGTGTGAACCAGCCAATGTAGGCGTTGGTACGACACTGATGAAATCCTACTTTGCATTGATGGCCAAGGCGAGCTGAGATATGCAGGGGAGGAAGAAGAAACTTTTCTTTTAGACAAGGGTTAGAGTAATAAATTTTGTGAAAAAGACACAGACAAGAAACTTTGCGACGCAAAAAAAGAAGAGACAGTGTGAGCGCATGGTATACTCTGTCCCCTTTCCTTTCTATTACCTTTGATGCGCCCCAAGTGAGCGTGCCTGGTGACGGTAGACAAAGAAGCCACCCTCGTGCCGGGCCCGGACTGCACGTGCGTTCCGGTCTGGTGCCTGTCTCGAGCCTGTCGAGCCTTCTGCCAGTCAAGCCAGCCACGACTAACTCGCTCTTAGCCCTATTATTTAAAGGACCCATGAAACGATTTTCGGACTTCCGGCCAAATAAGATGACGTTTGGAGATGTCCCTCAACTCATACAATACGTCTGTGCGATTCGCCTGAACTGGCTGAACAAGTTCAGCAGTGCAGGAACTGGTGCATTCGATTCAACCGGAAGTTGCACTGCCGCTGCACTGGCGCGTTCGATTCACGCCAGTTTAGAACGAGTTCAGACGCAGTTCCTCAAACTCTTGCACCGGCTCCGGAGTCAGTTCAGCGTCCGTGCAGAAGCAGACAACAAGAGCAGACGGCGATAGCAGACAACACTTCTCGTCCGTCTCTGCTCCCGGTGCCTTATTTCGCAGCCCTTGCTCAAATGTATGAGATGTTTAACAACGCCGATACGGAGGTTGCAATTCCTCTCATTTGTGATAATAACGTTGATGAAAATAATCCCTGGAGAAGGGGAACAAGAGGGACAAAGGACAAACACAAATCTCCAAACACAGCTAGGTGACTGGTGCGCGACCGAAAAAATCCGCCTGGTCCGGGTATCGAACCCGGGACCTCTCCATTACAGGTGGAGCGCTCTACCAATTGAGCTAACCAGGGGTTAGACATCAGTAGAGCAAACGGGTTTCATCAGCCGCCACCAGTCCAACACCAACAAGGGTGAAGCTTGCAATTGAAGGTTATAATTAGAATGCAATTAAATGCAAAGGTGCAAGCGAGCTGGACAAGAATGATGAAAATAATCCCTGGAGAAGGGGAACAAGAGGGACAAAGGACAAACACAAATCTCCAAACACAGCTAGGTGACTGGTGCGCGACCGAAAAAATCCGCCTGGTCCGGGTATCGAACCCGGGACCTCTCCATTACAGGTGGAGCGCTCTACCAATTGAGCTAACCAGGGGTTAGACATCAGTAGAGCAAACGGGTTTCATCAGCCGCCACCAGTCCAACACCAACAAGGGTGAAGCTTGCAATTCAAGGTTATCATTAGAATGCAATTAAATGCAAAGGTGCAAGCGAGCTGGACAAGAATGATGAAAATAATCCCTGGAGAAGGGGAACAAGAGGGACAAAGGACAAACACAAATCTCCAAACACAGCTAGGTGACTGGTGCGCGACCGAAAAGACGTCCTTTGTCCCTCTTGTTCCCCTTCTCCAGGGATTATTTTCATCATTCTTGTCCAGCTCGCTTGCACCTTTGCATTTAATTGCATTCTAATTATAACCTTGAATTGCAAGCTTCACCCTTGTTGGTGTTGGACTGGTGGCGGCTGATGAAACCCGTTTGCTCTACTGATGTCTAACCCCTGGTTAGCTCAATTGGTAGAGCGCTCCACCTGTAATGGAGAGGTCCCGGGTTCGATACCCGGACCAGGCGGATTTTTTCGGTCGCGCACCAGTCACCTAGCTGTGTTTGGAGATTTGTGTTTGTCCTTTGTCCCTCTTGTTCCCCTTCTCCAGGGATTATTTTCATCATTCTTGTCCAGCTCGCTTGCACCTTTGCATTTAATTGCATTCTAATGATAATAACGTACCCGCGGTGGGCGCAGAATCGAGATCATAACCAAGGGTAGGAATTCGCTTGCTGATGATATTCTGAAAGCGTTTTAGGCACCTGCTCGCGTGGGTTTGGCTCCCTGTGGTAAGTGTTGAAATATTGGCTCACGTAAATTGTTTCTTTTTGATGCTGTGGGGATCCACAGTGTTAATATTCTTCCTCACAGACACGAAACGGTATTGCACTCTTGATAGCCCCCGCCTTTAGTTGCTTTTGGAGGCATACTGGCGACTCCGATACACTGCAGAGGTCTGGGATTTAGTACATTGGCCCTCGCATGCCCCGTAGCTGAGCATAATACTGCATGCTTTGTCCGCTGGTATCTGTGGACGCCCACAAACGGGCCTGGAAAAAACGCCGAGAATCGGCATTGGCTTGGTACGTAGTTCCACGCAGGTCTTTCTTGATAATCAGAATAAACGCTTCAGCTTGACGCCAAAGTTACGGTCGATAACTGTCTTGGCCAAAACGCTATCGTCAGGCCTTCGGTTTCGAGGTGACCGCTACCTACCGCGCGCCGCCGCCAGTGACTCTCGACGCAAAATCATCCTGATACCGCGAACCTGTCGTCGAAATGCGAAAATCGAGAGACTTGGAACGAATCTACTATTGATAAAGGAATGTGAAGGACACGAACGCTTACGGAAACGGCAGGAACCGAACGGCCGTTATAAATGCAGACAGAAACACACTTCGTGCAGAAAACGTTTTTAATATACTCGAATAAAAAATATTCACGCAAAAGATTCCGTTATTATACTTTAAAACTAACGAAACACGAATGGTCTCATTAAGCCGCGACTAATTAAATGTAGCATACAACGTGGCGTGGAGAAACAAGAGCCAACAGATGCAGACGACATAGAGTAATATAGTAAACGTAAAGAGAGGACACAGGAGCCGATTCGCGGCTCAGATAGTGCGTTTCATACCCTCCGCTACGTGGTGCTTTTCTGCAATTTGGTTAAAATTAATTAAAACTCTTTCTGTGAAAAGTGTTTATTTTTAAATGGCAATGGTTTAAAATTGTTTAAAATACTTAAAACGACTAAATAGTTTAAATCAAATACGTCACAAATACCACGTGATAAATGGCGCCTGCCATGGCCTGCCTGCCTGCACGCCGTCGCCTCTGCATCATTCTGCATGGCCTCTGCTCGTCCCTCCGTCGTTCGTCTGTGCCCTGCTTGCCGTCCATATGTGCTTTCTGCTGCATCATGTTCGGTCGACTTTGCATCAATCAAGGTGACGCATGACCGCCCGAGTGCTCGCATGCTCGGCGTGAATTCGTAAAGCCGATAGGTTCGAGCTTCTCGCGCTGTTGTTCCTGCCGGGCTGTCTGGCTGCACTTGAACGTGTGTGCATGTTGATTTTCGATGAGATTGTTTTAAAAAAAGAATTTAACTTACGACCCTGCACACGACATTGTCCATGGGTTTACAGATGACGGTGTTTAACGAACCTCTAACATTGCAGATAGAGCCTTGGTTGTTATGCCTTCTGAAATTTCCAAGAGGTGCGTTTAGCCCCTTGCATACACTGTTGTGCACACTCCAACAACGTCTTCTGTTTAACGCAGTCTCCTCATTTCTCTCATTCGGGAGCTTAAAGGGGCTGTGCAACGATATTCAATTGGAATTTTTTTCACTTTACACGAGCTTACTGGCACTAGTGGGACTCAAGATACTCGCACGCAATGCCACTAACCAAGAAACTCCTTTGTTGCGCTTTAATTTCGAGGACAAAACCGAGTGTTTTCATTCAATCTCTCCTTCGAAAAACCTGATGACGTAGCTGGGCGGTAGCAGTACCGCCCAGTGACGATATTTGAATGCGGCTCATATATTGGACCCGAGCATGGCGTGGACACTCGATTTGGGCTCGTGATAATCGATAGCTCGAGACGTTTTCGGGTAGTGTCCTGTGTCCAATCGCCGCAATGACGACAACAGCCGAACCATAACAATGTCTGGAACTCAGCGCGTGTCCTGTGCCTTGCCAACCCCAGCGCATTGCTATGATCAACATTGGCGGCATATAATCGGCTCCAGATCACAAGGCTGCTTGTTCTGGCTGCGAGTGTAGCGGGTGAACTCTGCTCGTTTTTCTTTATTTTTTTCTGCGACTTTGATTGCGTGTGGTGAAAACGAACGGGTATTGCACAGATCATTAACGTCAGGGATTCGTTCTAAGCGGTATTTGCACAAAATACAAATATCAGTGCATCGCCCCTTTAAGATTGTTGGCTTTACAGTAAAGGCTGTGGTCTGTGGTTAGGGGGCGTCAAACGTAAGCTTGGTGTGTGTGGTGATGAGCCATTTTTTTAAGTTCACAACGAACACGTTTACTTTGTCTTTGATATTCCGCACTTTCCCAAAACAACCAAGAGCAATCTTTAAGCCCACAAACTTTGCATTGGAAATGAGGTCATTGAGTGGTCTTCTATTGTTGAACTTTATTTTTCTATCCATGAGATGAGCTTGCAATTGGCTCCGAAACTTACTGAGAGACACATTTTTTCAAGAACCTTTCTGTAACATGGAAGAAAATTGTGCCCCACAGGTCCCGAGTGCCTCACTCTTTCTTGCAATCATATCCCTTGTTTATGCCAAAGAACTTCCTGAGGCAGCCATGGCTACAGCATATTTCTGTGATAGCATGTGCATACTTTTTGATTGTCTAAATAGCTAAAAAATTCAAGAAGACAGGGCAGAAGTTGCATCATGCCATTCTGAAGGAAGAATCTGAAATACTTGATTTTCTCCACCAGTAACTCGGATGGATTTCAGCATGGCAGTTCCAAAGTAGGAGGCAGCCATAAGCCATCATTGGGTGGCAAGTTACTATAAAAAGTGTCCTCATGCTCTGAGATGAGTTTTCAAGCAGCCATGACTTTAAGTTCTTACTTACACGACGCCTGCAGCAAGACACACTTGAGAACGTTTTCGGAGCTATATACGACAAATGCTGGGCTGCAACACAAACCCAAATGTGCATCAGTTCATCTCAGGACTAAAAAACCTCTGGATAAAGAAACTGTTCAAACTGTCGGACAATGAAAACGTAGGGGATGACAAGGCTGACCACCTAAAGGAGTTGCAAATTTCTTCGCACCATGAAAGTTTAATTTCAAACATTCTGGAATGTCTTCCAATTGATAACTTCCCGCCACTAGAGGATATTTCTGAGCTGGAATCAGACATCAGGCCTAACATAATTGATGACTCGTTCACTTTTTTATTACGTTTGGGGATATTTCATCAAGCTTTTGCTTGAACAGACAACTTACAGCTGTGGCTGTTCTCAGCTGCTATCGGATGAGTCTAATAACTTGACCAGGCCTCACCAGTACTGTCTTGTTCCTAAAACGTACCACGTGCCTAGAAAATTCTTCGTGAACTTAGTAGTACCATCACAGGCTGCCTTTCGTTTCATTCAGCTACTAGAAAATCACTTTCTTCCCATAATAAAGAGTGTGACACATGTTCGAGGAGTGTGTGCCGCCTTGTATAGCACACTTTGAGATCTGTGTGGTTTTAGCCTTTGCCCAGAGGAGTACCACAAAGGGTTTTTTAAATTGTTTTGCAGAATACGCTTGTGTTGACATGTTTGATTTCTTAACCGGAATTTGGACAAAGTTCGGTTGCACTCTTTAGTGGCTAGTAAGAACGAGACAGGTTTAACTGTTAATAGTGTATTAACAGATGCGGTGTCCAAACCAAAAACAAGAAAGTACTTATTAAGTGGGCGGTGCAGCTTGCTCTCCAAATATTTGTTTCCCCTTTTTCCAGCGAATGTGTATCACGGCTCCTTAACAAAAATATTCGTCCACTTTCTACAAAATTTCGATAGAAAATAGTGTATAGAGGCTAAAACTATTTGAAAGAAAATGTATCCACTTTTGTATCCACTGTCCATAGTTTTTTAGCCGCTTTTTTCTGGAGCCATATTTCTTTTCTGAACAATTTCGGGGAATGCTTAGGGACGTCGAATCTTGTCAGATTTCGAATAGAGTTCCCATTGTATGGTAATGGCTCGCCCGCAGTGAGTTTGAGGCTATGCGAATTGGTGTTTTTATTATATTTGCCGGAAATCAGGAATTTGTACTATCCGGCGTGTGCTTCGCACTGGTAATGATAGCGATGTCTTATTTATTTTTGCACTTGCTTCCCGTACCCGAGTCGGCGTGAAAGTGAATGTATCATACAGCATGTTCTCCGTGGAAAGGTTTTGTTGACTTGGTTCCGCTAAGAATCTATTACGAAGTGTACGATATGCCGAAGTCTTTCATATTCATTTATTTTTGTGAGTATCGATCTCTTTCGTATAAAACATACACAGCTTCTGAAGTAAATCATGTATACACAAATGTGGTCCAATAAAATGTGTTCGAACCACTTACTGTTGTTGACCCCAAAATGCTCCACCAGCCAGGAGTCAATGCGGCGATTGTGTAACTTCAATGCATTACAATAGAAAAAGAACAAGAAATATATATACTTCTGCTTTGTGAAGTAAGTTGAAATATTGCTTGACACATTTTGCAGACTCTATCGTAAAAAATAAAGCAAAAGTGCGTCAGTATTAAAAAAAAAAAAAAAAAAAAGACAGCGGCTTCGGGAGTCAAAAAGCTTCCAAGAGCCGAGCGAGGCGGGGAGGAAAGAGAGAGAGAAGGGTACTGGAGAACCGGAATAGACACGCCCAAAACGAAACCGAAACTAACTTGACCGGAAACGGAATCAGATTATACTTAATACCGCCCGCTAGGAGCGCTACCTGTCACCGGTCTATCTGGGCCGCTGGGGCCTATGGCAGTGTCCGCTCTTTACCTTGTGTATATTACTCTATGCAGACGACACCCTGCGCTTCCGCTCGGAATGCCGATCACAGCGCCAGTCCTAGCGCGGCGGCTGCACTGCTTCTGCGCCGCCGCTGCACGACTCCTGCACTCGTCTGAACTCGGACAGAACTAGTTCAGAGCTTTCTGGCCAAATCGAACAGACCTAATGTTTTCCGGGTCACGTGCGCATGACGCGCCGGGCCTCGGGGTACGCGGCCTCCTGTCTTGTCCTCTCTTTAGCACTGTGGACGTTGCTACCATAGAGTTATTATAATGTACGCTAGAGGTTCAAGTGGCGCTAGTGTGCTGACGCAAATTGAAGCAGACAGCAACCAGTCGTAAGTTGAGTTCCGGTAATGCATTTCTATGGGAAAAAGTGAGTGAATTTTCTCCCTGCGCTCGATCATAAGAGCAAATATCCCAAATATTTCGTACGTACTAGGTAGCTTGGAACATTTCTCAGTGAGGCCAACGAAAGAATTGGTCAGTTACGGCGTTTTTCTTTTGAATTCATCGCATTAAAAACGGTGCTAAAACGGCTTCGTACGTGTATTTATGTGCACTGCCGGACACTGTTAGCGCGAACGCGGCGTCGGAAATTTCCAGAATGGGGGATATACATGCCAAACGAACGAAGGACATCTGGAAAATCAAGAGCGGCGGCAAGAACTACGCAGTAACACTGGATCAGTAACTCGCAGTACATGTGCGATCAAAATAAATTGAACGCCACGTAATCCATTCCGATTTTAAATCAGTAAGTATACCTCTTTATTATTTCTACCCCCGAGCGAAGCTGCTTGTTCTACGTTCAAAATATCACCCGCGCGCTCGATATTTTTGAGAACAAGTGCGCGATAAAATTTGCCCGGCAGAGAAACAATACGAAGAGACACTTTTCATAGGCCACAGACTTTATTCTCTACGTTTTGAAGGTTTTTATCCGCTCATGCACGACGGGATCGTTTTCATATAGTGACTGACTGGGATATTATCAATATACAAGCGTCACCGGAATGCTGGCGAGCCTTGAACAAACTCTCTGTTCGTTTCGATTGTAATTTTGCTTCGAATCGTCACCTGTTTTTACACACCTGCTGCGGAGCACATTTTTTGGACTGAAATGTAGCGAAGTTAAATATCGTTCACTGATGAAGAAAAATGCGCTAACTAAAGCAATTACACTTTTACAGTGTTAATCAAGGTACATGCTATTCGGTACGACCCAAATTACCAAAGTGTTCCGTGTTATTTTTCGGCGAAGAGACAAAATGCACGCGCGTTTTCTCATAGGAATGCACGGGAGCACCGCAAAAGTAGACTGGTTGCTGTCTGCTTCAATTTGCGCCACGGAAGTCGCATAGACACTAGCGCCAGTTGAACCTCTAGCGTACATTATAATAACTCTATGGTTGCTACAGCGAGAGCAGACTCTGCCCTCTCTCCCCATTAATAGACTGCTAAGACAGGCCATTTTGGCGGTCTGGAATGCACGTTGCAAAAGAACCCTAAAAGCTAGCCATCAGCACGTGCTCAGCAGTCGCGCACACAGCTATGGCCGCCAGTGAATATAGTTGCAGGCAGGCGAACCAGGCGCACGAGAAAGAAAACGAACCACGCAGCTGCCGAAACGTGGTTTTTATAACGCGTTGATGACACCGCTCGGTCCGGTAGCAGCCAGCCAACGTTGCTAGCCAGCGGAGCAGCGGGGAGGCGCTGCTCCGCTGGCTAGCAACGTTGGCTGGGCGCTGCGAAAACTTCGTGTACTGAACAAGAACAAAAAACTTTCGATCCATTTGTTTATGTTGGAACGAAATCATTTCTAAACGTTGTGGGCACCCTGGCGGCTCCCAAGCCAAGTTGCCCGACTGCGAGGCTCAAGCCGAACTTTTCCCGCGTGGCGGCGACGTCACGCCAGCCACGCGCACATCGGATGCGCCGCCTTGATAAGGCAGATCAGAGGCGGCGCACGAAGAGTCGATGCCTGGACTCAGGCGCCGCTGGTAACCATGTTAATCGTCTCGTCCATGTCCCATTAAATGTAGTTTCTTGTTGTTGAAACCGTTGGCTCCGTGTGATTCTTCCGGGTCGGGTTGTGGTCGGCAAACCGACGTTGTGACAAACCACAACGTCACCCGTCGGCAAACCGACGGGTGACGTTGTGGTCGGCAAACCGACCACAACGTCACCATTAAACTGAGAATATACTTGTTTAAAAGCGATCTCAAGAACCGCACCCGCCGTGATGTCACAAAGTTAGTTCCTATGGACGCCGTACGTGAAGTCAAGTAATAGTTAAAGCACTGGATAAATTTTATCTTTTTACAAGTGCCGCCATTGTGTTGCATGATGGGATGCCCGTCCATTTTTGGCTCAGAAAGGTGGGGCCGTGGGCGGTGGGCCTACAGCTGCAAGTCGTTCTAAAGACAATAAGCACTGGATATTCACGGTATGTTAAGGTGAGTACCTGTGATTACACTCGTTATGTGCCCGCGGAGCTATGCGTTGCCAAGTGTTAAAAGGTAGAAGCATTGCCTAGCCTGTGAGATAGTCGCGTACCGCGGCCGCTTGCTGCTCGCGGTCTGTGTGTGACGAATAAAAAACGCCGACAGCCAGCGTACTTGCACGGACAGTTTACCTAAACGGGACTCGAACGGTTCACGGTGCTCTGAATACTCTGAAAATACGGCGGCCGTGGGAATATCCAGTGCTTCGTCAGGCGACCTCGCTATCAAACCGCTTCGTCGGAGCCTCACCACCTCTCCGTAAACACATGAACGGTCAGCGGTCGAGCGTAAGGTCTTCACTAGATAAACATCGCCAAGTTTAGTTCGCGCTTGACATAGGAACATGCAGGACACTATCTATTTATGAAGAAAAGTAAGAAAACTGCTTGCTCGTACGAGGGGAGGCAGATCAACTGATCTGCCTTCCATCGTATGCACAGGCAGTTTCCTGGTCGCTTTGCCGCCCCACAACACGTTAGGTACGAAGACGGGATATTAATGTAACCCTTCGGAGTAATAAAACGTGACAATCTACCAGTTTTAAAGCGTTCGCGAAGTTTATCTGACCGGGGCCGTACTTGGTGTTCGCTTGCACGTAGCTGGGTCGTGCGTTCGTCGCTAACTAGGCGCCTTCGAGACGCATTCCCAAGACACGGTGAGGAATAAATATATAACGCAGTTTTGAGGGCTGGTAACTCGTTGAAGAAAATGTAAGCGCCGATCGTGCGTGCGTGTTCGGCGCATCGCGGAAGCAACGAAGCCCTGCCTTTTTTGGTTGGGTTGTCAGGTGAAGCTGCAAAGTTTTTCTGGCATACTTTTAAGGCAGTGTGTATTCTGCCGGCAGCTGGTAGAATAATGTTTCCACAATACCACCGGCAGTCTCTTCCCATTGGCTGCTGATACCATGTGACGAATTCGGGTGATGTACTCGTTTTGTTACTCGCTAGGTAGAATGATTTCCCTGAAATTCTAATGGCAGCTGCTGGTAGAATCGTTAAATAATCCTGAATTAAGTGGGAACTAGAAATTCATCTCTCTTCTCCTGGCAGCAAAAAAAAAAAAAAAGAATGCAACGGAATTTATGGAATATATATTTCTCCTCAGGACGGCTGCAATTGTATTCTCGCACAAAAAATTGTTGATAGACATCTGGATCGGGTGGTTTGAATACAGTGCTTGTAATCTGTAGGGCTGCGAATTTTCCGAGGCCCTCGCCAGTGGCAACCACCACACCATTGTCCTTGAAACTGCGGCTGGTCAAGATCAGCTTCAACGTTCTCAAATGAGCAAAACAACACGCACTCTAAGAAAGCCGTAGAGCATGCACCTGCTGAAACCCCAAATGTGTCATGCAAAAAACAGGAAAGGCGCAAACATTGCGAACATTACAGTTGCCACTATGATTGAGGGCAGTGTGGACAGCCGGAGTTGTTGCATGCGCCAAGTTTCAGGAAGCCAATGGGAGGCGACTGCTGGTAGATTTGCGGAAAAATTATTCTGCCGGCTTCTAACAGAATATACACTGCCTACTTTTAAACAGTCGGACAGCATCTTGACAGATAACATGCGAGTCCGACAGCTTGCCCTCGTAATTATAGATAACCGAGTGCTACCATTGTATGTCTAAACACTGCTTCGAGCTAGCAAACATATTGCAGGACCACTTCAGCAGCTCTAGAAAGACACTCGTGAGTAAAGTTCAAGCTAAGGACTTTTGGAAGTGTGAAAGAGACTCCGCTGTAGCTTCACGGGTACTACAACACTCTTACATAATTCGGCCAAGCATATACATACAGACCAGGTGCTTGGAACAACATACGCTGCCAGCTGTAAAATGATCGCACAATGCATTATTCAATTAAGATCAGCAGTGCTAAACCATAAGGACGCTACTTTGCGTATAATTTCAAGCTCACATTATGCCCATGTGCAGAACGCAGGATACAAATCAGTAATTGTCAATCAGCATGTTTCAATTTATTTCCAACAACATAGTCAATAGTCTAGCATTATAAACTATTTTATACATAGAGGGTGCAAAACGTCCCAAGTACCGGCACTCAAACATTAAAAAAAATATCAAAGTATAAAACACTGATGCAGCTTTAGAGCTAGTGTGGCAATCTAATACTTGCATGCAGAAACACATGAAAACCATAAAAGCAGGCAGAAACACAGGAAAACCATGAAAGCACGAAAATTCCTGTATCTAACTTAAAGGGCAACTCCGACCAAAACTCAAAATTAAATAAATTACTGGTATCACTGTAGTGACACAAAATACGACCCCCGGCCAAAATATTACGTCCGTGAGACGCCGCATTCTCAACTAATGCCGATAATAAAAATGCGGCCCGCCGCGAGCCGCTGCTCCTTAGCGGGCGGCCAGCGGGTTGCCGATCGCTAAAGCAGCATTAAGCCGTGACGTCAGTATCGTTCTCTTTTTTTCCTTCGGTCCGGGCGTTGCGCGGAGCGCACTTTTTTGAGCCGCTACTTCGGCTTGTGATTGACGTGTTTAGCCGTTGCTTCGGTACAGTCTTTTGTTTATTTGCTTGTGAGGACTCCAAGACTCGCTTTAGCAAGCAACTCGGTGCGCCCAAGACTGCCCAGCTGTTCCTCGAAAGATGCCGAGTACAACTTGTAGCGCTGTGGGCTGCTCAAAAAACCCGTTTGGTCCAGATAGCAGTTCTCTGTAAGCGGCACATTCATGCTAGAAAATCTTAAGAGCAACATACATAGTCTGGGCAATAAAAGCAGGGTGCTGACTAGGAGAGTATCACAGAAATTTTGTATATTGGTAACGAAACAACACCGATCCTCTTCATGTAAAACAGGAACCTTTCCGACTAGTAATATCGCTGGGCACATCACACGCAACAGAGTGTTGTAGATTCCAACTTTAACCGCAACAGATGTAAAGAAAAAGACGCAGGTGATTGGCTCGAGTCTAGGCATAAGCCTTGGCTACAACAGCTTTTCTGTAAAAAAAAAACACTGATGAATGGCGCAAGTCTTGGCGCTTTCCGGAAAGTCTCAGTGGGCACACCGAAGCCGTAAAGGATTAAACTCTCGCTACGGCAGCCCTCATGGCCATGCTTCTGCTGCCGCATTTCGTCTGCTTTAGAGCCTCTTTTTTCCACTCTTCATTCTTTTGCTTCAATGTGACCCGAAGACGGAGGAGCACAAATGCTTCGACTAGCTTCTGTGCAAGGTTGTGGCATTTTGGCAGCGGGAGCTGCTTCGTGAGTGCTGTAGTGCTCTGATGTACGTCGTCGAGGGTCTTTTTCGATGCAATGATGAGATCTTCGTGCTTGCGGAACTCTCCTTCTGCAACAAGCAGCAGCCCGAAGACGTCGGGGGATGGCATTACCAATTCTTGATTGCTGCTGTCTCTTACGTAGCACTTCAACTGGTACAGCCTGGCATTTTGAGAGGCAGCAGAACCCGTCACTGCGGCTAAACACTGCTCGCATAGCTTGTGCTTTTTTCTTAACTGCACGAACGGTGTACCCAGCCAGGTAAAAGAGCGACTGCTCCTCGTCGTCACCGATGGTCTTGTGCTGGTCCCAGTTGGGCATCTCATCTTCCTCCTCAGAAGGTGCTTATGCGGGCTGTGAGGCCACAAACTGTGCCAGGTGCGCCGAATCGTCAACGTCGTAGCTCCCAGAGCGACTTGGCCTGAAGAACTGTGACATGGCGATGAGGCGAAGGGCCATCTTGAAGTCTCTTGCTCGTGGCACAGGGTTCTTAGCTCTGATGGTTGAGAAGAGATTCTCCAGAGCATCCTGCGTTAAACGGCTCAGAAACAAATACTTGAAGGGCTTGTCTTGCAGAAACAAGTCTTGCATTTTCAGTGCCGTGGTCGTTGTTAGGACAAGCCCAGACGGCACAGGCTTCCAAGCCTTGCGAGTGTTGTTGATTGCAAGGTGCTGGAAAAGGGAGATCATTTCTTACTGGAACTCAATGTCATCGTCGTGTACTTCTTCTCCCTGACCATTCATTGCAAACTGCGTCGTCCTTGAAGTCATCAGTTTAAACCATCTAAAGACCTGAAATCGAGAAACAAATAGTTCTGAAATAAGGAGGCATAGTGTTTAATCATGTAATCGAGATTTCGGTTGGATGTCGCAAGATTCCCCGGTAATCACACTTAATCCTCAGTTCACTGCTGGAATGTGCCACATGCCCTCGTTGGTTCGGCGTGTGAACCCCCGAATTTACTTTTACCCTTTAATAGGGATGGTTGTATTAAATACTGTGAACGACTTCATTTCTGAGAGCTCAATATTTCGCAAAACTCTCGGAGTGCTGGTTTTAAAGAATTTTCGCGTGCACGAATTTTTGCAATTTAGGGTAGTATGCTACGTATTCATTACCATGCAGTGAATTACTCGCGGGACCAATTTTTCGCAATTATTTTCAAATCACAAAATTCGCAAACTTTAGGTTCTCGCGAAAATTAAGTCTACAGTATCTCAATGTTGAAGTGAAAATCCCTTAATAACCTGAGATTTCAGACGCACTTGCTCGTTCCAGCTGTCCAACGGTTTTAGACAAGTACTTGTTACAGAGTTCAACCGATAAGTGTGCATATAACCACATTGCAAATAAGAAATCTGCAGTGTCAAATGAGTAGGAGCCAGGTTGTTTCTTAGAACTGTTCTAACAAGCTTTTCTCTGCTACCTTTGCCGTGCTCATTAATTTGCCATAGTTGCCGCGACGGAAATATTTGTTGAGAATCCATGGACTTGGCCGTCAAATGCAGTACATACCTTTTCAATGAACCATGCAGTGGTCAGCGCCTCCTTTTCCATGTCTCCCTGCTCCACCAGGTACTTGATGGCTGCAGCCACACTGTGGTCAATCAATCAAATCAATCAAAATGCTTTATTTTTCTCCATTTGGAGAGGGAAGACAGAGAAAAAGGAAAAGGTCAAGTAGCCTGCAGGCAAGGCCAAGCTTCATCTTGTCATAATGAAAGGGATCCAGGCACCTCTCGTTGAGCCGCGGGCCAGCCTGAGCTTGTTCTCGGTGTCGATCTCGTGGAGCTCCTTGATTGCCGAAATGGAAACCTCACGTGTCGGAAGGTTGTACTTCTGTACGTACTCATCCGGGATGAAGATGGTGTGCCCTTTCGTGAAGTGGTTTCGTAAATTCTTCAGGATGTGTGGATTGTCTGCCATGAAGAAAAGATGTCGTCCTCCACCACATGGATGATTGCAACTGTTGCGGAGGCGAGAGTTTTTGCCGCACACGATGCCACATACTTTCCAGAGCGCTTGGTTGTTCCCTCCCATGTCAGAGATCATTACATCCACCTTGATGCCAATCTTCTCTGCTTCTTTGATTATGTCAAAGCAGACATCTTTCACCTCTTTTGCGTTGCACGAAGCACCCGTGAAATGGTAGGCGACGGTTTGCTTCCACCGTGACGAGATGCCTAGCAACATCATAACAAGGGCACGCGTTGCAAGTGGAGATTTTTTTTGAGGCGGGAGATGCAGGTTGTATTGTTGGACTTCCAATTATGCGCTTGGTGGAGTTGTCGTAATCCAGTCCAGGAGTTATGCTCTTTTCGTCAATCATGAGGCATGCATGGCGTTCTACCTCCATCATGGACTCGACTTTTAGTGCAAGGGGTTGAAGGACCTCATGGAGTATGCCTGGCAGGAACTTTATGTCTATAAGGCGTCGCTGAAGGGTGCGCTCACTTGGTAGAGGGGTGCACAGCTCTTTGACGACGTCGTAGCCACGTGTGCCACAAGCAAGTCGCACTTTCAGGGCCTTCTGGATGGTTTCGTCTGACCAGCTCCTTCCACGCATGGTTCCTAAAATGCAATACAATCTAGCATCATTCCGGGACATAGCTGCCATGATGAATTATATTAAATAGGCCCCCTTTTACATAGTTTTTATATACTGTTTTGAATTAATTTTTTCGTCATTTATAACTAATTTCTTGATAAAGTCCAATTTTCGAGGTCAGTGTTGTTAAAAAAGATGTAAACACTGGAATATGTACCTCACATAGGTTTGTTCAGAGTGCAGGCTCTGTGGTCCTGAGGAAGCTCACTCCAGTTTTCTTTCAAATTACTTTTGACAAAAGGGGGCTTATCTTGTCAAGTTTGTTGAGGACATGTTAGTCTATTTCTGGATCATGACAGAAGCCAATCTGTTTGTGATTATGCTGGCCACTGCTTAGGTTTCCTGCTTACATCTTACCAATTATCCTTTTTAAAGGGAGAAGAGGAAATGTATTAGAGACAGCTAAAACTATTATCCTGTAGATCTCAGGAAGCCATAATGCGGAATTTTCAGTCTCCGACCATAATCAGCTACATCAAAGGAGTCCGTTAAAAAGCCCACAATTTAGGCTCAAAAACGCCTTGTAGTCCTCAAAGTGGCTGGATGTCACTGTTTCATTGGTTGTGTGCTATACAAGGAAAATAATTGTATCACCAAATTAAGCAAAAACCACGTAGAACAGCAACATAACCGCGTGCACGTTCAAACCGAAACAGACCAAATTGAAGCAACTTAATGGTGAGGATCGTGCAGCTGTTCCCTTTTTATCGGGCGGTTCCAAACCACGTTCGTACCTAGCCAAAAAAAAAATATGTTAAACAAAAAAAAACACTTATTTCTTTCACTTTCTCCTTGTCCTTCGCGTTCAATTTTCTTTTGTCCTTCGCCACCGGTCCTCCAGTCTGCTTTTCGTGCTTCCGATTACTTTCCAGCTCCGTTCAGTCGGCTTCGTGGACGCTGCGGCGCGCGTTTCAACCTCACTTCGAGGGATAGCAGCAGCATCTCTATCTAGAAACTCGTTCAGCGCTGACCCCGTCGCAGGTGATTGGAAGCCGAGTGCTTCCGCCAGCAATTGGGCTTGTGGAAGGGGCTGGCCAGGTGTCTGTACGTTTTCAGGCGCGTAATACCACTGCACTAGATGGCTTGGTTGCAGGCTTGTGCATGAGAGGACGATGTGTTCGATGGTTTCATCCGCTTCTCCACAAGCCCGGCATGTTGTTGTTTCCATTATCCGATTATAGCGGATAGAGTGCGTCCGCGCCCTTTATCCGCCGTTGAGGCAACTACTAAAATGGAAAGGTCTATAGGTACCTTTTTCCATGGCAACATACTGGTCTGGATTGAGCATCTTGTCCAGCATGTCTTGGGCTCTTGTCTTGTCAGCCACCAGAGCGCTGATTTTCTTCCTTGCACTTTGCAGCTGTCTCTCCAGGCTGTCAATGATGGCTCTTGCTGAGTCTGACTGCAAGACACATGGTCCCGAGAAGCTTGTTTGGAGGGCAACAGGCACGTTTGTCACTTCGCCCGCGGTTTCCCTTTCAAGTGCCTCGGTGCTTGAATGTGGTAGTGTCACGCTACCAAGTGTTGTCGCCTCACCTATAAAAAATAAGGAGGCAGAATAGTTTGGTATTATTCATTTTGTAAAATTTAATTACAAGACACTTGGTACATTCGACTGCGTCCATGCCACTCTAAAAAAACTAAATGGGTGGCAAATTTATATTTTGGGCTTTGGGGTTTAAAAAACAACTAGCCACCAGAGCGTCAAAAATAAAAAAAAAATAAAAAATTGGGCTTTTCGTGCAAGGTGCATCAAAATATTGGGCACTGGAGAAATCCAGCCCTCTGCACTAGGTCCTTACTTCGAGCTCTTTTTGTTCGCTTTCCTCTCATAGAAACGCATTGCGAAGAAACGTGAGCATGCACCTGATCTCACAATGTCGCCGTGTGCTGCTTTAGAAGTCCATTTGCTGAAGAACCATTGATTAAATGAATATGCACAAAAAGCTAGCGCTTGAAACTGGCAAGAGCCGGCGCCACTAACCTGGGCGCCGTCTGCTAAAGTCACCAGCTCGCCTAGCTTAGTCGACGCGGTGATCATGGTTTGTGGCGCATCCCTGGCTCCAGAACAGACCGCACAACAAATGGACACTAGTCGTTTTGCTTAGGAAGTGTCTAATATCAGGCTGGAGCTTGTGCCCAGCCTTGTCGGAGCTAGGCTACTGTATCAAGTGAAGACAAACTAGACACCGGCAGCCGAGGCAACTGCTTCCAGCCCAGGTGTCGTTTGCTAAAAGCGCCACTTTGCTCTTAGCAGACGGCAGATGGAGAAATGGCATCATCCATTGCAGGTTTCAGACACTGGGCTGCTCAATGCGTCCATTCAGCCAGCTTTTTGTTGCTAGGGTCAGACCTTATTGTGCAGAAGGATACTGCCATGGTTAAGACAAGATTGGTTCAACCGCGTAGCTTTATTCTAGCATAGCAATACAGGTGTGAGTCGTGCCATGTCTGGTCGCGATCTGGTAGAGAGGGTCCTCGCTCGGAAGCGGTGGGCAGAGTCCAGGGTCACCCGGCGGCGGTGGTGATGATGATGATCTCCCAACATATACGGTGTAAGACAAGGTGCCCTTTCACCCTTTCGGGCGAAAGGGGACCTTGTTACACCAAAGGGTTCGAAATGAGGACCTAATGCTGAGGGCTGATTTTCTCCAGTGCCTAATATGGTGATGTACCTTACACGACAGACATGTTTTTAGATTTGAGCTTGAGCATATTCCTTTTTATTGAGAATGTGGGCCTAAAGTGTCAGTGTGCTGATTTTTGTCATCTCTCTCCGCTTCGTTTCACCCTTGTGATGTACCGCAGGAAAGGCTAGAAGCACGAGCTTCTTGCTTTAGGGCGCATCTTTGCAGCACAAGCTCTAGCACAGCAAGAGCAGTTGTTGGCTCTTGAGCTTGCACTTCTAGCCTTTGCTGCAGTACAACGTGAGGGGAAACAGAGTAGGTGCAAGCACCAAAGAGCATACTGCGCGGTGTAGTTACACATGCTGCACGTGCTGACGTCTACAGTGGCATGTTTGTTAAAGCAAAGATCTTAAACAAATGGCACGCTGTATGCACATTTGCCAACATCATAGTTTAGTTATTTAGCTTGAATGTGTTGTACAGATAATGCGAGTGCGTGCAGAAGATGTACCTCTATGCAATTTCACAAGTTGACTTCATGCAGAAAATGTTTTTAGATTCAAGTATTGGAGTGTTTACACAAGCCGAAGGAGATTTTTGCAAATAGTGGTTCAAATCGAACGATGCAACGTTGCTTTACTGCAAAGAAAGCCGGAACATTGTGGCTTTCGAAGGCTATGAATGACGCAGCACTATCCCAATCAAACCGCTAATCATGCAAGCCAACAATTGAGGGGCTACGTGCAATAATGGTACAAGTACACTTGTACTATTCGTGATATTCACAGTCTCAGATATTAAACTTATACATGTGGCACTCTACTTTTGGTG
Organism: Ixodes scapularis; assembly: GCF_016920785.2. Classification (NCBI taxonomy): domain Eukaryota; kingdom Metazoa; phylum Arthropoda; class Arachnida; order Ixodida; family Ixodidae; genus Ixodes; species Ixodes scapularis. The sequence goes on along the minus strand of NW_024609837.1, from coordinate 88,500,814 downwards.
GTAGGGAATACTCTACACTTATTTACTCGAAGTTCAAACGCTAAACTGCAGCGCCAGCTCTTCAGGCATCGGGATCTGCTTGCCCCAGGGCAACATTGCCATCATAGCGTCCCGACCAGCGCCCATCTACCTCCGGGAACTTTGGGCCGTCCTGCTGGCCCTGCTTCTGGCACCCCCGCGAACAAGAGTGGTGACCGACAACCGGGCTGTGTACCAAGCCCTCACAAGGGGACACGGACACACCCTCACGCCGCCTGAAGCTCTGGCAGCAACTGTACTCATGCTTAATAAAGCGGGATGGGTTGGGTGGGTGCCCACCGACCAGAACCCGGCCGACGGCCCCTCTCGCCTCCACCGCACTCTTACCGTGGGGACGAGTGGGGTCGCCGCCAGGGGGCCGGAGCCTATATATTAGGGTGCCGTGCCCCTGTCGGGTCAGTCGCTGGGTTCCCGCCTCACCAGGACCCAGCGAAGCAGGTTCCAAGACCTTTCTACGACGCCGGGACGCCGTTTGTACAGGCTCAGTCCACCGTCGCTGCCCACGCCGACCCTCGCGGTTCCCATACCGCCCGACAGCGACTATTCACGGTCACTGACATCCGACCCGCAGGGACATCGCGGAGGCTTTCATTTTCGTACAACAAGTTGCAAGACATTCCCAACACATTGGAAGAAGAGAGATCCAGGAGCTTCAGCTCCTGGAGCTCTTCGTCGACATTTGGGACTGCAGGTGCATTGGACTTCCCCCCCGCAGCAAGCTCCGGGTCTTTGATCGGGTGCGGCTCCTCTACCACGTTGCCTTGTCCGGGGGGGGAGCCGCACTCGACGGCTATGCTGATCCCTCAGCAACCTTTTTGTTGGGACCGCCCGCACCACGAAGAGTGGCCACCCACCATGGTGGTTCCCCGGACCGTTCTGTCAGCCCTCCCCGAGGAACGCTAAACTGCACAGATAAAATTATTGAGAGACTTTTTGGCGAGCTCTGAATTTGCACTTTTACCACTATTGCACACAGCGCCTCAATTAAGACGAGCTGCCTCTCCAAAGGCTTTTGCGGAAGGTATTCTTTGCGTATGTTGTGCATTCTTGAAGTCTGATGCTCTTTGAGTTATTTTGGCTGAATTGCTTCATTTTCTCCATTGCTTTCCTACAATATTGTTTGTGCCAGAATTTTGTGTAGCTATGGGAAGTACTGTGCTGCAATAAATATCTTGGCTGTTCTTTAAATCGCTTTACACAACCTTCTTGTCCGTTTAAATATGAGTGTGAAACAGGGACGGTTTAATGGCAGTAAGTGAAATTATTCTTCAGATATTTTGTGTTCTTAATGTTGAGGGATGTTGCATACCCGGACGGTATGTTTATGGTTAACAGCCATTGTGGCAACCACTTTGTTGGTCATTGAATCTTTCCCAAGTGTGAGTTGCCAAGGATCTGTGTAAGCAAATAAACGTCACTGGATTTATATTGTGTTGATTTGTCAAACATCAGCAGGCAAACCACATCCTTGAAGCAGAGGCATATTGTAAGCTATTGCAAGCAGAGAGGACGATAAAAGGAACCCATATGGCTAGTGGTTTATTGCTTATCATATTGTACTCCACCCAAAACAAACAAGATGAAAGAAGAGGTGGACAGGACAAGGCGTACAATATGTCCTATCTTACATCTCGTTAGTGTTTTAAACATAGTACAATGTGCTGTAAAATAGACAAGCAACACATGGCATAAGGCATGTCTGGCCTCTTTGTTTAGTTCAAAGGTTTTTTTTCAAAAGGCTCGTGCACATACACTGTGCTATGTACACAGGCAACATCGTTGTGGACATGCCGCAGTGCCTAAGCAGAAGAGGGCACGAAGAGTTGAGAGACACACTGCCATGTGGGGACCTATTGCAATGCTTGTTCCAATTTTCCCCCTTCTGCTTTGTACTGTGAAAGTATTGTGTCAGATGATATTCATTGTCCTGTGCAAGTGGTGATCAGCAGGTACATAGAAGTTCAGAAAAATAATGTCTATGACAGACGTCTAACCAAGGTCCTCCATTATTGGTTCGCATCTCTAGAAAGGGAGTATGCTCACCACCGGGATTTCCAGACATCTGGCTGGGCTCCTCGGTGCTGGCCTGAGGGTCCACGTTTATCACCGGAGGGGAGGAATCAGCTGTAGAATGGCTGGGCACTGTATGACAGAAGTAAAATAGGCGTTGCGTGTTGAGACCGTCGGGTCGGTCTACACTTTTACAACGACAGTGGTCCACACTGTAGATAAGAAATTTAGTCTGTGCAGTACGGCTGCAAGCCTGTTGTCTTTAACGTGGATCAGGCAGTAGTGATACATGACCATACTCCTGTAGAATGCTCATCCAAATCGGGCTGGGCAGGAATGAGGATTCCACCAGTGAGTAGTCCCTGATGGCAGCACGAAGTTTCCCTGCACATGCGCTGAACTGCGGTGCACTAGCACACTCGGCCACCAATCAATGCCGTCCAGACTGCTGGAGGTGGTGTTTAGTAAAGTGCAAGCCTCAGTAAATATTAATTTTATGTAACATAAGCACATCAGTAATAATGTAAAAGTGGAACACTTTCCCAGCCTCTGAGTTCGTGGCTTGCTGCTAGGCTTCATGGGCCGGTGAGCAAACACCGATGGAGAAGCATTCGGTTTGAGTTTTTTCAAGCCGTCAGCTCTGTGCTGATCGAACTGGTCACTCGTGAAGTGGTCCTATAAAGACAATCATTGGCACAAAGCAAGAGCGTAAGCAAAAATTAATATATATTCAGCCTCGGGGGGCCCTTGTAGGCCCATCTAGGCTAAATATAGCCTCGGGGCCTAGAATATAGAGAATTGAAAAAGAAACGCACAGGACATGACAAGGTTAAAAAATATTAGCAGTCCCATTGCATGCTAATATACACAACTATTTTTTTTTTGTAAATATTGCACCTAATGGAAACGGTTATCACACAGTTGTGAAATATAATTTTCAGTGGATGCAATATTATGTGCCTGCATTTCATTCATGAATCATTCATTAAAGAGGGAGTTTTTTTTAATGTTTGAATATAAGCAAATGTAGCAGTTTTAATGCTAGCATTATTGAAACAAACACATTCGGTGGCTTGTACAGCATGTCCTTGGTGATAAGGTGAATAATTACGACAAACCTCACGGGCCTGTCAGTCTCGACACCCCAGGAAGCATTTTGAGCACGGCTACCACGTCATTTAATTTGGTCACTTTCCTTTATTCAGAGCATTAAGATGGTGATTACAACTTGGTGGATTAATGTTATGTTTAGGAGGCTGCCACTTTTTATCGTAGTACGCGGTGCCGATCTCACTCAACACTGCAACGTCTAGTAAAACCGCATTCAATTGTATTCATACTCACTTCACAAAGCCTCGAATTTGGCGTCGGCGCAAATCCAACCCTGCTTATCTTGTGGAGCCATTCTTCCGTCGTGTTTTGTTCCTTGTCCCGGTGGGAATCAAGAACAGTGTCTTGCCACGTCCAGAGCGAGTCGTACACCCTATAGGCTATAGCGCAGCAGCTCGGCATCGCGACCACAGTGATCGCGACTTCGCGCCGAGGAAGCGCGCCACAAAAGCGCGCCAAGGGATGCAGTGAAATCACTGTCGATCGGAATGTCTTAAACAGTTCAAAGGGTGCGTAACTAAACAAGTTTCAGAAGTCCAGAGTGCAGTCATATTTTCATTTCAGTAAAGTACTGAATATCATATAATGCTTTATAGTTGCTCTGTTGAACTCGGTATTTTCCTTGGCGACGACACTCCGCCCCAGCACCCCGAAGCCAGCCTTGAGCCAGAGCGGAGCGTCGTCTGCTACAATGTTTACTGAGCCAGAAATGGCGACGTGTCGGCTGTGGCCAATCGGAACGCGCGCGGCACGTTCAGTCAGTGGCGGTACTTGGTAGAATACATTATATCCAGTGCGACAAGTGGGCAATGAAGCTTAGTATCCACAAATGCTCCCAGATGACGTTCACGAGGAAGCGCCAGCCAGTAACTTTTGCATACTCGATCGGCGGCGTCCAACTAAAGAAGGAGGAAGTAGTAAAGTATCTAGGTGTTAAATTTTCTCATAATTTGTCATGGAGCGCACACATCGACTTCGTCACGGCCAAAGCCAACCGCATGTTAAACGTTTTGAAACGTAAGTTCAGGGACTGTCCCCAAACTGCGAAAGCAACTGTTTTTAACACTAACGTTAGGCCGATACTTGAGTACGCCAGTGTCCTGTGGGACCCAGAAGAGAGTTACTTGGGGAAAAAAATAGAGCAAGTACAGAGCAGTGTTGCGGAGTTGCCACTCCGGAGTTGGAATGATTCCGGAATGATTCCTCATTTTTGGCGACCCCGGAATGGAATGGGAATGGAATGGCGGCAACGTTCAGGGGAATGGAATGGGAATGGAATTAGATGCCTTTTGCCCGGAATGGAATGGAAATGGAATGGGCCAGGTTCTTTATATTTATTTATTTATTTATTTTTTACGTTCAGCTATACCGAGCCAGTCAGGGAGTAGGTTGTTCAGAAATAATATGAGCAGGAAACCGCGAAACCGCGTAAGGCCCTAGCAGACTTATGCGCAACAGAAAAAAATGCAATACAAAAAACAAGCGTCAAAGCAAAGAACAGAGGGTGGAGGGGAGGGGGGGGGGGGGGGGGGGAGACGGCGGTGGCGCCTTTCACCAGGGAAGTTCAACACATATCCGAATGCGTCTGCGCCTGTAATATTGCACGGCTGGTACGTCATCAGCCGACGTGAACGTGACCTGCTGCTCTGGTGATCCGATACCCAGGAAGGAGGCCAGACGTGGCCTCGCTGTGCGGACACAGACTTCGTACACTTTCGACTTGTCACGAGCGCGCTGTTTGTCGAAGAGCTCGCACCTGTGCCGGCCATCTCTGGTCGCAATCCACGAGGTCTCTGTTGGAATTATGTTAGGCGAAACTTGAAGACTTCCATTTATGCGTTGGAGGCGGAGAGTCGGCAGGAAGGACCATCACAACAGGAATGCCACCGTATCGATTTTTCAACCGTAACAGAAGGTAATACATGGGCTTCAGGATGCTTCAGGTGGTCCACTTTTCTCGAAAATTCCAAATGCAACTGCCTGCGTGGTCTTCAACGAGGTCAGCTACAACGAAAGTATGTATTGTCCTTTCATACAGCAGCGTGGGTAAAGTTTCATGCTCAAGGCAACACCCACAGATTCAAGAATATTAGTTCATCCCACCGTGACGTCATGTGATCAGTGCTGACAGGGGCGCCCTTATTGGATAGGGAAGTGGTGATGTTTTTATGGACTTTATTTTAGATGTCGAATTTTTTTTGCATCACTGGTCAGTCAGACAGGATGCCAAGGAAGGGACCGCGGTCAATCCTTGATGGAAATTTTTTTTAAACCCATTTAGGACTCTTCGTCCGGAGCCACTACCTTCAAGGCGAAGTGCCAAGCCTGCAAAAAAGCGATTTCGGGACAAAAAAAAAAAAGAAAGTTCCTCTTCAAACTTAAAGCCTCATCTCAGTTGGTGTCTCAAAGAAATTTGAAAAATGTATTGTGTTATCAGTATTTATATTTCTGCCCTCCCTAAAATGTATTCTTGTATTTGTATTTCCAAAGACTTTTTGCCTCTTTTTAAAATGTATTTCCGATACGTATCACGATACACTTTTATAGATATATTTGAAACTTGAGTATCAGTATCTTAGCAGCTATTTTCATCTATCCCAGTATTTGTATTTCAAAATACATTTCTGAATATTTCTGCCCAACCCTGCAACGTAATGCAGCTGTCAAGTGTCACTTTTAACGTTCAGGAATTGGAGGAATGGAATGGAGCGACTCAGCCATTCCAGGAGTGGGAATGGGCTCAGTGTCCCCATTCCTAGGAGTTGAAAGGAATGGAATTATCGAAAACTCTGATTCCCCGGAATGGAATTGGAATAGAAAGGGGGCGCCCATTCCGCAACACTGGTACAGAGCAGGGCTGCGCGATTTGTCACAAGAAACTACAATTACAGAGAAAGTGCTACCGCTCTTAAAAGGCAATTAGAGTGGGAGCCGCTTTCCTCCAGAAGAAGACGTCTTCGTTTGAAGTTTCTTCACGCAATTTACCATGATCAAACCGGGATTAATAAAGCTAAGTTTATTCAACCCCCCAACTTCGTGTCTATGAGATTAGACCACTCGGAAAAAATTAGGCAATGGACAGCCCGAACCAACGTTCTGAAATATTCATTTTTTCCCAACACTATTAAAGAGTGGAACGCCCTGCCAAATGACACCGTTTCTACCTTGTCAAACTCACTTTTCTTTGACAGACTGTCACGTGACAGCTGGCCAGACTAACATGACTAGGAAAATGTTTTGATCCTCGCGATGTGAATTTCGAGTGATTACTGTGCGCGATACTGTTGTATGTTTATTTATTCCTACTTCGATTACTTTATTATTCTTTGAACGAAGTTTGATAAAACTACATCTGTGCTGTTTTTTTTTTCTGTGTGTGTCATGCGCCAAGTGAGTTATTTAATTTCGCTGTTAGCACATATTTTCCTCAGTTCATTCTTTTATCTGGCACGTACATGGAATGCGAGTCACCGATGTTTCTTTTATCATATTCTGGGCTTGCTTTTGATTGAGTGTGTTTTCCTGTGAACTTGCGTTATTTCTTGTTTTTTGGTACATATGCACGTGTGTATTTCTACCCTCACAACTATGTACCCCCCCCCCCCCCCCCCCTGCAATAATGCCTTCGGGCGCTGCGGGGTAACCCGAAATAAATAAATAAATAAATAAATAAATAATGTCAGTAAACTCGTTCCGGAACCGCTTGCTGCCACGAACTAACAATTAATAAGAAACTATTTACGAAGAGTCTAGCGTTGCGTTCGACGTAACCCTTGCTCGGCGCTCGAGAACCATCCCCCACTTTTACCAAGCACGTTGCGGTCGTGCTGGGTCGTGCCACGGCACCGCTTTACTTAATACAAATAGCGATTACTTTCGCACCCAAAATGTTGAGCCACATATTTACTTACCCACATCAACACTGTGGTCGCATCTTGAAGCAGGGCAAGTACGCGACACGGAGCGCACAGCTAGCCGAACATCCGTAACGAAATAGGCGCTCTAACGGCAAAACACATAACAGAAGATGACTCGCTGTGCCAAGCTAGAAAAATAGCACTGAATACTGCTAAAGAAACCCAATAAATGAAAAAAACTTAGTCAAATCAAGCCGCGGGCAGACGGCAGGCAACACGCTACGCGGGTGGAAACAAGACCGCAAACATGGCTCCCGGGGCAGCTGATGCTAGCGCCCCTTGGGATGTGACGTCATGTGAATAGCACCTATAAAGTGGGTTAGCCCTTAATACTGGCTCCGTGGAAATGGCAACGTAGCCCACAGAACCATTTATTTAAAAGTTAGTTCGCAGATTTTTGTTAGCTTTTCATAATTTTGTGGCGGTTATTCACCCATGTTACAACTTAATAGGTGCAAGCCGATTGGGCTTGCAAATATTAAGAACCATATTGTGAAGTCGGCATCCGCTTAGCTGCCCTGTGTGTTGCACCGGTGTCACCCGAAGAACAAACTAGAAAAAGCTTATCTTAACAATGTCTTTTGTGGCATCTTCCGAAGTAGCTCACTTGGAGCTTAGCAGAAAGAAGGAGCTCAGCGAACTTCGTCGCTTTTGCGGCATCTTCAGAGTCCAGTTGAAAGCCACAGGCACAATATGCCAAAAAGGTTGCTTCGCTGGTTACTATGCATTGTTGGCGGCACTTTCGTGGATGCGTGCAGGTGCCAAACGATCGATGAGGGTGAAAGAAATTGTTCAAGCAGGAAGATAGGCGACTTCGAGCACAGAAAAGTGGGGAGAAAAGCCGACAAAAAAGGGAGGCCGACCGGTAAGAACTCAAATGGCACCCAAAGCTCGCGGGGCTTTTTCCAAGGCCAGAAACTGGACGTAGATACGTCGCCTCCCTTTTTGAAAGACACAAAGAAGGCGACGAGGCATTTTGAGTCGCGTGCATTATCGCTTATTTTTCATAACCTCGTGGCTGTGGAACCGATCAAAGGGATGCTATTGTTTTTTGTTGTGTTTCTTAGGAGCTGGAACTTCGATCGAGTTGAGGATTTCGGAACGGCGCTTGTTGACATTAAGTTTGAACCAGGTCAAAATAAAGGCTGTTTGAATGCAAAATCTCGGGAAAATGGGGGGGGGGGGGGGGGGGGGGGGGGGGGGAGAGAGGCACTTGCAGAAGGGCGTCCCCCCCCCCCCCCCCCCCCCGATTTACGCCACTGAGTGTGGCACTTCGTGTCTTAATACTTCTATATCCGCGTATAGTTCACCACGCTTTGCACATCTTGAGCTTCCCCTCAAACAACGTGGTTTTAGGCAACACCCTACCCCCAACATCAGCAGTTATCTATTCCAACTTCTTGGTTTGCCGTCACGTTCAAAATTGTCTTCCGGTTACCCTTTCACTTCTTCTATTCCGTCTCCCCTGCTCGTGCGAGTCATTCCCGCGTAATGGGCGGATAACATTTGCGCACGGGCATTTCCTTTTTTCCCGTTTAATCATTACAACAACAACAACATCCAGCAGTGGTACACGACCGGACTCCGGTACGATGTTCATCCATATCAAAACGGGCAGGAGTGAAGATAGAACCCATGATCCTCGCAGTTCTGCGCTGAATGAAACGGTTCGCAGCGAGAGACACGGCTAGTTTCCACCACAACGACCAGATGGCGCCACCTACTGCGCCACCCGCAAAAAACGTCTCCGATGTTTATAGTCAAGCAAGATGACGGCTCATTTCATTTTCAACTTAATTAAACGTCTCAACAACAAGTTTACAAAAAAATCCATAAAAAAAAATTGTTTTGACATGGCATGTGTAATTTTAGATTTTCTTTTGGCTAAACGAAAAACGACTAAATATCCTTAAAAAAATGTTGCAGAGTTTTTGCATCGACTGTGTACGACGCAGCGTGGATAAGTTGTAAAATGTGGGGGAAAACAAATACTGATTTCTTGTATTGTATAATATTGTTATAGCTAGTGCTGAAAAACAGAAATGAGAAAAAAAATTGAATTCTACCGCCTGTGTTGGTTAAGTATTAACCCATTCTAACAATTTTAATAAAACAATTTTAGACCTAGAAGAAGAAAAAAACGAGAACAAGCGACACAATCTTTCTTATTTTCCGGGGAAGCAACAAAAGCACCACAAGCCGTTCAAAAAAAATTACAGAAGCAATTTTTTTTTTTTGCGATTTTTGATTTTTTGCATTTGGATCTAACTTTTAGAGCTAACGTAATATGTGTCGGCTTAGTAAAAATTATTAAAAGGGGCATGCGTAGTGAGTATTTGAATATATATAGTCTTCTCAAAGCGCGTAAAACATGGATATAATTTGAACATAGCCTATGATTTTTTCTTCATGTTCAAAAATACTGATATAAAAAGCAAATTGTGATGTCGACTGCAGAGAAATGTCGCGGGCTTTACTTGGTTCCAATTATAACTGGGTATTCCAAAAGTACAACATGCTTGAGAAAAGAGGAGACGGCTTGAACGCTTTCAGCAAACTTTAGCGTTTGTGCATATGAAACAATATACAGGAAATAATTAAACACGGAGTCAACAAACATAAGAACATGTTTGCTTTTTTTTTTAGTTTTTTTCGTTTTTTTGGGGGGACGGGGGGTATAATTGTTCGCAGACCGAGGTTTCATTCACACACAATTTTTACAGGACTATAGAGAACCGAAAATATTTGAAGTGGTGCGGAGTTAGAAGTTTCGAAACTACCACATCTCTACTGCTTGTAGTGAGAAACCATGTCGCAAACAGTTGCCTGCACTTTTCCAGAGAAAATTATTCGGTGCATATGTGTTTTCCTGGTACGGTGGTGTAACGTCGAGACGGCAGCCTTCAATCTTGCCATCCACACTTAGCGACGCATATTGAGAGTGTTGACAGGGCCATTTCATGGGATTTGACGAAAACTCGTTGTTTTTGCGCAACGCCTTGCATTAGCGCCTGGCGTGCCCGAGCACTGCAACACTTTTTTCCGAGAAGCCGACCGTTCGCAGTCGTCAGAGGCTCCAACGCATCTTCCCTTTAACTAAAGCCCCGCGTTCTTCGAAAAAAAGCCTCCCTCCGGCATCGATCCTAGGCAAACGGGCACGTGTTCAGCTGACCTCGCCGCAGCAGACGACAAAAATTGCAGCAGACAATCGAAAGGAAAAAGGAGCGCCGCGCAGTCTGCGAAGACCACCAGAGGCGCCGCCTCGCACTCAGTCGTCGTGGCGGACTAATACAAACAAAAAGGCCCCCGAAACAAAACAAGCATCTGCGCATCTGGGATCCTTGGGGTTTCGACTTTCGCGTTGTTTCACTTGGCCTCCAAACTAAAAGCCGGCCGATTATGATAGCTTCCTCTTCGTTGCAGACCTCGCAGACGTAACAGATAGGTGACGTACAGGGGGTCGCCATTTTTTCGTCGTCTGCTTTCGTTCCCGCCGAATCGCGCTTAGAGAGCCTTGGTTTCAGAGAGGAAGCAGCTCAAACAATAAAGAGTGTTTGCAATTTAATGGCGGACACCTCCTGCGCGTCCTGCGCATCCTGCCCAGTTCGGTTGCTCATGCGCGTGCGTGCGTGCGTTGCTCCGTGGCAAGGGGACTAGCCACGGAGCAACGCTTGAAGAAGATCGAGACACGGAGAGGACACTTTCGCCTCCTTCTCGCCATTGTATTGCAAACGTGGCTCATAAACCACGTGACCCCATCGCGCAGTTTGCAACACTCTAAAATGTAGGCAGACTAGTCGCGCTCGCAGCGCACCGCGCGCCTGCCTTCCTTCCTTCATTTCCTCCCTCTATATCTCCTCGCGCGCATGCGCGAACGGCACGTCACGTGATACTCGGGTCAACCAATGGCGAGCACCACTTTTCAAGAGGGGAGCTGGGTGGAGAAGTGATCGTGCCGTGACCGTTGTGTGTGCTGTGTAGGCTGCGTTGGTGGGGTAGCCGTAAGCGGAGGCTGAGTTTGCTGTGTGGCGTCGGTCGGTGGATAGCCCGCTGGTGGATAACAACAAAACGACGACGCTTCTCGGGACCCGTCTACGGCTCGTCCGACGACGTGCTTGTGTGTTCGTCGTCCCCCCCTGTGCTGTGTTGTCTTCCGTCCGTGAACCTTATTGGATTTAAACCCCCGGCCGTTCGACGACGCCGACGCGGTATCGTGCGGTCCGCGCTGCCCAGAGCTTCGCCTTCCCCTCTGCGTGAGTCCGGTAAGCCTAACCGCCTTCAAACCGCAGTGCTTCGTCGGTCAGCCTTGTTCTCGTGGATTCTGAGTGTCATAGAGGACGTCGGAGCTCTCGCGTGTGTGCATCTGTGATTGTACGTCCCGTGAAAGGAGTGCCCCTTCATTTGTGATAGAGGTACGCGAAGGGAGATGAGAGCGGCCGCCTCGTTCAAGTGGAGGAGTTCGCCTTTTGAGGGGCCCCTCGCTTCGTCTTCGTCCCGATGCGGCTAAACGAGCACGTTCGCCTTGCCTGCGGGCGTCGGCTTTCGTCTACCGACGCCGATCCGCTCCACCCCGCGCCTCAGCAACGCGCGTGCACGAGCACGCGCGCACTCTCAGTTCAGCGTCCTCACCGTAGACCGCATTGGATGGACACAAGCCCGTGGCTATCGTTTACCTCTTTAAATGGCAAAAAGGGGGAGGTTCTACCGGCGATACCTGTGACGTCAACTTGTCATTTCTCCCGTTGTTTTTATCTCCCTCCCTCACTTTTGTTGTCTGCACCGTCTCTAATGGAGGGACTCCGGCCTCCGTTTGACAGCTGCAACCGCGCGCGCGCGCGTTGCGGGTCTCGTTTGACAAGCGGCGACCTCGACACTGGGGGCCTAACGCTTAGCGGAGACGGAACGAGGTCCCCTCGTTTCCGGTTGCAAGTCTCCGGTTCTAGTTTTTGCCAGGGCCGCTCGTCCGTTCGCTGACGAGGGAGGGGAGCCACACTGAAGTGTGCTGGGGTAGCCACACCCATTCGGGGGGTCGTCTGTTGTTGGGGTCGTTGCTTGGCCGTGCCCTCGCCTCCCTACGGGGGTGCCCCGCCCTGACCCCTCTGCTACTCTTTTTCTTTTTTCTTTTTTTTTTTTTTTTTGCTCGGCGTCGTTTGCGATCGTCTGTCGACACCGCCTCGGTAATCTGGCGAAAGCGAGTGACTTCACTCGTGGAACTCGGATTTTGCAATATCTTTTATCTTGGCGTCTGTTTTGCTTTTGTGCGTGAAGAGAGAGCGGCCGTGCGCGTGTGTGCCCGGGATTGTAAACATTGCCAAATGGGTGTTTTGTTCGCGATGTTTTCTGGCCGCAGAATTAGTTGGCAGCATTAACTTCTGTCGCGATTTCTATTATTGTTATGTGTGTCGTGGTGTCTTCCATTTATTTAATAGAAAGCGAGAGGTGAGGACGCTTATGTTTTCATGAGTGTTTGTGCATAGTTTCAAGCCGGTAATTTTTGAACGGGGTGTTTACCGTGTGTTCCGAGTGCTGTGAAGTGTCCTACGGTCTGCCCGGAGGTACTATCGTTTACTCTAATTAAATAAATAGGCACGCAGTAGATAACTGTTCGAAAAATGAGACGAGAACCAAGGATGGTTAGTGGAACATTAACAAGACGGAAGGGCCATACAATTCGAAAGGCATTAGTTCGTTTAGAAGAATCACACATTATGCTCTACATTATTCAATTCTTTTCTCCCCTAAAACATGCTTAATGTAACACAATGAATACGAAAAAATAAAAGAAATTAATATGCACAAATGTAATTAACTGGAATGCTATCCCATAAGGTAGGAAAGCAGTCCTGTATCCGTGTCTTGCTCGAGGGTTCGGGGTGAGAATTAGTGGTTTTTGCTTCGTCCAAGTGGTTGCATATAGCACAACCGGGACATTTATTGGCCGAGGATAAAAAACAGGCTCTGTTGGCAGGGTTGCTCGAAGGTCAGTCTGCAAGACGCTTTTGCAACGGCAATGGGTTGCATCATGTTGCGACACAGGCTGCTCTTATGCCTAGAGCTCCATTATGGCCCGCTCTCCCTTATTGCAAATCCTCGGGTGACCAGGATCCATTGAACGTTGGTCGAGTAATGCATTCGATTCGCATGGTCTGTGCTCGGCAGACATTTTCTTTCTTTTTTTGGTCGGCGAAAGTGTGCCGACAGAAACGTGCAGTGCTCTGCACGTTTCTACGTAGTTACTCCATCTTGAAGAAACCAGAAAACGTAGGCACCTCTACCACACATATTCATAATATCATATGAATATATTCATGATATCATATGAATATATCCATAATATCATATGAAATAATCATAAGACATATTTAGGATTCCGTGATTTCGGAGTTTATTTTTCGCCAAATTCGGAGGCTGTTTTTCGGAGTTTCCTTTTTACCGAAAATTCGGAATTTATTCTAATTTATCGTTCGATTCCCAATTTTCCGAAATTCGGAGCTCAATTTTGCAAAGACGAGGGCGCAGGCGAGCTGGTGTAATTTACCATTTTGTTAAAACGCCCCAGACTGAAAAAATCTTAAACAACCAGAAGTAGAGGAGAGAGGGAAAGAAGTCGGTCAGAGGATTTCTCAATTTTGCCGTGTTTTTTTTTATTATTAAAAGTATAATAATAATACGTGGGTGTAAACGCCCGTGCTGGCTTCGAAAGAACGAACTTGTATCAAGTAACAATTCTTCAACCAGGTTTAGCGTCAAAGCCATTGCCATTGGCAATACAAATTTGTCCCACGACTAATGTTGCGGACAAGTGTTTCTTCGATAAATGTCGAAACCTTAAAATCAATAAACTCCCGGAAGTAGCTGCTAGGAAGCTCGTATTCATCCTATTCATCAGCCTACCCCGCGGCTGTGCTGGGAAGTTGTAAAGGGTGTAATATGGAGGCTTCAATAACGGCCCGCCCCTCTTCGCCCTTTATTAAAATCTCAATGGTTCGCAGCTTTCCCTGTTACAAAAACACAACCTTTTCTTCCTCTAAGAAGCACTATGGCCCAAGCTGGAAACCGAAACAGTGGCTTTTGTCATAAACCGAAAGACCTATATTGTCCTGGTGAGCCTTGGCGACATAAGCGTCCGAAATTTGAAAGAAACCTGGAGTGACATTTTCTCAAGACCATTGACCCTGCGCGGAGTCCAAACTAAACTGTTAAATACTTTTTTTTTTTGCTTGAATTTATTGAATGTTTTTGAGTTTATCGGATAAATCCGAGTTGACGAAAATTTTCCCGGCAAATGTTTTTCTGAGTTTTTTTTTTTTTTTTCGGATTTATCCGAAAACACCGAACCGTATAGACGTATTACAATATACGCCTGTTACAACACATCTGGTTACGGCCGACATTTGGTTAGAACGTACAAGTTATAAACATAACCATTTGTAAAGTTTGCTTGAAGTTTACTACTAAAAAACTCTAATATGTAGTCGATCATATTCGAATGTAGGCTACATTCGAATATGATCGACTACATATTGGAGTTTTTAAGTAGTTAACCATTTTATTATAGCAATTTTTTTGTCCGCAGTAATTATTTCGAACATTCGGTAGCTGGCATCCATTTTGTGAGCTGCTGTCATAGCACTCTGGGCCTCACCAGCCCCGTATGACCCAAAGGACGCAGCGATGACGATCATCAGTACAGCTCGCTAAAGAATCACTACATTTCAAAGCTCATTTTCCGTGGACCGGTCTCAGTGAACCCGTTATTTTCCAATATCCATTCACATTTCGTCAGCTTCCTCCGTGGTGAGTCCAAGTAGAATCATACTCATAACCCACGTAAGAGTCTGTAGTCAGTTAAACGTATAAAATAGCGCAAAAAAGCCAAGGACAAGAAGTATACAGGACAAGTGCTAGTCTGTAGTCAGATAATCCTCGTTCTGCATACTCCTTTTACTACAGACCAAGATATTCATCACTTTTGCGCTCTGTTAGTGCATATACGGAGTATACAGTATATAGGCATTTTTACCAAAGAATGCACAGCCATGGCTCGCTATATTTTCCCTTTCACATGGCCCATAAATGGCATCGCTTTGCTTCCACTGTATCTAAACATGTTGTTAAGAATGGAACCTTCGGCGACCTTCTTCCGAGTTTCAACGCTGCGGAAACAAGTCAAGACGAGTCCGGGACCGTCGCCCGCTTGTCGGGACCGTCGCCCGCTTGTCGGGGCCTGCGCGAAACGAGTCCCGACGAGTCCGGGACCGTCGCCTGCGTGACGGGGCCTGCGGCAACAAGTCTCAACGCGCCCGTGACGTTAGCGGGACGTGTGTGTGTGTGCGTGGTGGTTGGTGCGCTCGGGAAAGGGAGAGAGGCATGGCCTAACTGCTGAGACCTTTGGCTACGTCACACTGGACGACGGGTTGCTGCATCGCACGGGCTGCCCTGGCAAGGAGTGAGGGAGAAACGGACCCTATATAAGGCGGAGCGCGAGGCTGCTCCGTTGTTCTCTCTTGGATTTGACGACTGTATCGCTACCATGTAATTAAACCGTTCATTACGTTACCAAGTCTCCCACCTCCACTGAACCCCTGGGTTCTTCACTTCGGGGATTGGACGTCGTCACGAGACAGGAAACCTCCGGACGTGCGGCCTAAACCCCGCCTCGAACAATGTTTTAATTCGCGATATTTAAGTTAAGGAGGTGAGGCGCACAGCACCAACCATTTTTTGTTGGTTTTATATGAATAATATGTCTATAAAACAAAACATATTGTCTTTAACCACTTAAAATTGTCAAGTCCGCTTACAAAAGTACTTAGTTTATAGATTTTACTTATATGTATATTTCATATGGTGTTATGGTAAATAAGGCGTTACAGATTTTTCTTATATGTATATTTCATATGGTGTTACGTTAAATAAGGCGTATGTACGCACAATTTTTCTTTTTTTGCTGTAGGGTTGGCATTTTATCTCCTTCCTGGCCATGGGAAAAGTAGCGGTTTTCAAAGGATCCGTGCAAACGCTCTTATTTTCCTAACTAATTTGCATATGGAGCTCTATGACACATGAGCATGTGGCAAATTAGTCGTTCTTTCAAGGGAAACAGAGGTTGGTGTAATGTCAGAGAAATATTTTAATATATGTTTTCTAGAAAATACAATGAAGTACGGAGGCCTCACCGAAACTTCTACAGCAATGTCAAATGAAACGACAAATAAAAATTCAAAATGTGCAAAATGGGCCCTAGATCCACGGCTATTTCTTCTGAAAGTTTAGTGTACTCTGGCGTTGTCTAATTTTGGTTCGTCGGAGAGTTGCATCCGTAACACGTGCGCATTTCGAGGAAGGAATGCTCATATTGGCGAAACGCAGATAGTACAACTCACGCACATCCCCAGCAGAATACTTTCTTTGTGCTCTACCTTGGTTTTATCCATAGCCTCGATTGCATTTCCTTCATATTTAGCATTTTTGTCCGCCTCGTTGGGAACATAAAACGTGCATGCTGTCTCAGAACATCATTGGAAATTACAGTGATGCTTACCGACAACCATTTGTTAAGCGACGCCTATAGCATCATTCAAAGTGCCCCCAAAGCTCTTGAGGTCTCAAAAATATGCCACAGTACAGCTGAATTATGTAAATAAGGCCATCTTTGTTAGGAAAACTGATGCAAGCAGTTCGCCATGTTAAGACAATTGCAACCATCCCATCGTGGGACTAACCTTGCCAGGCCGACGGCTCTCGAGAAAGCTCAAACCTACGTTGAAACCGAAACTTTCTTTGGCTATCCACGAGATTGTGGATTCTTTACCCTAAACTTTAATTTCTGGACGGCACTTGGAAACCATCGATCACCGGTGATCGATAGCCTATGGGCGCGGTCGGGAAGGAGTTAAGGAACTCGGGCGTTCCTATCGGCTAATGCGATAATCTCATTGGCTGCGGGGTGCTAATGCGCCTCGCTCTGTGGTTTTTACGATGTCAGTTATGAAATTTAATTTTATGGAATAAAGGCAACGCAATTTTCGGCTGGATTGGGGGGGGGGGGGGGGGGGGGGTGGGGTGTCGAGCCGAGACGTCTGCGAGACACAGTGAAGCTAGGCATATGTGAAGAAGATATAGTAAATAAATTAAGAAAAATGGTGACGTCCTTGTCGACCGTTTGCATGCAGGGTCCTTTCCATCATTGTCTTGACGGCGCGTTTTCAAGCGTCTAGCATCCCGTTACGCGTCTTCGACAGCTCTGCGCGACGATGATCTTGAGATAATCGGATAATCTGGAGATAATCGGATAATCTGTTGAGTAATACGAAGGGCTCTGGTCTTGGGACGTGGTTCTGCGTGGCGCGGCTTCATGTCGACCAAAGTCGCGCTGTGGTCAGGGTCCTTTCTGGGCGAAGTGGCGCGGCATGGCCGTGAAGCCTCGGTATTCGTTGTGCACTGAAGTGTTGTGGGAGAGCGCGCGGGGCACGACAGCGTCTTGTGCTCGGCGTGTTCATGCAGGACGCACTTGAGCGCCGAACCTCCCCGAGTGGGACTCCACTCGTTAGCACGCCTTGTTTTTCGCCACTTGGGGGTTCTACGTGGTGCCACATGAACGACGGGCGTATGGCCCGGCCAAGCGAAGGACTGAGCATTCATTTCGACCCCCCGGGGATCTTTTGACGTGGAGCCGAAAGCTCGGTTGCACGGCGCTTCGCCGCAATAAGTCTCCGTCAGATTGCGGGCACCTCGGCCGGGATTCGAACCCGCCACTTGGGGATCCGTAGGTCGGCCCTTTGCTTCGAAGCCAGCGGGTGCCCGCGCATTTTCGTGACGCTAATGCCGCGTCGCGCTGAGCCTGCGTTCTTTCTCTATCAGTATGTAACGGCACTACCGACTACAATTGGCGGTGTCATCTTGTTTATAAATGAAGGCCAAGGTGGCTATGGCCTTCTTAGCCCCGCTGCAGTAGAGGCTATAAATCCACGAGGCAAGGAGTTAAAGTGTCATTATATATTGTTCCCAAAAAATCCGAATCTTTTTTTATTTATTTTTTTGGGGGGTGGGGGGGGGGGGGGGGGGTTCATTGCGTTTTGACGGGCGACAAATAACTTCGGCCTCAATTGATGGCGAAAAAATAATCATGGTAGGGCATTTTACGCGCGTGAGCAACGGAGAGGTCATCGAAATCGCGAGAGATCGGCCGTGCCTAACCAAGGATGCTGTTCCCTCCATCCTGCGATACGTCCCGCACTAGGGTGCCTTCATGTGCGCTCTGCTTGGGGTGATAACATCTGGCCATTTTGTTCTGAAGCGCGCGAAAGAGATTGTCCCTGCACGCGCTCGTGGCGCTGACTGTGCTACGGCGTCATTTTGTTTCCTGCGACTTCTTTCT